>NC_134457.1:17057897-21857897 GCF_047948215.1 Lycorma delicatula
TTTTCTTCAAGGTCAAGTGATTTATAGTAACAAAATAATTAATCGTTAATTTACTTATTAATAATTATGTGTACCGAGATAAAGTTTTTTTTTTTTTTGTGTTTTCAGTGTCAAATTATAAATATAATAGCAATATGAAGAAAAAATGTAAAGAAGTTTAAAACAAGTTAAAAAAACACATAAGCATTTAAAATGGATTAAAGTATAAAAACTGTTTTATATGAAAACAGAATTTTTTTTGTAAATAACATTATCCTTTTAAATAAGCTAAAAGATTTACACAACATGAAATTAAAATATAAAATCATAACTATATAAAGTAATAAAATACGGAAAGATATTGTATAATAAATTTTATTTAACGAACAAATATTATTTTGATAACAAAACAAACAATTCAAACTTGATTGTCTAAATTTGTTTACGGAGTAAAAGATTAATGATTTTATTAACCGTATATAAATTAATGATCGTACAATAAAATCACGAATACTGATTAAACCATAAGGAAAATCTAATTTTACTACTAGTTTAAAAATAGGATTAATATGCTCATAATAGAGATTAATGTTATCGTTAAATAACAATTACAATAAACGTAAAGATTAACTATTTTATTGATGGAAGACTATAAATACGACGACTTAATAAGAATTACATCAGAAGATTTTGAGATAGCATTATATAAAGGAATATTTTTTTCAGTTTACAAGAGACGGCGGTATTACGCTTCGGTTGTAAATTTTGCTCGACTACCCAAAAAGTAGTTTAATGTATTTAGGGTGTATATATGTATGTTTGTTTCACCGTAACATATCAACGGCTGAACCGATTTAGATGTATGACCTCGCGAACGTTATCGGGAGTGATATGTAGTTACAAAATATATATATATATATATATTTTTACATATTTTTTATATATTTATATACCGTACAAAGTACTATACAGAGTGTTCTGGGACGTATTCGTCGAACTTTAGAAACTGATTAAAGACACCTAAATGAGCAAAAAAATGTTCAGATCGATATAATGTCCTATTTTGCATTGTTTTTCTTCTGGATCAATTTTGTTATTTAAAAAAAAAACTTATTTCTCAGGAATGGGTAAACCAACTTTAACTAAATTCTGCCAATTTAAGACTAGTGTCTCTTGTTCTAAAAAATTAAAAAAATTCAAAACGTCACCGTCAAAAATTTCAAAACGGTGGCCATTTTAATTTTTTAGTCTTCTTTATTTTTGTAATTTATTTGCTTCATAAAATTTTTTACTTTTACAAAAGTTATTAAGAATTTTTTTTAAGAAAATGACACCTCATTTGTAAAAATTCGTTGACAAACAATCCAATTATTGCAGAAAATTTTATAACCCGACAGTACCATAATTCAAGCTGATAAATTTTTGCCTGTTAAATTTCCTTCAATAAAAATTATCACCTTGCCGTTACGGTGCGCAAGCGTACTGCCTGGTAAAAATTGTCTGCAATAACTCGATTGTTCGGCAACATTTTGTTCAAAATAAAATTCTTAATAAATTTTGCAATTATCTCCACCACAAATAGTGGGCCCGATTTTTCTTTTACGAAACATTTGATAGTCCGGAATGCCAGAATTATGCAATTTGAAGCTCTTCTTCAGTCTGATGAACGATATTGTTACCTGCAACAAGATGGGACAATGTGCCGTACATCTAAAAACACCGTGGAAGAAATGTTTAGTAATCTCAAAAATTCAGTGGCCTCTTGTTCCGGTGACTTATGGTCACCAGACTTCTTTCTCTGGGGTTTTTTAAATGGATGTGTATATCGTGCAAACTCACGTACTCTATTAAGTCCTGGAGCGCGCCATTACTGCAGAGATGAATTCATTAGCACTAGGTCCAACGAAGGGTGTTAAAAATATAGTGTTAAGGGTTCGGACCCGCCTTCAGGAAAATGGTGGAAATTTCCAGCACTTTCTGTAAGACATTACCGGTTGTCCATGAATCAAATGGAATGCAAGTATGTCTGTATAGTCCATAGTGGAATTATAGTGTATAATAGTGTGTAGTATCATGATGTGCCCGATAAAATGATCGCACTGTATAATATTATATAATATACAATAAAAGTATAATTATTGTATAATATATTAATCTATACACAAAAATATAAATTTATAGGTTAAGATAACAAAGTTGCTTAAATAAATTTCTCTAAATCTAACTCTTCTTCAATAGAGGCTAAAATAAAAAAAAAATCTGATGTGGACCACATGACTTCCTTGTAAGCCTATTAAATTACATATACACGTTATTTTAAAACGAAAAGTACAAAAAGTTCTATTTCATTAATAACTTCTAATACTTTTTTCATATTTGCGTTTAATTGTTATTATTGAATTATTAATCGTAAAATTTTTTTTCCATCAGTGGTTAATAATTATTAATAAATCAATATATTTAAATTAAAAAAAAGTTAAGAAAAAATGAGATGAAGTCGAATTTGAACCGACGTGCAAATTGTAAGATCCAAATATTTCTTTAATTAAAATTTTATTTGGGTATAACTCTGGAACCAATGAAAATTATTACCACTTAGCATATTTTGTTGAAAAACTCTCAATGAGGCAGTTAAGAAAAAACCCAAAACCAATTTTTTGGCATTTTGGGCTTTTTGGACACATTTGATTCGGTCGATTGCAATCAAAAGGGGAGTTGCACAACTAGATGTTACAACCGTCCTAAATCCAAAATTTCAACATCCTACGGCTAATCGTTTTTGATTTATACGAGATACAGATGTACGTACGTACGTACGTACAGACGTCACGCCGAAACTAGTCAAAATGGATTGAGGGATGGTCAAAATAGATATTTCCATAGAAATCTGGAATTTTTCGCAATCACAATACTTCCTTTACTTCGTACAAGGAAGTAAAAGGAAGACTTTCAAAATAACTTATCTGAATTTTAGATCTAAAAAATCTAAAATTATTTATTAATAGCTCTATATGTAAATTTTCAAAAAATCTCTGAAAAATATTAAAATCGAAGGATGATAAAAAGAGAAAAAGATCAGAGAAGTTCTACATCAATTTTTTAAGATCTTTTTTATTTTATTATTTATATAAGCGTGGTAGGTAACAAATTTGCTTTACTAAAGTTTTCTCTAAAATGCCTGTGAAGAAAATAAAAATTTATTTTTTTCACATGTACCCTACCCCCTTAACAAATTTTGAAAAAAATTATCAATGCCCAATACTTAGAAATGTTTGACCCAAATTAAAAAAAAAAAGATCGGGTTTATCAATCCTGGAGGAATATAAGGCCAAAAGCACTGAT
Source organism: Lycorma delicatula (assembly GCF_047948215.1). Lineage (NCBI taxonomy): Eukaryota > Metazoa > Arthropoda > Insecta > Hemiptera > Fulgoridae > Lycorma > Lycorma delicatula. The sequence goes on from NC_134457.1 coordinate 17,061,219, forward strand.
ATACACTTTTTTTTACCTCCGGATCCACCGTTAGGCATTCTTCAGAGAATGAGATGAATGATTCATAGCGTGTGTGAAAATACCATGCCTGACCGGGATTCGAACCCGGGACCTCCGGATGAAAGGCCGAGACGCTACCACTCGCGCCACGGAGGCCAGCGCCTCCGTGCACTGATATACACTTACGTACATACATACATACATACGAGTACATATATTTCTTTGTCTAGATGAACTAATTGGACCCTAAAACGTACCCCATTTTTGGTACGATCAATACTTATAGTTATTCTATCTAACTACATTCAACGGGAAAGTAAAATAAACGTAAATATAAACAAAAGATGTTACTTATACTTTAACAAGAATCATCAAGTCATTTTACAAATAAAATTATTATTTTTGTTAGAGGGTGAACCAAAAACAATAACATAGTTGGCATTCACCATGCAAACTAATTATATGGTAACATGAAGTAAAATACAAAACTATTTTATTGTAATATAGAATTTACTAATACATATACACCTCCCATACTAATTGAAATAATACTGCTCAGTCGAGTGACGTAATTATGCAAGTCAATTAAAAAAATCTTTTATCGAAGTTTTTTCTTTTCTTAATAAATAAAACTAAAAAATTCTTAAGTAAACAGAAAAATTTAATAATATGTAAAATTTAGATGCTGATATTTTAAAACACATTTAAATTTACCGTTCGTAACAATTTATCAAGATGACGTAACTATTTACATCATCATTAAAAGTATAGAATAGAACATAGAGAACGTCTCTATAAGTTTATGTGGTAATTTTGAATAAACAGTAAAATAAATCAAAATCCCTTAGAGTTTTATTTATTTTGAACAATTTCCAGAATATTTATACAGATTTTCATTCTTTCTAAATATACATTCACACATTATATTTATTATTCACTTATAATCCATTATCATCATTTATATTTATTCTTAAAATAATTAAGCTCCGTTGTTCGTGTCCATGTATATGTGAGTGAGCTAGTTCAAATCAAATTTGTCGAAATCATGTTTTTTTCTTATTTTATAGAAATTATTATATATAATTATACTAAGTATGATTCTTTTACCCTTCATTTCTACAATGAAAGCGTTTAATTACAGAATTATGCAAATTTTTTTCAATAAAATATTATCCCAATTTATAAAACAGACTATGTTTCAATTTTACACAGCTTGAAACGATTCAGATCATTTATACCACATCTTTGAGGTGGTATAAAACATAAGACCGGTATAACGGACCTGAGTAATGGATTCCTGCTGATTAAGAAGAAAGTAATAGAAAATATAATACTGGTAGGAATCCAAAAAGGGGTTAAAAGAAACCCTTTAGTAAAGGTAACAGGTCCCTTTAACAATCGTCTTTTATAATACTACCCACTGACATACCTAACAAATGTTTTTACGTAAGAAGATTTACCGGACCAAGGTTTGGAATGGATGGGAACGAAAGGGCTCGGTCGATCGTTCTCACGCTTCGAGTTGGGTCCGCTACGGCAGTTAAAGAGGATAGGAGTATAAATACTAGGAAAAACCAGTTAAAGGTCAGTTCTGCGAGATACGAGTTCCTGGAGAGTGTTACAATAGAGGAGTTATTATGAGACTTCTACGGTTAAGGTGACATCACAAGTAATTCAAGTACACGAAAACAAGAAATGGTTTGGTGAATTACTGTACGACTATTAGTGAAGGAGATAATGTACTAAATTTCATTCATAAATTGTTAGGGCAGTTTTACATGAGAGAAGCAAAAGTATTTGCAGTAAAAGAACTTTATATTTGCCGTATCTGTAATATTATTGTTGTTAATACAAGACTAGAGGTTAAACGTGTTAAGACTGGCGGATCTTTTGTCAATGGGACTAAATTCTGGTTTTCATTATTTATCTACCTATGAATAAATCCTGATTACTTTTAATTCTGTTTTGTATGTAATCTCTGTTTATTATTATTATTATTATTGACATTTATGATTATTATCATCATCGTGAGTATGATTACTATGATTGCTTGTTACTGGCATTTAATATTATTATTACTGTCGTTTACTATTATTATTATTGATTTGTCGTTTCTTATGTTCTTATAATTATATTAACATTTTCATTTATCAATCTCTCAATATCCTGATTGAGCAGCGAACACCCTACAATATCAAGGTGTCAAATCTCATGAATGTAATGTCATTCAGTTTTTCCCTTTCGTACTAACCGTTCAGGAAAAGTTTAATCAAGGTGAGGAGTCCAACTTGATTTGTTTTCCTTTGCGCAAAACGAAGTGTCGTCATCAGGACCAGAACACAATATTTATACAGTAAATAAATAAATATTAAAAAAATTAACTTAAAATCTAAATAACAGTAATAGAAAAAAGCATCGATGATGGAAAACGCCTACGACGTATGCAAAAAGCGAAATAAAAAACCACAATGAAATATTACATTAAAAATGTAACTTAAAAGAACAGAATCATCATCTGTTATACGCAAAATTGCATAAATAGATGAAAAAATTAATGAACGATAAAAGAATTGAATAATTACATTTTTGAATCCAGATGCACGGCCAAGAAATCGTAAGACATTCGGTAATATCGTCATATATTTTCCTAAAATATTTCGGATGTTAGCTGCTAGTTTGAAGTCTAACTTGAATAGCATATAGAAAAGTGCCTCATACTGATGCCAAACTTAGGGATGGTGGATGTTGGATGGTATGAAGAATAAAATATCGGAAAGATATCAATCGATTGTTACACATACGTTGAAGAACTAATATGCAAACACTACATTTTTGTGATCTCATACGAAACGTGGTTCCTCCAGAATTCCTTTTCAATAATTAGTTGAGGATTTCTATACGACAAACCAATGACAAATAATTTAAGACAGTTTTTTCTAAGCCATTCAATTTCAACCGTGCTTCATCTGACCATATTATTAAAATAAGGAAATTAGTTATAGAATAATAAGAAATTTTACCTTTCTATCAAAATCATTTTCACGAAGTAATCTTGACTGATATAACACGTAAGCTTCCATTAATTGAAAATATTTTTCCTACAGGTGCATTATAACGTTTGAATACGCGGCTGGAACCTGTCACTCTTCATAAAAAAGGATAGGTTTTGTTTGTTTGTTGCATATGCTCATATTTTTTTTATTTTAGCTGCTATTGGCTAAGAGCGGACCACGTGGTACACCGGGGTGCGCAACGCACGAACGATTCATCGGTTGGAACGATTTATACTTCTTGATACGAACTAATTACTTCTTAATTTATCGAAAATTATATTAAGTGTTTTGGAGATAAAAGAAGAAAAACATTGGGGCTAGAACTGTGTTAAAAAATTACAACTCAAGAAACAGCTAAACATGTTCAGGATTTTGAAGCTTTTCGTTGTAAAGGTTTTTATTGTTAGTATTTTAAATTCATGAACGTTATTTAGTTACATTTGGCAAAAACATTTAACAAAATCATGTCTAATGTAACATAAACCTGTAACATTCTTGCGGCGGGCCGTAGGCTCGCCTTTTTTTCTAGTATCGTAATAAGGGTGATATGTAAAAGATTTTCATTATGATACATGTGTACAATCTATCAAAAGCATACTATTTTCAACCCCTAAGCAATCAGAAGCGGGTATTATTATCAGCTATTTTATTTTACTTTGATTTTAATCCGATTTAGTAATTAGCAAGTAGTAGTTAGTTTGAAACTACACCGATAGTTTCTACATTACATTTTTTATCCTTTTGTTAATGTTGGATTCTCAGGAAGTAATGTCTTTACAACCGATCGATATTAAATAAAAGGCTTAATTTATGACTAACAACCTGTTGCCACTGTAATGTATTATATAATGTACTTTGTGAAAGATTTTGTAAAAAATATTCCGTAAACAATGCATTCTATCCTCATCGATAATCTCAATATTGAGATTATCAGCTCAAAAGCTGAGTTTATAAATCACCGATGTAAATGTCTACCGAGGCATTTACATTAGTGGCATCCGAACAAGGTATGGCTTATTACTATGAGATGTAAAAAGTTAGAGGACGAAAAACGACTCCCGTTAAAGCCCATCAGGGCTAGGAACTGAGAGTGTGGCAACCGGAAGCGTCACAAGGCCGGTGTCTTTCCCTACGAGGTAGCTTTTGGAAGCTTTTTCGTTTTACGTTTGAAGTATCTTTATTAGTGTTTCTGCAATCTAGCTGTTTCTTTTTGACAGTGTGAATATCTTTTTAAGCTTGCCAAATCGTGAAAAATCTCCCATACTTCTATTATTTTCATCTTATAGATTTGTTGATGACAGGTCGATATCAAAAAATATGGAAATATCGCATAGAATTCTTTATATACGACATTAGCATCCTTATTATTTCTCCACTAACATTGAAGCATAAACTTCTTGTTTTCTGTATTTAATTGCCGTACAGATGCAAAAAAAAAAATGATTCAACCATAATTGAGTTGTAGTTATATCACCTGATTACTACCAATTGCAAAATTATAATTTCCCACCGTTATAGAATTAAAATCTGCATGGAGGAACTGATGTTTAGCCCACCGAATATACATATATATATTTTTTCTATAAATAATATATTTTAAGTATAAATAAGATTTTCTATAATACGAATGTAGGATAAATAAAACGTTTATGCGATGATACCAATATTGTTTATCGCGTTTCTGTTTTGTGTTTTTTTAATTAGTATACTTAATTAACTAAATCTTAATTCACATCATGAAAATTGCTACAACAGAAATAAATATTAATATGTCACATGAAATAAAGAGAATTTATTAAGTAATTCAGAACTAACTGAAACAAACAATTGTTATTAAATACGTGCATGCAGAAAAGAATGAAAATATTTTATTATAAATCACCCAACGTTTACGTATAATAACTAACTTATTTTTTTTTTTTATAATCAGGTTTTTAGTAATTATTAATTACAAAGAAGAAACATAAAAAATTAGCATTATTATACAACGTTAATTTACTTATCTTTATAATAGAAGCATAATCAAATGAAAAAGAAAAAAAAATTATTTTAATTAACCACAACAAATCATGACTTTGCAAAAAAACAATAAACATTTTCACACCTTATCTCCTAATACTAATCTAAAACAAAAAAAACCAGCTTAGCTTTTCAATGACAACTATGAAATAATTCCGTTTAAATACTGTTTTAAAATTTAAAAAAAAAGCAAAATAAATGAATAAAGAGAAATGAAATACTATAGCACCATTAATATATAAAAGAAAAATTTTGGAAATCAAAATTTTTCCTAGAAAATTAATAATTACGATATAAGAAAATGATTAATTACTAAAGTATAATAAAAAAATCTGATATGGAGACCACATGAGACTTAGTAGTACGGCTATAATAAATCTAATACGTAAAATTTTATTTCATTAATAATTTATTTTTGAATTATTATTTATAGGAAAAACTTTTTTTACAATCAAGAAGTTAAAAATTATTAATCTATATATATAAAAATGTTAAGTTCGTTTGTCTACGCTTCAAAAACTCAAAATGTTCTGCACCGATTGAGCTCAAATTTTAGCACGATATATAACCAGCATCAAAGATTGTTTTCATCTATTTTTAATAAATCTATCTATCTATTTTTAATTTGTACAGTTTTTTAATAAATAAGAAGCTAATAAATCAGATGGAAATGTAATCAAAGGAAAACCAATTAGATCAATGCAAGATGGCCGCTGTCAAACACAACGACCAATCACAAAGAGCCCGTATGGCCGTTGCCAATGTAAACAAAATCACAACTGATTAAGCAACAAATTTCTTTGAATTATATTTAACAGCTAAAACATCTTTTATTAAAAAAAACAAAAAAAAAACACCAAAACAAAAAGAAAAGCCAGCAAGAAGGATGACTTACAGTAAATAAATTAAAACACCCAACTTTCTTATAGCCAAGATAGACTTAAAGACTATGAAAACAAAAAAAGTTGAAATAACCAAATACACAGAAAATAATATCCCTACATATGACCAAAAAATCCTTCGTTAGGTTATTTTTTTTACATATAATCCAAACAATCGTTTTTTGGTCATTTAGCGTTCTTTGCTATGTAAAAGCAAAGAACAAAATTCACAAATACTAACACTGAAACCACACAACTAAGTATTCGTTTTTTTTTTTTGTTTTTTTTAAACCTCCGAAACCACAGTTATGCTTTGCTTCAGATAATGATATGAATGATTTATAGCATATGAAAATGCCATGCCTGACCGGGATTCCAACTCGGAACCACCGGATTAAAGTCCGAGACGTTACCACTCGCGCCACGGAGGCCGGCAAACATATTCGTTAGGAACCGAATAAAAACACGACTTACCAATATGGCGTTGTGTGTCAAACAAATTTTATACACACTATAATTACTTTTAATACGCGAAACCCTTTGCAATGATTGAACATTAACTTAAACCTCTTCAAAAATTATTCCTTTTGAACTAAGCCGCATTTTGATATCATTGTTTTTCTATAACACGGCTGGAATTCTTTTCGTTTAATGATAAGAAGCGTTGTCGAAGACAATAACCGAATTCTCTTCCAAAGGACATCATAATACACCGCTAAACTATTTCTAAATAATTCAAATTCGTGTAATTTTTTTACGAATCACGTTTTTATCAAAATCTCACCTTTTTCTCAATTCACCTGCGGGGTTTTGTTTCTTTGGAGACCGTAATTCGTTAGTAGATTCATACTCGAGAATCACGATGTACACTTAAGCAGCACAACTTTTACTTACGTTAGCAGTTTATTAACATCTGAAATCAACGCCGTTTGATTATTCTGTAATTTTTAAGCATTACTCTGCTTTTGTAAGCATTTAAAATGATGTGTTGTTTCGCACGACTTAAGGGCTTTTTTTCGCAGCCCACAAATCTTTATATATAAAAATGTTAAGTTTGTTTGTGTACGCTTCAAAAACTCAAAATGTTCTGCACCGATTGAGTTCAAATTTTAGCACGATATATAACCCGCATCAAAGATTTTTTTAATCTATTTTTCGCATCAGTCACTTACCCGCGACCGCGAGAAAACAGTTTTTTTAAACTGCGCCATCTGCCGGAAGCGAGGGGAATACTCGCCATACTAGCTAACGCCATATTGAATGAAACTTAATTATTTTTAAATGGTAAAAAAGACACATGATTTCGATTTAAAATGTTAGTAGAAAAACAATGGTAAACCCCGGTTTTTCTGTTCATGCCTTCGTTATCGAGTAATAAATATTTAAATTTGCAATGACGGAAAAATCGTGTTAACAATAAAACGGGGTAAAACGGGCTGTATTAACAATTTTATAGCATTTTATATTCATAATGTTTACAATAAGAAACTTTAAACAATGCTATAATATTGATAATAATAAACATTAACTAATAATTAACAACACAACAATTTAAACGGCTGTATCAACTGATATTTACTTTAAATATTACAATAGTAATATTTAAAAATTTCGCGACAAAATTATTTCACGAAATTTTCCAGGGAAATTGTCCTCCAAGATCATGTGACCTAACGCCAATGAATTATTTTCTTTACGGATATCTGGCGTCTCTGGTTTATGGTGATACACCAGCAACAATTGAAGCTTTGGAAGCAAACATAACTTGTGTTATTAATGATATACGTCCCAAATTATTTGAAACAGTGTTTCAAAATTGGACTGATCGAATCCGGTTAATTAAAGCTAGTCATAGTGGATATATGCCGGGAATTATTTTCAAAAATTAAATTTCAGTACGTTATCTTTCACATAAAAAACAGAATTGGCTTCATATTTACCTTTTTATGTGTTTTATTTTAATTCAAAGTTTTATCAGTCTAAAAAAACATCCATTTTATATATATATATATATATATATATATATATATATATATATATATATATATATGTGTGTGTGTGTGTATGTGTATGTGTGTGCGCGCGCACACACACACACACTGCGCGCGCTTACAATCACACTGCTTTTTCATTTTCTTCTTTGTTCAGTTGTTTCACAGAGATCTCTGTTTCAACAGATGGTTTGTCGAAAACTTAATTTAAAATATTAAAATTATAGAAAGGAATAACCATCTCAATGATATAAGGTACATCACTGACTGATGAAGGAGGAATCTGTAAAAATACTAAATACAAAAAACCCAATTTTATAAATAACTAGTTACGAACTTCATAAATCCGTTAATCCATGCCTGTATCCCACATATTGAATGAATTCAAAAAAAAAAATATTTCTTATTAAACTGGGCTGAAATTGATGCCTGTCATAATAACTTATCTGAAACTATGTGGGATACAGAATCAACCGGTGCAGTATTTTTTTTTTTAATTTTGAAACACCTTTTCCCAAATTTTGTGGTTCAGACCGGTTTGTTGGGTTAAAAAATTTAAATGGTGTTTAATGTGTATACCAAACATAAGATCAATCGGTTTAGTAGTTTCCTAATTTTGATGTTTCTCCAGTTTTAGAAAATGCAACAGTGTCAAAATAAAACCACTTAGCAAGTTTCGTGAAATTTGATCGGGTGGTCAAACGTCATACAATAACAAGCAAACACGTTTTTCATTTTTAAAATATATATTAACACTCTACCGTTAGCATGCATTTTTCAAACAGTTTCTTACACACTCTATTTAAATAAATAGATATATTTTTTCCTCACGGGTTCAAATTCTTTTTTTCACACATTATAAAATTTAATTCGAATTATTAATAAAACAAAAGAATTACAATAGTTGTAATTGAGCGAAAGCGTATAATTACCGGAGAATAGGTAAATAAATATATAAATGTACATAAAAAATTAACAGGACGAAAAAAAGAGGTAGAACAAATTAGCGGCAATAAATAAAAATTATTTTAAGTACAAAATCCTGTTTTCTATGCTTTCGATTTTATTACGTAATAAACCGTGAGTTCTGCCACGGTTGAACACCTGATATGAATAGCATAATAGTTGGCATAGGAAAAAACTTACAAAAAGCAACATATGAAAGCACTAAAAAGAGATTTTAATAATGATCAGTCAATAAAAAGAAAAAAATAATTAAATAGTGTAGACGCACATAAGAAAAAGCATATAAATAAAACAAAGTACAAACGATATTCCAACGATATTCTTACGTAGACTAAGAGTTTATCATCATCAATATATGATAACACACCACTGTTGAGAAAAATAAAAAATTAAGACATCAGCAGGTATACATGAAACAATTAAAATGTTACAAAATTAACAGAATAGAAACAAAAGAGGAGGATATTGCTACTTGTACTTTTTTATCACTTTTAAATACGATACTCATAAATTGGAAGATAAACATTTAATGAAAATACAAAACAATGAATTAGTTCAGATTTATAAACATTTTGAAAAATTAAAATGATAAAAGACGTAAAAAATATGACGCCCACACAAATCGGAAATTTCTGTTAAAGAAAAATCCAATATGTTACAAATCGAAAAATTATCGTAAGAAACCCGAAAATAATTAACGTTGATCGAATGAATGCATAGACAGTATTTTAATACGTGAAAATTTTACTTGTTACATTGCAGAACTTGTATTCTGAATATGGAAACGATACAAAAATCTCAAAATTCAAAATAAATAGTGTAATGTAATCTTAAATGTAAATATGGTATTAAAATATTTATTTTGCGGGTATAAAGTTGTATTAATATAATAAAAAAATATATATATTTTACAGGTTATAAGATGAAAATTAAAAATATTTTTTCATGAATCAAGAGTTCTACTACAGAAGTAGCAGAACTATTGATTCAACACTATTAATACTTATTTAGTTTCAGCCTTTTTTTAGTTTTTTCTAACGACCACTAGGTGGCGCTATTCAGACATGACAGTATTGTAAAATTTGACTCTTTACTTCCTTATACGAAGTTCCTTTACTTCGTATTATGATCGCAAAAAATTTCAATTTTCAATGGCTTTCAGATTTCAATGGAAATGTCATCCATTTTGACTAGTTTCGGCCTAACTTCTATACGTTCGTATGTATCTCGAATAACTAAAAAACGATTATCCGTTAAATGTTGAAACTGGATTTAGGACTGTTGTAAGATCTAGTTTTGTACCACCCCTTTTTGATTGCAAACGACTGGACAAAAAGGATCCAAAAAAAGCACAAAATCCAAAAAAAAAAAAAAAATTGGATTTTGGGCTTTTCTTAACTGCAGTAATAAGCCTTCACTGAGAGCTTTTCAACAATATAACTTAAGTGGTACTTATTTTCATTGTTTCTAGTCATAGTGAAATAAAATTTTAATTAATAAAATATTTGGATCTTACAAGAGCCAATATTAATTTAAATATATTGATTTATTAATAGTTTTATTAACCTCAGATTGAAAAAAATATGAAAAAAATCATAATTTCAGGAAAAAAATTTTAAGTACTTTTTAATTAAAAACTTTTTACAGAGGTTAAAATATAATATATATATATATATATATATATATATATATATATACACACATGAAGTCGGATTCGAACCGATATATGTATGGTAACGGATCTGACACGTTCTCACTTACACCACATAACTACTTCAGCGACGTAAAACATAATTAATATATAAACTAATATAAAATGTTGATACGGACAAAAAATGTACATGTGGTGTCCACCATAATGCAGTTTTGTAACTGTCCACTTTATTAAAGAATTGGAGGATCGTCTCACTTTAAAATGAAATAAGTTTAAATGAAGTGCAGCAAAAATATATATAAGCAATTTAATAGGCGTACAAGGAAGTCATGTGGTGTCCACTTACGATTTTTTTAATGTTACTACAGTGGCAGCTCAGAAATCAGCCGAGAAGTTTGTTTGCAGTGAGCGTTTAAATGTGAAAAAATGGAATTTCATGTGAAGGTTTTCGTTGGATGATCTTTTTACGATTTTAGGATGGGCTTAACTCAACAAAACAAAGCCTTGAATGTAATAATTTAATTAATATTTAATATTTTAATTTAATATTATACGCAAAAACTGCTTCAGAAAAATCAATCTTAACTATGTATGTGCTATTGTGACTCAATTAAAATAATCTAAAAATTATTTATTTTGTAAACCAACAAATAAACAAACAAACAATGTTCAATCATTATAATCTATGATGATTGTTATTATAATAATTGTATTATAATGATTATATAATCTATAAATATAGATAATGTATCGCCTAAATTCGTTTATATTATATATTTCAAAAGAACGCGAGTTAAATTTTGTTATGATAGCAGTAAATAATAGCTACAAGGTTCCGCTCGTTTTTAATGAAAACAACATATTTTCAAATACTACCTTTAAAAGATATCAAATATTTCTAAATATATATTGTAAATATAATTTTAAAATTACACTTTTGGTAATGAATCACCATCAGAAAAGATTATTTACAATTGGTTTGCATAATTTCGTTGTGGTCGTGCAATGAATTTCGTGAAAGTAGACGAAAATCGGTTGTTCTAAAAAGCTGCTGTGTGCAAAATGATTGAAGAGGATCGACATGCGACTTACTGTGAGAGAGAGGCATCCTTAATCATATCGAAGACTACAGTACATTCATGAATATTTAGCTATGAAAAACATCTGTTTCCGATGGATTCCGCATAATTTGACCGAAGTTCAAAAACAAGCTCGTGTAAATCGGTGTAAGGAAACACTCAAAAAATTCGACCGAGGAAATGCAAAATCCGTATACAAAATCGTAACTAAATACACTCGGATATACTTTTACAAGCCGGAAACAAGCAACAATCAACCCGTTTAGATATTCCAAGATGAACCGAATCCAACAAAAGTGGTTCGTACGCGAAGCGCTTCCAAGAAAACTATCGCCTATTTCTTCGGTTATACTGGACTTACAGCAACCACCGCTTAAGAGGATCGAAGTACAGTTAATGGTGAATGGTGTACAACAATGTTTACTTGCTAGAGGTCATCGATGAATCAGGAAAAACAACCGAAAACGTCGCATCATTCGTTCTTCATCAAGAAACTCCCAGCTGTCACACAGCTGGGACGTAGAAAAACATAAAATTAATGTCTCACTGCAAGAATTCACCTGATATATCACCTAACGTTTTCTTTCTGTTCCCGAATGTCAAAAAAAAAAAATGCCTGTACGTCAATTTTCAACACCTTAAGAAGCTGTTGAATACTTTCAAAACAATGTTTTTCAGGTTTCAACTTCAGGGTGGAAAAAATGTTTCGAGGATTTGTTGCAACGCATACAAAAGTGTATAAATCTTAAAAACGAATATTTGAGAAACAATAAAACGATTGTACATTTTTTGCATTGTTTTTGTAAAAACTTCGTAAAGCTTTTAAAATTATATTATATTTTCAAATTACTTTATATTTTTATTAACTGTAGGATCTGAATTATAAAACAATTTTAAGAATCAGTTTTGATGCAAGTTACGATCCAACAATAACGAAATTTCTACGTGGAAGATTGAGGTAAGTGAATAGGAGTAGGAAGGAAGCAAAAAAGCTAACTTTCTTATCCTACATGATATCATAACTCTAATAAAAAATCCCTTTCGGCACGCCAAAAGGCGGAGGTGGATTCACCAATGCTAAGTAGGGGATAAAAAAGATATCCACCTTAAAGTTAATTAAAACTTCAAATTTACTCTCAATACGTGGTTGCATGTGAAAAACGTTTCACATGTTTGGCATACAAGCCCCATTTTCTTACAATTCTAGCAACATTTTGGTCATCTCTTGCCGTAAGGGTTGATCATATCAAAAATTGTTACACACAAATGTTTTAGGTAATGTTTAGAGGACTAACGCGACCACTTTAAACAGATTTGATACTGTGCCTATTGAGGGAGGTGTGATTTTTTCATATGGTTTTTTTTTCAATGGGGTCTTCTAAACCCCATTTTTCCACTCCCTGAGCCAACGGTTGGTGAAATCAAAAGACTTGACTTAGATAAGTTTTAGGCCGTTATCCAAAGAATAGTAGGAACTTAAAACGAATTCGATATTTTAATTAATAAGAATATTATACCGATATTTTGTTTTTTTTTGAAAACCCGCCCACCATGGTCCGATTTTTCCAATTAACGAACTCGACCGAGATTTCGGGTCGTTATATTCTATGAATAAATTTGAAAGTGATGACAGAAAATTACGCCAGTTATCATGTCCACAAGAAAGTGAAATATACGTGTGTGTATATATATATCCCCCATGTATATATATGTATATAATATATATATATATAGATATGTATATGTATATATATATATATATATATATCTGTATATGTATATATATATATCTGATGTATATATATATATATATATATATATATATATCTGGGGTATGTGTATGTGTGTATGTGTGTATGTGTATGTGTATGTGTGTGTGTATGTGTGTGTATGTGTATTGTGTATGTGTGTATGTGTGTGTATGTGTATGTGTATGTGTGTGTATGTATATGTGTGTGTATGTGTATGTATGTGTATGTGTGTGTATGTGTGTAATATATATATATATATATATATATATATATATATATATATATATATGTGTGCGTGTGCGTGTGCGTGTGCGTGTGTGTGTGTGTGTGTGTGTGTGTGTGTGTGTGTGTATAAATAAAGTTTTGAACTGACGGTGGTTTTGGGGTCTGGGGGATGTGAAACGCGAACATATATCAAAATTTTCCGGAAATCGAATCATGGTTCCGATTACAATACGTAGCTTTCTTATATCTACCTAATACTGTTGCTACGCTCAGCGAGTGTGACATCTGTGGCGCAGTCTATCGGTTCGATGGTAAGTAGAGGGGGAGATAGGAATAATACTAGCCAATGTCTTCGCAACTCCAGCATTATTTATTTAGTATACGCGTTCACAGGTGGCCGTGTCACCAGCAGTGGTAGGAGAAAAACGCTTACGTAAGCCTTCAACTCATAACCACGCCTTTATATTTGAAACCTTACTCTAGGTTGGTTGGTGTACTGGTGTAAAATTTATCAACCATTTATCATCACAATATGTCAATCATACATACCTGTCTCATTCTAAATATTTTCATCACTTTCGTAGTCGTTATGGACATCAAATCACAATTTCGTTATCACCAATCTTTATTTAATTTATTTTTTTAATAAAAATAAGATAGTTTAAATGTTAAGCGATCTATTTACAAGCATACTTTCGTAAATAGTTTTCGATACCAGTCTACCATTTTATTTTGTTAGCCAATAAATGAACAACAGTTTTTTACTCTATCCTCAGACAACCGTTTATCCAAATGTTTTACTATATTATTTCTTTAGTAATTTTAACCTTATTCGACAATTTCAGCTTTAAAAAATCTTTTTTCTCTCTTTTCTGGTCTCCGGAAGCACCGTAAAGTATGAATTCAGAGGATGAATAAGGATGATATATATGAATGAAGTGTAGACTCGTACAGCCTAAGGTCTACCATTCCTGAGATGTGTGGTTAATTGAAACCCAACCACCAGAGAACAACGGTATCTACGATTCAGTATTCAAATCTATATAAACCCTTTACTAGGATCTGAACCTTAGAACTTAACAATTAATGGTTAAAGAAAAAGAAAGTAAAAGAAGTTTTCTCACTAAAATTCTACTAAATATAATTTCATTTTAGTTTATTTGAAGTAATTCGTTGAAAAATTATCATTAATATACGGATCTGCTTCCAAATGTAATAATGATTAAGGCTATAATACTAAAATAAACGAGAAGAAACAACCTAATAAACTGATAAAACAAAAAAATGGTACAAATCACCAATTTTAGAACTCCATTTAACAATATGAAATTAATCTTATATAGTGAACAAAAATTTATCCAAGAAAAGTTAAAAATGTTTAAAACAAAATTGAAGATATATATTTTTACTTTGGTATTCCATTATTTATAGTAATAGTAATTCTTAAATTAAAGCTGGATAAAATGGATCATGATAGACTTTGTAGTATTTCACTTAAAAGATAGAATAGGAGATACACATAAATTCCCAGTAAAGTACCTTTTATTTACAAATGAATATAAATATATTATTATTAAGCAAATATAATAATTGAAGAACATAAGAAAGAAACCGTAATAAAAAATGGAGTCCGACAAGGATGTTCCCTATTCACGTTACTTTTTAATTTTTTCATAGAACTAGCAGTTAATGATGTTAAAGAATAATTTAAATTCGGAGTAAGAGTACAAGGTGCAAAGATAAAGATGCTACGATTTTTTTCTAAAAAGATTTAGAAGAAACAATGAACGTCATGGATGAAATCCTACGCAAGAACTACCGCATGAAAATCAACAAGAACAAACCGAAAGTAATGAAATATAGTAGAAATAACGAAGATGGACCACTGAATGTAAAAACAGGAAGAGAAAATATTACGGAGGAAGAATAATTTTGTTATCTGAGAAGTAGAATTACAAAAGATTGACGAAGCAGGAGCGATATAAAATGCCGAATAGCACAGGCGAAACAAGCCATCAGTCAAAATATAATTGTTTACGTAAAATAATTGTTTACAAATTGTTTTAAAATGATTGTTTACAAAAATTAATATATATTAAATTAAGTATATGTATGGAGCGTAGCTTTATATGGAAGTGAAACTTGGACGATCGGAGTACCTGAGAAGAAAAGATTAGAAGCTTTCGAAATGCGGTGCTACAGGAGAATATTAAAAATCAGATGAGTGGATAAAGTGATAAATGAAAATGTGTTGCGGCAAATCGATGAAGAAACAAGCATTTGGAAAAATATAGTTAAAAGAAGAGACAGACTCATAAGCCACGCAATAAAGTAGTCGCATTAATATTAGAAGGACAAATAGAAGGGAAAAATTGTGAAGGCAGGCAACGTTTAGAATATGTAAAACAAATTGTTATAGTTGTAGGATGCAGGGGGTATACCAAAATGAAACGACTGGCACTAGGTACGGAATCTTGGAGAGCTGCATCAAACCAATCAAATGACTGTAGACAAACAGTAAATATGTAAGCAACACATATGAAACATTGTTTTCATAAAGCAAATAAATATTTATTTACTATACTTTTATTATATACATCTGATATAAAATATAATACAGTAAATAAATTTTATTACACCAGTAACAGAAAAAAGTATTATTTTATTTTGTTAAATAAATACTACTATTATGTTTAAAATGATTAAACAATTTATGTTTAAAATTTTGTTTCAGAAAAATTAACAATCTTATGCTGCTATCTATTGGTAAATACTTAAAACATTTATACAAAAAAATCATCGTTCAAACTTACAGCATCATAACGAACTACCGCTTCTAACTTGCCCTGCTCATATTAAACACCTTACATTGAGAGTCACTCCAGAACGACGACTCAACCAATCTTCATAAAATTTTCACATCCACAACTTCAGATACACTACTATATATATATATATTTACATAGCCTTCAGGACCACAGTTACATATTACTCCAAAGGATTTGTAGCATGTGAAAATGTCATGCCTGACCGGGATTCGAACCCGGGACCACCGCAAGAAAGGCAGGGACCCTACCATTCGCGCCACGAAGGCTGGAAGATACACTACTATAGCATATCTAAATGTCAATGAAACTGACCTAGTGGTTTTGGAGATTTTCGAGCCACAAACTTTATAAATTGGCCTATATAGAGAGTGTTTCTAAAGCGGTGGGCTGGCTATACTTTTTCGGATTACTTGTAAAACTAAAAAAAAAATGTCCTTAGGAAAAATGGCAATTTCTCCTTCGTTCTCCCACTATCCGCCAGTTTGTTATTTTGATATAAAAACTTATCTCAAGTTCGGATAAACCAATCACATTAATATTTTTCTAAGAGTATTGGTAAATAAAGTTTTGAAATGAGCAAAAAATCAAGACTTACCGCAAATTACAAATAGCAGCCATGTTTATTTTTCAATCCGTTATATCTCCATAAATATTAAATTATCAAAATTTATGTTTTTACTAAAATATTTATTTTATTTTTAACAAAATGACATTTTATTTATTTAAATTGGTTAACAAATAGTCTAGTTATAAGAGAAAATTGATGTAATTTTGTGTCATAATTATATAGGTCTATAATTGCGAGAAAATTATCACTTAATTTGGTACTAATTTACAATGCTACATTTAACAGCAAATAAAAACAATATTTAATCGAATTGAACGTAAAGTGGAGGACACGAAAACAAAAACAAAATTACATCAATTTTTGCCATAAATCGGCTATTTGTTAACCGATTTTAAAGAATAAAATGTCATTTTGTTCGAAATAAAAGGCTTAATATTTTAGAAAAACATAAATTTTGATAAAACAAATATTTATAATGGATTGAAAAATAAACATCGTCGCCATTTTGTAATTTACGAATTATTTAGTCCTGATTTTTTCCTAATTTTAAAACTTTATTATCAAGACACTTTTTAAATATTAATGTGATTCGTCAACTCGAACTTGAGATATATACATTTTTATACAAAAAGAACAAAATGGCGGACAGGTGGAAAACGAAGGAGAAATTGCCATTTTTCCTAAGAATATTTTTTGTTTAGTTTTACAAGTAAAATCCGAAAACGTATAGCCAGCGCCCATCATTTTAGAAACACTCATATATATATATATATATATATATATATATATATATATATATATAAAGTATATGATTGTAATATAAAGAAACCCCCAATTTAAATAAAATGCTATTTTCGTGGTCCTCATACTTCAAAACGTAAAGAAAAATTAATTTTTACCTCTCTCCCACCCTGAGATCGAAAGTAATACCGTAACTTTTCTTAGAAAAGTTGGTAAAAATTTATTAAAGTCATGAAATAATAATACAACTAAGCAAAACTTAGCAAAGATAATAAAATATGAAAGTTAAATTTACACTTAGCAAGTAATACACTGTTTTTATTCTATATTTGAAAATACGTTTATTAATATAATTGGAAGCGGGGGATATATATATACAACAAATATATATATGAACAGGCTACCTATAATAAAATTCTAAACAAACTTGGTAAGGTCATTGAACTCAAGGATCTGGGACAACAGTGTTGCCTTTACGCTGCAGCTTCTAGCTTTTCTTCACCTGAGTACTGAGTGCTATCTTGACAGTGCAAATTTATAACTGGTATCCAATTATTTCATTACAGTCTTATGTTAAAATTAAATGTTTGGAAAAAAAATTCAACATTCAGTTAAAGATAGAATTTCTAACAAAATATTCACACGTTAACTATAATAAAGGCTTTCATTTTTTTAACTGTATGATATGCAGACTATAAATTATCTTTTCGTTGAATTAAAAACAGAAAAGCATTTAAATTACTAGATACATCTTGGTAATAAAAACCTGTCTACTGACCGAGACAAGCTGTTACATTGCTAAAAAATTTCGTATAAATTTTAACTTAACTTTAAAAAGGAAAGTTTATTAAGGATTCTATTATTGTTTATGAAAAAAAGTTTTGAATCTTATTTAAACATTTAATATTGCATTCTTCTTTATAAAATTATTACAATACGTTCAAGAAAGGAAAACCATTGAAAATTTTCTCTTAGGAACAATTTATTGGAGAAAAGATTTTAGTTCTATTATTTTATGAAAGTTTGTCCTTTTTAATTTAATTTGATTTATTAAAAGAAATGCCTAGAATTACATATAACAAGAGATAAGTATTAAAAATTAAAAAACACGAATGCCAAAAACAACATCGCTGTTTAATATAGGATAATTAAAGGGCGTGCCGTGCGGGTGACAATTTTATATAATTACTATTTTTTTTTTCAAATTTCTTAAATTTATTTAAACATATATAAGTTAAAATAAATTAAAATAAAATATGCTTAAAAATTAAAGTAAGTTTAAATACAAACAAACAAACAGAGAGAGAGAGAGAGAGAAAAGCAGGCCTATGGCCCGCCGCGTAAAACAACGTTCATGAATTTAGTGTACAAACAGCAACAAAAACTTTTACAATGAAAAGCTTAAAAAATTCTGAACATTTTTTAGCCGTTTCTTGAGTTGTGATTTTTTAACACAACTCTAACCCCCCAATATTTTCATTTTTTATCCCCAAAACACAAATATAATTAATGATAGATAAATTGTTCGTATCAAGAAGTATAAAACGTTCGAATGAATGAATCATTCGTGCGCAGCAGCTGCTACGTGGTCCGCTCTGTCCCAATAGCAGCTAAAATAAAAATGCGAGCACATACATTAAACAAACATACCCATGTATATAGAGATATACCCATACAAGATATATATATATATATATATATATATATATCTTCTTTCCCGTAAAAAAGAACGGGGCGTTGGACATTGGCCTTAACCTAAGGATTTTAACGCGGGGTAAAACATCCAAATCGGTTCGGCCGTTGAGCTGCTACGGTGTAAAAATTATACTTACATGCATACACCCTAAATACATTACAATCCATTTTGGATAGTCGTGTAAAAAGCACCTCGTTTTCGGCGTATTTTCATTGAATGCAATTTCGTAATTTTATAACTTATTCATAAATTATATAAACAAATCTGATGTGAACACCACATGAATTCCTTGTACGCCTATTAAATTACATATACACATCTTTTTAAAATGAAAAGTACGTAAAATTTTATTTCATTAATAGCCTTTGATATTTTTTATTAAATTATTTATTTTAAAACTTTTCTTTTGCAATCAGAGGTTAATAATTATTAATAAATCAATATATTTAAATAAATAAAAAAGTTAAAAAAAAGGAGATGAAGTCGAATTCGAAGCGATATACCTTCTTGTAAGATCCACATATTTCATTAATTAAAATTTTATTTCGCTATAACTCTGAAACCAATGAAAATAAATACCACTTATGATATATCGTTGAAAAGCTCTCAATGAGGGCTTATTACTGCAGTTAAGAAAAAGTCCAAAATCCATTTTTTGTTTTTGGGCTTTTTTGGACACTTTTACCGGTCGATTGCAATCAAAAAGGGAGTTGCACAATTAGATGGTACAACAGTCCTAAATACAAAATTTCAACATCCTAGGGCTAATCTTTTTGAGTTATGCGAGAGACCTACGCATACATGTGCGTACGTACATCCCAACCCCGTCCCACCAACCGTTCCGGTCGCCACATACCCTCCCGTTCAAGGCCCTAATGGGCTTAACGGCAGTTGTTTATCGCCCTTTAACTTTTTACATCTCATAGTAATAAGCCTAGCCTCGTTGGAAGCCATCGATGTAAAATCCTCGGTAGACATTTACATCGGTGATTTATTAACTCAGCTTTTGCCTTCGCTGTAGGTCTCGTCCGGAGTGCGTACGTAAACGCCGAAACTAGTCAAAATGGATTCAGGAATGGTCAAAATGGATACTTCCGTTGAAATCTGAAAAACCGAAATTTTTCGCGATCACAATACTTCCTTTACTTCGTACAAGATAGTAAAAATGTTAATTAGAGAGATATTCTCATAATTTTTCACCAAGTTCTTAGATAAAAAATTATATTAGAAAAAATTATTCAGTCAAAAAATACGGCTCAATTTCATTGTTTCAGTACTATAAAAACTGTTGAATAATTTGTCAAAACAGATTGTATTAACCAATATAGGAAGTAATCATGTTTTAAAAGTATATAAATTACGTGCATAATTACTATGAGATACAGCAAAAGAAATGTTTTACTGTGCTTTCAACGAGCGATCAATATCTCTCCTCATTTAACGTCTCTCTATCTCTGATAGAGAGACTAAGGATTTTGATTGTTAAATCAAAATCCTTAATTTGAAAAGAAAACTTAATCGAGATACTAAATTAAGTACTTATTAAGAAGTGATTATCCTAATTAGGTTCTTTATAAATGAAAAAAAAATGTCATATGTAAAATTTAGTATTATTCGACATTGACTTCTAATTTTATTCAGATAGTTGAAAACTTTCTCTAAAATTAGACACACTATAAATACATAATCGTACCTCTTAACCTAGAGTTGAACAGTAGTAATAATAAGGAACGGATATGGGGAATTCCTTGTTTCTATTTCTATAAACTCTGAACGTTATAAAATAGTATATATAGTGATGTCGGTGGTAATAAAAATATTTATTATCAGCCACAGGAGTGCTAGCAAAGAGTGCCAAAAATCCCTCAATCCCTCAAGTTAACGGTGGAAGAAGTGCAGGGATGAATAATTCCCCCTGAAACTTCTTTGGGGACATTGTTCATCAGGCCCCAAGTTAAAGTAAAAAAAAAATTAGAACCAGCAATAAAAATAAATAAATTGGGGAAGGGTTGTAAGACAAAAGGAACAGGGCCTTCACCACCACATAGAACATAGATTCTCAAACTTTTTCGCTCATCGCCCACATCGACAATAAAAAATTTTCTAGCGCCCCCAAATTTTTTTAACTTTTCATCTGTTAAAAATAATAATTGCAATTGTTCTTTTTAAGATGTGCTCTTAAAATCCAGCAATGGCAATTATTATTTATAAGCGTGGTATATCTTATTTCTGAGTTGAAAATTACATTTTACTTTGAAATATCAGGAAAACATATTTTTTATCAGCCACCGCCTCCCTAGACCACCTGAACGCCCCCAATTTTCTGTGGGGCCTTCTACCGCCCCCCTGTAAGGCCTCCAGGGCCCACAACGCGGCGTTATCGCCCATTTTGATAACGAATGATATAGACCATCTTCTTTATGGTTATTTTTTATTTTATGGTTGTGTGTTGTGATAATACCGTAAGGTGTGCTTGGTATGTTTTAGAAGGTGAAGACTTTCAGTGGATAGGTTCGCAACGGTGAGACCAACACAACCAAGGGGTTTGAGTCCGCATGGTGCTTATAAAGGACTTTTCCCCCGACGAAAACAAAAAAAAAGGTTAGATAAGTTGATACGCTACACCATTCGGCTGGGTGAAGAAGTCAACGGGAAACTTCTCACTTCACTTTTAACTTTCTTTAAATAAACTCGGCATATGAAGCTTGTTATTTTTAAAATAGCTACGTCATTTTCGGGAATAATTTACGACTTACTTTATGGTTGTCTCACTCACACGCATGCGCACACAAAAACGAACTCATCCACACACACACACACACACACACACACACACACACACACACACACACACACACACGTGTGTGTGTGTGTGTGTGTATATATATATATATATATATATATATATACAGACATATGGTGTGAGAGCAGGTAACCTTCAGAAGGAACACAAATAAGAATTCCTTTGTTCATGTGAAGGATTTAGATGCCGAGACCACGTTCCAGGACGGGCAAGAAGGTCACTGTCACGTCTCTCAGGCCACCGGGTTGGTCTAGTGGTGAAGTCGTCACTGCAAATCAACTGATTTTGAATTCAAGAGTTCTAAGGTTCAAATCCTAGGAAAGGCAGTTACTTTTATACGAATTTGAATACTACTTCGTAGATACCGGTGTTTTTGACGGTTAGATTTCAACTAACCACACATCTCAGGAATGGTCGACCTGAGACTGTACAAGACCAAACTTCATTACATTCTTACATATATCCTCTATAGTAATACCTAACACTGGTTCCGTAGGAAAAGCAGAAAAAAGAGAGAGGTCGGACTTCGGCAACTTCCAGAAGGCAACTGTGGCGCCCGTTTTATATATATATATATCTTTATTTTGTCTTCAGTCATTTGACTGGTTTGATGGAGCTCTCCAAGATTCCCTATCTAGTGCTACTCGTTTCATTTCAGTATACTCCCTACATCCTACATCCCTAACAATTTGTTTTACATATTCCAAATGTGGCCTGCCTACACAATTTTTTCCTTCTACCTGTCCTTCTAATATTAAAGCGACTATTCCAGGATGCCTTAGTATGTGGCCCATAATAAGTCTGTCTCTTCTATTAGCTATATTTTTCCAAATGCTTCTTTCTTCATCTATTTGCCGCAACACCTCTTCATTTGTCACTTTATCCACCCATCTGATTTTTAACATTCTCCTATAGCACCGCATTTCAAAATCTTCTAATCTTTTCTTCTCAGATATCCGATTGTCCAAGCTTCACTTTCATATAAAGCGACACTCCAAACATATACTTTCAAAAATTTTTTCCTGACATTTAAGTTAATTTTTGATGTAAACAAATTATATTTCTGACTGAAGGCTCGTTTCGCTTTTGCTATTCGGCATTTTATATCGCTCCTGCTTCGTCTTTCTTTAGTAATTCTACTTCCCAAATAACAAAATTCTTTTACCTATATGTATATATGAAATAAAAACAAGAAACGAATGAATGTAAAAGAAACCTTATTTTTTTAAATTAAATTGAAAAAATAATTTTAGCTACGAAACAGACATAAATCGGGTTCAAAGAAAATACGCAAAATTGTTTAATTCCTTAGGGAATAAAACCTGGCCGAAGACTACGTTTCAGTTAATTTCACTAGATTAAATAAACATGATTTGGATTGGCTGTGCGAAGTTAAGGAAAGAATAAATTATAATAATGATATAATTATTATTATAAATGATTATAATAATTACCAGTTTAATGCGGTAAATGTTTATACTGCAATTACAGAGGACAGTTGTTATTTACAGAGGTACTGACTGATATTCACTCGCAATGAAAAAAACGAACATAATTTTCAAAATTAATATTTGACATAATTTCCTGTGTAACTAAATACGAACTATTTCCACTCAGTCACTGTCTTACTAACTAACATTCGCAAATATTAATATTTAAAAACTGTCATATCCACGGTATTTAATTTAAAATTATTTATCATTTGTATTCTTATCGACAATCCAGCTTCCTCTCTACGTACGTGTTTTTAAAAAAAAATTTTGCTAAAACTTTTATTACGCGTTAGTCATCCATTCTATTATTATATAGGCTTACTGTAACACAGAACACAGAGGATATGGGAAAGTTAATAAAGACCTTGACTGTACATACCAACGCCCTAACTATTCTATTCGGATGTGAGAAATAAAAATTAAACCACCCGTGGCATGAAAACTGTATTTATCTTGTTGAATAAAAAAAGAATATACACCTAAACAGGTTTAACAACCTACGCGAGCGTGACGATAACGAAAAATAAATTAACACTACTATGTTTCCTGTAATATAACACGAAATTATATTAGTACTACAAATTAAAAGTTATATTATTAAGTGTCAATGCTAAATTATAAATATATTATCTGAAATAAAAGTATGCCCTTAATAAATTGCAATAATTATTTTTAGTTCCCAAATTTATTACGTAATCATTGATAAAAAACTAAAGTTTTTTTCTGAAAATTAAAAGGAGGATGTATGATTTTCCAACACGAAAGTGCAAATCCATATTTTTCTTAGGTAGCTAGAAATCACTTGAATGTTAATTTCTTAAACCGCATTGGACGCGGTAGACCAATCTATTGGCCACCAAAATCACCTGACTTAACGCCACTAGATTACTTCATTTAGAACCAAATGTAAACATACTATACCGACAAAAAGGTAACAACAATAAAGAAGAATTGTTTATTAAAACACAAAATTTAAACGAAACTATCCTGAGATAATACGGAAGGCCAATATTTTACGTCGGGCAGAGTATAATATAGGCATGGCCAACATTTGGCCCGCGAAAAAATTTTCATTATTGACATTTTTTATAAGCAATTGAATAATGGAAATTACGGAAATTTAAGTAATAAATATTTAGTAATCTGCAGTTCAACATATATTTGGGAACAAACCTTTTCTTTAAAGAATCTAAATAAAAGTACAACAAATCCCATAAAGTTTTCTTTTCAATTCGGCCCGGAGGCAAAAAATGTTGGCCACACCTGGTGTAGTACATTGTGAAGGAGGGAAATTCGAAAATTACTTCAAATGAGGTTTGTTATTCTGTTATTTATCATTTCATGTATTTTAATTTTTTTTGTTTGGCTAGATTAAGAATAATGTTTATTATTCTTCAGGTATAGAAAGAATAATACGATTTTTTCGGTCTGTTGTTTTTCTTCAATAAAAATTCGATTTCTAAAAGATTTTATTGGTTGTATTTACATTAATATACTCAAAGTTAAATTCTCTACAAGTTTTGTAGCTAAATCTTTCGAATTAATTAGTCATTCAACAAAGTTGCTGTACTGCATACCTAAAAAAAAATTGTTTTTTCGAAACTTGGTTTTGTATTTTCCGCGGACATCTGATGAACTACTGGAGTTACAGTTCTGAGACCTGTTTTATCTTATTTCCCACCAAAAAATTACATAAGAATCCACCAACTTTACTCTTTAATTTGTGTCTCAAAGATTATAGTAGGGCTTCTTTTTATTAGAACAGCTGAAATCCGAGTGAAATATTTCGCTAGCCGTAACTAAAAAACAAAGCATTTCCAGACTTATGTTATTATGAATTTTTTTTCAGTATTTTCATCGGTAGAACATGTCCTGAAAGTTTCTTCGTGGAATATTCTGTATAAAAGCGGTGTTTCAATCTTTCTTAAATTAAGTTTTGTTTAAAAATTATAGTTCTTGAAATAAATAGCATTACAAATAAATAAAGTATTTTCTAAACGAATTAATTAATGGTTTCAAAAAAAAGCAGTAATAAGCGGTGATAGAATTTTAATCAAAATCATTAGAATAGCAAATTTCAATAGCAACACAGGATAGAAAAATCCCCATAAAAAATAATATTTATAACAAGTACGAACTAACCGAAAATCGAGATATTAAAGAAAAAGACAAATCATAAAATAATAAGATTGGTGGTGAAACTGGAAACGTTGATCAAGGTTCTATTTATTTAAAATAGAAAATTAAAGTAATAAATAACACTAAATTTAAATGAATAATAAATATTATTATCGTACTGAAAAAAATTTATTAAAGTGTAAATAACTTAAAATTATTATCATAATTTATTTAACCATGAAAGATATCGATGATTCATATAATACGACATTTTTTATTATTATTTATGAATGATGAATGACATTATTATACTCATGAATGACTGCTTAAAATAAAGAAAAAAATATATATTGCGTTTATTTAATCAACTGATATATTTTTTTATAATCAACAACTGACATGAAATCTTTATTACTTTTATTTTAAAAAATACTTTATATGCGATGCCATTCATTTCAAAAATTATTATTTTTAAGCAAACCCTTATTTAATAACGAATAAAATAATCACACTAGTTAAAAGGATAAATAAAATTTGATAACTTTTCCGGCCACAGTTATATTGTTGTAGTAACACAGCTATATAAAGGGAAAGTATAATGATCGGCCAAACTTTCTGGGTATCTGGGAATGTACACATGAGAGCGCTTGATTGGGAAAGAAGAGCATGCACATACAACGTTGTACTCACATATACGTCGCGTTGTATGCTCTAGTATAGCTATTTTATATCGTTGTTTCAAAACAAGAAAGGCTAGACAAAGACAACATCGGGTGCATCAAATTTTACGTACTTTTGTATTACTGTATCCAAATTTGAGAAAATATGGGGCTAAATTTTTAACTGCTTCAGGATGTCTATTGAATCCTTTGACGAGTTATTGAAAATAATTAAGTTTGATATAACACCTTGTGAGGAATAGTATTTCACCTGAAGAAAAACTCAGTTAATTTAAACTGAAAAAAAACTCAGTTAAAAACTAAGTTAATTTATATTTATGTCATTATAATATTGCAAAGTGATAAGTACTGAATATCAAAGCCCATTACATTAATAAAATATACACTTTCTAACTTATAACAAACTCAGAACACTAAATACAAAATTTACCCAAGATTCAATGAAAAATGTTAATTGTAAAGTTCTATCAAATTAGAACTGTGTTGAACAAGAAGTGTAACTGCCTGCTGGGAAAGGGGTTGGTTGTACACTACTTACACGGGGCTGAGAAATTTGGGACAAATAAGTTGCGGCGCTTGCTTGGCCGTATTTTTTAAAAATTTAATAAATTAAAAATCAGCAAATTGTATTTTGCATAATTTTATATGCAGGTTATGAAAATTCTGTTATTCTGCAATAACAGTATAATAAATAATAGTATAATAAATAATTATTTATTATACTGCAATAAACCGCTGTAAAACAATTTTCATTATTCTTTGTCAGAATTGATAGGTGCTCAGAACTCGAAATGAAAATGAATTTTAAAAAAAAATCGAATTATGATAACAGTTAAACTTGACGTTGGGAAAGACGTTTTGGGCACCCTTCCTTACTAAAATGTCTTACATCAGTGAAATTATTATCCAGATTGAAATATCATAATTATTGATCAATGAATTTACATTGACCATTTTTATTACTTTCCCGTCTAGATAGCGCTATGTATAGCTCTACAAAGTATTGTAATCGGTCCAATTTGGACATAAGTGGTTTTCACCGGATATTGACGTTCTTTGACATCTAAGGAACCCAAAAAACCGGATGGAAATTTTCCGGATGTTAATGTTCGTATATAATATATATATATATATATATATGTGTGTGTGTGTGTGTGTGTGTGTGTGTGTGTGTGTGTGTGTGTGTTTCACCAAACTTGTTTAGATTACTTCTGTACGTGGTCCATTGATTCTATTAAATTTTCAATTTAAAAGGTCAAGGGGATGAGGATGTAGAGCATCACCCTCAGCAACTCGAGATTTTGCCGAATTAAGGTCGTATTTTTCTTAGGCGCATCATTGAACGATTAAAAAATAATATTTGAAAAAAAAAAATACTTTTGCAAAATCGTACCACCAATCCAAAAAAAAATGCTTTAAACTACTATTACGTTGTGACATCACGGGTGAGCGGTAAAATTAAATAAAATAATAATATTTTACGTGTAAAAAACGTAACTCTCTCTGGTGGGTCTCGAACTCGATCGCCCGGTTGAATCGGTATCGGGTGGTTAAGCCTCGCAGCTACACCAGTCTGGCACCCGTACAAACGAAATTTGTTCTATGTAAGATGTAAAATTACATTAGTTTAGTTAGTGACGACTGTGGCAGATAGTACCGCCACACCTCCGCGAATTAAATACGGTAATATTTTAATTAACTTGTGTGTGTGTTAGCAGCGCATTAAAAAACCACATTGTCAGTTTTTCTTTTGAACTACAGGAGTGGAGACAATAAACAATTTTAGAATAAAATAGAGCTTGCATTTAATACTAACTAAAATAAAATCACCAACAAATTTTATAAACATTTTCCGTTTGTTTTCAGCCAATTTATAAAAATAAAAAAATCAAATAAGAAATAAACATTTTTTAACGTCTAAAGGAACAATGTATTTTGAAGAATGTTCACAAAACATTTTTAGCAAAAAATACAAATACTTATTCCACACATACTGAGTGTCATTGGAGGTTGTGATCAATCTTTAAACAAAAATGTTCAGGTGGACAAATAATCTATCTACCTCGCTTCATTTTCTCTCTGTTTGTCTTTTTAAAACTTTTGCAATAAAAATGTATATCCTAAGAACGGATTGAAATTAACAACATCTTACTTAAAAACGGATTTACTTTACATCTTCTATAAAATAAATAAATCTAAAAATTTGACCTTTGAAAAATTCCAAAATGGCGACCATTAAATTTATTTAATCACTAATAGCTCGGTAAATGTAAGTCCTTTTATTGTGAACAAAACGATCCGTAATTTGTTCAAATACGTTCATAAACTACTGAAATATGATTGATCTTTTAAAATGGGTCACGATTACGTGCAACTCTTCACTTCCTTACTAATTAAATTAAAAATAATTAACAATAATCTGTTTTTTCGGAATATGGCATTTGTCCATATTGACCTTTTTGTTTATTTTAATGTCCTTAATCAGCCCCTCAAGTTTGGCCGACGACTCCCAGGACAATATGTATAACGTGTTAATTATGGACAGTTAAT
Source organism: Lycorma delicatula (assembly GCF_047948215.1). NCBI lineage: Eukaryota > Metazoa > Arthropoda > Insecta > Hemiptera > Fulgoridae > Lycorma > Lycorma delicatula. The sequence goes on from NC_134457.1 coordinate 17,090,315, forward strand.
CCCTACACTTCTGAGTGGAGTGTACAGACTTTGGTGATGGGGATAACTTGTTAAGTGTATACGGAGATTGATATTTATATCAAGGGGATACGTACAGCCTATATTATAAATAGAAGGGGCAAAAGGCTACTTACAGGATCATTATTTTTTTAACGTTATTATGAATTTATTATGAAGTTTAGAAAGATATAAAATTTTTAAAAAATAATTTATTTTTATAATAATGGAGTATATCAGTAATAAAATTAAATATTTATATTTTCCATATTTCATAACTTTAGATTACAATTAATCTTCTACATTTCAAACTATAATTTTCGGGTTTATAAAGTATATCAATAACACTTATTTATTCTTAAGAAAAATGTTCAAATGTGAGAAATTACAAACCTCTCAAAATAATGAATACAGCTCTAATATTCTATGGACTTTGAAATAAAAATTATTGCGTACTATTAACAGAAATTACATATATGTATAAAAAAAATCCCATTCGGCACACTGGAAGGCGGAGGTAGATTTCACTGATGTTAAGTAAGGAATTAAAAAGATGTCCACCTTAACGTTAAAAAAAAAAATTAATTTACTCAATACGACAAAGGTTGCGTGTGAAAAAATTTTCACATGTTTAGCATATGACAAGCTCCCACCTTCTTACAATTCCAGCAACATTTTGGTCATCTCTTGCCGTAAGGATTGGTCATATCAAAAATTGTTACAGACAAAAGTTTTAGGAGGTCACGTTTATAGGACTAACGACCACTTTAAACAGATTCGATCCTGTTCCTAAAAAAGAAGGTAGGAACAGCATTTCCTTTTGTCTTCAAAACCTCATGTTTTCACGCCCTGGGCCAATGGTTGGTGAAATCAAAAAAGTTTTACTTACATAAATTTTAGACCGTTATCCAAACAATAGTAAGAACTTTAAACGAATTCGACGTTTTAATTAATAAGAAAGTTATAGCGATATTTATTTTTTCGAAAAAGCCCACCATTTCCACCCACATGGTCCGATTTTGGCAGTTAAACAAACTGGAGCGAGATTTAGGGAGATTTTTTTTATTTTAAGAGAATTTGAAAGTGATTGGCGCAAAATTACGGCAGTTATCGGGTCCATAAAAATGTGAAGTGTATATAAAATTTTGAGGGCTGACGATGGTTTTGGGATCTGGGTGATGTGAAACGCGAAGGTATGTCAAAATTTTCCGGAGTCGAATCATGGTACCCATTACAATAGTAGTTTTCGTATGAAACGTACCTAAAAAATAACTACGGTTTAAACATAACCGGTTGTACAATCTTTAATAAAAGAAATTCTTTGTTTTTAATAACATAATCTTTTTTAGTAATCTTTTTAATTAAATAACTTAGCATATCTACAACTTATTTTATGTAAACCTAAGACAAATAACAGTCATAACTTCTTTAAATAAACATCTTAATCATTCTATTTTTATGCTAATAGAATCGCTATACTGTTAGCAGAAGATATCATTTAATGAGATATTGTTAAAATTCCATTACATTAAAAATCATAATGGAAATTTTCCATAAACCTGAGGTAAATAATTAAGTAATTATTTAAACTTATTTGGTTATACAAGTCACAAGAATTTACATACAAATAAAATAAAAACCGGTATTTCAACATAATAACACAGAAGAGAACAATAAACAAAGAAAGAAATGAAATAGCATTAAAAAAAAATCGTAAAGAAAACCAATTAACATAAATCATTACTATTTAGTATTTTCCGAAGTAAATAATTAAAATACATATAACAATAAAAAAAAAATGAATGAGCTATCTAAAATAAATTAACTTTATTTATCATCTATTGAATAATAATCTCTTTCGGAAGAAAATATATTTTCCAATAAAAATTGTTTTAATGAGTTTTAAAATTATTATCAAAAAATTTATTTCATTTTAAATTGCAACAGATTTAAAAAAAAAACTAATCAATAATTTTCATAATGATTAAGTGGTTTAGTTATGTATTAAACATATTGCACTTATATTCAGATAAAGATACATTTTTGTCATACATAATTGAAGTTAGTAAATCAATTTTACGTTAGTGAATTCAATTACGCCTTAATCTTAATTACAGAAACATATTTTATTACCTAAGTAATGTGCACAAGTAATCTTTTAAAAAAATTATCGGTAATAATCAAAAAATTAACTAAAATACGTTTGATTACAAACAACCATTTATGTAATTAATTTTATAGGCGCATAAATACGCAAAGATGAATAATAATAATAATAATTTTATGATATAACTATGGTATTTCAATCTACTTCAATTCCAGCTTTAACCGATTTCACTTAATGTAAAACATCATCATCAGGTAAAACAGGTACTTAACGGTCAAAGTTTAGAAAGCTCAGAGGGAGTGAATTACTGGAAAGACTCGAATGGCTTCTCCTTACACAGTCTCCCTACTACTTTACTATTAGGAGTACCAACTTTCTTTTTCTTTGGTCTCTCCAACTTGGCGCTGGAGTTTCTTTGATATGAACACAGCCCCAAAGGGAGATTCCAGAGGAATTACTCTAACCTGGATTTCTTCCGCCATCTTTATCTTTCTTTCTTTTTCCTGTTTAATCTCCGGTAACTACCGTTCAGATATTACTTCAGAGGATGATATGTATGAGTGTAAATGTATCAATTCAACAGTATCAATTCAACCATTCCTGAGGTGTGTGGTTAATTGAAACCCAACCACCAAACAACACCGGTATACACGATCTAGCATTCAAATCCATGTAAAAATAACTGGCTTTACTAGGACTTGAACGCTGGAACTCTCGGCTTCCAAATCAGCTGATTTGGGAAGACGCGTTCACCACTAGACCAACCCGGTGGGTTCGCCATCTTTATCTGGATAATCTTAACCAAACTCTTGGACGCTGCGTACCACGATCACTCGGGAAAGCATGCCGAATACTCTTCGACATGCTTTCCTATGCTACAGCAACCGATCGCATACTCCTCCTCCCCGTAATAATCGCATTCTGTGCGCACAGGTATGTCATGAAACTCCTACAACCGGTAAGGAGTTCAGCTCGTACCCCAATTACCTGTGTTTGCGGGCCAGCCACCTCTGGAAGTTCAGGATCAGTCTGTGGATTCATCCGTCCTTCGACGATTGATCCCATCTTTCCTGCAACCTGCGGATATGCGACGCCTCCGTGTCCGCTTTCCCTACACCCCGTACATATCTCTCTTACGAACGAGAAAGTTCAAGGGTAGAAGACCGGTTAGTACTCTGTCTCACATCACCCGAGACGGACCTGTACCCGCAAAATACCCTAAGGGAGACATTTCTGTGCAACCGACTAAAAATTGCACAGGTCCTTATCCTTTCCAACGCGATTGTCCAGACTGGTGCTCCGTACAAAACTCGCAAGAGCACCACGTGAGAGAAGACTGTCCGCTTTTTTGTTTTTTTGGCCTTGACCGACACTTCTCTTACTTATCTCTGCAACTGCTTTAGAACTACGGCGCATTTTTATGTTTATTACATGTTGAGATTAATACTTGAGCCGAATTTATAAACAAAAAAAAATCAATGATATAATACACAGAGGTTACCTTTGAATAATTTGTTTAAGAGGAATTGGACGCAAATTAAATAAATTTAAAGTAGCATTATTTTAATACAGAGATAACTTTATTAAACTTTTAAACACTATCATAATACTAAAAACAAAACTACATGAATATATTTTCTCGTAATTTCCATGATAATGAATTTTAATATCAAAGGCTTGAAATTATATTGAAGGACGTATAGAAAAAGCTGGTCATGGAGCTAAAAAGGTTCGAATTGCTGTTTTATAACAATCGAATATTGAATAATACTGAAGTAATGAATAAAAAAACAGTACATAGTCAATGTAATTTTTTATTTAAAACCATTATTATAACAAAGATAATATCCGCAAGGACTTCCTGTATAAAAAACAAAAAAAAAAAAAAATACAATCATTGAAAGCAATCTGTATTTAGTAAAAAGCAACGAGTTAAGTGAAAAAGTGTATTGAAAAAGCGCATAAGCGTCAAATTGAAAACCGCCTTTTTGAGAATATAAAGACGTAACTTTTTTGTCGTTACCTTTTCCAAAATATATTTAAAAAAATTTTCAATATCAAAATAAATTTTTTGCTTAATACAAAACGCGTTAAAATTGTTTCGTTATATCCATTTTCCTGTTATTGTTTTAATTAATGACACTGAAAATTTATTTTAATCATTATTGTTAGTATTAACTTCGATTATAATCTGTATATATTTACAAATTTAACTTCGATTATAATCTGTATATATTTACAAATATATTTTTAAAACAATTATGTATGCATAATTTTAACTGAACCGTATTATGTACACCATTCTATAAATATATATATGTTTTAATCCTTTTTAGAAGGACGTTGATTTAATATCCTATCCTTAAGGAACTACCATCCACCATTTTAGTTTTATTCCAAATAATCATTACAGGTAGTGTCACTCATTTTATTATGGTCATTTTATATGGAATTAAAAGCAATCATTTGCTTTAAATTAATAAATTTGGTGTTTCCAGTAATAAAAACAAATTTTCATACAGGTCATCGAAAAAGGTTGCAACAATTTAAAAAATTGTATCTCAGAAACTATTACAGATAACCAAAGGAGGTTTTTTTTTAAATACACAAACTTGAATAGTTTCTTTATATACATTAAAATGTTTAAATACGAGCTCTGGTCGCTCAGCAAACATCCTGCCGACAATCAACTTTTGCCCAGGTCTGCTGGATCATCGCAGGCGTAACGTTTTTTTTCTTTTCTTTTTTTTTTCTTTTTTTGGGCAAAAAAACGCTTCAGCGTTATCATCGCCCAAACACGATGTAAGTGTTTAAAAAACTATGTATAAAAAACAACAAAATTCACAATTAAAAATTTACAAGAAACGCCCACAAAACAAAACAAAACAATAGTATAAAATAATTAAAACGTACTGAAAACTCAAAGGAGAAATTTAAATCAAAATCAAAACACTAAAATATTAAAATAAAGATAAAACAAAAACAAACTAAATGTTAAAACACAAAAACATTCAACACTACAACAAATTTAGTTCTATTAATTAATTTCTTAAAATTAATTTTAATACAAAATTAATATTTCAAATAATTTTGTTTAGATAAATAAAAATATTCTCATTATTTAACAACTTTTTGTCGATATCTAAGGAATTTCTGTCATAACTATTTCAGTAATTTCTTATTCATAATTCTATTTTGATAAGAAATCACACACACACACACACACACACACACACACACACACACACACACACACACACTCTCTCTCTCTCTAAAATAAATTAGGTCAAAGGGTATTTAATAATAAATATTTTTAACAAGAAAGGGTTAAAAATTGTAAAGTATATGAAACTGCCAAAAAAAGTACAATATCAAACTGCCAGCTATTTATTTACATTAAACGATTAAAATTATCTTGCATACTCCTATAAAGTGAAAACAATTATCTATTTTAAACATTATAATTTAATGGTCTTGAAACACAATTACTTCACGTGATTAATTTGAAACACTCGCAGATCTCATAAACTATTATTGATAAATTAAAATCAAGTACAACAAGAAATTCTTGTTAATTAAACATTTAGTCTCACTTATTGCATTTAATTAATAATAATAATATATCTTAAATGTACATAAATAGATTTATAAGGTAGTTTAATAACGATGCTATATCAGTATTAAATTCTTTTCAATGTAAAATTAATTACATGCTTTTTTTAATTATTTTTTTATTTATTTATTATTTCTTTGTTGAATGATTTGTAATGTTTATAAATTAAATAAAAAAATAAAAATGAAAAATAAATAATATTAAAAGTACACATATTCTTATTTCATTATTATGCGTTTAATTAATTTTAAATTAATTATTTGTAACGCTAAATTATTTCAGAGTATATCCGGAAGTATTAGAAGGACAATAAGGGAAAAGAATCGCAAAGAAATCCAAATAAGATTTTACAGTGTTATGGAGGTTGGTACTCTCTTGCCACTAATGAAACGTTTACTCTTACGAAGGGAATTAAAAGAAGAAAGCACCTGAAATGTGAATTTTACGACGGGGAATCAAAATATGCACAAGAGAAGAGAGAATTATGAACGTACACATCCAGACAACTTAAACATAATTGGTATCGATGAGAAATTGATCATCGTAGCAAACAATGGATAACAGTAGAAAAAATGGATTTTGGATTAAAAACAAAGAGGAAGAAGCGACATAGGAAGACCGTTGCAACGTTGGGAAGTAGTTATATTCTGGTGTCGGAACAGGTTTATATAACCCTATCCGGTTAAGAAAAGATTAAATTATAATTAATTTATTGTTAATATTAATTTTTATTTTCCAATTTCGGTATTGAACGATTCACCATTCATCCGGGAAGTTCGAATACTTTTTGCATTATCATTATTATATTCACTTTCTATTATTCGTATAATCTATTAAACAGTTTTAAATGAAAAATGTTGGTTTCGTTTTATCGAAGAGAAAAGAGTAAAACATACGATTGTATCCTGCACCATCAGACAAAATATAGACAAACAATTTATTTTTACTTCCTTGTACGAAGTGAAAAAAATATTGTGATCGCGAATAATTTCGGTTTTCAGATTTCAATGGAAATATCCATTTTTACCAACCCTGAATCCATTTTGACTAGTTTCGGCATGACATCGGTACGTACGTACGTATCTATTTATTTCCAAAACTCAATAACGATTAGCCAGAGGATGTTGAAAATTTGGATTTAGGACTGCTGTAACATCTAGTTTTGCACCTCATTTTGGAACTCTGGAGAACATTCAAAAGACTGTGACCGACCAGTTAAAAGCCCTACCAGTTGAAGCCTTCCAGCGCTGCTACCAGGAGTGGGAACAACGACTCCGCCGGTGTATAGCTGCCCAACGGAATTAATTTAAAGGGAATAATATTGTCGCTTGAAAAAATAACTGTTAATAACGGTTAATAATAAATGACTGCTTAATTTGGGTCCAAAAAATTACAGTAGAGGTTATTTTTATTAGAAGAGCTGAAATCCGGGCGAAATATTTCGGTAACCGCAACTCGAACCTATGTTTATATGTACTTTTTCAATTATTTTCATCAGTACATGTCCTGAAAGTTTCTCAGTTTCTTTGCGGGACAACCTGAATAGATATATCGAGATTAAATATTCAATAAAAAAGTTATGAATTTTTTACTATTTAGGATATCTGTAAACTCTGTAGTACTTGGGATTCTTCTTTATAAGTCTTAAAATTAATATTACAATTTATATGAAGTTAATGAGTAGACTTCAAGGTTAGATAATTATAAGGAATACTTACCACTGGAAATTTAATACGAACAACAGTGATGTTGGACCGCAATGTTTTCTAAATAATTAACTGCTTTCGTATCTCTGCACAAGAGGATTATAATGATACACGAATCCATAAATACGAAGAACAAACAAGGTAGAATTTTAAAAGTTTTTCACAAAAGTAAACTATTACCAAGATTAAAAATTAAAAAAAAAAAAAAAACAACTCTACATACATAGCAAATATAGACATAGAAATAGCATTTGATTACGTGGACTGGAATAAAATGATCAGCATTTAAAAATATTTAGGGTTCAAGTATACAGATAAAACACTTGCTAACATTTACAGGAACCAAACTGCAACTGTAATAATCGAAGACCATAAGAAAAGCCGTAATAAAAAGGGAGTCCTCCAACAAGGATCTTCCCTATTCCTGTTACTTTTTAATATTTACATAGAACTAGCACTTAATGATATTAAAGAACAATTTACATCCGGAGTAACAGTGCAATGTGAAAAGATAAATGTTAAGATTTGCTGATGATATATTAATTCTAGCAGAGAGTAAAAAAGATTTAGAAGAAACAATAAATGGCATGAATGAAGTCCTACGCAAGAACTACCGCATGAAAATAAACAAAACGAAACTAATGAAATTTAGTAGAAATAATGTTGATGAACCGTTGAATATAAAAATAGGAAAAGAAAAGATTACGGAGGTAGAAGAAGAAGTCTGTTGTTTGGGAAATAGAATTACTAAAGATGGACGAAGCAGGAGCGATATAAAATGTCAAATAACACAAGCAAAACGAGCTTTCAGTCAGAAATATAATTTGCTTCCATAAAAAAATAACTTAAACGACAAGAAAACGTTTTTGGTTTTATATGGAAGTGAAACTTGGACGATCGGAGTACCTGAAAATAAAAGATTAGAAGCTTTTGAAATGTGGTGCCACAGGAGAATATTCAAAATCAGAAGGGTGTATGATAAAGTGACAAATGAAGAGGTGTTACAGCAAAACTGATGAAGAAAGAAGCATTTGGAAAAGCATAGTTGTTAAAAGAAGAGACAGAGATAGGCCACATATTAAGGCATCCTGGAATACTCGCTTTGAAAATGGTGGGACAGGTAGATGGGGAAAATTGAGCAGGCAGGCAACGTTTGGAATGTGTAAAACAAATTGTTAGGGATGTAGGATGTAGGGGATATACCGAAATGAACGACTGGCACTAGATAGATAATCTTGTAGAACTGCATAAACACAGTCAAATGACTTAAGACAAAAAAAATTACTCAGATAATAAATTATAATTAGATAATTATAATAGATTTTAATAATCTGCATCTACACTTCTGAAACCTTGGAATCCTTAAACCCGAAAACTCTTGGATTACAGTTGAATCTATTCATACTATAGTTAAAACTTAATAGTTTCCAGGATCCTCAGGTAAAATAATCTATCTGTACATATGAGTTAATGACGTTAAAATATGTAGCTATTCCTTCTATAGTGAACCGAGTGAATGTGTCATTTAATGAGCTGAAATATCACCTGGGTTTTACTGGGCTTGACATGATGATTTTCTATAATATGGTAAGTAACAGCGTACACGTGTATTTAGATTCTTGTATAAACAGAAACACGCACATATACACATTCGGAAGAAAGAGAGGGGAAATGTACATAGAAAGATTTAATACAAACAGAATAAGTAATGTAGGAGGAAACAGAAGTTATTTAAATATTTAACATCATTAAGCTTCAATTCTATCACGCACTACAAGTGGAAATATCTTAAATTAATCGATATTAAAGATATTTAAAAAATATTATTATCTCTGTAGTTTAGAAATTATATCACCACATAATATTTATATTTAAAATGGGGAAGAAATATGCTGAATTATATTATTTTCAAATATAATTCATTAGCCGGCCCATCTAGTCAAAAGCTGGTCTCTCGGGGCTCAGGTCAGCCCAGGCAAATCCCGAAGCCAACTCAGGGGCTCCTCGAGGCCTACTACATGGCCGTAGAACTCGCTTCGCTCGCAGGAGATACCGTTTGTTACAAATTGATGTGATGATTGATCTACCCTCCCAAGAAGTGCTAGCATGCCTCACCACTCTAGCCTCACACGCAGTCCCCACGAGAAGCCCATTATTGTTAAACAACATTTTTTTTAAATTTATTTAATATCATTTTATTTAACGTAAATTTAATTCTATTATTTTTGTAATATTATTCCTTCGATTGATTCGAATCATTCAGTTCAAACCCAGTTCACATAGTGTGAACACACAGACACACAGTTCACAGTTCATTAATCCAATTCATTAAAGTTAGTGCTTCAACTGACAAATCTACACTACTACTATAATATACTCGTATATTTTTAATATATATATAATATATATAATAATTTTTTTTTCCTCGAGAATTTTCGAAATGAAATATATCTAAAAACCTTCACAGTTATGCCAAGAAACGAGGTTAAAAATTTTATTGCGATTAATCGAGCAGTTTTTTTTTTATCCCGAAAAAACAAAAACCTTTATATCGTATAGAAACAAATTGATAAAAAATGAAAAATCCAAAATTTGTATAGAATTTTTATATTCTTAAAAATATAAATTAAATATTACTACAATAATTTAATTTATTTCTAATTAATAATATGTTTAAATATTTTAATCTATAAATATTAAACTAATATAAAAACTTTTAATTAATTGTTGGGGATATATTTGTCAAAGAGATATTTCAGAAGTATTATGTAACTTTAATATTTTAGAAAGTTTGCAAACAATTTTATTTTTTTATAGACTTAAAATGAAAGTTACTTTTGAAGGATATAATTTCATGTCATTAAATAAATGCAAATATGGGCATCAAAGTAAATCATTTTAGTCAACAAACTGACTGACAGACAATATGTAAAACATTTTACATAAGAACTTACAAAGAAAACTTTTATATCATTCACAGCTGTAGGCAAAGAATAACAAATTGTAAATATATTTATCACTTTAACAGAAATTTGATAAGCTAAATCAACAAGATAAAAATCAGCGATTCTATTTGACGACTAGTTATAAATTATTAATTTGATTGTTATTAAGTGTTCTCGCAAAACATTGATCATAAAAAAAAATAAAACTTTACTTTCTTAAACAGGAAACAACAGAAATCTTTAATTAAATGTCGATACCCGTGATGCAGTGGTAGTGTCTCGGCCTTTCATCCGAAGGTCCTGGATTCGAATCCCGATCAAGCACGGAATTTTTCATACGCTAAAATATTCCATATCCATATTCCCTGGACAAGCTTCAAGCTTACGTGGGGGAATTAATTAAGAGTAAATTTACTTCACTAGTAAAAACAATTTTAGTATACTCTTATATCATTTAAAATTATGCTCTACAATACATTTAACCTTTTTTCATTGTAAGCTTTTCTAACATGACACCGTAGGTAAAATACAATTATTATATATAATATGAACTGCTTACAGACATATTATTCGTTTCGCACAAACGCTTTCGGCTATTCTGCCATCTTCAGGAGGGTTTATAATTTATGATTGAATTATATAAAAGCATAAAACTCACATATTTAAATTATATACATAACAATTGATCGTCATTTTGTCTTAAAATAACTACGTCCGTATTGTAATAGTATCACAATTTTTATTCTCTCCCGGATTCCAATCCCGGTCAGGCATGGCATTTTCACACGGTACTTGTCATTCATCTCATCCTCTGAAGCAATACCAAACGGTGGTCCCAAAATAAAAATTGTTATTACCATTTTATTTTCAACGGTACACAAGACGTTTCGTGTGGTTTACACTAAAATCTTATATTTTTAAATAACCTAAGATAATAGCAACCAATTACAGCCGTGTAAACTAGGGGGGGGGGAGTCCGTCCGAACAGTTATTTTAATAAAAATTTACAAAAACCGCAAACAATTTTAATATGGAAAATATTCTAATAGAAAGTTTAAAAAAATTGCAGAAAAAACTGGACATATGACCAAACTGATTTTAAAAAATTAAATAAATCTCTAACAACGAACTACTGTAAAATTAAAATAGTTGGAATATTTAAATCCCTAAGAGAAATAATAAAACAACACTATAACAAAGATCCAAATCAGAAATAAAAGCAGATAAAATGGAATTGACGTCACAAAAAATCTCTCCCTTTTAATAAGTCAAATATAGACACTAAAACACAACCATTACACAAGAATTCTTATATGCTGGAAAACTATGACAGTCAAAAAATCAAGACTGGAAAAGTAATAGAAAAAAAAACAAAAATTTCAGGATCTAAACGCAAAAATAATCAAAATATTTTAAAATGAAATAAAGAAATTTACCAGAAATATGAAGAATAACGGATTCTATAAGAAAGATAAGATTCGACACTTAAAAAAATTATGGAGAACAGATTAAAAAAAAGAATTTTAATTTTTTTTTTCTAAATTAAAAATACCTTGTTTCGAAAAATCGAAAAAGATGTAATGGACTTAAATATTAGAGAAGAAATATTAGATCGAAATACTAATAGAAATAAAATCAGAAAATTCAAGATTTTTTGGAAAATAAAGAAGAAAATTTTCAAAAAAAGAGAGAAACGAAGTTATCACAGAATAAAAAGAAAACTGCCAAAAAATAAAATAAAATAAAAAAGGTAAAGTTGTTTATCGTAGGTGGTCCAAGACAATAAAAATTTAAAAATGTATAAAACTTTATACAGTGTTCCGGGACGTATTAGCCGAATTTCAAGAACTGATTTATGGAACCAAAATGAGCAAATAAGTTCATATCGACATAAGTCCGTCCTATTTTGCTTTGTTTTCCTTCTGGACGCAATTTTATGATTTTCAAAAAAAAATTTCTCAAACTGATAAGCTTACTTTAATTAAATTTGTTAAATCTAAGACTACTACTGTCTTGTTCTATAAAATAAAAAAGTTTCAAAATGTCACCTTCAAAAATGTAAAAAAGGCGGCCATCTTATTTTAGACACCTTATTTTAAGATTTTTAATCTTCTACATCTTTGTAATTATTTGTTAATAATTTTTATTAATTTACTATTATTATTATTACTACTACTATGTATCATTAATTTTTATTACATTTAGTTGAAGAAATAAAGAGGCAAAAAATTATCAGCTTGCATTACGGTGCGAAAGCGTACTGCCGGGTTAATTGCTTGAACCTACTGGGTTGGTTTAGTGGTGAACGCGTCTTCTCAAATCAGCTGATTTGGAAGTCGAGAGTTCCAGCGTTCAAGTTCTAGTAAAGTCAGTTATTTTTACACGGTGTTCTCTGGTGGTTGGGTTTCAATTAACCACACATCTCAGGAATAGTCGAACTGAGACACTACAAGACTACACGTCATTTACACTCATCCTCTGAGATATTAACTGAAAGTTAATTACCGTAGGCTAAACAGGAAAAAGAAAAAGAAGGGTTAATTGCCTACAATAACTCGTTCATTTGTCAACGGATTTTTTTACAAATGATGGGTCATTTTGTTCAAAGTAAAATACTTAATTAATTTGGTAATAAGAAAAATTAGATCAAACAAGTAATTACAAAGCTATTAAAGATTAAAAAATTAAAACGACCGCATTTTGAAATTTGTAAGGTGACGTTTTCAAAGTTTTTATTTTATTTAACGAAACACTAATCTTAGATTTGCCAAATTTTTATTATAAGTAAATTTACCTCAACAAAGCAAAATAAGACTTGTCGATATGAACCTTTTTTTCTATTTCCGTGCCCTGCATCGGTTCCTGAAGTTCGGCTAATACATTAATTCTAAATTTTTTTTACCCATCGCCCACATTAACACTGAAAATTTTTCATGCGCTCCCAAAACTTTAAAAACTTTCACCATCTGTTAAAAATAATTGCAATTGCTATTTTTAAAGTCCGCTATTAAAAACAGCAATTGCAATTATTGTTTTTAAACGTGGCATATCCTATTTCTGAGTTGAAACTAACATTTTAAATGACAAGAAGTAGGGTAATTAAGATTTAATTTTTTTTATTTGTGTCTCTAAGCCTCTTGATTGCAAAGAGACTTTGCAACCAAGAGGCAAATTTTTATCATAAAAATTAATTTATTTTTTTTTATCATAAAATATGTGTCCCTTTAATTTTTTGTACTAGTGTAGTAGTAAAAACATAATTTTTCCCTTTTTTTAATCAACCATCGCCTTCTTAGACCGCCTCAACGCCCCCAGTTTTCTGTAGGCCTTCTACATACATATATATATATATATATATATATATATATATATGACACACTTTCTTACGCACACGATAACTGCCGTCATTTTACGCAAATCACTTTCAAATTGTTCCTTAAAAATAACTCGTCCCAAAATCTCGGTCGAGTTCGTTAACGGCCAAAATCGGACCATAGGGGTGGAAATGGAGGCTTTTTCGAAAAAAAAATATCGCTATAACTTTCTTATAAAGTAAAATATCGAATTCGTTTTACGTTGCTACTATCCTTTGGATAACGGCCTAAAACGTATGTAAATAAAATGTTTTGATATCGCCAAACACTGGCTACGGGGTTGAAAAAATAGGGTTTCGAAGATAAAAAAGAATCATACCTCCCCTAATACGAACAGTATCGAATCGATTTATTATTAGTTCTCTAAATATTACCTAAAACTTTTTTCTGAAACAATTTTTGATATGACCAACCCTTACGGCATGGGATGACCAAAATGTTGCAGAAATTGTAAGAAGGTGGGGCTTGTCGTATGCTAAACATGTGAAACCTTTTTTCACATGCAACCATAGTCATATTGAGTAAATATGAAGTTTTTCTTTGCTTCAAGGTGAAAATCTTTTTATCCCCTACTTAGCACCAGTGAAATCTATTTCCGCTTTCCAGCGTGCCGAAAGGGATTTTTTTTATTATATTATTCTAGTAATAGAATTAGGACAAAGAATTATTTTTAATCTGGATGGAAGGGGAACTTAATAACAGACCGATGCCGAAATACAGTTAGTATATTTTCGTAAAGGGGTCATAGATAAGTATATTATATCAGAGCTATATTTCAAATGCATGGACAACATCCATAAAATAAAATCATCTATAAACACATCAAAATAGCAAGCTTAAAACAAAACTTAACAGATTTATACATTAAAACTATTCGTATCATTGGATTCATTATCAGTTATAAATTATTATAATATCGGGTTATCTTCATTAGATATAAAATTTGATATTTGTCATGACAAACTGATTTACATAGTGGTTACAGTTATACGCAAGCTATCTATTAAAACAGGTTACTAATTTATAATTAAATCATTGTATTTCATTAAAAAATTTAATTTTAATTTTTTCATTTGTAAATATAAAAATTTGTTAAAAGTTAAATTTATTTATTAATATTTTTATTATTATTTTATATATTTTTTATCATATATCCATATGTAATTAAGCGATTAAAAAAAAAACTATTACTATTAAACGTTCTAAAATTCTTGGTTAAACGACCAATTACAGTTTTAAAAATATATAGTGTCCCACGAAGAAACGGAGACACTTTCAGAACAAGTTCTACTGGTAAAAATAATAAAAAAGGTTCATATAAACACAGGTCTGGAAACGCTTTGTTTTTGAGTTTCGGTTAACGAAAGAATTCGCCCGGATTTCAGTTCTTGTAATAAAAAGAAGCCCTACGGTAATTTCTGGAACCCATCTAGAGGAGTAAAGTTGGTAGTTTCTTATGTAATTTGAACTGGGCTACGCTGAATAAGCTGAATCTAATGATCATCATTAACACGCTGATTTACTTGGCGTTCAACAGAAAACAAACACGTTGGAAATGACCCTTTCGTTCTTACACCGAAGAATGTTTATAAGGCACAGAAAGAATAATACGATTTTAAAACTACACAAAATTTTATTTCATTAATAATAATTTCTGATAATTTTTAAAATTGTTATTGAATATAATTTATCGTAACTTTTTCTTTTACAATCAGAGGTTAATAATAATTAATAAATCAATATATTTAAATAAAAAAAAAAGTTAAAAAAAAGGAGACGAATTCTGATTCGAACCGATGTCCCTTCCTTCCCCTTGTAAGATCCAAATAATTCATTAATTAAAATTTTATTTAACTATAACTCCGAAACCAATGAAAATACGTACCACTTTGATATATCATTGAAAAGCTCTCAATGAGGGCTAATACTGCAGTTAAGAAAAAGTCCAAAACCCATTTTTTTTTTAATTTTAGGCTTTTTTCGACTCTTTTGGTCCAGTAGATTGCAATCAAAAGGGGAGGTGCACAGCTAGAAATTACGAGTCCTAAATCCATAAAAGAAAATAAAAACCGGTTTTTTAAAAGTTTTAATTGGCTACATTTATATTAATTTTCTCAGAATTAAATTCTCTATAAGTTTTGTTATTAAAATCCTCCTCATTCATTAGCCTTTTATCAAAGCTATGGTACTACAAGCCTAATAAAAAACTTGTTTCGACACAGAATTTTTGTATTTTACGTCGGGTATCTAAAAACTACTAGAATTACAGTTTTGGGACCTATTTTATCTTATTTAAAATTGCATAAGAAACCACAAAATTTACTCCTTAATTTGTCCCAAAAATTACAGTAAGGCTTCTTTTTATTAGAAGAACTGAAATCCGGACGAAATCTTTCGTTAGCCGTAACCCGAAAACAAAACGTTTCCAGACCTATATTTCTATGAACGTTTTTCATTATTATCACCAGTAGAACATATCCTGAAAGTTCCTCAGTTTCTTCGTGGAACACACTCTGTATATTTAGTTTTAAATTAATTTTATTTTTATATATATATATACGGAACGGAAGAATGGCGAGAGTTTCAATATTTCTCCCTACAGATCGCAGGGCCTGGACAATTGGACAATGTCCCGAGCTGCTGTATCTTTTTATTATCGGGCAGATTTCATCGGTTATATATATATATATATATATATATATATATATATATATATAAAATCGTACATGCGACGAGCCTATAATGATAGCTACTGATCGCACGAGTGTAAAGTAAGTAACGACACGAGCCTTGGCGAGTGTCGTAAACTTCGCAAGAGTGCATTAATGGCTATTTTAGAGATGCATACCGTATTTTTTCTACGGCTGAGAAAATATTGGATTATTGACTTAATCAGTGACGGAATTCATTGTTTAGTCTTCTTTTTTCTTTTAAAAACAGTAATCATCTTAGCGTATTTTATTACGTCTGTTGCATATTTAAAATTTAGAATATAATATATTATCGAATAATGTGTCCAAAGAGATGTTGATTTCATTTTTTTAGACAATTCTCCAAAATAAACAAGAAGCAGTACATTTTCTTAGAACAGGTTTACTTTGTTCGTTAACTTCCAATCCATGAACTGACCTTAGAATTTTTCATAAACTTTTTTTTTTATTTCTGTGGGAATCAGTTATTAATCACAAGTTCTGCCTTTTCTCTAATATCGATCGGAATTTAAAGATATTTCTTTCTAATAGTCCCATATAACTAAAAAAATGATAAACAGTGCAATACAGAAACTTAGTTTCCTATTTGGTGTACTTTCAAATTAACCTCTGCTTGCTCACTAATAAATCGGATTAAAATCAAAGTAAAAACGATCTGATGATTAAATAATATCCGGTTCTGTTCAGTCTGTACTTGAAAAAAGTAGGCATTTTATAAGTTGAACACCTGTATCGTAATGAAAATCTGTTTCATAATGATACAGGTTCGAGTCGCGTAATTCAAATATTATAATACATCAATTATTATCTTTACAATAAAAAAAGCACGGTGCGTTAGGCTGTTTGCTGTATGTGCTCGTATTTTTATTTTATTTCTGTCACTATGGCAACAGAAATATAATTAAATAATAAAATTACTAATCTTTTTTTCTTTAATCAAAATCTGTAAAATACTTAATATTCTTACAAACATAAAGATACGAACGCATCGAGGGTCCACAGGATGCGGAGCCCCCTGCCTAGACGGTCGGGCAGGCGAAGCGAGCCCTGACTGGCAAGTAATTATAATACTACGATTCTAATATTATGAAAGAAGTTTAAATTTCTATTTCTTTTCAGATAAAATTTAACTACTTAGAAATGTTATACTCGTATTTACAACAAAAAAAAAAATACAGTGATAAATGAAAAGGTTAATTTTAAACATTCAACTTAGACAAAAATTTTTTAGTTGTTAGCCCTCATTGTAGAGATTCAGTTGATTGTAACAACTATCGCATTTTAATGATGATGAATCCTTTCCTTATTTTACAATTTTATTTT
Organism: Lycorma delicatula; assembly: GCF_047948215.1. NCBI lineage: Eukaryota > Metazoa > Arthropoda > Insecta > Hemiptera > Fulgoridae > Lycorma > Lycorma delicatula. The sequence goes on from NC_134457.1 coordinate 17,108,091, forward strand.
AACTTTAAAAAAAAACGTATTTGAAAAAAGTTGTCGACAAACGTGGTGTTCAAAAACATAACTTTTTCATAGATATAAATCTGTATTATAAAAGGTATTTATTATAAATTAAAAGAATTAAACTAATAAAAATAAAAGATAAAGGTACAATACAATAATGGCCGAATAAAAATAATAATATAAAATAAATGAAAAAAAAAAAAAACAGGTTTATACAGCAATATATGGTAACTAGTTAAAAGTGTAAACAATATTAAAAGTGTCTGATAATACGACGTAAAATAATTATCATAATAAAATTTACAATATTTAAATTACCATACATATATATATATATATAATAAATGTAATTTTAAAACAACCATTAAAAAAACAAGTGATAAAAACCCGATTAAAAAATCAAATGCTAATGTAAAATTACAAATATATAACAAAAATTTAGTATTCATTTGCTCTTTGAATAAATTTTTCGTTAAAATTTTTCTAAAAACGAAAATTAATTTTTAGTTCATTCTTTATCACTTTAAATTTATTAAATAGTCGACATCCCTGGCTGAGTAGGTAACGTTTCAACATTTCATACGGAGATTCCGGGTTCGAATCCCGCTCAGGCATGGCATCTTTTCATACGCTACCAATTTATACTGAGCTAATGACCGTAGCTGTTTATGAAAAAATAAAATCTTATATCAATCATATATATATATATATATATATATATATATATATATATATATATATATATATATATATATACAATTCTTTAATTATCGCTCATTCAAATAAAAAAATAAATTACCATGACACGTAAGAATACCACAGAAAGATATTTACATATGTTACCATGAAAGACAGATATTAGAGAATGTCAATACTCTCCGGTAAATGTGGACACATACCCAAATACTCGTACATCGGTTAAAGACCAGAACATTTGCTTATTCGGAACTTCGCATCTTATTCTATCACCGCATTCAGCTTGCACTGGTGGTAACAGTTAAACAAAAATATTTTTATAAAAAAAAATTGAACAAAATTGAACCATCTGACCATTTATTTGTATCGTTATCGTACATATTCTGTATATTTTGATTGGCTCTTCCAATTTATAAAATACTGTAAATCTGATTAATTTTTTTTTAAATACGGCGAATTTCATTAATCGCTTTTAATGTTGGAAAATAACATATATAACTTGTATATTTAACGTTAATTACAAGAAGTTAGCGAGAGAAGCGAGAGTAGATTATATTTGGCTTAAATTTAAACTTCCTTCTTTTTTACGAGGGCTTCATGAAATCTATTTTCCTTAGATTGTTATCGGGTGATTTTCTTTAAATTTCTAGTTATTTCGACCCCTACCAGAGCTTATCTGTGTTTGTGACGTATACCGTGAATGTTCGAAAAATAAGCAGATGTTTCGGTCTTTCACCGACTTAATTGTAATACGTCGACATTCACGGATGCTGAATCGTATCCACTTGCGAGTAATTTTAAAATCATTCGTAAGATCGTTTCAAAGTTTTCTATTTTTAGCTTGTCGGCTTTGCAATGGAATTACGCTATTCTTCATCATAATTTTCGGTTCTGCAGCAATCTATTTCACTAGTAATCTGTTACAACTGTAACCATGAAATACCAAAATTTTAATTACAAGAAAACCTTTAATGATTATTAAATAGAAATAGTCACACATCTTGACGACTTTTTACAAATTATACATTCTAAAGCAGTTGATGTAATAGGAATACTATATATATATCGATAATTAAACATAAAATTATATTTAAAGAACAAAAACTAAATATTATATGAAAGTAGTAGAGTAAGGTTGGAGGAGATATTATTACAATTTTTATTATTGTACAAATATTATCTATCGGTAAAAGGACCTTCAATTAAAAAATATTTTTTAAAAAACGATGATAAAGGCTGTTTTTTACTTAATAATAATAATTAATTTTTATAATAAATTTTTAAAAACACGCTGATGTTACTTTTTATTAAATAAAAAAAATAAAAAAACTATAAAAACCTCTTAAATAATTTATTAATTCTGTAAAGAAATATTTATTATTAAACAAATCGATTTACTATTAATAAAATTCATTAATTTGTTTTATAAAAGTATTATTTTTCCAATTTCTCTAGTTTTTATATATTTATAAACAAGTAGAAAGCGAAATGACCTTCTTATAAGTTTTATTGACGGAAATATCCAGTCAAGCGGTTTAAGCCAGATGGTTCAATAACTCTATTCTCGGCATTTTTATATAGTCGTCTGATACATTATCAAATAAGCAGTCTGAAGTATATATATATATATATATATATATATATATATATATATAGAAACTACACAAACAACCGTCGTGAATTATTTAACAACCAAGGACAAGCTATAATACTACAAAAGCTATTTAAAATCAACCTCTGTATAACAAAAATAATATTACACAGGTTTTATCTTTATTAACAAATAGCTGGCCATTATGTAACTGTAAAATGAAAAATGTCTATATTGTCGCAAGGAAATAATTAGTCACATTTATTCACGTAAAAAATAATTATATTAATTAATATTAAAATTTAAACAATTAATAAAGAAATTATGGTATAAATGTTTTGTACTATAATAATAAAAACAATTATAAAAATTTAAAAACACGACTGCCAAAAAATAAATAAATTGAGCTAAAAAGAATCTGACGTGGTTACCACATGACTTCCTTGTATGCCAATTAAATTACATATACACATTTTTTACTGCCCTTCATTTAAACTTATTTCTTTTAAAAGTGAGATACGATCCTCCAGTTCTTTAATAAAGTGTACAGTTAAACAATTCCTGAAACTAAAGAACGTGTACACAAATTAAGATCAGAAGAATTACACCAAAACAAAGAGCGATAAATTGACTGGCAACAAAAAGCAAATAAACGAAATGATAATGAACTCAGACTTAAAGAACGGGCATGAATGCCTCAGTGTATGTTGTTCTTTTCAGGGTCTATTTTTCAGTCACTCTATAGTTAACTTTAATGTAGATAAAATTAAACAGAAATTCCAGAATAATTAAATAAAAATAAAAAGAAATTTAACTAGAAAATCCAAAAAATAATACAATTAAAAATTATAATTTTCAATTAATATTAAATAATCAAAATTTCAACAAATCTACTACTTATACACATATGTAATAATGCCTATTAAATTACATAAACACATTTTTAAAAGCACATAACACTTTATTTCACTAATATAGCTTCTGATTTTTTTCATATTTTTTTATTGTTATTATTGAAGTATTAGTTACTGTAAATTTATTTAATTTTACAATAACTAAATTTATTTAAATTTAGAGAAATATATTTAAATTAAAAAAAAGGAGATCAAGTCTGACTCGAACCGATGTGACTACCCCTTGTAAAATCGAAATATTTCATTGATTAAAATTTTATTTGACTATAATAACTCTGGAACCATTGCAAAGAATACCACTTACGATATATCGTTGAAAATCTCTCAATGAAGGCTTATCGCTGCAGTTAGGAAAAAGCCCAAAGTCAATTTTTTTGGATAATGGGTTTTTTGGCACTTTTGGTTCAGTTGATTGCATCACCCAAGCAGATGATTGTCGCTTAGTTTCCGGCTCGTACGAATACGACGTTTCGTCCACTGTTACGTTGTCTTATACGGATTTTGCATTTCCTCGGTCGAATTTTTTGAACATTTCCTTACAACAATTTACACGAGCATGCTTTTGAGTTTTGGACAAATTATGTGGAATTCATCGGAAACAAATCTTTTTCACGGCTAAATGTTCACGCAAAATCAAATGTGGTCTTAAATATATGTAAGGATGCCTCTATCAACCGGAAGTCACGGGTCGATCTTCTTTAATCATGTTTTTTGGAAAAATAATCGATTTTGGTCGATCTTCACGAATTCAATGCACGATTAGGACAAAATTCTGCAAACCAATTGTAAATAGGCTTTTTTGATGTGATTTATTTCCAAAAGTTGAACGAAGCGATTCGTGACATTGTTTAGTTAGGCCCTTACTAAAATCGTAAAAAATATGCAAGAACACCTTCATGTGAAATTTCCATTTTTTCACAAAAATGTTATTTTAAACGCTCACTGTAAACAAACTACTCGGCCGATTTCTGAGCTGCCACTGTTGTGACAATAAAAAAAATTTATAATTTTTTTTTTTAAAGTCCAGTACTACGAATAAAAACCATAAAGATAAAAAGAAAGAAGTGTAGCATAGGAACGAATAACATAAATAATAATTAACGTAAATACTTTTGATGATGCACAACTTAAGAAGAGAAGCCTCGTCCTAAGTATCACTATTAGGTTCCTTGGTCCAACACATGTAGCCCATCGGGCTGGTCTAGTAGTAGTCAACTCGTCATCGCAAATCAGCTGATTTCGAAGTCGAGCGTTCCAATATTCAAATCCTAGTAAAGGCAGTTACTTTTATACGGATTTGAATAGTGGATCGTGGATACCGATGTTTTTTGGTGGTTGAATTTCAATTAACTAAACATCTCAGGAATGTGTCGACCTGAGAGTGTACAAGACTACACTTTATTTACATTCATACATATCATCCTCTGACGTGATACCTTACGGTGGTTCCAGAGGCTAAGCACAAAAAAAAGAGAGAGGTCCAACACATCTACCCGCTGCTTTAATCACATTGCATCTTCCTCATTGTTATAAGAGGTTAACAGCTATATTACATGATCGTTAAGTCTTATTTAGTACTTGCAAAGCGATCAACTTCCTCTCGAATACACCGTAACCCAAGTACAAGACGATTACTGATTATCATAAAATAGTAAACTATATATATATATATATATATATATATATATATATATATATAATGAAATATCGCGGTATATTTTAAGGATCTGATCGAATATATTTTTAACGTTTATATCTTTTGTAAACGTTAAATAAACTGCAAATGCAAGTAGAAAAAAAAATTAAAATAGAAATCAATAGTAAACTCCGTACTTGGAAAAACGACTGAGCAAATAAAAATATAATTATGATTTATGAGGTAATCGTTATTAATGTTAAAATAAACAGAAAGAAAGAAAGCTGGAATTCATCCCATATAATAAAATCATCTGAAAAAAAAAACGATTTATTTCCTTCTATAAAAATTTAACAACCGCAAAAAAAACATTTTCAAACAAGTCTACATATATTATATAGTATTTAAAATATCTTCACAATTTTTAAAAATATCTAGTTAACCTTTAAAAAGAAGAATAAGATTTATTGTTCATTCATGGTGTACGAATCTAAATTAGGCGGCAAAATCCTTTATAGTACGAAGATATCTCTCTACCACTCCTTTTTCGAGTTGCTATCACGCTCTCGCTTCACATTCTATTAGATAATTAGTAAAGTAGAGGGGGAACTACGCATTTACTAATAGTAGGTACGGTTAGAAAGCATTAAAATAAAACACTATTATCCCCAAAAATTCGCAGCTATTAAACGAAAAAATCTGATATGGACACCCCATTAAAAGCGCATGAAATTTTATTTCATTAATAACTTCCGTTATTTTTTCATATTATAGGTAAATTTCATACGAAAGCTGCCAATTGTAATGGTACCATGATTCGACTTTCGGAAAATTTCACATCCACCAGACGCCAAAACCACAGTCAGCTCAAAAGTTTATATATTTCACTTTTTTGTGGACACGATAACTGCCGTAATTTTGCGCCAATCACATTCAAATTGATACATAAAATATAACGACCCAAAAATCTCGGTCGAGTTCTTTGATGGGAAAAATCGAACCATGGGGGTGGAAACAGAGGGAGATTTTTCGAAAAAACATCGCTATAACTTTTTTATTAAGTAAAATATCGAATTCGTTTAAAGTTCATACTATTTTCTGGATGAGGGTCTGAAACTTTGAGGGTATAAGTAAAGCTTTTTGATATCACCAACCACTGGCCCAGAGTGTGGAAAAAATGGGGTTTCGAAGACAAAAATATCATGCATCCCTTAAAAGGCGTAAGAGTCGTTTTAAAGTGGTCGTTATTTCTCTAAACATTACCTAAAACTTTTGTCTGAAACAATTTTTGATATGAGCAACCCTTACGGCAAGGGATGACCAAAATGTTGCTGAAATTATATGACGATGAGGCTTGTCGTATGCTAAACATGTGAAACTTTTTTCACATGCAACCACCGTCATATTAAGTAAATTTTAAGTATTTCTTAACTTTAAGGTGGAAATCGTTTTTATCCCATACTTAGAACCAGTGAAATCTATCTCCGCCTTCCGGCGTGCCGAGAGGGATTTTTTTTGTTGTTATTGAACCATTTATTATCGTAAAAAGTTTTTTACATTGGAGGTTAAGAATTATTAATAAATCAATAGATTCAGTAGATTGCAATCAAGTCGGTGGTGCACAACTAGATGTTACAACAGTCCTAAATACAAAATCTCAACATCCTACGGCTAATCGTTTCTGAGTTATGCGAAATATGTACGGACAGATGTCACGCCGAAACTAGTCAAAATGGATTCAGGGATGGTCAAAATGGATACTTCCGTTGAAATCTGAAAACCGAAATTTTCCGGCTAATTTTCAATTTTCTGGATATTCCTGTCGAAGTTGGACATCGATACGTCAGTTAGAGCAGATAAATTCATATTTTAAATTAGCATATTATTGAGGTCCTTTGACAAAGGTGTGTAATTAATAAAACCTTTTTTACAATTTAAACAAAATACGAATATAAAAGAAACAAACTAGGAGAGAATGCATTTACGATTCTAGAATCTTCATATAAAACCAAGTTGGTCGTTCATCTTTCTAAGAGCAGAATTAGAAATTAGCCGGGTTTAACATTTGAAGATTTACCGATGGATGTATAAGTGATAAATTGAAACTCTTTTCCAAGAATGTTTTTTTTTGAAATGAAAAGAACGGAAAATTTTATATTGCAATATGTGGTCACACGAATGACCTTAGAACGTTTTTGAAGGTCATTTATACACACATACACGTTACATCGTGTAACTAGACCGGTACAGCGGCCCTAAGTAACGGATTCCTACCGATTATTATGAAAGTAGTAAAAGACATAATAACTGGAGGAATCCAGAAAGGGACTAAAAGGGAACCCTTCTAATAAAGGTAACAGGTCCACTTAACAATCGTCTTTTGTTATACTGCCTTCTGACACACAATGAACAGATGGTTTTACCGTGAGAAGAGTCACCGGACCGGGTTAAGGAATGCATGCATGAGAATGAACGGACTCTGACTATCAATCTGACGCTTCGAGTTCGGTCCGGTTCGGCAGGTAAAAGTATAAATACTACGAGGTAAATCACTTAAAAATTAGTTGCGAGGAATTCTACGAACCAGTCTAGTTAGACGTTACGACGTCAGTCCAGCGAGCAGAGTCTGCGAGACGTCAGTCAGCGAGAGCAATCTGCGGGGAGGACAATGAAGGAACGAATTTCCAGTGCGAATTAACTTCGATACGATTAAGGTGACGCCAGGAGTAATTCCAGTAAACAAGAAATACTATCAGCGAGTTACTGTAAAACTAAGTGTAAGAAATAACGTACTAAATTTCATAAACTGTTAGGGTAGTTTATTTGTGAATAGCAAAGGTATTTGCCAGTGAAAGAACTTTATACTTGTCTTAAATAATCAATAGTGTACTATTGTTTGTTAATACAAGACTAGTAGTAGTATATAATACGACTATAATATATAATACGACTAGCGGTTATGCTATATCTTTTTAACGGGTCTAAATTCTGGTTTTCTATTTATCTACCTGAATTAAATCCTGATAAGTATTTTAAATTCTGTTTTGTATATAATCTTTTTTTTATTATTATGATTGAAATTTATGGTTATTTGTTTGTTAATGACATGTAATATTATTATTGCTTACTGTTGCCATTATTATCATTAATATTGATTTGTCTTGTTTTCAATATGTTAAGTATTATATATTAATTATTCTATTATTTTCTATTATTATATTATTATCACCATTGTCATTAATATTAATTTGCATTGTTTTAATTACGTTTCTAAACCAATAACAGTAATTATATAAACATTCTAAATTGTCAATCTCGCAATATCCTGATCGAGCCGCGAACACGCGACAATATATAAGGAGATAAATATCTTTTAAAAATCACTGAAAAGCATCCAAGATTAATAATTAGTTAATTACGCTACAAAACTGTACCGAATTTTAGCGTACAATTAATAACAAAAATTTCAAATAGGAAATGTTTATTTTATAAAACTGAACCATGACTTTTAAACTCTTTAGATTTCATCATTAAAAATTGGGGGTGTGTAACTGTGTGAACGAATAAATGAATGAAAATGGGTAATTACTACTTTTAAAATATAGAATAAAAGAGCATTACTCTCTGTCTAACCACAAGCTATTTTTGTGGTTATCTATGAGTAGGTAGAATGCCATTATAAAACTGTTTTCCTACGAACACAGGATGTTAGTATGATGAATCTAAATAATGAGTAGTATTTTGTATTTTTTAATATAAAATAAATTATAATAAAAAAAAATTATAAAACGGCTTATAAAGCATATATTACACAATTTCTAAAATAATAATAAATAAATTAACACAAAAAACACAACCTAAACAGATAATTAACTGGGAGAATACCATCATCAGGAAAAAGTTGTACGGAAAACATTTTTAACTTTAAACAAATAATAAATTACATTAAACCAAAAGGAAAAGATAATGTATTAATTTTAATTTTTTTGTTAATTTTAAAAAACGTACGACCCTCAGCGTACATAGTGAATCCCTCATTAAAGTCCTGGAAGGATTTAAAACTGATACTAAAATAATAAATATAATTTAAGAAACATTTTAAAAATTTTTCGACAATTATAGGATTCATTTCAAATAATAACCGATATAATACATGGCAATGAACTTTCCACGATTCTAATCGATGCACCCTTGAAAAGGTAAAAAGAAAACGAACAAAAGGGTTTAAAAACCCTTTCCGAAAACAGTAAACCTAGGGACAAAATCTAAATGACTTTGAATTGATATTTTGGTTTTTGCACACGATTTAATAATTTTAACAGAAATAGAAGATGATGATGCAAAACAAAAATTCCAAATCTTACAAAAACACACAAGTAAAATAAGTTTACAAATTTCGTATGAAAAAACAGAATGAATGTCCAAAACTAAGTTAAGAATAAAGAAATTAAAGTATGAGAAAATAAAACAATCAAATGGTAAATTCAAATATTAAGAAGAAATAATATCTCATGTAACAAGATTACAAAAAAAAAAAAAATAACGGAATGAAAGCTAGAGTTCCAGAAAATGAAACTGGCTTATCATTTAACTGGAAACATAAAATAAAAAAAATCATATCAAGAAATGGTAAATTGACACTATAAAACAGTAATTCTTCTAAAAGCATTACATGGCTAAGAAACATTACAAACAATCTGTAGTAAAGACATAACCAAAGTTGAAAAAAGAATCCTCAGAAAAATATATGGTCCAAAATATAAAATAAAATTTACCAAATAAGAAAAGCGGAAATATATAAAGAAATAGAAAATATTGAAACAACAATGAGGAAGATATGAAAATTCTATGGGCATCTATATACAGAGTAATTCAAAAAGGACTTCACTACTTTAAAACCATATATAACATTTATTGAGATAACTTACAGATTCGGCTGAGAGGTCTCATTTCATGGAAAAACACATCGAGTTTGTCACCCAATATTCACTTTTGTTCGACATGGCTTCCATTTGTAATACGACATAAATCGCACCTGAAGACGATCTCGTTCCAGACTAGCCAGCAAGTCGGGCGTTACCTCTGCAGCTGGGGCATTAATTCGAAGTCTTGGCTCAACAATATCAGCAGACAAAAGAGGCACATAAACCCACAATATAATACATATAACAATATAATAATGAAATCCAACAATAAAAAATCTAACGGGGTCAAATACGGGGAGCCATGCAATGGACATTTATGACCAACCCACCATCTGGGTGTCGAGTATCAGGAAAATCTCGGACTTCTAGGCGGTAATGAGGTGGGGCCCCGTGTTGCTGATAGTAACGGCGTCAATCTGGTCATCATCGTCTAACTGAGCAATTAAAAAAATTTTGAAGCATGTCCAGATAAATAACACCATTTACGGTTGCCTCCTGGAAGAAGAACCGGCCTTACAGCTTCAGGGACGCGTAGATGTCCTGGTGATTTCGAACAACCTGTCTCAACGAAGGTTTGGTGCCAAGAATAAATTTTAAGCCTAATAGGAGGCTCCCTCCTCCTACAGTACTACCTACGAAAATTACATTGAACTAAAATCGCTGTCTGCAAATCGTGAAACAAAAACACGCAGCGAACCCTTTCCACACCAATAAAGGTATACAATTTTTACAACACTGATGAAAGTGCTGGCGGCCGAATTCTGTACTAATGATGTAATAATTCTGTACTATTTATGTGTGTTGCTAAATTATTTTTCGAAATAAATTTTTTAATGCCTTTAAAATTGTTAAATCCTTTTTGAAGACGGGCTAAGAAAGTATTTAATTTTATTAATGAGAATAAGAATACAAAAAACACTTTCTACAAACAGATAGAAAAAAACCTCGAGAAACTAAAGATAAACAAAAATTTTATGTATGACAAATATATACTCAGGAAACTGATTGACGAATCTTAGTTTCAAATAATACTACAAAAATTTTAAAAACATTTTAAAACCTTGCTTTATACTTTTTAGTCATACTTTGTTATTACTTTAATTATTATCATACATTGCACGAGTTTAATTAGTAAGTTAATTTGGATTTCAAAATATTTTTTACATCCGCACTCTTAATTTCCACCTTAATTTACTCCCATACGGGGCGGGGATGTTTGCAAATGTAAAACCAACCACGCAGGTTGGTTCTGCTTTTCTAAAGCATTGCACAATCTGGGTGGGTGCCATTGCCTGTAACTCTCGGAGACCCCACGAGATCCTACTGTTCCCCGCGGGGATTGTTCACCCGAAAGGGCCGAGACTTTGTCCTGTATTGCCATGCCTCTAACTGAGGCTCCCCAAGAAGGCCCCGACCGGGTCTCGGTCTTTTGTTTCCAAACAAAGGGTTCCCCTCGGTCACTCATTAACTGCAGTCCATCTAGGCAAGCCCGATCGAACCGCAGTCTCCTAAACGGGGCTACCCTCAAAGTCCCTACCAGTTTCTATATTCCGTCCCATACACGTGCGTCCTGTTCTTTTATTTTAAGTGTCCTGGTAGCAAGAGTTACGACCAGGTTCCACTGTCGTCTTCCTGTGAGCATAAACGGTACCGTCCCTTCCGGCGTAAGTCCCATCTGACAAAGACTCCGTCGAATTCCGTCCCACAGTATGTTCTACGGAGTCTCTTCTTCGGAACCGGTGGAGGTAGGCCTCAAACTTACCATGTCCGGTAAGCAAATGTAGCGGTGGAATATTGTATTGTTACTCGACAATGTCAGGAAGTATCTTAAATTATTACACCTGCACCCTTAATCCCCCCCCCTCCGTACGAGGGGATATTTGCAAAAGTAATGGTGGAAATATTGTATTGTCACCCGACCTTAGTAACTGTGCAAAACTTCATCAATCGGCAATGTCAGGAAGTATGTTAAATTAAGAATGCAAGATTTGAAGACAACAAGAAAAATTAAATTATTGAAAAAAATTGATAGAAAAAAAACCCTGAGTTGAAATAAAGCAAGTAAAAAAAAAAAATTAATTACGTAAATGTGATCTAAAGATGGTCTGAACGAAAAAAGAAAAAAATAACAAAATATTTAAGTAATTGTACAGTAATGAAGATCCGAATCACCAACATACTTACGAATTGAACGCTAAATCAGAAATAATTCAGCCGTTGTAATTTATTTTCAATATATGCTATGTAAATAAATTTTCAACACACTACAGCAAAAGAATGGCAATATCTTTCAACGGTATATTTATTTGTGCCCTTACGAGTATAACACCACGACTGCACCAGTTGTCAAACAACATTTATCAAATAATTCATCTCAATTGTATAATAAATATCTTACGGTATATGACAATTTAAAAAAAAAAAATCAACAAATATAAATATCCATTGATGCTTTTTTTCTAGATCTAATTACAAAATATTTTCGAAACATTTAAATGGATATCATATGATAGGCGCTTAAAAGAAACATATACAATAGATTATATTAAGAGTACAGAATAACTATAAATTATTTAAAAAATAATAATTTAATTGAAGTATTTCAAGTTGTAGACATATACGAATTAATTTTAATAGATATATTACGTCATCTACAAGATTGACTTCAATGTGGGGTTTATCAGTAGTCGGGTTTTTTTAATTAATTTTAACGCTAATCTAGTTTTATAACAAGTTTCTATATGTTACCACTAATATTTTAATTAGGACATGTAATGTAATCAAACTAACACTACAAAAAATTCTACTCACAGTTAACACGGAAAAAATCGATGATTTCAAATCCAATTTTCTTTCCAAAACTTACCTGAAACACACAAAAATAAAATATTTTAATGAAATTGTATTATTAAATACGAAATAATTTTTATTGAACTACGCAATTTTATTTTAAAGTTAAAATAATAAAATCTTAACGCAGGACTTAAAATTAAACCTTAATTTTCTTATAATCAAACACATTCTTTTACTATTCTTCTACTAGTTCCGAATTTCTTTACATTCTATATCCATATTATATTTAACATATGTCCTAATATTTATCTTTCTATCAAAGTTTTATTAATTTTACTTTATAACAGTAATTACTAATTTCCAAATGAAATGATCTTAAACGCCTTCAAAACGTAGCTCCAATTAAGTCCTTTAATCAAAATTATACTTACAAAAGATTCTTTTAAAAAATGTAAACCTCTTAATTTTAGCAGCCTACCTGCCATTAATTTTTACTTTCATTACATTTCCAAAGCTCAATTACATCTCCCTTTCAAAGTTAATATTACAAAGAATTTGTTGCCGATTTCTAAATATTTATTTTTTGACGCAAAATGATTTCGTTTATAAAATGTACTTATTAGCCGCACAAACAAAGGTCCACAAATTCTCCCTATCTTAAAAAACTGACCAAATCCTGGTCCATTCATCCTGACCCCCCATACGGGAAGACAACCGACCTTGTGTCGATCCCGGTCGCCACAACACCCCCACCGTTCCTAACCCTGATGGGCTTTAACGGTTGTAGTCCTTTAGAACCTCTAAACTTGATAACACAACACAGTCATTCGTTTGTCCTCTGTCAGGGTACAACGGTTGCAAATGCCTCGGCAGACATTTCCATCAGCGTATTTACATAATCTACTATCGCCTTGGTGTGGCCTCTTTCCATCAAGACCATCAACATAACTTTTGACTCTCAAATATCAAATTAACAGATTCGCGGAAGCGCGATCCCCTCGCCTTCCTCTAATACCGAAGGTTTCACACAAAAACTCTTCCTATATATAAATTGAATTAGAATATAGTCAGATCATTACTTGACTGAGTCTTTAAACATCTTCTAATGAAAATACACTTTCCTCTCTCTGCTCTGGTCCGCTTTCGGGAGCGAGGTCAATGCCTACGCCCTCCTGGTTCTTACACCCTTTCTTTTTCCTGTTTAGCCTCCGGTAATTACCGTTCAGATAATACTTCAGAGGATGATATGTATGAGTGTACTCTTGTACAGTCTCAGTTCGACCATTCCTGAGATGTGTGGTTAATTGAAACCCAACCACCAAAGAACTGCGGTATCCACGAACTAGCATTCAAATTCGTGTAAAAATAACTGACTTTACTAGGACTTGAACGCTTAAATTCTCGACTTCTAAATCAGCTGATTTTGGAAGACGCGTTCACCACAAGACCAACCCGGTGGGTTAGATTCTTACACCCTACTTTCTACAATCAAACGTTATATTCTCAACATCGTACGATTTTACCCAAAGGTCTCCCAACTAAACCTCTTAACAGCTATCCTTTCGATCTCCATTCGTATGACGCGCTCCGTCCGTACGATTTTTAATAATTCAATTTATATCCAAGTTATACTCTATGATTACAATCTATGCAATTCTAAGTAATGGGGCTTCCTTAATATCCTGAATTAAGACCATAAGGAGAGATTATATCCCTATATTAGAGATATAATCTACCTTGACAAGATATGTTTTTCAATAACAGGAAATATTTTTCTCAGAATTAATAAAATAAAATACAAAATTTCTAATTTAGTTACAATCATTTTTTTAAATTTTCTGTAAAAAGGAAATACAAAAATTTAGAATAGATATAGCTATAAAGAGTTTACAGAAATAAACCGTTATTCTGCTTTAAAATGGTGGTATTATATTTGAAGAAATGTCACGATTAAAACGTAACCGGATGGAAAAATGTGGACACTAAGAGAAAACTAAAAAGAAAGGATAGAGGTATTTGAATATGAGGTATGGGGGAGGTTAGAGTAGATTAAATGGACAGACAAAAGCGAAAAGTAAAGAATAAATGAAGTAATGAATAATCTCGTTGTGAAAATTGTGATATCATCTTGTTCATTTATATTTTTCCTTCTACAGTAATAACAACAGCATTGCCAGTTTTACAGCAAAGGACAATGACCTTAATACATTCATTCATTCATTCCTTTATTCATTCTAAACGATGACGTCATGTTAAGATAGTAATTTTATTTTAATTCAAAAGGGTTGGAAATAGGCCAACAGATGGAAAAAAAACTGCATTCATTTTATTGTTATAAAAAAAAGTCTATAACATTTATTCATAAATAAATGAATGCATCTATCTATTTACTTAAAAAATACCACAACATATTTTTTTCTGTAATAAAAAAGTAAACCTAAAGCTATGAAAACTTTTATGTTTTTTTTACTTTAAAATAAAATGAAGAGATTGTAAATTCGATTCACATTTATTTTGTTTAATTTATTTATAGGCAAATCGTAGTAAATCTTACTCCACAAACAATGTCACGCACATTGTTGAATTTACTTTAATTTTTTACTTCCTTGTAAGAAGTAAAGGAAGTATTGTAATCACGAAAAATTTCGGTTTTTAGATTTCAACGTAAATATCCACACTTTGACTATCCCTGAATCCATTTAACTAGTTTCAGCGTGACGTCAGTACATACGTACGTATGTATCTCGCATAACTCAAAAACGATTAGCCGTAGGATGTTGAAACTTTGGATTTAGGACTATTGTTACATGTAGTTGTGCACCTACCTTTTTGATTGCAATCGACTGCAATCCAAAAAAACATTTGGATTTTGGACTTTTTCTTAACTGCAGTAATAAGCCCTCATTAAGAGCTTTTCAACAATATATTGTTAAGTGGTACTTATTTTCATTGGTTCTAGAGTTAGAGCCAAATAAAAGTTTAATTAATGAAATACATGCATCTTACAAGGGGAAGGCAAAGTTCGAATGAACTTCATCCCCTTTTATTATTTTTAGTTTTTTTTTCATTTAAATATACTGATTTATTAATAATTATTAACTTCTGATTGTAAAAAAAAAATTACGATAAATAATATTTCAATAATAATTTTTTTAAAAAATGATGAAAAAATATCATGAGTTATTAATGAAGTAAAATTTTATGTACACATTTAAAAAAAAACATGTGTATACCTAATTTGATAGGCATACAAGGAAGTCATATGGATCCACATCAGATTTTTTATTGTGCACTATTTACAATAGATCTTCAAACTTCGAAACCGTAAGTTAATCGTTTCATTAAGTACAACGTGTCTGAAGACTATCAAATGATTATACTCAAATACAACAATAATAATAATATGCGACACTTAATCAATAACCACAAGATGAGAATATACTAATACAAAATCTAATTCTGTAATTTATTTTGATTATGTTTCTAACAAAACAACAAATAAGATGAAAAAAAAAACAAAACAATACGTTATTATACTACGAAAATATAAGTTCACAAACAAGCAAAATAATAAGGACGATGGACGATCAAAATCACATAGTAAATCAGATAGTAAAATCAAGTTTAACCAGCAGCGGAAAGATCAATAATTATTAACGGAACTAGACGTAAACACAAATGTAATAATGCCCCTCAACGTTCATTCATGACAAACTTTAAATGATAATAGACGACTTAGCTTATCCAACTCTACATATATATATTGAGAGGGCCAATAAGAATATACAGAATATGTTAACTGCATGGATGAACGATAACGATACACATAAATGGGTCACAGATGGTTTGCCATTTTTTCCAATATTTTATGAAAACATTTTTATTTAATTTTCACCATCCTTGCATGCTGAATGCGAAGAATTTAATTAGTCGCCTCCAGTGTTGGAGAATAACATATATAATTTGTATATTTAACGTTAATTATATGAGGTTAGCGAGCGTAGGTTATGTTTGGCTTAAATTTAATCTTCCCTTTTTTACGAGGGTTTCCTGTTACCTATTTACCTTAAGAGATTGGTATTGAGGGATTTCTTGTAATTTCTAGTCATCGTTTCGACTCCCACAAGCGTTTATCTGTGTTTATCTGCGTAATATACCGGCTATGATCTAAATAAACAAATATTTTAACCGACGTATTTGGTATATGTCGACATTCACCGAAAAATATCGACATTTGCGAGATATCGGTCTTTCACGGTAAATATTTTGTTCCGTTCCATGTTGAGCCATCCGGTACTGCGATCTAGTGGGTGCTAGCGCTTACCGGCGAGTTAAGCCATAACGACTATTTTACGTCAGAATCCCGCGCAGTGAGGTCGTGTTTTTATTTCAGTCCAAGGGGACTCATAGTTTCTTGATAATGTTCAAGTTCAATTATGACTAAAGTGTCGTACATTCAAAATGTCAATTAAATATAACGATTCAAGAAGAACATAGCGTTGTTTCATTTCTTCATCTACCATCCCATCAAAAATACAGTCCACACTAGCTCTAAATTCTACCATACATATACAGCCAAATTTAAAATCTTTTGTTCAATGGATTTTTTTCAATCGGTTTTCCTTTACTCCTAAATAAGATCTACTTAAAACTTTGGAATTATAAATAACTTTACAAGTACTAAAGCTCAATTTTCTATAAAAAATATATAGAAAGTATAAAATTAAAATTTTAAAGAACTAAATCTCCAATTTTTTTTTAGTTTTGTCTATCCTAATTCCTCCCCCAACCGTAGGGAAAGACCCGCCAATTTTACTGGAATGAAAACGTTTTTGACCTTTTTTCGAAGAATTTATGTTAAGGCAATCCGGAGATATTAATTAAAATCTAGGCCATTCGTTCTCAAAGTGGGCGATAACGCCCCCTTGTGGGCGGTGGGAGCCTTCAGGGGAGGCGGTAAAAGGCCTACAGAAAATTGGGGGGCGTTCAGGCGGTCTAGGAAGGCGATGGCCAATTAAAAAAAAGGAAAAAATTATGTTTATCTGATTTTTCAAACTAAAATTAAATATCCACTACAGTAATACAAGAAATTAAAGGGGCACCAATATTTTATGATAAAAAATTATTGTATTTAAAGTACTTACGGCTGTTTTTAAGTAAATTCGAACCTGATATTAAACTCGTAATTCATCCTTCACATTAATGCAAGCGTAATTTTTCAATTGATCACAATTTTTCTTAACTATATAGATGCAATCGTAATTTTTTTGAAAGCAATCAATAAAAAAACTTTCAAATATCCAAATATGAATAAATAATAAGCATTTTAACTGCTTTCATTTAAAATAATAAATTTCAACTAAGAAATACGATAAGCCACGTTTAAAAACAATAATTGCAATTTCTTTTTTTTTAAGAGTGCATCTTAAAGACAGATATTGCAATCATTATTTTTAACAGGGTAAGTCTAAAAATTTTGGGGGCGCTAGAAAATGTTTAATTCTCAATGTGGGCGATGAGCGAAGAAATTTGAGAATCAATGATCTATCTACGCCAACATTTGTTTGTACGAAATATACATCTACAAATTTCTATACATATATTTTTTTTTGCACTTAAGGTCTTGGATAGGTCGAAATTTGTTAAAAAACCTCGATTCCAAAATTTTGGCGTTTTTAAAAAAAGACAGTATTTAAAAAAATACCGACATTCAATTCTTTCTTAAATTTCGATTCTTTTTTTTAATTCAGTGCCAAACTAAAGATACGTAAATTGTGGACAATTGTTTTTAAGTTGGTAGACTTAAAAAAAAAAACAAAATTAAATGATGAATAAATTATTTAATTTATAATACTATTGGTTTTTTATGCCAAGTTTCATTTTGTCACTCTAAATTAATCAATAATTCACACTCGCACACAATTTAAACATTTATAGATAATTTAAATCGCAGATTGCATATTTACGTAGTAAAGCAGGCACACCTTAAGTGGTTGGCGGATAAAGATTGCTGCATGCACTTACTATTATTTGAGTACACTGAACTCATCGAATAATAATTGAATATAAACTGAAAACACAATAAATTAGATACTCCATCTGTCTTTCGGATAATATAAATTTTGTTCCCTTACAAACTCATAAAAAATAATAATAGTGATTTACATCATTAATTAATGGCATGTTAAATCATCTCTTTTTATAACACTTTAAATCATTTTATTGTTAACTACTTTTATTTTTATTGACGATAAACGTATTTAAAATCACACGGCAAACATACGTGTAACAGAACAGAAATTTGTAGCATAACGAAAAGGTCTGTATCGTCCTGCATATTAGTCTCAAAGACGTAAATGCGGTGTCATTTTATAACTTACACGGTCAGCTCACCTATACGACTTTTAGTTTGCGTCACTGGCGAGCGGGTTGGTGGGGAGGGGCAAACGCAATCGGCCAAAACTGTCGCTCTCGCTCATTTCCGTCCAGAGTAGCTCACGACTTATGACGTGATAGCGCGGTGATTCGTGCGTTTGTGTTTAAGAGTTTGTCGAGATAGATTTAAGTAATAATAAGTGTATTTTGGACAATATTTATGAGTAAAAACTTAAAGTGAACTTGTAAAAAGTATAAAAATTCAATATGTCAACCTCAGTCAACGCAAAAGCCAGCCGAAAATATAGGTTACGCATATCGTTGGAAAGGGGAAGTTACGGGCCACACATAGGTACCACCCGATGTATGGTACCAAGCGAGCGAGACTATTTCGGGAGCGTCCCAAAGCCGGCACGACGCGCTCATCTCTACCGCTGCTTATTATGCCTTATGTTTCTTACTTGAACAAACTGTCGTCGAATGTTGGTCGAAATAAATATTATGGACCTTTTAGTGTCTGTTTTATGTTAAAATTAAATTTAGTACGCAGTCAATGTCTCGTTTTTATTTCAAACCGATTCGCTAAAAGTGACTCGTTGACCAAAGTAGAGCTGGCTAAATGAAGCAACTAAAATTTTCTATTGGAGACTTTCAGTTCTGTTTAAAAAAAATACGATGGTGGCTCTACCATTTATTTCTACAGATAAGCTAGTCGGTCTGTAGATCGGAAGAATTTCATCCATGGTCTGTAACGATTCACGTTAAACCAACGGATGTGCGCCCCGACACAGCCCTACCCGATATTTTTATTATGCAAATTTGGTTCAAAACAGAACTGCGAAATTAAAATTATTTATTAGTGATGAGTGACGGTTTTTTTAAAGTAAATTTTCAGTTTAGTATATGTTAAAAATAAATCAACGGAAAATTTGTTTTATAACAGATCAGACATTTAAAACGAGGCCTCTCAGTTCAGATAAATAATAATTTAACGAGATTAAGAACCTGACTTATCTAAATATGTACATAAATTATACAAAAAATATATAAATTATAAAATAAAAATATAAAAGAAAATTAATAGAATATCAAAACTGATATATTTAAAAATGGAAAAAAAATTATATTTGAATTTACTATTTAAAATAATATACAATGGAATAAAAAAAGAGGCCAAAATATTACAAGCTAAGTTTATATTCGAATAACTGGGCCAAAACAGTACGAATAAAAAAAAGTCAGGTCCATCTGGCATTATATTTAAAATTTATTCAGCAGCATCATTATTATTATAAAAAAATAATAAATTTTTAACAGAAAAATTCACACCATCGCACAAAGAACTAATCAATAAACACCCAACTTGGCACGGATATCAATGTAATATTGAGGACATAAACACATGAAAGATGAAAAGGTATTAAAAAAAAAAAATAATAGCAAATTTTGCTACAGGCAAATTTCATACCGGTATAACAGTGTATTACAACAGCAGATAATAGGTTTTCTCTCTTATAACTGCATCTAATTCAAACCTTACTCTGTTTATTTATGCTTGGTCGATAATAATTAAAATATTATAATAACAATAATTATTATTATTATAAATAAAATAAAACAAAAATATTGAATTAATGCAAAAAACCAGATCAATTTTAATGAGTTTAATGACGGCTCAGTTGAATAAATACAATACAGCCTGCTTGCACCTTTGCAAACTGGTTGTATTATAATAAATATAATGTGTTTTCACCTGTTAACTACAAATAGAAGGAGGAAAAGTAACCAACAAACGATTCTGAGAATTAGAAACTTTACCTTAAATTAGTTTGCATTATATTATAGAGTTTAATTCGAACCGCCAAACCGATAAAGACCAGATTTCGTTCGAACAAATGTGGCAATGATTTATTACTATTATCTAAGAATAATTATTTAGCTTTTTTTTTTTTAATCCATTATTAATTTTTTAATCTACTTAAGGGCATTTGTATGTGTGTGTCTGTGTACGCGTCCCCCTTAGCTGAAAACATGTTTACACGAATAAACACATACCGCCCATCAAAAAATCATGATTTTTTTTCTTAAATGCTTATAAACAATAAGTAAGAAAAAGCAACACCAACAAATAAGAGCAAAAAGAAAAGGACATGCTTATATGATTGAAATACTGCCCTTCACAAATTTATAAACATTTTAAAATCTTATGAACAATAAATAAAAACAGTAATAAAAATTATAAAATAAATTTTACTACAGTAATTCATTCATTCAATATTGTAGCAGATCTTAAACCAAAACTATTTTCGATAAAAACAAATCGATACTGAAAGTACTATCGATTATCCATTTAGAATCCATTGATATTTTGTCGGAAGGTTAGTTTCGTATTACGATAATTTGTTTCGTAAACTGAATATAATACATCAATAAATTTAATTTATATTTAAGCTACCAGCTCTTTTGGAAGCTTGGAATATTTTGGTTTTAAAAAGCTCGATGATGGTAACCCACCCTAAAACTTAACTATGACGAACCCTTTTTTCGCTTTTTCCTTGATCAAGTTTCATCATTCAAAAAAAAAAAAAATTTTGGACACCAAATAACAGCAGTCCTAGACGCCGCCCGCCAGGGCAACCCCCCCCCCCCCCGGGGGGAGCCTAGCTGTGGAAGCGTGCCATAGGCACACCTTGCAGCCCGTATATATTTAACACATATGTATGCAATTAAATGTAATCATCCATAACACTATGTTTTTTATACAGAATATTTATAACGGAATATTTTCTTTGTTAACTAAACTCGTTTCAAAATAGATATACGAAACAACTGTACAAATACAATAAACAAAAAGCTTTTACGAGTCTCGTAGTTCTAAATTATACAAGCTAATAAAGTTGACATGTAGAACAATATACTCGTAAATACTATAAAATATAAAGAATTATTTGTTGACGTTTATTCTCCGGATATTATAAAGATAACTGCTAGTTAATTTAATTCGTATGTATTTATATAATACTATTACGCTGTAAGTAATCAACGCAAAGAGCTCACGTCTAGCTTTAAAACATACTACGAGAAAAATTAAAAAAAAAAAAAGTATAAAAAAATGTTTTCTAAATGAAAAATTAATGATAAAATTTATTTATGAAGAAATAAAACTCTTTACGTAAGATAAAACCATAATGTAATTTTTCTGGGACCTGATAAAAAAACAGAAATCGTTCAAGAAAACAGCGTAACAAAAATAATATGCAAAATTTCAAGGTAAAAGTGATTAGTTCAGGTAAATATAATGATATGCAGTGTTCAACTTAAAAGAAACCCTATCACTTAGTTTAGTTTATAAACACTTACATAATAATTTACAGGTGTTGAAAATAATGTCCCTCCACTTCTATGCACTTCTGAATACGTTTGACCATCATGCTCCTGACTACTCTTGTCAACTGCACCCTTTCTATTTCTTGGGTGGCTTGGTAATATTTGTCTTAAATTTTTGAAGGGAATGTGGATTGCTCCAATAAACAATTCCTTTTAAATAATCCCACAGAAATAAGTCTGGACTAGTCAGATCAGGGGATTTTAGCGGCCACAATATTTTAGAAATGATTCTTCCACCGAAAAACTCCTGCAGCATCACCATAGTTCAGCGAGCCGTATGGGAAGTAGCGCTGTCCTGCTGCAGGAAGACTCCAGCACCCACAGTTTTTTCAAAATTATAGGTTCTGTTATTCGTCGCCTTGAAACCGCACACCAGATGCCTGTTTTTTTTTTAATGTAAAAACGATCCAAAGAAAATGTACGGGTTGTCAGTTCGCCGGTAGGTCAGACTACTAACATATCCACTAAGGTAAACCGCGTTTTATCTGTGAAAAACATTTGATCTAAAATGCCAATGTTGACTCCAATGAAGTTTTTGAACCGTTGACAATAGTGAATCCTTTTAGCATAATCGGCATTGGTTAGCGCATGGAAAACCTGCGTTCGATACGGATAACATTTCAGCATTATTTTCACTGAAGTGTGTGTTGAACGTAGTGAAATATTCTTTTCCCTTCTCATGCAAGATACGAGATCTTGTAACTCCCACTTTAATGTTCTGTACGACCTGAGCCGTTAAAACTCACCTGTATCAGGCGCGTTTCTGGTCTGACACCCGAACCTGAATCACGAAATTTTTTAAACTTTTCAATAACTAAATTTTTCCCTGAACTTTTGTCGACACGCAATATGAGATTTCGTCTGTAAATAAGTTTCCATCACGAATACACGTTCTTCAACAGTTAACCGTATTTTAACAAACATACGATTTGGCAAACACGTTCAGAAGTAACGCTCAACACAGACTGGCAATACTCAAACGTGCAGGCAATAAACAGTTTTCCCCATTCCAACTCCAGTCATACAAACTTCTTCCACGTTATTTTACCCATCTTACACCAGTATAAGCATTAAAAAAAATATGTATTTAATATAAACTACTAAGTAAAGGGGCCTCTTTTGAGTTGAACATCCTATACATGATCATAACAAGCTCTGCGAAATACAGACGATTCATCGCTGGAATAATTTTTAAAAAAGAGCAGGTAAAGAGTAGGAATAATTTTTCCCGGCTGTGCCTCTGATAGGATTTTAAAAAAATACTATTAGTTAAATATTAAAAACTCAATTACGCAATATTCAGGTTGGAATTCCGAGACGATATGACATCATTTCATTTTTAAATTAATAATAATTTATTTTTTTAATTAAGATCAAAATTGTTATTAAAAATATTTGGGTATCAATTTATTTCCTTTATCAAATTATTTGATTATAACTGCTAAAAAAAAAAAAATCGTAAAGACTTTCGAGTCATATTTGACCTCCCTTCTCGACAGATACCTCCTAATATAACATTAACAATTTTATAAACAGATAAATCATCAGGAACAAAAAAAATATTAAATATCTTATGTCAATTGTCATGGAACCTTCTTTTTTTAAAATCCCCACCTTATTACAGTCGAACAAAAAAACAAATTTTAAATACGGGTTTCAATCAGTCCCTTGTTTTTTAAGGCTTAAAAGTTTATTTACTGTTGTAATAATTTACTTGAATACGTCGGCCCGACTTGTTAATGTTAATCAATAATACTAAATTATAAATTACTAAGAAAAACAATACATGGATACATTTTTGTCTGCTTGCCCAACTTTTTCGATTAATGGGTTTTCGAGAAATGAAGAAAAAACAATTTAGAATACACACAAATTTCTGACTGACTAACGGTAGCAGCAGCAGTAGTCTTAAGACGCGATAATCAGCATTTATAATACTTCATCCTTCTACCGTGTTTTTATCAACAGTAATACAATTTTATAGATATAGCTGCCATGTAGTTTGTTCAAACTCAAGTGTATGTTATTAATAATTTATTTAAGAAGGACTTTAAAATTTACAGATCTTTCTCTCAGTTCACACTCGGCTACCGACAATTCAGCGGTTCCGAACAGTTCACACAGCTCCTTTCGGATGTACTCGGCTCTGACAATTCAGCGGCCTCGTGCACATTATATAAACCAGCTCCGCACTACATTCAGGCCGCAATGTAATGTTATATACATGTTGATTTTTTAGTCCTGTTACCCAGTTTCTAATGTTTGGTAATGTTTCTCTAAGAAAGGGAAATTTTGTTTGGTGACACGAAGTTGGTAGCGCTACTCAACCGGTATAGATACGGCAGTGTGAGTTCATTCTCCTTGAGCTGTGTAAACTTTTGAGCTGTTTCCGGTCGTGTTACGAACAGAATGTCTTATACCATAGAACAACGAGTTTTCATTCTTGAACAATATTTTGCTACGAAATCGTACGCGAGTGTAAAAGAATCATTTCAAATTAAATTTGTTGGTGTTCCTCCGCCAGAAAAAATGTCAATTTCTAGGCTAGCAAACCGATTTCGAGAGACGGGTAGTGTTTGCGACAGAAAACGTAGCGGTCGACCGACTTGCTTGACAAATGACATTTTAGAAATTGTGAAAACAAGATTGCTCAATTCTCCACGGAAAAGTTTAGGAAAACTTTCCACGCAAGTCGATTTGTCATATTCGAGTGTTCAGAAAGCCGCTAAAAAATTGAAATTGTATCCGTATCTCGTACGATTAGTCCAAGAGCTTCAGCCTCCAGATTTAAACAAGCGAGTGCAATTTCGCCGTCGGTTTAGGTCTCTCGTAAACGATAACAGAATCGAATTTTTAAACAGTGTTCTTTAGCGATGAAGCTTGGATCCATCTCGATGTTTATGTGAACAGTCAAAACTGTTGAATTTGGGCGTTTGAAAATCCTAAAGTTTTACAAGACAAATCTTTGCATCCTGAAAAAATTGGCGTGTGGTGTGCGATATCTCGTCATCGTATAGTCGGACCCATATTCTTCGAACAGACAGTAAACGGTGAAGTATACAGGAATATTGTGCGCCAATTTGTGTCCCTCCTGGAACCTCAAGAACGGTATTGGTGGTTTCAGCAAGACGGCGCTACATGCCACACGTCTCGAGAAACCGTGGATTTTCTGCAAGAGTTCTTTGATGATCGAATAATAAGGAAGGGCTTTTATTGGCCTCCCCAGACCTGACATCTCCTGACTACTTTTTGTGGGTCTTTATTAAGTCACAGGCCTTCTAAAAAAATCCTCACACTATTGATGAACTTAAAGTCAATATTACAGACTTAATCACGAATATTTCCAATGCAACTCTTAAAAAGGTTTCTGGTAATATGCTGAAAAGAGTCAGTGCGTGTATAACCAAAAGGAATGGGCATTTTGAGCATATTCTTTAAAAATTATTAAGTAATAGCTTTGTATTAAATCTCTTTTCTAAGTAACTAAATTTCCCTTTCTTAAATTACATTTAAAATTGGGTAACAGGACAAAAAAAATCAATCTGTATAATGTCGTATTATTCATTAAAATAATAAAGGATCATATCTAATTATGAAGTGAAATGTCTATATTTATTTACTAGCAGACCCGGCAATGCTTTGCTATTGCTAGATTTGACTATATATAAATACTTGTTAATGCTTTATCAAACTTTTAATTGTGTTTGATACAACTGAAAGGTTGATAAAGCATTAACAAAATGAATATTACGGAATTTCACAAAATTTAACATTTCCCTTTCTCCCTTTTCCCCATTTTAATTTTTACCATACTCACTTTTACCACGTCCCCCTTTCCCTTTCCCGTATTCCCATTTCTTTTCCCCATTTTTCTTTACCTTATTATCTTTCTCCTTCCCCCTTTTATTTTTTATACTTTCCCCTTTTCATTTCTTTTTTCCCCGTTTTCCTTTTTTCTTTTCCATTTTCCCCTTTTATTTTTCCGATTTTTCCCTTTCTACTGTAAATGTTGGCACCACACTGTTGAATTTTTAAGCAGGATACACGTCTGAGAACAATTATTAAATTGATTACTTTTTTTTATTATCAAACTGTCTTTTATAAAACTCCAAGAAGACGAGATATATTAACAAAAAATATAAGTAATGGGAAAGACAAATTTTAATATAGGGCATCCAATCCCTCAGCATAAATGCTTTCTTCAACTGAAATTACCTCTGTTGCATGCATAAAGAACAGTATAATTGAATTACATTTTTTTTGTTAAACTTATTATTTTTTTATTAATTTTTTTAAAACACAACTGCCGAAAAAAAAGCATTGCTGAAAAACATTACTCTTTTTATTTTGGTTTGATTCCATAGTGATTTTGTTACTATACTAGCAAATACCCGTTTGAATTTTGAAAATCGAATGATTGGTTGCGAATATAATTATAACACACTTCCGAATAATCGTGATGAGTTAGATCGAAAGTGTACTTGATCGTACAAAAGTCAGCCTTCAACCTACTAACAAATACAGTTTTAATTTTGATAATCGGACGATTGTTTGCACGGATATTATAAGAGAACCCCACTGCACCTCCCAAAACAGCCCTTCCGGAGGACCTCGTCTGTTACTAGTTGGTGGTGACGATTGGTCTAATCTCACGACTCTAGCCGCACACGCAATCACACCCACGGGAAGTCCATTATAATTAAACAGAATTTTTTTAAATTTAATTAACGTAAATTTAATTCTATTATTTTTTAATATTATTAATTCCATTGATTCGAATTATTCAGTTCAAACCCAGCTCACACAATGATAAGAGATTTACAGTTCACAGTTCATTAAAATTTTGAAATGTCATAGGTTATATATATATATATATATCCGATTGCGATGAAACTTTGGTGAGTTGTGCGCACGCCCGCGAACGTTTCTGAATTCGTTTGTAGCCGCTAGGTTGCGCTGGGTTCGAGATAATTCGAAAAATTGTAGTTGTGGTCCGATTTGGCTCATATTCAGAATATATATTTCTTAATATATATACACACACACACACACATATACACATACATACACACACACACACACACACACACACACACACACACACACATATATATATATATATGTAACGATTGTAGTCGACATTGCATTCTGCATTCACCGGCAGGCAAAAGACCACTGAATCAAAACAACTGCAGTGGCTTCGTAAATAGCCGATATATATCCCGGCATGCGTGAAACTGTGTTCAGATCCGCTAATATTTAAATATAAGCCGACGCCCCTTACTTTATGAATATGCTTCGAATATAAAAATGAATGTTTTTTTTTTTGTTCCGTATGCGTTCCTATACCAATCATCAGATTGCGATGAAACTTTGGTGAGTTGTGCGCAAGCCTGCGAACGTTTCTGAATTCGTTTGTACCCGCCAGGTTGCGCTGGGGTCGAGATAATTCACAAAATTGTATTTTTGGTCCGATTTGGCTCATATTCAGTTAAGAAAACATATTGAAAGAAATACCTCAGCAAAATTGTACCAGTTAGTTAGATGGCACTAGGGTTACTAGGGTTGAGATATTTGGAAAATTTGTATTTATGTACCGATTTGGTTCATATTCAAATATATGTTAGGTAGGTGAAAAGAAATATTTTTGTGAAAAATGAACCCGACAGAAGGCGCTAGGATTGAGATATTTAGAAAAATGTAATCAAATAACTATCTGAGGAAATCGATATTGACACACAACGATCGATATAGATGATATCTTTCGATATATACAATTACATTAAATTTCGTAAAAGTTTTAGGTTATTTATTTATACGTTTTTTTAATGAATAAGTTTTATGAGTTATAATTTTTTTTTTTTTTTTATGACTAACTAATACAAAGGGGCCCAGAGTGCAGAGGCCCCTGGTTAGGCGGGAAGAGCAAGTGAAGCGAGCTTGGACTGGCTAAAAATCCCCGATCGCGGCGGGAAACTCAAGTAACCATATTACGCGAGCGAAGCCGCGACGGGCTAGCTAATTATAAATACATAATTACATAACAATTGAATACTTCAACAATTTAGTTGTTAATACATAATTTAATTTTACATATTTAAAACACCTAATATTTATTTTAACATTAAAAAAAATAATAATAATTAAAACAAAAAAATCTTATCGCAGTTAGATATATAAGTATCATAATTTAAATACTTAACAACAAAATTTAAGATAAAAGATAAAAAATACACTATTTACGTCAATTCAAATATTATCAATCCTCAAGTACAAGAGAGTAATTTTAATAAAAAGTTAAGATTACGACAACAATGAACATTTTTCTATTATTTCTTTATTTTAGATAGATATTTACTATTGTTACCGATGCAAAAAAGAAAATTTCCCTTTTTCTAAATTATCAGTTATGATGAACATTTTACTTTTGACTTCAAAGTTATTGTCTAATTATGATATTACGATCACTTATATTTTAAAAAGATTAAATTTATATTAAATCGTAATATATCTCATATGTACAGGAATGTTATTCCGTTTATTAAATGCTAAATTTTATAATAGGTTGAGCGGATTGACTTAAAATTTCTATCGAAACGCCATACAGGGCTTGTTACTATATCGTCAAAAAAACTGGAGAAAAGCTTTTAACAATACCGTAAGAATCATAGATTTTTTCTACGAAAAAATTATAAAACAACACTTGCGTGTCGTTTTTAGTTATGCTGTTTAACCGATATGAAAATATAAAAAAAATAAGATCTTTCAGAAAATTATCGTAAGTTTATACAACTATAATTATGATTTCCTCAAGGTAATATCGGCCAGTGCATTATTAAAACCACAATATATTTGAATTGAAAAAAGCTAATGTATTCACCACATGACTTCCTTGTACGCCTATTAAATTACGTACGTGTATTTTTTTTTTTAAATGAAAAGTACATAAAATTTTATTCCGTTAATAACTTATGTTTTTCATTTTTCTTTTTTACTGTTATTATTGAATTATTATTTATCGTAAAACCTTTCTACAATCAGAGGTTAATAATTATTTTTTTAAAATCAATATATTTAAATAAATAAAAAATTAAAAAAAAAAGGAGATGAAGTTCGATTTGAACCGATGTGCCTTCGCCTTCTACGAGGATCTAAATATTTCATTAATTAAAATTTTATTTTGCTATAACTCTGTAACCAATGAAAATAAGTACCATTTTTTATATATAGTTGAAAATCTGTAAATGAGGGCTCTTATTACTGCAGTTAAGAAAAGCCCAAAATCCAATTTTTATGGATTATGGGCTTTTTTGGACACTTTTGGTCAAGTCGATTACAATCAAAAGGGAAGGTGACAACAAAATGTTACAACAGTCCCAAATCCAAAATTTCAACATCCTACGGCTAATCGTTTTTGAGTTATGCGAGATACATACGCACATACGTACGTACGTACAGACGTCATGCCGAAACTAGTCAAAATGGATATTTCCGATGAAATTTGAAAACCGAAATTCTTCGATCACAATACTTGTACGCTTTATAATTCAATTATTTTTTACGAGATTACGGGCTCAAGTGCTGTAGTCATTACCACAAAGGGAAATTTGTAGCGTATGAAAAATAATCCAGAAGTCCCGGGTTCGAATACCGGTCAGGAATGATATTTTTTATACGGTACAAATTTCCATTAGGCTAATGATCATGGCAATTGATCATTAGCCTGATGGCTAATGAATCACAATATTGCTTGTTGATTTCACCGATTATTTTTTTAATAAGTACACAAACAATGTGGCATTCATTTGACCTCACACACTGATTGCCTGGATATCAGTTAACGAATATTGTTATAAATAAAACATATTCAATTACATTAAAATAATATTAATCGGTACCATTTTACCAGCAGAGAATTTTTACACAGATATTGTTTCACATACTATTTTAATAAGAAAAATGTTAAAAAAAATTTTTTGAAGGTTGCAGTATATGGAGTTCCATAATTGGCGATATGAAAATTGCTTCAAATTTCAGTTTTTAAAATCAATAAGTTTTTTTTAAATCTGTATTTTTTCATAAACTAAAAGCTATTTTTCCATCTTACGTCAATTTTGGGAACTTAACATCTTTAATAGATATAAATTGTAACTTTTTTCGTTTTATCGTGAAAAGATGGAAAAGGTAAAAATAACTTCCGAAAAGAAGAAATCAAATTACTTTTCTACTTCTAAGTTCAAATTCAAATAGAGTTCAAATTTTCAAACGTTATGTAACATATTATTAATATTTTCAGTTATAAATAAAAATATAAAGCTGTGCTTTAACAATTTTAATGAAATAATTACAACATTAACGTATTGTCCTTATTGTTATTTTTTCACACGACTAAAATAAATTAACATTATATATATACACTCAAATTATTATAAGAGTGAAAAAAATAAACTCGACTGAATAATGAATAGGTAAGCAGGAATAAATATACCTAAAATACAAAAATATTTTTTATAATACATCAAAAAGATTTTATTATAATTAGATCTGTTTTGTGAAGTACAATTTACTATTTTTTAATCACAATATGAATTTTATTTAAATCTTTATGAAAAGAAGAAAAAAAAAACAACTGTACTTAATACAACTGTACTTTGAATTCAAAAAAATAATAAACATAGAAGATAAGAATTGAAAATCAATTTCATTAAATAATTTTTAATAAATCTGAACCTCCAAAAATAATATTTGGATTAAAAAAATAACTTAAAATTTGACTCTGTTTCTTACAAAAAATAATACAATTTAAATTATCTAGAATAAACTTAAATATTAAAAATAACAAATGTCCTATACAAACTACCTGTAAAAGTTTAAGGATTAAAAATACAAAAAAAAAATTAAATTAAGATTAAAAAAAAATAATTTAAAAGCTTTTCTAACTTGTTAATGAAATTACGACAGTAAAAAATTATACTTATCTTTTAAGCCTTAAGGAATAAATTTAAATTACAATAGAAACCATTTTGCCGTTTTATAAATAAACTTTTTATTCTCATCGGTACGTAATAATACATTATGTAGATAATAACAATACAGGATAAAATACAAAGACAAAAAAATTTGTACGCCTATTAAATTACATAAACACATTTTTAAAAGTAGATAAAATTTTATTTCACTAATAACTTCTGATCTTTTATCTTATTTTTTTATTGAATTATTATTTATTGTAAAGATTTTTTTATGCAATCACAATGTGATTTTAAAAATATACGTAATTTAAATATATCCAGATATATTAAAAAAAAAAAATAAATAAATAAATGAAGGCGAATTCGAACTGATGTGTCTTCTCATTCCTTTTAAGATCAAAATATTTCAGTAATTAAAATTTTATCTGGCTACAACTATGGAACCAATGGAAATAAGTACCACTTATGATATATCGTTGAAAAACTCTCAATGAGGGCTGATTACTGCAGTTAAGGGTAAGTCCAAAATCCAATTTTTTTGAATTTGGCCTTTTTTAGACTAGATGTTACAACAGTCCTAGATCCAAAATTTCAATAACCTATGGCTAATCGTTTTTGAGTTATGCGATGTACATGCGCATATACGTACGTACAGACGTCACGCCGAAACTAGTCAAAATGGGTTCAGGGGTGATCAAAATGGATATTTCCGTTGAGATCTTAAAACTAACATTTTCACAATACTTCCTTTACTTCGTACAAGGAGGTAAAACTTCTCGCGCAATTCTGGTCCGACTTCTGGTTATTTTATTCTGTTTCTACGATCAAACTTACAGCATTCATAATGAACCACGTTTCTAACTTACCATGCTCAAATTTTTTCCATCTTAAATTGAGCGTCAAAACTGAACAACTCAACCAATTTTCATCACATTTTCACATGCACAACTTCAAATAAACTACTATAGCAAATTTCAATGAAATTTATTTAATGGTTTTGGAGATTTTCAGGCCAAATATGTTATACATAGGCTAATTTACTATTATGTGAAGAGGAAAAGGGGTTTTGTTCTGATCTGATTCCAGATCTGGCACTATGGTTAGACAGGAAACTTGGCGAGTTAAATTATCATATCACGCAGTTTTTTACAGGTCATGGCAATTTCAATGAGTACCCCCATCGTGTTGGAAGAAGGCCAGGTCCAGAATGTATGTACTGTGAGAGAATTGACAATGCAGAACACACATTTTTCTGCTGCGAGAGGTGAGCAATTAAAAGGAGGAACTGTGGCATAATAGGTATGATCCCAGCAGAGGTCCTAGAGCACATGTTGAGGAGCGAAATAAACTGGAAGAAGGTTACGGAATTTATAGTAGCAGTATTAACAGAGAAGGATATAGATGAAAGGTGACTAAGTTACTAGTGTAGAATAGGGTAGGGTGGACAGCCTCAGTGGTGAGAGACGGCACGCTGAGGTATGTAGTTCTCAATGATCCACTGAGGACTCCCAAGGGTTTAGAAAGGTCCTGATGAAGAAGAAGAGTAAGAAAAGACCCGGTGCCACGTTACGGCTATTCGAGGTTTCCAAATGAGCAAACAGAAAATCACTCAAAAGAGCTGACACCGGCGAGCCGACCTGCCATGCCGGACGTTCAGCCGGTAGGCGGAGAGGCTCGTTAGAGTTTACCAGACGCTCCCCTGGGTGGCGCAATACCAACCAGTCGGACCGGCCCAGGGGAGTAGAGTGGAAAAAAAAAAAAGAAAAAAGGATGAATGAGGATGATATGTATGAGTGTAAATGAAGTGTAGTCTTGTACAGTCTCAGTTCGACCATTCCTGAGATGTGTGGTTAATTGAAACCCAACCACCAAAGAACACCGGTATCCACGATCTAGTATTCAAATCCGTGTAAAAATAGCTGGCTTTACTAGGATTTGAACGCTGAAACTCTCGACTTCCAAATCAGCTGATTTGGGAAAACACGTTCACCACTAGACCAACCCGGTGGGTTGGGAGTGTCATAGGCTGTTAAAACGTAACCCAACGGCTTGGTCTAGTGGTGAATGCGTCTTCCCAAATCAGCTGATTTGGTAGTCGAGAGTTCCAGCGTTCAAGTCCTACTAAAGTCAGTTATTTTTACACGGATCTGAATAATAGATCGTGGAAACCGATGTTCTTTGGTGGTCGAACCGAGACCTCATTTACTCATACATATCATCCTCTGAAGTATTATCTGAAAGGTAATTACCGGAGGCTAAACAGGAGGCATAATCGTTACGATGCACCAATTCTCACTCTGGGTATTAAATTCTCATGCTCCTTTCTTATAGCGAGCCGCTTCCAAGGTAATTTTCAATACAGATATTTTCGATAGAGGTCTTATTGAAATTGAAGACAAGGTTGTCAGACTTTGTGAAAAGTATTTATGTGACTTCAGTTTACCAATATCAAATGGTGATGAACAAGATAATCAAAACCCTTATGATAAAATTACCGTTCTTGGTAAAATTTTCCAAAATACAAAACTTTATTGTATGGGATGAATGCACCACGATTCATCGAATTCATGGTGAAGCGATCGACCGTACTCTCAGAGACTTTAGATCATGTGATACGTTGATGAAGACATAACTTTCATTTTTGCTGGAGATTTTCGACAAAATTTGTCGCGACGGGGATTCTTCTATATATATATATATATATGTAGTATATCACAAAACCTTTCCCGGGACTTTTATAACCTATTCTACTCCTGTAAATGATGGAATAGGTTCATATAAACAAATGCCTTAAAATGTTTCGTTTGCGAGTTACGGCTAGTGAAAGATTTCGCTCGGATTTCAGCTACCCTAGTGAAATTAGATCGTACTGAAATTTTTAAAAGGTTAATTAAGGGGTAGAATTAGTGATTTCTTATGGTTTATGACCTGAAAATCAAATAACGTAGATCCAAGAACCGTATCTTAAGTAGTTTTTGAGAAATCTGTGGTGAAAACCAATAAATTGCGGTAAAAACCCCTTTTTTATTTTTGACGTAAAATAACTTTGTTAAATGGGTAATAAACACATCAAACTGTTAAACAAGACATGTAGAAAATTTAATTCTGAACAAAATTTGTTTTATTCAACTTATCATACACAAAACAAATAAAAGTTACAAAGATTCGAGTTTTATTTAGAATTCTGTTTGCTGTTTATATGATATATATGGATATTATATGCTTTTCTTTTTAGTCCATTAAAATTCTTAACTGTATATTATTTAGAAACAGTTAAGTTTTTTTTTTACTTTAATATTTAAAAGCATAGATATAAAACCCATACTGATAGATTCTTTCAAATACGTATGTATACATTTGACTCTAAATTTAAATAAAAAGTAATACGAATAATAAAAAATTAACATCTTTTTAATAAATTAATAATAATTTTTTTTTTTTTAAATAATATACAGAAATCGACAAATCATTCTGATTAATGTTTATAATTATTACTGACGAACTATTAAAAAGATTGTTAACAACATATTTCACTTACAACCAACTTCATTCAAAGACTTACTGTAACTTTTAACTGTATCTAAACGACCTACTTACCAGTTTATACTTTGGCTAATGGAGTTCAATAAACGGAACTCTCAGAAACGGGGTTGACCTGAGACTGGACAAAACTAAATGCAAAAGAAACCTCTAATCGTTACGTTGAGAAGAAGAGTATAATTTACAAAAAAAAATTCTACACGAATTTGTAAAATATAGAAAAAATATTTACTATTCCATTCTTTTAATTAAATAAATACCATTTTTTTTTTTTAATTTTTTATCCATGAAAGTCACACCCAAAAACAAGCTACTAGACACTGACAACAAACATTACCCACATGAGAAAAAAACTGTTATTCTATTCCCACACAAAATACTTAAAACTTCCTACGTAATGATAAAATAAGATTCATTACAATAAATTTTTATATATTTATTATGTATTTAAAAGGCGATTTAAAACACTATTATAGTTTTATACGTCGCTAATTTTTTATTTATCATATTTTTTTCACTATTACATAACTTTATTTACTCTTGAAACAAGTCATTTCATTATATTAAATCTTTAAAAAAAACTGCGATTACTCAAAAAGAAAATCGTATTCTTTTTTTTCAAATAAATAAAAAAAAAACGTTATCAATAATATACTGTAAATATATTTATAGCAACTGTAAATAGGAGTTACCTAAAAAAAAAAAATGCAGGCAACTTAGAATGAGACGAATCACTTTCGAAAATGATACTGCCACTCGACAAACATAAGCATCCTACATCAAGCTTACTACAGGAAGCGAGGAGTAAATTGGCTTTCTACTGCCTTCTTCACATAACCTAATATATATACGATATATAGGATATATATTTATTATGTATTATTATATATTACGATAATATATATATGTTCAAAAAATAACCGAACGTTTTTAATTACGCGCCAACGTTGATATTTACTTACGTGCGGTTGGCAACATTGTGTTTCGCATAACCACATCTTCCTGGATTGTTGGTATCTCGTTTGATGTTGTTGTTGTTTGAGTACAACATGTTAAGTGTTAGTGTACCAATTATTGTAACGTGCGATTTTTTAATGATTGAACTTTTGTCTCGATGTCGTAGCCGTAAACCCAACTTTCGTCTCCCGTTACGATCCTTTTCATGAATATTTCATCGTCATCGGCTTGTTCATGGAGTCGCCGATAATTGTCCACTCGATGTGTTCGGTGATCGTTCAGTCAAAATGTCATGCCAAGATCCAATCAAGATGCCAACCGTTATTGCACGTTCTTTGACAGCGCACAGATCGATGATTTTCTGAACGTGTATGTCATCAGTTGAAATCTAAGGCCTTCTTGGTAGAGGGTCATCTTCGATTGACTGACGACCACTTTTAAATCGTGAAAACCATTCGCAGCAGCGCGTACGAACCCAGAGCATCATCTCCGTAAGCTTGTTTCAAAACCAGTTGCACTAAAATAACACGAAAAGTAAAGAGATATCAACAATCCAAAAACATGGCGGTTACAAAGGAGTTTATGCGTAACACAATGCTGCCAACCGCACGTCACTAAATATCTCCGTTGGCGCGTAATTAAAAATGTTCGGTTATTTTTTGAACAGACCTCGTATTTATACGGAGTGTTCCGGGAAGTATTCCCCAAACTTACTGATTCAGGACAACAAAATGAGCCATAAATTTCATATCTACATACGTCCTATTTTTCTTTGTTTTCCTTCTGGACGCCATTTTTGTGATTTTCAAAAAAAAGTTATTTTCCGGAAAGGGTAAACCTACTTTTAATTAAATCTGGAAGATCTAAGACTAGTGTCTTATTCTACAAATTAAAAAATTTTGATAACGTCACCTACAAAATTTTCAAAATGGCAGCAATCTTAAAACGAATGCGTCGGTGCGTGGACACAACACAAAAGCGAATCTTCTTACGCTATAATATCAAATTTTCATGGCCAAGTCCTGTATAAACAGGCTCCGGAATGACAATTCATTGTCAAAAAAAAAAATTGTGTAGTAAAAAAATTAATAAATTACAAAATATGAATCGCTATCCGAATATTGTAAAAAGCTGTCTGAAAAAATGTTATCAAAAATAAAATAAATTAAAATTCAAAGAAAAGTATAACTGCTTTAAAAATTTGAAAAGCTTTTCAATTTTGACCAAATCATAATTGAATTCGTATGCTACTTTCAACCTAAAAAAGCTGACAACACGGTTTTATAGAGGACTTACCCGTCACGCGGCTGAAGCCGCGTTCCAGAAAGGTCCTACTACTCTTAGGTTTTTTCTGATGCACGCGGCTACGTTTTACTACTAATTTACTTTAATACTACTTTTTCGTTTATAATTCAATGATTCTAACTAAAGCGCGCGCGAATACCATATTTAATTCGCGCGGGTGTGGCGGTAGTAGCGGCGACAGTCGGCACAAACGAAACTAATGTAATTTCTCAACTTTTACATAGAACAATTTTCGCTTGCACGGTCGACAGACTGGTGTAGCCGCGAGACCTAACGCACCAGGTATAGAGTCGACCGGGCGATCGAGTTCCAGACCCAGACAGACGGAATTACTTTTGCATACCTTAAATATTATTCAATTATTTAATTCGCTTGTGACGTCATAATAAAGGAGACGACTACAGAAGTAGTTTTTGCAAAACGTTTTATTTGCAAACATCGTTAAGTTTTTAACAAATGTGCTTAAGAAAAATATGACCTTAATTGGGCGAAATCTCGAGATTTCACCACTCGCTTTTGTATCCAGCCGTTAACTTGTCATGTATTAAATTGGGTAGACGCACCCCGTCTATACTACAATATATGACTGTCATAAATATAAAATTTACTTCGTCGAAGACAGCATTCGTTGTCACGCCTAGGTCGGTACCTGTCCACTATTTATAGTGCTTGGAGCTATTTGCTGATGGCCAGCCATTTCTCGAAGACAGCCTTCTACAGCAGCGAGGTAAGAGTTTTTCCCCTTAAACTGCTAATGCCGATTGAACAACGCAACTGCATCAAGGAACTCCACACGATTCAACAATGCGGCTCACACCACATTGACTCGCCGTTTGTAAGCGGCCAATTTTCCCCTTGGCCTCTTAAGTTCGAAAGTGGTCCAAGTTCTGGCCCCTCCCCCATGAGCGGGGCAATCGAAACTCATATGCTCGTTTGACTGGAACTCCCCGCAGACACACAGAGCTCATCAGTTGCGAGGTGGAACCTGTGGAGATATTGTTTTAAATTCACACGATTGGTGAGCATCTGGGCACCCGTTACCCTTAAAAACGAACTCGAGGCATACCATCCCTCCAAATCCTGTATAAACTTATACAAGGATCTTCCCTTAGTCGTGGTGTGCCATTCTTGCTGCCATGCTTCCATCGTGAGGCTCTGAAAAGCCTCCTCCGCAGGCGGGATGGGCAACTAAACGAAATTTAGTTCCAGTACACTGTGATCACCGTTCCGCTCCGGTACTGGTCTGGCTCGAAACCGCATCCAAAATACCTCGGCCTCCCACCTCTTCCCAATTTCCACATAGCCGCCCGAACTTTCACCACTAAATCGATGATGGGGAGGCCCATTCCAAATACAGTGGTAGCCTTACAGGTTGTTGTTTTAAAAACAACAGTGGCAAGACACAGCGCTGATCTAGACGGGAAAGTAACAGTAATACTGCTTAACGCACAGATTAATCTCTTACTCGACCAGTTTTATAGAATGCATTTTTTTCTCATACATCTAAACGCATACACTATACATCTAAATGTAGCCGTTATGATCTTAATATAAATGTTATAATTTTTTCTTTTACAAAATATTTTAGTAATAGAGAAATCAAATTAAAAATATATTAATAAAAAATTATAATCTACACAGAATACTAATTTTTTTAATTATTTAATGTAAATAATAAAATGTACATAAATTTTAGTGATGTCTTCTCATAAATAATCGGCTGAGGTAGTAGGCTATATTTTCATAAATTAACTGAATGAATGATGCATTTCAATTATAAATTACGTATTTACAAATAAACGTGTAAAAAACCCCATTCCGTTCTACAGAACCGATAAAACGGTAACCTTGGCTATGTATGCTGGATATGGAATAAGGTTAAACAATAGTAACGTATCAAACCTATCACCTAGTGACTAATCACGGTTTTTTATTCTGTATAAATTATTGTAAACATACAATACTTTATCTTTCATGGTACTTTTATACAAGCTGACTCAGTAAAATAAAAAAAACCACACCCTAACCCATTTCTAGATATCGTAACTATAAATCAAATCTTGATTAATAAAGACTGATAAAATATTGAGCAT
Organism: Lycorma delicatula; assembly: GCF_047948215.1. NCBI lineage: Eukaryota > Metazoa > Arthropoda > Insecta > Hemiptera > Fulgoridae > Lycorma > Lycorma delicatula. Next base: position 17,147,275 of record NC_134457.1, read on the forward strand.
GAAATTAATTTCATTAATGAATATAATTTAAAATATTATAGTTGGCTTTAATCGATTTTTATTGGATTGGAAAGATGATGAAAGTGCTGTTATAATTATACAGTGATTCATTTTGAGCGTATGAGAAAACTCAACTTTTTTTGTTTTCAGTCAATTGACCGGTCTGATGCAGTTCTCCAAGATTCCCTATCCAGTACCAGTCGTTTTACGTCAGTATACTCCTACATCCTATATCCCAAACAATTTGTTTTACATATTCTAAACCTTGCCTGCTTGCACAATTTTTTCCTTTTACCTGTCCCTCCAATATCAAAGCAGCTATTGCAGTATGTCATAATATGCGGCCTATAAGTATATTATTAAGTATATTTTCCAAATGCTTCTTTCTTCATAGATTTTCCGCTACACCTCTTCATTTGTCACTTTATCCACCCACCTGATTCTCCTATAGCACTATTTCAAAAGTTTCACTTTCATATAAAACTACACTGCAAACATATACTCTCAAAAACGTTTTCCTGACGTTTGAATTAATTTTTGATGTAAGCAAATTATATTTCCGACTGAAACCTCGTTTCGCCTGTGCTATTCGGCATTTTATATCGCTCCTGCTTCGTTCGTCTTTACTACTTCCCAAATAACAAAATTCTCCTACCTCCATCATCTTTTCTCCTCCTGTTTTTATATTCACTGGGCTATCTATATTATTTCTACTACCTTTCATTACCTTCGTTTTTGTTCTTGTTTATTTTCATGCGGTAGTTCTTGCGAATTTATTGTTTTTTCTAAGTTTTTTTTTACCCTCTACTAGAATTACTATATCATTAGCAAATCGTAGCATGTTTATCTTTTCAACTTGCAGTGTTACTCCGGATCTAAATTGTTCTTTAACATCATTAACTGCTAGTTTTATGTGATGGAGTAATGGGGATGGGGAACATCCTTGTCAAGACTCCCGTTTTTATTACAGCTTCTTTGTTATGTTCTTCCATTATTATTATTGCAGTTTGGTGTCTGTAAATGTTAGCAATTGTAATACTTGAACCTAATTTTTTTTAAATGCTGAACATTTTATTCCAGTCTACGTAATCTCTATAAATGACATGTATTCTTTTTCTTTAATCTTCCTTCTGCTATTAATCTGAGCGCTAAAATTGCTTCCCTTGTCCCTATACTTTTCCTGAAACTAAATTGATCTTCTCCTAACACTTCTACTCTCCTCTCAATTCTTCTGTACAGAATTCTAGTTAAGATTTTTGATCCACGAGTAGTTAAGCTAACTGTTCTCATTTCTTCACATCTATCTGCTCGTGCTTTCTTTGGTATCATGACAATAACATTCTTTTTGAAGTCGTATTACAGTACTGGATCAATAAATCATATTTATTACTACTTTTTAACTATTTCATTGATTATATTTTAAGAATTTAATTTTATTCGTTTTTTCCATATTAGTTTAAAGTAATACTGAATGTAATAAGAAATATGACCTAGTATCCTCTATCATATCTCTGCCCGTGTTATATGCGTATAAAACTTCAAAAACTGTTAATAGTTTTTTTAAGGATTACGTGATGGCTGTTATCCTTAAGATTTATCACTATTCCCAAAACTTACTAGATAAAATAAAATGTTTAGATAAAGAATGTTTCCCAAATTAAAATTTTTAATGAAATGAACAGAATATTGAACCCGTACAAGAACTACTTTGTCCCCAGCCCAAAACAAAAGATCAATCTATTTGAATATCTTTCAAATTCAGATAGTCGATTTCAGGATGATAATCAAAAGCTGGTTTGAGACCTAAACTCGAAGGTTGAACTCGAGTTTGAACCGGCGCAAATGAGATCTTCTTCGACATCTCTGGCGTAGATTCACATCATCTACCGTCATAAAATCTAATATCCCTAGAAATCCTTCTTCCTGTCTGTGACCTCGTCGACCTAGGTTATGAAAATATTAATGCTAAATTGAAAATCTATGCTAATTATGTGTACGGCTTATCCTGATGAAACTTCTTAGTTCAGGATATAAAAAATCTAGTGCTACTTACTTCTAACGAGGATGAGTTCTCGCAGGTCGCACAACCAAATTATATGATGACATTAAATTTAGTAATACGCATAATAACTAACTGAAGAAGTCGATATTGACGCTGATAATCATCGATATAGACAACATTAGATTCAGTAAAAGGAAGTTAAATCTACGATTTATACAGTACTGAGATCGGTGAACTATGGAAAACATTCCACTGGTCGTAAAAATGCTACAATTAAAGTTTCGTAATGTTTGATTCAACAGTTTTCGTGGTTACCGGGAACAAACGAAAAAGACGTTATATCTCTTTATATAGCAGTGAGATATGTCAATGTAATGTATAGGAAAAAGCTCTATTTGATTTAAATTTCATTCAAACCCCTCTAAAAAGTAAAAATTAAGAATTAAATCAAATTCAGAATTTAAAAAAATATATATATTAACAAATATAAAAATGCAATGAAAAGTAAAAAAATAAATATCTAATAAATAAAAAAATAAATAAATATTTATTTAAATATGAAAATATTTAATTAAATAAAAGCGTGGCGCAGTTTTTATAATTTATTTAAAACAAACAACATTTATTTTTACAATTAATCTTCATTTTCATTTTCAATAACGACGCGAGGAGGCAGAAAGGTCCGCTGGAACCTCTCCAGTTGAAACTGACTAGCTACAAGTAACAATCTGGGAAACTGCACCCACTCGCTTTCTTTGTACGTGTTCACACATAGTTGAAGTTCATCTTCGAATTCTGCTTGTAATCTAAGCCAAACTGAACGCACTCTTTCCGATAAAAGTTACATTTTAATTAATTATGAAGTTTTATTTAATTAATTCATAATTACGATTACAATTATAATAATGATAATAATTAATAATTTTTCAGATTACCGTCAAAATGTAATAACTTTGTGCAAGATTTCTAAATTTAATTGTTATTTTTAATCTTATTAACCCTTAAAGGTCATCTCGGTGCAAATTTGAACCATCAAAGAATTAAAACTTGAGTTATTTTATTACAGATAAATAAAGTATATACATATACTAAACAACCTCATTAAACAAACAATATATTTTATAATACAGCAAATGTCTATAAATACTTATTCGAAAACATTCTTATAAAAACTGCGCCACGCTTTTATTTAACTAAATATTTTCATAACTTAAATATTTTTATGAGATATATATATAATTTATTTTTTAGTGCATTTTTCAGTGCATTTTTATATTTGTTAATATTTTTTTGTTTACAATTCTCAATTTGATTTAATTCTTATTTTTTACTTTTTAGAGGGTTTTTCTAATTTGTTTCCTTTTTTTATTAATGTTAATATTATTATGTAAATTTCATACGTGCACCAAATTTCACTCATTTTCATACGGTAGTTCATGAGAAATGAAAATTTTCAACTAAATACATGAATTTAGCGTAGGGGTAGCGTGTGGTGGCGTGGGGGTGGGTCATATCAGATTCCGACACCGTAGTGCTGTATTGTCATCGAAGTTACATACGTGTACCAAATTCCATTGATTTTCATACGATAGATCTAAAGATATAGCAGTTGCAAGATTTGATTATTCCTAAAGCGAGTTAAATAAGAGCTTTTAAAAATTAAAAAAAAAACACGATGAAGCGAAAAAAAAAACGCAATGTGTGAGAATATGAATGTGTACATAGATGAAACAAGCAATTTCATGAAAACAAAATTTAGATACCATTGAACAACCTTGTTTTCCCATACCTTAACTTCACCATGTCCTATCGGGTAGTGTGTTAAGTTCTTCTATAACGTCATCTGATAAAGAATAGGTCACCATCCTTGTAGAGATTATGCCGTCAGGCAATCTCTTTACTTTACCAATGAGCGTATACTCCAAAAAGAATGATATTTTTACCATGTCTTAACGGACGAACACCTTAAATTTTACAATTAATTCTCTGCTCATAAAATTTTACGATAAAGATTAAAGTAGTATTTTTGAATCAAATACACTTTTTTTCAACTTATTCGATTTACTCAAATCGTTTTTTTTTGTTTTTTTCTTATTTTTACTTCAGGTGCAATAAATATATTTATTGATCTATAAATATACAAACAAAACACTTCATTTTTATAGATATTCTAAACAGGTTCAGAACTATTAAAAGAGAACATACATTATTCAAAGAAAAAAATATTTTCAAGATCAGAAAACTTTTTTGAATTTATAATTATAAAAATAATGAACTCTAAAAAAATTTACTCCTACAATTATCTACTTTATTTACAACTAACAACAAAACAATAAAATTTAATTAAGGTTAAATACAATATTACTTCTAAGAAGAAAATTGCTTTATTAATACGCCTATTTAAGTTAATTATACTAATAACTCAATATAAATTAAACGAATATTTAAAATAACGATTATGACAAAACCAATATGACATATTTAAATGTCGTCAGTTAAAATTTACCGACAATTCTTTTTTTTTTAAACATTTTTATTATTCCTAGTGCGTATGTTACAATCTGTTGTTAACAACAATTAATGAACAAATAAGCAATTCCCCAACAACCCTATGAGATGAGGATAGTATGTATGACATGCAAATGATGTGTACAGTGTTCAGACTCAAGCCGACATTCCTGAGTTGTGTGAAACTACACAAGTATCCATTGTCTAGTATTCAAATTCGTATAAAAGCAACTAACTTTGCAGCTGTCAAAAAACTGACTTATACTTCGACAAGTTATCACCGGCTGACCTACTGGCAATTTTTTACATACAAGATATATATATATATATATATATATATATAAAAGGTATTATAAGGTATCATCTTTGATAGGTAAAACTAAATATTTCGTGAAAAATTTCGGTTTCCAAATTTCAACGGAAATATCCATCCTGATCAACCCTGAATACATTTTGAGTTGTTTCGTCGTGACGTCTGTACGTACGTTAAGTACCTCTCATAACTCAAACGATTGCCCATAGGATGTTGAAATTATGGATTTAGGACTGTTGTAAAATCTAGTTGTGCACCTCCCCTTTTTATTGCAATCGACTGCACAAAGTGTCCAAAATAAAACAAATTTGGATTTTAGACTTTTCTGCAGTAACAAGCCCTCACTGAGAGCTTTTCAACGATATACAATAAGTGGTACTTATTTTCATCGGTTCCAGAATTATAACCAAATAAAATTTTAATTAATGTAATACTTGGATCTTAGGAAAAGCACATCGATTCGAATCCTAGTTAATCTCAATTTTTTTTATTTTTTAAATCTATATACATTGACTTAAAATAATTATTAACCAGTCATTGTAAAAACATTTGTACGAATAATAATAATAATTCAATAACAAAAATAAAATATGAAAAAATATCAAAAGTTTTTAATGAAATAAAATTCTATGTACTTTTCGTTTTATAAAAATGTGTAAATGTAATTTAATAGGCGTACAAGGAAGTAATATGCTGTCCACATCAGATTTTTTAAGAGAGCATAAGGTAAGAATTTGCCGCAGCCAAACACAGATTTCGAGTGGGTTAAATATATATTCTTTCTTTTTCTGTCTTTCTAGATCCACCGATCGTAAGGTCTAATCTTGTACAGTCTCAGGTAGACCATTCCTGGGATATGAAGTTAATTGAAACGCAACCACCAAAGAACAGTGGTATCCACGATCTAGTATTCAAATCCGTATAAAAGGAACTGCCTTTACTAGGATTTGAACCTTACAACTCTCAAGTTCGAAATCAGCTTATTTGCGATGACGAGTTCACCACTTTATCAACCTGGTTGTTCTATTAAATATATCAGGATTTTTAACTTGTTTTTTGATATTGTTAGTAGAGAAACATATCACTTACACTGCAATGACATCATTTACCCTTTCATCGGCCAATACAAGTTAAAATAAGAAAAGATTTTCTGAAGCGGTAATTCCAAAAAGATGGGAACAACGGTGTATTATATCGCCAATGTTTCAATAACATTTTCCGGGTGTAGTTTTTAGAGATTCATCAAAGCACACAGGCGACAGAAATCCCCATATCTTTCAACTATAGATTTTTTTTGTAGGAAGCAATAAAAGGAACTGTTTTTAAAGAACAGTCCTTATGTAATGGATGTACTGAAAAATATTATAACTGAATTTATAAATAAAATCACCCGTCTGGTGCTTCAGCGCGTATTTCCAAACATGATGAAATGTGTTCAGACATATCTAAATGCAAATAGTGTCATACTGAGTAAAAGTTATAATATTATTCCTGTTTCTATTCTTTTTTAATTATTATTTAAAATTAAGTACTAGTAAATATAAGTGCATTGATTCATTTGAAACACAGACACGAAACGCTATCATTTTGTCTGACTCAGCAGGCAATATCTTTTCAATTACCTTACGATGAGAATATTCATTTGTATGTACTAATTTTTACTTTCCCGTTTAGATAGCGCTACAACAGAGTTATAGTTCTACAAGGCTAAGTATTGTAAACGGTCCAATTTACGCATAAGCGATTTTCACCGGATCATGACGTTTGAACACCTAAGGAACCCAAAAAGCCGGTTCGAGATTTTCCGAATGTTAATGTTTGTATGTACATGTACGTGTTCGGTGTCGGCCTCTAATCATCTCATATATCCAGAACTACAGGACCAATTCCAGATACTTATATTCCAGAACTACTGGAATGGATCTGATTAAATTCGGTCAGATCGCTTCTATATATGGAGCATTGATGCCTTTAAATTTTCAAGTTAAAGGTCAAGGGAGTAAAACTGTAGTGCAAAGTCATCCTCGCCATCTCAATATTTCGCCTAATTAAGGTCATATTTTCTTAGGCACGTTTGTTAACGATTAAAAATTAACCATACCTGCAAAAAAAGTTTTTGCAAAATCGCACCCCACTCCAAAACTGCTGTTGTAGCCGTCTGATACTTGTGACGTCACAAGTGAGCGGTAGAATTAAATAAATGAATAATATTTAAGTGAATAATATCTCGAACTCGATCGCCCGGTCGACTCCGTACCTGGTGCGTTAAGTATCGCGGCTACACCAGTCTACCGACCGTACAAGCGAAATTTGTTCGATGTAGGTTGTGAAATTAGTTCCGTTAATGCTGACTGTAGCCGCTAATATCACCACACGCACGCTAATACGGTATGCGCTCGCACTTCATTGAATCAAATAAACGAAAAAAATATTATACTTAAATAAAATGATAAGTAGGACCATGAAAATCTTACAACTGTGTTGTAAGATTTTTTTTATTAAAATGGATTACAGTTATTTCTGTTTCATCCCCAACATGTCTTTACTGTTATTTACATCCTGATCGAGAAATTCTACTGTTTATGCAATCCATTCAGTTTACATTTATTGCCAACGGTACCCAAACGTAAATGTTAGAATAATATGTGGCAATAAAAATAAATTGACAGATTTTTTTTTTTTAATAGTCAAACAACTATTATAAACATATAAAAAATTTGTATGTATTTTACGTACAAATTTCAGTCAGAACAAAGATGAAAAAGCAATTTAAAAAAATAATATAAACACAATTAGCTGATTGGTTATACATATCGTGTGGAAGATGTCATCGGATACATAAAAAATCCGGACGCTTATTAGAATATTGGCATATCAACGGGAAACAGTAGATAACTACGTATTTTTTGTTAATATTAAAAAGATACATCAGTAGCTCGTTACAACACTGGATCCACAAATGTTAATTAAAAGAACCCGATAACGCAATAGTGACCGGAAGACAATACCGATAAACTGATAAAGTCAGGATTGACCACGTAATGTCAAACTCTGCAAGGAAAGCCAAGTACATTTAAACAATAGTGTTCGCTTTATATTCTAATCACTTCGACGAATAATCCACTTTTTAAATCACATAACATGTATGTGCTTTCTCTACAAAGCGTTATGGAAGATATTAAGATTACAAAATATAATCGTCAACATAGAGAATCGTAGAAGATTATGCCGGTTGACTTACAATGAGTTAGGGTTTTATTTTTTATTTCATGGCCAAATATAAGTAATGTGATACAGCTTTTGATCATTAAGTGCGAATAACACGTTTTAGTATAAAAAGGATTAACCCACCGGATTGGTCTAGTGGTTAACGCGTCTTCCCAAATCAGCTGATTTGGAAGTCGAGAGTTACAGCGTTCAAGTCCTAGTAAAGCCAGATATTTTTTAAATGGATTTGAATACTAGATCGTGGATACCGGTGTTCTTTGGTGGTTGGGTATCAATTAACCACACATCTCAGAAATGGTCTACCTGAGACTGTACAAGAACTACACTTCACTACACTCATACATATCATCCTCATTCATCATCTGAAGTAATACTTGACGGTAATTCCCAGAAATTAAACAGGAAAAAAGAGTACAAAAACTGTATTTGAGGTAAATTAGTTTTATGTTTTAATTCATAAAAACGTCTATACAAGATTATTAATAAAAATGACGCTTGCACGTGCGTAAAAACGCACAAATATATGAGGTTAAAGAAAAGATGATAATAAAAAAGAATAAATGCCACTTGTAGTTAATAGTTTGGACGCATGTACATCGTTGAGGGAGTACGTAGGTTCAATAATAGAGAACATTATAAAGTTATATTCAACTGACCGGAAATTTGAAGGAAGTTAAGGTAATCAAACGTTGATTTTTACCTTGAATCCCAACGATTATACAGTATCACAGATACTTACTTGTATTTAATTTGAGGACAATAGAAACCCACACATAATGCAAGCATTAACAGTAATCACAATTTAACATAAACTTAATTTTAATCGCGGAAATCATTCATACATTTCAAATGACTGAACATTAAAATATTACGTTTCAACACAAAGTACGCCGCATAACTTTTAACAAAAAGGAATTTACAAGAAGTACATTAGGGAAAAAGTTGCGCCAAGTAAGTTACATTGGGTGAAAATGAAGAATACGAATCTTTGTTTTGTGTGTGCCCTATTAACTCAAAAACTACTTAACCGATTTCATTGAAAATTTCACAATTTATTTTTATTTGTTCCGGGAGTGTTTATGTTATAATTAGTTTCATTAGTTGAAGACCGTTAAAAATAAGGGCAGTCATAACCAGCAAGGGGTCAAAATATAGTTTTTTTTGTAATTTCTTCTCAGTTTATTTTTCAATATTTTCCGAGTTATTTGGTATAAGATTCATACCTTTATGTTAACAAATAAACTTTTTATATTTAAAAAAAATTACGTCATAGCCTTTTTGCAAAGAACGACGCTCAAATCTGGAAGTGATACTGGCTCAAATTTGCCAGTAGTTTTACTCGTACAATACTGCTCTCCCAATCTCTATCCTTCAAACTATAAAGCCAATATTTCAAAGTTTATCTGATGAAGATTTGTTGAAAAATTGTATCCATGGACAGATGCAGAACTCAGAGTCCTTGATCGCATAATTTGGAACAGTTTGCGAAAAAATATTTTTGTGGAAAAGAAAACACTTGAGTTTGGAATACACGATGCGGTGTCAACATTTAATAATGAAAACATTAGCGAATGTAAAGTTCTGCAGCATATTGAAATCGATCCGGTTCTTAATACCGTAAAAATTTTAAAAAAGATTGACTAGGAACGGGTTAACAGAGGCGGGAAAAACAGTTGAAGAAATGCAAATATAAAAAGCTAAAACTAGTCAGGAAGCTAATACTGATGACAAAGATTATGAAACTGGGCAGTTTTAAAACAGGTAACTCAAAAAAAACCTGTTAATGTAATTTTTAAACGCCGTTTTTCAAAAATCATATTTTTCTATATTTATGACCCATTATCTTAGAAACCAGTGAAGATAACAACTTGAAATTTTTTGTCATTGTTCTATTTGTATACATCTTTCAATACATCTAGAATTACGAAAATATGTGAACAATTTTCCGTTAAAAAAATCAATTCCTAAAAAATAGAAAAAATAATTTATTATTATTATTAATTTATAATTCATTAGGGAAGTAGTTTCTAGATGCATCTAATCTACTTAGAATACAAAGTATCCAGGAAAAATTTGAAAATGGGTCTTCAATATAGTTAAAATTAATCGATATAGATAATGGACAATCGATGCAGACGATATCTCTCGATCATTGTTTGCCTATCTCTCGATCATATAAGTACTTGTTTGCCATCGTGAAAAGTGTTTTGGGGCTGCGTGAAAGACATCTTATATCAAGAAAAAAATCCAGTTACTATGCCAAAGAATAACAACAGTCATGAAAGCAATTATTGCAGACATTTGCAGTAACTGAAATGACGTTGGTTTTCAGGTTGGGCGTCTTTCTTTTTCTGTTTAGCTTCCGGAATCACCGTAAGGTATTACTTCAGAGGATGAACTAGGATGATATATATGAATGTAAATGAACATGTCTTATTACAGTCTCAGGTCACCATTCTTGTGGTGTGTGGTTACTTGATATACTTGTGGCCTTTACTAGGATTTAAAACAGAACTCTCGACTTTGAAATCAGCTGATTTACGATGACGAGTTCACCACTGGACCAATCCGGTGGGTTTCACTACAACCCTTACTTCATGTTATGTGAGGTTATTTCTTCACAGATTTAATTAGTTAATATGAGTTATCGTAACATTCCTTAAACGATGCATTCAGTATGAAATTTACACAGTTACTCCAAAGTTAAAATTTTTCAAAACTTCTTTATTCCGTGTCTTATGAAGTTAGCATTTCCGTCTTTATGCCGTTTTTATCTACTTTCGCCACCTGTGTAACGTTAACTTTTTAACTTAAGTCTTCTTCGCTTTCCACCTCTCTACCTTCCTTTTTACATCATCATTTGACGACATGTTCGACCCATCTCAACTTCCGAATCTATTTCTTAGAGTATACATTTCTAATTTTATTCTTCTCTTCACTTCACTAATCCATCCGATATTTTTATCTTTACCACCACCTTCTCCTTCATATAGTTGACCCATATTAAGGAGCTTCACAAAAATCTATGCACCTTGCAAGTTTTTAAAATGATGGAGTTTCGAAACTAAATCATTTCCACGATAAATTTTGTCTTAATCGAAGTACTTCAACAAAACATTTATTTTTAGTTGTTTTTTTTTTTACTTTTTTTTACACTAATAACTATAATTACTGTTAATTATTGTTATGTTAATGAGTGTTATTGAAGTTGTTAACCAATTACAGAACTACTCATTAACGTCATTAAACGATATCATTTACTTAAGAACGTCCATTTAGTTGCTTTAAATCATACTAACAATGAATCCTAAGCCAGCGAGCCAAAATTATGATAAGATTCAAAATCCTTTAAAGGATAGGTTTTCAGTCAATCCTTTTTTTCGTTTTATTTAATCCACCAATAATTTAAAGACGAATTTCCCGGTTTATTAGCTAGTATTTTATTTCTTCCAGACAAGATTTGCGGAATGAAACATTACTTGATCCGTTTGCTCAAGACTATCTAAAAATATTATTTCATTAGTTTGTCACCACCATTATCAGACACTAAAAATATTTTTCACGTGAAATTTGATGATTGCCGTATTAAAAGCTGAAATAATCTTATTCCGTACGTAAAAAAATATATTTAAAAACACCTCGAAAAGAAATAATTTTGATTTATACATGGTGTTCTAGAAAATATGGCCAAACTTATAACTAAGGGCATCAAATAAACAAAAAAAAAACGGATGAGTATGAGTCGGGGCGCACGGCCGTTGATTAAAGAGAAACGTTACAGACCTTGGATAAAGTTCCTCCGACCTACAAACCGATCAACTTATCTGTAGACTTAAATGGGAGAGCCATCATCGTATTTTTTTTAAACAGAACTGAAAGTCTCCAATAGAAAATTCATTCATTTGGCCAACCTTACAGATAAATTGGTCGTTCTGTATGTCAGCGAGTCACTTTTAGTGTATCGGATTGAAATAAAAACATGATTTCGTACTAAATTTAATTTTAACATAAAACTGACACTAAATGGTACATGATATTTATTTTGACTACGACAATTTTGTTCAACATCGGTCTGTGATATGAGAAGTAAGAGACGTAAGGCGTAACATCAACATCAATGCGCCTGGTAAAACGTACAATCGATAGTGGTGTTGCCCAGTGTTGTTGGTTCTACGGGCACGCAGATCAGGCCGAATTCATTCTTCACGAAGTCAGTGAGAAGCTGTGTTATCGTGGATCGTTAGTGAAATCGCCACAGAGAACGATCGGAATCTTGTATGGTCGAGAGCTTGGTAACAATTTCGTTCGCTGAATGTGGCATCAGTCACCCATTCAGCCCAGGAACATCTTCGACAGATGCATTAGTGTTATCTTCACTCGTTATATGTCCATTAGTTCGGGTACAGCAGCGGTAGAGATGCTCGCGCCATCGGTATCGTTCACTGAGCGCGCCATGCCAACTTTACGACGCTCCCGAAACAGTTTCGCTCGCTCGACACCGGAGATTGGGGTACCAGTGCGAGGTCCATAACCTCCCCAGTACAACTATATGCTTAATTTATATTTCCGGCTGGCTTTTTGCGCGGGCTGCGCGACCCCTTTGTTACGCTAAAAATTTCTGTCTTGGTACCCTTATGTTTTGGTGTAATTTTAAAGACGTTACACGTCAAAAACTTTCATATAGTCAAATGCTATTCTCCTTCGACTTCCCCACTGTCAGCCGTTACATATTTTTTTCAATAAAAATTTATGTCTTAGGAACGGATTGAAATATTTTAATGAAATTTGGCGAACTGTATCAACAAATCTATGAAAATAAATAATTTTCATAAAAATTATGCAATCTGACAATTTTTGCTTGTTTTAACTTCCTTCATTGAGTTAATAATAATAATTTCTATTATTAATAATTACTATTTTCAATTCAAAGAAAAGAAACACTGACTTGGTTCAATTTTTGCTATACACTTTAAACAATTTATCGTTCATATATCTCAGCTGTTTATCCAACGATTTAAATGCTATTTATAAAAGACTTAATATTTTATCTAATAAAACATATTCTGATAAAACTAAGATTTACGTAGCTATTAATGATTTAACTATTTAAATTGCCTCCATTTTGAAATTTAAGTAGGTAAAATTTTTCATTTATTTATAATGTAAAACATGTTGTTGAGTACATGTACTTGAAATTTTATTAAAACATCTTCTCAATAGATTGTTAAGAAATACACTTTTTTTAAATACAAAATGGCAGACAGAAATAAACAAAACACCAAAAATCTGTTCCTTCTTTTCTTACAAATGCAGCCAAAAATTCACTGTTCAAGGAGTCGATAGCTAACATGATTTTACTAGGGGAATATAAAATCTGGTCAATTTCTACTGTATTACCTGAATCAACGATTTGAATTAAGATTTTTCAACCAGTAATCGGATATCACTTTATGCATGTAATTTGTCTGATCGTTATTTTCAAGACGCATTAATTTCAAGTTCCTTTTAGCTTAAATTTTATGGTAATCAAATTTTTACGACTACCAAAGCAATATAAAAAATAATTTAGATTCGGCAGTTTCGTCCCTATATGTTCTCGTAAATGTTTATATTCACGGCGCTTTGTTTTCGCATATCTCCATAGCTGACGTTTATGAAACTGTAATAATTTCATGATAATTATTACAGTTTCGCGTACGCTCTTGAAAAAATTTGATTGTGTATTCTTCAGTTTTAACATTTTCATTCAAACATCATGACAACAACGATCAAAGATAAGACAACCCGACTAACTGTCTACAATGTATAAACTAAATAACGAAAAATTTAACGATAATCAATTTAGATAAACAGATTGATTAAAATTGCTTCTTTCCTATTTTTAATTCGATTTAATTATTGCTATTTCCTTCCTTTTTTTACTGTGTTATTTTGTCCTACAACTGTGTTGTCAGCTTTTTTCCAGAAGAATTTGAAATCCTAACGAATTGAAAATTTAATACATCTTCAGATCAGACTTTTACAGCACAAAAATTCTGTTTGAAACCAGTTACAGACAGAATTGAACTAACTGCAATTGAATATCACCCACATTCCAATTTATTTAACCCGAGTTCATAAATTTATTTAATTAGTTTGTTTTACGAATGGTAAATAATGTGCATTCAGTTTAAATATGGTTATACAATACGTTCTCGGAAGAGTGTTTAGGTTCCCACGGTCATACCACAGTATAACACAGTACACGATCATATGGCACATTGAATTTCCAGTCTGTTGATTGCTATTTCGTTGTTTTGTTTCTTTCTATTATTAAAGCTATTAATTCGCAACGATGTACGTAAGTGTTCACCGTATATTCAACTTACCATTACACTTGATTTATATTTGATCTCAGAGGTTGGCAATTTTTTTTCCAATATATTTTGAAGAAGTAATATAAATGCTGTGCTTATTATTATCTATTCATCTTAATTTATTTGAGAGCTCGGTTTCGATATCCTTCGATATCTTCGTTATGAAAAGTCACCGTAGATTACATTTTTGTTGTTTTCTCAATCGAGTGAAAAAACTTTATCACATCAGTTAATTGAAAATGAACGCTCAGATTATTTCAGTATACCTAATTTCTCTTTACACTTGTATAATAATTCATCAACTTCGGTTAAGTCGTGTTACAGGTTATTTGATTAATTCATTCAAGGTCAACCATACAAATAATCATACCTAAAATTATGCACTCCCACGTGAAAACGTTGTCAACAACTAGGCGTATGTACAACAACACTGTTCAAAATTTCACAGGACGTTAAATGAAGCACAAGTGTATAAATATACAAATAGAATTCTATTTTTCTATGATAAAATAAAGAAAGAAGAGATATAAAAACATAAATAAAATAAATATGGAGTAATATATACTTTCTATGTTACACCTTCATGATGTATTTATTATTAATATTAATAATACATAAAAAAATTATCAAGGTAAGAAAAAAAAGCGAGGACAGTTCAAAGTCAATGAGCATGAAACTTTTTTCTTTACGAAGTGAATTTATAGGTCAATGTCTTATTTTTATTATTTTTTTTTTATGTTATTTATTTCCTATAACACGAGTACTATTTATGCATACATCTATACAATTTATCTTTATTAATACGTTATTTATTAACTAATTATTCTTTTTATAATTAAAATTGTGTCACATATATATACATATATGTATTTTATTTATTCGCACACAGACTTATAGTACAAAGTACTATTATTTTTAATTATTATTTATTTTTTCCCCTAATCATTATATATATATTTCTTGTGTGCGTGTGTATGTCACTGAACTCCTCCTAAACGGCTGGACCGATTTTGATGAAATTTTTTGTGTGTGTTCAAGGGAATTCGAGAATGATTTAGATTCAAATTTGGTCCACTGGAAAATGTTTTTTTAATTAATATTTTATTTATAAGTAGTTGTTGATTTTGGAATGTTTTACATTGGATCCGGCAGACTGCGCTACCATCGCAGTATCGAATATTCAATAATATTCTATTTTAATTTTAGTTTGTCCCGACAGTTGGTGCTGGGATCAAATTGAGAAAAATATTTCGTAATTTTGTGTTATTGTGTTACAAAAAATCGCGAGAAAACAGTTTTTTAATAAATAAGAGGCTAATAAATCAGATGGAAATGTAAACAAAGGAAAACCAATCAGATCAATGCAATATGGCCGCTGTCAAACACAACGACCAATCACAAACAGCCCGTATGGCCGTTGCCAATGTAAACAAAATCACAACTGATTAAGTAACAAGTAGGCAGCACTGCGATCGCTTTTAGAATTGTGCGCGTATTAAGAAATATTATATTATATTATTATTTATTGAAATAACATTTTAAAGTGTAATTCAAAAATATATATTGTGCAAATTTGTAAGGTACAGTATTGAAGTGAAAATGCTTTTTTAATTTATTTATGTGCTGTTGATCTTGGGATGGTTAAGGTTCACAATTGGGTCCGGTAGGCTGCGTGTGGGTCCGGTAGGCAGAGCTGCGATCGGATTCTAGGAATTTTTTTTATTTTGTTGCTTTTTCGCATATCAGTTACTTGCGTCGTTGCTTAGTGTTGTTCTTACGTTAAAATTCGTATTTTTAACGGACTGGTGTGTTTAGAGAATAGTTTGAATAAAATCCGATACGTAGTGCTGTTCTGACAATAGTTTAAGATAATATAACATTGCAATCTAACAACAACAAAAAAATGAAAAATAAAATTACAAAGGGATGCTGTCCAACTTTACTACACAGCTGAATTTACTACACAATGAATTGACACAGTAGAAATTTACAAACAAGATATGTAGAAAAGAATTCTAACAATAACCGATTTGAAATTCGACTTAAAAATAAACTTCACGCCCCTATCATCCCAAAAAAATCTTGTTGAAGCTCCTAAAAAAATAAAATCGGATGGGGCTGTATTCGGACGCACGGCCGTTTAACGTGAAACATTACAGACCTTGGATGAAGTTCCTCCGATCTACAAACCGAACAACTTATCTACAAAGTTAAATGGGAGAGCCACCATCGAAATTTTTTTTTCAAAAAACAAAACTGAAAGTCTCCAATGGAAAATTTTATACCTTCATTTGGCCAACTCTACAGATAAATTGGTCGGTGTGTATGTTAACAAGTCACTTTAGTGTATCGGATCGAGATAAAAACGAGACATTAAAAAAATTAAAAATTAAAAATCGGTATGTGATATAAGAAGTATGAGAACATAAGGCATAATAAGCAGCGGTAGAGGTGCTCACGTAATCGGCATCGTTCACTGAACGCGCGCGCCGTTCAAGTTTTGCGACGCTCCCGAAACAGTCTCGCTCGCTCGGCACCGGGAATCGGGGTACCTGTGCGTGGCTCATAGCCTCACCTTTCCAACCATATACGTAATTTATATTTCCGGCTGGCTTTTTGCACGGGCTGAGGCTGACATATTGAATTTTTATACTTTTTTACAAGTTTACATTATATTTTTACACATAAATATTGTCAGAAATACATTTATTATTACTTAAATCAATCTATCTCGACAAACTCCCAAACACAAACACGCGAATCACCGTCTATCGTCTAGGTCGTGAACTACACTGAAAGGAAACGATCGAGAGCGCCAATTTTGGCCGATCTCCGCTGTTCCCCCTCCCCACCAACCCGCTCACTATGACGCATACTCAAAAGTCTTATCGGCGAGCTGACCGTGTAAGTTATAAAATGTAACAACATTTACGTCTATCGAGACTAATAGTTAAGGAATTATTAAGGCAGGACGATATAGACCTTTTCGTTACGCTACAATTCGGAGTGATTTTAAAGACGTTTCACGTCAAAAAAAAAATTAAACATAAAAAAGAGAAGCATTAAGACAACAGACATAAAACTGTTCTGTACGTGGTTGAATTGATTAAATGTAAATGGAATAAAACCTCTAATAAAAATTTTCCATCAAATTCATTCAACCAATACAAAGATGTCTACAAAATCGTACGATATAAAATGTTAATTACTGATAAAAGTAAGTTGTTAAAAGAGGTTTACTTAGTTCGATCAAATATATACTCCCGAAATCATCAATAATGATTATTATAATTATACTCGAATTATAATATCAACTATAATATTAACTTTAATGAATCAACATAATGATTCAATTGAATGATTCATAATGATTCAATTGAATAACCGCAATGGTTGTTTACAATAAACAAATAGTAGTTTTCTCCTTTAACTACACCCTATAGCAAAGTTAAATTACCGTAAAAATGAAAACGACAGAATTAGTATACTAATATTCCAATTAATTTTTATTTATCGTTAATTTTTTTTAAAATTCTCATTAAGAATCTAATAAAACAGTAAAGATATTGTTATAAATATATATACATAAATATAAATCCTTATGTAAATAAATATATATATATATATATAAGCTCATTAGATCAACTCATATAGGAATAACAGTCCTAAATGTAAAATTGTATTATACAAGAAATAAAATTAATTATATAAAAAATAAACCATTCATTTAATTAGAAAATATTATCTAAGATAAATGAAACAGTGGTTCTTCTGTTCAATAAAATATAGTACATTAATACAATAATAACAATTAATGCGTATGGGTGGCCTTGGAAAAAACGGGGTCACTGACAAAGACACCGCCCAGCGTAAACACGAGCACAACGCACTTGTACTAGTATTATCTAAATTACAAGGAGAATACCAAACAAAAAAAAAAGGGAGAAAAAATATAATTAAACTATACGTATAAGTAAAATTAACTAAAAACAATGTAACTAGTACACTATTAATCATGAAAAACATCAGAAAAAAAAATTACTTAGAGCAAATAATAAAAATGATATTGATATCGGTAAGGGTTAAGGATGATATGAATGTAATAGTTCGGTCAAAGACAAATAAATTAAAAAAAAAACCTCGGGGATGTTTTTTCTAAGTAATAATGCTGCGTAAAAATAAATTTTACTAAGGTATTACATTCAGTACAACAGAACGTTTATATTCAGTAAAATGTTACCAAACGTTTGATATTATGATAAAAATAATTATGATAATTTCTATTATTTCTTATCGCTATGTTGTAGCTAATTAATAATATTTTAAATCGATAATAATTAGTGGAAAAATACAGTGTAATTAATTTTTCGATAAATATTCGCTAAAATAATATAACCTAATTACATTCAGTGGGAAAATTGATCTAATCAAATCCCAAGTCAATATTCCTGAGACAATATCATTAACTGAACCCTAAACAATAAAATACGTACGGTGTAACAAACATTATCCGTAGCGACCTTTGGAAGGCCTAACCCTTAGGGATTTTTTTAGGGGTAACTTCATCTATTAACATGGGCAGGAAATCCTTTTCTAAATGGTTGTTATTTAATTTACAGTTGGGGTTTTTCCCAGCCTTCGATTTTTTTTTTATTGTATATTAACAATTTGATGTTAGGGGTAGCTTCATCAATTCATTTGGGCAAGAAATCCTTTTCTAAGTGGTTGTTATTTAATCTACAGTTGGGGTTTTTGAGCTTCCATCTTTTTTTTTTTATTATAAGTTAACGATTTGTTAATTACGGGTAGTAATTAATTTAATTGAAGTTACAGGTAATAAAACAATTAAAAAAATTTAACTGGACGTATGTTAAGAATGTTTAATGGATATCGCCGAGAAAAAATCACTTCCTTACACGCCTATTAAATTACATATACACATTTTTTTACAATTAAAAATACATAAAATTTTATTTCTCTAATAACTTAAAAATTTTATTTTTTTAACTTAAAAAGTTAAAAAAATACAAGTATATGAAGTAGGACTCAAACCGATGTGCCTTCCCCTCGTAAGATCCAAATATTTCATTAACGAAACATTTATTAGGCTATAACTCTGGAATCAATGAAAATAAGTACCATTTATGATATATCATTGAAAAGCTCTCAACGAGGGCTTATTACTGCCTAGTTATTACTACTGTTAAGAAAAAATTCAAAATTCAAATGTTCCAAATTGAAACCCTTGTATACACATTTTTGGCCCAGTCGATTGCAATCAAAAGGGGAGGTGCGCCACTACATGTTACAACAGTCCTAATTACACAAAATTTCAACATTCTAAGGCTAATCATTTTTGAGTTATACGAGATACATACATACGTACATACATAAGTACGTACGTACGCGTACGCCGAAACTAATCAAAATGGATATTTCCGTTGAAAGATGGAAACCGAAATTTTTCGCAATCACAATACTTCCTTTATTCCTACAAAAAAGTAAAACAACTCATAACAAACGTAAATACAATAAAAAGATACAGTAATATAATACAAACAATTTTCAACAATTAATTCGAAGCGTTCAAGCGCTTTCGGAATTAAATTCCATCTTTAGGAACTGTCATATTTGTCCTATTTTTAATAGTAATTAAAACTTCACATGTAAATTATAAAAAATCCTGATATTTGCTTAAAATAACAGGTGGTCGTCAAATGTTATAAAAGTATGTCAACGTAAACGTTCTGTCAATCTGTTTGTCTCAACTTTTGTGAAACACACAACCAAGACCAGCCAGTCACAACCAGTTGAGACCACCATTATCTAAAATATATTTAACAAAATTAGAATTTTCGGGTTTATTATTTTTAATATTTTCAATGTGTTATATTACACGAATAGTAAATTTACGCGACTGGTCATACAGATATATATATATATATATATATATATATATATATATAATACCGCAATCCTCACAAGAAATTTATCTAAAAGATCATTTATACGGTTCCCTCCTGTTAGAAGAACGGACCGAACAGTCTTCGTTTGCTTAGTGCTCAAAAAACAATGACTTAGGGCTTTCACGAATGTGCTGCAAAGCTTCATGAGGGTTTTCGCTACCCTAAATTAGGTGGTTATGGGTGTTCATCTTGCCACTGATGTTAATCGTTGACCATAACGCATAGTGAGCATGTTCCCCACCAATAATAAATATATTCCTTTTTAATGACACTAGACACTAGAGTTACAGCGCTGGTGGCCGAATTCCGTACCAACGAACTACATAAGTCGAAACTTATGTGTTTTCCTATAAAATGTAACCTCAATCGAATCTGTAATAATTTTTTTATGCTTTAAAAGATGTGAAGTTTTTTTTTTGAATCGCTCGGTATTTTTTAGTTAAAAAAATAAATAATATTTTTAAATTTGTAATATAAAACAGATGTGTAAGTATTTATTAACGTTTTGGTTTTAATTTTTATGAGCGAACAATCAAAGATTGAAAATAACGGTAAAAAAGGAAGATCTACGATTAATTTAGGAGTAAGAGTCGTTTGGAGAAAAATATATATATTTAAACGAAAGACCTTCTTTAGATATTACATAAAAGTTTGATCTTAAAAAATTGAATTTAAATAAATTAACATTTACTTAAATAAAATTTCATATTACATTTCTAAAATTAATGGAAGATTTTTTTAATCATAATAAATAAACAATATCCCTCTCAATACTCTTTGGAGAGCAAAAGTTATTTTTTAATGAAAAATGCTGTGGATGACTTTTTAATGAAATGTATATACATTAAAGGACACACAGATATTGAACCGTAACAATATTAATTAAATACTTCAACATTGTATACCACACCGGAAATTTCGGAACTAAATAAGCACAAACGTAAATATGTGACGAAAAAAAATTTCGAAAATAAATAATTTAACTACCTACAACGACGACGGTACCATAATTTTATAGTCAGGTTTAAAATCAATCGTATACTGAATTTAATTTAATGCTTATAAAAATAAATTTAAGATAAGAAATGAGATTAAGGGAACAGAAATGACTTCGAACCTTGATAAACTTTTGATCTAAAAAAAATCGGATGTGGACACCACATGACTTCCTTGTACGCCTATTAAATTAGATGCACACTTTTTTGCTACACTTGATTGTCAAAGAAAAACAAATAAACGAAGTGATGAACTCCCGACTTATCAGACAATATAAGAGGAGTAATGAACTAAATGATAAGAATTTTTTGCAATGTATTAAAGATCGGGGATACATGCCTCAGTGTATGTGTTGTTCTTGTGAGGGTCTATTTTTCAGTCACTCTGTAGTTAACTTTAATGTAGATAAAATTAAACAAAAAAAACTAGAAAATCAAAAAAATAATACAATTCATAATTTTCAGTATAATGAGATGTTATCTATTACACACACTCATTTTTAATTATGCCTATTAAATTATATATATACATTTTTAAAAGTACATAAAATTTTATTTCACTAATAACTTCTGTTTTTTCTTTTTTTTTATTTTTATTGTTATTATCGAATAACTATTTATTAAAATTTTTTTACTATCACGGGTTAATAATTATTAATAAATCAATATATTTATATTAAAAAAAAAAAAGGAGAAAGTCTGATTTTAACCGATGTACCTTCCCTTATAAAATCCAAATATTTCATTAATTAAAATTTTATTTGCCTTTAACTCCGGAACCAATGAAAATAAGTACCACTTATTATATAGCGTTGAAAAGCTCTCAATGAGGGCTTATTACTGCAGTTAAGAAAAAGTGCAAAATTCAAATTCTTTTGGATTTTGGTCTTGGACACTTTCGTTTCAGTAAATTTCAACTAAAAAGGGAATTGCGCAACTAGATATTACAACAGTCCTAAATAATCCCAAAATTTCAACATCCTACGGTTAATCGTTTTTTAATTATTCGGGATATATACGTACGTACAGACACCACGCCGAACTAGTCAAAATGGATTCAGGGATGTTAAAAATGGATATTTCCAATGAAAGAATCACAATACTTCCTTTACTTCGTACAAGGAAGTAAAATAAACGAGATTTCAAAGTATAATAAAATACGCAAAGTTATTCTTACATACTTCTAGTACTTTTCATTTTTTAACTACGCCTTTTTTTAAACAATCTATTTGCATATTAAAACGACAAAAATATTATTTATTACCAGTAAAATAAATCATTAGCATTTTATTTTTGATGTACAATATTCCTTTATGAAAATTAATTTACATACATAACATTTCATCCAGTCATAAAAAGTATGAAACATAAAATAAGTAACTATCAAAATAATAATCATAATAATAATAATATTTGCGGTTTAAGAGCCGTTATTTATTAAAGATTATTTTAACTATCAAATAAATTATGCTTACCGCAAATGTAATATCATTTACATTATTATAAACTAACTATTAATTAAAATTTCATTAACAAGCAATCGAAAAAGTATTAATAATTATTAAAACTAAATAACAAATCCTCACAGAAGTTCTAGGGATTTCTTCCTTACAACAAATAACATTAGTCCAAAAGATAACGGCATCAAGTTACACCACAAGTAGTTTCCTTTTTATCTCTCAAAATTAAATCCAAGGTTAACTGTTTTATTCTACGGCCTCGAAAATCTAGTTTTTTTTTTGGGCGGGGAGGATGTAAATGAGGTGTTGGCTCCCGCATCACGCGAGAACCAATCGAACGATTGCTTTCAAACTCGCAGGATACATTCGGGTTATCCCCAGGGAAGATTTTAACCCATAGAGATCCAAGGCCTAGTCTCCTTGGGGGAGACGTTGTGAATTTAAGATATATATTAAAGAAGAACACAAGCTGACAATTGCGGGTTGTTTTTGATGCACGGCATACAAAATATTTATCATTTTATTTAAATATAATATTTTTTCCTATATTTAATTCAACGATTTCAACTAAAGCGCGTGCGCATACCGTATCTAATCCGCGCGGGTGTGGGGGTACTAGCGGCGACGGTCGGCACTAACTTAACTAATGTTAATTTCACAGCTTACATAGAACAAATTTCGCTTGTACGGTAGGCAGACTTGTGTAGACGATCGAATTCGAAACCCAGCCAGACAGTGTTATCTTTTTACATTTTAAATATTATTCATGTATAATAATTCTATCGCTCACCTGTAACGTCACAACATAGCAGTAGTTTATAGCAGTTTTTTTGGGGTGGATGTACGATTTTGCAAATACTGTTAATTAACAAATGCGCCTAAGAAAAATATGACCTTAATTAGACGATCTTGAGATACTGAGGGTGGCAATTTTAAGATGATAATCTAATGGTATTAATGCCCCATATATAGAAATAATCTGACAAGTTTGGTAAAAATAGGTCCAGTAATTCTGGAGATATAAGGTGATTTAGAGGCCAATACCGAATACGCGCGCGTGCGCAAACACACATAAGATTAACATCCGAAAAATTTTCATTTTTTTTGGATTCCTTACGTGTCAAAACGTCAAGATTCGACGAAACCCGAATGTGCCCAAATTGGAACGATTGCAATACTTTCCCTTCTATAGCTATCTCGATAGGAAAGTAAAAGAGTAATGGCTTTTATTTCATTATTATATTTTTTGTCCCGTGGCATCAGAAATATGTTATAAATTTTTCGTAGTCAAAGGTGTGTGTGCAATTTATTTAGTGGCCATAGTTATTACCATTCTGTTTTGTTTTTTGTAATTTAGATATTTGTTATTTAGTTTCATTTTAACAACCATGAGGGTAACGAACACTGTGGAAGTCCAGGGGGCGGAGTCCTCTGGCAAGACTGAAATAATGAGCAAAGCGAGATCTACGGTCCTGGGATAGGCCCCGTAACTTACCTGAGCGATAAAAATACTTTATACTTCTTTTCTTAAACGTGACTGTATATTTCTTATTTGTAAATACTCATTAAAAGAAAAAACTATTGTTGAAATAAGGAATATATTAATTATCGAAAATTTTAAATTTCATGTGATTCGTAAAATCAAAATATTAAATAAAATACAAAATGAACCAATTCTATTTATCTACTTGGATAATTACAAGGAATTATACATAGATACAACAAACAAAGGAAAAAAAAAATTTTTTTTACGCGAGCAAAATTTCTTATTTCTACCTCAAAGAATTAAAAATTTGTCCTAGAAATATAATAAAATAACAAACACTCATTACAATTAAAAACAGGTATAACTTGAAAAAAAATTACGGTATTACAATCAACATAAAAGAAAAACAAGTTTAAAATTACCTGATCGTGTCAAATAAATAATGTATTTTTAAAACATCACAACCCGAAAACTGGTTTAAACCTCACCGGTTTTGATTGTAAAGCCATGTTATCAATTTCCTGTTTGGTTATTCATTAACTACTAACACTATTGCGCATAACAAAAAATCTAATTAATTTTCTTTGCAGAAATCCATCCCTTCCATCGAAACTTTTAACAAAGCATGTTATCAGTTTCTAGAATAAGGAGTGCTCGTCTGGGTGCTTACTTCGCAAAGACAGGCGTCTTGGCATGGAGACCCGGTTAGCTGAACTATTCGCTAATAGGATGAGAATGGATGTTGAGGAATGGGAGAGTGCAGGCATTGATCTCGCTCCCGAAAGCGGACCACAGCAGAGGGGCTAATTAAATTTGTCAATCTGTTTCTTGATTTTAAAGTAAATCAGGAGAATTACTGTATATAATATTAACTGCTTACCTGTCTACCTGAAGTTAGATATGGGAAAAGTTTTAGTGCGTAACCTTCGTTGTTAAGAGAAAGGTGCGGGAATCGCGCTTCTACGAATCGGTTAATTTGATAATTGAAGATAATAAGTTATGGTAGGTGGTCGTAAGTTACGTAAATACACTGATGGAAATGTCTGCCGAAGCATTTGTATTGGTGGTATCCTGACACGAGGCCAAACTTTTGATTGTGTTGTGTTATCACGTTTAGAGGGTCGACCTTCAGTATAACTAATCAGGAAGCGGACCGGTGAGGAGAGATGAGGCGATCGGGACCCTCACAACGCGGGTGACTTCCCCTTCGGGAGAGGGGTCAGGATGGTTACATTAAAATTCATTTTGATTATATTTCATTTCTGAAGCCGACATGCTCAACAAAATAAAACAATAACCAAAATTTTTTATATTAGTATATTAACATTACAATTAAAAAAACTCTATTTTTTAGACTTTTGAAAAATTTGGGGCTCATGCATCAGGGGTTTTTTTAATGAATAAAATATTCTCGATGATTTCGCCAAATACGAGCGTGAAGCTTGTGCATGGCAAATGGAAATGAACTTTTGAAGCATGTGAAAAACAGCAAGCCTGACCGGAATTCGAATCCGGTCAGGTTTTATTGAATTTAAATAAAAAAACGGCAAAATTAAAAAAAAAAAACAATTTTTTTTTTTAATTTGGAACCGACCCCATCAAGGAAGAGGTGGGTGTTTGTTACTGTAGTGACTTTATTGTTTGACAAAATACTTTTTAAGCATTAAAAATTTGAAATTGCGAATATTTTTTTCATTTTGTGGGGCTTCCGTACTCAAGAAGCAACATTGGGAAGAAATCTATTTTTAAGAAAATAATCCGTAAGTGATGATGACGAGAAAAAAAGAGTTGTAATTTTCTATGAATGATGTGACTTTTTCTCTTTCAAAAAATATTAAAGAGTAAGGGCTATCAAAAAATTTTAACATTTTTACATGTTAAATTCAATGGGTAAATTGCAAGATGTGAAAACTTGCCTATTGATGTGAAAAATAAAGATTAACTTCCATTTTTGAAGTAAGATATAGCTAAAAAAAAACAAATTTTTTGGGAAGGGATGCATTTAAATAAAACTTTTGTCATTTTGCGATCTTGTTACAAAAAAAAATCTTCAACTTTTTTAAGAAAGATTTTTTTCTTAAGGGCCCAAAGATTTGATTTCCAATAATGTGTAGTTTTCGAATTCGTCATGAAAATATGCTAGATAGAACGACAAATTATTAAAATATACACAGTGATATATATAAAAAAAAAAACGTGATAAAACAAAACTAAAGTGATTATTAAATGCTGTTTTATTGAGATTAAACACACATTTCAGTCAACACGTGCAATGAATACCTCAGTGCGACCAAGGTAATATGCGGGAAAATTGTGAAAAGATTTCTAAACCGCTAGTTGATTCAATCAGAACATATTGGAAACTTTTTATTACTATAAATCATGTGTTGTTCGAGTAAGAATTATTATTACCTTCTATTGTTACCGATAAATATAACAAATTTGTGTTATTAACATTTGTATACACTACCATTTATTAATATTTAATTTTGCACTGTTTATTTAGTTAAGTTTATGTTATTAAATTTAGACTACTAGTTATTTTGTTGTTTTATCGGCGATCTCATTGCCTTTTTAGTATTTATTTTTAATGGATAAGCCGCGTATTCATAATATTCATATTATTAAATATTTACTTAATATATTTTTATTTCACATTTTTCCTCGCGCTGTGTAGATTTAATTGGTGTTGATCACAGCATTGTTGAGTTCACGTCCAGATACAGTGTTATTTTTGTAATGTAGTTTTTAGAAACAATGCACACAATATAACGTTTTCAACTTTTTTAGAATCTCTTAAGGAGAGAGTTGTAACGTTTTTCATATAGGATATAACGCGTCATGAATTCTAAATACTTAAATTTTAAATACTTAAACTATATTAAATTTGCAAATACATGGAATCAGATAGGAAAAAAAATGTACCAATCAGTTCGGTACAAATCAAATAATACTATTCGAATAGTCATTCAGTCGCGTAGTAAAAGAATTTCTTAAATACTTTAAAATAGTGGACACCGGTGTTCTTTGGTGGTTGGGTTTCAATTAACCACACATCTCAGGAACGGTCGACCTGAGACTGAACAAGATTGATTACATTATTGGACACCATATGATTTCCTTCTACAACTATTAAATTACATACACATTTTTTTAAAATGAATAGTACAAAAAAATCTTTTCATTAATAACTTTTTTTTAATTGCTATTATCGAAAAAATTTTTACAATCGGAGGTTAATAATTAATTAATAAATAAACATATTTAAAATTAGAAAAAAAAAATTAAAAAAAAGAGATGAAGTCCGTTTCGAACCGATGTGCCTTCCTCTTGTAAGATTTTATTTGTCTAAATTCTGGAAATAATGAAAGTAAGGACCACTTAATATATATGGTTAAAAAGCTCTTAGAGCTTATTACTGAATTTAAAAAAAAAAATCAAAAATCCAAATTTTTTGGATACTTTTGATTCAGTAGATTGCAATCAAAAGGGGAAGTGCAGAGTACTGCACTTCCCCTTTTGATTGCAATCTTAACATCTAGTAAGATGTTACAACAGTATTTTCCTTTCTTTCTTCCTATTTAGCCTCCGGTAATTACCTTTCAGATAATACTTCAGAGAATGATATGTATGAGTGTAAATGAAGTGTACTCTTGTACAGTGTCACAGTTCGACCATTCCTGAGATGTGTGGTTAACTGAAACCCAACCACCAAAGAACACCGGTATCCACGACCTAGTACTCAAATCCGTGTTAAAATAACTGACTTTACTAGGACTTGAACGCTGGAACTCTCGGCATCCAAATCAGCTAATTTGGGAAGACGCCTTCACCACTAGACCAACCCCGGTGGGTTACAACAGTACTAAATCCAAAATTTCAACACCCTACGGCTTATTCGATTTCGAGTTATACAAGATACATACGTACGTACAGATGTCACGCTGAAACTAGTAAAAATGAATTCAGGGATGGTCAAAAAGGATATTTCCGTTGAAATTTGAAAACCGACATTTTTCGCGATCACAATACTTCTTTACTTCGTACAAGGAAGTAACAAACAAAAAACAATGCAATTTGTAAAAATTATAGTTGGGTTATTTTTTGGAGATTTTTGCAATTACAACTATTACGCAGATATTTGTAAGTTTAATTTCTTGATTTTTATAATCAACAGATATGACTGCTTTTAATTGGCACGAAATAATTGCAATATTACACAGAAGTAAAAAATACTATTATCAACACCACTGTGTATTGTGATAAGATGAATAAGTGTGTTGGTTATGAATGGATATACCCACATACCCGCGAGCGCGCATATATAGTGTCATTGTTTAGTTATGAAATCTCAACTCTGAAAATAAAAATGTTTTGTTCATATTCAACAATCGACAGTAAATCTGTTCACAGATATAAAGAGCAAATGATCTTATGTTGCTTCTCTAAAGTACCATGATGTTAACACAGGAAAGCTATATAATATCTTCCCTTATTTTGTGCAATGTAATAAAATGTTTTATACAAATGAGACAAAAATTGTTAACTGCATGGATGTGGACCTATAGGAAGGAGCGTATAATAACATAAAAAAGAAGTAATGTAATTTTAAAAACAGTACACAAAATGAACAGTAGTAAAACCAAGAAATTAAGAGTTAAAAATTAAACTGTGCTATTCGCAATCAGCGCGATTCGCCAGAATTTCCCTTTAAGGAAACCAGATCTATTAAAGGTTATTATACTGATATTTCATCACAAATAATTACTTGCTCCTACGTAATTAAAATTAAAAATAATTAATTATTATTAATCATTTCCTCCGCCAACACGTGTCAATTTGAACAGATTCTTGTTTCTATCTTTTTAATTTAAAAAAAAAAAAAAATAGTAGGTTGTAGTCTTGCCCATTCTGTAGTATTCAGAACTGGCGGAAGTAATTTTATAAGAGAGACAGGTCGAAGGAGCAGATGGCTCATCAAATCAACTATCTCCTTAAATTGTGAAAGATTATCGATATCTCATCAACCAGTACTCATCCGTTATTTACAAAGACAGGTAACTAAGAAGGATCAGATGCTACAATCGCCTCCAACATTTAAAGAAAACAATGCTTCAAAGATTTGACTCGTTAGCAATGCGTCACGGATAGATGAATGAAATAAACATATCTTTCCGGTCGGGATCCTACCCAACGATAACCGTTAATTCCCTTAATTAGGAACGGAACGGTTTCCTACCATTATAAAACCACATTAAGATAAGTCAACATTAAAATCACCCGGCAACGAAGAACAAAGTTTGCCGGGTTCACGGCAAAAGAGCAATGTTGCACCCTCCGATATCCTTTAGAGTCACGTTCCGAAACTACTTCAGAACACTATAGTGACTAATATAGGATTGTTATTTATTAATGTTTACAGAAATAATTTATACTGCGTCTCTGTGATTTATTCCTGGTTACAAAATTATTCAGCAAATTAAGATATACCATTACTAACGCATCAATCATTTAACTAATCCATTAAGAATATCTACTAGTTTTAATTTATTTTCGACTTAATATATAATATCGGATCTGTGATTTACTTACACTTTTCTTATTTATTAACGATTTCAAAATTATTTATTATGTAAAGATTAGATCACACAGCGCGCGCGCGCGCGTACACACACACACACACACAATGCTCACGAGGCCCCAAATCTTAACTGGTTTACAAATAATAGCTTATTGGAAAAACACAGACATAATTTAAAAAAAGGTGTTAAAAATAATTTCCATCCAGTTCTATGCACGGTCAACACGTTTGATCATGTTCCTGACTTCTCTTGTTAGCTGAACCCTGCCTATTTCCAGGATGAAAAGTCTGGATTACTTCTATAAACAATTTCTTTTAAATACTCTCACAGAAAGAAGTCTGGACTAAGTCAGATCAATGGATCATGGTGGCCACAATCCTTCAGAAATGATTCTTCACACCGAAAAAATCCTGTAGAATCACCATAATAAATTGAGCCGTATGGCAAATGGAGCTGATCAGTTGCAACCAGCAGTCACGCTCGCTTTTCGCAGTAAGGCTTAAACTGTTGAATATGTTTTTGATAGACGGCAGCATCCACAGTTTTTTCATAAAACAAGGGTCCTTTTATTCGTCGCCTTGAAACCGCAGACCACACGCCTATTTTTTGTAGGTGTAGGGAAAATAAGGAATATATGCGGGTTTTCAGTGTCTCAGGTCCGGTAATTCTGGCTATTAAAATACCAACAAGGTGAAACCATGATGTATTTGTGAAAAACGTTTCATCTGAAATACCACTGTTGAATCGAATCAAGTACTTCAATCGTTGACAGTGTGAAACCTTTTAGCAAAATCGGGATTAATTAGCTCATGGAAAACCTGCTGCATTCGATACAGATAATATTCCATTTCAGCATTCTCCTCGCTGCAGTCTGGGCTGAACCTAGTGAAATGTTCTTTACCAGGCGTTTCCGCAAAAATTTATGAGAAGATCTTGCAACTGATACTTTAATGTCCTATACGACCTGCGTCGTTAAAAATGGCTTGGGGTTGGGAACATTTCTCGACTAACACCGAATCTGTTATAAGAAATTTTTTAACTAACTTCTGTTATTCAGAAATGACGCTTCCTTTTAGGTAGATTTCATAAGAAAACCTATTGTGTAATGGGTACCATGATTCCGGAAAATTTCGACATATCTTCGCGTTTCATATCTCCCACACCCCAAAACCACCGTCAGTTCAAAAGTTTATATATACTTTTGTATTAATCCATCTACATATACATTTCACTTTCTTGTGGATACGATAACTGTCGTAATTTTCCGCCAATCACTTTCAAATTCATACATAAAATATAACGGCCCAAAATCTCAGTCGAGTTCGTCAATGGACAAAATCGGACCATGGGGGTGGAAATGGGGGGCTTTTTCGTAAAAACAAAATATTGCTATAACTTTCTTTTTAAGTAAAATATCGAATTCGTATAAAGTTCCTACTATTGTTTGGATAAGGGCCTAAAAATTACAAATAAAGTTTTATGATATCACCCCCACCATTGGCTCACGGGGTGGAAAAAATGGGGTTTTTGAAGACAAAAATCATGCCTCCTTTAATAGGCACAGTGTCGAATCGGTTTAAATTGGTCGTTAGTTCTCTAAACATTACCTAAAACTTTTATCTGAAATAGCTTTTGATATGACAAACGGCAAGGGATGACCAAAATGTTGCTGGAATTGTAAAATGGAGCTTGTCGTATGCTAAACATATGCAACTTTTTTCCCATGAAACCATTGTCGTAGTGAGTAAATTTGAAAATTTTTCTTACCTTTAAGGTAGAAATCTTTTTTATCCCCTACTTAGCACCGGTGAAATATAACTCCTCCGCCTTCCGGCGTGCCAAAAGGGATTTTTTTAAATTTCTCTTTGAACTTTCGCCGACACGCTATATAAGATTTCGTCCCTACTCGATTACGCAACCTTGTTCAAAAGCCATTTGCTCGATACAGACTGGCTACACTCAAATGTGCAGGCAATAAAGCAGTCCTCCCCACCCGAGCTGCAGTGATAGATTCGTCATTTTTTTACCCGTTTCACACCAATATACGCATTTTAAGAAAATGTGTATTTATTAGAAACTACTGAATGATGGGGACTCATATACGAAAACTATGAATTCTTTCTTACTATAATTATGATTTTGTTACCTAAGTGCCAGAAGAGCGTACTTCTTAATTTTTCCTTTTTTATTTGGATAAAAAAAACAACTAAATAATAAGGTATACAAATTGTAACCTAATTTTATGTCATCCTAATATAGCAAATAATTTTGAATAAAAAAAATAAATTATACTGTTGGGACTATCATTTAAAAAAATAATAATAAAATCAACATATTAGCGTATAAAACTGAATTAATACTTTACGGCATATACAACTATTTGGAAAAGGTTTAGAATTGAAAGGATAATCAAATACAGACGGTCATCGGATATGTTCACTAGCCTTGAATTTAGAAATAATGTATTACTGAAAACGACGTATTTAAATCGATCACATTTTATTAGAAGGCTTTTTATTTGTATAAAACCTTTAGGGGTTCTTTCTACTCTGGCTCCACCACTCGTTTAACGTATTGAACATTGATAATATTTTGTACTTCATTTATCAAGTGTCATTGTAGTTCTACATTTATTAATTAAATTCCTACTCATTCTTAAACTTTTTTTTTTTTAATTTTATTAATAAACTTGCAATAGTTATAAATTGTAATCTACACATGTATAATTAAAAATACTTCATCAGTTATGAAACCACAATACAGATTTGTATTTTATATCAGTGTCACTACATCGTCCAAAATTTTACTTTTATTGTTATTATAGTTTATTTTAATATTATTATGCACCCTTCTTTCTTTTTATCCTGTTTAGCTTCCGGTAGCTACCGTTTAGATAATACATCAGAGGATGAATGAGGATGATATGGATGAGTGTAAATGAAGTGTAGTCTTATACATTCTCAGTTCGACCATTCCTGAGATGTGTAGTTAATTGAAACCCAACCACCAAAGAACACCGGTATCCACGATCTAGTATTCAAATCCGTGTAAAAATAACTGGCTTTACTAGGACTTGAACGCTGTAACTCTCGACTTCCAAATCAGCTGATTTGGGAAGACGGGTTAACCACTAGACCAACCCGGTGGGTTATTATTATGTACCCTATGTGTATGTAACCTTACGTCATCATATTTCAACCTTTTATAATTACCTGCAATCCTTAGTGAATGAATCATTCATAATAATATTACTTTGTTGTGCAACACAACGATTAAATAAAACATGCTGATTTTGGCATTGAATACTACGCTCAAAAAGTGGCGATACCATATTAGAAAAGTCCCTTTATACGAGAGATTATCTCTAAAGTAACAACAAAAATCTCTAAAGTAATAATGTTTGCAACATTGCAAAAATATTTATTCTGAAAACTTATTTTTTTATTTCTCTTAAATTACATAACTTATACTACTTCTCTATATAATCGCCACATGAATTAAGACATTTATCGTAGCGATACATCAGCTTCAATATACTCTCATCGTACTCTGACGCCAGTCCATTTAGCCACTGATTAACAGCAATTTTTAAGTTCATGGTCACCCGCGAATCGCTTACCGCTCAAAAAAATCATTCGATTTCTCAAACAAATGATAATCAGAAGGAACTAAGTCCGGAAAATATGGTGGGTGGCGTGCCATAACTTACATTATGGCAACTTTACATACGATACATTCGCAGCAGGCTTCTACATTTATAGTCGTTCCACGTGGCATGAAATCAATCATATAGTATGCCAAACCGATCCCAAAAGAATGCGGCCTCAGTTTACGTACAAATGGCTGTCTTGACCTTTGTCGGTCTGGTTGGCGATTGAGGATGACGCCATTCACTTGACTGCCGTTTTCTCTCTAGCATGTAATACGAAATCCATGTTTCGTCGCCAGTAACAATTGAATTAAGAAACTCATCGCCTTTTTCTGTGTAGCGCATCAATAATTTCAAATCAAATGCCATTCGGATTTTTTTTGTGACGTTCCGTTAAGACGTGCGGCATCCAACTTGCAAAAACCTTTCTGAAGCCTATTCGTAAAACGATCGTGAATAATGCGACCGATAACAGCTCTTGAAACTATCAGGAAAAAGAAGGGCCAAATAGGAAATCGTTGAGCGTCGATATTTTCTTATTTCATCATCGACGCGTTTCAACAAGTCCTCTGTGATTATCGATATCTCCTCGAAAGTTCATCGTACTCGTTAATTCTGTTATTTCTAAACCTTTCACACAATTTTCGGACGTTTCTTTCATTCATTACATTATCACCGTACATAGCAACCAACTGCCTATGAATTTCAGCCGGTTTAACGTTTTGATGGTTTAAAAACGTGTGACTCCATGTATTTCACAGTCGGCGGCAACATCGATTTTCCTATTCATTTTATATCGTAATAACTCACACCTAATCGAAGATACTACAACGCAACAACTTACAGACAACAATGAAGTGTGAACAGTACTAGCGTAGCCATGAACGACACTGGTTCGCCAACCTTAACCTGTTAAATGCCTTTAACCCAATAACGGGGATTTGAACGGCTATTCTTTTGCCGCCTGTAAAATATGAACCGATCGTTCTATTCATAAGCTGTTATTATCGTTGGAAAGAACAGATTTCAATCTTTAACACGTTATGTAGTTTGTATCTGTACATTGTAAAGGGAAATTTTGTTATAGAAATTTGAAGTTGCATCACTGCGGCCAGCGGAGGAAGCCGGTCGTGTGTATATGCTATGAAAAGCATCTCCCACTGCAACCTCGTACGTTAGCTTTGTATTCAGTTTGAATCGTTCGTTTTCGTAGAGCGTAGCGACATCGGAATTATTCGGTTAGTGTTATTTCTAACAGAGTTGGTCGAGTTACAAGTGGGAGGGGGATTTTTGTCAACATTTACGGAAACTCTTGTGTAGGCTTAGCCTTTTGTCTAAGAAGCTTGTACCGTTACTCAATGTATAGAACAAAGATAGGAGAATGAGAATAAATTGTCACTTTATATCACTCCAGCAGGGCGGGGCTGAATTCCATCATTTTCGCATTGTTGCCAAGCGACCCCACGCGTCCCGGTCTCGCCATTCACGTTTTCATTTTATCTTACTCAAATTTGGCCCGATTTGGACCAAATTTATTTTTTTTTGAATCTGCGAAATGTGCTTTATAAAATTGTGTATAAAAATTTTTTTCCGATAAAAAAATTTTTACTCTGGAAAGGGTTAAACGAAGAAAGTCACGTATTGTTTCCGAATTTTTTTATGCTTGTCGGATTTTCAGCTGTAACATACGTAAAAGAAATCGCACAGACATACGGTTCAGTTTTTTCGAATCTTTTTCCATAATCTGTATTTTTTCTCTATTTTTTCCGACTATAAATGAATGAGTAGTGACAAATTACAATTTTTTGCGAACGTAATTAGTAACTTGCAAGAGAAGACTCGTGACCCATGCGGATTTAGAAAGGTTAAGAGAAATTTCCCAGCAGTCTTTACTTGAGAGAGCGAGGTGGGAGGGATGAGGGAGAGAGAGGTAGTTTGAGAGGGGTAAGGGAGAGAGTGAGATAGATGTATACCTCCGTAGGATCTACATGGATCTTCAGCACTGCTTAAAGTCCAATAAGGTATCATTGTATTAAAGGTATCACTGTGATTAGAAAACAAATAGGGGGAGGAAGGCTTAACTTTATTAATTTTTAAACAGGATCACATAACTCCCGTTCTTGTTCGATACAAAAAAATTTTTCCCGTCTTTCAAACGTAAACACAACAATTATAGAATAAAATCAAAAAATAAAATTAATAGTTTAATTAATTATACCTAGTATATTACTAATTCAATTTTTCATAATATAAACAATGGAGTAGTGTTAAAAAAAAAAAAAAAATTGTTTCGTCTGTATAAATAATATAATTATCATAATAAATGTTAAACATATAAATAGATATGAAAATGGGGAATTTCCATCAGACTTAAAAAAAAGTGTTATAGTTATGATACCAAAGAAAGCAGGGGCAGATAAATGTGAAGAATACAGAACAATTAGTTTAACTAGTCATGCATCAAAAATCTTAACTAGAATTCTATACACTAGAATTGAGA
This sequence comes from Lycorma delicatula, assembly GCF_047948215.1. Classification (NCBI taxonomy): domain Eukaryota; kingdom Metazoa; phylum Arthropoda; class Insecta; order Hemiptera; family Fulgoridae; genus Lycorma; species Lycorma delicatula. The sequence continues at coordinate 17,183,320 of NC_134457.1, forward strand.
GGAGAGTGGAGGAAGTGTTAGGAGAAGACCAATTTGGTTTCAGGAAAAGTATAGGGACAAGGGAAGCAATTTTAGGCCTCAGATTAATAGTAGAAGGAAGATTAAAGAAAAACAAACCAACATACTTGGCGTTTATAGACCTAGAAAAGGCTTTCGATAACGTAGACTGGAATAAAATGTTCAGCATTTTAAAAAAATTAGGGTTCAAATACAGAGATAGAAGAACAATTGCTAACATGTACAGGAACCAAACAGCAACAATAACAATTGAAGAACATAAGAAAGAAGCCCTAATAAGAAAGGGAGTCCGACAAGGATGTTCCCTATCTCCGTTACTTTTTAATCTTTACATGGAACTAGCAGTTAATGATGTTAAAGAACAATTTAGATTCGGAGTAACAGTACAAGGTGAAAAGATAAAGATGCTACGATTTGCTGATGATATAGTAATTCTAGCCGAGAGTAAAAAGGATTTAGAAGAAACAATGAACGGCATAGATGAAGTCCTACGCAAGAACTATCGCATGAAAATAAACAAGAACAAAACAAAAGTAATGAAATGTAGTAGAAATAACAAAGATGGACCACTAAATGTGAAAATAGGAGCAGAAAAGATTATGGAGGTAGAAGAATTTTGTTATTTGGGAAGTAAAATTACTAAAGATGGACGAAGCAGGAGCGATATAAAATGCCGAATAGCACAAGCTAAACGAGCCTTCAGTAAGAAATATAATTTGTTTACATCAAAAATTAATTTAAATGTCAGGAAAAGATTTTTTAAAGTGTATGTTTGGAGTGTCGCTTTATATGGAAGTGAAACTTGGACGATCGGAGTATCTGAGAAGAAAAGATTAGAAGCTTTTGAAATGCGGTGCTATAGGAGAATGTTAAAAATCAGATGGGTGGATAAAGTGACAAATGAAGAGGTATTGCGGCAAATAGATGAAGAAAGAAGCATTTGGAAAAATATAGTTAAAAGAAGAGACAGACTTATAGGCCACATACTAAGGCATCCTGGAATAGTCGCTTTCATATTGGAAGGACAGGTAGAAGGGAAAAATTGTGTAGGCAGGCCACGTTTGGAGTATGTAAAACAAATTGTTGGGGATGTAGGATGTAGAGGGTATACTGAAATGAAACGACTAGCACTAGATAGGGAATCTTGGAGAGCTGCATCAAACCAGTCAAATGACTGAAGACAAAAAAAAAAGAAAAAAATATAAATAGAATTATAAATCGTTTTACTGGAAGTCCGGCAAAAAGTTTTTAAAGTAATATAAACTATTTTTTTTTTAATTTTTCAAAATAGATTAAGCTATATCATTTAAAATATATCTATAGAAAAAAATGCGATCTTATCTCTTATAATAGCTGTTTCTTTTTTCTTTTTATAAAATAGGGTGGGGAGAAAGATAAAACATTAAGCAAAAACAAAATTTTAATTTATTTAATCTAAAGTTTTATTATTGGAAGATAATACTTTTACTAAAAGAACAGTTGGAGATTACTTTTTAGCATTGCACTTACATTTCTTTTGTTCTAAGTAATCCCGTTAATAATCGATACATTTATCAGTTAATCTTGAAAATAATTCGCTGTTTTTCGATATGCAACATGTGATGTATAATGTCTATGTATGTGCACACACACACACACACACACACACACACACACACACACACACACACACACACACACACACACACACACACACACACACACTTTTGCTCTTTGTTTTTATTACATAAAAACCAAGAGCAAAGATAAAAGCGTATTAACAAATAATTTTTATAAAAAATAAAATTTATAGTAAATAAAAGAGTATGCGGGAATTATTTTTACCCTATTTTAAAACCTACTTAAACCGAAAATCACCAAAACAAAGTAAGATGTATGCGTGTATATACGAATGGTGTGTGCATTGGGCCTGTACTTTGATTTCTATTTTCAGACTGGGTCAACATAAATTTTTCAAAAATTCCTATATATGAGGCATTGGTAGTATTCAGTTTTGAAAAAAAAATTATAAATCGAAGTGTAGTTTTAGCCATGTTTACTTCTTGATTTTACTCATCATGATCATAAAAAGTTTTTATAATTATTTAAAATTCCAAAGTTTTAATACACTGATTTATTGGAGGGGGGGGATATTCAACGTTATTACTAAATAATATTTGCCTCGAACCTCAAAAACGGTTGTAATTTGGCAGAAAAATCTGGTTACATTTATATTCCAAGTTTGGCCTGACTTACAACCCGATCGGATAACGGGATATCAAGGTACTCATACTTTTATTTATTTTCTAAACTACACCTTTTTTTCTTACTGAAAACATTGCACCAAATCAGGGAGACGGGACCACGTAAGGTATTGAACTTCAGAGATATACGAATCTTTTTATTCCCCAAAAAAAATTCTGTAGTTTCTGAAAATACCTAACCGGAATTTGAACCCGGGACCTCTAAATGAAAAGCCGAAATGCTACCACTGGCGCCACAAAAGCTGGCAAATCTAACAGACTAATTACTTCAATAAATAAAATTTTAAGCTCTAAAAGAACACGGAGGCTGAAAGAAACCCGTAATTTAAACATCAATTTTTGTTAAAGTTTAACATGCAAGAAAGAAAATCTGACTGTATCCGGTATAAAGTATACGACATGGGAACGTTTTAAAAAGAGGTCCAATGGGACCCGCCTGAAAATTTTTAATTTTTTTGGAATTTGTGTTTCAAGATGTGGCTTTTTTATAGTACAGATTATATCCTAAATAAATACAATTTAAAAAATAAAAACATCATCTGGTCAAGGGGTCAACCCTAAATATATATAAAATTTTATATTTGGCTAATACACACACACACACACACACACACACACACACACACACACACACACACACACACACACGCACACACGCACGCACACACGCACACACGCACACACGCACACATACACATACACATACACATACACATACACATACACATACACATACACATACACATACACACACACACACACACACACACATACACATACACATACACATACACATACACATACACATACACATACACATACACATACACATACACACACATACACACACATACACACACACACACACACACACACACACACACACACACACACACATACACCAGCATAGGCTTGGTTTTCATCCCCAATCGGCAAGGTGAATCGTTAATTCAAATAAACAATTATTCCAATAAATAAATTTTTAAACCCTAAAAACAAGGGGCGGAATAGGTCCCAAAATAGTTTTAAAAGAAAAGAATGGTTCCATAGGACCAATCTTAAAAATTAAACATTTTTTTTTAATTTGTGAATTAAAAATCGTGATTTGTGGCTGAACTAATCTAGATGTATGACGCCGCGTTGGAATTACCGGGATAGTCATAGGCTAGATAAATATATAGCCTATGTATTATATATATATATATATATATATATATATATATATATATATATATATATATATGTATGTAGAAGTGGAGATTTGCCATTTGAAACATAAAATTTAATGAATGGTGAATCTCTATCACAAAATCACGATAATATTTGCCTCGTACCTGGAAAAGAGTTGTAATTTTGCAAAAAAAATCTGGTTTATTTATATCCGAAGTTTGACCTGATTTACAACCCGACCGGAAAACGGGATATCAAGCTCATACTTTTATTTATTTTCTTAACTACACCTTTTCTTTTTTCTTCTTGAAAACATTGCACCAAATCAGGGAGTCGGGACCACCGTAAGCTACTGATCTTCAAAGATATACGAATCTTTTTATTCCAAAAAAAAAAAAAAAATGTTTGTAGTTTGTGAAAATACCTAACCGGAATTCCCTTTTTCAAACAGGTCAATTGTGTCCCGTTACTGCTAATAATAAGAACGGTGCAATACCCCTCCCCCAACTTCTCATTGTTGTATTTATACCTTTTACGGAATTTATTTCTCATTTGGTTGTCGTCAGTAAGAGTTGTCAAATTAGGTTGATGTTGTGAAAGATTTCCAGGCTAATATGTACATCAAATTAAGAAGCAAAAAGAATGTATGGAAAGGTAAACAGATAGAAGAAAAGAGAATCTTATCTTCCGGAAAAAAATTAATAAATTCATTCATTAATACAATCTGGAAACAGAATGTAGACTGTCTACATGAAATTTTTACAAATAAATAATGTTAAAGTAGAAAATTGATAAAATTATTACAAGTAAATAGACAATCAGTACCAAAAAAAAAAAAAAAAAATAAATAAATAAAATACAGAAATAAAAAAAAAACAAAAGTAAATAAAAATTAAAAGTAAAATTGACTTAACTACTTTAAGCGACTAGACAAAACATATACTTTAGCTCCTTCCAAAGGATATCTACAGCTGGTGATCACAAAGTGAGAAAAAAGAAAAAAAACATATTTCACACTTTGTGATCACCACCTGTAAATATCCTTTGGAAGGAGCTAAAGTATATGTTTTGTCTAGTCAATAATAGTTTTAATAATTAATATGTTTTTTTCTTTTCACCGAAATATTAAAACCACACAAATAGCAAGGCACAATTTTCTATGAGGGACGTATGTAACCGGGTTTTTTTTTAGACGAACACAATTTACCGTTATTAAAAATGTTATATGAGGTAGCTTCAAAACAACTGAGTGTAATTGGTTTACAAAAAATTTTAATTTTTTTTTAACAATTATATACTCTAAATACACAATTTATTTTGATAATTTGGTTTAAGGGATGAACTAGAACCAAATGATTTTTACTTTCTTTTCTTTAATTCGCAATGTTTTTTTTTTGCATGTTTGTCCTCAAATCTTACATCCTTAATTTAACATACTTCTTGACATTACCTACTGATGAAATTTTGCAGTTTCTAAGGTTGGGTAACAATACCATATCCCATAATTACTTTTCCAAACGTCTCCCGTCCAGGGGTAAATTAAGGGTGCGGGTGTAAAAAAAATATTGCAAAGTCTACAAAATGGCTATGCAGGGTTTTTGAGGTCATAGATGACAAATCCGATTGCCGTTTGACATAAAAAAATGAAAAAACTTGGTACAGGAGGTTTTTGTAGTTTCGAATTTGACATTTCATCATAATAAATAAATATATATATATATATACACACACACACACAAATAATTTTTGGCGGGCAGTATGTTGAGACATAGCTCCTGATGATTCACTCGGCAAACTTCAATATGCAAAAACTTCACTATTTCGTTAGTTTGTAGAGTAAATGTTCGATTGAAAATTTCTTTGATATTTTATAAATATATGAGAAATTTCAATATATGATATTATCTTTTGAGATCCAAATTAACCTACTAATTAAACTAATGCAATGAATGATAATTTTATTAAAGTACGACTAAAAAGTATAAAGCAAGTTTTTAAAAATGTTGTATTATTAAATATTTTCTCTGAATTATATTTTTAATCCTGTATAATCTTTAGCCAAAAACGTCTTTTGATTTACGGAGTCAAATCAGACTCAAATTATTACACGGTTAAATCGGTTAATATTTAAAAACCATTTGGGGTATTTAAAATAAAATTTATCAAGGTCAAAGGAGGTAATCTTATTCAACCCTTTGCAGACTTTTTGGATTATTTTCTAAAATAATTTTTATACATCCAAAAATAATGTAAATTTATTTATGTTTCAATCAAAAAAATAATTTATATTTTATTTGTGTGTTTTATTTAAAAAATAATTCATATTAAATCTAGTGTAAACTGAATCTAATAAATTGTCCGTAAATGCACTATCATTACAAAAGTATAAAAGTACTTAATAATAATAATTATTAATTTTTATAACAGTATATTAAAATAAAACAAATTAATTTATAATGAATTATTCATACTGATTAAAAAATAATTATATTTCTAATTCAATTTAAATACTGTAGCGTTAATTTCTTTTCTGATTATGTTATTTTTATAATGTTATTTACAAGGCTTACGTCTATAAACAATACAAAAATTATCTACTATCAAATAATGATTAATGATTAACGTAAATAGTTATAACACAGTACTGTTTTTTTTACTACCTAAATTTAACCCAATAATCTATACATACGATAAATAATAATAATATTGAATTTATCTTACATCTGGGCACCAATAAGCACAATTTATGTACGATTAATCCCATAGATTATTTATTAACTACCTTTTTTATAAACCTACAGAGTGATCACAAAGCCCCTTTTGATGAAATAATATACAGATTGGTAACATGTCATCGGGTAATGTAAAAATTAATCAGCTGCTTTTATTTTCAACGAAATATAAGATTTATTAATAGTTGACGTTATTTTCTGCCCAAAAAATGGAGTGTAATGTATTTAGGGGGTATGTATGCACGTTTGTTCCATTATTTATTAAAATATATATATATATATATATATATATATATATGTAGAAGTGGAGATTTGCCATTTGTAGCATAAAATTTAATGAATTGCATTAATGAACTGTGAGCCTCTATCACAAAATCACGATGGAACCAAACCAGAACAAAAAGAACAATATTTGTCAGCAATGTATTTTTCGACAGTCGTATTTGTTAATTTTTAATATTTATCTCCTTGATCACTGAGAATTTTGATTTCTGTAATGTTAAGTTAAAATAGCAGATACTCGTGAGTATTCAATTTAAGAAGGATTTATTGCTAATACCCAAGTACATGAAAAAAGGAAACGAAAAAATTATGAAAACAAAGAAAAATTGGTTCAGCGGTTTAGTACACCAGTTCAATCATTTGTAACACTCTGAAAGTGGTAAAAACCATTTTTCACTAGATCAGTCCTTGATTTGAAATGATCTGAACTGCAAAATTTATAAAGTCAAAACGTCATTTGATCTAGAGTTCATTATAAATCGGACCCAAATTTTTTTACTGAATTTTGTTTTATTTCGGTATTGCACTTTAAATATTGCATAATTAAGTCATTATTAAAAAAAAAACCTATGGAGTATTTGAAATAAAAATCTTCCAGGGAGCAAAACTGGGAAAGTTACGTTCGAAGATTGAATAGCATTGATACTGTTGAGTAATCCTGTTTTAAATCTCCTCTTAAGTCGACCAGGAATACTTTTTACTTTGTAAACCAAAAACTATTGTATAATTATCAAAGAACTGATTAAACAAATAATCATAGGTTTTATTTAACGATACATTCCTGCACGTGGACTTTTTTAATCTTTGATATAGGCAGTTTTGTTAATCTTGATATAGGGAAAGGAAAGTTAGCAGATTGGATCGAACAAGAGTTTATTAGTTGAAATATTAATCTAAAATCTAAGAAATAAAGTATAAAAATACATTCGTTTTTATGTCTTCAACTAAAACTTGTCTTCAAACTTTTCGTTTACTCTTCACCAAAAGTACTGATTCCTTCTTTAAATGGATTTTTCTTGTTTTGCAAAAGTGGTTCCGATTTCAATTTTCATTTTTTTTTTTTACTTCTTTGTACGAAGTAAAGGAAGTATTGTGATCGCGAAAAATTTCGGTTCAACGGAAGTAACCATTTTCACTAGTTTCGGCGTGACGTCTGTAGTACGTACGTATATAACTCGCGTGATTCAAAAAACGATTAGCCGTAGAATGTTGAAATTTTGGATTTAGGACTTTTGTAACATCTAGTTGTTTACCTACCCTTTTGAATACAATCAACTGTACCAAAAGTGTCCAAAAAAAGCCCAAAATCCAAGAAAATTGGATTTTGGAATTTTTTTTACAGCAGTAATATAAGTCCTCATTAAGAGCTTTTCAATGATATAAGTGGTAATTTTTTTCCTTGATTCCAGAGTTATAACCCAATAAAATTTTAATTAATGAAATATCTGGATCTTACAAGAGGAAGGCACAGACCGGTTCAAATCCGACTTCATTTCCTTCATTTTTTTGTTTTTAGTATTTTTTTTTTTTTTTTTTTAAATTTAAATATATTGATTTATTAATTATTATTAACCTCTGATTGTAAAAAAAAATTACAATAAATAATAATTCAATATAAAAAAAAGAAATTCAAAAAAATATGTAATAAAAGATATACGTAATTTAATAGGCGTGCAAGGAAGTCATGTGGTACCGAAATCAGATTTTTTTTTACAGACCCATTCAATATTCTAAATAAGTAATACTAAAAATGTAAATAACTTTGAAATAATTAAAAAACCGTTCAAATTTAGTTTGTTTATCTAGTTAATATTTATCTTTGTAAGGAAATATACATATTTTTATTTCTGTAAAAACTATTTCCTCTCGCATAGCACCATCTTTCGAGCAATACTATATCCGTTTGAAAATATCCGTACTAATATTCATGTATATGCAAACTTGTCAATATAGAATAAACTTGTCAAGATACAATAAAAATTTGTTTAATGAAAGGAGAAAACAACGCGCGCGCGCGCGCGCGTGTGTGTGTATATATATATATGACCTTAGCAAACAAGAATTATGAGATAATTGATACGACAGTTAATAGTTTAAATAATAAAATTTATATTTAAGATTAGTTACATAACAATTACAGTGTAACATAATCTGTCTTGATATTAAATTTTATTTTTAAAAATAATTATGTAATAAAAATACAATAAAAAAAGTCCGTCCATCTTCAATCTGAAGAAAAATATTTTTATAAATAATGTATACTCCGTTTTTTATGTCAATGAAATAAATTGAATCACTTAAAATGGTTATTTTAAACTACTTCATTGTTTTAATATTTATCAGGATTACATTATAATGTCTTTTGAATAAAATATTAACGTATGGAATGAATAATCTTAGAACAATGAATAATAATTATAACACAATACAAATGATTGTTGTGTGTGTGTGTGTGTGTGTGCGCGCGCGCACACACACACACACACAACAATCATAAACAAACGTGTATTTATACATCTTCTCTTTGTACAAGTATGAAGTGACCGATGTTTGCTTATAATCTCATAATGTAAATAATCCCTGTTTCAATCTGAATATCCGTACTTTTTAATTAATTTGCTATTTATTAAAATAAAAAAGAAGTATTTATATATAAGATTACATTTTACAATTAATTCAATTAGACGAGCATGACAATTAAAATACCCAGGCGTTTTGTATTTAATTTCAAGCAATGATATATCATTTAATCAATTAGAATCGAACGATCCATTCCGGAGGCAAAGCGAACTTCAAGAAAATTTTATTTTTAGTTTCTTGATGTAATATACATTTTACCACAGCCTTAGTAATTAATATAAAAAAAATCTGATGTGGATACCACATGACTTTCATATTATATGAGGATACCAAATTAAATTACATTAACACATTTTTTTAAAACAAAAAGTACATAAAATTTTATTTCATTAATAACTTTTGATATTTTTCAATTTTTTTTTATCGTTATTATTGAATTATTATTGTAAACCATTTTTTTACAATCAGAAGTTAATAATTATTAATATAAATCAATATATTTATATTAAAAAAAGTTAAAAAATAAAGGAGATGAAGTCATACAAAACATTTCCTAGAATCCGACCGCAGCACCAACTACCGGGTCTGACTGAAATGCCAAAAATTAAAAAAATATTTCTAAAATGCGATCGCATCGCTGCCTACCGAATTTATTTGTGAACATTAACCATCCCAAGATCAACAACACATAAATAAATATATTTAAAAAAAAAAAAATTTTCTATCAAATTGTGAATCTAAACCATTCTCGAATCAACTAATCACACACACAAAACTTCATCAAAATCAGTCCAGCCGTTTAGAAGTTCAGTCACACACACACACACACACGGACAGAAGAAATTATATATAAATAAAGATAAAAATACAATTAAATAAAATTTTACTAAAAATTATATACTTTAAATATAATAAACTTGTTAAAAAAATATAAACTTCAATACATTTATTATGTAATTAAGTTTAATATATAAATTATTTAAATTCAATTGTAATTACACAACTTTTATAGTTAAAACCTACACACAGCTGTATTAATTCAATACATCACAAACTTAACAAATATTTGACATAACTAAAAACACACTGATAACAATAAAATGTTTCCGATACATGTGATAAATCGAAAAACATTTATACTACCAGTAATAAACGACAGAGGAACATAACCGCTTTTCTTTTGGGTGTAGTTAAAATTTGATGTGAAAAAAGTAAATGGAAAAAAAGTAATTTTCTCTTAAGTAACTTTTTTTCCATTTACTGTACAAAAACAACTATTACCTACCTCTATGATCAATAAAAATATAGATTAAAAAACAAATAAAAAAAGGCAAACAAAAAGAAACCACGTTACGTTACTAAATTTTGCTTATAAAAATACTCTCAACAAATAATCTATTAATATTAGACTAAAATAAATTAATATATTATACTCTGTAACAACTGCGTGTTCTTTTATCTTATAAACATAAGAGAAAACTAAAGTAATTTTTATTTGGTATTGAAATCATGCGATGTAGTCCCGATTGTAGACCTTTGATGAATTCTATTAAACAGATAATAATTATATCTAAGTTATTCAAGAAATATAATTAATTATACGTTAAGTGTTACAAAGAGAATAAAACAAGGATACATGCGGTGAAGGAAGTAATTATAACAATTAAAAAGTAGTGAAAGGATAATAAAGATAAATGAAAAGAAAAGGACGTTTGTTAGGCAAGTTTTTACATATACAAACAATAAGAGAAACAGATAAAATGATTAGAATCTAGAAATTACTAGATTAACATAACATCTATAAATAATACTCAATGTGATCGAGTACTATTAAAGAAATAATATTTCTTATTAAAGAAATTTATTGACTCAAAATTTATTTAAACATCTTTTACGTATGTATACACCACAAACAATTAAAAAAAAACATATATATACACACAAGGGGTGTGAGAAAAGTAATGAGTCTGACTTTTTACTTACCAAAGTTTTATTTTTTTTAAACAACAATATTATCTCCTTCAAAGTACTTCCCTTGGGCAGCGCGTTAAAGTAGTTTGAATACAATTCATTTTTTATCATAAAATATAGATGTCACTAGTTTTTTGTACTAGTGCAGTAGGTACTTAATTTTAGTTGGAAATAACAGGAAAACATAATTTTTGCCTTTTTTAAATCATCCATCGCATTCCTAAACCGCCTGAACACCCCCAAATTTCTGTTGGCCTTCTACCAAACCCCCCTCCCCCATCACCCTAAAGGCCTTCACTCTTCACTGCTACTAAGGGGGCGTTATCGCCCTTTTTAAGAACGAATGGTTTAAACCAACCTCTTTATAAAATTCTAAATATATCAAAACTTATCGGCTCTACAAATTCTGATATCATCGGCATGCGTTTAACAAGATCTCATCTACAACTATTCACATTAATAATGTGGGGAGCACAGAAAAAAGAAAATACAAAAAAGTAAAAGGGATGAAAGATGAGAAGGGTCAATTACCCACGCATTTATCGCTGCACAAGACAAAAATTCCATCCAAACTTAAACGTCAATAACAGGTAACAACCATCCTTCCTACAACCAGTCACACGAACAGGGAATTTTTATTCGGGATGGAAGAAATACGATACTATAATTTTATACAATTCATAAGGCTCCCGATAAGAACAGAATCCCGTCCAGGAATATGTGGTATTTTTAATCGAAACTACAAATAATTTAACCAGTTCCCACTCTCTTTTTTTCAATTTAGCCTCCGGAACCACCTGAAGACTTGTACAGTCTCAGACCGACCATTCCTGAGATGTGAGGTTAATTGAAACGCAACCACCAAAAAACACCGGTATCCGCCATCTAGTATTCAAATCCGTATAAAAGTAACTGCCTCTACTAGGATCTGAACCTTCACTACTAACTAACCTGGTAGGTTAGTAAGTTCCCAGTACAAAGTAGTAGATCGATATTTTTTTTCCATTTTCTTCCAGTATTAATAATTATTTGTAGAATTCTGATTTAATTCCATAGCTATTATTAGTGTACTTTAAAATAATACGATTAATACTGTAAAATTTTATTTTGATAGATCTCCATTATGTTTAACCTTAAACTAAATACGGCCGAGTTTTATTTACAGCCACCGAATCGAAAGAAGAATCCTTGGAAAGTTCCGCAGGCAGTCGGTATCTAATCAACGGTACCTGGAGCTAAAAATCTCGATATCATCGGCATGAACCTAATTGGATCACACATTCACCATAGAATTCAAAACAGATTGATTATTTTATCAACAATGTAATAGTTAACAAATTTAAAGAGAAAGCCAAATTGTTCGCCCGACGATCAAATTAACAATTTAAAAAATATATTTAATAAATTCCTGCTAATCGAAACGATTATTAAATTATACGAAAAAATAATTTTAAAAAATTTACTAATTCGTATTTTACAGAGTTCCAGATCACACAAATATAATATCTGTAAGCATTTGTAGCTGTTCTCAAAAACAAGAATTCCATGCTAGACTTAAAAAGAAAATCAGGAGCCTTCATCCTTAAGACCATATTTTACAATCAACATTAACAGGTGTCTAGCGCAATGGTTTATAATTCAACTATCCTTATCAGGTATAATTCCAGGAATTGACAAGCCTTTAGTAGTAATTATGAACGAAAATCTACTGGCCATATAACGGTATTTAGTTTTACCTGCAGGTGGAATCGTTTACCTTAAATCACATTAAATGTGATTTTAGATCGTCTGTTATAATCTCATGTCCTTTTACCTTATTTGTAATACATTTTTCCTTCTCATCTAATTGTGTGTGTAGGTCTAACTCCACTAGATTTAACATATTGAGAATATACACGATCTATTCAACCGATGTTATTCGGTGTAGAGCACCAGTAGGGACAAAGTTTTCTCTGCTTGAAACTCTTTTTCCTGTTAGATTGCTGTATTGTAAGCCTACCAGCAAAAATTCCTTCTATTTTAATCCCTCATAAAATAAAAGCACGAGTTTCACAGATTCTTTTGCAAATATTACAGCCATTAATATCGAAGTTATAAACGAAATAATGCTTCTCTTTGTGTGTTAAATAACTATTTATAAATACTCATCCTACTCAGCATGTAATACAACTATTCTCTGTGTTTATTAGTTGACCTTACAATTCCAGTATAACATCACCCATTATAATCGAGTTACAAGTTTAAAATCGAGTAGTTTTGACTACTGTGCACATCAAAATAATAAGTTTTCATTTAAGATAATTTAAATAGGCCTGCTCGCCCTATTTCTTTAATATTACTTATATTATAAAATACATTCATAAAATAGAAAGTTTTAAAATGACAGATAATATATTTTGCAATGATTGAGAATTAAGTTAACCTAATTGTACGGTGGTAATAAACATCAGCAAAATAAGCAGCTTTCAAAATAAAAATACAAATAAAACAAGTAATCGTATGCATCTTACGGGCTAAGTTATCATATATCATCTATCTATACGGTTAATACATAGGTGGTGTTCAAGGTAAGAAGAGACGTGAATATACATATATACATACAAGGTAATCCTGCAATCAAGTAAACCCTTATTATTCATTTAACATTGAACCTTTCTAAACTCTACGGTAATATTAAAATATAATATATGATTTATACATTTATACTAATTTTTCTCCTCATTCTCTTATAAGGTAAAAGGTTTATTCTTTAAAAGGTTATTTAAACATTGAAGTCATGTTTTTCATTTAGAAGCAATCAAAGTATATTGTACTGCATTAATATTATATAATGTATGTGTATATATTTATATAATATTAACCGTAATATTTTAAGGTGTTGGCTAAACTTAACGAACCGATTCAAGACGTCAATTCATATAGACAAATCTCTAATCTCGTTTCATTTAACCTCTATCAGCCACTTCGTATTTTTTCAAAAGAAAAACTTAAGAACGGATCGAGATATTTGAATGAAATCTACTAATTTATGTTTTCCCGATAGCATCTTTTACGAAATTAATAAGTCTGAAAATTCCAAAATGGCAACTATTTAAACATTAATAACTCCGTAAATATTAGGTTTATTATTAGGGTAATTATTATTAGGTAATATTAGGGTGTTTATTATTAGATAAAACCCTTAAACCTATGTTTAAACTTTTTTATTAACCTTTTTACTCATGTGTGTGTGTGTGCGTGTGTGCGCGGGTACACACACACACACAGACAAATGCCGTTTAATAGGGTAGGATCTTTGGTTATTTTTGCTTTAATAATTCTAGTAAAGTTAACAGATAACTAGATAAGATGTAGTAGATATATAGTATAAATAAAAAAATTTAATGATAAAGAATCTTGAAAAACAAATTACTTGCTCCAAAAGTTTTATTACTTATTCTTTACATCTTTAGTTAGGGTTTATAATATTATCATCCCCTATAATTGTTAACTCGTCATCAACTCTTATTTAAAAATTAAAATTATATTTAATATCCTTATATTACAAAACTTTAATACAAAACAGATTTATTACACTTACTGATCGATGAAACAGGGATTCCTAGTAAAAAAAAAATAAAATAAAAATTGACAAAAAATGTCTACATGTCATCAAATCAATAGCCTTAATCGAAAGATGAACCTTTGCATATATGTGTTGCGCAGCGTCTCTAGTATGGCCTTTAATCACGCCGCGTCACTTCGTTTAGTTCTGAACACGCAGCTAGCACGTAAACATGTCTACAACGATAGCATCTCCCGCCAAGCGTGAAGTGCGTGCGGTAATTCGATTTCTTCAGGCTGAGGGGTATAATGCGGCTGAAATTCATCGACGAATAAGTGATGTGTGTACGGTGAAACTTCAATGAGTAACTGCAAAGTGCGACAATGGTGCAGGAACTTTAAAGCAGGGTGTACAGATGTTCATGATGCAGGGGGTCAGGGAAGGAAGCGTGTGTCAACCGATGATCTCGTTGAGCGAGTGGATGAGGCGATTCGAGAAAATCGTCGGTTCACAATTTCTGTATTGAGCGATTAGTTTCCTGAAATTTCAAGGTCAGCTCTCTACACCGTTGTGAGTGAGAGACTTTAGTACCGCAAACTGTGTGCGAGATGAAATTCCAAGATGCTGTCCGACCGTCACGAAACAATGAGAATGAACGCCTCCCGAACGTTTTTCCAGCGCTACCACAATCAAGAAGATTTTTTGAACAAAATTGTCACAGGGGACGAAACATGGGTCCATTTAGAAACTGAAGAAACAAAAGAACAATCCAAACAGTGGATGCATTCTCATTCTTCCAGTAAACCAAAGAATTTCAAGCGAACCTTTTCCAGAAGTGGAAGTAAACAGAAAGTGTATGACTACTGTGTTCTGGGACCGGAATGGAGGTCTCTTGGTAGAATCCATGGAACGTGGCACGACCATCACTGCAGCCTCATACTGCGTGACTCTTCAACGTCTACGAAGGGGGATTCAGAATAAGCGGAGAGGAATGTTGTCATCAGGCGTTGTCTTTCTCCATGACAATGCTCGGCCGCACACTGCAGCTGTAACAAAGAAACTCCTGCAGCGTTTTCGTCGGGAAGTGTTTGATCACCCACTATACAGCCCGGACTTGGCTCCATCCGATTTTCACCTCTTTGCTCACATGAAACGCTGGCTAGGAGGACAACATTTTGGCATAGACATCGAGCTGCAGACCAGCGTAGAAACATGGCTGAAAACAGAGGCGACTCCGTTCTATGACGAGGGTATTGGAAAGTTGGTATCACACTACGACAAATGTCTAAATCGGAATGGCGACTATATAGAGAAATAGCGTAACTATGTAAGTACTTGTTATAAATAAAAAAAAAAATTATTTTCACTGTGGTTTTAATTTCCTGACCAATCGGACCTTGAAAAAAATATAAACCTCGTATTTTTAAATGAACTAGCAGAAGTCAATGTGGAAAAGTTGAACAGGGAAATCTAGTGTAATCTGTAGAATAAATAACACGTTTTAATGAATTAATATAGCATAAAAATAAACTGACTTGGATATTATTTTTATATACTCTAATTAAGAACGATCGCCTCAGTTAATATTAATTATATAACAACGGCGATATCAAAACTGGTTTTTAAACCTTCCGAGAATAGATTAAAACAGAATTCCAACACTGACATTTTAATATCATAAAACTGTTGTATATAGAAAATTGATAAGGAAATTTTATAACAAAAAAAATAATTTATATACGATTTTCCAACTTAGTAAACGAATACGTTTACATTTTTAAAAAAATGATTCCCTGAAATAAGTATAATTTATAAATATGAATTTCAAATAAGTTTTAAACCATTATTGAATACGAGATATTTATTGTTTTGTAAATTACCTGTATTATAATTAAAAAAAAAAACGCTTTAATATACCCAATGAAATCATCTGTCATTAAAATAATGTCGCTTGCTATCGGCTGGACAAAAGACATTGAGAAGTTTCGTAAGTTAAAAGTTCACAAAAAAAATTTATTTAATCTTTAGTGAATGAATAAATAAATCAATATTAATTCCCCAATAATAATATAATTACCAGTGGTAGTATATAAATAACAAGTTAAAGTATATATATATAAACTGCTTTGCTAAATCGATTACATAATATAAATAATTTAAATTATGGATCACTAGCAGAAGATAACTTTTAAGCGCTAGTGATATTGCTATAGAGTTAATATAATCAGGGCTTCCTTCGCTCGTCTGACCATCTAGAAAGGAGCTTTATCCCCACGTATTTGTTATCCTCATGATTGATAGATTTAAATATTTCACAGATATTCATTAATGAAAAAAAAATCTGATGTACACACCACATGACTTCCTTGTAAGCCTATTAAATTACACATACACATTTGTTTTTTTAATGAAAAGTACATAAAATTTTATTTCATTAATAACCTGTGACATTTTTTCATATTTTTTTTTTATTATTATAGTTGAATTATTATTTATCGTAAAATTTATTTTCAATCAAAGGTTAGTAATTATCAATATATTTAAATAAAAAGAGAAAGGGTTACAAAAAAGGAGATGAAATCTGATTCGAACCGATGTGCCTTCCCCTTGTAACATCCAAGTACTTCATTAATTAAAATTTTATTTGGTTATAACTCTGGAACCGATGAAAATAAGTACCAGTTATGATATATCTGAAAAGGTCTCAATGAGGGCTTATTACTGCAGTTAAGAAAAAGTCCAAAATCCAATCAAAAAGGAAGGTGTACAACTAGATGTTACAACAGTCCTAAATCCAAAATTTCGACATCCTACAGTTAATCGTTTTTGAGTTATGCGATATACGTACATACGAATATATGTAGTAGTGACGTCTTTACGAACAGACATCACTACTATATGAAATAAATACTTAAAAATAGAAAAAAATTTGCCTATTAATGTTCAATGCAAGAAGAAATAAGGGTCAACCGTTTTATATGAATTCAATGTTAAAATATTTTGACAGATTTAAAAAATATTTAAGAAAATAACATCATTCTGTAACAATATAAGGTTTAAATTATTTCTATTTGAATTCAAATTTTAAAAATGAAGTTGAGATATATCCTCATAACAATAATACACAAATACAAAAAAACAATATAGAATTAAAGATATATTTTACTTTTAGTTTCTCATTTAGAAGTAAATCAACAATACTAAAATTATTATTAAGTTGACGGAAAAAAAATTTCTGAATAGATCATTAAAAAAATATTTGCTAATTTAATGTCACCAACAAACCGTATCTAAATAATACTGTTACTGAACGCCAACTAAACATAATAATTAAAAAAATTATGCACATCGTCTGAGCGACGTTTTTTTAAAATAACAAATTAAATAAATAGTTCATATATGAATATATTATTCTTTTAAGTTAGCTGAAAAAGATTAACAATCCATGCTTTATATTAATTCAAGGCTGAACACGATCGCAAAAATAGAAACCAAACGTATCGTCATTCATTCATTAACCATAAAAGAATTAGCATAAATTGTAATATCTATAGTGTATACGACTTCAAGTAAGCATGATTATTTAATGATCTTGAATATTTTTCAAGTAAATACGAAGTTAAACACATAGTACAATATAAAACACACACACACACACCGTGTGTGTGTGTTCGTGAGAGAGATAGAGAGAGTGAGACCAATCGCGGTTTCGCCCGCGCTATTACTTGGCTCGCTTCGCTCGCCCTTCCTTTCTAGCTGGGAAGGGCAAAGAGGGCTCTGCTCGTTGGACCCTACTGTGTTGATTAAACCCATGCTAGTAGTAAGAATAATAATGATAAATACAAATTAAAGCCCGTTCAATTTATAAAAAATGTGTGTATTGTAATTTTATCAGAACAGTTTTGGTTAATACAAGACCCCCCACAAAACTACCTAGTAAAGGCAGTTACTTTTATAGGATTTTAATAATAGGATCGTGGATACCGGTGTTCTTTGGTGGTTGGGTTTTCAATTAACCACACATTTCAGGAATGGTCGACCTGTGACTGTACAAACTTACACTCATACATATCATCCTCATTCATCCTCTTAAGTAATATCTGACTGTGATTTCCAGAAGCTACACAGGAAAAAAAGGACCCGAAACTAACTAATCCAACGATTTTGTTTTGAAAACAGTCGAACTCTATCTTAAAAATATTAGTTACATAACTGGTTATCCGTACTTCGTATGAGTAAGAATGTATTTTGCTCGGTTACCCGAAAAATCACCACTAAGTGGCCGAATTTCGTTTCTGGTCTTTTTTATCTTTCTTCTACGTTTTTTAATCAAGTAACCGGAGGCAGTAATAATAGTAGCTGGGTTGGTTGAGGCGCCGCGCCAAACACAGTCACACCCCTTAAAAAAAAAAAAAAATTAATTAAAAGAAATCGAAATTCAAAAAACCCAAAAATAGCTTTTAGATATTTATCTGAATGGTATTTGCAAGCCTCAATCAAGTGAATATCTTTTTTAATATAATCGGAAATGGGGAAAATTTACAATCATTATTCAAATGTTTTTTTTTTACCTTTCTTCACCTATTTCAAGGTCGAATTTCCAAAAATCTAGAAATAGATCTTTAAATATTTTCATGAAAATTACACACACCGAAAATCAAGTTGATACCTTCACTTATCGAGAAATTAAAAAAAAAAAAATAGTAAATTTCATTGTTACTTCATATTAACTCTCTGAACTAGAATTTCAAAAAAAAAAATTCTTATTGTACACTTACGTAAGAATAACATGTATACAAATGTTCAATTCATCTTCAGTATTTTTTGCTAGGCGTTGATTATGAATGATTCAAGACATGTTATTGTTTATCTGTATCTAAAAAGCAACTTGTCCTGACCGACTGACTCATCAACGCCCAATAAAAACTGGATTCTGACAATTCTTTTAATTTCTACGCAATAAATGAAGATATCAACTTGATTTTTATTGTGTGTAAACTAATTTTTAGATTTTCTGAAATTCCACCTTGAAAGGAATGAAAAAAGAGTAAATAAATGTTGGATAATGATTTGAAATTTTCCCCATTTATGACTATACTAAACGAGATATTCATCAGATTTAGGCTTCCAAATACTCTTAAGATAAATATCTAAAAATTATCTCCGGTTTTTTTTTTAAATTTCGATTTTTTAAAGGATGCGACGGTGTACAACGGAGCGGCTTAATTAACACAGTTACTGCCACTATTACTGTACGTGCAACCCGACTGGCTGCATCTGCCTCCGGTTACTTGACTAGACAAACATAAAATAAAAAAAAAATTGGCCGCCACGGGAAACCCAGGTAACCAAAATTGACCGGCACGGGAAACCCAAGTAACCATATAGAGCAGGCGAAGCCGCGACGAGGATGCTAATATGTTACCGTGGAAGACTGATAACTAACAAATGTCGATAATATTCTCCAGGGAATGTCGACGCATACAAAGTGTGTCGGTGAAAGATCGAAATATTTGCTTATTCGGACCTTCGCCAGTACGTCGACAAACACAGATATAAACTCTGGCGAATGTCGAAAGGATAAATTAGAATTTAAAAAAAATATATACTGAGTACCCATCTCTAAGGTAAATAGATTACGAGAAACCCTCGTAAAAATAAAAGGAAGTTTATTAAAGTCAAATATAACCTACAACCCACCGGGTTGGTCTAGTTGGTGAACGCGTCTTCCCAAATCAGCTGATTTGGAAGTCGAGAGTTCCAGTCAATCATTTTTACACGGATTTGAATACTAGATCGTGAATACCGATGTTCTTTCGTGGTTGGGTTACAATTAACCACATATCTCAGGAATGGTCGAACTGAGACTGTACAAAACTACAGTTCATTTACACTCATACATATCATCCTCATTCATCCTCTGAAGTATTATCTGAAAGGAAATTACCGGAGGCTAAACAGGAAAAAAAAGAATAGAAATATAACCTACGCTTGCTAACTTCGTCTAATAACGATATATATATACAAATTCTATGTTATTCTCTAACATTGGAGGCTTAATCAAATTCACCGAATTTACAAAAAAAAATTAATAAAATTTTCAGCATTTTTCATCAACGATAATGATACAAACAAATGGTCAGATGGCTTGCCCTTTGTTCAAATATTTTTATTCAACTTTCACCATCAGTGCACGCTGTAATGTTCTTAGTGTGTGTCGCAACTATACTCTACCCATTTAAAATAAGACTTGAAAAAATATTTTATCGAGTAAACGCCCAAAGAGGAAACAGATTCTGTAGTTTCAATATTTATAAAAACAATAAACAGTAATTATAATAATTTTGTTAAATCTTGTTTTATTTTTCTTTCTTTATTGGACACAAATGTGGTGTGTCGATAATTATGTGCCACAGTCGATAATACAAATCGATACCACAAAGTTACTCTCATATGAAGAGAAATTTCACTCATAATTGATTAAACACTTTTATATAAATTTTATGTCATTTATATTTTTAACGGTCAACATTTTTATAACTGCATATTACAGTTAACTAAAACATACAATATACTTGTTCTGCAAACTTAAAAAAATTCGATAATGTCGACAAAGTATTCAATTTACTTAATGTCACAAAATATGTTGTAGTAACATTTTCCTGAAGGTATTTTCTAAAATTTTAAGCAATTAAAAACCAGTAAATAAGTTAAATAATAGTAAGAAAAAAATGTTTTATATATGTTTAAATAATTATTAAAATAATGGATGAAAGATTAAAATCTGTTGACAAAGATAAAATTGTCTTTTATTTTAACATCTCATGTAATAGAATTTAAACACAAAAATTCATTACTAACATAAAATAAAAGATTTAAAAAAAAAGGATTAATGAACCAATAGAATTTATTGATTAAATTTAATGTTGTTATAATAGAAAAATTAAACATTTAATAATATTTTCTTAGATAACAAGCATTCACAAACGAGAGTGACATGTGTAAACAACACGAACTAAATAAGATGAAATTTTTTTTATAATACCAATTAAACTTTACATAAATAGTAAGTATATGTAAATATTGAAATATAATGAACGATTTGTGGAAAAATAAATATAATCTACAACCACTAAAACGTAAATAAATATTTTAATTTTATCAGTATGGGTATAACATCCAACCAAATATCGTATTTAAATCCGGTAGGTTCCTTTGTAATAAAAATTTAACTTAAAAAAAAAATCGGGTGAAGCTGTGTGGGGGTGCTTTTACATTACATACTTTGGATGATAAATTTGAAGAATACAGAACAATTAGTTTAACTAGTCATGCATCAAAAATCTTAACTAGAATTCTATACAGAAGAATTGAGAGGAGAGTGGAAGAAGTGTTAGGAGAAGACCAATTTGGTTTCAGGAAAAGTATAGGGACAAGGGAAGCAATTTTAGGCCTCAGATTAATAGTAGAAGGAAGATTAAAGAAAAACAAACCGACATACTTGGCGTTTATAGACCTAGAAAATGCATTCGATAACGTAGACTGGAATAAAATGTTCAGCATTTTAAAAAAATTAGGGTTCAAATACAGAGATAGAAGAACAATTGCTAACATGTACAGGAACCAAACAGCAACAATTGAAGAACATAAGAAAGAAGCCGTAATAAGAAAGGGAGTCCGTCAAGGATGTTCCCTATCTCCGTTACTTTTTAATCTTTACATGGAACTAGCAGTTAATGATTTTAAAGAACAATTTAGATTCGGAGTAACAGTGCAAGGTGAAAAGATAAAGATGCTACGATTTGCTGATGATATAGAATTCTAGCCGAGAGTAAAAAGGATTTAGAAGAAACAATGAACGGCATAGATGAAGTCCTACGCAAGAACTATCGCATGTAAATAAACGAGAACAAAACAAATATAATGAAATGTAGTAGAAATAACAAAGATGGACCACTGAATGTGAAAATAGGAGGAGAAAAGATTATGGAGGTAGAAGAATTTTGTTATTTGGGAAGTAGAATTACTAAAGATGGACGAAGCAGGGGCGATATAAAATGCCGAATAGCACAAGCTAAACGAGCCTTCAGTAAGAAATATAATTTGTTTACATCAAAAATTAATTTAAATGTCAGGAAAAGATTTTTGAAAGTGTATGTTTGGAGTGTCGCTTTATATGGAAGTGAAACTTGGACGATCGGAGTATCTGAGAAGAAAAGATTAGAAGCTTTTGAAATGCGGTGCTATAGGAGAATGTTAAAAATCAGATGGGTGGATAAAGTGACAAATGAAGAGGTATTGCGGGCAAATAGATGAAGAAAGAAGCATTTGGAAAAATATAGTTAAAAGAAGAGACAGACATATAGGCCACATACTAAGGCATCCTGGAATAGTCGCTTTGATATTGGAAGGACAGGTAGAAGGAAAAAATTGTGTAGGCAGGCCACGTTTGGAATATGTAAAACAAATTGTTAGGGATGTAGGATGTAGAGGGTATACTGAAATGAAACGACTAGCACTAGATAGGGAATCTTGGAGAGCTGCATCAAACCAGTCAAATGACTGATGACAAAAAAAAAAAAAAATTGGATGAAGTTCCTCCAAGCTACAGACCGAACAACTTATCTGCAGAGTTAAATTGGAGGGACCAGCACCATCGTAATACTTTTTTCGAACAAATCTGAAAGTCTCTAATGAAAGATTTTAGTTCCTTCATTTGGTCAACTCCACAGATAAAAGTGGTCGGTCTGTATGTCAGCGAGTCACTTTTAGTGAATTGGATTGAAATAAAAACGAGAAATTTAATTTTAACGTAAAACAGACACTAAATTGTACAAGATATTTAATTTCGATTAATATTCAACGACAATTTTGTTCAACATCGGTTCTGTGAAATGGGAAGTAAGAGACATAAGGCATAATAAGCAGCGGTACAGGTGCTTGCGCCGTGCCAGCTTTGCGACGCTCCCGTGACAGCTCGGTCGCTCGGCACCGGTGCCTGTGCGTAGCCTATACATAACCTCCCCTTTCCAACGATACGTGTAATTTATATTTCCGGCCAGCTTGTGCGCGGTCTGAGGCTAACATTTAATTGTTATATTTTTTTACACATAAATTATTCAAAGTACACTTATTACTTAAATCGATGTATCTCGAAAAATTCTTAACACAAACGCACGAATCACCGCGCTATCACATCTAAAGTCGTGAGCTACACTGTATGGAAATGGGCGAGAACGCAAGTTTTGGCCGATCTGCGCTGTGTCCTCTCTCCGCCAAACCGCTCGCCAGTGACGCAAATTCAAATTCGTATCCGCGAGCTGACCATTTAAGTTATAAAATGACACCGCATTTACGTCTCCGAGAGTAATAGAGAATTATTAAAGCAGGACGATATAGATCTTTTTATTACGCTATAAATTTCTGTTCTGATACCCGTATGTTTCTAGTTACATCTAGACCATTCATTCTCAAACCTTCACGCCCATATTGAGAATTAAAAATTTTCTAGCGCCCCCAAAATTTTTAAACTTACCACCTGTTAAAAATAATAAATTGCAGCTGCTGTTTTTTAAGATGCGCTCTTAAAAACAGCAATAGCAAATTTTGATCTAGCAGCTAGATCAAACCCCTTTAATTTCCATATTTATCTGTATACGTTGCTTACATCAGGAGATGTGTAGCATTTTCTGCATATCTCCTTTTCTCCGGAGATACGCCTTTCTCTTTAAAGTAGAATATTTCTGTTCACAAAAATCGAGGTTAAAGCTAAAGTCTTAAGCTTTTAAACGATTTTGATACAGTTTACTGGAAAAAATTTCGTTTCCCCCAGGCGCTCGATCAAACAAAGAAAACCTATCAAAAAAATTTTTCTTCTTCTGATTTTTACTTCCTTGTACGAAGTAAAAGGAAGTATTGTGATAGCGAAAAATTTCGGTTTTCAGATTTCAACGGTAATATCCATTTTGACCATCCCTGAATCTGTTTTGACTAGTCTCGGCGTGACGTCTGTACGTATGTATGTATCTCGCCTAACAAAAAAAGATTAACCGTACAATGTTGAAATTTTGGGTTTAGGACTGTTGTAACATCTAGTTGTGCACCTCCCCTTTTTGATTGCAATCGACTGGACCAAAAGTGTCCAAAAAAATCCAAAATCCAAATATTTTTGATTTTTTCTTAACTTCAGTAACAAGCCCTAATTGAGAGTTTTTCAACAATATATCATAAGTGTTACTTACTTTCATTGATTCGAGAGTTATAGCCAAATAAAACTTTTAATTAATGAAATATTTGGATCTTAGGGGGAGAAGGTACATCGGTCCGGATCAGACTTTATTTCCCTTTCTTTTAATTTAAACATATTGATTTATTAATAATTATTAACCTCTCATGGTAAAAACATTTTACGATGAATAATAATAAAAAATAAAATAATATCAAACGTTTTTAATGAAATAAAATTTTATGGACTTTTCATTTTAAAAAAAAATGTGTAAATGCAATTTATAGACAGGCGTACGAGGAAGTCATGTGTGTCCACATCAGACTTTTTTTTTAATTTTATTATTTTTGAAATCTGAAGTATACTCTCAAAAAGTAGAGTATTCAAGCTTTAGTTTTTTTTTATTCCTCTCTCTAAGCCTCTTGGGTTGCAAAGTTAAAGTGGTTTTAATAAATCCATTTTAATCAAAAACTATAGTGTCCCTTTAATTTATTGTACTACGTATTTAATTTTAGTTTTATAAGGAAAACATAATTTCTGTTTTTTTTTTTTTAATAATCCATCGCCTTTCTAAACCGTTTTGAACGCCCCCAATTTTCTGTGGTCCTTCTACCGCTCTCCCCCTCCCCCATTGAAGGCAGCCGCGCCCACAAGAGGGCGATATCACCCACTTTGAGAACGAATGAGTTAGATAAAAAAAAAAAAAACAAATATTTGTATCTACGCATGCGTCCCACTGCTTTTTACTTTATATCTCACGATTGACAGACCCGATTTTTTTCCAATTTGGCTCAAATTGGAAGGGGGTGGAGGATATCTCGAAAAAAAACAATTTCGATTTTAATCACAGGCATTTTAGAGAAAATTTTATTAAAACAAATTTTTACCTAAATTGCATACATAAATCCCAAAAAAATTATTGTTAAATTCAAACCCATGTCTTAAAATTGAAATACAATTTTATTTTGTTCTTATCTTTCATTTATCTGTTCGGTTTAAATATTTTTTGAACGTTTATACTTCATCTGCATACCTTTCCTGTCGAGAAACTTCTACAATAGATTCTATCGAGCTATCGAGAAACTTCTACAATTTTTTAAAATTATACTGGACCTAAAATGCAGAAATGTTTTTTTGATAAATTTCTGTCTCTTATTTGGCCTTTATTACAGGGGGGGGGGGGGTGTTAAATTTAGGGCTAAAATATACTTAAGTAAATTTGTTAAAGTTAAACCCCATTCATGAATATTTTGTAAAAAAAGTTTCTTAAAGTTTATTACCCACCTCTAAAAAATATACATTCCGTTTTTTTTGTTTCTAATTCTTTTTTAATTTTTATTATAAATACCTGAAAAAGTTATGTAATACTGTGCCAGCTTAAATGAACAATGCAGAAAGATTTTATAAATTACATTCTTTTAATACATTTCTTTTCCTTACAAGCAAGAATTGCTGAAACTTTTAACCTTTCTGGACAGACAGAGAGGGGGAGGAGAAAGAGATAATAATAATAATAATAATTAAATCCTGTGTGTATTATGAATTAAACGTCCAAATCAATTGTAATATTTAAAGATGAATGATTTACGAACATTGAAGTTATATACTAACGGAGGTAACGTGTACAGATTTTGTTCTTTGTTATTTTATTTATTTATTGTACTCTTCACAATTAAATCAATAAAGAGATTTGTAAAATCTAATTCTGTTTTACTTAAAATTAATTTGATTTTTTTCATAAAAATTACAAAAAAAATAAAAAATAAATAAATAATGAAAAAACCGATTTCGTGACGCAAATGACAGCGTCTCAGCTTTTCATCCGGAGGTCTCGGGTTCTAATCCCGGTCAGGCATAGGACTTTTCATACGCTACAAAATCTCATTTTCTTATCCCACGCACCAGCTTCAAGCTTATGTGACGATATCAATAAATAAAAAAGCAGTTGCGACAACCTGTATACATATATATATTTTTTAGATCATTAAAATAGTAATTAAGATTTCCGGTTAAAAAAAGTAAAAACCATTTAAAATTAATCATTATAATTTCTGTGACGTACATAAAATTTAAAATAAATGACAATTCAAAATTTAACAAAAAAAAAAAAATTACATAAGCTTAAGCAAGTAAACTAACTAGTTCCTTCACTGTGTTATTTATAACTGCAAACATAATTTATATTTTTTTGAACGAATTTCTTAATGTATTTCCTGCGATTAACAATATTTCCTTGAGGTCATACGTCGAAATATTTTACGAATACGTACTAAATTACTGACATTAAATTTAAGGAACAACCAAAATATAATGATTTACGCAAATACAATAGGCGTTTCATGCAATGTTACAGGCAACTATTTGCTTAATTAAAAATATAAAAATATTCTTTAATGATCAATTTATTTGAATTTAAGTTTTTGTTACTGAATAATAATAATAATAATTGCGTTACTATTGTTGAGCGCATAATTAAAGCAAAGGGGGGTGTACACGACAAATAATATAATTTTATATATAAACATTGTTAAATTCAAAAGAAAAACTAATTACGCAACAAAAATGTATTTTTTTTATAAGAAAAATTTATTATTATAAATAAGTTTTGTTATGGCTAGTAAAACACAATTAATTAATTGTACCATTTTAAATTTTATATCAAGTCGGATATTAAACATTCACGTATTATAACACACATTTTATCGATTTATTTACTTATAATAAAAAATAACGACTATTCGTCAACAGTTGTATTATAAGAAGGCATTGCTTGAATTCCATAGAATAAATGATCATTTGTTATTAAGTTATTTCATCAGAAATCACTTAACTAAGTAAATATAATACTTAAAAATATTTTTATGAAATACAAACTGTAATTTACACCATAAATTCCTAACATATAATCATTTTATTTGCGAGTACCATTTTTATTGTTAATAAAAATAAAATAATATAATTATAAAACTAAAATCTTACAAGTAAGGATATATTATCTGAAAATGACGTATCATACTTTCTACGATAAATATCAGTTTGTTTCCTATAAGATTTAAAGAAAGGCTCTTCTTTCAGTGAAGTCTGTTAAGGTATTGAAAAATTATGCCTTAAAATAATAAACGTGAATTTCAAAACAGTTCAATGAAGTTAACTTCTGTTTCTAATACCATCTGCGAATCGAATTAATTACTATATATACACACACACACACACGTTACCGTGAAAGATCGATAGCTAGCAAATGTCGATATTCTCCGGTGAATGTACGACACATACCCAAATACGTCGGTAAAAGACTAATATTAGCTTATACAGGTCTTCGCCAGTATATATCTACAAATAAAAATAAGCTCTGATGAGGATATCGCCCGATACCAATCTCTTAGGTAAATAGATTACGAGAAACCCTCGTAAAAAAGGGAAGTTTAAATTTACGATCACCTACGGATCACTAGCCTCGTCTAATTAACATTAAAATACAACTTATACATGTTATTCTACAACACTGAAGGTGATTAATAAATTCACCGCATTTATAAAAACATTTAATCAAATTTTCAGCATTCTATAAACTGAAAGGGCCAATCAGGATATACAGAAAATGATAACTGCATGAATGAACGGTAACGATACAAAAAATGGTACCATTCGTGGCCTGGCGCGAATGGTAGCGTCTCGGCCTTTCATCCGGAGGTCCTGGTTTCGAATCCCTGTCAGGCATGGCATTTTTCCGAATGCTACATTTCCATATCCCACACGCAGAACCTTCAAACCTTATGTGGCGATATCATCAAGCAAAAAAAAAAAAAATAAATAAATAAATGGTCAGATGGTTTGTCCTTTGTTCAAAATTTTTTTTTATAAAAGTTGATTTTTGTTTCATTAAACAATCATCAGTGCATTCTGAATATCATCAGTATTCCAGTAAGATTGCCATATTGATATTTTACAAGATATTTGATTCAATGAAAAAGGCACAGTAGGAAAACCACTTAACTCCTCACTTTCAATAGTATATTGATGGATTTTCTTTTTTCAAGAATTGATATGTCATATTACCAAGTGATTAATCGATTTGTAACAGTTCACATAAATCCATTACGGCTATGGCCTTAATTCAGATATAAATTTTTAAATAATAAAAAAGCTTCCGATGATGGCACGTACGACCCTGATGGTATGAGAGAGAGTGTTGAGGGAAAGGAATACGAAATGCATGCCTGGAACTAATTAGTTTAGGGCCGGGAAGGGCAATTCCCCTGTGGAGGGGCATCTCGGCTATCCGGAAGCGGAAGTCGCGTTGTTCCTATGATCCAGAGAAGACTCCGATGGGGGGGCCTCTAAATGGTCAAGTCAGGGTGGGGCAATCTGCTGCCACGACACTCCGGAGCGATCGAGATAAATACTTTAAGGCTGTACAGGTCGCTCTGGGAGTGTTAAAACAAAAAAATAAAATAAAAGCAAAATAAAAGTTTCTTATTAAAAAAAGATTTAATTGGTTTACAGCATTTAAAAAAAGGATTTTATTTAACTGCAATAATGGGAGAATAATTTGTCAGTCGAATACTTATTTGTTGCCCTTCGTTACATTAAATTATAAAATATTAAAACTGGTTTTCCTATTTTTATTTTGTACTTTGGAATGATAGTATTAACTATTTTACTTTTAACACCATTTTATCTACGATTTCGACATTAAAAAGGAGGAAAGAGAAAGTTTCATATATTCGAAAAAAACGTAGCCCAGTATTTATTTTTTTTCTAAAGGGATGAATTTTTTTAAAGAAAAAGAAATTAAATTGTCTTTTAGATTACTAAAAAATAATTTTCCATTTTTTATCGCAATCACTGGAGATTAAAACATTATTGTTATAGAGTTATGATATTTATCCTATCGGTGTTCGATATTTAAAATATTTCCGCGCAAAAATTCAATAATAATAGTTATAAAAATGGATAAAAATACAATATATTTTACTGCATTTCAGAGACATAGTTAATAATGTTCCGTCTAGTTTTAACGTCATACCTTTGCATTGTTTTTATCAAGATAAGTTACTGGAAGCAATTTCTTTTTAAAAAAACGATCACCATTTTTATTTTTCCAACTATTGCTGTTGCAACAGCATAGCTATGAAAGGAAAAACCACAGGGTTGGTCTAGTGGTAAACTCGTCATCGAAAATCAACTGATTTCGAAGTTGAAGAGTTCTAAGTTTCAATCCTAGTAAAGACAACTTTAAATTATACGGATTTGAATAGTAGACCATGGATGGATACCGGTGTTATTTGGTTTTTTTCCTGTTTAACATCCGAGAATCACCGTCAAATATTACTTCAGAGGATATATGAGGATGATATGTATGAGTGTAAATGAAGTGTAGTCTTGTACAGTCTCAGTTCGACCATTCCTGAGATGTTTGGTTAATTGAAACCCAACCACCGAAGAACATCGGTATCCACGATCTAGTATTCAAATTCATATAAAAGTAACTGCCTTTACTAGGATTTGAACGTTGGACCTCTCGACTGAAGCGTTCATCACCAGACCAACCCGAAGGGTTGTTTTTTGGCGGTTGATTTCAATTAACCACACATCTCAGAAGTGGTCGACCCGAGACTGTATAAGAGTACACATCATCCTCCATTCATCCTTTGAAGTAATACTTTAGGTGATTCCGTTCGTTAAATATAAAGAGAGAAACGAAAATTTTGAATATAAGGATTTTTACAAATATTGACATTTCAAGACCCCTTTGCTGAAAAAAAACTTACAGAAATGTGTACATATATTGGCCAATATTTTGCTTAATATTTCTGGACTGGCTTAACATAAATTCCTAGAAAATACGGCATAAAAAAATGCTTCAAAAAATGAAAGGGTATTTTGATAGCATTAAATTTTGAACAAAATTGAAAAAAAAACGGGGAAGCTAGTTTCTTTCATTTTGTTATCTTGCATCGAAATAAATGTTTGTATGTTAATACAAAAATTATGACTTATCTATTATCTTTGATACCGATACGAGACTAAATAATCAATATTCCAATTAAAAGAAATTGTATTTTGTCGTTTTATGTTTATAGATTTTGATGTTAAAAAATATATCCACAAAGATTGCGAATCACCGAGGAGTAAACAGATATTTTATAATGGAACGCATATTTAGTAGCAAAAGTTCGTAAATAATTTTACATGTTTTTAATTCCTGGAACGAATTGGGAAAGGATGCAACACAGACAAACAACATTAAAATTAATATATACAACAAAGTCCTTCAACTAAGAGGCGGTTGGATATAATTCGAAGAAATATTTTTTCTACGAAATCTCTAGCACAATTTCTACCTATATTTCATCATAATTCTAAAATATAAACCTAAACGATATTATATTTATAGAAATGGAAATATCTCACGTATGCGTAAAATTAAAACCTGTCTGATAAAAACTTGTCCCGGAATTTTTAACTAATAATTTTTCATTCTTATTGACAAACGAACCATCCTTATAACAAGCTAATTAGAAAATCCATAAAACTGACACTCTAGTTATTATTTTAAAATTAAATTTCTGGGCGGCTTCATAACTCAATTTTTTATGACAGACTTTATTAATTTAAATTTAATAACAATCAGATACCGGATATTATTTGAATTTTACAGAAAAAAAGTGTTAAAACATTAAATAAATTAGTCTAATGTTTTTAGAAACTTATTTGGTTAATGTGATAATTTTTAATACAAAATAATTTGTTAAAACAAATTTGGCAATAAGCAAAACATCAATGAATTTGAATATCCAACTAAATTTTTATATAAAAATTTTACTATTAAAGGAGTAAGTGCTTTGTTATTTTGCTGTTCGCTAGTCAAGTAAAGTGAATCAGTTTTTTAATTATTTTGAGAAATTGGAATAACAAATATTTACCTGACAAATTTAAAGATAAGTATCTATCCAATATGATTCTATGTGGAAACTTAATTATACAGCATTACGTAGTCTTATAAACGTCTTAAAGCGATTAAAACGTTATACAGAGTGTTTCTAAAATGGTGAGCTGGCTATATTTTTTCGAATTCTACTTGTAAAACTGAAAAAAAAAATATTCTTAGGAAAAATGGCAATTTTTCCTTCGTTCTCCCCTGTCCGCAATTTTGCTATTTTTATATAAAAATTTATATCTCCAGTTCGGATAGAGGAATCACATTATATATTTGGTAAGCGTCATTGTAATAAAATGAGCAAAACATCAGGACTTATACCTTCGCAAATTACAAAATGGCGGCCATTTTTATTTTTCAATCTGTTTTATCTCCATAAATATAAGTTTTATCAAAATGTATATTATTTGCTAAATATTTTTTTATTTTGAAGAAAATTACATTTTATTTTACCTGTATAAAAACATCGTATAACGTTTACAAAACGAATTTTGCTACAAGATTAACATCTTGTTAATCTTGTAGCAATTAAAAGTTAATCTTGTAGCAAAAATTAGTTGAAGTTACAAGATTAACAAGATGTTAATTTTAGTAAAGAATTTTACAAGATGCTTAAATAAAATACGGTGCGTGAACGTGTATGGTGTTTGTGTAGGCTCGCACGTAAAATATATACCTAATACGTTAAAGAATAAAGGTAGGCTACAAATGTTTCAAATTTCATATTTTTAAACAGATTTATGTATTTTATACCAGAAAATAATATAATTATGATTCTACTAGTACTGATGATTTCTCGCGTTTTTATGAAATTCCAACATCCGATGGAATGGAGTTTTTTTTTTTAATCTCAAATTAAAATATACATTTTTATTTACGTGATTAAGCGTAGTTGCGCTCAGGTATAAAACCTGAATTTATCGCGTGTTACTTAATTTATTGAAAATTTCAACAACCTTTTTTTGGGAAATCAATTAAAGAGTATGATTTGTATAAATCTGGTAAAAAAAAATCAACATTTTTGCAAACGGATTAAGGGATTAAGATACAACGGTCTGCGTGAATCATTTTTAGGTTAGAATTATGTTAACCCACCGGGTTGATCTAGTGGTGAACGCGTCTTCCCAAATCAGCTGATTTGGAAGTCGAGATTTCCAGCGTTCAAGTCCTAGTAAAGCCAGTTATTTTTACACGGATTTGAATACTAGATCGTGGATACCGGTGTTCTTTAGTGGTTGGGTTTCAATTAACCACACATCTCAGGATTGGTCGAACTGAGAATGTACAAGACTACACCACTTCATTTACACTCATACATATCATCCTCATTCATCCTCTGAAGTATTATCTAAACGGTAGTTACCGCAAGCTAAACAGAAAAAAGAGGTTAGAATTAATTATGTTACAACGAGATAAATTTTTCATTTTTCACCAAAATTATTGTAAAATTACAAAATAATTTTTTATTAGTTGGATTCAGTCACAGAAAATAACGTTGTAACGTAGATTTTAGATTGGAATTGCTTTAAATTATTGGAAATGATGACGTAATATTAATTAGTGCATCAACGGTAAAAGATATTGTTGATGCACTAAGCACAAAGAAGGTGAAGAAAGGGAAACCGATCAAAGGTAAAGAAAACAGTTAAGTTTTCAAAACATCCTGTGAAGGCGCGCTGCTCCCCTAATAATTTTTGAACAAATTTTTAAAATTTGTTATAGTATAAAAATTTTGGCACTCCGTTGTTATAAATAGCGTATTACTGAAGGATGTCTGTTAGCTATCAGTGAAAAAGTGACCACCAGCCGGTAATTCAAACTACCTTTTATTTTACATCAAATATTACATATAAAACCACACAATATCTAATATGAAAAAAATTAAATAAAAATTTATTTAAATAAATTAAATTTAATAATACTGCAAATAGATAAATCTTAATTTTTCCGAGTATAAAACACAATAAGTATTTAAATTTTAAAGGTAACTGATTTCTTGTCTAAGAATGGCTGTTTTCACACTTACCGACTTGACACCGACGCCGACACGAACCGACATCGACAGTATTTTCACATTACAATTTTCAACTTACTCGTAGTTGTCTACTGGTTTCAGTGATTTTTACCTTAGTGTTTTTTAATACTCAAATTTTAAAAAAAAATAATTGTTATTTATTTAAGATGAGTAAATTTAACAGACAAAATTTTAACAACAAGACTTACTTTCTACAAGTTCAATTATTAAAGTTACTACATCATATTTAAAATTAGCCATATCTTTTAAGTTTTTTTCCAAATCCAAAAAATATAAATATTCTTTTATAAATTGTAACTTGCAGTAGACACGCATCTAGTACAAAAAAAATAACGAACTGAGACGACACAGTAGCAACGATGACGGGGAACCGACAGCTTGGCGACATGTCAGCGCCTGAAACGACCCGACACCGGCATGTCGGCGAGTGTGAAAGGTGTTCTTAAGTTGTTAATTTTTACGACAGCCGACATCGTGCCGATATAATGTCGGTAAATGTGAAAACAGCAAATGACGGCTCGCTTAGTAGGCAAAGTTTTGATTTTCATTATTTCTTCGATTCGAAGAGATCATTACAACCCCGATTTGTCTATATTCTATTTAACCTACCTAAACAAATAGTGAAAACATTATCTTTTAATTTTTTTTCGTGAAAATTGATCATATATTTTCAAAGAATCAAATCAAAATATTTACAAAGTCGAAGACAGAACATTTAAACATATACAATGAAGGTGGCAAACATTATTACACGATATTCTTTTCGAAAATATTACACAGATTTAAAATTGAATCCGAATAAATTTGAAATAGATCTGTCTGCTGACATCACATCCTCTTCTGCCTAACATAGGATCCAATATAGTGCACGATTGTGTTACAAACAAGGAACATAGTTAAATAAATCTCACTTCTCTTTTTCTGTTTAGCCTCCGGAACCACCGTAAGATAATTACTTCAGAGGATATGTGTGAATGTAAATGAAGTGTAGTCTTTTACAGTCTCAGGTTGACCGTTCCTGAGATATGTGGTTAATTGAAACCCAACCACCAAAGAACACCGGTATCCACGATCTAATATTCAAATCCGTATAAAGTAACTGCTTTTACTAGGATTTGAACCTTAAACTCTCGACTTCGAAATCAGCTGATTTGAAATGAGGTAACTACTAGACCAGCCTGGTGGGCTTAGCTAAATAAATCTACAACAAATAATCTGAAAAGACTTCCGAATCGTAAAGTAATCCGCTCCAATACTTAACATTTTAACTTTTAAGAATATTTCCCAAAACGGGTATATTTTTTTCCAGAAACCAAGTATTACTTCAATTCTCATCAATACGCGAGGATTATTTTTTTTCCATTTATATAAAACCTCTTTTATAATTACAAAAACAGTAAAAGGTATCATGCTGTGAAGTAAAAACAAAATTAAAATGAAATAAAATTAAGAATTTTTTTTTACAAAACATATTTTAGATCTTAAGAGCAAAATTACTGAAATTAAAACGTTACTTTTTACTTTCCCGTCTAGACAGCATAATAGCAGAGCTTTATACCGGATCTTGACGTTTTGATATCTAAGGAACCCAAAAATGTTGGCCTCTAAATCACCTTATATCTCCAAAACTACAGGACCGATTTTGACCAAACTTGATCAGATTACTTCTACATATGGAGCAAGGATGCCGTTAAATTTTCAACTTAAAACGTCAAGGGGGTGAGGCTGTAGAGGAAGGTCACCCTCAGCATCTCGAGATTTCGCCTAATAAGGTCATAATTTTTCTTAGGCACATTTTTTGTTTACGATTAAAAAATAACATTATTTACAAAAAAAGTTTCAAAAATCATACCCCCCCCCAAAATGCTGTTGTAGTCGCCTGCTGTGTTGTGACGTCACAAGTGAGCGTTAGAATTAAATAAATGATTAATATTAAAGTATAAAAAAGTAACTCGGTCTGGCTGGGTCTCGTACTCGATCGAACGATTGAATGGTGGGTTAATCCTCGTGGCTACACCGGTCTGCCGACAGTACAAGAAATATGTTCTATGAAGGTTGTGAAATTACATTTGTTTAGTTAGGTGACCCGCTGCTAGTACTGCCACACCCGCGCGAATTAAATACGGTATGCGCGCGCTTTATTTCGAATCATTGATTTAAATAAACAAAAGAATACTATTTTTAAATAAAATGTTAAGTATTTTAAATTATGTGTGTGTAAGCCGTGCATCAGAAAGAATTGTGTTGTCGGCTTCTTCTTTTTCCTGTTTAGCCTCCGGTAACTACCGTTTAGATAATTCTTCAGAGGATGAATGAGGATGATATGTATGAGTGTAAATGAAGTGTTAGTCTTGTACATTCTCAGTTCGACCGTTCCTGAGATGTGTGGTTAATTGAAACCCAACCACCAAAGAACACCGGTATCCACGATCTAGTATTCCAATCAATGTAAAAATATCTGGCTTTACTAGGACTTAACGCTGTAACTTTCGACTTCCAAATCAGCTGATTTGGGAAGACGCGTTAACCACTAGACCAACCCGGTGGGTTTATGTTGTCGGCTGGTTTTTTTTTAATACAATCACCTCTTACTTAGGACAAGACAGTGTATTGTGCATAATAATGCACTCATTTTCAATAAAATTAAATATATGTTTTTCTTACTTTACATTACCTGTCATACTATTTTTAATCGATAGAGTGCACGGAAAGCACTGAAATAAAACATATTAAATAAATTCGCTTTCTCTGATAGTAATGATGTTTAACATACAACCTGTTGCTATGATAAACGAAACGCTAATATTATTTCCATTACGGTTGATGTGTAAAAATTTTACACGGGTCTGGTGATAAAGGCAATGAAAAACTACTTCACTTCTGTTTTCCTAATAACATTACAGATATTTTTGCGTACGTCTC
The DNA here is from genome assembly GCF_047948215.1 of Lycorma delicatula. Classification (NCBI taxonomy): domain Eukaryota; kingdom Metazoa; phylum Arthropoda; class Insecta; order Hemiptera; family Fulgoridae; genus Lycorma; species Lycorma delicatula. Next base: position 17,219,985 of record NC_134457.1, read on the forward strand.
AATCTTGTGGAGAAATAATTTTACCTTATGTTAAATAGATGAAAACCATTTTATTACCGCCCGCACAAAACTTAAATATTTTTATCGGTAAAAATGAGATTATAATCGAAAAAACAAAACAGTCGTTCAAAAATCAAAACTGAATCGGTCATTTCATAATGTCAGAAAGAAAATATGAGATACCTTGATATATGTATGTAAAATAAATTCAAAGGAAAGAGAAACGGTTGAATATATGAACCAACGATTAGCCTATAGGTAACTTAACGGTTATATATTTATAAATAGAAATAACCAACAATGGATTAATAATATTAAACAATGGTTGTACTTTATTTTCATTACGAAGAACAGTCACTACTCTTAATAGCATTTAAGCACGCTTTTGTCCAGGTCAAGTAATTTCAATGGAATCCATGCAGAGACAGCTGTATTCATATAATTATGATTGTAATGATAATTTACTATTAAAAAAAGAAGAAAAATTACGTCAAAATATTATTTATAAGCGTACTTTTACTTACGATTTAAATCTAAAATAACAATAATAATAATAACAGTGGTAGGTCACAAGTTCGATTCTCCAGCTATTTATTCAAAACAATAATTACCTGCGGTTAACTAAGAAGGAAAAATTTCCTACTTTCCTTTAACAACACAATATGTCCAATAATTAAAGAAAACGTTGGAACCGATTAAAATAAAAATAATTATACAACAAACATTTTGATAATACTTTATTCTTAATTAAGTACGAATTAATAATTTAACGTACATATAGATCTAAATTTGAATACATTAATTAATTTAAAACGAATTTAAAGAAAAATTTCTTTGATTTTAATTAAAAAAAGGATCATTCTGATAAAGTCCTTCATATGGATTGTGCTTTTCTACGGATGGGAATGAGATGTCGACAATGAGGGTTGAACAGGAAAGAAATGCCGAAGAGCTTTTGAAATGGGATGCTACCACAGATCGATGAAAGTCGAATAGGATGATAGTGTCCTTTGAGGAGGGTCGATGTGATATAGCTTTATCTCTTAAATATTTTAAAGCAAAGAGGATACAAAAGGGTTCGCCATTTGTTAAGGCACGATGGGTTAATTAAAACGAAAATAGGAGGTACTGTGGGAGGGGGAAAAAGCTAGAGGTAGGCCAATACTGAAGTATAATCATGAGATTATGGATCGTAGAGTTTAAGGGACTAGCGGAGAAGCGTAATGTATGGAAATCGACTACAAGGATTGGCAGAAAAAGAGCAAGAATAAGAAAAATAAAAGTTTTCGTTTGTTATTTTTACATTTTATGATATATATATATCTTCGAATATAAGAATTCCTCTGCTGCTTTTATAACAAAAAAAAAAAAAACAAAAAACGAGCAAACTTAGGCCAAATTTAGATAAGTTTCCATTGCACTGCTATGCAATTTGCATAACATATAATAAATAATTTTTTTGAATGCAATTTTTATTTTTTGCAATTTGATTTTAATTTTTGTTTTTAAGTTCAGGCAAATTTCTTACACAATGATGTATTGTTTAATGTTGAGAATCAATTATTTACTTTGTGTTGAAAGAGGAAGAACTTTTTCTGGTGTAAATAAGCTCATTCGTTTATAACGAACATCCGGATATAACGTGCGAATCCTTTGATTCTCGTTATAAACGACTTTCATTATATATCAGCCCACAGAGCTTGTCTGGTGGTTAACTCGACGTCGCAAATCAATTAGTTTACAGGTGATATTGCAAGTCTAAGGTTTTGATGTTGAAAACTTAGTAAAGGTTAGTTGCTTTTATACAGATTTTAATACTAGAAAAAGTGGACACCGGTATACTTTGGTAATTGGTGTTCAATTAACCATACGTCTCAGGAATGGTCGGCTTGGGTCTGTACAAGATTAGACCTCATTTACATGTCATACTCATCATCCTCATATCATTGAGTCGTGGGGGGTTACTTATTGTTCATTGGTTGAGGAACTAGGTGTAAATTGCGTTGTTGCGAACAACATTTGTTGGTGTGTTGAATTTGATTGCCTCGATTTTAGAGACATTCACTGAAATTGGCTCAATAAATACAGAACTAGGCACAGGGTTCGTGCTTCCGCGAACTCGGTTAACTAGTTTTGAGGGCAACTATGTAGGACATGCAAGATGTCCGAATGAGGCCTGTAGCGAAGGCAAAAGCTGAGTTTAAAAATCACCGATGCGAATGCCTACAGTGGCATTCACATCGGTGGCATTCCAACCGAGGCCTGGCTTATTACTGAGGTGTAATATGTTGATGATCAATAAGACAACTCGCGTTAAAGTCGTTAAGGGCAACGAACGGGGGAGGGGTGGTGTGGCGACCGGAATCGTCACAAGGTGGGTGTCTTCCCCTACGGAGTTGGGATGTTCATTAGTTGAGGACATGTTAGTCCATGCAGCAGTGAGGTGTAGCACTGTCTTGCCGAGGGTGGTCTGTTTAAATGTGATAAAGTAAATGTCAAAATGTCACGTGGGTCTCTGTGATGGAACTGAGTGGGAGCAAGAGGTCTATCCTAGACTTCTTGGTGGACCAGACCGGAGTCCGTAGTAGTTGCAATAAATTAAGGGATTTAAACTTGATCCATTAAGGGATCAATTAAGAGAACTAGGTTTAAATTACCGTTGTTGCGAATAACATATTCTGGGGTATGCTTTAGAGCTGATTAGACTCGAGACATTTACAATCACTTATAGTTAGATGAAGTGTGAACTAGTTCACGGGATCGAACTTCCGCGAAGTCGGTTAGCTAGTTCAGAGGGAAACGATGTAGAACAGAAGAGAAATATCCGAAAGAAGTCTACAGCGAAGGCATAGACTGGGTTTAAAATTCACTGATGTAATGTCTACCGAGGCATTTACATCGGTGGCATCCCAATTGAGGTCTGGCTGATGATTGTGAGATGTAATCAGTTAGAGGGTCAAAAGACGACAACCGTTAAAGCCCATCACGGCTATGAGCGCAGGGAGGGGAGGTAGCAACCAGAATCGTCACAAGGACTTCCCTAGGGGTTGGGACGTTCATTAGTTGAGCAGACTGCAACCTTCATGTAAGGAAAAAATTATCCGGGAATCATTCTCATTCGATTGCGATAAAACTTTGGCGAGTTATTGTGCGCACGCCCGCGAAGGTTTCTGAATTAGCTGGGACCCGCTAGGTGGCGCTGGGATCGATATATTTAAAAAAAATGAATTTACGGTCCGATTTGGCTCATATTTGTCCAAAACGACAAAATATTGGTCGACACAATTAATCATATGCAACCATACAGCGCGGGCAAAGCCGCGACGGGGATGCTAGTTTATTTAATGTAAATAATAATAATACCATAAAAATAAAAACAAGTTACAGAGATTAAAAAATAAAATCAAGTTAACAGTTCTAATTAAAAAGTAATTAGAAAAAAGTAAAATACATGTTACGTTTGTGTAAAATTTTAATAGCTGAAAATATAGATTGATTTATCAGTGAAACCAAACATAAAAGTGATAAGCGTAAAAAATCAATAAATTTATTTATAGTACGCAACTGATTTTATTACCAAATAAAATATTGACAAAGAAAGGTTTTTCGAGAGAATTAACTTTAATATAAATACAAAATAACAAACTCCGCCCTAATCCTAAACTTGGTAATTAATTAGTTTAATCTACCAAAATATGATAATGCACAGGTAATAAATAATTTAAAAAAATAAAAATGGTATTAACAAAAAAAAAAAAAAAAAAAAAATAGTTTAAAATTGGTATAAGATATCGGTTTTCCTTAATTTGCTTTTCTTAGGTCACATGAAATCGAAAGCTATCTGTAAGAATACTGTGTAAACAAATTTTTAATTATGAAAAACGCTTAGCCTAATCGAAATTTGAACCTGAAACCTTCTGGATAAAAGGTAGAGATTCATATTAACATAACTTTCTCAATGATCTCCGTAAAACGTGTAGTTCATTAAATTCACAAGGATGAAGATTCCAAATACGATCAGATATTATTATCACCTTTTTATATATTTCATAATCTATAATTAAAAAAACTATTGTTCAGAAAATCAATTTTTCCTTCGCCGTTTTAATGATTTTCATAATGTTTCTCATTTCTTTTTATATATGCTAACTTTGTAACTTCACTGGATTTACTTTATTCTTTTCTTTTTTTTCTGTTTAGTTTCCGGGAATTACCGTTCACGTGTTACTTCAGAGGATGATATATATGAGTGTAAATAAGTGTAGGCTTGTACAGTTTCAGTTCGACCATTCCTGAGATGTGTGGTTAATTGAAACCAAACCACCAAAGAACACCGGTATCTACGACCTAGTATTCAAATTCGTATAAAAGTAAACTGCCTTTACTAGGATTGAACGCTGGAACTCTCGACTTCCAAATAAGCTGATTTGGGAAGACGCGTTCACCACTAGATCGACGCGATCTAGTGGTTGGGTGGTTCAAGAAAATGGTTTAATACTGAACAACTTTGTTTACCTCCTGGTAAAATCATCTAATGTTCTGCCTGGCGATAGGTCCTTTATGACGCCGGCCTTCGTGACGCAACTGGTAGCGTCTCGACGTTTCATCCGAAGGTCTCTGGTTCAAATCTCGGTCAGGCATGGCATTTTCACATTTTGCATCGTCATCTCAAAATTGCCATCAAATCTCATCCTCTGAAGCAATACCTAACAGTAATCCCGGAGCTAAATGATCACAGTATGAACAGTAACACAGCTAAATGATCAATGAATGGAGTTAAATTATGGCTATCTCCCCATGCAAAGCAAATTTCTTGACCTGTCGCCGGATCTTAAGAGCATGAACTTTTTTTGTAGAAATTACAAAGTAATTTTTGATCCACATCTACGAAACGTTGAAGAATCAAATGAAAATATTTGTCACCAAGTTACCGCAATTCTTGTGAATACGTTATGTCATGTGATGAAATATTTAAAAAAAATCGACTTGTACAAAGTACGGATTCAAAATGATAGTCATTTTCAGGCAAAGTTATTATTTTAATGAACAATTAAGTATTATTAAACTGCCAATTCGACGTAAAAGTTTTTTTCTGAAATGTCAAATAAATAAATAAGTTATTAAATTTTACAAATCGCCTGTTCTATTGTCTCATCTATCATTTATTTACTTTTAGAGTTCTCTTTATAATCAGTGATAATTGCTGAACAATCGAAATCCGCATTTAGTTACAATTTATTACTTTTTGTAAACGGCTGATTGTTCAATTAAATACTTTATACAAAAAACAATTATGTTATTTATTCTATGTTAAACTGCGCATTCTTAAACAAAATTCTTCGCTCGTTAATAAACAAACATGTTTTTTTTTTTTTTAGATAAAATTTGAAAGCCTAACAAATCTTCATCAGTATGTTTAATAATACTTATCTTATTTATTTTAATTGAACCTTAACTTGAAGGTCACCATCATTTCTAATGGTTTATGCATATCTAATCAAAATTATTTTTAACTGGATATGACCTTATTCCTGCAGTATCGATAGAGAAGTTTTTTTTAAAGAAACGATCTGCTAACAGATTCAATAAGATTTATGTTGCCAGACAGATCTGTCGACAGACGCAGATACGTAACCGATCAACAATTGAACAATCGAATTAAACATAATTTAGATGATTAATATAGATAGATCGATCAGTAATAGATCAAACTAGAAAGGCTGCCTTCACATTTTTTCCTTTTATATTAAAAATAAAATTGGGATTTTATTAGCAAACATCTTAAGCCAGTGATTGTCGCATACACTAATTGCATTAAATTTTTTACCTGTCATGGAGAAAAAAAATACATATATTTATTTATGTAATACCAGATTATAGAGTACAACACAGCGACATGATGTCAACAGTACTCTGTGGAGATGCTACGGCATCTGTTTGCAGTCTGGCGTGAAAGTGTAAATGTACTGGTAAATGTGTAATCTTGAACAGACTCAGGCCGACCACTCTTGAGATGTAAGGTTAATTGAAACCCAAGCACCAAAGAACATTGGCATCCACAGTCTAGCATTCAAATTAATATAAAAGCAACTGACTTTACAAGGACACGACCAAGTTTAACCAATAGACTAACCCGGAGGGTATGTGTTGTGTGTTTGTGTCTATATATATACATATATATATATATATATATATATATATATATATATGCTGGTATAATATTAGCCTATTATAAATATAATTTCTAGCCGGCTAGTATTTATATAGGACCGCAGATTTATCTCAGAACTCTGCAGCCCTGGGATCGGCACAGGCGAGCCCCGGGGCCGACCCAAGGATTCCCCCAAGACCGCAGAGCTCGCTTGGCTCGTCTTGCCGTTTAACCGGAACTCGACAGAGTTCGGTTAATTCAAGAGTTCGTTACCTTCATCGTTGTGAGAATAATACTAATAAATAACAATTTAAAGAATTCAGGTTTATAGAAACCAGAAAAAGAAATTAAATCAGTAAAGACAAAAGAGTAGCCGCCATTACGGTAACTACACAGGACTTTTGACACCGAGGAAAAGTTCACAATTTATTTCTGTTTTTATGGTGACAGAAACTAATTAGTTTGTAATTATTAATTAATTATTAAATTTTGTCATCTTTAATAAATATCTTAACTAACACAAAAAGGGTGTAGAGGTCTATGTATTAAACCTCCCTGGGATACACGAATATATCCTGAAATTTTTAAAGCAATAGGTCGGTTGAACAAACAAACGTTCGGTTTTATATACAAAAAAAAAAAAAATTAGGATTTGTTTATAAAAATAAAACAGGAGAACTAATAAATAAATTGCAACAAATTATAGCTACACGTTTTAAAATACAGGTAGGTATAAGCAAATATAATTTATACTGGATTTTACTAAATCTGGCCGAATCAACATTTTTACGGCGCATAATTTTTCAGTCGTGTTATTTATCGTACAAGAGAACTTTCACAAATAATCGGGTTATACTATTTTTTTATGATACGTTTTATCGTAAAAGGTTAGGTTTAAATAAATCCGAATAAGGAAGGTGTGTGTTGTTAACACCTACGCTCAGTCAAGCAAAAGATAACTTTATAAATAAACTCAAAAACCAAACAATATAATAAAGTACCATAAAATATACAATTTTTTATAAAAAAAAAAAAAAAAAAAAAAACAAAAACCTAGCGTAAGATTACAAAACTTTCCTACGCTAATCCTTATGTTGAAAAAAAATTAAATCGAAATAATACAATAATAATATAATAATTGGTTTATATAATATAATAAACTAAAAACATATTTCCGTTGTATTACCAAAATTTTCAAACTTCTTTACATTCACATTATTCTACTTAGTTCTATTGTACCATGCGAAATATTCATCAATTTCCCAATTTATCGCCAAATAAAATCCTTCACATTTCAGTTTCGCTAGAGTTAAGAATATTTATTTTTACATTTTTTAAATCTTTTGCTCTTCAATTATTTTTATCGTGTTCAGATGAGAAAGCAATATTTTTTAAGAAACATTTTGTTGCTCTACATTAATGTTCATAATTTTTTTTTAGAAGTAAAGACATTAATGTAAAGAAAAGAAATATGAATTTTTTTTCTCATTTACTTTAAAATTCATTTTATTTTACATGCAAAAATCAGTTAATAAAAGAAAAGGTAGGAACCTCTGTACACTCCGCAAACTGATCCTCTGAGCCACTGCGGTTGAAGGGCGCACGACGAAAAAATATATATATTTTGCAGGCTCGCGGTTGTTTCTACGCATCCGGCACGTTGCGGCACTGTTTATTTACATTCCACCGGCTGTAGATTACCCGGAATGGATAATATATTGTCATATTATGGAGTTAGATTTAATCATTTCCTTATGTCTAAAATAGTCAGACCACAGAATATTTTACGACGACTTATCGTACATACATTAATAAAATTTAAACGAGTGTAATATCTTCAATGAAAAAAGTAGTAAAAGCTACAGATAGAATTCCAGTTCTTATAGAGGAAGCGTTACTAAGATATAACAAATAAACCTAGTCTTAACCTACAAGTTATCATTTCAGCTCGATTGGGCGAACCGTATCTGAGATACTACGATGACACATCCAGCCAAAATTAACATGTTTAGTAAATAGTAATAAATAAACGTTACTATTAAAAACGAAGAAAATAAAATCTTAACTCACTCGGTTACTTCGATGTCTACAGAGGAAAAAAGGAATTCTACAACTCTCGAACATATATGTTCGAGAGAATTAAACTGGTCTGATGCGTTTTGATTAACATATAAAATAATCTGATTTTTTCTTGGCAAAACTTTACTTTAATGCTGTGATATCTGGGTAATTCAGTGAACGATTAACACCACATGAACCAAGAAAGCGAATCGTTCTTGTAAATAGCGTTCGGAGCCGAACCATTTTATAAACTTACTTGCTGCAGAGCGTGCCTACGGCACGTTTCCGCAGCTAGGCCCTCCGGACGGGTTTCCTTGGCTGGGGCGTCTCGAAATGGGATTATTAGGTGTCCAGAAGAAGAATTTTTTCAGAGAACGGTCGGTCGCTAGGACCAACCGTTTTCGAGATACTTGCGATTCTCGTCCGAAAATTCGGATCCGGTTAAAAAGTACTAATTTTCCCAAAACTTCGATTTATACTTCGCATATATCTTGATATATGCGAATATATATATATATATATATATATATACAGTAATATGAATATATATATATATATATATATATACAGTATATCGATATATAACAATATAACAAGCATAAGCATACACCTAACCACCACGAGACATGTACTAACGAATCGGGATTTTCCGCCAGTGATCGGTAGATTCCGGTGCTAAGCTAATGGGAACGCACACAGACATATGCCGTTTAGTAGGGGTTCTTTCCACTATATCCCCCGCCCTTGGACACACTTCGGGATGTGAGATTCAAGCGGTGTGCGCACAAATCCCATCGGACACTCCGATGCGAGCTACGTAAACAGTCGTGACTCGTTCTTAGAAATATATCGATGGTGAAGGCCATCATTTTGAACATTTAGTTTAACCACCATTTGGAGAACATTCAGTTTGACTAAAAAGTACAGTTATTGTTCAATTGGTCTATTTTGTGTGTGTTTATAATATACATATATATATAAAACAAAATTTAAAGTTTTTTGATCAATGGGTTTTCAAGGTATGAAGCAAAAGCTGTAGAGAAAAAAAAGTTTAATATCTCCATCTCGATAGAATTAAAACTTAGGGTTTTAACTAACTTAATGAGTACTTTCATCGTACTAAACGCTCGATTTTCTACGACCACTACACAAAAAGAAAAATGGGGAAAATGACTCTTCCTCCTTTTGTAATTATGTCCAAAACCCATTGCTATCAATGCCTCATACATACAATTTTTTTGAGTCGTTCCGAGTTTGCGAAAAGTTTTTGTTGAACCAACCCAGAGACACGCCTGTATGTACATACATCTTCTGGTGATTTTATTAAGTCAAAAAAACATTAAGTCAAAATTATGGCCGATCGCAATACCTTCTTCCCTGTTTTATAGCTGTGCACCAGCAGTAGAGCAGTAGGCGGAAAAATATAAGCGTTAATAAATTGCCTCTATACTGAGAAGAGTCAATATACATATATATGTAAATCACCGTTTCATGAGAAAACTGCAAATTTGTTTTGTTGCTTTACAGCATTTATGGTCTAAATTTTTATGTATGTAACGTGTCAGTTTTTAACCTTAGTAACATAAAACTGTCATTCATAGCTCTCTCTTTCTGTACATTTACAGTATACGATTTATGACTTTCTTTAATATATAATTTTACATTTTATATTTTTTCCATGCGTGGAAATAAAAGTAAAAAGAAATAAAGCAAACTTACCGGTAACTTAAAAATTATATTCAATTATTTAAGAAAATAAATTTTTATAATCTTTTTTTTCTCCTAATTTTTTCCAATTACCAGTAATTATCTACATGATATTAAATATATTTAACAATTTATTATCACTTTTTTTAATATAATGGATTGTCGTTAACGACATACATTTTTCGTTTGTGTGGTTTTACAAAATGTTAGATTGAAAAGAAGTTCTTAATATCATTCATTATATCTGGTTGTACGTTGATATCATTTTATAAATAATTATCGTTTATAAGATGATTTATCATTTAAAATGATAAATGAAGAAATTGTACTGAATAATATTAAATATTTTTATATATGTAAATTTTTTCTAGTTGTAAGAGTAATGATAAAAAAAAGCTTTTCATGAATTATTCGGAAGCAGTACATACGAGTGTTCGTGTTCACAGAAACAGAGCCAAAGTCGTGTCTTGAACGATCATACCTAGTTACTGCCGTGCTTGTTTTAAACAACCTCACAAGAAGAATAAATATAATCCTTTCTCACAATATTTATATTTTACTTCTTTTTAAGGTAGCAAAGGACCACTTCAGTCAGGTGAATAATTCAAGTCTTTTTTGCCGATCTTTTGGCCTTTAAGTTCTTATCTTTTACTTTCTCCCAATATTTAGTCATTCTTAATGATTTTTCTTTACGATCCTCTTCTGAATAAACCCTTTTTGTATAATTAAAAGTTGGTATTCGGATCTTTAATAAAAAATTTTAATTTTTCGAATTTATTAAGTAAATCTTCGTAAGTCAAATTTAATTCTTGCACGTCTTCGTTAGTTTCTTTGATCCATAATGGCGGATATTTTAAAGACCAAAATTTATCGATAATTCTCTTAGTAATCCTATTCTGCGGTAATCTTAACAAGTGTGCGCAGAAAGAAATTCGCTTCTTTTTCATAGTATCAATTAAGGATTCCAAGTTTTCGTACAGAAATTTATTAGGCAATAATCTGTACTGATTTTCGTGTTTATATTTTTTTTTTATGCAGGTTCTAAGAATCCTGCGTTCATCTTTAAGCAAAGGTTCAGTTCTATTTTTTTTAATTTAATCTAAATAAAGTCTCGCTTGCGTTAAGTAATTACCGTTATAACCACAGTTTTGTAATGTCTAATTTTACTGTTAATCGAGAGCGATTTTTTGTTGTAAGTATTTTTGGTTACTTGTAGCACTTTAAATAATTTATTAAGTCTTTCAGTCCAATTTTGTTTTTAAGGAAACAAAATTGTTTTTTAACAGGAAAAAGAAAGAAAAAATATGGGTATAAAATGTTTTATTAAGAATGATTTTTAATCAGTTTTTTTAACACAGGTAATTTTTAAATTAAAAAAAAATCATTTGATCAACGGGATCAAAACCGGACTCAAGATTTTTACTGAACATTTTGATCTTTTTTGCAACTGCCTTTATACAATGTATAAAGTCATCAATATTTAAAAACGTTTAGCGATATGCAATCCTTTGCCGGCTTTTTTTTTTAAAACACCTCATCTCGCTAAGAAGACCAATGAATTCTAATCTATCATAAGGCGCTCGAAAATGAATAATAAATGCACCGCTTTGCAGGCTTCCTTTAAGTACCTTATAAGCAAATACGACATCCTAAATCAACCGCTCATTATTCAGAGAACAAAGACCTTAAAAACCGGACTGAATTTTATAATCTAATCAGAAGACATATAACCAAATCTTTAATAAATAAAAAAATTGAAAGACGTCTATGAACAGCCTCAACTTGATTTTAGCTACGAGCCGCCACTCATAATAATATATGATTACGTAAAGAATGTATACCTAGTGGAAATATGTATGCTGACGACATGGTATCGATTTGTAAATCAATTACCGTATAGAAGAAAAAATGAAAGAGTTTAAATTGAAGCTGCCAGCAGCCAAAAAAGCTATTGCGTTCAAAGGAAAATATCCAGTAAGGTTATCCGGATTTTAAAATCCGAAAATTATTAGATAACAGGTTAGCCAATTCAATTATTATTTAGGATGTGATGTTTCCTATAAAGATTGATTACAAAAAGCAACAAAATTTAATTTAATATTCGGAACGATTTATAGGACATTACGAAATAAGACTACGTTAAAATTTGATAAAACTAAAACAGTTAGGCTAAAATTTTATAAAACCTTTCAAGGTAGAAAAACTCAGATGAGCAGATATAAAGATGACATTATAATAAAGACAACGGAAATTAAATTTTTCCGGTCAATGAAAAATTTTACGAAATCGGTAGGCTAAGTTGTGAAATGAAATTATTCGAACGGTATTACACATTTTTCATCCATCGATGAACGAATAAAATCATATATGACTGTCTGAGTGCCAGAGAGATCGATTCCCACTGTTGGCAAGAAAAACATAAATCAATAGAGACAAGAAATGTTGTGAGGCCGAAGAAAAGATAGATTCCAGAACGGGCAGAAACGCCTAATCCATGACACGAAGAAAATTAATATCTTTAAATCCATTAATTTATCAAATCATCTATTTTGCTAGAATTATTTCAACTAAATAATCATTATTATTTATAACTGTATGGATATTTGAAATCCACTTTTAGAGTACTTTTATTATTTCACATTAAATTTATGAAATTAAAATAATTTTAGATTTTCAGTCGTTAAAACTTGATAAATTTAACTGTTATTAAAACAGATAAAATTGTTAAAGATACATCCAATCTTTTACTGAATGGTGAAGCGGGGAGTAGAAATAGTTATAATATTTATAATGACGTTCTTATATCGTATGCCGACAACAAGTAGGAATACCAATTTTAATTAAAATCTATGCGTTTATTCTATAGTTACAGTTCATAACTAATTAAATAAATTGAACTCGGCAAAAAATTATATTAAAATGTTGTCTTAAGTTCACTTAGATGAGTGATCAGTTTCTTGTAAATGGTAAAGTTTCTTGTAAATGGTAAAGTTTCTTATAAATAGTTTCTAACATCGTTTTTAAAATTTGAGTTGATATTTAATAATAATAAAAAAAAAAAGATAAAACCGTAATATTTATAATACTTCTCTTTTCTTTATAATATTTTTGGTTCTCTATAACACAACTGGTGGATGATAATTACATGAAGTAATTAAGAATTACATGAAAATGTCAATCCGTTTTAGTTTTCTTTATGCAGTAAAAGTAATTTTCTTTAATTTTAATTTTAAACCCACCGTAAAAAATGCTCTAAACTTTAAAGCTTTGTATGATCGGTATGATGGTAGTTTTTCATTGTGATTTATTCTCTTGTCTAATTACGCATCTTTAGTAAATTGGAAGCCCCGAACTTCACCAAGCGGCCGGACTCAACCAAACATCACGCATTTTCTTTCACTTTTTCATTGTAATCAAGACTGCTTTAAAAAAATATTTTTTATAAAATTAAACTTTTGACTCCAACTTTGGGGTCCGCGCAAAAACGTAATAAACATGGACGTCTGAGGTATCAATTTACACATTTTCAAGGGCGCTGAAAACCAACAGCGTTTCTGATGCACGGCTTTCGCTGCGCATCAAAAAACAATCTACAGTTTGTTTTTTTTTTTTTTTTTTTTTTTAGATAGTGGGAGAATCTTAAAATAAAAATTGTTTGCAGAGACGTAGGACTAAATTTCGTTGTTGCGAACAACATTTATGGTGATATGTTATTTTTAAATTTGCCTCGAATCTATGACATTTACAATATGTAAATGAAAGTGGCTAACTAAAAGTAAACTAGGCGCGGGGTTCGTGCCTCCGCGAACTCGGTTAGCTAGTTGGATGTAGGACATTCAAGATGTCCGGACGAGGTTTTCAGCGAAGGCAAAAACTGAGTTTAAGAAAATCACCGATGTAAATGTCTACAGAGGCATTTACATCGGAGGCATCCCAACGAGGCCTGACTTATTACTGTGACATGTAAAAAGTTACAGGGCGAAAAACGACTCCCGTTAAAGCCCTTCAGGACTAGGAACGGAGGGAGTGGTGTGGCGAACGGAAGCGTCACAAGGCGGGTGTGTCTTTCCCTACGGGGTTGGGATGTCTGCAAAAACGATTCGAAAATATTTTCATTTTTTTATATCTTTGTCTTAAATGTGCCAAGCGAATTTATTTTCACTAAAATTTAATAACTTTCTATAAATAAACAGCGGCTTTAACGTAAAACAAAAGTTGTTCAATAATTATTTTAAATATTATTATCAATGAAAAATTTCTATATAAGAAACAAATAAAGGTTAAACAGGTGGGATATAATTTTAAAATATCGTAATATATAATTTTAATATAGAAAGCGTGAATTCGAAAACTCTTATCCTAATTATTAGGAAAATGTGAACACTCCTACACGCACGAACACACACACACACACGTTTTTTTCCTGAATTATTTCTTATAACAATTGTTTGGTAATCTTTGTAGTAAAGAAAGGTTATATATATATCGTAAATATAGCTGAGCTGATAGAAAAAAAAAATTCTTATATAGCAGCAGTCTCTGTTAAAATAATATTAAACAACTTTATTTGTTCGCATGAACAGCCTTATTATTATGAATAATTAATTAATTAATATACATATGCATGAATCATCAAGGTAACCAACTACAATTTTTTAAATGTTTATTAATTTTACATTCGATAAACAATTCAAGAAGGTATGAAGGTTACAATAAAACGAAACTGATAAAAAAAAAAACTTATAAAAGAATTCAAATTTTCATAAATTCTGTAATTAAGATTAAATTAAAAATTACGTTTAATTAAATTAAAAAATGTTAGAGGTAATTAAAGAAAACTGCTTATTTTTAATAGAATACTTCTAAAAGCAGTGGGGGAAAAACAAAAGTAGATACATTTGTATTTCGCAGAGTATTTTTCAATCACTTTATAGCTTAAGGCAAAACATATATTCCAGTAAATGCTGCATGTGCGGATTACTTAACGAAAATTAGATTCTGAAGAGGAAAATAAACGCAACAATAAATACTGAATTGATTTTTATTTAAATTTTGAGCACATTACATTTTTTTAACGATTTTTATTTTTATATATTAATAATAATAGTTTATCTTTTCTGCTGATTTATTAACAACTATTCTAAATAATGTTTTTATACATAAACATCTATTTTTTTAAAAATAATTTTTATGATTCACATGATTAAATTTAACCTTTGTCAAAATGTAATAAGATAAAAAGAAATTCTTAACTCGCTCATTGCTATATATTCGAACAATTCACTAAAGGAAATGAGAATTTCTACTGGAAAGTTTTAAATAGGTTCAAAGCTCCATATAAAAAATAAAAACCCCCATCACAAAAAAATAAATTTGTGGCTGTTATCACTGATTGTCATACTACTTTCTTCCTAAAGTCAGAAATCCCTATACCGTATTCAATTCGCTTATAGAATAAAGTATAAACAAACTGCGTTTGTGTTAGCGAGTTCCGTCATGATTCTACGAATCACGTCCCTTGCATTACTGCCGGCCGATATACAACGTGGTCTTATCTACGTAGAGGTTATCTATCCGCTCGTGGTCTCCAGTACTAGTCAGTTTATTTTTTTATATTTTTTGAATGAGGGATGGATTGAATATTACGAGTTAAGTAAGAGCATTGGGTGCCGATAGTACCACTCAGTACTGGCGAGGAGGAACGTGCGGGAAATAGTCATCGTAATACGAGACGGACCACAAGCTACTAGACCATTGAAACCTTTTCGCCCACCGCCCCCATTGAGAATCAAAAATTTACTAGCGTCCCTAAAATTTTGAAAATTACCATCTGTTAAAAATAATTACAATTATTATCGATTTATTAAGATGCGCTCTTAAGAACAGCAACTGCAATTACTGTTTTTAAACGTGGCATAACCTATTTCTGAGTTGAAACTTACATTTTAAATGAGAGGAATTAAAACGTATATTTAATCATATTTGGAAGTATTTTTATTAAAATTGCATTCAAAAAATTACAATTGAATCTAAAAAAAATTATGAATAATTAACTATATAGATAACTATATAGATTTAACTATATAGATACATTGTAATTGTTTAAAAACCCTTTAATTTATATATTTATTTGTATCAATACTTGCTTCGATCGGGAGATATGCAGCATTAAAGAGAAAATGCGTTTTCTCTTTAAAGTGGAATATTTTGGTTCAGAAAAATCGTATACACATACAAAAAAGAAATTAAAGCCTAAGTCTTAAGCTTTTAAACGATTTTAATGCAGTTCACTGAAAAAAAATTTGTTTCCCCCACGCCCTCGATCATACACAAGAAAAACTAAAATTTTTAAAACCTTTCTTCTCACAAATTGTTTTTTTTTAATTTGATGATTTTTGAAATCTGAAGTATACTGTCAAAAAGTAGAGAATTCAAGCTTTAATTTTTTTATTAATCTGTCTAAACCTCTTGGTTGCAAAGTTAAAGTGGTTTTAATATAATCATTTTTTATTAAAAAATATAGGTGTCCCTTTAATTTTTTGTACTAGTGTAATAGGTTTTTTATTTTAGTTTGAAATATCAGGAAAACATAATTTTTACTTTTTTTTAATCAGCCATCGCCTTCCTAGACCGCCTGAACGCCCCCAATTTTTTGTGGGCCTTCTACCGCCCCCCCCCCCCCGAAGGCCTCCAGCGCCCATGGACGTTATCGCCCACTTTGAGAATGAATGGATTAGACAACCTCTACAACATCTAATCATTACTCATATATATTATCACCGTACATTTATCATATCGTAGTCAATGCAATCAGAAGTTTGTATTACGTTGTGGCTTCTCAGTTCTACTTATTCATTCTTTTGTTCTCGTGTTCAATTTTTGTGTTTCTGTTATTTATTTACTAAAATGTTATTTGAAGTAAATATAATACAATTTTTAAAAGTTTACTGGAACTTGAGTGTAGTGTATTTCTAGATTTGAGTCTGTACAACATGAGTTATACCATTATTTTGACACGTCAGATATCGATTCAGCTGATAATAGCACACGATTGATATCCCCTCCAAAAAAAAAACCGCGAAAAAGTGCCTTAACTCGTGCGAAAAAATGCGCATTTTAAATTCTTACAAAATTACGGATCCAACGGGTTGATTTCGGATGTCGTTAAATAAACTGCTAACACGTAAGTGGAAGTTGTACTGGTTCAGTGTACGATGTAATTCGCGAGTATGAATGTACTAATGAATTACGTTTTCCTAAAAATACAAAACCCCGCAGATCAATTGAAGAAATAATTGACCATTTCGTTAACAACGCGATTCGTCGAAAAAAAACTACAATTTTATTTAATGAGAAATGGTTTAGCGATGTGTTAGCTCCTTTGAAAGATAATTATGTTGTCTTAGACAACGTCCCTTTTATCAATCATGTAGAAAGGAAAGAATTCCAGACGTCTTGGAAAAAAATATCAAAATGTGGCTTCGTTTAAAAGAAGTGATTTTTGTAGAGTATGAACTTAAGGTCTGATTATTGCAAAGGGTTTCGCGTATTAAAAGTAATTTTAATGTATATAAAATTGATGAGTTAGCAAGATCCAGTGTCACATCTGTACATCGATTGCCTCCCTATCGTTGTGTACTCAACTCGATCGAGTTAATTTGGGAACAAATCAAAAGTTACGTAGCGTCAGAAAATACTGTTTTTAAATTATGTGATGTTAAAAATTTATGCTTAAAAACCATCGATAAAACAGGCAAGTAGGAATATAAAAACTATATAAAACATGTAACGGATACTGTTGAACCATTTTATTGGGAATTGGATAATATAATTGGACAAAAAAATTTGAGCCTTCCGTTTTATCTCTTAATACTGACAGCACTACGGATTTCTCGCAATCAGATGAAGAAAACTAAACTGAATTTATTATTTGTTTATTAACATAGAAATTTAATCTAAAATATTAGTGAGATTTTATTGTTTATGGACAATCGACAATTTCATAACTGTTAAAAACTCAGTTTTAATTTATTTAAATCGGAGATGTGTATATCTTAGTAAAATATAATAGCGCTTGGTAACTGAATATTAACGTCGCGTAGTTTCTTTTATATTCATCAGGATTTATAGGAGATGCTTTTGAATCGATTTCCGGAACACAAGTACGCGCAGTCTGTTTATTTGAACTGTTGCTAGCTGAATAAAATAGTTATTAATATAGATAAATTTGTTTAATCAGTAGAAAGTTCAAAAGAGGTGTTCAACACCACAAAATAAAACAAAATTACGTAATATTACATTGGTTTTGTATTGCTACAGGATTCTGGTTCATATTTAAATAATGATATAAACTAGTTTACTTTGATCGCATTTGAATTCCTGAATTACTGGTATTCGTTTGGTTTATGGAGTGTATTTCAGAAATCATGGTCCCGAAATCCAATAAATTTTCAAACTGTATTAATGCTTTTTTAAGCGATATCCCATAAAAAAGAGAGAGGGTTTTGATCGCCAATCCTTATACTTAGGACTTTTACAATCTGTAAATCTCATAATTACAATTTATCATTGAATCATTGTAATATTGATCCTAAAAAACCTACAACGAATTTTTTTAAAGATTATCCCTTCCAGTTCTTTTGATCTCTTTTTGGTCAAGGTTTTCACGTGATGACCATCAAAACAAAGAATTAGTACAATCTATTACCGATGCTAGAGTGGACGGTGGAGTAGCGGCTTTTATCTCACGGCCAACTTCATATTACCAGTTCCATGAGCTCACTTTTTTATTTCAATCCGTTTAATATTTAGCTAAAAAAAAGAACCGAAGTGGCCTACAAGCAATTTCTAACTCTTAGAAATAAAGACCTTCTACGTCATTATTTCTAATGTTTTCCAACACAAACGTAATAAATATATTTACTATAAAAAAGTAGCGGAACATAGAAAATAAATCTATACTTCCATAATATTAAATAAAGAAGAGGGTTTTTATTTGTTCGGGATAAATAAAAAAAACTAGTGGAACAATCGCAACCAAATTTTTACCCATCTTTCACGGCAGGTTTTTATATATATTTTATCTCGATTTGAGGCGATTTGCCAGTTGAAGCAAAAACTTTAACCAATTGAATTAATGAACTATAAACTGTGAATCTTTTATTACTATGTGATCTGGGTTTGAACTGAATTTTCGAATGAATAATATTACAAAAATAATAAAATTAAGTTTACGTTAAATAAAATAATATTAAATATATTTAATTCCTGTTTTAACAATAATGGGCTTCCCACGGGGACTGCGTGTGAGACTAGAGCGGTGAAATATGCGAGCACCTCGTGGGAGGCTAAATCGAACATCACCATCAACTGGTTACAAACGGTGTGCCCCTGGAGCGCTGTTTTGAAAGGTGCAATGGGGGTGCTCTTATAATATTTCTACAAACAATCGTTCGATTTTCAAAATTCGAGCGGGATATTTGTTAGTAGATTGAAGTCTAACTTTTGCACGCATCAGGTACAATCTCGATCTAACAGATCACGCACGGTTAATCGGAAATGTGTATATATATATATTTATTTTTTTTTGTTAAAAGAATAATAAAATCTAATTGTAAAAAGGTTTAAAAAAAATTTAAGGAAGAATTAAAATTGTTGAAATTGAAATCTAAGACAAATTAAAAAATAACCACAAAAAAACCTATTATCCCTAAATTTAATTTTCTTTATAATTTACTCTTTTTAAAGAAATCTACTTTACATTTTTCTTTTATTTAAAATAAGTAAGCCTGTACATATTTAAAAAAAAAAAAAACAAAGAAAAACCCCAACGAAAAGGCAAAAAACAAAAAGGCTTCTTAAAATTTCAAACTGTTAGTCGCCGATCATGAACTACGACCGTTTGGATACCGGGAATATTCTTTAGTACCTAAACTTATCCAAGATTTGCCATTAATTTTTAATCTTCACTTAAAGATCGATTAAGATACACCGTGCTGCATATCCAATATTAAACAATAATGATAGGAAAAAAATGTATATATATAAATCATCAAAGAAAACCATTTAAGTTTTCTTTTTTTAAAAACCTCATTTCAGTTAAATTAGTTAATTTAAAATTAAGTTAACTAATTTTATTTCGGTTCATTTTTATTTTTTTAAAGTACAAAAGAATAAACACAGAAACTAAAAAAAAAGTCATGAAAATCTATACATTTGGTGAAGACCTTCAAGTTACATAAATAACAGAAAAAAAAACCTAAGTTCTAATTAAGAACATCCTCTTTTATAATATTATATTTATTTAGAAAGAACTTAAAAACTCTAACTGTATTTATAGTCCAAAAAATTGTATAAGGAATTGTATAATGAAGATAAGTAAAAGTATTTGAAAAATGTTTAATGATTTTTCAATCTTTAATTAACGTAATGGTATTTGTGGTCGCAATTTAGGTTTGAATGGTCAGGATTTAATCTTTTTCATACAGTTTTACTTGTCTCGTAAAGATCTTTAAAACAAGTTATCACATTACCATACGCCCCAATTCAACTTTATAAACCGCCCCTGCTCCGCCATTCCAAAATACTCTAAATTAGGTCTTACCGAGTTACCCTGTCTTATCGGAGAAGATTTCCATGGAGAGAATCGGGATACCTCAAATAACAAAAAAAAAAAAATAAAGGGAAGCACACAACCGTAGTTCCAGCTATTAATTAACAAACACATTGTTAGCCACCATTTTGGATTGGACGATCAGAATTTAATTTAATGCATAATTTTTCTAGTCTTATCGACTTCTTTAAAATTATATATCAAATGACTACGGGGTTTCGTTTAAAATTTTTGAGTCCCCCCCCCGCAAAACAAAAATAAAAAAATAATATGAAATAAACGAGCCTCATGGTACAAAGAAGAAGGCCGCAAACCGCATCCAGTTATCTAAATTATAAAAAAAAAAAATTATAGGAAGGTGTAAGTTACTTTTCAGCCACCCGGTATATTTAAAAAAAATTATATATTGTTCATTAAATGCCATTACTTCAAATATATAATTCTCTTAGTTATATAGTTAGATATAGTTCTCTTTAATTGCACTGCTCAAGTACCTTTTCAGTGAGTTATCAATTTGTAACGTTTAAAATTTAAATGTCCAATGTCACACAATTTTTTTCAAGTGATTTAAAAGAATTTTAACATGGAACTTTAACAAACAAGATATTAAACTACTATTCTACTTTATCATTACAATATGAAATACAATTTTAATTTAAATACATGTGTAATTATTTAATTATATTGTGTAAATTTATTTAAAAAAAAAAAATCGTCGAAGTTTAGGAAGGATAAACACAATGTATAGCAGTTCTACTTAAGAGTATCTGAGTTAACAATAATGTTAAACTGCCAATAATACATTGGAAGGGGGTTAGTGTATTGCAGATAGTATATAGGACGTCATAGGTAACACGCACAAAACCCAGTGGCAATCCAGTGACACGCTGCTCGTCAAGTGAGCTGTCTAAACTTTGATAAGTAATAATTTACAAATAATATTTAGCTTCTTTATACGGTAACTATTTCTGCCTGTTTACCGTATTCAAAATAAACCCACTAAAATTATCATCAATACATTTTTTTTTATCAAAATTCGCCGACTTTAAATATATTCTCTATACCTAGTATTTATTTCTGTAGAGGCATAATCGACTGAACAACCTTAAAAAAACAACTAAACAACTGACGACAAAGTTGTAATAGTTTCCTAGCATTGGTTATTTAATTTATGATGCAAAAGTAAATTACACATGAAAAAAGTTACCTTTCTTTTTCCTGTTTAGCCTCCGGTAACTACCGTTTAGATAATTCTTCAGAGGATGAATGAGGATGATATGTATGAGTGTAAATGAAGTGTAGTCTTGTACATTCTCAGTTCGACCGTACCTGAGATGTGTGGTTAATTGAAACCCAACCACCAAAGAACACCGGTATCCACGATCTAGTATTCAAGTCCGTGTAAAAATGGCTGGCTTTACTAGGATTTGAACGCTGGAACTCTCGACTTCCAAATCAGCTGATTAGGGAAGATGCGTTAACCACTAGACCAACCCGGTGGGTTAAAAGTTACCTAAGATTTTTTTTGGAGCAGGAGTTATTTTTTAAGTTTTATTGTAAAATTATCATTATATGTTTAATTTAATCAAAAGTTTTAAAAATTAGAAAAATTGTATTTTTTTTTACTTTTTCTGGGCCCCACCTTCAAAATCACCTTTCATGTTTGACACTTTTTACGTAAAAAATTCCACTAAAAAATATACAAACAATAAAAAGTTATCAAAGATTACTTGTTTGGCGGAAGGGGGGTGAATAAGATGAAATTTTATTGTAATATTTATTATAAATGTTTAATATATTAATAGTTTAAATGAACACAAAAACGTTTTGAAAAATTAAAAAAAAACAACATATTTTTAAACTTGGATCAGCCACCCACCCCCAATACTGCCCCCAAAGTATTATTTTTTTTTTTGATCGCTTGCGCTACTACTTTGCCTAGGAAGACATTAAAAAAAAAATCAGGAGTGTTTTGATTATTTAAATAATAAATAATTGAATAATTACTGAATTTATTAAATAAATTCTCAAAAAAATTACGGTGTTAATTAGTCAAGGTTAGCGAGCGTAGGTTAAGTTTGGTTAAATTATATTTATAAAATAAATAAATATAAATAACAATTTATTAAAATTAATAAAGAGACTGTTCATTTTCCACTGAAATCCGATTGACTACTTTGTTTTTAAAGCTGTAGCTGCGGTGGCGTTAATACGTTAAGTACCAAATTCCAATTTTAATAAGTGGGGATTGATTTTTTTAAAAAAAAAACCTTTTTCCATTATTTATACAACCATTGTAGTAACAAATTTTCTTTAATAAAGTTTTCTCTAAAATGTTTCTGAAAAAAAATTGAAATCGATTTTTTCGCGATATCTTCGCATTCCCTAAACGAATTTTGAAAAAAAAAACATGATCAATAATACTCCACATATAGAAAATATTTGAGCAAAATTTCAAGAAAATCAATGGCAATGCGGCGGCACACATACGAACACAAATACTTTATCTACATGAACGACATCGGCTCTAAAATTAACAATTTGCAAATAAAACACGATACCCCATTTTTGACGTGATCACCCTATTTTCCCCTTTAACATAGTTATTCTAGTTATATTTGTCGGAAAAGCAAAAAAGAAAAAAAATGGAAAGGCAAATTCTAATTAAGTAAAAAAATATCTGAATATCACATGAAATAATGATGTTAAGCCAGTTGTATCATTTCTATATTGTTGGAAGGTAGAAAAAACAAGATTGCGTAATATTTTTTCAGTAACATTAAATTGTGAAACCAAAACAGTTTCCGTAATTTAACAACGGACACGCATATATCTAACAGTAAATAATTTATTTAAATTTCTACATTTCCAATAAACTATCTAACAAACATAAGTTAAACTACATACAAACAATGTACAAATAAAAGATCGATTAGTGTTAAATTTGTTTACCGATCAAAAGCTCAACTGTAATCTAAACATCGTTTAATTTAAATAACGCAATCCAGGCATAACTTTTAAATCACTTGGGATATAATCGATCGATAAATTACTACAAAATAAGCTTATTAGTGTTATACCAGTATAATATTATATAAGTTCTATGCAAGGGTAACCAAAATTAAAAGTTACATACAAATCTACCTGTAAGAGATACTAAATTTCAGTAAAGACTCTTGGAATCCTATCAACGCGCTTAGTTTTTGAACTATGAAAACGAGTGAATATGGAAAGGTTTTCAAAAATCAATCATAAAATTAAAAAAAAAAGGTATAAGTAACTAAGAACATTGTGAAATAGGAGGGGGTTGTATTTTCTTTCATTAAAATATTTAAATACTACTGCAATTACGATTCTGGAAAATTATCTAAAATTACAAAACACTTCTAATCCTCCATTCATACACTTAACAAAAAAAATCATCCCTGCTATAATAACAATAAAGTAACTAAAAAAAAAAAAAAAATCAAATTATTTTTAATATTATAAATTAAAATAACTGTACCGACCGAAATTGTTTGTCGAACACTAACGTAATACCACTTAAAAATAACAAACTAATCAAATTGAATTCCACAGAAATTGTTCTACGGGAGAGATTTTCAAAACTAATATTATACGAATAATTACTTCTTCATTGGATTTTATTGTGTCACACCACTGGTATAATTCACTAAGCGGCATAATTAACTATACTTATTTTCTGAAAGAACAGTATATGATTTAAAATTTTATACGTTTTAAAATTATTTTGTTTTCTTTAATTTCGAACGATTCTATAAATATATGTGGACGTATAAGATCTTTTTTTTTAAAAACAAAACGAAAAAAATTACATAACGGTTGAAATAAAACGTAAAAAAGTAAAGATAACATTATCCGTAATAATCCAGCGAGTTCTTTTCCAAAATTAAATTTAAAATAAAACTAATTAAGAAGGAAATAAAAATACGGCTCGAAGAACGTAAATTACGATTTAATACAATTTTTTTTTAAATTGGTCTTTTAAAGATTTAGTACAGGAAACAAGTTGTAATAAGTTAACAACACTCTTAAATAAGGAGCAGAGAATTTGAAAATATATATAAAAATTTTAAACACCAGAGTAAAAATTCAAATATTTCCCGGTCACCCATCAGTTCAACATTAGTAGCTGTGAAATAATTCATGACTTGAATATTGAATAAATAACTCTCTCTCTGTTTAAATAACACATTTACATCCATCATTTTTACATTATTAACTGAAAATTTGTAATACGTCACGATTACTTTAAACATAATTCGATTAAAATTAGACGTAATGGGTTATTTTGATAGAAGATATTATTTTTAGATAAATTTATTTATTGGAAAACAAACATTTCACTTAACTGTATCATTTGTACGAAAAGAAAAGGCTGACATATCAAATAATAAAAATATTTATCACTGTTACAATGATAAAAACGACATTTCACACTTATTTAATAACTGCAAATAAAAATAAAAAATAAATTATAAAATCGCTTTATTTATATAAATTCTGATTTCGTTTCTTCATAACGATAGAAATATAGTTTCAATTCACGTTCAACAATATACTAACCTAAACAATATTCATCGAACAACCACTCTTAAGTAAACAGAATTTTATGTAAACAAATCGGTTAAATATTTTACAATATAAGACTTTAAAATACTTAGATATGTTAAATCTTAACATCTTAAGATAAGTAACACAGGTCGACTGCCGGTTAAAAACAAATTCCTGTCGACCGATATAAACCAAAACGAGGGGTAATTTTTATTACAGTTACTTTAGAAACAGAATTAAACCATTACTACTCAATGACCCGTGTCTGAATAAATATTTTATTCGTTTGTTACAACAATTAATAGCGTCATGTAATAATACACGTGTGCAATACACACCGCTTTCGTTTAAAATGTAAATATTAACTTATTCGATCAAATCTTCAAATATGACCGTAAGTTGCACGCTACCCGGTACAGCCTGTTGAATATAATCAAGGTCAGTCATCTGGAAAAAAAACTCACCATTTGTTTCAGTGTATCCCCAGTCGTACTTGCTCATTGTATCTTCTTTTAGTCTTTTAACTTATATAAACGAGTTTTATCTCCCAGTACAACTTCTCACTACGACGCACAAGTCCGAAACTGTGATAGTATGAACTGTAATACTACATTTTAACTAGCGCCTATATGGAGTGGGGATAGTCACGTGGTATAATTTTCCCCTCCAAAGACATTGTAGGCTATTACAATCAGCTGTGTTTTGTGTACATTGTTCAAACGAAGGCGGTGCAGTATACGCGCGCGTGCGCAACTCCACAAACATTATTATACTATAAACCTAACCTGGACTTAGCTAGAGAATCGTCACAGCAAAAAAATATATGATGACCTTGTCCAGAAATTAACTGCCGATGTCTTTGCTGACGTTTGTAGAGACTGGTCGGGTCATGTCATCTGGAAGTGATCAGCGATTATTTTATTGTTTTATTGCTATAATAAAAT
This sequence comes from Lycorma delicatula, assembly GCF_047948215.1. Lineage (NCBI taxonomy): Eukaryota > Metazoa > Arthropoda > Insecta > Hemiptera > Fulgoridae > Lycorma > Lycorma delicatula. The sequence continues at coordinate 17,246,035 of NC_134457.1, forward strand.
CGTAAATAATAAATTTTATTTATTTATTTTATAAAGAAATGAAATAATTTTTTTTTAATAAAAAATATAAACAAGTCGATGTGTAGTAAATAAAAATCATTATAAAAACCTTTTTACAAAATGAAAATTGATAGCTATTATAATAAAACATCTTATGTAAGAGTTGAAAAAAATTAATGATTTTAATTAAAAAATACCAAGGGGAAAAATGTTGCACAGGTGTTAATGATTTATTTCTATTACTTGTTTAAGTTTTACTTTTATTCTTTTTGAGTTACGTAAATAAAATAGGCATTAAGTTAAAAAAAAAAAAAAAAATTAGTAACTTTTTATTGTGAATTTATTTTCTGTGCAGAATGGATAGTTACAATTTTATTAGGCCTACGTAAGTATTACTTAAATCAACTACATTGTTTTAGTAAATATTAACAATTTTACAATACTAATATTTGATGTTATTGTAAACATATTGTTGTGGGTATGAGTACATCATGTGTACATATTTGTATATGACATTTGTTGCTAATTTATTTTCTTTTTTCTTTATCTTCAGTCATTTGATTGGTTTGATGTAGCTCCACAAGATTCCCTATCTAGTGCTAGTCGTTTCATTTCGGTTTACACCCTACATCCTACATCCCTAACAATAATTTAAATACTTCATTACAGCAAAAATACTTCATTAGTGCTAATTTATTACTGACATACTATACATACATACACATAACATATAGGATTAATGTAGAAGCAGTTGTTTATACATTGCAATAATCTATTATAAATAGATCACATGATTATTTAGTACATAAAAATTATTTTCTCCCTTTTTAGTAGAAAAATAATTGGAAATGTAACATTTATTAAATTTATTTTAAAATTTGTAATAATTTTAAAAAGTAATTAAATTGATTTAATGCGTGGTATTTTACTTTCTGTTTAACTGATTATGTTAAAAAGCGAATTTTCAAGAAAACATTGCTTGGAATCTGTCTGCTGACACATTTACAAAAAAAAATCTTATGTTCAAAAGATTTGGAGAACATGCTGTTAGTAAATCAGAATGTCAAATTTTAGTATACAGGTTGTTATGATGATAAAAAAGTTGTTTCTCGCTTTATTTACAAGTGTATATAATTTTACTTTTACATTACAAAAAAAAAAAAAAACAATTGACATTCTTCAAATTTTTCAATAATATTCTTTCCCATGTTGGTTATTAGAAAAAACTATAGATTACATATTTTAACAACAAACCAACCAGATTAAAAATTTAATAGAAGTCCAGAAACTTAATGAATGAGATTTTTTTTTGAATTTGATAATATAAATTTGGTCAGAATTATTTTATCAAACATATAAACAGTAAATGATTCCACTTCATTATTTGATTTATGGATGTGTACCCAAGAGGTTTTCTTACATTGTGATAAGATTATAACAATCTGGTGTCAATTTCAGTTTGCTATAACACAATAGTTCATTCAGGTTCGATACTGGAATATATATTTAAGACTGATTCTGTACCAAACAATTTAATTTTTAACTTAAACACTTATTTTGTTTTAAATTTCATAATTGGCCATTATGGATTTTTTTTAGTTGCAAAGGAAGCCCTAAAGTATGCAGAAGGGAATACATACATGAAATTAATAGTATGTAAAAAATACTGAGCCTGACCAGGATTTAAACCCAGATTCTTCTAAACAGCAAGACATCACTCCATCATGACCTTAGGCAAAATTAAGATTTGTAAAGCAACAATAATGTTCTAGTGAATCATTCTTATTGATCTATCATGACTATAGATTATAACCTCATTGTACATTTTTAAATATATGTTAATCCTCATACTGTGTCCTCCTCTTCTATTGAATATTACAATGAAATTCAAACCTTAACTGGTGGATTGCTTGGAAAATTATTAAAGCACTTCTGGTCATTAACATCCTGGATGCTTTAGGGATAATCATACTTTTTAAGATTTTGGAAGATTTTTGAAAGGTCCCCAGGTATACTCTAGTGAGGATGTGGTACACCAAACAGGATGAAATCAAGAGTTCTAAGCCAAGAACTCGAAGTCAATTGTTCTGAGGTCCAAATCCTAGTAAGGGCAGTTACTTTTATAAAGATATGAATACTTGATCATGGTTTGCTGGTGTTCTTTGCTGATTTTTTTTCCTGTTTAGCCTCTGGGAATCACCATTAGGTATTACTTCAGAGGATGAATGAGGATGATATGTATGAGTGTAAGTGAAGTGTAGTCTTGTACAGTCACAGGTCAACCATTTGAGATGTGTAGTTAATTGAAACCAAACCACCAAAGAACACATTGGTGTTCATGATCTAGTATTCAAATCCATCTAAAAGACTACCTTGGTGGTTGGCTTCAATTAACTACACATCTCTGGTCGAATATTCAGTCTGAGACTGTACAAGACTACATTTCATTACATTCATACATTCATACATATCATCCTCTGAAGTAATACCTTACATTGGTTCCGGAGGTTAAACAGAAAAAAGAGAAAGAACTAGGATGACTAAACCAATTCTGGCAATCCCTACTGCCTTAAAATACATTGTGAAATGATTTCGGTTCTCTCTCAGTTAGAAACACAGACGACAATTGATCGGAGGACACTTGTACAGCTATTGATAAGACTAAAGGCAAAAAGGACTGCATTAATTGTAATTACTCTACACCACAGACTAATTGCAACTTCATTAAAACTCTAATCCAACATACCAACATACTACCACAACTTTAGTCAACCACACCAGTATTAACCAACCCAACTCATCTGAACTGTAAAGAAAATCCACAATTCCAATTCCTGTATCTATCCTGCATCCATTAATCTTGTTAAATTTCTCCTTAATTTTCTACTAATTGCTTATTATAGGATGGTTAGTCGTGACTGTACCAGCTGCTGATTAATTCCTACCACATCTCTCTGTTGTGTGTAATGCAGGCAAATAAATATCAAACTGAGAGATATAACACAATGTCATTATCTCACTCAGTTACCTTACTGGTTTTATTTTTTTTAGATATTTTCACAATGAAACTTTAAATAACTGGATAAAAATAAAAATCTTTTAAAACTATGAAGTTAAATTTTATCTTGTTTAAGTGATCCATTAGGTACCTTATTTATCCTACTGTACCTTCCTTTTCCCTTACCACTGCACCTACACTCAAAAGCTTAAATCAGGCAGAAAACTTTAGAAAATGATCTAAATGTAATCTTGGTTTTAGATTTATTAAAAAAAGGATTAAGCAAAATATAGTGATTAAATAAATTGCAATGTCTAGCAGCAAAGATAACAAATCTCCCTTTGTCTCACGATTTACAGTCTTTTTTTGGTTGTAAATTATGATTACATTTATTTTTTTATAGAGCTGGTCTGTGGATCAGAAACATTCATTTGAAAAAGAGAAAAATGAGTCAAAATTGATGAGGGTAAACTCTGGAATAAGCCAGAAAAGAAATCTCATTTAAAATACACTGCGTAATTTTTCACACTTAAAATAAATAGTCGGAGCTTTATCAGAGATGTGTATTTTAATAGTGTAACAAATGGGTACAATTTTTGCCTAAAGATTCTAGTTCCAGATAAGAAACTTTTTTATCTGTTTATTATCTTCATTTACAAGACAGTTAACATTCTTGTCTCTAGTGTTAAATGTAATTTTTCCAAATATGGTTTTCTTTCTTTTTAGAGAAAAGTTATTCCATTCTGTAATGAGAAAATAAGCTGAGCATTTTTACAGAAAGTAATGATGAACAGTGAATGGAAGATATATTGCATCATGATATTCTTTTGAAAAACTTTTTTTGATTTCAGTAATAGATATACATATGGATAGAACTGATAGATTCCTAGGGGGCTAACCCACTGGGTTGGTCTACTGGTGAACTCATCATCGCAAATCAGCTGATTTTGAAGTTGAGAGTTCTAAAGGTTTAATTCTATAAAGGCAGTTTAATTCTTTAAAGGTAGTTACTTTTATACAGATCTGAATACTAGATTGTGAGTTCTTTGGTGGCTGGGTTTCAATTAACCACTCTCAGGAATGGTCAACCTGAGCTGTACAAGACTACGCTTCATTTACTTTCAATACATAACAACCTCATTCATCCTCTGAAATAATACCTTACGGTGGTCCCTAAGGCTAAGAAAAAGATACCTGGAGGCTAAATTTTTGGAGATGTCTTAAAAAATTGTTATTTTCTGAAAAGAAAAGCATAAGTTGATATTTTTTCCCTTTTTTTAAGTGCTTATAATTCTTCTCATTTTGTGTCTTTCCTGCACAACAAATAGCTGAAATCTATAAAACAAAAAATTATGTGAAAGAAGTTTAATTTAAAGTATTTATCAATCTTTAAAAGAAATATACATTGGTGACATCACTTTGGGAGTCAAGGAGGATGATGCAATTTTTAATTCAGGGATGAATACTTTTCTAAATCCAGATTTATTATGTACTTACTGGCTTCGATCACTGATTACAACCGCTGATCATTTGAAGGGGATAGAAAACTCCTGTGTAGCAGTTTCTTATCCTCTAAATCCTGATTAATTACAGCTAGTGAAAACTGGAATTCTATTTATCTTATAATAGTTTTAAGTTCAAAATTATAATACAATAATTCTTAGATATGTTTTTCATTTCTTGAATGCCTTACTACAATGGCTAAGGTATTTTTTTTTATGCAAGTAATTTTTGTGTTCCTTGTCCAGTATTTGTGTTTCCACTGGTGTGTTACACAACACCCGCGTATCTTGTAAGCTTTTCCCTCTTCTAATGCTATCTGTCAGTCATTGACAGAAATAATTGTGAATTTTAAATTCAATGGCACGATACTGGTCATCCAGGTACAGTACAATTTAATCCTTCTAACTGCAGAATTTAATCTTCAAAATTACTCAGTATAAGTTAAATAAAAAATAAATGAAGAGGATAAATAAAAAATATACCTGCCAGACGATAGGAAAATTGAGGAGAGAATGGGATATCACACTGTAAATGTTCGTACAAGATGTAGGTAATCAGAACCGTACCAAACATATTAATGCATTTTTGTCAATGAAAATTAAAAAAACCTGAATTCAATTTGTGCAATTTAAATGAGGAAAACTTTTACAGTGATAACACAACATATGTTGATGTTACCATCTTATATTCATTCTGTCTTATGCTAACAAGAGAATATGAATAAAGTTTGTGTCGAAGATACATGAGTTTGTGTACGTTAATTATTTTACAACTGAACACAAATATAATCAAATACATTTTTTATCTCACCATTACAAAAAAAAATCTAAAAAAAACAACACAATCTATAAGAGTATAAAACCAGTAAAGACAGAAAATCTCATACAAACCCCCTCAAGCTCACAATCTAAATTCAACACATCCATGTTACCTGAAGACTGATGATCATATAGAACTCAATACAACAAAATATCTACACAACATAAATTAATATAACACACTCCTACATAAAATGAAATAAAATATAAAAAAGATAAACGAAACCAAATAATATCACTTTAGCAAACATAAGCATAAGACTCAAAGAAAATTGCTTACAAATTAAAAAATATGAATACACAGTACAAAAGGTATAAACAGATTAAAATAAATAATTACCCAGAGAACACAATCACCAAATAAATACAATACCTCTGGAATATATATAAGTGGACTGTTGTAACTGAATGATGCTTTACATTGATCAAATTAATTGCATCTTCAGCCAAAGATGCAATGAACACTTAAAAGCTCTCCATAGCTACATAGTATAGCTGCTATTCACAGACACAAATCCACTAGTAACAACTGACAACAATTTTGATGTTCTAAAAAAAAAAAAATCAAATTTATCATTATAAAATATAAAATATATAAACACTAAAAAATAAAAATGTGTATATATATATATATATATATATATATTAAATGAACAGAGATGAAAATTATAATATTCAATGCAGATGTTCTATCATAAATATAAAATAATTTACAATATATATTCTTCTTTAATTCTTTAAATTACTTATTTTAACATTCATTGTGTTATGGAAAAATCTGTACCATGTCCACCTGACAATGGAACAAAAAATTTAAAAAAAACTGTTATTAGTTTAAGGATTTTGGTTCATCAAATGATGAGGAAAAATTTTTGAAAAATGTCATAAAAGGAGATTGTTGGTAGTATATGATTACTGTGTAGAAATCAAAACAACTTTTGTTGTGGGTGGAATTCATTACTATAACAAAGAGTCAATTAAATTAAATTTAAACAAGCACTAATGTAAATTTTTATTGTATCTAGTTAAAAAATGGTGGCCGTTTTTGTTTTAAGCCTCAAGCTGTTTTTTGCATTTGCTGGCATGGATGATTTTCAAAATTACTCAGCACTGGATTGTCCTAGAATTTTCAATTAAACTGCATTGTGTTCAGTACATTCTGGCTTAAAAATAAAAGCTATATTTATTTACCTAATATGACTTTGTTCACGTATGCTATGAGCCTTAAGTTATTGAATGCAAATGAACAAAGTTAAATTTTTGAAGGGTAATATTTCAAAGAAGGAACAGTTTCTCAGCCTCAATTTTTTCTGGGCTTTTACTTATAAGATAGTTACTTTATATAAAATATCAATGCTGAGTAGATTACACTTTAAAAATTACACCTTTTAAAAATTGATTGTTTTTCAATATTTCAGCTGCTATACCTCTCTGTTGGGAACCAGATAAAGATCTGAAAATTGCTCACATGAAAGGTTTTGTCACATAAGTGAGCATAAGAAGTATTCTGTTATTTCTAAGGCATTTTAAACTAAGAAAACCATATTTCTTGAATGAAGTACCTTATTTTAAATAAGCATGTAAACAGTCCAATATAATTTTATAATATAATTTTGAGTTATTTTAGATACAAAGTTTCTCTATCAAAATAATCTAATCCTGAAGTCGAAACCTATACCAGCTAAATATTAAAAATTGTTTATAAATGATAATAAATTAATTCATTATTAAAAAGAAGCCTAAATTAATTTAATCATTAATGTATAAGTTACGCTGTATTTGTAAATCAACTGAAAACTAATTAAATTATATTAATGAATAAATATTATTTTGAAAGACAACTATTATGAAAATTATTAAATTAAATTTTTTTTAAATGTATAAATATATATAATTTAAACTGTTATTAGTTATTTGTTAATTAATACTTATACCAAATCCCTGTTCTCACAGACCCAAAGAAAATTTCATTAGTTAATATTGGAGGCACTGATCGACCGTCAAGGATCGTCTTCATAGTACCTTCCTTCCTTCAACCCCCATCCTTGTCAGACCATTTTTTGTTCATATTGTTACTTATTTGACCTTGGCGAGCTGTAAAAAATGTGCCAGTCTCAGTAACATAGGGACTCTACATATTTTGCAGTGTGATCTCACAAACTGGAGGTTTTGGTTTATGTGTGTGTGCCTTGTATGTGATATAGCCTACTGTTTACATAGAAATCGTGTAGGTAATTTGTATATTATCCACATATGTATAACTGTTACATTCCTTGTAATTTTCTTTGGAAACAACAAGAAAAAAATGGATCATCCAATTCAGTCACAAAGATTTTTAGATTCACATGCTGCAGCTTTTGGTGATAAAATAAGGAAATTACTTAATGTCCTTCCAGAAGAATCTGACTGATATTAGCAGTGTGGTTGATGATTCCTGATGAAAATCTAATTTTGTGCTGTCGGATAAGGAGCCTGCTGCTAATACAGAAGAATTGAGTTTGGAGAAGGAAGAGGACAAAAAAAACTTGTTAGAAGATAAAAGGAATGTACAAGTTATAGGTAATAATATTTTAGAAAATCTAGGTAATATAGAACAAGTTATAGAGAATAATCTTTTACAACCGATCAAGGAAGAAAAAACACACTTCGCAGAAAGACTGAAGAAAAAACAATTTGGTCCTTCTAATGCATAGCATGCTACAGAATCTCAAAAAAGGGTTAGACTACCAGCAAGAAATATAATAAGATTCTTACTGTGTGTATGAGGGCGAGAGAAGATTTTGGGAAATTAGCCTGACAAGAAACAGGTGAACCAACAAAACATTATAAAAAGTAAGAGCAGGGTTGTTTTCACAAACAAAAAATAAATAATTACAAGAACACAGATACTGAAGAAATAAATGTTCAGATGGGTTTGCTATTAATATTTTTAGTCTTGAGTTCAAACAATGAGAAAATAACTTTGTTATTTAAAAAAGATATTTTCATTGTACCCATACATATATAGCTACTATTTTTGAGAAGAGGTTTGAAATCCTATTGATGTGTAAGATCCCACCACCTGTAAAGCTAATGACAAAGCAGCCCCAACCTCTGAAATATCTGAAAAATTCATTTCAAACAGCAGAAGGGTTTATTCTCTTTCATCGACTTTCACAATAGATGAGATACTTATTCCATTTTGAGGAAGATGCAGCTTCAAGGCTTTCATGCTAAAGAAACCAAAGAAGTTAGATACAAAGGTTTTATGTTGCGATTTTATAACTTTACATTTATTAAATGCATACATTTACACTGGCACAGGGAATGATTTCAAATGCCTAACTACAAAAGAAAAAACATACAACATACTATCACAGTCAGTATATATATTTTGTAAACCAATCTTGAATAGTAATAGAAACTTAACTGTTGATAATTGGTTTGCTTTGATTAAAATTCTCAATCAACTCCTCAAGAGAAAACAAAAATATGTTTGTAACATGAAAAAAGGGCAAACGACAAACCCCAGAAGAATTTCTTCAAAACTCTGTTCGATCAGTTATGTCTTCTCTTTACAGTTTCAGGGATGAGATGATTCTTGTGAGCTTTGTTCTAAAAAACAATAAAGCTGTAGTTCTAGCATCAACAATGCACTATACTACTGAAACCAACTAAGAAAACAAGAAGACTGAAATAATCTCCATTTACAATAAATCAAGACATTTCTGTCAAGTCGAACCTACTAGAGATTAAATGTGCTGCCTTCACTTCAAGCCATAAAACAAAACACTGGCTTCTCACCATTTTCTACAGGTTGCTAAATATTGGCACTGTAAATGTATTTATTCATGAGTTTCAAAGAAACTCCTGCGATGCACCATTTCGATTTTGTAATGGAATTAGGCTACAATCTTATTGTTCCTCACCTTTAAAAGAGATTCACTATGCTTAGTCTTCAATGAGATTTGAAGGAAATTATAATGAAGACATTAGGAGAAAACCTTCCACAGGACATCAAGAAGGAGAAGGCCCCAGAGACTATCTAAAGAAAAAAAACCTGTGCAACATGTCTTATCAGTAAAAGAGAGAAAAACTGCATATACGTGCATCAAGTGTAAAAAATCTATTTGTCTTGAATGTAGTAGGAAAGAATGTGCAGAATTGCTAAAGAAGTAGTTCACTAAAAATTTAGTTTGTTATAATTATTCTTTTACATATTTTATTTTTTTTTTTTATTTGTTTTTATTTTTTTCTCATTTTATTTTTTGCTATTTTTTATGTAAAAATAAATATAGTTTCCCTGATAATCATAAGTTAAATAAATTAACATTTTTGCTGTGTAAATTTTTTTGATCCTTTCAAAAAACATAAAAAGCCTATAATAAAAACACTTAAGAGAAATAACTTTGGATCATTATTCTATGAATATAAACATTCCTGTTAATCTTATACCAGGAAAATCATTGTGCCCAATATGTTACTCTAAAATAATTATAAAGAAAGGGATGGTGAAAGTTCATTTAAAGAATTTTATGGCTCATCAGGAAAAACTATAAAAAAAAGGTGGATTCAGCTTGTGCTATTCTAGGTTTATTGCCTGCTTGTAAAATTAGGAAATTAAGAGAAGAAGCCTTGTAAACAAAAACTGAAAAAAATTCTATCACTGTCAAAAAATTTGGAAGTTTCATTTCAAAAGAAAGTTCCTACTTCTGAACCAAATGACAATCTTCAAAATTTACAAACCGAATATGATGATCTGATAGAAAAACTAAATTTGGTTTTCTTGGCATTTCTCCCACCACCACCCCATTCGGTCGTCCTAAAGCATAAGACTGAATGTCTGAGCTACAAACGGCTACTGAGCCTTGAAACAGTTTAGCGACTAGTGTTCTAACTAGTTCTTAGAGCTAACCTAATAGCATGGTACCATACAACACTTGCTTGCATGTCCCACTAACAACTTCTCATATGTCACTGAAATGGGTACCTGTCAATTACTAAAACATATATGACTACCAATAATTAAATTCATCTCGTCAAAGACAGCAATTCACTGCCACGCCTAGGCCACTGAATGCCAGCAAGTATCTGTCCACCATTAAAGTGCTTGGAGCCTTGGCTGGTAGCCAGCCAAATCTCTGGGTTAGCTTCCTACAGCAGCATAGTAGGAGTCTTTTCCCTTAGGCAAACTACTGGTGCGGGTTGAACAAAGCAACTGCATCAAGGAACTTCCATATGATCTGAGACAATGTGGCTCTCGCCACATTGAATTGCCACTTGTGAATGGCCAATTTTTCCATTGACCTCTTAAGTTCCAGGGTGGCCTGAGTTCTGGCCCTTCTAAGAGCTTGGCAGTCAAACAACATGTGTTCGACTGGACCTCCCCCGCAGATGCACAATTCACAACTCATCAGCTGCCAGCCGGAACCAAAACAAATATTGGTTTAAATTTACATGGTTGGAGAGCACTCGGACTCTGTTGCCCTTAAAAACGATGGAGACATACCATACCCCCCTGAACCTGTATAAATCTATACAAGGACCTTCCCTTAGTCGTGGCATAAAAAATCTAAAAGTTATTTTTCCAATAAAGAAAATAAAATTAAAATAATCAGTTTGTCAGTTTACTTCTGAATTCTTGAAGCCAAGCAAAGGTTAACAATGAATTTAAAGTGTCAGATTGTATGGTTAAATTAACAAGAAATCTAGTAAAATAACACGGTATTTTATTTGAATTACAAAAAAGGAGAGCATCAATTGTAATAAGTGAAGAAATAATACAAAAAGTTATAAGTTTTATGAAGATGATGAAAATAATTGTTTATAGGGAAAGAGGATTGGTGTTTCATTGAAGGAAAATTGCGCTAAGGTTAAAGGCAAAAATGGTTAGTGCTTTGTAATTTACATGAGCTATTTTCTAAATGTAAAAAGAAGAATCCTGATGATAAAATGGGAACATTGAAATTCTGTGAGTTAAGACCAAAATTATATGTTGTTACAAGTGTGTCTGGTACTTATAATTTATGTATCTGTCTATACCATCAGAACATAAAGTTGATTGATAATGCTAATCTTAAAGTTTATTATTAAGATCTTTTGGAACTTCTGGTATGCAAAACAGATAATTATGATTACATGATGGGAAAATATCATGAATGTCCAGCCAAATAGGCCTTGGTTGACATGTTTGAAGAGTCTGAAGCAGATTCAATGCCAGACAATATAGAATACAAACAATGGGCAACAGAAGATGGAACTGAAATGATGACAATTATAAAGTCATGAGAAGAATTCTTTGACATATTGATTGTTAAACTTGAAAATCTAAAGAATCATCATTTTATTGCAAAATCACAAACAAAACTTTTTAAAGACAAAAACAAATCTTGCCAGATGATGAGTGCATTGTTCTGGCTGACTTTTCAGAGAATTATCCCTTTGCTGTACACGATAAAGCTTAAGGGGACCACTGGGTAAACAAGCAGGCTATAGTTTATCCATTTGTGTTTTATTATAAAAATCAAGAGAAAGTAAAGAGCCTTAGCTTTTGTGCCATAAGTGATCTTCTACAACATAATACCACAACAGTCTATGCATTTCAACTTCAATTAACAAATTACATTAAAGAACACCATCCTTCTATAAAAAAATTAAGCTATTTCTCTGATGGGGCTACAAGTCAACATAAAAATAAAAAAAACATCTTTAAATATGTTCTATCGCAAAATAGATTTTGGACTTTACATAGAATGACTTTTTTTTACATTGTGTCATGGGAAAAATGCCTGTGATGGCATAGGGAGTGGTATGAAGTAATCCAAAGTCCAGTTTACAGCAGCCTTATAAGGATCTAATCTTGACAGCTCAGGAAATGTTTAAATTCTGCAAAGAAAATTATACGGGAATTACATGTTTTTGTGAAAACTGAGGAAATCTAAGAACTCAGTTTCAGTAACTTAGAGGAAAGGTACAGCACTTGTCAGAAAATTAAAGGTACTTGATCATTTTATTGTTTTATATCACAATCAGAAAAAATTGCTAAAATGTCAGTACATATCATTAACATCATCATCTGATAGTTAACTTCATCAAGTTGCAAAAGTAGAGCCATTGATACTTCAAAATAAAGGCACAATTGCATGTATTTATGAAGGCCATTGGTAAATTGTTAAGTGAACATTGACAATCGAAACAAAGATGTGCATGTTATATTTTATCATCCACCAGGAAAAAGAACTTTATTCCAAAAATATGAGAAGTACCAAGTTTGGGTGCCAAGTCAAAAATGTATTGAAGAAACTGTCTCCCCTGGAATTAACCACTATGTCTGGGTGCATTTACACTGATATTTTATATATAGTCACTATACTCATATACAAAAGCAAAGAATAAACTGAGGCTGAGAAACGTTCCTACTTTGAGAAATTACCTTATGAAAACTGAATTTTGTTCATTCACATTCAATAACTTCAGACTACAAAGTGTACATGAACAAAATCACATTTGGTTGGTAAATAGGGCTTCGATTTGTTGGCTAGAATGCTGAACATAATGTAGTTTATTTGAAAATCTTAGGATAATCCAGTGCTGAGTAATTAAGGAAATCATAGATGCCTACAAGCATGCAAAACAGTGCGAGTCTTAAAATAAAATTGCCACCATTTTTGAACCCGATACAATAAAAATTTAAAAATATTAGTTTTGAACTACCAAAACAAGGGAAAGCACCTATAAACTAAGATTTTTTCTGAGATTGTGTGGCAACCAGTGCTGGACCACATGGAATGTATTAATACAATATGACAATCACTCTAACATGAAGGTTCAGTTGATGTCTTTTTTAGTGTAAGTATTCCCTTCATCAAGAATTTGAGTGTGAAATCAAACAATCATTAAAAAAATCTATTTCATAGTAATTCAGAGTTGAAAGAGGCAGTGATAAAAAAGGCAGTAAATATGGATCAGCAATTGATTATGTAGTACAAAAATGCAATGCACCATGTATTAATTCTTACCATCAAAGTTTTTTTCACTGATATAGAACCGCAAGATACAATACATTTAAGTAGATCTAAGAGCCGAAATTTTAACAGAAATAAGTATTCTGAAAGATTTGGGGCAGATTTTGTACTTATTCAATAAATACATGTTATTGAAAATAATAAAACTTTTGTTTTACTTTACTATTGCACATCAATCTAGAATAAATATTTGATGAGAAAAACATGAGAATTTTTTTTTATCAATCATAACAATACTTATGTTATTTTTTCGTATTATTTGTTTCAAAAACATTCATTTAGGTATGTGCTAGACTGATTCTCAACAACTACACCTTTGTAGTGCATATAGGTACGTTTAGGTAACTTATTAAGTGACAAAATTTAATTGTTTAGACAGGTTAAAGTAGTAATATTAGATTAAATATTTAATTGATATAAGTTAAGTTACGAGTGATGGTATAAACTGTTTGGGAAATATTCATTGACATTTAACTCCCACTAAAATTTTTGTATAATATACAAACATAACCTGTTGCTACAATTAGAAAACACTAGCAAAATACATTAACAAATTTTTTACTTACCGTAGTCTGTAGTACATAAATTTTACCGTAATTTTATTTCTTTTCGCGTAAAATATGAATGCACATAGAAAATAATGAAGACATAATAAATATCAGGTTGTTAAAACTTTATTTTTAAAACAACTCCCACCTTTTGAAGGAATAATCAACATTCAGTTTGTCCAACAGACCGGACAATTTGTTTCTCCACTTTTAGGTGTTGTAATACCCTAATAGTTTAGTTTAGTTTAGTATGTACAGATATTTTATTAAAAAGAGATAAATATATGTTATGCGGTAATTTGGAATGTTAAAAACTATTTAAGGCATTCAACATGAAATGTACAAGTGTAAGTTAAATATAAATAATACAGGTTTTTATAGAAATCTTTCCGAAACCTATTTTAAATAAATTATACATTTTTAATTGTATAAATAACCACAACCATACAATTATAATTGTGCTTATTTTAGTGTAAAGAGAAAGAATATTTAATTTTGCGATTTAATAAGAGTATTAACATCTAACATCTGAGGAAGGTACTGTGCATAGATTCAGCTGTCATTTTTTAAATAATTGTAGTGAAAATCAAAAATCATATTTTGTTTTCATTTTCCAATTTGTAATGTTTAATATTATGACTGTTACAACACTGAACTTCAACTGCAGCTGTTTGTATTGTAATATAACACGTGTCGGGTGTTATTGGTGCCATATGTGCGGTCCGCAGCACTTTTGAATATATTGTTTAAGGTTAAAATTCACGTCAACTATTAAAAATGGAAGAAACGTTAAAAAAAAGAATAAAGGAGTTAGAAGAAGAACTTCAAAGGAAAGAAAAATGTTCTGTTAGAGAAAAAATATCTGAAATGTCAGCTGAAGTTGTTGATTCTAATCCTTACAGGTAATGTTTTAGTTAATTGCAAGTAGTTAACCTGACTTTTGTACATACGGGTTGTTATACATTGTATTTATGTGGCTTTTCATTATGTTTGCTGTATGTTAACAATAGCAGGTTATTAAATGTAATGAAATATTTATTCAAAATGTAATAATTATATTTTAAACATTTTTTTGCTATACTTCTTATTGTTATTGAAGGTAATGAAAATTATCTTCACAGAATTCAAAATAAAGAATATGAATATAGTGTTATAGAATTTATTATACGTTACAAAAATGTATTTTTATTTTATAAATTTGATACTATTCTGCACACAAATCAAGGTAAATGTGTAATATTGAGTGTACGTTTTATTGTTGGTACGAACAGTACTTGTGGTGCCATGTTGCAGGGTTTATTGGTTGAATGTAGAAACATTTGTCACTTGAGGTTTTGGTGAACCTGTTTGACAAGATGTTAAGCATTCATAAATTACTGAATTGAGCAACAAAAAGCAGACTAATTTCAATATATGCCAAAAAAAGATTATGGATTTATTGTAAAAAATAAGATTAAATAAAAAATAATATTATCTATTTATAACGGCTTTAAAAAATAAATGTCATTTATTTTTCAGTCATTTAATGTTTGATGCACTTAAATATTAATTTTTACAGAATGAAGAATGATTTTCCTGTTTCTTAAGATTTAATTAATCCCTATTATTGTTTGCAAGATTAGTAATATGCTAATTGATAACAGATGATATCAATTTTAAGTAACAATAAATTTACCATAAACTGGGAAAATTAGTCTTCTCAATTTTGAGTCTTAACTAGGAATATGAAATGTGACCTAGGCTGACATCCAGAAATGTTACAGAAGTATCTTGAAAGCAATAAATTAAGTACTGATCTACCTGTTAAAAAGCTATCACTGTTAAAAAGCATCACCTATTAAAAAGCTGTTACTTATATGTTAGCCCTATGCAGAAATGCAAATCACATAGTCAATAATAGAACAAGTTTTAAATGCCAGTTAACAATTTGTGTGTTAAATCCATTTGAAATTAAGCATTTATTGTTATTGTTGTGTTCACATATTTGTGTTAGACATTTAGTGTAGAATATATAATGTACATACACACATTACTATTTATATCAACAGCATTAGACTTTTTTTCTTTATCTTCATTGTTTAATGATTAATGGATCATAATTGGTTTTTTATTTGTTATAATTATTATTATATGATTGAACTTTTAAGGTAACTTCTATTTTTTTTTAGTACCTTTTATTTCAAAGAACAAATGTCAATGTTGGTTTTAATTATTTTTTAAACAGTTAAGCTGTGACATCCTATCTTCAATGTTTATATTATATATTTTTCTATTTATTAATTTTTTTAAATATTGTTCATTTTATATTTCAGTCGTTTGATGGCTTTAAAAAGAATGGGTATAGTAAACAACTATGAAAAGATCAGAGATTTCACCGTAGCTGTTGTAGGTGTTGGAGGTGTTGGTAGTGTAACTGCTGAAATGTTAACTAGATGTGGTATTGGAAAGGTATGATAATAATTTTTATATTTCTTCACTTTTTTTATGTACTATATAAAATAGGAAGTCTTTATGAAATATCATATCTTAATTATAAAATATATCCTCTGGCTCTTCTGGTCCTGGCTTTCTTAGCATCAAAACATAATAGGACCAGATCTGTGTACACAGAAGTAATAATGGAGAAAAAATAAAAAAGGTGCGGGAAGAAAAAGTACAGTTTTCTCATATCTGGTATATAGGTGCTTTGTCATAGAAGTTATGTGCAATAACTGAATGACTGACCTTATATGATGTAAAAGTACTCTTTAAGAGACAGAAATTCTCTATAACAACAAACCCATTCTTATGAATGATACGATCGATTGCGGACTTAAAGGAAAGTGAGAAGTGAACAAGTTTCTTCTTTTCGCCTTTTTTACTATCCGAATAAAATGATTTGTAACAGCCCTCCAAACTGTGAATGATATAAACTGTTACATGTAACATCTTCATTCTGATGACCTTAGCAAATTACTGTATAGTAAATGTCATTATTGTCAAATAAAACAGCTGTAATTGGTTGCTGTTCTATCTGATGCTTTATGTCAAAAGAAAGACTGTATAGATTAGAACTTTGATAACCATGAGGCAAAGGTTTTTTCTGGATTTACAGGCGAACAGTTTCTTGAACATTCATGTTGCTTATGGATTAAAATCCTATTATGATGTGGTTTTCTCTTATGAGGTATTATTAATTAAGATCAAAGTATTCCTAGACTTTCAATTATATTTTAATTAAAACAGTTTGCCAAAATACTATGTTGGTTTTACAGTAAGTTTAAATTTTAACAAATAAAAGTTAAATAAGGAAAGGATTATGTTGTAGTTGTGCTCTGAATTAATGAGAGTAATTCTTTTTCATATTGTGTTAAATCATGTATTATTTTAAACATGCAATTTTTGTAACTATAATTAATTTCAGGTTATGTTGTCAGTAAATGCTTCATGTTTATTTATATTTGTTCTATTTGCTTTTTAGTTGATACTTTTTGATTATGACAAAGTAGAGATGGCAAATATGAATAGACTATTCTTCCAACCTCATCAAGCAGGATTGTCAAAAGTAGAAGCTGCAGCATTAACTCTTAATGCTATTAATCCGGATGTAGTTATTGATACATACAATTACAATATAACTACAATTGATAATTTTTCAAACTTCATGGAAACAATCAGGTATGTATACTGAATAATTGTGTGGGAGCATGTATGCATGTGTGTGTGTGTGTGTGTGTGTGTGTGGGGTATATATATATATATATCAGTGTGTGTGTGTTGTGCGCGCGCGCATGTGTATACTGAGGTTGTGAATGATGTATCATGAATTAATAGATTTTATAATTTTACTACAATAAAAGGGAAGAATATGACTCAAGATTGCTAAAAAAAATTGTGATGTTTATGAATATGGTACAGTATCAATATGTTTGGCACAAAGCTGGTTGAAGTATTTCCAATATCTGTAAATTTTATGTCAGTGGTGCACTTCGCTCTGCTCAGCCAGTAACTGAAAAGGGTAATGAAATCATGAAAAAATTTAGCAGCATATCAGCAGTTACAATGTCAGCAACATACTGATCATTGACCACAAAATACTTTTAAATCATTTAAAGAAGGATGGCTGGGAAGTTTCCTGATTTTGCACCATCAGACTACTGTTTGTTTCAGTCTCTATAGAATTCTCTTAACAGTATAATGTCGATTTCAAAAGAGACCTGTGAAAATCACTCATGTTAGTTTTTCATCTAGATTACAAAGAAATTCATCGTGATGGGATTACCTCAAAAATGACAAAAGAGAGTTCATCAAAATGGCATATATTTGGTTTAATAGACTTTTGAAATATAAAAAACCATGTTTTACTTTTGCAAGAAAATATGAAGAAACCTTTTCCTCTCTATCTCTCTCTCTCTCTCTCTCTCTCTCTATATATATATATATATATATATATATATATATTATCCGTGGAAGTTTTTACAAAACACTCAAGATGTAAACAAAAAATTGATGTACTCAAATGCCCTATATCATTCCCTTTTCTGTTTATCTCTCATTTTATATCTTTAAATAAAAATTTATATCTTAAGAATGGATTGAAATTTGGTGTGCCTTTACCCAGCAACATCTATAAAATAAAGTTCAAAAATTTCAAAATTGTGGTAAAGTTTTTTAATCGTTAATAGCTTCTGAAGTTTTTAACTTTTATTGATTTATTACTACTAAATGAAATGTTAGGCATTTTATTGAAAACAAATTGCCATATTACTTGTTAAGATAAGTCGACAAGTAGCAGAATTATGAAAGGAATTATTAAACGGGTCTACAATGCATTTATGGGAAGATGATAAATTCCTTCACTAATTGAAATAAAGATTATTAATAATGCCAGTTTGGCAAAGAATTTTTTACATGTTACAAAAATTTTTTATTATTCATCACCGTAACTGTTACTGGTATTGGTCTAATACTACATAAATAAATAAATGATAGTTATTATTAACGATAATAATAAGTATAATAGAGTAATTATTTTTGATAATTCATTGTAGGTTGTGAAATAGATATTTTTATAGAACAGTTGTTTGTTTATTTATGTGATTTAGTATTTTTTAGCTAAAAAATACTGCCTTTATGAAAGGTATATCCATTAGTAAGTTTTATTTCTAAATGTTGCAGCTGCAGTGCTATTATCATGATATATATAAAGCGTGTTAAGTCGCCTGTTATGTTAGAAAGGGATTAACACACTATTCTTACTTACTGGTGTAGTCTGTAGGTTTCTTTGTGAGTGTTTGTAATGTTTAAGAAAATCGAGACACCAGGCACATGTAAAATAAGTGTGTGTCTGTTTATCAATGCAAAGAACATTAAAAGGGTTGAAATTCACTATCAGATTTGCAAAGTTTTTGGAGAAAGTGCATGAGTAATTCCTTCATATAAATGTAAGTGCCATTTTTTAATGTAGGGTGCAATAACTTGTACAATGATGAACAGAGCAGGAAACCATCTTTGATTATTGATGATTTGGTGTGGCAGTTGATGATAAGATTAAAATGAATAGATGAATTCACCATCACTTCTCTTTCTGTACATTTTCCAGAAATTTCTAGTTCGCTTCTATGAGAAATTGAATTATTGGAAATTGTGTTCATACTGGGTGCCTAAAATATTTTTAAAAAATCACCAAATGAAACGGTTGGACAGGACAGTGGAATTTTGGATTTGATATTGAAAACAAGATGAGATTTTGTGATTGGCGGTTATTGAAGCCACTGATTAATCCATTCCCTGAGATACAGGTCAAGAGAGAATAGTTGGTTGGTGGACTCGGGACTTGACAGCGATGAAGCAGACTGTGTGCTGGCTCAGGAGGGCCGCACAATCTTTCTGTACATTTTCCAGAAATTTCTAGTTCGCTTCTATGAGAAATTGAATTATTGGAAATTGTGTTCATACTGGGTGCCTAAAATATTTTTAAAACATCACCAAATGAAACGGTTGGACAGGACAGTGGAATTTTGGATTTGATATTGAAAACAAGATGAGATTTTGTGATTGGCGGTTATTGAAGCACTGATTAATCCATTCCCTGAGATACAGGTCAAGAGAGAATAGCTGGTTGGTGGACTCGGGACTTGACAGCGATGAAGCAGACTGTGTGCTGGCTCAGGAGGGCCGCACAATGTGAGGGCGACCCTGAATGGTGTGCAGCTCTGCTTGCAGACTATCACCGATTGAGGACCAACTACTTTCATAAGATTAGGTCTTCAAAGTGAGATTCCTGATGCTCTTTTGTGAAAGAGCAAGGAAATAAGGACTCTATAAAACTGGTTTGTAGAGTTCTCGGGCATAAGAAGAAAAATGACGTTCTTCTGTCAGCTCTCTCGACACAGGACGATGTTGTAATAGACAAGGATCATGTTCTCAGTCTTCTGATTAACAATCTACTTTCAGATGATACTGAGATTGCTGAAACCTCGTATCATCGCTGAGTTTGCAGGGAAGTCGCAAGTTTTGGTTCTCAGATTCAGTCTTCTGAGATCACCGAGGTGGAGGTCCGTCAGGTAAACTACAGTCTACCTAGGAGTAAAGCCCCCAGATATGATTGTATCACAGTGGAGCTCCTTGTTTGCACATGGCCCAAAATCATTGGTCCCCTTACTAGGGTTTTCAATAGAATGCTCTTCGATGGATATTTTCTAGTTTGTTGGAAACATGGTGTATTGAAGTTACTTTTCAAAGGTGGCGACAAGGATCCCACCGTAAGCTCATCTTACTGGCCTCTGACACTCTTGCCTGTAATAAGTAAGTTCTTCAAGAAGGTCTTGTACGAATAAATAGTAGATTAACTTCCAATCATTTGTTAATGGACGACCAGTATGGTTTTCACCCAGGCAAGGGCACAGAGTACACAATTTTCAAGGTATTAGACATAGCATTGTCTAGTGTTTGCAAATATGTTACTGGTGTCTTCTTGGATATAAAAAAATCCAAGAAGCCTTCAATAATCTGTGGTGGCCCTCTGTGTTGTTTCAATTGCAGAGGCATGTTTGCGTGCAAAATGAGATGAAACTCTCTTGAGCTACTTCAGCAACCAAACCATCATTCTTTGCGACGGCAGTTCGGAAGTAGGAAAGATCCTGTCAAAAGGATGTCCACAGGGCAGTGGTTTAGGTCCCCCTGTCTGGATTGTCGAATTCGACTCTCTGATGTGGTTGAGATTGCCCAGTGGCTGCCGCATCATTGCTTATGCTGATGATGGGTTGCTGCTGGTCGAAGGAAACTCAAGGAATGAGATAGAACGCCGAGCAACACAGGCATGTAAGGTACTAAGGTCGTGGAGTCTTCAGCATAAGATGGTCTTTAGCCCAGAAAAAACCACTATGATGATTACGAAAGATAGTCTAGCCGCCACTCATCAACCACGATTCATAATGGGTGACCTTCCCATAAGGTATGTCATCATTCAGAAATATCTGGGTACAATTCTTGATGAGAAACTTCACTTCAATTCTAGGTTTGCTTAGGTTTGGTTAGTAAGTACTCCTTACTTCATACTGTAAGGAGTACCTACAGTATGTCACAAGGAAGGCAATAGATGCTTTCTTTGGTGTTCATAGCATAGTCCATCCTGATTGGAGGTTGAATTTCTGTACCATGCGCATTCTTGATAAAGGAGTCTGTGAGGCCAAAATGTTGTATGCTGCGCCCATCTGGGCTCATCATATGGAATTTCAGTGTTATAGGTATATTTTAATGCGAGCCCAGCGTCTTCTATTGCTAGCTGTTGTCAGGGGCTACAGACAACATCTCGTAAGAGGCAGTCTTTGTAATCGCTGGCAATAAACCCATAGATATTCTGGCTACGAAACATAGCAAGAGATATGTGTTGAAGAATGAAGGCCTTTTACACCCAGGGCATATGCAAGAAATTGAATATCAAGGTTTTAACTCTTGGCAAGTTAGGTGGAACGAATCTTCTACTGGTCGATATGCGCATGGTATATTTTCAGATATTAGAGAATTGAGAGCGGTTAAGTGGGTTTTCCCCAATTGGAACATAACATATTTTCCATCAGGACATGGTGCATTTAGGGACAGTTTGCTTAGGTTGGGTATGGTCGATTTGATCCTTTGCCCTGATTGTGGAGTTGATGACACTGAACCATATCTTTTATGTTTGTCCGTGGTACGAGGCTGAACGTACCAGAGTCGCTAGGGAACTCGAGAGAGTAAATTCCTTTTTGGATCTGCAGGTCAGTTGGAAGATCTGTAGAGAATCGGCAATAGTGGCTGGCTTCCTGAAGTATCTCGCACTGAGCAGATCAGCTGAGGGGGTATGAGTAGAGTAGTATCCCAGGTGGCTAGGGTACCGCCTGGACATTTACACTGGCCAGAGGTAGGCGCATTAGCATTGCGCCTCGGTAAGTTAGAAGTATATTGGGAATTATGTAAAGAATAAGTTGTTGGTAGGATGGCGACTGCATTACCAAGGGCATGGTTAGCCATGCAGCCATGGGGTGTAGCACCATCTTGACGATGGCTGTTTTAGGTGATGAAGTTCACGCGGTACTCTGCGATGGAGTTGAGTGGGAGTCAGCGGTCTGTCCTTCTCTCCCTGGTAGACCAGACCGGCGTCTGTAGTTGTAATCTAATTGAAGGCTTAGAGCAGAAAGAGATGAGAACATAAAGGGAAATAGGAATAAATTCCATTGTTGCAATCAACATTGCTGGTGGTATGCATTATATTTACCAAATAGACTCGAACAATGTGAGCCATTTACAATCATAAGTAGCTTATTTAAATGTAGAACTAGGCATGGGGAACTTGGTTAGTGCTTCTGCGAACTTTGTTAGTTAGTTCAGAGGGCAATGATGTAAGACAGTCAAGATGTTTGGAAGAGGCCTGCAGTGAAGGTAAAAGCTGAGTTAAAAATCACTCATGTAAATGAGGCATGTAAATCACTCATGTCTACCGAGGCATTTACATCAGTGGCATCCCAACCAAGGCCTGGCTTGTTACTGTGAGGTGTAATCAGTTAGAGGGCCTGAAGACAACTCTTGTTAAAGCCCATCAGGGCTATGAACAGGTAGGGGGTGTGATATGACCGGAATCCTCACACTGTTGGTGTCTTCCCCTATGGGGTTGGGATGGCCAACAGTTCGATAATGACAAGGAAGAAAAGCCATTATTACGTGGCTTGTGTATTGGGCGGCATCATTCTATGATGAAGGGTTACAATTTCTGGTGCCCCCTATGATAAGTGCTTCAACATTGATAGGAACTATGTAGAAAATAAAGTAATATTTTTAATTCAAAGGGCGATAGAAGTTTTATGAGAGAATGTTTCTTGGTCATTTTTTAATATCCCTTCAGAATTTACTTTCTGGATAACCTCTCTTGTATTAATTTAATGTAAAATATATTTTACTTTTGTTATATTTTACTTTATTGGTTGATTAAGATATCTGTAGAAGTTGCCATTTTGGTTCAGTGTTAGTAATTAAAGTAAGATCTATGAATTTTGTTTCCTTTAACTATATAGTTCATCATAAATTTGAATTATTTATTTCATTATATGCCTTGAAAAGAAATTTTTTGTCCAAGTGATACTACTTTTATTTCTGTTAATATTTATTATAGCTGTGCCATACCTTGTGAGTAAAGTTGAAATTCTCTTAAAATGGGAGGTAGGATTGGTTCTATTTCTACTTTATTAAACTTTGATTGGGCTTTTTTTATTGCTTTTCATTTCAGCAAACTGATAACACATAGTGCAGAAAATTTATCTTTATTTTAAAATGATTCATTTTATGTACAGAACAGGAAGTTTAACACAAGGTCCAGTTGATTTGGTACTTAGCTGTGTTGACAATTTTGAAGCTCGTATGGCAATTAATGCTGCATGTAATGAGTTAGGGCAGACATGGTTTGAATCAGGTGTCTCAGAAAATGCTGTTTCAGGACATATACAACTTCTTGTTCCTGGTGTATCTGCATGTTTTGCTGTAAGTTAATACTTTTTGTTCTGCATGCCTATTGTTCATCAATGTTAATTAAATTTTAAAAATAAATTACATTTCATAAAATAATTTTGATAATGTACAACATTACAATTATTAATTTTTAATTTGTTTTTCTATGATATATTATATTTTTTTGGTTTGATGTTTCTCTTCTTAAATATTTTTGAAATCTTAGCAAATTACCACAATCACTAAACTTTTTCTAAAATTCCTTGCAGAGCAGTTATTTTTTTAAGTAGGATCAGCTGTTATTTGGTTTTTAGCTAGTTTTTATTTGGTTTTATTTAGTAAGTACTATTCCTTGAGGTATTCTAGGATTTCTGGAACCAGAAGGTTGTTATATATGTTTATTGTTTATAATTACATTGGTTGTAATGACATATCGATTATTATGACTTATTTTTCCTACTGCAATGTAACATTTTATTGTTTATAATGATGGAGAGAAGTGACTCATCAGTAACATAGTATATTTGCACATTAGGTACAGAAATATTTTGATGGTTCCATTTTTCTTACATATGTACTGTACTTCTTTTTTTTAACTTCTTCATGTTCCAGATTATTATAAATTGAAGCAGTCACATTCAGTTGTTATTGATTTTTTGCTGTAAGTGTGTCATATTGTGCAGGTACAGTATTTTATTTTATGTATCCTGTATAATTCATTTCAATAGTGATTTAATTATTACTTTGTCAAAAACATTCAGATAGAGGAAAAGGCACACTTGAGGAGGTTAGAGAATGATGAAACTAAGAAGGACATTGCTGAAGAATTTAGGCATATGCCATTTGACAATATCGGTGATATGGAAGAACAGTGAAAAAAATGAGGAAAAAGTTTGAAAAGGTTTCTGTGAAATTAAAAAAATTACGGCCTAGTCAACATAATGATGTAGACCAAGCACTGTTAAAATGATTTAAATACCAGAGGAATAGTAATATCTCTATTAGCAGTCCTATATTGCAAGCTAAGGTGAATGATTTTTCTGAAAAATTTGGTAGACCACGTGAATTAACTCAGCTTGGATACAATGGATCCGTCAGTGTCACGATATTGTATCGGAGAGAATAAGTGGTGAGGCCGCAGCATCTCTAACTGGTGTGTCAGAAAAATGGCTAGAAACCAATTTCGCCAAAATTAAAAGAAGGCTATTCAGACAAAGCAATCTGTAATGCTGATGAAGCCGGTCTGTCTCTTTTTTAAACTGATGCCAGAAAGAACCCTTGGTTTAGTGGCAAAACATGTTTGGGTAGAAAATTATCAAAAGTAATTGCTACAGATATGATTGGAACTGACAGAAAAAACTAATGGTGAGAAAGTGCTGAACCTCAATGTTTTTAAAAGTTTAAAATCGCTTCCTGTTATGTACGAAAGAAACAATAAAGCTTAGATGAAAAGTGATATCTTTACATCTTGGTTACGGAAATGGGATTGTGAATTAAAGATTGAAAATGACAAAATACTGCTGCTCATTGACAAGTGTCCGGCTCATCCACAAGTTGAAAATCTTCCGTGTACAACCAGTTCAACGTTACTGTTCTTACCACTGAAAACAACAGCGGTCTCACAGCCCTTAGATCAAGATGCGATAAAGTCAGTAAAAGTATACTACAAAAAACACCTAATTTTACAAATAATTCAGGATTTAGATCAAAAGAAGGAAACACAAACAACTATTCTGACCACAGGCTGGCGAAGTTACTAACATTACATGTGAAGAAGAATCTTTAGCGGAATGGAGCAATAACTCTGCAAAACCAATCATCAAATGCATTGTTTGAAGATTATCAAGAGGTTGGAAAAGATTTAGAAATGCATGAAACAGTAACAGATAATGATGTTGTGGCTTCAGTATTAGTAGAAGTAGATGGGAATGTAGGTAATGACAATGAAGGTAATGATAGCAACAACAATGAAGACTTCAACCAGTCAAATCTTCCAGAAGTTTTAGTGGCAATGAAAACCATTTGCCAGTTTCTTAGTTTTACAGACATTTCTATGGAAAATAAAGAGTGTTTGTTTTGATTTAGAAAAGAACCTTTAAAAACTGTATTGCAGCATAAAATGTTCAAAACAAAGCAAAATAATTTACTTTTTGCAGAAGATGTAATTTTTACAATTTTTCTATCTTGTTTTACTCCTACCATATTTGTATTTATTATTGTGTAGTTATTTTTGTGGAAATAAATTATTATATTATTATTATTATTATTACTGTATTACAATACCAGTGTAGATGCATATTAAGGTAGTACCACTAAGCCACCTAAACATCTTTACTTTACTAGCCAACACCCAGCCTTGCTGTTGAGCCACTTGGTGACATGCTGACCAATAAAGATGGGCTTCTGTGAACTCCGGCTCTCATCCAGCTGAGTGTGGTCCAGGGTCAGACAGTCTCCCATGTGATCAGCATCCATTAAATCATAACCACATTGTGGACACTTAGAAGGTGGCAGCACATGGATGCAGTAAAGGTGATAAGCAAGATAATCATGGCCAGTTTTTAGTCGGAAGACAGTTACACTGACCACACACAGTAGGCTGGGTTGATATTATAGTCAGTGACCAAAGTCTCCCATCTCTTACATGCAGCCATCTCAGAGAGGTGCTGTTCCATTAGTCAACCGCCACATCAACCAGTGGTCTGAATGAATCCAAACATGTGGAGTAACTAGGTTGGGGTAGAGTTGTTGTTAACTTGGCCAGTTTATCAGCCTCCTCATTTCCACATATGTTGGCATCACCAGGTATCCACCTACGATTTCCCAGGCTCTCCAGTCTTCTACACTGGCAACCGTTCTCAGGCAGTCTGTTTGGGTGGAGATAGATTATGTGTAGCGGCTTGGGAGTCGACCAAAAACACTGCTTTCAAAGTAGAAACTAGCTTTTCCAATTTGGCTTCAGTGGTATACACTGCTCCAACTTCACCATCGTAGTTGCTGAGGGGGCACCTACTGCCATATGTTCCTGGAACATATGGTTATTCTAACTGATTGTAACTATTGGTTATAATGACTTAAAATTACCAGTTCCTTGGAAGTCACTATAAACGATATTTACTGTATGTGTATGTATATATATATCAAAAGGTTTTGTGATCAGTTAGTTGACTGGTTAGATGCAGTTCTCATTTCTTTCTGTTAGGTTTATGGCTAAGTAAAGGATATTGGTGATTATTCTCGATTTAGAAATTATTGTTCTTTATTTTTTTAGTGTTATTTACTGAGCGAAATGTGTCTTTTCATCTTAAAACTAAATAATTAGTTGATTGGTGCCTTAGTCTATTACATCATAAAAATTAATATTCTCTATAGTTTTCTTTCAAAAATTGTTTTATTTGATTATCATAATAGTTAATTATGTAAGATTGAACATGAAAATTATGGATAACTGATCTTTTTGAATAATTGGTCATGCATGGTTTTAGTCTACATTTCCTAAGATAAATATTTAAAAAACCATGTATTTCACTGCTATAAATGCTGAATTTTTTATGATTTTCTTTTTAATGCAGCCTAAATAGAATTTTATATTTTTGGTTAAGTTAGTGTAATGTTATTACCATTATGAATTTTTTATTCTGTCTTGTGCTTACACCTTGAACCACAACCTTGCTTACTTGTTTTTTGAGGCTTACCCTACATGTGGAAGGTTACGCTAGGTAAACCTTCCACTAGATCTTTAAATTGTAAAATAGCTTTTGTAAGCTTCACATTGCACAGTGTAATATGTATTCAAGAGTGAAATTCAGTCCCCATTAAAAAAATGTTGCTTATTTGTATCTTGTTTAAGATCTATATCTATACCATAAAGGAAATAGTTCCACTAGAGTTATGTTACGTGATTAGTGCTATATGTTCAGTGTAATGCTTGGTTCTATTTTCTGGAATTCCTTAATATTGACGTCATTATTTAACAGATCAAGATTCAGTAGAATTTTATGAAATGGTAACTAAAACATCTATTTTGCAATCTTTGAAACATGTTATCTTAAATATACATGTTTATTATATAATAATTTTATTATTATATAATAAAATTATTATATAATTTTATTATATAATAATTATTGTTCAGATTTTATATGATTGAATTCTCACAGCTTCTTTCATTTGTGCATTCATTTTTAGTTAATGGTATGGTATATTTTTACCTGGATAATATACATTGTTTTTTTAAACTATCTTAAACATTTTTACTTATGATGATTATTTATTTTTTTGGCCAATTTGTAATAGGCAGTACACAAATGTTTATTAATTTTTTTTTGTGCTGATTTGTTTAATGCTGGTCAGTCATTACTTGCTTGTGTATTTTTCTGAAGAAAATTGCAACTTGCAGTTTTGTCTCCTAACTAAAAATTTGGTTTCATAAGGTTTTTTACTGTTGCCCAAGTTTTATAAAATGATTTATGGAGTTGTGTTTGTGAGAATTAAACAGCCTTTAGATTTTAGATAAGGTTTTTTAAAGCATAGTGTTTTGGACATATTTCTTATTTTACAGGATGATGTGATGTGTGTGTATATGTATGTATAATAATTAATTAATTATCACTTATATAATTGTATTATGTGGTTAATATCTCAGGTTTTATGCCTGTTTATAGTTTTATTTATTTATTTATTTTTTTTGTTTAGTGTGCACCTCCATTAGTTGTAGCATCAAAAATTGATGAAAGGACATTAAAAAAGGAAGGAGTATGTGCTGCTAGTCTTCCAACAACAATGGGTATTGTTGCCGGATTTCTTGTACAAAATGTTCTTAAGTAAGTTATTGTTTTATAAAATTTAAATTTAATAATTTGTGTTAAATTGATAGCGCTACAGCAATATATTCTTCTGTGGTGTGTGTGTGTGTGTGTGTGTGTGTGTATGTGTGTATGTGTGTGTATGCTTGCTTGCATTCACATGTGTATTATAAACACTTGAAATATCAGTATTTTATAGTTCATCTTTTTTTATATTTGATAAACATTTTAAACACAACAGTTCACTTTCTGAATTTGTAAATTTGAAGAAACTGGGATAATTAAGAAAGCCATTCTATAAGTGTGATTTGTTTTGGATCTTAATACTGTGCTGTTACAAGTCATGTTTAATGTTACTGAGTTACAAGAATCATTAAAAACAGCTCATCAGTAGAATGAAATGAAATAATAACCTTTACAGTAATTAAAGAATAAACTTGTAGCAATAAGTACTCAACAAGGTCTATTAATGGGTCACCCTTTTTTTTTACCAGTTCTCAGCTTAAATATTCTTACAAACCTTTGAAAAGTGCACAAATACTATCTGTGTACAGAAAATACATTATACTGGCACTGCTATGTTGATGATATCGTATAACATATTGTAACGATAATGCTTATATTCTTCATACCCTCAATAGACAGCTTTTGGTAAAAACAAATCAACAATTTTTCTAGCCTTTCTGTATATAAATTAGGCAATATGCATACCTTTAATCTATAGAAAAAAAAAATTATAATTATCTTCTGTGAGATTAATTTTTTGTGTTCCATGTTTAAATTACCTTTTATTTAAATTATTTCATTTGTTATATTATGTATTTAATATTTATTAAATTGTTGTAATAAAATAATGTTATTATATGATGTTGTTTACTGTACATTATTATTGTAATTGCTTTATCTAATTATTTTTCTTAATTTCAGTCCAATTTTTGACCAAATCACACTTCCACTCCAGCCTTCAAAAAATAATTTATGATATTTATGAATCTGTGTGTAACAGATTGTATATCGTTTGACTTAAACAAAGTTTTGATTGCGTTTAGCGGTCTATTTTGATTAAGCTTCATAGTTCTTGTTACCTCACCGATTCTACCCTTCTTTTTTTCTTCTTGCTTGTCTGGATAGTATCTGGCTGTTTGAGATCATGAAGATGAAATGTTATTGGCTTCAAGTAGGATAGGATATTCCTTACTTGATTCTTGACCCACTCTTGTTCTCTGCTTGTATATACAATGAAACTTCCCTTAACGGACACTTCCCAATCACTGACACCTCTTAATACCAAACACTTTTAGATTCCCCAACAGTTTTATAATGGTATTAATGGATAAAATACTTCTCAGTAGCAGACCTTTAAAATAACGGACATGGACAGTGAATTTACCTATAAAAACTCATCAACCAGTTCTGAAAAATGGACAGCAGGAGTAAAAAATGTAATTTTTCTTGTTTTATTTTGTACTTACTGTGACTAATTTGTTTATCTGTTGTCAGTGATTTACAACAGATAATGATGTGATATCATTTGCCACCTAGACGTTGATGTTATGATTTCCAATGTGATTCATCTTCAGTTGGTGTGCAAATGTATAATGTACACTGAACACATAATATTTTTGTTATGGTATAGTTTGTATTTTTTCTTGTAGTAGATACATATATAATGTTTATTGTATGTTCAGTTTTGTGTATATTACAAAGATTGTTACAAACATCGTTAGCCGTAACTGTCTAAAAATCTTAAACCCTTGACATTAAAAGAAAAAGTAGCAGTCTATGAAAAAGAAAAAGAGTCAGTGTGCGTGATATGGCAAAACGTTTTGATGTCAGGAAAATTCAGATAAGCGATATCTGAAAAAGCAAACTTGATATCCTAAAGTTATGGACTGAAAATGACAGTCAGTTAAACAAACGTGTATTTTCTAAAATGCCAGGCCTAGCATTTGACAATTCAATTTATGAATGTTGTTGTAGGCTTCATGCTAATAAGAATCCTGATGGTGATAAGTTTTCTAAAAGCATTAGTGTGTTGGATGCATTTTTATGGATTCTTATGGCTCTAAAGTGGGTTGCTACTACAATAATGAAAAACTGTTTTGTAAAAGCCGATATTAAACCTCCACAAACTAAGTTCAACCCCTTCATTGAAAATCTTACTGAAGCAAATGAAAATTCTGTTGATCAGCATGAATTACAAGAACTTATTGAACTGGTTTGGTCAAAGAGTACCCAAACATTGATGACACGTTTAACATAGAGAACATATCTACTGACATCCGTTATATTATTGCTGCCTCAGATGTTTCTGTATGTAACCGTATTTGGTTTTTTATTTTTATTTCTACATTATTTTTTTTACATGTGTTTTGATTAATATTCTTATACACTGTAGCTTCTTTGATTAATATTTTTGTAGTTATCATTGTTTTTATTCCATTTTAATACAGTACACGAATTTTATTTTTTTATTTTATTGCTCAATTTCAGTAGTACAGTATTATTATTTTTTATTCAAATATGAACATATAGGACAGTGTTTTACTTTCAGAAAAAAAATAATAAACTTGAATTTACGAAGGTGTTTTAATTAGAAACTTTTTTTTTTTTTAATTTTAATTTACATGAAATAAATGCACAATACTGTTGTTCTATTCCAGTACTATTCTAGTACTTAGTTGTTCTATTCTAGTACTGCTTTTTTCTAGTAACTGAATATAATGCTGTATTCAAATTTCTCTTATACTGCTTTTTTTTCCAATAACCGAACATAATGCTGTATTCAAATTTCTCTGAATAGTGGGTGCCTCTAAATCGCAGACAGATTGTTGTTCTTTAGCCATGTCTGATAATGGGACATTTTACTGTATTTTTATTGCATTATCATTCTTCTTATAATTTATTTGCCAATTTTCAAATGTAATTCTTCTTTAAATAAAGTAGTTGGGGTAGTACACTTACATTTTTTGATGTTACCTTTCAATTCAAAACTCATAATTTACTATTAAATCCATGTTTCTAAGGTGGCAAATGATTGTAATTGAATTGGGTTTTTACTAGCATCTACCAATTGGGGATTTCTTACTACCTCTACTAGAGGGTTATTAATTGTAATTTAAATTTTGTCCCCCTTTTTGATTATTGTATTGTCATGTATATCAATTTAAGAGAGGAATTAAATGAGCAATGGTGAAGTGTGCTAAATTATGTATATTGGATTTTTTTTTATAAATGGCATGAAGGTACACTAGTATTATGACTGAAAGTGAAGAAGTGGTGGTTGTATTTCTTTTTTTTCTGTTTATAACCTA
Source organism: Lycorma delicatula (assembly GCF_047948215.1). Classification (NCBI taxonomy): domain Eukaryota; kingdom Metazoa; phylum Arthropoda; class Insecta; order Hemiptera; family Fulgoridae; genus Lycorma; species Lycorma delicatula. The sequence goes on from NC_134457.1 coordinate 17,277,981, forward strand.
TTGATTTTCTCCTTAGAAAATCTTACCCTTATCTATTACCTTTTATTATAACTTTTTTATTAGTGATCTGTTGCAGTAATTCTTTGTTTTGTAAATATTAGGTCCAGGTTTCTGCTCATGAAACTTCTGTGCACAGTTCTTTCTTTGCATTTTTAGTTACACGCTTATGAAATTCACTCCCTGAATACTTATTATACCTCATTATGTTTTCAAAAGATTTTCTCTTAACTTTTATTTTAACAGAATCTGATTTATTTCTTTTTATTCTTTTTTCCTTATTTTATTTTATTAATGCATTCTGTTATATTATGATTTTTATGTTGTACTTTTTTACTTCCTTGTATGAACTAAAGGAAGTATTTATTGTAATCGCAAAAAATTTCAGTTTTGAGATTCCAATGAAAATATCCATTTTGACCATCCCTGAATCCATTTTGACTAGTTCCGGCATGACATTTCTATGTACATATGTATCTCGCATAACTCAAAAATGATTAGGTATAGAATGTTGAAATTTTTGATTTAGGACTGTTGTAACATCTAGTTGTGCACTTCCCCTTTTGATTGCAATTGACTGGACTAAAAGTGTCCAAAAAAGCCCAAAATGCAAAAAAAAATTGGGCTTAGGACTTTTTCTTAACTACACTAATAAGCCCTCATTGAGAGCTTTTCAACGATATCATAAGTGGTAGTTATTTTCATTGGTTCCAGAGTTATAGCCAAATAACATTTTAATTAATGAAATATTTGGATCTTCGAAGAAGAAGGATCATCGGTTGAAACCTGACTTCATATACATATATTTTTTTCAACTTTTTTTATTTTTTTAATTGAAGTATATTGATGTATTAATAATTGTTAACCTCTGATTGTAAAAAAATATTTACAGTAAATAATTCAATAATAACAATAAAAAAAATAAATTAGATGTTATTAGTGAAATAAAATTTTATGTACTTTCCATTTTAATTTTAATGAAGTTGGATTCAAATTGGTGTACATGGTTACAGATCAAACACATTTTTACTTACACCACATAACTACTTGAGCAACATGAAACAGAATTAATGTATGAATTAATATAAAATGCTGATAAGGACACCATAAAAAATGTGATGCAATGTGGTATCCACCACAACGCAATTTTGTAACTGTCCCTTTTATTAAAAAATTGGAAGATCGTATCTCACTTTCAAATGAAATAAGTTTAAATGAAGTGCAGCAAAAAATGTGTATACGTAATTTAATAGGCATTCAAGAAAGCCATGTGGTGTCCATATCAGATTTTTTTAAATTTTATTTTTATAATAGTATAAATATTTATTTGTTTGTATTGCTGTAGGTCTTGGAAAGACCTAACAGTAAACAATCAATCTTACCTTAGATTTCTACAGGTAATCCAAAAATGCAATATTTAAGAAATTTTCTATGTAGGTTGGATGAATGTTTATTTAGGTAGTTATTTCATCAAAGGTATTTTATCTATTTTGTACTGTTTTGCTTTATTTTCATATTTGTTCTTTCAACTAATTTATTTTTTTAATTTCACTGTTATATAATAAAAGTTAAAGTGAAAAAAATGGTTGTCCAGAAAATAAAGCAGTAATTTGATTTTGGTTGAAGAAGTCGATAGGATTTAATGTATCACATTAACTTTAGCAATATTATTGAAACTAATTATTACTTGAGCAGGTTTACATTTAAAATTCTATATAATTTTCCCTTCCTCATATGGTGTATTTTAGGTTAGTCATTTTATTTTTTATTTTTCATTTACGTTATTTCCGAAATTGTTTTCTCCTAGTTAATAGACTATTGGAAGATTAAGTTTGTCTCTTTTTGTATAATCTCCTCTTTTTATAATTGTCCCTCCTTGCATTCATATTGGAAAACTACTTTTAAAATTATGTTTCCATAAATTGTATTTGTTTTGATAGAAAAATAATTCTTTCCATTTAATCTTTGGATCAAAAACTTTTCTTTACATTTTATTAAAAGAAATTAGCTTTAGTACTAAATTTTATAATCTTTTAGATTTTTGTGCACTTATTTTTTTTCATTTAAGTCTTTAGTTTGTATGTTCATACAATTATTATAATTGATGTTTAAAAAATATTACTTTTTAGTTTTTTTACCGTTTTCTAGTATTGTTTTGTTCTAATTCATGAAGTTAGTATTCATAAAATTGTAAACTGAATTTACTTATCATTTTAATGGTAAATGAATCACAACTTAGTTGAATAAATTGTAAATATCTCTTAAAATATTATTTATTAAACTGACATTATTTCTTTTTACAGAAAACTGTTAGGATTTGGTGAAGTATCATGGTATTTAGGATATAATGCTTTAGAAGACTTTTTTCCTCGTATGCAAATGAAACCGAACACAAACTGTGATGATTCCTTCTGTAGGCAAAGACAATTGGAAAGACCTCCACCCACCCCTCCTCCAACACCTGCTTCTGCTGAACCTCAGGAAGTTTTACATGATGACAACGAGTGGGGTGCGTAACATAATTTTGTTATTTATGATTAGATAAGTTTTGATATGATGATATATTTTCTGTATTTTTATTTATGATTTTATTAGAATTAATTTTATGTGCATATAAAATAAATGCTCTTTAATATTGTGTGGATTAAAGATAATGGCATCCACTGAGAAAATTCTTATAGGTACTCAATACTATAAGACACTCAACGTGTTATAGATGTGAAGTTGTATATTGCATAATATTAAATTCATCTAAATATAAAGAAGTGCAAGTAAATATCTTTATAAGGGCAAGAATCTAAAAGTATCATTGCCGTTGAATAGTTAAAAATATGATTCTATATATCAGGGAATATTTGTTTTATTTAGGAATTTCTTGTCCTTTAATGATGAATTTTAATTTTGTGTAGGATTTTGTTAAGATAAAGTAAAAATTTTTCACTGCAGAAAATATTATTAAGTAGTAATTTGGTGACTACTATAATGAAAAATATAAGTGCAGACGAATTAATGCTACATAATTATAATATGTATTACCAAAACCGTTCTACTGATTAATCTCATTTCAGTAACAATTAAAACATTGATCCTGTATTTATGCATATTACTACCTAAATAGTTATTTAAGTAGATGATAACAATTGAAAACTGTTATTTATGTTGTAAATTGAATAGAGTATGAGATTTATTCTAAAATCTGTAGTTTTTTTTAATAAATATATTTTCTAAAAGTTGTTTTTCTATTAAGATTACTTTTTACATTATTGATTTGAATATTTTTTCTGCTCTTTCTATTATTGTCATTCTAACATTCATAGCATTCTTAGAGTGCTAAAAGTAGTTTTGAGAATGGAGGTACTCCATTCTAAAAACTAGTCAACATGTCAACTATGAATGTTAGAGTACAGCAAAAATACATTTATTATTTAATGTTAAAAATTTCTGTTTAAATTTTGTTTAAATAATGAGAGAAAATGGTCTGAATTATATTAATCAGGTATTTCATTGGAGGATGAAGATGCTGGAGACCAATCAGCTTATGGAGGAGGTGATATTAAAGGACTTGTTGAAGGAGTCAGAACTGCATATTCTGTTCCACAGCCATCTGATAATACATCTGATGTAGTACAGGAGTCAGAAATTAGTTTGGAAGAACTTATGGCTCAAATGAAATCTATATGAATTCATTTATTTATTGTTGCTTTTACAAAGATATATTTTTTGGTAAGTGTTTTTCTCTTTTTTATTTATGATTGGATTACCTATTTTGTTGTAACCAAAATATATATAATCTATATATATATATTATTGTTATTATTATTATCCTAAGTTGTTTTTCTTTCATTTTTATCATTTATATGTTTTTTTATGAAGCTGATTGTTCTCATTTCTGTTACACCTGTTTCAGAAATTTTCAGAAATCAAAACAAAAAAAACAGTAATGCTATCATCCATGTTTATCACACAAACTCTTGGGAAATAATAAATTTTTTTTTAGTTTTCATTTCAAGGTTACTCATGGAAAGTTTTAACTAGTAATTCTTATAGCAGGGAAGAGGTTTCATTGTTCTTACATGTATTAGTTTATAAAAATCATTGTTAAACTGAAAAGCATTTAGTTTTATACATAGACTAGTTCCCCATCACAGCTTCGCCCACGCTATATGGTTTTTTGCGTTTCCCATAGTGGTCAATCATTCTATTTTATGTTTATTAGTCAGATAACCAGAGGCAGATGCAGCCTGTAACACATACAGCAACAGTGAGAGTGGCTGTTTTGGTTGAGCCACAGTGCCTTATACCTTTGCACCCCGTAAAAAAATCAGAATTAAAAAATGGTTTTTAAATATTTATCTGAAGCATATTTGAAAACCCAAATCTAATGATTATGTCATTAACTATAATCGGATTAGGAAAATTTAATCTTTGTTCAAAATTTTTTTACCTTTCTTCATTCCCTTTCAAAGTTGAATTTAAAAAATCTAGAAACTGGTTTACTGACATGAAGATTACACTCACCAAAAATCAGGTTGACTTCTTCATTTGTTACAAATACATTAAAAAAAAACAAGATTTCAAAACAAATTCAAAAATCAGTTTGAACCTTTGAAACTTTAGAATGAAACTCAATAAATCTAGAAATGGTAATCTCATAATCAATCAGTTCAAACCCAGCTCACACAGTGATAAGACACTCACAGTTCATAATTCATTAAAGCCTGTGCTTCAACCAGCAAATCTCTACTACTACATTATACGCATCTATATATTTACTTATTTTATCATTTTATTAGTTCAACCTAAGCACAGAATAAATTAATAGAGTAGGATGACTTACCTTATTCCACCATATACGCAGGAGTGCTTTTGCGATTTACTTGCATCATCAGCTGCATGCAAGTAAATCGTGAAAGTACTGCTACACATATATGGTGGAATAAGGAAAGTCATCTTACTTTATATAATTTATTCTGTACTTAGGTTGATCTAATAAAATGATAAAATAAATATATTTGCATATAGTACAGAGGAGTGTGGTTCTTAAAAAATTGATTTAAAAAAATATATATATATATATTTTTTTAGAGATTTTTCAAAATATATCCAAAAACCTTCCTAGTTTTTTCAAGAAACATGAGTAAAAATTTACTTGCAAAAGATTGGGTAGTTTTTGTTTATCCTGAACAAACAAAACCCTCTTCCTCTTTATATAATAGTATAGGTTACTTTATTTAATGTAAATTTAATTCTATTATTATGTAATATTACTCATTCGATTGTTTCAAATCATTCAGTTCAAACCCTGTTCAGAGTTCATTAATTCAATTCATTAGTTTTTTCTTCAACCAGAAAACCTTCACTACTAAATTTTTTTTTTCAAAATGAAATATATTCAAAAACCTCAGTTAGGCCAAGAATGATGGGTAAAAATTTAGTAGCATTAGATAGGTAGTTTTTTGTTTATTCCAAACAAAAAAAAATCCCTCTTTATATGTATAGATTGGTAGATAGCCAAATCAACTGGGTTTTTATTTCCTATATCAAGTGTTTATAAATCTACTTTAATTTTTTTATGAAAACTTTATAAGAAATATATTTTAATGACTTTATCTCAGTTAATTGTGCTTTTATCAAATTCTTTATATTTTCAATGCTTTACAAAATAATGCAAGTTGGGGATTAATTGATTGAATTATTATTTTATGGAAATTTTATAATCTATTTTCAGTTTTTTTTCTGTTGCAGAAATATTGATATCTTCAGAATTTGTTTCATTAAATATCAGCAAAACAATTATGCCTGCTGCTTCAGTATAGCATTATCTGATAATAGTATTTTATTATAAACAAAAGGTATTATCTTAAATTATATTTTGCTATTTATTACATATAAAGCACATTTTTAAATTCCTTTTTATTATATTCATATTAACAGGAGTTTTTTTAACATTTTCTCTTGAATTTAGTATTTATCTGAAATTAATCCATATTTAATTATACACTTCATCTAACATATTCCAAATTTAGATCGGTTTCTTACAAAAGGTGGTTTAAATTAATGTAGTACTTGTTGTTCACTGTTAATTAATTTTTATACTAATCAAAAATTTATATTTTGTAAATTTGAAAATTCCGTATTTCAAAATTAAAAAAAAAATTAGATACAGAATATATAATTGGTGGGTATCTATATTTTGATTCATTCATGATGTATAAGTATGTTATGTGTTGCTTAGAACCTTCAAGTTTTTTATTGTTTTATTAATGAGTTACTGAGTAATTTAAAAAGAACATATAGAATGAAGTAAGAGTGCCTTGGCTGTAGTAATGATGAAGACACATTGAAGAGCATACATTATTTACAAAACAGAAGTGAGAATACAGAATGTTGCAGGTAATGTTTACTTCTAGATGTAGGGTAGAATATATTGGGCTAGTGCTGATGAATGTAGTTTTCATTTTAACATAAATATGTATAATTTATTCCAACCTTTATCTGTTGTGTTCATAAATGTCACACTGCTGTATTTTTGTTCATAGTTTTTAATTTGTTACAGATCACTTAAAACACAATTAACGCCAGTTTGTAGGATATTTTGATGTTTCTTTGAATTGGGTAACAGTTAATGAAATAGAATATGTCTATTCATAATAAATTAGAGAAATTTTAAAAGTTTAATGGTTCATATTAATTATAAACCATGTTAAAAAGTGAATGCTACAGTATCAGTCAGTTGTTTTGTACATTTCTTTTTGGGAAAATTATAAAAAACCACTTATTTCATATCAAGTAATTTTAATAAAAAATGTGGACTGATTTATTTTTCATAATTCCATATGTTTATAGTTCGAAAGTATGCTTGAATTGATTAGCGTTTATAAATAATGAAAACAACATTAAGTTAACATTATTGTTTTAATGTATATTAATATTTTGTGAACACAACATAATTTTCAACTTTCAGTTCAACAAAAACTAACTTCAGAAACTTACAAATATTAGAAAAAGTTGAATTTACACATTTTCTTTGTAATACATAATAATAATGTATTGTAAATGTTCATTATCCATAATATACTAACATACTTTTCCATAATTTATTTTTAAATAGCTATAAAACATGTTTTAGAGTAACAATATTCAGAACAATTACAAGTAACTCTTAACAGAATATTGAACATTATTCCTTTTCTTAAAACATCTCTTATATTTTGCTAATTATGATTTTGAAAGGGAGAGAAACTTTTTTAAAAATTTAGTCTTAAATTTTCAGTATACTGCTACAAAAAAAAAATTTGTTGTAGTTAATTTCCTTCAATATTACAGTGAACAATTCTTTCAGCTAATTTTAGTAGTTGAGAATATTTTTTTATTAATTTTATACAGTTTACATAATTCTCATATTTTTAATGACTATCCCAGGTTTTGAAGCCGAGTGCTTAAAGCTGACAGAACATTTAATGAAAGATTGTATGTTTTTTATCAGTGCTAAATTCCTATTTTTGTTAGTTATTATTAAAGTAAAATATTATTTCTTTTATATAATATCTCCTTTTTATTATTTTATATTATCATTCCATACAATAGCAGTTTGTTTTTTTAATTAAGGATTTATTTAATTTTTTTTAAATTTGTAAAGTAATATATGAAATTAGTAAGTTATTAGAAGAATGAATATTAATATTTTTGCAAAGGAGTTTATATATATTGTATTTTTATAGATTGTATTGTATATTTTTTTTTAATTTAAGAATATTGTGAGATATTAAAAGGTGGCAAAAATTAGTTGCTTGCCATAGTGCTTTTTAAAATATGTCTATTTTAGTAGCCATTTCTATATTAACTTTTATTTTATCAACTTTTATTTTGGAAATATTTCATCCAGAAAATCCTGCCCAAAAAAAATAATTTATTCTATAGTTATCAAATTATAAAAACTTCAAGTTTCTTTATTTGTTTATGAAAGTAAGTTTATCATTTAAAGTAAGTAGTTTTACGTTTTCTAAATTGTAGGTAACAATTAATTTTTGCCTGTATGAAAGTTAATTGAATGGTTTGTGCGACATTATACATGTAAAAATTAGTATTACAGTTGATACTTGCTAAAAGGGAATAAATTGAAGATGAAAGAAATGTCTATTACAACAAAAGGGTTGTTTGATTGATTTTGAAACTCATTAAAAACTTATTTGTTAGTTTTAGTACACACATGTGTACTTATAGTTGTACATAGTGTACATATAGTTATCTCTATATTAACCTTTTCGGGACTGGATTTGTGCTTATGCAACTGCAGTAAATTGTTCATGCAAACTATGGTTGCGTAAATTTGTTTTACAATTTTATTGTTAAATTATTATTATCATGTTAATGCAACTAATATAATTCTTTCACCAACATGTGCTGCACTATTGGCTTTAAAATGAACTATCAGTAAGTTGCAGCTAACAGCTGGAAATACAGAGAATAAAATAATAAATTTTGTTGAACTCTATCAGTAAACATGGCTGATTCTCAATACATTCGTGTACAGGATTTATTTCTTCTCGTTACGTGGACAAATCATGGAATGTATGCAATATGAGTTAAATAATTGAAATATTTCTAAACGAAGAATTAGGTGATGAATGTGAAAGCAAATAGTGATACTTTTGATGATGATAATAACACATCTGCGAATGAGACAAAATATGCTTCATATTACCAATAATAAAGATCAACCACCCAGCTTCCATATTTTCAAAATTCAAGAATTATTAGATAAATTGAAAAAAAATTTCTCAGTGTGTTTTATCCTTTTCAAAATAAAATAATCCTTTAATAAAATAACCTAGTCTGAACATGAATTAGGATTTACAGTATTTTAGTCCCAAAAAGGTTAAAATAGACAAAAATGATCTGTGTTTTATAAAAACTTGCTGGTAACTAATTAAGTGTAGGATGATATTTTTAAAACCAGTAGAAAGAAATAAAATCATACAAAACTTGAGACATCAATAATTATCTACTTTATTTTTCATGCAATAAGTATTTTTACTGCTTTTGAAAGCAGTCATTTTAATGACACAAAGAAATAACAGGAAAGTATATTTACATTAAGTATACAAAAAATAGTATTTTATTTTAAATTATCATATTCAGGCATTTTTTTTTTATTGTTCACTGTAGATATTCTGAACCAATACTCAGATTAGCTGATAATGATGTGTTAAGATTGCAGTTTTCATCACATTGAATTAATATGAACAATTTTTTTTTTTAATAAATAGGTAGTCTAAAATTTCCTTATAAGACTGAACAGATGGTTTTTAAAAGGCCTTTCAAAAGGTTTCTAAGTGGAATACTGTTGTCCGATAGAACTGCCAGATGTGAAAATAAACAATCAGCTTTTCTTCTTTTGTGATTTGATTGCCAAATTCACCCTGAATATTTTTACACACATAATTTTCTATAATATCACTTTCTTCTGTTAAAGAATTTTATATCCTTCTCTAAAAAAGATCCTTTCCCTAATGTCATGCTTTTCTAATTCAACTTCTCATCTTAATTATACAATTATTAAGCATTTAAATAACATGCCTTTTTTATTAACCACTAATCATTATCCAGTTTAGGGAGGCTGATTTTACATATTTTTTAATGTAATGTTTGTTTTTCCTCAGTTCAGTGCTTGAACAAAAGCTTAATATCAGCATGAAGAAAAATGTTTTCATATAATATTTTAGTGTATCCATAGTCTGTTGTAGTAAGTATCAATTGTATTTAAAATTTTTATATAGCCATATATATTTTACTTAGCATATATATATATATATATATATATATATATATATATATATATATATATATATTATTTTTTATGTAGTTTTTATGTATGTAATAAACAATGTTTTAATTGTTTAAATTAAAAGAAAATTTTAAAAACTTTAATTCATAAATACATTGTGTGACTAATAAAAATAATGATGAGTAGTAATTTATTTTTTATTTTCATTTTAATATAATCTCATTCAGCTACATGTGGGATTTAACTATATTATTACACAGACATTAACTCATATGGGAATGAGTTCCATTCCAGATTGCATTAGACTTGTCTTTGACTATGTAATGTGTATTACTAATTTTTGTGGTGAAAAGTACACATTTATTTTCGCAAATATTAAAGTTAAAAATTTACTTAAAAATTGTTTAGTCTTCCTTTATGGCAATCGTGGAAATCCAATATTACTTTTCTTTAAAACGCCGCAGTAAATTGAAGTAAGAATATGATGCTTGACCTATCTGAAAAAAATGGAAGTCTTTCATTAGCTTGTTTAAATTTTAAAATTGGTTTACTTTCAGAAGAAAGTTCATATCATTGGAATTGTATTTAATTGTTGTTGTTTATCGAATAATTATCCCTGCAAATTTAAAATTTATGTTTTAAACATCAAACAGTAATTTTATATAAGCTTATTAAAATCCTTTAGTTTTTTTACATTTCTGGAGTATTACTCTTTGCATAAATCCCTCCTTCTTAAAGTAGGGATTATCAAACAATTATGTTGTATTAAGTTCTGTACATGTTTTTAACTGTTAAGTTAGTTAAATAATGTTATGAATGTATTTGTTCTCTAAAAATGGTTCAATCTAGAATTTGTCTTTTGCTGAAATTTCTCGTAGGTGATGTCTGTTGTAATTTAATATTGTTCAACAAGTAGCTTTTATTCTATCAGTCGTGTGTTGTAGGTCTTTGGACCTGAGTATTGAGTATTTTGTAACCCCAAATATTGAGTCCTGTTAGAAAAATTTTTACAACACTTGAAAATTCATTTGTAGTATGAAAACACTCAGATAAAACTGGGGTATTTATTGTATGACACTGTATTGTTATAACAACTTAAGATGTCATACACTGTTCGTATTCATCAACAAATTACACAAATAGAAAAATCAATGCTTTAAAAATGTACACAAGACCTACTACACCTAACATAACATTACAACCAATTGCCTCATATAACTCAAATATACAGGATGAACTCAGAATAAATAACTTTGAGTTATTTATTACAACCAACAAATAATTCAGTATAATAAATTATCAAACATACCAGGGCTGACTGAAATGTAATCCACAGTTTTTCTTTACTTGCAAATGAGAGTAGATAGTCAAAATAAATATGGCATTAAAGTTTTATTTTATTTTAAACTTACATTTACATTTCCTTGTAGTCACCATTCACAACTGCACATTTCTCCCAAGAGTGAACCAGTTTTCTCATTTCATCATTGATGAATGTTGGAATCTTTCTTGATCCACTGTCACAGTGCGTCCTTCGGTTCATCATATGTGGTGAAATGTATATCCTTAATATCCCTCTTTAATTGCAGAAAGTGAAAATCACAATTTGGTGAGTAAGGAGAATGTAGAATATGTTCAAATTTCAACTGCACAAGAGGCTTGGTAATTGTTAAGTGATGTGTTTAGCTGAGCATTATTGTGCTACAGAATTATTGATTCTTTAGATTGCTGAACACAACCCATGTCTTCTAATATGTTTTTATGTCTGTATATATTGCAAAGAATTTACAAGAGAATTTTTTTTGCAAAAGGTTGTTTTTTTGAGATTTTTTGATTTTGGATAAAATGTGATCAATTGATCTTGATTTTTTATATACATATTAATAAAACATAAATTGTTGATTTCTACATTTTTAATCCATTTCTAAATCTTCGATACCAAATTAAAAAGTTATTAAAATATTAAAAATATTTATTAAAGTAATTAAATTTAAAATTAATTAAATATTAAAAAATTTTAATAATGACTGTTATAATTGATGTCAAATGTTGTAAGGCCTCTTTATTATAAAGAAAGATAAAGTTATAAAATTATTTTTGAACATTAAAGCATATCTAGAGTTGCTTTTCTAATGTAGTTAACTACCCAAGTGAGGTAATTATGATAATATCAACTTCAGTTCAGTTTGACAAGAAAACTTTTATGAATTTAAAGCAGTATTTGTGACAGAGGTGAGGGACCTGAGTAAAGCTAGACACGCAACTAGTTATACAATAAAAAGTAGTGTACCACAGCCATTTGGAAATTTCTTAGCATGACATAGAGATGGAGCAAGTATGTCCAAATGACTATGATATTTGTCAAGTATGATCCTTTAGATGATGATCTGCTGTGAAGTTTTAAATTCTTGTTACTTATTTCAAAGTTTCATTTAGTTACTTATGTGTGGTGATTGAGTAAAGCAACAAGTTTTAACATTTTATGAAAAATTGATACAATTAGAAGTTTGAGTTGTTATAAAGTACTTTGTTTTAAAAATGTTAACCCCGATGACAGAAATACAAAAAGAATATGATTCCTCTTTAAAGGATTCTTTCCCTTTGTTTTTGAAGATAAAAAAGTAATCTGCTGAATTTAAACATGGTTCTACATCCATTCAAGATGAAGAATGCTCAGGACCCTCAAAAACCACTATGACTGACCAAATTGTCATATTAAATGGTCACTGACTGAATGTAGGTGGGTTTGCTGATATAGTAAACATCTCGATAGGCCGTTTACACTATATTTTACACAATATCTTGAGTATGAAAAAGCTTTCTGTTCAATGTGTTAAATGTAATTTTTACATTTTATATTAGTAGATGATGGTTTCATCATTATGTGCCAGAGACCAAACAGAGGGTGGGAGCAAGTGAAAGTCCACCAAATAAAGCGATAATGATTCCATTTGAAGGAAAAATCATGGCTATGGTTTTTTGTGATTCTCATCATGTGGTACTCATAGATTATTTGGATGAGACAGGACCATCGCCAGGGAGTAATATTCTTCACTACTGGATTGACTGAAGGGTGCTTTTCAGGCTAAGTCCACATTTGGTCAAAAGGAACATCATGGTCTTTCACCATGAAAATGTGCCTGTACTTATGCCTGCTGCAATTCCGTGACTTATGCTTTAAAATATTTCCACTGCATTATTTTTGTCAGATTTGGCTCCCAGCGATTACTTCATGATGATGTGGCTCAGTGGAAGAAGATTCACTTTGAATAATGAAGTCAAAGATGAGACAATTGCTCATTTTACAAATAGCATTATTCTGGGTGTTTAAAAAATGGGGAAGTTGTTGGTATTTGCAGTTATATCAATTGCAAAGTGACTACACTGAAAAATGAAAAAAATTCTGAAAAATATTATTTGTTTTCTTTATCAAGCTGAGAACTTTCCAAATTACCCTTGTATGTATAACAAGAATTTACTGTCCAGAAAAGAAATTGTATCTGATATATATTGTTATTCACACAAAGAGGGTTAAGATTCCTAATTGTATTTTAAAAATTTGTTAAAATCTCTGTATTGTATTCAGAATAAACCAGTGGCTTCCCTTACCATCATAGTATTTTCTAAATTCATAATAAATAAATTTACTGGTTTAATTTGAAGCGGTTTTCTTGCTTGAATTATCATCATATGAATTGATTTTTTAAACCAGATTGGTTTATTAATCCAAGAAATTTCAGTAATTACTCTGAAAAGTTTTTCACTCTGAAAGAAAAAAATGTTTTTATTAATGGATTATATTAAAAAAAAAAAATATGTCAAATTTTGTGTATTCTTTTTATTAAATACTTATTTTATTTCTTTGTTATCTTTCAATAATAAAATTTCTATCAAGGTTGGTTATTTATATTCTCATTGGTATATATTTCCAGAAAGTAATGCTAGGTCTATCACAATAACATTTATCTTGGCATTTGTTGATATACGTGCTTGCTTGCCAAATATAGTATTAAGTTATATCAGTTAAAAGACATTTTGCCCAATTATTAAGAAAAAAAGTTATTGAAAAAGATTCCTTATTATTAAATGCTTAATAAATATTAAAGGAAATGTTGAAAGTGTCATCCTTCTATCCTGTACATTTATTGGGAATGTTTAACAACTATGTAACACTGTTTTTCCAGTAAACTTTTATTCCAATGTATAAAATCAACTTGAGTTTTTAATTGATAACTTGCGTGGTTCAGGTCATTCGTATTTCGTGATCCCCAATGGGCTGTCCTGCATAGTCAGACAGGAGTGTGATGAGTTAAGGTGTTTTCGTAAAGGTAAGGCCAGGCCAGGACAGTAAATGTATTGGTACTGGTGGTTATCAGAACTCTGTACTAAGGAAGATATGTTGGGCAGCGCGCTGGAGACTGGAGACTACAGAGTTAATCATTGTGGAGAAGAAGGGCTTTTATTTAAGTTGATGACAAAGTCAGAGAATTAGGGCACAAATATAAACTGGCCATTACTGCTGCAAAAAGAGATAGTTTGTGACGGTTCTGAGATGATGTGGACAGAGATGTGTGGGGCAGAGGTCACCAACTTTTTCAGCTGAAGGCTACTTGTTCTCATAGAAGATCAGCTTAGGAATAGTGTTCGGGATGCTCTTCCCTGATGCAGATATGATTATCAGGGAGAAGACAGCAGCTGATAATTTACTGGAGTTCACCTTCGAAGAACTGCTGATGGCAACCAAGAAGATGAAGATAAAGATGAAGAAGATCCCAGGCCCTGATGGTATACCTGTGGAGGGTGTGCATCGTGGTGGATGGAGCTCTGATCAAAGTTATAGAGGTATTCAGCTTGATACTGTTGGGCGAGTGGATTCCTAAGGATTGGAAAGAATCACGACTACAGCTATGAATGTTTGTGGAACTTACACAAACAATCGAATAACATACATTACTGGTGGCACTGTATGATTAAACCATACTGTACAATTTAAATTTAATGTATTCAATTTACTTTTCACTGAAAAAATTATTCTTTATACCGTATTTTTAATTGAAATTAAAAAAAAAATATTGTTGATTAAACATTATGCGCATATGCAAAATTTTTATGACTGACTGGACTATCGTAGTCCACAGAATTTTTGGCTAGCTGAACACTCATTCATCAAAAGTAATAATACATACTAGTGCTACAATAATTTTAGAATCAACCTATGTAAATCACCTCATAGAAGTGGGGCAATGCACCAAGATATTAACCGGAATTTGTTAAGTTTACATATTGCTTAAAAATAATGAACCTGATATTGAACTTTATGAAATTTAAACACACTTAATTTAGCTGAAAAAAAAAATAAGTTTGTTAAACTAACCAAGTCCACACTGTATTATTTGGCTACATGTAAATTGGGTTTCATAGTTGCTTTTAAGTCATTTGTCATTTACAGTTGCAATATTACTGTGCAAGATTGTTGATCATGCTCCTGTAAAGATATGAACTATAGTTCTAGCTATTTAGAAGTTGTGTCATGATTTTTAGTTTTTAAAACAGTAAATATTATTTTTCGCCATGCTAATTGAAGAATCCACTTACAAATAATAAAATTAAATATTACACTTCTCAATAGAATTACATGAAACTACATTTTAATAAATTTTATTACAGTTAGACGATAAACGCTTTAGATAGCTGTATAATTTTCAAGTTCCTTTAATTTTTTTTAGCAGTTTCTACAGCTACTGTTTTTTTTCCTGTATAATTGGCAAGTTATTCTTTCCAGTCTTTTTCAGTAAGTCTTAGTGCCGGTATTTCATAATCTACTTTTTCTTCCCATTCTACTGTCTTTCTAATAGGATCCATCAAAACATGTTTGAAGTCCAGTTAATATCAGGTCTCATCTTTAATACCTATTTTTAGTAAAAAAATGTGGGTCCCATTTAAACAATTTGCATGTATAACATTTTTAAAATGGCCACAACTTGAAAAACAGATAAAGTATCAAAAATTATAAAAAATCCAAAACGTTTTTTGAACTCTTAGGTAAGGTCCCAGGGAACCCTTTTTTTAAAAAAGTTCTCATGTCATCTACAGTAATGTTACAGTTTATAAAGGTTTTCAATCTTGAAAATTAAGGTTTGCAAAAAATAATATTTTAAGTAATCCTGTTTAGCCCCCTTGTGTTTTTGGGACTTACAAGTTTAGCTATTGGAGTTTATTTACATCAATAATTTGCCAGATTTGGTGCAGTGATATTAAACAAGGTTAAAAAGTTATAGTTAAAAGAAGTAAGTACCAAGATGATGATGATGAAGAAAGAACTTGAAGCTGATATAAATATAGCCAAATTTTTTTACTGAATTTAAAATCTTTTGGTCAATATTTTTTTGAGGTAAAACCTGTTCAGAAATAATAAATATTCCCCACCCCTAAGTCTGATTGAATTAAAATTTTAGAATTTTAATTCAACTTAAAAAGTATTTTCATTGTATCTCAGTTTTCTTTGACCGCTATACAAAAACTCCCCCTCCCCTTTTTTTTACTTTGGTCAAAAGTTTAATGCTATTAATACTATATTCATAGAAATTTTTTGAGCTATTTTCAAATAATTTGTCAACTAGTGAAGATATTAATGAAAGTACATGCCAATAAAAGTATGAACATACGTACAGACATACATCTTCCAAAACTTTTTATAATTTTTTTGACTTTTAACCCCAATACCCAAATTTTTTTTGGTAGATCCTGAGCTGGATCACTTTGTATGAGTTGACTGCATAAACTTTATTACCTTATGTGGGTTAAAACCATTTTATTATTATATAATATATACCATAATTATCATAAATAATATATTTTTGATGTTTAAAGATTTCATAGAATTTATAATTTATTAATTAGTAGCTGAAGTAAAATATTTAATGTTAGTATGTCACAAACAGGAATGTAATTTACATCATTAAAAAAAATTATTTATTGCATAAATTAAAGTTGTGACTTAATGTATAAATGTAGTAAGAGTGATTGCACCACTCTTTGATTGATTATCTTATCTTAACAGAACTGATTGTAAATTGCTTGTTTGCATAAACTGTTACATTCATATGTTAGATGAATTGTTTTACTTTACGATTCCATCATCTGTCATTACATCTTAAACACAATTGAAATTTGATAAAAATTTGAAATATTTTAAGAGTAAATTCTTTAACTTAAATTAACTCTAATTGAAATTATAACAAATTTAAATACGTAGTAAAATTAATTCTGCTGTTTCTATTAGTACTAATAGAATACAAACCTTATCAATTAATTTTTGTCCGGTTTTACCAATCATTCCAACAAGACACATAACCAAAAAATATGTTGTAAAATAATTATATCTTTTTATCTTTTCTGTTACCTGAAAAAAAATGTTAAAATGCATTCAAGAATTTTTAAAAACTTTACTGCATGCATTGGATGGAATTCTACTCAAACAATAGAAATTTCATATTTTAGTATTTTGTGAAGGCTAGAATATACACATGAACATTAACTTTTTAATTATTAATTTGTTGCTGTTACTATCTTTCTTATTGGTAGAATACTTCAGTTTACTGATAAGTCAAGAGGAACTGAGTAAATTGAATTGAATAGGATAAAATTGTTGTGATCAACACTTTGTTTTGTTGGTGTGATGATAGTATTTTTAGTGTTTGATCTGAGTACATAGTCTAATTGAAGAATCTAGAAATAGGAACAGTTTTTGTGTGAAACCTTTGCTGTTAAAGGAGTAGTATAATATATAGAAGAGTAACAGTATTATTATATTATTATTTTAAATAGAATTATAATAATAATTACTTATTTATTTATTATACAGAAACAAATGGGTGATTCCTGATAACAGTTATTGTTGGATAATAATGAGCTTTGTAGCATGTGAAAAATGTCATGGCTAACTAGGATTTAAACCCTTGAAGAACTTCTGGTTAAAAGGTAGATATGCTACCACTTTGCTGAGATGATCAGCATAATAATAATAATAATAATAATAATAATAATAATAATAAAATATAATGATAAAATAATACTGAAAGGATAGAGTAATAAATAACTAGTTTATATCTAGTTTGAAATAAATTACTCTATTAAATAGAATTTTTTATAATAAAATTCTGAAAATTTCACTAAGAAAGAGCACAGGATCTGTGCTCTTTCTGATATAGTTTAGTTAACTATATCAGTTTTATTTTTCCATCATTTTTTGGCCTCCCAGTAAAATGTTTTCCTTCTTGTCTGTAATGAAGAACTATTGGAGACATGATCTCTCTTGTGATACGTTTCACACTTTATTTCCACCTTTTGCATTTTTTTTTTTACTTCTACCCAAATATTCTCTTTTTCAAGTCTATTTAGATTAGATGGAAAGCTCCTGAGAACTTGAAGGAACTTTATCTCTGCTAGTGCAGTCTGTTGGCCTCCCTTGTACTTCTACTTACACAATCACTTTCATTAATATGAATTATCATTGTCTTAAAAAATTTTAGTTCAGTATCCTTAGTCCTTAGATATTCTTACACTAGAGTGTGTAGTTGTTGAAATCTTGTTTACTTATTGCATACATCTGCTTCCTTATATTTTTGTGTGAAATCTTCTATGAGGAAGGGACAGGGATTGCACTTCCACGGATCAGTTAATTTGATAGCTGAGGGTTTTAAGTTATGGTAGGTGGTCGTAGTTGGAAGAGGCCATATAAAGGCAAAACTAGGTTGTATAAATACTCTGATAGAAATGTCTACCGAGGCATTTGCATTGGTGGCATCCTGACATAGGCCAAACTGATGACTGTGTTGTCTAAAATAGTTTAGAGGATCTAAAAGACGATCACTGGTAAACCCCATTAGGGTTAGGAATGGAAGGTGGTGTAGCGACCGGGATTATCATCAGGCGGGGTCAGAATGATAAAACAGGCCAGAATACCCTGGATACGTATAAGGCCTTTTTGTATTCCATTATTAGTCTGCAAGTCTTTATAATGTTTTCTTCTGATAAACATTTTGATAGGATAGCAGTACTATTTAATTTTTTTAATTACTAAAAGAGATTAATTTTTTGAACTGGTTTAAGATGTTTAATTTTTATTGATTTCAAGTAAAACGGAAGTTTATACCTTAGGATATTATATTTAATTTGTTCCAAAGATATAGAGTTAGGTAGTTTTGTAGCACATGCTAATCGATTTACCTCTCACAGTCTTTTTTCCAACAACAGTCGGGCTAAAATTATAGGCATTGATCTGATAATTGGCTCAGCTGTAAGATTATATATATTGAATAATCTTTTGGATTATAAGTTCCAAAAAGTTAAAATTTGTGTAAGGGATAATTCTAAACAATATTAATAGTCTATATTTTCAATCAATCCAATATTTTACCTGAGATGAATGATTATACTTTTACGTAGGATTTGGAGATCATTCTGAATGATTTGTTGTGACTGAACTCTGATATGAAAAAAATTGCACATCTGAGACATACGAGGCCTGGCTGATAAATTTTGCACGGTATGTTTTACATAAGAGACAAAAGGTACTATTGAGTTGGGCGTGCCAGCACATGATAGCTAAAATCACCCTCTACAAACCTGCGATAATGCGTTGAAATCCATTTACCAGTTTGATTTCAGTAGCAGTTAAAATGGAATAGAGTATGGCCAATATGTCAACATGGTTAAAACAGTGTGCAGTGATAGAATTATTAACAGCAGAAAATATGAATCGTATGAATATTTTTATCGTTTAAAAGCGGTTTATGGTAGTGAAACTGTTGACAGGAGTACTGTCAATAAGTGGACATTGAAATTTCGAGGATGTGAAGCTGGTACAGCGACAATTGAGGACCACCTCACAGCAGACAAACAGTTTCTGCGAATGATGAGAAACATCGAATGGAGGTGGACGATTTGTTTCAAAGTGACCGGCGAATCACCCAGCAACGCACCGCTATTCAGTTAGGCATATCTAAAGAACGAGTAGACCATATTATTGAGTAATTGGGTTACTGTAAAATCTGTTCGCGATGGGTACTGTTCAAACTCTCTGCAAGCTGAAGTTTGAGCCTATTCTGCATCCGCCATACTTGCTGGATTTGACTCCGTGTGACTTCCACTTCTTCCCTCATCTCAAGAGAGAACTCACTCAATACACCACCAACGATTAGGTGAAGGAAGCTGTGGTCACTTGGAGAAAGCCCAGAATGTTTCAGTGATGAAATGCAAAAACTTGTCATACGTTGGGAAAAGTGTATTGGTGTAAATGGGGATTATATTAAAAATAAATATTGCATTTTGTTGCTAAGATATTGTACTTTTATTCATTTTTTGTTTCATTCCAATATCTCTTTTCATTCTCATGCTATGCATATATGTGCAAAATTTATCAGCTGACCCTCATACTACAGACAGATTTGCACAAATTTAATGTGTTAATGTAAAATAATAAAACAAACATAGCACATGTACCACAATTACTATTACATGACCACATTTTTTTTTGTAACAACACTTGAATTGATATCACTCTTCCTTTGGTTATTTGAAAACCGAAAGAAACATCCCTTTTATCTAACATCCTTACATTCAAACTGATCTCCTTAAGCGAAACAGAAACAAAAAAAAAATTTCCTTGGGAAGACAATGAACTGACAACCTCATACATTACAGATTTTCAAAGAAGGAGAGGTCAAAAAAATAAAAGAGAAATTAGTTATTAAAGTGTTTTAAAAATAGTTAATTCTGATTCACAATTATAAATGAATTTTCTCAATTTTTTTCAGTAATTAAATTTCACTGAAATATTCATTCTGCTTTTATTAAAAAAACATGGGTCTGCAAAGTCTACTGGGAGCAGGGATGCTTGATTTTTTTACATGCTATATTTATCAGCAAATAGTGTAAGTATTCTTAATTCTTGAAAAGAATATTATACGAAGGGCACTAGGAAAGTTTTGCAATACGATGGAATGTCACATCACAGGTGATTACAAGTTGGCCTGTATTAAGACAGGTCCCAATCTATGCTGACTAGCACAGCTACTAGTCACTCACTCAATGTCATTTACTTTTTTAGATTATGTAAGTGAAAAGAGATAGTGATGTCAGGGTCGAAAACTTAATACCAGGCAATTTTGCATATGGATTACATGTTGATCCGTGCTTTATGACACCTCTGTGCGAGAGGATTATCCTCATTATATAACAATATTTAGGTGGTACCAAGAGTTTGAAAGAGAAAATTTTGGTCATGAGCATGCACCAAGATCAGGTCAACCGTTTTCATCTTTGCTTTAGAGAAACATTACTGCAGTATGAAAAATGCTTGAGACAGACTAGCGTCTGTGTGACCCCCCCCCCCCACCCGAGGGGAGAAGATCCCGCCTCGTAGCGTGTCCGGTCGCTTACACCACCCCCTCCGTTCCTAGCCAGTAGTGGCTTTAACGGAGGACATCTTCTCACCCTCAAACTGATTGCGCACCACAGCTTTCAGTTCAGGCCCCGCAGAGATGCCACCGATGCAGATGCCCCGAGGGACATCTGCATCGGTAAATTCACCCCGATAGTAGTTTTAGATTTATGCCTTCAGAGAGAAGACAACGGACACCTGCAGCTACCACATCGCCCTCAGGAACTAAGCTAGAAGCCTAACCGCGGAATAAAGAGCCCGCGCTTAGCACTAACTATTAATGAGCCAATTATCGAATGTCTCAGATCCGAGCAAAACAACCACTATAACAAAACTTTCCCACTAAAAAGTTTTAACACAGCGAAATTTAGTCCTAATTCCTTTAAGAACCCCGCTTATTACTCGAAATGAGTTTCCTAACTGACTCCGCTCCGGTCTGCCCGGGAGAGGAGAATAAACGCCTACTCCCACACAGCTCCATCGCGGAGTCCCGCGTGACATTCACCATCTTTCGTAAACCGCCGTCGAAACGCCGCTGCATACCACCGAAGCGGCACCCAGAGACGCCCCGCCGACAGTGTCGTTAGCTCACAAAATGCCCCCGTCGAAACGCGACCGCATCCCCCGGGACAAGGATAACCATGCCCGTTGGCAGCGGCCGCAACTCCGCCGACAGCTTTATTCCAACAAAATAACACCAATTAGATCTAACCGAGGCACGCTGCCTTAAGCGCCTACCTTCGGCCAGTCAGCTGCCCAGGCGGTCCCTAGCCACCCAGGTTCCTATCACCTACTAAATCCCTTGGGTAGTCCTGCTCAGGGCGAGGAAGCGAAGGAAGCCAGCAACTATTGTCCACTCTCTACGAGTCCTCCAGTTGACTCGTAGATCCAAAACAGAGTTTACTCTCTCCAGTTCCCTAGTAACTCTGGTACGCTCAGCTTCTTACCGGGGACATATGTGTAGGACATGGTCCACGGTGTCATCGACCCTACAGTCCGGGCAGAAGCCGGAATCGACCAACCTAAACCTAGCCAATTTATCCCTAAAGGCAGCATGTCCGGAGAGGAACTGCGTCGTGTGCCGATTGGGGGATACCCAGCTAACCGCTCGCAACTCTCTAACATTGGGGAATATACCATGCGTATAACGACCTGTTGAAGAATCGTTCCACCTATCTTGCCAAGAGTCAAAAACTTGGTCTTCGATATCACACATACGCCCTGAAGTAAGAAGGCCTCCCTTCTTTGCAACATACCGCTGGCTACGTTCCGTAGCCGAAATATCCACAGGTTTGATGCCTACGATCACAGTTACTGCCTCTCGCGAGACAGTCCTGTAACCGCCGACAACCGCTAATAAAAGAAGACGCTGGGCTCTTAATAGAATGTCCCTATAACATTGGTTATAGGGTTCCATCACAACCCGCGGGTGGCGAGTTGCAGCTAGCCGGCCCTTCAAAAACATCATAGTGGTTTTCTTCGCATTGAAAACCATCTTATTCTGAAGACTCCACAACCGCAAAACCCTACATGCCTGTGCCGCTCTAAGCTCAATCTCAGCACGCGAACCGCCCTCGACTAGCAGCAGCTTATCGTCGGCGTAAGCCACAACGCGACAGCCACCAGGCAAACGCAGCCGCATGAGAGAGTCGAATTCGATGGTCCAGACGAGTGGACCTAATACACTGCCCTGTGGACATCCTTTAGACAGGGTCTTTCCTACTTGCGAACTGCGGTCATGAAGGACAACAGTTCTTTCGCTGAAGTAACTCGAGAGAGTGCTAATTTCATTCCGCGTGCAACCACGCTTCTGCAATTGAAACAAGGCAGAGGGCCACCACAAGTTATTAAATGCCCCGGATATGTCCAAGAAGACACCGAGTACATATTTGCATTCACTGCCTGAAGCCAGATCCAGGACCCTAAGAATCGCGTCCTCTGTACTCTTGCCGGGTCTAAAGCCATACTGGTCGTCCATCAGCATGTGTGTGACTTACAATCAAATAGAGCTGCCCTTGGACATTAATGCACCAGTAGAGTGTGCTAATATGCAAGATCATCTTCAAGTTAGAAAACTTTATAGCCATTTGGTACTGCATAACTTGACTGATGATCAAATGGCACATGTTTCATAGTACCATGAAATGCTGATAAATTTTGAAAATGGGATATCTCCCTATATGAATAGTATTTTGACAGGTGACAAAACTTAGTAGTACTATTACAGTGTCCTAACTAAGGCTCAGAACAAAGGGTGGGTGTTTAAAGATAAGTAGATCCCGTGACTGTTCGAAAATCCAGATCAGTGAAGAAAAGATTGTTGCCTGAATTTTTAGTGAAGTTTTAGAGCAAAACACAGAAGACAGTCACAGAGAAATTGTATACTGAGGAATCCTGCCTAAAGTTGTTGAAGCTGTAAAGAAACTACAGCCAAACTCAAGGATGGATACTTGTTTTCTTCACCAAAACAATGCTCCAGCGCACCACTCCAAAGTTTGCTCTGAGAATTTGGCCAGCAAACTGTTAGATTACCCTTCCTACAGTCCTGACCTCACTCGATGTGATTTTTTTCACTGTTCCTCCAGGTGAAGTATTTCATCTGAAAGGGAGGCATTTTACAAGCAATGATTACCTTCCAAGGGCTTGTGACAATGCCCAGATCTTCGAATAAACGTAACAGGGATTTTTTGAAGACTGATTTCAAAGGATGAAGAAGTGTAATGTGTGGTCAAAATTATTTTGAAAATTTCAAAACTTTCCTAGATGTATTATGTAATAGAATATATTATGAAAGTAAAATATGCTGCTGTTATATACCAAAATATTGCCATGTTTCCTTAGTTTTGCTTCTTTTTTTTCGGTGATTGTAATCACATCGTGAGTGTATATTTCTTTTTTCTTGATAATTTTCAGATTCTATAAACTATAATTTTCTCTGTACTAGTAACAGTTTTATTTGAACTAAATGATTCTAATCTTATAATTAATTTATACATACCACATAACCCAAATAAAGATTAATGCATAATTCAATGCAACAGAATTGATTATAGATGTACATCATGACTGAGGCACTCTTGTTAACATCTTTTACAGCCCTGAAAAAAAACAATTTTATTGTAATGGTATGAAAACTTCTTACTACTTTGGGAAATCATTCAGTACTTTTATTTCAAGGGAAATATCTAATATGACCAGCACATGATTTACCTCCATAAATAGCTAATATAAAGTACTGAAATAATGAACCCAGCACTTCAAGGTCATCATTTTTATTTTCTACGTGTAGTATACACACAGCTAATTCTTTAGCAGTTTATTCATAAAATGTTATGTCATCGTGAGTTCAGAAGTATGTAAGAATAAATACAGATGTGATGTTGTTTTATATAAGTGTAAAAGACTGTTTCTTGGTCAATTTCATGATAAAAATGTTAGAATAGTACAAGTATAATAGTTATGCAATCCTGATTGCTGCTTTCTCTTGATTGTTTTATTAGATAAAAGACTATTAGTAATTTTGTTATTCCGTAGTCACGCTGTCAAAGTAAAATGCTTTTTCTACATTTTTCTTCGTCTATACTTTTTTCTAATATTAAAATAAATCATGTTTTTTTTTTTTAGCTTGCTGTTATAATATATAGGTTGTGCATTTAAAGTTTATAACTTTACCAATTTAAGTTTCTTCCTTTGGTTGTCTATATTTCAGATAGAGAAATAAAAACATACGTATCTTTATTCCAGAATGTTTACTTAAATATTCTGCATTAACCTTTCAGTGCATAATTTTTTATATTTTCAAAAAATAACTTTTTGCACTTAAAAATGACAATTATAAAGAGGGAAAAATAGTTAAAAAATTCAGCACTTGCCTAAAAGATTTTTCTGGATTTTTTTTCTGTTTGCCAAATGGCTACTTCATGCATGCAGATACAGTAAGCTTATTGCTGATAACTTTCCTCTATTTCAATAAATATTAATTTCATGATTAGTGTTACAATAGTTACTCTATTAGGCTAATCTATAAAATACAGTAGTTAATCTATTAGGCTAATTTCACAAAGTTCTGTATTTCAGTGTTCAATCATTTTATTTTAAATGAAATATTAAAAATAAATTATGATAGTTTTATACTATGTGCTAAAATATAAATCAAATTCACACAGCACTATTTATATTTGGCATCATAATTATTCCCCTTTGAATATTATAAACTAAACCCTATTTCTTTTTGTATATAGTATTTTAAGAATTTTGTTTATTAAAAAAATAAATACATTGAACACTTTGGATCAGGTAAACTCCTTACATGATGTAACTTCTGTTTCATCAGTAAAGTGTTCTTACTTTACACTTCTGTTTTTTCTCAATGTGCAACATCCAGTGGTTCATTCAGTTTAAACAAATATCAGAATGGTCATCAGTAGTTCCCCTTTCTTACTTTTTTTGATGGTTCTTCATGAGAACTTGAAGGATGACCTCTTGTTTTCAACAATTACTTCCCAACTTTACAAAGGACTTCAGCCAATTCCAATTTAAAAACTAATAAACTGGTAGTAGATGTATTTGAAGAAGAACAAGAATTTTTATAAATTCTGTTATACAATAACCAACAATTTACTACAGTCATATCCAGTAAATGGTCAAAAATTCTTAGGTACCATTTTTTTGGATACTGGTGTTCTTTGGTGGTTGGGTTTCAATTAACCACACATCTCAGTAATGGTCAACCTGAGTGTTTTAAACTACACTTCATTTACATTCATATATATCATCCTCTGCAGTAAGACTTTATGATGGTTCCGGAAGCTAAACAGAAAAAAGAGGGAGAGAGAAAGATAGAGTTATCATTTCCTAGTCTTCATAGTTATTTAGAAACTGCCAATTTCTATTAGTTATGTCAACACCTTCCCATATGTGTATAAGCAAGAATAACACTTGGGCAGTTAACTTTCTCTATGTCTAGGTTTTTCTGTTGTTATGATTAACTTGTTCAACAAGATTAGTACCAGCAAATGATGATAGAATTGTTATAATTTTACTATCTTTCCAAGCAACATTAGAGAGGGTCAGTTTCACCAACGTTTCCCACAAATTCTATTGTCAATCCCCATGGTTTGTTTTTTGGTTGATCATCAAGAGGCAAACTACAATTTGTTATTGTTTCTCCTAACTACTATTGATAAAATACTTTTTTTTAAAAGTATAATATAAAGGTATACCACTATAATAATTATCAAAATCAATTTTATGATTGTAGTTATCAGGAACTCTCTCTTTTTCTGTTGCCTCCACAACCGCCATAAGGTATTACTTCAGAGGATGATATGTGTGAATGTAAATGAAGTGTAGTCTTGTCTTGAACAGTCTCACGTTGACCATTCCTGAGGTGTGTGGTTAACTGAAACCCAGCCACCAAAGAACACCAGTATCACAATCTAATATTCAATTCTGTATAAAAGTAACTGCCTTTACTAGAATTTGAACCTTAGAACGCTTAACTTCAAAATCAGCTGATTTACGATGACAAGTTCACCACTAAACCAACCTGTTTGATATCAGGAACTGAGGGAGTAAGCCTCACAACTACATTATTAGATGCTCTTAAATCTGGTTTCCTATGTTTATTATCATTTTCCTTCCAGAATATATTTCAAAGTTGTTGTAAACGTATCCTGATACACCACTCAATAAAAATAATTTAAAACTATATTGGTTAGGCTTATTTGCCATATATTGTAAGTGATCATATGCCTTTGTAGGACAAATTTGTTCATCAACTGATGTTTACTGGTATGGTTTCAAACTTTAAACTTTTTAACCAATTGATCTATAATTGTACTCGATTATAATAGCTTAACTTGACCTTCTTGCCTTTCAGTACAGCTTTAGAATTATCATTAAAATAGACCCACCATCTTATATTTTCAAATTCATTAACTGTCAGTGTTTAGCACCAATGGTAAATATATTGTACAATGCACTTTGTTTACTTACTAATTTAATTATTTCTTTATCAAAAAAGAAGGAAAAAAGTCAAGGAGATATTCAAGATAACTTTCAGTTTTTTAATATATTTTTCAGATACAGAATCATTACTGGCAGGCTTACTAGTATTTGTTTAATTTTTAAGATTACTTTTATATTCTCTACTACAATTTTTTGGCTTTGTTGTGCAATTTCATCAGACTGTGATTCATTTTCATCATCAAAATTTTCAACTTCACTATCACTTGGAATACTTACATCAAAAATATCACTCTGCATCAATAATTGCAACTTCTCCTCTCCATTGAAGAAATACACATTATCATCAATATTCAAATAAAATTTGACCAAAAACTTATTTCAAATAATAATTTAATCTATTTTAAACTCAATAAAACAGCATGTGGTATTCACCAAAAAAAATAATCAAACTGATGTAATCTTGGTAACTATACGTGTGGTTGTAACAGGTGTATGCACAAAGTAGCCAACTGGCAACTGGATGTATTTTAAATGTTTTTATTTTTTAGGAAGTAAAATCAGATGTTAATACATTGTATATTAAAAATGTATTTCTATCTTATAATAATTTTTCTGAGCAATAAATAATCTTTGGTCAAAAGAAATATTGAATCAAAATATCACATATTACAATCTATATGGCATTATGATCTGCCAACAATCTTCATTTTTCTTTCTTTTCTGTTTAACCTCTGTAAGGTATTACTTCAGAGGATAAATGAGGATGATATTTATGAATATAAATGAAGTATAGTCTTGTACAGCCTCTTGTAAAAAATACTGCTAATTTTGTGTATTCAAAATAAAGTTATTTACTCACTAGCACAAAAAAGTGAACTAAATTCATTGTAAAAGAATGATTTCTGTTTGTTAATGCATGTAGTGATCAAATGTTTACATTATCAGGTACAATGAAAATGTTAAAAATATGCAGTAACCAAATGGCAACCTCGTGCACTGAAAGGTTAAAATGAGTTATGATTCAATACTATGAAATAGAAATATTGTAGAGATAGATTTAATCTACTACTCTTCAAGCAAGCAGTTATCTTGATTTAATATATAGTAGATCCATAGATCAATAAGTTCATGCCAGAAATATTTTTACTAGTATTTCAAACAAATTATAAATTAATTTTTCTCATTTAATTGACATTAACAGAACTGTCTATTTAACCATTATAAAGAAAGTAAGATTGTTAGAATAAAAAAAACCTATATTTTAGTTAAATATAAAATAAATTACAACCCACTTAATATATTAAGACAAAGGTCAATAATATGCTAAATAAAGCACATAATTTAATTATGTTATGAAGAACTTTATGTATTTGATTTCACTTTTTACGTAATTAATTAAAATAAACCAGTTCTCCCCATAAAAATATTTTACAGTCTCATTCAAAACTTATTTATTAAACCATAATTTTCTGAAATATGATTACAAGAGACATTAATTGATAATATGGTTGATATCTTCTACATCTAAGTAAAACATAGAAAAAAAGTTCTTTTCTCTTCCCAAAGCAGACTATTTTTAAGACCTAACTGATCTGTTCTAATCTTAAATATGATTGTGATGAATCATATTCATTCACAATATATGACTTTTTCCCCAAATCCCAATTTATTTTTCTGTAATCAGTCTTTTGTGACCTTACTACCAAACTACTTCTGTTTACTGTCTCGTTTCACTGAGTATTATATTGATGTGGCATTCCTATCCAAGCCTGAAACTGTTCACCTCTCCTCTCAACCCTCAGTTTAGTCAACTTATGTAGAAGCTTGCTTGAAAACCTTTATTATATAATTAAAATGTAATTTCAGTTTACATAATCTCATTAAATTTACTCATGCCTTGAGGTATAGACCATAATGATTGGACGCCTAAATATCTTGTTAAATGAGAACCATTGGAAGTTTTTCAGTTCTTGTACTAGTAAAACCTCCCAGACCTTGTATGTTACAATTCTCTTATAACAAAGTAACTGGTATATCTGCTTGTACAGGAAGTTGTTTCACACATTATGGTGGTTGAAGATAGCAAAATAATAAACATCACTCCTAACTATTTACGAGGGTTATTTTTTTTTAAGGTCCGAACGGTCATGAAATTAATATCACAGTGAAAATAAAAAATTTTTTATTTGTAACAAGTACTTACATAATTACGCTATTTCTCTACATAGTCGCCTCTCCGATTTAGACATTTATCGTAGCGTGGAACCAACTTTCCAATACCCTCGTCATAGAACGGAGCCTCCTGTGTTTTCAGCCATGTTTCTATGATGGTCTGCAGCTCGATGTCTGTGCTAAAATGTTGTCCTCCTAGCCAGCGTTTCATGTGAGCAAAGAGGTGAAAATCAGATGGAGCCAAGTCTGGGCTGTAAGGTGGGTGATCAAACACTTCCCAACGAAAACGATGCAGGAGCTTCTTTATTACAGCTGCAGTGTGTGGCCGAGCATTGTCGTGGAGAAAGACAATGCCTGATGACAACATTCCTCTCCGCTATTCTGAATTGCCCTTCGTAGATGTTGAAGAGTTACGCAGTATGAGGCTGCAGTGATGGTTGTGCCACGTTACATGAATTCCACCAAGAGAACTCCATTCCGGTCCCAGAACACAGTAGCCTTTCTAACTTTCTAACTTTCTGTTGGAAAAGGTTCGCTTTAACTTTGGTTTACTGGGAGAATGAGAATGCATCCACTGTTTGGATTGTTCTTTTGTTTCTTCAATTTCAAAATGGACCCATGTCTCGTCCCGTGTGACAATATTGTTCAAAAAATCTTTCCTTCATTGTGGTAGCACTGGGGAAACGTTAGGAAGGCGTCCATTCTCACTGTTTTGTGATGGTTGGGCAGCATATTGGGAACCCATCTCGCACACAGTTTGTGGTACTGTGGTACATTGTGAGTCTCTCACTCACAATGGTGTATAGAGCTGACCTTGAAATTTCAGGAAATGAATCAACGCAATATAGAAATTGTGAACCGACGATTTTCTCGAATTGCCTCATCCACTCGCTCAACGAGATCATCGGTTGACACTCGCTTCCTTCCCGGACAGCCTGCATCATGAACACCTGTACGTCCTGCTTTAAAGTTTCTGCACCATTGTCGCACTTTGCTGCCACTCATTGAAGATTCACCGTACACATTACTTATTCGTCGATGAATTTCAGCTGCATTACACCCCTCAGCCTGAAGAAATAGAATTACCCCACGCACTTCACACTTGGCGGGAGATGCTATTTTTGTTGACATGTTTACATGCTAGCTGCGTGTTCAGAACTAAACGAAGTAACGCGGTGTGATTGAAGGCCATACTAGAGACGCTGCGCAATACATATGCGCAAAGGTTCATCTGATTTTTGCACGGGTTTTTATTTTGCGACCGATCGGACCTTGAAAAAAAGGTCTATTTTATCTTATTTTAATTCATCTTCCATTTCTCAGTTTTTCCCAAATTACCTCCCCTTCTAAACAGATTATTTAATTAAATTTCATTTAATGGAATGTATTTATTGCAATCTATCATTTTTCTGGAGGGTCAAAGGATCCAAGTTTAAAAATATATTATTCACATATAGAATTACTGTAGTTTTCAGTTTGCCAACATTAACTCCACTTCCCATTTCATCATTTTAAAATAATCCAGAAAGTATTGGTGACAAGAGATAAACATTAACTGCATTTGTTGTCATAAAATGTTTACTTTGTCCTTTATAACAACAAACAAATGATTTTATTTTTACATAAGCTCTGTAGTATTATGAGTAGTGTGATATGTTACAGGTAACATGGAAGAAGTAAGTTGTTTTATTTGATGTCAATACATGGAATTTTTTTTTGCCACCACCATTTCCGTAATAAATTTACTAAATACATGGTTTTATCACAAAATACATGGAATTTTAATTTTTCTCAAAACATCTTCATTCATCCATCAATATTGATTTTCTTACTTCAAATTACTCCTTTTCAGATATATATTTATGCCAGTGCTTTTTCCAGTCATTAAAGCACTTCTGGAATGCAATTTCCAGTATGGCATTTAGCTCCTTCACAGAGTCTGTCTGTATTTCTTCAGTGTTAGCAAAATCTCATCTTTCATGGTTCTTCTGAGCTTGAGAAATAGGAAGAAGTCACATGGGGCCATGTCCAGTGAGTATGGAGGCTGAAGCATCATAACAGTGTTGTTTTTTGTCAAAAGTTCACAAGCAAGCAGTAAAGTGTGAGCAGGTGTATTATTACAGTGCAAATGCTATAAACTGTTTTGACACAAATCCAGACATTTTCTTCAGATTGCTTCATGCAAACAGTGTAGAACTTCCAGGTAGTAGTCCTTATTGACTCTGTGATAATGATTTGCTGATTATCCATAATCATTTTCTTCACTTTTTTGATGTTGTCATAGGATGTTGATGTACTGGGACATCCAGGGAATTCATCATCTTTAACGTCTTCAAGACTCTCTTGAAAACATTTTTATCACAAGGAAACGCTGGTTTTATTCATAGAAGAATCGCCAAAAGCAACATTCAACATTTCTAATGCATGTTGCACTTTATTCCATTCTTAAAGCAAAATTTAATGCAAATTCTTTGTTTCATTTTTTCCACAAGTTAAAAAATTGTTGACCATACCAAAACATGTGTAACCTTTTTAACAGCCAACAATAAACTAAGCATCCAATATGCTACTAATGTAAACATACATTAGGGGGACAAGTGTACTACTAACACAACAAAAAAAATTTTGACAATTGAACTTATACATCCTGGGAAATTTAAAAATTCTCCATATTTTTTGACCAAACCTCGTATAATCTAACAATGTAATTTAAAAAAACAGAAAATTCCAATTTAAATGGTCTAATAACCATTTAAATCCTAACAAAAATGTGCAGATTTTTTTATCCTGATCTAGAACATTTAAATTAGTTTCACCTAAAAAATTAAAAATTCTATTTACTGCAGAATATCTATGCCTAAATCCTACTTAATACTCATTAAGGATGTTACTTCTAAAAATCCAATTCCTTATTCTAATGAGAAGTATATTTGCCAAATATTTTGTTATTCTCTTTAAATGAGATGGCTGTATGATTACAAACTTTTGACATATCTCATTTTTCTTTGTCTTGGAAAAATAACAGATCTAATAAAAGTTATTGATCTTCCCCATCTGTAAAGTATTGTTTTATGATTTCAAAGTCAAATGTAAAAATCTCTGGAAAATTTAAAAAAATGTGTTTGATATTCTATAAATTCCTGGGGCTCTGTTGTTTTTTTTTTTATTAATTGGTTTCTTTAAATGTTGTTTGTAATTCTGTTAATGTTATTAACTTGTTCATAGGTTGGTCAAAACAGAGGATATAAAATTTTACTTTTTTTTTGTTCCTTGAATAGAGATTAAATAATCCAACTATTCGTTTAATTTAACCTGTAGATCACACAATTTGAATTTTTTTTAATATATTAGATATTTTCCAAAAATCTCTTAAACAAATTTTAAATACATTGTAAAAACAAAATTCTTAACAAACAATTTTTATCACAACACATTCATCCATAGTACACACTAATTTTGTTTTCCTGACTACTGCTTACTCATGCTGGTAGAAAAGTGAAAGAAATGTAATTTACATGAAAGTATAACATTAGTCCAATTGCTGTCTCTCCTGACGTTAAATTTCTAGGTTTTACTTTTTGATAGTTGTCTTATGTTGGCCAAACACATTAAACAGTTAAAGGTGAGGTGTTTATAAATTCTAGATATGCTACAAGCCCTTAGCAACAACCAAGTGGGTTGATGACCGATCATGTATGTTACGTTTTTATTATTCTTTAGTCTGATCTCATTTAGATTATGTTTGTATCATCTCTTCAGTGCATCATACCATACTTAGGATGCTAGATGTCATACACCACTCGTCTTGCCACTGGTGCATTTAGATCAAGCTCTGTCGCAAGCATACTTGTTGATTGCGGTGAGGCATCACTCTGGGATAGGCGGGACCAGCTGCTAGCAGCTTACTCTGCCCGTCTTGAAGGACAACCAAATAACCTGGTTCTTAAAGCAATCTTCGCAAACCCTCATTTCCAGCGGTTTGAAGATCATTAATGTAATACAACACCAATGGGTGTCAGTACCTGGCATTTAATGCACCCTTTATATTTTGACTCGCCTTCTATTTTCCCAATCCATCCCTGTTCATATTCTTTGTGGAAGCTTGATCCCATTAATTTTAATTACACCTCACCGTATAAAATAAAAAAATAACTACTTTCGTCTTTCAGCAAACATTTTACCATTTTCTATCAGAGGTAGACTCAGGTACAGTAGTATACATAGATCGATCAAAACAGAATGACACTGTTGGATATGCTTTTGTTGTAAATGACAACAAAAGCTTTAACTGGCATTAGAAGTATCTACAATGCTGAACTATACGCTATCAAAATGGGCTTGAATATCATTAAATCAAAATATAGTCACATCCTTTTCTGTAGTGCTCTCCAAGCTTTAGAGGATTTGCATTCTAGACATCCTATTGTCACCAAATTACATAATATAATTGCTAAATAAAATTGTCTCAACACAGGTGAATTTTTGCTGGATCCCTAGCCATGTGGGAATCCTGGGTAATGAATGTGTGCATTCTGGTGTTAAAGATGCATGTAGCCAATTGTCTTTCACCACTCAAGTTACAACTACATTTTATTAATTCCATGAGAAGAATGTTTATTAGGTATAGAAAGAATAATACAATTTTCTACCTATTTTTTGGTCTGTTTTGCTTCAATAAAAAATCGATTTTTAAAAGTTTTTATTTACTTTTAATTGACTGTATTTACATTAATTTTCTCAGAAATATACTTTTTACAAGTCTTGTTACTAAATCTTACGCATCTGTTAGTCATTTATCAAAGCTACTGTAGTACAAACCTAAAAAAAAGTTTTTTCGATACCGAATTTTGTGTTTTACGTCGGATATCTTAAAAACTACTGGAGTTATAGTGGTGGGACCTGTTTTATCCTATTTCCTAGCTCAAATTATATACGAAACCACAAACTTTACTCCTTAATTTGGGTCCCAAAAATTACAGTAGAGTTTCTTTTTATTAGAAGAGCTGAAATCCGGGCGAAATCTTTTTCTAGCCTTAACTCAAAAACGTGGCAGCCGTTTTGTTGACTTTGACCGATATTTCTTCTACGTGCCCTCTGAACGTGGCGTTCTTGTTTATCCACACCCCGAGGTTCACTGCAAGGGTAGGTTAGACTACCGTGGTACCGACCAAAATGAAATCGCGGGGTTAGATTACGTCTACCCGAGACGGTTTAGTTGGTCTTCTTTGACGAAAGCTGAAGCTTGATCTGCAGGCACGAAACAATAATATTTATCCTTTCGTTCCCGGTGT
The DNA here is from genome assembly GCF_047948215.1 of Lycorma delicatula. NCBI lineage: Eukaryota > Metazoa > Arthropoda > Insecta > Hemiptera > Fulgoridae > Lycorma > Lycorma delicatula. The sequence goes on from NC_134457.1 coordinate 17,312,641, forward strand.
CCACCACCGCTCGTTTCGATTTCGCCGTCACCACGAGTGCCAAGTGGTCGACGAATCCGGTAAGGGCTGCGCCAGCTGGAAGCGCGACGGGTAGGACTGTCATCTGCTATGTTCCGCAGTGTTGGCCCCAACACAGCACTCTGTGGAACGTCACAACTCATCCCGACCCGTACCTCTCCATCGACGGAAATACCCGTCGCTTCCTTAAAAATGGACTGACACCAAGACTCTTCAGTGCCCCATGGTAAGCTGTTCAACAAGTTTTTTACATCAAACAGGATCATCATCGGAATCAGCGCTTTTCTGTACAGCTAATCTGAGTAAATTGAAATGTTATTTGTGTAGCTGAACATATCGTATGCATTTAACTGGCCCTGACATTACTTTGGCACAACAGTATACGCTGGGAAAAAGATAATAGGGAACAACTTCAGTATTCATTTTTCTACTATGTGTGGCGTGGATGTCATTTTTGGGAGTGAGCTCTACCACTAATAGCCTATTTATATAAACTAATCAGATGGACTATTCCTGAATATGTATATATTTTTAAAATATTTATTGTCATTGATGAAATTAAAATCTCTAAATTCATGTGATTTTTTAATAACAGTTTTGTGAATTAATGTATTGATTTTTGTAATTATTATTTTAATACATTTAATACTTACTGAATGATTACTAAATGGTGTTGAATTATTTCCTTTAAATATATTCGTAAATTATACTCTTCTCCAAGAGTTAAATTTTCTAGATTTTCATTTCCATTTACATTATGAACATTATCTTGATGTGATGATGATTTATAATTTTTGTTTCTAGTCAGTTGACGTATCCTATCATCAATTTCTTTAATAAAGAAACAAAGAATCTCTATTTCCTCACCGATATGCAGAAGAGAACTAATAAACATTTCGAACCAGGCTAAATATATTCCACTTAGTGTGAGAGTACAAATATTGTGGAATATTGAAATTAAAATGTATATCAAAACATTTTTTACCGGAAACGGTAACCAATAAACATAATTAAAGTGTGCTTTCTCACAGCACCCCGAATCTGTTATGGAGATCGAGAGTATATAATAAACAACTGGTAATAAATGTACTACTAAATAATAATATAATAGAATACCATTGAAACGTGTTTTTATAGCGTTGTCTTTTGAAATAATAGCCCGGTTACAGTCCTTTTGTTTTTCAGAAAACTTATATTTGTATTGATATATTGGTTCATTAATAATTTTTGTAAATAATTCAATTTTTTCTGGATTAAATGCTACTTCAACCAGCATAAAAACTGATAAACCCTGTAAATTGAGATTTTCGATAGCTTTTGAACGTAAATCAAAGTCTTTCCATTTATAGATAATTACAGATATAATTTGCACAAGGGCAAATATATTGACAACAAATATTATTTTAAATATGTAATTTGGTTTTCCAGGTATAGGTCTTCCCAACATTTTAAAAATTCTTTTTACAAAATCAGCAACAGATTCTGGTTTAACATCATTATCAAATGCCTTACTTGTAGATGATCGTCGAGAATCTAGATAATTTTCCATTTTTACTTTACCTGTAACAGAATTACATTAAATGACATAGAAGGTTATAAAATACATTTTTATTTCTAAGTTGAGAAGAAAATACTTATAAATAAATATCTTTTTGAAATTTAAACTTTGTAAGTCAACAAACCAAATTGCAAAATGAAATATTTTTTTAAACCTCCGGAACATTTTCAGTTATCTTTTTGATGTATGATCACATTCATTTCTGTGGTATATGATCGTATACAGACTGAGCAACTCAAAACTGAAATGTACTAACTAAACACAGTTAAATTTTATGAATAAAATAAAAACGGAAAATAGATTAAATTTAGAATTTACATTAGCAAAAGTTTACATATTAACTTTATTTTTACAACAGATGTTCGAAGTGGGGGCTCTGCAGCAATATACTTTTGTACTCTAGTGATCGTATTGAGAGTCACATGATGCAAAACGTTATTGTCAGTGCCATCGATTTCTTGTTGAATGTTGCTTCAATTCATCGATAGTGTGGGAATTTAGTTTATGAACTCTAACCTTCAAATAGTCCCTAAGGGGAAAAATTGCAAGTGTCAATGAAACGCAGAGGTCGCCGCCCAAGGTCGTTGCTCCATCTTGTTGAAAAAAGCGGTACGATATGTTAACTGTCCGTATGATTCTTCGAAAATTAAACTGTACAGTTCAGTAATAGAACAGTAACTCCTGTATGCTATTACCAGAAACATCACGCCTTTTCTCACTGTGAATTAGACGCTCAAACATCCGATATCTGGTATTGTGCGAATTAACAAACCTATATAAATGAAACCATGTCTCGTTTGACATGAAATACAACGTCGGGTCTATCTGTACATGACAGTGTTTTTGAGAACCTGGTGATTAAGACGTTCGTTTTGTCTATTCTGTTAAGTTGTTGCACCATTGTTACACGATACAGTTTGTCAACTTAATTTAGTAATAATTCATTAATTTAACCATGAAGAATCTTACGGTAAGATAGATATTTTTGCACTTTTTTACTGTTATAACAAGTACAGATTTTTTCGTACTGGGAAAAATTACTATCTGAATATACGACTATGGCCTCAATACACGACTGTAATCCTAACGGAAGTTTGCCGTTATCATTACCAATGTAATCATTGTATAATTACTGATGCAGTGCAGATTTTAACTGCGCTGTCAATCCACACCCATGCGTTGACTTGATTACCCAGTTAAATCTGATTTATATTTATGAATTAAAAGTGTAATTCACTTGTTGAATTTTAATATTTCAACTTGTTCCTCCACAAGTCATTGAATGCGTTGATAAAAATAAAATTGTATAACTTTGGAGATCTGACACGAAATGTCTGTTTCCTTGTGTTTTGTTTATCTATTAAATATGCTGCAAACATCTTTTTTCAGTTTGTCTATCTCTTTATATTACAAATTCGTTTGCATTTAACTGAGCAAATGATAGTGATTTTTGACATCCTTTCAGTGTTAATTTACAGACTAATTTTTATTTTTTTATGGTGTCAAAGCAGAAATAAGTAACTTCAATGCTGCCTTCATTAGCAGCCAAATTAGTTACCATCTGTAAATAAGCTTCCTTCTATGTACCAGTTTTCAGACTTTCTACTGTACATTTAAACCACAGATGAAACAAAAACTGATAGGAATTTTATAAAAATCTTTGAATCAAAACCTTGTGAAAAAACTGCTCCGTTTCCCATGTTAATCCGTAGATTGATTTAATTGTTCTCCATTACCTATAATATGAATAAGAGTAAATAAATTGTTCAGGTAAATTTTATTACTGCTGCTTTAAAAAAAGCGTGCTCATGAAGTGATTTCCATGAAGTCCCAATTATACCAATCATACTGATGTAGGTTTCACTAAACCACAATATTCTTTAACTCTTAGTATCCATACCATCTTAACAGTTCTTATTTTTGATCTCTGAAATTAGATTTGAAGTTGTAAAATTGACTACAGGTTTTAGTTGAATTAGTAAACAAATAAGCGGAAGTATTAAATAATACTGTACTTTATTTAATATAAAGTAGAAAACTATATTATTTAATTAAATAAGTCCCATTTTATCAAGAATAGAGTCCAGGGTAAGATGGAAAACTGTATCCCTTGCAATTTAATGATGCCATTCTGTAACACTAAATTTTATCAGAGAATGATTCTTGGAAATTGAAAGGTGTGACCTAAAGTAAAATGCCAATAGCTAAAACAATATCACTCAGTTTTTCAGATTACTGAAGCTGTAGTTCACTCCATGCTGCTGGCATTTTTTAGAGGCTATGACCTTAAAAATGAATTCATTTAAAAAAAAGTTTTAAGATAGCTTTCAAAATATTTTGAGTTATTAAAATAACAAAAACATTTTAATATTTATATGATACTGATTATGATTAAAGTTGGTTACATGAAGATAATAAAAATCATCCGTAAAATTCCTTACCATAATGCTATTTTTCAGTATGCATTTTATTGTGCACTTATATTAATATATCGAGGTTCTGTATCAAGTTATCAACTTTTAAAGCACCTCCCCATTTAATTCCAGTTGTTTCCATGGAATACAACTGGGAAGCAGTTGATAATGGGTGTTGCTCTACCCATTCTTTGTTTCCGCATTAATATGTGGATGGGCATCAATTGTTAAAATTATTATTAGCTTGATTTTTTGGCAAATTACAAAACAAGGCTGCATCATGTAGTTAAAATACTACTCAAATATTACAGTTGACTAATTAATATTTTAATGTATTTTCTTGAGAATATAATACAACATTGCTTTATACCAATAACCCTAGAAAAAGGGTGTTCATTATGTACACAAAATTAGGCATACCTTTTGTAAGGATATCTCTAAACTAAAACTATCCTGTCTGAATGGTTGAATGTTAGTATTGATTTATCTTTGAGAATGTATTGAATTAAAACATTGTGTGGTCCATTGTAAATACTGATCTTTTCTGACCCTCCTGACTAAATAATGTTATCTCAGTGGTGAAAATTTTGCAGGAGAATTAAAAAGATCTTAGTGCAAAACTTATTATACTAGTCTCTCTCTTTTTTTAAAAAATACAAACCACAAATAAATTGGTGTTGCGCTTCTTTAAGATGTTCTTTTTATCACTGCCAGTATGTTTAAAAATCTGTGATTATGTTTAATTGTTTTTAATTAATCTAGAAATTATTGATGTCATCTTGATAATCAACATATCAAAGCATCTTGTTGTATTTACCTAAGTCTCACCCTAGTCTTAACAAACATTAGTAATGTAAAATTCCTTTAGACTGAACCTATATACTGGTAATATTATGATTTCATGAAAGTAGAAATATAATTAGATATTTCTGATATATTTATTTTAGAAGATACACATACACTAAATAGACAAATACAATAAAAAAGATTTAATTTTACTAAATTAATAATAATATAATTGTATAATGTAATAATAATAATACAATTATTAATTTATTTTAATAATAATTTAAAGTTATTTTAAAATTAAATTGAATAAGTATAGTTTTTTTACAATTAGGTATTTTAATTTTTAAAAATTTCTATTTAGTTAAATCAGCTCTTGTTGTACTAGGAACTAAATCATGAAACACTAAGATGCAATTCAAATAATTGCATCTGCATTTTAATGTTAAAACCAATTAAAAATGTTGAGATTGTTTGCTACATAACATAATAAAACATAATGCAAAATAAACATAACAGTTTATATTAATTGTGCTATCTTAATCACGATATATTTTAATCTTTAAAAGATATTTTATTCATCTGAAGGACATATAGTATGCACTAAATAAGTATGTGTATTAATAAAAAAGATATTACTCACAGTATGTAATGCAGTATTATTAGACAGTAAAATTACGTGTTATAAATAAAGATAATTTTAACAAATGAGTAGGCGTATTATTTTTGTACATTTCCTTTTATTTACAGTGAAAAAATAGGACTTATTTTAAATTATAAGAATAAAAGAAAACTTTTTTCCACTTAAGTATTATTATGTATATTAAATTCTATTTTAAGTATACTTTTTTACTTTGTTATCTTTGTTAAAGTTAAAATTGCTTTAAATTTATAAATAATTAATATGTCATGCCACTTGGCATAACAGAAAAAAGTTTTAAAAAGTTATTTTTTGCAGTAGTTCAGTTAAATTTATTCTACTTGTAAATTATTTAAAGTTTTAACTAATTAGAGAATTTTTTGAATTTGCATGGATGTTTATAAAATATACTTTTTTTTATTGTACGAAATAAAAAATTATAGACACAATATATTTATGAATTAGTTATTGTTATGAATTAATTTAATGTATATTTATTATGTGTCATCACATCTTCAAAACCGTAACTTTTTTTTTTTTTTTTAGAGGTGGAAGAATCCCATTTATGGGCACCTAAGCAGTGTCAGGCTCACTAACAGGTTCTGCAGGATGCTATTAAGTGTGTATGTATAACTGTGCGCTACCGACTAAACCTCCACACCTCCTGGCAGCCATCCCCCTGAAACAGCTAGTAGAACATTACTTCAGGAAGGGTTAACACCCCCACACTAATGCGGGGGGGGGGTGTTAACCCCCTAATTAGTCACCACAAGGAAACATCAAAACCATAACATCAAGTGCATCACAAAACATAGCACATCACAAAAGCATAACAAACACAGTTCCAACCAAGCACAACACACAGCACATGAGACCTCCTCGAACACACACACACACGGGTACAGACCACGCTAACGCACAGACGCAGACATTACAAGAACTCAAGTGATGAGGAACACCAAGCACGAAAGGCACTATCGAAAGAGGCGTCCAACAACCACACATGCACTCGCCATGCAGACACACCCATACACTCCTAGCAAAACATGCGCTCAGCTCTCACATATTTACCTGTAACAGCCATCAGTCGTTGCTTCACTGATGAGGACAACACGTTCAGGCACCGGGAACGGAAAGTGCACGGCCTCAACGCGCCAAGACGACCCCCGCACGCTCGCAGGAGCCCCCCAGGCACTCAGCCGCAGACCTGTCCAGTCCGGCACCCCAACGTCTTCTTCTCTGCCGGAACCCCTTCCATAGACGGAGCTTGTCTGTCACCTTTCTAGCATATCGAGGACGAGTGGAGAGGACTCTAGCGGACTCTAGCATATCGAGGACGAGTGGACTGCGGTGGCAGTCCACTCGTCCTCTCCGCTCATTAATATTCACCGAGTGTCTTTCGGATGAAACATAGCCCAGGGTAATTAATAACTACTTTCGCTTTTCTTTGAAACGTGGACATCTAAAGGAGACTTTCAGGGGCTCTCCTCTTCACCACACTCCGGACAGAGGTCGGTGTGGTTTAGACCGAATCGGAACAGGTAAGCTTTAAATCCGCCATGGCCCGCTTGAAACTGAGTGAGATTGTAACCCAGCTAGCCATACGATCTCCTGTACCAACCCTTGACGTCCGCGATGAGTCGGTTCCTTCACCGTCCCTTCGTGGACCAATACCATCGTTCCTGCCATTCGTCCATTAGCTCTCTTCTATGTCATTGGCTAGCCGTTTTTATCCACAGGTGGTAAAGTCCTCTGTTCTCTCAATCTCCTCCGCAATGATATCGTAAGGTGGACTGGGAGGTGACCCGCAAAAACCTCTGCAGCCTCTTTAGAGACTGTTCGGTATGCCGATATTATCCTGATGCAGCACATCCTGTGCAACGCCTCCAGTCTACCACGGTACCTAATTGAACCTGCTCACAGCTCCACATCATACAGCAGGATGGAGTACACCATTCCGGCCAGTAGTTTCCAACGCTGCTACGTCAGCCATAGGAGTTGGCAATCTTTGCTGTAGTTTCACGTCGTGTTCGCACTTCGACGACCAGGGCCAAGTCGTCAGCGTAGCCCATTATTTTAACCTCTCGTGGTAGAACCACCAGAAATACTCCGTCATAGGCAAGGTTCCAGAGGATCTGTCCAAGGATCGACCCCTGGGGGACCCCCTGTGAAGTGTCCTTTCCACCAATCTATCATGTACACGGGACCCCAATCTGCGTCCAACAAGAAACGAGCGTACCATCTCCCGTAAATACCGCGGAACACCGTATCTCTCCAATGAGTCAATTATAGCAGCATGGATTATGCAATTAAATGCGTTCTTGACTTCTAGCGTTACTGGGACGCACATCCTTATTCCAGGGCCTCTCAATACCTTCCTCGCCGCCTTGTAAACATCGGCCGCGGCATCCATGGCGTAGATCTGGCTTTGCGAAATAGGCATATTGACAGGGGGGAATCCGCCTGTCTCCTCCACTGCTCCTGTTATTTTCTGTTATAACATGCGCTCTAGCACCTTGGTTAAGGCGTCTATCATCGCCAGGCCGGTAAGAGGATGGAAGTACTGGGTTCCTTCCAGGTTTGGGGACCAGTACCACCCGCTGACGCCTCTGTCTAGCCGGGAAAATGCTCTCTGCCAAACAGGTATTGAAAACCTTTAATGTCGTCGCCGGATCAGCCCTTACAGCCAGCCTAATCGCTAGACCCGGCAGCAAATCCGGGCCCGGGTGGTGTGGGTGCCTTGGTTGGCAACCCACAGCGCCAAGCTCTTCTTGGGTGAATGAGGTGGGAGCTTCACATCATCGCTGTTTTATTTTTGTTGTCTATTAATTCTTCCCCACTGGGAAAGAGGCCCTCTATAATGTTTCTTACCTCCTGTTCTTCCCGTGTAATTGTGGCTCGTGGTCTTATTGCTCTCTTCACAAGTATGCTATATGGCAGCTCCCATGGGTCCGCATCCACTTCGGCGATCAATTGCTTCCAACAATTTCTCTTCGCGTCCCAAATCTGCCTGGAAAGTTTCCTCTTACATTCCCTGTACCGGGCTGTTTGTATTAGTTTCAGGGAGTGAAGATACGCCCCTGGTCATCATCCTTCTAGTCGCAAGGCACTCCTGTCTTGATTTAGTAATTTCAGGGGACCAGCAATAAGTCGGAGGATGCCCCTTCCTGTTGTATTTGCATGGGAGACAGGCACACGCCTCCTTAATACAGTCCACCAGACAGGCGACCTTTTCTTCGGTCGAATTAGCCTCACATACACCACAGAAATCGAGTGCCCCAACGATAACACCAGGGTCCGAGTCCCTGGTGCTCCACCCGATAAACGCAGGCAGGTAATCCCCTCCTAGTTCGCCATCAGAGATTATCGTAAGGACTGCCTGGTGGTCGCTGCCTGTGAGTCCTCCCACACTCGCCAGTCAGAAATGCATGCAACCAATTCCGATGAGACAAATGTGGGGTCCACAATGGACCTCGTGGAACCCCTCCTAAAGGTAAATGCTCCGCCTTCATTTAAACACACGAGGTCCAACGCCGCTGTTGTCTTCATAAGGAGTCTTCCACGTATATCTGTACTTGCAGAACCCCAGTCCGTGTACCAGGCGTTAAAATCGCCCTCCAAGACTGCAGGCCGGTGCAGGGGAAGGTCCGTCGATATATCCCCCAGTATCTCCTTATATGCTTCCAGAGTGATGTTAGGCGACAGATAACAGGTATAAACGAAGATTCTACTAACCCTCGCTCTCACAAAACCCCTTCCCCGATGGACGTCACACAGGGATGTACGCATGCATGATCACATGGCTATTCTCCCGTATTTCGACACCTCCCATCCAGTGCTTGTGCGAGGAGCATACGGCTCAAAGATGAGCGCTATGTCCGTGCCCATCTCTGTAGCATACCTACCCATTAAATCATGGGCCAACACCAAATGATTGAGATTAACTTGTAGTATCCAGATCTTCGAGCTGCAGTCCTGCTCCGGCCTGCAACATTCGTCTTCATGCTGTCCCCTCTATGGCCATACAGTAGCACGGGTTCGGTGTCCCTCCATGCCACACGTCAGAGACCTGGGCGCCGAACTGCAATCTGTCGCCTTACTGCCATCACCTTCGCAGTTAAAACAGGAGGTGGCCCTGTCCTCCTCACTGCAGTTCCTCACTGTGTGCCTCTCTTCCAGACACCGGTAACACATTGGCATCTCTGTGATGTCTACTCGGCAAGACACAAGGCCAATTCTGACCCGACCTCCTTGCGCAATCGCCATGGTTAAGGAGGACTGTAATTTGCATATTGCAACCTTGGTCTCTCCATAGCCAGTCTTCATCGTGAAGTGCAGACCGCTTGGCATTTACCATGCGGCCACCTCACTGAGTCCTCGGGCTACATACTCCAGCTGTATATCTCCTTTCAAGCCTCTTATCCTGAGAGCCACCATCCTTGTCTAAGTATGAACTGTCTCCTCCGTTATGGTTGTTGCAGTGGCTGTTTAAATTCTCCTGGATTTGCTTTGCCCTCTTTAACCTTAATCTCCATTGCTTCACCAGCTTTCCTGATGGAGAGAATTTCAGCAGTGGGGAGAACTGTGACCCTAGTCTTCAGGAGGTTCGCATATGTTGTCGACTTCAGAATCAGGCTCTTGGTCTTGTGGGTGGGCTCCACTGAAACCTTAGATCGCCAAGCCGAGGGGAGTCTGGTCCTGGGCGCAATGAGATGATACTTCAGCCCTGTCTTCCTCCCCTTGCATTCCATAATTCTATGGACACAGGTTGCAGTTTATTGTCCATATACCTCTGTTTGAATGGTGCCCAGATTGCCACCACTGTTCCTTTGAATCTTGTTGAAAACCTCAATTAACGCCTGGGCGTTAATTAAGGTCAGCTTCCTCACCCAAGTCCACATACGCAACATGGAACAGATTCGTGAAGGCATCACATCTCCTGTCTCTTCCCTGACGTGTCTGGCTTCCATTTCAGTTGTCATGATGTTACCTTCCATTTCAGAGCCATCCAGCAACCAGGCCATTTGGGGATGATGGACAACCAGGTTGTCAATGGGTCTACTCTCTGCTAACCCCTTGAGATCAGCTATGGCCACTGTAATCAGAGCACCTTCTTTCCTGTCAGGTACTCCAATGAGGATGTTCCTGTAGGCCTTCTTCGGCCAATCCTTTCTGATAAATTCGGCAAGCTGATCCAATGGGACACCATTATTCAATCCATCAGAGATATGATACCCTGTGTCTACTGTAGTTTGAGTAGCTGCATCGAGTGTGTACTTACTCCCAGCTGACTTGGGAACTGTGGTACCCACTAGTATTCTGAATTCCTTCATGGTCATGCCGAGGTCCGCCTCCATTTCCTCAATAGAGCGCTTGACATTTTTGTCAATATACTTTTTCAAATCAGTTGCCAGGCGCTCCTATTTGGCAATCATTCTGTCCAACTCCTTCGGCTCAAAACTGTAAGCTTGAAACATACAATATGAAGAATCATAAATTTGTGTAATATATGTTGCAGTTGTCTGTTCCAGTCAGCAGTAAGGATGGTATGAAAATGTTATTTTTTCACTTATAAACAAAGTCAAATTTATTGTTAATAAATTTTATTATTCTGTTAGTAAAAACATTGTTAAGTATGAGTATAAATATGAAAATTCAGTCTTTTATTAAAAAAATATACAGATAAAATATTAATAACAGAATTTTTATTATGAAACTAATCAGAATTGTATAAATAATACCAAAAAGTTAAATTCTGAAGAACAGTACTAACTCAATCATCTAAATCACATTTTATTTTTAATAAATTATAAGTACATACTAAGTAACAAAAACTACAATAGATGATCAGAAACAATGACATGGTTTTTGAGTAGAAAAATATCATTTGGGTGGATATAAATTTTTCAGTAAATGAGGACCATATTAAATATGCTTAATCTGTGATGAAGTAGTAGCTTGTATAGGTTTCATTCAGATGGTTCTTGTTCAAATCTTGGTCAGGGTTGACCAAGATTCCAAAATTCACAAACTCCAAAATTCATGTCCGATTCGTATAAAAAAAAAATCTTTATATTTTAGATAAATCATTCGTATCAAGAAGTATATAAACCATTCGAATGAATGAATCGTTCATACGCTTCATTCAAAGTAAAAATGTGAGCACGTACAACAAACCAACGCAGCATTTTTTTTTATTGGAGAGTTTAGTGTAGTTATTAAATGAATATCTGTAGTGAAGTGAAAGCACTTTGGATTTTCATCCAGAAAATTTCTGGTTTGAATTTATTGTTTTGCTTTGGATTTAAATCCATCTAAAAAGAATTAAAAATCTATTAGATAAAAGTTATAAAAAAAAATTTTAATGGTGTGGCACTTTTTTTAGTGGGATTTTTTTAAACTTCTCCACCCCCCTCCAGTTTTCCTGCCCACACAACATTTATCATATAGTTCTAGCTTTCATTGTCTCTTGAATTTGGCCAGTCAAGACACAGTGGTGTGGTTGACTTGCAGCTGGAACCTAACGAAGAACTTTATTCAGTACTCTTTCATAATTTATTTTTCTCATTTGATTTAGTTGTTTCTTCATTACCTCAACTACACCATTTCTGTTAACTTCCATTTGCTGTCGCATATCATTGGCTTTAATCCTGTCTAGCGTAGCTTACTGCTGCTTCTTCTTCTAAGGAAGTCTATATTAGTAGTCAACAACAATGAACGTTTCTGTGAACTAACATCCCACACTTCTGTATAATATAAAACTGAATCGTAATTGTCTGTAAATTGTTTTTTGTTTCTGTATGGATTCTCCTGTCCTATAATACGCTTAAGTCCCATAAAAGCTGTTGTAAGTTTTTGTTTTTTTGTAAGATTTTTATAATCACTGCTCTGTTCATCTTTACTGTACCATATTTAGAGCTACTTCACTCTAACAACACTGAATTTCTAATAATATGCGTAATTTAATAATTCTTATTGTAAAATGTAATTATTTTTTTTTATTTATTATTTTTTTTTTATTATGTATGTTTGAATTTTTACAGAGACCTCTGTTTGATCAGAATGTTGTTTTATAAAGTTTAACCTGAAACATAATTTAAAATAAAAGTTCCGTATATGTTAGATTATTACAGTAGGATTTATGCATTCAATGACCAAAAGATGATAGTCACTAAAGTATGGTACTTAATGTTTAATTCTAATTAGTGAGATAGTTTAGGTATTGCAGTTATGTTTCTTATAAAATAAAATAACCATGAGAAAAATTAAGCTAGGTGTATTACTTCTGAAATACACCTAGCTTAGTTTACACTCATATTAGATTGCATTACATTATGCAATATTTGATTTTTTTTATATGAAAGCTATTTTAAGAGGAAGCAACTAAACTATTTATAGAACTCTTCTCTGAAATATACTTGTACCTTAATATGAGACGTAAGTTTTATTATTTAGTTATATTGTATTATTATTAATAAATTAATGTGGTATATAAATTTCTCTATTTTATTCTACAATTTATAGTTATGAATTTGTTCATTGGCTGATTGTTTTTAAATAGAATTATAGCAATAATAATAATAGCTTATTTATTTATTATGCAGAAATAATAGGCTGATTCCTAATAACAGTTATTGTTGGGTAATAATAGTTATGTTGTATGTGAAAAATGCCATGCCTTACTGGGATGTGAATGCTAGAACCTCTATTTGAAAGGTAGTTATGCTACCACTCTGACATTGAGATCGGCATAATAATAGTAATAATAATAATAATAAAATGTAATGATGAAATAATAGTGAAGGGATATAGTAATAAATAATTGTTTTCCATTATTTAAATCTAGTTTGAAATAAATTACTCCATCAATTAGAATTTTTTATAATTAAATTCTATACTTTGTTTTAGTTTACATAATTTTTATTTTTCCATCACTGTTTGGTATCAATGCATGTTTGTCAGATAAATTTTAGCCATCTCTTTTTGTCCTCCCAGTAAAATTTTTTCCTTCTTGTCTGTAATGTAGAGCTACTGAAGATATGATTCCTGTTGTGATATGTTCCACATTTTTCTTCACATCATTCTGTTACTTTTTTTACTGCTTCCTTATACAGGACGCAGTTAGGAAGGGTTGTAATATCTACTGAATTTTTTTTTATTTTGAAGCTTATAACATTACATTATTCATATGGCCTCTACCGCTTTGCTTGACATAACCAAATCTATTAATAAAATTTTGTGTGACTCTTTTGTAAAATCAGCTTGAATTCCACTAATAATGCTTTGATTTTTAATTGTTAGTGGTTTATTATTATTATACAGTTGTGTCCAAAGAAAACTTAACTCCAAAGAAAAATGTCAAAGGGAGTCAAATCACATGTTCTTGGTAGCCATTTGATATTACATTTCGTGAAATTATCAAATCAAATTTTTGACTCAATAACAGAATTTTTTAAGCAGTTGTATGGCATTTGGCACTGTCCTTTTGAAACTACATTCAAATCAAATTTTTCTAAATTTGCAAATAAAAAATCATGAATCATAGCTTGCTTGCTATGATCCCCTTGCTTATTTTTGAAAAAAAAAAATGGCCCACTGTTGCCATCCACCCATAATCCACACCAAACAGTGATTTTTTTCAGATGTAATGGTCATTGTTGAATCATTTGTGGGTTGGAATCAACCCAAATATGACAATTTTGCTTGTTTACAAAGCAATCAAGCCAAAAATGAGCCTAATTTGAAAAGATGATTTTTAAATGAAAATTTGGATCTACTTCGATCTCTCTAGTCTCCAGTCAGCAAACCTGCAAAGAGTCTAAATCAGCATAGAATGTTCCTGTGACTTAATTCTTGAGTTGTCAAATCTTACATGAGTATAGACCAAGATCTTGACGGAAAATTTGCCATGTTGCTGTTGAAGAAAGACCCAGCCACTTCTTGTGAATGATGCGAAACCAATAAATTTTGATTTTCACAAACACTTAAACTTACAGCAGCAATATTCTCTTGACTTTGCATTTTTTTGTGAATTGGTGTTTTAACATCAAGTAGATAAAATTCTCCTTGGATTTTTTAACTAAACTACGAGTTGTAGTTTTGTTTGGCCAATTATGCTCACCAAAAATATTGTGAAGTGCACGACATGTAGCTGTAACTGATTCCATATCTCAATAATACATTTTTTACTTAAAGTTTAAAAAATTGTTTAAATTTCTAATAAAAAAAATTTATTAATTTTTTATGAAAAGCGTTGTCGGACCTATGTTTATATGAACTTTTTTCTTATTTTTACCCTGTAGAATGAGTTGTCAAAGTATTGCCCTATCCTCCTGAATCATTCTGTATATAAAAAAATAAAATTCTTCAACAAACCTTATTGTGGAGAATCTTATGTTATCTGTTAATCTTATGGGAGAACCTAATCCTTGCTTTAATCTTGTTTTTATCTGAGATTTGCTTCTTAAATGAAATTTATGTTTTTATTTCTATTCTTTTATCATGATATAAGCTGTTGACATAGCTGTTTAGGTAACAAGATCACAAATCCTATTCAAACTTTTCCATGTGTATGTACTCAAAGACTTAAGTGTAATCCTTAAAAGCCAAATATGTTTCAGTATTGCATTCTCACACCTCTTCTAAAATTTGTTAGATTGTATATGTATGACTGTTATGAATTTTATCAAACATAACCTTACAAACCTAAAGCTATTTTCTACTTCTCCAATTAGTTTATAAATCTCTCCCTTCCATTCAGCATTTATATATTGTAAATTTTATAGTCATTGTTAAAATTCTTTATGAAGCTGTCACAATTTTTGCCTTACGATCATTTTCAAAGATGAAAACCACAATATTTTCTAATCTCATCCAATAATAATTATAAAAATGTTTTTAATATCAGCTTTAAAATATTTATTGTTTTTTAAAGGTAATTCCTTGTAAGGAAGTACAGTACCCTTTTTATTTTTATGCTTACTTTTACTTATTTTTATTTCAAGCTTTATTCAATTCTTCAGGATCAAGCAAATCCAAATCCTTATTATTTAACCAATAAATGTTTTTTTCTTGACTGTGATTCTATCATAATTTTTATAGTTGCTGTGCAATCTGCCCACTTTTCCAGTTACCGTAAACCTTCATAGACTGATTTTTGAGCTATGTATTTATTCTCAGGTGAAGCATTTCACTTTTCAGCTATACATATCATCTTTTCTATAAAACAATTGTTACAAATTTGTCACATAGATTTTAGTTTGTTTTCACTGTTATTTATATTCTTTTCTTTTTTTACATAATTTTTACAGAACTTTAAAAATAATGCTTCTCATTTATTTCTGTTGTAAGCTTTAATTTTTTGGTTTATTTTGTCCTTTGGCATCATTTTATCTTCCATATAATTTATTCTCTCCTGCCAGTGCCTCATTTGTTACACCCTTCAATGACAATTTAATGTTATTTCACTTTACTTTGACTTCAACACTAGTTATCAAATTTTCAAAGGTGCTCATTCATTTGATTCTGATAAGTGGTTTTAATTTTTTTATCCTTAAGAAGATTTATTTATCTTGTTTTCTTGTTCAAATTTTAGAAATGTAGTTTTCTTCCAAGGGTCTATGAGAATAATTTGGAAAGGTAATGGATTATAATAATTTCTGATGCTGCTTCTCCAGCTAATTTTAGTGTAGGGCTGATGTGTTTATTATTTAAAACATAGTTAATTATTGATCTATATCTCCTAAATTCGATAAATATTTATGAACATTTTTTTCTTGAAGATTCCACAAATTATTAGTTGTACATTATTTGTTGCATTTTTAAAAATCCAATGACTCCTATTAACATTCAGATGTAACTCCTCATGTTTTGCTAAAATATGTGAGAAAAATGTGTGGTTTACAGTTTAAAATGTTTAAGTTCAACAAAATTTATACATTCCCATTTACCCAACAAATTATGTTGTAAATCAAGACAATTTATTTTGTTCTTCTTTCTTCATTTGCCTTAATTTTACATTGTTTTTAGCAATCATCTTTCAGTATTAAATTCTAATTATTTTTCATAATACTTTATATTATTCTTACATTTCTTTTATCAGTGCCCTATTTTTGCTTTCTCATTTATTCCTCTCTGCAACATAAAAGAGGGAACACTTCTTCAGTATTCTACTTTTCAGTAGAAGATTGTAGAATTTGTGTTAAAATATATCCTTGATATAAAAATAGAATATGATTTCTAATTGAATTCTATGGGTGCGTAGATATTGTCATATATATTTAATATATGACACTGAAATTTATCACCTAACCTGTCTGTTAAAACCTTTATCATTAACGTTAAGAGAGTATTTTTTCGTTTAATAAAAGTGAGACTTAGTAGTTGATTGTAGTATTTGTTCCAAAATGGTTCTTAATTTCTCTTCTGTTTACCAAATATTTTGCAGTCAAATCAATTATTGAACAATAAAAAAGAACAATAAAATTAACTTTCCTAGTTTTGTACTTATAAGATTTTTTTATTTCAAATATGCCATAAGGTATTAATGACTTAATTATACAATATTTAGGATACAGTTGTGAAAAAGATCAAAATGTTTAGTGAAATAATTTGGGGTTTGATTTTGATTTCCTTGATCAGGTTACTAAATTTATCTTAAAGTTATGGAGTATTAAAAGTATAATAGTGAAAAAATAAAAATTTATAGTAACAAATTCTGGGCCCTAGTTGAACTCCCTACTTCATATAACATTTTTAATTACAACCACAAGTTGAAAAACAGATCAAATATTAGAAATTATAAAAAAAATTAAAAAACTTAAAAATTTTTAAGTTGTGTCTCATGGACACTTTATTTTAAAAAGATCCCATGTCATCTACATTGATAATACATTATATTATAGTAATAATATTAGAAATAATGTTGAATATTCCCTACCTAAATCTAATTTACTTTAAAATTTTAAATAACTTAAGTACTTTCATTTCTATGACTGCTACACACAATGTCAAAAATTAAAAACTGTGAAAACTACCACCACTTATTTAATTTAATGTTATCAATGCTCCATATATAGAAATTGTTTGAACTATTTTCGTAGAATTTAGGGCCAATCCGGAGATATTAATCAAAGTGTAAGGCAACAAATGCATGACATAGCTTCTGCAAATTTTTAATTAATTTTTTTTAATGTATTTTAGACTAAGGCGGTCTTGAGACATCAAAATTAGTAAAACAAAACCATAATAAATGAAATTTAGGTTGATCGCTATACTTTTGACGTGAAACGTCTTTAAAATCACACCGGTACCAGAACAGAAATTTGTAGTGTAACGAAAAGGTCGATATCGTCCTGCCGTAATAACTCTTTAACTATTAGTCTCAGAGACATAAATGCGATTCATTTTATAACTTACATGGTCAGCTCGCCGATACGACTTTGAATTTTGTCACTGGCGAGCGGTTTGGCGGAGAGGGGGCACAGCGTAGATCGGCCAAAACTGGCGCTCTCGCTCATTTCCATTCAGCGTAGCTCATGACTTAAACGTGACAGCGCGGTGTTTCGTGTGTTTTTGTTGAGAGTTTGTCGAGATAGATCGATTTAGGTAATAAGTATATTTTGGACAATATTTATGTGTAAAAAATTAAAGTAAACATGCAAAAAGTATAAAATTTTAATATGTCAGCCTCAGCCCGCGCAAAAACCGGCCGGAATTATAAATTACGCATTTGGTTGGAAAGGGGAGGTTATGGGTCACGCAGAGGCACCCCAATGTCCGGTGCCGAGCGAGCGAGAGAGACTGTTTCGGGAGCGTCGCAAAGTTGGTATTGCGTAGATGGCGCGAGCACCTCTACCGCTGCTTATTATACCTTGTCTCTTACTTCTCATATCACAGACCGTTTTTGAACAAAATTGTCGTCGAATATTAGTCGAAATAGATATCTTGTACCATTTAGTGTCTTTTATGTTAAAATTAAATTTAGTATGCAGTCAATGTCTCGTTTTTATTTCAGTCCAATACACTAGAAGTGCCTTGCTGAAGTGTAGACCGACCAATTTATCTGTAGAGTTGGCTAAATGAAGGAACTAGAATTTTCCATTGGAAACTTTCAGTTTTGTTAAAAAAAAATACGATGGTGGCTTTTCCATTTAACTACAGATAAGTTGTCGGTCTGTAGCTTGGAGGAACCCGAGGTCATCCAAGGTCTATAACGTTTCACGTCAACCAGCAGCTCGTCACAGCCCCACCCGATTTTTTTATTTTATAGCTGTGTCCATTCAGTAGCAATGGAACTACAGATGGGAAAGTAAAAATTAAAATTGACTTAATATATTCTGTTATGAAAAGAACCAGTGATGGTAATTTAATTGCTGGATTTGATTATAGACAGAGCTGCAAATAATAACATAACATAATATTAAACATTATTATAATTAATGTATATTTTTCATTACATCCTAAATTACTATAATAATTGGTTAAGCAGATTAATCGACCTGACAGTTCAGTTGGTATTACAAGTAATAATTACAACTATAGCCAAGAAAGTAAAAAAAATTCATATACTATTTTTTCTTCGTTGTGTGAATGAATCTTAACTATATCTTGTATGAATGATACTGATTTTTAAAAAAAATCTTTATTGATTGAAATAATGCTGCTATTATTACGATGTTATTTTTTTATTTAGGATTATGTTTATGATGTAGTGATTGATGAGCCTAGTTCTTCAGATGTTTAAGAACAAGTGACAAATTCTGAAAATTACAAAAATGACTGCCGAAAAAAAACATTGCTGACAATTATTGTTCTTTTGTTCTGGTTTAGTTTCATTGTGCTTTTGTATTTACTAGCAAATACTCCGTTTGAATTTTGAAAATCGAAAGATTGGTTACAAAGATATAACAGCATTTCTGAATAATCGTGATCTGTTAGATCGAGAGCATATCTGATGCATGTAAAAATTAGCCTTTAACCTACTAACAAATACCCTGTTTGACGATTTTTGGCAGAGATATTGTAAGAGCACCCCATTGCACCTTTGAAAACAGCGCCCCGGGAATACCCTGTTTGTTACCAGTTAATGCGGATGATTGGTCTAGCCTCGTATGAGATGCTCGAATCACCTCACCACTCTATAGCCTCACACGTAGTCCCCACAGGAAACCCATTCTATTATTAAACAGAAATTTTTTTAATTTATCTAATATTGTTTTAATGTAAATTTAATTCTATTATTTTTGTAATTTTATTCATTTGATTGATTTAAATCATTCAATTCAAACCCAGCTAACACAGTGATAGAGGCTCACAGTTTCTTTAATTCAATTCATTAAAGTTTGTGCTTCAGCTGGCAAACTCTACTACTACATATATTTTTACAAATACACATACATATATATATATATAATATATATTCATATTTGTATAGTCTATAGTACTCCCAGAAACATAAGGATTCAACTTTGGGTGATTCATCAAAATCGATTTGGCCGTTGACCTGCTACGGTGGAAGAAACTTACAGACATACATACACCTAAAAACATTACACTCTTTTTTTGGGCAGTTGTTTAAAAAGATAATAAGATAACTGACTGGTATTTAATTATCAAATGAAGGTCTTTTACTCTTTTTATGACACTTATATCTTTGAAAACATATGTTTATTTTATCTAAAACACAATAACATTTTAAAAGATTCTTTACAATATTGTTGATTTTTTTTTCAGGTATGGAGAAAGTAATAAATTTAAAAAAAATATTCTTATTCATGTGAATAACACACTGTTTTTGAAAAAAGAAATGGCTATCAAATTGTAATCTGATTTGTTCAACAAGAAATGCTATAGAATAAGTAGTAGTTTATTAAAGAAACTAGTTGACTTATACAGCCTAAATATATGTAAATAAAATTTCATTAAATTATTAAAAGAGAGATTGACATATACTGTGTACAATTAAAAAATGTAAGACTAATATCGTCCAGAAGGGGTGGGCCGCGTAGGTGTCCCACTGCTGATGATTAGGCAGGGACTCCTCTGGGATTTTCTTGGAATTTTGTATTGGGGGATAAAATTAAGACCATAGTCCCAGTGGGGGATCCCTTTGGGATTCCTCACTTGAGGCGTGGCGTAAAGACAGAGTCTCGGTAGGGAGAACCTTTGGGATCCCCTCATTAGAGGCATGGCGCATAACAAAGACAGAGTCCCAGCTAGCTGGGGGGAACTATGGTTCTCAACGAGGTAGCTTGAGGTGATGGCACTCTCTGAACCTGTGTTTATGCTTAGTTGCTTGTCCGGGTCAAGGGGGGGGATAAAAATGGCAAACTCAACAAAAAAAAAATTATAGTAAATAACAACAGTAATAATAATAATTATAAAATAATTTAATAAATTTTACTACTATAATTCATTCATCAGATTCAGCAGATCTTAAAACAACTATTTTCGATAGTTGATGTGGGAAATCATATATATGATTTTTTTTTGGCCTTGTGGTATTTGTATAGCCTAGTATTTATATGCATACACCTATATTACTATACCAAGTATAGTATTTATATACCTGTAGTATTTATAAATATTTATGTAGCCTATGACACTCCCCGTAACATAAGGATTCCAATGCGGGGTCATACATCTAAATCGGTTTGGCCGTTGAGCTGGTATAGTGAAACAAACCATTTTATAATCATGCAAATATACATATATTTACACATACATACATGCAAATATACATTCGTACATACATACATACATATACCCTAAAAACATTACACTCCTTCTTGGGCACTCGTGTAATAAAAAGTTAGTTTTATTTATAACTTTATTATGTTGTCTATTGGAATACAATGAATTGCATTTTTTATCTTTAGTGATTTGGAACTCTTTTATATGAAGAATCAAACATGTCTAAAATTTGTTAATTATTTATATAATCCCTGATTGAATTTGTTTCATTTGATTAAATAAAGAGGAGTGATTTTAAAATTTGGAAAGATATTGCTTGTTTGTATGGTTTTAATGTACTACTCAAATTGGTAATCTTGTTACTTTTATTTATAAAATGTTGATAATTGTTAAT
Source organism: Lycorma delicatula (assembly GCF_047948215.1). Lineage (NCBI taxonomy): Eukaryota > Metazoa > Arthropoda > Insecta > Hemiptera > Fulgoridae > Lycorma > Lycorma delicatula. Next base: position 17,334,144 of record NC_134457.1, read on the forward strand.
ATTAGTTAATAAATTTTTTCTATAAAGAATGCTCATAAAATTCTAGTTTTATTATTTTTCAGCTTAAAACTATATTTTGTATAATGATAATTTTTCTTATTCTCTGCTGAAATAATTTTTAATTTTTGATATACAACTGAAAGTGAATAATTGATAGTATGAAAATATAAAAGTTTTTATATGTTCCATATATAATAATCAACTTATAAAAACTAAACATTTTTAATGTATCTGTAGAAATGAGAAGAATATAACACAATGATTCATGCTTAAAAGTTACTAATTCATGGATCACTTTGTTAAATGTTATCAAATGTCTGATGTGGATCAACGATAATTTATTGGACTGTAATTATCAATTATAGTTAGTCTAAAAAAAAGATTATAAAATGTTTTTGTCACGTGAAAAATAATTTAACAAAAAATATACTGTTAAGACTCATGTTTCATTTCCTCATTACTTTGTAAAAGTAAATAAATGTATACTCTGTATAGTTCTTCGTAACATAAATGAATTTGTCTGTGTTCAGATAGCCTTGTTAACAACTGATATTTTATATTAATAATGCAACAATATAACTATTTCTGTATTGTACAGTCTAAATTTAATGTTCATACAATCAACATGTACACTTTCATTAAATCATATATTCAGTAACAATCTAATAAAATTCATGGAACAGTAAAGATTATATATACATATAAAAATGATAAATATCTCAATTTATAATTATTTGAATTAACATTAGAATAATGGAACCAAGACTGTTTGTTATTTAATGAATACTTACATATGTTTATATATTTTTAATTGAAATTAAAATCATGTGTTTATTCTTTTAGTTTTATGATGTGTTCACTATTAATTAAATTACTTTAAGTTTTTACACCGAGCAGAAAAACTTCAAGATCCATGATTTATTGTAATTTTAACAACCTGATGAAAACTGCATTGTGCTGAACATAACTAAATAACAGTCTCTTGTCTTATTTATCGTGTATATGGCAGTAACATGAAGTGGCTGTTCAAAAATTAAAGTAACAGTTTAATTTTGATAGTTATAGATACTGTATTTTTCGATGTATAAGATGCACCTATGTTTAAGACACACCCAAGAAATTTAATACAATTTTTTGGAAAAACCTAAAATTTAAAGTATGATTTTAAAAAAAATTAATTAAATAATAGGTAATTTTAAATAGTAAACTGACTTTTCAGAAACTTGCAAAACCCATGTCAGTCATTCGAATCTTCTCTCTCATCAATGTCTTCATCCTCTTGTTCTTTATCATCATCATCATCTTCTTCATACAAGAAATGATTTTCACTTCCATCAAGGACATTACTAATTCCATATTTCAAGAAATATTTAACAATAGTTTGTTCATTCACGTTTGACCAAGATGTCTTAACCCACTCGCACATTTGAGAGATTGATGGTCGTTTTAGGGCACCCTTTGGTGTTAGCTGATGTACACCAGCATTCATCATCCACTTGCATAACTCTTCCCTCATAAAAACTTTAAAGGGCTTATTTAATGATACATCAAGTGGCTGTAGTTGTGATGTAAGTCCTTGTATGACAACCAGTTCAGTATTGCACTCTTGGAATTTTTGTTTGACTGCTTCTTTCAGATGAGCTCGGAACTGATGAAATACAAGAAGACCTTTCTTCTTTAGCAGTGCACCATTCCTTCTTTTCCATCCTTTGTCTATCCACACTTTCGTTTTACTTTCATCCATCCAACTTTTTTCATGAACATGTACAATCACTTCTGTTGGTATTTTTTCATTAAGCAGTGTCTTCCGCTTAAAAATTATCATTGGTGGCAGCTTCGTACCATCAGCACAACATGCAAGAACTATAGTGTAGTGTGTTATTTTCATGTCCACTGATTTTGATTGTAATGCTTTTCTCACCTTTCTCATCTATAGTTCTGTTTGAGGGTACATCAAAAGTTGGGGCGTTTGATCCATGTTGGCTATCTGTCCTATTTCAAAATTGAATTTTTTTGTTGTTGAATCACATATTTATGAAAGGAAATAATTATGTCTTCATATTCTTTTGGCATTTTTTGACTGATTTTTGTTTTTGTACGCATACAAAATCATGGTGTCATTTGTCATGGTGTTACCGTTTCATGAAATTATAACACCATAACACACAACCTTTAAAATCTACATTACGATTACTGGCTATTTTGATTGCATGTGTACGAATCATTTTTGTTGAAATGGCAATGCCATTTTGCCGATTTTCTTGCACCAATTTTAAAACTTTGGTCTCCAGTTCTGGCCATTTCACAACTTTACCACATTCCATGCCCTTTTCTTTATGCAAATTGAACAACATCTCCTTCTGACCACGTTCTAAGGAACCTTGCTTAGTCCTCCAAGTTCTAATCATTTTTTCTGTAGGCAGTGGTCCAAAATGTCTTTCAGATTCGTATTTACATGTTCTTCTGCATATTTTACAACCTGCAATTTGTAACTTGAGTGTAAGAATGTTGCCTACTTTTTTCCATTACTAAAAACTATCAAACTATCACAACATTGTAACTCAATACTGATAAACATCTGTAACTGATTACTCTGATAAGAGATTACACAGCTTAAATTGGGACTCCCCGTTCTGAGCCAATGATTGCTAGAAGGCATGTGAAGGTCATGCATCAACTCGGTCGTGTCATTCACCTGCTATAAAGATCTTAGAACATAAAATGGAGTATAATTTTGAAAAGAGGAAACTATCTTTGTCTTCATTGTAGAAGATACACCTGATTTTTAAGAAGAATATTTAAGGTAAAAAAGTGCGTCTTATACATTGAAAAATACAGTAATTATCCTTATCATTCTGGCCTGTCTTATTGATTTGTTTAGTGTTTTAACCACTAGTTAAAAATCTGAAGGAAGTATTATATATAGAAGTTTAAATTGAGGCAGACTGAATCCCATATTTCCATGAACTTTCATGAAGTGACTATTAACAGCAGCCAGATGTAAATTTTAAGTATTAACCTGCCATAGAAGTTAGATAAGTTTAAACTGTGTGGAAAAGAAAGGAAACAATTTTTAAACTTTAAATTATTTTTTTGGTGAACCCCTGAAGAATATGTTGTATGATGTATTATTAAAACATTACACTGCAGTCTGAAAACAAATTTTGATTTTAAAATGTTTTAGCATGTTGTTTTAGCGTAATAATGTCAGGTGTTTGCAGTTTGATAAGGATATTAAGAGGCAACACGTGTAAAAATTTCTTACTAATGTAATTAATTACTTTTAAATTACTTATAAGGTAAACGAAGTAGCAATTCAAATTAAACATAAAATTAATTAAATAATAATTAAATTATAAATACCAAAATACAATTTCAATTTACTAAAAAATCTTTATAGCAACTAATAGAAACTAATATTGAATTAACATTAACCTACCAGGTTGGTCTAGTGGTGAATTTGCGTGAAATTTTATTTGCGTGTTTGCAAATCAGCTGATTTTGAAGTCAAGATTTCCAACATTCAAGCCCTACTAAAGGCAGTTACTTTTATATGGATTTGAATACTAGGTCGTGGATACCAGTGTTCTTTGGTGGTTGGGTTTCAATTGACCACACATCTTAGAAATGGTTGACCTGAGACTGCACAATACTACACTTCACTTACACTTACATATCATCCTCATTCATCCTCTGAAGTAATACCTGATGGTGTTTCCCAGAGGCTAAACAGGAAAGAAAAAAAAAACAATATTGAATTAAAGTAAGATAATAAAAAAATCAGTGATTCACTTTTACTGTTTACAAAATAAATATTCTACACTTCATAATTGAATAGAATAATGTCACTTTCCCTGCTGTTCATAGATAACTTGCCAAACAGCTTGTTGTTTTCAATCGCTGTCCAAAATGGAAATGGAATACTCTTAACGTACTCTTCACTCACTTGTTTTCAAGCACTTAACTCCGAATGCTCCCATATATTGTGATCTTTATTATTACTCACTGAACTAAAAATACTTGAAAAATTGTCTCTCCACTGGTTCCTGGGAGTGTTTATTTCTCCTACCCGCAGTACCTATAACTGACTCGTATGTATTTGATTGTTCAATATTAATTTCTATTGTTCACACCTTCTATGCTTTTCTATAAGTCTTTTTTTTTTTAAATCTCTTCGTCTTTTCCCTAGATTCTTCTTTCTTAATTTTCTGTCTCTTTTATTTCTGGAAACTTTTGTTACAATACTATAAAGGAAGAGTTATGTTAAATGGTTGTTGAAATAAATGAAAAAATATAAAACATTGAATAACATTTTACAAAAAATAAATAAATAATGATAAAATCTAAAATTATAACTTCTAGAGATTGTTAAACAGTCATCATTAGTAGATATTAAGGAATTAAATATTTCCTCAAATCTAAATTTATTAATTTCATATACTCTTATTAATATTTATTGAGGTAAAAATCCCTTTTTTTAGTTTTTTGAGAATTATTAATTTAAGTTTTATTTTAATCATTTTTTCTTGTATTTTTCTTAAGTGTTAGGGTTTTTACATTTTCAGCTATAGTTTAATACATAAACAGTGTGTTGTATAAAGGACAGTTTGCTAATAGGTTCAAATTTTGCATGTAAGGATTTTGGCAGATTTTGACATTCGTAATCCCTTTAACCAATAAACACAGGTTTAGCATTGACAAATTCTGAAAGCAAGAATATGTATATATGTTGGTCTATCTTTTGTTTGGTTTCTCTAGACTCAGAGGACCAATGTGGATCAAATTTGGTGCAGTGATTTCTGTATATTTTGATATACCATTGATGCCATCTAATTTTGGTCATAAAATCAAACAAAGATTAATTTTGAGATTCATGGACCTAATGGGTCCTGCATTTAAAAATTGTACTTGAAGATTGGTAAATTTTTTTACATACTTTAATTGCTGTTTAGGTAGTTAAGATACTTTGTGATGATGTTTGATAATATTCCAACCCTTATAACGGGATCATTCTTGCACTAATTAGAGGATTCTGTTTCATTAGTACATCACTTTGATTATGCATTTGAACAATTTCATTGGCTGGTAAAAAAAAAATTGTAGAGTAGTAATTACAAGATTGATCATTGTTTAATAAGAGACCTTACAAATAAATTTGACTCAGTTGTTTGCACTTTTGTCTTTGCCTGTAACATATAACAAGTGTGCCAAGTTGTTTTATTTTCATGTGTATTTAGTTTTATGAAATGTTTAATGAAAGAGTAAACGGTTAAATGAAGCTCAATAGAAGCTCATTTTTTTTCTTTTTCCTTAAGTTATTGTTTTGCTTGATAAATAATTTTAAATTGAATCACTTGAAATTTTTTACTGAAAGTGTTCAAAATTAACAGTGAAAAAAGTAAAAGCCTAAATGAATGTTATATCAACTTAATCTGTTGAAATAAAAAATTTGAATATTGCTTTTTATAATGTTCAAACAATTTTGAATTTTTAAAAAATAAGAAATCACATCTTTGTTTAAATCCTTTGAATGTACTGGGTGAATCTTAATCTGAAAAAATATTTAATTTTTGATATATTATTTAATAATTATGTATTTCCTACAACCATTGGAGAGTAATATAATCTGAACCCTTCCCCCTAACTTTCTAACAAAACTTATAGTTTTATTCTTCTCCTTTAATTATAAAAATAGTTTCATTAACTCTTTCGAGTTTAATATAATTTACCAAATATTGAATGCTTTATGCCGGTTTGACAGTTGTGTGATGACATCATCATATTATTGTGATGGTAATAAGACAAATATGTACCAGTACAGTATTTTCTGGGCACCTTTCTTGTTTGTGAGAATGTCTGTTCTACGTGTTTGTTGAAAAATATTCTCCTAGAATACTGAAAGTGTTATCTTTGTATCTGATACCTACTTTGTAAGCAGGAGAATCTGGCAAGTAGTAATTAGATTTGGATTGTAAGTGGGATTTATTCATTATTTCTTGAATATCCACCAAAAAAAAAAAAAAAAAAAAAATACATAGGAACTCTTAAATGATTTGATACACAAGTTTTAATTTTGGTGGTTTTCTTTAATAGGTAATGAATTAAATAACTTGTATTTATATCTAAAAATTTGTACAAGTGATATATTAACTTGGTTTAAAAATAAAATAGAAGCTCAAGTTTTGTTTTTACCACAAAATAAAAATATATATTTCAAAAGAAAATTTTTATCTCCGAGTTGAAGTCCTACTTAATTTTTTTATATTTATGTGCAAAGTTTTTCTCTTAAGGTTTTGGATTTTACCCAAAATATTATGTTAATTAGTATTTAGCTTGAATTATTATTATTTGAATTAAAAAAAAAAAATGTAGAATAATTAAATAGATTGATCATTGTTTAATCAGAGACCTTACAAATAAATTTGGCTCAGTTGTTTGCACTTTTGTCTTTGCCAGAAACATATAACAAGTGTGCCAAGTTGTTTTCTTTTCATGTGTATTTAGTTTTATGAAACGGTTAAAAGAAAGAGTAATAAAACAAAAATGTAACAGAGCTATAGTTTTACATGATAACTACGTTTCATGTACAACATAAATTCAAATTACGGTTAAGAAAAAATGACCTCGGGTTGTTTTTTTTGTTTTTAGTTGTTTACATGTAGATGTAAAATTAAAATCAGCTCATTTGGGGTGGTAGCAATGTTGTTGATGATACATGTTTATAAAATCAGTATGTACTTAATATCTTAATCAGAAAGATTTTATATAGAATGGGCTACAAATAAATCTCAAACTACTTGAAATTCATATTGCATAGAATTTAGCCGATTAGAAAAATTGTAGGGACACATTAATCAAGAAAAATAATATTTATAATAAAAAGTAAATATGAGATGAGCCAAATTGTAAAGAATAAATTATATATAACTAACTTCAAAGGTATATAAATTTACTTTTCTCCTTCTGGATATTGCAATTCACACCCCAGTTTTGGGGTGCAGAGAAATTTCATGTACAGAAAGTGGGTTGTTGGCAGACCAAAATCTTTGCTTGGATATACCCTGACAAATTGAACTGTTTCTTGGTGAAATAAACATTTTCCAAAATATCATCAGAATTGTCCGCTAGAAACTGTTGAAATTATTCACTGTATTGAATTCACTTTCTGCAGTGGCCAATAACGTTTGAACCAATTTCACTTTTTAATGGGTAAGACTGAGCTTATTACAAACAGGGTTGTGTGCAGTTACAAAACCACTACTTTCTGTCTTTTGTACGGACATGTTTGGACAACATGCACAGCAACTTGTACGTTTAGTAGTCTTTTCTTCATTGTGTATTGGTCTACTATTTCGCTCATAGTGCATACCAATCCCGCCTCCCTAAATTTCTCAGTTGATAAATTAATGATATACCAAACTTTCACTGCCTGTGTGTACTCAATCGTGGAATATGTATTCTATGAAAAATATTTGCCGTTCTTAAGTTAAAACCATTCTGAATACATACAAAAAGATATTCTCTCATTCGTTCAAAACTGATGAACCTACAATTAAGAACCAAGCACACCTTCTTGTTTCCAGCCCGATTGCCTTGCAAAAACAAGCTGCACTCTACACAGGATTACCAACTTTTGCAGAAAACATTACTTGTAATGTAAAAGATCAGTCAATCCTTCAACATATCATTGTGTTTGTATGGTTCTAAGTTACTTTTTGAATGTGCTCTTTGACTATTATAAAAATTGTTATTGAATAAAAATAAGATACTTCAAATTAACATGGAATATCATAAAAATGTTCATTACATTTTTCTCATAAAATAAAAATATGAAGGTTGATTTATTTTATTAGCCTAAGCAAAACAGGATTGCCAAATTTATAAGAAATTTCATTAAAAAATCGACTTATATTAACCAAGTTATTGTGTGGTTGATTTACACTCGATCTAAGTAAAGCAGAGATTTAATATTATTGTATATTACAATCCCCTAAATTAAAAAAAAAATCAAATTAATTAAACATTGAAATAATTGTTATTTAGATATTTTAATGATAGTGTTTATATTACTTTATTAAATAATAGATTTTATCTAAGTTAAACTTTACCAATTTTTGTTGCAAAAGAGGTGACAGCACAGTTGTAGGACTTTCCTTAACAACTGTAGAGAACTTAGCAACTCTATAGCTGTAAGGAAAGTCGTATAACTGTACAGAAAGTTCTACAATTGGTTGTTTCCGATGCCCGGTTTAAACACGCGCGCGCGCGTGCACACACACACACACACACACAAAAATGAATTTAAAATATTTATAATTTTATTTACATATATTTTTTCGTTTATTTAATTCAATGATTCTAACAAAATCGCGCGCGTATACCGTATTTAATTCGTGCGGGGTGGCGGTACTATCGGCGACGATCGGCAGTAACTAATGTAATTTCACAATTTATATAGTACAAATTTCGGTTGTACGACCGACAGACTGGTGTAGCCGCGAGACTTAACGAACCGGAACCGAATCAACCTGGCGATCGAGTTCGAGACCCGGCTAGACCTTGTTACTATTTTACAATTTAGTAAATATTATTCATTTATTTAATTCTACCGTTCACCTGTGACGTCACAACATAGCAGTAGTTTAGAACATTTTTTTTTGTGTGGGGTGCAATTTGCAAATATTGTTATTTTTTAATCGTTAACAAAAGTGCCAAAGAAAAAATATGACCTTGATTAGGCGAAAACTCGAAATACTGAGGGTGATCTTGCTCTACAGTCTTACCCCCTTGATTTTTTAAGTTGAAAATTTAATGGCATCAAAGCCCCATATATAGAAGTAATCTGGCCAAGTTTGGTGAAAATCGGTCCAGTAGTTCTGGAGATGTAAGGTGATTTAGAGGCCAACACCGAATACACATACGATCACTATTATTCGGAAAATTTCCATCCGGTTTTTTTGGGTTCGTTAGGTGTAAAAACGTCAAGTTCCGGTGAAAACCGCAAATTGGACCGATTACAATACTTTCCCTTCTAGAGCTATAGTTCTGCTACGGCGATATCTAGACGGGAAAATTAAAATAGAAGTTTTTTCTTTAATTTAATCTTGAGAATATTTATTTTCTCTAATTTAGACATTTTTTCTGAAATTATTTCATACTATAATTTTTTAATAATTTTTTTAGACTTAATTACAGGTAAGTTTTATTACAATCTGGATATATCGCTCACTCGTAAATATATATTGTATTGTTTACATACACGCGAATATTTACACGTTTTTTTAATTTACTATTACTTAAAATTATACCATAGTAATCTTTGAATCAAGTATTATAAATTCTCTGTTACCTGATAAATAAATTGTAAATTTATGAAGAAAAAAAATTGTTAAACCACCCATTATTACTGCGTAGTAGTTAACGCGGAGGTCGCACCAACATACTAACACGTGTGATTTTGTTTGACTCTTCCACTGTGTTGCCGCTTCCTCGCCCGTTTTCTCATTGTTTCACTACCTCCCACCTAAATCACTCATTCGCCCTCCTTCTATCACTCTTTATAAATTTGTGTGTATATGTTAACATCGTTGAGCCTTCAAACATTTTAAAACGTTCATTCGGTTACCACGTGCGGCAGTTCAGTTGCGAGTTTCTCAGTGATATATAAATTTATATATTTTTTATTTATTTTTTAAATAAAAATAATGGAACGAGTAATTATTCCTAGAACGACTAAGAGAACAATATCGTTTACAGGTAAGAATACGCATTTATTTTTACTAAAATTTTTAGTAAAAATTTACAAGAATTTTTAATAAAATGTTTGGCTCGTTTACAGAATAGTTTAAAAAATTTATTTTTTTTAGAAAAGTAATTTACTGAAGAAATAAATAATATAATTTTTATCACGATTATTTAAAAAAATTAACTTTTTAGTTTTATTATATAATAATGCCAATGAGGATACAGTGAAACCTCTACAAAACGGAAACCTCCTCAAAACATACAGTTTCTTAAGTCCCGATATATTTTTCGTCAAAACTTGGCACAAATTCGAAACAAGGAGAGAACACAGAAAAAAAATTAACAGTTTTGGAAAAGCATTGGGTATGGTCGCACCGTTGGAAGAATTCGCGATTCGTATAAACAGCGATTATTTGCGAAAGTATATGTTAACAGCTAGAAATATTATTGAAAACGAAAGTTCGAAGAGTAAATTATTGAAACAGAACACCACTTGATTATTTAAGAAAATGATTTTATATTAGATTTGGTGTTAGATCATGTTTTGTTTTAGGATAAGTGAAGTTTTTCTATTTACTTGTGTTACTGAAGTCTATACTTGAAGTGAAGTGTATAATTATTGAAAACGAAAGTTCCAAGGGTGTTATTGAAACAAAAACTGTACTTGATTATTTTAGAAAATTATTTTATTTTATTTTTAGGCTAATTAAATCTCTTCTAATTAAACTTTTAAATGAAAAATTACTAACAATTTTTTAAAATTGGTGGTTAATGTTCTCTCTATGCAGTATAATTTCCGTATTATTCCAAATGTTTATCCTTGTCTAACTTCATTTTACATTTGTATAATTCATAGCACAGGACCTCACGATAAATTAGCTCAATTTTTAAAATATAGGTGCGACGGAAACCTCTTCAAAACGGAATTCTTACTAGGTCCCGTCAGATTCCGTTTTGGGGAGGTTTTATTGTATAAGCAATTTATGATTTAAATTTTTACACTAAATGGTCTTACAACATTAATTTTTTTCTAAATATACATTTTAAAAACGAACAGGTTTTATTAACTACGTAATTTCGATAACTTATCTAAATATGATAGGATTTCAGCTTTTATCTGTATCAGCATGTGTGAAAAATTGAATTAATCGTTTTTTTTGTGGTATATCTTTTACGATTGTTCATAAACTATTATTTGTGTTCTTGTATGGAATAATATTCAAAATAATTTAATATAATCAGGATATTAAGGATATTTTTTTCAACCCGGTGGTTTTTTTTTACACATAACGCGTCTTCGCAAATCAGCTGATTTCGAAGTCGAGAGATCTAAGGTTCAAATCCTAGTAAAAGCAGTTACTTTTATACGGATTTGAATTATAGATCGTTGATACCGGTGTTCTTTGGTGGTTGAGTTTTTTTAATTAACCATACATCTCAGGAATGGTTGACCTGAGGCTGTACAAGACTACATTTAATTTATATTCATACATATCATCCTCTGAAGTAATACCTGACGGTGCTTTCGGCGGCGAAACAGGAAAACAATTGCGTAAAAAAAAAAGAAAATTGACACTTAGAAGGATGTTAGGTGTCAAATTTGAAAGATTTTAAAGATTTTCTACTTTTTCAATTGATTGGAATTATATTAGTTACTTATAAATTACTGTAATAAAAAAATAAAAACAGGATTAAAAATTTGGAAGATTCTGAATTATTCTCATATTGGCTATTTAATTCTAATTTTAACTTTTTTGAATTTGTAGTCAATTCTTCATTATTAACTGGAAAACTACATCACGATATCTTTCCATATTTTGCTCATTTTCTATTTCACAAAAATCAATCAATTTCCAAGTTTGCCCATTATCACGTATAAAGTGATAATGCTAGAGTTTACCTAAGCAGTAGTCCTATTGACATATGCGGAAAAATATTTTATTTTTTATAAATATATATTTTATTTATTTTTTTCTAATGTATGTACGTTGCAATCTGTTCAGCTAGTGAACAGTAAGCAAGGTTCCCCAACTGTTCAGTGAAATGAAGTTATATACGACAAGTAAATGAGGTGTAGTCTTGTACAGACTCGGTCCAACCATTTCTGAGATTTATGGTTAATTGAACCCCAACTACAAAAGTACACCAGTATCCATTCTCTACTATTCAAATCCGTATAAAAGTGATTAAATTTTACTAGGATTTAAACCTCAGAAATTTCGACTTCGAAATCAGCTGATTTACGTCGACGAATTAACAACTAGACCAGCCCGGTGGGCTACTTTTTATAAATATACTAATTTGATTTACATAATATTTTTCAATGTTTAAAATTATTATAAAATTATCTTATATACATTAAATAAAGTTCTATTTCCTACGAATATTTAAATGCAATGAAAAATTACTTAAATTTATATTTAAATTTTGAATAAAGAATGTTAACAAAAAAAGGAAAACTTCAAATAAATTTTCCACAGTTAAAAATAGAGAAGTGAAATTTATAAAATCGAAATGATTATTATTTGGGTGGATACCATTATTTAGGATTTACTATAAGCTAATTTTAATACTAATTATGAAAAATATTAAATGGCTATATTTTCGTTAGGGTTATTGTACTCTGATATCATTTATATAAACCTCTTTGTTTTTCATACTTTTTAAAATATTACGTCACAATCTTATCTAGCGTCAAATCCGTGTTTTCATACTGAAAAATAGATAGTTTGAGCAGGAATATCTGCTAAGCTTCATTTTTCTATAATTAAAAGTTGATGGCTAATTTTATATATATATAAGTAAATTTACTAGTGAATTGTAGGGGGGGGGGGGGTTAGCGAATCAATGGACCGATGAGATTACTCATTTCTTCTTTAAGTGTGATTGTATCCATAAATTATTGAACTTTTTTTTATGTTCATTTGTTCTTACTGGCTGAATGAAAGCGGCTAAAAAATTTACTAACGCGGAACATCTCTATTTACTGGAATTTTAATTTCTCCTATTCACTGATGCAAGTGGTACCACAGTACCATTTTTTATTTTATTATTTTTCACTTCCCTACAATTTTTAAATGTTTTATGAATTTGCTGATGATATAGTAATTCTAGCTGAGGGTAAAAAGGATTTAGAAGAAACAATGAATGGCATGGATGAAGTCCTACGAAAGAACTACCGCGTGAAAATAAACAAGAACAAAACGAAAGTAATGAAATTTAGTAGAAATAACAAAGATGGATCACTGAATGTGAAAATAGGAGGAGAAAATATTATAGAGGTAGAAGAATTTTGTTATTTGGGAAGTAGAATTACTAAAGATGGACGAAGCAGGAGCGTTATAAAATGCCGAATAGCACAGACGAAACGAGCCTTCAGTCAGAAATATAATTTGTTTACATCAAAAATTAATTTAAATGTCACGAAAAGATTTTTGAAAGTAAATGTTTGGAGTGTCGCTTTATATGTAAGTGAAACTTGGACGATCGGAGTACTTGAGAAGAAAAGATTAGAAGCTTTTGAAATGCGGTGCTACAGGAGAATGTTAAAAATCAGATGGGTGGATAAAGTGACAAATGAAGAGGTGTTGCGACAAATAGTTGAAGAAAGAAGCGTTTGGAAAAATATAGCTAAAAGGAGAAACAGACTTATAGGTCACATATTAAGGCATCCTGGAATAGTCGCTTTAATATTAAAGGGATAGGTAGAAGGAAAAAATTGTGTAGGCAGGCCACGTTTGGAATATGTAAAACAAATTGTTAGGGATGTAGGATGTAGGGAATACACCGAAACGAAACGACTAGCACTAGATAGGGAATCTTGGAGAGTTACATCAAACCAGTCACATGACTGAAGACAAAAAAAAAATGAATTTGCTGTCTGGATTAACAAAACTCTGAAATTTTCAAAACTAGATATTTCAACTTTAGCTTATAAATGTAAATATCATATTCTGGTAGATACGAAATTTTGTAAATTTAGAATATCATATTTACTAAAAAAAAAAGAAAATGTATACTTTTTAAAACTTTTGTAATTTAAAAAAAATCTGACAACTGTGAGTTGTTTCTGTTGTACGGCTTGTACCATTCGTTCTCAGAGTTGGCGATAACGCCTTCTTGTGGGCGTTGGAGGCTTTCAGGTGGGTGGTAGAAGGCCTACCGAAAATTGGGTGCGTTCAGGCGGACTAGGAAGGCGATGGCTGATTAAAAAAAAGACAAAAATTATGTTTTTCTGATATTTCAAACTAAAATTAAATACCTACTACACTAGTACAACAAAATTAAAGGGACACCTATATTTTATGATAAAAAATTATTGTACTCAAACTACTTTAACTTTACAACCAAAAGACTTAGAGTCGAATAAAAAAAAAATTAAAGCTTGAATACCCTACGTTTTGACAGTATACTTCAGATTTAAAAAATCATCAAATTAAACAAAAAATCATTGAGAAGAAAAGTTTTAAAAATTTGAAAGTTTTTCTCCGTGTTTGATGGAGTGCGTGGGGGAAACGAAGTTTTTTCAGTAAACCGCATTTAAATCGTTTAAATGCTTAAGATTTAAGCTTTAATTTCTTTTTTTGCCTACGATTTTTCTGAACCACTTTAAAGAGAAAAGGCTACTTTTGTCTTTAATGCTGCATATCTTCCGATATAAGCAACGTATTGATACAAATAAATATGGAAATTAAAGTGTTTTTTTCTAGCTTTAATTACAGATTGTGAGGTTTTTAATGTAGCGTAGCAGTTTTTGGGTTTTGTTCATTTTGTGCCGAGGTATTGAAATTTTTAAAGATTGATACTGCAACATGTTTCACCCGCTCTCAGTTCAACCCAAGATCATTACTGAACGCGGCGACTTACGGCTGTTTTTTAGGTAATTTGAGCCTGATATTAACAAGCTCGTTAAAGCACATCAGATTTATCCGTCACGTTAATGTAAGTGTAATTTTTCAATTGAAAGCTTTGTTTTAATTATTGTATTGTTATATTGAATATGCTATCACTATTGTTGTTATATAACTATATAGAAACAATTGTAATTTTTTTGAAAGTAATTTTAATAAAAATACTTCCAAATATGTGTTTTAATTGTTCTCATTTAAAATGTAAGTTTCAACTCGGAAGTAGGATATGCCACGTTTAAAAACAATAATGGCAATTGCTGTTTTTAAGAGCGTATCTTAAAAACGGTAATTGCAATTATTATTATTTTTAACAGACGCAAAGTTTAAAAATTTTGGGGGGCGCTAGAAAATTTTTGATTCTCAATCTGGGCGGTGGGCAAAAATGTTTGAGAATCAATGACTTACACACACACACACATACATACCTAACATCTATATATATAAAAATGAACGTTTGTCTGTCTGTATGTCTCTTATGCCTTCCTAAACTATTCATCCGATAGCGATGGATCTTTGGGGAATGGTTGGACGTATGCCAGGGAAGGTTTCTGAATTAGTTTCGACCCGCTAGGTGGGGCCGGTGTCGAGATATTTACGAAACAAACAAACAAATATACAAACAGACTTTTCTATTCTATATATATAAAAGGCATGTTCGTATGTGTGTCCGCTAAAAAGCAAAAAACGAATGGACCGATTTACGTGCGGGAAAAAGGGGAAAAGGTGGAAAGAGAAATGGGGAAAACGAGAAAGTGTAAAAAGAAAACTGTGAGAGGGGGAGGGAGAAGGGTGAAAGGGAGAAGTTGGAAAGGGAAAAGGGGAAGGAGAATAAGTGAAAGGTAAAATTTGTGAAGTTCAGTTTTTTTAATTTTTTTATCAAATTTTCAATTGTGTTCATTTAAACTCTCTCTCTCTCTCTCTCTCTCTCTCTCTCTCTCTCTCTATATATATATATATATATATATATATATATATAGAGCAATAGCGAAGCATTGCCTGGTCTCTAGTTTAAAATATTTATCATTTTATTTAAATATAATATTTTTTTCGTTTATTTAATTCAATAATTATAACTAAAGCGCGCGTGCATACCGTATTTAATTTGTGCGGGTGTGGTGGTACTAGCGTCGATGATAGGCACTAACTAAACTAATGTAATTTCACAACTTAAATACAACAAATTTCACTTGTACGGCCGACAGAGTGGTGTAGCCTCGAGGCTTAACGCACCAGGTACTGTCTCAACCGGGAGGTCGGATTCGAGACCCAGACAGACCGACTTACTTTTTTACACTTTTAATAATACTTTTTTATTTAATTCTATCGCTCATCTGTGACGTCAAAAAATAGTAATACTTTAAAGGATTTTTTGAGATAAGAGTTTTACGATTTTTGAATTTTATTTTGTTGTAAATATCGTTATTTTTTAATTTTTAATAAATGTGCTTATGAAAAATATGATCTTAATCAGGCAAAATCTTGAGATACTGAGGGTAATCTTACTCTGCTGCTTCACCCTCTTAACCTTTTAAGTTGAAGATTTAATGGCATCCCCATATATAGAAATAATCTGACCAAGTGTGGTCAAAATCGGTCCAATAATTCAGGAGATGTAAGGTGATTTAGAGGTCAACACCGAACACAACGCGCGTACATCTGGATAATTTCTATTCAGTTTTTAATTTTTTTAGGTTCCTTAGGTGTCAAAACGTAATCATCCGGTGTAAACCGCATATTCCCAAATTGGACCGATTACATTACTTTCCCTTCTAGAGCTGTAGCTCTGCTATAGCCTTATCTAGACGGAAGTGTAAAAATTATTAATTCATCAAATAGAAGCTTTTAATTTGCATATTACATCCGTAATAAGCATTTGTCTTTACATTATAAAATTAGTTGGAATTTTTCGGTAAATCTATCTCTATAGATTTTCTACTTTACCAGTTCTAAAAAATTGGTCACAAAGCTGTCACAGGGGTACACT
This sequence comes from Lycorma delicatula, assembly GCF_047948215.1. Taxonomy (NCBI): domain Eukaryota; kingdom Metazoa; phylum Arthropoda; class Insecta; order Hemiptera; family Fulgoridae; genus Lycorma; species Lycorma delicatula. The sequence goes on from NC_134457.1 coordinate 17,350,782, forward strand.
TGCAACATAAATACCATTTTTATAACCGATGTTTGCATGGATGTTGACCAATAAAAAAAAAAATATTTCAGTTATAAAATACCACGCCGATCTCCGTGGCGGAGTGGTAGCGTCATGGTCTTTGTTTCGGAGGTCCCGGGTTTGAATCCTGGTCAGGCACGGCATTCTTCATACGCTACAAAATTCATCAAGAAAAAAAGTAAAGACATTGTATATCTTACACATTTTCGAACTTTTTATTGTTCTGAAACCATTTTTAGTATTAAATCAATGTTCTTGATTACTTATTATCTCATTGCCTTCAACTCTAATATTTCTAAATAATCTTTTGTGTTATTAAGGTAGGAGAAAATCCAGAGGCGTACTTCGGCCAAACCTTGTAATCGACTATTCGGCTATGCGAAGTTTCTTTCGCTGTCCGAACATTTTAACTCGTTTAGTCGATGTAGGTGAAATCTGTCTCTGTTTGTCTTATTTTGATCTATTCTTCGGTGGCCGTTACCTTTATTTCTGATCGTATTTATTGCGCACGTATCCGAAATTTCTGTAAAACAAAAAAAAATATATTTTTTTTATTTACAAAACTGTACACAGTTCGAATTTTATTGTCACCCTGTTAAATTTTATCGGTCGACAAACAAGAGTGTTTGACGATAAAATGTTGCAATCTGTTAATGTTTGGTTGAAAGTGAAGACTGTATGGTTTCATCATACAGTCACATTCAAACAAACACTACACCACAATCACTTTTTTAGTAATTTGTAAAGGCAACGGTAGAGTGAAGTGGGTGGTATGAAACTGGTTTCGCATAATTTTTCACATCCTTCATCTTTAAAAGTATATGCAATTTGTTTTTCTAAAGTTTAATTTTCATGTTTAATTTGCGAGTTAAGTCTATCATGATTTCGTTTCATAGAAATTTCGTACATGCAGCTCTATACTTGTGGAAATTCATCAGATGCATTCACATCAAAATCAGTTATTTAATTAGTTGGAATTTCGTAGTAAATCTATCTCTATAGATTTTCTACTTTATCATTTCTAAAAAATCTGATGTGGATACCTCGTGACTTCCTTAATATCTATTAAATTACATATACACATTTTTAAAAGTATATCAAATTTTATTTCAGTAATAACTTTTGATTTTTTCATATTTTTTTTTTTTTGTTGCTATTATTAAATTATTTACTGTAAAACTATTTTTTACAATCAGAGGTTAATAATTATTAATAAGTCAACATATTTAAATTAAAAAAAAAAAGTTAAAAAAAGGAAATGATGTCGAATTCGAACCTATGTGCCTTCCTCTTATAAAATCCAATAATTTCATTAATTAAAATTTTATTTGGCTCTGGAACCAATGAAAATAAGTACAGTTACGTATCATTGTGAGGGGTTATTACTGCAATTAGAAAAATTCCAAAACCCAAAGTTTTTGGATTTTTGGTTTTTTTGGACACTTTTGGTTCAGTCGATTGCAATCAAAAGAGGAGGTACACAACTAGAAGTTACAGCAGTCGTAAATTCAAAATTCAACATCCTACGGCTAATTGTTTTTGAGTACATACATACATACATACGTTCAGACGTCACATCGAAACTAGCGAAAATGGATTCAGGGATGATCAAAATGAATATTTCCGTTGAAATCTAAAAACCGAAATTTTTCACGATTACCATACTTTGTAAAAGGAAGTAAAAATATGATAATATATAAACTTTTACTAATGTAAATAAGAATTTAATTTACTTTATGTCATTTTTTCGTTTTATTTATAAAATTTTACATTCGTAACTGTGTTAATTTTTTAGCTCATCCGGTATTTAGGCTTACCTGTTAACAGCTGATTAACAAATGGTGAGGGTCAAACTAGACAACGGGCTGAATAATTATGTATACAGTTACAGCAGGAAGGCAAAATTGCTCCATTATACATGATATTTTGAATCCAACATGAAACTTCTATTGTGTGTAATATGGTAAACGCTGAACTATTGTTTATTTATTTAAAGGATTTCTTTTTTCAAAAAATTATTTCCTGTGTGTGGAAATTCATAGAAAGCAGATTTTTTTTAGCGAGAATCTAATTTTTTTATTTTTGTTTTAACATGAAAAACTACTTTAAATGGTATATTTAATAAGCCGGCTTCTCGGTTTGTGTAACAAAATTGTTATCTAAATACAGAGCGAATTTAAATACTCGTAGTAAAGCTTAAATATTTTGATGAAAATATTATTAAAATCATATTTACCTTAAAAACTCAAGACATTTTGAAATTTAGAACTCAAATCAATTAAGTTTGATTTTTCAACATAAATTTTACGGCTGTGTGAAATTAACTTTTATGTGATTTTAATTAAAAACGTATAAAGTATTTTATTATTATTATTATAGCTTTAGTTTATTGATAAATAAAGCTTATGATAAGACGTAAGTCACCTTGTAGGCGAAAGTGTGAGCAGAGAATTAATATTTCAGGTATTTTTAAACATATCTTTATAATTTATTTATATATTAACTTACTTAATAATGTTTTATTATTTTTTTAAAAAATATTAATCGATTCCTTAAATTAGCCTTTGCATAATCTAATTTTTGACGTGAAACGTCTTTAAAATCACACCTAAACATACGCGTACCAGAACAGAAATTTGTAGCGTAACGAAAAGGTCTATATCGTCCTACCTATTAGTCTCAGAGATGTAACTGCGAAGTCATTTTATAACTTACACGGTCAGCTCATCGGTAGGACTTTGAGTTTGCCTCACTGATGAGCGGGTTGCCGGGAAGGGGGATCAACGCAAATCGGCCAAAACTGGCGCTCTCGCTCATTTCCACTCAGTGTATACGTGATATCGCGATGATTCATGGGTTTGTATTCATGAGTTTGTCGAGATAGATCGATTTAAGTAATAATAAGTGTATTTTGGACAATAATTATATAAAAAATTAAACTAAACGTGTAAAAAAATATAAAAATTTAATGTCAGCCTCTGCCCGCACAAAAACCGGCTGGAAATATAGATTACGCATATCGTTGGAAAGGGGAGGTTATGGGTTACGCACAGGTATCGTACAGTGTCCGGTGCCGAGCGAGCGAGACTGTTTAGGGAGCGTCGCAAATCTGGTACGGCGCGCTCAGTGAACGACGCCGACGGCGCGAGCATCTCTACCGTTGCTTATTACGCCTTATGTTTCTTACTTCTCATATCACAGACCGATGTTGAACAAAATTGTCGTCGAATATTAGCCAACATAAATATCATGTACCTTTTTCTGTCTGTTTTATGTTAAAATTAAATTTAGTACGCAGTCAATGTCCCGTTTTTATTTCAATCCGATACACTGTAAGTGACTCGCTGACATACAGCCATTATCTGTGGAGTTGGCCAAATGAAGGAACTAAAATTTCCCATTGGAGACTTTCAGTTTTGTTCCAAAAAAATATGATGGTGGCTCTCCCTTTTAACTCTACAGATAAGTTGGTCGGTTTGTAACTCGGAGGAACCCGAGATTATCCAAGGTCTGTAACGTTTCACGTTAAATCAACGGCAGTGAGCCCCGACACAGCCCCACCTGATTTTTAATAATATTTAATATGATCAACGTAATCAATTATATGCTTGTAAATTTACATGAAAGCGTTATTTCTTTAATTTTTGTTGTTATTCCTTTATAAAAGTTTTACTTTCTCAGTTATATTTACAATGTTGCTGCAGCAGCATACCCAAAAAAGGCAAAGTATATTGATCGGCCAATATTTTTTAATGTCGGGTTTTCTAAATGTCGACATTGAAAACCTTCGTAGTCCAAAAATCATAAAAACACTTTTTTTTTTCTTTTTGTTATAAAAGAGTGGTCATGAACAATTATGGTTATTAGTCCGGTAGAATTTGGTAGTGAATGAAAAAATGCCGTGCCGGACCGGAATTCGGAAACGGGATCTCCGCAAGAGATGCCGAGACGCTACCTACCTAGCTACGGAGGTCGGCTGTAGTTATAGAAATTTCTATAAACGTTATAGAAAGATGTGTGTTGGGGTGAATTTTGGTTAGGTTCAAAAAAAATTCTTCGAAAATTCCAAAAAATCTAGAAATCTAGCAATTTGAAATATTGATATCATTAAATTTCTGAAATAACTCAAGGAGTGTGTGGGGATATACAGAAGAAGGAGGGTGTCATAACCCACCGGGATGGTCTAGTGTTGAACGCGTCTTCCCAAATCAGCTGATTTGAAAGTCGAGAGTTTCAGCGTTCAAGTCCTAGTAAAGTCAGTTATTTCTACACGGATTTGAATACTAGATTGTGGATACCGGTGTTCTTTGGTGGTTAGATTTCAATTAACCACACATATCAGGAATGGTCGAACTGAGACTGTACAAGACTGCACTTCATTTACACTCATACATATCATTCTCATTTATCCTCTGAAATATTATCTGAACGTTAATTACCGGAGGCTAAACAGGAAAAAGAAAGAAAGGGGGGTGTCATATCTCGATAAAATTGCCCGAAAATAACTTTCCTTTATCTGTTTATTAATAAATCTGTTTTTTAATAAATAAAACAAATTTACAGAAAACATTTTTTTTTGAAACCGTCCTTTTCTGTAAGAATTACAAATAGTTGGTTTTCATTATTACAGTTGTAATTTTTACATTCCCGTCTAAATAGCGCTATAGTTCTAGAAGGGAAGGTAATCGGTCCAATTTGGGCATATGCGGTTTTCACCGGATCATGACATTTTAACACTTAAGGGACCCAAAAAACGCGATGGAAATTTTCCGGTTATAAATATTCATATGTACCTGTGATCAGTGTTGGGTCTCTAAATCTCTGGAACTACTGGGCAGATTTTGATCAACCTTGGTCAGATTACTACTATATATATAGGGCATTGATGCCATTAAATTTTCAACTTAAAACGTCAAAGGGGTGATGCTGTAGAGTAAGGTCACCCTCAGTATCTCGAGATTCCTCCTAATTAAGATCATATTTTTCTTAGGCACATTTATTACCAAGTTAAAAAAAATCATTATTTGTAAAAATAATTTTGCAAAATCGCATACTCACCCTAAAAATTGTTCTAAACTACTGCTATGTTGTGACGTCATAGGTGAGCGGTAGAATTAAATAAATTAATAATATTTAAAACGTAAAAAAGTAACTCGATCTGGCTAGGACTCAAACTCGATCGCCTGGTTGACTCGGTCCTGGTGCGTTATCCTCGCGGCTACACCAGTTTGTCGACCGTACAAGCGGAAATTTGTATTTTTGGTGAAATTAGGTTAGTTCAGTTAGTGCCGACCATCACCGCTAGTACCAATTTTTTTATTCTTTGTGGGAAGAATAATACTCCAGAGATTAAAAAAGAGATGAAAATGAAGACTTACTATATAGAAAGAAATTAGACTAAGTTTTTATATTCATTTATTAATCTGTACAAGAAAAAAGTAATAAAGAACTAAAAGGAATTTTTAAAATGCAATAACACTTTAGGGGGAAAAATAAAAATGTAAATACTTACTAATGATATTCATATTTTATATAAACTCATTGTTAAAAAAGAAAATATAACAAGAAGTTAAAAAGTTATTATTCAACAATTGTTATTAGTATAGAACATAAAAAATCAGAAGTTTATATAATTTTGTTATGTAAATAGAATTATTACAAGTAACAGATCAAAGAAGACATCAAAAAATACTGGCACAAACCAAAAGAGTTTTCCATTGAGAAAAAAAATTGCTGAGAACAAACAGATTTAGACATTACAAATAAATTCTTTAGAATACCTATTTATATAAAGCAGTGCAGTTTTGTAATTGTAACGAAAAATAAAATTGGACTGAAAGACTTAATAAATTATTTAAAGTGCTACAAGTAACCAAAAATACTTACAACAAAAAATCGCTCTCGATTAACACTAAAATTAGACATTACAAAACTGTGGTTAAACCAGTAATTACTTACGCGAGCGAGACTTTATTTAGATTAAATCAGAAAAATAGGATTGAACCTTTGCTTAAAGTTGAACGCAGGATTCTTAGAACCTGCAAAAAACAAAAAATATAAACACGAAAATCAGTACAGATTATCGCCTAATAAATTTCTGTACGAAAACTTGGAATCCTTAATTGATACTATGAAGAAGAAGCGAATTTCTTTCTGCGCACACTTGTTAAGATTACCGCAGATAGGATTACTAAGAGAATTATCGATCGATTTTGGTCTTTAAAAAATCCGCCATTATGGATCAAAGAAATTGAAGATGACATGCAAGAATTAAATTTGACTTACGAAGATTTACTTAATAAATCCCAAAAATTAAAATTTGTTATTAAAGATCCGAATGCCAACTTTTAATTATACAAAAAGGGTTTATTCAGAAGAGGATCGTAAAGCAAGATCATTAAGAATGACTAATTATTGGAAGAAAGTAAAAGCTAAGAACTTAAAGGCCAAAAGATCGGCAAAAAAGACTTGAATTATTCTGACTAAAGTGGTCCTTTGCGGCCTTAAAAGTAAAAAAAAAGAAAAAAAAGCAGTGCAGTACGGTAGTAAAAAAATACAAAAAGAGAGATTTCAAAGAATACATGCCTTTGAAATTATGTATTAGAGGAGAAACAAATTAGAGGTGAAGAAGCATCAAGATAAACTGGAGAAGTAAAACATTTCTAGCAGAATTTCACAAAAAGAAAAATGTTGGTTAGTCAACATTAAGGCATGTAGGGAGAGTTAATTTAATTATGAAATGAGGTTTAGCACAGAATTGAAAGTGATGGAGAAGTACTTCAAACTAAATGATTCAAGACAAAATAAATGTTACTTTACTAGCATCAACTAATTGAAGCTAAGTTTGAGTTTCATAATTTTTGAAATACAAGAAGAATAATCGATTCTAAATTATTATTAAAGATATGCACTTAATTTGTCTAAATCACAATATCTGATAATGACGGTGATAAAAATACATAGTTTATTATTTAGTACTTTTTTGAAACAAATTTTCTGTTAACAAATTTAATTTATGACAAATATTTCTAAAATCCCTCTCATATAAATTTAAGATTTATTTAGTTTAAGATTGCCTAATAAATTCGATTGTAACGTGCAAAGAAAAGATACTAAAAATATTTTCCTCTTAATGAGTTACGTTGCTCTAACAATGAAAAGAATCAATCAAATACAAAACTTACTTCTTTTACCACACAGTCCTGATTTGACTACATCCAATTTTCAGTTAATTAGATAACTAAATGAATTTTTTGTGAATAAAAAAACCAGTAATAATAAAGTTAATGTAGTAATATGGAAAGCTGGTTTGAAAAGATTTTCTTGAGAACTGAATTAAATAACTCCCACAACAGTGAAACAAGTGCATTACAGTCAAGAATAACGACATTCAACATTGACAGGTAATGTATATTTTGATAAAGTTGTTTATAAGATTTAAATAAACAAATAATCTCGTCTCGCCACATCCGCACGAAACGAAAAAATATTATCTTTAAATAAAATTGTAAATATCTTAAATTAAGTTGTCTGTGTAAGCCGGTCACCATAAACAACCCACAGATGTAGGACTTTACCGGAACGCAGCTTTTTGTCACGTGATGAGATTGTCCTACAGCTATGTTGTCAGCTTTTTTCTTTTATAAGAATCGTAGTAATATTTTGGTTTGAATTCCTATTCGGAAATAAAAATACGTAACAGACTAACCTTTTTTCTTCGCAATTTTTTTATTTGTTTGATAATTCACCACATAAGCTTACTGAAATGGTTGTACTTGGATATATGGAAATGGAATATTTTAGCGTATGAAAACTATCACCCTTGACCGGGATATGAACCCAGGACCCCTGGATAAAGGCTGAGATCCTACCACTCCGGCGTCGGATGTTGAATTTTTATATTAATTGATCTGTTTAAATCTTTTATATAGTGTAAAAAAAAAGGAAAAGTTATTAATTATACTCAGTATTTACGTGCAATGCACGAACGTTTTTCATAAGCCCTCATATAGAGCTTTTCAACGATATGTCATAGGTGGTACTTCTCTCATTGGTTTCATAGTTATAGCAAAATAAAATCTTAATTAATGACATATTTGGATCCTACAAGGGGAAGGCACATCGGTTCGAATCCGATTTCATGTAGATATATATCTTCTTTAACTTTTTTTTTTTAATTTAAATACTCGTGTATTAATTTATTAATAATTATTAACCTCTGATTGTAAAAAAAGTTTTACAATAAATAATAATTCAATAATAACAATAAAAAAAAAATTATGAAAAAATATCAGAAGCTATTAACGACATAAAAATTTATGTTCTTTTCATTTAAAAAAATTGCCTATATGTAATTTAACAGGCGAACAAGGAAGTTTGTGGTGTCCACATCAGATTATTTTTATGTAAAATTTTGACTTTAGAGTCATTCTATTTATGTGTGAGTGTACTTATTTACGTTTTAACCTGAAAAAAATTATACAAACGTATTGTATGGTTTTTGTTAATAAATCTAAAAATTTTCCATGACGTCATTAATGATGCAAAAGTTCATTACGGTCACATCTATTTATTAGCATTTCATTTTTATATTTTTTACATTTTTTTTTCTTTCTGATTATCGTAATTTTTGGAGTTTAATCATTTTTAAAACAATGTTCCTTTATAATATTTTAAAGTAAATAGTTAATGAAATTTATTATACAATTTATTGAGTCGTCATTAGATAGTTTATGCTGAAGTATCCCAAAAGATATTTAATTTTATTATTATTTTTTTTAAATATATTTTTTCGCTTTCAAAGTAATAGAATTTAATTTACCTTGAAATAAATATTTAGACTTTTGTACGCCTATTAAATTACACATGCACATTTTTTTTAAATAGAAAGTATATAACATTTTATTTCATTAATAACTTCTGATATTTTTTAATTTTCTTTTTTTTGTTATTGAATTATTATTCATTGTAAAAATATTTTTACAATCAGAAGTTAATAATTATTAATAAATCAATATATTTAAAAAAAAAAGTTAAAAAAAGGAGATTAAGTCTGATTCGAAACTATGTGCCTTCCCCTTATAAGATCCAAATATTTCATTATTTAAGATTTTAAGATTTTATTTGGCTATAACTCTGGAACCAATAAAAATAAATACCACTTGTGATATATCGTTGAAAAGCTCGCAATGAGGGCTTATTTCTGCATTTAAGAAAAAGTTCAAAATCTAAATTGTTTTGGATTTGGGCTTTTTTGGACACTTTTGGTTCGGTCAATTGCAATCAAAAAGGGAGGTGCACAACTAGATGTTACAACAGTCCTAAATCCAAAATTTCAACATCCTACGGCTTATCGTTTTTTAGTTATACGAGATAAATACTTACATACGTACGTACACACGTCACGCTGAAACTAGTCAAAGTGGATTCAAGGATGGTCTGAATGGATATCTGTTGAATTTTTCGCGATCATAATACAGGGTGTCCCATAAAAAACGCAACCCAACCTTATACTGGTAGGTATTGAAATAATAAAAAGGCATGTGTAAATGTAAATGTAATTTTTATTATTACCATCCATTACCTTACATTTAGAGTAAATGTTGGAAGTGGCCGCCATCTTCTTGAATACAAGCTTCAATTCTTTTTACAGCGTTTCTTGCAACTTTTTTCAAAGTTTGTGGCTGGATATTTAATACAGCTTGTTCAATATTGACTTTCAATCGTTCAAGTGTTCGTGGTTTGTTGCTGTAGGCTTTTTCTTTGAGGTAACCCCGTAGAAAAAAATCCACCGCAGTCAAATCTGGAGATCTTGGTGGCCACAAGCCTCGACCGATAACACGATTACCAAAGAATTCCTCGACGAAATCAGAAGTTCAACCTGTGTAATGCGATGTCGCACCGTCATGTTGTAGCCAGCAGTGTCTGTCTTCCTCTTCCAAGAATCCGATGAACTGAAATAAAATACCCTGATATCGTTCTGCATTAATGGTGTACTCGAAAAAAATAGGACCGATTATTTTCTTCCGCGATATCGCGCATCACACGCCCAACTTCTGCGGGTGTAATTTTTTTCGTGATAAACGTGGGGATTTTCAGCACTCCAAATTCTACTGTTTTGGCTGTTTACGTAGCCATCCAAATGAAACCGTGCTTCATCTGTGAAAAATAATGAATCCATAACATTAATTCCCTCACGCAGAAATCGACGGAACCTTAGACAATATTGTAGCCGTTTTTCTTTGTCGGGCTCAAGAAGTCGATGAACCGTTTGAATGCGATAAGGTCGTAATTGAAGTTGTTTGGTCGCCCGATGAACAGTCGATTTAGACAAATTAATTTCAGCAGACAAACGTCTGATCGATTTATTTGGCGAGGCGAGTAATCGGTCTTTGATTTCAGTGACGCAGATCTTCTGTGTTCCTTGTTATTAACAGAACCGGTCTCTCTAAATTTTGCGACTAACCTTAATACTGATGTTTTGTTAGGAGCTGGTTTATCTGGGTACTTATGGCGAAACAAATCTTGCACTGCAACCGCTGATTTCGTACTGAAGTATGACTCAACAATGAAAACACGTTCATCTAGCGAAAACACCCTCTTGTCTCTAGCAATACACTGAACGTTATGATTCCATTGTTGCTACTATCGGTAGTGTTCTACTGCGTCGCCGCGATGTTCAGATGTTGGACGAGTCCATTTCTGTAACGAGTAGAGGAGTAAGCTTGACTTTTGAAATTTCATGGATGAGTAATTGATGGGTTGCGTTTTATATGGGATACCCTTTACTTCCTTTACTTCGTTCAAGGAGGTAAAATGGGCACTCGTAGCCGCCTATCCTTTGCTAAGTTAATTTTAACTATTTTGAAGTTCCATTATTTCAGAAACTATTAATGCTACAGGCTTCGGATTTTTTCTGGATACTTGCTATTCTAAGTAGATTAGGTGCATCTACAATTAATTGACTACTAGCGGACCCGACAGACGTTGTCCTGTTCAAACGTTGTAAATCCAAGAATTAAAAATTTTTAAAAATAAACTATAAATTGTTTGGACCGTTTTGATGAAAAAATATGTAGAAAAAAATTTTTAAATACCTGACGCCACCATGCTACAATTATCACAACTCGACCTATCAATTGCGTGTGAGTGTATCTGTATACTATAAACTTAAATGTGTTGAGTACAAACGTAAAACTGTCTTAAATAATAGCAAGAAAGAAAAAATTCAAATCATTTTTGTGACAGGTTTATTTTTTTAATGTACAAAAAATAAATCTTTAAATATATTTTTAATCTTAATATTAACAGGAATAAAATTTGTTTTCTTTTATTTTTATCTAATGCGATTTGATAGACAATATTTTTAATTAATCTCTGAGGGGTATAAACCATCAAACTTGGTGGTCTACCAACCCTTGAACAAGCAACATATAATTGGCCATGCGAAAAGCATGGATTTTCTAGATCCAACCCACAAATTTACATTGTTTGGCCTTGTGAATTATTTATTGTCATTGCGAATGCCAAGCGAATTGGAAATTACAAACGTTTGAATGGAATGGACGACTCTGAAGGGATAATTAAAATCCGTGGTTGAAGAACAACTTCACCTTGAAACTTGCCGTTTAAAATGGTAGCTTCAAGAACATTGCCCGTGATTTTTTTTTATGACCAATCGTATGCCATTACATAGCTTTGGTACATTTAAATTTCGAAGCAAAATGATTGGTGAACCAATCTTCAATCGCAAGTTAGTTGATAACTTCCTCAGGATCGAAAACAGTGTCGATCGATTTGAATGATATTCCATTGCCAGGCAATGACTGTTATATTTTGAAATTAATTTCGTCGACATCTATATTTTTTGCGGCAAAATTAGGTGGTTCACGTAGCCACACACACTTCATAAGTTGCATAGTTCAAATGAGAACTGACAATTTAAATTTGTAGGTTTAAGTCGATTGTTATTAAATGCACGTGTATACATCATTAAAATTCATGAAAAATCATGTAAAATACTTACATCAATACTGCACCTTAAAAAATTTGCAAAATTTATATTTTCTAATTACACATTAAAACGTTATTTCAATAAATAATAATATAATATTCTCAATAAGCGCGCAATTCTAAACGCGATCGCAGCGCTGCCTATCGGATCCAATTGTGAACCTTAACCATCCCAAGATCAACAAAAACACATAAATAAATAAATAAATTTAAAAAAAAACATTTTCTATCGGATCAAATTGTGAATCTAAACCATTATCTTATCAACTTAATCACACACACAAAATTTCATCAAAATCAGTTCAGCCGTTTAGAAGGAGTTCAGCCACACACGAACAGAAAAATTTGTATATAAAAATAAACCATTTCCCTAATGAAATATAAATTAATAATAATAAAAAATTATTTTCAGTTTTTTTAGGAATTATTTTTTTTTAACGGATTGTTTGTTCTTATATTTTCATAATTCTAGATGTATTGAAAGATTTACTTATATACTAACTATAATCTGAGATACGGAAGAGGACAAGTCTTGTTCATTGGTCTAATTTTTATCGAATTCCCTATTCAGATTATATTTTTACCGTAGTAACAGGCGGGGGCGTTAGATAAAAACTATAATCTGAGATACAAGTCTTGTTCATTGATCTAATATTTATAGGTTTTCCTTTTAATATTTTATTGTTACCGTAGTAACTTGCGAGGGGGTTAAATAATAACTGTAATGTGAGATACGGAAGATGAAAAGTCTTGTTTATTGGCCTAATTTTCATCGAATTTCCTATTCAGATTATATTTTTACCGTAGTAACTGGCGAGGGCGTTAGATGAAAACTGTAATCTGAGATACGGAAGAGGGAATTTATTGTTCATCGGTTATAAACCCTTATCTTATATAAACCTTATATAACTTATAAACCCATCGGGTTGGTCTAGTGGTTAACGCGTCTTCCCAAATCAGCCGATTTGGAAAGTCGAGAGTTACAGCGTTCAAGTCCTAGTAAAGCCAGTTATTTTTACACGGATTTGAATACTAGATCGTGGATACCGGTGTTCTTTGGTGGTTGGGTTTCGATTAACCACACATCTCAGGAATGGTCGAACTGAGAATGTACAAGACTACACTTCATTTACACTCATACATATCATCCTCATTCATCCTCTGAAGAATTATCTAAACGGTAGTTACCGGAGGCTAAACAGGAAAAAGAGAGAGGTTTAATACTTATAGAATAATGACATAAAAATGCAGGTCGTATCTTCAGTAATTCCTAAGATAATCCGGTCATAATTATGGAAAAGTATGATTTTTGTTAAACAGTATTTAAAAATGACATAAATAAGTTTTTTAAAATTATTCGTTTTAAAACTGTCTAGCTTCATAATTTGGATCATCAGTGTTAGCTTTCTGATCGTATAGCTTTAGTTTGTATATCTTGCCTTTATCTGCATTTCTTGAACTGTTTTTTCCGCTTTTGTTACCCGTTCCTCGTCAGTCTTTTTTAAAATTTTTCGGTGTTAAAACCAGGATGGGTTCCACAATGCTGCAGAACTTCCCACTCGCTAAGTTTTCTATTATTAAATGTTGATACCGCATCATTACTCCAAACTCAAAGTGTTTGCTTTCCCATAAAATAAACGGTTTGGTAACCGTTTCCAAATTATGTGGTGGAGAGACTCATTTGAATGCTGCATCTGTCCATGGATATATTTTTCCAAGAAATCTTCATCAGATAAACTTTGAAATATAGGCTTTATATTGAGAACAGACGTTGGGAAAGATGTTTTACGCGAGTAAGAACAGTTTTTACTCCTAAATTTGCCAGTTTAACTGGCAAATTTGAGCGTTGTTGTTTGAAAAACTGCTGTGACGCAATTTAAAAAAAATAGCAATTGCAATTATTGTTTTTAAACGTGGCATATCCTATTTCTGAGTTGAAACTCACATTTTAAATGAGAGCAATTAAAACGCCAATTTAATCATATTTGGAAGTATTTTTATTAAAATTACTTTCAAAAAAATTACAATTGTATCTATATAGTAATATAACAACAATAGTGATAGCATATTCAATATAACAATTCAGTAATTAAATTAAAGCTATCGATTGAAGAATTATACTTACATTAATGTGAAGGTTGAATCTGATGTGCTTCAACGAGTTTGTTAATGTCAAGCTTGAATTTACTTAAAAACAGCTGAAGTCGCCGCGTTCGGAAACATGCAGCCAATTTCTCTTTTTGGTAAACAATGTTGCTTCAACATTAAATCCACATTTAGACAAATACAACGATGTTGTATACAAATACAACAATAATTGCAATTGCTATTTTTAAGAGGGCATCTTAAAAACAGAAATTGCAATTGCAATTGTTATTTTTAACAGATGGTAAGTTTAAAAATTTTGTGGCGCGCTAGAAAATGTTTGATTCACAATGTGGGCGGTAGGCGAAAAAGTTTGTGAATCAGTGATCTAGATTATCTTTATATTTAAAGTTCAGAAATGGAAAACAAAGAAAAATTCCTTTATTTTTATATATATATTTTTTTTTACAACTTCAGTATTTTTTGCTATCAGAAATCGTTGAACAATCGACCATAGTCCATGCGGGATTGCGGGATTGGCTTTTACAGCCAAAATTCTTTATAGACATTCTTGAATTTTAATTTTTTTTCTTCGTTTGTTGTCAGTTCTATAAGTTTTTTTTTAACTGGGATGATCCTGCTGTGTTGACATTTGAAAAATGCTCTAACACCCAGTCTAGTATGTCCATATTTAAAATGTCCTGGAATCGTTCTATGAAATCACCATGGAGGTTCTCCAAGTGTTGGCAGGAAACAAGCAAGTCGTCGTTGTTGAAGGATACTGCTGATAAATTAGGGAAGTTATTAAATTCACGTCTGCCAATATATTTCTCTTGTGCAACAGCAGTTTGGCTACCAAAGCAACAACGATATTTTTTATTTTAGTCAAGTTCAAATTGTCGTCGCCATGAAGCTGGAGATTAACATCATTAAATAATTTATACACGTCTGTCAAAAACGTAATATCATTCTTTGATCTAATGAGGTTGTCGGGCAACTCTGTGTCTTTGTTTTCCTTTAATTTTTAGTACTAGTCTAGTAGATATTTTTAGTTTTAGTTTGAAATTCTAGGAAAACATAATTTTTGCCTTTTTTTTTATCAGCCATCTCTTTCCTAGATAGTCTGAACGCTCCTAATTTTCTGTGGGCCTTCTACCGTCCCCACCCCTCCCGAAGGCTTCCAGCACCCACAATGGGCGTTATCGTTCACTTTGAGAACGAATGATCTAGATGATGGGTAAAAAAATTGAAGATAATTTTTTTCTTTATTTTATTTTGTTTCCTGTTCGTGAACTTTCATCATTATAATTATTTATTATTTTATTTACATATAAATGTGTATAAATACTGCTTTATAGTTTGTTTTAGAAAATAAGGAAAACAGTTATGATATTTTAATACTATTTTCAACCTTGGGGTTAAAAATGAACTTGATTAACAATGAATTCAAATAATAAAATTATTATTTGTTTGGTGAAAAATTTATACGGAAGTAAATAGATATTTTTAGTTTCAAAATAGAAAGGATTGTGTATATCAATTTTGGATTAAAAAAAATTTACAGAGAGGTTACCTCTGCTGTACTTGAACTCTCATTGTTAATTATTTTGCCTTAAAATATTAAATCAAATTTTAATCAGAACCACAATGATATTTCATTCTCTTATAAATAATCATTTGACCTTAGAAAATTTTTCTAATTAATTAGTTTTTATTTCAAGTTAAAGATTTTTTTCAGTGATAATAAATTTTATTTATAATTTTTAATTTTTTAGTTAATTAAATATTAAAAAAAACCTTTTTAGACGAGTTTATATAAGGATTTCTTAATATATAATATTTTTTTTTGTAAAATTTTTGCTTAATTAAGCGATTTATTTTTTAAAGATTAAATATTGAAAGTATAAGCAATTTATAATTTAATACAAATATCAAAAGTAGATTAACATAATAAGTAACATTTTCATTCAGAAAATAAATTTATTGGAATCAAATACTTAAAAACAAAAAATCTTGAAATTATTTATGTTAAGCCTAGTGCTTTATTTTGGTTAAATATGGAAAAAAGAACAGCCGGCAATGAATTGCAAATACAATTAATTTCTTAAAAACTTACAAAGTTTTTTTTTGTGTTCTTGAATCAGGGACTTTTTAATGATTAAAATATTCACTGTAACTGATTTTAAGTAAATTAAAATCGAAATTAAAAAAAATTCCTTTTTTTAATTTGGAAGCTACCCCACTAGGGAAGTGGTATTAAGTTTTTTAATGGCTTTGTTGTTTAATAAAATACTTTTTAAACATAAAAAATTAGAAATTGCTAGTTCCGGAAAATTAATTAGTAAATTTAAAAAAACCTGATAAATTTATGGTATAACTTATTTCTATTTTTATCTTAGACGTGAAACGTCTTTAAAATCACACCGAAACATACGGGTACCAGAACAGAAATTTGTAGCGTAACCAAAAGGTCTATATCGTCCTGTCTTAATAACTCACTAACTGTTAGTCTCAGAGACGTAAATGCGGTGTCATTTTATAACTTACATGGTCAGCTTGTCGATACGACTTTGAGTTTGTTCACTGGCGTGCGGGTTGGCGTGGAGAGGGCACAGCGCAATCGACAAAAACTGGCGCTCTCGCTCATTTCCATTCAGTGTAGTTCACTGTAGTTCACGACGTAGACGTGATATCGTGGTATTTGTTTGTGTGTGTGATTTTGTCGAGATAGATCGATTTAAGTAACAATAAGTGTATTTTGGACAATATTTATGTGTAAAAA
Source organism: Lycorma delicatula (assembly GCF_047948215.1). Taxonomy (NCBI): domain Eukaryota; kingdom Metazoa; phylum Arthropoda; class Insecta; order Hemiptera; family Fulgoridae; genus Lycorma; species Lycorma delicatula. The sequence goes on from NC_134457.1 coordinate 17,367,682, forward strand.
ATTAAAGTAAACGTGTAAAAAAGTATAAAAATTCAATATGTCGCCTCAGTTCGCACAAACGCCAGCCGGATGTATAAATTACGCATATCGTTGGAAAGGGGAGATAATGAGTCACGCACAGGTACCCCGATGTCCGGTGCCGAGCAAGCGAAACTGTTTCGGGAGCGTCGCAAATCAGGCCCGGCGCGCTCAGTGAAGAACGCCGACGGCGTGAGCGTAGGGGTGCTCACGCCGTCACGCTGCTTATTACGCGTTATGTGTTTACTTCTCATATCACAAACCGATGTTGAACTAAATTGTCGTCGAATATTAGTCGAAATAAATATCATTTAATGACTGTTTTATGTTAAAATTAAATTTAGTACGCAGTCAATATCTCGTTTTCATTTCAATCAAATACACAAAAAGTGACTCGCCGACATATAGACCGACCAATTTATTTGTAGAGTTGACCAAATGAAGGAACTAAAATTTTCTATTGGAGATTTTTAGTTTTGTTCAAAAAGTACGATGGTGGCTCTTCCATTTAACTTCATCCAAGGTCTGTAACGTTTCACGTTAAAGCAATGGCCGTGCGCCGCGACACAGCTCTACCCGATTTTTAATAATGTTGTATTTTTTTTTGTGTTATAAAAAACAACAAATACCCAGATAGGTATTCTAAATCTAAAACAAGCAAGAATTAATATTTGTACTTAAGTTTTATCTTCATGAACTCGTTAGTTCAAAAAACATAAAAAAAGTTATAGAAATTTCGTAAGCTGTTTATACATACTTGTTTTGGGCTGTATTTTGATTAGTACATCCGAACTGGTTGAAAATGTTATTCGAAAATGGTTCAAAAATTCTTTTATAGGTGTAATTGATGGTATTACATTTTGAAAAAATTTAAAAAGGAAGTTTGGGCCATTTTTAATATTTCACTTTTTGAATAGTTGTGGTGGAAATCGAGCTTTAGTAGAATAGAGTCCTTATTTACTTATTTAAAATTCCAAAATTTGACGTTAATCAGATTTAGAGGTGAAAGAATATTCAACATTTTTTATGTACAATTTTTTTCCCATATCTAGACAACCCTTTGAAAAAAAAAAGTTACACAAATATTTGGCTACATATATCCCTGTTTCGGATTTTTTCGATTCCATCGGCAAAGGACATCAGTTACCCACATTTTTTTTATAAACTATAATTTTTTGCTGAATAACATTGCATTGAATCGGGCCGAGTTATTGAAGTAAATTATTCCAATAAATGAACTTTTAAATCCAAAAAAAACAAGGGAGCTGAATGGGACATATACATAAAAAACCAAATATTTTTTAAATTTAATTTTGAAGATTGAAAATTCAACTGTATCTAGTTTTAGTCTAGAAGTCATGAGAACCTTTTTAAAAAAGGAGGTCCATGTAAGGAGGACCTTACTTAAGAATTTTCATTTTTTTAAAAATACTTTCTCTTCATGTTTTATTTATTTTTACTTCCTTTTACAAAGTAAAGGAAGTATTGTGATCGTGAAAAATTTCAGTTTTCAGATTTCAATTGAAATATCCATTTTGACCATCCCTGAATCCATTTAGACTAGTTTCGGCGTAACGTCTGTACGTACGTACAAATGCATCGCATAATCCAAAACGCATAATCCAAAAACGCATAATCTCGCATAATCCAAAAACAATTAGTCGTAGGATGTTGAAATTTTGGATTTAGGATTGTAGTTGTGCACCTCCCCTTTTGATTAACAATGTACAGCAATCGACTGAACCAAAAGTGTCCAAAAAACCCAAAATCCAAAAAATTTGAATTTTGGAATTTTTTTTTAACCGCGGCAATAAGCTCTCATTGAGAACTTTTCAACGATATATCATAAGTGGTTGGTTCCAGAGTTAAAGCCAAATAAAATCTTAATTAATGAAATATTTGGATCTCATAAGGGGAAGGCACAACGGTTCGAATCAGAATTCATCTCCTTTTTTTACCTTTTTTTTAATTAACCTTTTTAACCTTTAATTAACCTTTTTTTTAACTCTGTAAAAAAAATATTACTATAAATAATAATTTAATAATAACAATAAAAAAAGTACGAAAAAATATCAGAAGTTTTTAAATGTGTAAATGTGCAAAAAATGTGAATATGTAATTTAATAGGTGTACAACTAAGTCATGTGCTGTTCACATCAGATTTGGTGAAACATCTGATTATTCGTTTTTGTTTTCATTTTGTTGATGGTTTCATCATCATAATTTAAAAACCATAATATTAGATAGATATAATACATACATTTATTTAAAGAGTAATAAAGAGACTTTTACTCTATCCTAATATTTCAGATAAGTTGAATTAATAATTGTATAAATACTTGATGTTAATAAAAAACTAATATTTTAGCAGTTGTGTAACTGTTCACTTTATTAAAAAATTGGAGGATCGTATATCACTTTCAAATGAAAGAGGTTTAAATGAAGTGCTGAAAAAAATGTGTATATGGAATTTAATAGGCGTACGAGGAAGTCATGTGGTTCCCGCATCAGACTTTTAAGTTGTGGTTGTTAATAAAAATGTTATATGAGGTAGGTATTGAGCAAAGGGTTCAGATGTGATGCAAATATTTTATTAAAAAGTTTTATTTCTTATTATTTTTACTTTCCCGTCTAGATAGCGCCATAGCAGAGCTGTAGCTTTAGACAGGAAAAGTAATCGGTCCGATCTGGGCGTATACGGTTTTCACCGGATCTTAACGTTTTGACACCTAAGGAACCAAAAAACCGGATGGAAATTTTCCGGATATTAATATTCGTATGTACGTGTATGTGTGTTCGGTGTTGGCCTACAAATCATCTTATATCTTCAGAACTGCTGGGCCAATTTTTACTAATCTTGTTCAAATTACTTCTGTATATGGGACATTGATACCATTAAATATTCAACTTAAAAGGTGAAGGCTGTAGAGCAAGGTCGCCTTCAGTGTCTCGAGATTTCGCCTAATTAAGTTCATATTTTTCTTAGGCACATTTTTTAACAATTAAAAAATAACAATATTTTCAAAAAACCTTTTGAAAAATCGCACCCCCTACCCAAAAAAATATTGTTGTCTGCTACGTTGTTACATCAAAAATGAACGGTGAAATTAAATAAATTAATAATTTCTAAAGCGTAAAAAAGTAACTCGGTCTGTCTGGGTCTCGAACTCGATCACCCGGTCGATTCGGTACTTGATGCGTTAAGCCTTGCGGTTACACCAGTATGCAAACCGTACAAACGAAATTTTTTCTATATAAATTGTGAAATAACCTTGGTTTAGTTAGTGCCGACCGTTGCCGCTAGTACCGCCACACCCGCGCGAATTTAATACGGTATGCGCGCGCGCTTTAGTTAGAATCATTGAATTAAATAAACGAAAAAGTATTATATTTAAATAAAATGATAAATATTTTTAATTAAGTTGTGTGTGTAAGCTGTGCATCAGAAACAACCCACTGTTGTCAGCTCTTTTTTTTAGCATCTATACTTTTAATACTGTATAATTTTTAAGGTAAAAAACTACATTTGTACAATGGAGTCAAATTGGATAGAAATCTTTTTACTGATTGTTGTGAGCGTTTTCACAGTTTTACTCTTAATATTGCGTAATTAAGTCATTCATATTTAAAAACTCTGTAGCGTACTTGAAATAAAAAATTGCTAATAGTCAAGAAAGTTTTACAACCTTTGCCTATTTAAAAAAAATATTTTGTAATTTATTATTAAATATTTATTTTATGCTCAGAGTAAATAATATGAGTTGATTATTATCTTTTGATAAAATTTGACATTTTTAATATCTGTTCCCTTTTTTATTTTAATTTACCGTGTATAATGGAAATTTAATTGATCTAATGAACTACTTTGCAAATAAATTATTTGTAATTGTCATCATTATTATTAAAAATTATTATTGATAAGTTGATTTCAGAAGATATATTTTGCACAGTGATGTTTAAAAGTATAATAAATTCTATACATATTGGTTGATGGATTCGTAACATTTTGTAATGCCGTAGATTATGCTTGTATATTCCCTGCTATTCCGGAAGGTGTAGGTCGTAGCTATTTTCAAATCAAAGAATAGATAGCGCTTAAAATGATATCAATTTATTTATATCTTCATATTAAAATAAACGGCATCTCTTTGTCAAAAAAATCAACATTATATAAGATGTATTTTTTATTTTGTATAAAAAAAATAATAATGATAAAATATAATTATCGTATATAAAAAGTAAAGTATTTATCAGACACTTATTAAAGAAAAAAAAACAACTTTACTATGAAAAAATACATATATTACAGTCGTTTAGATCTTTACTAAAATATGTAACATAATTAAGTGGGAAAGTTTTTATAGTGAATTACAAAAGACCACGCGGTTCCAAAATCAAGATTAGATTCCCGACACAGATACATAGCATTTTTTCTCACTTCATCTATTTTTAATTTAAAACATAAAAAACAGATTTTGGAAGAAGATTTTCGGATTATTCAAAAAGAATGAACCGATTTCAAGACACAGATTTTCAGTTCAGTTCAGTTCAGTTTCAGATTAGCAGTTCAGTTATAGAATGAGTCACAGATCTGTGACCGCCAAAGTCAAATAATCACCACAGAGATGTGGTGATCATTTGAAAGAATGATCAAGTAAGTTTCTACGTATCGAATAACTACCGCATGAGGGCGTTAGTTATAGTGACATCAAAATAACGAAAAAATAGCCATCAAAGTGGCTATCTTTTCCTATCATGAAAGATAGGGAATTACAGTTCTGGGAATTTATTTATTCGATTTTTCAGGTCAAAAAACAAAAGAAATCATTAAGTTTATTGGTTATATAATTTCTTAAAAATTTTATTAACCTCATCTCACAGGGAGATTTAAAATCCCGGCGAAATGTTTTTCTAGCTTTAACTCGATAAAAAAGCGTTTTCGGAAATTTGATTATATAAACTTATTTCCTTTTTTTAATCTCTAGAATCAGTTCCCAAATTATTTCCCTTTCTTCCTGAATTACTCCATATATAGGTAAACAAGGTCAAATACGATTTATTCAGAACGGGTAGTATGTAGCCTCGTAATCGTTAGCCTGAATTACAGTCAAGATAAACGGTTAGGCTGTAAGTGGGTTGATAAATAGTATGAAGAGATATTTTTAAGATTTATCAAAGAAGATATAAATTCATCGGAAACTCTTGTAAAATGAAAATAATGTTAGTATGCCAAATATTAAGGTATCCATTGTCCCAGGGATTGGTCTTGGACCCCTTCTTGTCGAACGTGGTCTACGACGACCTGCTGGACAGGAGGCTCCCTGTGGGAGTGAACTTTGTGGCATATGCGGACGACCTCGCTGTGGCTGTCATAGCGAGGCCGGTCGGAGAGGTGAAAGTCTTAGCAAACAATCTACTGGCAGATTTGACGCGGTGGCTTCGGACGCGAGGTCTTGAAGTATATACGTATAAAACCGAAATTTTGCTGATGACGGATGCCAAGGTTTTCGGTTAAACTGGAGGGCACAGAAGTGATCTCCTTGAGGAGAGCCAAAATCTTGGTATCTGGCTCGATGAAACGATAGGGTTTACAACATATATAACGGAGATGTGCCAAAAGGCCGATCGATTGACTTCAGCAGTTGCCAGACTCATGAGGAATGTTTGAGGTCTTAGAGCCTCCATAAGAAGGATTATTACGGCTACGGTGACCTCCGCAATCATGTATGCAGCACTGAAACCCTTAAAATTAAGCATAATAGACGTAGGATTATTAGTGTCTATCGACTGTTTGCACTCAGGGTGGCACAGGCGTACAGATCAGTGTCGTTAGATACGGTGCTGTAATAACGGAAGTGCCTCAGGTGGACCTGCTGGCGGTTGAACGTCAAGAAAGATATGAGGGTAGAGACGCCTCAGATGTCAGTTGATCGAGAAATGGTAAGAGAGATGGTCCAACGCGGTTATCGGTAGATGGACCTTCAGGTCTTGATCACGGATCAAGACCTGGATCGAGAGGAGACATGGGGAGGTGGACCTTTGGACGGCCCAACGGCTTACGGGTCCATGGATCGTTTGAGGTCTGCCTCCATGCCAAGGGCAGGCGTGGCTTACCTCTTTATCGCTACTGTGACGACGAGGACGCGTGGAACATACTTTTCTCAGATGTCCAAGATGGGCTTCGGAGCGCCCCTTTGATAGAGCGGTTGCATCTGAGGAGGTGATGGAGAATATGATCGGGTCGGGTGCAGGTTGGGACAGGTTCAAAAGAGTTCTCTCCGTGAAATTACAAGAAGAAGGAAGAGATTAGGGTAGTGTGCAGTCCCGAAATGGGGGTGGCGGCAGGAGTCCATCAAGATCGTCGCCGCTGGGTGGCCCCGAGGGACGCCGGAAGCCCTTGCGGAAGGACCACACTCGGAGTACCCGTAGGCACACGTGGTGACGATGCGTACCTCACTAGGTGGTTCCTTAAATATAAAATAAAACAAAAAATAACTAGAGCCACCCATCTGCTGTTATTGCGATGCGCTTGACGATGCCGAACTCACTAGTTTCGTGTACAGGCGATGGGAGGAACATCGTATAAATGCAGGACTGATACATACCCGACCGGAGCAGCTCTCGGAGTAACTCTTGGCTATGTCCGGGAACCGGCATAATTTTGCAATATTTGCAAGAACAGTCCTCAGAATAAATGAAGATGATGCAAGACGACTGGGATACTGAGGGTTTTAGTTTATAGCAGGGTAGGGCGGATAGCCCTGTTCCTGAGAGCTCACATGCTCTTGTGTGTGGGTTCCCGTGATGGAGCGGGGACTCCTGGGGTCCGTTAGGTGTGGATTAATGAAAAGACAGACACCCGACCGGCGGTGTGGGTTCTCGGATACGCTTCGGCGGCGGATTCGCTCCTGCGCCGTCGGTTTAAGGCTGGCAAAAGGGAAGACCCAGACTCGGTCTCCGTCGGTGGGGAGGGGGGCCCTAGGTAACGGCATAGCCGAGCCTGGTTTCTTCCGTCGGAGATTAGAAGCAGGCAATTAAAAGATACGGAACCGGGGGGGGGGGCTGACCTGCTGTGTCGAGTTGATAACCGGTGAGGAGGAGGCCCTTTTAGAGTCGCAAGGACAGTCCCCGAGCCGAGTATACTTAATTGGATGTCCGGATTGGGGATGTAGGGGAAGAATAATAAAAAAAAGGAGGTTCCACCACCACGCTGGGGGTGGGGAAGGGTTTTTAGAGGGCTCCGCCTTACGCGGCAAGTCCCACACATGCAGCGGTATAGGCCGCTGGGCTTCTGGCAGAAGATTTTCTCTCCTCCAACGCAAAAATAAAAAAAAAAGTATCCGTTGTAACTGGATTTGGTTGTAGAATGAAGTAACAGGTTAAATATTGGTAAAATTAGATAATGGTAAATTTATAATAATGGTAAAGTTAGGTAATTAAACCAATAAATTTTAAAAATGAAAGAAGTGGGAAGAAATTATTGTATGATTTTATTTCGATATTGATTAGATTAGTAATGTTTTATAACATTTTATTTTAGATAATTTTAATTATAGGATGAAAAAAATATTTTGTGAAAAATTCATATAATTGAAATTTGTCAAACATTTTGATACAAATAAGTGACATATAATTTCTGGCAGTGATTTGCCCGATTGTTATGAGTCAATTTGTCAACAGTTCTTGTATATTTTACAAGGTTTGGCAGTGTTTATTGCTTAGGTGCTGTTTTTCCTTAACTGAAAAAAATTAGTTATTTCTTTGTTAAAATCGAATAGAAGTTGAATTAAATTCTAGTATTAAAGTAGAATACATGGGAATTTTTTAAAAAGGGAGTTCCATAGGGCCCAACTTAAACATTTTAAAAACTTTTGGAATTTTTTATAATTTCTAATACATTTTATCAATTTTTGGTTTTTTTAAATGTTATTATAGCAAGGTAATCAAATGTAACACAAATGTTTTTATTAAAAAGTTTGATTTTTTCGGAATTTATAGTCTTAAATATAGTATAATTTTGGCAATAAAATTATCATTAGATCAAGAGGATCAAAAAAATTCAAATATGTTTTTTTAGTGGATATTTTGATATTTTAAGCAAATGAACTTTAAATATGGCATAATTAATTCATTAATAATTAAAGAGTCTATAGGATACTTGAAATGTGTTGCTTCCAGTAGTGTTGTTTGTATGGTGTGTGATATTATTGGATTGTTATGACTGTGTGTATTGGTGGTTCCCCCTTCTTCTGATGAAATGTTTTTGTAAGCAGTCCTAGGAAGGGGAAGCCAGGGGTGGAGGTTTAGTCGGTAGTGCGCAGGTTGTACGCCCTTTGCTATAATTGGTGGAACCTGTTAGCTTGCTCGACACTGCTTAGGCGCTCGTAAGTGGGGTTCCTACACGTCTGTAAAAAAAAAGAGAAAAAAGGATACTTGAAATAAAAATCTGTTCAGGATGAAACCAGGAAAGTTATGCAACACTTACTGGCTTTTCAAAATTTTCTTTTCCGTAATATATGTACGATGTGATCTGTTCAACTATTGAACAATAAGCAATTCCCCCACAGCCCAATGAGAAGAGAATGATATGTATGATATGTAAATGAGGTGTAGCCTTGTATAGACTCAGGCTGATCATTCCTGATACATACGGTTAATTGAACCCCAACCACTAAACAACACCGGTCTCCACTGCCTAGTATTAAAATCCGTATAAAAACAACCGATGTTTTACTAGGATTTGAACCTCAGAACCTTCGACTTCGAAAATCAGCTTTTAAATAATTAATTTGGGTCGACGAGTTGACCACTAGACCAGCCCGGCAGACCTTTTAAAAGATAAATTAAACTTAAAATTAAAATTAGAGATGATTAATTATATTTTATTAATTATAGTAGTCTATTTTTCAAAAATAAATTTCGTGTTTCTAAATAAGGAAATAATGTATGGAAATTTCATTGTTGATGAAAATAGATAGATATTTGCGTATAAAAAACGTTATATTCTTTGTAAGTTGTTTTGTTTCTTTTATTTTTGTTATTTGGCTGATGAAAGATCTTTATTATTAACCAAGGAATAAATAATTTTGTATCCATATACGACATAATATTTATTATTTATTGGTTTTTATATAAAGTCAGAAAAAAAATTATATTGGCTTCGAACGAAGATTAGAAACTTCAACGGATAAAAAAAATTAAACTATGGGCAGATAAGTTATATTGTGATATGACCTCTGATTATCTTTCTTTCTACGAAATCTACTTGCGCAATTTCTTTAGAAAATTTCTGTATGTAGACATGAAATATGGATAATAAAATGTAATACATAATGTTATGATATAAAATATGTTTAAATTATTTTATTTTGAAATATATTTATGTATTTTATTTATTTTTAATATTTGATAATTTTTCTGAATAGTTATCCGTAAAAAAGGTAATGTTTTAATTGAAAACTATTTTGTTTTAATTGAAAATTAAATTCGTAATTCAAACGTTTCATGTTATCTAAATTATGGTTTATAAAATATGTATTGTTTAGAATTTACGAACTTTACGAACTATCTTAATTTAACTAACTTAACTTATGAACTTTACGTGAAAATTTATGTTTAAATTTCTTTTGTATTTTTGTATTTTGTATTAACAAAAATCTATTATATTTTGTAAATATCTGGAATACTCTGTTAGATCTTTCAGAACTACGAACATGTTGTACTGTAATATCTTCTTCAATTTATTTTGAAAATGACGTTGTTACTAATCGTATACTTTTTAAAGCGGTTAGAACATTTTATTTTACTTTTTTTGTAGTAGTAATTATTTTTATAATTATCTGTTTATTTATATGTTAACCGTAACGGTTGTAGGCAAGTCACAAATCATTAAAAAACACAATTACAGTGGCGGCTCGTAACTAAAATTAGTTGGGATGCTGATTCAAAAATTTTTTTATGGGCCTTTTCAAGGCCATGGTTAGTTTTCTTCAAAATAAAAGAACTGAAAAAAAATTTAATTAAATAGAATAGCTGGAAGCAGGATAATAATCTAGTTCTACACTTTTATAACATTCAAGAATATGATATTCAGTTTAAATGTCAATACAGGTAATATCTTTTAGTATTATTAGATAATATCTTAATAAAATGTCCGCTTAAAAATTCTATAGACCAACGGTACTTAATTTAAATTTCTATGTACACAGAGATAATTAAATAATTAGTTTTTACTAATTACCTTCTCTTTCGCCCTTCCAGCAAGTTTTTGAACAGATTTGGCAATCAAAGAGTCCTTGCTTTCCGCCTTCTTCTGATCGCTACTGAAAAAACAACTGAACCACTTTCATATTCCTTCCACCGATTAAACTAGAAAAGGGAACGAACAAGGAACGTTCCATAAACATGCGGAGTAAAAAAAAACTACGTTCCACCAGTACGCCAGGGTCGGCACTACGGGAGCGACAGTGGTCTCTATCCCTCGCACCTCGCGTACAGCTTCCTATGTGCATACGCACAACAGACAATCACCTCGCCGCTGGAACTGTGAAGCGCACAGTTCCATACAAAGATTTTTGAATCTTATTCATAAATCGGGGGATAGCTACTGACATTAAGCGCAAGGATTACATATTGTTGTATATAAAGAAAGAATTGAAGAAAAATGGACTCGTTATATTAAATGTTGTCGATAATATAAAGTGGAAATAGAGGGTCCTGCAGTTCTACAGTGCCTATACGCGAGCCACCACTGGACAATTATCCTAACAATAACAAACTTCCAATGCTAGGTTTACTAGGAAAACTGAGAAGAGAAGTGGTTTACTGTTGCCTTATTGTATTTGCTTTCTTTTATCTATTTAGCTTTCGGTAATTACCGTTCAGATAATACTTCAGAGGATGAATGAGGATGATATGTATGAGTGTAAATGAAAAGCAGTCTTGTACAGTCTCAGTTCGACCATTCCTGAGATGTGTGGTTAATTGAAACCCAACCACCAAAGAACACCGGTATCCACGATCTAGTATTCAAATACAGATCTAGTATAAAAGTAACAGTCTTTACTAGGACTTGAACGCTGAATTCTTGACTTCCAAATCAGCTGATTTGGGAAGACGCGTTCACCACTAGACCAACCCGGTGGGCTTGTTGCCTTATTACTACCAAATTTATTGTTGTACAGTATGTCCCAAAAAGAATTATCCGATTTGAATTTTTATATTTTGAAAAAAATATTGAATGTAAAAACTTAAGATTAATATTGTATTAAAAATTTATTCATGAAGGTTTCTACATATCAAGCACAGGTGCTCAATATGCTCCTCTTGGAATGCACGGCATTCATTCACACTGTAGTCGAATTCGAGAAACCTTAGCAAGCGTTTCTCTATCCACGGCTGCTGTTAAGTGGTTCTGTAGTTTGACCACTGTACCTGGAATGGAATACACATAGACAAAATCTTTTGCAAAACCCCCAGAAGTAAAAACAGGACACATTGAAGTCTGACGATCTTTTTGGAGGTCATTGATATAAAGCTGAATCCTTAGCTCCCGTACGGCCAATTCATCGTTCAGGAATTCTATCATTTAAAAATTCTGGAACGAATAGACTCCAATGAGGTGGTGCTTCGTCCTGTTGGAAAACAAAATCTTTCGAATTGGTCTCTAACTGAGGGAAAAGCCAGTTTTCAAGCATATCGAAATACGTTGTTCCCGTAACAGCGTTTTCTAAGAAAAAAAGAACCAAAACTTTTCCTGAAAAATTTCATAAAAAACATTAATTTTGGGAGTATTACTCTCATGTTGTACAAAATCATCTGGCTTCTCCGTACCCCATATTCTAACATTATGGCGATTCATCTTCCCACTTGAATGAAAAGTAATCTTATCACTAAACATTGTTAGAAAATTGTCATCTTCTGCCACCTTGTCAATGACTAATTACGTCCTTAATTAGACCTAATTAAGGACTAATTAAGGACAAACCTCCTCGTTGTTTGTCATCTTCATAAAGAGCTTGCAGTAACTGAATCATGTACGGTTTCATTAGCAAACATCGATGCAAAACACGCCAGATAGACATTTTGGAAATGTTTAGTTCTCTACCGGTTCGGTGAATTGATTTTCAGTGGCTACGTGAGAAACTCTGACGGATGTGCCCCACATCTTCGTCTGGCACACGGGGTCGACCGCTGGATTTCCCCTTACGCAGATAACTTGTGTCTTTATTGTTTATATCATCGCCTAATGCTCTGAGCTGTAGGAGGTTCAGCACGGTGTTCACTACGGAAATCACCCTGAACAGTAATTACGGGTTTACATGCGCAAAGCGTAGAATACAAAATGATTTCTGTTGTAAAGTCGCCATTTTCTTTAAAACTGAAGTGAACGAAGCTCTGTTGCTATATAGCGGCAACCGCGTGAATTTTGAGAGTTCCCTCTTTCTAAGAGTGCTTTGCTCCATCAAAACTGATTAAAAGCTGAATAGTAATGAAATTTTAAAATCAGATTATTCTTTTAGGGACATGCCGCTATGTCAGTATGCCAAGCCCACTTAAATGAAATTGTTAACTCGTTTATCTCTTCTATTTAACTATTCTTTGATAGATCAACTATAATGTATACCAATTTTATTCGCTGTTCTCTCCAGTTCATTTTTCTTTCTAATAATTTTTAAAACGGTACTCGTTCTTCAAGTCTCTTCATTGTATCATCTTTCTTCTTTTTTTTTACACCCAACCATACATCAGTTTTATTAAACATTTCCTATTTTTCCTGACTGTCCTTGTTTCGCCTCATTTCATTACCACTTTCTTTTAACGATGATTCTACGTAGTAGTAGTTTCTTATTGTTGTTGCAGATTTTCTCAGATATTTATATAAATCAATAAATATTTTATTAAACATTAATTTTATTTAACATTCCAAACATAAATAAAATAAATCTAGAAATAGTTCTAAAATAAAAAAGCTGACAATTGTGGGTTATTTATGATGTACAGCTAACACACACATAAACACAATTTAACTTAAAATATTTATCATTTTATTTAAATATAATATTATTTTGTTTATTTAATTCAATGATTCTAAGTAAAGCGCGCACTTATACCGTATTTAATCCGGGTGGATGTGGCGGTACTAGTGGTGACGGCTGGCACCAACTAAACTACTGTAATTTCACACCATTTGCAGAACAAATTTTGCTTGTACGGTTGCCAGACTGGTGTAGCCGGAAAGCTTAACGCACCAGATATCGAGTCAACCGGGGAGATCGAATTCTAAACCCAGCCAGACCGAGTTACTTCTTTACATTTTAAATATTATTTATTTATTTAATTTTACCGCTAACCTGTGATGTCACAATATAGCAGATGACTACAACAGAATTTTTTGGTGTAAGGGTGTGATTTTGCAAATATCGTTATTTTTTAATTATTAACAAATGTGCCTAAGAACAATATGACCTTCATTAGGCGATATCTCGAGATACTGAGGATGACTTTGCTCTACAGCCTCATCCCGTTGAACTTTTAAGTTTAAAATTTAACTGCATCAACGTCCCATATATAGAAGTAGTCTGACCAAATTTTGTCAAAATCGATTCAAAAGTTCTGGAAATATAAGGTGATTTAGAGGCCAATACTGAACACACATGTACATACGAACATTAACATTCGGGAATTTTCCATCCGGTTTTTTGGTGTTTTGGATTTCTTAAGTGTCAAAACGTTAAGACCCAGTGAAAACCGTATATGTTCAAATTGGATCGACTACAGTACTTTACCTTCTAGAGCTATAGTTGTGCTATTGCGTTATCTAGACGGGAAAGTAAACAGAAGTATGAAAAGAAATCTATGTAATGAATTCTATAGATTATGTTTTTTCGATACTAGAAGAACAAATATTGTTGAAATAGCAAAGTAACGAATTTGATTATCCATTACGTTTTTCGTATTACATAATTTTTATTTATTTATTAATTAAATACTAAAATAATAATTGTTTTTTTTTTATTTTATAAAGTTTAATTTTTTAGGTTCATTTTTCAAAAAAAAAAATTGGTCTATACAAAATGTTTTTTTCTTTCTTTTTTAGGACCCTATAAAACTTAATTAGTAATTGTTATCATCATTTAATTAACTTATTATATGATATGGAATTATTTTATTTCTTAAGATTGTATCAAATAATCTACTACTATTATTATTTTTATTGTCATATGTGTTATTAACCTTAATTTCTATAATTAATATCAGTTTTTTAAATTGTCATTACTTACGTTCTTATCAAAATAAATAATAGTATATTTGGTGAAGCTAAATGTTGATATAAAATGTATAAACAAATACTATTATTATTATTATTATTTAAGGTAAAAAAGTTAATATTATTCAATGCCGACTTAATATGGAAATTGTTAGTTTTTTCAAGGTAAACATTTATTTACTTGTATAACATGTTTTCAGAAATAAAACTTATCATTAATCCATGCTATTGTTATACAGATTTTTTATTTCTTTGTTCTAAATGAATATTACTTTCCCGTCTACATAGTACTATAGCTCTAGAAGGGAAGATATCTTTAAATTACCTCATATCCCTAAAACTACTGGACTGATTTTGACAAAACTTGGTCAGATTACTTCTATATATAGGGCATTGATATCATTAAATTTTCAACTTAAGAGGTCAAGAGAGTGAGGCTGTAGAGCAAGGTCACCGTAAATTAACACTAATTAAGGTCATATTTTTCTTAGGCGCATTTGTTAACTATTAAAACATAAATGTGTTTACAAAAAATGTTTCAACATGGAACCCTACTCCCATAAATGATGTGTGCATTCGTCTGTTATGTTGTGATGTCACAGGGCGTTAAAGTGTAAAAATATAACTCGGTCTGGCCGGATCTCAAACTCGATCGTCCGGTTGACTCGGTACCTGATGCGTTATGACTCGCGGCTACACCGGTCTGTCGATCGTACAAGCTATTTTTTTTTTTATGTAAGTTGTGAAATTACATTAGTTAGTGTTGACAGACCGCGCGAATTAAACACGGTATGCCGCGCGCTTTAGTTAGAATCATTGAATTAAATAAACGAAAAAAATATTGTATTTAAATAAAATTATAAATATTTTACATAAAGTTGTGTGTGTATCTGTATGTGTAAGCCGTTAATCAGAAACAACCCACAGTTGTAGAACTTGACGGTAAAGTCCTGCAACTCTGACAGTAGTATGTCCTTACAAATGTGTTGTCAGGTTTTTTTTATATAAATCTTTCCCCGTTCATTTACAGTAGTATAGGTAACAATTTCATTATTTTTACGTAGTATTTCACCAGGAAAGAAATTAGTTTTAAACTGTAGAATATTTACACTTTTTTTTATTATAAAAGAGGTATTAAAAGATTCATAATAGAATGAATGACAATGATTTAAACGAAAAAATACCAAAACGTCGGATGGTACTAAAGTTTTATTCAAATTGAAAAAAAAATTAAATCTTAAGTTGGATATCAAATAAAATTTCATAATAAAAAAGATATATTATGATTTAACTTAAAGTGTTACGCAAGAAAATAACTGTAAAAGTCAGCAAAATATATCATTTATTAGAAATAATCGTAAAAATATTATCGACAATAAATTAAAAATAATAAATGAATTTATATATTTTTAAAAACAAAATTGAAATGTATCGCTGTAAATTTGTTAGAGAAATATTTTAAACTGTTTTTTACAAAAAAAGCATTATAAAAATTACATGTTATTAATTAAATTAGTTAGCCTGGTTTGAATATTGATTTTAAATTAAAAAAAAAAGAGATTATATTTTCATGAATAAAATATTAAAAAGTCTTTATAGATCATATGAGAGAAACTGGACTGATGCCAATTAAAAATAAATTATTTAATTATAAAAATATTGTTTAATATTTATGAAGCTGTGTAATGGTCGTTTCTATAAAAGAAAATTAATCAGTAAATTAGAAATCATACACTCTTTAACTTTCAAAGAAAAAATTATTTATTTACTCTTTCCATAAATTTGTTGAAATAATTATTAAAAAACTGATTTGAACACCACATGACTTCCTTGTACGTCTATTAAACTATTACATATACACATTTTTAAAAGTACATAAAATTTTATTTCATTAATTACTTCTGATATTTTTCTTTTTTTTTATTGTTATTGAATTATTATGTATAACAAATTTTTTTTTACAATGAGAGGTTAATAATTATAATCTATATATATAAAAATAAATGTTTGTCTCTCTGTATGTCTCTTATGCCTTCCTAAACCGTTCATCCGATAGCGATGAAACTTTGAGGAATGGTTGGACGCATGCCAGAGAAGGTTTCTGAATTAGTTTGGACCCGCTTAGGTGGCGCTGGCGTCGAGATATTTAGAAAGATTATATTTATGGACCGATTTGGTTCATATTCAGAATATGAATATTAGTTACGTGAAAAGAAATATTTTTGCAAAAACTATACCCGCAAGGTGGGGCCGGTATCAAGATATTTAAGAAACAAACAAACAAATATACGAACAGACTTTTTTATTCTAGATATATATATATATAAAAGGCATGTTCGTATGTGTGTCCGTTAAAGACCAAAAAACTAATGGACCGATTAAAGCGCGGGCAAAAGGGAAAAAGTGGAAAATGGAAATCGGGGAAAAGGTGGAAAGAGAAAAGGGGAAAACGGAAAGGGTAAAAAGGAAACTGGGAGAGGGATGAGGGAGAAGGGAGAAAGGGAGGAGTTGGAAAGGGAAAAGGGGAAGGAGAACATGTGAAAGGTAAAATTTGTGAAGTTCAGTTTTTTAATTTTTTTATCAAATTTTCAATTGTGTTCATTTAAACTCTCTTACTCCCACTTTCTCTCTCTCTCTCTCTCTCTCTCTCTCTCTCTCTCTCTCTCTCTCTCTCTCTCTCTCTCTCTCTCTCTCTATATATATATATATATATATATATATATAGCAATAGCAAAGCATTGCCGGGTCTGCTAGTAAATCAATATATTTAAATTAAAAAAAAAGTTAAAAATAGGACATTAAGTCGGATTTGAACCGATGTGTCTTCCCTTGTAAGATCCAAATATTTCATTAATTAAAATTTTATTTGGCTGTAACTTTGGAACTAATGAAAATAAGTACTGCTTATGATATATCATTGAAAAGCTCTGAATGGGGGCTTATTACTGCAGTTAAGAAAAAATTCAAAATTCAAATTTTTTGGACACTTTTGGTTTACTCGATTGCAATCAAACAACTAGTTGTTGCACAACTAGATGTTACAACAGTCGTAAATCCAAAATGTTAATATCCTACGGCTAATTGTTTTTAGAGTTATGCGAGATACATACTTACGTACGCACGTACACATACGTAAGTACAGACGTCACGCCGAAAGTAGTGAAAATTGGATTCAGGGATGGTCAAAATGGATATTTCCCTTGAAATTTGGAAACCGAAATTTTTCGCGATTACAAACAATACTTCCTAAACGTTGTACAAAGAAGTAAAAATCGGTTGTAACATAGTTTTTATAGCAGGCGAGTTTTTTTCAACTTTTTCAATACCATCAGGATAAAATTTTAATCTGATAGTCTGTAATAACTTTGCTTGCAAACCAGGAAACTGATATTTCAAAATTTCTGATTGACTTTCTTAAATTATACCGGTGATATTTGCAGGTTTATGCAACTCTTTTGCCAGTTTATTTGCGAGTCTACTTGTACCTTTTTAAGAAATTAAATAAGCAAAAATTGTAATAGACTATTTTTCCCTGTAATTAAGTAGCATAATTAGATGAAGAAAACGTTATAGATGACGTGAATAAATAATTCTATCTGCTAGATGTGATTGATAAATTTTTAGACTGAGCTTGTAATTTCAAAATGGCAGTATTTGCAGGATAATGTGATGGATATCCTTTACAGTAGTTCCCTTCGAGCACACCGACTCCAACGGTATTTTCACTTTTGGAAGAATTCTTGGAAATTTTCTTTCCTTAGGATGTTAAGAACCCTCTCCGTATTTGAGTCAAATCGGTACCCTTCCAAGAAAATGTTCAATTTAAGAAACAAGTAGAAGTCGGCACGGGCTAAATCAGGAGAGTATGGGTATTGCGAAAACACAGAAATTTGGTCAAACATTTTGTGATCGAGAACCAACAATGAACCGGGGCATTGTCATGACGGAGGATCCAATTCTTGTCTCGCCAGAGTGCAAGCCTTTTCTTTAGCACATACTCACGCAAACGTTGAAGGACACTTTTATAGTATTCCTGGATGACTCTCTCGCTCCTAGGAGCAAATTTGTGATGAACGATACCGTAGAATCGAAGAAAACCAAAATTATCTTCGCATTCGATTGTCTTTGTCGCCCAATTTTCGGTTGTGGTGAACTTGGACCCTTCCACTGCGATGATTGTGCTTTTTTTTCTGGGTCATATCCATAAACCCATGATTCTTCGCCTGGAATTACCCTATTTAACAAACCCTAATCAGTTTGGGACTTAATCAGTTCTTGGGACAGTTCAATTCGTTGTTCTTTCTGCTGGTTTGATAAAAAATTTCAGAATGAATTTCGAGGACACTTGACACACGTTTAAATCTTCAATTAAAATTGACTGAACCGCGTAGAAATTTAAATTCTTCAACCATATCCCTAATTGTAATTCTTCGGTCAACGCGAACTTTCACAATTTTTTCATTGGTTTTTGAAGAGGAATGTCGGACGGATTGGGGGTGATCGTCGACTGGGGGGCATCTTTGAATCTGTTGAACAAGATAAAAACGCGTGACCGGCTCAGAAATTTATCTCCGAAAGCTGTTTTTGAGTGCATAAGTCTCCGAAGATGATTTTCCGGTTTTAAAAAAAATTTGACGTAACTCGATCCGTTTTTTCATGCATTTTGCGAAATCAATAATCCGCCGAGAACCGAAAATACGTCTTCATTCATCAGGAATCCACTCTCTACTAAATAACGACATCGTTGTGATCTTTTCTGGTCAATCTCAAGGACAAAACAAACTTCCTTTTCCATATTTGCGTGCAAACCTACCACCTCCTATTGAAAATTGGCGGCACCTGTCATAAAACTTTTCGATCACACCTCGTACTTTTTAAAGATTAATGTCCTTTCCAGTTGAATTCTAAAATAATTATTCTTTACATAAAACTAAATTATTAAAGTTATTCATTTTCTTGACGCGTATTAATGTATTTCTTCTAAATAAATTTTTGTTATGTCAAAATGTGATTTTTAAGATTGACAGAAGTGTGATTGTTAAGTGAAATTGTGTTCACTGGTAATGTATAATTTTTGAACCGGAGCACCGTGCAAAGATATGCGGTTAAGGGGATCAACAGCGGTTAGCCCCAAAGTGTAATTGGCTTATAATTTAAAAGAATACTGTATTTCTTTTTAAGATCGAGTTTTTAATAATAAATGGTTGGGTATATATTTTTATTTACAATGAAAGAAAAAAAATTCAAATTTTCAACCTTTATAATGATTTTAAATCATTAAAATGTTTATTACACTAAAATTTAATTCGATAAAAAACTATATGTCATAAATAACTGATATTATTGTTAATAAAATATGCCATAGTAACCAAAATTAATGTGTTATCTACTTCATTCTATTTTACTAGGGTTTATCATTTTTTAATAAATAGGTCATTGAACAAAAGTTAAAAGACTTGAACTGGGACATTAATTACTTGTTTCTTTTTTAACTTTATTGAAAGAAAAAAAATACTTCGTGTGAACTTTTCTATCATGAAATAATTTGTGACCTTTACTAAAAAAAATGGAATAACCGATAAATAAAAAAAATAAAAAAGGCGTGTGATATTAATTTTTTATATAAATAAAAATTAAATAATTATTTTTATCTTTTTCTTTTGTAATGGTTTTAAAAATTATAAAAGTCATCTCAAATTATACGGTCTACCTTTTTGAAATCACACAGCGCATCACTGACTGGGAGGATCATTGGCTCCAAAGTTCCAGTTAATTTTTTTCGGAATTGCGCACTCGAAAATCAGTTGTGGTCAAAAAAACATTATTCAAAAATCGATTTGTGCAAATATTTTTAATATTATTATACAGAGTGTTTCATAATGTTCTTAGGAGTTACAAAAATTCTGTACAAAAAAAGTATTTCACTTACCTAAATGAAAGATCCTCCTCTATGAATCATGAGACCTTGCCGTTGGTGAGGGGGCTTGAGTGCTCAGGGATACAGAGTAGCTGGACCGAAGGTGCAACCATATCGGAGAGGTATCTGTTGAGAGCCAGACTAAGGAATGATTCCTGAAAGAGGGCAGCAGCTCTTTCAGTAGTTGTTAGGGGCGTAAGTCACAATGACTTAAACGGCCATATCAGCATCACTCAGTCCTCTGAGTACTGCGCAGCTGAAAGCAATGGAAAACTACAGCTGTTTTTTTTCCAAGAAAATGTGGCTCTGCATTTTCAAAAGCAATAATGGAGGCGCCTTCCTTGGTAAAATATTCCGGAGGTAAAATAGTCCCCCGTTCGGATCTCCGGGTGGGGACTACTAAGGAAGGGGTCACCAGAAAAGTAAAAAATAACATTCTACGAGTCGGAGCGTGGAATGTTAGAAGCTTAAAAAAGGTTGGTAGGCTAGAGAATTTAAAAAGGGAAATGGATAGGGTAAACGTGGATATAGTAGGAATTAGTGAGGTTCGGTGGGAAGAGGAAGGCGACTTTTGGTCGGGTGACTTTAGAGTAATTAACTCAGCGTCAAATAATGGGCAGGCAGGAGTAGGTTTCGTGATGAACAAGAAAATAGGGAGGAGAGTGGAGTATTTCAAGACGCATAGCGATAGAGTCATTGTAATAAGGATAAATTCAAAACCTAAACCGACAACGATTGTTAACGTCTATATGCCTACAAGCGCCCATGATGATGATGAGGTAGAATGTGTATACGAAGAGATTGATGAAGCAATTAAACACGTAAAAGGAGATGAAAATTTAATAATAGTTGGAGATTGGAATGCAAGCATTGGAAAAGGCAAGGAAGGAAATATAGTGGGTGAATACGGGCTGGGCAAAAGGAATGAAAGAGGGGACCGACTTATAGAGTTTTGCACGAAGTATAATTTAGTAATTGCCAACACCCAATTTAAAAATCATAATAGAAGAATATACACTTGGAAAAAGCCAGGCGATACTGCAAGGTATCAGATAGATTATATCATGGTTAAGCAAAGATTTAGAAATCAACTCGTTGACTGCAAAACTTACCCTGGAGCAGACATTGATAGCGACCATAATTTGGTGATAATGAAATGTAGATTGGGGTTTAAATACTTGAAGAAAAGGTGTCAGATGAATCGGTGGAATTTAGAGAAGCTTGAGGAAGAGGAGGTAAAGAAGATTTTTGAGGAGGACATCGCAAGAGGTCTGAGTAAAAAAGATAAGATAGAAAATGTAGAAGAAGAATGGGAGAATGTTAAAAAGGAAATTCTTAAATCAGCAGAAGCAAACTTAGGCGGAATAAAGAGAACTGGTAGAAAACCTTGGGTTTCAGACGATATATTGCAGCTGATGGATGAACGTAGAAAATATAAGAATGCTAATGATGAAGAAAGTAAAAGGAACTATCGGCAATTAAGAAATGCTATAAACAGGAAGTGCAAACTGGCGAAAGAAGAGTGGATTAAAGAAAAGTGTTCAGAAGTGGAAAGAGAAATGAATATTGGTAAAATAGACGGAGCATACAGGAAAGTTAAGGAAAATTTTGGGGTACATAAATTAAAATCTAATAATGTGTTAAACAAAGATGGTACACCTATATATAATACGAAAGGTAAAGTCGATAGATGGGTGGAATATATTGAAGAGTTATACGGAGGAAATGAATTAGAAAATGGTTTTAAAGAGGAAGAAGAGGAAGTTGAGGAGGATGAAATGGGAGAAACAATACTGAGATCTGAATTTAAGAGAGCATTAAAAGATTTAAATGGCAGAAAGGCTCCTGGAATAGACGGAATACCTGTAGAATTACTGCGCAGTGCAGGGGAGGAGGCGATTGATAGATTATACAAACTGGTGTGTAATATTTATGAAAAAGGGGAATTTCCGTCAGACTTCAAAAAAAGTGTTATAGTAATGATACCAAAGAAATCAGGGGCAGATAAATGTGAAGAATACAGAACAATTAGTTTAACTAGTCATGCATCAAAAATCTTAACTAGAATTCTATACAGAAGAATTGAGAGGAGAGTGGAGGAAGTGTTAGGAGAAGACCAATTTGGTTTCAGGAAAAGTATAGGGACAAGGGAAGCAATTTTAGGCCTCAGATTAATAGTAGAAGGAAGATTAAAGAAAAACAAACCAACATACTTGGCGTTTATAGACCTAGAAAAGGCATTCGATAACGTAGACTGGAATAAAATGTTCAGCATTTAAAAAAAATTAGGGTTCAAATACAGAGATAGAAGAACAATTGCTAACATGTACAGGAACCAAACAGCAACAGTAGCAATTGAAGAACATAAGAAAGAAGCCATAATAAGAAAGGGAGTCCGACAAGGATGTTCTCTATCTCCGTTAC
Organism: Lycorma delicatula; assembly: GCF_047948215.1. Classification (NCBI taxonomy): domain Eukaryota; kingdom Metazoa; phylum Arthropoda; class Insecta; order Hemiptera; family Fulgoridae; genus Lycorma; species Lycorma delicatula. Next base: position 17,390,310 of record NC_134457.1, read on the forward strand.
TTTTTAATCTTTACATGGAACTAGCAGTTAATGATGTTAAAGAACAATTTAGATTCGGAGTAACAGTACAAGGTGAAAAGATAAAGATGCTACGATTTGCTGATGATATAGTAATTCTAGCCGAGAATAAAAAGGATTTAGAAGAAACAATGAACGGCATAGATGAAGTCCTACGCAAGAACTATCGCATGAAAATAAACAAGAACAAAACAAAAGTAATGAAATGTAGTAGAAATAACAAAGATGGACCACTGAATGTGAAAATAGGAGGAGAAAAGATTATGGAGGTAGAAGAATTTTGTTATTTGGGAAGTAGAATTACTAAAGATGGACGAAGCAGGAGCGATATAAAATGCCGAATAGCACAAGCTAAACGAGCCTTCAGTAAGAAATATAAGTTGTTTACATCAAAAATTAATTTAAATGTCAGGAAAAGATTTTTGAAAGTGTATGTTTGGAGTGTCGCTTTATATGGAAGTGAAACTTGGACAATCGGAGTATCTGAGAAGAAAAGGTTAGAAGCTTTTGAAATGTGGTGCTATAGGAGAATGTTAAAAATCAGATGGGTGGATAAAGTGACAAATGAGGAGGTATTGCGGCAAATAGATGAAGAAAGAAGCATTTGGAAAAATATAGTTAAAAGAAGAGACAGACTTATAGGCCACATACTAAGGCATCCTGGAAGAGTCGCTTTAATTTTGGAAGGACAGGTAGAAGGGAAAAATTGTGTAGGCAGGCTACGTTTGGAATATGTAAAACAAATTGTTAGGGATGTAGGATGTAGAGGGTATACTGAAATGAAACGACTAGCACTAGATAGGGAATCTTGGAGAGCTGCATCAAACCAGTCAAATGACTGAAGACAAAAAAAAAAAAAATGAAAGATGTACGAGGTGACGCAGGGACTCAAACAGTTTTTGTTAAATTCTATAAATGTTCAATATGTGCTCCTCTGGTGACACGGCACACATCAACACGAAAGTCTAGCTCTTGCCAAACTCGTTCTAACATGTCATTTTCGATAGAGTTAATCGCATCGATTATGCGATCCTTTAGCTCAGCGATATCGTGCGGCATTGGTGGGATAAACACCTTATGTTTCACGTAACCCCAGAGAAAGAAATCACATGGCGTGAGGTCTGGTGATCTTGGTGGCCACAGCTACGCACGTCCTATCCAGCGCCGAGGTAATATTGTGTTAAGGTAATGTCGAACCTCGTTATGAAAACGGGCAGGACAACCATCTTGCTGGAAAATGAAGTCGTTGAGTAGCTGATGCATAAGCCATAATTGTAACATATCCAGGTGTATCATGCCGATTACTGTCGTTTCCATAAAAAAGAACGACCCATACATTGCCTCACGAAATATTGCACAAAAAACGTTTACTTTCGGAGAATCCCGAATGTGTTCCACATAAGCGTGTGGGTTTTCAGTTCCCCAAACTCGCACGTTATGATGGTTTACTTTGCCGCTGATATGGAAAGCAGCTTCATCGCTGAAAATTATCTTGTTTAGAAAATCATCTTTTCCTGTAACTGTAAACAAAAATCGAGCCTACGTGTTTTATCTCCATCAGAAAGACGCTGGATTAATTGAAGACGGTACGGTTTGCATAATAAACGTTTACGGAGAACTCTCCACACAGTTGTTTTCGGAATTCCTAATTCTCTGCCTGCAGCCGCAGTCGATTTTGACGGGCTGCGAATGGAACTTGCACGCACACGTTCGACATTGACTTCTGTGGTTGATGGATGACCAGTTGATTTTCGCTTGCACAAGCAACCAGTTTCACCGAATTGTTTATACCGTACACGAACTGTATTGTCACTTGGTGGCTCCTTATGAAATTTCAACCGAAACGCGCGTTGCACAGAAATTACTGACTTTGACAAGTGAAATTCTAACACACAAAACGACTTCTCGCTTCCCGTGGCAGCCATTTTCTCTACTGTCGACCATTACGGTAGTCTATACCGTAACACAATTGTTTATGAAGACGAATCGATAGATTGTTATCTCTTTTGTAAAGTGAATGTTGCCAAGTTGTGTCGACCTCAAAGCTAATGTTTATTCATTTATAAGAATCAATTTACTAACCGATTTGCTAAATTAAATAGATTTATTGTGCTTGAAAGTTATGACTATGTAGACATACGCGAACGTGTAGAGAAACGTGTTAATTTAAGTAAATCGTTTAGTATAAGGGTTCTATCGATGAAATAGCTATCTACATTATTCTGTAATATTTTTTTTCTAAATGTACGTAACTGTGTGTGAGTACAAATAATATAAAAATAATAAGAGATTTCTCCCAACTACAGTTCACAAATTTCGAAGATAAAGGTAAAAAAAACAAGACTGCTTTAAAACCTATGAATAGTAATCATTTATGATTTTTACAAAGTTTTATTTTTATATTTTATGCAAAAGCAGAGCTATACCTCTAAAAGGGAAAGTATTGTAATACTGCTTGGTTTGGAACTCGATTGCCCGGTTGACTTGTGCGTTAAGCACCACAGCTACACCAGTCTGCCGACTGTACAAGCGATTTTTTTTAATTTATGTAAGTTGTGAAATTACATTAGTTTAGTCAGTGCCGACAGTCGCCGCCACACCTGCACGAATTAAATGTGGTATGCGTGCGCGCTTTAGTTAGAATCATTGAATTAAAAACTAAAAACCATTATATTTAAATAAAATTATAAATATTTTTAATTTAATCGTGTATGTGTATATGTATGTTAGCCGTGCATAAAAAACAACCCACAATTGTAGAACGCTGTTTTAGCCGCGTGATGGGAAAGTCCTACATGTGTGTTGTCAGCTTTTTTCGGGATACGTCAGTTGGAACCAAATAATCCAAAAATAAAATAGAAATATTTCACACTGATATTAGTGTTATCTATTTTGACCCAATGACTAATTTTATTATGAAGTAAACATTATTAACTGTTAGGTCAATAAGTTATTGTTTGTTGCTTATAAAAGTAATTCGTAAAAAGTACAATAAAAAGTTTATAAAGTGGATGTAATTAAAAAAAATTGTAATCTTACCTTTGAAATTTATCTGTTGATTTTTGTAAAAATTTAACCTAATAGTCTAGCTTATTTAATTGTTGGATTAGTACACAACAATAAACGCAAAAATCACGAGAAGTATAATTATTATTTTTTTTTTTAAAGCAATCTTATCTTTTCACTTAGGACTTAATATTATATGTATTTTCGATTATTCTGAAGTGCATTTATTTAATTTTTTCGATAATTTATGACGTATGATTTTTATTTGTGGTTAATATGATTATTATTTATTTCATAAAATATTAATTATGTGACGCTCCCTTGTAATTTAACACTCTAGGCAACGTACTAGTTTTCTAGACTATTTATAGGCATTATTTAAATTAATAATTTATGAAAATATAAACATAGATTAACATGCAAATACAGGTTTGTAATGCATGTATTACAGAGTGTTCAAAAAATAATATCGGGGTTTTAAATCTATTCAATATCTCTTAACTTCAACTTGAGTAATGAATCACGAATAAAAAGAAAAAGTAACTCTTAGAGTTTTTCCTTACAAATATTCAATGTGAGCACTTCTCGTTATGCTTCAGCGAAGAAAAACGGTGCATAATCTTGGCGTTGGGATGTTGTAAAGAAAACATTTAATTTCGGGGTATCCCTTTCGAACTAAAAGAGTTCATGGAAATTTTCTGCCTCCCAGATACGAACATTTTAGTTCAATGACAAAAAAGAACAGCGAAAGAACAGAACAGTGAAGAACTATGAAAAAACAGAACATATAATTTTTACATTTGTCTAATTTCAATTAGTTAAAGTAAATACAGTATTTATTTTTTGAATATTGAAGGAAATAATTAGAGAAATACTTATTCATATAATTAAAATTTCTAACGAAATTTATTTAGGATTCCTGACACAAAACATGTGTTTAAATAAAGTAAAGAACTTATAAGTAATATTATATTATATATTTATTATTAAAGTAAAGTAATTTATTTATTAATTTTATATATAATAATTAATATTTATTCTATAGTGTCAATACAGAAGAATAACTGTCTATTATTATTTTTATTTTGTCCGTTTAGTTAGTTTTTGTATAAATACTAAATTAATGATCTAATGTCTTGAAATAGAATCAATAGTATCATTTCACTGAATTTGATAAAATTATTCTATAAAAAGAATAATATTTTCATTAACTATATAATTTAAGTTTTTACTGAATCAAAATGAAAATATCGAACACTTATTTTCATAATTTTTACTAAAGATTTAGTAAATAAACGATTTTTATTTTTCTGGTAAACCAATATCGTACTTACTGAACATTTTTGCTACTTACTACAACTATTTACTGAATTTTTTGTAATAAATCCTGACGATGATTATTTTCGATTGTTTTTTTTTTTATTATAACGAGAAGATCTAACCTAAAATATACAAATCTGAGGATGTGGTTCGCGAAACGTCATTAAAAAAACATAAAAAGGAAAAGAAAAAATTGTTCTTTCCTGAATTTTTTAAAAAGAATATAAAAAAGAGAACATTTTTTGTTGCACTTCATTCTAAACTTATTTCTTTTGAAAGTGAGATACAATCCTCTAATTCTTTAATAAAGTGGACAGTTATACAGTTGCATTGTAGTGTGCACCACATCGTTCACAATTTTTTGTGCTGTCCGTATCAAAATTTTATATTAGTTTATATATTAATTTTGTTTCACATCGCTCAAGAAGTTATATGGTGTAAGTGAGAACGTGACGGATCCGTAACCTTGCACGCATCGGTTAAAATCCGAGTTCATATACTTATATTATTTTAACTTTATTTTTTAAATTTAATTATATTGATTTTATTGTTAATTATTAACCTATGTAAAAATTCTTGATTTAAAATGAGAAGTATATAACATTTTATTTCACAATAACTTCAGATTTTTTTTCAATCGGAGGTTAATAATATTTAATAAATCAATATATTTAAATTAAAAAATAAAAATTTGATGTGGACATCACATGACTTCCTTGTACGCCTATTAAATTACAATAACGTTTTTTTAAATGAAAGTACATAACAATTATTTCATAATATTATTATTTCATAAATGCAAACTTATTATTTCATAATAAGTTCTGATATTTTTCATTTTTGTTTTTTATTATTTATTGTAAACATCTTTTCACAAAAAAAAAAGTTAAAAAAAGAAAAAGGAGATGAAATCGGATTCGAACCGATGTGCCTTCCACTTGTATGATCCAAATATTTCATTAATTAAAATGTTATTTGGCTATAACTCTGGAACCAATGAAAATAACTACCACTTCGTGAAAAGCTCTCAATGAAGGCTTATTAGTGTAGTTAAGAAAAAGTCCTAAACCCAATTTTTTGGATTTTGGGCCTTTTTGGAGACCTTCAGTCTAGTCGATTGCAATCAAAAGGGGAGATGCACAACTAAATGTTTTAGTAGTCCTAAATCCAAAATTTCTGTATTCTACGGCTAATTGTTTTTGAGTTACGCGAGATACGTACGTACGTACAGACGTCACGCCGAAACTAATCAAAATGAATTCAGGGATTTAAAAATGGATATTTCGTTGGAATCTGAAAACCAAAATTTTTTGCGATCACAATACTTCTTATATTTCGTACAAGGAAGTAATACATAAATTTTTATATATTCGAATAAAATATTGTTTATATTTGATTGCGAGCCAATATAAGTTAAAAATATAGTTAAAGCAGAAAAAAAGTTAAAAACCCCTTTCGTAAATTATACGTCAAATAAAAAATATTTAATAATTTATGATCTAATTACGAATATCATAATCACTTATAATATTTAATCGAGTAAGATCAGAATGTTTTTGAATTTCGCCTTTAAAGTACTAATTTTTAATAATGCCTGATTTTACACAGATGCAGAATCAGGTAAAATATTAAAAATAAATAAATATATGCTCAAATCGCACGGAACAGTAAATATGTGACACAGTATGAACATCCAAAATTTTTTTTAAATCTATTAATGAATTAATAAAAAATAAATTATTTTTGAGGTATTAATGAATTAATAGAAATGTTTTGGAGTTTCGTACAGCTACACTGTGACAATTCCTCACAGAGTATTGTCTAGTTGCCGAAGTCAATGGTTCCTTAGCAGTTCTAGAGAATATAATGAGATTATTTTTTAATTTCTACTTACAGCCTCTTTTTTAATTTTATTTACATTATAATATTATAGCCTATATAAAAAAAAAAATAATTTACGTTTTTATTTACGCAGTATTTTAATGATCGAGCAAGGTCAACCCTTTCTCATAATTGTGTATTATGTTGAAACCAGACGTATACGCAGTTGTTACAAATATTAACAAGTAATAAATTATCACGTATCCGTTGTGAAAAACAACTAAAAACGTTTTTCTTTTTTTAATTAAACAAAGTCTAAAAATAAAACATTACACTGAAAAGGAAAAAAATAGTTTTTCCAGTACGCCCACAATACAATCGTTAAAATTTATCTTTTTGAATCGGAACCAAATTCAACAAATTCGTAATCCGTATTTCTTGCACTCGTAATTTTGTAATCTGTATTTCGTGTACTGGTAATTGATTTAAAATTTGGCGTCGACTTCAAAACTTTCAAAGATTGTATTGAGGGCTTAGTGGAAAAATTATTTTTTCCTTTTATGAATACTATTTTTACTTCGTTGTACGAAGGAAAGTATTGTGTAAAGGAAGTATTGTGATCGCGAAAAATTTCGATTTTCAGATTTCAACGGAAATATCCATTATGATCATTCTTGAATCCATTTTGACCAGTTTCGGCGTGACGTCTGTAAGTACGTATGTCTCGCATAACTCAAAAATGATTACCCGTAGGATGTTGAAGTTTTGGATTTAGGACTAGACTCGACTGTACACAATTAGGTGCACATTTAGTTGTGCATCTCCCCTCTTTGATTGCAATTGAATGGACCAAAAGTATCAAAAAAAGCCCAAAATCCAAAACATTTTAATTTTGGACTTTTTCTTAACTGCAGTCATAAGCCCTCATTGAGAGCTTTTCAACGATATATCATAAGCGGTAGTTATTTTCATTGATTTCAGAGTTATAACCAAATCAAACTTTAATTAATGAAACTTTAATTAATCAAATCAAACTTTAATCCTTCCCCTTGTAAGGGAAGGCAAATTGGTTCGAATCCGACTTCATCTCCTTTTTTTTTAATTTAAATATATTGATGTATTAATATTTAGTAACCTAATAAATAAATAACAAATAATAAGTAACCTAATAACAATTATTTATTAGTAACCTAATAAATAATATAATAATTCAATAACAAAAAAAAAAAAAAAATATAAGAAGTTATTAGTGAAATAAGATTTTATGTATTTTGCATTTTAAATCAAACATTTTTACATAGGTAAATAATTATTAATAAATCAATATATATGAAAATTAAAAAAAAAATAAATAAAATATACTTATATCAAGTCGATTTCAAACCAATTTGTACACGGATGTGACGCTTTCTCACTACTAGAGCGAGTGAAACAAAATTAATATATAAACTAATATAAAATGCTGATACGGACTCCACAAAAAAATGTGATGCAATGTGGTGTCCACCACAATGCAATTGTGTAATTGTCCACTTTATTAAAGAATTGTAGGATCTTATTTCACTTTCAAATGAAATAAATTTAAATGAAGTGCAGCAAAAAATATGTACGTGTAATTTAATAGGGATACAAGGAAAGGGATAATAAAAGGGAATAATAAATACAAGGAAAGGATAGGGATAATAGGAAGTCATGTAGTGACCACATCAAATTTTTTAAAAAACCTAATTAATTTTATCTTTTAAGTTAGTTCAATTAAAAAAATGATTATTTTAGTCTTTATAATTTCATCAGAAGCTGAAATCTAAGGAAGCCTACAAATCAAACTGCTCGTAAGAGAAAAGAATGTTCTCTTGAAACAAAATATCGTTTTTTGCGGGACAAAATAGCTTATTCAAAAATTGTCCAAGACTATATGTACAAACACAGGTAAGCACTGGTTGGGGTCGAAACGATAACTAGAAATAAAAAAAATTTAAAAAAATCAGTGGATACTAATTTCAAAGGAAAGTGGATTACGAGGAACCCTCGTAAAAAATCTGATGTGGACACCACATGACTTCCTTGTACGCCTATTAAATTACATATATACATTTTTTTAAAATGAAAAGTAAATAAAATTTTATTTCATTAATAACTTCTTATATTTTTTAATTTTTTTTTATTGTTATTATTTACTGTAAAACGTTTTTTATAATCAGAGGATAATAATTATTAATAAATCATGTTTTTTAAAAACTTTTTTATAATCAGAGGTTAATAATAATTATTAATAATCAATATATTTAAATTAAAAAAGTAAAAAAGTTAAAAAAAAGGAGATCAAGTCGAATTCGAACCGTTGTGCCTTCCCCTTGTATGATCCAAATATTTCATTAATCGAAATTTTATTTGGTTATAACTCTGGAACCAATGAAAATAAGTACCACTTATGATATCGTTGAAAATCTCTCAATGAGGGCTTATTAGTGCAGTTAAGAAAACGTCCTAAACCTAATTTTTTTTGGATTTTGGGCTTTTTTTTTGGACACTTTCAGTCTAGTCGATTGAAATCAAAAGGGGAGATGCACAATTAGATGTTACAACAGTCCTTAATTCAAAATTTCGGTATTCTACGGCTAATCCTATTTGAGGTACGCGATATACATACGTACGTACGTTCAGATGTCACGCCGAATCTAGTCAAAATGAATTCAGGGATGGTAAAAATGGATATTTCTGTTGAAATCTGAAAACCTAAATTTTTCGCGACTACGATACTTCCTTTACTTCGTACAAGGAAGTAAAAAAGAAAGTTTGAATTTAAGCAAAACATAACCTACGCTCGCTAACCTCGTCTAATTAACGTTAAATATATACATTTTTCGGGGTTATTTAGTCTTGGGCTATTTTATAATAGGCTATTTTGTCGGGGCTGTTTTGGTCTTGGTCTATTTTAGAATAGGATATTTTTTCGGGGTTATTTTGACTGGTCACGGTTTTTTGCCTGTTACTTTATTTTCTATTGATCGAATTGAATTGTATGACAAAATTGTCATTTTTGCGATCAATACTTGTTTTGTTGGTATGAGATTTGGTGTTTGTAGACTCAAGGAACTAATGATCTGAGTTATTTCTATCCTCGTTATCTGAATAAAATGAATTAAGTGTTTGTAAACATTAGTATGAGATATCACTGTTTCGTTTGGGATGTAAGTTACTTATATGCGCAGATGAAAAATTTGTTCATTTTATAAAAAATTAAAAATTTCTTAATGTTTTTAATTCAGTTTTTAAACCATATATATTTATTTACTGATTTAATTTATAAAGTTTAATTTGAAAAAAGTTTATACCAAACTATTTTTCTAAAGATTTTCGTATAATTTTTTAACGTAACATCACATACATTTTTAAATGAATTTTTTAATTCAATTTTTTATTAAAATTTAAAAACACTAATATAAGTTTTTTTTATTTTTATTTAAATGACGTACACTGAATATCTTTATAACTATTTTCCTTTCATAATTTTGTATAGAATCACATTATACACACACACACACACACACACACACACACACACACACACACACACACACACACACACACACATATATATATATATATACAATTTTTAAAGCACTTTTATTTGATATCCTCACTGGATGAATTTTGAAAAACTTTGTTTCGGATAGATAAAATGGATTTTATTGTCTTGTCTGTCATCTTATTTTCATTAAATATTAATTTAAATTGTATTATCTTGATGATTAAGCCGATTTATTGAATATTTATTTTATTAAAACAGATGCGCCGTTATGAAATTAAAAAAAAAAACACGAAGACTTGTATTTTTTTCCCCAACATAATAATCATTATTCTTTCCTCTTTGAGTAATAGAGTAAAAAAAAAACAAAAACAAAAACAGACATTAATCTTCAGGGTTTTGTGTTAAAATAGTTTCCAGTAATTTAGAAATTGCGTTTTTATTGACCACCCACTGATTGTTAAATTAACTCAGTATTGGGTTTTTATATTTGTCGCTTCGATTAAATATATTTCGACGCAGTTCGAATACGGCTTCTTGGTCAGTTATTTACGACTAAAATTTGTATAGAACGTACATTTGACTTACACTCGTGTTTTTATTATGTCAGAAGTGAATTAAATATTGCTCTATTATTGTAATTAAAAAAAAATCAAAATTATTCAAATTAGTGTTAGTTATAGAAAATAGAACATATAAGTTTTAGTTTACTACGAAATATTTGGTCAGTTGTTATTTTATAAATAATTAATGAAATAACTATTAGTGTTTCATAATTACAAAACTTATTATTTTATATGCTTATGGATTCAAAAAAATGATACTTTTTCGTTTAAGCTTCTTGCTTTTTTCTCATTTTTCACATAAAAATTACTTAATATAGCATGTTTTATAATAACTGATAAATAAAACGTTAGAAAATTACCGTAGTAACCCCTATAACTCAGTCAAAATAACCTAATAATAAATTGGAGAAAACACACTAACATGCTGTTTTATACCGGTCATTTTAAATATTCTCCATATTAACATATTTTACGTATTAAAAATATAAGCTTAATTATAAATATCATGTAATAAAATAATCTACGCTCGCTAACCTTGACTAATTAACAGCAATATTTTGATTTAAATAATAAATAATTGAAATAACTACTGAATTTATCATATCAATAATTAAAACATTACTGTAATTATCAAGGTTAGCGAGCGTAAGTTAAGTTTGGTTATATTATATATATATATATATATATATATATATATATAATTTCTCTGCAACTATCCAAATATCTACTGATTTGGAAGAATTCTGCTCTATTGCACTTTCTTTTTAAAAAAGAGGACTCGTCTATTTCTACCATCATTCTTAAACCACTTATCTTTTTTTGGGTTTTTTAATAAATGATTAGTACACACACACACGCGCGCGCGCGCGCACCTCTCAGGTATATTTTCCAATCCGTTATTGCTTCACTTGACATTAACCTACGCTCGCTTCGCTCGCTAACCTTGATAATTAACAGTAATGTTTTGATTATTTACATATGTTAACATGTTTAAAATTACCGGTATAAAACAGCATGTTAATGTGTTTTCTCTAAGGTTTTACTCATCAATTATTATAAAAAATGCTATATTAAGTAATTTTTATGTGAAAAAATGCGAAAGAAGTAGGGGAGGGTGCAAAACGAAAAAGTACTAAAAAATGAAATATCGACCTCCGCGGCTGATTAGGTAGCGTCTCAGCATTTCGAGCGGAAGTTCGAATCCCGGCCAGGCATGACATCTTTCATACGCTATCAATTTCCACCGGGTTAATGAACATAGCTGTTGATGCCCACTCTTTAATAACAAAAAATAAAGATTATATATCTTTCGATAGATATACGATTTGTTTGATTCGTAACTGACCTGAGGTGCATTTTTTAAATATTCTTGTTCCCATGTTTTATTCGTTTTTTTTAATTTAATTTAAGTTTCTATATAACTACTTCTTAAATTTTATTATTTTTTTTATATTGGTAAATCTTTATTTTTTTAAATTTAATTTACTTATGTTGCAACCAGCGTTAATTTAGGTTTAAAAATATAATTATTGTCTACCTAAATGGAATTAAGTTATGAAGACACGTTAGATATAGTAATCTCTTGCTACACGCGAAGGTTACGTCCCGCGAATACCGAAACCGCAAACATGAAAATTTACATTTATGGAAAAAAGTATTACGTTCTTAAATAATAAAAAACTGAATTATTATTACATAAAGAAAAAAGAGAGATATTTCTCTTCAAAGAAGTATTTTTATGAAACGATTTCATTATCTACTTAAATCGCAAGTTTCATATTTTTACCCCGTTCAAAGTTAAGTTGGTTGCTCCATAAACTAGTGTGCTGATCTCAGCGCTGTAGCGTTCAAGTCTTGATATAATTTTAATTTGGTTATGGAATAAATACTGGAAAATATCCTATAAATCCAGCAATACTTATTGACCAAGTTAATTTATTATTTATATTTATTCCTAAGATCCTGTAATATTCTTTTCTTTTTTCAACACTGATCACTGTAGGACCGCATATAATAGTTAACTTCTGACTAGTTTTTTAGCTCTCCAGAACTCCTTCATTGTTTCACTGTGCCGATTCCTTCTTTCTTCCGATCGTTTTAGATTAATGCATTCTTTGCTTTGCTTCCCAATCTCTTTCAATTCTAAGATTATTTTCCTATGCACTTTTCTGTCTTTTAAATCCGTCATGTTTATGTTTACTATCCTTAGGACCTGCTCTTTAACTTGCTGGAACTATTTAACGTTAGTCTTGTCACAATTACATTTGTCATAAACCTGTTTGAATCCATTCTTGTCAGATGTCCGTAGAATGCTAGTCTTCGCTTTCGTATTGGTTCCGTGATTATATTTAACTCCCGGTAAAGATCCTCATTCTTTCTTAATATTCAACCGTCGTTATTTTTTCTTGGCCCTAGAATTTTCCTTAGTATTTGTCTTTCAACAAGTTACACTTTATCTAATTCCCCTTGGTTCAGAGTTACGCATTCTGCCCCGTATAAAATTCCTGAATGGTTTTGTACTAAATCAAATATAAAACAATCAGATACTTTGGTACTAAAGTTCCAAAAATGGTTAAACCAAATATTAGTTCAACCATTTATCCAGTTCATTTTCAACAGTTTTGTACTCTGTAACTACTGAATTTCTATATCTAGCTACTGAATTTTTCTATACAACTCTGTCTAAGATGAAAACGACAACCGATTAATTGCATTTCAGGCTAAACTAATAGTAATGAGGTATGAATACGCTTTTCGAAATCAACTATTTATATGACGAGTTAATAATCAGTGGTTACAATAAGGGAGCTGAAGGTATGCTAAGTTTTTATTTTGCTCAATGAAGATGAGTAAAATTACATTTAGGATCGTACAAGAGAAATTGAAAAAAAAAATGGTACAAAAGTTTAACTGCAGTACTTTTAAGAAAATTCAGAATAAATCTATATATATATATATATATATATATAAAATGAATGTTTGTTTATTTGTCCTGTATGCGTTCCTATACCATTTATCCGATTGCGATGAAACTGGTGAGTTGTGCGCACTCCCGCGAAGGTTTCTGAATTTTGTGGTGGCGTTGATTCCAACGCCATCCGCTACGTGTCGTTGGGGTCGAAATATTTTGAAAAATTGTATTTATGGTCCGATTTGGCTCATATTCAGATTATGTGTTACTTTCATGGAAAGAAATACCTCTGCAAAAAAAGAAACTGCTAGATAGCCCTGAGGTTGAAATATTTAGAAAAATTGCATTTATGGTCCGATTTGGCTGATATACGGAATATATATTGGTTACTTGAAAAGAAACGTTTTTGAAAAAAAAGCTATACATGTTAGGTGGCGCCGGTGTCGAGATATTTACGAAATAAACAAATATACAAAAATACTTCTTCTATATATATAAAAGGTAATATTCGTATGTGTCCACATTAGAGTAAAAAACTACTGGACCGATTTACGTGCAGATTTTAACAAAATGAACCGCGTTGTCCGGAGAAGGTTTAAAGTTATTGAAATCCTCGATCTGATCAGTAGAAAGAAATTTAGGGGTATTTTATACCGATTACTGTGTTTGGAGAGTAGTTTGAATTAAATCCGATAGGTAGCGCTGTTTTGACAATTGTATTTATTTACATTCTGACTTTAAAAAAGTGAAAGGTCCGTAATATTCAGTTGTTTAATGTTTTGTTAAACTTTCAATTGTGGTAATTTAATCTATATATATATATATATATATAGATTAAATGAGCACAATATATATATATATATATACTCAAATCTAGCAATAGCCAAAGTATTTCCCCGGGTCTGCTAATTATCTATAAATTTTGTTTATTTTATTGGTAATTTAACAAAGTAAATATATCCCTAACCTAAAAAATGCATAATTCTTAATTTTTAGGGTTTTACAACAATTTTTTCGAAAACTACCGGAGATACAATTTTGGAACTTATTTTGTTCTTCACTTTTCATGTACAATTGCATTTAAATCTGGAAAATAAATTTATAACATTTTGCTAAATTTGTGGCCGAAGAGTTTTAGTATAGAATAATTTTATCTTTACAACAAAAATCTGGACGGAATTTTTCGTTAGCCATAACTCGAAAAAATTTTCCAGACCTGTTTAAATGAAATTAAGCATAATTAAATTAATTAAGCAACAATTAGACGAGATATTAACTTTATCTCGGTAATAATATGATCAGCTGTTACAATAAATCCTAACAAAACGGAAGGAGAATTATATCAAATTATTTACCTACTTTATTCAGTTTCTTATATTTCCTTTCACTTTCCTGACATCGTAGCTCTAGGAAAGAAGCCTGAATAGCACACATAGCTCTATACTGTAAGAAGAAAAACATGGTAATCAATCAAAAAATGGAGTATGAATTTTCTTTTAAATTTTCGGCGTTTTATGACTCAAGATCCCCAAAAAGCAACAAGAAAAGAAAATGAGAGTTCGTACTACGTATGAACAAAACGTTTGTTGGCGTATTATGGTTAATAACTTTTGACAGGATAAACTGATTTTGATAATATTTTGTTCAGTAACTCGTGTATATGGAGGGATTTTTTTGGTAAAAATTTGGTGTCAACATCTCCAGAGGGTGAGGCAGGTAGCTTTTTGAGGTCAATTTTCTCAAATGTTTACTTACATAACCTCCACTTTATATTAAGCTAAGTACGTGTATGTATATTTATCTTAGAATTAAAAAAAAAATTTCTCAAAAATCCGCTTTCCACAAAAATTGAAAAACGTTACCTTTTAATTTTATTGGATATTTTTTTAACCAAATTTTTTTCCGTATTCCTTGGGAAAGTAGTAGTGCAAGTTATGAAAAAATACTTTGAGTCAGTAGTGGTGTTGGGGGAGCCGATCAAATTTTAAAATTATAGATTTTTTGAGCTTTTTAAAACGTTTTTTGTTCTATATAGTTATTTTTCCACTATAAAAGAATAAACAACCAATACCAGAAAAGTATTACAATTTTTTTTTCAAATTTTTATGAAAGGATTACGGCTATAAATAAGCGAGATAAACTTCTTTGAACACTTGAATAGAACGAATCAGATTTTAATTTATTTTAGATTCTAGGAAAGTGTGGTATGCACGTGACTGAAAATTTTACCAGTTTGTGATAAAAAAAGAATTTTGTATTATTTTTTGGTTTGTTGTTGAAAAATCATCTGGTGTTTTTATTACTAAATAACAATAATAATAACAACAATTATCAATATTTAACTTCGTTATCGTGAATGAAGATTTGTTATGAATTGTAATCTCATGTTATTGCTTCTGCGCCAGTCATTTTTGTCTGATGAGTTAGTGTATCTTATCTTTAACGTTTACAAAAAATACAATTTACGTATAATAGCAGTATTACATCCTAATAAATAATATGAACACTTATATTTAATGCAATCGATCGTCCAACTGCGTTTAGTGAGACAAAGGTAAGTTATGTTTTTTTAAGGATCAGGACAATGAAAATATTTTGTTTCATGACTATTTACCATTTTTTTTCCTTTTTAGCTTGAAAATATTAATAATTTAAATTATATCTTAAAAAATTGTGTTATTAATTACCAATAATTTTACTTCATAAATTATTATTGGATAGGTTTATTAACTTATCAATTACTAATTATTTCAAAAATAGTATTATTACAATTAAAATAATAATATTAATTTTGAAAAAGTTTAGTTTCATTAATAACGATTAAAGAAAAATTTGAAATGTAATAAATGTAATTTACGTTGAAAGATATTTTAATTGTTCGTTATATTTATGTGATAAGTGTATATGATACAGTACTAAATATCATATGTAAATTTTACATTTGTTCCACTAATTATTTCGATTAGTTAACAAAAAAGAGAATTATTAATACGTAGGTTTTTCATTTTAACTCAAGTAGAATGTAATATAAAATAAATAATTCAACACCTAAAAAATTACTGACACTGTTACTTTACATTTTTATCATAATTTGCGGGTTCATTATGTTTTTAGTATGCACAGAGTTTAGCATTTTATTAAATTATCAAAAAATATTTGTAAATGTAATATATAAATTTATAAATATTGTTTTCGATTCTACGTAAAAAAAAACGTATAAAATAATATATCTGTTTATCTTACTCAGTGGTGTAGAAAGAAAAAAATGTATGATTTTTGTGTAAGATATTTAAGTACGGTCATACTAACAAAATAGGTAAACTGGAACAACGAATAATAATTAAAACAGATTTTTATATTTTGTTTCAGTAACGCATTTCACTTTTATAATAAAATTACATATATTAATAATTTAAGAAAGCTTTCGTAAAAATTACATATTCTTCCTTTTCAGGAAGTTTAGGTACCGTAAAATGATTATATAAAGTAAACGTATAACATTTAGCATAAAGCATTTCCAATGTTATAGAAATAAACTGAATACTGACCTAAAAAATCAGGTCTGTCTTGTACAACATTAACAAAAGAAGCTGACAACACAGTTGTAGGATTTTCTAGTTGTAGAAAGTTCTAGAACTGTGGGTTGTTTCTGATGCACAGTTTACACCACACACACACACACACACACACACACACACACACACACACACGCGCGCGCGCGCGCGCGCACACACACACACACACAACTTAATATAAAATATTTATCATTTATAAAATATTTATCATATTTATCAAACGCGTGCGCATACGGTATTTAATTCGTGCGGGTGTGGCGGTACTAGCGGCGACGGTCGGCACTAACTAAACTAATGTAATTTCACAACTTACATAGAACAAATTACGCTTGTACGGACGGCAGACCTGTGTAGCCGCGAGGCTTAACGCACCAGGTAACCGAGTAAGCTGTGGCGATAGAGTTTGAGACCAGTGGCGGCTTGCGAATAGGCACTGTGGAACTACAGTATCTCCTATTTCCACTTGATATTATCGATAACATTTAATATCCTTTTTTTTTTTTAATTCTTTCTTTATACTTGTACAACATATAATCTTTAAGGTTAATGTCAGCAGCCATCCCCGAATTTATGAAAAAGATACAAAAATCTTTGAATGGAACTGTGCGCTTCACAGTTTCAGCGACGTGGTGTTTGGCTGTTGAGCGCATTTGCACATAGGAAGCTGTACGCGAGGTGGGAGGGATGGGAGCACTGTCGCTCCCGTAGTACCGACCCTGGCGTACTGGGAAGGTAGTTTTTTTTACTCCGCGTGTGTATGGAACGTTCCTTGTTCGTTCCATTTTCTAGTTTAGTCGGTGGAAGGAATATGATAGTGGTTTAGTTGTTTTTTCTGTAGTGATCAAAAGATGGCGGAAAGCAACGGGTCTTTTATTGCCAAATCTGCCCAAAAAAACGCTGGAAGGGCAAAAGAGAAGGTAATTAGTAAAAACGAATTATGTACTTGTTTCTGTGTGCATAGAAATTTAAATTAACCATCATTGGACTATAGTATTTTTAAGCGGACATTTTATTAAGTTATTATCTAATTATACTAAAAAATATTATCTGTTTGACATTTTATTATTCGGTTAAACCGAATACTGCACCATATTCTTGAATGTGATAAAGTGTAGAATTAGATTATTATTCTGTTTCCAACAATTCTATTTGATTCATTTTTTTTCGGTTCTTTTTCTTTACTGGAAACTTTAACTACGGCCTTGAAAAGGCTTATAAATAATTTTCTGAACAGCACCCCCACTAATTTTAGCAACGAGCCCCCACTGTTCGAGACCCAGCCAGACCGAGTCACTTTTTTACACTTTAAATATTATCCATTTATTTAATTTTACCGCTCACCTGTGACGTCACAACATAGCTCACGAAACAGCATTTTATGGGGTGCGGGTGCGATTTGCAAAAATCTTTTTTGCAAATATTGTTTTATTTTTTAATTGTTAACAAGGCTAAGAAAAATATGACCTTAATTAGGCGAAATTTCTAGATACTGAGGGTGACCTTGCTCTACAGCCTCACCCCCGTGAGGTTGAAAATTTATTGGCATAATGTCCCATATACAGAAATAATCTGACCAAGTTTGATCAATATCTATTGTCAATTACATATATTTAACATGTATTATTTTTTAAATAAAATTCTAAATTAAAACAGATTTTGATAATAAAAATGTAATGTCTTACCTTTTTTGATATCAGTATCACTGTTAAAAACAGTTTTGATTTATATTACAGAAATTTTTGTTTTTTGAACGGAAGAAATATCAGCGAGACTCTTACCGTACGGTTTACAATTTCATTGTAATTTTTTTTTTTTTGGTTATCACTGCGTTTTGTTAGATTATTCTTTTACTTTTTTATGAATTACTAACTTATCTTATGGATTAATTATTAAAATTTATTGCCTCTCTAGAACAAAGAAATATAATTTTTTTTAATTTCTCGGCCAATTTTGTTGCTGATATGATTCACTTCATATCATATTTTTCCTTTTTTTTGTAAAACTAATATAATGACCTTCACGAATCGAAGATCCGTGATGTAATATTGCACTTATTACTTTGTAACTGTAACCCTCGATTTTTATCGTAGCCGTGGACACACTTTTTACATTATTATGAAATTAACTTTTTTTTTGTTTTATGTAACAAATCTTTGTTGCAACATTTGCAACACTTTCCTACTTTTCGTGTTTTTTGTGTTTTATTAGCAGCTATAATTTCTTGTAAAGTAATACTTTTATTTTTTTTAATGAAGTGATGGGAATTAACATTTTCATAAGAGCATTTACTATTAAAACAAGCTGTAGTATATTTTCTTTTAAATTTGTATTATTTGACGTGCATTATCAAGTTTTTGTATGCTACCTAGTACTATCAAGTACTGCTACCTAGCAGCGCGATTCGTAAACCTACCTTTTTAAGGAAAAAGTAATATATTAGAGTTCCGAGTTTCATCAAATGGAAAAAAACGTTGTCTAACAAAATTTGAGGTATTTTTTGAAAGAATTCTTTATTACAATTCTAATTGAACTGAAATATAATGTTTTCATTCTTATTTTTCAGTTTTTCGCCCATTTTCATTTCAATTTAAGTTAGGTCATGTTTAGAACTGTAAACATAGTTCGTTGACTTCGTCGTGCCGTCCATTTCTGCGGACTCTTTACCGGCGAAGTTCTAACGAACTTCTTCATTTGGTTCAATGAAGAATACAACGCTCTACTTCTCATTTTTCCTAATAAACCTGGAATAAGCTCCTTATTATTCTCAAGGATGGCTATAATATTCACAAGATTAACTTCTGTCCAAATTTCCTACTATCAAATTACTGTATATTAGTATAATGAACAAATAAGTCATATCAGTTATAAATACATAAAAGTGTTATGAGAATTTTTACTTAGTAAAATACTTATAATTTTAATAAGTAAAATAAAGTTTATATTTAAAGAATAGGTTTTAGTAAAATTACTCATATTATGTTTAAAAATTAGTATATTTTATAACCTACTCACTGGTGTTGGAAGTAGCGTGCTTGTCTGCTTCAACGAAGGATCCAGGTTAGATTTATAATACGGGATCAGGATTATAAATTAGGATCTGGGTTCAACTAGGGTCGGAAAAAATTAATTAAAATAATAATAATAATTTTTTTTTTTTTTTTTTTTGAGGATGAAGGTGGAAATGCATTTACGCACGGAGTGTCGGGCTCCCGCTGATGGTATTATCCAATCACTATCAGCGGACTACCGACTAAAACCACCCCCTTTCTACCAGGGCTCGACCCGGAACCGTTTAACACATTACTTCCGGTCGAGTCCTCCTCTACTAGTCTGTTAGGTGCTACCTAATTTTCAGGACTATCCAGGTCAACCTTTTTGGCCCTGAGTATGTTGCCGACGAATCGGGCTACGCTTTCCCAGCTGCTCAGGTCACGGAGCATCATCGCAACCACGTTGTGGGGACTCAGTGCTCCGTGAATAATAATAATAATAATAATTTTGATGAAGAAAAAAATAATTATAATGATTAGGAGTTTTAATTGTAATTAAATAAATCTGTTTAAAATTTTCATAAACTAAAATTAAATGAAAATTTTTCAATCTATTTAAATATGTTGTTATATATTTAAATATTAAATCTTGTATGCGTGACAGAAATTTTCCGTTCATTAAAAAAAAAAAAAGATCGACCTTAACATATATGTGATTTAAAGTTTAAAATACAATGAATCGTATGCAATAAATATTTTTATTACAATTTATGATTAGAGACTTAAATTACAATATGATAACAATATAATATAATAATTATAAAGCAAACAATCTTTACAGAGCTCTTACTGAAAGAATAGATAATAGCTATTCTTTTTTAAAAATAATTAGATGTAACTGTACCGTACATTAAAAACATTTATTACCGCTCGTTTAGTACAATTCATCATAAAATGTTGAATATTATATACGAAGTTCACGATTATTTAACGAATTTATATGTTATAATTAAAAACTTTAAAAAAATTAAGAAATTCTAAATCTTAAGAAACAAAATTATGTTTTTTTGGAATATAGTTTTTTTAGACTTTTTTCCAAGATATATTAGTCAGTCGATTTCATTCTCCAGTTCATAAATAATGACGTTTTCATTAAAAATATTACAATATTTTTCATTGAAAATATATACATCCTTCTTCTTATTTCGTTGACAATCCTAGGATTAGTTTGCAGTTGATCTACATCTTTCCGGATTTTCAGCAGATCTCTCTAACTTTCTATAAGTACCACGTCCCACGACATCTGGTCGGTATACTTGAGCCTCGATCTTCCTCTAGTACTTTTTCCTGCCACTACACTCTAATTTCGTGTTAGTCAAACCGTCATGTCTATATGTCCTAACAAGTTAGTCCTTTGTTTTAACTTGATCAAGAGTCCAGATTTATCAATGTTAACCAATCTTAATCCTTCCTCATTAGTCACTTTGTCAATCCACTGGATTTTCTTCATTCTGCGGTAGCACATTTCAAAAGCTTTAATTCTTCTAACAAAAAAAATAGATTTAAATAAATTGGAAATGATTTTCGAAAAAAAAGCTTTTATTCCAATCCTTCAATCCCAAAAAAATTATTTTTGTCATACGGACGTTTGGGCGTATATACGTGTATGTATGTTCCCATATATTTTATATTATAATTCTGGAACTTTTTGACCGAGTTTATTCAAAATTGCTAGTCAGATATTACTACATTTGGAAGACAAAGAATGTATTAATGTTTTTCAAAAATTGGAAAAAGGGGTGGTTGTGTTTTGGCCGAAATAAAATTTCACATTTTTACTGAGTCACTTAGCAAAATATCATTCTTACAAAAGTTGAAGTTTTTTTTTTTTATCAACATCACAAATTACCAAAATATTTATTTAATATTCACTCCTTCCCAAAAAAAAATTACTTATATATTTTTCTTTTTTTAGCTATAATCTACTTCAGAAAAAAAATTAATAGGAGATTTTTTTTATCTATATTTTATACATCAATAGGCCTTCAAACCATTATAAAAATGTCTATCTCAATCCAGTGGTATATAACAAATACATTTCATTTTTTTATTATTATAGTTTTCTTTCACGCATGAAGTTAAGTAAATAATATTTGTTAAATCTTGTTTAAATAATTTTTCATTTTCATTGTTCGTAGTACAGTGTTCAAAAAGTGACGCAACCTTATGGCAAAATGAATAAGTTATAATAGTTGTTGAAAGTGGGATCCATTATGCGATTTAGGTAATTCAACACGATGTTGCATGCTCTTAAACACATGTTATTATGTTTGTTGAGGAATTTAAGCGACAAATCGTACAATTTCGCTCTGCTTTTCGGGAAAAGTGTAAGGATGAGTTTTGTGAGCAGCATTATTAGAGTACTCCCACAAGGAAAAGTCAGAATGATAAATCAGGAGACCGAGAAGGCCAAGGGAAACCCCTTCGAAATTACTTGTGTATGAAAACACTAATCCAAGAAAGTCATAGTGTTGTTGGTTGTATGAGCCGTAGAATTTTCCTGTTGAAAACACGTGTATTCTAGCCGGCCTGCTGGTATATTGTTTACAAATTGGTGAACCATTTGTATGAAGCGCTAACTGTTCACTGTCCCATGAAAGAATGTCATGAAGATTCGCCTACGTTAAATTGCACGTCAAACATCCACTTTTTGTCCGTGCAGAGAAGACTTCTGCATCTGAGTGGATTTCCGTACACCAAATGCGTGAATTCTGTCACTGACGTATCCATTAAGGTTAAACGGTGCCTCGTTAGACTGAAACCGATCATCAAATTCTTCCTCATCTGACGATACAGATGAAATGAACCGCTGATAGAAAGCTACACGTTTTTCGGTTTAACAACAACTCGTGAACAACATGAATTCTGTACGGATGCGTCTTTAAACACTTTCACGATGCCGTGTGGGCTCTACCAACAGAGAGACCAGACTGGCTAGATAAGAATCACACAGACGTTTTGGGACTAACAGAATATGCAGATTGCACGTCGATCAACTTTTCTGGTGTTAGCACTTTCAGTCAACCACTTTTGGCTGCATTTATCACATTCCCTGTCTCTTGGGACTTGTTGTGCAGCCGTTTAATGTAAGACTTGTTTGGTGCATCCGTATCATATTTTTTTATGAAGGCATTCTAGGTCTGGGCATAACTGGCACATCTAATCTATTGGGAGACAATGAATATTCTCTGATGCGTTGTGTAATCCATTTTTCTTCAATTTTTCTCGATTAAATCAGCAACATTCGTTTGCTTGGAATTTCTCCCGCCACCACCCCATTCGTTCGCCCTAAAGCATAAGACCGAATGTCTGTGCCACAAACGGCTACTGATCCTCAAACAGTTTAGCGACCATTGTCCTAAATAGCTCCTAGAGCTTACCTAACAGCGTGAGCGGACTAAGCGCGGTGCCATACACCACCGGCTTACGTGTCCCAACTGCTCACTTGTCATATATTTACCAAAATGGGTAGGCGCACCCCGTCAACTACTAAAAATATATATGACATCCATAAATTAAAATTTACTTCGTTTAGACAGCAACGATTATATTTGCAACGAAAGAAGGAAACATTCTTCCATAAAATTTTTTTTCCTGATGCGGGGGGAATCCCATTTACGAACAAAGTATCGGACTCGAAACAGGTTCCGCTAATTGTTATTAAAGTGCGTACGTATGCCTGCGCCCTACCGATTAAACCTAACCACCTCATCAACTCCCCCTCCCGGGACCGGATCCGCAATCAAGTACTACACAGCCCCAGGAGGTGTCTTCGTGCAAGGGAGAATCCGTAGTCTATGTGCATCATCACTGCCGCCCACCTGCGCAAGCGCGGACGAACGACGGCTCCGCAGGAGCTGTCTTTCATTCCCCCCCTCCACCGATCACGTTCTTCCGCCTTCCAGTGGTTCTTCCCATGCTGACACTCGGTCCTGACGCCTTAGCCTGTATTGTTGGGATCCATGAAGGGGACCCACACAGAGTGTCAGTCTTCTTCACGAAAAGATTGCATTTCTTTTTGAACACTCTGTACAGTAGATTTACTTCTGATTTTTAAATACTGCCAACTGAAATTCGTAAGTTATTTTGACTATTTGTATATTTTTCAAACTATTAAATTTTTTTATACGTATTGAAATAGTAATTGACAGTAAATTTCCTTTACAGATAAATTACTTCTTTATTAAAAATCATATCACCTGATATGTTAACGTACTTGATTTATCATTACATTTTGATCCATCTGTAATAATACTTCTGAATAATAATATTTTAAGAGATTAAAATAATATAGTATTATTTTAAATCTTTTTTCAGAAAAAGAATAAAGAAATATATTTTAAAATCCTATTTCGAAACTTAAAAAAATAGATTAGTTATTTCTAAAAAAATTAAATATATTTTAATGAAATATTATTAAAATCGTATATCAGCTCTTATTACAGTTTTATTAGTATATTTTATCCTTGTAAAATGTAAATTATAAGTCTTAGCAAACCTAAAGAGTTTCGTTTATATGTTTTACAAAGTGCTTGTACGTAGCTCAACTTAACTTGTTTTTCTATTCGGTAATGACTAACAAGTTAACTGAATTATCAATATAATTTAAGTAATAATAATAATTTTTAACAATAATAATTAAATTTACATTATATTTTGTAATTTTTATAAATTTAACGTACAGTAAATGGCTTCAGAGGATATTATAACTGTTGAAAATATTGAAAATGATGATGTACAACAAGAAAGCCCTTCGTTACGAAAGAAACTTTGGATGAAAACACCCTTTTCCTCTTTTTCATCCGATTCTTCTGTCGACTCAACTGGAATAAAAAATACTGAAAATCTTCAAATATTACGATATCATCTTCAGAGTTATAAATTTAATGAAGGTGTAAATATTGAAGAAACATTTCAAACTAAGTCTGATTCAAAAAGAGGATTTTTCAGACGTACTTTTTGTAAGGGTAAGTGGTTTTAATAAAACGAATTGTTTTTATATCTATAATATATTTTTTATGTATTAATAAAATAACATTATTTAGATCTTAATGTGTATTTTTTTTTAAATTTTTATTTTTATATTACTGCTAAGTCAGTACATTTTATAAAAAATTTCTGTTAAAGTAATCATACTTGTTTAAAGAAATAACTAAACTTAAATAATTGCACCTTCAAGGATGTAAGCATGCTTAATTCATGCACCTGAATTTTTAAAAAATATTCAGTAAAAAAAAAATATTATTTTCTCACCGATAATCACATTTTAACTTAATTATAAATATACGTGAAGTCGTTTCCTTGCATTAATCACGCACCTACGTTTAGATAAAAAATTTGATATGGATACCAAATGACTACCTTTATTTTTTTTCTTTTACTCCTACTTCCCTGAGCCGGACATACAGTTAAGTAAAACTCGGCCTAGGGAAGCATCCTTAACCCTAAGGGGGCCTCACACCCTCCGGCAGTTCGGCCCCCTCCCACCTGTTGGATCTTTTCTTTCTTTGCCTGCCTCCAATCCCCAGGAGAAGGTAACCGGGCCCGACTATGTCGTTCCCCCCCCCCCCTATAGGGACTGGGCCTCGGTCTTAAATCGTGCTAGCTTCTAACCGCCGAAGAAGGGAACCAGGCCAAACTATGTCGTTCCCTGAACCCCATCCGGTAGCCTGGTCTCGGTCTTTTATTTCCCAGTCCTAGTAATCTCCCTCGGAGTCCCCATCCGTTCACTGGAACCGGCGCACACCTGGGTATGTCGGCCCTCACGGATGGGGTTGTTCGCGAGGGCTCCATGACTTCCTTGTACACATATTAAATTACATACACACATTTTTAAAAATTAAAAGTACATAAAATTTTATTTCATTAATAACTTCTGATATTTTTTCATAGTTTTTTTATTTTTATTGTTATTATTGAATTATTATTTATTATAAACATTTTTTTTACAATTAGAGGTTAATAATTATTAATAAATCAATATATTTAAATTTAAAAAAAAGAATTAAAAAAGAAAAGGAGGGGAAGTCGAATTTGAACCGATGTACCTTCCCCTTATAAGATCCAAATATTTCATTAATTAAAATTTTATTTGTAATTTTAAACTAAAATCCAATTTTTTTTTAATTTTGGGCTTTTTTGGACAATTTTGGTCCAGTCGATTGCAGTCAAAAAGGTATATGCACAACTAGATGATATAACAATCCTAAATCCAAAATTTCAACATTCTACGGCTAATCGTTGCTGAGTTATGCGAGATACATACATACGTATGAACGTACAGAAGTCACATTAGCAAAAATGAATTCAGGGATGGTCAAAATTGATAATTCCGTTGAAATCTGAAAACCGAAATTTTTCGCGATTACAATACTTCCTTTACTCGTACAAGGAAGTAAAAATGTATTTTTACCTTATAATCTTCTGTAACATTATGATGTTGTTTTTAAGACATCAAGATTTTGATTAACCGTTGCGTGACTATGTTGATAACTAATGCTTATCTATGCAGTCTACAGGTCACGCACCACGGTCAATCATAATTTTTTATTTTATCGTCTTAAAAACAATATCACAGTGTATTATAAGGTAAAAATACAGTGATTTAATTATTTCACATTTTTTAATATTCTTTTTCGTCGTGGGTTTTTAAAAATTTTTAATTTTATTATTTTTTATTACTTTTTAAAGATTAGTAAGCCTGTGTCCAACAATGGTTCGTTTATAGGCTGATGATGATGATGAAAGTTTAGTATATTTGACCAGTGCAAATTATTTAATAATCCACACAATAACGTAGCTTTGCTAGAGTTAGAAAGACTTAGAAACATTTAAAAGTCGTTTTGAAGAAACATAATATCTACTGCAGCGCTCTCTGGTGGAACCTGCTCTGAGGTGATACCTATGTAATGCAAAAAACCGCATCAAAGTCGGTCCAGCCGTTTTAGAGAAACACATCTATTGCAGCGTCTCCTTGTGGTTTATAACCGTTAAACATGTCTAAGAATCTCCTCTGAAGTGATAGCTATGTAATGCAAAAATTCGCATCGAAATCGGTCTAGCAGTTTTTGAGGAAAATTGTAACACATATACATATACACATAAACAAACACTCAACCTCTTACCCCAAACGCATATACCGTCCGTTCCGTCGTGGGTAACAAATTAAAAAATATTTAATTAATGGAAAATTATTAAAACAATTCTATTTTATTCATACATTAATGCGTTTAATGAGCAACAATAACAAAGCAAGAAATCTTGAACGCTAATGCAAGTAATCGTACTGTAAAATCATAAGCCACATTATACCAACTTATTAGTCACATTATGAATTCATTGTAAGTTATTAAAATTGTTAGACTCTTTTTACATTATCTAGAACATACGATATAAAATAAAATAAAAGACCATTTAGAAACGTATAAATAATGTACACATCCGGAGGAATCCCTCCTCTCCTGAATAGAATCACAATAAACAAAACAATTTTTATTTTTATTACAAACAAAAACAATTGTTTGTATTTGTTATTGTTTTTAAATGTTAAATCCTTTTGTTTTGTAATACTGAAAATTTTGTTTCGTTTAATGACTAATTAAAATCTAACGTTTTTGAAATGTTTTATTTTTAATAAACTTGGAAATTCTTATATATTTTGTTTAATTTCTGAGTTCTTTATTCATTCTATTTTTACTTAGAATTAAATTCTTTACCGGTATTTTTAAATTTTATCCGTTTAACAAAGTTATTTTACGTCAAACATAAAATAATGTGCTTTTTGACCCCAATCTTTTGTCTTTTCCCCCAGAGTTCTTGAAAATGACTAAAAATCTTTTCTTTTTTTTTCAATTTTTGATTTCATGTAAAACCATAAAATTTACCTCTTAATTTGGGTCCCCAGAATTACAGTCTGGCTTAATTTTACCGAACGCTCAAAAATCAAGGCGAAATCTTTTGCTGACTAATTCTCGCTAACGAAGCGTCTCCTAACCTATGTTTATATGAACCTTTTTCACCGATAGATGTCCTCAAAGTTTGTCACATTATTCTTGAAACACTCGGTATAATAAAATTTATCAAATACAGGAAATGTATTAAAATGTCAAGACTACTCCTGATATCATTAACGTATAAATGACAGCATTTTTATTTTGCAGTGGAATGTGGTAGTAGATTGGAGGAGGAGAGGGGTTCGTCCGGATGTGTACATTATTTACATGTTTCTAAATGGTTTTGTATTTTATTTTATATCATACGTCTAGATATGTAATGTTCGGGAAGCGATGTTTCATCCCTTACATAGCCCTGATCTTGGAGCATCAGATTACCATTTATTTCGATGTTTGCAAAATTCTTTGAATAATAAAATTTTCACTAACGATAGGATGACCTGAAATCGCAATCGGTTCATTTTTTTGCTGATAAGGACCAGAAGTTCTATGAACACGGAATCATAAAAATGGCAAAAGGTTATCGGACAAAATGGGAAATGTATAATTGATTAAAGTTCATTCTTTGTACAATTTTTTTTTGCAATTTTTGCACAACAGTACGCAACCCTTCAAATAAAAATTTAATTCAACGCTATGTAAACATACTGTTTTTCATCTTTAGACAAAAACCGTATAAAAAAATTGAATTTTATTTCATATTACAAAATCGAAATTTTTTCTTGCCAACCAAATTCACTGTAGAAAATATGTTTTTTTCTTTTCATAATAAGCTTATGTGTATTTTTTTATTTTTGTATGCCTTTGTCAGGAGTGATTGTGACTTGTCTCAATCACTTGTCTCAAATATCTCAATATCTCAAATATCTCAATATTGTGACTTGTCTCAAATATCAACGAACACAACAATTATCATACCTAAAACCTTATTCATACATATTCTATTAAATTATGATTATATCAGTTTTTAAATAAGGATTATTATTTGAAAGCGATCAAGAGTATGATAATATAACAAGATACGGCCTTTCAAATAAAAAAAAATTAATTCATGGCTATGGATATATAAAAGTTAATGTTAGAGAAGTTATTGATTCTCAACTACAGATAAAAACCTTAAGACAGAATGTTCATTTTAGTACAAAATTATGCCCAAATTGATAAAAATAAAAAAAAGTACGGAACATTTATCTTCTTTATTATTTCTACTGAATTATAATAGCAAGGATTGGGAATTCTGAGGCTATATGCAGAATATCAATATATATATAAATTCTAATCCATTAAAAAAATCTGATAATGTAGTTGTAGAACTTTACAGTCACGCAACTAAAACCGCAGAAACTAGTTCCGGGAAACTAATGTAATTTTACAACTTATATAGAACAAATTTTGCATGTACGGTCGGCATATTGGTGTTGTCGCGAGGCGTAACACACCAGATACCGAGTCAGCCGGGCGATCGAGTTTGATACCCAACCAGAACCAGTTACTTTTTTACAGTTTAAATATTATTCATTTATTTAATTCTACCGCTCACCTATGACGTCATAACATAACAGAAGTTTAGAGCATTTTTTTTGGGGGTGGGGTGCGATTTCGCAAAAACCTTTCTTTTTTTTAAATATTGTTATTTTTTAATCGTTAACAAATGTGCCTAAGAAAAATATGACCTTAATTAGGTGAAATCTCGAGATACTGAGAGTGACCTTACTCTATAGCCTCATTCCCTTGACCTTTTAAGTTGAAAATTTAACTGAATCAATACATCATACATAAAAGTAATCTGACCAAGTTTGGTCAAAATCGGTCCAGTAGTTCTGGAGATATAAGATGATTTAGTGGTTAACATCGAATATACGTACATATAAGGATTACGTCTGATGATGATACAATTATTCGAATTTGTGTTAAGAATGGAATAATTATTCGGTTGTCAACTTCAATTAGTCGAAATGAAGATAAGTCATTTTGTGGTTTTATATATGATTCAAATTCTATTTTTTTTTGAGTCTGAGTATTCATATGACCATTATCATTGATGTCCGATTGTTTTCAATCAGACTTACCTCCTTTTTTATTAACTTTTTTTTACTAATTTAAATATATTGATTTATTAATAATTATAAATACCGGAAAATAAATAAATATCCGGATTTATTTATAAATACCCGGAAAATTTCCATTCGGTTTTTTGGGTTCCTTAAGCGTCAAAACGTCAAGATCGAGTGAAAACCGTATTTGCACAAATTGGATCGATTACAGCACTTTCCCTTGTAGAGCTGTAGAACTGCTTCAGCGCTATCTAGACGGGAAAGTAAAATTATACATTCGTATTCTATTCTAGTCTTTGACCAGATAAATTTAATTATTGATAGTCATATATGTTTTAGTAGCTGACCCAGTGCGCCTACCCATTTTAGTGATATATGACAAGTGGGTGGTGGGACACGCAAGCGAGTGGTGTATGGTACCACGCTTATTCCGCTCACGCCTTTAGGAGCTAGTTAGGATAGTGGTCGCTAAACTCTTTCGGTGTTCAGTAACCGTTCGTGGCACAGGCATTCGGTGTTATGCTATAGGGTGACCGAATGGGGGTAGTGGCGGGAGAAATGCCAATCAAACCATACGTATTGTATTAAATATTAATTATAAAAACATTTAAATAAGGATTTTTATTTGAAAGCGACCAAGAGAACGATAATAAAATAATATGCAACCCTTCAAACAAAAATTTAATTCAAGGCTATGTAAACATACTGTTTTTCATCTTCAGACAAAAACCGTATAATAAATGTTCATTTTAGTACAAAATTTTAAACAAATAGATAAAATAAAATATGGAGGTAATTAAACTATCTATTTCAAAAGGAAGATACATAAAAGATTGTACACAGAAAATTGATTAAAGTACCTTTATTAAGTATCAGCAGAGATAATAAAATATTTAATGTTTAACAAATTCTAATTCATAAAAAAATATACTATCATGTATTTTCCTCTTAAATGATTTTTTTTAGGCTATAAGTGAAATCTATGTGTTAATAAAAAAAAAGAACATATCAAACGATTTAGATAATTCATTTCTTAGATTAAGCAAAGCATTTAGTGTATCAACGATTTAATTTTTGGTGTTTTAATTTATTTATACGTTCGTTGAAATAAACCTTTAAGATGAACTTCGATGACCTGTTCTTTATCAGCGTACTGTGTAAAATTAATTTGATGGATAAATATCTGTAAAACCGTAATTTATAATATTTGTTTCTGAAAAAGGAAATTAACTATTGGCTGGCTATGAGCATATATCTATTACTTACTAAACTATCCGCAGCAACTAGTAATGTTATCAATAACCAGTTAATTCTATTTTTTTTTGTCTGTAATCATTTGACTGGTTTGATGCAGCTCTCCAAGATTCCCTATCTAGTGCTAGTCGTTTCATTTCGGTGTACCCCCTACATCCTACATTCCTAACAGTTTGTTTTACATGCTCCAAACGTTGCCTGCCTACACAATTTTTCCCTTCTACCTGTCCTTCCAATATTAAAGCGACTATTCCAGGATGCCTTAATATGTGGCCTATAAGTCTTATCTTCTTTTAACTATATTTTTCCAAATGCTTCTTTCTTCATCTATTTGCCGCAATACCTCTTCATTTGTCACTTTATCCACCCATCTGATTTTTAACATTCTCCTATAGCTCCACATTTCAAAAGCTTCTAATCTTTTCTTCTCAAGTACTCCGATCGTCCAAGTTTCACTTACATATAATGTGACGCTCTAAACATATACTTTAAAAAATCTTTTCCTGACATTTAAATTAATTTTTGATGTAAACAAATTATATTTCTTACTGAAGGCTCGTTTCGCTTGTGCTATTCGGCATTTTATATCGCTCCTGCTTCGTCCATCTTTAGTAATTCTACTTCCCAAATAACAAAATTCTTCTACCTCCATAATCTTTTCTCTTCCTATTTTCACATTCAGTGGTCCATCTTTATTATTTCTACTACATCTCATTACCTTCGTTTTGTTCTTGTTTAGTTTCATGCGGTATTTCTTGTGTAGGACTTCATCCATGCCGTTTATTGTTTCTTCTAAATCCTTTTTACTCTCAGCTAGAATTGCTATATCATCAGCAAATCGTAGTATCTTTATTTTTTCACCGTGTACTGTTACTTCGGATCTAAATTGTTTTTTAACATCATTAATTGCTAGTTCTATGTAAAGATTAAAAGGTAACGGGGGTAGGGAACATCCTTGTCAGACTCCCTTTCATGTTCATTCTATAGAATGAACAAATGATGACTACAAGTACATATGCTTAAAACTAATCTTACGCGTAAATTGAAAAAAGTTATGAAAAAAGATAAAAATATAATCATTCTGTTTAAAAGTCTAGCATAATGTGCAAATTGTTTTAATAAAAAAAAACAAAAAAAAACATATATTTTGTTCTTCTACATTTGTCTATTTATAACAATGATCTACTATGTATATAAAATTTAATTATCTACAATAAGAGTAAACTAAACAAGCTACTCTAATAACATAATAAGTCATACTTAACTTTATCATAGGTTTTAATTTTGTAACTAAAACATTTTAATAAATGATCTTTTAATAATTTATTTGATATAGATAAATATAAAATATATGTGATAACACATTATATAATGTATTATTTATTAGAGAATAAATAAGACACACGCCACTTACTACACGTGTACTGAAAAGAATGTCTAATATTTTAAAGAATATTCAAATATTGTTTGTTTTTAATATATTTGTTATATTTAAAAAAAAAACAATAAAATCTGTATTAGAATTTTATTTTTTTTGCAGGATAATAATGTTGCATATACATGAAAATGTTAAAATAGTTAAAAATAATAATAATAATAAATTAAAATAACTCAAATAACTATGAAAAATGATAAAAATTAATGGTTTACATCCTAAACGCCCAATATACAGCCCGCGAGCTGGATACGGAAAATTTTTTCAATATTAGCTTTTTTTATAAGCAGTTGAATAATGGAAAATTAAAAAAAAAAACTTGACAAGAAATATTCAGATCAACTTTTATTTGTGAAAAATCGTTTTCTGTAATGAATCTAAATAAAAGTACAACAAATTCCATAATAAAATTTTGTTTACTTAAATGAATCGAAATATTTTTTTAATTTTAATATTTCGTTCGGTCCGTGAAAAAACGTTTTCTTTCCAATTCGGCTCGGAGGCAAAAACTGTTGGCTACGCCTGGTTTAGATAAAGTGATCGAATCAGAATGAAAAAAAAAAAAATAGCTGACAAAACAGTTGTAAGACTTCTGCAAATGTGGTTTGTTTCTGATGCACGGTTTACAGACACAACTTAATTTAAAATATTTATCATTTTTACTTCCTTGTACAAAGTATTGTTATCGCGAAAAATTTCGATTTTCGGATTTCAACAGAAATATCCATTTTGATCATCCCTGAATTCATTTTCACTAGTTTCGGCGTGACGTTTGTACGTATGTATCTCGCATAACCCAAAAACGATTAACCGTAGAATGTTGAAATTTTGGATTTAGGACTGTTGTAACATCTAGTTGTGTTTCTCACATTTTGATTGAAATCGAATAGACCAACCAAAATCCAAAAAATTTGGATTTTGGATTTTTTCTTAACTGCAGTAATAAGCCCTTATTGAGAGCTTTTCAACGATTGTCATAAGTGGTACTTATTTTCATTGGTTACAGAGTTATAGCCAAATAAAATTTTAATTAATGAAATATTTGGATCTTAGGGGAAGATATATTCTTCAAATCAGACTTCACCTGCTTTTTTTTTTTAACTTTTCTTTTACTTATTTAAATATATTGATTTATTAATAATTATTAAGCTCTAAGTGTAAACAAATTTTTACGATGAATAAAATAATTCAATAACCAAAAAAAATCAGAAGTAATTAATGAAATAAAATGTTATGTACTTTTCATTAAAAAAAAAAAAAATGAGTATATGTAATTTAATAGGCGTACAAGGAAGTCATGTGATTCCACATAAGAATTTTAAAAAAATATAATATTTTTTAATTTTTTTAATTCAATGAATCTAACTAAAGCGCGCGCGCATGCCGTATTTAATTCGAGCGGATGTGGTGAAGGCTTACTAAAATTTAAGTAATTTTAACTTTAAAGGTAACAGTTTTTGTAACTTAAATCCTTCTTTGTCTAATTTTCTTAAATTAATGTATTTTTGATAGTATTATTATTGGATTACCTAGAAAAAAAGTAAAGACCAAAAAAAAAAAAAATTAAGTCAATATTTATAACCGAATCATTAAATAAAGGAAATTCCTTTATTTTTATATTAGCGGCGACGGTGGGCACTAACTAAACTACTGTAATTTCACAACTTACATAGAACAAATTTTGCTTGTACGGTCGGCAGACTGGTGTAGCCGCGAGGGTTAACGTACCAGATACAGATTAACTGGGAGATCGATTTCGAGATCTGGCCAGATAGAGTTACTTTTTTACACTTTAAGTATTATTTATTTATTTCATTTTTAGGGTGGGAGGCGATTTTTCAAAACTTTTTGAAAATATTGTTATTTTTTAATTGTTAAAAAATGTGCCTTAGAAAAATATGACCTTAATTAGGTAAAATATCGAGATACTGTGAGCAGCCGTACTCTACAACCTTACCCCCTTGATATTTTAATTTAAAAATTTAATGACATCATGCTCCATATATAGAAGTAATCTGAGCAAGTTTGTTCAAAATCAGTCCAGTAGTTCTGCAGGTATAAGGTGATTTAGAGGTTAACACCGAACACATGTATATATCACCATAAATATCCGGAAAATTTACATCCGGTTTTTTCTTGGGTGTCATAACGTCAAGATCCGGTGAAAAACCGCATATGCCCAAATTGGACCGATTACAATACTTTCCCTTCTACTGCTATAGCGCTATCTAGACGAGAAAGCAAAAATGGAATTGTTCTACCAATTAAAAAAAGATATTTATAACAAAGAAAATCTCTGTAAAATCCAAAATTGGGTATTGAAATACATTAATTAAACCAGAAGGCCTGTACGCATCAGCATGGATCTTCAGTTTGAAATGAAATGAAATAATAAATGCAATAGAAAAAAGTAAAAGAGAAAAATCACAATAAATGTAGGTGAAAATTAACACAAATTCAGAAGTAATAAAAATACAAATACAATCAAACTGAGAAAATGTCAGATTCCATGTGGAAAAGAAGAGTCTCATTCTTCAGCTAGGATATGAGAATGAATGAGGATTTCAAAACAAATCTTCAACAAAAATGGAGGAAATTGATAGACATCAGTGATTTAATATCATTCATTCATAGTGTTCTGCCATTAGGCCAAGTCCTGTCAGCGGCTGCTGTTCTTCACCTGTTCTATCCTCTGCTAAACTGTTTGTTTCAGAATATTTTCCCTTTTCCATAATCCTGTCCATCATTTGAAATCTCTTCCTTTCCTTCCAATCACCAAGTCTTCTATCGTATCCATTAATAAACACCTTCTTCTCGTACAGTGTTCTAGCCGGTTCCTTTTCCTATATTTATTTACGTTTATCATTTTCTTGTTCTTTCCGATTCTCCTTAATACTTCTTCATTTCCTACATGGTCTGGCAATTTGACATTTGTCATTCTGCACCACACCCACATCTGAAAAGCTGCAATTTGTTTTCTGTCTTCCTTTCTCATCGTCCACGTTTCAGCTCCTTAGAGCATCACATTCCAAGTAAAACATTTCATTTGCTTCTATTCAATATAGAACAGTGTTAAAAAAATTAGACAAGACTTTGAAAACAAGATTTCAAAGGTTTTTCAATTGAAGGAAATAAATAAACCGACAACATTTAGTCAGAAAAGAGAAGGCAAAAACAAAGCAAAAAATTGAGAAAAATTATTGGAAGACCAGGAAAGAAGACGCCCAGAAGAAAGAGAAAAGAACCCAAAATGTTGCTTTATGTGGTTCTTAGTCAGTCAAACCCAAAAAAATAATCGTAATAATACACTTAAACTTCCAAAATTAAATTGTTTTATTGAATTAGTTTTATAAAATTTGTTAAATGTATTTAACCAAGAATTATAAAATAATTTATAATTAGCAAACATATGTTAAATATTTAGTTTTTCAATTTAAGTACGTTTTAAGGGTGTTAAAAATTTCATGGTTATTTTTCATATAATTTTACTCAAAATTAAGGCAATTTCTAAAAATAAATGTCATTAATTCATTTTTACTTTCTCTTTAAGGTGGAAAAGACTATTAACTATGATTTTCAATTTATTTTAATGATGAATTTGTGTTACTGAACTTATATTCAAATCTTGTACATAATAAATGCAGGTTATAATTGACTCTGTAATTTGTTTCACAAAAGCGTACAACAAACCAGAACAATAGTATGATGATTTTAATTTAATTTAGCGCACTCCATTCGAGAAAAAACACTTCTGTTTATTTATAACATAAAAATCAAATAAAAATAACTTGTAATAAAAAAATAAATTAGAAAATTGTGATAAAATTATATATTTATTTTAAAAATTAAAATTTTAAGAAAGTACCTTACTGGTATATTAAAATTTCATCTAGCAAAACAGAAAAAATATTTTTTACCTAAGCTATTTCTTTAATAGCCAATAAGCTGCTGTCTGTTGAACTGGTGTCATCATTTCCCAAATTTATTTACAATATCTTCAATAATATTTTCATATAAACTATCAGTTTCCCATGCTTTTTTCTTATTTAATTGCATCTGAATGCAATTTTTCCAAGTATTTGCATCACTCTATTAACATCTATCAGTAGATTATTATATGTATAAAACAATAATTGTACTTGTACATGGGAGGGACAGAATGATTCAGCCTAAACTACTGCAATATAACTCATGTTGGATTCATATTTATATTTGCTGCACCGTTTTGATATGGCGTGTAAGTGTGAATCCCTCCTCAATTTTGACATTTTTTATGTGTATTTTTCATTTCCCTTTTCTTCATTATTAAAATAAACACATTATTTGTAATTGAGCATCAACCTGTAATTGAGAAGTGAAGAATTAAACTAACAATAGTTGAAGGATTAACTTATTACTTTATTTTAAAACATACTCCTTCCATACTACATTCACATAATTTTTTCTTTGTTTTATTAAATTAAAAAAATTTAGTGTTACCAATTTAAAAAATCATTCACTTGGTGAATTCTGACTGTTAAACTTTTAATTTATCCATTTTCATTTATTAGGTGGTGTTAATAAACAAAACTTTTGATACTGGGCAGAAAATAATCCCTTATAACTTCATAAGCACCCTCTCAACTCTGAACTTGTAACAGTATGGAGCGTGGTTGCTGAATTTCGAATAGTAGGGCCATACATTTTTGAGGAAGAAAGGCAGTCGGTTATAGTAACTTTCAAACATTATGTAAAAATGTTACGGGACTTCTTGTTACCAGAACTTAAACTTGGAAATAAATCAAACTGAAAATTTATTGTTTCAACAAGATGGGATCACTGCTCAGACAACAAGACAATCAATGAATTTCCTTGGAGAAATGTTTCTTGGACGTCTTATTTCATAATGAGGAGACATCAGACCATGGTACAGACCATATCCTATGGTCTGTACCATAGGATAGCATGTGATTTTTTCTCTGGTAATATCTAAAGGCTGAAATCTTTAAACAGAAACCAAAAACTCTTGATAGTTTAAAGGTACTATCCATCAACAAATTGCTGCAATACCATTGGAAATGACAAAAAACTAATGCAGAATTTCAGAGAGAGATAAAGACCTGTGTAGATAGTGAAGGTCGGCATATGAACGACATCATTTTTAAAAATTAATAAAAGGTATGTGAAATAAATAGCAAAAACTGTTCTTTCAGAATATATTTAATTTTTTTTTAATCATATTTGAAATCGGGGAGTTATTTCTATCGAACTCTGTATTATTATTTCTCCTCAATTAACTATAATGTAAAATCTTTTGGTCTCTACATGACAAATTTTCACGGGATGATCAAATAAATCTAATTTACAATAACTGTATTACTTTGAAGCATCCTACATCAGTCATTGTTAGATTTTATTACTGCCATGATCACTCCTATTTCAATACATCTTCAGGCTCATTCTGATTTTATTTTCTAATCAATTCTCAGAGTCCAAAAATGAGATGTCATATCTTTGATTTGTTCCAATAACAATTTACATAAATTAATTTTTAGTGAATTAAAATTTTATAATCCCTCTCTGTCCATTTGACAATAAATTTATGTAATCTATTTTATATTATTTTGTTTATCCTCTGGTATTTATTTGATGTTTTCTTTATTAAAAATGATTTATTTGTTTGTCAAATCAGACAACAAAATTTTTTTCCATTATACCACATAGAATTTTTGAGATATGAGAAAGGACCTAATTAATTTCACTGTGATTTTTAATTAATTACCTAACAATATAATTGATCTGATTTTTCAATAAAATTGAAAAATTTCATT
This sequence comes from Lycorma delicatula, assembly GCF_047948215.1. Classification (NCBI taxonomy): domain Eukaryota; kingdom Metazoa; phylum Arthropoda; class Insecta; order Hemiptera; family Fulgoridae; genus Lycorma; species Lycorma delicatula. The sequence goes on from NC_134457.1 coordinate 17,428,611, forward strand.
TTACAAAAACAATATCTGTTGATGACTTTTTTAAAAATACCAATTAGATTAATCTAATTTCTGTGTAATAGTAATTTAAATTAAAAAATAAAAACTGAGATAATTAGTTTTCTCTGTAATAAAAATATTAGAATGGTAGACAGATAAGGACCTTGAAACTTAAGTTGTTTTAGTAAATGCTAGATAAGGATTTATTTTTGTTTTTATTCTTTGTGTTTCACAATTTCTGTGTATTTAATCCTGTATGTACTATTTTAATATTTATTTAAATACTGTAAGTACAGTAAGTAAATTACACTACTGTAAGACTGTAAGTAAATATTTTGCAATTAATGCCTTCAAAATTTTTATTTTATTCTTACCAGCTTTATTTATTGATTATTTAATCATAATTACATCACTATTATTTTATATAATTATTGTTGTAAAATAACATAAATTATAACCATTACTTAATTTTTTTCTTTGTGATGGTGCTAAAGTTTTGCCAACTATTTTGTTCTACTCTTCCTGAATAATATATTCCTTTTTAAATACCTGTAAAATAGTGTTTTTACTATTTCTGTTAGAATAGTGATGATCTGTATAATGTATAATTTATTTTGATCAGAATAAAGTACAGGTGTTCAAAAAGTGACGCTAACTTATAGGAAATGACTAAGTTACAATAGTTGTAGTGGGCCTCCATTATACGATTCACATAATTGAATTGGGTGTTGCATGACTTAAACACATGTTGTAATGCTTATTACAGAATTGCAATGACACATCGTTCAGCTTCCCTCTGCAATTCGGGAATGGGGTGAGGATGAGCTTTGTAAGCAGCATCCTTAAGGTATCGCCACAAGAAAACGTCAGGAGGGGGTAAATCAGGAGTCCGAGGGGGCCAAACTCCTTCGGAATCATTTTTCAATGAAAACACTGATTCAAGAAAAGAATAATGTTGTTGGCTATGTGAGCCGTAGCATTTTCCTGCTGAAACCATGTAAACTCAAGCAGGTCTGCAGTTGTAGTGTTTACAAATTGTTGCATCATTTGTATACAGCACTTGCTGTTCACTATGTCATGAAAGAATGTCATGAAGATTCGCCTACGTGACATTGCACACCAAACACCCACTTTTTGTCTGTGCAGAGGAGACTCTTTGCGGCTGATGTGGATTTTCTGTCTGTGCATTCATGTATCCATCAATTGGTCTCGTCAGATTGAAACCGATTATAGAGTTCTTTCCCATCGGGTGTTACAAATGTTGGTAGAAAGCTGCATGTATTCCAGTGTCTGTAGGTAACAAATTGTGAACAACACAAATTTTATACGGATGCATCTTTAAAAATTTGTGTGGACACTACTAATGGAGAGACCAGACTGACTAGATAGGCATCGCATAGACTTCTCAGGACTAACAGAATATGCAGCTTCCATGTCGATCAACTTTTCTGGTGTTAGCTCTTTCAATCGTTCACTTCTGGCTGCATCTGCCACATTCCCTGCCTCTTGGAATTTGTCATACAGCCGCTTGATGAAGGACTTGTTTGGTGCATCCACGTTGTACTTTTCTGTGAAGACATTCAAGGTCTGGGCATAACTGGCACATTTAATGTATTGGGAGGCTCTGTTGCATTGCATAACCCATTTTTCCTCACTTTTCCTCAATTAAACATGTAACTAAAGAAGGAAACATTTTTCCATAAGGTTGTGCCATTTTTTGAACATTAGTTATTTATTATAGTACACATGGTTTATTTTTAATTTTCTAATTGTCCTGTCATAAATGTTGGGTGTGAATGGAATCCATGAAACTTAATCTTCTCATTCTTTCTAAATTTTCTCAATTTATCTTTCTCAATGTTATAGACATTCTTCATCATTATGTGTTATTTTTCTAGTGTGATGTTTTTATTTTTCTAATTTTTTTTCCTACTCTATTGTTCATAATTTCATCCAAATATTTACATTTTTAACCAGATTTATTTTTCCCTGTTTTGAGATTGTATAAATTTTTAGGATCATTTTTTATATTTGTCATTATTTTTTCTTTAGAGAAGGATATCTGAAGGGCTGCCTTTTTATGCTGTTTCTTTTAAATTATATACTTGAGAAATTGGTTCATTTTTAGAGCTTGTAAAAGAACCAGATCATCAGAAAAACTAAACACCTTTTCACTTTATCTTTTTGGATTTTATTTGTAGATAACTATTATTCTTTTTTGAAAAGATTATCAAAGTTTTATCTAGCACCTGACTGAAAAGCGGTGGCAATAAAGAATCTCCTTACCATTTCCAATAACTGTATGGTTCCGAAATGGGTCGCTGATTTCTCTTGTAAATTTAACTTTTGAATGTGTCTCAGTAAGATTAATTTTATTAGATGTAAATACTTTTTGTTCTACGTGACTAGAGGGGGAGGTTTTTTACTGAGTGAGAGCCCCGCACTTGCTGTCAGAACTGGCCTGGTGGCAGCTGGCAGAGCTTTTTCCTCCCCCTACAGAAAAAAAAAATTTGATCAGTGCTGTAGTTTATTTTATTTGAATTCATATGCATAGGGAGATAATATATTCATTAAATTGGTATCTAATAGTTTATATGAGATCACACTAGCAAAATAATACTTTTTTATCATTTTGACAATTTTTTATTTTTATTAGAATATTATTATCTTGTTTTCTGTTTTCTTATGTATGTCAGATACTTGATCAAACTAACCAGGGATATCATGCCACAAAGTTGTCTGATGTAATGGAAGGGAAGGGAGAATAAGATAAGAATAGTTATTTACTCGATAGTCAGGCCTCTTTATGTCAGTGTCATAATAAACAAATAAATAAAACATTTTGTATAATGGAGGTTTATTTTTAATTACTTTCATTTAATGAACTATTGTTATTCATATATTATTATAATGTCATTACGACAAAAAAAAGTGTATTTAATTAAATACTGTGGAATTTGAATTTTATTATCAAAGAAACATATTTTCAAGTATAATTTAATGTAAAATAGGGTTTGCAGTGAATAAAAAAGTTTTTTTTTTTATGTAGTTTGAATTATTGTTTTATTAACAATGATGTATTTTCTATGAATATTTTTTTAAATATTTCCTAATGCTTACATTGCACTCCAACTACTGAACAATAAGCACCCCCCCCCCCAAGCCAATAAGATTTGGATGATGTATGACATGGAAATGAAATGTAGTCTTTACAAACTCAGAACAATCATTCCTGAGATGTGTCGATAATTGAACCCCAACCACCAAAGTTTTCAAATCATTTTAAAAGCAACCAAATTTTACTAGTATTTGAACCTGAAAACCTTTGATTTTGAAAATCAGCTGTTAAACAACTGATTTGCAATGAAGAGTTCACCATCAGACCAGTCTGATGAGCTATATGAAAAAATAAAATGCAACATTTTGATATTTGCAGGTTTAATTCCACTGTTATCATAAAAATAAAGAGAAAAGGACAAAAGCGTTTTAAAGTATTTTTTGACACATTAATGAATATTACTAGTTTTTGTATAAAGAAATTCTTTTAACTATTCTTTGAACTTTTTCTATATTATAACAAAGTTGGAACCGATTCAAAAAACATCCATTTGTTTACAACTCACTTGCCTGTAATAACCTTGATACAATGTTGTAACATTATTTTAGAGAATATATTAAAATATCTCATGACTATATAATGATGAATTTTTATCTTTGTGACTTTTAATTGCTATAGCAATTATACAATGTTACTATGTACAAACATGTATTTTTATCAATCTGAGTTTTATTCAAAAGTTAAAACAAAACTATTAAATGTGTATATACAGTAAAATTGTTGAACCAAGGATTCTGTTATCCATGGTTAGTTAAAAGTTATTCAAAATTATTGTTGTTTAAGACAGAATGAAATAAAGTTACTGAAGTGAATCTAAATATTATGAACAATTTTTCTATAAACAAACAGAATATTCTGTGAATTTATAACTGATTATGAAAGAATGTTTCATAAAAAGTGATAACAAACCAAAAATTTCAAGCTATACAGAAAACTAACAAAATTAGTTACATTACTTTTTCAAAACAATTTTAACTTCTGGTTCTGCATAACAATCAGCTTTTACAATAACAATTGACAGATTATTAAATATACCTATTACGAAAAAATTAGATATAACTGTACAATGAAAGTAAACATTAAAAAATTTGACTTTGAAGAAACACATTGAATAAAATAATTGTCATTTTTTCTTAAAATGTTAATTTAATTGAATTTTGTTCCAATTAAAAACTAACAACTAATAACTTTTTCACTGTTAATCTGAAAAACTCAAAGTTTTTTTAATTCTTTTATTTATAGTCGCATCAACAGTTAAAGTCATTAGCAACTTATCAGTGTAATGTAATTTTACTTCTCTCTCTTTTTTTGTTTAGCCCCTGGAACCACCATAAGGTATTACTTATAAGGATGAATGAATAAGGATGATGTATGAAAATAAATGAAGTGTAGTCTTGAACAGTCTCAGGTCAACTGTTTCTGAGATAAGTGGTTAATTGAAACCCAACCATATGTAACTGTACCAGTAAATATATAGTCTTGAACAAACTCAGGCCGACCATTCCTGAGACATGTGATTAATTGAAACCCAACAGCCAAAGAAAATACCAGTATCCATGATCTAGTATTCAAATTCGAATAAAAGCAATTATCTTTATTAGGATTTGAACCTGAGAACTTTGACTTTGAAATCGGCTGATTTGTAACAAGTATACCACTAGACCAACCGGATTAGTTTATTCAAAATTTAAAGAACTGAAAACGTATTATTTTATCTATTTTTAGTACTTTTTTTAGAATCAGTTAATTATTTTTTAATTAATTCATTTTTTTAAAAATCTGTTAGTTTAATTTCATTTTAAATTATGGACGTACTTACTAAAAGAATGTGTACTGCTTGAAAAATAGCAGTTTGAAAAAGGTATAAAAGATGAAGAATGTTTGTATTGATAAAAATAAGAAATACAGCACAGAAATGACATAAAAGTTTTTATTGCATGTGACCTTATGATTCCTCTCTAGAATAGATTAATATGTATATATTTTTTTCAAGATTTCTAAAACATCTTTAAAAATTGTATATTTAAATACATAGAATACCAAAATGAAATCAAACCTAATAACATTACTCATTAACAATCTATATAAACAAAAGACAATCTTCGTTTTGTGTGTGGCCTAATAACACAAAAACTACTGAACCAATTTTGTTGAAAATTTCACAATTTATTATTATTTTTCCCAGGAGTGTTTACGTTATTAGTTCCATAATATTTAACAATTTAATCACATAACTGTCTGAAGAAGTTGATATTGATATTGACAACGATCGATATAGACTGTCGCCGAATGGCTTAGACTGCACGTGGCAATTAATAACCTTGTGGTAGCCCTGAAAAGGGCCGTTTTTGTCGGCTTCGACGGCTCGTAATTAATTGTGGTATCCCTGAAAATGGTAGTTTTTTGCGTTAGCTCTGAGAAGAGCTGTTGGGTCCGGAAGCTGGTTTCCGGCGGAGTCGGGGAGTTGTGGCTCGTCCATTAAAATCAGATCTCATTAAAATAAGATCCATTAAAATCAATTCCCCCTAAGCGGCAATTGGGTCCCCCACTACAGCGTAGCCCCCAGAACACCGCAGTGTCGGTCGTCTTTCGCCGGCGCGGTTCTCCCGAGTGATCTCACGTTGGGCCGGTTTCTGCTGCCGAGTCCGCCAGCCAGGACGATTGAAGCGGTAAGATAGCGTTGGCATCCCCGCCAACATGGGAACCGGAGGTCCCACGCTGAGGCTGCCAGGTAACTTCTGTCTTCTCCAGGTGGTGGTCGACGATGAATTAAAAATTTACTCTCATGCACGTTTTTTTATTGAAGCCTGAAAGTGGTGGGATCGCAGCGCCGCTATGGTGGGAGAACGGCGCGGTCATCTGCGCGGCAGGAGTGACGCTTGTACCAGCGCGTACGTATACTGTGCTCCAGCTGACATCTGAGCTGTTGTCCGCCGATGTTAAATTAGGCATATATATTGTAACAAGTAGTAGTGAGATTGGTGAGGTTTTAACAGGGGTAAACATTATGACAATAGGGGAAGCATTGCAGGTTCCACTAGTATAATAATCAATGATGATGACAAACAAATTAAAACTGTACCAAATCATCAGTATAGATTGAATAATTTTTCAGTTAAAATTTATTCTATTTAAGTTATGTGAAAGGAACTTAAACTGGAACTAATGCATGAAATTCCTGTATAAAATTAAAAAAAAATTATTAAATCTGTGTATTTGATAAAGAATAAGGCTTGGAAAGAATAATATAGAGATGCAGATTAAATTTATTTTTTGAAGTCAGATATAATACTTAATATGCACACATATTTATGAAACACTCATTGATAAAGTTGATGCAAAATAAACAATAAAAATAAACAAATATAACCAAAGATTTTAGAAATCATCATACACAACTAATTAAAACAGCAGGATTTAAAATAACTTTCAGGAGATATAACATTAGAAATCATAATAATACAGAACACAAACACTATGACTAAGCAGTGTACCAAGAAAAAGAACTGTGCAGTTTTAAATTAAATTTAGTTTATACTGCAATTCAGTGTGAGCACCATTTACAACCATGCAACATCAAACCAATAATCCACCTCATTTCACACTCTGATGAGGATGTCTGCAGGAATTGCTTCCATGGCTGCTGTTATTCTTTGGTGCAAATGGACAAGTGACGAAATCTTTTTAGTATACAATATCTTTTATCTAGCCCCAAAAGAAGAAATCTATCAGCGTCAAATCAGCGATAGGAGCTTCAATGCCTATCTAGCCTTTTGGGAACCTGTCTTTGAGTGCAGTTTGCTAACTGCTATTTTTTGTTAAAAAATATGTTCTATTGTTCATTTGATAAAATTAAGGTTTAAACATAAATAAATTTAAAAAAAAGATCAAATTAAGAACTTCCTCATTTTATTGAAGTAAATTAAAAATTGTATGTCATTCAAAATATTGTTATAAAAACGATTGCATTTTAAAAGTAAAAATTGTCTGATACATTGGGAAATTATAGTTTATTTTATATAAATCAATATCACGTTTAAAATTTTTTTAAATGTAAGAGAATGTTTCAATAAATTTTATCACCCTTACACCTTCAGAAATAGCAATTAAACTAATGTATTTTATACATATGCATCTGGTTATTATAAAATATTTCATGAAATTCTATAAACTTGTAAGCAAAAATCTCCAAGTAGTATATATATTTAAATTCCACTGTTTTACTTTCTCAAAAATAAGTTATTAAACAAATTTCAAGGTTAAATATCTATTTTAGTTTCAATTTTACAAATATTTCGTTAATTTATTCTAACTACAACCCGCCAGGTTAAACTTATCATTGCAAAGTCAACTGATTTTCAAAATTGAGAGTCCTAAGGTTCGAGTCCTTGTAAAGAAAGTTGCTTTTGTATGGATTTGAATACTAGACTGTGGATACTGGTGTTCTTTGGTGATTGGATTTCAATTAACCACACTAGGAAGGCAGTGGCAAACCACCCATAAAACCTGTTAGGAAAATCCAAAAATTGGAATCGCCAAGGTTCAAACACGACTGTGGTGAATTATTTGATAATAAATATAAAATTAAATTTATTTGAAATAATGATAAATAAAAGTTTTTTATCTTTTTTTTCTTTTTTATTAAAAGTATCCTTTAAGATTAGCTTAATCATAAGCTATTAAATAAGATTTTTAAAAAATAAAACTGATTTAAAAAAAAGTAAAAATTAAAAAAATATCTTTTGAGCCTTCTCAAGATTTCAAATTTAAGCATACAATGCCAAGTTAAAAACAACATTTAACAACTTACTTATCCCCTTATATACCTCCAACTTCAAAAGCTGAAATATAAAGAATTAAGAACCTATTATTTTTTACTTTTACTGTGGCTATTTAAGTGAGTTTTATTATTATTATTATTAACTATATTTATATTTTTAAAGTTTATTTTGCATTTTTAACCTTTTTTTTTTATTTAAAATTTGGATAGGCCGATAAAAAAACTCTTATGAAGAAAAGCTGAAACCTCTTCAAAAATGCAAAGATGGAAAACCTGTGTCTTGATAAAAAAGAAAAGAATTCTTGATTAAAAAGAAAACAAAAGAACCTACAATATCAGACATGTACAAAACATTTCTTTACTTTTAAGTTTTCCAAGTAATTTTCATGAATTTTCCTTTAAAACTACCAGAATGATGTCAACCTATACATCATTATGTGATAAAAATTCAGCATTAACAAAAATCATAAAAATTAAAGTTGTTTAATCATCTATACATCTATATATATAGGGAAATTATATTATGTTTAAAAAATCTTCCACTTAAGTTATTTGGAAAAATCTACAACTGGCTCTCCACTGGACAAAAGAAATATACAGCAGAACTTCCTGTACTAGACAAGAATCATTAAAATCAGTCTGCTTAGTGAAGTATAAGACTTGAATACACATATATGTATTATATTATATATATACAGGTCAAACTGATAACATTTTCCTGATTTAACACTGATAAGATAAAATACTTTTATTTTTTTCAAAAACTTATTAAAACAAAATGAATGGCAAAGTTATTTGTGGCAAATAACTTTGAATGAATGGCAAAGTTATAAATAAAAGACATAAATAAACAGCAAAGTTATATATCCAATGATTTATGTAGATCAAATGATAATTTTCAAATAAAGAATTTATTTAATAAAATTCATCATTTATCAGTGGTATCAATCAACTCATAGTCAGTGAGGATGTGGGATGATATATATTGCCATTTCCAAAAAAGATATACATATATTTTCCAATTTATTGCTGTTATCTTTACTTAATATTGAATTATTATCAAGCATAATTATGCATAGCCTAATGATATTCGGATATTAATGGAATTTTAATGTGACAATTCAAGAAAATTACTGGGAAAATTTAGAGTTAAAAAAATAAATACATACTCACACACTCCAAAGCGACTTAGGTTGTGCTAGGCAACATTCTTTTTGCATTGCCTAAATATATATATTTTTTCATATTTTAACACATCTGATTTTTTTTTAAAACTAAATCATCTTCAATAAATGCCAATAAAAACTAAAAATTTTCCAATTCTTTTTTACATCTTGATTTTTGAAGTTGTCACCTAATAATAAATTGACTCCAATCTGGGACCTTTTGGATGAAAGGTTGAGACATTACCATTCTACCATGGAGATTGGCATATTATTAATGACAGTACTAAACTGTTGACTAGATAGAGAGGTGAGATTACCTAAAACTTTCTGGCTCACACCTTACAATACTGAAAAAGAACATCCCTGCCTCCCTCAAATAAATGGATTATACAATAAATTGAATACACTAGTATATGCTATTTGTGAAATTGTTACTAGGCGGGTGTTTTCCCCTATGGGGTTGGGATGTTTGTGGAATTGAGAAAATGGGTTAAGAGAGAAGTTTTTATTTTCCTACAAAAAAAATTATTATCATTTTATATTTATGATTAGCATATTTGGTACATTTTAAAGTAATTATTTTAACGATATTTATTAATTCAAAAATGTAAATTTAATTATTTTGATGATACTTATTAATTCAAAAAACGTAAATTTTTGTTTAAATTTTATTTTCAGAAGCTTCTTTTAGAGCAAATCGAAATCATTCTCTTCATGGTCCACTTAGAGTTTTACGTCTTTGTGTTCTGAGTGTTATTTTTCCTGGAATATTAGTTGGAGTTCCATTATATATGAGATATTTTGTTTATGGGGAGCAAGTTTATCCAGTCGGTATGTCTGATATGAGACTTGTAGATCATCGTATATCGACAACATGGTGTCAGGTAAATATTAAACATACTATATAGACTAATGTTTTCTTTGAAATGCACAAAAGTTAAGAAAAATTGATTTATATATATATATACAATTATGTTAAATAAATAAGATTGGACTAAATGAATTAGTTTATAGAAGTAAATGGGCAAGCTAAATATTTCTCTTTTGAAAGGAATTTTATTACAGTACCCTTAAAATTTTATAATAAATGTGAATGATTGTTATTATTTACATATTACACATCCAAAGAAAAAATACCTTCAACAGCCTTAGCCAGGTTAATTTACCTTCCAGATTAATAGTGAAGAAAGATCGTGCATGAATAATCAGTGAACATGATTATGCAATTAGATTAAATGTGGCTGTCATCTTTTAGTAAAATACCATTAGAAACAATATCTACTTATATAAATCTTAGTAAACTAGTTATACTCCTACCTACACTCAGAAAACCTGCTAAAGAGCTGAACAAATGAAAAAAACATCTGTTAAAACCAAAAAAGCCAATAAATTTTGCATAACTTTTTGAGCTTAGTCTGTGATAGTTTTATTTTAAGTACGCCATAGGATTTTTAAATATTAATGATTTGTTTGTTATTATTATTTAAAATTGATTTGATCAATTTTAAAATAGAAACTGAAAAACGATTTTCCATTTTCTCATAATGGAAATTTTCTATTATTTTGAAAATAGATTTTAGATAAACAATTTAGTAAACAATTTTAGAAATTGATTTCTATTATAAATTCCTTTCTAAAGGTTCTGGGTATTTCACTAGGTGATAGAAGATGCAGATTGTATCAAAGTATGCCTCATTTTGAATTTTGTTTCAGCCTTTACTCAAAATACGTGTAACCAATTTTTTAAGAAAAATATAAATACATATATTTCAGGAATAGCAAAATAAACACATTTTTAAAGATATGAAATTTAAAAAAAGAGAATGTTCAGTTTGATCTGATTTTACTCCTTTTACCTGATGGGTTTCAGAACACTTGCAATTAATATCCTGTAGTACGATTTCCATATAAGTAAACATTTCAATTAAATTTTGAGCCTTAATATAAAATCTGTTTAATAATGTTAGAGAAAACTAATAAAATGTGAAATTTATTCCATTTCATCCATTTGTCTACAAAGGTCTAAAATTTAATACAATTAAGATATAGACAGAATTACTTTGGCATAATTTGGTGGTTCAGCTGGTTTAGAAATGCTAAGCAAAATCTAAAAAAAACAATTATTTTGGGTATGACCCAAAATAATTGCTGACAATCCTCTTGCTAGATTGGGGCTAAAATTTAGCAGAAGTTAGAATTTTGTCAACAAATAATTTTCCTATTTTCAGAAGTTTTTAGTAATCCATTTTGAAAATATACAACAAAAACTACAAACAAATTAAGCTAGTTATATTCTCAATTTAATTACCTAATTTTTGAATTCAACTTATATAAAATTTAAGTCAGATTTCTAGCTTTAACGTTCATGGAATCCACAGATATTTATAGAAAAACAGACCAACTTATATGCATGGACATACGTACATTCATCCTTTCAGAATTTTCCATGGGTTTTTTGTGTTTCTTGATTAGAGGGAGTCATGAAACATTTTGACGTTATGTAACATTTGAAGAAACTCCCACTACCAAAATTTTGATCAGTCATCATACTTTCCCTTTTAATTGGCTGTATACTTGGTACACCAATTGTACCAAGGTAAAAGTATTACTGTTATTTTATATCTTTTTCACTATTTCATTCCATACTTTTACGTAGAGGTCAGATGAAATGAAAGATAGAGTCAGATTTTGTTTTCAAGTGTTAAAAGATCCAGTGTAATCTGAACATTAAAAAACTCTGACTCGGTAAGTGTGTCAGAAGGGTGGATTTCCAGTTTTAGTTAACCTTGGAAATATACTCAAAACCCAGTTTGTTTGCTTCTAGCTCTGGTTCCTGTGTACCGATTCACTTGAAAATCAATAGGGCTCTATTTCCAATAGGCTTACATCATTCCACCAAATTTTGTCAAAATTGGTTAAAATTTGCACTCGGTAGAGTAGACGAAAAATCATATACATACGTATATAAGTATATGAACATGTATTGTGCCAAGTACGTAGGCACAGTAACAACTTCCAAATTCTTTGGAAATCTGTTAATAAGTAATAATAATCCATTAAAACTATTACCCTTTTAGAAGAAGTAAAAACTTTCAATAAAACAAGATTTCTGTATTGCTTACCCATCCTTTAAACTTATAGTACGGGTAAATTGAAATTAAGTTATTTTTCTAAAATTATTTAGTTGAATGTAACAAACAAATAATTTTTTAATACAAACATATTCATTAATTGCATTAATTTACAATTATGTTCATACTAAATTAAGTACAAAACTCATAATTATGAACATAGGTAAAAGTATAATTTTTTCAGAAAATTTGCTATCTATAATCTATTTGTACAAAATAATCAAAGCTCTTTTTATGTCCAGTGGGCATAAATAGGCAATTATTTTTAAAGCATGACTCCCCCTAATTAGATACTGATCTTTGTTTATAAGTTTTCAATTCTCTGGAAGTACAATTTGTAGCTTTTAATTAAAAAAATAGAGAATGTTAAAGCTTATATGATGCAATTTATATGTGGATATAAATTGTCAAATGATTTCACAACCATTGTTGTTATTTTCAGTTTTGTTTATGCCCATACTGTTTGACAATGAAAATTATCTATAATTATACTATTTTGAAAAGACAAACAGAAGGAAATTTAATAAATACAAATTATTTAATAACTTACTTCAAAACATCACTAAAGATAATTGTAAAAGCAATTGGAAGTGTTTTGAAGCCACATGTTAAACTTTTTATACTTATTTAAAATGTTGTGTTGATTAAGCTTGTCATTTTAAAAGTTTATAGATTTATTATATTATGATTATTACACTTCAAAAATGAACAAACGTATTAAAAATTAAAGACAATGGAGGTTGATGACCACATGCATACAAATAAATTATACTGAGTACATAGACATATGAAGTAACTTATTCATAGACAACGTTAGTTACTTGACACATATACTGTGTATCTGCCAAATTGAATATATAATTCTACATTATGATACAGTGTTGTCATATTATATGGTGTATATAAAACATTTTTACAAATATGGTGTTCAAATGTTATCCTCAAGGTTGTTTTGACTGTCATCAGTATACCATTAGTAGTTAGTGAAGCCTAGATATCATTGAGTTGGAGTACTAGAATTATGTAAAACAAAAGCCAACTTTTAGCAGCAGAAATATCTATTAATTATTAAAAAAATTTTTCCTGAAAAAAAATCGTTTTCCTCTACATATATATATGTATAGAAGAATTCTCTGTCATATGCAGAAATGATCTGATTAATTGAATTCATGCCTATAGGCAGATATCCATTACAAAAACTATCATTAGATGTTCTGGAATCTATTCCACTTATATTTGGACAAAAATAGGTCAGTAAGAAACTACCTATTACATCCTCATTCCATGATAGAATGAAACTTTTTATTGTTATTTTCATGAGTGTACCAACTTCTTTACATTAGAAAACTCATAAACCTTGGACATTCATCAAAGTATTAGATAAAATGAAAACGAGACCCAGCCAAACCGAGTTACTTTTTTACATTAAATATTATTCATTTATTTAATTCTACTGCTCATCTGTGATGTCACAATATAGCTGTAGTTTACGGCATTTTTTGAGATAGAGGGGCTGTATTGTGCAAAAGTTTTTTTTGCAATTATTGTTATTTTTTAATTGTTAACAAATGTGCCTAAGAAAAATATGACCTGAATTAGACAAAATCTTGGAATACTGACGGTGGTGACCTTACTCTACAGTCTCACCCCCTTGACCTTTTAATTTGAAAATTTATTGACATCATTGCCCCATATAGAAGTAATCTGACTAAGTTTGGTCAAAATCATTCCAGTAGTTCTGGAGGTAGAAGGTGATTTAGAGGTTGGGATATTAAATATTTCCAGATGTAAGAAAATTTACCTTGGTGTGACAATCGAAAAGTCACTACAGTTCAGCGAACACGTTTTGGAGTTGCTGTTAAAGGGCTGAAAGGACTCAAGCGTTAAGTCGTCTGATGACTTCACAGATTGCACTGCTGGTGTCTAAACGTCAAGCCATTATGTAGGCGGTTTTTTCCATTATGTTACATGCTGCACCTGTTTGGAAGGATGCAGTTGGTATACAGAGAAATCTAATCAGAGTAGAGAGAATTCATTGAAGAGCCTTGTTAAGTGTGGTTGCAGCATATCGGACGACTTCTTAAGATGTGGTATGTGTACTGGGCGTTATCTAGTTTTTCTATTAAGAATTTGCCAAACATTTCTTTTTTTCACTTCTTAAACCTCTTCATTTCTAACTGCCAATTAATGTAATTTCCAATATTCTTCTGAAACATTAACATTTCATTAACTTCTATTTTTTAATTTACTGGCTTTTTTATAATCAGTGTTTCATTGCCTCTTAGCAGTTACTCCATCCAAATTTACTTAAAAAAATTCATTCTAATTCTTAAATATATCTTATATTATTTATCTTTTCCTCCTAAAGGTTCTTTGTAATTTATACATAAAAAATACAAAATCTAGCAGGCATTACTTGTCATACTTTAGAAATCTTAAACTCACAGATGGGCAGTAATTGTAGGAGTGTCTGAAGTAACGTTGGCAATTGCTTCATAATAAGTAACAGTATAGTGGAGAGAATAGTGTACTATGACAGGATGTTAAAGATCATCTCAACCTGTACATCAATCTAAACTTTGATTAGTATGAATGTCACAAATTTCCTTCTGTCAGCCTCAGTATGGTTTTTTCCATCAAAGTTAGGATTACTCCTTGTACTTCACACTTGGAGGGATCATGAATTGCAGTATTCATTATAAATGGATAAATATGAACAACAACAAAACGATTAAACTATTATTGCTAACAGCTAACTACTGATTGAAATAATTGAGCTATGCAATCACCATCTGTTTACATTGAGTACATAGGCAGCAGTTCAAAACGAACCTTACTTTAAAAACACACCATACATGTACAATAAAGCATTGTATACAAATGACTAATTATAGAGTATTGAACCCTATTATGGCTATTTATTTCACAATATAATTTACTTTCATTTATTTATATTGTTACAGTAATTTGTTAAAATATTTTGTTTCTACCTATTAGAATAAGAGAATATATGTTATGTTTTTAAATATTTTTTGTTTCATTATCTATTCATGAAGTTTTGTAAGCAGCATTAAACATATTTTAGTCATATGTCATTTAACCTGGTTTAATGCTACTCTCCTCTTGTTCTAATCAGAACATATAAACTACATAAGACAATTTCAGTTATTTGTTTTACATAGACTCTTTACAGTCTTCTTTTTATTCTGTGTATGAGGGCTCATTTTGTAAATAAATAAACCTAATTTTATTTTAAAAATGATTTGGTCATTAACATGTTAATATTCAGGCTTATGTCAGTTCCCTGACTGATTTACCTCAGATTTTTTTTTTTTACTGTTAATAAGCTTTCCTGGACTCTCTTTATACTATAGATCATACATCTCACAGCAGCTTTCTTTAATTTCTATGGTTGTTTTAAAAAAAGATAGCCTTTCAAGGTTGATTTTAGTTTAAAAAAGGTCTGCAGGAGTAAACTTTGACAAGGAATAACATTTGTAGTGTATTTTGCTAAACACTCATTAATAAAAAACTGTATATGAGTATCAGTAGGTAAAGGACCACCTATCAATTATTGTTTCATATCTCCAGCTGTTTTTTTTTTTGCTCATTGCCTATTCCAAACTCTATAACTGTTAAATGAAACTTGTTGTCTGTTGAATTGATATGCAAAAGGAATATTAAGGTAACGTAAGCTTTAAGCTTGGTTTAGAAGTGACCTTTTTGCGCTGGTTTTGGTTGAGATGATGATTTTCCCACCTCTACAATCAAATGACTGTCCTCTAATTCTTATATCATAACTGCATACTCATGTCTCATCAACTTTTATAATATTTTATAAAAGTTTCTGTTGTCATTTCACGAATTAAAAAGTTCCCAACAGGCAATATTGTGTTTTTATTCCTTGCTTAGCAGCTGTGGCATAAATTATTATTATATTATTTTGCCATAATATAATCCATTTTCAGTTTTTTTGGCTAATATCATATCACTTCTGAAATTTTGTAGATAGTTGACCAGCAATTTTTCCTGATATATTTTCAATCACTGTTTGCAATTTAGATTCATGGTTCATTATATACGATACGCATATATTTATGTTAATATTTCTCTAGCCTTCCCGCCAGTTCTGTAACTCAACTCCACCTTGTGTGTCAATTGAGTTTCTAAACTCTGTCAAGTAATGATGTTTATTAGACTTAATACATTCAAACATTTCTTAAATTTGTTAAGAAAAATTGGGAATTTTTATAAAATTTACCGTATCTTTTTCTTTTTTGTCACATTGTTATTTATTTATTTTCAAAATAAACTTCTCAGCTAAATAAACTACTGACATCATTATATATATAATTTCTATTTCTAATTCATTTTTATTTTTAGTTAAAAGAACAATATAATCAATAAATCTTAACACCTAACTTAACACTTCCCTTAAATTGCTACTCTACTGTCAAATTTTTTTCAGACCTTTTATTGTTCTTTCAGTAATATAAGCTTAAAAATACTGAGATTAGATACACTCTTATCTCATTGAATGAGAGGCAATATGTTTCAATATGGAAAGCCATATTGACTTTCCATCTGTATGTATGTACAAAAGAATTGAAAAATAAAAAAAATCATTTGGATTTTAAAATAATAATTTATACATTCCATATATGAATAACTGTCAAATTCAGTTAAAAAAATCATTAACAAAAGTTAATTTTACTGAGTAAAAGGTAAGGAGGAGACCAGGATAACTTCCCTTTTTTTGAGGGATCCACCTCCTCTCTTCTTGAGACCTGTCAAGCATTTCCAAGCAAGAAGTATTGAAACATTTCTGCCTGATAATGGGAATGAGCATGATAAATGAAAAATATGAAAAATGTTCACTATAATTCTATCAACTTTTGTATCTGCAGCATAATAACTTTATGTTGATAGATAATGAATTATTGTTTGAGATATAAAGGCACTCTGATAATATTTCTGATGCTCTATATTTATAGTTTAAAAATGTTATTTAAATATCACTAACCTTTGGTAATTAATTTTATAAATTTATTACCAAAGGTAACAAGTGATATTTAATTGTGTATGTTCATTTTTAAAACAGTTATCATTATTCAGAAGTTTAATTAATTTTCGAAAAACTACTTCAGAGTCAAACAGTGTGGTCAAATGCTACATTCAATGCATACTTGATGGATAGTCAACCCCAGTTTGAAAAAGAATATGAGCATTTACATATGACAAGAGATTTAACAAACCTAGAAGATGATATGAAAGAGTATTGGGGGTTTTACTTATTAAAAGGATCTGTTATCACTGTATCTACATGTGCGAGGTAAGCATAACTGTAAATATTTTTTAATCAAACAAAAAAATTATAAACTCCTGATTAATTGATGATTTTTGTTAATAAATGTATATTAACTATCCTGGTTAGGCATTGCATTTTTCATGTGCAGGGATTGGAACTTTAGAAAAAGAAATATGGGAAAAGAAGAAAAAATAAAATTAATTGTTGTTAATAATTAATAATATGGCATCACACTCTTTATTATTTTTTTTACCCTGCACTCTTCTTTATTGTCTGCTGAACATATCTGATATTTCTATTAATGGCATAACTACACTGTTATGCCAATCAATGTGTAACACAATCAGTGTTATTGTGCCAATCAATGTTATTAAAACAGCGTAATCTATCATGAAACACTAGTCATACAAAAAAATGGCCACGTTTAAAAAAGTAAACACCTGTATGTCAGCCAAACTAGGAAATTTGAGGAGTGAACTGGATTCACTGAACTATAGGCATCTTGATTACAAGAAGCCAGCACGCTGAAGTTGTTGGCTTCAGTTAGAAAAAAAAACTCAGATTAAAAGTTTGTTATATTCAGTGCTACAAATTACTTCTTCACTGTTCACTTCAAGGAGAGCAATGTTGTTCACATATTATATCCATAAATCATTAACATATTGGAACAGTTAATTTATACCAGATAAAACTTTTGAGTTTATATTTTTATCTGAGCATTTGGAATGAGTTTATTTTCCAATTAGTATTTACTAAAGAAAGAGAAGTAAATGTTTTCTTGATTTTAAACTCACTTCCTTGTAAAATTACACTAGAAATTATATCTGAACTAGTACCAAGTGCAATAACTCTTGAGTAATATACTGAATTTTACAAATTGTAATGATTTATTTAAAGTAAAATAATAAACTCAGGTATAAAGAGATAATTAAAAAACTAGTGCAGACCAGAAAATTATTTTCTAGCTTATATTACATAAAAAGAGACCATTTTTAAATTTTATAATAACATAATAACATAAATTTTATGTTATTAAAAACTATTTTGATACTTGTTACATTTACTATTTTAAAATTTTCACTTATCTCTTACAGATGAATAAGAGACAGATTATTTTATTTTAATAAAAAAAAACAAAAAAAACGAGGTGATTTTAGTGTATTATCCAAAAAATAAATCTATTAACAGAAATTAACCAGAGAATGAATGCAAAATAAAAACTATATTAAATGCAATTTTGTATTTTATTTAAGAAAATTGCTTGAATGTATTTTTTAAAAGTTAATTGTTTAAATTTTTTTAGTTATGTGAAATTGGAAAAATTTTTATGATTTAACTAAAATGTAATATATATCACTTAAATTTTAGATACCCAGGAGCTTCTTTAATCTTGATTCGAGGACACAAGCATTTAAGAAATTGTGCATATATTGGTGATGACTCATCAGAAGAAATAGAAGAAATGTATCCAGATGATGGTAACAATACAGTTCATCAAGATCCTCCAAATAAACCAGAAAAAATGACTAAAATGTCAGATGGAGTTGTTGTTTACGGTCAAATGAATACAGCTATTCCTGGTTTCCATCATAAAAAAATTTCGAGTTCAATGAGCAATTCAATCAGCAGAATTCATAAACCAAAAAAAGTTTTAAAAACAGGACTTAAACGTGGTAACAAAATACACTTAGCTTTTGCTGAACTTGGAAATAAATTAGTAAAATATAATTTTGATTTGAATAAGTTGAAATCAAATAATTATTCTCAAACAGGGTATTCAAATAATGAAAATGAAAAGTCAACAATTGATAAAAGTTCTTTAAAATTACCTACTACTGAATCTTCTTCATTACAATCATCTAGAGAAATATATGAAAAGCTCATAAAAAGAATGAAAATGCTTGGTGATAAGGGTAAAAGAGTCTTAGATAAATTAAGACAATTTAATGAGACTACTTCTAATTCTACTAATAGTGAAATAAAAAAAACAACTGATTCACCTGAGATTGATTTGAAACCAAAGCATAAACTTAGACACCTCAGAAAATTATTGAAAGTTAGCAGAAACGAAAATAAAACTGAAATCACTGATGAAATTCAAAGAAAAAGGAGGGAGATACTGTTAAATAATTTGCATAATCCTTTGATACAAGATGAAGAATCTGATACTGCTATGGAAGAAGTAAGTAATTCATCATTTAATACCTTTTTATTAAAACTGAATCTACTTTATTTAGTAAATTTAGATCCATAGGGAGTATAAAATAATGTTTCTAATCTTCCTCCCAAGCAGTATTATATTATCTCACAATTATTTTATGAATGAATTGATGCTCAATGAGTTTTTCTTAATGCTGAAAACATGCGTAGGAACATAAAACAGTAGTTTATAGTAATGCTAGGAACTACTTTCCTTTTGGTTTTCTAAAATTACTTATTTTACAAAATAAGTATTATTAATAAAATTATTTATTTCTCTGAATCTAGTCTGATTATACCTAGATATAAGGGAGCAGCTGGTACTTATTGGCCTCTTCCAACTTTCTAAAAGAGGAAGTCTTATCACTAAGTTCAATTCTCTTATATATCCTTAAATACAGCTTACTGTTGCTTCTTGGGCTTCTTCTTCTTCTCACTCTACCAGTCAAATCCATTTCAATCATTTTTCTTCTAATGTAATCCTCCTCTCTTTCCTTATGTGGCTGAATCATATTTTCTCTTCATTTTTCAGTCACTTCATATTCCTTTAGCGTTCGAAAAACTATCCAATTTTTCATTATGTCCCTCCTCATTAAAGTGTGAAATTTTTATTCCATCACTTGAAAAAATACGAAGTATGTTTGGAATGTAAGGTTTAGGTAGGTAGATAGTTAGGTAGGTTGGTAGATATTTAGTCTGTAGCTCTGAGGAAAACTTTTCGTTTCAAGTTGACACTTTTGTCTTCAAAGGGAAGATAACAAGCCTAGGTAGGGGTAAGTAGTTTGACTGGTTCGTCAGAACTGTGTCCTAATATGAACCAGGCAATTCCTGATACCTTCATGTATGAAGTGCAAGCCTTCATCCAATATCTTGCTAAAAATGAAAAGCCCAGCACATCCACCATAAAATTGTTTCTGTTTATGGTGATGTGATGATGTCTTGTGGTAAGGCAACAAAGTGATGTAGGGAGTTTAAAGATGCTAGAACAAACATTCACTATAAACAGAGGAGCGAAAGATGGTTGATTGTGATAGACAAGTTTGTTGTTAAACTTGAATGACTGATTCGTAAAGATCGTCGTTTCACTGTGGAAGAACTTTACGAAATATATCCAGAAGTCGGTCCAACTGTGCTGTCTAAGACTGTAACCAACCTTTGAATCTTCAAAAACTATATGCGCTGTGGGTACCGAAAATGTTAACAAAACAAATTGAGTTCATTGAGCTAGGGAGTTTCCCAACTATTATGAGATTGAGGGTGAAGAATTCTTTGACTTTATTGCGGTGGGGGATGAAACCTAGATGCCCTGCTACAATCCAGAATACAAAAGGCAATCTATGCAGTGGTGGCATACTGGTTTCTCATCGACAAAAACATTCAAAATCCAACAGTCTGCAAAAAAAACATGACAAAATTTTTCTGGGATGAAAAAAAAATTTTACTTATCAATTTTTTTACTCCAGGTCAATTCATAAATGCCAACAGATACTGTGAGACCCTCTGAAAGCTTCAAAACAAAAAAAGAAGGAAGCTGACAAAGGGAACGTGGGCAGAAAATGCTTTTCAATGGGCGAAGAGGTGAAAAATGCCGTGTGTGAGTGATCAAAGGAGATGGTGGCAAGGACTTATGACGATGGAATACTAAAGTTGATACTCTCCTGATAAAATACTTGGAATTGAATGGTGGATATGTAGAAAAATAATGGCATACTTGTAAATGTCATAAATGTTTTTAATAAACATGATTTTTTTGATTTTTGTAAAATTTTGAATCCTTACTTTCTGAACATACATTGTATTTAAAAATTTAATTAAATTTGTCTATATTTAGTAGATTGTTATTTTAAATAAGTTGTGCTTGCAATAGTAAATAAAGTGCAAAGAAATTCTCTTGCAGAATTCAAATGAAAATAAAGATCTGTTGGTAGCATTGAATACAATATTTTTTACACTACTTAAAAATAATTTATTTATTGATAACTTCAATATTTTGTTAAAAAAAGTAAAAGAATTATTTCATATTGTAATGAGCATGATCAGTTAGTTATTTTTATGAATTAATTGCATTATTATACTCATATAATTAATATATTGGTAGTGGTAAAAAAATGATATGTACAAAGTGTAATTAACGTGATAAGGTGTTTATTAAAAAAAAAGTATTGTTGCCAGTTACTTTTAAAGTTGTCATTAGTCAAAAAAAAAAAAAAAAATGCCAACACCATTAGTGAAATGTATCTAGTATTATAAACTTTGGTTACCATATCAGGAACTTTGGGTACAATACTGGTTCCCATACAATGAAAACCAGTTCATTGAATATGATAAGCCACTGGAATTATCTTCACAACTTCAATATCTTGGATGCTAGTCCCAGAGACATTGCAAGTATGGACTTGCAATAGGTTAGGTTTTTCTATTTCAATGTTTAAATGGTACCGAATTATTCTTCAGTATCACAGAATACTGAATATTCCAAAGTAAGGTTCAATTTAAAATTAAATAGAATATATCAATTTCAATATATTTTTCATCTGATATTTTTGTGTTTTTTTTTTTTAGGATATTCACCAACCAGATGAAATAGCAGATATTAGAGGAACTGTCAATGAGACAACAGCTTATGATAAATCTAATAGTGAGTTTTGGTCTTCATTTTCATCAAGTGAAGAAAGATTACTGAATTGTGAAGGACTGCTTGTAAATTTACCTTTAATGCCACATGAAAGATGCAGTGAATCTCTTGAAGATGAACATCACAGTGAAGCATTTGCTCCCAACAGCATCACGTACAAGTAAGTACAGCTGCTGCCTTTAACATAAATAAAGTGTTTATCTCTAAAATAAAACTAACAAGATCAGTAATGATTACTTGCTAAAATTAAGGTTGATACCTCTAGAACTGATTTATTTCTGGAATTTAAGGCAAGCTTAAGATATGGCAGTAGTTTCAGGACAGGATATAAGGTCAAGAAAAAAGTATTTTATTCTTTCTTTACTGTAATGATTAAAATTACAATGTTTTATCACATAACTGACATCAATTTTTTTCCTTTTTATTATTTTTCTCTCTGTAAATATTTTTTATTGATTTTTGAATTTCTTATTATTTTTTAATAAACTAGTGTACGTGGGTATTCTCATATTCTGGATAAAAACCAATTATAACAAACTATATATGTAATAATAGTATTTTTATATTTTCTTTGAAAAAATATCATTACTTAATTATTTAAATATGAAATTTCTATTTTCTTGTTCTGAGAGCAATCTTCAACAAACTGTGCTCTTAATTTGATCAGTTTTCTCATCAATGATATGAAAATTGCATTTTTTTAGTAACTGGTTCAAATGATTTTTTAAATACAGATAGGTAAATCACTTATAAAGTTCTTGTTGGAAGTATTAATAACTTTTCTTGTTTATGAGTCATTCTGAGAAAAGGACCATTGGATTAGGTGACATATTTTACTGGCAAACACGCTAATCCTAAGTTAAAAATATCTTTTAATACTGTTATGAAGTAAATAAAAATTAGTTTGCTCAATCAGAGATTAATTTTAATTGTAGAAAAAATTATTAAATTTAAATTTGTTCCTTAAATTAAGTATATCTAAAAATTGTTATAATAATAATAATAAAAAATAGAATACTTTTAATATTATAGTAATCTACGTAGTAATTATTTTATAATTAAAGATAAAAACAAAAAATGGATTTTTAAGACAATATTAAATAATTATTACATTTTTAAGCAAATTCAACTCTATAATTTATATTACTTAACTGACAATTATTACTACTGAATATTAAGTTGATTTCCTCTTAAACACAATTAACCCTAAGCAAAAAGACAAATTTAAATTTATTTTCTTGAGAATGTGTAGAAACAGAATTCATAAAGTTACAGAGATAAGAAAAATAACAAATTTTGTCTTATAAGATTAAAAAGAAGTAATTTTACAATTTACCATTATTAAGGGCTATTTTACAGATGGATCATATTTATAATTTACTAAAAAAAACTGTGGCCAACCTTACATGAAAAAAAAAATTACTTCTGAAAAGAGCAAAGCAATTCCTAAGTACAACAAGCATCCATATCAGATTTAGTAGAATAAATGAAAAGTAAAGTGGTTGCTGAAAGCATTTTTCAAAAGTAGAATACGTTTCTATGAATCAACATTACATGCTCACTGAAATACAAAAATATTTAGCTTATCAAAAGATTACAGTTCTATAAGTATACATTATTGTATATTTTATGGGCTGAAGGTTTGAGCGCATAAGTTGTTTGCATTAAACTACTGAGATGTAAAAGCTTTTTTACATTTTTGCTATGATAAATTATACCATTCATTGAAATAAAGAACCGCAATTGTGAGTTTAACTGGTTAACAGCAGTGCTGATCAGTTCTCTAATTAACTAGTAAAATAACTATTCTGTAATGCTGCAGAATCTAGATTCAAATCCAAGAAAAATTTTAATTGGAAAATTTAAATTTCCATGTTACTAGTATATTTCAATCTCAATCTGGTCAATTCTTATTCTTATCTGGTTATTCCAAAATATACATTTCATTGAAATCTGAAAATGATTAAAATAATATGATAAATTCTTCATTTTAAAGAAATAGATATAGTAATATACCATTTTAACATCTATCTCAATTCACTGCAGATTGAAAGAATTTCATTTTGGATTTTTAAAAAATTAAATTGTATCCAGAAGAGATTCAAATTAATCTACAGATTTTTTATTACATCCTCAGTAAAATATAGCTGTAATTATATAACTGTTTTCTACAAAAACACTTTTAAAGTTTTTAATTCAATAAAAACCTAAACAATCATCTCTATCACCAAGTTGTTGCTATAATATCTATTTAATACATATAATTCTATTTTAACCAAGTGTGAGTTTAATTTATCAAAAAAGTTTATCTATTTGAATAAAACATGACTAAGAAATTATTTTACTGGGAAGGAATAATTATTACTATAGAACAATGTATTACTAAATTATAATAATATATTTTTCTTTTTTTTTCAATTAATGTACTTTGCATTAATCTAAATCTTTGAAAAACTTAATTCAGTAAGGAATGTTTGTTTTTAGAAAATAAAAGTCAAAGGAAAATATAATTAAAACGTTTTTTAAATTATTTTTAATTTTAAATGTAAATTATTTAATTTTCTTTATAAAATATAATTATACGAACATTGTAGTTAAATCTAACAAGAAATGATTAATTTAAAGCCAAAAATATGATATGTGAGTGGGTGCAATGTATAATTTTCCATGGAATTTATTTTGTTGTGTGATTTTAATTATTTTATATTATTGTGTGGTTTTAATTATTTTTGTGTAATTCCTATCACTTAAAAAATTAAAAATACATTAAAATTATTTTCCATGCAAGTAAAATTATTTATATAATTTGTTTCTTTCCATTTTCAGGGTTACTAGCAATGGATATTACTTTTTTGTCTTCAATAGTGAGAATGAAGTAAAACCAAATTTCTTAAGAATACACTTCCGGTTAGAGAAAACTACATATGATGTTTCAAAACCACTAGCTTCTTGTAAAAATCAGACAACACCATGTAGTTTACCATTATCATTTTGGTCACAACAAAAGGTGGTATTACAATTGCCAGTAAGAACAAATGATGCATTATGGAATCAAGAATTCTTAGCGATTTCGACATGTGAGCCAAGAACTTCTGTTTATATAGCTTGTGTTATCGCTGTACCTTTATTCATAATATTATTTGCTTTTCAGTAACTATCTTCTGTTTTGTTATTAATGTTGTGTCATATTTCAATTAAATTTGTTTCAAAGATATTTTTTAATAGTTATTACATTAATTCAAAATAGTACAAAATAATTTACCTTTATTAATGTAATATCTTCAAAAATATTTAGAATATGAATATTACCAGAAATTTAAATTATGAAATAAATAAAATCTCTATTAAAAAAAGTAATTTTTAATAGAATTTAAAAAGAAGCAATTAAAAGAAATATTAAATAAACTGACAGTAAATAATCACATAAATAATTTTAAAATATCTTTCTGAAAACTAATAAAAAATTAATTTCATTTAAATTATTCTTTATATAGCTTTTAATTCTGATAAACTTTTAAGTAAATGCAGTTTATTGTTTTATAATACAAAAGTTATCAGTTATTATACATTAATAACTTGATTATTTGACAAATAATCAACTTTCTTACGAATGGAAATATTTTTCTAGAAGATCTTTAGCAATGATGCAGATTTGAATTTCTTTTGAGGAAGCACATTTCTTTGTATTTAGAAAATGAGTTTTTAAGAAAAAAATATTACAAAATATTTATTATGGCTGAAAATGTAGTCACAGTCCACTATTTCTAAATGTTTATCAAAAGTGTATTAAACAGGTCAGAATTTTTGTAAATGTATTCTCTGCAAAAATAACTTTTAATGGAATCCGTAATATATTATGAAATAATAAAAAGTTTAATTAAGATCTTGAAAGTTAAATTGTGATTGGTTTATTATTCTCATTGTACAATATTAAATATGAACCTTCAGAATTCAACTAATTAAATAATAGTGAACTAACTGAACTAATAATAAATTAAATAGTTATATATGTATATATATATATATATATATACTTTAAGAATTAAATATATGTACTGTATTTTTAATATGCATTGTAGAATATTACAGATTATATTTGATTGCATTTTGATATTAACTGTAGTAAGGAGGTAAGTAAGTTTTGTAGGCTAATACTTTTAAGTAAATATTACAATATTACTGTGTTATTAACAAACAACTTATTAAATTAATTAAAGAGGTCTATGTCATACTTGTTAAGATTCAAAATCAATGACAGGCTTCCAAGTGCATGAAATGTTATAAAAATTATGATTTTTATAATAATTTATTGAAAAAACAATAAGTAAATAAATTATTTATTTTAAATTCTAAAAAACAAAATAAATAAATTCCGTAGCCTACAAAAAGAAAATCAAAATTTGAATATTTACAATTACATTTTATTAAGGCAGTGCCAAAACACTGTTAACTTTGTCATTTCTATAAATTTTAGCTGGTAGTGTCTTCTAACATGTTTATATATGTTTATATTTATGATTTGGAAAGTCGAGAGTTACAGCGTTCAAGTCCTAATAAAGCCAGATATTTTTACATGGATTTGAATACTAGATCATGGATACCGGTGTTCTTTGGTGGTTGGGTTTCAATTAACCACACATCTCAGGAATGGTCGAACTGAGAATGTACAAGACTACACTTCATTTACACTCATACATATCATCCTCATTCATTCTCTGAAGAATTATCTGAACGGTAGTTACCGGAGGCTAAACGGGAGAAAGAAAGAAA
This sequence comes from Lycorma delicatula, assembly GCF_047948215.1. Taxonomy (NCBI): domain Eukaryota; kingdom Metazoa; phylum Arthropoda; class Insecta; order Hemiptera; family Fulgoridae; genus Lycorma; species Lycorma delicatula. The sequence continues at coordinate 17,455,706 of NC_134457.1, forward strand.
GAACATGTTTATATTAATGATTCTGTATTATCATAATAAGGGAAAAAACTTTTTCATTTAAGAGGGAGGTAATATTGTGTTGGGCTAGTTGGTTTGAATATAAGCTTGACACATTTCAGGAATGGTCAACCTGAAACTGTACAAGACTACACTTCATTTAAACACACACACATACACCCACCCACACACACACACACACACACACACACACACGCACACACACACACACACTACACTACACTTGATGCATATCATCCTCTGAAGTAATACCTTATGGTGTTTTGGAGGCTAAACAGAAAAAAAAAATTGTATTGAATATAATCTTAATCTAATTTGTTTGAATAAATCACTTCATATGGAAGGATTATTTTAATATGTAATCTTCTCCCCTGTGTTATCTTAACACAGTGGAGGATAAAACACAGTGTATCCAAATGACCTTTCAGTTTATCTTCTTTATTAACTTTGTCTTGTTAATTTAGAGTAAATATTTTTGAGTTCTATACATTAATATTGATTTAAGAAATGTAAAAAGATTACCTCTAGTTGTTAGAAAATAATGATCTTTTCAAGAAATATTTATGTATGAGTTACAGTTTTAAGTAGCCCAATGCTAAGCCATTCTACTACTATGTTTTTTGCATGATGGATAAATGTGTGTTATGTGATTGATTTTTGTAATTCTTTTAAATCAGTGATTACTTGGAAGAAATTTTATCAGATGATGTCCCTGTTTGAGTTGATCTTCTCCTTTCTCTAGCTCATTTTTTCTTTGGATAGGTACTCTTAGAATTGTCAACTATCACTTCTCTATGTGCACCACGCTGGCTTCTCTTACTAACTAACAGTGTTGACTGTTCTTTATTGAGACCAGTAGGATGGCAATCCTGTATATAGGACTATCCAACAGTTTTATAAAAACCCAAATCAGTGGCTTAATGACATTCAAAGAAAACTAATCACCAAAATGGTAAAATTATATGGTGCTTAGTAATAAAATAAAAGCCATCCTTTCTGTTGCTAATGAAGATCTTGGTACTTCTTTTTTAACAACTATTATATGTATGAAAATCCAAAGTACAACAAAAAATCAAAAAGATCATAAAAAGTCATAGTTTCTAATTTTTTATTTATAGGTAGGCTGCATTTATAACAAATATATTTTAAGAGAGTTCAGTGGAATAATAGAACTACAATTAACATTCAAGCAGGGAATTGTTGCCAAAATGTAAATAACCAATTATATGGCTCAGCACAAAGTCCAGAAAGAGCAGTAATACCTAAAAAAAATCCTGTCAAAGAAGGAATATTCTTTGACAGAAAATAATAACTTCATCTTTACATCTATGTCTATTTTATTATCTACACCAGGGCTTCTTAAACTGTGGGTCGCGACCCCCAGGGGGGTCGCGAGACTACTGAAAGGGAGTCGCAAAGATCTGATACTTTTCAATCATTATAAATAAAATTTTAAAATTAGTATACACACTACGTACAAATATAAATACAAATAAAAATCATACAAAATACTATTGTAGTTTTATTATAACTATTTTTTGAAAAAAGTGGCAATGCAAAACTGTTATGTAGGGCCTATAAATGAAAATATGGAAGTAGCATTTAAAATAATAAATACAACGCGCTCCTCGATTTTCAACTGAACGTTCGACATTGATGTCTGGCCGCCGGCGTCAGTGTTTGCAAGATAACTTAGTGATTATAAGTACCCAGACGCCGCGTCGCCTTACACATACAATACGGAAGCATAATCAAGCTAGGCTAGGCGAATCGGCATATTATTTTTATAAAAGAATAATAAAAAAAATTAAATGAAAGCTTCTTTTTCGGCGTCTTTGTGATACGGTGCCTTTGTGCGCTACACACTTTGAACACGCCATGCGTCGGGGTTGATCTGATCGTAATTTGTTGTCATTGCACTGGTAAAGATTCGAGTGTAGTTATTTTTCTGTCTGTACTTCAGTTTGGACTCAGCTTTGTCTTCGTAGTGACATGTGTGTATTTACTGTGTAATTTTCAGTTGGTGTTTTTAATTATTACGTTAAAGTTCAACTACATTTTGTTTAATTATTTATTATTATTTAACCATCATGGATAAATGGCTAATTAAAATTCCAACTAATAAGTCTGCCACGCCGTCACAACCAAGTTGCAGTGCTTCAAATCCGACTTCTAGCAAAACAAAAAAAAGAAAATATGACGAATCATATTTGCAGTATGGCTTCACATGCTCTTCTCACAACAATGAAGAACAACCAGTGTGCTTAATTTGCAAAGTTTTGGCTGCAGAAAGCATGAAACCGTCAAAACTGCAACGACATTTGAATACTAAACATGCAACATTATCAAAAAAGCCAATAGAATATTTTGAGCGTCTTTTGCAAACATCAAATAAAGAAAAGAACACTTTGGAGAAGTATGTTACTTTGAATGATAAATATCTATTGGCATCGTATGAAGTTTCGTATTTGATAGCAAAAACGAAAAAGCCTTTTACTATTGGAGAGCAACTTTTACTACCTGCAGCTATAAGAATGTCTGAAATTGTTCATGGAAAACAGTATGCTGCTGAAATTAGTAAAATTCCATTATCAAATGACACTGTGTCCAAAAGAATTTCAGACATTAGCAATGATCAATTTCAACAGCTTCTTATGAGGCTTAAAGACAGCTCAAAGTTTGCAATACAACTGGACGAGTCGACAGACATTTCAAAAATGGCACAGTTGTTACTTTTTGTAAGATATATTTATGAGGGAAGCATTCATGAAGATATACTGTTTTGTCGTCCTCTGGAAGGTCATACTCGTGGAAAAGATATATATAAAAAAGTAAATGAGTTTTTTGAAAAAGAAGGATTAAATTGGAAAAATTGTGTTGGTGTGTGCACGGACGGTGCTGCAGCAATGACCGGACAAGATCTTGGTTTTACAGCATTTGTTAAAGCTGGAAATGATCATATTACATTTACACATTGTATGATTCACCGAGAGGCACTTGTTAAAAAAATTGCACCAGAATTAAACACTGTGTTTTTTGATGCAGTCAAAATCATTAACTTTATTAAAAGTCGAGCACTTAATAGTCGATTGTTTAAAAATTTGTGCATTGATATGGATTCGGATTATACAAGTTTATTGTTACATGCTGAAGTTAGGTGGCTATCAAAAGGTCGAAGTTTGAAACGATTATTAACTTTAAAAGATGAAGTTCTTATATTTCTAACAGAGCAAAATTCTCATTTGGCCGATTATTTTCAAGATAATTTATGGCTTCTCAAGCTATGCTATTTGGCAGATATTTTTGATAAAATCAATGATATGAATTTATCAATGCAGGGAGTCTGCGTTAATATGTTGATGTTAAAAAATAAACTTGAGGCCTTTGTTAAAAAAATTCTTATATGGAAGAACAGAGTGGAAAGTGGATCGCTCGAAATGTTTCCATTTACTGACGAGTATATAATTAGTAACAATATTTCAAAAAAAGATACTCCTATAACAAAAATTATAGTTAATCATTTGAAGGATATGGAAGTTTACATGCATAGGTATTTTCCCAATGATATCGATACACAACAATGGATTTGCAATCCATTTTCAATTGAAATGGAAGAAATTAATTTTTTAAACTTAAAAGCACAAGAAGAATTTGCCGAATTAACAAGTGATACTACCTTGCGACTTAGATTTTCTCAAGTGCCTGTGCATGAATTTTGGATAGAAATCAAATCAGAATATCCCCTACTATCGGAAATGGCAATGAACAAATTACTGCCATTTTGTACAACATATTTATGTGAATCAGCCTTTTCCACATTAACTTACATAAAATCAAAATACCGTTCAACTTTAATAAACGTTGAAAATTTATTACGATCTGCACTAACTCAAATTGAGCCTAGATTTAATTATTTGTGTAAAAATAAACAATCACATCCGTCACATTAATATTGTTTGATGTTAATAATATGTTTTTATTAAAAAAATTGTTACAAAAGTTTATTTTTTCTATTGAATATATAGATATAGTTTTATGTTTTCTTATAAAAAAATTGTTACAAAAGTTTATTTTTTCTATTGAATAAATATATATATAGTTTTATGTCATTCTATTTATTGTGTTTTATTACGACCGATATCCCGTCAACGTTTCCAATTATATATATGTGAAATGAATGGGTACGTATTCTTTAATCCTTATTTTATTTACATTGTAAAATAGTGCGATATTACATCTACATCTACGGTTAATATATATTTCATTATATGGTGGAGGGGGTCGTTTAAAATTTCCTAAGCTTGAAGGGGGTCGCTATATAAAAAAGTTTAAGAAGCCCTGATCTACACTTTTCTACTTTTTACTCTACACTTTCTTTAATTCTCCTTCATTTAGGTTTTTTAGTTGTAAGTGTTATCAATATACTCATTTTATTAACTAACATTTTTATGAATCTTTCATTAATATTTGATCATTATGCTATGTTGTATTCTTTTATTTATTAAATAATTGTTTTTTCATTCATATCCTTATCTTATTTCAATTTTTACTCTCTTTATTATTAAGGTTTTACCTACATTACCCAAATTATCCTATTCAATTAACTTCTAATCTATCTTCTATCAATCTATTTGAATTTTTTTTTCATTGTTTACAATTTTACTTTACATTTACTTTATGTTTCTGACCTATTTTATCCTCCTTCCATAATCCAGAGGATATCATATCTACTTATATTTAGGTAAATAATTTAATATTTTTCATAATACTGTTCTATATCAATAAAAAAAAATTGAATATATGTAGAGAACGATTAAGAATTCTCCTGATTTGATTACACACTTAAAGGTTATTTTGGTTTTATGACTTTTCAATCACATTTATGAAGTATATTTAAATTACAACTTTGTCATGTTAGTAATAGTTTATTTAAAGATAGTTTCTCTTTATTAAATAAAGAGAACTTCAGAAGATTTGTTTCTCCTTGTAAACACATCTTTTTGATTCATTAAGTTCTTGCCAAATATTTCATTGCCCACTTTTTCAGTTTAGTAAGGAAAACCTAGCAGTATATATTATATAACACTGATTGTTTTAATTTAAACAGGAATATTATCTAAAGCAAGAAGTGTTTTATATTAATAAAATATTATTATTTAAAAAAATATTTGATTACATTTTTCTTAACTTGTATGTATATATGTATATTTATAATGGTGAATATACGTTGCATATGTATTTCAGAAGTAACAATTTTTTTGTATAATTGATTAATTTTCCTCAAAGCAATCTGAATACGTTGTAATTCAACTTAGTTTTTGTAAGTTTTATTTATTATTAATATTCACTTTTTTATTGATAAATTTTCTTAAAATCTGTGCTTGTTATTACCCTTTCTTAGAACTGATAAATTCATTTCATCTAAATTTAATAGTTTTTTGAATTACCTTTATAATTACACTTTCCTCTTGTTTAGTCATGTGTTACCTCATTTTCTCCTTTCCCCAAATCATATTTTTGATTCATTACTAGTTTAAATGTTTTAATATACATCAGGTTTTTTCTATTTTTTTTTTTGTTTGGAATATAAAAAAAAACTTTTTTCTTAATTTACTTTATAATCAGTATTTTTAGGACACATTCAGCATGTCTTTTTCTAAAATTATTGAAAGATAAAACTGTTTTAAATGAGGTAGTGAACAAACATGCTTATATAATGAACAAACATGCTTATATAATGAACAAACATGCTTATATAATATCCACAAATATGAAAAATGTATACATACTTTGATTGATAACTCAAGTTTGACTGATTCATGTTAAATTATGAAATATTGCTTTATTTTTTTGAATTTATTTATCAGTTTTTTAAAATTTTAATTAGTTAATCTTTTAAGTGTTTTTTTCTTTTAATTAGAATAATTTCATATATTGAATTTTGAACTTGCAATAATAGTTATTGCGTAAGTTCATTCAACTATAATAAATCATTGCAAGGTATACCCCAAATAAATAATAAGTTCAAGGAATAAGATAATAATACAATTTATTATAATTATTGTTTTGCTTTAAAAAAAAAACTATTTAGCAGAAAAAAAATATATAAACAGTTTTTGTACAATATAATGAATGATACAAACTTATATTATTTATTTGGCATAAGATAAGTAACAGATATCCATGTTAGATATTACATATCTACATCTACAATATATAATATCTGTGTAATATGAAAGTAACCTAAATCTTCTACTAAAATGTGAATGTAGAAGATTATATTTAGTAAGACTGCATAAGTGATTTATATTTTGTCTGTATTAGTGATATAAATGATAAACTTAATTGTTACACTGACTTACACATATATTAGGCAATTTTCTGCACATCCATGCATGTATTTAGAATTTTCTGTTTTAAATGATTTGAGAATAAAAAACTTGATTATATTTTAAAAGATAAATGTTAATTTTTATTAAATAATTATTATGTTGGATGATAATATATACATGTATAGTGTATATATGTATGTATGTATGTATGTATGTTTTATATATATATATATATATATACACATGAGATTAGTATGATATATAATTTTGAAGTGTATTCTAATATATGAAATGTACAATGTAAAATATTTATTAATGTTATTTTTAATAAAAAAAAAAAAGTTACTTGATGTTTTATAATTATAGTTTTATTTAGTTGTAAGTTTGATACAGGGATATAAGTGAGATTATATTCTATTTTAAGACTGTTATTAGATATTAGTATTAGTAAATAATCCTAGCAATTAAATTTACATGATCTCAGAATGATTATAATCTTATAATGTTAACAATAATGTAAATATTTTTTTCTGTTACATTTCTTAATTTTTTGTAATTTTTTTTATATGAATCTAAATAAATCATGTATTTTTAGTTTTATTTTATTACACCTTTAATAAAATCCATAATAGTTGTATAAAATCACCTTCAAAATGAAAATATTTTGTTGATTTTTACTTCCATTTGTTGATTCTTTCACACCTTAGAGATGTGTGACTGATTTGAATAAAATTAAAAAAAAGCCAACAATATTTTAGTTAACAGCAAATTAATAGTAGATACAGAATTTTTTTATCCAAAAATAATTAAATATGTTTGAAGTTGGTTTACAAAAATTGAAGATATAGTTCGAAGAAAAATCATCAATTAAGAAAATTCTCAAAAAAAAAGAATAAAACTATAGATAATGTAAAATATAATATTATGAAACAAACACCTATGATGACTGTATTATTAATTCCTTTCTTTTGTTTCTATAATTAGTCATAAATCTAGTATAATGTTAGCAAGCCAGCTAATTCTATTGTCATCTATTATCATATAGCCCTTCATAAAACCTGAACAACACTCTGACGTTGTGCTACACTAAAAGTTTCTACTGATTGATTATTTCATATTTTTCTGGATATTTTTTTGAAGTCCTATACCAAAACAATAAAATAACATAAATGATTAAATACAAGATAAAATAATAATTACAAAACAAGAAAGCAAAATGTAATAGAATATTATAAAAGAAAATAAAACAGGAAAAGAAGCAAGAAAAATTAAATAAGATAAACAAACAGGAAATGAAATTTACAGGAAAAACTAAGAAAAAATCTTAGTATTAATTCAGTGAAAAATAATCAAATAATACTGTTTTGGAAAAAAAACATTGCTGTCAGGAAATTCATGATGAGTTGAGGAAGTAAGCCTCAGAAAGATGTAGATGAAATTAAGTAAATCAGAACCTGGAGGTAATTAATATTCATGAGAGTAAGTATCTCTGAAATAAATAAGGAAAATCAGAATAAAATTCTGTCACAAATATCAGGGACCCTCCAAAACAACAAATTAGTAAACAAACATAGCCATAAATACAGCTTCTACTCTTTTTTCAGTCTTTGTTTAATTTAATCATTAATTTGTTACACATACTAAAATAATCAAATACATAATTATTATTACCCAAATAACAATTAGAAGAGATAAGGAATTTCCTTATTCATTTAAGTTGGTAGACTCTACAAAAAACCGATTTACCCACTGAGTTGATCTAGTGGTGAACTCGTCATTGCAAATCAGCTGATTTCGAAGTAAAGAGTTCTAAAGTTTAAATCCTAGTAAAGGTAATTAATTACTTTTGTACGGATTTGAATAGTAGATCATGGATACCGGTATTTTTTAGCGGTTGGATTTCAATTAACCACACATTTCAGGAATGGTTGACCTGAGACTATACAAGACTACACTTCATTTACATTCAAACATATCATCCTCTGAAGCAATACCTTATGGTGGTTCTGGAGACTAAACAGAAAAAGAGAGCAAAAATTGATTTTAGGCATGTGTCATTGGTAAAATCTACCTGAAAGATTTAGAAAGTTCCCGGGCACAACAACATATTTTTAGAAGGTTATGCAACATCAAGTAAACCCATTATTTTTTTTGTGATTTGCGTTGGAGGAGGGAAAATCTGCAACCAGATGCCCAGCAGTACAGGCTGCTGGGCGTACTTGCTGGGGTAGTGATACAACCATCCAAAGGGTATTGCATCATCAATGCGCATGTCCACAGGCTCACCAGTGCCAGTGATAAGCAACGGCTTCCAGCTTCCAGAGGTGATCTAGTTGGATCTCTGCTTTCCACCCCTGAAGGCTGGCCTTCCACGATCACTTTACAATGGAAGACCACCCAATTGTCTCGCTCTTCTACAAGCTTCCAGGAGAGTACATCTTTAAACCAGACAGCATAGATGTTCCATTTCTTATGTAAAGCCAATATATGTTCCATAACATCCTCCAGGGAGACCACTCCTTCAATGGTTGCTCTGTAACCCATCTTGGACACATTAAAAATGTATGTTCCATATCTTCTATCATGGCATGATAGAAGATACACCATGATTGGTATACACCAATCGATGTCTCCCATCTGTCTGGCATGGAGGCAAACCCAGTGCCGACTTCAAGCAACAGTTTCCAGTGTCCCCCAGAGGCATCCAGCAGCTGCAATCCTGTTAGAGCCAACTAAATCTAATTGACAGAATGTAAAAATCCAATTTCTGTAAGCAGGACCATATTTTTAAAAAGTAGGCTTAAAACAATTGTGCATTTTGTTCTGGATGAGTTCAGTTGTAAAATATGATCTATTAATATTTTCAAAGTATGAAAATATGAATAGAAAACATGAAAGCTTAGGTCTGTCTATGAAACAATCCTATCCTAATTTTTTTGTAGTTACCTATTCCATTCTATTTGGTAAGTAACTATTACTTGCTAACCACTGATGGATTAATTGGCTGGAATCATTTATTTAGAATAACTACATAATTAAACTTTAATTCACCTCAAGCTTTATGGAGGAGTTAAGATTAAAATATGTACATTTTCTGCTAAGATCGTCATAAATTTATATTGAGTACATTTATCTACTTTTCTTGGCTTTGTCATAACTAAATCACGCTATCAACAGGTGATTTAGTTATGATGAAGCTAAGAAACGTAGATAAATGTACTCCAAATAAAAATTTATGGACTTATATTCAAAAAAACTAACTTAAGTTAAAGGTTTTTTTTTGTAATAAATGAAAATTTAAAATTATTTCACTGGATGTTTTTCTTTTTTTTTAAGCAGAGTTTCAATTATAAAAAGAGTTCCAACAACTGCAATTAATGTAGCTTTATTTATATTAAAGAATAAATAAATAAATAATGTGTTACACAACAAAATTTTGTTTATTAATAAATTTCACAGCAAAGACAGAATGTCAGATTGAAATATAATATTTTTTATCTATCTTTAATCAATATTAAAGATTAATACAAAAAAATGGACATATTTAGCAAAATGTTACTACTGTTTTGTTGCCTAAGTGCTTTATGTTGCAAGCAAGTAAATTAATAATTAGTGTGATTCATAAAAAGTTGAATTAGTAATTTAAGTAATATTGTTAATCTAATTATAATAAATGTATATAGTGTAAATCAGTTTTTAACTCTGTAAATATTTATATCTTCTATGTTAAAGCAATAAATAAGTTAATTTAATATCTCATAATTATTATTATGTCTATTATTTAACCCAATTTTACCATCCTTACCTTTGTTTGCAATAAGTAACAAATTAATAAATAATGTTTACACACATGTCCATCACAAGGACTGACAGAAATAATGAGAAAGGAAAACTTGTACAAAATGGCTAATATCTTCTTATTAAGAAAGAAGGAAATACAAGAAGAAATCTTGTAAACTTCTGTTCCTAAACAGAAGTATAAGATTCCTGAGAAGTGAAATGTATAAGTTAAAGATGACTTACTTCTTGTAAAAATAATATTCATTATATTATTTCATGTATGGAAAAAAGTACAATACTTATTCTGATTCTCTGATTTATAATTAATTTATCTAATCAGACATGACTGGTATAGGTAAATGGAACTTTCCATCACAATGAATCATTATTGAAAATGGTTAATCACAAAAAGTTTTTGAGTTTAGTTTATATACATAAACTCATATGTATATGCATATCTCTCTCTCACTCTCTCTCTCTCTCTATACGTATGTGCTTGCATGCAACACATGTGCGTGCACATGTGTTATTTAAATACCAATTTCAATGGATTTTTGTAATAAAATCTTGACATCCCATTAATATTAATTGTCTTGCAAAAATATTTCTATAATGCCAGTTGATAATTTGAGTCATTTTAAAACCAAAACGTAAATTTTTTTCTTTAATTTTGTGAAAATAACCTTTAGATTCTCATTAAATTATATAAAAATTCTTTATTTAATAATTTGCTCCAGCAGCAACAATCAGATGCCAATTACAACAATACTTTCCCTGTATTTTTTTTTTTATTTTTATTTCAGATTGAGAAATGTGTTTTGTAATGTGGGAAAAATCACAAGCTAAATTGGGATTTGAAATCAAACCTACCAGAACAAAGCTAATAACAATACCACTCTGCCACAGAGGTTGTACATTATTTATTACACACAACAATAAATAAAATACATTTTATCAAAGTTATATAATGCTTTTGAGGAATTAAATTTAAGAGAAACTAATTTTATTTTCAATTTATTTTTATTTAAAGGCTAAATATGTTACATAAGAATATACATAGTAAAACTGAATTATTGTGATATGAAATTTGACATAATATTAGAAATTTTAATAATTTATAACCTTAGAATAATGTGAATGTTACAATGAGAAATTCTACATTTTAAATGCGTTTAGTATTTACAAATATGCAACTATCGTTAAAAAAAAAGAAGTAAGTTATTTCTAAAAGGTAACAAATATTTACTTAGACTAGAGATACTAGACAACAGAACTACTTTTGTATTATGCAGCACAATAGTTTGCCTTCAAGAAGGACCTTCTTTTGCTTCAGTCCAGGAAAAAGTAAATTAGATAATTAAATAGATACAGAACTATGATAGATATGTCCAGTAGTTATGTTTCAGTTTTTATTTTTAATAAAACATCTAAAGATCTAAAAGTACTTCCAACAAATTTATTTTAAATTAAGTGGTTTCTTTTTAAAAATAGCATTTCTTTGCTGATGAGTTTTTTAATTAAACTTGTTTAATATACCTTTCTTTCCTTTCTTTTTCCTGTTTAGCCTCCGGTAACTACCGTTTAGATAATACTTCAGAGGATGAATGAGGATGATATGTATGAGTGTAAATGAAGTGTAGTCTTGTACATTCTCAGTTCGACCATACCTGAGATGTGTGGTTAATTGAAACCCAACCACCAAAGAACACCAGTATCCACGATCTAGTATTCAAATCCGTGTAAAAATATCTGGCTTTACTAGGACTTGAACGCTGTAACTCTCGACTTCCAAATCAGCTGATTTTGGAAGACGCGTTAACCACTAGACCAACCCGGTGGGTTTGTTTAATATACCTAACTTTTCTTTTCTGTATACACTTTAATATGTACTCAAACACTATTAACTCGTTCCAGATTGTTATTTAATTTTGAATCTTCAAACAACTGTATCATTTAATTTTTTTATTATTTATTTTTATATTACATATTTCATTTTTTATTAATTAATGTGAACTGTAACCATTTCATTATTTCACTTTTAATTGTTCATTTGTAATTTTATACCTGCTCTGATTAAGGTTTTTCAAATTATGTTTACTTTGAGCCTTCCTGACCAATGATAAAGCTAAAAAGAGGGAATTTAATTTGGGTGTATAGTAAAAATGAAGTATTTGTGCTATTTATGGCACTTACATGTTTGTTTTAAATGCTTCAGATCCCCTAAATGTAAGTATATTTTTAATTTTAAAAGTGTATTTAATATTTTCTTTATAAATTAAAAAAATTAACATTAACACATTCAAAAAATATTATGAAATTTATCTTAACCATTATTTGGAAATATATAACTTGTTCTATAAATATAATTCATAGACTGCAAAGCATATCCAGGAGCAGACATTGATAGCGACCATAATTTAGTGATAATGAAATGTAGATTGGGGTTTAAAAACCTGAAGAAAAGGTGTAATAATAATCGGTTGAATTTAGAGAAGCTTGAGGAAACGGAGGTAAAGAAGATTTTTGAGGAGGACATTGCAAAAGTTCTGAGTAAATAAGATAAGAATGTAAGTAATAAGGTAAGAATGTAAGTAAGGTCTAAGTATAAGAATGCTAGTAATGAAGAAGGTAAAAGGAACTATTGACAATTAACAAATACTATAAACAGGAAGTGCAAATTAGTGAAAGAAGAGTGGATTAAAGAAAATTGTTCAGAAATGGAAAGAGAAATGATCATTGGTAAAATAGATGAAGCATTATTTTAAGGAGAAATTTGTGGTACATAAATTAAAATCTAATAATGTATTAAATAAAGATGGTACACCGATTTATAATACGAAAGAAAAGGTTGATAGGTGGGTGGAATATATTGAAGAGTTATATGAAGAAAATGAATTAGAAACTGGTGTTATAGAAGAAGAAGAAGAAGAAGAAGTCGAAGAGGATGAAAATGGAGATACAGTACTGAGATCTGAATTTAATAGAGCATTAAAAGATTTGAATGCTCCTGGGATAGATGGGATATCAGCAGAATTACTGCGCAGTGCAGGTGAGGAAGCAATAGATTGATTATACAAACCGGTGTGTAATATTTATGAAAAATAGGAAATTCCATCAGACTTCAAAAAGAGTGTTATTGTCATGTTACCAAAGAAAGCAAGAGCTGATATATGTGAATAATACAGGACGATTAGCTTTTATACACTGCAGCAGCATTTGGGTTCAGGGGTGAGTAAACATATAACCCAGCATGAAAAGGACATAGTCAAGATTCAGAAAGTCCTGCAGGTGCTTACAGAGCTAACCCCTCCTGTAGCCGGGATTTCACAAGCTACACAGACAGAAGGACCCAAAGAAGTTAGCATGAAGGATATTCTGTTGGAGACCCTTTCTGATGACGAGTTGATTGATCTAATTCTTCGCAGATGGCCTGTGGGTATTATTCATAAGATCAATGTAATCAAGGGCCTGTCCCTGCAAGCAGGGTACCGATGTTATTTTAGATGTCTGTCCCGGACGCAGTCTGCGGGTGACAGCTCAGTCCAGGAGCCTGACATCAAAGAAGCCTGGCGAGCCTGGCGATGTAGTCAAAGAAGTTACGATGATTATGGGCAAGGACTCGGAGGCGGCCTCAAAACCATTTTGGCATTTTCAGGAAGGGGATCGAGATTCCATGGTTGCTATAGTGCAGGCGGTGACGAGGGTCCTTGGAAGTGCAAACATACCGATCTTTATCTTACCAGGAGAGATAATTAATACGTCAGTTAAGAAGATACTGGTGTACCTGACACGAGATTGGGAGAGATGGTGAAGGTGGTGATGCCGCAGTTGGACCAGGCACAAATCAGTATTCAGCCTGGCGTTAAGAAATCGACCCTTCTCACCATTGAGCGACAGTAGGACTGCAGTGGTTAAAGCTACGGGCAGACCGTATGCAGACCTGCTTAGAACAATGAATGTTACACAGGATGATGCCGCAGATGTCTTTTCTTTGAGAAAGGGTAATCAGGAAAAGCTGCATGTTAGAGTAAAAGTTTTCCAGAATGCGGAGTGCTTCACCTCGGTATTGAGAGACAGGGCTGCAGACTTGCAAGTTGATCTCAAGTTTTGTGGAGGTGTACGGGCGGTGGTTCACATCAAGACATCCTTGATGCGGATACCACAGAGCAGCAAGTTATAGAAGCTACCGCCCGGATCCTTGGTGATACTGATGAGTTCCATATTACATTGGTGAGCTCCGTGTACGGAGAGACAAAGAACATCATGGTGATCACTACCTACAGGGAGGACTGAAGACTGAAGACGGAGGACTAAGAGAAGACAGCGTGGACGAGGAGGGTTATCCTGAACCTAGAGACGTGGTGCGATAGGCGGTATGGCGAGGTTACCTTTTATACTAGTGCTGTCCGAACACGGCTGCTTTGAGGTCTACTTTCATTGTTTTGGCTGTCGGGAATCACCGGTAAGCATGTATTGTTATGCAGAGGACTCAGATGAGCAAACGGTGTTTCATTGTTCAAAATGGATCAACTACCAAGTCAGAGTGAGTGTCGTTGGGCTAGCACCAGAAGACCTTCTGGCCCACATGTTTAGCTCTGCTGATAATTGTAGTGCGGTGGAGGCGTTTGCTAAGAAGGTGCTTCGGGCAAAGGACACAAAGGGCAGAAATCGGGTTTTTTAGAGTAGGGGAAGGATGGATAGCCCCAGTCGTGAAAGCCGGCATGGTGTGCCAGTCCCAATGAACGGCTGGGGAACTCCTAGGGAGTTAGAGTGGGTGAAAATTAAAAGACCGAGCCCGGCCGCAGGGCGGGGGCCCGGGAACAACACTAGTCGGGTCTGGTCTCTAACCAGGCCTGACAAAAGCAGGCGATAAAAGATCCAACCTGTCATGCTGGATGTAATGCATAACTCTAACGCCCGTTAGAGTATTAAGGACACTCCCCTGGGCTGAGCTTTACTTAATTGTATGTCCAGCTCAAGGGAGTAAGGGAGAGAAAGAGAAAGAAAAAAAAAGGTTGTTGGTTAGTTATAAATGATCTGAATTGAGCCCACCATAATAATAAATGCTTTATGAATTCTGCTTTCACATTCTTTGTGATTTGTTGATTTCATGTGTGTATTGCCTTTTCAATTCACACATAACACAATTGTACATATATATTACAAATTACAAATACATTTGTATTTATATATATACATACATACAGATAAATTATATTAATTATCATTACTTGCAATTTTTTTCTTTTAAGTGAAATAGATAGAAAATATTTCCTATATAAAAAGATTTTTTTGTAGTTGGTTAAAAGTGAAATTAGGTTTTAAGATGTCTTAATATTAATTTATTCTTAACTCAAGTAGTTTCAAATATTTAATTAATTGATCTTTAGAATTTAATTGAGAACTTCATAGTAGCTGATATAAAAAATAAAACAACAGAATAATGAACACAATAAAAATCACCACATTAGAAAGACAAAAGCACACTTCTTTTTTTGTGCGTATATTAACTACAGGTTGCATATGTAAACTTGGAGATCACAATATTACAATGTAAACTCTACCGTATTCAATAAGAAAGTATATTTATATAATATACTGAATGATTTATTACACTATGTGCTGGTAGATTTTTACTGAATGCTATTCCAGGCACACATACTTCTATTATTTCTTAAGCAAAAATATTTAATGACACTGAAAGGAATAGACATTTTTAAAAATTCAAGATTTTTTAAATTTCTAATAGTTCTTTCTTATATTATGGCTATTAACAGTGTTGGAATGTTCAGTTAATGAAATATATTTTCTAACAGTTACTCTTGAATATTTTTTATTTTTCTTATTTTTAAATATTTTTGTTGTTATATTTTTGTTGCAGTAGTTATAATATAAGTTTTCTAATATTAACAAAAGTAGACAAATAATAATAAAACTGATATAAGTGTTGAAAATTGGTTGTAATTCATTCATTGTCAGTACTTCAAAAGAACTCTGACTCTGTGTTGAATAATTATCTGTCTCCATACGATTCAAGATACCAAATTCCTTCTGCTGTAATAAACTGTAACAGTAAATTAATTAAAAAGAATAATTACAATTTAATTTATACGATACTGTTATGTTATACAAAATAATATAGAAAACAAAAAATTATTTCATACAGTTGTTTGTTTTCTCCAACCATTTTTCCAGTTTCTGCCAGGACTGGGTGTGTGTATATAGGCAAATGCAATTACTGCTACCAGCTTGCCAGGCCTGATATAGCTCCAGTGTAAGTGTAAATGTACCGGTAAACATGTAGTCTGGGACATACTCAGGTCCACCACTCCTGACAGTTAATTGAGACGTGTGGTTAATTGAAACCCAACCACTAAAGAACAGCAGTATCCAGTCTAGCATTAAAATCCATATAAAAGCAACTGCCTTTAGATGGACTTGAACCTTAGAACTCTATACTTCAATAATCAGCTGATTTTGTGATGACAAGTTTAACCATTAGACTAAACTGGTCTAATGTAAAATGTAAAATGTAAACTGTCTAGAGAAAAATGGTGGTATGAGAAAAATAATTCTGTATTATGATTGATCAAAATTGGTGGATTCTGGTTGATCAAAATTAATCACTCTTGTGATTGATTACAAAATAAAGAGTTGTGGTTGGAATTAGTGCATTCTAATTGGTCAGTTCCTTCAGTGTTGTGATTGATGTAAATACATTACTTTCATTTGGTCAAATGTATTCATACATGTGATTGGTTAAGAAGATGCAGTAGTCTAATTGAAATTTAATGTAATCTAATTTTTCTGAATGAATCAATGTTGGATGCTGGAAAGATTTCTGTATTGAGGGTATATTGAATTCAGTATTAAGGGAGAATGAATGTGTATTGCTATTGGACATTTCTGAATTTATTATATTTTACACTTAAATAATACATTACACTTAAATAATTTTCAATTGGAACCTTCTTAGGTATTTACTTTATAATTATTTAACAAGAATGTTCATATATATATTTACTTACTGAAAATTTATTATATTATACGCTGTTAGATTTTTACGGAATGCTATTCCCACAGGCACACGCACTTCTTTATAAGGTGATACAATTTTATCACATGGTATCCGACCAAGTACATGATAATCCAAGTCAAATAATACTATTTTGTTATTTTTTTTACAGAGAAGTTTTACAATTTCATGTCGACGCAGTTCTGTTATTATCCTTCCATTGCCAGATGGCTGATATCCATGTATAATTTTCCAAATACTATCTTCTTGGTTCTGATGATTCACTTCCTTTGTAGGCTGAAAAATGTTTTTGTTAGTATTTTATTTTTTAAATTGAATTTTTATTATTTTTTCTGAATAAAATCTAAATGAATTTATATTTAAAATAAATAATATCTACATAATTTTTTTTTTTTAAATAAAAACTTCTTAAAACTTTCTTAAAATTTCTTTTATTATTTTTTTCGGTTGATAGTATTTTTTTAAAATTGTAGATCAACAATATGTGACAGCATACAGTTTTTTGTAACATATGAATTTTAAAAACTGATTTGAAACCTTCTTTTGTATTTATTGAGAATTCTTATAGAAATTTGACTAAGTAAAATTTGACTAGGGTAAATTATTTTATTACAATAATCACAGTAAAAAAAGAAAGTTGAACTTTTAATTACTTTAATTAGTTATTAAGATTTAGAAAGAGTCCAAAAAAGTTAATTTTAAATTCCTGTTACTAGAAATTTATTTACTTTAAAACATTTTAAACAATCATTGTATTCCTCAATGGGAAATTGAAACAGTTTTAAATAAATAAAATTTGTCTTGTTACAAAACTATTTTTGAGCTATAAATATAACCATTTACTGTTACTTTTTTCAGTCATTTTTCTGAATGACCGTGCTTTTCAGGTCAGCCCAAAATGATCACTTCCTGTATTTTTCCTATTATCTTTCTGTCAAATGCTGATTTCAAATCCCTGGAACAATAGATAAATTTGACAAACAGGCCCTTTCCTTTCCTATATTTTGAAGTGTTTTCATTTTCATCATGATTTTATTAAGTATGCATTAATATATTTTATTAAGGAGAAAATCTTTAAATTAAATTCACTTTTATTTTCAACATTGTAGTTCAAAATTTTAGTGAAGCAAATAAAGGGATTATGGGTGAAATAATAACTAATTTTATATGATTCTTTTCTTGAATAAGTAAGTAATTTTTGAGTAGGTCATCTATTGACCTATTCAAATATTCTACTCACATTAAATTTAAAATTTAAGTTTTTTTTTTTTTTTTTGGTACATCAATAACTAGTAATTTCCTAAAGGTTGTAAAACTTTTCAAAAAATAAAAAAGTTTTAAGATAAAAATATATATTAAATATAGTTATACTGACATATAAACTGAATAACAAATTGTTTTTTTGAATATGTAAATCATAACCATTACTATTGGTTAAATATTCATCCAGATTTTTAAATGGCATTGAGAAAGAATTTGTTGTGAGATATGATGTAACATTGCTTTTGTATACAGATTGTATTATGTAACAGAACAAAAGACTAGTCAAGCATCCAATGCATGCTGCTGCTCCTTTTGGGTTTATACCTAGACCTAAAAAACAATATTTTTTCATTAATTTACATTTACATTATTGGATACTTTTATATTATTATAGACATAACTAAATGATTTTAGGGAACTAGCCACTATAATTGGATTAAAAAACTCTGAAATGAGAGACTGGAAGAAAAGTGTGCGAGGATCTATCAAGCGTTTTGCAAACATCTTACATTCTCTTCCACTAAAATGTTTATAAAAAAAAATAAAAACCAGTGAGGGGTTAATTGTCCTTCATCTGGAACATCCCCGGGCAGTGGATATGGAAATGCTCAGCAGATATGTAGGGTGGTGGGTAGATGGGTAGGTGGGTACCAGCCACAGACCAAAACAGTATCTCAAATCCACTTTGCATCGGTTTGGAACAAGCATCTGTTCGCCAGAGGTATGGCTGGAAATTTTTCCTTGGAGCTAACAACCTCGAGATTTATCCTTACGGGACATGTTCCTCTAATCCAACAAAAAATCAGCATGGATGTGCAATTTGTAAGAGATTTTACTCCAGGGAGTAGTCAATCTCCCATTTCCAAGAAAATGAAAAGTAGGCATTCAGATTGAGAGGATGAGTTAGAGCATCCTGAAATTTGCACTGCAACAATTACATAAAATTAAACACAAAAACATAAACTACCTAGCCACTTTTAATGTAAACTCACTCTTAAAATAAGGTAAACTTAAAACTTTAACAGATTTTCTGAATAAGAAAAATATTATGATAGCTGCACTTCAAAAAAACAATATATACAGACAAATATCCTTTGATTCTGAAGGATTTAGGATCCATAATGGAAGATCAGGAAAGAGAATAATGAAGAATGTACCACAATTTGGAACAGGGTGTTCATTATAAATAAAAGCATATTAAACTCAATAATAGAATTTAAATCCATTAATGAAAGATTTTTCACACTAATCTTTTAATCAACTAACAAAATTTACACTGTAGTAAATAAACATGCAACAACAAATGAGAAGAACAGAATGCAAACAGAACAAACAGAAAAGTTCTGGAAAATGCTCAGAAACACTTTAGACTGAATTCCATCTAAAAACACCATTATATTACTTGGAAAATTAAATGCTCAAATTAGTATAGAACTTCAATATAGGTGCATAATTGCCAGATACTCTATACATAAAAGAACTAGTAACAATGGAGAACAAAAGATGCTAAGCATCTGTAAAGAAAGAGTTCTGTAAAATCTACATTCTTTAAAAAAAACTTTCTAGGAAAAAACTATAGTAGGAGATTCTCTTAACCAAGGTGATTGGGTGTTGCCAGCTCAGATAATGGAATCTGTGTTTAATAGAGACCTTAAGTTTTGTTCTTGAATTCGGGCAATGAATAGGCTTACCATATGTTTTTGGGTCCAACTCAGGACATATTTTTGAAGTTACTTAAAAGTTTAACAGCTTAGTGAAACATAAAACTTTATTTATTAAGTTGTATTTTTCACTAGACATGACTTTTTTCAGAAATAGTTTATTTGTTTTATTACATCATAAAATTCACAGCAAGAAAGTTCTGAATTAATTTTAACATTTAGCAGATGTTAAACAGTAGATACAAAAAGTCTACTTCTCCTGCACACCAAATGTTCCTTGTAATTGAAAAAACTGTCTCAACTGGAGCAGATGTCCCAGGCAAAGACATTGCAAACATAACCATCTTAGAAATATTGCAAAGTGAAATATCAGTCTTTTGAAACATCTTTTTTTTTTTTGTTATAGATGAGTCTGAGAAATGCCATTTATGCACTCCCCATAAATGGGGGAGTGTCGGACTCGCATGGGTTCGGCTAGATGTTATTAAGAGCCTATGTGTACCTGCACCCTACTGACTAAAACTCATATCTCACCGTTTCTCCTCCTCCGGGGTCAGTCCTGCAGTTTAAGCACTGTGTGGGCCCAGGAGGTGCCTTTAGGGTCCAGGGATCTGGAGTCCCCATGCTTCATCACCGTCGCCCATCCGCACAAGTACAGACGCACAACGGCTCCACAGGGGGCTGTCCTTCGCCCCTTCACCTTCAAGTCACTTTCTACGCCTGAGTCTCAGGTCTTTTGTATGGAACTCTGATTCCTTGCTGGATGATTTTTTTCAGTCCTCTTACTGATCTGGGTCCTAAATCAGGCTCTATTCCATTCTCTAGCTTCTCTCGCTTTAGTTTTCAGGATACTAGTTGCTAGGTGTACTACCTTGTCCAATTCCGCTCTTCTTCCTGTCAACATGTATGGAACTGTTTCTTCCGGAGAAAGCTAGCTTAACCCGACATCTTGTCTGACCACATCCCACCGCTGGCATTGGTAGATGGTGTGCTCAACGGTATCTTCAAGATCTCAGTACCTGCATAGAGGAGATGCTCTCCTGCCAAATTGATGCAGGTAGGCTTCAAATTCACCATGTCTAGAAAGGAGCTGCGTTATTTAGAAACCTACCTCACCCAGTCTCTCTGCATCCATACATCTATTCTCGGAATTAATTTACGCATCCATACACCAGTAGGTGAGGTGTTCCAGGCCTCCTGCCACTCGGCCAGATGTAAGTCCCTAGCCTTGGTGTTAGTCATACCAAGATAAACCCGCTGGAACATCAATGCATGCAGCCGCACCAGGGGAATCCCGGAGATGACCTCAATAGCATTTTGCGAAACCGTGCGGTATGCGGCCGCAATGTTCAACGCAGCATGTCTTTGAAATGATGATATTTTATCTACATTCCTTTTCTTTTCAAGGGCCTCTACCCACGTAGGGACGGCATAAAATATGATAGAAGAAGCCACTGTCAGTATTATACGTCGTCTAGAAGCACGAGGACCTCTGTGGTTACGCTTAAGCTTACCGAGATTATCAACAACTGTCTCAGCGCATGCCAAGGTCTGCTGAAGGTGGACGTTGTAGTTTTGGCTCCTCTCAGACTGCCGAGGTACTTAACGCAGCCCGATGTGGGAATACTGGTCCCAGCAACATTAATTTGCATTTCTCGCAGTCTTCTTCTCCTGACCAATGCTACTACGGAGGTTTTATTGGGTGCTAACTGTAGACCTCTCACCTCAAGCCAACAACTTATTCGCCAGACCGCATTATTGGCTACCTCCTCTACTTCTGCTTCAGTGTGTCCAGCCATGAGAAGGGCCAAATCATCTGCATATGCAACAAGTATGAGTTTGAATTGTTGCAACAACAATTCATGAAAAATGTCAACAATGCACCTCAGTACCTTAACATAAATAATAAAACCATATCTTAACGGATTGTTATAAATATCATTAGGAATGGATATCAAATACCACAAAAGGAAAGTTAGCGATAAAAACTAGAATACAAAAAATTGAAAGAGCATTTTACATTATACAACAAGAAATTTCTTTCATGTAACACAAAAACTGACATTTATCAGTGGGTAGACCCGAAATACTTTACGTAGAAAAATCACTTTAATAGAATTGGTGTTCTTGAAGAATTAGAAAAGATCAAAAGGAAAATACTAGAACCTAAAAGTAACAGTGAATCAGAATTCAAATTATCATCTAATAGAGAGCTATATTTGAAAGTTGAAAGATGACATATTTTAATAGGAAAAGAACATTACAATTCTATGGACATATACGTAGGATAGATCATACAGATTAACTAGATAGATGTTTGACTTGGTTAGAAGTTACAAACCCAAGCCCACATAGTTTTGGGAAAATATTAGAATCAATACAAACACATTAAATGACAAGACACTTCTAGACAGGTAATTAAGAAGCAGGTTTTCAGGAAAGGAAAAACCAACTAGTGGAAGAGAAGAAGAAACCAACTAGTGGAAATCACAAGAAAAGAAGGAAGGACACTTTTTAAGGATGAAAGAAGTGTGGGCACAACAAGGGAAGCATAAACAAAGTTGATTTATTGTACCCTCTAAAAGGATTATTAAAAAAAAAAAATTACTTCAAAAAAGCTACTTTGATTAAAGACTAACTTTTACAAAATGACGATCAATTGTTATGTGTATAATTTAAATATGTAAATTTTATACTTTTGTGTAGTTCAATCATAAATTATAAACCCTCCTGAAGATGGCAGAATAGTGGAAAGCACTTGTGGAAACGAAACGAATATTATATTGGTAAGCACTTTATATTAAATGTAATAAAAAAAAAAGAAGAAAAGTAACAACAATGACCACAACAATAACATTGATATAATAATAATGATAGATCTGTTATGATTGAGGGCAATTTACAAAAGCTCTGATACGACTTCAGGAAAAAGCATTGTTAAATACAGGGAAAAAATGACAAATATGAAGACAACAATGGTTCAATAATAGTATCAATAAAGCAACAAAATACGATGACATTATAAAATTACTATGACAGTTTGGAGAAAATTGGGCAGAAAAGAATTATTGCTCATGGTAAAAAGCTTGATTATGAACTACAACAGTAGAGATGATCGTAATGCAGAAGAGACAAAGAGTATTATGAAAAAGAAAACTAAGAATATGTTGATATATAAAAATATTGTAAAAAATAAATCATGGTTTTTTTAAGAATATTTTTACTATAATTCGGTATTTATTATATTAAAAGAATTGTAAATTTCTTGTTTTTTTCTCAGTGGTTGTTGTAGTTTTTTCCAAAACCATGAAGTCCTCAGTGTTTTGTCCAAACTTTAAATCATACATTTTTACATTTTACAAGCTTTAATCTTATTTCTCAAGCTAAAAGGTCCAGAATGACTAAATTTCTCATAAAAACTGCACATAAAATTGTTGTACTCATAAATGGAAATATAAAACTAGTGTTTTTTTTTTTGTTTATTATAAAATTTAACTTTGACACCATGTGTTTTAGAATCAGCCACCTCATAAGACAATTTATATTATAAAATAATCATTTTACTTAACTTGTGATACAATGCAGCGAAAAGGTATCAAATATATTGTAAGACGATCCACTTGATTTCGTAGAATTATTAACAGCATCATTGGCATTAAAATAAAAACACAAAATCCAACTGCCAGCCACATGTATGTTGTTAATGGACCTAAGAACTCTGACAAACTGTGTTCCGCAGTACGTTTTTTGAATATTAATCTGTAACTATTCATTTCAAGCATATAATTAATATAATAAAAAAGGTAATTAATTTAATAACAGCAATGATAATTATATGCTATATACATAATCAGTATCTAGCATCTAAATATCTAATAAGAAAATTCCTTTGTTTGGTATGATCTGCAGGTAAAACAAATTTTGGTACAATGTTAAACTTTACTAGCAATTCATAGAACATATAACTTAACCACATATCATCCTCAATCAGCCTCTGAAGTAATACCCTTATGATGTTTCCAGAGATAAAAAAAAGAAAGAAAGAAATTGATTTGTAAGCCAATAATCAATTCTGTGCTGAGATTCTCTGTCTTAAGATTTCATAAAACATATTTAAATGACAATATTGCTGGATTAATATGATTAAAGACTATTAACATCTTGATAACCCTTAATTTAGAAAAAAAGAAAATGTTTTAAGATGGTTTATTAAAACAATAAAAATTAAAAAAATTCTTGAACTTCTATTTTTAGGGATAGGGGTATTTAAACTTCTGACCCTTCAATAAATGTTATAACTGTTACCACTTTGGTGATGATGAGTAATTTATAAAAAATAATTAGCAAGATTTAAATAATTGGATTGAACAATGAAAGTTTACATAAATTTATTAAATTATATTTTTTGGAAGATGTTGTAATCGTATGCTAATGATTCAAGATGAATACTGTTATGGTTTTTTCTTTTAATTCATTATTTGAAGAAAAATAGAGTAAAGAACTTATTTCATAGCTTGAACGTGTATGAGGCTAGACAATTTTATAAACTCAAATTTTATTATGGAATAAACCACATCATACAAAAATTCAACAGTAATTTTTTTACTAATATCAGTACTTTTCCTATGATGTAACAGTCAGAAAATTAAAATGTTTTCAGTAAAAAACGTCCCAGTTTTACAGTTATATAAAGAGAATCATGGGCAGTGATTCATAGGTCTGGACTATTTAACAGCTTTACTGTTCAATTTTATGAAGTTTTATTTTTATCAAACAGTGATCTATTTGCCAAACTATTTGTTGTTGCTTAACGAAAGTTTTTGATTTTGTAAGAACTAGTCTAATAATAATAAACTAATTACAAAAATATCTTCTAAAGATAAAAACCATTCATCCATTGTGAAGTTGTTATCTGCCCATTGTTTTATCTATACTTTTAAAATGTATTCCATTTTATGTATGTTAAGTGACAACCAAAAAAAAATGTTGTAAATGACCTTGTAATCACAAGTTACCCCAAAAAAATATCATAGCCATTCTCAAAAATAACCAGCACTCCATGCCAGGTTTACTAAGAAAAGTGAGAAGTGAAGCAGTTTCCTGTTATCTTCTTTAATGAGCCAAATATATGTTGAAAGAATGCAGATGAAATTCCGCCCTTATGGTGAAAAAAAGGAATAAAAATATTTTACTCTGTGCAGAAAAAAATGATCAATTATAATAATTTATAAAAATATCTAACAGTGCTAAATTTAATGTTGTTTCCTGTATGTAAAATACTACAGCAAAATCAAGTGTTTTAAACAAAGGAATCTGTTAAACAAGCACCATTTATTGAAAACTTTTGTCACTGGTAAATAAAAATGTTTGGGGAATTATTTCCTTTATTTTCAGCTGAAAACTGTTGAATTTTGTGTCCTGTTGCTTATGAGAATAGTTTACATTGTTCAATATCCCATGGTAAAGAAAACAAAAACATGATTTAATCAAAATATCTAAAGTGGTACATAGTACGTATTTCATTTGGCCAGTTAATGTAGTGATGAAACCCAAAACCTATCCAAATCAGTTGATATGAAATTCAATTTCAAGCTAGGGTTTAACATTTTTTCACTTTTCGTTCAACATTTATTTCACACTATCTATCTTAAACAGTTAACATGTGTAGTATGTTTGAGGAAATAATATCAAAATAAAATTTTTGTGTTGAAAACGAACTCTAGAAATATGTGTTTTTAAGTTAGAATTCTAGATTTGAGGAATTAGTTTATAATCTCATTTGTGTGAGGCAAGCCAAGATTGTGCAGAAAGTTATTTCCTACATTTCTATGCAAAAGATTGATTGTTTGATGCCTAACCAGACCAATTTTACTTTTATTCTATCAACAGTTTGGTAGTTTCTCTCGTCACTTTTCTGTTATTGTTTGAATTTTCTATAAACTTTTGCATTAAAAAGAAAAGAATGTTTTGCAGTTTTAATTAATGTTTACAAAAAAAAGTTCATTTTTTTATACCATCTTCCTGTTATCCTGCACCATACTGAGAACATAGCGAATTATTAATTACCCTAATTATATAAATATACATGAACTATTGGTGAAGGGAGGGGAAGAGAAATTGTTACCCATTCACAAAATTTGCTCTCTTCCTCATGTGAGAAACCATAATTCTCCTCCCACTAATTTTATGAAACTTTCCAGGTGTTTACAAAAACCAAAATATATTGGTAGTATCATGTTGTACATCCAATTAAACTTTTTTTTTTGTCATTTCAGATGGTATTTGTTTGTCTATTTTCATTTGTGTCAGTGAAAAATTCTAAATCATGAAGTATTTTTAAAAAAAGTCAACATCTTTTATGAACAGATTTCTTATATTTTATTGGAAAAAATGCTAACTTTGCTCTGCATTAATATAATACATTACCATTTTTAGACAATTACACTTTAAAAATTCTTACGCTTTAAAATTTCAGTTCTGAAATTGTAGGAGAGTAGGACATAGAAAATATTTTATAATATATATATAAAATATATATGTATATATAATGATAAAAAATAAATAAATAAAAGAATTTAGATGTCTTTAAGCTTATATGATAAGAATCTATTTCCTCTAAAAATGTTGTGTAAGTAATGTTATTTTTAAACATTATACCTGCCAGTTATAATATTTGATTTCATAGCAAAAATACTTTTAAGATTATTACTCCATAGAGTAAAACGCAAGTAGACATCTGATTTCCCATTTTCAAATTGTCCACCAATACCTGTCCAAGAACCATTGTTTAGTTGTTCACCAAAAGCGTTTGTTCCTCTGAGGTATGCAACACTAGACAAAAATGAAAAAAATCAAATAAGAATTATTATAATACACTGTCATCAATTATTTTTCTTCATATTGTATGAGTGTTCACATTTATGATATATTTTAAATACTAATATACTTCTTACATTCATAAACAGATTATTTAATTATACTCAATTATACACACTTGTAAACTAATAACATTAAAAAATACATTTTTCTTACAACACACATTTTTTTTAGTTCCTAGAACCAAGATCTCATGAAATCTTGGATCTAAACTAGGAATATGTTCCTTATCCTTCATTAAAGTAGGAAAATCAAAGCAATATCTTCCTTTGATACAAAAGATATTCTAGGAAAAATAATTATTTGAGTATTAATTATTCACTTGAATATGTGTATGCTAGCGTTTCCTCATCGAGGCTTCACCTGTGATATCAATGCCCATCCTTATAACAGAGTGAATGTCATTACTAAGTAGTAAAAGTTCACCATTGCGGTAAACCTCAAATACAAATGGAAATAATCTACCAGCCACTACCAGCTCACACAATCCACCATAAGTCGAACCTTTAGTCATTTGAACAAAAGATACTTTGAATAGGTCTGACCTCAATTACTTTTCATCATTGTTTAAAATTCGTCCCAATTCTCCACCACATGAGACACAATTATTTCCCGCATTTTGTTCACCAATAGCTATGTATAGAACAAAAGATGAGAAAGAGATAAAAAAAGACACGCATCATCTCCTACAATTGTTATAATTGTATGAGGTAACAATACAATTGTTTTACAAGTGTTTTCATTAACACTTAAATATTCTATGCAAAATTTTGTACATTAAATTAATTAATAAATTTTGATACATTTCTAGCAACCCATTGCGGTTTTTCCCACGTTATATGGTTACTTGCATTTCCTGATGTGGTCAGAGAATATTTAGCCGGACATGGCTTGCTTCACTCACCTTTCCCATCTACCCTGAAGGTTCTGCCCCTTGGACCCTGCTGTATTCATTAAACTCATGGTTTTGAGAATAATAATGATAAAAATTAAAGCCAGTTCAATTTATAAAAAATATCAGTGTATTGTAATCTATTCAGAGCAACAGTTTGGTCAGTACAGAACCTGAAACTTTGAGTGATCTAAGAATGTGGGTTTCAGAACAGTCAGTCTCCATCATAAAAATATTAGTTATAACTGGTTACCTGTACTTTGTATGGTTAGAAATGTATTTAGCCTGGACCTTAGTATTACCCGACAAATACCACCAGGAAGTGACCATACTTCATTTCTCATTTTTAAAAAAAATCGTTTAATTACTTTTATTTTGTTTTTTAGTCAAGTAACTGGAGGCAGGTGAAGCCAGTTGTTTCACACATATAGCAATACAATAGTAGCAGTAGCTGTGTTGCTTGAGCTACTGCATCATACACCATCGCACACCTTTAAATATTGAATTTCAAAAAACCCAGAAAATGGTATTTAGATATTAATCTGAAGAGTATTTGCAAGCCCTACTAAATATTTCATTCAGTATAGTTGAAAATGGGGAAAATTTGCAATCATGAACAAATTTTTTATCTTTCTTCACCCCTTTTTAGGTCAAATTTCAAAAATCAAGAAATTAATTTTTAGATATTTACATGAAGATTACACAGACCAAAAATCATGTTGATATCTTAATTTATTACTGAGAAATTAAAAAAAATATTAATTTCATTGTTACTCTATTTTAACCCTTTAAACTCGGAATTTCAAAAAATCCTTTCTTAATGTGCACTTACACGTATACAAATTTTCATCAATTTATCTTCAGTAGCTTTTGCTAGGCGTAGATAAATCAGTAGTCAGACAAGTTGTTTTATAGGTACAGATAAACTCTGATATATATATATATATAAACTGTAATCATGGTGGACTATATATCCACCATAGTAAGATAATGAATTTTAAGATTCATAAGAATAATACGATTAATAAAAAATAACATTTAAATACTACTCACTTACTAGAGTAGTATACTTAAGTTTTTAAAATATTTTAACTGTACATTCTAATTTATAATTTTGTGCAACTCATAAAAATTGGTCTGCTGATGTTGGAGTAAAAACTCTGCTTACAGATAGATTAGTGTTCTACTTTTTATTTGATGTGTATTTGGTGGATTTAAATAATAATAATTGCGTTTAAAATAATCTGTTTGATACAGTGGGATATAATGTTTGAAAAATATCTGATGTGAACAGCACATGACTTATGTCATATGTCTATTAAATTACATATACACAATTTTTTGCTGCACTTCATTTAAATTTATTTCATTTGAAAGTGAGATACGATCTTCCAATTCTTTAATGAAGTGGACAGATACACAATTGCATTGTGGTGGACACCATATTGCATCACATTTTTGTGGTGTCTATATGAGCATTTTATAATAGTTTACATATTAATTTTGTTTCATGTCGCTCAAGTAGTTATGTGTGTAAGTGAGAATGTGTCAGACCCCTAACCATGTTCTCATCTGTTTGAATTTAACTTCATATATTTTTTAATTTAAATATATTGATTTATTATTTATTAACCTCTGTAACAATTTTTGAATTAAAATGAAAAGTACATAAAATTTTATTTCACTAATAATTTCTGATTTTTTTCAATCAGAGGTTAATAATTATTAATAAATCAATATATTTAAAAAAAAAAGTTAAAAAAAGGAAATGAATCAGATTTTGAACCCATGTGTCTTCCCCTTGTAAGAGCCAAATATTTCATTAATTATAATTTTATTTGGCTATAAGTCTGGAACCAATGAAAATAAGTACCACTTATGATAATTCATTGAAAAGGTCTTAATGAGGGCTTATTACTGCAGCTAGGAAAAAATCCAAAATCTAAAAAAAATTTGGATTTTGGGTTTTTTGGACACTTTTGGTTCAATCGATTCCAATCAAAAGGGAAGGTGCACAACTAGATGTCACAACAGTCCTAAATTCAAAAATTCCACATTCTATGTCTAATCGTTTTTGAGTTATGTGAGGTACATATGTATGTATGCATATGCAGATGTCACACTGAAACTAGTCAAAATGGATTCAGGGATGGTGAAATTCGATATTTCTGTTGAAATCTGAAAACTGAAATTTTTCGCGGTTACAATACTTCCTTTATTTCGTGCAAAGAAGTAAAAATACAGTATGTACAGTAAGTATAAGATACAGTATGTTTACAAAGTAACTATACTTATAGTACAACAATACTCAACATTTACTAACCTTACAGTGGTTGTTGCAAGTGGTCTCTGAATATCTAGGCAAATCTGTTTGCATTCATTTTTGTTCTCAAAGACTCTCACAAGTTATTCATCTGGAATGTTCTTGTGAAATCATGGATAGCAGTTTGATATTCCTGGAGGCTGTGGAAATTCCCTCCATCAACATTACTTTTCACATAACTCAAGAAGTAAAAATTCAGTGGGTTTAAGTCTGGAGAACTGGGTTGCCATAAACCCTTAGAAATTATTCGATCTCAGAAAACCTCTTGCAGTAACTTCAATGTCTGTCTAGCTGTGTGCATGGACTCGCTGACTTGTTGAATCCAAGCATTATTAATTTCTTTATTAGTTTGCTCTCCCATGAACTGATGAATGGTTTCACAATAACAACCTGAGTTGATTCTGTGAAGAATAATTGGCCAACTATTCTTCTCCTGGATATTGCACTCGACACTTCAATCTTCTGGTCATGAGAGGAATTTCATGTACAGAATTTTTGTTATTGGCAGACTATAAATGTGTTTTCTGTGTAAGCACATAACATGATAAATGAAATCATGCGTCATTGGTATAGAAAATATCAGCAAAATTGTCCACTAGAAAATGTTAAAATATTTACAGTATTGAGTTTGCGTTCCACAGTCTGTGGCCAATAAATTTTGAACTGCTTTCACTTTATGTAGGATGAGACTTACTTCTTACGAACTGCCTCATATACGTTTGCAACACTGATGTTTTTCAGTCAGACTCACTTTCATATGGATTTCTTTGGACTACATTACATAACAGCTGATAAGTCTTGCAGTTTTTCTTCATAAGAGTACTAATGGTCTACCATTTTGCTTGTAGTAATTTACTGATACCATTTCCCTAAATTTCTAGATTAGTGCTCTTACACTATTTCGACTAGGAATCAGAGTACTTGGAAATATAACATAACAGTTCTTTTATTATCTATGCATACTCTCCTGCTCATGGAAGATGTAGTCAGAGAAATATTTGCTGTTCTGAAGTTAAAATCATTCTCTATGTACACAATAAGACACGATCTTATTCATTCAACAACGACAAACAATGAACAATGGACACAATGAACAACAAACAACCAGATACACCTTTTTATTTCAAGGTCACAGCTTGATTGGCTGACAGAAGCAAACTGCACCCAACGAAGGATTTAACAATCTTTGCAAAAAAGATTATTTGCGGAGCACAGAACACAATCCCTCAGTAAAGTATATAGTTGTGTGCAATCATGTTTACATAGGTGCTTACAGCAAATATACTTGCAGAAACTATCATAATAATTAATAAAAGTTTTGAGCAAAGTGTATATCCAGAAGCACTCAAGAGAGGATACATTACTCATATCTACAAGGATGTGATCACAGGAATTGCTGCAACTACAGATAAATGGCAATCACATTATGTTTAAATTAAATCTTTGAGAAATGTCTGGTATCTAGATTGTAGTCATTCATGGGTAAGTGCAAAATATTATCAAATAAGCAGTATGTTTTTTTAGGAAAAGAATTTCTGCAGAAGATGCTAACACTTCACTAGTAAGTCAAATTTATGAGAAGATGGATCAGAAGACAAAGGTATAAGCAATTGGTCTCAATCTAGCTAAGGCTTTTGAGACCATCTGTCATGAAACCTTGTTGAACATAAATTGGAAAGATGTGACTTCTAAGGGAATGTTCATAAACTATTAAGTAGTTACTTGATCCAAAGAACCCAAAGAGTAAAAATTAATAATACTTTAAGTGATGAAGCAATATTGAAGAATGGATTTGCGCAAGATACTGTTCTTGGACTATTCCTGTTTTTGTTATATTAATGACCTTTTTGAAGTGGGCTGTAAGGTACTATTTGTGCATATGTGGATGACACAATTTTATTGCATTTTTCCGGTACTAGGGAAGAGCCGTTGGAGCTGGTGTCGGCTGACATCAAGAAGATGTTTGCTTAGTTTGCAATAATTATTTCATGATTGGTATCAATAATACATTTCTATTCCATTTGGAGCAAATACGGGTAGTCTACCGGTGTATGACAGAATTAGAATCAGGATGCCTACAGATGAAGATGCAGTTGAGGTTATTACAATAAGAACAGATTCTTAGAATTGTATATTGACAGTATCCTGAGGTGGAAGAAGCACATTACCTTAATACTACAAAGATTAGGAGGACGCCAAACTTAATTAGAAGAATCTCACCATTATGAATGTAAGCAATTCATTTCTGATTTATTTTGCATTATTCCATCATCTTAAATTATGGACTAATAGTAAGGGGATCAGTATATAATAATGCATTAAAACCGCTTCAATTGCAGACTAATGTCCTGAAATAATTTTCTGTAAAAATATTGGATATAACCCAAGCACATTATACAGTGAAATTGAAATACCAAATATACAATATTTATATATAACTGCTTTTATTTTGGAATGTATAAATAAATCGGAGTTTATAAGTAGATCTTATATTGTCAGGACCACAAGACAAATCAATAGAGATGTTTGGTTCCACAAGTCAGCACCAAATGAGACATAGATCATTCAAATACATTCTAAGGCTTACAGTGTTATAAATTTAAATGTATATGGAGCCTATGGCTTACAAAATGTTATAAGAAGATATAAGAAATATCAATATGAAAAGATTATTAAAGAAGAAATTAAACAAATGCGGGTGGGTGGAAGCCCTGAACAAATGTAAGATAATATTTATTATATCATTGTTTATGAAGAGAAAAAAGATCCATAGTCAGACTTGGGAAATAAAAATTATTTTATGAAGAAAGAAGCTACAAAGTTAGGAAAGTTAGAATATGACAAACATTTAATATGCATTCAAAAATGTGAAGAAAGAACCGGTGCAGCTTGTGGGATTTCAAAATGACAAGTTCAAAAACTCCAAAGAGAAAAGCAGGATCTTTTTAAATCTAATCACAGTAGTTCTCATTCAGCTCACTGAAAAAGTATAAACAATATTCAAAACCACTTAGTGGATTAGTGAATCAATAGATTATAATAATCTTGATCAAGGGGTTGTAAGACGAACAATTAACAAATTCTGTAAAAACATAATGAACTGTCTAAATTACATGAAGAACTTCAAAAGAGTATTCAATTTAAGGGTTCTAGAACTGCACTAGCAGCTATTCTGAAAGTATTAGGGTTTTAGTGGTGCAATATTGATAGTAATAAAAAACTTTTGTTTGAGAAGGAAGACATCTGGTGGAAGAGGATAGAATATTTAAGAAAACTGACTGACTGCAGAAAAAAAATTCTTTGATTGTTTATTTAGATGAATTGTACATTTTAACATTCCATTTGCCAACAAATGGTCAGATGATAGTGGTGCAGGAGTAAAAGTACTGATTAATAAAGGTATCATAATCTACCTGGAGGAGAAATTGGGGTTCATTCCGTATGCAATTTTAACTTGGAAAATGAGTTTAAAAAGCAGTGTCTATCATGACAGTGTCAACAACAATTTTATAAAGTGGGCATTTGAAAAATTAATTTCTGGTTTTTCTCTCCCAGTCAGTGGTTATTATACGCCATACCACAATTCACTTCTAGAGAAGTTTCCAAATTTAAATGATAGGAAAAATGGCTTGATTAATTGGTTAGAAAAGAACAATATAATTAATAAAGCGATATGAAATAATTACAGCATGAAATAATTAAATCACATAGAAATTCAAAAATAAAGTACTATTTTGATGAACTATAAAAAAAAAACACCAACATCAGGTTCTGTAACTTTCACCTTACCATCTCGATTTAAATCCGATTGAGATGGTATGGTCAGCTCTAAAAAGATATGTTGGTACTAATAAAATCAAGTAGAAGACAAAACCACTAATTGATGAAATGGCAAATAAATTTATCATACACCTTGGACAGTGAAAGTGGAAGTGACTGTTCCATTGAAGACAGAGAAGATGAACTTGCACAGGAACTGTACATATAATGAAAATTTCAAGTAAGTGTTGTTAATAATAGTACAATCAACAATGAAAACAATTGTACAAAGAAATAAAAGAATTTGAAAATTCTAAATATTGAACAAAAAAGAATTGTACATCTAATTTAGTGTAATTACAGGTACAATATATATTCAAGCATTAGTTAAGATTTTTTTAGTTTAAAAATATACATAAATTAACATTCTTGTTCTTGCAATCTTTATTTGTTGAATTATTTATACTAATTACATAATAAAATTTATAATAAAGTATAACTCATAAAACTTGAAAAATGTAAGAAATTAAACATGCATAAATAAAAGTAAAATGATTGTTATTGGTTCCTATTAGATGGATGTAAATGTTTTCATGTTCGATAGTTATGCAGTCCAACACAATATTTTATTTTCACTGTACTTGCACTCACTAACATTGCAGATATCAATCTGTTAAAGTTTACCCTATACATATTAAAATGTTGACTTCAGTTCTAATAATTTCGATCTAATATAGAATACAAATTAATTCAAATGCAAATTAATTTGTAGAATATAAATTAATTTAATAATTTACTAATGTTAGGTTGTGTTCCAGATTAAATTATTCTTCTTAGATTTTTATTTTTTTTTGTATTTTTTTTAAGCTAATCAGTTGTATTTTTAACATAATGGTTTTACAAATAATACATAATTATCTTTAAAAATGTGATATTTTTAAACTAAAGGTTTTTACTCCAGAGAGCTGACAAAAAGTAGTTGTGTTTTTAGATAATTTCTCTTATTATTTTTTTAATCAAATGTAATCTAAAAAATAATACATACATTGCAGTATATCTGCATTCCATTTTTTTAAATCAAAATCCAAGCTTCTCACTGATTTTTTTGTCACCTTTCTGTTTTTTGAGAATGTTTTTGAAATCTTTCAATTTTTTTATTTATTTTCACTTTATGAAGCAACAGAAAGTTGATGGTTAGCAAATTGTTTTCTTTTAGTTTAGCTCTAACTTCTGAAAGTTGAAATTTAAATACAAATTGAAAAATTATTATTTTTTTAGTTTCTTGCATACTAATAGAATAATGAATAATGGAATAATAATAAAGAATAATTAATTTTTTCAAGCACTGTTTAAGGTTTTTATATTCAAATTACGTATAAAGAAATAAAATACTTACCTAAAATTCAAAGTTTCCATTGCAGTTAACCATAATTCAGTAACTTTCTTATCAAGTGGATACATTTCTGAATATCTTGGATCACTTTTGTTAAAGATTAATTCCTGGAAATATCATAAAATATTAATTATCTTAAACTTAAATTAAAATAAAAGTAATTTTTAAAGAAATAATTGATTCTTTGTGGAATTTTTGGAGATGTTTATCATATTAAAATACATAAGCTATTAAAAATCCTGAATTTCTGGAGTGGACTTTTCCATTCCATTACAACAGAAAATTGAGGCTGAATATCATCTTTTTGCTATTTTCTTTTCCATGACAATTGGTGTTAATATGAATAAATTCAAAATTCAAACCTTTATAAAAACAAATGAAATTATACAATAGAAATTTTTTACAAAACATTTCAAAATGTTTACAGTTATCCCCAACCTTCTGGTGATACACTGGTACTACTGTTTTCATACTGACATCAATAAATGTTTCTGCTGGTGTACCTTAATTTGATTTGAAAAGTATCCATGATGTGATTCTTGCATCTGTTCATTTACTATATAAAAATTATATTATAAATGGACATTCCAACCACTATACTGAAAGGTGTCTTTCACCTTGTCATGATTCCATTCACAATACCACCCCCTCTGTTCCTAATCCTGATGGGCTTTACCAGAGGTTGTCTTATTGACCCTTTTATGATTACATATTACAGTCATCAGCTAGGCCTCAGTTGAGGTGCCACTGTTGTAAATGCCTCAGCAGACATTTACATTAGTGATTTGTTTCTCAGCCTTTGTCTTCGTTCCTGGCTTCTTTCGGACATCTTCTTTCTCTTCTGTCCTACTTTGTTGCCCTCAAAACCAGTTAATCTAACTCACAGAACCCCCGCACCTAATCCAATTAATTTAGTTAATCAAAGAAACATAAGCTAAATAAATGACTGTAAATGTCATAACTTTTATGAAACAAGTTTCAACAACGGCAGTTTAGAACTATTTCTGCCCTTAGATTAAATAAATTATTACAATGAATATAAATCAACCTTTTAAACTGGACTTCTGGTCTGGTTCGCCGATGGGAATGAGGTCATGCTTTTCCCAGATCTCAAGAGTCCCGTGTGACATTTACTAAATCCCTGGTCTGGTCTAACAGGACTGAGATCAAGGCCTTCACCCTTCTAATTTGCAGCTCTATCACAGGGTTCCATACAATTTATAAACAATCCAGTTCATTCTCGGCAAAGTGGCCATCCCACCCTCCCGATCACGGCTCTACCATACATTTAATTAAACACAAATAAATTTATCTAACTGGGGCTCGTTGCCAAAACCCCCAATCTTTGACCAATAAAGCGCCCAGATTGTCCCTAGCCACCTGGGTACTACAGAATCAAACCCTTTCAGCTGCTTTGGCAGGGAAAGAAACCTAAGGAAGCCGGCCACTATCAATCATTTTCTGCAGTTTTTTCCAATTAACCCGCAAATCCAGAACGAATATTCTCTCTCAAGCTCCCTAATAAGACATAGTCCACAATATCATCAACCTTTCAGGCCAGGCAATGGTTCGAGTCTACCAAACCAATCCTAACCAGTCTTTCCCTAAAAGCACCATGTACAAATTAGAATTGTGTTATGTATCGAATGGGGGAAACCCACCTAATAGCACATAAACAAGTGACATCTGGGAGGATGTCATGAGTATATCGACTAGTAGAAGATTCATTCCACCTAACCTGCCAAGATTCAAAACCTTGGTCTTCAATTTTACGCAAGCGCTCTGGGGTAAGGGGACCTGTTTTCTTTGAAATATAACTCATACTACGTTTCATAGTAAAGATATCTATCGGTTTTGTGTCAGAGATAACAGAATCTGTCCCTCGCGAGACAATTCTGTAGACACCGACAACTGCTAGCAATAGAAGATGCAGAGCTCCCATTCAGAGAAGATGCATATTATTATATGCACCTATATCCTTTGTAATACGATGAGCCCAGACGGGTGCAGCGTACAACATGATGGCCTCACAACTTTATAAAAAATTCTCTTGGTACGAATATTCAACCCTCATAAGGGATGGATGACTCTACGAACATCAAAGAAAGCATTACATGATTTTTTTACGACAAACTGAGGGTGCTTCTTGAATCGAAGATTCTTATCAAGAATAACACCCAGTAATTTCTGAATTGTGCTATATCTAATGGGAAGGCCTGCCACGGATACGCGTGCTTGTCACGTATCGGCTAACCAACCTTTCAGAGACATCATGGTTGGCTTTTCAGGACTAAAGGCCTGAAAAGGTCTTCATCTTCATCTTATGCTGAAGACTCTACAACCTCAGAACCTTGCATGCCTGAGTTGCCCTGAATTCAACCTCGTTCCTTGAGTTTCCTTCGACCAGCAGTAGGCCATCATCCGCATAAACGATAATGCGGCACCCACTGGGCAACCTCAAACGCATCAGAGATTGAATTCGACAACTCAGATGAGGGGTCCTAACACACTGCCCAGCAGACACCCTTTAGACAGGGTCTCTTCTAGTTCCGAACTGTCATCACGAAGGACGACAGCTCTTTCGCTGAAATAGCTTGAGAACACCTCAATTTCATTTCGCTTGCAACCACACCTTTTTAATTGGAATAAGCAGACCGTCAGGATAAATTATTGAAGGATATTCCTAAGAATACTCCTAGAACATATTTCGACTCACTAGAGGAAGCAATATTCATTACCTTAAGAATGGCATCCTCTGTGCCCTTGCCTGGCCGAAAACCATAACGGTCATCCATTAAGAAGTGAGTCTATCATTAATTCTGAAGTACAAAACTTTCTCAAAAACTTAACCTATTACTGGCAAGAGCGTCAGAGACCTATATGAAAAACTCACGGTGGGGTCCTTGACGCCTTCCTTGAAGAGAAGTTTTAATTCAACTCGTTTCCAAAAAAACAGGAAAATATCCAGCAGAGAGCATCCTATGAAAGAAAATAGTCAACGTGCCTAGACAATCATGTAAAGAGCGAACAAGAAGTTCCACCGTGATACCTAGGGTTATAACGAAGCTCCCTGATCATACCTTTGGGGTTTATTCCGAGCCAAGCTACAATTACCTGACGGACTTCACTTCGGTAATCTCAGAAGACAATTCCTCAGAACGAAAACCTACTACTTTCCTTCGAACAAGTCGGCAATATGAACTCTCGTTGGACTCAGTATCATCAGGTAACAGAACGTTTATCGACAGAAGAACGTCTTTGTTCCTCTTATGACCAAGTACCCTACAAACAACACCCCTTAAATCTCTATTTCCTTGCTCTTGAACGAAAGAACACCAGGAATCCCGCTTAGAAGCCCTAACCTTATGGAAGTACTTAGTCCTATACCTGGGATAATCAGCAATTAAAACTGCACGCTCGACAGGGTTGCATTCACGTTGAGCAGCTC
This sequence comes from Lycorma delicatula, assembly GCF_047948215.1. Taxonomy (NCBI): domain Eukaryota; kingdom Metazoa; phylum Arthropoda; class Insecta; order Hemiptera; family Fulgoridae; genus Lycorma; species Lycorma delicatula. Next base: position 17,494,487 of record NC_134457.1, read on the forward strand.
GCCTGAGTCGGCTCACAATCCGCTTCATCACAGTCAATTTCTGAGTCCACCATGAAGCAACTCTCTCCCGACCAGTTCTTCGGGGAACAGAAATGTCGGTAGCTTTAATAACCGTCGAAGAGAATCTCTCTGCCAGGTCCTCTAACTGGAGATCTTTGACTTCGATCAAAAACTTGAAGCCTGGATGCAAGAACATTAAAAAACTTGAGCCAGTACACTTTTCTGTGCAGAAAACGCCCCTGATGAACAGGACGTGGTCTCTACAGACATTCCAGATCACAACCGACCTTCCAGATCGAAAACTATGAGTCGGTGATCACTTGCACAATCGTTGACAACAGACCAATTTAGAATCCTATGTAGGATATCCTTTCCGATGGTAACATCAATGTTGATACCAAGGAAAGACCTCCGTTCATCGACCATGTCAGCAAAAGTGGCCAACTCGTCAGCTATGTTCAAAATTTCAGATTATGTTGCATGATGAAACCTACTAATTCGCCGCTGCCATTCGTGACCCCACTGTACCAAAGAAGTGATTTGGGATTCACATCGTCACCTGTGGGAATTGGATAACCATTTCCTAACAGAAGAATTCTTTCCTATCTTTCCAAATGCTTTTCGCTAAGGTGCTTGAACCAAAGTACAAACTAACCACAACATGCTTGGAACCATCCATGACAAGCTTGATAACTACATGATGCGTGTCAGAGACTGCCGTATGAAGACTCTATCTAAAGACTTTCTACACAGAATCGTGGATATAGTCTTGTGCAACGAAGTACCTAGTCCAACCTCTGAAACCTAGCAGATCACCCTTAACCACATATGGGTGCTGTAAAAAAACATTGAGAATTCATTTTTCAACAATTTAATCTAGCCCAACTTGGACAACATAAGCACCTTGGGCATTCAATTGACTGGATCTAACCAGCTAAGGAACTGAAATATATATACTGCATGCAAATAAAAACCACAGTTTTTATTGTTGACAGAGTGCCTATGATCTCTACGAAACCGTTTTACAAATGACATAGGTTTGAGTCTCTGCCTTCCGCAGACAGTCAACACTTGAAGCACCTCTGTATGTTAACATATTCCTTGACAGGATGTGAAGTCAATGTATAACTTACCCTCAGATAAAACCCTCTTAAAGACACCATCATCTACTCAAAAATTCCGTGATACCACTGGACATCACGCTTACCATTCTTAAATAGAAACCTAAAATCCAAATCAGTGTTTTATTCCCGTATAAAATCTGATGATGAGGTTCTGTTCAAACCTCATCATCAGATAGGCATCGGTCAACGTCGTAAACAGTGACACGGGGACTATGCTTTTTCCTAGGATTGACTTTTATGTCTAACTTCTTTACTGAGGGAGACTCCATGGTGACTCTGACAATCTCCCAGTTGTCAGCAACATCAAGACCTTTGCTGATCTCTATAATGTCCCTGTTCTTGATGTCTTTCTTGTTACCACGAAGGACAACCTGAAAGTCCTGCTTGAGCTGCCTATTAGTTTTGTTTGACACCTCTGTTCTTTAGCATAGTGCCTGGGCTGTGCTGAAGCTTGAACTGGTTTCTGAACCACTCTAACCTTCTTGGGCTGGGAGGCTAAAATTTTGAAGCCCTCTATGAGCACAGAGAGTACTTCCTTAAACTGTAGAAGTCTAGGAAGGAACCTATTCCTTACCCCCATGTTGATTCTTCGGGGTTTTCGGCAAAAGTTAAAAGATTTTCAAAGCTCTCCTGGACCACTGTTACCATCAGAACGGAGCTACCAGGTCTGCACTTGGCCTTCTTAAAATCACTAACCAACATTGATTTCTCAACTCTGGTGATGTTTCTGACTGAGAGCTTCTTCATCAGAAGAGATGAAAGGAGAGTTTTCCTCCCTCTTCTTCCTACTCCGTCTGAACTTTCTAACTTTTACAAAGTCAGTCATGGCCAAAGATTTCCTACCCCCAATTACTGTAGGAGGAAGACTACTACCACTGTCTTCCTCCTTTACAGAGATGGGAAAGCCCACAAATGTAACAACCACCAATAGCGAGCTACAGGCAGTTGGAGACCTTAATATACTTCTGTTACTCTTTGTATCTCTTTGCCGCTACTGAATCAGGAATGTGAAATTTAAAAACAAACATGCAACCACTGATTATGGCCCTTGTTCTTAAAAGAATGCAATCAGGACTAGGGATATCCATTGCTTGTGACAAGGACTTATGACCAGTAGTTGTTATCACTCTCTCACCATTGTGAGGCAGATCCACATTCACATAAAAATTCCTTACACTCTGCTCCTGTAAAGAGAAGCAAGATAAGTCTATAAGATTGACGCTTAATTGTTGCAGCAGTTCTAAACTTTGCAGGACTTTGACACTGGTGGAAGGTACACACTTGACCAGCAGTTCAAAAAAGCATCAAAAGAAACATGTACATGTCTGCCTAATTACAAAAAAGAAAAAAAAAACACTAGCAGTGACATCAATTATTGAAGTTTTTTAAAATTGATTATTATAAATCTGGTTTGATTGGATATAAAGGTCTTTTATTAAAATAAGTTCAGATAAGAAAGAAATGACTTTTTTCTGCAGATAAGATTATCACTTCTTTCTTCACAGAAAAAATGTTTTTTCCGAATATTTTATAAGCAACTAACATAGTTTAAAATAGCTCTTCTTTATTAAATGTAATATCTCAGAACTTCACAATGATAACTGTACTTTTTATGTTCATTTTTGTGTCTAATGCATTAACACGTATACGTATATACACATATTTATATGTAATGTATGTATACTTTTATGTAATTCTACTGTTGATAACATTAACTTTTTTATACACCCAACAATATATAAAACAAAATTTCATTTTATGATAAAATAATAATGCCAGATTTGTTTTGAATATTATGGTAAAGTGCATTGCTGTTTTGTTGTTCTACAATTGTGGAATGTCTCAGAGCATGCTTCATGCACACATGCCTCTTTTATTTTGCAGGTGCTATTTAAAAAAATCAGTTTCATTTGTTATGAATCATCAGATAGTATAGATATAAATTACTGTCAAACCCAGGACCAGAATTTATGCTTTACAGATAACTTGATAATTGTACATCTTGACAATTGCACTGTGCACTGGAAGAAGAAGAAGAAAAAGAAAAAGAAGAATTTTTATTAACATAAAAATGTTAATAAATTATCTATATTTACCTTAAATTTCTTTAATTAGCCAGTGATAACTCAAAGGAATGATTTGTCTGCAGCATTGATAACAGTATAAATTATTTATTTTGATAAAATTTGTATCATTTTATGTTATTGAGTATTTCAGTCACAACAGGCAATAAAGGCAATGTTATTAAATTAAATTTCAGCTATTGACATTTTAACCTAATAATGTCATTTTAATTCCTAAGCTTTCATGATGCTACTTCTTGAATCATTCCAGTATTGCAGAACCAACAGGTTGTAGGTTGTAAAACAGTATAGATTGCATTATCCAGGATCAAATATAAATTATTACTTACCTTTGTATTAGTCCCATTGAGTATTATTCCTCCTAAATCATGTCTTCTTAGCCAAACATACGTACCATTAACAAATTCCCAGTTATTGTTTGAATCTAATTCAGCAATTTTTCTAATGGTAACTGTTGAACCAATGTTATATGTTTCGTATACTTCATCTGTCGATAATACTATTATGTATACTTGAATATTTATTTGTACTTTGGTGGCTACTTCTTTTAACCAGTTTCTTTCTACTAACCAAACAATTACATATAAAGGACGAATATCTGAAGCAAATTCTATCACCTGTAATTGTTATAAACACAATACATAACACAATACCTATTTTCAACACATTATAAAATTATGTATAATTGAATCTTTTCCTTATGTTCCTCACACTTGCTGGTAAAACTATTTGGTATACACAAATCAAAATTATAGACAATTATTAATAGACAAGACAGCTTTCTTTACTGGCAATTTAAAGGCAGTTTTCTTTACTAAGAAACATAGTATGTACAATATAAAGGATAAGTGGGTAAACAGATTCTGTTAACAGAAAAAGCTAGCCTACTTAATTTAAAATTGATCTGGGTCATTGTGAGGGAGAAAAAATATATTTATTACCCATTCTTCATTCATAGTTAAAATTATCCAGTTTGTAACTAAAAACAATAACCAGAAATGAAAACTAACTTATAAGAAAACTGACTTATTTGTTTTGCAGTAATTAGGTTTGTATATTTAATATTATTATATTTTATGCTATGTGCTGGCAAAAAATAAAGTTAAATTTTTGTACCAAAATTTGTGACTGGACTATGATGCAGCAAAGAAATTTTACATTTAGCCAGAAATATTAGTAGTAGGCAAGGGAAACTTCTGAGAGGCAAACATTCCACAGTATGATATTCAAATGGCTCAAGTAATATCTTTATGCAAAGTTAAATAAAGCTCTTAAATTAATTATGTATCCAAATGGTTATAATTTATTAAGGATAAGCCTAACTGTGAAAATATTTAGCATGAAAATTGAGATTATTTTTGTGAACAGATGGATGTGGTTATTCTATAAGATGTATCATGTTAAAGTTTGTATTTTTTCTTTTTAATTTTCTTTGATCCTTTTATGTTTTTGAAAATTTAAAAGTACATTAGTTTGCTTTTACAAAAATAGTAGACTTATGATGCTTACACAATTCATAGTTTATGAATCATATTGAACATTTTATCATACATTTAATTTGTGTTAAATTTTAAAATTGTATTATGTAATTCAATTACTGGGATTTTCATTGTTGCCTCAAGATTTATTTTTGTATCTGAATAACCAGTTATGTGTAAAATACATATATTTAATTTATTATTGGAGTTTCATTTATTACTTCTACTTTGCATTTCAACAATATACATTAAATTTTAAGAATTTAAAGTTTAATTTAGAATTAGAATTATTTAATTTAGAGTTTAGTTTAGAATTTTAAGTTTAATTTTAAGAATCATAAATGAAGAAGGCATACTTCAGCAAGACCAATAGATGGATCTTGCTTTCAAATAGATCATTTCTTGTTTGAAAATGTATACAAGAAGGTAAATGGTCTTCCAGGAGCAGACATAGGAAGTGATCATATTCTGTTAATGATGGAAATGAAAATAAGATTAAAAAGAATTCAAACTTCAATGAAGGTGAAGAAATGGAATATAGAGGGCTAGAGAGCATAGGGAGAGTAAAAATGGATGAAATGCTGATAAAGGCAATTACTCAAGGTAAAAGGGAAAATGAACCAGCAGAGGAAATGTGGTCAAGGGAAAATCATCAGTAAGGGAAGCTGCAGAGAAAGGAATTGATTTTTATGAAGGCACCCGGATAAAGAAATCTTGAGTAACTCATGAAATTATTCAAAAAATGAAAGAAAGATCAAAATATAAAAATAAAGAAGGCGACTACAACAGATCAATCTATCAAAGATTGAGTAAAAATTAAAGAGAGAAACACACAAACCTAGGGAAAGGTGGCTAAAAGAAGAAAAGACATAGAAGATTTAGAAAAGAAAAAGAAACGTGACATGTTGTATGAGAAGGTAAAAAATGCCACATGGCCTAGAAGAATCTTGCTTATAAAATGAGAAGAAAGATGGTAAAAGCATTTATAAAGAAGATGAGATAAAGAAACAATGGGAAGAGTATGTAGGTAGAAGGAAATGCGAAACACAGGAAACTGAATTGGAAGAAACTGTGGAAAAAGAGAAAGGCCCACCAATTTTGAGATCTGAAATTATACAAGCTATTAAAGACATTAAGAACAAGAAAATAACAGGAGTAAATGAACTTCCAATAGAACTTTTTAAACATCTAGAAGATGAAATAGATAAAATACTCTCAATGTGCAATATAATCTATGATACTCGAGTACGGCCAGAAGATTTTGTTAAACAATAATGATACCTAAAAAGTTGAAGTCAAAAACTGTGAAGGACATAGAAATATCAGCATTTAATATCACATGCTGCAAAAATAATGCTGAGACTTATGAATAGAAAGTTAATTATAAAAATGGAGGAGAATGCTGGGGAAGGACAGTTTGGATTCAGAAAAGGAAAAGGAACAACAAAAACTAGAGGACTGGTCAGAATGATTAGAGAGATGTTTTAAAAGAGAAAGAGGATTAAGCTTGTGTTTTATAGATATGGGAAAGGCATTCAACAAATTGAAGTGCAATAAGTTATTTGAGATTTTGAAAGAAAAGAGAGTTGAATGGAAAGATAGGTCATAGAATTGTATATGAAACAAAAAGCAACTGTGAAAATAAATGAGAATCTCACAAATTGGTTAGAATTAGGCAGAGGAGAGAGGCAAGGCTGCTGATTATCACCAACATTGTTTATTCTTTATGTTGAGGAAATGTTGAAAGAAATATTGGATGGCTAAAAAGGGGTAAGCGTAGGTAGAAGAAATATAAATTGGGTCACATTTGCTAAATATCTGGTGATTGTAGATAAAGACACTCAGACATTACAAGGAATGATAAAAGCATTGTAAGTAGGATGAAGGAATATGGGATGAAAATAAATGTGAGGAAAACAAAAGTTTTGAGAGTAAATGAGAGGGAAGATACGGATGTTGCAACAGCAGAAGAAAAAATTGAATGAGTAAAAAGATACAGGTACCTTGAGACAGTACTAACAGTACTACCTGAATACTGGGGGAGTAAAGAAGAGATTAAGATGAGAATTGCAATAGCAAAGGAAGCCTTTTTTAGAAACCTAAACTCTGCAGCAACATGGATCTGAACCAGAGGAAGAGCTTGGTAAAATGCTATATTTGGAATATACTTTTTTTATGGCAATGAAACATGGATCTACTGGGGAAAAGAAAAAGATAAAATTGAATTTTTTCAGAATTAGTTGTGGAGGAGGATAGAGAAGATAGTGGGTGGATAGATTAAGTAACGTAGAAGTATTAAAAAGAATAAATGAAGATAGAACAATGCAGTCGACTATCAGAAAGAGGAAAGGAACTGGATTGGACATATAATTAGAGAGAAAGTAATAATAAATACAGTTCTTGAAGGCTCCATTGAAGGTGAAAAAAGAAGAGGCTGAGATAAAAAGAAAAGCATGGGACAGAAACAGATGGAAACAACAGTGGTGCCAAGTACCTGCCAACAGGTAGAATACCACATGATGATGACATTAAATTTATACCTTCACTTCATGCAATTACTGAATATGTTTTCAAATACAACTAAAAATGTTTTAAAGATTATTTTTAAAATATTACATTAAATAAATTCAATTCAGTTTCTTATTAAAAAATTAATATTGTGTATAATTTTAATTCCTAACCATCATCTCAATTTAATACAGTCTGGTTAAAAAATATTTGCCTCGCTGTACGATTACCAGAAACAACACATCATACTCCAATTTTGTCATCGTGAAGTGATGCTCAAACATCTGGTAAGGATTTTCAGTGAACATTCTGTATTGTTATTTAAGAATTAACATGTCCAGATAAATAAAAACGTGTCTCATCTAACATGAAAAACAATGTCGAGTTTATCTAAATCCATCAATAATGTTTCTGAGAAGCCAGTCCTCTATAATTAAGATATTTTAGATTGTCTGGTTTCTTAAGTTGTTGCGCAGTTGTTTCGCGATATGGTTTAAAATTTAAATAATGAAGAATTTTATGGATAAGTATGTGTTTTATATCTCGTTGGTGTGATAAGTTTCAATATCTTCAGATTTTCAGAAATTCTTCTTTGAATATTGGCAATGGCTTATTTCGTTTTGCATTTAAAACCGCCCCCATTGTATGCAATTTTAACCAAATCATGTATGTTACTCTTTGCTGGGATACCATGGATATGATGGCCATATCAGTTTCGGAAATTTTTCTGCAAAAATTAAAAATTTTTCTTGAAAGGACGCAGAACGCACACATAAGCTTCCACTGTAACAACCCTTTCCTTGATCGAATAAGGAATTTTAATAAAATACAACTGCAAAATACAAAACTACATGTACTACCAAGATTAACAGTTTACAACTAAAAATAGACATGTGTAACATACACAACCAATAGTGGAGTTAGTTGTGGCAGCTATGGTAGCAGCATTAAAGGTGTTCTCAAATAACTGCAGTTTTAGCCGGCTTCGGTTTTAAGTACTCACCTGATATAATCAAATGTTATATCAGGTAAGTAACTTCTTTATAATTATAAGGACTTTTAGTTTTTTGCATTGGCAATATCTTTCGCCTAGACTGATTGTAATGCAAATAAATGTATTGTAATAAATAGGGGCTAAAGGTACTTCCTTCATTAAAGAAAGGATGAACACTAAATGTCAGACATATATTACAGATTTTTCCCATCAGTTGTATGGTTTGATGTATATATTTTATTCTTTTAACCTCAGTATATTTATTATAGCCATCATGTTCTATTATTTGCTTAAGTACCTAATTATACCTGATTTAAATTCTGCATTGTGAGTAATTTAAAGATAATATTGAAAAAAAAGTGAAATAAATGTAAATATTTATCATACCTGTTCAGTTGATGGCAGTAAGTTTAGATAAAAAAGTATAAGTATCTCATTTGATGCAATATTTTCTAAGTGTAGTTTTTTAATTTTTATGCTATAAGTATTTACATTGGGAAAAATTCCATTAAACCAAAAATGGTGATAAAGCATTATACAGTTTTTAATTATGCTCTCATTATGACCTGTAAAGAATTATTGCTATTATAATCTTTATTTAATATTTAAAAGTAAATTTGTTTGTAAATTGTATCTTAAACAAAAAAAATCTCGATTTCATCTATCCAGATCTTTCCTGTTTTAATCAAGAATTTATAATTGATTAACTTCAGACAACATTAGTTCAATATTTATCTCAAAATTGTCAATGAATATTTTGACAAAAAAAAGAGGAATAGCTGTTGTTGAAAGAATATATTCATTTTAATATATTTATTTCATTTTGTCATGGTTTACTAGGAAAGAGGAAAGAAAAAGCAAATGAAATGTTAAGATGAACTCGAATTGTGAGAAATACAGATAAACGTATGTATAAAGAAAACTAAAAGGATTATCTAAACAAATAATAAAATGAAGATGGGAGAAGTGGTTTCAAATATATGGAACATACATTGGGGTTTGAATCTCGGCCAGGCATGGCATTTTCATATACACTACAAATCATTCATCTCATCCTCTGAAGAATGAATGGTGGATCTGGAAGTTAAAAAAAAAAAATATATATATATGGAGGCAAGATTAATGAAGACTTTCAAGGCAGTCAGGAAATAAAATAAAATAAGTAATGTAGTGATAAAATAAACTTTTAATATGAAAAAAGGCTGCTATGTGATCTGAATAAAGACTTGAAGAAAAGGTTAGCAAAATGTTTTTTTCTGGAGCATGGTATTTATTAAACAGTAGGGAAGACGGTGAAAAAACTAGAAACATCAAATATGAATACGGAAAAGAATGGGGAAGTAAAATAGTCTGATAGATTGCAAAATGAAGAAATGCTGAATAGAGTTGGAGAACAGAGAAAAATAGTTAAGTAATGAAGAACAGGTAAAGAAACTGGATAAGATAAAATGCATACTCGTTAGTAAACACGTTTTGTTGTTAGTAAACACGAATCTTTCTGAAGAAAGGTTCTAGAAAGGATGGTGAAAAGAAGAGGAACAAAAACTTTTCATCTAATTGATGATATCAAGGTAGAAGGGAAATATAAGAAAACAAAATAGTTGGTGGAGGATTAATTGGCTTAAGGCTAGCTGTGAGAAGAGATTTGCCGGAAAACAGAATACTCATCATTACTGATCGCATGGAGGTTAACTTGAACCTCAATATTGGTGCTATTAAATGATACAAAGCTTAGGAAGCTCTTAAGACATTTACTGAGTGAAAAATTTGAAAGGACATGATCTTTCTTTATGTAGAAATTAATACTATCCAATAATGATTAACACAAACTTAATGTGGCTCTAAATGTATTAAATAAAATTATTATAGATAAATTTATTTATTTAATATATATTTATTTTAGTTCTCATTTGGCATAATTAAGATATATTTACCCATTTTTTTTTAAAGAAAGAGACCAGGTTAGTCATTTTATGACAATGACAGTGCACCCTTTCTTACATAACTGTAAGTCATGTTATAAAAATGAAATATCTAAAATTGAAGAAAGTAGTAATGAAATTTTATATCAGACACATAATGTAGAAGAAAAAATTATTTAAGAAATCTTAGTGACCTGTGCTGCAAGCTTGGCTAGTTTAAATTAATCTACAAATGAAATGAAAGAACTAGTTTCAGTATCAAAATGACATTTTCTGGGTATAATATAAAGAAGATTTTAATTATACTAATTCCAAGAATTTATTTCTGTGGGATCGGCAGCTTCAGTTGGTATTTAATTCTATAATTACATTAAAATAAATTGGTTTTATAATCTGTAAATAATTTGGTTTATATTAATAGAATTTAATATATATATACATAAAACTTCCTCTATAAATCATGAGACCTTGCCAATAGTGAGGGAGCTTGAGTGCTCAGTGATACAGAGTAGCTGGACCAAAGGTGCAACCATATCAGAGAGATACCTCTCTCTGACTCTCAACAGATACCTGTTGAGAGCCAGACTAAGGAATGATTCCTGAAAGAGGGCAGCAGCTCTTTCAGTAGTTGTTAAGGGGATAGGTCAGGAAGAATTAAACGGCCACATCAATATCACTCAATCTTCTAAGTACTGTTCAGATGAAAGCAATGGAAAACTACAACTGTTTTTTTTCCAAGAAAATGTAGCTCTCTGCAGTTCCATGTAACAAAGATAGAGGCGTCTTTCTGGTAAAATATTCTGGTGTAAACTAGTCCCCCATTCGGATCTCCAGGTGGGAACTACTAAGGAAGGGTCACCAACAAATTAAAAAATAACATTCTATGAATTAGAGCATGGAATGTTACAAGTCTAAAAAAGTTTGGTAGGTTAGAAAATTTATAGAGGGAAATGGAGAGGATAAATGATGATGTAATAGGAATTAGCGAGGTTCAGTGGGAAGAGGAAAACGACTTTTGGTCAGGTGATTTTAGAATAATTAACTCAGCTTCAAATAAAGGGCAGGCAAGCAGGAGTATGTTTCGCAATGAACAAGAAGATAGGGAAGAGAGAAGAGTATTTCAAAATGCATAGCAGTAAAATCATTGTAATAAGGATAAAATTAAAACCTAAGCCAACAACGATTGTTAACGTCTACATGCCTACAAGTGCCCATGATGATGATGATGAAGTGGTAAAGTATGTATATGCAGAAATTAAACACATAAAAGGAGATGGAAATTTAATAATAGTTGAAGATTGGAATGCAAGCATTGGAAAAGGCAAGGAAAGAAATATTGTGGGTGAATGCGGGCCGGGCAAAAGGAATGAAAGAGGAGACCAACTCATTGAGTTATGGATGAAGTATAATTTAGTAATTATCGACACAAAGTTTAAAAATCATGATAGAAGAATATACACATGGAAAAGACCAGCTGACAGTACAAAGTATCGGTAGATTATATCATGGTTAAACAAAGATTTAGAAATCAACTCATCGACTGCAAAGCTTATCCTAGAGCAGACATTGATAGCAACCATAACTTAGTGATAAAAACCTGAAGAAAAGGTGTTAGATGAATCAGTGGAATTTAGAGAAACTTGAGGAAGAAGAAGTAAAGAAGAATTTTGAGGAGGACATTGCAAGAGGTCTGAGTAAAGAAAGGTAAGGTAGAAAATATAGAAGAAGAATGGGAGAATGTTAAAAAGGAAATTCTTAAATCAGCAGAATTAAACTTAGGTGGAACAAAGAGAATTGGTAGAATACCTTCGGTATCAAAGGATATATTGGAGATAAATGAACGTAGAAAGTATAAGAATGCTAGTGGTGAAGAAGGTAAAAGGAAATATCAACATTTAAGAAATACTATAAACAGGAAGTGCAAATTAGCGAAAGAAGAGTGGATTAAAGAAAAGTGTTCAGAAGTGGAAAGAGAAATAATCATTGGTAAAATAGACAGAGTACACAGAAAAGTTAAGGAGAATTTTGTGATACATTAATTAAAATCTAATAATGTGTTAAACAAAGATGATGGTACACCAATATATAATACGAAAGGTAAAGTCGATAGATGGGTGGAATATATTGAAGAGTTATATGGAGGAAATGAATTAGAAACTGGTGTTATAGAGGAAGAAGAGGAAGTCGAAGAGGACGAAAAGGGAGATAAATACTGAAATCTGAATTTAAGAGAGCATTGGAAGATTTGAATGGCAGAAAGGCTCCTGTGATAGACAGGATACCTGCAGAATTACTGCAGAGGGCAGGTGAGGAAGTGATAGATAGATTGTACAAACTGGTGTGTAATATTTACAAAAAAGGGAAATTTCTACCAGATTTCAAAAAGAGTGTTATTGTCATGATATCAAAGAAAGCAGGAGCAGATAAATGTGAAGAATAAGAACAATTAGCTTGACTACACTTCATTTACACTCATATACATATCATCCTAATTCATCCTCTGAAGAATTATCTAAACGGTAATTACCAGAGGCTAAACAGGAAAAAGAAAGCTTAACTACTCATGCATCAAAAATCTTAACCAGAATCATGTACAGAAGAATTGAGAGGAGAGTGGAAAAAGTGTTAAGAGAAGACCAATTTGGTTTCAGGAAAAGTATAGGGATAAGGGAAGCAATTTTAACACTCAGATTAATAGTAGAAGGAAGATTAAAGAAAAACAAACCAATATACTGGGCATTTATAGACTTAGAAAAGGCATTTGATAACGTAAACTGGAATAAAATGTTCAGCATTTTAAAAAATTTAGGGTTCAAATATAGAGGTAGAAGAGCAATTGCTAACATTTACAGGAACCAAACTGCAACAGTAATAATCAAAGAACATAAGAAAGAAGTAGTAATAAAAAACGGAGTCTGACAAGGATGTTCCCTATCCATTACTTTTTAATCTTTACATAGAACTAGCAGTTAATGATGTTAAAGAACAATCTAGATCTGCAGTAACAGTACAAGGTGTAAAGATAAAGATGTTATGATTTGCTGATTATGTAGTAATTCTTACAGACAGTAAAAAAGATTTAGAAGAATCAGTGAATGGCATGGTTGAAGTCCCTACACAAGAACTACCGCATGAAAATAAACAAGAACAAAACGAAAGTAATGAAATGTAGTAGAAATAATGTAGATGGACTACTGAATATAAAAATAGGAGGAGAAAAGATTGAGGAGGTAGAAGAATTTTGTTATTTGGGAAGTAGAATTACAAGAGATGGATGAAGCACGAGTGATATAAAATGCCACATAGCACAGATGAAACGAGCTTTCAGTCAAAAATATAATTTGCTTACAACTTAATTTAAACATCAAGAAAACATTTTTAAAAGTATATGTTCGGAGCATAGCTTTATATGGAAGTGAAACTTGGATGATCAGAGTACCTGAGAAGAAAAGATTAGAAGCTTTTGAAATGTGGTGCTATAGGAGATTGTTAAAAATGAGATGGGTGGATGAAGTGCAACATCTGGAATATGTAGAACAAATTGTTAGGGATGTAGGATGTATAGGCATACCGAAATGAAACAACTGGCACTAGTTAGGGAATCCGGAGAGCTCCATCAAACCAGTCAAATGACTGAAGACAAAAAAAAAATATATATATATATATATACATATATATATAGTTTATTACAATGACATAATTTATATATTGCATTACTGTGTATTAATCAGAATAAAAGTTTTATTTACTTATTTCTCTTGATCTGTTCATTATTATCATTTTTAACATACACCTACAAAACTTGCATTGTTTCTTTATGCAAATATTTTTAATTCAATATAGATTCAATATTCCTTTTTTGTTTCCTTTTAATTTCGGATATTTTCATTATTTAATATCATTGGGCCAATTGAATCAATATCACAAAGAATATTCTGCTGTTTTTATAATTTAAGGAGAAATTTATTACAGTAGCATTATTCATTATGTCTCAGAACGTACAAACTGCTTTCTGAAATAACTTATGTATAGAAGTCCAACTATTTTATTTTGTTGATTGCTATCTTGCTTGTTATGTATTCTGTCATTATTTGTTATAACAATCAACTCTAAAATAAAAAACATATCGATAGACATCTCGATACGTAATAGAAAAAAAATCATTAATAATAGTAAATTTTATTTTACTTACTGTTACTGAATAATACGACACTAAATCTGAAATAACCAGATCTCCTTCTGATTAAATTAATAAAATTCAATATGTTTTCTACTAAGTAAGGTGCACTTTTTGTAGACAATCCATTTTCATTTATTTTCATCGATGAATTCAAATTAATTGAAATATTATCATTTTGTGAACTCACTGTTGCATTTACACCAATTATATATAAAATAAACAATGTATAAAAATATACATTTTGATGATTATACATTTTTTGATAATAAGAAAAAAGTAATAAACAGATAATGCGAGAGTGTTTTCTTTATATGAATAAAATAGGTGTTTATAGAAAACACTTCTAGAATAAACAAAACTAATTTATGAACAAAATATTTTTTCAATTTTTCAAATTCCATTAACAAATTAAGTTAAACAAATTCATAAAAAATGATTAGATAATATAAATCAAATTTCTTTGCGAGCACAAAATCAATAAGGTAATGCAATATGGTTTCTTTTATTTTTATTATAATAATATGTATATATATTATACATATATTTTTTTATTAAATCCAATTTACTATTCTTTTTTTCTTTCCTCTCATTCTTTCTCCATTTTTTGTTCAGTTACGTGATTTTTTATTTAAACTACTATTCCTCTAAAATTAATTTTAATCATTGCAAATCAAAATTAATATTGCTTTTTGTTTTGAAAAACCCTAAATGTGTTGTATCTAAAAAAAAAAGAAAGTAAGAAATATATTTCAAAAATTACTGCTTGAGTACTTAATTGTTTACACTATACATAAATAAACAATGATAAATAATGAAATAAATTGCTACAGAAATTTATTTCATTATGTTATACGAACTAATTTATTTAAAATTAAATTATAATATTAAGATTTTATTCTTAATTTTAAATAATTAAGATTTTCTAAAAAGAAACAAAAGCTATTGCCATATTGATGATTTTAAAATAATACTAATAAAAAATTCTGAGTTTTTTTGTATGCTTATTTAATAATTTTAAAGATATACTTGTACAATTAATACATAAGTATATATTCAAATATCAGTAAATGCATTCAAAAATGATATTTTATTTTTCAGTGATTGTCATTTTATTATCTACTCATTTGTTTTGCTGTTATTTCATGTAGGTATTATTTTTAAGTATTAACATAATCTTAAATTGCTTTTCTTTTTATTATTATTATTAATTTCATATATTATATTTGTAAGAATATCCAGGCACCTCCAAATATCCCATGCAGCTTTCTGGATTAGGGACTTGTAGGCAGCTGCATCCCTTGTTTGTGACATATGAGTGTGATGTACTTTTGCATAGACTCAAGCTGACCGTACATGAGACATGTGGACATTATGTACATGAGACATGTACATAATGAGACATGTGGTTAATCGAAACCGAACCACCAAAGAACACCGGTTTCCATCATCTAGTATTCAAATCCAAATAAAGGCAACTACTACGATTCAAACCGGAGAATTCTTGACTTCAAAACTAACTGTTTACTTATATATATATTTTATTTTTGGGGAGTCGTGGAGATAAAATGGTTCAGAATCACTGATGTAATATATCTGTGTTATCATTTATTATAACTAAAACCCAAATCTATTCTAGTGTTCCTTAAAAATTTTAGAACTTAAAAAGTGTTCCGTGATGAGAAAAATTTGGGAAACAGCGACTTTGGGATTCTTTTCTTAAAAATGAATTATACCTGATTGCTCCCCCTTGAGTTGGGGGCTCCCAAAAGAAAAAAAACTTTTTTCGCAATTTCAAATTTTTAATGCTCAAAATATACTTTGTTAAATAATAGTCACTAAAATAACTTAATATCCCTCCCCTAATAAGGAGCTCCAAAATAAAATAAAAAAATAAAAAATATTTTAAAATTTTAATTTTAATTTATTTATAATCAATTTCAGTGAATAATTTAATCATTAAAAAAAACCTTGATGCATGCAAATTTAAAGAAAGTTGAAAACATATTTTTCGAAATATTTTTCAATTATTATATTGATACTCATATTAAAAATGTTGATTATTGCTTTAATTTTTTAATCATCTTTGCTTCAATAATTAAAATTAAAAGATTTAAATAAAATAAAACGGGCAATTTTATATTTTAAAAGTATCAGAATAATAAGCTTTCTTGTATTTATTTAACTTTGTATCAAAAATTAGAAGTATGCAGATAGTGACCGAAGAGGTAGCATTTCGGTATTAATTTCCCGTCCAGATAGAGCTGTAGGATAGTATCTAGATAGAGCTAAGGGAAAGAATCGATCCATTTTGAGCTTATGCGGTTTTCACCGGATCTTTCCGTTTTGACACGTAAGGAAAACAAAAAACCGGATGGAAATTTTCCGTATGTTAATATTCGAATGTGCGTATATGTGTACGGTGTTACCTCTAAATTACTTTATATCTCCAGAACTACTGGACCGATTTTGACCAATCTTGGTCAGATTACTTCTATGTATGGGGCATTGATGCTACTAAATTTTCAGCTTAAAAGGTCAAGAAGGTGAGACTGTAGATTAAGGTCACCCTCAATATCTAGAGATTTCGCCTAATTAAGGTCATATTTTTCTTAGGCAGATTTGTTAAGTTAAAAAATAACAATACTTGGGAAATTTTTTTTTTTCAAAATCGCACCCCCACCCCAAAGAATTCTGTAAACTAATAGCTAAGTGGTCATACTACGTCAATAGTACCCCCTGTCACCACAAGGTGCGCTAGTGTCACAGTCCGCCATCTAGGAACTTCTTCTTTCCCACAGGGAAAAACGGTAACCTTTTCCCTCGTCCTCTTGGACCGGGTAATTTGAAATTCCACAGGATTGCCAATCAAATTATTCTTTAAACTTTATTAATTATATATTTAATTTAATTGAGATAATATTTCAGTGGCTGGTAGTACTGTTATCGTGTAAAAAAGTAACGGTCTGGCTGGGTTTCGAACTCGATCGTCCTGTCGGTACCTGGTGCGTTAAGTCTCGCAGCTACACCACTCTTCCGACTCTACAATCAAAATCTGTTTTATGTAAGTTATGAAATTACATTAGTTTAGTTAGTGCCGACCGGCGCCGCTAGTACCGCCCCAACCGCGGGAATTAAATACGGTATGTGCGCGTGCTTAAGTTAGAATCATTGTATTAAATAAACGAAAAAATATTGTATTTAAAGAAAATGATAAATATTTTAAATTAAGTTGTGTGCGTATCATTAGAAACAACCCACAGTTGTAGGACTTTCCGACTGTGTGTTGTGGGAAAGTCCTACGACTGTATTGTCAGCTTTTTTTTATGCGAAGGTCCCGGGTTAGAATCCCGGTCAGACATGGCATTTTTCATGCGCTACCAATCTTCACCGAGCTAATGACCATGGGTCTTGATGATGCCCGCTCTTTCATAATAAAAAAAAAGAAATAAATAATTATTTTTTATATAAAAATGTGAAAAAATAATTAATACTTCTGGTTTTTGTTTTTTAATAAAAAAGAATTAGTTATCACAAAGATTCAAATAGAACTTAAAATAATTGAGCTTAAAATGAATCGCATTCTTGGTCGGTTACGCCAATCAAGTTATGTAATTCACTGCCGGTTTTTTCTTTTAAATAAAGATTACCACATTTTAATTCGTAGGTTACATTAAAATCCTTATTAGTTGAAGTTAAATTTTATGTAGTACATCATAAAAAGTGTTATAAATGTGAAACTTATAAATTCCATTTTTTTTTTAACCGGCAAAAGAGTAATCTTAACGAGCACAACCGAGTATAACCAATATACATATATATATATATATACATATATATATATATATATATATATATATATATATATATATATACATATATATATATACATATATACATTATCACTTATAACCGATACTTGTCCTATCGTATTTTTTAAAACTGATCTAAAAGGTACAATCGCTTTAAGTTATAACTGACCCGATGCTAGAATAATTTGATCGACGTTATGCAATGAATCGGTGGGTAGCAACCCTAAATAAATATTATAAAAATACGTAACGTGATTAGGGGTGGAGTTACACCCTGAGTGCCACGCGTTGTGGCACATTAAACTGTCATTGCCTCCTAGATTAACCCTCCATCATTACTGTCAGAGAGTAATCTCTTGTGATAAAATATTTTTTCTTTTTTTATGAAAAAATATAATTTTTCTTTTTGGCAGCATTAACCATATCGTTTTAACAATAAAAATTATTATAATATTAAAGTAATAATCAAAAAACCTTTTAAAATAGCTAGTTGTAAATATATATATATATATATATATATACACACACACAAAGGTTTTAATAATATAACAGAATACAGTCTTTGTTAAAAAAAAGCAATATTTTATTTCGTTTGGTACAATTTCACTGTAAAATTTTATTTTTATTGTTCAGTATCGGGTGTGTGAAAGCCGTTTAACAATAAACGTTCATTCATAGAAAACGTTCATTACTTTTGAAGAAAATATTAGAAACCTATTACAATATATGTTATTGTACCCAGCATTGCTGACCCTAAGAATTTTTTTTTGGTTGTTTGATTTAAAAATTATCTAATGTTTATATTTTTTACTTCCTTGTACGAAGTAAAGGAAATATCCATTTTGATTAGTTTCGGCATGACGTCTGTACATACATATGTATCTCGCATAATTCAAAAACGATTAACTGTAGGATGTTGAAATTTTGGATTTAGAACTGTTGTAACATCTAGTTGTACACCTTTCCTTTTGATTCCAATCGACTGGACCAAAAGTGTCCAAAAAGGTCCAAAACCCAAAAATTTGGATTTTTTGATTTTTTCGTAACTGCAGTAATAAGTCCTCATTGAGAGCTTTTCAGCGATATGTCATAAGTGGTACTTATTTTCATTGGTCCAGAGTTATAACCAAATGAAATTTTAATTAATGAAATATTTGGATCTTTGGAAGACACATCGGTTCGTATCATACTTATCTCATTTTTTTAAAATTTAAAAATGTTAATTTATTAATTTCGTTTCGATAACGTAGACTAGAATAAAATGTTCAGCATTTAAAAAAAAATAGGGTTCAAATACAGAGATAGAAGAACAATTGCTAACATGTACAGGAACCAAACAGCAACAGTGACAATTGAAGAACATAAGAAAGGGAGTCTGACAAGGATGTTCCCTCCCTATCTCCGTTACTTTTTATTCTTTACATGGAACTAGCAGTTAATGATGTTAAAGAACAATTTAGATTCGGAGTAACAGTACAAGGTGAAAAGATAAAGATGCTACGATTTGCTGATGATATAGTAATTCTAGCCGAGAGTAAAAAGATTTAGAAGAAAAAATGAACGGCATAGATGAAGTCCTACGCAAGAACTATCGCATGAAAATAAACAAGAACAAAACAAAAGTAATGAAATGTAGTAGAAATAACAAAGATGGACCACTGAATGTGAAAATAGGAAGAGAATAGATTATGGAGGTAGAAGAATTTTGTTATTTGGGAAGTAGAATTACTAAAGATGGATGAAGCAGGAGCGATAAAAAATGCCGAATAGCACAAGCGAAACGAGCCTTCAGTAAGAAATATAATTTGTTTAAATCAAAAATTAATTTAATTGTCAGGAAAAGATTTTTTAAAGTATATGATTAGAGCGTCACATTATATGGAAGTGAAACTTGGACAATCGGAGTATCTGAGAAGAAAAGATTAGAAGCTTTT
This sequence comes from Lycorma delicatula, assembly GCF_047948215.1. Classification (NCBI taxonomy): domain Eukaryota; kingdom Metazoa; phylum Arthropoda; class Insecta; order Hemiptera; family Fulgoridae; genus Lycorma; species Lycorma delicatula. Next base: position 17,514,520 of record NC_134457.1, read on the forward strand.
GAAATGTGGTGCTGTAGGAGAATGTTAGAAATCAGATGGGTGGATAAAGTGACAAACGAAGAGGTGTTGCGGAAAATCGATGAAGAAAGAAGCATTCGGAAAAATGTAGTTAAAAGAAGAGAAGACTTATAGGCCACATATTAAGATATCCTGGAATAGTCGCTTTAATATTGGAGAGACAGGTAGAAGGAAAAAATTGTGCAGGCAGGCAACGTTTGGAGCATGTAAAACAAACTGTTAGGGATGTAGGATGTAGGGGGTACACCGAAATGAAATGACTAGCACTAGGAATCTTGGAGGGCTGCATCAAACCAGTCAAATGACTGAAGACAAAAAAAAAGATTGTAAAAAATATTGACAATAAATAATAATACAATAATAACAAAAAACAATATATATATATATATTAGAAAAATATCAGAAGTTATTAATGAAATAGAATTTTATGTACTTTTTATTTTAAGAAAATGTGTATATGTAATTTAATAGGTGTACAAGGAAGTTATGTGGTGTCCACATCAGATTTTTATAAATAATTACCTGAATAAATAAATAAAATTTATTTTCAATAAAATCTAGCTTATGTGAACAGATTGTAACGAACTTCTAATTAATCCTTTATGGGTTTATGGAAATTACAATGAAAAGTTAAAATGTCATAAATTTTTCTCAATTTAAATTTATGTAATTACATTTATAATTTTTATTATTACTATTTTGTTAAATTTTTATATAGGTAGCATCTGATGAATGAAGATTAAAATTTTTAGATAGTAGTACAGTACTTTTTATTTATGTATGTATACATATATTTAAGGTTTTTTTTTGTACATGTGCGATCCCTGCTGTGCTGTACTGTGCAAAGAGCGGATGTTACGTGGTTTACTGTGGGATCTTTAGGGTGTAATTTTTAAGGTCACGTGCAAATGCTAATGAGTGCCTCATCGTTCTGCCAATGCACTCGACGCCTGGATTATCCGATTTATACACCAACTTGAATTTCCCCCTGTCTCTTAATATAATATCCATGAATTACAATAAGCTACTTTCAATGTTATTCTTATTATAATTAGAATTCTTTTTAAGTAAAATAAATAACACTAGACCTAGTATAAAGTTTAGTAAAACGTGCGCGTCAGTAATAAATTATTTTTTTACCAATCCCTTTTTTTTTAGTATTTAAACATTTTTCTTACGTCCGAATTTAATTTAAATGTTTTAAATGTTAGTTTTGAAAAAATTGTACTTTTTTTGGTTCAAAATTTGTTATATTTTTATGTTTTTCACAGACCCTTTAACCTTATCCACTTTTCTACTGTATTTAAAAGATAAAAAAGCATTATCGATAAAATTTAAAGCTTTGAAACTTTAAAGATAAAATAGCTTATAAATTTTAAAAGATAAAAAACTTTCTCGACTACGCCGGTCAAGTTATGCACCTCATTTTTTCAAGAATGTTGACTGTGAAATGATATTAAACAGAAACATGTTTATGAATATCCAAAATCTCAAAAATGTAAACGACAATAGCCGGGACAAAGAAAAGAGACAACGTACGGGTGTTTGAAAATACTAACAAAACATTTTCAGTCAGCCAGCTTCAGTAATTTCTTCAACATATTAAAAAAAACTGTATCGTCAAATAACTTAATGTAATTAAAAAAAAAAAAATAAATATAAAATTGTTTATATTTAAATCTTTTAATTTTAATTTTTGAAGTCCAAATGCTCAAAAAAATAAAGCAACAACCAAAATTGTTAATATTAGTATTTACATCGTTTTAAAAATTTAGAAGCTCATGAAGCAGGAAGCTATTTGTAATGATTAAAATATTCATTAAAAATGATATTAAATAAATTAAAATTGAAAAAGAAAAAATGTGATGTGGACACCACATGACTTCCATGCACACCTATTAAATTATATATACACATTTTTTTTTTTTAAATGAAATGTACATAAAAATTTATTTCACTAATAACTTCTTTTTTTTTCTTTTTTATTGTTATTATTGAATAATTGTTTATCGTAATATTTTTTTACAATCGGAGATTAATAATTATTAATAGATCAATATATTTAAATTTAAAAAAAAGTTAAAAAAAGAAAAAGAAGATGAAGTCGGATTCGAACCGATGTGCCTTCACCTCATATTTCATTAATTAAAATTTACTTGGCTATCACTCTGGAACCAATAAAAATAAGTACCACTTATAATAATATATCGTTGAAAAGCTCTCAATGAGGGCTTATTACTCCAAGAAAAATTCCTAAATCCAAAATTTCAACATCCTACGGCTAATCGTTTGAGTTAAGCGAGACACATACATACATACGTACGTACGTACAGACGTCACGCCGAAACTCGTTAAAATGGATTCAGGGATGGTCAAAATGGATATATCCGTTGAAATCTGAAAACCGAAATTTTTCTTGATCACAACAATACTTCCTTTGTACAAGAAAGTAAAAAGGTTTCGATTTTATTACATTTTAAGGCTCCCATTAGGGAACTGACATTAATTATGCTTTTTTAATGATTTTATTGTTTGAAAAAATACGATATGAGTATTAAAAATTTGTAATTACGAAAAAAAATTATTTTCATTTTGGTGGGGGTTCTATACATTAGGGTAAAGTTAACTTTCAAAAAAAATAATCTCTAAGTAGTGACAATAAAGCAAAAAACAAAAATTATTTTTAAAATTGTTTAAAAAATACAAAAATACAGCCATAAATCTAATCAAACAAAATTGGTATTTTCTAAGAAGGGGGTGAAAAGTTTTGGTTAATAGTTTTTCAAGAAATACTAAAGATTAAGGGATAGAAAAAAAACCAAGATTTTTATATTTTAAATGGAATGAGTAACTTGCGAGATGGATTTAAATTTAAAATAAATTTTTAAATACCTTTCTTATATTAAAAAAATATTTTTTTTTACCATGACCATTGGAAAAAATAGACCAAAAATTTTAATAATGGTTTGTAGGCCAAAATATACATGCAAAAAAACTCCTTTTCTGAAGTAAGATATAGCTAAAAAAAAATAAAAGTATATAGTCATTTTTAGGAAAGGGAGATAAAAATGAAATAAAATCTTTTTGTTAATTTGTGATTTAGATAAAAAAAGCTTTTACTTTTATAACATTTTTTTTTCTCAAAATGCCCCAGCAAAGATTTAAAAAAAATTATTTCAATCAAAATAACCCCACCCATTTTTCCAGTTTTTGAAAAAAATTAACACGTTCTTTCCCCTTCAAGGTAGTACCTGTCAACCAAGTTTAAACAAAATCGATCAACTTGGTCCAGAGTTATAAGACCATATACAGGCCAACATACTTACGTACATACACACAAACGTCCGTCTGACAAAAATAGATTTTTTTTTGATTTGGGAGCACTGGAATAAAATAATTTTTTCGCAGATTATTTACAATCCATTTAAACACATCATTTTCTTAAATTTATTTAAATTTCTTTTGGCACAAATCTTTAAAAAATATCAATTATTTGTTCGTTTTTTGGGTCTCATGGGTTATCCGGCCACCATTAGAAATATCCAATAAATATCTGTCTATATTCGGTCATGAGATAACCACATATATATATATATATATATATATATATATAAATTTATATAATAAATAAATCTAAAAGTATAAATATAATCTAATCAAACTTAACCTACGTTAGCTTCGCTCGCTAACCTCCGCTCGCTAGTCAAGGTTAGCGAGCGAAGCAAGGTACGTTAAGTTTGGCGGGTCTTACAATAAATATATATATTTATTTGGTTATCTCATAACCGAACATGGCCAGATATTTATAGCGGTGGTCGTATAATCCATGAGACCCGGTTTTTTGTCGGTCTATATACTTTTCTGTTACAGGTTTTTAGTAGCTGCCATAGCAACATAATATCGCTATAGCCGAGAAAGTTAAAATTAAAATATATAAAATCAGTGAATAAGATGGTAAATATAACACTTTATATTGTCGCGTGTGGTTCCGCGCGGCTCGATTAGGGTAGTGAGAGGTTGTTGACAATTTAAAATGTTTATATATAATTTCAGTTTATTGGTTTAAAATGTTGAAATTATAACTAGGCAAATTAATAATAATAACAACGGTGATAAACACAATAATGATAATAATAAGTAACAATAATAAAACAGTTAATAATATAGTAATATAGTTAAATATTAAGTTAATAATATAAACAGTTAAATATTAATATAGTAATTGCAACCACAATAATAGTCAGGATAATAGTAGTAAATGATAATTACATGACATCAATAACAATCAAAATATTACACATCAAATAGTGATAATAATGTCGATAACACATGACAGAGTTCAAAATAAATAATCGTTCGGAATTTATCTCAGGTATATAAACAGAAAACTAGTATTCAATAAAATAAACCGGTAGTTTTACTCTTTAACTACTAGTCTTATATTAACAATCTTATAAAATTCACTTGCAAATCCCTTTTTGTTACCTACCCTAACAGTTTATGAATGAAGTCTATTTCATTATTTCTTTCACTGATACACTTGTTTTACTGTAACTCACGGATAGTATTTCTTGGTTACTGGAATTACTCGTGACGTCACCTTAATCGTAAGGAACTGAATACTCTCCTCGCTGGACTGACGTCTCGCACATTCGTCTTGCAGACTCAAACCTGTGACTCTCCACGCTGGACTGTCGTCGTATGTCTCGCTAGTCTGGTTCGCAAAACTCTCTGCCGAATTCGCATAACTCCACACAACTCGCAGCCTCTCCTCGCAGAACTGCAAGGATAGTCCTTGCAGTAACTCCTGTGAGGAGTTACGACGTCGGTCCGACGTCGTAACGCTTCACAGACTGGTCCGCGGAACTCCGGAGAACTGATTTTTAGGAACGAACGCAAAAGTAGCGGGGCGGGAGTATCACAATTCGCCCTTCGAATCGGAGAGCCTGGACAGTGTCCCTTGCTTCTGTATGATTCTGTTAATCGGGCGTGTTTAAGGGTTTATTTTAATGTCGGGTATGAGTTTAAAGTTTTCTTTTAGTTTTATGGACGGATTTTTGTATAGCGTTCCATATCTGTTCGAATCCAGCGTTCTCAAACCGATTTCTGGATCCGACCGCGGGAGACTAGGCTTTTAAAACCCGTGCCCCCTACATAATTCCCCTTCAGACCGTCCACTGAAGTCCTTTCGGTGCTAACGCTTCATAGGCTAGCAGGAATACGCCACAACGGGGCACTAATTGTTTGGAGGGAGCAATGCGCCCCCTTCTCCGGAGGGAGTCGTAATTGCTGATTTAATTTAATTTATTTAATTGTAAGTATTTTTAAGGAATGGATAAGGAGAAGATCTTCATCCACTCGATGGCTGCCCTTCACGGTGCATCTCTGCTGGGCTCTTTTCCGGACTCCTGTCCGTGACGTCGGGTCGCGTAGAGAGTCTTCTTTTTTCTTCTACAGATGACCTCTTCGTTCTTCTTTGGCCTGCACTTTCCGAGACTCGGCAGTAATCGAAATTACATACTGTTAACCTTGATAATTAAGCGTTGTCGGTGCGGTAGTTGTTAATCTGAAAAAAAACTTACCGCCTTTCATTGTCTCTTAGCGAGACGATATAACCCGTTAACTTGTTTTATAATTTACACTTGAAAATTTTTCACTCGCGATTTCGGAAACGTTTCTAATGCGATACAGAGGCCCCTAAGCTTGATTTATCGATCCTCACGGTGGTTCCAATACGGCGTGATGCCGCTTCCTTACACCTACTGGAGTTGAGTCCTTTCGGGAGATGTCCCGAAGATGACTGTGTTCGGACACAGCCGCTCTCCCGAACAGTCTGCGCGCCTGCTGATTTTTAGCTGGTCTTACTGGGCTATTTATACTGTTAGCCTCTTTACCTGTAGGACCAGAACAAAGTCGAAGCGTGACAAGAGTCGACCGAGGCTTTGTTTCCATGAATTCCAAGCCTGGTCTCTTCTCACCGTAAACTGTTCATTGTGTTAGCGGGTAGTATAACAAAAGACAATTGTAAATCTGACCTATTTTTTTTACTAAAAGGGTTTTCCTTTTGTCCCTTTCTGAATTCTCCCAATTATTATATTATTTTTTACTTTCATTATAATTGGTAGGAATCCGTTATTCAGGCCGCTGTACCGGTCTTATTACAATATTTTAATTGTTTTACTATGTTTTTAATTTATATTTATCTATGCATTCTGACGATGCATAAATCTCTCTTAAAGCGCTTAATTTAGAGAGAAAAATAATAATCAGCAGTAAATGAATGGAATTTATTTTTATAAATATATAGAGTGATATTTAAGTATGGAACCAGCTTTATACTGCATATCTCAAAAGTATTTGGAGGTAAAAATAATGGGTTCAACATAGTTTAAAAAAAAATTCATAATAGTGGGTTTTTAATTTTTGTCTGCCATCTTGGAATCCCTATATTGAATTAAACTTTTTTTTAAATAGGAAGGTGGACAATGACAAATAATTTCGATTTAAAATTTTACAAGAAAAATAATGTTGAAACCCATTTTTCTGTTAATGTCTTCGTTATCGAATTATAAGAATTCAAAGTTACCATGAAAGAAAAAAGAAATTATAATATTTGTGGCTCAAAAATCTCAAAAACTACCGAATCAATTTCACTGACGTTTAGATATGTTAGTAGAGTATCTGAAGATGTGTATGAGAAAATTTGATGAATATTGGTTAAGTCGTTCGTGAGTTACGTTCAACTAAGGTCAACAACAGGCAACATAATCTCAATCTGAGGTATTACTTTCGGTCGCATGGTAGGTTGAGGTATGAATTTTTCTTTACGTTCTGATGTATAATTACGAAAATATCTTTCACGTATAAAAATGTTTGACTCAAACATTTCTAAAATCACTAAATAAATTTCATTGAAATTTAGATATGCTGTAGCAGTATATCTGAATTTGTGTGTCTGAAAATTTGATGACAATTGGTAGAGTCTTTCTTGAGTTACGCTCAATTTAAGGTTGACAACATAACCTCAATTGAGATTATGTTGATTGTGTAGTGGTGTATTTTTCAAACGGGTTTATACAGTAAGTTGAAAATTGATGCTTGAATGTATGGTCTATTTATTATTCCAACGTATTTAATGCGTATTACTCTGAAAATCAGGGTTTTTCTGACTGTAAAATAGTGAGAACTTCGGTAACGAAAAGTCGGTCTTCTTGTGAAAACTCCGCAAGAATATTTTTACTTTCTAATGTAAGATGATTTTAAACACGCATTTTTATATTAATTAATTATAAAATAAATAAAGAACTTCGATATAATTTCTTTTTTCACTTAACAGATTTCTTAGAAAAACGAAATTTTTTATTTTTGTTAATAAAATTCAGTTCTTTGATTTTTTTAATATAAATTAATTAATTTTTTAGTATTAATTTATGATACTTTAAGTTAAGGCAAATCGACATAATTCTTTCTTCATTCTGATTATTATTTAGAAAACATTTTTACTTCTTTCTGCGAAGTAAAGAAAATATTGTTATCGCAAAAATTTCGGTTTTCAGATTTCAACGGAAATATCAATTTTGACAACCCCTGAATCTATTTTGACTAGTTTCGTTGTGATGTCTACGTACGTACGTATGTGCGTATGTATCTCGCGTTACTCAGAAATGATTAGCTGTAGGATGTTGAAATTTTGGAATTAGAACTGATTTAACATCTAGTTTTGCACCTGTCTTTTTTGATTGCAATCGACTGAACCAAAAGTGTCCAAAAAACCCAAAATTAAAAAAAAATGGATTTTGAACTTTTTCTTAACTACAGTAATAAGCCCTCACTAAGAGCTTTTCAACGATATATCATAAATGTACTTAATTTCATTGGTTCCAGAATTATAGTCAAATAAAATTTTAATTAATGAAAATATTTGGATCTTATAAGGGGAAGGCACATCGGTTCGAATCCGACTTCAGCTTCTTTTTTTTAACTTATTCTTTTTAATTTAAATATATTGATTTATTAATAATTATTAAATTCTGATTGTACAAAAAGTTTTACAATAAATAATATTCAATAATAACAATAAAAAAAAAAAAATATGAAAAAATATCAGAAGTTATTAATGAAATAAAATTTTATGTACTTTTCATTTTAAAAAAAATGTGTACAAATATTTCATTTTAAAAATAGTTTAATAGGCGTACAAGGAAGTCATGTGGTGTCCACGACAGATTTTTTATTATTAATTAATTTAATATAATTTAAGTTTAGGACAAGTCGAACATAATTCTTTCTTCATTCTGATTATTATTTAGAAAACATTTTTTTTAATAATATTTTTCTTTAATTTATAAACTTAATCACTCTAAATTACTTTTTATTATATTTTATCAAGAGTATATTCCATTGTACTTTTAACTATATTTTCATGATATAAAATTATATCGAAACTTTATTTTACTTTATTACACATAGTAACATTGTACATATCATCCTGGGAACTGTTGAAGAAGAATCATCGAGGTGTGATGATTGTAACGTATTGTCATCTGTCGATCGGTTGCTCTTACAAATAAATGAATGAACGCGTGCACCAAATCCTGTCAACAGATAACAGGGCTCATGCCTTTTCAATAACTCGCGTCAGTGCACAATATCTTTTCGGGACACTACCTCCCTCATTTTAAAATCTTTTCAACTGAAAGTCATCAAAACATTCAAAATCAATTTTTTTTAAATACAATGTAAAAAATATTATATAGAGAATTATCTTAGTAAATTGAAAATAAAGAAATAGTTTCATTACTATTATTATTGTTAATTCTTTTATTGTCCATTAGTTTATAAGTATTTTATTTAAAAATCGAATGTTATTACCACTAATCAAGTGTAAAAAATCGAGAACGCCATTTATGTAAATGTAAATCCTTCATCTTTAGAGAAAGCTGTAGCGTAAATAGAGCCACCAATAATTTGTGTAAATTCCAATAAAGAGTTAAATAATTGTAATTTTATATATGTAATCCATGGGAATTTTAATTAAGTATTATTCAGAAAATCGGAGAAAGAGATGTATACATATTATTTACGCATCTCTTGTTTATTTATAATCATTCAATTCATTATAATTTAAATAGTATTCTGTCAAGAGTTGCATAACTCTTGGCAGACTACTGCTTAAGAGAAAAATTCTTAATAACCCCTTATAACATAATAAATTTATGGATTCACTTCGACATAATTTTAATTAATTTTATTATGTATTCTTGCTTATAGAAACCTGTTGCTCACTGATTTTTATTTTTAAAGAAAATTGATCGATTTTGGTGGGTGCACGTAAGAAGTTTTCTTTTAATGGGATCATTATATTTTTCTATGGGATAAGGTCCGGGCTTCGTGGTTGCTACTGTAAAATATTCCCTGATCATTGAGCTAATTCAAGATTGATTTATCTTCATACTTTGGGTCTTGAACTATTAAAAAATGATATTAGTTTAACCCAACGTTTAAACCGATGAAAATAATTTACTTTTTTGGCATAAACTGTAGGTTTCAGTTCTTGAACGCACATTACTTTGTAGGGGGGAAAACTTCAGTTCTTTTCTTACAGTTTTATCAAGTTCGACATGTCGCTGCTGTGCTAACTTACGCATTTATGTTGATGTACCTTCGGCCATAGCATCCGAAATATCAAGCAGCTTCTGTTCGCTTAGTTGTGGTCTTTCATTTCGATCAGGGTCTTCAACAGAGCCTTTTGTCCGAAATTTTTCGGTGAGAGTTTGAACTACATTGCGGCGAAAAACAACAGGATTATTTGGAAACTTTTCAGAAAAATTTGTCTTCACTAAATCAGTAAACTATTCATCTTCACGTAAGACGTGTTTGACGAGAAAAATGCGTTTCTCTACTGAAAGAACTATTACTTTTTTCGCAACTATTGATTCCGATAAACAGAACGAAACACGTTCAATCACAACTCAACAACTGACGTCTTTACGCTTTTTTTGTTTAGCCTCCGGAACCACCGAAAGATATTACTTCAGAGGATGATATTTATGAATGTAAATGAAATGTAGTCTTGTACAATCTTATGTCGACCGTTCCTGAGATGTGTGGTTAATTGAAACCCAACCACCAAAGAACACCGGTATCCATAATCCAGTATTCAAATCCGTATAAAAGTAACTGCTTATACTAGGGTTTGAACCTTAGAACTCTCGATTTCGAAATCAACTGATTTTCGATGACGAATTTAATAATTAGACCAACCCGGTGGATTAAAAACTGACGTCTTGATTTATTACTGAGCAACGCTCAACGAATTCATAGGCCAACCAACCTAACGCCGAAAGAACACAATGCACCACATAATTCTAAAGCATACTGCAAAGCGACTTTTCGAACACTCTGTATTTATTTGTTTTTTAATGGCCAGTACTGCAATAAATCTTCCTTAAATTTTTTGAGAATTTTTTAAGATGTTTTAACTAATTAAAAATTATAATAATCTGGGGTTTGTAAAGTTATTTTTAAATAGAAGTGTTTTATTTATTTTCGCAAATAAAAATGTGTGTTTGTAATCCAAATTAAGTATATATATATATAATTTAAATCTGCTGTTTTCCTAAACAGATCACTAATATAAATTATTTACCAGACATTACATTGAGTCTGTTATATATGAAGCGGTAAACATTCGTTGTCATATATATTTTTACTTCCCATATTCAATTAAAAAATAATTTCCATATAATAATATAATATAATAAATTATATCGTAATAATATATATTATCAGCGATTATATATTATAATATAATATATTATATTTTAATGTAATTTCTATGTATAATGGAAAGTCTGGTTTCCCATTATAATTATAGCCAATTTCAAAAGCCAAAATTTAAATAAAAATTAAAAAAAAATATTTTCTAGTAAATTATTTTAAATAGAGGTCTTTTTATTAAATTTATTTTAAAAAATAAAGACGGAGGTAGATTTCACCGGTGCTAAGTAGTCAGTCTTTTTTTCCGCGGTGATAAAAAAAAATCTCCAACTTAAAGTTAAGAAAAACTTCAAATTTACTTAATACGACAATGGTTGCATGTAAAAAACGTTTCACATGTTTAGCATACGACAAGCCCCATCTTCTTACAATTCCATCTTCTTACATTTTGGTCATCCGTTGCCGTAAGGGATGGTCATATCAAAATTTGTTACAGACAAAAGTTTAAGTTAATGTTTAGCGGACTAACAATCACTTTAAACCGATTTGCTACTGTGCCTAGTAAGGGAGGTATGATATTTTTTGTCTTCAAAACCCAATTTTTTCCACCATTGGCTAATGGTTGGTGGTATCAAAAAACTTTACTTAGAGCAGAAACTTTACTCAGCAGGAATTTTAAACGAATTCGATATTTTATTTAATAAGAAAGTTTCAGCAACATTTTATTTTTTCGAAAAAGTCCCCCATTTCCACCCTCATGATCCGATTTTGCCTGTTAACAAACTCAACTGCGAATTTGGGTCGTTATATTTTATGTATCAATTTGAAAGTGACTGGCGAAAAATTACGGCAGTTTTCGTGGTCCAAAAGGAAGTGAAATATATATAAATAAATTTTTGAATTGACGGTGGTTTTGGGGTCTGGAGTATATGAAACGCTAAGATATGTAGAAATTTTCCGGAAGTTGAATCATGGTACCCATTACAATAGGTAGCATTCTTATGAAATCTACCTAAAATAAAATGTTAACTATGTGTATTTGTAATTCTATTTTTAAAACAAAAGACTTCATGAAAATATATACAGAATTGCAATTTTCTTATTCAGTAATACACTCATAATGAATTTTTAATTATAATGATAACCTAAATGTAAAAGTGACGAAGTAGCCTGCTTAGTATTCAGTATAAGAGAATGAATAATGAAGTAGTTAACCTAATAAGTTCATTTTAACTTTAATAATGTTGTTGAAAATCTGTTGAAACTTTGTTACACAGCGTCCACTCATTTAATATTTTCCTAACGCACCAACTGGGTGATTAGTATGTTTCAGATATCGAGTTGAAAATAAAATATAAAAGCAATTAAATACAACATATTTTAACATTTTTTCATGTTTATCTATTTTGATTTTTTTACTATTGTAAGATTAATAGAACGATCAGTTTAATCTTTTTAACTGGATTTTAACATCTGCATTACGATATATTTTAATATTTAAAAAATGTTACTGTGGGAAGAATATCGACATAATCGATCAGGAATTATTGATTAATTTATTTTTGGATTTGGTTAATTGCAAAATTTGAATTTAAAACCCGAACCACATTTTATAATAATTTTTTTTTCTATTAAATAAACAACATAACCCACCGGGTTGGTCTAGCGGTGAACGCGCCTTCTCAAATCAACTGATTTGGAAATCGATAGTTCCAGCTTTCAAGTCCTAGGACAGGAACTTTTATACGGATTTGAATATCAGATCGTGGATACCGGTGTTCTTTGATGGCTGGATTTCAATTAATCACACATCTCAGGAATGGTCGAACTGATACTGTACAAGACTACATTCCATTTACAGTCACACATATCATCCTAATTCATCCTCTGAAATAATACCTGAATGGTAATCCCGGAGGTGAAACAGGAAAAAGAAAAAATAAACAACATAATTCTATTTTTATAAAATAAAACCATTTTGATATTCTTCCATAATACATATAACAGGACATATCTTAATACACGTGAACTCTATAAACGAAATATACGAGTGTAAACGCATAACTACTACTACACACTGTGTCCGTAAAATAATAGTGGGGCTTTAAATGGTTATAGCTTTGGAACAAAGCATTGTAGAGAGATGAACTGTACGTTAAATGAAAGAGAAACACTCCAAGTTTCTTACTTGTTCAGTAAATTTTGATGTGTGCTCCCTTAGTTGCCCTGCAGACGTCAAGACGATACTCAGTCTCTTGCCGTACATGGCATCATCCGGCGTGATAGCAGAAACAGCTTCAGTGATCTTTTCTTTTAAATCAAGATTTCGAACTAGAACTCGAAAAAGAACTGCAACTAAAACCAAAAAGATTTTGGTTTCTGTGAATGGTCAGATCTATATTTGTTATAATATTATATATCGATATATATCCAAAATATATATTAATAATATATTTTTTTATTTATGTGATTGTCTTTATTCATAAAATAATGAACTATAATCAAAAAGTAGGCACCAGAATTTACCAATCACTAGCGGAAAATCCCGATTCGTAATTAAAATTTCTAGAGTTAAATTTCTAATTTAACTTAGTTATATCACTTTAATCATTCAAAAAAAAATAATTTTACACAAGATGTAATCGATTTTGGACACCTAATCCCATTTCGAGACGTCGCCCGCCAGAACAACCTGCCCAAAGGCCTAGCTGCGGAGGGCGTGCCTACGGCAAGCCTTCACAGCTATTATATATATATATATATGTATACAGTATTGAAAAAGTGACGCAACCTTACGTTAGAAAATTTCCTTCTTTTGTTGCCGGTTTAATTGAGGAAAAATGGGTTATACTACGTGGCAGAGAATATTCATTGTCTCCCCCCAGTACATTATGCATGTCAGATAAATCGAGACCCAGAATGCCTTCACAGAAAAGTATGGTGCGGGTGTACCATACAAGTCCTCCATCAAGCGGCTGTTCGAAAGGTTCCAAAAGATAGGGAATGTGTAGCATATGCAGCTAGAAGTGATCGATCGAAAGTGCTAACATAAAAAAAGTTGATCGACGTGCAAGCTGCATATTCTGTTAATCCCAAGAAGTCTGTGCGACACCTATGTAGCCGGTTTGGTCTCTCCGTTCGTAATACTCACACGGCATCGCGCAAGTGTTTAAAGATGCATCCGTAGAGAATTCGTGTTCACGAGTTGTTACCTGTAGACACTGGAAAACGTATAGCTTTCTGTCAGCGGATCATGTCATCTGTAATGCCAGATGAGGAAGAACTTTATGATTGTTTTCGGTCTGACGAGCACGGTTCAACCTTGATGGATACGTGAATGCATAGAATTCACGCATTTGGCGTACGGAAAATCCACATCAGCTGCACGAGTTTTCTCTGCACGGATTTTTTAAACCCACTTATATTTTATCCCACGGATATTGTATCCACTTTTTAAAAAGTGGGTATTTAGTGTAAAATGTCACGCTGGCGAATTTTCATGACATTCTTTCATGGTTCAGTGAACAGTTAGCGCTACATACAGATGGTACAACAATTTGTAAACGCTATACCTGCAGCCTGGCTAGAGTACATGTGGTTTCAGCAGTAAAATAATAGGCTCATACAACCAACAACACTATGGATCCAACCGCTAACTACTACTTGGATCGTATTTTCATACACAACTGATTTAGAAGGGGTTGTGGCCCCCTCGGTGTCCTGATTTATTCCTTCCTGAATTTTTGTTGTGCGGATACCTTAAGGTTGCTGCTTACAAAACTCATCCTCACACCATTCCCGAATTGCAGAGCGAAATTGAACGATGTGTCATTGCAACAAATGTTACAACATGTGTTTAGGAGCATCCACATAATGGGGGCCGCTTTCAAAAGCTATTGTAACTTACTTATTTTCCCCAAGGTTGCGTCAGTTTTTGAACACTATGTATATATATTCCTAATGGTTCGTTGCAATCTGTTCAACTAGTAAACAATAAGTAACCCTCTCCCATGCGGCTCAGTGAGATGAGGATGATATGTTCGGCGTGTAAATGAGATGTAGTCTTGTACAGACTCAGATTGACCATTTCTGAGTTGTGTGGTTAATTGAATCCCAACTACCACATTACACGGTATTCATCGTCTACTATTCAAATCTGTAAAAAAGTAACTAACTTTTACTAGGATTCGAACGTCAGAATTTTTCGACTTCCACTAGACAAGGGCTTCTTAAACATAATGCTGAAAATTCGTGTCCTTCAGATAATTAAGAATTTTCTCACAGTTTGTCACATTATTTAAGCACTTTTATAGGTCTTGAGTTACGTTGTGTTTCATGCTTTCCGTTTGGTAGTGGGACGGTCGGTAATAATGTGTTTTACTGAGAGATAATCCTGGCAATGTTCAGATAGATTTTTCTCCTTTTTCAATATGCGATATAAGTGGCTGAAGTGATCTATTCTCAATCGAGTTGTGATATCTTGTTGTTTCCTGGTAAACGAGTATTCAGGATTTTCTTCATAAGTACGTTTTCGTATTTGATGGAATTTTTGAAGTTCAATCAGTTGTAATTTTTCGCTCCAGCTATTAATTACCTTTATATTTTTTTTTTAGTTTTCGAGCTTTTGTAAGCCTTGGGCAAAATGTTCAACAATTCACAGAGTGTTCGAGAGATTCAGCAGCTTTTTTAACTAGCTTTACGAGTTCTACAGACGGTTAAATGCCTAAATGGGATAGTATCCAGTCGAGTTTGTTGTCTGCAGAAGATATTTTGGCTTTGATTAGGGTTGTGTGTTTCGTTTATTTTCTGAATTATGGCGTTGATTATTATTATATTAATAAATATTATTTGTAACTCTTTTGATAAATGTTCTCCTTTTTTTTTTTAATTTAGTTCAATAATAAAATGTTTTTTCTTTTCTTTTAAATACAGAAAAAAATATTGTAAAAAATTCATAATTAAATTTATATAAAACAATTAATAAATAAAATGTATTTTTCGTAAATATTAACCCCCTGGATGATACGAAACAAAGATAATATAAAGTCAAAAAGGACAACTTGCTGTATAAGTGAATTTAGGGTTTAGCAAATTATTATTATTGCTATTATTAGTTGCCACCCTCAATAGCGAGGAGTGTTTTGAGCTGATAACAAATCCCCGACCCTACACCCTTATATTATCTCACCATGACAATCCCTTTAAAAAAAGAAACAGTTCTTGTTTCTTAAGACTTAACAAAGTATACTTTGTTTCTGATTTTATATTTTGTATTTAATAATCCTTCGATTTACTTCAGTTAACGAGTTATTCTTATTGTTTTATATGTTTCTTGTTATGGCGGCTTATATCAGTATTATTTAATAAAGAAAACAAATTAATTGAGATTTAGCTATTAAACTGAATTTTGGAAAACAGACTTTTTTATAATTTTATAAATTACAGAAATAATTTTATTTATGTTTAGCTGTATTTTTCTTAGTAAATTATAATTTAATATAGAAAAAAAATTATTGTTATTTATTTGATTCAGCTAATTTTATAACCAGTGATTGATTCTCATTCCCAATATTCAATAAAAACTGTCAGCCCATTATTTTCTTATAAAATGAATTGGCAAGAAAATAAACATAGGTACCAGTTCCTCCCTACATCACACATCCACGCGCGCGTATGTTAGGTAATCCAATTTCTATTAAATTTCTAATGAGAATATTACATCTTGGGGAAATATTTATGTTTTTAAATAAACAGTACAAGCGAAAGTAACATCAAAGACATACAACGATTACAAGACAAATTATTGAAGAAATATAATAGAAGCGAAATGGTTTGCGAAAAATACTGAAATGCACGATTATCTGGGGTTGCCAACCGTTCGAGATACGTCGATTCGGTACAAGATACAAAATGAGACTCTGAACAAACATGTGTGATCGCCGTTACTTCTTGTATAACAGGATGCATAAGTTCTCCGAGATTTGAACTGAATCAGCTACGCTACTCTAGGATGTCAAAATTCTCTCATACTCTCTCAAAATACTCTCATCGTCAAAATTCTTAATTTTCTTCATTTTGGGGAAATATTTTTGTTTTTAAATAAATAGTACGACAAGCGAGAGTAACATCGAAGACATACAGCGATTACAAGACAAAGTATTGACTTACTTATTGATCTTACTTTTGTTGGTTCTTTGATTTGTTTCACTCTTTCTTTGTTTCATCAGTTATTCTTTGTGTGATTAAACACTATTTTTTGTGTCTTCTTCAGTGGCGGCTAGCGTATAGACACTGTGGAACTGCAGCACCCCTATTTCCATTTGATATTGTCGATAGCAATTAATATAATGAGTCCTTTTTTCTTTAATTATTTCTTTATACTTGTACAATATATCCTTAAGCTTAATGTCAGCAGCCATCCCCCAATTTATGAAAAATATACAAACATTTTGTACGGAACTGTGCGTTTCACAGTTCCAGCGGCGTGGTGTTTGGCTGTTGTGAACATTAACACATAAGAAGCTGCACGCGAGGGAGAGAGAGCACTGTCGTTCCCGCAGTGCCGACCCTGGCGTGCTGGTGGAAGGTGGTTTTTTTTGTATGTATGGAACTTCCTTGTTCGTTCCCTTTTCTAGTTTAGTCGGTGGAAGGAATATGAAAGCGGTTTAATTGTTTTTCAGTAGGAATCAGAAGATGACGGAAAGCAAGGATTCTTTGATAGCCAAGTCTGTCGAAAAACACGCTGAAAGGAGAAAGAGAAGGTAATTAATTAGTAGAAACTAATTATGTATTTGTTTCTGTGTACATAAAAATTTTAATTAAACACCGTTGGACTATAGCGTTTTTAAGCGAAAATTTTATTAAGTTATTATGTAATAATATTAAAAAATATTATCTGTACTGACATTTTATTATTTATTCGGTTAAATCGAATACGGTTTTTAAGCACACTGCGCTTAAAAACCGTTTACCATGTTCTTGAATGTGATAAAGTGTAGAATTAAATTATATCTGCTTCCAGCTATTCTATTTAATTCATTTTTTTCGGTTCTTTTATTTTACAGAAAACTTTAACCATGGCCATGAAAAGACCCAGAAAATATTTTTCTGGAGCATTACTCCCACTAATTTTAGTTACAAGCCGCCACAGGACTTCTTTGCATTTTATGTTCTGAACTTGATCAGGGTTCTGTGTACTCATCTTTGTACTTATTTATTTTTATTATATATTTATGTATATTATATAAAATATGTATGCACACACAGTTATTCAAGGGATTTCAATGGAAACTCCTTTTTGCATGTAAGTTTTTTACTTTCTTGTCTAGATTGTGCTATAGCAAATCAATATATCTAGAAGGAAAGGGAAAGTATTATAATAGTTTCAGTTTGGGCACATGCGGTTTTCACCGGATCTAGACATTTCACACTTAAAGACCCAAAAAACCGGATGTAAATTTTTCTGATGTTAATAATCGTATGCACGTGTGTTTGTGTGTGTGTGTGTGTGTGTGTGTGTGTGTGTGTGTGTGTGTGTGTGTGTGTGTGTGTGTGTGTGTGTGTGTGTGTGTGTGTGTGTGTGTGTGAGATTGTGTTAGGTGTTGATCTCTAAATAACCTTATACTTCCAGAACTACTAGACCAATTTTGATCAAACTTGATCAGATTACTTCTACATACAGGGCATTGATGACATTAAATTTTCAACTTAAAAGTGCAAGGGGATGAGGTTGTAGAGCAAGGTCGTCACCCTCAGTATCTCGAGATTTCGCCTAATTAAGATCATATTTTTCTTAGGGACATTTATTAACAATTAAAAAATAACAAAAATATATTTTTTTCATTTCAAAATCGCATCCCCACCCCAAAAAAATTCTGTTGTAGACGTCTGTTACGTTGTGATGTCACAGGTAGAATTAAATAAATGAATAATATTTCAAGTGTAAAAAAGTAACTCTGTCTGGCTGGGTGTTGAACTCGATCGCCCAGTTGATTCGGTACCTGGTGCGTTAAGCCTCCCGGTTACACCAGTATGCCGATCTTACGAGCGAAATTTTTTCTATATAAGTTGTGAAATTATATTAGTTTAGTTAGTACCGACCGTCACCGCTAGTACCGCCATACCCGCGCGAATTAAATTCGGTATACGAGCGCGCTTTCGTTAGAATCATTGAATTGAATACAAACGAAAAAGTTTACATTTAAATAAAATGATAAATATTTTAAATTAAGTTGTGTGTGTAAGCCGTGAATCAGAAAAAACCCACTGGTGTAAGACTTTTCCGTCACTCGGCTAAAGCCGCGTTCCGGCAAAGTCCTACAGCTGTGTTTTCAGCTTTTTTGTATTTAATTTACTTAAGATTCTGGTAAATTGCAACCGATTGTAAATTAAACACTGCGGAAAAAAAGAATATTACTTTTCAAAACAAAAATTCATGACTGTGTCATTATTAATTTAGATTAATTTTTTTCGTTAATTTTTTTGTATTTGTAATGAGTATGTGTACGTGATGGGTACGTGATGGAAGAATAGTCGGAAAGTTTTTCTTTCTTTATATTTAAATTATTTTTCTTTTTATTTTAAATAATTACATTAAAATATTATCCTATTGCGTCTTGGAATTCAGTTACTAACAGTCTGTCTTTATATTTACATAAAATACATAGATTTATAAACAAAATTGATCACGACTAAACAATTTTTCAGGGGTTTTCTTCGTTACGGTTTTGAACATATAATTTTCTAATGTATTTACAGTAGGATTTATAATGCATTTACTTTAGAATGTAGTAATTTTAAAAACAATAACCTTACTTAGAATTTATAGAGATGACTCACTCAGATACGGTCGGTGATTCCAGACTTTAAACTGCATCTATTATATTATTATATTCTTGCTATGATATCAAGCGATATAATTTTTTAAAAAAATGATATATTTGTTCTTTTAAAACAGATTTTTAATTTTAACAGGCAATGCCTCTCTGTTGCTAGATTTGAGTATGTACACGTGTATAGATTAAATGAACACAACTGAAATTCAATAAAACTTTAAAAACTCAACATTACCGAAATTCACCAAATTTAACCTTTCACTTTAAAAGTCAAAATGTAAATAAATCCAATTTTCAAAAGAGCACTACCTATCGGATTCAATTCAAACTATAAGCACAGTAGTGGGTTCAAAATACCCCTAACTTTCTTTCTACTGGTCAAATCGAGGATTTCAATAGCTTTAAACCTTCTCCGGAAAGCGCGGACCATTTTGTAAAAACCCGTGCGTAAATCGGTCCAGTAGTTTTTTGGTCTATAAAGAACACACATATATATATATATATATATATATAAACCTTTTATAGAGGAAGGTGATATAACTTAATAGGGCGCTAGCCGGTAGTTACTTTATAACTGAAAAGTGCCAAAAAAATTTAGAAAATTAAACACTTTAAATTTATGAATGTGCTACCTTTGCAAAAAATAACAATTACTTATTCTTAAAAAAAAACAACAACAATATTTTCTTCTACCAAAAGAAACAAAAGAACTGTTTTGCGAGAGGTACAAGATTCAATAATTAAGGTTACTTTCTCTTAGAGTAATGATTTTCACTGAACACCTTTACGCTTTAAATTAAAGTTAAGGTATCACTTTTATGGCCGAATTTCACCTGAACTTTTGTAGGTGAAAAAAAGTGTAGTGTTAAAAATGAAGGTAATAGGAAATCACTTCTCTCTTTTTTTCCACTAATTCTGATATTGGGGGGGTGGATACTCTTAAAAACTGCTAGGTAATATAAGTACTTTCATTAGGTTTTATTCTTTTTTTTAACCATCGAGACCACCTTTAAGCATTGTTTCACAGGATGAGATGAAATGACAATTTTTACTTCCTTGTACGAAGTAAAGGAAGTATTGTAATCGCGAAAAATTTCGGTTTTCAGATTTCAATGGAAATAATCATTTTGACTAATTTCGGCGTGACGTCTGTACGTATGTATCTCGCCTAACTCAAAAACGATTAGCCGTAGGATGTTGAAATTTTAGATTTAGGACTGTTGTAACATCTAGTTGTGCACTTCCTCTTCAAAAATTTCGGTTTTCAGATTTCAACGGAAATATCAATTTTGACAACCCCTGAATCTATTTTGACTAGTTTCGTTGTGATGTCTACGTACGTACGTATGTGCGTATGTATCTCGCGTTACTCAGAAATGATTAGCTGTAGGATGTTGAAATTTTGGAATTAGAACTGATTTAACATCTAGTTGTGCACCTGTCTTTTTTGATTGCAATCAACTGGACCAAAAGTGTCCAAAAAAGTCCAAAATCTAAAAGAAATTGGATTTTGTACTTTTTCTTAACTACAGTAATAAGCCCTCATTGGGAGCTTTTCAAGGATGTATCATAAGTGGTACTTATTTTCATTGGTTCCAGAGTTATAGACAAATAAAAGTTTAATTAATAAAATATCTGGATCTTACAAGGGCACATCGGTTCGAATAAGACTTCATCTTTTTTTTTTTAAATTTAAATATGTTGATTGATGTATTAATAATTAATTATTAACCTCTGATTATAAAACAGTTTTTACGATAAATAAAATAATTCAATAATAATAAAAAAATATATATGAAAAAATATTAGAAGTTATTAATGAAGTAAAATTTTATATACTTTCATTAAAAAAAAAATTGTATATTTAATTTAATAGACGTACAAGGAAGTCATGTAGTGTCCACATCAAATTCTTTTACCGAGTGAAAATGCCATGCCTGACCAGGGGATTCGAACCCGGATTAAAGGCTGGTATTTTAATTAAGTACTAATTTGAATGAACTAATTATAAGCTATATTCCAAAGTTTCTGCAACTCTCTATCTACTTATCCGTTAACATGAAAGTAATTAATTTTTACGGGTTCGTGTTTGTAATAAATGTGCGTGCACGCGAGATAATTAAAAAAATAATCATTTAATTTATAACTTTTCAATAATACTAAAATAAACCTCAGAGGTGATACTTTTGGCATTTTTTTTTAATGCAATACAATTCAATATAAGGGTCAATGAATACGAGGGTTAGAAGTTAACTCCGCCCACCCGCTCAATCGTGATTGGTACAGATGAAGCATGCGTTGTTAACATTTCAACATCCCCTTTAAGGATCAGAATCATTCTATTAGAATTTCATTATCATCGGTTGTCAACTGTTGTATATAAAGTTGTTGAATAATATTTATTTAATTTTAGTAAAATATTTTGTGTGTTTAATTTGTAGTATAATTATAATGATCGATTAGTTACACATTCAATAAAATGGTAAGTAAATTTATTTGAAAATTTGTTATAAAATTAATTTTGTCGCATGTATCAGACATTGTCATATATCTGTATTTACCCAATCGATATACCAAGGTAGATTTTTGGGGAGTAATACAAATTTCTCTATTCCGGTTGTTCAATTTAAACTTCTCTCAATTAAATATAATTCATTAAAGAACAAGTGTAAATTTATAAATAATACTATTTTAATTTTGTAGTAACATTTTTATTTTATTTTATTTATTTATTTTTTATAAATATCTTATTTGAAATATTGTAAACATAAAGTTTTAACTTGAGTTATTTTTTCTGATCTTAATTTCATAACGCCTATACGTTTTTAAAAAATTTACGTTTGTAGATTTTTTTCATATTTATTAAATTTTTTCTTATATTTTTTGAAAAAAATAACGAAAGATAACCATTGTTTTAAAAAATATTCTTTGTCAGTTTTCTTAGTAAATTTTTTTATTATACGTATATCCTCGAACATATTAGATTGTTTTTTTCTTTTTAAATAATTTTCGAAAATTATGTCCATACATCGGCGCACGTATACAATAATTTTGTAAATAATACAAAAAAATATTTAATACATAAATACATTTTTTTTAAATGTTCAGTAAGATGAAAAATTACATTTTTTTTGTTTTTAAATAATAACATTTTAATTAGATAAAATTAAAAATAATTAATTGTTATGTTATCTAATTCTATTAATTAGGAAATGAAGAATTAGAGAAAAACAACTGTGACATAATAATTTTTTTTATTTTTAATGCATGTAACATTTTATTACCATAAATTTCATTAATTAATTATTTCGAGTTAGAAATATTTTTATTTTTAGATACAAAGCTATAATTGTAAATTATTTGATTACTATTATTATTATTATTTTTCTGATGACCTAATTGTATTATTTTGTAATAAATCTTTATCTTTTCCAACAAATACCATGCAAATTGATTAAGATATTTTAATTAATTTTATTTTAATCACAGAATCCATTTTAATAATAAAAAAATAAAAAAATCAATAGATTTTAGAAAGCCGAAATTTAATTATGATTATTTGACTGATTATAATCGCGTCGCTTATCATTTTCATACTTGTTTTCAGGTTGATTATAACTGTTCTTGTGAGAAGATTCAACATTCTCATACAGTCAGGTTTCTTGGTCTGATGTTTGATTATAATGTGAAATGGTTCTCTCATGTTGATTATTTGTGTGAAAGACAAGGAATTATCTTCTTGCCGGTATATTTTCTTTCACAGTACAAAGGATTCTATATTTTGCATTAGTTGAATCAATTATGAGATATGATCTTACATCTTATAGTTTTGCACTACAGTATATTTTCCAGTCGAAAACCTTTTAGTCAAAATGTTTAAAGTTTTATTTGGACATAATGATATGGCTAGCGTGGGAATTATGAAGTTTCATAATTTGTTGATGTATATTGTACTTTTGAATAACTATTTTTTGATACTTATAAAAAATATAAAATAACGAATTTTGAATTGAGAGGACATGTATACTGTTTAATCTGCCTTTTTGTTCCGTCTTATCTTAATGAACTACCGATTCATTTGAGATCTATAAATAGCATTTCTAGATTGAAGACTGAAATGAGACATCTTTCTGACGTTAGCCTAAATTTTCACTAAAATCGTTGTTCCATCTGCCAGAATACAAAATTTTGATTTATATGCGAATATAGTTTATATTCATGTTCATTTAGACACTAAAATTGAAATAATTTTCTTTGTATGGAAAAAATTGTTATAACATAAGAGAAAATTTATTCTAATAAGGAAATATGTAAAAACTATTTTATTTATTAGTGTATATTATAAAATACTTTATTATAATTAATATTAACGATTAAATAGAAATAGGTTTCTATGTAATTCCTCAAAAAAGTTTATTGTAACTTAGAGGAAAATTTTATCATGATTGTTATACAACTCAATAAATAAAAAATTTTTTTTTTTTTTTTTTGAGGTTTTTAGGGGCATCGACTACTTTGGTCATTAGCCCCATCCCACTTCAAAAAATAAAAAATAAAAAGGTTCAATTATTCACATTCTTATGAATCAAAAATGTTCAAAAATTTACATTCTTCTAACTTCGAATCCAGAATATTACTTTCTAGGCTTTCCTTTCGGCCATCCTTTCTTGCGTTTCTCCATTCTTCTGACGGCCACAACCTCTGATGACAGCGTATCTGAGGCCTCAGAGAAGGCATCGTCTTCCTCTATTTCGGATGCGAGTGACGTTCTGCGGCTGACGTCAGCTGATGAAGGTTTCGTCGGTGCTGTTAGCATCTTTGCTAGGGAATCTAAACTAATAAGCGATGATGTCTCCGCGGCGGATGAGCCGGACTCTATCTCTACTGCAGTACTGGGTCCAGCTGAAATAGATGCTCTCACCGAAGCTGATCTTTGCGCTTTTGGAGGCTCTATTGGTACAGGTTTTTTATTCTCTACGTCTGGTGGTTTCTCAATAATAACTTGTATCTCCATTTCCGTAGATTCAGATTTTCTTGTCACAATTTCTTTAAGCTTGTGACTAGACGATGGAGTGATCCGTTTCTCTTTGCTAGATAAGTCAAGATTTTCTATTCTTACTTCAGTGGGTGGTTTAGTAATCGCAGGTTTAGCTGGTGATTTAAACTGTGCTGGTGCGTCTCTCATGTCAACGGCGTCAGACGGAGAGTTGAGTCTTCTCATGTTTAGTTTGTTCCATCCGATGAGTCGACTCAATCTTTGAATCAATGATTCTTTCAATCATCGTCGCAAGATTTGGAGCCATCGTGTTAAGCAACTGCTCCACGTTAATTTTAGAAATAATAAAAAATATTATTATTATTATTATAATAACGTACTTGGACAGATGAATCATCTTAAAGAGAGTCACGGGAATTAATTTTTTTTTCTTATTTTTAAATTCCATTAGCTATTAGGTTGGTACCAAATGTACAAAATAACCTGTACAATTTAAAATGAGTTAACTCGTTATTATTTCTACATATCGTCTACATCAGCCGATCAGATATTTTTTTCAAATTCTGAATGGATTTTATATTTTGTTTAATGCAGCTTAGTTTTTTTTTGCGATTAATGTATCGTAATATTTTTTTTATTTTAATTTTTTGCAATTGATTATTTACTTAAGTTTTCTTTGCCAAATTTATTGAATTTTAAAAAAATTTAACATTTTAAATGTTGAAATTTTTTTAAAGATTTTCTTTACAAACTGCAATTTTTAAGGGAAATTTATTAGGTATTTACAAATAACATTTACAAAAAATACAAAATTATATTAATTTTATCAAAATAAAAGCGTTTATACATTAATATCGACGAATTTAATATAGCATTTTGTTCCATTTCTAATTTTTTTTATACAATGTTTTAAAAATAAATATAACTCTCACGAAAAGTGAAAGTAACAAGAAAATATCACAGGGAGTGACTACAACAAATTTTAAGATTAAATGAGGATTCAAGTGTCGAAGACCTCTCTCTGTTTCTTCTTTTTTTTTCTCTTTTTTTCTGTTTAGCCTCCGAAATCACCGTTAGGTATTACTTCAAAGGATTAATGAAGATGATACGTATGAATGTGAATGAAGTATAGTCTTGCACAGTTTCAGGTCGACCATTCCTGGGATTGTGTGATTAATTGAAAACCAACCACCAAAGAACACGATCTATTATTCAAATATGTATAAAATTATAAAAATAACTAACTGCCTTTACTACGATTTCAAAAAAATAAAGTGTCGAAGCCGTTTTTTACCTGTTTAGTCTCCGGGTATCACGGTCAGGTATTACTTCAGAGGTTGAATGAGGATGATATGATATGAATGTGAATGAAGTGTAGTCTTGTACAGTTACAAGTCGAACATTTCTGAGATGTGTGGTTAATTTAAATCCAACCACCAAAGAACACAGGTATCCACGATCTAGTATTGAAATCTGTATAAAAGGCAGTTGCCATTACTAGGATTTGAACGTTGGATTTCTCGACTTTGAAATCAGCTGATTTGCGAAGACGCGTTCGTCACTACACCAACCCGGTAGGTCAACTGTCGAAGCCCTTTTTATCCCCTGTTTAGCCTCCGGTAATTATTGTTCTGGTATTACTTCAGAGGATGAATGAGGATGATATGTATGAGTGTAAATGAAGTGTAGTCTTGTACATTCTCAGTTCGACCAATCCTGAGATGTGTGGTTAATTGAAATCCAACCACCAAAGAACACCGGTATCCGCGATTTAGTATTCAAATCCGTATAAATGTAATTGCCTTTACTAGAACTTGAACGCTGGAACTCTCGACTTCCAAATCAGCTGATTTGGAAGACGCGTTCACCACTGGACTAACCCGGTAGGTTAAGCCCTTTTCTTTCTTTCTTTTCCTGTTTAGCCTCCGGTAACTACGGTTTTTAGATAATTCTTCAGAGGATGATATATGTATGAGTGTACTCGACTTTGAAATCAGCTGATTTGCGAAGACGCGTTCGTCACTACACCAACCCGGTAGGTCAACTGTCGAAGCCCTTTTTATCCCCTGTTTAGCCTCCGGTAATTATTGTTCTGGTATTACTTCAGAGGATGAATGAGGATGATATGTATGAGTGTAAATGAAGTGTAGTCTTGTACATTCTCAGTTCGACCAATCCTGAGATGTGTGGTTAATTGAAATCCAACCACCAAAGAACACCGGTATCCGCGATTTAGTATTCAAATCCGTATAAATGTAATTGCCTTTACTAGAACTTGAACGCTGGAACTCTCGACTTCCAAATCAGCTGATTTGGAAGACGCGTTCACCACTGGACTAACCCGGTAGGTTAAGCCCTTTTCTTTCTTTCTTTTCCTGTTTAGCCTCCGGTAACTACGGTTTTTAGATAATTCTTCAGAGGATGATATATGTATGAGTGTAAATGAAGTGTAGTCTTGTACATTCTCAATTCGACCATTCCTGAGATGTGTGGTTAATTGAAACCCAACCACCAAAGAACACCGGTATCCACGATCTAGTATTCAAATCCATGTAAAAATAACTGGCTTTACTAGGACTTGAACGCTCTAACTCTCGACTTCCAAATCAGCTGATTTGGGAAAACGCGTTAACCACTAGACCAACCCGGTGGGTTGGTAGGTTAAGCCCTGACATACGTTAACCTAACGTAGCAAATACCTGGAAAAAACTGATTATTTTTTTTTTTTAATTCTATAAAAAAAGATTTTCAGACTATCAGCTTTATTAAAAGGTCATTATTTTCAGATATCTTTAAGTTAAGGTTTCAGTGATCTTGTATTCATAGTGGCGCAATTTGGAGAAAATAATATAAAGGATGGCTAAGATGGTAGAATGGTATTATTGTCTTTTAACGTCATTAAGTAAATGATATTAAGCAAATGTAGTATTGTAATGCAAGTAACGATCATATACAATTATATGAATTTATGTATCACTGTCAGCTAATAAATTTTGTTTTTTTTTTGCTGGTGGTGTCGTGCAAATTTCTGAATTATACTTTATTTATATCCTTCTCGAATAAATTTTAATTTAATGATAGATTGTATTTTTGTATTTTCTGTATTTTTGGCAAAAATAAATAACTAAACATATAGCATAACGGTTAGAATCGTTTAAATTACGTTCAGCTGCTTCTTCTGATTCGGTGTATTTAATAAACGCATGAGACCAATTACGCAAATTATACAGGTTATAAAATCTAAACTTCAGTAAGTAATCTTTATTTAGATTTAAATCTAATCCTAAAGGATCACAAAGGTGATTAACAACAGCATTTCCCACTCGTGTGTGCGCGTGCAAACACACGCACACACAAATAAAAGATTAAATAAATAATATATTACAAATTCTAATTATTATTATACAATCAAATTCAATTTATATTTCTTAATAATAGAGTTTAGAAAACCCTCCAAATTATTGGAAATTAGGTATCTCTAGAGATAAGCCTGTTTCAGAGATTACCAACAGTATAATTAATTAATATAATAATTGCAAAAATAAAGAATTAATACTATCTTAAAAAAGACGCGGTATTCGCAATAAATTTATCGTATAACGTATTTCTCATTAAACAAACAGAATTCCACTCATTTGACTTGTTGATCCTTACTCTAATCAAACTCGGCGGTATTCGCAATAAATTTATCGTATAACGTATTTCTCATTAAACAAACAGAATTCCACTCATTTGACTTGTTGATCCTTACTCTAATCAAACTCGAACAATATGTGAATGACGAAGTTCTCCTGAACTTTCATAACCTAGTCTATTTGTGAAAATAATGGAAAAAGTTCATATAAATATATGTCTTATAATGCTTCGTTTGCGAGTTACAACTGGTGAAAGATTTTGTTAGGATTTCAGCTACCCTGGTAAAATGAGGTCTTAACTGAAATTTTAGGACTTTAATTAAGGAGCAAAATTAGTGATTTTTTATGTTTTTTTTTATCTGAAGAAATCGAATGAAATATATCCCAGAACCGTATTTGCAGTAGTTTTTAAAAAATCTGGGATGAAAACCAATAAATTGGGGTAAAAAAAACATAGTTTTTAGGTTTGACGTAAAATAACTTTGTTAAATACTAATAAACACATAAAACTTTTAAACAAAACTTTTAGAGAATTTAATTCTAAACAGAATGATGTAAAATAAGTTGAATAAAACAAAGAAAAGTTAGAAAAATTCCAATTTTATTTAGAAATAGTTCATTACTACATTTTTCAGAATATTACTTATTTAATGTAAACAAAAAGGAAATTATTTTTTAGTGATGTGAAAATTTTGTAAAAGTTTGGAGTTATAGCATTAGCACCATTGTCGAATAATATACCTTGGTATAATATACCAAGGCGGCATAATATACTGATATTGGTTGGTTAGGTTTAATTATTCTAAATATTTATTAATCGCTGGTTCAATCAAATAAATAAAACTCTTTATTTATTTTATAATATAAACTCTTTTTATTTTACTTTGAACTTGTAATTCATATTCATTGGTTTGCCGCCACCATCCGATTCGGTCGCCCTAAAGCATAAGACCAAATGTCTGTGCCACAATCGGCTACTGAGCTTCGAACAGTTTAGCGATCAGTATCCTAACATAGCTCCTAGAGCTTACCTAACAGCGTGAGCGGACTAAGCGTGTTGCCATACACCATCGGCTTATGTGTCCCAACCGCTTACTTGTCATATATTTGCTAAAATGGGTAGGTGCACCCCGTCAACTACTAAAAATATATATAACATCCATAATAAAATTGATTTCGCCTAGGCAGCAATTCGCTGCCACGCCTAGGTCGCTGAATGCCAGCAAGTAACTGTCCATCATTTTGTAGCGCTTGGTACCATAATAATTGGCTGGTAGTCAGCCATACTCAGGATTAACTTCCCAAGGCAATGCGGTAAGAGTCTTTCCTTTAAGGAAACTACGGATGCCGGTTGAACAAAGCAACCGCATCTAGGAACTACCACACGGTTCGACAATGCGGCTCTCGCCACATTGACTCGCCGCTTGTGAGTGGCCAATTTTCCCCTTGACCACTAAATTTCAGGGTGGCCCGATCTCAGGGCAGTCAGACATCAGGTGTTCATTTGACTGGATCTCCCCGCAGATGCACAGCTCATCAGTTGTCAGAAGAACCGAAAAAGATATTGGTTCAAGTTAGCGTGGTTGGTGAGCACCCGGGCACCCATTGCCTTTAAAAACGAACTCGTGACATACCATCCCCGCAAATCCTGTAATTTATCATTATTATATCAGTTAATTATACATTTGCAACAAATACAAGTTGAGTCTTTAGACCATGGAAGTAGACTGACTAGAAATAGGGCATTAGACCAATTCAATTAATAAGAGTAACAAAGTGAGACTTTATAAAGAAACAAAAAAGTTAAAATTTTTATTTTAAAATTTAAAAGTCCTCCATTAATAAAATTTAAAGTTCCTCCTTATAATAAAAAATAAGCAAATGAAGTCTTAACTGAGTCTTAACAACCATTACACACACACTCAAAATGGATACAATATCAGCATATTCCTCTGTTGTAAATAGTACTTCAATGACAAACAGATCACGTTCAAACTAAGATTCACAGAAAACCTTCGCTAACGACAGCGTAGTTCACAGTACCCAACATACTTAATGTACTTTACAGAATGATTTAAATATTAATACAATATTGAACATTGATGATGAGTTGTTATTTTATTGCCAACTTTGAAGAAATAATTTTTCAAGTAATTTATTGTATTTCTTCCATTAATAAAAAAAAACTATTATCTATGATATTTTTATTTTACAATTGTGTAATTTCCAGTTTTTTTTTAAATTTCTTAACATAAATTTTTAACATTAAATTTTGTTTTTAAAAATTTTTCTCGTCGCCAAAGAATAATTTGGTTTTTGTTTATTTTTCTGAAACATGTAGTAACGTACTCTATCTAAATAAAATTCAAATTTTTCTAAATTTTCTTTGTGTTATTCAGCTTATCTTACACTATACTCTTTAGAATTAAATTCTCTACAAGTTTTGTTTAAAAGTTTTATGTGCTTATTAATATTTAACAAAGTTATTGTTCGTCAAACCTAAAAACTAGGGGTTTTTACTTCAGTTTATTGGTTTTCATCCCAAATTTCTCAAAAACTACTATAAATACGGTTCTGGGACCTATTTTATTCGATTTTTTTAGATTAAAAACCATAAGAAATCTCTAATTTTGATCCTTAATTTAAGTCCTTCAAATTTCAGTACGACCTCATTTCATCGGGGTAGCTGAAATCCAAACGAAAGCATTTTAAGACATATGTTTATATGAACTTTTTCCATTATCTTCACAAGTAGAACAGGTTATGAAAATCCCGGGAGAACTTCGTGATAACTCTGTATATATACTTACTACTTTATATTAGATGATACCTAATATACATATATATATTTTTTTTTTTCGTTATGGTCTCTTTGGACCGCGTTGAACTTTTTGCACAACAGATGTCTTCCGTCTGTTTTCCCAGTACAATTTCATTTCGTCTCGTTTAACTTGTTTTTGTTCATCAGTCCCCTGCCTCCCAGTTCTAGTCTTATCTGTAAGTGTCCGGAAAATGTGTTTATTAATTTTATCTCTAAACTCAGTTCTGTTACACTCATTGCCTTCGTTCAGTATTAGTTCGCTGAGATCCTTCTTAACTTCGACTACCCAATCCGTAGTCGCTTTCATACTTGTTAAAAAACTAACTCTCGAAGAGAGTTTGCTTTTTAACAATATATAATATATATATATATATATATATTGTTAATATATTATATATATATATATATATATAAAGTACAGTTAATAATATAAGTACTAATTTAGAAATACATATTTTACCTCTTTGATAAAGATTAAACACTACTTTCACCATCCTCAAATTCTGAAAAAATAATTTCTAGTCCGTTTGATAAAACAATAAAAAATAATTTATGAAATTCCAATTCTGAGAGGTATGTAACTTCTTAATACTTTGATAACGTTAGTAAATGTCTTACTTTGATACATTATTTATAGAAAAATAGTCTCAAATTGATCAGTTTGAACGATGAACAATTTTTATAACTGAAAAAAAATATATATATTTTAAAAGTTGGGATGCTTTTATATAAAATTCGTTTAATATAAACTTTCCATTTGTATTTCAAATTATATAAGAATTTTTATAAGCTTAAAAAATAGCATGAGCAAAATTTTTATAAATAATTACATCTCATGATGTAACTCCCCGTTTCTATATTTTTACTTCCCAATCAAATTCATTAAATTTGTTATAAAATAAACGATCATTTTAATAATAATTAAACTACTTCACCAGATGTCGTAATGTTTATATTAGAAAATTCCCGAAAAAAAAAGAGAAATAGATACAAAACACTCATATAAATTAAAATTTACGAAGGAATTTTCTTTTTAATGTACTGTATTTTCCCTTTGTTATATTTACATCATTAAAAATCTTACGTGGACAACACATGACTTCCTTGTACAGCTATTAAATTACATATTCACATTTTTCATGCACTTCATTTAAAGTTATTTCATTTGAAAGTAAGATACGATCCTCCAATTGTTTAATAAAGTGGACAATAACACAATTGCTGAAATATTAGTTTTTTTTTAACATCAAATATTTGTACAATTATTAATTCAACACTAACATGAAATATTAGGATAGAGTAAATGTTCCTTTTTTACTCGTATTACTAAATCAGTATTATTCCCATCTTCGTGAGTTGCTGATAAATAAAATTTTCAGTTTTATGGTGTCTCGTATAAATAAAAGTTAACAATAATTAAACTATTCCCTTTAGTGAACTCCTGTATACTGGTTAAAAATGTTAATTTCGACCTAACGGTGTAAAATATTCAGTTATTATTGTTGGATTATTTGGTAAATAATCAAAAATTAAAAAGAAACAATCATACAGGAAAAGAAAGCTAACATGAAGAAATATATCTCAAAAACGACAAAAGATGAATATGAAGAAGAAGAAAATGATAAGAACAAGGGAATAATAAAAAATTAAGAGAAGATGATAAATATAAAGAAAAATAAAATGATAAAACAAAAGAAAGAATAAAAAGATCAAAAGCAGATGATAAATATAAAGAGGAAGAAAACGTTAAGACCATGGAAAGAATAAAAATATTAAGAGAGAATGATAAATATAAAGAGGGAAAATTTTAAAACTAGAGAAAGTGTACAAAAATTAAGATCAGAAGAATTATATCAAACCAAAGAAGGATTAAATGATTGGCAACAAAAAAACAAATAGGCAGAATGATTATCAACTCCCACTTACGGAGAATATTGTCCGACAATATCAGAGGAGTAATGAACTAAGATATAAGAAGTTTTTGCAATTTATTAAAGAGAAATCGGGGATACATGCCTCAGTGTATGTGTTGTTCTTGTGAAGGTCTATTTTTCAGTCACTCTGTAGTTAACTTTAATGTAGATAAAATTAAACGGAAATACAATTCTAAATTCCAATTTTCAATTGATATTAAATATTCAGATGTTTCATCAAATCTATTACATATACACATTTTTAAAGGTCCATAAAATTTTATTTCACTAATAACTTCTATTTTTTTTTTTTGTTATTATTACTGAATAATTATTTATTGTAAAACCTTTTTTACAATCACGGATTAATAATTATTAATAAATCAATATATTTAAATAAAAAAAAAAGTTAAAAAAAGGAGATGAAGTCTGTTTCGAACCGATGTGCCCTTGTAAGATCCAAATATTTCATTAATTAAAATTTTATTTGGCTATAACTCTGGAGCCAATGAAAATAAGTACCGCTTATGATATATCGCTGAAAATCGTTCAATGAGGGCTTATTATTGCAGTTAAGGTCCATCCAAATGTTTTGGTATTTTGGACATCTTTGGTTCAATCTACTGCAATCAAACGGGTGGTGCACAACTAGATGTTACAACAATCCAAAATAAAAAATTTCAACATTCTACGCCAAATCGTTTTTGAGTTAGGCGAGATTCATACGTACGTAAAGATGTCACGCCGAAACTAGTCGAAATGAATTCATGGATGGTTAAAACGGATATTTCCGTTGAAACATCACGTCTAAACCGCTCATCCGAATTTGATGAAATTTACAAGATGGGTGTATCTTTACCCTAGTTACTTTGAAAACATTAAAATATTGATAATGTGCTCATGGGACCCTAAAATGTAGGAAATTCAAAGTTCGCAAACTACAAGACCACTTGATGTTATTTTTTACATATTAAGTACAACTCACTTAAATTGTTGATTTCTATATTTCGAATTCAACAAACTCACTCGACTTTATTACTGAGATTTTTTAAAATTTATTATATTTATCTTATTAACGATGTGAAATATTTTTCTGTTTATGGCTAGCAGCATTTAAGAAATTTTTTGCCGGGGTAAATTGAAAACTTACGAAATTAAAATTTTTTATAAGGGAGAAATTAATGTTAGTTGTTACTTGATTTTTCGATTTACAAGACATTTACACAAAATTGGCTCTGTAAACTGTAGAACTAGGCGCAGGGTTCGTGCTTCTGCGAACTCGGTTAGCTAGATTAGAGGGCAATGATGTAGGATATTCAAGATGTTCGGATGGGGCCTGCAGCGAAGGCAAAAGCTGAGTTAAAAATCACCGATGTAAATTTCTACCGAGGCATTTACATCGGTGGCATCCCAACCGAGGCCTGGCTTATTACTGTAATGTGTAATCAGTTACAAGGTCTGAAGATGACTCCAGTTAAAGCCCATCAGGGCTAGTAATGGGAGGGAGGGGGGTGACCGGGAATCGTCACAAGGTCTTCCTCTACGGTGGCTGGGATGTTACTTGATTTTCTGATTGTGAAAGCACATTAACATTTATTATTCTAATGTACTCCACCCTCCTAATTGAGATTAATATGACAGATTTCAACTTTCGCCCAGTTTAATAAAGAAGTTTTGATAAATTCAGAATTGAACAATATTTGGGACAAAGTAAAAAAATTATCTACTAAAATGTTTTCTGAAAGGTTATCAGGCTTTGTGTCCGATGATATGAAAATTTCGACGGTTGTGTATGATGAAGTGCAAACAACATTAAAAAGTGGTCTGAACTTAAGGGGCGGTGAAATGAACTATAAATTTTTTTAATTTAATTCCTAATTCTGAGAAAAAAAATATATCCCACTACCAAGAGTAATAAAGATAACTCTGTTGCATGTAAAAGTATTTTTTTTTGTCTTCAGTCATTTGACTGGTTTGATGCAGCTCTCCAAGATTCCCTATCCAGTGCCAGTCGTTTCATTTCGGTATACCGCCTACATCCTACATCCCTAACAATTTGTTTTACATATTCCAAACGTGGAATATGGAACCTGTCTACACAATTTTTTCCTTCTACCTGTCCTTCCAATATTAAAAGTGACTATTCCAGGATGCCTTAATATGTGGCCTATAAGTCTGTCTCTTCGTTTAGCTATATTTTTCCAAATGCTTCTTTCTTTCTTTCAAAAGAATTTTATTCGTCCTTATTAATATATAAATAAACATTATATATATATATTTATATATATATATATATATATATATATATATATATATATAAACGATTTTATACCCATTTATAAATATTGAATCATAAATGGATTTGGAAATATTTTTGATACATTTATCGGATAAGGTAATAATGACATTTCTTTCTCTTTGGGTTGGTCACAAATAATTAATTATTGCGCAATTTTATTTTTCTTAATAAAAATAAAGCCTGCTGATCAGTATTTATATATAATGTTTTACTAACTCTACGTCATTAATACTTCCTTTAAATAATTAATTACTAAAGAAAATAATTGGATTTTAAAATATTAACTGCTAACTAAAACATTGTAGATTTAATTATAATTAAGCTAATTGCGATAATTGAAAATATGTATGTAGTTGATAAATATGCTGATATTATTAAATATTTAAATACCGTAACAATTTCTACTGGTAATAAATTTTTACTTGCATTAGTTTCTAAAGATTGAAACAAAAAGAACTGGCAGTGATATGTAGCATGTTTACGTATTTGTACATTCTGCCGTTGTGTGTGGGTATTAATAAATGTTTTCAAATATATTAAAAAATGTCAATTAATTATTATAGATAAACAATAGGAAATGTTCTAGTACATCTACTTCCACCATAATAGGCTTTTAATTAATTGAAATATTTAGTTAAAAAAAGAACCACAAAATAATTGAAGACCGAATGAGGATATTAATAACGCATTGTAATTACATTACGTTTTACTATTATATGCGTTCACATGCTATAACATGTGTTATAAAATACTATTTTATTGAAGGCTACTTTATTTTTAAAAAGCAATTATGTAAAGTTGACGTAGCAACCTTGATACACAACTTGCTATTTTGTGGTAAGCTAGAAGGTGTCTTTTTCTATTCATGTAGGACAAATATAAATAGAAAAATTCCATCTTCAACTGTGTGCAAAAAATAATATCAAAACACATCCCGTCAAGTATTTTTCATGATTTATTTAACATTTATATTTAACACTTTCTTTTCTTTTTCCTGTTTAGCCTCCGGTAATTACCGTTCGGATAATACTTCAGAGGATGATATATATGAGTGTAAATGAAGTATAGTCTTGCACAGTTTCATTTCGACCATTCATGAGATGTGTGCTTAATTGAAATCCAACCACCAAAGAACACCGGTATCCACGATCTAGTATTCAAATTCATATAAAAATAACTGAATTTACTAGGACTTGAACGCTGGAACTCTCGACTTCCAAATCAGCTGATACGGGAAGACGCGTTCACCATTACAATAACCCGGTTGGGTTTACATTGAACACTGTTCACACATAAAACCACGCTTTTTCAAAACAGAAATTTGTCTCCGAATTTATTTTCAAAATTAGTGATAATTTTTTTTTACTTCCTTGTATGAAGTAAAGAAAATATTGTGATCGTGAAAAATTTAGGTTTTCAGATTTCAACGAAGATATAAATTTTGACCAACTGTAAATAATTTTGACTAGTTTCGGTGTGACATCTGTACGTACGTATGTGCGTATGTATCTGACATAACTCAAAAATGATTAACCATAGGATGTTGAAATTTTTGATTTAGAACCGTTGTAACATCTAGCTGTGCATGTTCCCTTTTAATATCAATCGGCTGCACTAAAAGTGTCCAAAAAGCCCAAAATCCAAAAACGTTTGGTTTTTGGAGTTTTTCTTAACTTCAGTAATAAGCTCTCATTGAGAGCTTTTCATCTATATATCATAATGGTACTTATTTTCATTGGTTCCAGAGTTATAGCCAAATAAAATTTTAATTAATGAAATATTTGGATCTTACAAGGGGAAGATCTGTTCAAACCCGATTTCATTTCCTTTTTCTCTTTTTGACTTTTTTTTAATTGAAATATATTGATTTATTAATAATTATTAACCTGTCGTTGTAAAAGAAAATTTACAATAAATAATAATTCAACAATCACAATAAAAAAAATATGAAAAAACATCAGTTATTAATGAAATTCATATTTTATGTTTAAAAAATAATAATAATAATAATAACAATTTTTATTCCACAAAATAAACAGATTACAAATGAAAATAAAATTATTTACTGTTATATATTCTTAATACATAAGCTTAGACATACAACCAAACAATATAAAATAAAAGTAAAATAATAAAAGTAAACAATTACTACATAATCTTCTAGAACTAGGTACCCCCTATAGTAATAATTGTGTTGGAGGTTACCATCCATTATTTTTCAGTGAGTAAAATAATAAATTAATCGTTTGTTAAACAATGGTCAAGTGTGGATTTCCAAGTTGGACTTCAAAATTAATTACACGTTACAAGTCTTGCAGTACTATCATGTCAGCTTGTGGCAAAATTAAATATACATATATACAGATTAAATAACTCAGAACCATAAATACAAAACAAGAATACAATGATAAAGTTGAAAATGAAAGAAAAATAAAGATAATGAAAATGCATAATGAAAAAAAAAATGATAATGCGTAGATATTTTACCTTACGTTTCTCCCAAACGCTTTTTTCATTCGTCAACATTGTTTTAAGTGTATCTAAGTTTTAAATAAAAATTCGATAAAATAATATTCTATAAATAAAAAAAATAATAAAATTCTTGAGAAAAAAATAGTTTCTTTTTAAATATTAATTTTTTTGGAATGAAAGAATAAATCAACTCGTCAAAACCACAATAAAAACACAAAACATCTATAACAAAAAATGCATGTCCATAAACACAAAAATAAGACATTATAACTCGGTTATCCGACCAGAAATACTTTACAGATGTGAAACCATATTTGGACCGTACCAGACAAGGTTTACCGACAAACAGGAAAAGATTGAAAGACAGATTCTACGACGATGCATCGGGAAAAACATTAAAAAAGACGGGATTTGGAGAATTAATCCAAACGAAGAGATTTACAAAACTATCATCCCGATAACTAATAATTTTAGGAAGAAGAGAATTTCCTTTCTAGGACATATTTTCACAATGGAAGAGACCAGACTTATCAGACGGATAATCGAACTTTTCTGGAATAAGAAAAGCAGACCGAACTGGTTATATTCAGAAAGACATGGAGGAATTAGACATAACCCGTGAAAACCTAAAAACGAAAACCGGAAACTATGAGAAATTAAAAAATAAAGAAACAAGATTCCTATCAAAACCCAAGAAAACAATAAGCCGGGTGTACTCTGAACAAGAAAGGGCAAGATCTGAATGAAACCCTTAGAAATTACTGGCAAAAAAGAAAAGCTGAAAAACAAAAAAAAAAATAATTTTTTTAGTCATTTAAATTGATAATTTTGAGTTTGTCGAACTCAAATTAATGTTTTCTTACTTGTTGTTATTCGCTTCTATTTTGGTACCGACTTAAAACTGCAAAAAGTCTAATAATTAAAAAGATTATTATTTTACTTGTTAGTAAAGTTTTATTTTTTGAAATCATTTTTCCTTTTTCATAAATGTTAATTTATAATTACATTTGAAGACTAAACTACAACTATGATTTGAAAATTTCTGTGATAAAGATAATTGATTTTTATTTTATAAATACCTACTTACCATTTTAACAGTTCTATAACCTTTAATTTTTAAATCTTTTTTTTTTAGCCGCTGATAGGAGGCAGTGAGTGGACAGGATCAGCGGATGGTGAGGGTACAGATTATAGTTCAAATTCCTCACCCACACGTCAACGTCGAAATCAACAAACCGATTCTCAATCGGACGACGAAGATCTACTCTCTGACGAATTCTCTTTAGGAGATTCGGACGAAATTTTACCTGAACAACAACCACAACCGCGATTAGTAGTTCGTAAAATGTTTACTAACAGCAGAGAAAGATGGAGACAACAAAATGTAAGCGGAGCTTTCGGTGAATTACGTAAATTAGTACCAACACATCCTCCTGATAAAAAACTTTCAAAAAATGAGATATTACGCATGGCTATAAGGTAAATAAGCATTTAAATACAGTTTCCTTGTATATTTGATATAAATTTATTGTTGAAATTTTAATGAAACTTGTTTATTTAAAACGTTTATATTTTCTCCCCCTCTATCCACAATTATTAGTGAAATATTTTATACAATTCTTTGTTGTTTATATTTAAATAAGTTTCAGATCTCTGTGGTAGAGTGGTAGCGCCTCAGAATTTCATCCGGAAGGTCCCGGGTTTTAACTCCGGTCAGTCATATGTAACTTTTTTCGTTTGTTACAAAATTTTGATTCAATTCAGAACTACCGTTCACAAGTTTTAAACTTATATGGAAAATTAATCATC
Source organism: Lycorma delicatula (assembly GCF_047948215.1). Classification (NCBI taxonomy): domain Eukaryota; kingdom Metazoa; phylum Arthropoda; class Insecta; order Hemiptera; family Fulgoridae; genus Lycorma; species Lycorma delicatula. The sequence goes on from NC_134457.1 coordinate 17,554,036, forward strand.
AATAAAAGAAAACTCCATTATCCAAGTTGATTAATTTAGGAAATAGCAGCATCTTCCCCTAGCACTACTAATTAAATACCGAATGAAATAATTAACTTCAATTCTAATATGATTTATCTAAATATCTGATATTTAGATAAATGGTGATATTTATCTTTATCACCAAGAAAACTCATAAAATTTGAACCTAATTGTCACCTAATGTATGTTCTATCTTTCATTATAATAATTTTTTGACAGTCTATCTTTATATATATATATATATCTTCTGTCCGTGTGTATGTGACTGTGCTCCTCCTAAACGGCTGGACTGATTTTGATGAAATTTTGTGTGTGTGATTAAATTTATTCGAGAATGGTTTAGATTCACTATTTGATCCGATAGAAAATGTTTTTTTAATTAATTTATTTATTTGTTGTTGTTGATGTTGGGATGGTTAAGGTTCACAATTGGATCCGGTAGGCAGCGCTGCGATCGCGTTTAGAATTGCGCGCTTGTTCAGAATATTATATTATATTATTATTTATTGAAATAACGTTTTAAAGTGTAATTAAAAAATATACATTGTGCAAATTTGTAAGGTGCATTATTTAAATGATTATTTTACATGATTTTTCATGAATTTTAATGATATACGTGTATTTAATAACAATCAACTTAACCTACAAATTTAATTGTCACTTCTCATTTGATTCTATACAACTTATGAAGTATTGAACGGCTCTTCGAAAATAAAAATGTAGGTCTGTAAATTAAATTATAATATTTATAAAATTAAAAGTTACTTATAATAATTACAGTTTAAAGTATATTTAAAAAATTGAAGTTCAAATTTTTATAGCTGATTAATTTTGTAAAAAATTTTCTATAATTGTTTTTAATTTACAATTATCTAAAATTTGGTATAATAGATGTTAAAATTAAGAATGAGAAAATAAATAAAGAATAAATAAAATTATAGATTATAAAAATTTCTACTAAAATTGTAACTACGTTGCTTTTTTTTTTACAGTACTTTAATTTTTTTATTAATTGATTAATTAAAGCTATCACATGGTTATGAAACTTCAAAACTATTAAATAAATAAAAATATAGGAGGTACTTTTTTAGAATGATCTTAAGTGAAAATTAGCAGTAATGTGGATGAAAATTTATTAATTACAATATTAATTTTACGACGTACACGACATGTACAAATAGTCCATAACCGTCGGTTAAATAGAACAGCAGAAGATCAATTGATGGACAATATAAATTTAAGAGACCTGGTTGCAAACACACGTGCAAATGAAAGTCGAGAGCATTACAATGAACGTCTTCGAGCTAATGAATTGAGACAAAGAGAGGCACGTCAACGAGTCACCGACGCACACAGAGCACATGGTCGACAGCGCGTGCAAGAACGTCGCGCATTGACACCTGTATCACTTCACCGCCTTGCGTTCAAATATGAGCCGGAAATACCCTATTCGTCACATACACTAATTGTCATCGGTAATATGGACAAAGAATGCCAACACTGTCATGCATTTAAATACAAAGGTGTCTTTGCAGCGCATCAGGATAAGTTTCACTTCCACCATTGAATTCGCCGCCAGAACTATTGAAAACACTATTGGCTGGAGCCACATCTCAATCGAAATTGTTCTTGCGTAAAATTCGTAAATTCAATTCTCGCTTCCAAATGACAAAAATCGTTCAGAATGAGGACGGTCGTAATTTTGAATCAACATTTAAGATTCAGGGCCAAGAGTATCATCAAACTGTGCCTGATGCCGATCCAAAATTTTTGCAAATCTACTTCACAGGCAATGAAGAGCAACAAATTAACAACACACGTCGCCAATACAACCACATCGAGCAGATGGAGGAGCGAGAAATAGTGGCAACTTTGGAAACGTTTTTGCGTTGGCAATTGCTTCATCAGGCATTGCATCGACCTTGCTTGATGGTGGGCGGACTGCGCATTCAGCACTCAAGTTGCCATTGAACATTCACACAAATTCAGACGCAATCTGTAACATAAAGAAGCATTCAAAGTTTAAGAAAATGCAAAATTATTATCTGGGATGAATGCACTACGGCTCACAAGCATTCACTTGAAGCTCTCGATAGAATGCTGAAAGATCTCATAGGTCGAGTTGTGATTACGCGTGGTGGCGTCATGCATTTTAAAAATAATTTTTTTTTTTACATATTTTTTCATAAAAATGGTCCAAACAATTTATAGTTTATTTGAAAACTTTTTTAATTTTTGGAATTACAACCTTTGAACAGAACAATGTCTGTCCGGTCCGCTAGTTACATATAAAAAAATATTAAGGATGAAAATATCCTTAGGTTGTCCCTAAGGAAAATATCCCTAATGATGAAAATATTTTTTTCCTAGTGAGCACGTTGCAATCTGTTTAACTAGTGAACAATAACCTTGAACCTTTGAACCTTAGAACATCGATTTCGAAAATCAACTGTAAACAACTGATTTACGACGACTTGTTAACCATTGGACCAGCCTGGTGAGCTAAAAAATATTATTTGATATAATTATGGCTATTTATACTCATTTTTGATACCTGAACTAGTAGATCGAATTTCACGTTTAATTTACTGCACTACCTGGCACACGGTCTGGAATATCTAACTCCTGCAAAGGATTTTAATGATACATAGAGACAGCCGATATATAATTTCTTAGTCGTTTTAGAAGGGAAAACAGATTAAAAAATGAACGTATATCAGCTGATATTGGAATAATACCTATACTTGATCAGGCATCTAATTTTAAGGAGAAATGTAAAAATCTTGTGTTGAAACGGGTACCTTGAAGAACGTTGGAGAATCAGCCAACAGGAAGGAAGACCAGGAAGACCGAGGATGAGATGATGAATCCGGATCAGCTCATCGGCCTAAATCTGATGAACACGAAGAAAAAGATTTACTGCATAAAAGTAATTTTTATACCTTGAATGTAAATTTAAATAAAAATGAAATTAAAATAAACGGCTTTCTTTTCTTTTTTCTGATTAGCCTTCGGTAATTACCGTTCAGATATTTCTTCAGAGGATGATATGTATGAATGTAAATGAAGTGTAGTTTTGTACGGTCTCAGTTCGACCATTCCTGAGATGTGTGGTTAATTGAAACCCAACCACCAAAGAACACCGATATCCACGATCTAGTATTCAAATCTAGTATTCAAATCCGTGAAAAAATAACTGACTTTACTAGGACTTGAATTCTCGACTTCCAAATCAGCTGATTTGGGAAGACGCGTTCACCACTAGACCAACCCAGTGCGTAAAGTTAATGGCTTAAAAAATATTAAATGTAACAGCTTAAAAGTAATTGAAAATTTTAATTTTCTTAAAAATGAGAAAGCACAAAAATTTTTAATTTTAATTAATTTAGTACTAAAATTATAAATAAAATTTATTTGTCGATTATAGATAACAGAAAACAGTTGTTCAACCTTATCTATATCCGAGTTTGCAGTGAGAGTTTGCAGTGAAGTATTTTTTTATAAAAAAAGAAACTGTGATAAATTCTAAAGTTTTATAATGTAATTATCTATCTGGAGAACTTAAGTTATATAATAAGCAAATCGTTAAACTCTCATTGCAACATACTCACTCGTAAGAGATGTCGCATTGGATTTTGCTTTACAATCTACATAACGAACGTCTCTCGTTTTCTGTTTAGCCTCCGAACCACCGTAAGATATTATTCAGAGGATGAATGAGGATGATATGCATGAATGTGAATGACAGTGTCAGATCGACCACTCCTGAGAAGTGTGGTTAATTGAAACCTAACCACCAACGAACACCGGTATTCACGATCTAGTAGTCAAATACGTATAAAAGTAACTGCCTTTACTAGGATTTGAACCTTAGAAGTCTCGACTTCGAAATCAGCTGATTTGCGAAAACGCGTTCACCACTAGACCAACCCGGTGGAGTTTTTTAATGTCTGTCCGAGCATAACTTTTGATCAGAAGCTCCAATTTTGATGATTCATTGTTTTCAACAAAGAATTCCGCTATATAGTCAATTAAATCTTGGAAACGTATTTTTGTAAAGTAGGCGCCAAATTCAAACCAGTTTTTAATTCGATCTCTTGTACTTGTAATTCATTTAAAATTTAGTGATGGCTTAAAAAAATAAGCTTCAAACTTTGTACTGAGAGTATAATATCTTTTTTCTTTTGGGTATTCTATTGGGTGAGTTAATCACTAGACCAGCCCGGCGGGCTAACATAACTACGTCTAAAGAGAGTAAAGTAGATTATTGATTCTTGATGAAAATGTTGAATGAAACTGAAGGAATTGCAGGTCTTACAATCAGGACATTATTATATCTCAGTAGTTAAAAATCATGTTTTAAGAAATTTAAATGATGCTCCTGAATTTAAAAATGTGTAATTATGTTTTAAGATAGAAAATATTTCATAACCTACCGGGTTATGAAATATTTTCATCTTAGTGTGGTGAACGCGTCTTCCCAAATCAGCTGATTTGGAAGTCGAGAATTCCAGCATTTAAGTCCTAGTAAAGCCAGTTATTTTTACACGGACTTGAATACTAGATCGTGGATACCGGTGTTCTTTGGTGGTTGGGTTTCATCTCAGGAATGGTCGAACTGAGATTGTACAAGACTACACTTCATTTACATATCATCCTCATTCATTATCTGAAAGGTAATTACCGCAGGCTAAACAGGAAATAGAAAAAAAAATTTCATGTAAACTAATAACGTACATTTCTTTTTTATAGATATATTCGTTTGCTTTCTGGTGTACTTGAATGGCAGCAACAACAATATCTACAAAATAATAATAATAATAATAATAACAATAACAATAACAATAATACAATTGATAGCACAATGGGATTTTCACCTGATATATTACGTCGACCTACTCCTTACAGCAGAAGACAACAAATCTTATGTCATCGTGTTTTAACATTTAATTCAAATTCTAGAAGCCCACAGGTATGATGTATAATATTATTATTAATTTATCAATTGCTAACTTTTTTCTTTTATTTCTGTATTCTATGGAAGACTGGAATATTACTTCACGAAAAAAAATCGGGTGGAGCTGTGTCTGGACGCGCGGCCGTTGGATTAACGTGAAACGTTACAGAACTTGGATGAAGTTCCTCCAAACTGCAGACCGACCAATTCACCTGAACAAAACCAAACTAAAAGTCTCCGATGGAAAATTTAATTTCCTTCATTTGGCCAACTCTATAAATAAATTGGTCGATTTGTATGTCAGCTAGTTACTTTTAGTGGAATGGATTGAAATAAAATGAGACAACTGCGTACTAAATTTAATTTTAACATAAATCATAACTATATGATACATGATATTTATTTCGACTAATATTCGACGACAATTTTGTTCATCACCAGTGGTTAATAATGGTAACCTCATCCGCAGCCCATAACCTAAAATGAACGCAAAACAAAAGGAATAAACGCATCATAAACATCGATATAACAAACATCGATTTAACGATACAATATTACTCTCGCTGCGGATAAGTCATCTTTATTTTCATTGAATTATCATATAAATATGATATTCATATTTATAAATTTTATTATAAATAAAATTTAAAAACATTTTAAGTTCATTTTCATTATATATATATATATATATATATATATATATATATATATACCCTATAATATCCCGATAACGTAAGGATTCCAACGTGGGATCATACATCTAAATCGGTTCAGCCGTTGCGCTGCTACGGTGGCACAAACATACACCCTAAATACATTACACTCCTTTTTGGGGAGTCGTGTAATAACAATAATAATTAGGAAAATAAATTAAATAAGAATTAATTTAATACAAGAGGGCTAGTCTTTTATATTCCACTGAATACTAAACAACATTAAAATAGGTAAGTTAACTTAATAATATAAATCAAAAACTAACTCCAACTACATTAAAAAAAAATATCCTTTTCTTTATATTGAAGTAATCAATCCTCAATTTTTTTTTTTAATAAAATAAAATTACTAAAACTCTTAATATTTATTCATAAATAAATATTTTAAGGTTCAATATATAAATAATACCTAGGAAAACACTCCAGGAAATATTCAACAGGAGCTTGTTAAATATTATCTGCCCCTGTACATCACATGAGACTAAGTAAAAAAAGCGTAACAACTGTGGGTTGTTTCTGATGCACAGCTTACACATACATACAACACAACTTAATTTAAAATATTTATCATTTTATTTAAATATAAAATTTGTTCTTTTATTTAACTCAATGATTCGCATACCATATTTAATTAAACTAATATAATTTCCTAATTTACGTAGAACAAATTTCGCTTGTACGATGAGCAGCCGGTGTAGCCGCGAGACTTAACGTCCCAGGTACCGAGTCAACTAGGCGATCGGTTAGAGACCCGAGATCTGAGTTACTTTTTACACTTTAAATATATTCATTTATTTAATTCTACCGCTCACTTGTGATGTCACAACATCGCAGACGACTACAAAAGCAATTTTTGGAGTGAGGTGCGATTTTGCAAATATTGTTATTTTTTAATCGTTAACAATTGCACTTAAGAAAAATATGAATTAAATATATAAATTAGGCGAAATCTCGAAATATTGAAGGTGACCTTCATCCACAGCCTCACCTCGAAAATTTAATGGCACCAATGTTACAAATATAGAAGTAATCTGAAGAAGTTTGGTCAAAATCGGTTCAGTAGTTTTGGAGATATAAGATGATTTAGAAGCCAACACCCTGTGTGTATCATCATACACACACGTACATACGAACATAACAACCGGAAAATTTTCAAGCGGTTTTTTGGGTACCTTATGTGTGAAAACGTCAAGATCCGGTGAAAACCGCATGTGCCCAAATTTGACCGATTACAGTACTTTCCCTTCTGAACTATAGTTTTACTACAACGCTATCTAGATGTGAAAGTAAGAATGTTTAAATTGTCTATATTTATATAAATATATATTACACAGAGTGATTCATGATGAAAGGGAAATAATTTGGGAACCGATTCTAGCTTAAAATAAAGAAAAAAATATTTCCGAAAACAATTTGTTGTCGAGTTACGGTAAATAATGATAATAATTAGAGACCGGATTATATGCATTTGCATATTAAGCCCATTCTCACCAGTTATTGCATATTTTCCTTAAAATCTAGTGATTATGAATACTTCCGCTATATTTATAATATTTTTCGGTAGCGTACCTAGTTAATAAATGAAATATTGCTTTGTAATCGGCCAAACCTATTAGCCACACGGCTCTTAGAACGCACTTAGCAGCCGCGCGTAATATTATTATGAGGTTAAGTACAACACAGACTCACGTGAAACAAGGACGGACGATACCGTTCTGCGTCGCGCATGCCTACTGCAGCACACTCCCACTAGGCAATTAAAATCCCATGTTGACGCGCTCATTGCATCAATTTAATTTTTTTTTTATTTGTGCAAAGTTTAATGTGTACCATGTCTCCCGAAAAAAAAGCGTCTCTTCGTGGATAGCTGACTATCTTGGAACATTTATATACGACGAGAATGTTTTATATTGCCGAGTTTGCGAGAAAAATATTTCGTGCACAAAAATGTTTCAAATAAACCAGCATGTCTTTATATCGCAGGATTGCAAATGGCCCACGACAACAACTTATAACAGCGGTAAGTAGCAGTGATTTCACTTCCAAAGATAAATAAAAAAACGACATTAGCATGGATTTATTTGAAGCACTGACTACAAGTAATATTTCTCTTCACAAACTTACAAATCTTACCTTCAAATATTTTCTACGAAAATATTTTTTGAATCAAAATATACCAGTTGAATCTACACTGCATAAAAATTAAATTTCAACAATTTACCTACATATTCTGGAAGAAATATACAATGAACTGAAGGATAGCATTATTTGGATTTCAGCTGACGAAACTACCTGCAGTTGTGGCCGTTACATTGCGAATTTAATTGTCTGTGCATTAAAACTAGAGCCTTCCTTTTTCCTATTTGATGGCCTGCAAAGTCCTTGAAAAGGCAAATCATTCTACGATCGCCAGATTTGTGAATGAAAGTATTAAAAATATATTTCCTGAATCTTCTGTCCAAGGAAGCATTTAACGGTTCTAGTATAAAAAAAAACACATAGCTGTGATTAGTACTCATTTTTCTCACTTACTTGTGAGCTTTAAAAATCTTGAAACTCAAGGTTTGGCGTAGAATGGATCTATTCAGTTAATGAATAAAATCCGTTAAATGAACTCCGCATTGCCAGAGGTTACCGTGTAAACTAAAGAAAAATTTGAAAATATTTTGAACAATAATCCAGGCTTTGAACCTTTGTGTCAAATTGATAGTTTTATTAATGGGACTGGTGAACTTTTGCCAGAAACAATAAGTGCTAACATAGAACATAAATTAAAATACTGTCCAGTTACCTTAGTGGATCTGGAACGATCCTTTTCCACTTATAAAGATATTTTGAGTGATCGAAGATACAATCTTATCACCGAACATTTAGAGCAGTACCTGATTGTTTACGTTTACAAAAGTAACAAATTGTTAATTATCAAATTTATCGATATGTTTTCAACTACTTACAACTTGTATGCCGATTTTGAAATAAAAAAACTACTATAAAAATTACTATTTTTTTATTATTTAAGGTTGCATATTTTGATAGTTTTCATGCATATTTGATTGCATATTTCAAGCTTTTTAAGTTGCATATAATCCGGTCTTTAACAATAATTATATAATTTTTTTTTTTTTTTTTTAATAATTCGTGGTAGAAAGTTATATTTTATCCTTATCAACAATTATGGAAAATTCAAAGCACGGAAAACATGTTCCGATTTAATCATTACTAAATTTGTTAATAATTGTAGAACATTTTAATGGCTGGCTATTTTTATTATTCGGTAACAGTTTTTAAGTACAATTCTATACTTTGAATCAAACAAGTATATATTTCGAACGAATGATAGAACATTGATCCTTAATATTAATTTTGAATTTTTTAACTTTATTTCCTTTTGATGTTTCATAGCGTTTTATTATTACATTGTAATATATATATATATATATATATATATATATATATATATATACAAAATTCAGTAAATTTCCAATGACGGTAACATTTGTTATATCATTATTGTTGTTACATCTGACATGTGCAACGTGAAATAAATTGATTTCATATCTACAGAATAATACGTAAGTAAAATGTATGTTTGTCACACCCAGTTGTATAAATTTAATATAAGTAGGCTGTTCAGTAAACCACGCATTCTTAGAAATTTATTACTGTATTTAACGATAAACAATGTGTAAATTCCCCATGGTCACTCATTTAGTTTAATTTCCTTATTGTATAATTCTGCATTGAATTTTATCACTTTCATTTACGACATTAATTACTTTATTTTATATTAACCTAGTTAATGTATATAAATGACTTACCTATACAGAGTATTTCTAAAATGGTGGGCTGGCTCACTTTTTCGGATTCTACTTGTAAAACTAAACAAAAAATATCCTTAGGAAAAATGGTAATTTCACCTTCGTTCTCCCTCTGTCCGCCATTTTGTTATTATTATATGAAAATTTATATTTCAAATTCGGATGAAGGAATCAAATTAATATTTGGTAAGCGTCTTTGTAATAAACTTTTAAAATTAGTAAATAATCAGGATTTAAATACGTTCGCAAATTACAAAATGGCAGTCATGTTTATTTTTCAATCCGTTACATCTCCATAACTATTAGTTTTATCAAAATGTATGTTTTGCTAAAATATTAAGCCTTTTAATTTGAACAAAATACCATTTTATTTTTTTTAAATCGGTTAAAAAATAGCCGAGCAGAAAATTGATGAAATTTTGTGTTTGTTTTCATGTCCTCCACTTTACGTTCAATTCGATTAAATATTAACTGTTTTTATTTTTTGTTAATTCTATGTTGTAAATTAGGATCAAATTAAGTAATAATTTTCTCACAATAATAGACCTAATAATTAAAAAATAAAACAACTACCTGTGATAATCTTACGTTAATTGTTGTAGAACATTAGGTGTGCTTAAAAAGTTAACAATTGTTAAAAGTTATAAGAGATATTCAAAGAGTTCATCATTAGAAATTACACAAGTATCCAGTCTTTTTCAGAGAGATTGTCTTAACCGTTCAAAAATTCCGGAACTATACCTAATTTCTTGAAATCCATTTGGATCCTTTGTTTAATTTTATCAATGTTGAGTATTGGAATTGAATAAACAATATGTTTCAAATGGCTCCACAGATAGAAGTCAAGAGGGTTTAAGTCAGGTGATCTGGCAGGACAGAGTACTGGCCCTCCGCGACCTATCCATTTTTCATGGAATGTTTCATACAGGTAATCTGATACCGACTGACTGAAAAGCTCCGTCGTTGTGAAACTACATATTTCCTCTTAATTGTAGAAGTAAGTCTTACAACAAATATGGAAGATTTTCGGTCAAATAAGCAAGTTAATTTTCTCTACTTAAACGATTTGGTAGAATGACAGGACTCAAAAGAATAAATCGTTAAAAATACCTGCTCATATGTTCCGAGAAAATTTTTTGTTATGGCTACTTTGGAAGGTACTGTACAGCCATTCCAGCCGCGGTGTAATACGTTGGTTGTGGTAATAGCATACACTAAGTAATTGCCGGATAAATAAATTATGGATAATTACACTTACTTTATTTACTTTTACATTTACATTAAATTAATTAATAATTACTTTAAATCACAATTCTTTCATACTTTAGTTAAATACACATTTTTAAATGTATGTTAAACATACTGTTTAGCCAAAATAGATATAAAATTAGTAATGCTAATTATTTGACATTTTAAAGGAAAGTGAAGTCATAAGTTATTAATTGCTTAATAATACTTAAACTCAGCTGGTTCATTATTAAAAAATAAGAAATAAGAATATTAAAGGATATTTTTACATTTATCAAGAGAATGAAGAAAACACATGAATCTGAACAGGTACCATGAGGATTCTCTTCGCTCCAGTTATGCTTGTTGTGATAGTTTTGAACACCATTCCTGTTGAAAGAAGCTTCATCTGTGAACATAATCCTTACCAAAAATAAAGACACTTCAATTAATGTTCTTCGAAACCAGTTACAGAATGCCAAAGCTACGTGGAAAATCATCAGAACTAATTTACAATACTAGAATTAACAATAAATAAAAACAATTAATATTTAATCGAATTGAACGTAAAGTGAAGGACATGAAAACAGACATAAAATTACAACATAAATTTTCTGCCATAATTCGGTAATTTGTTGACCGATTATAAAAAATAAAATGTCATTTTATTCAAAATAAAATGCTTAATATTTTAGTAAATAACATAAATTTTGATAAAACTAATATTTATAATGATATAACAGATTGAAAAATAAACATAGCCGCTATTTTGTAATTTGCGAAGGCATTTAAGTCCTGATTTTTTGCTAATTTTAAAATTTTATAACCAAGACGCTTATCAAATATTAATTTGATTCCTCAATCCGAATTTGAGATATAAATTTTTATATAAAAATAACAAAATGGCGGACAGTGGAAGAATGAAGGAGAAATTGAGATTTTTTCTAAGGATATTTTTTGTTTAGTTTTAAAAGTTGAATCCGAAAAAGTATTGACAGACCACCATTTTAGAAACACTCTTTATATGAAATGCTAGAAGGCTTTTATAAAATTTTGTGATAAATGTGTAATTACAAAATATGACTAAAAAAAAAGAAAAAAATAGTAAACAGGAAAATTGTATTTTTATAAGGAAAAAAGACGTACTTGTTTTATATGAATGTAATATAGATAAAATAATTACAAAGAATTTAAGTTTTTTTCGAGATAATAGTACATTATTTCATCAACATTTAAGATAATGAGTGAGGTCAATGAAATTAAATATATTAAAAAAAACAGGTGTATTTTTATTGTTTATATAAAAAATCTTGTTATCTCAAATATTACTTTGTTCTCTTATACGTTTTAAATTCATAAACATACGTTTATTTATACAACAATTGTTAAATAATAAACAGCTATAAAACAAATCAATCACTTATTGAGAACATTTTCATTTTTTATTACTATGTAGAAATCACAAGTGTCCCAAGATAATAATAAAGACAACTTTAACATTTTAATTTTATAGGATTTTTAAAAGAAAATATGTAAATAAATTTCTGCAAAAGGTCATAAGGTTAGATAGTTGAGAAGATTAAATATATAACTAAAATGAAAAATTAAGAATTAATGAGGATATTTACGAAACAGAAATTTAATCAAAGTAATCCAGAAAATAGGAAAGCTAATTGGCTACGACATCAGAAGAATCGATTAAAACAATACTAGAAGGATGAGTAGAAGGCGCAAAAAAATTAGGAACGATCTAATAGAAAATACCAGGTATTTCAATTTTTAAAGTTTAATTTGGACTAGAGGAGAATGAGGATGGATTGGGGCAAGAGATCTGGCTAGGAACAGATATATGATGATGGAAAGTCATTAAATTAAACGTGACTGGGGTGATTTTTTTCACGGCACCGCAATTCTTATATAATTTTTTTGAACAGTCTATGAACCGTCTCAGGAGTCTTCTCAGCAGAAGAGTGATCCTGCACGGCGAGGAATTTAGTACATCACTGTCGAAGGCAAAGATCCGAATATTTTCATTTGGTCAGGACATCAAAAAGGAATTTTTGGCGTTCTTTTTCTTAGAGAACAAGGAAATAAGGTTCCTTGAGATGTTGTGTATAGAGTCCTACGGCATAAGCGTAGTCGATATCTAGTCATCTATTAGTATTTGAGTTTTTATTTTCATTGATTTGAGCAACTCCAATATTACTGTGAAAACGGTTTCAGTATTGTTAAAAAAAAAAAAATGTTTTAATAGTGTTGACACAAAATTATCAAAAAATACAAGTTTCAAAACGTTAATGGTTCGTTCAAACAGGCAAATGACTATTCGAGAGCTATCGGAAGACCTTAACATCTCGTTAAAAGCATTTTAACTAATTAATTGCAAATGAGACGAGTGAGTGCAAAATTTGTTCCCAGACTTTTGAGTGACGAACAGAAGGAAAATCGTGTGTCAATTTGCACGGAGTTGAAGGGTCGTCTTCATGCAGATCCGGACTTCATGGCCAAAATTGTAACTGGAGATGAAAGTTGGGTCTATGGCTATGACCCTGAGACCAAAATGCAGAGTTCCCAATGGAAAACCAGTTCATCTCCTCGCCCTAAAAAAGCACGTCAGTCAAAATCCAACATCAAGGTGATGCTCGTTGTTTTTTTCGATAGTGAGGGCATAGTGCGATCAGAGTTCATTCCAAGGGGAACAACTGTAAACTCTGAATTTTATAAGGGTGTACTGCAACGTTTGCGAAACGAAGTACGAAGAAAGCGACCAGAAAAATGGACCGATGGCTTCCTTCTTCACCACGACAACGCGCCGTGTCACACCTCGCTTCTCATTCGCGAGTTTTGGCCGAAAAAAGTGTTCCTGTCTGTTCACATCCGCCATACTCACCGGATTTAGCACCATGCGATTTTTGGTTCTTCCCAAAAATTAAAACTGTGCTTAAAGGAAAACGTTTTGACAACATTGCTGACATTGAGAGAGCCACAACCGAGCAGCTGAAAACCCTTCCGAAAGACGCCTTCCAGAAATGCCTCCAGTCATGGAGTCAACGTTGGGATAAGTGCATTGCTAGCCAAGGACATACTTTGAAGGAGATTAAATTAATAAAGTAATAAGGTTACATATTACTTTTTTTAATAAAAAATTATTCACCGTATTTTTTTATCACACCTCGTATATGTATATATATATATATATATATATATATATATATATATATATAAATATTAATTATATGTACAATTTTTCTAAATATCACGACCACAGCGCCACCAAGCAGTTCTAAATGTTGAATAAAAATTTTACAAATTTATTTCTGTTTTATTTATTCCTTTTTTAATAAAACTAGTACAATTTTTTGTAAACTAATACTTTTATTTTTTTTAATTAAGTGACTTAAAAAATTGTACTTTCATTTACATAAGAGTATTTACTATTAAAATAAGCTGTAGTATATGTTCTTTTAAATTTTATTATTTCAAGCATGCATTATCAAGATTTTGGACGCTGCCTAGTGCTATCAATGCTGCTATCTAGTGGAGCGAGTTATAAACGGGAGATCCCACCTAATTAAAGCCATTTTTCTTAGACATATTTGTTAACCATTAAAAAATAACAATATTTGAAAAAAACATCTTTGCAAAATCGCACCTCCATCCAAAAAAAATTCTGTTGAGTCCGTCCGTTATGTGGTGACGTCACAGGTGAGCGGTAGAATTAAATAAATTAATAATATTTCAAGTGTAAAAAATTAACTCGGTCTGGCTGGGTCTCGACCTCGATCCCCTGGCTATTCGGTATCTAGTGCGTTAAGCCTCGCGTCTACACCAGTCTGCCGACCGTACAAGCGAAATTTGTTCTAAGTTGTAAAATTACATTAGTTTACTAAAGTGCTGACATCGCCGCTAGTACCGCCACACCAGCGCGAATTAAATTCGGCATGCGCGCGCGGTTTGGTTAGAATCATTGAATTAAATAAACGAAAAAATATTTATATTTAATTAAAATGAAATATTTTAAATTAAGTTGTTTGTGTAAGCCGTCCATCAGAAACAAACCACAGTTGTAGGAATTTCCCGGAACGGCGGCTTTAGCCTTTGACGGGAAAGTCCAATAACTGTGTTGTCAGCTTTTTTTTTAGCTTTGTTGAATAACATTGCATCAAATCGGGTCAAATTATTGAAGCAAATAATTACTCCAATAAATAACAAGGGTACTTACTTTTAAAAAAGAAGAGGACTGATGGGAACCGTACTTAAAATATCTGTTTTTTTTTTTTTTTTTTTTTTACTTTAATTTTTAAGTTTGGAAATCTATGTATTTCCTTGTACAAAGTAATGGAAGTATTGTAATCGCAAAAAATTTCGGTTTTCATATTTTAACGGAAATTTCCACTTTGACCATTCCTGAATCCATTTTGAGTTTCAGCGTGACGACTGTTCATACGTACGTGTGTATTCCGCATAACTCAAAAACGATTAGCCGTAGAATGTTAAAATGATGTATTTAGGATTGTTGTAACATCTATTTGCTCACCTCCCCTTTTTATCGCAATTGACTGGGCCAAAAATATGTATACAGTCAGACCCCTAAATAAAGCTGGTTTTCAATTTTGAAAAATTTGGATTTTGGACTTTTTCTTAAATGCAGTAATAAGCCCTGGTTGAGAAATTTTCAACGATATATCATAAGTGGTACTTATTTTCAATGGTTCCAGAGTTATAGCAAAATCAAATTTTAATTAATAAAATAGTTGGGTCTTACAAGAGGAAGGCACATCGGTTCGAATCCGAATTCGTGTACATATTTTATTTTTAAACGTTTTTTTTTTAATTTAAATATATTGATTTATTAATAATTATTAACTTCTGATTGTAAAAAAAACTTTTAACAATAAATAATAATTCAATAATAACAATACAAAACAAAAAGTCAGAAGTTATTAATGAAATAAAATTTTTATGTACTTTTCATTTTATTCAAAAAATTTTACTATTAGAGGTTAATAATTATTAATAAATTAGTATATTTAAATAAAAAAGAAAAGTTAAAAAAAATATGTCTCTGAAGTCGGATTCCAACTGATGTGTGCATGGTTACGGATCCGACACGTTCTCACTTACATCAAATATCTACTTGAGCGAGGTGAAATAAAATTAATTTATAAACCAATATAAAATGCTAAGGAAATATTTAGGGCCATTTTTCTGTTTAACTGTCCACTTTATTAAAGAATTGGAGGATCGTATCTCACTTTCAAATGAAATAAGTTTAAATGAAGTGGAGTAAAAAATGTGTATATATAATTTAATCGGCGTGCAAGGAAGTACATATGGTTTCAACATCAGATTTCTTTACGTAATATTAATTTAAAAGACATGAAAGATTTAAAAATACTATTAATAATTTAAAGATTTTTAACAATCTTTTTTTATAATTTCTTATACTTTATATATTTTTCAAGGTTTTTTTTATTAAAAACGTTATATGAGTTAGTTATCAAGCTAGGGAATCAAATGGAACCCAATTTTTTTTAAATAGTTTTTATTTTTTTATGCTGCATATCTTTTAAGCAGTGTTTTAAAAAGTCATTTTTTTGAAGGGTTCAAAAAAGGTTTGACCAAAAATTATTTATAAAGAATTTTTATTTTTTTCTCAGTTATACTTTTATGCTAGTTATAATTTTTGAAGAAAAATTATCCTTTAATCATTGGGCTCAAAGAAAACCCAAACTGTTTTCTGGAAATTTCGATCTTTTTCACAATTGCAGTTCAAATCTACTTCTTGAACTAGGTCAACCAAATAAAAAAATGATTTTAAGTACAAATATATATTAATTTATATTAATAATAATATTTATCAATTTTTTTTCATTTTATTTAATCAAATTATTAACTTCATGAAATTAAATACCATTTCGTTTTTTGCATTCGTAAAGGCCGAAAAATAATAATAATATTTACAATTTTTATAAACTGAATGAATTTCATATGACAAATAATTTTATTTATTATTTCCATTTTTACATTTTGTTGAACATAAGGAAATGTGGCGGGAGGGTTTTGTAATCATTTGGCGGCTTTTTTTACGTATTTTATCGATAAATTCACATTTAAAATTAGATACTAGTATAAAAAAATCGGGTGAGGCTGTACCGGGGCTAATGGCTGTTGGTTTAAGATGAAACGTTACAGACCTTGAATGAAGTTCCTTAGAACTACAGACCGACCAAATTATCTAGAGTTAAATGGGAGAGCCACCATCGTATTTTTTTTAAATCAAAACTGAAAGTCTCCAATGGAAAATTTTAGTTTCTTCATTTGGCCAATTCTACATACAAATTGGTCGGTCTGTATGTCAGCGAGTCACTTTAGTGTATTGGATCGAAATAAAAACGAAACATTGAATGAGTACTAAATTTAATTTTAAAATAAAACGGACACTAAATGGTACATGATATTCATTTCGATTAATATTCGACGAAAAGTTTGTTCAACATCGGTCTGTGATATGAGAAGTAAGAGACATAAGGCAAAATAAGCAGCGGTAGAGATGAGCGCGCAGTACCAGCTTTGCGACGCTCCCGAAACCGAATATTGGGGTACCTGTGCATGGCTCATAACCTCCCCTTTCCAACGCATGCGTAATTTATAATTCCGGCTTGCTTTTGCGCGGGTTGAGGCTGACATATTGAATTTTTATATGTTTACTTTAATTTTTTATACATAAATATTGTCCAAGATACAGTTATTATTACTTGTATCCATCTACACCGAATGGAAATGAGCGAGAGCGCCAGTTTTGTCCGATCTGCGCTGTGTTCCCTCCCCGCCAACCCGCTCGCCAGTGACATAAACTCAAAGTAGTATTGGTGAACTGACCATGTAAATTTAATAAATGACACCGCATCTCTGAAACTAATACTTAGCGAGTAATTAATGTTGGACGATATAGACCTTTTCGTTAAGATACACATTTCTGTTATTGTATCTGTATGTTTCGGTGTGATTTTAAAGATGTATCACGTCAAAATGTTAGAAGCTTTCTTAGCAATTTTGAATATACTGAAAGCATGTTTGTAATAAATATAGAATTCTACGTAATTAATTTAATTTTTATAATCATTTTTTATAGGAACATTTCTTTTTAATTATGGTTACAATAAAACCTAATTAAATGTATCAGTTACTGTTAAAAAGCCATTTATTACATTTTAACCACAATAACATATTATTTGTGCAAAATAGGTGTAAATTGTTTAATTAAAAAATTTAAACATAAAATAGATAACTTAAAAGTGGGTGTAATTATAAAAAAAATCATTTACGTTAGTATAGTTTTTTTACAGATTAACTTTTATGTACTGTGTACAATCTAGTAATTTATTACCTGATTAAAATTTTTAAATTAAATACAATTAAAAATTTGTCATGATTAGATTAAAATTTTTATGATTGAGGAAACTATTTTTGTAATTAAATACCTAACTTTACAAACAATATATATTCTGATCCCCGTAGGGAAAGACAGCTACTTTGTGATGATCCCGGTTGCCACACCACTCCCTCCATTCCTAGCACTGATGGGCCTTACCGAAGGTTGTCTTTTACACCCTCAAAATTTGATAACACAGTCATCAATTTGGCATCTGTCAGGATGCCACCGATGCAAATACCTTCGCAGATATTTCCGTCAGTGTACAACCTACTGACGCCTTCGTATGACACGTCCAACCACGACAATCTAAATTACAATCCTCAACTATCAAATTAAACAATATTCATTACTTTTCACTTAATCTACGAAGGATATCTCTAAAGTAAAGACCGCTGGGAAATTTCTATCTTTAAGGTTGGCACACCTGTGTTGTTCATCACCACGCTAGTAATGTACACACTGCATTGTTGTCTGTAAGTTGTCGCGTAGTATTATTTTTGATTACGTGTGAGTTACTACGTTGTAAAATGAATAGAAAAATCGATTTGCCGCCGACTTTGAAATACGTGGAGTCATATGATTTTTAAATCATCAAAACGTTAAGCCGGCTGAAATTCATCGGCAGTTGGTTGCTGTGTACGGTGATAATGTAATGAATGAAAGAAACTACCGAAAATGGCGTAAAAGATTTAGAGATAACAGAATTAAAGTGCACGATGAAGAACGTTCGGGGAGGCCCTCGATAATCACCGAGGACTTGTTGAAACGCGTCGATGATAAAATCAGAAAAGATTGTCGCTCAACGATTTCCGACCTGGCCCTTTTTTTTCAAGATATTTCAAGAACAGTTATCGGTCGCATTATTCAGGACCATTTAGGCTTCAGAAAGTTTTGTGCACGTCAGGCACCGCACGTCTTAACAGAACGTCACAAAAAAATCCGAATGAGATCTGCTTTGGAATTTTTGATGCGCTACACAGATAAAAGTGATGAGTTCCTTAATTCAATTGTTACCGGCGATTAAATGTGGATTTCGTATTACACGCCAGAAAGAAAACGGTAGTCAAGTGAATATCGTCATCCTCGATCACTAACTAGACTGACAAAGGTCAAGCCACAGCCATTTGGACGCAAATTGATGGCCACAGTTTATTGGGATCGGTTTGGCATACTCCTGATAGATTTCATGTCACGTGAAACGACTATAAATGCAGAAGCCTACTGCAAAACTCTACGTAAATTACGGAGCGCCACTGAAAATCGGCGACGTGGACGGTTGACCGACGGCGACGTCCTCCTGCACGATAATGCACGTCACGTGTTGCAGATCCGACACGTGATTTACTGAGAACATTTGAATGGGAAATTTACGATCGCCCACCATATAGTCCGGACTTAGCTCCTTCTGATTATTATTTGTTTTGGAAATTGCAAGAATTTTGAGCGGTAAGCAATTCGCGGGTGACGATGAACTTAAAAATGCTGTTTATCAGTGGCTAAATGGACTGGTGGCAGAAGAATATGACGAGGGTATATTGAAGCTGGTGTGTCGCTAGGTTAAATGTTTTAATTCATATGGCGATTATATAGAGAAGTAGTATAAGGTATGTAGTTCAAGACAAATAAAAAATATTTATAAAATTTTCAGAATAAATATTTTTACAATGAAACCATCTTTACTTTAGAAATAACCTCTCGTAATACATTAAATTACTTCAAATATTGCTTATATTTTATTTAATATTTATATAAATAAATAAGCATTAAAAAATGATATACTTTATATCTTATTCAATTTTTGTTGTGAATTTCAGGATATTTTTTTGTAAATTATTTAATGTTTAGAGAAATGGTTTCCAACTTATTTTGATCGACGACACACTTCACTGAACGCCCATGATATCGTGACACATTAGTTTTTGATTAATAATAATAATGATGCTGATATAACAATATGTAATATATAATTTTAAGCATTAGATATGCAGTGTACAAAGACAGTTGTTAACTCGCAACCGGGCGCATTCTTCTAAATACAAGCAGCATGGCGAATGGCGTCAGAGAAAGCCAAACATAACTGCTTGGAATACCCCGACCTATATACACCGCAAGTCTGGTTAAAAAAATATATATTTTTGTGTTTTTAAAAACTCACCACTAAAGTTAACGTGAAGTCTGCTCTTGATGTGTTCTACATTTTGTCAACTCATGGCCTTCTGGTTATCAGGCTAACACGCAAATTATCTTCAAGATGTACCAGCCTATTCTTCTGTTTCATTGTAGAAAATGCTGATTCGCAAAATTATGACGTTGAAAACGACAGCAAAATTTTTATGGATGTCGTTGTGATTGTGTTATACTGACACCGCATATAATTCTAAAAGGACTGTACTGAAACATCTAGAAATTTTGATTCATGATAGAATCGCGTGACAAGTTAAACAATTAATTTTTTCATAGACAGTTAGGTTAGTGGCATTTTATATGTTGATCTCACCACATGTACCAAAAGAAGAAATTACCTGTTAACCTTAATATGAAGAAAGTTATGGAGACTCTGATTGGTTCAAAGTTGGCCAATGAGTCTGACAGGGCTGCATCTTGTCGTCATTTCTCTTCAAAATTTATGCAGAGATAATTATGCGGAATTTAAACTTCGAAGAATCTAAGTTTGGAGTCAAAATTTGAGGTTGCAACATCAATAATCTCCATTACACAGATGACACAACTATTCTAGCTGAATCAGAGCGTGATCTGAAGAAGTTGATAAAAAGATTGAAGGAAGAAAGTGAAAAAATGGGCCTATACCTCAATGTCAAAAAGACAAAAATCATGACAACTACTGGCAAAAACATCAAAGTCATAATTAATAATGAAGATATCGAGTGCTTTAGTGATTTCATCTTTCTTGGATCCATGATCACTCGAAATGGTGGTACAGCCCAGAAATCGGACGGCGAATAACATTGGACCGGAAGGCAACGTTGAGCATGAACCAAGTCTGGGAAAATAAAGATACTAGCCTTGGCACTAAGTGCCGGATAGTCCATGCCATCATCTTCCCCATAACAATCTATGGATGTAAAAGTAGACCCTGAAGAGGGAAAATAGAAAAAGAATTGATGCTTTCGAACTATGGTACTGGAAAAGAATGCTGCGAATACCATGGACAGCCAAAATTACCAACAAAGTCGTTCTAGAGCTGGTCAAACCAGCCATGTCCTTTGAAGGCAAAATACGTCGGCTCAAGCTCTCATACTTCGGACATGTCATGAGGTCAAATTTATTAGAAAGATCAATGATGCTTGGTACGTTCAGTGGCAAAAAGATACCTGGCCACTAAGGATTCGTTGGCTTGATACCATCAAAGCTGATACAAGCATGGCCATGAAACAACTGCAAGAAGCACTCAATGACAAACGAATGAAGAAAACTTGTCCATAGAATCGCCGAGGGTCGGACATGACTGAACTAATAACAACAATAATTGTGTTACTGAAGTTTGTAACGCATTTAGATGTTCTTTCATTAACTTCTTCAATATTCTTTCTTATTTTGTGTAAGCTTATTTTCAAAACTTTACCTCAATTTTGATAAATCCCTCAACGTAGCAACAATTAACACTTGGTTTATTACCAAATAGAAAGAATAAACTAAGCATTGTTGCAGGTGTTCACCATCACTCAAAATTATCGCCATGAAGTGAAAATTAAACCTCCATGGTTGTATGTATTGACTAATATAGTCTGTCTTGAAATAAATTTTACCGTGTTGAAATTTTTCATGGTAAGTATAGATTACGTTGTATAAACTTTCTGAATGGTATAATAAAATTTATTTTTAAACTCTAAAATTTCGGGACACACCCTACGGGACTGAGTGACACTCCATTGTGTCCCGATATACCGGTTGGGAAACACTATATAACAAAAAAATATGATTTGTCTTAAGGCAGGTCCCCGACATCTCCAATGTCGTCACTTTATTCTTGCTTGTACCTCTACTTTCAAGAGATATATAAAATATATTTATTTTTTAATTTAAATTATTCTATCTTTTACAATTGATGCTTTATTATCTGAGAACAGAACTGAAACTTTAACCGCTATCTTTTTTTCACTCTACTTATAAATTTTAAATCATAATTCGGTTTTATTCATTCTTCGTTAGAAGTTTTTTTTTTTTTTTTTACTTTGATCTGTTATTTAATATTCATCTTTTTGAGATTATAATGATTATAGAAGATGGTAAGTCCAGTTTAAATTTTAAAACTTGTCTCTTGTCCGGTTTTGAATCAGCTGATCCTGAAAGAATGGCTAGATCAAATACTAACGATTAAAGTATGCCAATACTGTGAAATTTTCAAGGTTGTTTAGTTAGCAATGATTTGTATGATGCACGTATCAGTTATCTGTAAGAGTAGTTGTATACAGTGGACTATAAAATTATTAAACTTGTTTTGTAATAAACTGAGAATTTAAATATCAGGTTTAATACAATTAATAAATACAGATATTGTTTTTATACGTGGTTTAACATAGAATATTCATCTTACCACCTGTATGGTTACACGTATGTCTAATCTTTTTGAATTAGACTGGTTAAAAAATATAGAGTGTTGATAAAGTGACACAACCTTATGGAAGAATGTTTCGTACATTTTTTACAGGTTTAAACGGGGAAAAATGAGTTACACAATGCGGCAGAAAATATTCATTGTCTCCCTATACATTAGATGTGTGTCAGTTATGCACAAACCTAGAATGCCGTCAGAGAAATTTACGATATGGATGTACCAAACAAGTCCTCCATCAAGCGGCTGTACGACAAATTCCAAGAGACAGGGAACGTGTCAGATGCAGCCAAATGTAGTCGATCGAAAGTGGTAAAAGCAGAAAAGTAGATCGCCGTGTAAACTGCGTATTCTGTTAGTCCTGAGAAGTTTTTCTTTCTTTTTCCTGTTTAGCCTCCGGTAATTACCGTTCAGATAATACTTCTGAGGATGAAATGTATGAGTGTAAATGAAGTGTAGTCTTGTACAGTCTCAGTTCGACCATTCCTGAGATGTGTGGTTAATTGAAACCCAACCACCAAAGAACACCGATATCTACGATCTAGTATTCAAATCCGTGTAATAATAACTGACTTTACTAGGACTGGAACGTTGGAACTCTCGACTTCCAAATCAGCTGATTTGGGAAGACGCGTTCACCACTACCAATCCGGTGGGTTAGTCCTAAGAAGTCTGTGCGACGCCTATCTAACCAGTCTGGTCTCTCCATTGGTAGTGCCCGCACGGCACTGCGCAAGTGTTTAAAGATGCATCCGTATGAAATTCGTGTTATTCTCGAGTTTTTACCTGCAAATATTTGAAAATGGGTAGCTTTCTGTCACCGGTTCATGTCATCTGTAACACCAGACGGGGAAGGACTCGATGACGGTTTTGGTCTGACCAGGCACGGTTCCACCTTGATGGATACGTGAATGGACAGAATTTACGCATTTGGCGTACGGAAAATCAACATCAGCTGCACGAACAAAAAGAAGGTATTTGGTGTCAAATTTTACGTAGGCGAATCTTCATGACATTCTTTCATGGCACAGTGGTGCAACAATTTGTAAACACTATACCTGCAGCCTGGCTGGAGTACGCGTGGTTTCAGCAGGACAATTCTTTCGGCTCATACAGCCAACTACACTATGACTTTTTTTGGATCAGTATTTTAATGGACAAGTGATTTCGAAGGGGTTGTGATCCCCTCGGTCTTCTGATTTATTCCCTTCTGACTTTCTCTTATGGGGATACCTTAAGGATGCTGCTTACAAAACTCATCCTGACATCATTCCCGTACTGCAGAGCGAAACTGGATGATGTATCGCTGCAATTCCTCAACAAACGTTGCAACATGTATTTAAGAACATTTCAACATCGTATTCAATTATGTGAATCGCATAATAGAGGCCACTTTCAACCACTATTGTAATTTACTCATTTTCCCATAAGGTTGCGACACTTTTTGAACTCCCCAATATATTAATTGATTTCGTACAATAATTCATTATATTTTTGTCG
Source organism: Lycorma delicatula (assembly GCF_047948215.1). Taxonomy (NCBI): domain Eukaryota; kingdom Metazoa; phylum Arthropoda; class Insecta; order Hemiptera; family Fulgoridae; genus Lycorma; species Lycorma delicatula. The sequence continues at coordinate 17,578,283 of NC_134457.1, forward strand.
AAGCATATGGGGAAAGACTATCGTTGTTCGTCGTAATCCGTTCGAACAATTGTGAATGCAATTCCTTTTTTAATCCTTAAAGTAGCAAACCTATTCATTCTTGATGTGATCTAAATATTGTGTATTCTTAAGAACCCATTTGTATAAGTTTTTATTTACTTACTAGCAAAATATAATTTATAATTTTTACTTTTATTTAATTAATTAATTTTTTTAATTGTTTTAGGGTGATAAAGATGACATGGAGACGCACATACATAAAGGAAATATGTCAACAACTGCTGTACAAACTGGAATTCGTAAAAATTTGGTAGAATTAACAAAAGTAAAATTAGAAGAAAATAACTCATGCGATAGTGAAGGTCCTAGATCTTCAATTAAAGAACAACAGGACCTTAAAGGTTTTAAAAATATAAAGTCATCTAAATCGTTTAGATAAAATAATTTTGTAATCGGCAGTAGTACCCTTAAAAAATTATTAATGTTTATAAATTATATAATTACTTTTTGTCCTTTTGAGATAAAAATAACATCACAACCAATACTCTAATCATATAATTTCCTATGTTGAATCAACGACCTGGAATTGTATCTCTGAAAAATAATCGAAAATAAAAATGAAAGAAAAATCAATATTGTTTTCCTCCAATTTATTATTATAAAGAATAATTAAGGAGGAAAGGGAAATAATTTAGGGACCGATTGTATAACTTGAAATAAGGAAAAAAGATCATACTAATATATGTCCGAGAACATTTTATCAAGTTACACCTGGCCAGATATTTCGCCCGTATATAAATTTCTTTGATGAAATGAGGTCACACTGAAATTTTTAGGACGTTAGATAAGAGATAAACTTGATGGTTTCTTATATTTATTGACCTGAAAAATCGAATAAAACAGGTCTCCCATGTTAATCTCCCGTAGTTTTCATATTATCTGACGTAAAACAGAAAAATTCAGTGACAATAAAGACGTTTTTTTTACTTCTTTGTATGAAGTAAAGTTACTATTATGATCGCGAAAAATTTCGGCTTTCAGATTTCAAGGGATATATCCATTTTGACCATCCCTGAATCCATTTTGCTAGTTTCGTCATGTCGTCAGTACGTACGTACGTACGTATGTATCTCGCATAACTCAAAAATGAGTAGACTAGGATGTTGAAATTTTGGATTTAAGACTGTTGTAACATGTAGTTGTACACTTACCCTTTTGATTGTAATCTTGTAATCGACTTGACCAAAAGTGTTCAAAAAAGCCCAAAATCCAAAAAATTTAGATTTTGGGCTTTTTCTTAACTTCAGCAATAAGCCCTCATTGAAAACTTTTCAACGATATACATAAGTGGTATTTATTTTCATTGGTTCCAGAGTTATAGCCAAATAAAACTTTAATTAATGAAATATTTTGATCTTACAAGGGGAGGGAATATAGGTTCGAATTCGAGTTTATTTCCTCTTTTTTATGTTTTTTTTTTTAATTTATATATATTGGTTTATTAATAATTATTAACCTGTGATTGTAAAATATAATTACAATAAATAATAATTCAATAATAACAATAAAAAAAAAAATATGAAAAAAAATCAGAAGTTATTAGTGAAATAAAATTTGATGTACTTTTTGTATATTTAATTTAATAGGTGTACAAGGAAGTTATTTGGTATCCACATCAGAGTTTTGGGATTTTAAATACAATAACTTTGTTAAATGAAAAAAAAATGCGTAAATTTTATACTAGAACTTGTAGAGAATTTAATTTTGTGAAAATTTATGTAATAAAGTTATGAAAAACAAAACAAAATGAACTTCTATTATTAAAATCAAACAGAACAAAAAATTTTTTTAAATTAAAAAAGGTTCTTTTTAATACAATAAATTTAGCCTCTGAAAAAATCAAATATTTTGAAGTTACTTTTTAAAAATCTCACTGTGGTTTTTGTAGGGTATTAATTTACAATAAATGTTAAAAAACTTTACTAATGACATCTATACATTTTTCAACTCGTTTCTTTACATTTTCTGTCGCCAAACTATGATATCTTCGCGTTCCATGAGCATTGAGAATGTGAACGATCAGTTCATCACCAAACTTTTTCCTTATATACCTCGTATTTCATCCGTTTCCATAAACGATAAACCAAGGGTATAAGGTCCGGTTGTTCTAGGTGGCCAATTTAATATCCCTCTACGTCCAATCCATTTACCAATATTTTTCTCTATGAACTGTTTTACTTCATTCTTGAAATGTGTTGATGCTCCACCAAGTTTATACGACATTTCATACAGTTTCACCAGTGAGAAATTTTCAAGCACTGTAAGAAATTCATTGTTTAGACATTTCACATAATTTCCTCCCGTGACACGTTATTCTAGTATGAAAGGTCCTATTAATTTGTGGTCGATCATACCACACCAAACACTCACAGAAAATCGTTGCTGAAAATATGACTGAATTACAGCATGTGAGTTTCTTCAGACCACCGATGTGATTTCGTGTGGTTATGCCATTACGGGTAAAAGTAGCTTCATCTGAAAATACCAACTTTTTCTCTTTAGCCTCCGGAATCACCGTAAGGTATTACTTCAGAGGAGGAATGAGGATAATATGTATGAATATAAATGAAGTGTATAGTCTTGTACAGTCTCAGGTCGAGCATTCCTGAGATGAGTGGTTAACTGAAACCCAAACACGTATTTACGATCTAATATTCAAATCTGTATAAAAGTAACTGCCTTTACTCGGATTTGAACCTTAGAACTCTCGATTTCGAAATCAGCTGATTTGCGATGACAAGTTTAACCACTAGACCAACCCAGTCGGTTTTCATCCTAAAATAGTATGAACGGAAAGTTATTTTTCGAAATCAGACAGACAATTTTTTCAAATTTTAATATACGATTAAAGATTGATAAGATTTTTAAAAATTTTATCATTTGTACAGAAAAGTACTATTGTTTACATTTGTAAATATAATTTAATCAGACTTAAGATACGCTAACCTTTACTAATGAGGATAAGTTAGCGAGCGAAGTGAGCGTAGGTTAAGTTTGGTTAAATTATGTTTATAAATTCCCTGCAAATGGTAAAATTTTTTTAAATCTTAAAAAATGAAAATTAGGTAAGGGTACTTTAAAAAAATTGAAAAAAGTGGCTATCGGATTTCTAAATGTACTTTTTTCTTTTTTTTCTGTTTAGCCTTCGGAACTACCGTCAGGACTATTTCAGAGGATGAATGAGGATGATATGTATGAGTGTAAATGAAGTGTAGTCTTGTTCATCTCAGGTCAACCATTTCCGAGTTGTGTGGTTAATTGAAACCCAACCACCAAAGAACACCGGTATCCACGAACTAGTACTCAAATCCGTGTAAAAATAACTGACTTTACTAGGATTTGAACCATAGAACTCTCGACTTCGAAATCAGCTGATTTGCGAAGATGCGTTCACCACTAGACTATCCCGGTGTGTTTCGAAAAAGAAACGAACGGAATTAAGTGGTAATCATTGTTAACCCATTGATAAAGTTGCAGTAGTCTGGCATGGTCACCAAACTGGAGGTGTTGAACTTCCTGAATATGATATGGACGCAAGCATGTAATCTCCTCCATACTGCACTTTGTGGAATGTTAAGACGTTTTGAAATTCTTCGTGTACTCGTCTTAGGACTACGCTGTACCACCTGAAGAATGCTGATTTTGTTGATGAAAGCGATTATCACTATTTACCATGTCATAAGTTTATGAGAGCAATAAGTAGAATTCAAATTAATTTCGAAGCACACAGTTAGTGTTGTTGTTAACCTAATTTGCAAAGATTTTATTGTTTCAAACAGCTGTTTTTAATTTTTTTAAATTCGTAATATATTTCTGTTAAGTTTTGGTTTTAATAATAAAGTTTTTTTTTATTGACTTTATAGCATTATTTTTCTCAAAATTAAATACTCTACAAATTTTGATAAATTTAAACATTTATTAGTCGTTTAACACAGTTATTCTCTTCAAAACTAAAAAAAAACACTTCTTTTTCGTCACTGAATTTTTCAGTTTTACTTAAATATCATGAAAATTACGGGAGATACTGTTTTGTGATCAGTTTTATTCAATTTTTGAGATCAAAAAACTAAAGAAACCATCAGTTTTATCCCTTATACGTACGCCTTAAAAATGTCAATATGACCTCATTTCATCGGGAAAACTGAAATCCGAGCGAAATTTTTCGTTAGCTTTAATTCGATAACAAAGCGTTTTCGGACATATGTGTTTGTATAAAAATTGTTACCTTATTTGAAGCACTAGAATCAGTTCCTAAATTATTTCCTTTTCCTTCCGAATCATTCTGTAAATAAACAAATTTATTCGTATCATTATTACAATGGGTCTTATGGGTTATATTTTGTCACCATTTAATATTAGTACGTATTAAAATTAATTACATTATTTGAAAACAAATTTTGTTGTTATTTTTTAATTTAATTAATTAATCACCAACCTAAATTTACATTTAAAAAATGGTTAATTTTTTTTGTATGTGCGCGTATGAATAATAATTTTTATTTAATTATGATGATAAGATTTGATATAAGGAACAAGGAAATTACAAAAATAATTGAATATATTATAGAATTTTAAACAAATAAAAACAGACGTCATTTTAGTTAGAAGTTTTATATTTCGATGTTTTCTACTTAAAAAACATTTGGTTTTCAATGCCACTTTTAAAAATGATGTTTCATGATTCTACTCGTTTCATTTAAACGTTTTGATTTTTCCCTTTCATGGTGTTATCTGGGGCAATGATCAAACCAAAAATTAGATCGTTTTGAGGTAGGTCAGCAGTTCTAAATTTAATTCTTCTATGTTTAACTATTGAAAATTTATCTGAAAGTATAAAATGAGTATACATAATGTCCTTAAAAGGTGAGGCCAAACTCTAGGAAGTGATTCTGTTTAACATACTGAATAAAAAGGCCAGTGAAAATAGGTCCGAAAATGCATATTTTTCTGTTTGTCTGCCAATTTGTTTTTTAAGAAAAAAACGTTTTTCCAGAACGGTTGGACAAAACGCAATAAAATCTTATACTTTATTTTAAATTAATATTTTTTAATAGAAAAAAAGCGAAACTCTTCGTTAACAAATTTCAAAATGGCGGTCATTTCAATTTTTCAGTCTTAAATATCTTAGGAATTATTAGATTTTTCAAATTGAATTTTATTGTAAAAATTATGAATTTCATGAAATTGTTCATTTCTTAATGAACAAAATGACATCTTAGTCGTAAAAATCAGACGACAAATAACAGTTATTGTATAAAGTAGACCTAAACCGATATGGCAGTCGTGACTCTCTTGATAACTAAATCAAATATTCTGATTGCTAAAATTAGCAATTTTAATCAGAAACCACGATAATAAATCAGATAATAAAAAAAGCAAGATGGCCGCCACATCGGTTTAGGCTTACTTTTTGCAATAACTCTGTTGTTTGTCGTTGGAGTTTTACGATTAAACTGTCGTTTTGTTCACAACAAAATGCTTCATAATATTTACAATAATAACTAAATTTGATAAATCTAATAATTCCTAAGATATTTAAGATTGAAAAATTAAAATGACCGCCATTTTGAAATCTGTCAACGAAGAGAATCGTTATTTTTTCCCTACTAAAAATTGTTAGTTTAAAATGAAGTACAAAATTTTATTGCGTATATCCAACCGTTCTTGAAAATTTTTTTTTTGTTAAAAAACAAAATGGCGGACAGACAGAAAAATATGCGATTTTGGACCTATGTTCACAGGATATTTTTTCTTCAGTATGTTAAGCAGAATCACTTTCTTGAGTTTAGGCTCCTCTTTAAAGAACACCCTATATATATATATATATATTATATATATATATAAATACATATAAAGTGTATTTATATATATATATAAATACGGGAGTGTCCCATATAAAACGCAATCCATCAATCACTCATCCATGAAATTTCAAAAGTCAAGCTTACTCCCCTACTCGTTACTGAAAGGACTCGTCCAACATCTGAACATCGCGGCGACGCAGTAGAACACTACCGATAGTAACAACAATGCAATCATAACGTTCAGTGCATTGCTAGAGACAAGATGGTGTTTTCGCTAGACGAACGTGTTTTCATCGTCGAGACGTACTTCAGTACGAAATCAGCGGTTGCAGTGCAAGATTTGTTTCGCCATAAGTACCCGGATAAACCGGCTCCTAACAAAACATCAGTATTAAGGTTAGTCGCAAAATTTAGAGAGACCGGTTCTGTTAATAACAAGGAACACAAAAGATCTGCATCAGTGTTGAATACAGATACAGTCACTGAAATCAAAGACCGATTACTCGCCTCGCCAAATAAATCGATCAGACGTTTGTCTGCTGAAATTAATTTGTCTAAATCAACTGTTCGTCGGCCGACCAAACGATTACAATTACGACCTTATCGCATTCAAACGGTTCATAGACTTCTTGAGCCCGACAAAGAGAAGCGACTACAATATTGTCAACGGTTCCGTCAATTTCTGCGTGAGGGAATTAATGTTATGGATTCGCTATTTTTTACAGATGAAGCACGGTTTCATTTGGATGGCTACGTAAACAGCCAAAACAATAGAATTTGGAGCGCTGAAAATCCCCACGTTTATCACGAAAAACAATTACACCCGCAGAAGTCGGGCGTGTGGTACGCTATATCGCGGAAGAAAGTAATCGGTCCTATTTTTTTCGAGTACACCATTAATACAGAACGATATCAGGATATTTTATTTCAGTTCATCGCACTCTTGGAAGAGGAAGACAGACACTGCCGGCTATAACATGATGGTGCGACATCACACTGCGCAGGTTCAACTTCTGATTTCGTCGAAGAATTCTTTGGTAATCGTGTTATCGGTCGAGGCTTGTGGCCACCAAGATCTCCAGATTTGACTGCGGCGGATTTTTTTCTACGGGGTTACCTCAAAGATAAAGTCTACAGCAACAAACCACAAACACTTGAACGATTGAAAGTCAATATTGAACAAGCTGTATTAAATATCCAGCCACAAACTTTGAAAAAAGTTGCAAGAAACGCTGTAAAAAGAATTGAAGCTTGTATTCAAGAAGATGGCGGCCACTTCCAACATTTACTCTAAATGTAAGGTAATGGATGGTAATAATAAAAATTACATTTACATTTACACATGCCTTTTTATTATTTCAATACCTACCAATATAAGGTTGGGTTGCGTTTTATATGGGAAACCATGTATATATTCTCCGTTGAATATCGACACATACCAAATACGTCAGTTAAAGACCAAAATATTTCTTTATTCGGACCTTCGCCGGTATATATTACCGTGGTAGGGGTAAACTGTGGTAGGGGTCCAAAAGATAACTAAAAATTAAAATAAAAATTATTCAATAACAAACAATCTTTAAGGTAAACAGAAACCCTCGTAAAAAAAAGGAAGTTTAAATTTAAGTAAAAAATAACCTACGCTTGCTTCTCTCTAAGAGCTTATCAAATTAAAGTTAAAATACAAATTATATATATTATTCTCCAATACTGGAGGCGAATAATCAATTTCACCGCATTTATAAAAAAATTAAATCAAATTTTTAGCATTTTATAAATTGAAAGGGCCAATCAGGATATACAGAAAATGTTAACTGCAAGGATTAACGACAGCGATACAAGTAAATGGTCAGATGGTTTGCCGTTTGTTCAGTTTTTATAAAAAAATATTTTTATTCAACTTTCACCAACATCGCATGCTGATTTGCAGTAAATTAGATTAATCGCCTTAAATGTTGAAGAATAACACCATAATTTATATAACGTATATAAATATGATTTATATATTTAACTTTAATTAGACGAGGTTAGCGAGCGAAACGAGCGTAGGTTATTTTTGGCTTAAATTTAAACTTCATTCTTTTTTTTACGAGGGTTTTTCCTAATCTATTTACCTTAGAAATTGGTATTGAGGGATTATTTTTTAATTTCTAGTTGCCGTTTCGACCCCCACAAGAGCTTATCCGTGTTTGTCGACATATGCGGCGAAGGTCCGAATAAGCAAATATTTCGGTTTTTCATCGACGTATTTGGTATGTGTCGACATTCATCGAAGAATATTGACATTCTCTAATTTCGGTCTTTCACGGTAACATATATATAGTAGAATAATGAAATAAAAACAAAAATTACTGGAAACTGAAAAATAATCATTCTATTTTTTCACTAAATACTTGAAATTAAATTAAAACGTTCTCACAAATTAAAATGCTTTAATAATCTTTTAAATGTTTTCAGATCTTTATTAGCACTTATTATTCAAAGGATTAAAAAAGAGGTTTCATTTAAAAATTTGTATCTCTTCAGATAACTGGTCTGGTGGTTAACTCGTCGTTGCAAATCAGTTATTTAACAACTGATTTTCGAAGTCAAAAGGTTTAAAGTTCGAATTCCAGTAAAAGCTAGTTGCTTTTATACGGATTTGAATACTTGACAGTGGATACCGATGTACTTTGGTAGTTGGGGTTATATAAACCACATATCTCAGGAATAGTCGGCCTGAGTCTGTACAAGACTATACCTCATTACATGTTATACTCACCTTATTGACACGTATGGGGAGGGGGGTTGCTTATTGTTCACGAGTTGAGCAGATTACAACGTACATTAGGAAAGATAAAAAAAAGAAGATTTATGTACCTATAAATTTTATTTATAAACGTACGTCGTAAATCAATTTACAATTAATTGAAAACGTAAATCGTCGCAATTAATTAATTATAATTTAATTGCATTTTTTTCTGTAATGAGATAGTATACAACACCTGATACGTCTCAGGAAAAAGTAGCATCTTGGAAAATTAATGGGTGTAAAGTAAGGAAGGATAAAAGCAAATAGGCGAAGCTGTGTTTAATAAACCGATTCCCATAGATAATCGAAGTTAAGCAACGCTGGATACAGTTTCACACTGAATAATGATAGTAGTATTCATTAGTGGGTAATGACCTAACAGAAGTCAATGCCATTTAAAACCCCGGCAAAAAGTTGCATAATTATCCAACATTTAGAGTCTACTTGCGAAAAAGATCAAAATATTAATAAAAAAAATTGGGTTCCATTTGAACCCCTTGGTCAAATGACTTTTTAACTAATATATTATTCAGTATTAATAATATAATTGAGAAAAATCTTAATAAAAAATATTGAGTAGAGCAGTTGACCCCCTTAAAAAATGACGTTTTTATCATCAAAATAACACTGTAATTCAGTAGTTCCCAAATTTTTCCGAGTCGCGGCGCCGTTTTTCAATTAAAATTTTCCATGGCGCCCTACCCTAAGTAAAAGTATGACTACTCGTAAGTTAAGAGATAAAAATAAATAAAGCTCTTGTATCTTCATTATTTTTTTACTTTATTAACATTAAATTAATAACTTTGGTTTAAGTAATTATGAAGCGTTGACAATATTTCGAGGCGCCCCTATGAAGAGGCCGCAGCTCTCCGGGTCACCGCGGCGCATAGTTTTGGAATCACTACTGTAATTAGAAGAGTATAATTGCTAAAAATAAGAATTATTAGTAAAAACAAAATTGGCCCCGTTCCTCGACAGCTACCTCATATAATATTTTTAATAACAACCAAACTTGAAAAACATATAAAGAATAAAAAATAAAAAATTATTAAACAAATTTTGAGTTTTGAAATCGGATCCAATGGGACCAGTTTTTAAAATAATTCCTACAGCTTCTACATTAATGTAAAATACAGTTGAATTTTCACTCTTGAAAATTAAGTTTAAAATAAATTGATCTTTTAAGTATGTGTACCATTCAGCCCCTTGTTTTTTTTTGTTTTTTTTTAATTTAATTTAATCCAGTAATTATTTAGTTAAATAAATCGGCCTGATTTTAATGCATTGTCATTAAAAAAGATCTAATCATACTGGAATTTCAGGCAATGATTGCGCTGATAGTGCGACAAAAGAGGTTTGTTTGCAGCCTAATTTCACTAATTGCGTTGTTTAGAACGTTTTTGTCTGTTTTCTGAAGAGTGATTCATGACGAGTGGCAAAATAAGTGGAATGCAACCATCAACAGTAAACTTCGTTCAATTAAGAACACTGTATCACCGTGAGGCTTATATGGGATTAACTGTCGTGAGGAGGTCATTATTTGACGTTTGTGAATGAAGCACACTAGGTTCATTCATGGTTCACTTGATGACTCAGACCGATGCACTTGTTTCTGTTAACTGTGATTGCCAATTACCAGTACATCATATCCTTATGGAATGAGTCTGTTATGTGTTACTGCGTCGGAAATTTAATATCAGAAATATTTTAGGAAACTGTACGGCTATGTTATCCAAATACTTACTAATTCTTAAGGCTGTGCATTTGTACTCAGATATTTTATTATTGTTATATAATGTCTTTCTTCCAGTTTTATGTTTTTAAGTTTCATTTTCAATATTCTTTTTACTTCCTTGTACGAAGTAAAGAAAGAATTGTGATCGAGAAAAAATTCGATTTTCAGATTTCAACCGAAATATCCATTTTGACCATCCCTGAATCAATTTTGACTAGCTTCGGCATGACGTCTGTACGTACGTATGTATGTATTTCGTATAACTAAAAAACGAATAGCCGTAGAATGTTGAAATTTTGGATTTAGGACTGTTGTAACATCTAGATGTGCACCTCTTTTTTTGATTGCAACCGACTGGACAAAAAATGTCCAAAAAAGCCCTAAATCCAAAACAAATTGAATTTTTGACTTTTTCTTAATTGGAGCAACAATCTCTCATTGAAAGCTTTTCAACGATATATAATAAGTGGTAATTATTTTCATTGGTACTAGAGTTATAGCCAAATAAAAATTTAGTTAATGAAATATTTGTTTCTTACAAGGAGATGGCATATCGGTTCGAATTCGACTTCATTTCCTTTTTATTAACTTTTTTTAAATTAAAATATATTGATTTATTGATAATTATTAACCTGTGATAATTTTTTTTAAATTAATAATAATTCAATAATAATAAAAAAAAGTATGAAAAAAATCAGAAGTTATTAGTGAAATAAAATTTTATGTACTTTTCATTTTAATTCAAAAATTATTACACAGTTTAATAATTATTAATAAATCAATATATTTAAATAAAAAAATAAAATATATGTACATGAAGGCGGATTCGAACCGATGTGTGGATGGTTACAGATCCAACACGTTCTCACTTACCCCACATAACTACTTGAGCGATATGAAACAAAATTAATACATAAACTGATACAAAATGCTGATACGGACAAAAAAAAAGTGATACAATGTGGTGTCCACAACAATGCATTTGTGTACCTAATTTAATAAGTGATTTAATAGGTGTACAAGGAAATCATGTGGTGTCCACGTCAGATATTTTTATTGTGGTTTTAGTTTCCTTTTAGAATACAGAATAGGAGTTTTTTAAAGATAAGTCTGATTTTTAAGTTGATTTTCAATTACTTACGATAATAACATCATGTTCCGACGTTAATAACGACTCTTCGTTGTACGTCCAGGAAAAAATATTCAAAAAAGGCTAAAAAATTATATTTTATTAAAGAAAAATATGGGGTAAAAATTTGTGATATACATATATATTAAGCTGAAACCAAAGCTGGGATATATATATATATATATATATATATATATATATAAAACCAAATATTTTTAGCAAATTTAAACTTTCTGGTAAACGTGTTTTCGAGATAAGTGGAAAGAACTGTTTAAAACTGTGAAAAATAATGAGATTTATCCCTCCATTCCTAAATCCGATTGACTAAAAACTTTAGAATTTTAAATAAGTACTTTCATCGTACTAAAACTAAATTTTCTATGGCCATTAAAAAAAATTTCAAAATAACTAAATTTAACCTCCCTGTTTACTTACTTTTATCGAAAATTTAATTTCATCCCGAGGTCCTGGGTTCGAATCCCGGTCAGGCATGGCATTTTCACACACACTACAAAAATCATTCATCTCATCCTCCGAAGTAATGCCTAACGGTGAACCCGGAGGTTAAACAAAAAAAAAATTAATGTCATCAATGTCCCATTTATAAAAATCATTGGTCCAATTTTTGAAGAATTTATGACGAGCCAGTTCGGAGGTATAAAACAAAATGCGAGCCAATAGATATAAGAATGTAGTACATACATATTCGGAGATTTTTAAGTTGAAATTTATGAAAGTCCAAACTTGAAGTTTGGTAAAATCTCCATACCCAAAATTTTGACAGATCTATACAGTTCCTCCCTACAACTATGCGGCTACATTACCAATAGAGTTATAACCGGGAAATTAATAGGTATTATAATATAGTTATTGTGAGGAACGAGCATAGAAATGCCTTTTATTATTATATATATTTTTTTAATTAAATCGTTTCTACTTCCTTGTAAGAAGTATAGAAAGTATTGTGATGGCCAAAAATTTCGGTTTTCAGATTTAAACGGAAATATACATTTCATTTTGACCATCCCTGAATCAATTTTGACTAATTTCGGTGTGACATCTGTACGTATATATCTCGCATAACTCAAAAACAATTAACCATAGGCTGTTGAAATTTTTGATTTTGGACTGTTGTAACAACATCTAGTCCAAAATCCCCAAAAAATGTGATTTTGGACTTTTTCTTAATTGCAGTAATAAGCTCTCATTGAGAACTTTTCAACGATATATCATAAACGGCAGTTATTTTCACTGGTTCCAGAGTTGTAGTCAAATAAAATTTTAATTAATGAAATATTTGGATCTTACAAGGGGAAACATATCGGTTCGAATTCGATTTTATTTCCTTTTTTTTTAATTTAATTATATTGATTTATTAATAATTATTAACCTGTGATTGTGAAAACTTTTTTACAATAAATAATAATTCAATAACAGCAAACAAAAAAAAAAAGAAAAAATATCAGAAGTTATTAATGAAATAAAATTTTATGTACTTTTAAAAATGTGTATATGTAATTTAATAGGCGTACAAGTAGTCATGTGGTGTCCACATGAGATTTTTTATATATGCTTTTTTATTTAAACAAAATTTCTTTTTATTAAAATTAAAATGCTAGTCAGAGTGTCTTAGGATCAAGTTTTCTTTAAAATTAAAATCATTCCATTAAAACACCAGATTTGTTCTTCTTTCACATTTTTTTTTTTTAGCCTTTACCTTAAAATTATTTTCTTTCTTATCGTCTTCTTTCACTATGTATCAAAGAGCGAGAAATAAACTGAAAAAGAAGGAAGCATAAGAAATATGTTAATTGATATATAGATTTACTTAAAATTTTTAATAAATATATATTACTCAAATGCATTTTACAAAAAAAAGCCTTATATTTTTAATTTAGAACGCTAATGAAACTTTATAGAAGAACATTTATTTTTGTTACTTTTTTTCTTTTTAAGTTAAATAAGCAATCGACTCCATGTCTGGAATCTACTCTGCTTGAAATAATTTGTAATTAAATATGGCAGTTCTAAACTAAATAAATAAAAGAAAAATATTATAATGGTTGAATGCATTAACTATGGTACTTTACGTTGACATTCCGTGAGACAGTGCCAAGACGGTAACTGATGATTTAGTTCATTGCATACATGGTCGGGCAGATGCAATAGCAAATATCCAGACTATAAAATAAAATACTAATCCAGCAGTATATATCCAGATAAATTGAAATTAATAAGTCAACGTCTTAAAAAAGTTAATATTTTATTAAACTTAAATATCAATAAAAATTTGAAAATTTATGCTGGAAAAATCCCAGATTTAAAAGGACAACATTTAGAAAACGATAAATGGGAGAGCCACCATCGTATTTTTTTTTAATACGTCTGAAAGTCTCCTATGGAAAAATGTATTTTCCTCGTTTGGCCAATTTTACAAATAAATCGGTCCGTCTGTATGTCAGCGAGTCACTTTTAGTGTATCGAATTGAAATAAAAACGAGACAACTGCGTACTAAATTTAATTTTAACATAAAACAGACGCTAAAGTTGTAGATGATATTTATTTCGACTAATATTAGACGACAATTTTATTCAAAATCGGTCTGTGATATGAGAAGTGAGAGACATAAGCCATAATAAGCAGCGGTAGAGGTGCTAGCTCCGTCGGCATCGTTCACAGGCCCGCCGTGCCAGCTTTGCGACACTCCCGAAACAGTCCGGCTCGGCACCGGACATCGGGGTACCTGTGCGTGGCCCATAAGCTCCCTTTCCAACGATACGCGTAATTTATATTTCCAGATGGATTTGCGTCGGCTGAGGCTGACATATTGAATTTTTATACTTTTTTACACCTTTACTTTAATTTTTTACACACTTAAATATTGTTCAAAATACACTTATTATTACTTAAATCAATCTATCTCGACATACTCTAAACACAGACACACGAATCACCCTGCTATCACGTCTAAATCGTGAGTTACACTGAATGGAAATGAGCGAGAGCGCCAGTTTTGACCAATCTGCGCTCTGCTCTCTCCCCTCCAACTAGTTCGACAGTGACGCAAACTAAAAGTCGTATCGGCGAGCTGACCATGTAAGTTATAAAATGACACTTCATTTACGCCCCTAAAACTAATAGTTAGGGAGTTATTAAGGCAGGACGATATAGACCTTTTCGTTACGCTACAAATTTCTGTTCTGGTATCCGTATGTTTCGGTGTGATTTTAAAGACGTTTCAGTCAAAAAAAAAACTGAGTTTAGCAAGGAATTTGAAAAAAAACCGATTTGTCATTCCATGATAATCTTATTAACATTTGTAGTATATAGTAAATGGAGAAAATTATTCGAAAGGTAATCCAATAAATGATATCATAAACATTATTAGATTTAACTCAGTTTTTCTCGCCAATAATGTTTAATTAAAGTAGGTTGATAAAAAAAGGAAAATAATTTCTTGCAGCTCAGAAAAACTATTTTTTAATGGATATATTGATAAACTAGTTTAGAAATATTAGACACAATCTAAAAGACAACTATTTTTGTTATGGTCGTATCATCGTGTAGGATTACAGTCGAAATTTAACAGACGTTATATATTACGCAGAAGATAATTTTTTTCTAGTTTCATAAATTTGTATTTATCTATTATAGAAAAATATCATAAAAACTCAGCTCATATACTGTTATCGGTGAAACGAATTTGAAATTCTTATGATGACTTCACAAAATGTTCAAAATTTAATTGCATAAACACCCTTAACATAAAAATATTCGAGTCAAATTTCAAGTTTTAATGTCCAGATACTCCGAAGGTTCAAGTTCCCTAGAAAAGGCAGTTAAGTTTATATGGATTTAAATACTAGATCGTAGATACCGGTGTACTATGGTAGTTGGGACTCAATTAACCACACATCTCAGGAATGGTCGAACTGAGACTGTACCACTTCATTTACACTCATACATATCATCCTCTGAAGTAATACCTTACGGTGGTTTGAAAGGCTAAACAGAAAAAGAAAGGTAGGTACTCCGAAGGTATTTATGAAAATTCAAGGTAACATACGTAACCCACCGGGTTGGTCTAGTGGTGAACGCGTCTTCCCAAATCAGCTGATTTGGAAGTCGAGAGTTCCAGCGTTCACGTCCTAGTAAAGGCAGTTACTTTTATGCGGAATTGAATACTAGATCGTGGATACCGGTGTTCTTTGGTGGTTCGGTTTCAATTAACCACACATCTCAGGAATGGTCGAACTGAGAATGTACAAGACTACACTTCATTTACACTCATACATATCATCCTCATTCATCCTCTGAAGTATTATCTAAACGGTAGTTATCGGAGGCTAAAGAGGAAAAAAGAGAGTGGCTTTTGCGCAAGCTTAGGTTGACATATTGAATTTTTATACTTTTTTACATGTTTACTTTAATCATTTATGTATAAATATTGTCCAAGATACACTTACTATTACTTAAATCGATCTATCTCGACAAACTCTAAACACAAACACACGAATCACCGCGGTGTCGTGTCTAAGTCGTGAACTACACTGAATGGAAATGAGCGACATCGCCAGTTTTGGCCGATCTGCGCTGTTCTCCCTCCCCGCCTACCAGCTCACCAGTAGCGCAAACTCAAAGTCGTATCCGCGAGCTGACCATGTAAGTTATAAAATGACACTTCATTTACGCCCGTAAGACTAATAGTTAGGGAGTTATTAAAGCCGGACGATATAGACCTTTTCGTTACGCTATAAATTTCTGTTCTGGTACTCGTATGTTTCGATGTGATTTTAAAGACGTTTCACGTTAAAAAATAGTAAAGAAAGAAAATAGTAATAAATTGAGCGGTATTTTGAAATTTTCTGTAATTGCTTAAAGTAGAGCAATCCAGTCTACCCATTTTTACAACAAAGCTACTACTTAACAATAAATTTTACAATTTAGAAATTGCAATGAGCTATATAAGAAGAGATTTAATAATTTATAATTAAAGTAATTTAGCAAACACCATGGCAGGTAGATAACATCTCAGTTTTTCATCCTGAAAGTTCCAGGTATTACGCTTGGAATTGTTAATTTTTTACAAATTTTTCCCACCGTATTTCACGGATAGGTTTCTAGTTTACGTGGTGAATGAATCATACACGAAAATAATAAACAAATAAAAATAGAGGAAGATACTGTATGTATCAAGAAGCAGACAAAATAAAAATTAGAGAGAAAACAATACTACTCGTAAGAATGATACTTGGACAAAGGGAAAAGAATAAGGATTGGAAAATGGAAAACAATAATGAACTTTTCCTACAAAAAAAAAAATAAAAAATAAATAGCTGTAAATTCTTCGAATGAATCGTCAAATATTTAATTTTGTTTTATTTAAGACAATTTTTAAATCAGTAGTCAGTTTTTTTTTTTTATTGAGTTAGATAATACTATTCTATTTTTTTATAATAAAATTATATAAGTAAGATTAAGTAAAAACGAAAAATGAAAATATTATGTCTTCCCATATTGAAAATTAGACGTGAAGTGAGATAAAGTAATCAAATTTTGTGGTAAAAATTAAACAAAATTGATCCACCAACAAAAAATAAAATAAAATAAATTTAAAAAAAAATACCCAAAAGAAAAAAAATATTAGTACAAAGTTTGAGGCTTATTTTTTTAAGCCATCACTAAATTTTAAATGAATTACAAGTACAAAAGATCGAATTAAAAACTGGTTTGAATTTGGCGCCTTCTTTACAAAAATACGTTTCCAAGATTTCATTGAGGATATAATGGAAAATCTTTGTTGAGAACAAAGAATCATCAAAATCGGATTCCGATTAAAATTTATGCTCGGACAGACATTAAAAAACCCCACCGGGTTGGTCTAGAAGTGAACGCGTTTTCGCAAATCAGCTGATTTCGAAGTCGAGAGTTCCAACGTTCAAATCCTCGTAAAGGCAGTTACTTTTATACAGATACGAATACTAGATCGTGGATCCCAGCGTTCTTTGGCAGTCGGATTTCAATTAACCACACATCTCAGAAATGGTCGGCCTGGGACTGTACAAGAATACACTTCACTTACACTCATACATATCATCCTCTGAAGTAATACCTGACGGTGATTCCCGGAGGCTAAACAGGAAAAAAAAAATAAAAAAAGATAAATAAATACTGGTCAAATAATCTCTAATTAATGATCGGTCGGGCTAGAATATTTATTAGAAAGTATGTTCTACTTATTCTTTATCAAACCGCTAAACTGACTATGAACTTTTTTAGAATTTATTAAATTTTATAACGGCGTCATAATATAAATTTATATTATTTTGATGTCAATTATGTAGTTTTATTAATTATACGTATATGCATAAAACTTTGTCTTCAAAAATATGAATTATACGTGAAAGAGCCCCTGGAAATAGGACAAATTTCTTAAATTAATGAAAAAAAGAATTGGCTTGTGCTGTTTTTTTGGGAATCTACAGATAAAATTTATACAAGATGTTCTTTAAAGGTGAGGCCAAATTCTAAGAAGTGATTCTACTTAACATACTGAAGAAAAATTTGTCCAGTGAACTTTTATTATTATAATTTATATATATTATTTATATATATTTATTATATTATTTATTATAAATTTTATAATTTATTATAACCTAAAATTTTATGAACGAAAAAAACAAGATGGCCGCAATATGGTTTAGGCCTACTTTTTGTAATAACTCTGTTTCTTTGTCGTCGGATTGTTACGACTAAGGGGGTCGCTTTGTTTACAAAAAAATCCTTCATAATTTTTATAATACAATACAATTTGATAAATCTATTAATTCCTCAGATGTTTAAGATTGAAAAATTTTAACGACCGCCATTTTGAAATTTGTCAACAAAGAGTATCATTATTTTTTTCCTGTTAAAAAATGTTAGTTTAAAATAAAGTACGAAATTTTACTGCGTTATCTCCAACCGTTATTGAAAAATAATTCTTTTCATAAAAAACACAAGATGGCGGACAGACAGAAAAATATGCGTTTTAGGATTTATGTTCACTGGACATTTTTTCTTCAGTACGTCAGGTAGAATAATTTTCTAGAGTTTGGCCTCATCTCTTAAGGACACTCTGCATATTCTCTTATTTAATTATGTATTCCAAAGATTCTGTTCCTTACACATTTTAATATCTCCAAATAGCATGTAAAAGATTGTACAAGAGAAAGTACGTACCCTACAACAGACAAAATGTTTTTTGATCAGCAATTTTTTCTACTGGCCCAATAAAATAGAACGGGATCGGGGTAATTCCTACCATTTAAAAAAAAACGTTTAGTTAATCTGGTGCATTCAGTAAAATTTTATGAAAGACAAACAGAAAAAACAAACTACTGTACGAATTGAGAACTTTCTTCTTTTTTGGAGTTATTAATTTGTTCAATACAAGGTTTAATTATGTATTCAGCAGTACAGAAATACTCAACCGTGCAAACTAAACTCGAATGGGACCAACTAGAGATCAAATACGTTAAATTTCGTTTATCCACTCAAGATTAATAGATTTACATACATTAGAAAATACACATCGAAATGAGAATACGCTCCTTTTTTGAAACCAGTTAAAAAGAAAAATAGAGAAAAAGGAACATATCAGAAATAAAAAAAAGTAGAAAGGATTTTATTTTTCACTAGCAGACCCGGCAGTGCTTTGGTATTGCTAGATTTCAGTTTATATATATAGATAGATA
This sequence comes from Lycorma delicatula, assembly GCF_047948215.1. Lineage (NCBI taxonomy): Eukaryota > Metazoa > Arthropoda > Insecta > Hemiptera > Fulgoridae > Lycorma > Lycorma delicatula. The sequence continues at coordinate 17,597,539 of NC_134457.1, forward strand.
GAGAGATTAAATAAACACAATTGAAAGTTTGATAAATCATTAAAAAACTGAACATTACGGTAATTCGCAAAATTTAACCTTTCCCTTTTTCCTTTTCACCCTTTCCCCCTTTTTCCTTTTCCCTTATCCTCTCTTGCCCTTTTTCCCCGCGTGTAAATCGGTCCAGTAGTTTTTTAGTCTATAGTGGACACACATACGATCATTGCTTTTATATGTGTAGAAGAAAGTCTGTTTATTTGTTTCGTAAATATCTCGACACCGGTGGCAGCAAACGGGTATGTTTTTTGCAAAAATATTTCTTTTCACGTAACTATTATATATTCTGAATATGAGCCAAATCATAGTGAATATGAGCCAAATAAATACAATTTTTCGAAATATTTCAACCCCGGCGCAACCTAGCGGGTCCAAACTAAATCAGAAACCTTCGCGGGTGTGCGCACAACTCACCAAAGTTTCATCGCAATCGGATGAATGGTATAAGAACGCTTACAGGACAAACAAACATTCCTTTTATATATGTAAGATTGAGCGGTTTTGATATTGCAGTATTACTGCTTCATCCGTTTTAGTTTCTCTACATTTCTTTTAATTTTTAAAAAGCATTAAGATACCATGTATTTCAAAACGAGTATCGGGGTTTTAAAGTAATGCAATTTTGTTAAGTTTTACTTAAATTGATAAATTAAATGAAAGAGCGACGGTTTTTCCTATATGTTCAATTTCAGCAGCATTCTTCACACGGCATACATCCAGCCGATAAGAGAGTTCATCCTTATTTTAGAGAGAGAGAGGTTTTTTTTTTAGTTTTATCGGCATAAAATGCTGTGGTCATTAGCTCGATGGAAATTTGTAGCGTATGAAAAATGTCACGCTTGACTGGGATTCAAATCCGGAACCTCAAATCTCGGAGAATTTACAAATATAATATGTGCAATCGCTTTAGTCATCTTACGTCTTCACTGTTATCCAGAGGGTTAACCGCGAACCAGTTCAAATTTTCAGTAGTATACTGCGAGCCAGTTTCAGTCTAATTTTGTATCTTGTATCAAATCGCTGTATAATTATGAATGAAATAAGAAAGTTCTTTTTGCTAGTTATTGCTCAGGATGGGTATGTTATAGTAACTAAACAGTTTACTGTGAAATTGATTAATAATGTCACTGAAATTAACTAAATTTAGATATACCTAGATGGTTAAACCATATTTAGAATAATTTTATAACAATAATAATAATAATAATAGTAATAAATACTTTTTTCTAATAATTAGGACTCTTATAGAGATAATTAAAGTTATTCATTTTCCTGTTATACTTTCATTAAATTACAGTTATTATTTATTATTCTTATTTCAAGGAATTACTTTCACGGAGGAAAAGAATAATCTTTAGCGACTATCTATGACTCCTTATAAACTTCTACCAGGAAAACAGCCATGCGTTCTTACGAAGGGAAGTATAATTTTACCGGTTTTTACCTGTTGGTAACCCTGATGAAAGCAATGTTGTTATTCAGCAGCAGACTACAGACAGTTAGTTAAACTTAGTAAGTGAGAAGTTATATAGTGTTGTTAAACGACGAACGAGTTCACTGAAATTTTTTATTAAAGTATTTGTGTTAATTTTTTATTTAAAGTTTATTTATTGATCGTTTTTTTTTTGTTTGTTATATCGTTAATTGTTTAGTGTTGAGTGTTTTATTGACAGATGTTATTTAGTGTGTGTTATTAACTACATGTTTTAAAAGTTTACAAAAATTTTATTTATTATGAAAACATTCCGAAGACGTCCCTTTCATGTAAGTTTTTTTTTTTTGTAAAAATTATTGCATATTTTTATTAAAATATAACTAATAAATAATACATTTTTAAAATAATTATATTAATGAGCTAAAATTCATTAAGCGTGATATTGTTATTAAAACTTTACAGTTTTCAGAACTTAATGTTTTGTTTTTTTCTACACGTGGACGATGTTTACGTGATGTTTACTAATAATATACCTTATAGTAATTAACTTCTGGTGTTAGCAAGTTTTTATAATCGCATAATTATTTAATTAAAACAGTAAAACTAATTAAGTACGTATTTAAGGCATTAAAACATATCAAATACCGCAATTACATTCAGTTAAAAAAAAATCTTTAAAAAATTGTATTATAGTATGGGAATATCTCTCTAAGTATGAAAATGTATATATTACAATTTTTTATTTTATTAAACCAGCAAAAAATACAAAGGAAAATACAATTGACTGAAATACACGACTTTAGATTGATTCTAAAACAATTAAGTAGATTTCATAAGAAAGCTACATATTGTAATGGGTACCATGATTTGACTTCCGGAAAATTTCGATATATCTTCGCATTTCACATTCCCCAGATCCCAAAACCACCGACAGTTCAAAAGTTTATAAATATATTTCACTTTCTTGTGGACACGATAACTGCAATAATTTTCCGTGAATCACCTTCAAATTGATACATAAAATATAACAACCCAAAATCTCGGACGAGTTCGTTAATGGGCAAAATCAGACCATGGGGGTAAAAATGCGGGGGGCTTTTTCGAAAAAACAAAACATCATTATAACTTTCTTTTTAAGTAAAATACCGAATTCATTTAAAGTTCTTACCGTTCTTTGGATAAGAGCCCAAAACTTATGTAAGTAAAGTCTTTCGATATCACCAACCATTGGCCCACAGGGTGGAAAAAATGAGGTTTCGAAGACAAAAAAAATCATACCTCCCTTAATAGGCATATTATCGAATCGGTTTAAAGTGGTCGTTAGTCCTCTAAAAATTACCTAAAACTTTTGTCTGAAACAATTTTTGATATGACTAACCCTTATGACAAAGGATGACTAAAATGTTGCTGGAATTATAAGATGATGGGGCTTATAGTATGCAAAACATGTGAAAATTTTTTTCAGATGAACCATTGTCGTATTGAGTAAATTTGAAATTTTCTTAACTTTAAGGTGGAAATATTTTATTATTCCCTACTTAGTACCGGTGAAATCTACTTCCGCCTTCCGACGTGCCGAAAGGGATTTTTTTAATTATATTTATGTTTAATTGTTAATTCTTAAGAAATTAGTTTCAAGGGATTTTTTTTTAAAACCTTATTACATTTAATTTGTATAGCTGCTTAACAGTAATTTGATGCTGCTTATCACCGAAAGTGCTATGTTAATTTATTATAGTTACCTTTTTTAATAATATAAAAAAGTTAATTAAAAAAAAAATAATAACACATGTAAATCATCTGAGATTAAAATGTAGCTCATCCTTTCCCTAAGAGTAATGATGTTCATTACGCATGTAAATCCCTATGGTGAAGATGTTATTCGTAAAACTGAATAAAACTTGGTTTTAGTGGGCTTGTTATCTATGCTGTTAACTAAAATTTAGGTCGGTGAAGAAAATGGGAAACCGCTTCCTTCCTCATTTTTGGTTGTAAATCTTATTATTCTTCTTAAACATTTTTATAATATTAACTGAGATGATTTATATCTCATATCAGGTCGCCTATAACTGTTTCGTTAGGTACAGTAGTCTCAAAATAAAAATATCTATAATAAATATTTATATAAAATAAAATATTTTATTTTTATTTTGGCCTTCCTTATATTATTATTATTATTTTTTTTTTTTTGAAAGGAACACATAGTGGTCTATCATAACGTTTACCCGGTTTCTAGCAATCACAGGTAACCAGGTCACGAAGAATACCATATTTGTCTACTTGTTTTTCAACTATTCCTATCAGCTGATTTCTGTGCAACTGTGAAAACCGGCTGAGAGACTTTTAGTAGTAAATTTACATTGAACAATTTAATTAACTTTTGATGGTTGTTTTTTGTTTTTTTTTATTATTATCTGTTGATATTCATTTTATATCAGTATAGTAATACTACCAGATTAATAAACAAATTGAATTAAATTTTTAACTGCAATTGACTAATTTGTTTTAAATGTCTATTTTATTATGTCATCGAACTAAAAACAAAATATTTTATTTGTCATGTAAAAATCATTTGGAAATGTATTATTTTTAATTTTTATAGATATACAGCGTGTTCGGAAAGTTGCTGGGCAGTATGCTTTAGAATTGCGTAGTCCATTCTGTTCTTTTAGCGTTAGGTTGGTTGCCCTGTGGGTTCATTGGATATTGTTCAGTAATAAACCAAGACGTCAGCTGTTAAGCTGTGATTGAACGTGCTTCGTTTAGTTTTTTTATCGAAATCAATATATGGGAAAAAAGTAATGGTTCTTTCGGTAGAGGAACGCATTTTTCCCGTTCAAAACGTCTTTCGTGAAGATGACAAGTATGCTGATTTAATGAAACACAAGTTTTCTGAAACGTTTCCAAATACTCCTGTTTCTCGCCGCAATACAATTCCAACTCTTAACGAAAAATTTCGGGCAACAGGCTTTGTTGAAATCACTGATTAAAATGTTAGACCACTTAAACTAAACGAACAGAAGCTGCTTGATATTTCGGATGTTATGGCTAATAGTCCGATCAAAACTTTTTTTTTATCTCGTGCTTTAATTGTCTTTTTTTTAAAGAGGTGGAGGAACCCCATTTACGGGTGCCTTTTACGGGCAGTGTCGGGCTCGCTAACAGGTTCCGCCAGTTATAACCAAGGGCGTATGTATACCTGCCCACTACCGACTAAACCTCCACCCCTGGCTTCCCCCTTCCTGGGACTGCTTATAAAAAGCATTTCATCCTTGATTGTCTTGGCCCATTTCGGCCATGCGATGTCTAGCAGCCCAGTACATTTCACCCTCAGTCTTTCCTGTAGTTCTAGCGTGCCGTAATTCAGGGCAGGTCGATAGATGCAAGGCTGTTTTACACCCTTGTCGACATGTCAGCACGTTGCTGATTTGGCGACTCCAATGCGGTGGAGGTGGCTTTGGAGATAGTCGTGCCCCTTCTTCATTCGAAACATTGTGCAACGGCCTCATCCCTAGGAAGTTCTATTAGCACCTGGCATTCGTTCCTTTTCGTCAAACAATGATGCCCGTTAACTCTAGCCGCCGTTTCTGATCCGACTCTCCCATGATTGATGACTTGATTAATTTCTTTGCCGTCACAAAAGGTATTGGCTTATCGGGCTGTTCCTTTTTAGCACCTTCTTTAGCTAATTGATCAGCTCTTTCATAGCCCGATAATCCACAGCGTGCCGGTGTCCACTGTAAAAGACTTGCATGTCTTCTAAAATCAACTCCTCAATCAATCCCTGACACATATTAACTTGATTTATGGAAGAGAAGGAAGCAATCCTATCAAAGTCAATGCGTAAGTTAGCACAGCAGCAAGATATCGGGTAATAACATTGCTGAAATTCAGTATTGAGATACTTGGGAGTTATTCTGCAAAGAAATTGTCGTTTCACTGAACATGTGTTGAACGTCTGTCATAGCGCGAGAAAACGATTAAAAGCTTGAACGTTATTATGTCAAAGCACAGAGCTCCTCGGGTATCGAAAAGGAGACTACTTGCGACAACCGTAGTCTCATCGATTTTGTATGCGGTTCCTGCATGGTGGCCCGCTATGACTATTAACAGGAACAAGGACAGATTAAAAAAGATACACAGAAGGGTATTGCTTGGAGTAGCATCCGCTTACAGAACGGTCTCGTATGAGGCCCCATCTGTGTGCTTTCTGGTGTTGTATTGTATTGTAACTCTGTGTGCATGTATTGTAACGAACGTGACGATGTAGAACATACTTTCCTGAATTGACAAAAATGGCAAATGCTAAAATACAATGCCGGTATTGACGGAAAGACTCCGAAAGAGATAATAGATCATATGCTCAGTAGGGTAGAGAATTGGAGAAAGGTTGTAGAATTCATAAGGTCAGTCCTTAAACAAAAAATTATAGATGAAAGGAATATGGGTTTTTAGATTGTAGTTTGGGTGGACAGCCTCAGCGGTGAGAGCCAGCTTGCTGAGGTGTGCTGGTTTCGATGAGCCGCTGAGGACTTCTTGGGTTGACTGTTAGGTTTTCTTAAAATATATATCAGGTTTAAAAAAGTAAACGAAAAAGATCCAAACAGCACATCACGACACATATGTATGGTGTGTTGTTGTAAAGGACAAAGTTAAAAAAGGAAAAAAAATCTCAAAACAGCCAACCGGTAGGCCTGACCTGCCATGCCGGAGGGCCTATTAGAGTAACAGACACTCCCCTGGGTGGCGTAATACCATCAAGTCGGTCCGGCCCAGGGGAGTAGAGAAGTTAAAAAAAAAGAAGATATCGTGCTTGCTACCGCACGTAAGCTCAAAAAAAGAACTAAAACTTTCCCCTATAAAGTAATACGTGTTCGAGAACTGAAACCGACAGATCATGCCAAAAGATTGAATTATTGCCAACGGTTTAAACGTTTTATTCCAAAATTCCGTATCCTCGACATTACTTTTTTTTTTTACAGATGAATCGTGGTTTCATCTTAGAGGGTAAATTAATTCACAAAATACACGCCTGTGATCGACAACAAACCCCCATGAATTACAGGAACAATCTTTATACGAAGCAAAAATTTGAGTCTGGGTCGGTGTGAGTAGAACGCGCATTGTGAATCCAATATTTTTTGAAAATACATTTAATAATGATCGTTATTGTGCTGTTTTAAAAAACTTCATTAGTCAGTTAAGAAGTAGAAATCAATCATGGTTGGTTTCAATAAGATGGTGCCACAAGCGCACCAACTAACAGGTCAATGACTTTTTTTACTAAATGTCTTTGGTGAACGAATCATTTCGAGGCTTTTTATGGCCTGCATGAATGCCCGATCCGATTCCTCCAAATTACACTGCATAAGCGAAACAAGCAGTGTATCGCAACAGACCACGCACGATTGACTTAATAAAAACCGCAATAACGGCGTACGTACGAGACATTCCAGTACATCAGCTGGTTAAAGTGTTTGAAAACAAAATAAAACATGTGCAGTGTTATATTGTTGTTGGGAGGAGGTCATTTTCAACACTTTTTATAAAATATTCCAGTTATTGTGATATCCGTTTTTATGAAATAATTAAATAAAAATACAAAGTAATAATTAAGAAAGTTTTGTCATTTTAATTCCATAATTCTAGTGCACAATAACTTTCCGAACGCTCTGTATTAATTTCTTTTCGTACGTTACAGATGATGGTGTGGTGTGTGTGTATGTGCTCGCGCGCGCGTATTAATTGTTATGTAAATAAAAGGCACTTTTCTTAGTTTAGTCAATATCTTTCTAGTACTTTATAATAAAACATTTTATAGAAAACATTAAGTAGGTCAAGCCATTTAAAAGTTCAAATAACTTTACATTTAAATGGGTGATTTAAATGATTAAAATTTAAATGTATAATTTTACGATGATTACATTGCAGTTATTTATTTAGATTTTTAAACTCTTAAAATAGAGGTGAAGATGAGTTGATATAGAATTAAATTTTGAATTTTTCATTAAGAACTATAATCTGCTAAATAATTTTTTCATTCTGTTAAAAGATGCATTAATAGTCATTGTTTTAAGCCAGTAAGAAGTTTGGTAACAACTAACGGCGTGGTTTAATTTATCAAATATTTTTAAAAATTTTGGGTAGCATCTATAAATTAAATTTTTGTGGATTATTTAAATAAAAAAATATAAATGTTTTACTTTTATTTTAACAAGTGATATCTCTTCAACAATATTGTTACTTCTTTCTCAGTGTTGTACTACCTGTAAAGTTCTTTCTGTTATAGATTATTATAGTATATGTATATATCTATAATATAATATAATTTTTAAAAATTCTGTACAAATACGCCGAGTTTCTTGGAGGAATATTAGCAACTTAATTTTTTTTCCAAAACGTTTACGATTCGAAGAGTCCTGGTCAGATTTGATATTTTTAATGTCGTTTCCATGTCCAATTCTTGAGATTATATAATGAATTAATCATTTATATATATTTTTTCTACCCTTGTGGCGGAGTAGTAGTGTCTCACCTTTCAACCTGAAGGTTCTAGATCGAATCTCAGAAAAGCTTGGAATTTTTTCCGCTGCAAAATTCATTTCTCATCTAAAAAGAAAACTATAGAAACCAACTAAATAAAAAATGTCTAATTATACATTGACAAACAATTTATTTGATAATATTTTATAACAACTAAATATTTGTGCCAAATTTTAACTTCTTTTAGTCAACGATTTTTCGAGGTACGAGGCAAAAATCGAGCCCCACCCGATATAAAAATCGGGTGGGGCTGTGTCGGGGCGCACGGCCGTTATTTTAACGTGAAACGTTACAGATCTTGGATGAAATTCCTCCAAGCGACAAACCGACTAACTTATCTGTACAGTTGAATGTTGAGATCCACCATCGTACTTTTTTTTTGGATAAGACTGAAAGCCTCCAGTGGAAAATAAATTCTAGTTCCTTCATTTGGCCAACTCTACAGATAAATTGCCGGTCAGTGTCAGCGAGTCACTTTTAGTGTTTTGGATTGAAATAAAAACGAGACATTGACTGCATACTAAATTTAATTTTAACATAAAACAGACACTAAAAGGTATATAATATTTATTTCGACTATTATTCGACGACAGTTTTGTTCAACATCGGTCTGTGATATTAGAAGTAGTCTGTGATATGAACGATGCCGACGGGCTATGCTCGCCCGTCGGCATCGTTCACTGAGCGCGCCGTGCCAGCTTTGCGCGCTCCCGAAACAGTCTCGCTCGCTCGGTACCGATCAGTGGGAGTACCTGTGCGTGGCCCATAACCTCCCCTTTCCAACGATATACGTAATTTATATTTCCGGCTGGCTTTTGCGCGGGCTGAGGTTGACGTATTGAATTTTTATACATCTTTACACGTTTACTTTAATTTTTTACACATATATATTGTCCAAATTACACTTATTATTACTTAAATTGATCTATCTCGACAAACTCTAAATACAAACACACGAATAACCGCGCTATCACGTCTAAGTCGTGAGCTACACTGAATGGAAATGAGCGAGAGCGCCAGTTTTGACCAATCTGCGCTCTGCTCTGTCCCCTCCAACCCGTTCGCCAGTGACGCAAACTAAAAGTTGTATCGGCGACCGGGCCATGTAAGTTATAAAATGACACTGCATTTACGCCTTTGACACTAATAGTTAGGGTGTTATTAAGGTAGGACAATATAGTCCTTTTCGTTACGCTTCAAATTTCTGTTTTGCTACCCGTATGTTTCGGTGTGATTTTAGAGACGTTTCATGTCAAAACTGTTTAGAAATAATGTTAAATATCCATTCATACCTAAATCTGTTAGAATTTAAACATTGGATTTAAATAACGTAATACGTACATCCTTCGTACTAAATCTCAACTTTCTAATACCACTATACAGAGTGTTCCAGGACGTATTCGCCCAACTTCAGAAACTAATTCAGGGCATCAAATGAGCAAAAAAAAGTTCATATCGACATAAATCTATTTTTCTTTGTTTTCCTCTTGGACGCCATTTTGTGGTGTTCAACAAAAAAATTATTTCTCTGGAACGGGTAAACTTTGACATTGATTAAATTTGACAAATCAAAGACTGGTGTCTTATTGTACAAATTAAACAGTTTTGAAACGTCATCTTTAAAAATTTCAAAATGGCGTCCATCTTAATTTTTTAATCTTCAATATATTTGTAATTATTTGTTTGATCAAATTTTTTACCTATGACAAAATTTATTATTTTTTATTTTGGACAAAATGACACCTCGTTTGTAAAAATCAGTTGACAAAAAATCGAGTTATTGGAAACAATTAACCCCCGGCAGTACGCTTGCGAACCGAAATGCAAGATGATAATTTTTATTAATTTACTACTGTTATTTATTATAAATAACTTTTGTTATATTTAGTGGAGGAAATAAAATCAGGCAAAAAATTAAAAGCAGCTTACATTGTTGTGCGCAAGCGAACTGCGGGGTTAATTTTCTACAATAACTCCATTTTTGTCAACGGATTTTTACAAATGAGGTCTCTATTTCTTCAAAATTAAATTCTTAATAAGTCTTGTTATAAGTAAAAATTTGATCAAACAAATAATTAAAAAGATACTGAAGATTAAAAAATTAAGATGGCCGCCATTTTGAAACGTTTGAAGGTGACGTTTTGAAAATAATTTTATTTTGTTGAATATTACACTAGTCTTACATTCGTCAAATTTAATTAAAGTACGAGTAGGTTTTTACTCCGTTTCTGAGATATAATTTTTTTGTTGAAAATCACAAAATGGCGTCCAGAAGGAAAACAAAGCAAAATAGGACTTATTTCGGTATGAACTTTTTTGTTCATTTTGGTTACCTGAATCAGTTCCTGAAGTTCAACGAATAAGTCCCAGAATACTTCGTATAAAAAATTCAAAATTGTGCAAATTATTTTTCTCTCCTATTTTTAATTTTGTCATAAATTTAATGGCATTAATGGGCCGGGCCATACATAGGATATTTTTGAGCCATTTTCGAAGGATTTTAGATTGAGCCAGACCCATGGTATTCATCAAAATATAAGGCAACACATGTACATACATCTTTCAAAAATGTGTATCACTTTTTTTTTTTTGAGGACTGAGGCTCTTGAAACATAGTCATTTGCAAAAAAAAATCCCAATTCCCAAAATTTTGGTCGCTCGCTTTATTTTCCCTTTATAGGTATGCTATTGCAGCAGGAATAAAGATATTGCCGGAAAAATAAAAATTACAGTAATTTTGATCACGTATATTTTTTTCTACATAAATTAATAAAGTAGTTTCTTTTTGTAGAATGGGTGAGATATTTGTTGTTCAATGACTAAATAATTCATTTTTTTGAATGATTTTACAACTTTCGCTACAAGAAAGAAATTTAAAACTATTAAAAAAAAATTAAAATAATGAACTTTTACATTTTAAACTACTTTGCGTGACATTAAATAGCTTCATCATTATTTTGAAAATATTATGCTATATAAAAACAAAATGGGTTAAGAAAAAGTAATAATGCATGAAACACATCTCATTGTAAAAATATAAAAAAATAAATTTCAATAGCATTACATTATTACTAGTAATTCTATAGAATGTTGTTATGACAAGGACTATTACGCTAGTAATATAAAATATCGAAGTGATATAACGAAAATAATAATTTCAATAATGTGCGCTGTAATGTTTTCTGTTAATATATTAAAGAATAATGTAATGAAAAATATAATGATTTTAAAATAATATGCCAGTTTTTTTTTTATCCTTAATACAGGATTAAGGAGTAAATGCACTCCTTAATTAAGGAGTGCCCAGCGCAGAATAATTGTATGCACTGGTGTTTTCAAAACAACCTCCTACGAGGTTACTACCGTATTGAGAAAGGCTCTCCGAATCGATTTAGTGGTGAAAGTTCGGGTAGCCATGTGGAATTTGGGAAGAGGCAGAGAGGCCGAGGTATTTGGGATGCGGTTTCGAGCCGGGCCTGTACCGGAGCGGAACGGTGATCACAATGCACCGGAACTAAATTTCGAACAGTTGCTCATCGCACGCCTGCGGAGGAGGCTTCAGAACCTCGCGATGGAAGCGTGGCAGCAAGAATGGCACACCACGACTAAGGAAAGGTCCTTGTATAAATTTATACAGGATCTAGGGGGATGGTATGCCTCGAGCTCGTTTTTCAGGGCAACGGGGGCCCGGATGCTCGCCAACCATATAAATTTGAAACAATATCTGAATAGGTTCCGCCAGACAGCTGTGCGTCTGCGGGGAGTTACACACAAGGGTTAGGATTCGGTGCTTGTTCCGAACACACAATGAGCTATTGCTGTCTTTTCCGTGGTCTTCCTATGTCTCTCCTCCCGAATGGCTAATAATTTTGCATTTCTATGGGAATCGTATTATTATATATTCTCTCCAGGTGTTTCTTGATCAATTTGGAGTAATCTGTCAATATTTTTCATTCAAGCTATAAATATCCAGTTCGGTTGTTAATTCTTCATTCTGTATCCGATCTAACCGTGTGACGCCTCTCAACCTCCATAGAAGTTTTATCTCTGCTGCCTGCATCTTATTTTCTTGTTTTTTTGTGGTAACCCATGATCCGCTTCCATAAAGAACATCTGGGGTGGCCATAATCTTATAGAATTTCAACTGTGTCTCTTTTCTATCTCTGTTACTCAACGTCTGCTTATGGTTTCACACACGCCTTTCTTTTTCCTGTTTAGCCTCTGAGAATTACAGTTCAGATATTACTTCAGAGGATGAATGCGGATGGTATGTATGAGTGTAAATGAAGTGGAGTCTTGTATAGCCTCAGTTCGACCATTCCTGAGATGTGTGGTTAATTGAAACCCAACCACCAAAGAACACCGGTATCCACGATCTAGTATTCATCCGTATAAACGTAACTAGGACTTGAACGTTGGACCTCTCGACTTCCAAATCAGTTGATTTGGGAAGACGCGTTCACCACTAGACCAACCCGGTGGTTTGGTCACACACAGCTTGGAATTTATTTATTTTCTTCTTTACATAAAAATCCGTATCAAAACTGACATCACATTCCAGATAATTGAAGTGAGACACTTGTACAAGTATTACATTGTTCAGTACTATCGGTGAACGAACCAAACATTTACTCCTGACTTTTTTTTTGCTAACAGAAATTGTAAGATTATAAGTTTTACATAATTCATTTAACAATATATTTTTAAAATATCTAGCAAATAATTTTTAAAATTAATTGATTTAAATCCTTGCATTGTACAAATTAAACTTTTTAATTATATTAATTTTAACAAAATTTATAAGGAAATAATTAATTACATGGGTAAGTAAATAAAATAATTAATCTAACATTTAACTGTAATAATGTCACAATTGATTAAATGTTATCTTTCTTTACAATTCATTAAAAACCACAAAGGCGCATATATGCAATAAGATAGAACTTCTGATAACAAAAAAAAAAAAAATTATTTAACAAAAAATGCTTGATTTTCTTTTCATTATAAATTAGTTATTTAACAGCATAAAATTCATTCCAATAGCGTAAATTTCTTTTTAAACACAGTTTATATGAATAAATTTAAAGGATGTTTAATTATATATAAAGTAAAAGTATATCTACAATGAATGAATGACAAATATTAAAAGAGAAAGTTTACAACATTGTTACTATTTTGTAATTTATACCACCCACATTTCACTTATATAAACAAACAATCAAATTGACTAATAGAAGTAAAAACCTTGATAATATTATAAATTATTATTTGATAAATTTAAAGAATTTATTCATATAATTATTGTATATTCCTTTTATATCTTGGTTAATGATTTTGAATTTTTAATAAGTAGCTTCATTCATAATAACTTGAAAAAAATTTAAAATCATGTTATTTTATTTTGCAATCTTTTTACTTTCCCAGTTATAGTGATATTCGTATACTGCTATACGAAACAAAACTTAAAAAAATTTAAGTTTTGTGTCTTAGAAAGACATTTAAAGAATTTTTTTATCAAAAAAATAAATAAATCTAAATAAATTGTAAATAATCTGCGAACAAATATTTTATACCGATGATCCGAAGTCCTAAAAGTCTGCCTTTTTCAGACGAGCGTTTATGCTTATGTACTTACGTAGTTATGTAGGACTGTATTTTTTCTTATATACCTCATTAACCATTTTCTTCAAATTTGGTAGAAAGGTACTACCCACGGGGAAAATATTGCATTACATTTTTGCGAAAACTGGAAAAAGGGTTGGAGGTATTTTGTGGAAATAAAATTTTAAATCTTTACTGGGACACTTTAGCAAAAACGCTTTCTTACAAAAATTGAAAGTTTCTTTTATCGAGATCACAAATTACCAATTATTTGTATTTAATATTCATTTTCCTCTTCAAAATATATTCTATACATTTTTCTTTGCTTTATCTTGATTCAGAGGAGTTAATGCGAGTTTTTATAATCTAAATTTTCTACATCAATATGCCTTCAAACCGCTATAAAAATTTGTTATCCATCCTTTCTCAATTGTCTTTGATAACAAAATATATTTTTTAACCTTAAAAAAGTATTTTTTAAATCAATTTTTAGTTTAAATTCCCCCTGCAAGTTACCCATTGCATTTAAAATGTAAAAAGCTGAAAACACAATTGTAGGACTTTCCCGCCACGCGACTTTTTTTGGATGCACGCCCTACACACATACACACACACACACACAAAACTTAATTAAAAATATTTATCGTTTTATCTATATATATGTACAATATTTTTTGTTTATTTAATTCAATGATATTAGCGCGCGCGGATACCGTATGTCATTCGCGCGGATTTGGTGATACTAGCGGACACTTTAAATACTTTTCTACAGTCTAAATATTATTAATTTCTTTAATTCTACCGCTCACCTGTGACGTTACAACATAGCTGGCACCGTTGGCTAAACAGAAAAAGAAAGAAAGAGGATTACAGCAGCTATACGTCAGTACTACACTAGCGTTCATTGTGGTAAGACGGGGTACTAATGACACACTGTACCCAATTAGCCACTAGTTTATTTAGAAAATTTTTTGGACTTTGCAAACACATTTTTCAAATATTACTATTTTTTAATCGTTAACAAATGTCCTAAGAAAAATAAGACCTTAATTAGGTGAAAAATCTCGAGATACTGAGGGTGACCTTGTTTTACAGCCTCGCCCTTGACCATTCAAGTTGAAAATTTAATGATCCATATATAGAAGACTAAGTTTGGTCAAAATCGGTCCAGTTGTCCTGGAGATATAAGGTGATTTAGAATCCAATACCGAAAACCGAATACACACACACACACACACACACACACGTACATACGAACAGCCGGAAAATTTCTATCTGAATTTTTTGGTTTCTAGGTGTCTAAACGTAATGATCCGGTGAAAACCGCATATGAACAAATTGGATCGATTACCATACTTTCCCTTCTTTAGGTGTAGCTCTGCTATAACCAGCGCTAGGTGGAAAGTAAAAATCTTAATTTTAATAGCCCGAACTGTGTAATATTTCTTGAAAAAAAAATGTGATGTGGAAAACACATCACTTCCTTGTACGCCTATTAAATTACATTTACACATTTAAAAAAAAAGAGAAGTACGTAAAAGTTTATTTTATTAAAAACTTCTGATCTTTTTTATTTTTTGTTATTCTTTAGAAGCTTTTGAAATGTGGTGCTATAGGAGAATGTTAAAAATCAGATGGGTGGATAAAGTGACAAATGAAGAGGTATTGCGGCAAATAGATGAAGAAAGAAGCATTTGGAAAAATATAGTTAAAAGAAGAGACAGACTTATAGGCCACATACTAAGGCATACTGGAATAGTCACTTTAATATTGGAAGGACAAGTAGAAGGGAAAAATTGTGTAGGCAGGCCACGTTTGGAGTATGTAAAACAAATTGTTGGGGATGTAGGATGTAGAGGGTATACTGAAATGAAACGACTAGCACTACATAGGGAATCTTGGAGAGCTGCATCAAACCAGTCAAATGACTGAAGACAAAAAAAAAAAAAGTTATTCTTATGGAATTATTAGTAATCGTAAAAATTTGTTTACAAAGAGAGATTAATCATTATTAATAAAACAATATATTTATATTAAAAAAAAAAAAATTAAAAAAAAGGAGATGAAGTCTGATTCGAACCGATATGCATTGTTTCGAATGATTGAATTCGAATGAACCCAAAAAAACGGATGTAAATTTTCCGGTTGTTCGTATTTAAGCGCGCGTGTGTGTGTGCGCGCTCGGTGTCGCACTCTAAATCATCTTATATCTCCAGAACTATTCGACCGATTTTGAGCAAACTTGATCAGATTACTTCTGTATATGGAGAATTGATGCCATTTAATTTTTAACTTAAAAGATCAAGGAATGAGACTGTAGAGGAAGGTAATTTCGATTAATTAAGGTCATATTTGTTAACAATTAAAATACAGAGTGAGCAACATAAAACCAAACCCATAATGAAACCGCTAACCAACACTATTTATGAAGACGCTCACACAACTAGCGCGACTAGTGGATGCATATGTTACTACTGATTCTTTCCCGTTTTTCAGGTGGTTAAGTGTCAGCACAGTATACGTTTTGTTGTAGTGCAGTATTGTAAGTGCAGTTGTGTTTGTGTAAAATGTCTTATTCAACCCAGGAGAGGATAACTGTAGTTGAAGCCTATATTCGTTCAGGTCGTTTAAAGAATCAAGACGAGTGTTCGTAGAAAAATTTCCGAATGCTTGTATCCCAGGGAAGAGTAGCATACACAATTTAGTTAAAAAATGGCGTAAAAGAGGTTCGATTTCAAATGCAAAATGAAATAGACAACCTTCCTTTAGGACTTCACAGGTCATTGCCGATATTGAAAGGAGAATTACTGCCGGTCCAAAAAAATCACTATGCAAGTCATCCCAACAATCTGGTGTTAAATACACATCTTCTCGTAAAATTCTTCACGAATTAAAATTGAAACCGTACCGCGTTACAACTGTGCAACAACTGAAGGAGACAGACAAACCAAAACGACTTGATTTTGCAACTGGGTCTCGAAAACATTTTTGGTAAACAGATAGACCCGATGTCGTATTTCATATCAGATAAGGCATGGTTTCATTTATCCGGCTGTCAATTCGCAGAACGTGAACTGAATGTGAACATTTAACGAGAAATCAACGCAATTGACAACAACGTTTTGCGTCAGACGATTTTCAGTATGATCAGCCGAGCTCAAAAGTGCATCGGTCCTCCAGAGTGGTCATTTTGAACATCTTTTGTAACAATAAGGTAAATTAATACATCTAAATTACGTTTTACGTTTTTCTTACTTAATTTATCCGTATCATTCATAAACTTTTATTCCAACATAACGTAACGATTCTGCAGCGGTTATATTATGGGTACGGTTTTATGTTATTGATCTTGTATAATAATATTTGCAAAAAACGTTTTGTAAAATCACACCCCTACACCAAAAAATGCTCTAAATAAACTAGCGGCTAAGTGGGTAAAATGTGTCATTAGTACCCCATGTTACCACAAGAAGCGCTAGTGTACCACTGACGTATTTTAAATTTAGTTGTGTAAGTCGTGCATCAGAAAAAAGCCGCGTGACTGCAAAGTACTACAACTGTGGTGTCAGCTTTTTTTATATTAAAGACCTGTAAATAGGTAAACTATTCAAATTAATTAGGATTTCAAATAATAGGATAAGATATAAAATTAATTACGAATCTCAATAAACGGATGAGATGTTTCACTACAATTAAATACAATATTATATCAACTAAACCAATTAAAAATGGATGTTAATTAAAGATTAAGTTAGGGAAAAAATAAGAAATCTCTATATTAAATATATATATATAAACAATGAAACAAAAAGTAATTAAAAAAAACCAACTTTAAAAATTATCGAGCGTGACAAATATTGGTGAATAAAAAATAAATTCCGGTAAATTTGCGGTTTCAGAATTGCTGAATTATAACAATATTTTACACTCCGACGATCACAGGGTCTAAACAAATGATCCATATTAACAGAACCTTGTGGTTTCTTAATTTTGTTTTTCAAAAAAAAATTTATTTCCCATAAAACTAGCTTTCCAAATTTCACCTATAAAAAACGAATTATAGCCAATAAAAGAACAAAAATAGGGTTAATTGAAATATCGTATTACAGGGAGATATAAAAATTAGATAAAAGTTTATAAAGATTGAATTGAAGAGGGTTTAAGACAATTGAGGGAGTGAGTGAAATTTGTCACAAGATCTGTCAAAGAAGACAAACAATATTGGCGGGCCATATATTAGAGTCATTCAAGATTAATTAGTAGATTGTTGTATGGAAGATAAGAATAGAATAGAAAGGCAAAGATTGATGAATTAAACAGATAGTTTAGAATACATTAAAACAAAATCCGCAAGAAAGTATTAGAAATTCGCAAGAAATTATAATAGAAGCTTTTAAACAAGAAGATGAGAGAGAGAGAGAGGGAGTGAGAGTGAGAGTGAGCAAGTAAGTCCAAAAATATCCTTTGAAAAATCAGAAATAATACTATGCACAAAAAAAATTGCCCCAAAAAGAAAACGAGCAGAGAATACAGAAATATTAAAGTGGTTGATTGTTATAAACATGACCCGTTGGTAATAATATATAAATTATTTATATAATTGTAATTTCCAATTACCAATATTCATTAATAGTAACTATGTTTGATGGTATATGGTATATTTGATATGGTATATAAATAAGTATAAATGTTTAAATAAGTTTAAAAGAATTGAAAAAAAAAATTATGCTACATACAAACTTTTTCACTGGCACGTTCTTTAATTATCCTGTATTAGCAATTATCCTATATTCAAGATAACGTTAGTCAGCAATGGTTTTTTTGACATTAGTGTTTTTTATGCATAAATTAATTATACTTCATAAAATTATAAACAGATTATATTAAATAATTATGTAAATTATTTATTTTATTTTATTTTTTGTAGAAACAAATCAAAATAAAAAAATGTGGACACCACATGGCTTCTTTATACGCCTATTAAAATTACATATTCACTTTTTTTTTTAAATGAACAGTACATGAAATTTTATTTCATTACTTCTGATATTTTTTCATTTTTTATTTTTTTGTTTTTATTATTATTAAATTATTATTTATAATAAAAGTTTTTTTTTACAATAAGAGGTTAATAAATCAATTTAAATTTAAAAAAAAAAGCCTTAAAAAATAAGGAGATGAAGTCTTATTCGAATCGATGTGCCTTCCCATTGTAGATCCAAATATTTCATTAATTAAAATGACTATAACTCTGAAATCGATGAAAATAAGTACCACTTATAATAAATCATTGAAAAGCTCTCAATGAGGGCTTATTACTGCAGTTAAGAAAAAGTCCAAAATCCAAATTTACTTGGATTTTAGGCTTTTTTGGACACTTTTGGTTTAGCGGAATAAAAAAAATCATTATTTTGTTGTTTTTTTTTCAAAATAAAATTTACAATCGGTTAAAATGTTAAGAAACCATAAGTAAATATGATCAGATACAATCTCGTGTAGAGAGGTTTCCAACGAAGTTACTAAAAAATTACATACTAATATTTCTTTGCAGAATATTCAACGTAAGTATACACGTAAAGTTAGGTCAGAGAACAGGTGTATAACGAAAAGAAAACGATCAAAGGATTATTAAACAAGTGAAAAGATGAAACATGGAGAGAAAAAATGAAAATAAACTAAAATTGATTACGAAAGAATAATAACTAAAATTGAACAAAGTGAAATAATGAATTGATGGGTAATTAATACCGCTCAAACTCAAATAACACAAATTTACCAAGTCGTTTTAGCCTTTTAACGTCGTCATTATTGTCTAGAATGTTAAAAGATAACTAATTCACGTGGTTGTTTATATTTTGTACCGAATCGCTGTATTTCTTCTCAAACATACGATAAACCCAGATATCCGTGGATTAACTGTTTCTTACGAACCAAAGATCCTCTGTATTTTTTTTTGAAACCGTTGTATTATCTCAACGTTACTGCTGCTTGTAGCACCCCATATCTGGATCCAATAAGTCCAAATGGGTTTCAGAGTACTCGTGTTCAACTGTTTGTTGGATAGTGAAAGCTGCGATCAAAATGAAGATCAAGGTACCTTTGAGCATGCGATCTGAAAACACCATCGAGTTGGACCATTGGGGTGTCTCCTCTCCTCATTGGGAATGTCACACGAATCGAATTCGCTTGATTAACCCTAATCTTCCTTCTTCACAGCTATCCGTTGATTTGGTCCGATTGAGATTGTAGTTTTCTTGAAGCTAGAATCGAGTCGACATCGATAGTCCCGATAGCCGTATCATCGGCAAATGAAGCGACAGTGACACAGTACGGTATCGGAAGGTTCGTTGTAAAGACGGAATATAAGGCAGGTTCTAAAACCGAGCCTTCAGGGAGTAAAAATTAAATTTTGAGGATAAAAAAATATTTGAAGGAATTCCTTCATCATTTCTAGAAAGTGTGTTTTGTAAAAAAAATAAATCAAAAAAATACAAGTTTAATTTTTTGCGGAACTACCGGGTAAAATGAATTTATCATAATTATCTGTTTACATTTCAGTAATTTTCTTTGGGTATATTATTTTATTTCATCCTTTGAACTGGCTTTCTATACTAATTAATCCTGTATAAATAGATAATTACTTCTTTTATTAACATACTTGTACGCTGTTTAAGTTTACTATAAATATTTATAAGATATTAACATTTTTGTGATAAATCAATGAAAATATTTTACCTATCTCTTTAATTATATATATATAATAGGATCGGGTACAGCATTATACGATTATTTATAGTTAAGTACTGTAACAAGTAATTGTTCTTGGGACCCTATTAAGCACCTTAGCAGAAATAATTACTATTTATACGACCGGTAATATTAACTGTATCCATTTTTTTATTACATTTTTTTTTTTTATTGTACGTTAATCTATGAATTTTACGGTAAGATGATTTTAATCGAAAATAAAATTAAAAAATTAAAACGTAAATGTGTTTAAATTATGTCAAGGTTTGTATATTAATAATTAATTATTATGGAATTTTTTTTGTGTAACTTAAATAAAGAAGGCGTAAAAATTTAATTACCTAATAAATTTGTCTATTTAATATTTTATTTGATTTTTTAATATGTCATTCCTACATAATATTTTCCTTGTTTTTAGATAAATATAGAGAACTAATGAAAAAAATTCCAAACTCAATTTGAAATCGAACCCACGATCTTTTGTGTATTGGTTGTTTTTTTTTTCAAACTTAATATTAGTTATTTAATCATTACAATATTTTTTCTTTATTATATATATAAAATCTGATGTGGACAACCATGACTTCGTTGTATGCCTATTAAATTACACTTACACATTTTTTAAAATGAAAAGTTCATAACATTTTATTTTATTAAAAGATTTTGATATTTTATCATATTTTCTTTTTTTTTGATATCATTGAATTATTATTCATCGTAAAAAGGATTTACAATCAGAGGTGAATAATTATCAATAAATCAATATACTTAAATTAAAAAAAAAGTTAAAAAAAGGAAATGAAGTCTGATTCGAACCGATGTGCATTCCCCTAACATCCAAATATTTCATTAATAAAAATTTTATTTGTCTATAACTCTGGAAACAAAGAAAATAAGTACCACTTATGATATATTATTCAAAAGCTCTCAATCAGGACTTATTACTGTAATGAACAAAACTTCCAAAATCTATTTTTGGATTTTGGGCTTTTTAGGAGACTTTTGGTTCAGTCGATGCAATCAAAAGGAGAGTTGCATAACTAGATGTTACAACAGTCCTAAATCGAAAATTTCAACATCCTACGGCTAACCGTTTTTGAGTTATGCGAGATACATACGTACGTACATACATACATTCATACGTATGTACAGAAGTCACGCCAAAACTAGTCAAAATGGATACTTTCATTGAAATCTGGAAACCGAAATTTTTCGCGATCACAATATTTCCTTTACTTCGTACAAAGTAGTATGAATGAATATTTGTTTGTCCCGAATGCGTTCCTATGCAATCATCCGATTGCGATGAAACTTTAGTGAGTTGTTGTGCGCATGCCCGCGAAGGTTTCTGAATTAGTTTAGACTTAGGTTTAGACTTAGGTGGCGCTGGGGTTGAGATATTTAGAAAAATTTTATTTATGGACTGATTTGGCTCATATTCAGAATATATATTACTTACTTCAAATAAGAAATATTTGCAATAACTATACTCGCTAGGTGGCGCCGGTTTTGAGATATTTACGAAACAAATATACATACATTCTTCTATATATATGTATATATATATATATATATATACACATGTATAGAGAGAGAGAGAGAAAGAAGATTATCCGTGCGTACAAGATTCATATTACAAAATTTTGCATTTTTTTTAAAACTCGTCCGGAAGATTTCGCAAGTAAAAGTATCTAAGCTCTGTCAATTTATCTTAAGTGGTCAGTAAAAGTACTGTGAAAAAGTGTATTAGTGAGTAAAGTGTAAAAAAATATAAAAAAATTAGATAGTGTTTAACAAATTTGCATACGGTTGAATAATTAAGATAAGATTTTATTAAAACTTTTATTTGTAAATTTTTTGAAATTTAGAGTTTTAAAACGTTAAAATTAATTTTTGAATTTATTTTGAAACCCGAGTATTTTTTTTTAATTTCTCGGTAAAAAATGAAGAAATCAACTTGATTTTTAGTGTATGTAATTTTTATGTTAATATCTAAAAACCAATTTCTAGATTTCTTGAAATTCGACCTTGAAAGGGATAAAGAAAGGTAAAAAAACTTTGAACAATGATTGCAAATTTTCCTCATTTCCGACTATACTAAACGAGATATTCAGCAATTTCTGGGCTTGAAAAAACTCTTCAGATAAATATCTAAAAACAATTTTCGTTTTTTTTTTTAATTTCGATTTCTTGAGGGGTGCGACAGTGTATACCGAGCGAGGCCCAACAAACACAGCCATTGTCACTGTTAGTATCTGTACGACGTGGCTGGTTGCACCTGCCTCCTATTACTTGACTAAAATATATAAGATAAAAAACATTGTTCAAGACGGGAAACCCAAGTAACCATATAGAGCGGGCGAAGGGATGCTAGTTATTTATAAAAATATTTATATTTTTATAAATCAAACTTACAAACCTTTCCCTTCAACTTAATTATGTATTCACTGTACCGTCTCTTTCAATTCTTTTTAATCTATCAACTGACCGCAGCTTTCGCTTTGTTTATATTTCTATAGTGTAATAACATCAAAATAAATAATTTACTTTACGTATGCTTTGTCAATAGTAATTTATTTTCTTTCACTTTTAACCTAGACCACCATTTCTTAATATTAAACAGTTCATAGACTTTCTTCTATCAATCATGTTATATAAAAAAAAAATCCCATTAAAAACGATTTAATGTCAAACGTAATATTGTTTTTAATGTATTTTTTATAAGTATTTTAGCCAGTCATTTTTATCTATTTCTCTTTCATTTGAAATATAGTAAACATATTATTAAAAAAGCTGATAACACAGTTGTAGGACTTTCCCGCCTCGCGGCTTTTTTTTGATGTACGGCTTACACACACAACTTAATTTAAAATATTTATAATTTTTTTAAATATAATATTTTTTGTTTACATAATTTAATGATTCTAACTAGAGCACGCGGGTATAATATATTTCTTTCACGCGGGTGTGGCGATACTAACGGCCACTTTAAATATTATTCATTCATTTAATTCTACGGCTCACCTGTGACTTCACAACATAGAGGCAACTACAGCAGCTTTACGTCTGTACTACACTAGCGCTCCTTGTGGTGAGAGGGAATATTAATGGCACATTATACTCATTTAGCCACTAGTTTATTTAGAACATTTTTTAGGGTTGGATGCGATTTTACAAAATTTATTTTTGCAAATATTATTATTTAATTGTTCAAAAATGTGCCTGAGAAAAGTAAGACCATAATTAGGCGAAATCTGGAGATACTGAGGATAATGACCTTGCTCTATGACCTCATACCCTTGACCTTGAAAATTTAATGGCATCAATGCCCCATATATAGACGTAATCAGACCGAGTTTGGTCAAAATCGGTGAGTAGTTCTGGAGATACAAGGTGTAAATGTTTATTTGACTAAAATCAAATGAAAAAAAAAATATTGACACATTAAACAATATCCGTTTCTTACCGGTCAGTAGTTGAAAAGAGTAGGCTTTTGACCGGTTGAAGTCCTGTATCGCAAGCACGTAGCGTGCGGGGAGCTAAACGGGCTACAGTCCCCGCCGAACAATGGTCAATTAACATTTATTAAACCTAATAAACATTCTGGGGTTAAATCTAGTAATTTGCGTCCAAAAAATCAATTTTTAGCATTTTAAATTTTCGTAATGTATAACATCTCAAAACTATTTTCATAAAATTTCAGATAAATCTGTACATAATCATCTCCGTTGTCATTAATCCCTTCCAATATACCTTAATCCACCGTTGCTCGACCCTGCAAGAGTAACGGCGTTACTCGACATGTAAGCGCAGCGCTCACTCTGACGCAATATTAATAAAAATAATTGATTACTGGAGAGCATTCCCGCAAGCCAGAAATGCAATACTTGCTAATCGCAATCCAAATACATGTGTAGGCAGCTAGACTGCGTTCCAATAATCTTCAAGAAGTTTTCCAATTCTTTTGCCAGGTTAATCATGGAAAAGTGAATGAAATAAAATTCTTAGCGATATTTATGATAATAAATGTTCTGAATCTGTTTTCCAAACGGAGTATCTTATTTGGTGCGAGAAGATAGTTATTAAATTTAAAATGCGATCTAGAAGTGATTGAATTATTGGATCACTGCAATAAAGAATATTTGCCGAATATACATTATCTCTTGCAGGTTCTAGCGACTCTTCCGGTAACAACATGTAATAATGAACCCTCGTTCTCCACAATGAACAGTCAAAATGATTGCGTGTAACAAGTCGGGGGATGGAAGATTAAGTTCGTTAGTTTCTTTATCAGTGCATAGAGATATTACTGATAATTCTGATGAAGTTTTAGATATTATGACAAGAAAGAAAAATCGACAACCAGCTTTCTAATAATTCATAAACTTTATTGGAGTGTAGATGTGTGTGTGAAGTATGTGGATTATAAAAAAAATTATATATTAACATTATGATTCTTATTTGCGTAGAAAATAATGTATTAAATCTAAGCATATTATGTTTTGTATTTTTCAAACGCAACAAAGTATAAAAACCCGTTTAAATATAAATGATATTCATTATTATTATTATTTTATCATCACCCTTAAGGCCCCCCTGAAAAAAAATCCTAGCTAGTGCCAGTATCGTAATAAAAATCTATTTCATTATGATACAGTTTTAAGCCGCGTAAATCAAACGTTATTATACAGCCGTAGAAATATAATAATTTTTCTACAGTAATTTGTCTTTAATTACCGACCATCGTAATAGAATTATTAACAAATCCATCAACATATATCTGAATCATAATTATTGACGATGATCTAAGTATACGTAAATCAAACTCGTTTGAAGGGCAATGACATATATCTTCGACTGACTGGAGCTAATGAAAGTATACTGTATGATTGTCAAATTCTACTAATGTAAATCTAAAAAAAAAAATCGGGGGAAACTGGCGAAATCATCGTTTCACTTGTTTAATAATCCTTTGATCGTTTTCTTTTCGTTATACACCTGTTCTCTGACCTAACTTTACGTGTATACTTACGTTGAATATTCTGCAAAGAAATATTAGTACGTAATTTTTTAGTAACTTCGTTGGAAACCTCTCTATACGAGATTGTATCTGATCATATTTACTTATGGTTTCTTAACATTTTAACCGACTGTAAATTTTATTTTGAAACAAAAATAAAAAAAAAAATTAATGAATTTTTTATTCCGCTAAACCAAAAGTGTCCAAAAAGCCTAAAATCCAAATAAATTTGGATATTGGACTTTTTCTTAACTGCAGTAATAAGTCTTCATTGAGAGCTTTTCAATGATTTATTATAAGTGGTGCTTATTTTCATCGATTTCAGAGTTATAGTCATTTTAATTAATGAAATATTTGGATCTAGAATGGGAAGGCACATCGATTCGAATAAGACTTCATCTCCTTATTTTTTAAGGCTTTTTTTTTTAAATTTAAATTGATTTATTAACCTCTTATTGTAAAAAAAAAAACTTTTATTATAAATAATAATTTAATAATAATAAAAACAAAAAAATAAAAAATGAAAAAACATCAGAAGTAATGAAATAAAATTTCATGTACTGTTCATTTAAAAAAATGTGAATATGTAATTTAATAGGCGTATAAAGAAGCCGCCATGTGGTGTCCACATCATAATTTTTTTATTTTGATTTGTTACTACAAAATATAAAATAAAATAAATAATTTACATAATTATTTAATATAATCTGTTTATAATTTTATGACGTATAATTAATTTATGCATAAAAAACACTAATGTCAAAAAAAACCATTGCTGACTAACGTTATCTTGAATATAGGATAATTGCTAATACAGGATAATTAAAGAGCGTATCAGTGAAAAATTTTGTATATAGCATATTTTTTTTTCAATTCTTTTAAACTTATTTAAACATTTATACTTATTTATATACCATATAGATATGGGAATATACTTATCGGCCAGATTTTAAGGCATCCTGGAATAGTCGCTTTGATACTGGAGTGGCAGGTAGATGGGGAAAACCCAACAGGTTGGTCTAGTGGTGAACGCGTCTTCGCAAATCAGCTGATTTTGAAGTCGAGAATTCCAACATTCAAATCCTAGAAAAGGCAGTTACTGTTATACGATTTGAATACTAGATCGCGGATACCGGTGTTCTTTGGTGGTTCGGTTTCAATTAACCACACATCTCAGAAATGGTCTACCTGTGACTGTACAAGAAGACTACATTTCACTTACACTCATACATATCCTCATTCATCCTCTGAAGTAATACTTGACGGTGATTACCGGAGGATAAACTGGGTAAAAAGGTAGATGGGGAAAATTATGCAGACAGGTAACGTTTGGAATATGTATAATAAATTGTTGAGGGATGTTAGATGTAGGGGGTATACCGAAATGAAACGATTGGCTCTAGATAGGGAATCTTGGAGCGCTGCATCAAACCAGTCAAATGACTGAAGACAAAAAATAGCCTATAATACTCCGGTAACGTAAGGATTCTAACTCGAATTCATCTAAATCGGTTCAGCCGTTGAGTTTCTACTGTGGAACAAATGTGCATACACACACCCTAAATAGTTTACGCTCCTTTTTGGGTAGTCTTGTAAAAATACAAATCTTTATGATGAAATATTACGAATAAAGTTATAACTAATATTTTCTGCTTTCATTTTTCTAATTATATTATAAATTTTTTTTTCATTTTATTTTAAACGAATTCTTAATGAAAATATAAACAAAAAAGTAAAAGTTTTGATTTAATAAAAAAGAAAATATTATTTTCCAACTGTTTTTACCTCTTTAATTACAAGATCTGAAAATCAAATATTTCTTTATGTTACTCAAAATAAAATGATAAAGTAAAAGGAATGAAATACTTTTGTTTTATATAAATAAAATTTAATGAAATTGAAAATATTAAAAAAAAAACTTATCAGAAATTTCTATTAAGTGGTGTATCGTATTACAAATATAATCTCCTCTGAAATCGCATCGGAAAGTAAAACAGAAAATTAAACTTCTGTTTTGTTTTTATTGCTTACAAAGTAATAATAAAAATTAATATTATGAGAAATTATTACATAAATTCTAATTAAAAAGTTTATTATAAACATAATAATATAATATAGTTTCCTTTCAATAAACAAATTTTTATCCTCTCTATATTATAAAATAAAAAAAATTTTAACACAAAAATTGCAATAGCTCTACACTTGATTTACTGGGACGGGTAATGATTTAAAGCAATCGGAGAATCAAGTGTAACCTTTAACATGTAGGACATGTCCTACAACTGTAGGTTGTTCCTGATGTACGGCTTACACACACAACTTAATTTAAAATTTTATTTAAATATAATATTTTTTCATTTATTTAATTCAGTGATTCTAACTAAAGCGCGCACATACCGTATTTAATTCGCGCGGGCGTGTCGCTACTAACGGTCGGTACAAACTAAACTAATGTAATTTCAAAACTTACATAGAAAAAATTTCGCTTGGTAGGGTTGCGATTTTTCAAAAATCTTTTGCAAATATTGTTATTCTTAAATTGTTAAGAAATATGCCTAAGAAAAATTCTATTATTTAATTCTATTACACACCTGTGACGTTACAACATAGAAGACGACTATAGCAGCCGTACGTCAGAACTACACTAGCGCTCCTTGTAGTGAGAGGAGGTACTAATGTCACATTATATTCACTTAGCCACTAGTTTATTTACAGAATTTTTTAGAGTGAAGGAGCGATTTACAATTTTTTTTGAAAATATTGTTTAATTGTTCACAAATGTGCCTAACACAAATAAGAACTTAATTAGTCGAAATTCTGAGATACTGAGGGTAACCTTGCTCTACAGCCTCATTTCCTTGATTTTTAATAGGATATCAATGCCCCATATATATAAATAATCTGGCCCAGTTTGGTCAAAACCGGTCCAGCAGAACTGGAGTTATAAGGTGATTTAGAAGCCATCACCGAACACACACACACGAACATTAACATCCGGAAAATTTCCATCCGGTTTTTTGGGTTTCTTAGGTGTGAAAACGTCCAGATCCGGCAAAAACCGCTTATGCCAAAACTGCACCGATTACAATACTTTACCTTAAGCTGTAGTTTTGCTATAGCGCTATCTAGACGGGAAAGTAAAAATGTTTAAAACACGAAAATTGTAATAACTCGAGCCAAATTGATCTAATGGGACGGGCCATGGCTTAAAACACTAATAAAAAATAATAAAATGTAAAGAATTAGAAGAAATAAGAAAAGGAGGAAAAAATCGGGTGGGACTGTGTCGGGGCGCACGGCTGTTAGTTTACCATGAAACGTTGCAGACCTTGGATGAAGTTCCTTCGAGCTACAGACCGACCAACTTATAGGTACAGTTAAATGGGAGAACCACCATCGTATTTTTTTAAAATCAAAACTGAAAGTCTTCAATGGAAGATTTTAGTTCCTTCATTTGGCCAAGTCTACAGATAAATTGGTCGATCTGTACATCAGCGAGTCGCTTTTAATGTATTGGGTGGAAATAAAAACGAGACATCGACTGCGTACTAAATTTAATTTCAACATAAAACAGGACGCTAAATGGTACATGATATTTATTTCGACTAATATTCGAAGACAATTTTGTTCAACATAAGTCTGTGATATGAGAAGTAAGAGACATAACGCATAATAAGCAGCGGTAGAGGTGCTCGCGCCATCGGCATCGTTCACTGACCGCGCCGTGACATCTTTGCGTTGTTCCCGAAACAGTCTCGTTCGCTCGGCACCGAACATCGAGGTACTGTGCGTGGCCGATGACCTCTCTTTCCAACGATATGCTTAATTTATATTTCCGGCTGGCTTTTGCGCCGGCTAATGCTGACATATTGAATTTTTATACTTTTTTACACCATTACTTTAATTTTTTACACGCTTAAATATTGTTCAAAATACACTTATTATTACTTAAATCGATCTATCTCGACATACTCTAAACACAGACACACGAATACCGTGCAATCACGTCTAAATCGTGAGCTACACTGAATAGAAATGAGCGAGAGCGCCAGTTTTGACCATTCTGCGCTCTGCTCTCTCCCCTCCAACTAGTTCGCCAGTGACGCAAACTAAATGTCGTATCGGCGAGCTGACCATATAAATTATAAAATGACACTTCATTTACGCCCCTAAGACTAATAGTTAGGGAGTTATTAAGGCAGGACGATATAGACCTTTTCGTTACGCTACAAATTTCTGTTCTGGTATCCGTATGTTTCGGTGTGATTTTAAAGACGTTTCAGTCAAAAAAAAAACTGAGTTTAGCGAGGAATTTACAAAAAAAATCCCGATTTGTCATTCCATGATAATCTTATTAACATTTGTAGTATATAGTAAATAGAGAAAATTATTCGAAAGGTAATCCAATAAATGATATCATAAACATTATTAGATTTAACTCAGTTTTTCTCGCCAATAATGTTTAATTAAAGTAGGTTGATAAAAAAAAAGGAAGATAATTTCTTGCAGCTCAGAAAAACTATTTTTTAATGGATATATTGATAAACTAGTTTAGAAATATGTTAGACACAATCTAAAAGACAATTATTTTTGTTATGGTCGTATCATCGTGTAGGATTAGAGTCGAAATTTAACAGACGTTATATATTACGCAGAAGATAATTTTTCTCTAGTTTCATAAATTTGTATTTATCTATTATAGAAAAATATCATAAAAACTGAGCTCATATACTGTTATCGGTGAAACGAATTTGAAATTCTTATGATGACCTAACAAAATGTTCAAAATTTAATTGCATAAACACCCATAACATAAAAATATTCGAGTGAAATTTCAAGTTTTAATGTCCAGATACTGCGAAGGTTCAAGTTCCCTAGAAAAGGCAGTTAAGTTTATATGGATTTAAATACTAGATCGTGAATACCGGTGTACTTTGGTAGTTGGGACTCAATTAACCACACAACTCAGGAAGGCTTGACCTGAGACTGTACTACTTCATTTACACTCATACATATCATCATCTGAAGTAATACCTTACGGTGGTTCGAAAGGCTAAACAGAAAAAGAAAGTAAGGTACTCCGAAGGTATTTATGAAAATTCAAGGTAACATACGTAACCCACCGGGTTGGTCTAGTGGTGAACGCGTCTTCCCAAATCAACTGATTTGGAAGTCGAGAGTTCCAGCGTTCAAGTCCTAGTAAAGGCAGTTACTTTTATGCGGAATTGAATACTAGATCGTGGATACCGGTGTTCTTTGGTGGTTGGGTTTCAATTAACCACACATCTCAGAAATGGTCGAACTGAGATTGTACAAGACTTACATATCATTTACATTAATACATATATTCCACATTCATCCTCTGAAGTAATACCTGAACGGTAATTCCCGGAGGCTAAACAGGAAAAAAAAGAAGAAGAAGGGTAACATACATACGTAATCCTTCCGAAATTTTTCTTTTTTGTGATCTTTGATTGGAGGGGTTCATGAATCGTCAAGATTTAAAAAATTCAACATATTCAAAATTTTGATCGATCACCACACTTTCTCTTACCGCTGTTAAGGGGAAAAATCTACTAACAGTTGTTTTTTTTATTTTTTACTTTAAGTTGAATGTACAAACATAAATAAAACTTTAACCAAGGTATTCTTTATCTTTTCCATATTTAAATATATAATATCATTTAATTACGTTTATTTGTATTTTATTACATTTAATTACTGATTACTTAAAATTGTATTACATATTTTTTTTTAAATTCCTTTTACTTCAATAAAAATATAATATATTACTTTAAGTATTACTTAAGCAATGCAATAAACTTGGAACATTGCAGTATTTTATCGTATAGTTGTAGCGCTATATATTTAGGCATTTTAGGACATAATATATTTAACAGTTTGAAAATTAAAATGAAAAAAAGAAGATATTTTAAGTACATTGTTTCATTCAGATTTTTACTTCCTTGTACGAAGTAAAGGAAGTATTGTGATCGCGAAAAGTTTCGGTTTTCAGATTTCAATGGAAATATTCATTTTAACTACTTTCGTCGTGACGTCTGTGCGTACGTATGTATCTCGCATAACTGAAAAACGATTAGCCGTAGGATGTTGAAATTTTGAATTTAGGACAGTTGTAACGTCTAGTTGTGCACCTTCCCTTTTGATTACAATCGACTGGACCAAAAGTGTCCAAAAAAGCACAAAATCCAAAAAAAAATATTTGGACTTTTTTAACTACATTAATCAGCTTTATTGAAAGATTATCAACTGTATATCATAAGTGGTACTTATTTTCATTGGTTCCAAAGTTATAGCCAAATAAAATTTTAATTAACGAAATATTTGGATCGTGCAAGGGGAAGGCACATCGGTTCGAATCAGACTTCACCTCTTTTCTTTTTAACTTTTTTTTTTTGTTGATAATTTAAATATATTGATTTATTAATAACTATTAACTTCTGATTGTAAAAAAAACTTTTACGATAAATAATAATTCAATAATAACAATAAAAAATAATAATAAATATGAAAAAAATATTAGAAGTTATTAATGAAATAAAATTTTATGTACGTTTCATTTTAAAAGTGGTATATGTAATTAATAGACGTCCCTGTACGTCTATTAATTACAGTCATGTGGTGTCCACATCAGATTTTTTTTTATTTGGGGCTTAAAATTTTTTTATTGGAGCAAATATTTATTTCATTATGTTGCCCCAATTTTGCGTAATGTATTTTAACAAGGCTAAAAAATATTTAGAGTATTAAAAAAAAAAATAAGTAAATAAAAAAGAATGGTTCACGTGAAGCCTCCGATGTGGTTGTGGTTGAATTCAGACCAAAGCTGGTATAATATACAGTGTTTTAAGAAATTCTACTGAGACTTTCATATCGTATTCTACTCGTGAAAATAATGGAAAAAGTTCATAAAAACTTAACTCTGGTTATTATTTTTTTGCAAAAGTTTACTCTGTATTTTTATTTTAAAATTGATGTGTAATTTCCATTTTTTTTTTTTTTAATTTTTAAACAGTAAATTTTTTTACAAACTTTTCACATCAGCAATAAAGAATTTGTTTTTTGCTTACATTAAATAAGTATTTTCTGACAAACCTAGTAATACACTGTCTAAATAAAATTTGAGTTATTCTAACCATTCTTTGTTTTATTCAACTTTTCTTACACCATTCTGTTCAGAGTTAAATTATCTAGTAGTTTTGTTTAAAAGTTTTACGTGTTCATTATTATTTAACAAAATTATCATATGTAAAACATAAAAAAAAAAATTTTACTCCAATTCATTGGTTTTCACCCCAGATTTTTCAAAATCTACTGCAGATACAGTTCTTGGATCTATTTCATATTATTTTTTAGGTCAAAAACCATAAAAAAACTTTAATCCTGCTCCTTAATTAACGTGCTAAAGATTTCAGTACGATCTCATTTCACCAGGATAGCTGAAATCCGAACGAAAAATTTCACTAGCCGTAACTCGCAAACGAAGCATTTTAAGACATTTTATTAATGAACTTTTTCCATTATTTTCACAAATAGAATAGATTATGAAATTCCTGGGAAAACTTCTTGATACAGCTTACATATACAGCCAAATATCTGTGTTAAATTGTTTAACTGTTTTCAAGATATCAGGAAAAACCTTTTCAGAAATAGTTTCCCTCCACCTAAATCCGAATCGATTTAACTATAGGTCAATTTTTTACCACCGCTACACGAAAGTCGAAAATTATCCGTCCCCTTTTAAAATTTTTTCCATAATTAAATGCCATTAATTTGTCACATAAATATATATTTTTTAATGATTTTTAAAGAATTTTAGTTTGAGTCAGTTTGGAGATATTGACCACCGGGTTGGTCTAGTGGTGAACGCGTTTTTGCAAATCAGCTGATTTTAAAGTCAAGAGTTCCAACGTTCAAATTCTAGTAAAGGCAGTTACTTTTATACGGATTTGAATACTAGATCGTGGATACCGGTGTTGTTTAGTGGTTGGGTTTCATTTAACCACACATCTCAGAAATGGTTGACCTGAAACTGTACAAGACTACACTTCACTTACACTTATACATATCACCCTCATTCATCCTCTGAAGTAATACCTGACGGTGATTACCGGAAGAACAGAAAAAAAAAGTCTGGAGATATTAATCAAAATACCGAGCCAACACGTATGTAGATATGTACAAATATATGGAAATTTCTATAATTTTTTTTTTTTTTGAACTAAAGAGGTGTCTTAAAACATTGACATTTGAAAAAATCCCAAAACCCCAAAATTTTGGCCAAACGCTCTCTCTTTTTCTGTTTAGCCTCCGGTAACTACCGTTTAGATAATTCTTCAGAGGATGAATAAGGAGGATGATATGTATGAGTGTAAATGAAGTGTAGTCTTTGTCTTTGTACATTCTCAGTTTGACCATTCCTGAGATGTGTGGCTAATTGAAACCCAACCACCAAAGAACACCGGTATGCACGATCTAGTATTCAAATCCGTGTAAAAATATCTGGCTTTACTAGGACTTGAACGCTGTAACTCTCGACTTCCAAATCAGCTGATTTGGGAAGACGCGTTAACCACTAGACCAACCCGGTAGGTTTGGCTAAACGCTACACTTTCAATTATAACTATGCTCCTGCAGCAGCAAATAGACGTAAAACCGGGAAAGTAATAATATGAAGTCGTTAAACAAGAGAAATATTAAAAATTAAAAAACATGTCTGCCAAAAAAAACAAAAAAACATTGCGCTTTAATATAGGAAAATTAAAGAGCATGCGGGTGACAATTTTGTATATAATATTTGTATGTAGTATATTTTTTCAAATTTTGTAAAATTATTTCAACGTATACACATATGAAACGCCCAGTATATATATATATATATATATATATATATATATATATATATACTTAGAGTTATACATCGGGAATTTCATATGCATATAGCATATGAAACTCCCAGTAACGGAGCGATTCTGACAGGGGGTCATGCATCTAAATCGGTTCAGTCACTTAGCTGCTACGGTGGAACAAAGATACATACACCGTAAAAATACATCACACTCTTTTTTTGGGCAGTCACGTAAAACACTAGTGACAAAATTTCACACGCATGAGGTATGAGGTTTCCGAACTGTTTAGAATGAAGCGTTGAGATACGAGTTATTAAAAGACTCATTCGTGCGATAAAATTTTTTAAATTTATTTAAAAATATTTATATATATAACCTATAAAACTCTCGGTAATGTAAGGATTCCAACGCGGGGTCATACATCTAAATCGGTTCAGCCTTTGAGCTGCTACGGTGGCACAAACATAAGTACATACATACGTGTATATATATATATATATATATATATACACCCTAAGTTCATTACACTCCTTTTTGGGCAGTAGTGTAAATAAACAGTTTTCTTTCACTTCATGGTGAATTTTAAAAAATAATAATTTATTATGATTACGTATGCATAAAACTATTCGCTGTGGGAAATAAGATTTTTAAAGATTAAAAATATTCAGAGTAGTTGAAATTTTTATTTTTTAACTATATGTTTAGAACAATATTTTATATTTTAATTTCTGTGATGAAAGAGATCTGTGCAAAAAACGACTAACAAAGAGATAAGAGACACACACACACACACACACACACATATATATATATTTATATATATATATATGTATGTATGTTTGTTTATAATATTTTGTTACAAATCGTACCAATAGAACTTTAAACTAACATTTCATAAAATAAATTTTTTTAAAGCTTGATTACGTTTTACGTATACTCGTATATATAAATATGTATATTCATTGTTTCTGAAAATTAATTGCTGAAGAAATGGGAATTAAGATTTTTAGGTTTAAAATATTCAGAGTAGTTGAAATTTTTATTTTTTAACTATATGTTTAGTACAATATTTTATATTTTAATTTCTGTGATGAAAGAGATCTGTGCAAAAAACGACTAACAAAGAGATAAGAGACACACACACACACACACATATATATATATATATTTATATATATGTATGTATGTTTGTTTATAATATTTTGTTACAAATCGTACCAATAGAACTTTAAACTAACATTTCATAAAATAAATTTTTTTACAGCTTGATTACGTTTTACGTATACTCGTATATATAAATA
Source organism: Lycorma delicatula (assembly GCF_047948215.1). Taxonomy (NCBI): domain Eukaryota; kingdom Metazoa; phylum Arthropoda; class Insecta; order Hemiptera; family Fulgoridae; genus Lycorma; species Lycorma delicatula. The sequence goes on from NC_134457.1 coordinate 17,633,092, forward strand.
TGTATATTCATTGTTTCTGAAAATTAATCGCTGAAGAAATAATAAATATTACCAAACTGAATTGCAATAATCTTTCTTTTTCTTTTTTTTTTAATGTTTTCATCAATTGTGTACAGAATACGAAATTCTAAAGAAATGTTAGCAAAAGGAAATGTCTATTGGTATGGATTATACAATATCCTGGTTTTATATGAAGTCATTGAAATATTATATATTTTTGCTTTCCTTTACAAGAAAATTTTCTGCTTTCATGATTAGGATACGTTACTTTATAGTTTTATTATTTTATTTATTTTATTATTCTTAATTCTGTAACACGCCAAAAAAAAAAAAAAAAAAATGTAATGAGGTTAAATTTTAAATTATCGTATAAGGTCATTAACCCAAAATTTATTTATAAATTTCAAAATCAGTAAATCTATCATTGGAAGATAACAAATATTCCTCGCAATATACAGTAAATTAGTAATCTGATTAATCACTAATTTATTAAACTAATAAAGTTAAACGTTTATTAATTATTGCTGTAAAATAATAAATAGATATTAAATTTATTTAATTCCTTTACGAAATTATTTTTAATAAAAAATAGAAATTATAATCCGATTGAGAAATTAAGTGTAGGAACAAAATGACTTCCTCCACGGAAAGTTATTTATTTATTTTATGTAATACCAGGTTACAGAATAACAACACAGCGACATGGTGTCAACAATAGAATGCAGAGATGCCAAGGCATCTATTCGCAGGCTGACATGTAAGTATAAATGTACAGGTAAATGTGTAGTCTTGAACAAACTAAGGCCGACCACTCCTGAGACGTGTGGTTAATTAAAAAACCCAACCATTAAATAACACCGGTACCAACAGTCTAGGATTCAAATCCATATAAAAGCAACTGCCTTTAGAATTATATTTTAATATAATCTTAGGAAATCTGTAATTCGAAAATCAGCTGATTTTGTGATGAGTTTAACCACTAGACTAACCCGGAGGGTTAAACTTAATAATGGGTTTAAAATATGTGGTAACGAACTAATTAAGGTATTTTTATTTTCCAGTCTTCTTTCTTAAATAAATTTATTTATAGTACTTCCACTTTTGTATTTGTACACCGCATATTTTTAAATCTCCTGGTACGAAAACAAATGCTTTATTCATATAGAGTCAGAATATCAAGAAGTTCGTTAGAACTTTGCCGGTAAAAGTCCGCAGAACTGGACGGAACGGCGAAGTCAACGAATTATGTTTATAGTTCTAAACATGACCTAACCTAATCTAAAAGTGAAATGAAAATGGGGAAAAAGTTAAAAAATAAGAATGAAAACATTATATTTCAGTTGAATTAAATTTGTAATAAAGAATAATTTCAAAAAATACCTCGAATTTCTTAGACAACGTTATTTTCTTCCATTTGATGAACCGTGGGACTCGCATATGTCGCTTTTTCCTCAAAAAGGTGGGTTTACAAATCGCGCCGCTAGTAGCAGTACTTGATAGCTCTAGGTAGCGTACAAAAACTTGATAATATAGTTAAAATAATGAAATTTTTAAAGAAAATATACTACAGCTTATTTTAATAGTAAATGCTCTTATGCAAATGAAAGTACTTAAAATGCAACAATTTTTTTCCCATCACGTCATTAAAAAAAAAAATACAAGTATTAGTTTACAAGAGATTATAGCTGCTAATAAAACACAAAAAACACTTACAGTAGGAAAGTGTTGCAAATGTGGCAACAAAGATTTGTTACATAAAACAGAAATTCGATCGGTAAAATTTTTATTTTACAATTACAACTATTTGAACTAATAGATGAAGAAATTAAAAAAAAAATCATTAAATAATAATGTAAAAAGTGTGTCCACAGATACGATAAAAATCTAGGGTTACACTTACAAAGTAATAAGTGCAATATTACACCACGGATCTTCGATTCGTGAAGGTCATTATACTAGTTTTATTAAAAAAGGAAAAATATGGTATGAAATAAATGATATGCCTATCGACAAAACAAATTGGCTAAGAAATTCAAAAAAAATGTTTGTTCTAGAAAGGCAATAAATTTTAATAATAAATCGATAAGATAACAATCAGTAATTCATAAAAAAATAATAGAATACTCAAATAAAACGCACTGATATAAAAAAAAATTACATTGTCATTGTAAACCGTACGGTAAGAGACTCACAGATATAATTTATTCCGCTCAAAAAAAAAATTCTGTAATATAAATAAATCTGTTTTTAACAAAATGATACTGATATCAAAAAAGTTAAGACACTGTATTTCTAGTAACAAAATCTGTTATTAATTTAGAATTTTGTTAAAAAAAAATACATGTTAAATATATGAACTAGACAATAGAAATTAAAAATACAATAATAGATAATAAACAATATATTTAAGCGTTCCATGTAATAAGCAAAAAATAGAAAAATTTGTTACAAAACTCCTATCAGCCCGATTTCATTTATACGTAATATATATCGCATTTTCAGAAAAAAATACAATTTTGTGATTATTCGTTGTTTAATAAGTGAAATCGGGCCGATAAGAGTTTCGTAACAAATTTTTCTATTTTTTGCTTATTATATGGAACGCTTAACATTGCTTATTATCTATTGTTGTATATCTATTGTCTATTACAGGTCTATATTTAACAGGTATTTTTTTTAACAAAATTCCAAATAAACAAATTTGGATAATAGAAATGTAGTCTTACCTTTTTTTATATCATTATCGTTATGTTAAAAACAGTTTTATTTACATTACGGATATTTTTATTTTTTGAGCGGAAGAAATGATATCTGCGAGACTCTTACCGTACGGTTTACAATTTCATTGTATTTTTTTTTTTATTAATTATACAGATAAAAGAATAGTAGAAAGAAATATCTGTACCCTTCATTTACTCTTTAAAAAACGGTACTAGACTGTAGTACGGAGGACGAACCTTATTCGAATAATGTGCCACTTAGTTGAATATTTGATTTAACCTACTGTACTACTTCCTATTCGGTTACTTAATGAGCATGGCATCCATGATGTACTTCTATATGTTTGATTAATATGATTTTTCTATGTTATGTTATTAGAGAGATTTACATTTAAAGAAAGAAAGTTATGCTATTAGAAAAATTTCTACATCGGAGTAGAAAGATTTATTTTATGATTAGTTTTTATGAATGTTTCTATTTAATTTAGAAACAAAGTGAAATGAATTTTAGATGTAGGACAGAACCTACAGAAGCTGACAACACAGATGTTGAACTTTTCCGTCACACGGCTCCGGGAAATTCCTACGACTGTGGGTTGTTTCTGATGTGCGGCTTACACACACAAATTAATTAAAAATATTTCTCATTTTATTTAAATATAATGATTTCTCGTTTATTTAATTAAATGATTATAACTAAAGCGCGCGCGAATACCGTATTAATTCGCGCGGGTATGGCGATACTGCCGGCACTAACTAATGTAATTTCACAACATACATAGAACAAATTTCGTTTGTACGGTCGGCAGACTGGTGTAGCGGCAAGGCTTAACGCACCAGGTACCGAGTCAACCGGGTGATCTAACTCTAGACCCAGCCAGACCAAGTTACGTTTTCACACTTTAAATATTATTCATTTTCCGGACTCTGTGGCGCGAGTTGTAGCGTCTCGGCCTTTCATCCGGAGGCCCCGAGTTTGAATCCCGGTCAGGCATGGCATTTTCACACGTTACAAAAATTGTTATTCAGCTTATCCTCTAAAGCAATACCTAACGGTGGTTCCAGAGGTTAAAAAAATTATTTATTTAATTCTACCGCTACCCTGTGACATTACAACATAGCAGTAGTTCAGAGCATTTTTAATGCAATGGAAGTGCGATTTCGCAAAATTTTCTTTCCAAAATATTAATATTTATTAATTGTTATCAAATGTGCCTAAGAAAAATATGATCTTAATTAAATGAAATCTTGAGATATTGAGGGTGACCTTGTTCAAACAGCCTACCCTCGTGACCTTTTAAATTGAAAATTTAATGACATCAATGCTTCATATGTAGAAGTAATCTAACCACGTTTGGTGAAAATCGGTCCAGTAGTTCTGGAGATATAAGGTGATATGCACCGAAAACCGAATACACACGCGCACGCCCGTACATACAAACAGCTGGAAACTTTTACACGCGTTTACAAGCCGTTACTTTTACGCTGAACCCATCGGGTTGGTCTAGTGATAAACTTATCATCGCAAATCAACTGATTTCGAAGTCGAGAGTTCTAAGGTTCAATTCCTAGTAAAAACACTTTTTTTTATACAGATTTTAATACTAGATCGTGGATACGCTTATTCTTTGGTGGTTGGGTTTTAATTAACCATACATCTCAGGAACGGTCGACCTGACTGGACAAGATTACACTTCAGTTACATTCATACATATTCTCCTCCTCACTTAAGTAATACCTTACGGTGGTTCCGAAGGCTCAACAGAAAAAGAAAACATATTGAAAATCCTTATCCATTAAATAAAATTGAAAATAATAATTTTCGATTTTATTTTTACTTTTTTAAGGAATAAAATCTCCACGATGATAAAATCGATATATTATGTGGTATTTCTGGTAATCGTTTAGCGGGAATAATATTTTTTGACCGGAGTGTCAATACAAAAGTGTGCCGAACAATTTTCACAGAATTAAATTCGGTTAATAAATCGTAAAAAAGAGTACGGCTTCTTTCAACAAGATAAAGCAACACTTCACAAATAAAACGATTCATTATCAGGAATACACGCGGCTTTTACAGAAGAACAAACTATAAGCAGAGTGCGGTGACCTGCGCATTCCTCATTTGTGAAATTGCGATTCTTTCTTTCGAGCCTATTTGAAGGATAGAGTTTACGAATCAAATCCTCACACTATCGATGAACTTAAGGCGAACATACAAAAAGCAATCGACGGCATCGACTACATTGCATCAGGTGATTCATTGTGATCACTCGAGCACAAAGGTGCATTGCTACACAGAGGACTCGCTAAGTAAAAATATGGTAAATTTGTAAACGTTTGATAATATAAATACAGAATTTAATTTACGTATTCATTTTTTTTTTTAATTTCATTCTTAAATTGTTATATGTCGCAACTGTGTTTAGCCTGTAGAGGTTTAATTTTAATTTGCTAACAAGGTTTGTGTATATTATTGTAACCTGAATATTTTACAACTAAACCTGTAAGAGTAAATCCATAAGTTATTTATAAATTACTGTTTTAAATTATATTTTTCTTGTATTTATTTATTTAAAGTAAATTTACTATAATGTTTATATTTGCAGTCAACATTCCAAAGTGAATATCCAGTTTTACTTTCACCATAATTAATGAAATATTTATGTTAGAATATAGATAGCAAAAGTACATAAGTATATTAGAAATATTTTATTTTTAAATTTCTTGTAACTAATGCATTTCATTACAACATAATATAAACTAATGATCTTGTATTATTGCTGGTTGAATGTAAAGTATAGTCCATTATTAATTAAAAAATACATAACTTTTCTTGAATAAAACTTGTTTATTCATAGATTAATGGTGATGACACGTAATTCAGATTTTTACTTCCTTGTAGGAAATACAGGATGTCTGTGATCGCGAAAAATTTCGGTTTTCAGATTTCAACGGAAATATTCATTTTGACCATTCCTGAAACCACTTTGACTAGTTTCGGCGCGATGTCAAGCAGTCGTTTTTGAGTGATGTCTATACGACGTATAGACATCACTCAAAAACTAAACCTGTAAACACTTTCATTAGATGTCTATACGTATGTATAGAAGACACCACTCAAAAACGAATAGCTGTAGAATATTGAAATTTTGGATTTACGACTGCTGTAACATCTAGTTGTGCACCTCCCCTTTTGATTGCAATCGACTGGACCAAAAGTGTCCAAAAGAAATTTGGATTCTTCACTTTTCCTTAACTACAGTAATAAGCACTCAATGAGAGACTTTCAAATATATATATCATTAGTGGTACTTATTTTCATTGGTTCCACAGTTATGCTCGAATCAGACTTCATTTACTTTGTTCTTTTCTTAACTTTTTTTAAAATTTAACTATATTGATTTATTAATAATTATTAACCTCTGATTGTAAAAAAATTACAATAATTATTCAATTACAAAAAAAATGAAAAAAGTAATAAAAGTCATGTAATGTCCACATCAGATTTTTTTACAAGCAATTAGAAAAGGGTTTGTCTTAAATTACCATCTTTCGTAATCACCAGGTTCTTAGGTATGTGTGAATCGTTCTCTTTGACAGTTCTCTACAGACTCCTTACCTCATTACGCATTCGTACAGACTCAAAAATCTTTCATTTCACGTCCGGCGACACAGCTGGTTCTAAACGAGGATATTTACGTAAACCCTCAGCCACTGTATGAAAAGTTTAATCTGTTAGCCGTAAGAGTACAACTTCACTCCAGGCTATCATCTTGGAGGTCCGGTCTGCTGTAAAAAGCATACGTCCTGACAAATCGGATGCGTAGTGTCTGCACAGATTCCAGGCCTCTACTCACCAAAGCTTTCAGGGCTCCATGCACCCATATATATCGGTATTAAGGTGCTTAATCATAATATACGTGAGCAATCGCGTGAAGCATGTTGACACATGCTGTCACATCGACCCTGGCCACCACAAAGGTGGTGTAAGTGTTTCCAAAATCTTATCATATTTTACTTGATTTGCTGGTCACCAAAGTCGGGTCAATAGAATGATCACATTTTTGAGGGAAATAACTGGTGCCCCGTTAAAACCAGTAATATGTATTATACTTATGTACAGCTGGTATTAAACATAGCTGGTATGTTCATGGCGGTTTCTCTATCTCAAGGCTGTATTACTATTAACCTGGATAACTGTCTCTTGCTGCTGCGTCTTTTTTGTTAGGACTGAACTGTGAATTGCGTTCCAATCCTTATAGATCAATTTTGAATATCATTACTTGAGCTATCCTTGAAAGACCAGCAATGTTCTTCCGGCGCGGTTCCCCTTCAATTCACTGAAAGCCTTGCGATGCCTTTCGATCTAGCAGGAATACTCCTCATGGAATCCTAGTTATTGGAGGATGCAGTGTACCGGTCATTGAATTTAGGTTTTATAGACTTCATTCCTCCCATTTTCGTCTTGCATCGGCCAAGTCACGGTTTGGTCGGAGGCTTATCTTCAGCTAATATCTTTATATATGAAATTCCTTACATTTATTAAGCTGGATTATTGACGGTTAATGGTTATAAGTTGTTCTTGAGTTTTTATCAGAATTTTTATTGTAGTTTCTGTAGCGTTTTTAAGGTATTTTTTTCTCATATAAAGGTAATTAAGAATCATCTAAAAATTAAAAGTTTGTTTCAAATTTGTCTCAAAAATTAATGATGGTAGAAACGTACACTGAAAAATGTAACCTATAAATTGAATAGAAAAATATATATTATTTTTTTTAAAAATGTGTTTTCTCCTAATGTGCAACACTATGTTGCACATTTTATGTTGTATGTTTTATTTTAATGATTACTCACTTTCATTAGTCATTTATATATATTTATTTATTATATATAATCTTTCTTTTCATACTTGTTCTTGTAGATCTGCTTCCGTATACAGGTTTATACTTCAGGTTAGTATAACTAAACTGTTTATCATTGTTTATTCTAAAGGAATATACTAGATACTTGTAATTATATATCTTAGAGTGCTATTGTTAAGTTTATACCCGTATATATACATAAAGCAGATCTAAACCTATCAAGTATAATTACTGAAAAAAAAAACACAGTAACTAAATATCATGAATTTTTAAAAATAAAAAATCTATAAGTAGTAAATAATCAATATACATTTGTTGCAATTGTATTTATTTAACGAGAAAAAATGATAATACTATAATCTACAGAAGATAAATATATTTAGTTAACACATTTCATACAATATTAGACCACTTTACATACAGGTACTTCCCGCTGTAGGAAGAGCTCCAAATCTACGTAGTTTATAGCGAATAAGACACCGCAAGAACACCACCATCACCAACTACTGTCGGGAACATCGTACGATCTGTAGTGCAAGGTATATCCAACAAAATCTTGTCTCAATAGGAATTTGTATGAAGCTTTTCTAGCGTCTTATTTAAGCTTTTCCAACAGCATGATGAAAATCTCATTTCGCTCCATCTTTGACTAAGTTGAAAGAATGAATCCATCGATCCATTCGTTGGTTTTATATCAAATACTGAAGTTCGTAGAGAAAACGTATCGACCGATCTCTTCCCTCTAAACTCTATTGTTGGTTAGATGTAGTACTTGGAAATGAAATCGTTGATTTATCTCAAGATGAAGTTTTAGTATCACCGCAACCCGAAGTGACCGAGGTCTTTCCTGTCGACCATCGGCATCATCTTGGGAAATTCGCCGTACTCAGTTTCCGTTTCAAGAACAGTTTCCGTTCTTGAAAAAATAGAGCATCCCGTTATTGAAACGGACCGCCCCGTCCACGTCCGCTGTTATTCCCGGAAACAGATTGGAAACTAATTTCTTCCTGGCCGTCGCAAAGGTGCATCGTCTATCTCAGACTCGTAGACCTTGTTGTGGATGAGTCTTCCCGGTGTATGTGTTCACGACCCTTCGATCTTACAGGGTTGGGCGATATTGAAGTGGGTACACGCATTCTTCGAATAACCTCCGATCGACTTGTCTCTGAAGGTCGAATACGTACAAACGTTTGCCCGCAAACATCACGATATCTCCGTCAGGCCGTTGGCACAGCATGTCTGCTTTCCCGAATGAACTGTGGAGAAACTTCAACTTGTCAGTGATCATCAGTGGTCTGTTGTACTTTCGGTGTCGTGTTTTTCGTCGATCATTTACAACAGTTTCTTGTACACGTCGTAGAGTTTCCCGTTAACCAGATAAAGGCTCTTACCGCCCTCTTATTAGATTAGTTTCGTCACGGATTTAGCAATTTTATAAAATTTTATTAATAATCTTATAGCTTTATCAGTATTCATATAACCAGTTTTTAAATCAAACAATTTGTTTCTCCCTATGTATACGTTTTTAGTCCAAGCCAACATCTCTGATTGTACAACGTGCAGAACATATTTCGATGAGAGTCAACAAACTTTCACTATTACGATAAATGTTACTTATTAAATTACCAAAACTATAAAATATAGCGCAAAAAATTCAAATACGAGAAAGAAATTGCAGTGATAAAAAATTTCGGTGAAAATTCATATAAAAGTACCAAAAATTTGTTTTATTTTTGTTCATATTTTATTATTGGAAGATAGAAATTCCAAATTTATTCTTAAATCTACTCATCGGCACAAGTAAAATTTTACTTTTTTTTGGAATCAGACATGGTTACTAAAGTACTGAAGATATATTTTTTACAACGATCGACGAGCGGTAAAAGCTGAGCGATTGATGTACCTGGATGTAAATTCAAAAATGTGAAATATTTCATTATGAGTTAATAATTTATCGTGCACTAGAAAATTGGCACAGACAGAGAAAATATAATCCTTTGATAGTGAAGTGAAAGAATTAGAACGAGTTGTCAAGAAAAAAGAAATCTACATATTTAAAGCATTGCCAAAACTTTAAAGCCAGTAATTGGAAAAAAACAGAACTTGTCAGAAAATTGATAAAGCTTAGCAAATCAAAATTATTCTCTCAAAAACCGACGATTTTTTTTCTGGGTGGAAAGTGAACAAGAAAATTTCCATTGCAGTCATAAATGCGATTTCTAAGTTAGATGATATAGCAGAAAAATGCCGATATTTCACGGCAATTGACAAATATTTTCCTGCTTCAGTATGATTTTGCTGTTTCATTCTTTAGCATTGATGGAGGTATACTAAACGGAACGGAAGAATAACGGTCGGGGGATACGTATCAACCCCCATAGTTTCAGGTTCTGAAATTTTGAATTTCAGAACCTGGATAACTGTCTCTTGCTGCTGCGTCTTTTTTGTTAGGACTGAACTGTGGATTGCGTTCCAATCCTTATAGATCAATTTTGAATATCATTACTTGAGCTATCCTTGAAAGACCAGCAATGTTCTTCCGGCGCGGTTCCCCTTCAATTCACTGAAAGCCTTGCGATGCCTTTCGATCTAGCAGGAATACTCCTCATGGAATCCTAGTTATTGGAGGATGCAGTGTACCGGTCATTGAATTTAGGTTTTATAAACTTCATTCCTCCCATTTTCGTCTTGCATCGGCCAAGTCACGGTTTGGTCGGAGGCTTATCTTCAGCTAATATCTTTATATATGAAATTCCTTACATTTATTAAGCTGGATTATTGACGGTTAATGGATATAAGTTATTCTTGAGTTTTTATCATTATTTTTATTGTAGTTTCTGTAGCGTTTTTAAGGTATTTTTTTCTCATATAAAGGTTATTAAGAATCATCTAAAAATTAAAAGTTTGTTTCAAATTTGTCTCAAAAATTAATGATGTTAGAAACGTACACTGAAAAATGTAACCTATAAATTGAATAGAAAAATATATATTCTTTTTTAAAAAAATGTGTTTTCTCCTAATGTGCAACACTGTTTTATAATAAATAATAGGGATCCGCATTTATAATTTTTTAAATCCTTCAGTAGTAGTAAATCGAATGGATTTTGGTGTACGTAATCTTCACGTGAGTAATAACCGATTCTAGATTTTTCGAAATTCAACCTTCAAATTGGTGAAGATATGTAAAAAAATCTGCATCTGCCTCCTGTTACTTGACTAAAAAACAAAAAAGAATGTTATTAAATGAGAAACGAAGTTCGGCTACCTTCTGCTAGTGTTTCCGGCTTACTCTAAGAACCGGGAAAAATACAGTTCTACCCTTAGCTATAAATAATATTTTTAAGATGAAAGCCGACTATTTTGAAACCCGCATTCTTAAGATCACTTAAAGTTTCGGGTCCTGTACTGACTGACAAAAACTGTTGCTCTGAAGAAATTACAAATACACTGATAGTTTTAATACTTGAGTATTGATTAAACCTTGGTAAACATTCATTTTTTTCAGCTTGATGATAAAAAGTTTAAATGAAAATGATATATTTATGAAAGTTGAAAAAGGAAAATATTACAGCAAAACACTATTGACATAACAATTGTTTGTCATAGTGTATGTAAAATCTACAGGCGGGTCCTACCTACAAGCTGCCGCAAGTAGAGGCAGCTTCCTCTAACCTGCTCTTATAACACGGCATGCGGAACACCTGCTACTGGTTGTTACAAAAGTATGGTTACGTGCTATTTAAAAATAATTTTCGTAAATAACTACGCCATGTCAAAAACCTTAGTTTAACATATTTGAAAAAAAAAATACATATACTTTCAAGAAATAGATAAATAAATTACTTCATATACATCTTGAAAAAATATTAGGCACAAATAATTTTATTTGTAATAAATTACCCAGAACATATTTCGTTACTATAATAGTAACGTCATAATTGGATACGGGGCAAGTCATTGCAAATGGATGTGTCATTTGGAAACTTTAGCTGCTGGTGAGAAGAAAAGTCGCTGAGTAATGTTAAGAGCAGTGGAGGGGATTTCACAGAGCACTGCTGTGACCCGCCTTTAGATATTACATACACTGTAGCATTTGAATACTCAAAACTTATCAAAGTTAAATGAACGAATTAATATTTAAAAATTAAATATTTAAATTAGTTGATATTAACAATGTAATTTTTTTGGGGGAATTGGGGATTCAAACCACGAAATATTCATCATGGATACGCTATAAAATTTCCACCGGGCAAATGACCACAGGTGTACTGTCGGTTGATGTCTACTCTTTCATAAAAAAATTTAAATTATTAGAATTAAATCAATTTGGTACCACTATCCTTAATTTTACCAAAATCACTTGTTTTAGTTTCTTTAATAAACAGATATGTCTTAGCTGAAGTAAATCATAAATACGTCAAATTTATTTTTTTTTTGTTTATATTAGCTTCTGATAATTCAATACAACCGTTATTATTATACTACATTCCAGCAGGAATGTATTAATATAATTATTTAATTGCTAAGGAGCAATATTCCTTAAAGCTATTAATTTTTTTTAGATTTTTTTCCATCATTTTCATATTTGGACATGTAGAGTACCATTAGTACGTGAAAAACTAAAACGAATGATTTTGGAAAATTTAGGGCATCAGTGTAATATTGCTAAATCTAAAAATCTAAAAATTGCTAAATCACACTGCAAATAATTGTTACGTACTTCGAATTTGGAGATCCCTCGAAGACTGAGTACAGTGACCAACAACGTTAGCTGGACAGCTTCGCTTCCGATCACTGGCGTTTCCCTCTGGTGCACTCCTGGCGCCCGTCGGATGCAGTCTCCCCCTCATCCCGACGAACTTCCACCCCATTCTACGGCATTCCCAACCTCTAGTACTGTATTTATAGCACACTTTGGACGAGCCGCTTCCCCCACCATACGCGCCCCGACCGATACCACCCGCCCAACGACGCCTACCCAGCGATCCTCCTGGCGCCCGTCGGGTGCAGTATCCCTCATCCCGACGAACTTCCACCCCATTCTACGGCTTTCCCCACCTCTAGTACTGCACTTATAGCACACTTTGGACGAGCCGCTTCCCCCACCCAACGCACCCCGACCGATACTCCGCCCAACGCCTCCCACCCAGCGGCCCTCCTGCCGCCCGTCGGGTGCAGTATCCCTCATCCCGACGAATTTCCATCCCATTCTACGGCTTTCCCCACCTCTAAGTACTGCACTTATAGCACACTTTGGACGAGCCGCTTCCCCCACCCAACGCGGCCCGACCGATACCCCGCCCAACGCCTCCCACCCAGCGGCCCTCCTGGCGCCCGTCGGGTGCAGTATCCCTCATCCCGACGAACTCCCACCCCATTCTACGGCTTTCCCCACCTCTAGTACTGCACTTATGGCACACTTTGGACGAGCCGCTTCCCCCAGCCAACGCGCCCCAAACGATACCCCGCCCAACGCCTCCCACCCAGCGGCCCTCCTGGCGCCCGTCGGGTGCAGTATCCCTCATCCCGACGAACTTCCACCCCATTCTACGGCTTTCTCCACCTATTGTACTGCACTTATAGCACACTTTGGACGAGACGCTTCCCCCACCCAACGCGCCCCGACCGATACCCCCAGCCCAACGCCGCCTACCCAGCGATCCTCCTGGCGTCCGTCGGGTGCAGTATCCCTCATCCCGACGAACATCCACCCCATTCTACGGCTTTCTCCACCTATTGTACTGCACTTATAGCACACTTTGGACGAGACGCTTCCCCCACCCAACGCGCCCCGACCGATACCCCCAGCCCAACGCCGCCTACCCAGCGATCCTCCTGGCGTCCGTCGGGTGCAGTATCCCTCATCCCGGCGAACCTCCACCCTATTCTACGGCATTCCCCATCCCTAGTACTACACTTATAGCAACTTTGGACGATCCGCTTCCCCCATCCAACGCGTCCCGAGCGATACCCCGCCCAACTATCCCTCAATCTGACGAACCTCCACCCCTTTCTGCGGCTTTCCCCTGTCTAGTACTGCACATCATCCGCCTTGTTACTGCACTCTCAACCCCATCCTGCGGTGTTTCATCTCCGCTGATAGAACTCGTTTAACTTCACTTCCCTCTGCGGCGTCACTAGCTGAGATCAAACGCCGAACTTCACTCTCCTTTGCGGCGTTTCCTCTTTGCTGGCAGAACCCGCTGATCTTCCCTGTTGACAAAACCCGCTGAACTCCACTCCCTTCTACAGCATTAATCTCCTCTGCAATGACAGAAGCCGCTTATCGTCTCCGCTGTCCGCTGAACTCCTAAAAAAATAAACCACAAAAAACCATGAGAGCTAGCTTAATAATCCGTTATCAGTTAGTACAAAAATTTGTACTAACATTTGTATTTTAACATTTCATACTGCATCTGCATTAGATTTACACAAATGTATATAATTATCAGTCAAAAAAAACATGTTACGAAAATTAGGGTTTCAGAAAATTATTAATTTAAAATATAGAATAAAACAAAAAAAAATAATATTCAAAAATACTAAAAATTGATTTAATTTGTATTATTTTTTAAATATTATACTACTTTGTGGATATATTTAATAAAAATATGTAAATAATATTAATTCGTTAATTTAACTTTTCAATATATCAAGATGATATATTAAGTTTTAAAAATTCAAATGCTAACAAACAATTGTTATCTGACAATGGTTTTGCTGTAATATTTTTCCATTTCAACATTATTAATTTTATGTATATTGAAAATATATATTATTAAAAAATACAGTTTCAATTCAGAATGTAATTATTGGTTTCTTTAACTGAATAATATCTATTCAATATATTTAGCACCTAATTACTGAAAGATAAATTAATAAATTATAAAGTACGGAAAATATTATTTTTTATAAAAAAATATTAGGTTACAAAAAATGTATAGGTTACATTTTTCAATGGTTATTACGTAGAAGTTTTTACCCTTATTAATAACGAACTAAGAGTAAATTTTAAATTATTGATAATTCGAAGTATATTACATCCTGAAAGTACACCTTAAAGCGATCAAGAAATATCAATTAATTATTTAAATCAGTTCACCCGGTGAAATGAAGTCAAAGTGAAATTTTTACGGCGTTGAATCATGTAGTTTTCACATCCAACGTAAAAAAAAAAACATTCGGTGCGAAAAACATGTTTTTTATAGGTTTTAAGTACAACTTTGTTAAATGACTAACAAATGAATAAATTTTATTACCAAAACTTGCAGAGAATTCTGAGAAAACTGATGTAATAAAATCTGCGAAAAAAAACTTTTATCATTAAAAACAAAACAGAACAAAACTTAACAATAAAATTTGATTGAATCTGTAAAAATTAAAAATATATGTTTTTTGTACAGTAAATTTAAACCTTTGAAAGAGTAAAATAAAATAGTCACTGTGTTAATTTAGACAATACTGTATTAATTTAGAAAAAAATGCTCGAAGATTCCATACCATTGGCATCGATGCACTTTTCAATCAGTTTCCTTACATTTCCTGTTGCCAGCTAATGATTGGTGAGGGCGCCCTCAATCGCGTACCTCGATGAGAACAACAGCATTGAGAATGCGAGCAATGAGTGTTACGTGTGCCTATACTTTCTGCTTGCATACCTCGCATTTAACCATCCCCATAAACAATAATTAAGGGAGTAAATCTAGGTTATATAGGGCCGGTGATATAGGTAGCCAATTTACCAGCCCTCTACGTCCAATTTATTTAACAGTAAAATTTTCACCTAAGAATTGTCTTAATTCATTCGTGAAGTTGATAGTACAATATAAGAAATTCATTGTTTACAAATTCCGGATAATTTCTTTCGTTGTTCTAGCATGCGGGTTTTCTTCAGACTAACAATACGTATTCCGTGTATACAACATTACGAGTAAAAGTAGCTTCGTTCGAAAATAAAATGAATGAAATTATTATTAATCCGTTGAAAAAACTGCAGTCGTCTGCTGTAATCACTAAGCTGGAGGTGTTGAAACATGATAAGGACGCAATCCGTAATGATGTTAAGTCATCCATACAATATTCTCTGGAATATTGAGTCATGTAGAAATTTTTAACGTGCTCTTAATAGGATTAACTGTTACCTAGTTGTAGCACCTGAAGAATGTTTCCTCTTGCATCACCGGATATCGGTTGACGTTCAGATGAAACATGTGACAAGTGTTATTTTCACGAAGATTATTAAAAACTGTACGAAAATACTTTACGGTACAAAAATACTACACAACTTTATTCTCAAAAATAATTTAATGTAATCGGTTTCCACCGCTCGTGAAGACAACAAACAACAAGAATAAAGCAATTTATTCATCGGAGTGTAGTGAATATATATGAATATAATTTTATTTGCGCGCGCGCGCACGTTATATGCTTTATGAAGTAAACTTATTAACGTATTAAAAGGTGAAGGAAAAATTAAATTAGTAAATAATGGTCTACGATCATACGCATTATATACAAAATAATAATTGTGCTGGTAAGTAGAAAAATAATATAAAATTTTGCGCGAAATAAATCTTATTTAGAGAAAATAACACGAAAGGAATATTTGGGCGTGATCCCTGAATTATAAGGTGATCCTTTATTACTATTGTAACAAAATCGGTATAGCGGGCCTGACTAACGGATTCCTACCGATTAATATGAAAATAATGATTGGAAGAATTCAAAAAAAGGACAAAAAGGAGAACCCTTTTTGCAAAGGTATATGTCCATTTAACAATTGTATTTTGTTATACTGCCCGCTAACACAACGGACAATGTACGGTGAGAAGAGACCAGGTTTGAAATTCATAGGAATAAAATCCTCGGTCGACTGTTCTCACGCTTCGACTCGGGTCCGTTTCGGCAGGTAAATAGGCTAGCAGTATAAATAGCCCGGTTAGACCGGTTAAAAATCAATTCGGCGGTATTAAAACCAGCCTGCGAGGCGTTACGGCGTCGAACAAATCCAAGTATACAAGAAATACCATCGGTCTTAGTATTTCTACTATCGGTGTTTCTGAGGCTCGTGGCGTCACCTTAATCGTAACAAACTGGATATTCTCCTCGCTGGACAGACTTCTCGTCTTGTACACTCGTCTCGCAGACTCACACCTGTGACTTTCCTCGCTGGACCGTCGTCGTAACGTATCGCTGGACACACACACAGCCCATCTTCGCTGAACTCCTCGCAGAACTGCCCTTGCGGTATCGACGCCGTAACGCCTCGCAGACTGGTTCTAATTAGACAACAAACGGGATTTGCAAGTGAATTTTATAAGATTGTTTGTTAATATAAAAGTAGCGGTTAAAAAGTGTTAAATCTAGCGGTTTCTTTTGTTAACGGGTCTGAATACTAGTTTTCTGTTTATATACCTGGGATAAATTCCGAACGATTATTTATTTTGAACTCTGTCTTATGTTATTGACATTTTTATCACTATTTGATGTGTAATATTTTGAGTGTTATTGATGTCATGTAATTATCGTTTACTACTATTATCCAGACTATTATTGTGGTTGTAATTTAATATTTGTGTTGTCAACAGCCTCTCAATATCCTGATCGAGCCGCGCGGAACCATATGCGACACTATTTTGCTACAAAGTTATACAAAAATTTTACGTAAACAGTAAACCAGATGATTTTCAGAATGAAATATATATTTTCAACAGTTTTGTTCAAAATAAAATGGTCTGATTTAAAATTAATTCAAATAGGTTTCTTTTTTAATCCTACGCCTTGATTTTATGGGGTCATGCGACGTCCAGTTGCCCAATACACTTCACCGTCACTCTTTGCTTTTGTTCTAACGTCTAGTAATTCATGATAGGTCGACAGATGTGGGGCTGTCAGACCTTTGTCGACACAGTGGGCATGTTGCTGATTCGGCGACTGCAATGCGGTGGAGGTGGCTATGGAGATAGTCGTGACATCTTCATTTAAAACTGTGCAATAGTCTCACTCCTTGGAAGATCTACTGGCACTCACCCTTTTACTCTAGCCGCCATTTCTACTCCAACTCTCCCATGATTGACGAGTTGATTAATTTTTTGCCGTCACAAAAGGTATTGGCTTATCAGGCTGTTTCTTTCTCTCACCTTCTTTAGCCAATTGACAGCTTTTTCATTGTCTGACAACCCAAAGTGTTCTAAAATCAACTCCTCAATCATTCCTGTCAGATTAACTTGATTTGTGGAAGAGCAGGAAAACGACTTTCTGCGGTTTGATCTTTTTTATGGATTGCAAGGCGAGAAAAACTGCTCTGACTGCGCCGTCAAAGTTACTGTCTAGGTTCCCCGCAGGCTCTGATAACTGGAAAGCTTCTGTATAAGCTCCAGTCCCTCCATCCTTTCTTGCACTATTTGCAGAACAGTCTGTGAACACGTGTAACCATAGGGGTGAGCTGTATAAGCTCAGAATTAAAGCTAGAAACGAACGAAACACCTTTTAGTTTTTATTAAAGGATCCAAAAATTATTAAATTTTCAAATAGCTTATTTTACAAACAGAGAACCTGTAATAGCAAATGTTTTATGTTAAAAACTTAACTTTAAGAGTTTTACAGAAACCGTTAGGTTCACTTATGCGTAATAAAAATCCCAGTTCACTAGAAGGTGCTTTAAGCAAGTTAACGAGTGATTTTCAATTTAAAATAAGTAAATGTAATTCTAATAGTAGTAATAATTGATTTGTAAGAAAACGCGCTTCAATCAAAAATCATAATTTTACATTTAACCAGTACCGAATCCCGCAACATTTTAATTCAAACCAAAATTACCTTCAAAAAAATTCAATAACTCGGAGATTACCTTACAGAAATCCCAATTCGATTGTAAGACCGCATTTTAACCAAGTAACAAGCAAATGTTAAACGACGACTACCCTTTCAAATTACAATCCGAACTACAGATTCAAGAAATACCCATGAGTATACAAGAAATTCAGTAGAATTTCTAAACAAATATTTTAAATTACATCAAACGTCAGGAAATAATATTAGTAACGCACGAGCGACGAATTTGCATCAAACAGCGGAAAAATATGCGGACCTTTCCCGGGAAGTGGATAATCTCACTTTACAAAATAAAATTGGTTTACAAAATAATACCAAGCTGAAGAATTTGAAACCGATCATTTTTTAGAGTAAACGAACATAGGAACTGTTTTTTCAATTATGAATTTACATTCGGAAATTAATGACGGCTATAAAGTCGATCCACGAACTAGATTTATATGATACTATTCGATACTGGAAGAATTAGATCTTTTGTAAAGAAATTTATTGGATTTGAATACTTTAAAGAGTGTCTAGGTAGAGACCATTTCTAAGTAATCAAGGTACGTCGAAAGAAGAATTTTCTACTTTAATATCATTATTATGATGTAACCAATGAATATAAATGTATAATTATTTTAAATACTTTATAAATAAGTAATTAATAAATATTTTATTTTTATAAAAATTTTTATTTTTTATTAGGACTAGATAATTTGAAGGAAATGAAAATTAGATTTTATAAAAAAATTAATTATACTAATGCCTATATATTATTTTAACACAAGTTAAGAAATGCGAACAAAGAGCACATCAGTTAAAAAAATAAGTCACATAGTGCAGGAACGCATGACGCGAAATGTTAAACTTACTGTCTGTTAAAAATAATAATTGCAATTGCAGTTTTTAAGATGCGCTCTTAAAAACAGCAATTGCAATGATTGTTTTTAAATTGGCATATCCTGTTTCTAAGTTGAAACTTACATTTTAAATAAGAGCAATTTTAACGCATATTTATTCACATTTGGAAGTATTTTTATAAAAACTGAAATCTGAAATACTGTATATTGTCAAAAAGTAGAGTATTCAAGCTTTTAATTTTTTTATTCGTTTCTCTAAGCCTCTTGGTTGGAAAGTTAAAGTATTTAATTTTTTATCATAGAATATAGGTGTCCCTTTAATCTTTTGTACTAATGTAGTAGGTATTTAATTTTAGTTTGAAATATCAGGAAAACAATTCTTTCCAGCTATCGCTTTTCTAGACCGCGAACGCGGTCCCAATTTCCCGAACGCGGTTTCCGAACGCTCCCAATTTTCTGTGGTGCTTCAATCGCCCTCCCCTTAAGGCCTCCAGCGCTCACAAGGCTAACACCCACTTAGCGAACGAATCGCTTAGATAGTAAATGTGGTGATAAAATGTATTCTAAGTATTTACGTTATTTGAAATATCACATCAAGAAATAAATTTTGAAAAATCTGTTATTCAATCTATTAATACAAAGAATTGTAAATATATTTCTTTAGAAGTTAATGAAAATTTAATTAAATGGATACCAGATGTAATACTTTTAGCAATTTTGCAGCAAAAGGAAAAAAATAAAAATTGTCAATTATAAAGAAACAATAACGAAAACCAACGAATATACCTTATTAATCCAAACAGTAGCAAAATTACACACAGAAATAACCGGCTACAATATGCAAATGAAAGTTGCAGGCATTCAAAATTTTTGGATATTAATGGATTAGATTTTGATCAGAATTTTTAGTAAACGTAAAAATAATAGATATAGATAAAATTAATTTGGATTAATTTGTCATCTGTTAGAAAACAATTGTTACTAATCAAATATCTATTTGGATTTTATTATTATATTTAATTTTAATAATTATTATTGTTTATGTAATGTACTATGAAATATTTAAAGAAGACCAGATCATCTTAGCCTGCTAATCAGCAGCCCCCGGATGTTCTATTTGAGGAAAAGGCGTTAGGATATAGTAGTTAGCATATGTAAGCATTATTTCTGGTATGTATTCCTGGAATAGCAGTTATTCAAAGAAACGTTTTATTATGTTGAAGCCTTTGTTTTTTATGTAATGTTTCTTTAGTCTTGGACTCACTTTGTTTGAATGAACATCTAACGTTATATTAAAGTTTTTAACTCACTTTTTTAAAATAGACATCTAACAATGTTTACTTTAAATTCTTGAACGTGGTTTATTGGAAGAAATATTTGACACAAATCTTGTATTCACTTTATTGTAGAAAGAATATCTATATCTATATCTATATCTGTATCTATATGTAAAAGAATTAATTTGTAGAATATAAAATAAAGTTTGTTTTTTTTTCAAATATATTATTCGTTAAGAAATAATTTTTATAAATGCAAAAGATAAAATGTTTTGTAAATTTATGAAGTTAAAAGTAGATTTTCAAACTTACCTTATTTTGCACATCCATTATCTAGAATATAAAATGTTAAAAAATATAAAATAATTACACACCTCTATCCACTGTTACTTATTTTGTTTATAATGTATTTGAGTTTATTTTAAATATTTCTCCAAATTATGAATTCCATGTCTTCTACTTTCAAAATGCTATAATGATTGTCAATGTTTATTTTTTATAATAATTTTTTAATGATTGCTATGATACAGAATTTATAAATATTTAATTGTTACTTTAATTTTTAACTTTGTTATATTTCCTTTTATTATTATTATTATAATAAAATATATATATAAGTGTTTCGAAGTTCTTCCGGGACTTTCCATAACCTATTCTACTCGTGAAAGTAATGGAAAAATTTCATACAAACATATGCCGAGTAATAGCTAGTGAAATATTTCCCAAGGATGTCAGCTATACCGGTGAAATGAGGTAGTTGGGCGTTTTTTAAGAGACAGAATTAATGATTTCTTACGGTCTTTGGTCCCAAAACCTTATCTGCAAAAGGTTTTTAGAAATATGGGGTGAAAACCAATAAATTTAATTAAAAACCCCTGTTTTTTATGTAAGAGACAGACTTATAGGCCACATACTAAGGCATCCTGGAATAGTCGCATTAATATTGGAAGGACAGGTAGAAGGAAAAAATTGTGTAGGCAGACCACGTTTGGAATATGTAAAACAAATTGTTAGGGATGTAGGATGTAGGGGGTGTACTGAAATGAAACGACTAGCACTAGATAGGGAATCTTGGAGAGCTGCATCAAACCAGTCAAATGACTGAGACAAAAAAAGAAAGTTTTTTATGTTTAACGTACAGTAACTTTGTTAAATGAGTGACAAATACATAAAAACTTTAGACAAAAGTTGTAGAGAATTTAATTCTGAACAAAATGGTATAAGATAAGTTAAATAAAACAAAGGAAAGTGTTAGAAAAATTCGAATTTAATTTAGAAACGGTACATTACTGAACAGTACTGGTGTTCAAATGAAGTAATTAAGAACTTGCCCTTGGTAATTACAGCTTATATTAATGATGTAGTCCAAATACGGAAAACTTTGTACTAGATCAGAAGTTTTAAAATAACTATTCTAAAATGGTTTCATGTATAATCTTTGATATGAAAAAAAGTTTAAAATGTTATTTGGATACATTTTCAAGATAACGTACGTCATAGAATATATCAAATCATTCTATAATTACAGAAGAGTAGATGATTGTAAGCGATTATTTCTGCCTTTCACACCGAAAATATTTATCCGACATGATTTAAAATATCTATTTTAATTTAATAAACATCTACTGTTTTTTTTTTCTAAAACAGATTAAATTTTGCTATAAACTAAAATGTTAAAATTAATTATTTAATTTATTAACTATATTTAGTGTGATGCAGATAGATACGATTTATTTTTCCAAAAGTAGAGAAGAAATAAATGAAGCACAAGAAAAGTGATCGACTCATTTGAAAATCCTTATACGAATAGTGTGAAGTTCATAAAAACTTACCAAAATGTGTTGAATGATCGGTGTAGTGTTTAGAATGCTGGATTCTAAATCAGCCGGTCTGAGGTTTAGTTCCTGGCAAAGGTCTGATATTTTTTCACCTATCATTTCATCCACCTTATTTTTCTTCTTAAAGTATATGAATTGCTTGTCTGAAATCATAATAAAAAATAAAAAAATTAAAATACAGTAACCTTTGGGGATTATTATTTAAATAACCAAGGATGTTAACGTCAGTGCAGCTACTTATCCTTTTAAAATTTTTCAAAATTAATAATGTGTTACAGATTATATGGTTTTCAAATAATTTATTAGCTAGTTTTAGCCTTTCTTCTTAACACATATTTGAAAAAGCTTCGTCAAAAGTTAAATTTTGAACATAAGACTCCCACATCTCAGTGGCGGATCCAGGGGGGCCATGGTCCCCCCCCAAAGGCTCGAACGCTTTGCATTTTGAGAACCCCGTTGAAAAGAATTTAAAAAAATGTACCAATACTATATAGTCAAATTAACTCAGTTGCAGCACTGTAATTAACATGAATATATATTTTTTCGTTTAATTTCTTTTTACTTCCTTGTACGAAGTAAAGGAGTATTGTGATCGCGAAAAATTTTGGTTTTCATATTTCAACGGAAATATCCATTTTGATCAACCCTGAATCCATTTTTACTAGTTTCGACGTGACGTATGTACGTACGTATGTATCTCGCATAATTCAAAAACGATTAGCTGTAGAATGTTGAAATTTTGGATTTAGAACTATTGTAACATGTAGTTGTGCACTTCCCCTTTTGATTGAAATCGACTGAACAAAAGATGTCCAAAAACTCTGGAACCATTAATTAATTAATTAATTTGGCTATAACCAAATGAAATTTTAATTAATGAAATATTTGGATCTTACAAGGAGAAGGCACATCGGTTGAGAATCAGACTTCATCTCCTTTTTTTATCTTTTTTTTTAATTTAAATATATTGATTTATTAATAATTATTAATCTCTGATTGTAAAAAAATGTTTACGATAAATAACAATTCTATAATAAGAATAAAAAAATATATATATGAAAAAATATCGGAAGTTATTAATGAAATAAAATGTTATGTACTTTTCATTTTAAAAATACATGTATACGTAATTTAATAGGCGTACAAGGAAGTCATGTTATGTCCACATCAGATTTTTTCTTTTAATATATCTTTTAGAACTTACCTACTAATGGGTAATTAATAGAGACTGACGTCAATTGCTCTAATGCATTTCATAACGACATGCAAATTGATATAGATCGCTTTGTCGGTCAATATGCTAAGATGCGTTATCATCGAAATGTATTTATTTTGTAAATAAATTATTATATTACTATTATTATTTTTGTATACGGGTATCGACTCCTACGGTCATTAGTCTTTGTCACATTTTTTAAAATAGGGTTTAAATCACCACCAGGTTTTTTCGTATTTTTTCGTCATATGTAAGGGTGTAAAGGGCCCTAAAATTTTATTTAAAAACACCAAAATAACAACGCAGAACATTTAAACACTCATATACGAAAATTCACTGATGACACTTTCAAGGTGTGAAGGTTCCTGATGCTAAAATGAAACAAAAAACTACTTCATTCAGAGATTACTTAAACACAACTTGAACTTGAATAAACTTATAAATACCGCTGGCGTTATTATAAGCAATAGTTGCTTATTAGATAAGCAACTATTTTTTCTTCTTTTCCATTTTCCAAATCAGCAGCAATATTATTTATTAAACCGAACCTCTTTCTGAGGTCCTCATATACGGTCCACTATTCCATTTGATGTTTGACTATAAGCAGTTTATTACGAACACCGCACATTGGACTTTCTTCGTCTGTTAACAAATATGAATTTGTTATTCGTGTGTGACCGATTCTGAGTCTGGTCACCGCCACTTGTTCTCAGCGATTCAATTTCAGGTCGCTCTTCCATTTATACGGCGAAGTTTTAATTGTGTTTAGTTTCGTATTTAACCTTCTCCATTCAGAACTCCATCTGTTTCTTATTGTATCAGACAATTTTTAAAATTTTCCCCTCGAACAGGAATTATATTCAAATTATCACAAACTGCTGCCGTTCTTACAGTTTCAGCTGCGCTTTCGTTTCTAGCGGTACCAGCACGCCCTGGAGTCTAAACAAATACACATCGCTGCCCTAGTCGATTTAAAACGTACAAAATGGACAGGATGTTTGCAGTAATTTCTTGTTCTTATTCCGAATTTAGCGAGTCAGAACATATAAGCACTTTCTCTTCGCAGAAATATTTTGAACAGCGAAGAGCTTGCTGTATGCCAATAAGTTCTGCCGTATAAACATTTGCCATATCTGGCAGTTTCCAAGAATGTGCTTCTTCATTTACATATACGGAGCATCCACCACCATGTTCGATTTAAGGACCACCAGTAAAAATTTTAATGTATTCTTCATAACTTCTGACGGTTGATAAAATTCCTCTTGGATGATTACTGATATATATATATATATATATAGAGAGTTATCAGTAATCATCCAAGAGGGATTTTATTACTGATAATATTATTATTATTATAATTATTGTTGTTGTATGAAATAAAATGCTTAAAATTTTGGATTGTAATTGATTACTTAAAAATATTGAAATGAATGAACAAAATATAAATCAGCTTAATTTAAATCTTCATCTTATTATTTTTTATCCACCTTATATTATTGTTTGCATGGCACTTGTTAGGACTATACAATCCGAGCTTAAAATTAATTTAGCTTCTGGAGTCACCGTGAGGGTCACTTCGAATAAATTACAGGTTAATTTTTATAAATCCGGAAATAAAATTGAAGAAACTAGAGCATTTTTTACTTCCTTGTACGAAGTAAAGGAAGTACTGTAATCGCGAAAAATTTCGATTTCAGATTTCAACAGAAATATCCATTTTGACCATCCCTCAATCCATTTTGATTAGTTTCGTTGTGATGTCTGTACGTATGTATGTACGAATCTCGTATAACTCAAAAACGATTAGCCGTATTATGTTGAAATTTTTTATTTAGGACTGTTGTAACATCTAGTTGTGCACCGTCCCTTTGGATTGCAATCGAGTGAACCAAAAGTGTCCAAAAAAAACCAAAATCCAAAAAAAATTGGATTTTGGACTTTTTCGTAACTGCAGTGAATCCCTCATTGTGACATTTTCAACGATATACATCATAAGTGGTACTTATTTTCATTATTATTTTTTTCATTATTATTCATTTTCATTATTATTATTATTTTCATTTTCCAGAGTTTTTTTTCCAAATAAAGGTTTAATTAATGAAATATTTGGATCCTACAAGGGAAGACACATCGGTTCGGTTCAGAATTTATCTAATTTTTTTATTTTAATTTTTTGTTAATTAAAATATATTGATTTATTAATCCATGATTGTAAAAAAATTTCAATAATTAATGATTCAATAATAACAATAAAAAAGAATATGAATAAAGATCAGAAGTTTTTAGTACGATAAAACTGTACTTTAAAAATGTGTATATGTAATTGAAGAGGCATTATTACATATGTGTATGTAATGGATTTGGTGAAACTTCTGATTATGTAATATTAATTGAAAATTATAATTTAGAATCGTATTATTTTTGGATTTTCTAATTTAATTATTCTGGAACTTCTGTTTAATTCTATCTACATTAAAGTTAACTACAGAATGACTGAAAAATAGACCCTCACAAGAACAACATATACACTGAGACATACATGCCCGATCTTTAATAAATTGCAAAAAATTCCAATCTTTTAGTTCATTTCCTCTGATATTGTCGGACAATGTTCTCCTTAAGTCGGAATCGATCATCATTTCGTTTAATTTGTTGCCAATCATTTAATCGCTCTTTGGTTTGATATAATTATTCTGATCTTAATTTTTGTACACGTTCTATAGTTTCAGCAAATGTGTAACAGTCTAATTTATTAAAGAATTGGAGGATCGTATCTGACTTTCAAATGAAGTGCAGCAAAAAATATGTGTATATGTAATTTAATAGGCGTACAAGGAAGTCATGTAGTGTTCATATCAAATTTTTTGATTTTGCAGAAACCGTTCCTTTTTGTCTCTTTTACAGCAATACTAGTGATTGGTTAAATGATTTATCGTGTTTAAAAATAGTTCTGAATATAGTATGCAACCAAAAAAAGTGTATGAAATATTATATACCCAACCCAATTAGAAGGGAGTAGGAGAATGTGATCCCTTGCCTCCAATCACCCCTCCCAAATTCAGTTGCTGGATCCGCCCTTGGTTCTTAGTGGCCTTCATTTCCTTTTAAATAGCTGTAATTTTTACACTTTTCTAATCCTTCCTTTCTTACGTCTTCTATCGATCCCTTAAGCACCCTTTTATCAGCCTTTTCTTCTCATGATATTTCTCAGTTTATAAGTTTTCTTATTCTGAGTTCTGATTAAGCTTCTCTTCTCGTTGTCTCTCATTTATTCTTCACTTTTCGCTTTGTCTGTCCATTTCGTCTACTCCACCTCCTCCATACGTCATTGAAATACCTCCAGCCTTTATTTTTATTTATTTTTTCTTAAATTTCCATATTTTTCATCCGATTACGCTTTAAACTTGACGTTTCCTCAAATATAATAATATCACCGTTTTACTTCGGAATAACAATTTACTTCTGTTTAAAAACCTTCTTAATTACTGCTATTCTAATTTTTGTATTTCCATTCTACAGAAAATTTAAAAAATAATATTCAAATAAATTCAAGTTGTATTATTTCATTTTATTAATTCTGAAAAAAATATTTCCTGTAATTGAAGAACATACTTTGTGAAGGATCTACCTTCACAGGTATCTTTAATACAGGAATATAATCTATCCTTATTGCCTTAAATCAGGCTGTGAAGGAAGCCCCATAACTTTGAATTGCATAGATTATATAAAAAATATAAATATAAATTGAACGATTAAAAATCGTAGGTGTGCGGTACACGTCGTAGAGAACGAAGGTAGCTGTTAGAGTTTTAGTTGCAAGATCTTTGGTAAACCCGTACTATGTCTGGAAGATAATATAAAGTTTGATCTGTAGAAAGTCGGGTGTAAGGTCCGGGATTTGGTCAGTTTTTCTCAAGATAGGGAAAACTGGTGGATCTGTGTTTGCGCAGCTAATAAGTAAAGAAATATATTTCATAAAAGAAATGTTCCTGCAGTAAAAAACAAATAATTAAAAATCAGGAAGTGGAAGTCGAGAGTCCAGCGTTCAAGTCCTAGTAAAATCAGTTATTTTTACATGGATTTGAATACTAGATCGTGGATACTGGTGTTCTTTGGTGGTTTGGTTTCAATTAACCACACATCTCAGGAATGGTCAAACTGAGACTGTACTACACTTCATTTACACTCATACATATCATCCTCATTCATCCTCTGAAGTATTATCTGAACGGTAATTACCGGAGGCTAAACAGGAAAAAGAAAGAAATTAGGAAGAAATTCTTTAAAATATTATTAACTTTTTAAGGAAAATGTAATAATATGTAATATAACTAAAAGATTATGACGCGTAGATTGTTAAAAATTAAAAAAGGTTTGAAACTTTTGGAAGAAAGGATCTTTTATAAGTATAATTTTCAATAATGGACTTAATTAGTGCTTCATTGTGTATGCATTTAGCGTCAGTACATAATTAGTAATTACTATATTAAAAAAAAGAAAGTAAAATGAACAAAACTTTGAAAGAAAGATGCGTATTAGAACACATGATGAATATAATATGGGTACAGAATCTAAGAAATTCTGAAATTAGTAGAACAGTGATAAAAAAGAAATATGTATGATTAAAAAAAAAATTAAGGTTTAATTTTAAGTCCTAAGTTTAAGATTTTATTATTTTAACTTTAAAATAAAGTATTAACTGCGTAGTTAATAAAAATTATTTCGTATTTAATAATACAATTTCATTAAAATATTTTCTTTTTGTGTGTTTCAGGTAAGTTTTGGGAAGAAAATTGTATTTGAAGTACATAAATTTTTTCCGTCTTTAACTGTGAGTAGAATTTTCTGTAGTGTTCGTTTGATTCGATTACATCAAGATTAGTTAAAAACAAATTATTAAAAAAAAAAACCGACTACTGATAAACCCCATATTGAAGTCAATCTTAAAGATCACATATATTATCTATTAAAATCAATTCGTATATATCTACAACTTAAAATACTTCATTCAATTAAATTATTACTATTTTTGTAAATTTAAAATGATTGTTATTCTTCATATTATCTATTGTATATCTTATAATATATTTTTTCTTTTAAGCGCTTATCATTTGATATCCATTTTAATGCTTCAAAAATATTTTGTAATTCAGTCTAGAAAAAAAGCATCAATGTATGTTTATTTTTGATGATTTAAAAAAAAAATCATATACCGTAAGATCTTCCTACGCTTGAGGTAAATTATTTGATAAATGTTATTTGAAAACTGATGCAATCGTTGCGGTGTGATACTCGTAAGGGTACAAATAAATATATCATTACTGTACAATTTCTATTACTGTACAATTTCACAAATAATTTTTAGTTCTTTTTTTCTTTGTTGTTCAGACCATCTTTAGATCTTTACCACCTTTATTAACATAATTCGGTTTGTTTCTTTTAACACAAAAAGAAAACCTTTTAACAAAACGTATTTAGTTTAAGACGCTAATACAATGTTCATCACAAAAAAAATTATAAAACTTAGAATGAATTTGAATATTTTAGTTATTATGAAATTTAAATAATCTTCCGATATAAAAAGTAGAGAAATGAAATGAAATCTTCCAATTAATGTTTCTTTAATTTAGAAGAAAAAAGTAAATAAAACCAAAGGAAAGTAAATTAAATTGAATTAATAGAAGTTAACATATCTATAACTCCGCCCTTATAAAGAAATGAATTCGGAACACTTGTCTAATTTATCCTCAACAATCTTCTTTCATCCTTAACTAACCAAAAAGGCTTCTTTTAAGGTTTCAATGAGATTAGGCGGTGCTGTTAGTTATTAAAAAGACCTAGCGCAAGAGTGCATACTCGATGCCATCACAGACACTGAAAACAACATGGACAACGTGTACGGCATCCACTTCGAAGGGAAGTTCGTGAAAATCGTCGACTTCGACCCGGACAGCAATATACCCATAACGAAGTACTCCCATAAGGACTTGCGTATCGCGCCAATTGAGACTGTTTGAACTGCCCTTCAAGAAACGATCCGCGTTCTACACGGAAGAGGATCTGGAAGAGTACAAAGAATTCTGATCGTGACAAACGCGCACAGAAGAAACAACTCGATGCTGAAATAGGTAAAGACCAATCCGGTATAAAAGTACGTGGAGATAATAAACAAGTTTTTCCGCCGGGCGCACCGAGAAAAACGAGAAGATCTGGTCCTACCGCGATGACTGTAAACGCCGACCGTAAAGTAGAATACATTTATTTCGACGACCCCAACGAAATTTGCGATGGGTTAAAACTGTTGATCGCTTCGAAGAAGGCTGGCAATACGACTCACGATAACGAGATTATATTGAAAATTGAAGATTTGAAGTAACGAGTACTGATTAAAAGGACAAAGCGCAATGAAGGTTTGTCATTCGAGAGTTCTAAGGTCCGTCGAGAGCTCTAAGATTCAAATCTTAGTAAAGGCAGTTACTTTTGAACGGATTTGAATACTAGATCGTGGATAACGGTGTTCTTTGGTGATTGGGTTTCAATTAAATACACATCTCAGGAACGATCAACCTTTTTTTTTCCCTACTCTCCCCGACCGGATATCCAATTAAGTATACTCAGTCGGGAAGAGTGTTTTACTCTCAAAGGAGGCGTCCCCCACCCGCCGGCTATAGTCCGGCACGGCAGGTTGGCCTCCCCGGTCTCGGATCTTTTGTTTTACATTGCCTGCCTCTAATCCCCCGCTTTAGAGCCAAGGTCCGGCTATGCCGTCCCCCAGCGCCTCAACAGGGAACCCGGGACTCGGTCTTTACGCCTTTGGCCTCTAATCGACAGCGCCGACTCCACAAAGAGCCTAGGCTCCCGCAGGGACGACCCCGCCGACCGGGACTTGGTCTTTTATTTTAACCCAAACTCAAACTCCCCTGGAGTTCACCCCCTTCTCAGGTACCCACACACCAAGGCGTACAGGCCCTCCATGGAGTGACTGTCCGCCCTACCCTACTGTTTATACTCCCATTCTTCTGTCTTCATCCTCTTTAGCCCGCAGGACCTCCCCGGCGAACCTGCGGAACCATTCCCAGTTCTCATTGTTGTGGGAATTGTTCTCATTGTTGTAGGAACGATCAACCTGAGACTGTAGAAGACTACACTTCATTTACATTCACACATGATCCTCATTCGTCCTCTGAAGTGATATCTTACGGTGGTTCCGGAGACTAAACATAAAAAGAAAGGTCCGTCATTCGAAACGATACCGATCAACAGATTAGCTCAGACCGAATTCGGTGCGAGGATCCCGCCCAGGATCACTGAGGAGGGCGATATCGACGTCCGTGAAAAACGATTCCGCAATGTTGCGTGTGCGGAAAATTACAATCACGCCGTCAACGTGCACGATTGCATGTTCTTAATCGTACAGTATGTCAAATAGCATGGCGTTTTAGCGTGCGAAGAGCGGAATAAATTTAAGGTCACCGATTTCAAAGGTGCTTGCGCTATAAACGCTGCCATCTGGGCGGCGAATACGACCTGATAACGATGAGATATGTGCGATTTCTCATCCAGCAGAAATTCGACGGAAGTTATCGTTCGAGTTAAAATTATCATCGGGAAAGATATAGAAATCTCGTTCTTCGGTTAAAATGCGAACGTACTCGCCCTTCGATAAAAATTAGATGAAACCGTCACCCGAATGAAAAGTGCGTTCGGGAAAGATGTAAAAGTCCAGACGGAAAAAGATCGGGATATAAATACGGACGGATCGAGCACAAAAAGTTTAGTCCGAGTATAAAATGAGACGGAGGAACAAGAAATCGCTTAGTGGGAAAATAGGAAGCGGC
Source organism: Lycorma delicatula (assembly GCF_047948215.1). NCBI lineage: Eukaryota > Metazoa > Arthropoda > Insecta > Hemiptera > Fulgoridae > Lycorma > Lycorma delicatula. The sequence goes on from NC_134457.1 coordinate 17,664,521, forward strand.
GTTTTTAGATCCGGTTGCGAGTCTTTCTAGTAAAGCTCTGGGAGTCGCAAGCGAGGTCGCAGGAACCGTACTTAATCGAACGGTAGACGTGCTCTCTTTTGAAACCCACACACCGGGCTACCAGTACTGCGTTCCGGGAATCTAACTCGAAAAAAGTCTACAAAGATCCAATCCCGGGATAAACCCACTCGACAGAGCCTGTAAGGCGCATGATATAGCGAATAGCATCTACAGTGACTCGAAAAAGAGCGCAAGCTGATAAAAAATTGGCGGAAAGCTTGGCAGAGGGTGATCGCCTCCGATTCTAGCATCGGGGTAAAGGCCGTCGCGTAGGCCGTAACGGGCGCATTGAAAACGAAAATTTCGACGGAAGACTGAAGAGAACTTCCTTCAGAAAGTCCGGAGGTGAAGTATAAGGAAAAGAGGGAGGGACGTTTACATGGAAATTTAAAAATCAAACTTCAATCATGACACCCTTTCCCAAAATATATTAATCTTGATTTAGACTACCGTGATTATTACATTTTTCCAGTAAATTCATTTTTAGTCTTTTCCAAGCCGATTTCCGAGGCGAAGTGGTAGCGTCTATGCCTACCACCCGGAAATTTTGAGTTCGAATCCCGGCTAGGCATGACGCTTACACGCTATGTAAATAATTTATTTCATTACCATCTATCAGCGGCTATTTTAGGGGATAAAACCAGAATACAATAGTGGACTATTTATCCTTCAAGTTAGTTATACAATAAACATTCAACCTATATGTTCATCGTTTTGAGGGGACAGATTGTAGATATTTATATTTGTATAAAAAAAAATTCCTAGATTTTCTTTGTTAAACAGCGGCCATTTGTTCACTTCTTTTGTAAAAATTTATTGAATATATAAATTTCTATTAACCTGGAATAATGAATTTTGTTAATAGTTTCAAACCGAATTGATTTTAGTACGTGAATTTTTTTTCTTTTAAAATCCATTTTTCCTTCCAGTTTATCTGAACTCAGAGGTGATTTTTATTTTCGGATATTCTTCTTAATGCCTACTTATTGGAAAGAATGAAATATATTGATATTTTTAGCGTGCGACAAAGTATTTTGATGTGTCATTTAATAATATATTTTAGTAAATTTAAAATCATATTTTAATTATAAGGAGCAAAAAAGATAAATTCAATAGTTCTTTGCAAATGAATTTATTAAATAATAAAAGATTTAAGCAATGCAATGGTTCAATACAAAAAGGTCACGTAATTGTACAACGATTCGTACACGAGCGCTCGCTTGCACACTTACACAATCATACTCAATGAATTTAAGTGTAGGTCTAGCGTTATTATTATTATACTACTGTTATTATTACACTGCTGTGGATTCAGGTTCAGGTAACAGGTTCTTTGTCGGTTGACGGCCTGTACCGTTGCTTGTCCCGGGAGCTTCATATTGCTGTCATTCCAGCACAAGCAGTCACGAGCTCGAAATGAAATACCTAACTTTTACATCAAATCACTATGAAAATTAAGATATTTTTCCTTAATCTTCTTCATATTTATCGTACGTTAAAAATTATTACATTTTTTTTTTATTATGAAAAATATAAACGAAATTTGATATAAATCATTAACTTATTTACTATTAGTGATTCCAAAAATCTTACTCGTCTTTCTTGTTTTTAATAACAACCACAACTTGTAATACAGATAATACATCAAAAATTAAAAAAAATAAATAAATAATTTTAAATGGTATTTTCTTTTTCTAAAAAGTTCCAATGTAGTTTTGAATATCAATGTTGACAAATAAAGTTGAAAAAAAATTGATATTTTCAGAACGGCTCCCATTCAGCCCCTTATATTTTTGATACTTAAAGATTTATTTGAGTAATTAATTACTTTAGTAAGTCGGCCGAACTGATGTAAATTCAACAACGTTAAAAAAATATTTATATTTCATTAAAAGAAAAAAACAATTTTGAGTACCTTCACATCTTATCCGATGGGGCCGAAAATGAGACCAAAGATGGGAGGGGGGAGGTATGTATTTATATACTAGGATACCCGGCAATGCTTCGCTATTCTAGATTTACATATATATATATATATATATATATATATATATATTGAATATAATTGAAAGTTTGATAAAACATCAATAAAATGAACATTAAGGAACTTCACAAAATTTAACCTTCCCCTTTTCCCTTTTGCTCTTTCAGCCTTCCCCCGTTCTCTCTTCTCTATTTCCCCCTTCACCATTTATCTTTTCCTTATTTCCCTTTTCCCTTCCTCTTTCTCCCTTTGTTTTTTCTCCTTTCCCTTTTTTCTTTTTTCCATTTTCCCCTTTTTTCCTACAATATTTTTCGATTTTCCCCTTTTCCGATTTTTCCCTATTTCCCTTTTTCCCCGCGCGTAAATCGGCCCAGTAGTTTTTTAGTCTATAGCGAACACACATATCGGAAACATTGAAATTGAATCGTAAAATATTTAGTATTGCATGTGTTTGCTTTTACGTCCAACAGATAGCGCTGTTTAAAAAAAAAACAAAAAACAAAAAAACACGTTTTTACCTGTTACAGGTGTGACATCTTAGGTATATAAATAGTAGGTATATAAAAACACGCGCATATTTGAATGCAATGTTGTGTCAAAACTTCAATCAATCGGTGAAGAACTTTAGGAGATTTAGGATTTTGATCAAATGAACATTACATTTATATACGAGTATATATATATTTTTTATATACTTACACATCCCATCTTTGGTCTGATTTTATCAGGTATATATATATATATATATATATACGTATATATTTATACATATAAACCATTACATCCTCCAATCCAGAGTGCCCATCATGATTTTGTATACGCCTGCTTTATATATTGGGTATATCGATTTTTCTCTGAAGAAATATAAAGAATGTATGTAACTTAAAACCTTAAACCAATCAGAGAGATATTCCCATGAACAAAATTTTAGAGATGGGATAACAGTTTAATAATGTTCTTACAATTGAAAACCTTCGCATAAGGACTTTAGAATTTAAACTGGCTATTGGATATCTGCCCACCATCCGTCGTTCAACAATGACATTACTACTTTACTACTGACAAAGTTTCCCAATTATTTAATTTCTAAATTATCAATTACATTTTTAAAACTATTTTCCCAATAAATTAATTTTTTAGCAAGTTTTCAGGGAATGTTTTGTTACAGCTAATCTTTCTGCCTTTTCTGTTTTTTTTTCTCTTTACCTTCGGGCTGGACCATTTTAATAACAGAGTCCCAGAGGAAACTCAGGGGGAATTATTTACCCTGCATTTTTTCCGCCAACTTTGTACAGATAATTTTGACCAACATCGTGCTGCTCCCGTTCGGTCCGCAGCATATAGCTTTAGCTATAAGCTATAAGATATAGCTCTACTATAACAGTAGGTGGGAAGGTAAAAATGGGTATGAGGTTTTTGCTGTTCTCGACATTCATGACCCAGTGACCTCAAAAAACAAAAAAAAAGTGGGGATAATTTTCGTACGTACGTACTTAGGCACTTATGTTGGCGCGTTTGAAGCTTAATAACTATTGACTGGATGAACTGATTTTGATGAAGTTTTGTGCCTAAATGGAGCAGTTTGTTGGTAAAATTTTGGGATCAATATCTCTTAAAAAATAAAATATTAAAAAGATAATAAAAGATGTCTTAAAAAAATTTTAATAAATGCGTGTGATGTTACAATTGTGTTATAAATTTGGTTATTTTTAATTATTGATCCTGATGATTAATTTTATTCGAATAATAATTATTCTTATTATTCCTAACATACTTGATCATAATCCAAAGATAAAATATAGGGTCCCGGTATCTTTACGGTTTGTTGAAAAGATCCATTTTTTTTCATTATAATCGGATGGCTGATTTTGATAATATTTTTCTGTTGGATGGGGTAAATAGTTTTTTGGGCTAAATTCTCAAAATTTTGCAAACATAACCTCACTTTATATTATTAATCTCAGTGCATGCATGCATGTTTATCTTATCATTTTTTTTTTAATTTACCCAAACATTATTATTTTTTTTTTGAATTTAGAAGGGGTAATTTTTTAAAAACATTCCCCTCACCCAAAAATTGAAAAAGCTATCTTTTTATTTATTGCATATTTTTTAAGCCATTTTATTTGTCTTCCTTGACATAGTAGTAGTGCAAATGACCCCAAAAAAATACTTTGGAGGCAATATTTAGGATAGAGGTACAGATAAAAGTTTAAAAATATAGATTTTTTGAGTTTTTTAAAACTTTCTTTTTTGTTTTAAACTTTTAGTAATAATATTTCAATAAAATGTTATCATAATTCACCCCCTCCAAAAAAAAAAGAAAAGAAATCCAAGGTAAATTTTGGCGGCCTCCATGGAGCGAGTGTAGCGTCTCGGCCTTTCATCCGGAGGTCCCAGGTTCGAATTCCGGTCAGGCATGGCATTATCACACACGCTACAAATCATTCATCTCATCCTCTGAAGCAATACCTAACGATGGTCCCGGAGGTTAAACAAACAAACAAACAAACAAAAAAAAAAAAGGTAACTTTTTATTGGTTAAACATGTTTTAATGGATTTATTTTTAGTTTTTTCATTTAACATAGTAAACGTAATTAAATTAAGGTGATTTGAAGATGTGAGAGCAGAGAAAAATAAAAATACTAATTTTTAAACTTTTTTTGATTTATTTAAACATATTTACTTGTTTATTTACAAATTAACAACAAGCTTACACCCTCTATCAATTACTAGGTGATAAATGCATTTTCTTGCGTACGAAAAATGCCACGCCTGACCCGGGATTCGAACCCGGGACCTTCGGATGAAAGGCCGAGACGATGTCACTCCACCACGGAGATCGGCGGAGTTGTAAATAATCATATAATGATAATCTTGCAGTAAAACTTTATCACAAATTACCACCACCCCAAAAAATAAATTTTAGGAAACTTTTTTCAAGTATTTCACTCTATAAGAATAAATAACCAACGCCAGGAAAGTATTACAACATTGCTGTCAGCTTGTTTTTGTAAAAATAATTTTTATTTTATAAATTAAAATTAAATTGAAAAAAAAATTACCGAACAGAAAAAATTACTAAATGTAGCTTTATGTAGTTTAAAATTTTAACTTTTTTCTTATTCTATCAAGTATTAATTTCAAGGCTAACTCGATTCAAAATTTAATAGCTTTACCGTAATATAATCTAAAAAGAAAAAGTGTTTTATTAATCATCAGACTGTTGGCATTTCTGGCGGTCGGTCATGGGATGCCTATGAGAACGAGACAATGAGATTTAAGGATGATACGTTTTGTTAAAGGTATGCTCCTGCAAAGAAGCCATTATGTAGAGATACTATTATGTACATCGTACAATATAATACTATACCACGCTACAACAATCTACTAGCCACGTTATTATTGTTATTATATTGTGGTTCATGGCATGAGTAATGGTTTGAACGGAATTTTACCTCATCGTCCATTCTGAAGCGTAGCGGAGTAAATCCCAAAGGTTAACATCCTACTGTTTAACGTTGTCTATTAAGAATTCAACATAAGATTTTGTTTTTGCGGTTGTTATTAAAAGAGCTCAAATTGGTCCAGTTAAGCAATTTATAGAACATCATATTTAAAAATAAATAATTTTTCAATAACATCTTAATTATTTTTTTATTTTTTAATAAATAATAATTATGCAAAAAAATAAAAATAATAAAATTGTAATAAGGCATTATTTTAAACACATTAACTGAAATGCAGTATTAACTACATAATTAGACTTTTACCTGCACGTACCGTTACGTTTAAAAAAAAAAAAACAATCATAAACATGTATTCCAAAAAGTCTGATATGGACATCACAAGACTTCCTTACGTCTATTAAATTACACGTACATATTTTTTGCTGCACTTCATTTAAATTTATTTCATTTGAAAGTGAAATACGATCCTACAATTCTTTAATAAAGTGGACAGTTACACAATTGCATTGTGGTGGATACCACAATGCATTACCTTTTTATTGGCGTCCATATCAGCATTTTATATTAGTTTATATATTAATTCTGTTTCACGTTTCTCAAGAAGTTATGTGGTGTAGTGTTAACGTGTCGGATCCGTAACCGCTCACTCATCGGTTCGAATCCGAACCTCTGTAAAAATCTTTGAATTAAAATGAAAAGTACATAAAATTATATTTCACTAATTTCTGATTTTTTCTTTTAATTTTTTTTTTTTAATCTGAGGTTAATAATTATTAATAAATCTGTATATTTAAATTAAAAAAAAGTTCAAAAAAAATGTATGTATATGAAGTCGGATTCGAACCGATGTGTCTCCCCCTTGTACCATCCAAATATTTAATTAATTAAATTTTTATTTGGCTATAACTCTGGAAACAATTAAAATAAGTACCAGGATTTATTGTACGTGGTACTTATTTTCATTGGTTCCAGAGTTATCGCCAAATAAAATTTTTAATTAATGAAATATTTGGATCTTACAAGGGGAAGGCACATCGGTTGGAATCCGACTTCTCCTTTTTTTAAATTTTTTTTAATTTAAATATACTGATATATTAATAATTATTAACCTCTGATTGGAAAAATATTTTACAATATATAATTATTCAATTATAACACTAAAAAAATTATATGAAAACATATCAGAGGTTATTAATGAAATAAAATTTTATGTACTTTTCATTTTAAAAAATGTGTATATATAATTTAATAGGCGTGTAAGGAAGTCGTAGAGCCACATCAGATTTTTATTGATGCGGCTTTTTCCAGTTCTTTCGATTTTATGAAGTTTGTTTGTCTTCGATTGTTCGTTCAGGTGGAAGAGTGTTTCTGCGCATATGTGGCTTCCGGTTTTATAATTGTGTTGTATTTTTGCGTTTATTAATAGGAATTTTTTATTATAAGTGTATCACAATAATTTTTGAGCTTTAGTCAGTTTGTTTCTTCTTCTTATTTGGATCGAGGTTTTTTCTTTTAGTTATTATTTCTCCGAGGTATTTACATTGAGATACTATTTTGATTTTACTATCGTTTATGTTTACTTCTTTTAATCTTGTTTGTTTTTGGGGCGTAATTTCTGTCTTTTCGAATGATATTTTGTGGCCAATTTTATGTGCATTGTTTTGAAGTTCTAATATCTATGATTTAGTTTCGTCGATGTCGTTTGCTATCAGTGTCAAGTTGTCTGTGAAACTGAGACAGTTTATTATGATTTTCTGCTAGTTTTTACTTTTTCTGGAAGGTATTTTTTGAGCAATTTCCTCATTACTATTTGTAGAGCGCGGTTGAATAATAGCGGTGAGAGGCCATCGCCTTGGCGCAGCCCTGTTTTGATCTCAAACGGTTTTGAAAGCTCGTCTCTGATTTTTACCTTCGACTTAATGTTTGTGAGGGTCACTTTTATCATGTATATTAATTTGGAATGAAGTCCAAGTGTCTTAGGATTTTTAGTAGGGATTCACTGTGGATGCAGTCAGTCATGAGCTTTCCTGAAATCTACAATTGTTATCACTGCGTCTCTGTTTATTTTCCTATTATAATCCGTTATTAGCTTGAAACTCATGATCTGATCTGGACAGCTCTTCCAGGGTCTGAAACCTCCATGGTATTCTCCTAATTCTTTCTCGAGTTATAAACCTGTTGAGGGTGATTGTGTGTATGTGTGTATGTGGTGCGTGTGTATTAGATATACACTCGTATATACACAGATAAACAAGACAAACATGCTGGCTGGAAACGCTACGTTTGTGATTATCGACTGGCGAAAGATTCCGATTATAAAGTCGTGCAGTAATAGTTTTTTGTTTTAACTTGTCTTAATTATATTTTTTGTATGGTTTGTTACGAAGAATGTAACTTTCAGGATATATTCTACTAATGAAAGTAAAAAACATAAAAATATATGAACATAAAAATAAATTCAGAAACACTTCGTTATAGAGTGTCGGATGGCAAAAAAATCCCTTCTTATTTTTCTGCCGTCGCTAAACTTAAGGTTTTCCCTTAATTTGAGTTTACCTTAACTCAAATTAAAGGGAAAATTTAGTGGTTTTATATTAAATCTGACCTGAAGAATTGAAAAAAGGTCCAAGAAGTGTGTTTGTAGTAGTTTTCTAGAAATGCGGGATAAAAGACAAGAGTGTGACAAAAACACATATATGACTGAATTGATCATTTACAAATGTTAAAATTGTACATCCTATAACAATTTTTACATTAAGACTATACTAGTGCACAAACACACACGCATAAAAAGAGATAATAACAGACATAACCATACCCATACAAATACACACACACAAATATTAAAAAAAAAATAAAATTAAAATTATTTTCCCTATATAAACAGCTTCGCCCGCGCTATATGGTTACTTGTGTTTCCCGTAGGGGTCAATGTTTTTATTTTATGTTTTTTAGTTAAGTAACCGGAGGCAGGGGCAGCTCCGGTTACTTAACTAATACATACATATTATTGTGGTCACACATACAGTAATGGTGGCAGTGGCTGTATTGGTTGAGCCGCAGCGCTGTATATCTTCTCACTCGTTAAAAAAATCGGAATTAAAGAAACCCAAAGATGGTTTTTAAATATTTATTTAAAAAGTATATACAAGCCGAAATCTAGTGAATATCTCGTTTCTACAGTCGTGATTGGGGAAATTTCCAGTACAAAAATGTTTTTTACCTTTTTTCACATCCCCTTCGAAAGTCGAATTTCAAAAATCTAGAGATCGGTTTATTGACATGAAGAGTACACTCACTAAAAATCGGGTTGATTTCTTCATTTCTGACCGAGAAAATAAGAAAAATAACAAGGTTTCAAAAAATATTCAAAAATCACTTTTAACCCTTGAAACTTGGAATTTCAAAAAAATGTAGAAATTGGTTTATGGATATTCATAACCATTCAGTTAAAACCTAGTTCACACACAGTCATAAGAGACTCACAGTTCAGAATTTATTAAAGTTTGTGTTACAACTGGCAAATCTCCACTACTACATATATATCTTTTTTGGAAATTTTTCGAGATGAAAAATATCTAAAAAGCTTCTCAGTTATGCCAAGAACTATTGGTAAAAAAATTTGGTTGCAATTTATCGGGTAGTTTTTTGTTTAACCCGAACAAAGAAAAATCTTATTCCTCTTTATAAATTTTAGATATAAATTTTTTAGATTTATAAATTTTGGTTAGATGAAATCTAACCAATTATACGTCATGAATGTATATAAATACATTCCAGTACCTCAAAAAAGTTATTTTTATTGCTATTGCAATAAAAATAACATATAAACAATTGAATCTTAATATAGATAATAGCATAAACTTAATATAGTACGCCGTTAGAAAGGATTAGTTTAATAAGGATAAATTGTATTACGTACTTTTTACATTATTTACAAAAAGCAATTATTTATAATTGGAAGTAAAAGTAAATTAAAATATCCATAAATTAGATAATAAACTTTGTTAACAAAAGCAGTAATAAATCAGTAGAATTTATCATTGTTAGAAATATCATTCATTTTATTACCGTTAGGACATAAATGGAAAAAAAAGTACTATAGATTACAGGTTGTATATATAAATATATAAACTTCTATAACAGTACGTTGTTAGATTAATTGAAGAGAAAAATCATTAAAATTAAGTCTTTTTTTTAAAATTATTAAATTTAAAAAAAATCACAAGTGTTGCATATCTTTCCCGGATTTGCTCTTGACAGATTTTTACTTCAAATAGGAATCTTTAATATTAATTTCTTAATTACATAATTTTTTTTGTCTTCAGTCGTTTGACTGGTTTGATACAGCTCTCCAAGATTCTCTATCTAGTGATAGTCGTCACATTTCGGTACACCCCCTACATCCTACATCCCTAACGATTTGTTTTACATATTCCAAATGTTGCCTGCCTGCACAAATTTTCCATCTATTTGTCGCTCCAATATCAAAGCGACTGTTCCAGGATGCCTTAAAATGTGGCCTATAAGTCTGTCTCTTTTTTTAGCTATATTTTTCCAAATGCTTCTTTCTTCATCGATTTGCCGCAAAACCTCTTCATTTGTCACTTTATCCACCTGATTTTTAATATTCTCCCGCTGCACCACATTTCAAAAGCTTTTAATCTTTTCTTTTCAGGTACTCCGATCGTCCAAGTTTCACTTCCATATACATTCAAATGTATATATACTTTTCAGCGTATATACTCTACGCTCCAAACATATACTTTCAAAAAAGCTTTCCTGATGTTTAAATTAATCTTTGATGTAAGCAAATTATATTTCTGACTGAAAGCTCGTTTCGCCTGTGCTATTCGGTATTTTATATCGTTTCTGCTTCGTCCATCTTTAGTAATTCTACTTCCCAAATAAGAAAATTCTTCTACCTCCGTAGTTTTTTCTCGTCCTACTTTTATATTCAGTGGTCCATCTACTTTATTTCTACTACATTTTATTTCTTTCGTTTTTAAAAACAAAACGCAAGAAATAAAATTCATTGTTTTTTTCTAAATCTAGAAAATTCATTGTTTTTTCTAAATCTTTTTTACCCTCGGCTACAATTACTATATCATCAGAAAATCGTAGAAATCATTAGCAATTATATAATTATATAATATTTAGAGTAAAATTACAAAAAATACCAAAATTTTCAATAAAAAAGAATTTGAGTCGGATTTTAACTCCTTGTTCAAACGACTTTTTTTCCCCCTAAAAACGTTTGCAGTATTAAAAGAATAATTAAAAAATAAATTTTTATGTAAAACGTTTTGGGTCCCGGTTTGACTCCTTACTCTATAGCTAATCTATATAACATTTTTAATCCGCCAAGACTTGAAAAGCAGGTGAGTATCAGAAATTATAAAAGAGTTTCCAATACAGTTTTCTTTCTTTTCTACTTAGCCTCCCGAACCACCGTAAGGGATTACTTCAGAGGATGAATGAGGATAATATATTTGAATGTAAATGAAGTGCAGTCTTGTAGAGTCTAAGGTCGACCATTCCTGAGATGTATGATTAATTGAAATCCAACCACCAAAGAACACCGGTATCCACGGTCTACAGTAATATTAGATACAACTGGATTTTCAATCTTGAAAATTAAAATTTAACAAAATTTGATATTTTTTTTAGTACGGTCTCTCTTGTTTTTTAAAGGGTAAAAAGAATATTTATTGGACTAATTATTTACATCAATAAATCGGCCCGATTTAGAGTAATGTTATTAAAAAATTCTACAAAAAATTATAATTTACTAAAAATACGCAGTTTTGGGTATTTTGATGCACCTTTTCCGTTGGGGCCGAAAATCAAACCAAAGAGAGGATATTTTTTGTTTATTTAATTCAATGATTCTAACTAAAGCACGCGTGCATACCGTATTTCATTCGCGCGGGTAATGTTACTAGCGGCCACTTTAAATTCCTTTTTTACACTTTAAACATTATTCATTTACATAATTCTACCGCTCACGTATGACTTTACAACATATCTCGTACCGGAGGCCAAACAGAAAAAGAGAGAGAGACGACTACAGAATCTGTACGTCGATGCTACACTAGCACCGACAATCAAGCTAAGTCGAGCCATGTCGTGATATTTGCAAAGCAATGAGGAGAGAAGACTGCTCACGAATCCATTTTGATGGCATTTTTATCTCGCATACTGAAAGTGTAAGGTACCTAGGTCTTCACCTGGATCGTCTATGACGTAGAAGGTTCATGCGAGAGAGAAGGTAAAGCAACTGAACAAGAAGTTCAAGGAATGTACTGATTGTTTAGCAGAGAGTCTCAGTTATTTTTGTCTAATAAGCTAGTTTTATCCTCGGCAATTTTGAAACCAATATGGACATATGGCGTTCAACTATCGGACACGGCAAGCAAGTCAAATGTAGAAATCATACAGAGGTTTCAGAATAACTAGCGAGATGTACAGTTGAGGCGCGTGGTTTGCTATAACAGTGAAATCCACGAATATTTTGATCTACGGTACGTCAAGGTAGTAATACAAACCTTCAGTTTGATATATGACCACCACATTAGCCACTTCCTTAAACCTCCTAGACAACGATGAGCATGTTAGAAGACTTAAGCGGCTACATGTTCTGGATCATTACAGTTCTATAGCGTAACCTACCGAGTGTTATGCATTAATCAATCCTTCATTCTCTTCCTCTAAGTTTCTGTTTTCACCATCACTTTTAATTTTTTCTTTTACGGTTTTTTTTTAATTTTCTAAGTGTTTCATCAAGCTGCTTTCTTTATGATTCTTGTTATTGTTTTCTAGTCTACAATTCAGAGAACAGTTCTTCAAAACTACCTTATGTACGTACTACCGTAGTATTAGTATATAATTTTTAAGGAATTTCAATGGGGATTCCTTTTTAAAGTGTATATAATTTACTTAAGATTCGTACAAATATAACCGATTGTAAATAAAATTTGAAACAAAAATCAATTTACGAAGAAATTATATTGAGCCAGTCCGAAGATATTAATCAAATCACACAAATTTATACAAAATTCTTCCGGAAATTTCTATAACTTTTTTGTTTTTATTTTCTAAGGAAGTAGTGAAACAGGAACATTTGCAAAGATTAATAATTAGAAATTATTCTCATTTTCATTAATTAAAAAAACAACCAATTTTTTTTTCAATAAATTTAGAACAAATTATATATTATAACGTGGTAATTTATCTTTAATCTGGGGTTTTAATTTTTAATATCGTTTTAGTAATCTTATCGTACGTACATAATCCTATTACAAAAAATACGATTTTTTAAAATGTTTTGTCAATATCTTTTCCTTTATAATACCATAAATAAATTAAATCTTTCAGACAAAGGAAGTAAATTATTAATGTGTACTACTGTAGTTAGAAAGCATGTTTCCTTTTTAATATCATAAAAACTGTTATAAAAGACACGTAACAGCTAAACGAGAGTATTTTTTAAAAAATATTTTTAATCTTGCACATATTAAAAAGGTGAGCCTTTTAATTTTTTTTTTTATTCAAGAATAATTTATGCCGACCTTCACTACCTACTCCTGAATAGGTAGCGTCTCGTCATTTTGTGTGGAGGTCGCGAGTTCGAATCCCGATCACGTGTAACTTTTTTTCAAACGCCACAAATTTCTACTAGGCTAATGACCATAGCTGTTGATGCCCGTTCTTTTACAAAAAAGAAAAAAAGTACTATAACTTTTCAAATTAATTCTCCTTTAAAAGTAATAAATTTTACTCTCAAAAATTAATTTATTACATAATTATGTAATTACTATGTATTAATTATTATATTATCATACAAGAGTCATTCGGCAATTAAAGATACAAATTGCTCTGGAGCTAAAACAGTTAATTTAATTAATGTGACTTCATTTTTCAAAATAATCTTCAGCAACATTAGTACACCAGTTCCATTTCTGAATCAAATTTATGCCTGCTGCAAAGAAAAATATCATTTTAATGAGATCTGAGGTTATAAAAAAAAAAATTTTTGATCAAACAGCTGATTGAACCAATATTTTTTTCGGTTCTATACGACAGCTGATGAGCTATGCGTCTGCGGGGAGGTCCAGTCGAACGAACATATGATATATTTGACTGCCCAGCTCTTGGGGCGGCAAGAACTCAGGACACCCCGGAGTTCAAGGGGAAAATTGGCGAGTCAATGTGGCGTGAGCCGCATTGTCGGACCGTGTGGGTGTTCCTTGATGCCGTTGCTTTGTTCAACCGGCATCAGTAGTTTATTTAAGGGAAGACTCATACCTCACTGCTGTGGGAACCTGGGTCCCACAATAATAATTCTCGGCTGAGAATTATGGCTGACCATCAGCCAATTAAAACTCCAAGCGCTTTAATATTGGTGGACAGGTACTAGCTGGCATTCAGCGACGTAGGCGTGGCAGCGAATTGATGTCTTGACGAGATAAAATTAATTTATTGAATTCATATAAATTTTAGTAGTTGACGGGGTGCGCCTAACCATTTTAGAATATACGACAAGTGAGCGGTGGGACACAAAGCAAGTGGTGTGTGGCACCATGCTTAGTTCGCTCACGCAATTAGGTTAGCTCTAGGAGCTAGTTAGGACACTGATCGCTAAACTGATTCGCGGCTGTAACCGTTTGTGGCACAAACATTTGGTTTTATGCTTTACGGCGACCGAATGAAGTGGTGGCGGGAGAAATGCCATGGAAATCAATCAGTCAAATTGCTGATTAAAAATCATCACAGGGTGACCAACTTACTGTTCTGAAAGTCCTCTTACCAGCTGTTTTACCTCTACAACTATTTGAGCCGATTTATTAAATGATTCTTACATGCATAGATAATTTTTTTTTTTTTTTTTTTTACAAATTAATGAAATATTACATTTTACATTAACCTTTATTATTATTATATTTATAATTGAACTTCCTTACAGAAGATAATAAAATAATAATTATTTTATTTTTGTTGTTAAATTACCGTGAAAACAAAGACTTGTTTGTTTGTAAATACTTATAGTTATTATGGTACGAGACATTTAACCTTTACCAGGAGTCGGCCTCCGTGGCGTGAGCGGTAGCGTCTCGGCCTTTCATCCGGAGATCCCGGGTTCGAATCCCGGTCAGGCATGGCATTTTCAAACACGCTACAAATGGTTCATTTCATCCTCTAAAGCAATACCTAACGGTGGTCCTGGAGGTAAAAAAAATATTGCTTTTACCACAAAATTTTTTATAGAATGATCGTTTCATTTTGTAAAATGGAAAATTATAAAACAAAATTATTAATAAAAATTAATTAATTAATCGTTTAAGTAAGATTTAGATTAGTATGTTTAATTATGCGGTAATTTCATCTCCTTTCCCTCAATTCAGGTTATCGGATACTGTTTGAATTTATGAGGTGAATGGAAATTTGTTAATATTTAATTAACATCCTCTTACTAAAATAAAGAGAAAGAGTCTAGTTGATATAAGAAATGATTAAAAATAGTCATTATGAATTTTGTACAAAAATTAAATTAATTTTTATCTAAAACATTTAAAAAATAATAAATAATTGTATACATAAATCTACTTAAAAGAAAATAATTTAAAAACTATTTTTAATCCAGAATAACCTAACCTAATTCATTAACTTAAAAAAATAATGTTTTATATGTTCAGTAAAATTGATAAAGGTCTTTCAGATACAAAAAATTTTTTATTTTAATATTTTAAAACTGAATTAATGTCCAATAAAGAGTAAATAATGTACTTTCTATGTAACTTATCACAAAATAGAAAGTGATAACCAAGCTGTTCACGTTTCATAAAAAGGAAATAGTTTTTTTTTTTTTTTTATGAAGTTCCTCTCACTATTTTATAAACATCTTGAAATAAAGGAAAGGTTATCTTCTATTATAAGAATACAAGAAAAAAAATCAAACAAAGAATTGTATAACTTTACCGGCGTTTTTCTTAACAGATTTGTATTTCAAATATGCTATAGGTTTTTACTTCCTAGTACAAAGTAAAGGAAGTATTGCAATCACGAAAAAAATTCGGTTTTCAGATTTCAACGGTAATATTCATTTAGACCATCCCTGAGTCCATTTTGACTAGTTTCGACGTGACGTCTGTACGTACGTACAAAAAAAGCCGAAAATCCAAAAAATGGATTTTGTACTTTTTCTTAACTGCAGTAAAAAGTGCTCATTGAGAACTTTTCAACGATATATCACAACTGGTACTTACATTCATTGATTCTAGAGTTATAGCCAAATAAAGCTTTAATTAATGAAATATTTGCTTCTTACAAGGGGAGGTCACATCGGTTCGAATCCGACTTCGTTCCCTTTTTTTTAATTTAATATATTGATTTATTAATAACCTCTGATTGTAAAAATATTTTTACAATAAATAATAATTCAATAATAAAAGTTAACAAAAAAAAAATGTAAAGTTATTAGTGAAATAAAGTTTTATGTACTTAAAAAAATGTGTATATGTAATTTAATAGGCGTACAAGGAAGTAATGTGATGTCCACATCAATTTTTACTTTAAGTCAAATGCAAAAAGAGGAATTATTTCTACCTTCTTCTTCTTTTAGTATCACCTTCTTCCCAGAAGTTGGTGAGAAGAGATAGTTAGTTTTTATTGCTTAGATAATGAAAACGTTTTAAGATTAATTTCTTTAGTTATGAATAATATGAAACCTATTTATTACCCAGTATAACCATAACATATTCTTTCTCTCTCTTTCTCAGTTTAGCCTCCGGAACCACCAAATGGTATTACTTCAGAGGATTAATGAGGATGATATGTATGAATAAAAAGTGTAGTCTTATACAGTCTCAGTTCGACCATTCCTGAGATGTATGGTTAATTGAAACCCAACCACCAAAGAAAACCGGTATCCACCATCTAGTATTCAAATCCATATAAAGGTAACACCTTTACTAGGACTTGAACCTTAGAACTCTCGACTTCGAAATCAGCTGATTTGCGATGACGCGTTCACCACAAGACCATGGTGGGCAACCATAATATCCTGCATTTCTCTTTTTCACTTTAATTAATAACTTCTGTATGTTATTGATTCTTCGAAGAGTAATTGGATTCGATAATACTCTATATATCTTTCTTTCTTTTTCTGTTTAGTCTCTGGAACCACGTAAGGTATTACTTCATAGGATGAATGAGGATGATATGTGTTAGAGTAAATGAAGTGTAGTCTTATATAATCTCAGTTCGACCATTCCTGAGATGTGTGGTTAACTAAAACTCGACCACCAAAGAACACCCCTATCCACGATCTAGTATTTAAATCCGTGTAAAAGTATTTAAATCCCTTTACTATTACTATTACTCTATATACTATTACTACAACCTATTACTCTATATATCTGAGTTAGTCTAAGAATACTCCTACGGAACCGCATCTTAACGGTATTCAATCATTATTGTACCTGTTACAAATATTTATATCATAACTGATATAAAACATATGCAAAGTGTCGCACAAAGAAACAGAAAAACTTCCAGGACATGTTCTTCTAGTGAAAATAATGAAAAATTCATATAAACATACGTCTGGAGACGCTTTGTTTTCGAGTTACAGCTAACGAAAGATTCCGCCCGGAATTCAGCTCTTCTAATAAAAAGAAGCCCTAGCGTAATTTATGGGACCAAAATTTAGGAGTAAAGTTTGTGGTTTCTTCTGTAATTTGAGCAGGGATATACGATAAAACAGGCCCCCCCACAACTGAACATGATAATTTTTAAGATAACACGTAAAAAACAAAATTTGTGTCTAAAAACAAATTTTCTTTTGGGTTTGTATTACGATAGCTTTGTTAGATGATTAAAAAATGCGGAAGATTTTATAAAAAACACTTGTAGAGAATTTAATTGTGAGAAAATTAATGTAAATATAGCCAATAAAAAGTAAATAAAAACTTTAAAAAATCGGTTTTTTATTGAAGCAAAAAAGAAGAAAAATAGACTTTAAATCGTATTATTCTTTCTGTACCTAATAAACATTATTCTTAACAAACAAATAAAATACGTGAAATGATAAATGGTAACAGAATAACAAATGTCAATTAGAATAATTGTTTGAAATTCCCTCCTTCACAATGTGTACTGCACACTGCCCGACGTAAAATATTTCCGGTGACTTTCTGTATCATGTCAGGATCGTTTCGTATAAATCCAATAGAATTTCGTATTTTAATGCGTAACTCTTTTTTAGTATTAACTTTTGTTGGTATACTATCGTTTTTATATGGCCGTAGATAAAGTAATCTAGTGGCCTTAAGTCAGGTAATCGTGGGGCCAACTGATTGGTCCACCACGCCAATCCATTTTAAAAAAAATTTGATTTCTAGCTAGTAAGGAAAAATATGTTGTTGCACCATCGTGCTTGAAAATCATTTTTTCTAGTTTGTAAAGATACATTCTCCAAAAGAGTTGGATAATTATTTTTCAAGAAATAAACGTATGCATCTCCCGTGAGGTTTTCAATGAAAACAAACGGCCCCAGAATTTTGTCATAAATAATACCACACCAAACACTAATATGAAATCTATGTTGGAAACTAGTTTTTAAATTACCAGTACCATATGGATTATCATTGCTACGTAAATGACTATCTTTAGAACTGAAGACTCAGTTTCTCCTAAAAGTGACTTCGTCAGTAAATAAGATTGAATTTACCTTATCGGCGTTGTCTAGAAGCCAGTGACTCACGTTTAACCGCTGGAGGTAATCTGTTGGCCGCAAATTTTGAACCTTCGGCAGGGGAAAAGGATAAAGAGTTTCTTTCCGTAGGATGCACCACACTTTGTTTTTTGACATACCAGTGCGACATGAAATTCGCCTTGTACTAGCTTTTTTTTTTTTAACCTCCGGGTCCACAGTTAAGTATTGCTTCAGAGGATGAGGTAGATGATTTGTAGCGTCTGTGAAAATTCCATGCCTGACCGGGATTCGAACCCGGGACCTCCGGATGAAAGGCCGAGACGATGTACTAGTGTCTGGGCTACGCTGAATATGCTGAATTACACGATGTTCATCGTTAACACAATGATTTATTTGGCGTTAAATAGAAAACGAACACTTCGGAAACGACTCTCGTTCGTAAATGCTGATACCCTGAAGAATGTTTATTAGATACAAGAAAAATAACACAATTTTCTGTCTATTTTTCTTCTGTTTTGCTTCAATAAAAAACCGATTTTTAAAAGTTTTTATTGGTTGTATTTACATTAACTTTTTCAGAATTAAATTATCTACAAGTTTTCTTACTAAATCTTTTGCATTTATTAATCATCTAACAGAGCTGTTGTACTGCAAACCAAAAAAAAAGCTAATTTGTTTTTCGATACCGAATTTTGTGTTTTACGACAGATATCTTAAAAATTACTGTAGTTCAGTTACAGACCTGTTTAATCTTAATTCCCAGATAAAATTACGTAAGAAACTACCAACTTTACTCGTTAATTTAGATCCCAAAAATTACAGTAGGACTTCTTTTTATTAGAAGAGCTGAAATCCGGACGAAATCTTTCGGCCTTTCCAAATCTATGATTATATGAACGTTTTTCATTATTTCCACCATAGTACATGTCTTGAAAGTTTCTCAGTTTCTTCTTGGGACGTTCTGTATAAAACAAAAAGTTTCCACTCTTATTATTTTTTTTTTTATATAAGCATAATAAATATCTTCCTAATTTTAGGTTTCAAACAAATAAGAAAAAAAAATAGTTTTTTTGAAGTTACATTTCTTTTGTTTCCATTACTGCAATAAATAAAACTAATATTACAGAAGGGGTTGAATATTTTTTAAATCCGAAAAATAGATATCTGAAGTATCATTAGATTAATAATAATACATTAATTCTTTTTTTTTTACAAACTGTCAAAATCAATTAAGCTTTATGTGACCAAGTAAGAAAGGAGATTTAACTGTCAAAGGACAAATAAAGTACGATTGGATTGAAGACAAATGAGAATATGTGAACCTACTCTAAAATGCTTTTAAATAATTTTTTTATAATATAATTATTCTTATCCTTAAATCGTAAAGTTATAACTAATACGTGAACTTTAAGAGAACATAATAACCTATACGAATAACTGTTCACCTAATTATGACTGAGATGCACGTTTCTTTAACAGAAGTTCAATGACATCTACATTCCAAACTAGTAAAACAATTGTTTAGGTTAAGACTATTAGAATTATTAAATATTATTAAGTATAAATCCACCTTACCGGCAATTAATTTTGAAATTCTCAAGATCTTTCAGTCCTTAGGCCATCGTCAGGAGATTAAAATATAATAAAATAAAGTTAAAAAATTAAAATATTAACCAGTCATGACTGATTGCTAGTTATCAATATACTGATTGAAATTTACAGTGTAATCTGGTGGAATAAAATAAAATCAACAGGAACCATGCTGCACGAATAATATTTCATTTGAATTATTTTCTCTTTATATTTAGAGCGTGTTTAAACAATTTATCATCTTTAAAAAATTTTTGCTCATTAATTACATTTTTATAATTATTGTAAATATGATATTTTTCTAAATTAAATGTATTGTAATAATTATAGGATGTTTAAAATCTTCATAAAAATATTTGGGTTGTATGTATGACAATTACATCTAATATATGTTAAGAAATAGTAATAATTGAAAATATTGCTATTGCAAATGGTTATAATACTAATAATATAAATAAATTATACAATAAAATTAATATAACTAAAAATACAAAATTATTACCAGATAAAACGGAAAAAAAAAAAATATAAAAATGTATATACTCCATTTAGTCTACCAATTGAAAAGTTGTATAAAATAATTAACATAACGCCTGCATATACTTCAAATAATAAATTAATTAAATATATTAATAATAATTCTAATAAGATATCATATAATAATGAAGCTAATTTTTATAAACAACGGGTATATAGTTTCGGTTGTGAAGATTGTAAAATGATATATATCGGTATGACCAATCGTAAATTCTCTATACGTGCAAAAGAGCACATGGGTAGTATAAAAAAAACAATAAACCAGAAAATTCTAACTTTGCTAAACATATATTAGATAAAGGTCATATGTAAAACCCAAATACTTTTATGAAAATTTTAGACATATCTTATAATTATTATAATACATCCTCTTTCTTTTTCCCGTTGAGTCTCCGGGAATTATCGTTCAGGTATTACTTCAGAGGATGAATGACGATGGTATGTATGAGTATAAACGAAGTGTAGTCTTGTACAGTCTCAGTTCGGCCATTCCTGAGATGTATAGTTAATTGAAACCCAACCATCAAAGAACACCGGTATCCATGATCTAAAATTCAAATCCGTAAAAGTAACTGTCTTTACTAGGACTCGAACGCTGGAACTCTAGACTTCCAAATCACCTGATTTGAGAAGACGCGTTCACCACTAGACCAACCCGGTGAGTTATTGTAATAATATAATTTAGAAAAATATCAGATTTACAGTACACAAAAACATTTAATTAATGAGCAAAATTAAAAAAAAAAGAGGATAAATTGTTTAAACACACCTTAAATACATATATAAGAGATAATTCAAATTAAATATCGTTCGTATAACATTCCACCAGATTACACTGTAAATTTCTATCAGTAACTAAGATAACTAGCAATCAGTCATGACTAGTAAATATCTTAATTTTATAACTTTATTTTATTATGATAATTTAATCTCCTGATGATGGTCTAAGGACCGAAAGATCTTGAGAAGTTCAAAATTAATTGCCGGTAAGGTGGATTTATACTTTTTAATAATTTATTAATATATCAGCGGTAACCATGTTTTTGAAATTGACTATTCGAATTATTAACGCTAAATAAAATAAAAATATTTTTTAATTTGGTAAGATACTTTATTTTTATTTAGTTATTCTTTTTCTTTTTTTATATAAAACGTGTTCATCAAATATGAAAACTTTAAAATAACTTATCAATCATTAAACATAAAAAAATTAAATTTAACAAATTCTCCTAAGTCGAAAAGATCTATTTTTCAGTATAAAACCTCCACACCCTCAAACCACTCCGGAGGGGCTTCCGTAGTGGAAAAACTGAAATATTTTACACAGAAAGGGTAGAGTTGTGATAATAATTTTAAAGGGCATTGAATAATAAAAAAAATTTCGCGTAAAACCCTTTGACCTACGAAAACCCTAAAAAAATGGCAACCATTTAATGTTTTTCTCAGTGTTAATTTCAAAAATATCTATAAAAAAAATAATAAAAATTAGCAGATTTTCCTATTTTATAATTATTATTTATTGGTATGAGATCCGTACTTGGGGTATTACTGTAGGACACTTTTAATATCAGCTATGAAAAATAATAAATAGTCGCTAACATTTTGGTTAGCATAGTCGTGCCAGTGGCGGCTCGAGTGTAGGCACTATGGAACTGCAGCACCCCCTATTTCCACTTGATATTATCGATAACATTTAATATCCTTTTTTTTTAATTCTTTCTTTATACTTGTACAATATATTTTTTCCTTAAGCTTAAGCTCAGTAGCCCTCCCCCACTTTATGAAAAAGATACATAAATCTTTGTATGGAACTGTGTGATTCACAGTTCCAGCGGCGTGATGTTTGGCTGTTGTGGGTATGCGCACATAGAAAGCCGCATGGGAGGCTGCGACGGAGAGAGAAAGAAAGAGAGAGAGAGAGAGAGAGAGCACTGACGCTCCCGCAGTGCTGACCCTGGCGTGCTGGTAGCAGGTAGTTTTTTTTTTTTACTTTGCATGTGCTGTGCTTAAAAACCGTGTACCATATTCTTGAATATGATAAAGTGTAGAATTAGGTTACTATCTTGCTCCCAGCTGTTCTATTTGATTCATTTTTTTCGGTTCTTTTATTTTCCAGAAAACTTTAGCCATTTATACATCTTTGTTTTCTTTTACAGAATTTTAAAACAAAGGCTAAAAATTATCTGGAGCAGCACCCCCACTAATTTTAGTTACGAGCCGCCACTGGTCGTTGTGTAAAGGTGTTTAAGCCAAAAATCTACTCTAGCTCACCCGACTGGTCTAGTGACAAAAATTGTCTTCGAAAATCACTTTTTTAACAGCTGTTTTTTGAACCCGAAAGTACTGGGGTTTAAATCCTAGTAAAAGTTAGTTATTTTTATACGAATTTAAATATTAGACAATGAACACAAGTATATTTTGGTGTTTTTTGTTGTTTTTTTTTTTTTTTACCTTCGGGTCCACTGTTAGATTGATTCAGAGGATGAGATGAATGATTTGCAGCGTGTGTGAAAAGGCTATGCCTGACTGTGATTCGAACCTGGGACCTCCTGATGAAAGGCCGATAGGCTACCATTCACGCCACGGAGGCCGGCATATTTTGGTGGCTAGGTTCAATTAACCACACAATTTAGGAAACGTCGGCCTCTATTTTTTTGTTTTAGCCTCCGGAACCACCCTAAGGTGACATATGACTTCAGAGGGTACATATATGAATGTAAACGAAGTGCAAGTCTTGTACAGTCTCAGGTCGACCATTTCTGAGATGTGTGGTTAATTGAAACCCAACCACCAAAGAACACCAGTATCCACAATCTAGTATTCAAATCCACATAAAAATGAATAATAATCAATTAAATATTAATTAATTAATCAATAAGTCTTTATTAGGATTTGAACCTTAGAACTCTCGACTTCGAAATCAGCTGATTTGCGATGACGAGCTCACCACTAGACCAAACCGATGGGTTAGTAAATGTCGGCCTGAATCTGTATAAGACTACATCTAATTTACATGTCGTACATATCATTCTCATATCAGTGGTCCACGAGGAGGGGTGGGAGTTACTTATTGTTAATTAGTTGAATAGATTGCAATAATAAAAAGTAAATAAAAATCTAATTTTTCGATTTAAAGTTTTTGAGTTGTTCCCCTTGAGGGCTACGGGTTGTACTGGACTCATATAAAAAATAATTCGCTTTTCTGCCGGACCCTATAATTATTATCTACGAAGGTAGACTGTTAAAAATTTACTTAAAATTTTGTGAAGAATTTTTAACCCGTTTTTTTAAGATATAATCAACATATCTTTCCTAGATTACAATGATAATTATAAATATTTAATTGTACGTTATTAAGTTAACTTTATCTTAAAATCAAATCTTGGTTCACTAGTGTGTAGTAATTAATTTTAATTATTTAACGGTGTTAAACGTACATGCATTTACACTTTCTTCTACTGTATAAATGATATAAATGCGTGACTGAATATATGTATATATATATATATATATATATATATATATATATATATATACATATATACATATATACATATATACATATATATTTTTTTTTTCACGACTTTCCGTACTTTTTATTCGTAAATACTAATTTTATGTTTTATAATTTTTTTAAGATATGATAATGTTATATTCACCAAAATTAGAATCCGTGTTCTTCTCTGATATAATTATCAGTAATTATATACAAGGTATCCGGGAGGTTTAGCTCCCGATGAGATCTTAAGAAATGATTCAGGAGATGAAAATAAACAGAAATTTGTTTGTAGGGAAATGCTTTTTCTCCCCCTCTTCATTGTCCCTCTGTCCCCATTTTGTGCTTTTTGAATATCACTTTTTTTATCAAGGAATTAAAATATTTTAAATAAATTTTGTGAACATGTACCTAATAACATCTACAAAATAAATAAATTTGGAATTTTCCTTGGAAGATTCCAAAATTGCGGTCATTAAAGTTTTTTAATCGTTAATAGTTCCTAATTTTGTTTTTTAATATGTGTGTTTAATAATGTTAAGTCCTACTGTAGTCCAACCAAACCACCCTATGGGGCAGAATGTTTGCAGTTTTTTTTTTTTCACAATAAGAAATAGCAAAAGTAGAAAAAAATAATTTTCAGAACAATTTATGGGCCAAAATATGAAGATGAAATTCACAAATTGAAAAGAAATTAACAAATGTACTGAAAAAAAAAAATAGGGGACTTAATCCGGAAAAGAAGATTACAGTTCTATGGACATTTATGCATAATGAACAACCAAAGATTGACAAAAGAAATATTTAATTTTTACATAATCAGAGCCACAAAGACCAACCGGTTTAAAGAAACGGAAACAAATCTGAAAACATCAAACATTTCTAAGTATCTGCGTAAAGACAGAGATAAATTTAGAAAAGTTATTCAAGAATCTAAGTTTCCAGATAGAAAGAAAAAGAACGGTATAAAGCTGAATAAATTGACGTAAGAAAGA
This sequence comes from Lycorma delicatula, assembly GCF_047948215.1. Classification (NCBI taxonomy): domain Eukaryota; kingdom Metazoa; phylum Arthropoda; class Insecta; order Hemiptera; family Fulgoridae; genus Lycorma; species Lycorma delicatula. The sequence continues at coordinate 17,689,369 of NC_134457.1, forward strand.
CAACAACAACAGAGCAAAAGAATGAAAACCTTTTGAGAAAAGAAAAAGAAGTCAAAACTATGGAAACATGATCCGTAGTGGTCGGAACGAAAAAAAGGTTAATTCATTTATTGTGAACAAAATGACATCTCATTTGTTCAGGTACGACTGAAATTGTAAAGCATGTCATGTTATTACTAAAAACAGATTTTTTAAAAATTTAATTTCGAACATTATGGATCACGCTAAATATATTTTTTCTATTTCCTTCTCCATTTCTTCCCAGAATTTTTACATCTTCAGGGCGAATTTTTCCCCCCTCCTCTGACCATGCATTTTTGATCTTTTTTTTTCGATTACTTGGAATTTTATAAATTAATATTATAATAATAATTAATTAATTATATTATAATAAATTAATAGTATTTATTACTAATTATATTTAAATTCAAATAGTGAAGAAACTAGAAACAGGGATTAAAATTGGTATATTGAGTAATTTTTATTGTACGGTTTTAGTAATTTACTTCAACCATATCTCCGTTGTTTTTCAACCAATTTCAATAAGTGATGTGCAATTTTCTTACAAAAAGATTTAATATTTCTATTTTTTAAAAATAATTTGATGTAACCAATACAGAGTGTTTCAAAATTATGTTAGCACTTAATCGGGATGAATATTTATCTATTACTATCTACCTACTATATTTATCTACCTGCTAACCATGCACCAAATATGTACGATATTGAATTTTAGCCCTCAATTAGGTTTTAGAGTTATTTATATCTGTGCATGTTTATTATGTGTTAGCTGTGATTCCTTATCTATTCGACGTAACACATTATAAGGTATAGGCTAAAGTTCAATATAGTACATGTTTGGTGCACGGTTAATAGATAGGTTTTATCTATTATTTTACCTTTTCAAAGGTAAAATTTTTAGTTATTTATTTTGTTGAAGTTTTTATTGGGTACATGTACATTAAATTTCATTACAATCTCTTAATCCGTAGTTAAGATTGTTAATAATATAGTTCTTTTTTTTATGAAAGAGCGAGCATAAACAGTTATGATCATTACTCCGGTGGAAAGCGTACAAACAGATACCATGTCTGACCGGGATTCGAACCCGGGACCTCAAAAAAAAAAAAAAAATGGCAAATAGAGGAAAAATGAAGCAAGACACCTTTGTCCACACAAACTTTTTCATTCTGATGTCCTGAAAAAGTTGATATAGTACAGTTAAGACATGTAGATAAACATTGTTATGAATACAATACAATACAAAAAACGGTATATACTTTACTATTGACTCTTTATTAATAGATTGACTCTTTAATAATATTTCCCGCCATAAGGTGAATCCTACGCACGTCACTTCGGTGGACGTGAGAGTCTCGAGTTAAACCATGGCTGATACAAGTGCTTTTTACTGTTGAGAAGCGTTTGGTGGCTTCCGTGTGGGTTCACGAACGTCATCAGAACGCAAAGAAGACAATGACAGACATTTTGATGGACTTCGTTGTGCGGTTAGGAAAACCACCGCCATCACGACCAACGTTATTCGCATGGAAGAATAAAATCTTTGCGAAGGGAAGCGTTCTCGATGCACCACGTAATGAAAGGCCTACGATTCGCACCGAAACTTTTGTTGCTGTAGTGGAATAAACTGAACGATCGCCGATGAAGTCAACCCGTAAACGATCTGCCGAATTAGGCATCCCGTGATCGACTGTGCGAGACCAAATGCGGAAAGACTTGAATTCTTCGTTCATCATTCATGTTTTCGGCCATCTTCAGTGAATGAGTTAAGTGATCGTGACTTGGAACAACATGTGCATGGATGAGAAATGCTGCTCGCACACGCCTCCTACATGGAAATGATAAAAAAAAACAAAAACGTTATGTTCTTTGACAAGTGTCAAGCGATTTATCGTAGTTTACCAAATCGTTACATCTTTTTTTGGGTAAAAAACAATCCGCACTTTCATGACGAAATCGAGTGCAATCCGCTGCATGTTATGATTTGGACAGGGATAATGGCAGACCATCTGCTTGTACCGTTTTTCTTTTATAGTTCTGGGAAGCAGCATAGCTATCTCTACATGATTAACACATGGTTGCTTCCAGAATTAACGGCGAGAGGAATAGCTGACATCGTTACACTTCAACAAGACGACGCTTCACCATATTTTTCAGTATCTGCACAGTGAGTATCTGCACACAGCTAAAAGAACATATTTTTCAGTATCTGCACACAGCTAAAAGAACATATTTTTCAGTATCTGCACACAGCTAAAAGATTCAGTATCTGCACACAGCTAAAAGAACATATTTTTCAGTATCTGCACACAGCTAAAAGATTCAGTATCTGCACACAGCTAAAAGAACATATTTTTCAGTATCTGCACACAGCTAAAAGAACATATTTTTCAGTGTCTGCACACAGCTAAAAGAACATATTTTTCAGTATCTGCACACAGCTAAAAGAACATATTTTTCAGTATCTGCACACAGCTAAAAGAACTGTTTCCAAACCGATAAATGAACCTTGAACCTTTTTAACAATATTATTCACATTAAATGTTAATGTTAACCACACATAAATGTTGAAATATACTGTTTTTTTGTAATCATAACAATGTTTTATCAACATATGTAACTTTATTATGCTGTTAACATGTAAAGGAACCTTTCGCCTACACTGTAATAGAGAGTAACAGCACAGTGACATGATATCAACAGTACTCTGCAGAGATGCCAAAGCATCTGTTCGCAGTCTGGCGTCTAAGTACAAATATATCGGAAAATGTGTAGTCTTGAAAAGATGCAGGGCGACCACTCCTGAGACGTGTGGTTAATTGAAACCCGACCACCAAAGAATACCACCGGTATCCACAGTCTAGAATACAAATAGAAACAACTGTCTTTACAAGGACTCGAACTTAGAATTCTCGACTTAGAAAATCACTTGATTTTGCGATGACGAGATTAACCAATAGACTAATCCGGCGGGTTAAGATTGGCCAACACCTCCCACCTATATAGTTTGAATATTATAATAGTTTGAGAATATCTTTCTCGTAATAAAATTTATAAATAATTTATTGTTAATAGATTCGTTTGGATGCTATTAAGTTGTATTTCTTGTTTTACGTTACTTTTATGATGTAATAACGTTACGATATAAACATGTAGTATGTAAAATAACTATGTAAAATGGTAGTTTCACGTAATGATATGCCCTGAGGTGAAAGCCACAACATGACGGAATGCACTTCTATAGTTTACACTAACTCATCCGATACTAGCGTGAAATCTACGATGTATTCAGAATTAAAAATTATAGGAAGTAATATAATATTAATTTCTATATTATAGGTGTGTATATTTAAATATTTTTAAATTTATTCTAAGAATAATAAACTTATTTCCTTTAAAAATAATTAATATTCTTGTGTTCAAGGTTATTGAATAATAAAAACATTCTACTGGCGCCAATCCGAACAGAAAAAAAGTTCTTTTACGTTATAAATTAAAATCGGCCATAACTTTTGTTGATAATTGTATAAATTGTCTCTTTTGGTATTATGATTATGTAGATATCTTGATAAAAGTAGCACTAAATTGACTCTATTTTGAATATCAGCCTGCACGTAAGCTACAAAATGATGTGATCCGAAAAATTATTCGACTTAAAAATGTAAGACGTACATTTTAAAGATACCAAACACAAATCAATATCCGATAAATTCTGTACAGCCACATAAAAGTAAAATCGCTGAATTCATAATCTGAGATTCTACCATTTAATAAAAGATATATAAAAAAACTTTTTAAAAACCACTCTTATATTAAATGCACTAAAAAGTATAAAATTAAAAAAATATGTAAAAAAAAAATGTTTAAAACACCCAACTTAAATTAAACGCAGTAAAAACGTAAAAAATAATTTTAGGACGGTATCTTAGAATGGAACAAGCTTTGATGGTGATATGTAAGATTATGTGAAAGTCATCGCTTCAAATTAAAAATTTGATAGTTTTTTCCAATTTTTTCATGTGCGTGATGAAGGGAAAAAGACGGAATGCATTGTACCCCACTCTTTAGGATATGTCTCTAGCGCACAGGTTTGAGCGATCTTTCGAAGTTTTCATGCGTCAATTTCCAATACCGCAGACAAGAGTATAGGTAGCTTTAAAAGTTCATACATCATAAGATATTACTGTATATACACATCAAACAGCACAAATTTTAGTCTCTAGTCTCACATATTAAAATCTTTCACGCATTCAGACACTAAACTAGTCAGTAATGTCACTCAATACACCAAAGGAAATTCCAGATTTCCAAACACCAGCCATATATAACAAAAGTTGCGGGTAGTTTTTTTTCACCGTGTGTACGGTCGCGTGTTCAAGTTCTATCGGCAGCAAAATTACTTTTTTGAGTCTTTTTGTACTTCTTTGAACCTTTTTGATGTTTATTTTTTTAAGGTGATTTTGATCTTAGTTTGTAATCATCTATACGGAAAAAATGCACACTTATCACTTATGATCGAAGAGGAGTGATGACTTTTATTTACTAGCTCATAAGTATCATGAATCATCAGACATAAATATTGAATGCAACGGTTATATGAAATTTGGATTTTTACCTCAGTCGTAGAAAAAAAAACTTTCGTTCAATTTAATCAATAGAAGCGACAATATCACAGACACGGGTAATTCTTTTACTAAGAAAATATGCATGTAAACGAAGTTGCATAAGTTCAAGGGGCATTTTTTTCACTTTATTAAGGGGACATATTTTCACTAATTAACGAATCTTAGCGACTTGAAAATGTTGTTAAAATGTGTTGAATCAGAAGCAAACCTGTATGCAAAATTTCAGAGCGAATGGATAAGCCAAAGTGATTCAAAATTCGACTGGAGGTTCCGCATCATGAATCTCACATACATAGTCCAACAGAAAATTAATATAAGAGAGGTAAAACTTTATGTGAATAATATAAATCTTTAATCTATTTTCTTCTTTACTATTACGTAATTTACCGTTTGATTTTTGGTTTAAACTAATACACGTTACTTTCCAATGAAATATCGAATAGTAAATTTCATTCTTCCCTCACACTGGCATTCTATTCCCAGACTGCTGTTGTATTTTTACATTTAACAGGTGTAGTTCTACTGTCTTTGTAGCAATATGAAGGGAAAGTAAGCGATTGGCCACATTTTTTTTTTTTTTTTTAGTATCGGGGTGAACGCTACATTTCCAAGGTAAATAACCTATTAATGTCAGAACGAAAGCAGGAGATTGAAGACCGGGGCCTTGCGTTTTGGCAGGTCAGGTGGGACGAATCCCCCACAGGTCACAACACACATGGTATATTTCCTATAGTATCTAATTTAGGTACGATTAGATGGGTCTCCCCCAATCTGTATATCACACAGTTTCTCTCCGGGCATGGTGCCTTTCGGGCGAGTTTGACTAGGTTTCGTTTGGTGGATTCGAGTCAATGCCCGGATTGCGGGACTAATGATACACTGTACCACGTCCTCTACGTCTGTCCTCGATACGAGGTCGAAAGTTCACGTGCTGTTAGGGAACTTGAGAGAATATATTCCTTTCTGGATCTCGGTACCAACTTGATGATCCGCGAGGCATGATCTATGGTGGCTGGTTTTCTTCGCGCCCTTGCAATGTGTAGGTCTGCAGAGGGAGCCGGTGGCGGTCCTGATCGTGACTTGGTAATTCTACGCAAGACACCATGATGTGATCGGGTGGGTGTGCGGGGTTTATTCCCGGCTGCGCGGACCGGAATGAGGTTGCGTTCCCCTTGTTAGGTGACCTAAACTGGTCGACTTATTTGGGTGTAGGTCTGAATTTCTGTGTTGCGTAAGACATAATTTTGATTGGTATGAGTGTAGCACTGATTTAACTTTAAACTCGTTCGTTTTCTGAGGCTTTCACAGTCACGAACGGTGTTGTCAAATCTGTACTAGGCGCGAAGTTCGTGCTTCCGCGGTTAGTTAGTTTGAAGGAATCGTGTTTGGTTGGATGTGAAGATGTCCGTTTGAGGCCTACGTGAGGCAATTGGTAGCATTAAATTTTTGATAAAATAAAAACGAGGGGTAGTTTTCAGAATTTTAATTTCTTTACTTTCTGTTTCGTGGTCGTAGAAAATTGAATTTTTGTAAAAGGAAATTTTAGTTATTATTAAGTAATTTAAAATTTCAAAGTTATAAGTCGGTCAGATTTAGGAGTGTTGGAAATTTAATATTATTTCAAAACAGTTATTGCCCCCATATCTCGAAAAAATCCCCCGCATTTCAAAAAGTTGAAATCTGGTTTGTAGTAAAATAGCTTTGTTAGATGACTTATAAATACGGAAGATTTATTAACAACTCTTGTAGAGAATTTTATTCTGAGAAAATTAATGTACATGCAGCCACTAGAAAGTAAATAAAAACTTCTAAAAATCGTTTTTTATTGAAGCAAAACAGACAAAAAATAGAAAATCGTATTATTCTGTACCTAATAAACATTATTTTTTAATATAAGTTTCTTTCTTAACATATAAGATATTAAACGAAGTACACAGTTTTCACTGTTGACCAGCGGCTGTTAGTACTGCCAACCTAACACAATAAATTTAAAAAAAATATTTCTAAAGTAACATATTTCAATTCGGTTTTTTACGTAATTATTTTGTTTTACCTATGTAAATTATTGAATATACACAGCTAAAATATTGTTTTATAAATTTTATATTTCTTAAAAAATTATTTTCAGAAATCAGTGTTTTTGTTTTTAAAAAGAATGTCTATTCGGTACAGAAAAAATAATACGATTTTCTGTTTGTTTTCCTTTAATAAAAACCTATTTTGAAAGTTTTTATTGGTTGTATTTACATTAATTTTTTCAAAATTAAATTTTCTACAAGTTTTGTTGTTTTTTCGACATCGATGTTTGTATTTTACGTCGCATATCATAAAAGCTACTGGGAGTTAAACTTCTGGGATTTGTTTTATCCATTTTCCAGCTGAAGTTGAACACTTTTTTTTTTAACCTCCGGGTCCACCGTTAGGTATAGCTTCAAAGGATGAGATGAATGATTTGTAGCGTGTGTGAAAATGCCATGCCTGATCGGGATTCGAACCCGGGAACTCCGGATGAAAGGCCGAGACGCTACTACTCGCTCCACGGAGGCCGGCACCACAAAATTTACTCCTTAATTTGGGTCCCGAAAATTACAGTAAGACTTTTTATTAGAAGAGCTGAAATCCGAGTAACTCGAAAACAAAACGTTTCCAGACCTATAATTATATGAACGTTTTTCATTATTTTTACAAGTAGAACATGTCCTGAACGTTTCTCAGTTTCTTCGTGGGACACTCTGTATATTAAATAGCTGCAGCTATTTATTTGTATTTGATTGTTATTCAAATGGGTGACTACCGCTCGATAAACTGCTTTATTGTTATTTTGGTGATAACGCCTGTGATATGGCGTATGTCGTATCAGCTAATCCTACTATTCTGATATTTTTTCATTTAAGTTTCCTCTCCTTTCCTATTTCTTTGGTTGTTTTATAACTTTTCTTTGTATTTATTTTTCCTCGATTGAAATTCAGTCCATAATATTTATTTATTTATTTCATTATTCATCATTTCACATTTCTGTTTTTCTATTTGAGTGTTCAGAAAAGTGGAAGCTACAAGTATGTAGGACAGCAGTTCACCTCTCTATTTGAAGAGGAATCTAACATTCTGATGAATAGAATACACTGAACTTAATTGCTAAATCTTACTTACCTACATATTTCTACTGTTTATTTACATTCCGTCTAAGTAAGTATTATAAATGTAACAGGAACTACAGAAATATTTTATTTTATTGTTTACTTGTACTTATCTATAAATTTATTTCTTTATACACGATTACATCATACGACTACTGATTTTGTGAAAAAAACTGATTTTAACCTTACACGAGAAATGCATTTTATAAAAATTTCGAGTTTTTTTTTAATTTTTCGATTACACAAATTAATTTTTTGCGACATAAATATTATTAATTTTTGTCACAGCAGTTGCAAAATATTCACTTAACATTAAGGATTATGAAATATATAATTTTTATTTCACTTTTTTTTTTAAATTTTGTCAGCTTGCATAATTACTGATGTAACATTAAAGGTTATGAAAAAATGCGGTTTATCTACTTGTATTTCGTTTGTACTAGTTTATTTACTTTGGATTAAACGAAGATTCCTTTTACAACAGAATAAACTTTTTATAACAGAATACAGAAATGATCAAATAGCTCACTAAAATACTATTCGCTAGTTAATAAATTTACTAATATATGCAAACTCCACACATTTAATAAATACTTTGCATTGTTGCGCGTAAAAAAAAAACATCTTAAGAGTTTACAGCGTGTAGTATATGTGTACATGTGCTATATTAGCTGCATTCAAAATAATAGATCTGTGAAAATGTTCATAATTAAAAAAAAAAAAAAATTAAGAATGACAGAATATTATTCCCTATTGAATTCAGATTTTTAAAAAATAAAATAAAATTGGTAGCCGTCTGAATAAGAAAGAAAGTTTTTAATTGCTGAGAATTTAAAGATAAAGAAAAATTTAAATAAGATAAATATAAATGAAAATTCAAAAAAATCTTACAATTTCGTTTATTTTCCAATAATTTCATTTCAAGGTTTTGATTTTTACACTTACTGGCTTATAAAAATTTTTCTTTTGATTTTGGCTCAAATTAGAATTTGTAATACCAAAAAACTACGCGAGTTCTCGTTTTTTGTTTCCTTGTATGAAGTAAATCAAACTATTGTGATCGTGAAAAATGACGGTTTACAGATTTCAACGGAAATATCCATTTTTACCATCTCTGAATCCATTTTGAGTAGTTTCGGCGTGACGTCTGTATGTACGTATGAATCTCGCATAACTCAAAAAGGATATGCCGTAGGATGTTGAAATTTTGAATTTAGGACTGTTGTAATATCTAGTTATGCACCTCCCCTTTTGATTGCAATCGACTGCATTAAAAGTGTCCAAAAAAGCCGAAAATCCTAAAAAAATTTGGATTTTGGTTTTTTTTCTTAACTGCAGTAATAATCCCTCATTGAGATAATTATTAACCTCTCATGGTAAAATTTTTTTTTACAATGAATAATAATAATTCAATAATAACAATAAAAAAATGAAAAAATATCAGAAGTTATTAATGAAATAAAATATATTTACTTTTCTATTAAAAAAAAAAACTGTATGTGTAATTTTATAAGCGTATAAGGATGTCATGTGGTGTACACATCAGATTCTTTTTTGTCTTCAGTCATTTGACTGGTTTGATGCAGCTCTCCAAGATTCCCTATCTAGTGTCGGTCGTTTCATTTCGGTATACCCCCTACATTCTACATCCTTAACAATTTGTTTTACATATTCCAAACTTTGCCTGCCTGCACAAATTTTCCAGGATGCCTTAATATGTGGCCTATAAGTCTGTCTCTTCTTTTAGCTATATTTTTCCAAACGCTTCTTTCTTCATCACTCTGTAGGTAAAACAAGTAATTCTGTTAGGTTAATTTTATATCATGAAAGTTTTTTTCGAAAATAGATATTTAGGTACTTATATTCCTTGGTGCTTTGAGGAAGTTACGGTGATATATTTGATACTTTTACTTCAGTCTTGAAATTTCTACATAGAATATTGAGAAACTATATTAAAATCTGCATAGATGTCTCTCTAAAGAATTGTCCTTGAGTGTTAAAACTGCCGTGGAGACGAAAAGTAATTATCTTGGACCAGGTTCAGCTTGCCTTACAAACCCCGTTTATGATAATTTGAATGATATTACAAACAAGTTTGTAAAAAATCACAGAAAACTACGAAAATTTAAATTGCCATTATTTTTAAAATTATTTTTGAAAATATTCTACCTTACTTGTTATTCAATTCGAGTTGTTTACTTTTTTATTACAACTGATGATCAGAGTAACAGATGTTACATTACATAGGACATATGAAATAAATTAAATATATATTCTTCGTTAGTTATTGAATACCCGTATAGAATTATAATACTTTAAAAAAATAATAAAAAGTTTTAACAGCGTTTTTACCATTTAGTGAATTTATTTATTTACTTACACACAAACAAGATTTTATTTACTTTGTTAATTAAATGCAAATTACTTGCAGGAATCCATCCATTATACATCAGTAAATCAGACTTGTAAAAAAAGAAAATAGTAAAAAGTTAACCAATGTTATATTACATAACTTAAATATACAATCGAAAGAATTTCAAGAATTTTCAGAATACTTTATTACATAACAAACTTGTTTTAACAGCTTAAGTAAAACTTGTTACTGATTTCTGATTGTTGTATTTATTCTATAAATAAAATTTAAAAAATATATTTTATATCTTAACGGTTACCAGAGATTTTTTTCAAGCATATTGTTGTTAAAAGTTTAAATAAAATAAAAAAGTTTAAAAAAATGTTTTAAAAATCAACATTTTTAAAATCCGATTGCCTATTGCAATATTATCCCCAAAAAATTTTGTTTTGGGGGGAGTCACTTGCAATATTACAAAAGCCTCTTCTCTTTTTTTTTGTCTAGCCTCCGGAACCACTTCAGAAGATGAATGAGGATGATAGGTATGAATGTAAATAAAGTGAAATCTTGTACAATCTCAGGTCGACCATTCCTGAGATGTGTCTATTTGAAACCCAGCCGTCAAAGAATACCGATATGAACACCATCTACTATTCAAATCGGCAAAAAAGTAATTGCCTTTACTAGGGTTTGAATGTTAGAACTCTCGATTTCAAAATCAGCTGATTTGCGATGAAGACTTCACCACTAGACGACCAACCCGGTGGGTTGCACTACTACTATGCCTAGGGAAGATTAAAAAAAAAATCTGTGTGGACACCACATGACTTCCTTGTACGCCTATCACATTACAAATACACATTTCTGCTGCACTTCATTTAAACTTCTTTCATTTGAAAATGAGATACGATCCTCTAATTCTTTAATAAAGTGGATAGTTACACAATTGCTGAAACTAAAGAACGTGTACGCAAATCAAGATCAGAATAATTATATCAAACCAAAGAGCAGTTAAATGATTGGCAACAGAAAACGAATAAACGAAGTGATGGTCAACTCCGACTTAGGGAGAATATTGTCCGACAATATCAGGAATAATGAACTAAAAGATAAGAAGTTTTTGCAATTTATTAAAGAGAAATCGGGGATACATGCCTCAGTGTATGTGTTGTTCTTGTGAGGGTCTATTTTGGAGTCGCTCTGTAGTTAACTTTAATGTAGAGAAAATTAAACAGAAATTAAAGTAGAAAATTTAAAAATAGTACGATTCTAAATTACAATTTTCAATTAAAATAAAATAATCAGATGTTTCAACAATTCATTACACATACACATATGTAATAATGCCCTTTAAATTATATATACACGTTTTTTAAACTACATAAAATTTTATTTCACTAATAACTTCTATGTGGATACCGGTGTTCTTTGGGGATTGGATTTCAAATAATCACACTTTTCAGGAGCGGTCTACTGAGACTGTACAAGACTATACGTCATTTACATTAATACATATCAATCTCATTCATACTCTGACGTAATACCTTACGGTGGTTCCGGAGGCTTAACAGAAAAAAGAATTAATAACTTTTCATTTTTTTTTTTTTTTTTGTTAATACAGAATTATTAGTTATTGTAAAAGTTTTTTTTTTTTTACAATCACGGGTTATTAATATAATTATTAATAAATCAATATATATTTAAATTAAAAAAAAATTTAAAAAAAGGAGATGAAGTCTGATTCGAACCGATGTGCCTTCCCTTCTAAAATCCAAATATTTCATTAATTAAAATTATTTGGATATAACTCTGGAAGCAATGAAAATAAGTACCACTTATATATCGTTGAAAAGTTGTCAATAAGGGCTTATTACTGCAGTTAAGAAGAAGTCCAAAATCAAATTTTTTTAGGATTTTGGACACTGTTCATCTAGTTGATTGCAATCAAAAGGGGAGGTACACAACTAAATGCTACAACAGTCCTAAATCCAAAATTTCAACATCCTACAGCTAATCGTTTTTGAGTTATGCGAGATACATACGTACGTACAGACGTCACACCGAAACTAGTCAAAATGGATTCAGGGATGGTGAAAATAAATATTTCCGTTGAAGCCTGAAAACCGAAATTTTTCGCGATCACAATACCTCCTTTACTTCGTGCAAGGAAGTAAAAAATATGAAAAGAATATCAGAAGTTATTAACGAAATAAAATTTTATGTACTTTTAAAAATGTGTATATGAAATTTAATAGGCGTACAAGGAAGTCATATGGTGTCCACATCAGAAAAGTTTTACATAAATGTAATTTTCATGCCTAATCAGAGTCTAAGGGAAACCTAACAACTTAACTTTATCCTTTCTGTTGTTAAAGGTTAAATTAATCAACTAGCCTTTCCTTATTTAATGGCAAAAAACATCGTGTTGATCCTTTATTTAACGTTGTTAAACGACAACAGTATTAAATGAGACTCATTTATGTTATCTTATATATATCTAAAAATGAATGTTTGTTTGTCCCATTTGCGTTCCTATAACATTCATTCGATTGCGATAAAACTTTGGTGAGTTGTGCGTACGCTCGCAAAGGTTTCTGAATTATTTTGGACCCGCTAGGTAACGCTGGGGTCCAAATATTTAGAAAAATTGTATTTATGGTCCGATTTGGCTCATATTCAGAATATACACCAGTTATGTGAAAATAAATATTTTTTGCAAAAAATGAAATAAGGGAAATCGGAACATAGGAGGAAGGGAAAAAGGAAAACGTTAAATTCTGTGAAGTTTCGTAATGTTAATTTTGTTAATGTTTTATCAAACTTTCAATTGTGTTCAATTAATCTATATATATATATATATATATATATATATATATATACTCAAATCTAAGCAATGGCGAAGCATTGTCGGGTCAGCTAGCTTATAGTCACATTTAATAAAACTTACATCATACGAATGCAGTATTAAATGATAGCCCTGTTTTTGTTTCAACGATTAAATCTTAATAGTCGTATTTCTTTATGTATATACTATATATATTACATTAGTATATAAAGTAAATATTTATGTGTACAACTTTGTTCAACTGCAACTGAATAGTTATCATTATTTCCTGAAATATTATTACTAATACGGAATAAACTTGTAATTTAGTAACAAGGTGAATTATGTAAAACTGGTTCAGGATACCAGGAATTAAGATAAGTAAATGTTGATTCCTTCGAGCAATGAAAGTACGGAATTTTTTTTATATAGCGGTTTCTTCAAGTGATAAAATATTTAAATAGTATAAACAAACATTTTTTTCCGGTTTTTTTTCTCTTTTTTTTCTTAATATTAATTTGTACAGTTATATATAAAATACATTAATTTTATTTTTAAAAAAACAATTGAAAAATTTAAACTGGTAATTAATATTTACCAAAAAATTTACTAAAATACAAGCTTTTCCCGGCGTGCCTTTGGGACTAGCTAAGGGCGTCCCCTTAGCTAGGCCCTTCGGGAGGAGTTTCCCTGGCAAGCCGCGTCTCGGATGGGATTATTAGGTACCCAAAATTGACTAATTCTTGTGTAAAAATGTTTTGTTTTTTTTTAATGATAAAAATTGATCAAGAAAAAGCGAAAAAATATCAGCAAATCCTCACAATTGAATTTGTTTTAGATCGGTTTTGACAAAGGCGCGCGCCGAAGTTTGAATTTTTTTTGAGGGGGTTCATAGAAAAAAAAGGAAAAATAAGGATAAAGGATAAGTTACAAAATGATATTTTCTAGTAAAATTTAAATTTATTTAGAAACATATTAATATAAAAACTTAGACAAAAACACAAAGAAATTTATCAATAAACATACAAACAAAAAACCTTGCCTCTAGGTTTTTAATACATTCAAAATACTTTTATTATATTTATAATACCGGCCCTGAAGAGAACCATTGGGTTATTTATCGTTCAGTTAAGCACCCTTCCTCATAAGGAAATAAGTTTTAGGATGGATTACCATCATCGCGCTTTCTAAAACCAAAATAACTTCAAAACAAAATATCCGCTTGCACTTTTAAACTCTTCTCTTCAATATACAAAAATTACTGTTCCACTTATCAATCACGTATATATATCGATTAAAGAAATAAATATATATAACAAGTATAAATAATAACAACTACAAGTAATAAATATATAATAATATAACAAATATACACCTAATCACTATGCGCAACATGTACTAACGAATCGGGATTTTCCGCTAGTGATCGGTACGTTCCGGTGCCTGCTAAGGGGGACGGACACATATGCACATATACAAATGCCCTTAGTTGATTGAGTAGGAGCCTTTGAGATCACCGTGAGGTATTTCATCAAAAGATGAGATGAAATTGCAATTTTGTCTAACCGGGATTCAAACCCAAATGAAAAGTCGAGACGCTACCAGTCACGTTCTTCATTATTAAAGTTCAAGTTGTTTATATATTTTTATCTCCTTCCTTCTTTAATAATAAAATTTTAAAGTATTTTTGATTATTTATAATTTTTAAAATTATTTCTTCATGCAGCGGAACCTGGTGCGTTACCAAGAAAATCAACGCTAAATAATAAAGTTGACTCTTTTAATACATTTTTTTATTGAGTTATCAACGAATGGTTTCATGCTAGTCTGTATATTTCTTTCGAAGTTTATCCTATAACATTAATTTATTTATTAAAAACCTACATCCTAAATTATCTGTTTTATAACTTTATATATTTCAATCTTTCTCTACAGTTTTTCACTTTTACACATCCCTCTATCACCAAATTAAACTAAATCGGAGCGTTTTAAATATGACCTACCAATCTCGTTTGTTTCTTACTTATTCATTTTAAATTTTCTCAGTATTATCTAATTCTCAACCATCTTATTGTAACACTATACTTCAAAGACTTCAATTATTTTTTTTCTTTCTGCTGTTCCTAATATAAACGATTAATATATATATATATATATATATGTATGTATTGTAAAGAGGCTGTGTTTCCCCAATTAATAAGAACGAGAGAGAAAATAAAGAAAGAAGAATCTAGAAGGAATTAAAAGAGATCCTTTATTTAGAATAACTGATCCGTTTAACAATTTGTTCTTTGTAATACAGACAGTGGCACCTCCAAAAGTTCCTTTTCGATTACAATGTTTACCGGGCTAGAAACAAAGAACTTATAGAAAAACGTAAGAACGCGGACAACAAAAATTATTACGCTAAAACAATCAAAAGGACTTGTCGGGTACTGGTTCTGCAGGCCAGGAAGTACAAATACTATCGGGGACCAGCGGACAGAGTCAGTTTTTTGTAAGTCCGAGTTCAGCGCAGTTGCGATAACAGTATGCGTGTGGTAACAACGACTGAATCGTACATCACCAATATTCAATTTCGGTCAGCGGTTGATAACAAGAAGCTATACGGCGAGTTATTTGTAACTAGAAGTGAAAATAGCAACCCACCGGTTTGGTCTAGTGGTGAACGCGTCTTCCCAAATCGGCTGATTTGGAAGTCGAGAGTGTCAGCGTTCAAGTCCTAGTAAAGTCAGTTATTTTTACATATTGAATACTAGATCGTGGATACCGGTGTTCTTTGGTGGTTGGGTTTCAATTAACCACACATGTCAAGAATGGACGAACTGAGATTGTACAAGACTACACTTCATTTACACTCATACATATCATCTTCATTCGTCTTCTGAAATATTATCTTAACGGTAATTACCGGAGGCTAAACAGAAAAAAGAAAGAAGTGAAAGTAGCAATATTTTATTCATTCAAAACGTATAGGGTAATTCTTTTGTAAACAGTAATATTTGTAGAAAGTGAACGGTATGAATCTTATATTTTTCTATTGTTATCTTATTTTTAATGCAATATGAGTTCCTATCAGTCATTATAACGTTTTTAATAAATTGGACTATATTCTGTATTTATAATTTAAATGTAAATAAATAGATCTTGTCTTTTTATTTGAATTACTATTTTGTTTGTTTTATATTTATTGTTATTTTATATATTTTTAAAGTAATAAATTGTGTTTATAAGAAATCTTTACGTTTGTTAGTCTCTCAATATACTTGTCAAACCGCGAAAATTGATTTTCCCTCTTTAACTTTCCCGGCGAATATAATTAGAGATATACTAAAAGGGAAAATTTTGTGATAGTGTAGAAAATGGGGTACGGTCTGTTTTTGAAAATAATTGATTTTTAGGGTCCAACTAGTTATGTAGACAAAAAAATATGTGATTTTGGCCTTATATCTCAGAATTAACTGAACCGATTTTCTTCAAATTTGTCTCAAATATTTCTATATACGAAGCATTATATTGATTTTGTTTTGAAAATTCGTTAAGGGAATAGGAGATATCGCGAATAACGTATTGCGATTTTCTTCAGAAGTATTTCTGAGAAACCTTTATTAAAGCGAATTTGTTACCTATTATTCATAAGTACTTCGTACATACAAAAAAGAAGAAAATATTCAGAATAATCAATCCCCACCTATTAAAATTGAAATATTTTTTTTTGTTTTTTTTTTTTTGCTCTATCCCTTCCGTTTAAATATTTTTTAAAACTTTTTTGAAAGTTTTTACTTCATATTTAGAGCTATCAAGAAATGCCAAAACTTTTACTTCCTTGTACAAAGTAAAGGAAGTATTGTGATCGCGAAAAATGTCAGTTTTCACGTTTTAACGGAAATATCCATTTCGACCATTCCTAAATCCATTTTGAGTAATTTCGCCGTAACGTCAGTACGTACGTATGTATCTCGTATAACTCAAAGACGATTAGCCGTAAAATGTTGAAATTTTGGATTTAGAAGGGTTGTAACATCTAGTTGTGCACCTTTCCTTTTGATTGCAATCGACTGAATCGAAAGTGTCAAAAAAAGTTCAAAACCCAAACTTTTTGGATTTTGGACTTCTTCTTAACTGCAGTAATAAAACCTCATTGAGAGCTTTTCATCTTTATTTCATAAGTGGTACTTATTTTCATCGGTTTCAGAGTTATAGCCAAATAGAATTTTAAGTATTTAATGAAATATTTGGATCTTACAAGGGGAAGAGGCACATCGGTTTAAATCCGACTTGATCTCTTTTTTCTTAATTTAAATGTATTGTTTTATTAATAATTATTAACCTCAAATTGTAAAAAAACATTACCATAAATAATTCAATAATAACTATAAAAAAAAGAAAATTAAAGAATATCAGAAGCTATTAATGAAATAAAATTTTATGTATTTTTAATTTTAAAAAAATGTGTATATGTAATTTAATAGGCGTACAAGGAAGTCATGTGGTGTTCACATCGGATTTTTTTAAAAGTATAGACCCTGGACCTAAAATGAAAAAATTATATTTCTTTTTAGCCTTTGTTAAGTGGGGTTGTTAGATTTAGATAAAACTTTTTGTAAGCACTTACCTACGTATGAATATTTTTGGAAAACGTTTCTAAAAATTTATTCACATCTTTAAAAAATATTCCTGATTAGAGGAGCCATAGAATGGGCTTCCAGGACTCCAGATCTGTCTCTATTAAAGAAATATTTTTGAAGGTAACTTAAAAAATAAAGTAAACAAAACAAAACCTGTAAATTTCGACAACTTTAAAAGGTAATATATTTGAGAAATCTCACTTATTCGATCAAAGATGTTACTAATAAACTAATTACGATTAGTGTACCGCCATAATATAGAGAGGAAGCGTTTTGAACATTCCTGAAGAATGGTATGCTTTCAAAATTTATCATATTAACTACTATAGAACTGAAAACATTTAACTAAAATTTAAAATTAAATATTGCGTTAGAGCAAATAATATCAGCTGACCTAGCCATTTAATTTGCGGTAGTGTGGCAAATTATCAGTTATTGTATATTATTATTATTACTATTAATGTTATTTATTATTGAGAAGGCTGTTGCTACTATTAGTATATGAGCCATTATCTCTAACATTAATAATTTAAAGTTTTTTATTGGTTGTAATTCTGAAGGTAAAAAAATAAAAAAAGTTAATACGGGGCGTTTTACTACCGCGATTTTTCAGTTTATAAAAATTTCATTGTTTCATTTATTGATAAAGGATTTTCGCTATCGTTTTTCTCGTAAACGTTTACATTAAAATCATGTATCGTATGCCCACCTTTCTATTTAAAAAATAGGTTTGATTCAATATGGTGGATCCAAGACAGTGGAAAAAAATTTCAAACACCATAGACTCTTATAATTATGTAGATTCGCACTTGTTTCTTTCTCCTAGCATCCATCAATCTTGAAATATGAACCGTTTCCATACTTTGAAATCACTCTATGTACATAATGATTCAGCGAGATCGGAAATTTTGAATTCTTTTATGAAAAAATTATATTAAATAAATCTGTTCAAAACATTTAAATAGCAAAATAAAGAATATGTAAAAAAAATTTTTAAGACACCACTCCTAAATTAAAGGCACTAAAAGGTAAAATAATTTTAGGATGGTATGTCAGAATGGATTTGACAACAAACTTTGATTGTGATATGTAAGATTATGTGAAAGTCATAGCCTCAAATTAAAAGTTGATGTTTCTGCCAATTTTTTCATATGCGTGATGATTGGCCTAAAGAGTGGGGAGCTCATGTCAAAGTACAAATCTTTGCACCGCACTCTTTAAGCCATTCACCACGCATATGAAAAAATTGGCAAAAACATCTTTTTAATTTGAAGTTATGACTTTCAAATAATCTTACACATCACAATCAAAGCTTGTTGTCAATTACTTTCTGAGATACCGTCCTAAAATTATTTTTTAACTTTTAGTGAGTTTAATTTAAGAGTAGTCTTCAAAAGGTTTTTATATATATATTTTTTTACTTTTTAGTCTTCATAATTTTATATCTTACAGCTGCGCTAGCGCATAGGTTTGAGCGTATTTAGCGAAAGATCGGATCTGTAGGTTTAACGGCGGGTGAGAGCAATCAAAACATAGGGCTACACGATTTAATCTCCGGATGACCAAAATCCGGTCGATCAAGAAAGTACCCGATGCGTTAAACAGTTAACGATCGACCTGCTGATACATACGTAGTTTGAATCATGAAAATCGGATGAACGGTTGCCGAGATCCTACGGTGGCAGCCCATCGTACCCCCTCCCCTATTTCCGAACGGCGCCCTGGGGACATTTGAATATATTATCATCCGACGGGTACCACTGGGAACGGATGGGGAGTTGAAAAAAATTTTCAGAGCGCTGGAACCGATCGTTTTCGAGATATTTACGATTTTCGTCCGAAAATTCGGATCCGGTTAAAAAGTACTAAATTTTCCCAAAACTTCCATATATATCGATATATATTCTGCATATATATATATATATATATATATATATATATATATATCGATATATATACGATATGTCGATAACAAGTATACACCTGACTATCACGAGCCATGTACTAACGAATCGGGTCTTCCCGCTTGTAATCGGTACATTAAGGTGCTAAGCTTAGAGGTACGTACACACAGATATACACACACAAATGCGGTTTAGTAAGGTAGGATTACATACATACATTTATTTATAACAGGTATATACCATACCTGATCGGGATTCGAACCCGGGACCTCCGGATGAAAGGCCGAGAAGCTACCACATCGCCACGGAAATCAACAGATTTAAATGTACCTTTTGAAAATATGAATTTAATTAATGGATATTTACAATGAAGGAACGAAAATAAAACGTCGTAAAATTTAAAATGAAACAAAATTTCTATATTTCAAATACGAGAATAGAATAATATTAGTACTCCCTACTATTTATAGAAGCAAACAGGTGTATATTTTGCAATGCGTTTTCGAATTATATTGCGGTCAGGCCACCATATCAATTAGGCCTATAATGCGATACAACTTTCACTTTTAGATGGACTTGATATTATATTACAGTATATGACATTAGTAAATAGCATTACTCAGCCTTTTTATTTTGATCTTGTATTACAGGTGGTATAATTAGTAAATAATAAATCAAAATAAGAAAAATAATAAATAAAATATATGGATACAATGAATATTTCGAATTCCTTTTCTAAATTAATCTATCCAAACTGCACCAACATTTTATGAGATAATGGATTTCGAAACATATTTGAATTATTTTTTTTAACAAAATCGGTACCTAAAACATTATGTATACTTAGTTTTTTATACGTATAAATATACGCCATGAATTGCATATATATTAATAAAACATAAATACATTAAAATTAAATGTAATTATTTATTAAATAATTAAATTTTAATAAATTTATGAGCTTAGTCTAGATCTATAAAGTTTTGTTGTAAACTACGAGTAAATTACACTTTTTTATTTTTTTAAATTCATCAAAAAACAAACGAGTTATTGCAGAAAAATGATGACATAATTTTCAATAGGATTAAATTTTTTTGACTCGTACAAAACTTATTCCACTTAAATTAATATAAATATAATTAGATAACATTTACAACGTAAAACTTAATAGTTTAATTAATAAAAAAGTATTCTGCTAAAACAAATCATTCCTGAAATATTTATTCATAGTGTTCTGCGATTAGACGGATCCTGTCACGGCTGCTGCTCTCCACCTTGTTCTATCATCTGCTAACCTCTTTGTTTCCGCATATTTTTCCTTTTTCATAATCTCATCCATTATTTGAAATCCCTTCCTTTCTTTCCATTCACCAAGCCTTATATAGCATCCGCTAATAAATAAACCTTCTTATACAATGTCCTAGCCATTTTCTTTTCCTATATTCAACCGCATTTAACATTTTCCTGTTCTCTCCTATTCTCTTTAATACTTCATTTGTTAAATAATCTTGCAATTCGACATTAATTATTCTGCGCCAAAACCGCATCTCAAAAGCCTCAATTCTTTTTATGTCTCCCTTTCTCATCGTCCACTTTTCAGCTCCTTAAAGTCACACTCCTAATAAAGCATTGCATTAATCTCTTCCTTAACGCTAAGTTTAACTTTCCTCACAGCAGTCTTCCCTTGTTATTAAATTTCTGTTTACTTGTTGATAATCTTGTTTTAATTTCTACTGGGCGAGTCAGATCATCGGTAATAAAGTTCCCTAAGTACTGAAATTTCTTCACCTGCTTTCTCTTATTCTCTCTCTCTCTCTCTCTCTCTCTCTCTCTCTATATATATATATATATATATATATATATATATATATATATATATATATATATATATATATATATATATATATATATATAAAATAAAATGTTAATTAATTTTGCACAATTTTAATTCATGTTAGAATAAAAACTTGTTTAAATATTTAAAATAAAACATATTTACCTAAATAATTGTATTAAGATTTTTTTTAGATGAGGAAATATGAATATATGTTCTCAAAAAAATTAATCAAAAAATCGGGTGAGGCTATATCGGGACGCACGGCCAGTGGTTTAACGTGAAACGTTACAGACCTTGGATGAAGTTCCTCCGAGCTACAGACCGACCAACTTATCTGTAGAGTTAAATAGGAGAACCAGCATCGTATTTTTTTAACAAAACTGAAAGCCTCCAATGGGAAATTTTAGTTTCTTCATTTGACCAACTCTACAGATAAACTGGTCGGTCTGTATATCAGCGAGTCACTTTTAGTGAATCGATCGAAATAAAAACGAGAGATATGATTGCTTACTAAATTTAATTTTAACATAAAACAGACACTAAATGGTACATGATATTTATTTCAACTAATATTGGAAGACAATTTTGTTCAATATCGACCTGTGATATGAGAAGTAAAAGATAAGGCATAATAAGCAGCGGTAGAGGTGCTCGCGCCCGTTGCGTCGTTCACTGAGCGAGCCGTGCCAGGTTTGCAACGCTGTCGAAACAGTTTCACTCGCTCAGCACCGGATATCGGGGTACCTGTGCGCGGCTCACAACCTCCCCTTTCCAACGATATGCGTAATTTATATTTCCTAGTTAGCTTTTGGGCGGGCTGAGGCTGACATATTGAATTTTTATACTTTTTACATATTTATTTTAATTTTTTTACACATAAATATTGTCCAAAATACACTTATTATTATTACTTAAATCGATTTATCTCGACAAAACCTAAACAAAAACACACGAATCACGTCTAAGTCGTAAGCTTAACTGAATGGAAATGAGCGAGAACGCCAGTTTTGGCCGATTGCATTTGCTCCTCCCCACCGACTCGCTCGCCAGTGACGCAAACTGTAGTGTTATCGACGAGCTGACCATGTAAGTTATAAAATGACACCGTATTTACGTCTCTGAGACTAATAGTTAGGAAGTTATTAAAGCAGGACGATATAGACCTTTTCGTCACGCAATATCTGTTCTGGTACCCGCATGTTTCGGTGTGATTTTACAGACGTTTCACGTCAAAAAAGCCTAAATGAGTAACAATAAAGAATAAACGGTAAAAAAATCGAATTATTTATTGAAAGTAGAATCTACACTTTCATCGTTCTGCATCAGTAGACTATGAATAGTTGAATGCTGGAACTGAACTATTTTAGTATGAACAAGAGCGTAAAAAAATAAAATCAAAGATAACGTTTAGTAATAAAACATATTTTTTTTTTAATAGCGACTGATAATATTTTAACCCCCATTAGGAATATCGTGAAAATTCTAATCGGAGATAATGACCAAACCTCTAAGGTAAGGTCTCTAAGGTCTGTAAAGCGTTTTTAAAATTTATCCAGACATTTTTGCGTGATGCGCGTACAGGGACGCCCTAGTTTGTTATCACTTTATTATATAATTTTTACACTATATTTTTCCGGGGTATGAACACAATTATTAAACATAATTTATGGTAAAATTTGTTAGTCACAGATATTTCCTGTAATGAGTCACAATTCGTCACCATCTTAACTTAATGTTAAGTTAAAAACTTTTATCAAATAAATATTACCAGTTTTTTTATCAATAAATTTATGATTGTGAATTAATTTATTTCTACCGTATTTATATATCACTAAGATAATGAAATTTCCTTGTTTATTCAAATAATTCGTAGAAATTTATAAATGAGTAGGCTTATTTTATTCATTTTTATTAGTATGTATTTAATTTTTCCATTAGATTACGCTACATTTTTTCATTTATTATGAATAAAAGCGTGACTTACAGTTTTTCGTTTCATTCTTACCCCAACGCCCAAAAGAAAGCCAATCGTCAATTAAAGCTGCTGTTTGTAAATCGCATGTTTTTCAGGATGAAATTTTTACTTTTTATATCTATTCGTAAAGCAATTTAACATAATTCAACTGAACAATCATTACGAAGCGAAATACTTGTTAAATGGATTAGCTTAATTAATATTTTTTGGAAATACAAACTTAATTTTGAAATTTTGTTTCATAAAATACACACACACACACACACACACATATATATATATATATATATATATATATAAGGTACAATTTATATAATTAAGGTACAATTTTGAAAGGTTTATTGATTCTTGGAGCATTATTTAAAATATCACTTTATAGATTTTTATTAATGAAGAACCTAAATTTTCATTGTTTTTCTATTTTTCTTTCTTCTTCTTCTTTGTTATGAAAGAGAAGGCGTCAACAGCTATGGTGTCCTTAGCTCAGTGGAAATTGGTGGCGTATGAAAAGATGACATCCTGACCGGGATTCGAACCCAGGACCAAATGCCGAGACGCTACCTACTCAGCGGAATTCGGGAATTTTTTTTAAAGATTTATTAAAGACAAGATTTATTAAATTATAGAGAGAATACTTTCTTTTTTTTAAATAAATTGCTAGTTTATTCTTTGAAGTAATAACTTTTTTGTCTGATAATAGATTGGAGAAAACGTTTCCTGGTATTTTAATTCAAAAGTAAAACAATTTTTTTTTTTTTTATTTCAAATAAAATTTATTAAACCAAACATGTCTTGTTGATCATACTCCTTTTGCCATTTTTGAAATAAACTCATAATCACGTCCCTGTGAAACGTCTTTGTTTTCTGGATGAAAAACTGTAATAAGTGATTTCCGTAGATATCTTTTGAAGCCAATTCTGCAGAGACCAAAAAAGTGGTAGTCTGCAGAAGCCAAAAAGGTGGTTCAAGATCAGACTATACGGTGGATGTATCAATCCGATTAAGCTATCTCAATTTTCGACAGGTCGCCAAAGATGTACCCACCACTGTAGTCTAATGGTTAGTCTAGTAGTCTAGTATGAACTCGTCATCGCAAATCGGCTTATTTCAAAGTTGAGAGTTCTAAGGTTCAAATCGCTAGTAAAGGCAGTTACTTTTATACGGATTTGAATTCTAGATCATGGATACGATCTGTTCTTTGGTGTTTGGGTTTAAATTAACGCATCTCAGGAATGGTCGAAACTGAACCTCAGGAATGGTCTCAGACTGTATACAAGACTCAATTCATTCACATATATCATCCACTGAAGTAATATCTTACGGTGGTTCCAAATCTAAACAGAAAAAGAAAGAAATTGTCACCAAAGATGTGTAAGGCTGTTGTCGTGATGAAAGACAACACCTTTCCTATCGATCAATTGATAGGATTTCTATCGATTAGCCGATTACAGATTATAAATTGAACGATTCATATTAAACATTTTTTCCAATCCACCACACGAGCGAGCGCGCGCGCACACGCACAAACACACACAATCATTATTTTTAGCGTCACTCCTGATTTTTACAGTTATACCTTGCTTTGACACCATATTTTCCGTACATTATTGTCGTATGTAATCCATTTTTTATCGCTCGTAATGAATCGTTTCAAAAAGTTTGATATCGTTCCCTTTTAGTAACAATTTGCAGTTGGAAATTTGATCGGTTGAATTTTTTTATTATTAAATCATGTGGCACCCAAACACATCCATCCTTCTTCAAACGGTTACAAACTTTTTTGTGGTCAATGGTTAGTTCGTTACTGATATTATGAGTATAATATAACGGTCTTGCTTAATTTTTTTTTGTTGTCTTTCTGCGAGGTGCATTATTGAAACCAAAATTTCCATATTAAAACCTATTAAACTAGCTTTGAGTCGTACTAGTTATACCACGTCATGCCCATAAACATCACAAATTTTTTTAGTAGGCTGAATTACATTATGCACCTTTTTTGTAATAAAATTTCAAAGTTTATCGAATTTCCTCTTTATTTTTAAGACGCAATAACTTTTAAATAAATAAATATAGCCTTTCTAAGAATATTCAGTAATTTTTTACCTGTCAAAAGTACACAAAGTTTTCTAGACTTATTTCTTTTTCTGTTTAGCCTCCGGAACCACCGTAAGGTCTTATTTATTATGTATGAATGTAAATGATACATAATAAATGTACAATCTCTTGTACAATCTCAGGTCTTCCGTTCCTGGAATGTGTAATTAATTGAAACTCAAACATCAAAGAACACCTGCACCCTCGATCTAGTATTCAAATTCATATAAAAGTAACTGCCTTTATTAGGATTTGAACCTTAGAACTCTCGACTTCGAAATTAGCTGATTTGGGATGACGAGTTAACCACTAGACTAGGTGGGTTAACCCGGATTAGTTTGCTACTCTTGATTAATATCACCAGAGTAATGCGATCCTAACGCCACGTACCGGGTGAATACGAAGAAACGTGTTCCCCATGCTCAGTATATCACATAATTAAAAATAAAATAAAATATATATTTTTAATGCAACTTATATTATTCTAACATAATTAACATTTTAAATTTTTAATGTAAGATTTACTTTGCATATATTAGAAAGATAAATTGAATTTAAAACAAGTTTTATATTTTATGAAGGCGTGTAGGAATTTAAATATATAACTATCGGTATTTATATACACGTAGAAAAGAATGAAACCTAAAATTACACCGAAACAAACAACACAAAATCATTATTGTTGTTATTATTATAATAATATTACTATAATTTTATGAATAGTACAGGCGTGCCACGGTTCTATCTTGTTTTATTCGTGAGTAGTAAGAGAAAAAGGGCTTGTACCACATAGAAGTCTAGTATACTGTATACTACAATATATTTCTATGTTTACAACTGGATACAGTCGTGATTCTTATAAAAGTTGAACTGGTTTAACTACACTAGCATACACCGGTTGGCTCATTCATGGTGACCTTGATGATGTCACACTTAGTAATTCCTTCCTACTGACCACCTGGTGTGACCCGTTCCTCTTTGCTTGTTAATCTAAGAGTTTTTCATTCAGTATAATTTTTTTATCGATAATTTCTTTTTATTTAAGATACGTATAATGTTATTTTAAACTGGAAATTTTTCTGTAGTTCCAATAATTTTTTTGGAAGTTTTATCTATTTTTTTTACGGTTTTAAAATCTAAATAAACTCATTTTCGATGTTTTTTTCATCAAGGTTTTTCTGAATGAGTGCAGCTTAAAGGTTTACTCATTTATTAAAAAAATAAAAATAAGAGAATAGACACTTAACTCTCATTCATTAAACTAATAATGTATTTAAGCGTACTAATAATATACGTATTTAATTAAGAAACACCTGTTTTATTCAAAAGAATAATAAATAAATGAAAAAAAGTTTTTTTTTATTACTATAAATATCAGTTAGAAAACTTGGCTATTTATTTTAGTTAATTTTATGATTTTTAATTTTCTAATTTAAGCTAATATGTTTATTTTTAACTCTTTTGTTTTTTTTTTGTTTCTCATTTTGAATATTTTTAAAATTTGGATTCGAAATATGTACAAAACTCTTTATTAAAAAAAAAATTAAAAGAGAATTTTCTTTCTTTTTTGAAAATTTTTTTCTCGATCTAGGCCATCTGTAGATCGTGTGAACAACTTTATGCATAGTTATTAATCTTTTTATATATCAATAATTTTTCATTTTTTGTAAACGGAGTTGTCGTTTCTTCTCAGACCACACCAAGCTATTTTTTTAGTTCTGAAACCCATTGAAATACTCGATTTTTCTATAAATATGTTCCGGTTGTTTTCTTAAACTGTGATATTTATTTCTTGTATATCATTAAGTACATCGTCGATCCGTGTAATGTTCTTTTGAATTTTGATGTACGTAAGGACAAGTTATTAGTCATAAGTTATTCATTTGAAAAATGTAGCCATAAAACCAGGGATGGATCCAGTAACTGAATTTGGGGGGCCGTT
The DNA here is from genome assembly GCF_047948215.1 of Lycorma delicatula. Classification (NCBI taxonomy): domain Eukaryota; kingdom Metazoa; phylum Arthropoda; class Insecta; order Hemiptera; family Fulgoridae; genus Lycorma; species Lycorma delicatula. Next base: position 17,716,709 of record NC_134457.1, read on the forward strand.
GGGGGCAAGGGATCATATTTTCCTACTCCCTTCTAATTGGGTTGGGTATATAATATTTCATACACTTTTATTTGTTACATACTACATTCTGAACTATTTTTAAACACAAAAAATCTTTAACCGATCATTAGTTTTGCTATAAAGGAGGCAAAACCAAAAAAGCGCTTAAGTTTTTTCAATTTTATTTCAATTTACAAAAATTAAGGTGTAAGTAATTAGAAATGACCCTCACGGGATTCCAGAAGGTAAATTAACTTTATGTTTGGACTGTATAATCCTAACAACTGCCATGAAAACAATCAAAACTATATAAGATGGGATAAAATAAAAACTGATGTGGACACTACATGACTTCCTTGTACGCCTATTAAATTACATATACACTTCTTTTTTTTAAATGAATAGTACATAAAATTTTATTACATTAATAACTTTTGATATTTTTTCATATTTTTTTTTATTGTTATTATTAAATTATTATTTATTGTAAAACTTTTTTTACAATCAAAGGTTATTAATTATTAATAAATCAATATATTTAAATTAAAAAAAAAAGTTATAAAAGGAGATGAAATCGGATTGAACCGATGTGCCTTCCCTTTGTAATATCCAAATATTTCATTAATTATAATTTTTTTGGCTATAATTCTGGAAACAATGAAAATAAGTACCACTTATGATATATCGTTGAAAAGCTCTCAACGACGGCTTATTACTGCAGTTAAGAAAAAGTCCAAAATCTAAATTTTCTAGGATTTTCGGCTTTTTTGGACACTTTTGATGCAGTCGATTGCAATCAAAAGGAGAGGTGCACAACTAGATATTACAACAGTCCTAAATTGAAAATTTCAACATCCTACGGCTAATCGTTTTTGAGTTATACGAGATACATACGTACGTAGAGACATCACGCCGAAACTAGTCAAAATGGATTCAGGGATGGTAAAAATGGATATTTCCGTTGAAATCTGAAAACCGAATTATTTCGTAAACACAATACTTTTTATTTCGTACAAGGAAGTAATAATAATAAGATGAAGATTTAAATTGATTTATATTTTGTTCATTCATTTCAATATTTATAATTAATACATAACAATCCAAAATTTTACACATTTTATTTCATACAATAATTTATTTACAAAATAATTAATCTCGATGATTACGCATCTTAGCATACCAAATGATAATGCTTTTTATATCAACTTGCATGTTGTTATGAATATGCATTAGAGCAAGAGACGTCAGCCTCTCTTAATTACCTATTAAGAAAAAATATATATTCACGTTAATTACAAAGTTGCAACTAGTTATTTTGACAACACAATATTGGTAAAATGTTTCAGTTCTTTTCATCTGGATTTTCAAAATGCAAGGCTTTTGGGGGGCCATGGCCCCAATGTCCACCTCCTGGATCCGCCCCTGCATAGAATAGATCTTGCGTTTTGGACTATATCGGTGAGTTTTTCATAGTGCGTGCGTGCGTGCGTGAGTGCGCGCGCGCGAGCGTGTGTGTATGTGTAGTTCCTTGTCGTTTCGGTGTTTGCCGTTATCAATTTTCCTTGGACCTAGAAGATTCCTGACATACCTTTCTTTCCGTTTAAGTACTTGGTGTCGCGTTTAGTTAGCGGTCTCAGATATTCTGCAACATCGGATGGCCGTCTTATTATCTTTCGTTAATGGAGATGCATTTTTTATGTAAATGATTCGAGTGAATCGGTATGCGAGTTCTAGTTCGCGTACTCGTTCATTCATCGTTTCTTTTGCACAGATGTCAATTTCTACGAGATACTTGTATTTGCTGACTAGATTTGATCGTTGTTGATTCGAATACGTTTGTAAGGGTTTTTAATGTTTGTAACAAACTGTCTTTTCAAAGAAAATTTAAAAGGCCAGATTTAGCTGTGATTCTTTGAAGGATTTCGAGTTGTCGGGCTGCAGTTTTATTTTTAATCTATGAAAAAAAATCCTTTTTTCAGTAATATTATAATGAAAAAATAGTTTTTAAAAAGTTAAAAATTATTAATAACTATTAGCATTTATTTTACATTCGTAATTTTTCTAATGTATTTTTTATGTTGTATATTTTTTTAAACTGATTAAATTAATATTTAGTCGTATAATTCGTTATACCACATGAACGTTTTTCCTTAAATTAGCACTTGAAAAAAATATGTTGAGATTTTTTTTAAATTTTAATTTATATTTTTTTTAATTAATAATCTTTTGGGATCAATTTTTTCAATAATTTTATGTAGTCAAAATTTCTCAAACTTAACCCCACTTTATATTATGGTCAGTAAATGCGTACATGCTTATTTATCTTAACCATTATTGAAAACGTTTTGCTCAACAATTCCCCCTTTCTCAAAAATCTTTTTTCATGTCTTCCTAGGTGTAGTAGTAGTTCAACTGACCCGAAGAAAAATTACTTTGGTGACAATTTTGGGGGTTGGGGAGTCGATCACAGTTTAAAAATATTGATTTTTTTTAATTTTAGAAGCTTTATTTTCATGTATCATGATTGTTTCACTCACTACGTACGAATAACCAATGCCAGGAAAGTAATACGACTTTTTTTGTTTGCTTTTTCTCCTTAAAGATATATTTTTTTTATGGTAATTACGCCTATTATGTAAATAATAATTTGGTTTAACCCATCAATTTAAGCCCTGAAAAAAAATATTTTGTGGTTTTTATAAATCGGAAAATTTATTAAATTTTCCACCTACCCACTTTTTATCAGGTATATTAAAAAATTAAAGTTTACATCCATAAAAAAAAAAACGTAAATACATATGGGCACGCTAAACATTGAATAAACTGACAGAGACAAATGCTTAATGATAAATGAGTTAATTGTTAACGATAGATATTTTGGAATTCGGCATGTATTGTGAACATATATGTGTGCGTGCTCACGGGCGTGGATATGTTCAAAAATTCAATAATCAGATTTTGTATGACAAAATACGTTTGTATTTGTATGACAACAATAATATTAAAAACCCGGCCTCCATGGCGCTAATGGTAGTGTCTTGGCCTTTCATCCGGAGGTCCCGGATTCGAATCTCGATCAGGGATGGCATATTCACACGCCACAAAGTTGTCATTTCATCTCATTCTCTGAATCAATTCCTAACGGTTGTGCCAAAGGCTAAAAATATGTCGTTTTGTCATGTTTAAATATTTTTCATTAATATAAATGATACCAATTATTTATAAGTAAATATCAGGTGATAAATTTTAGAAGGCAAATTTACACAAGTTATATTAAAATTAGTTTCTACAGCCACCTGATCTATTCGTACTGATCGACAGTCGAAATCAGTCGGATCGATAGCTACATCTTATCGATTGAGCTCCCTGCCTATGTTCTCCTTGTATATCCGACAACTATACATAAATGTTCTATATACAAAATTTAACAATGAAATATTGTATTTTCACCCGAGTTACGTTCCTGCGTAAAATTTCACCGTTGTAAGATGTCGGGAAATGAGTTACATTAAGGTTGCCAGATTTAAAAACACGGCTGAACCACTGTAAGTTAAAGAAAAGCGTGTAAAAGACTCTTTTATTGTGTTTTAATTCAATTTTAATGCGTCAGATAAAATAAAATATTTAAAACTACATTATACAGGTAAGATTTTTTATAATAATCAAATGAAGTGAAAAGGGTAGTAAAAGTGAAAATATAAACATATTTTCATAATGTGTAATTAATTTTGAAAATTAATTACATATTTCCATCAGATGTTAAATAATAAAGTAACGTTAAAAACATTCAAATAAATTTAAATTAAGGGACAATGAAATTGAATTTTTATTATAATTCTTATTTAATATTCTTATGTATAGGTTCTGGCTAGTCGGTCCGTTTAGCCAGAACCTGGACCCTCGGGGCTCAGATCAGCCCAGGCGAATCCCTGAGTTGGCTCCTTGGAGCTTCCCGAGACCAAGGGGCCTACCCGTGGCCGCAGAGCTTGCTTGCTTCGCTCGTCATTCCCAATTTGTCAGCGGGACCGACGCCCTGGGCATTCGCAGAGCTTCCTTCGGTCGCCATTTCCATCTACCCAGAAGGCTCTACCTCCTGGAACTCCGCACAGTACGTTTATATACAATTCCGAATAACCATGACCTGCTTAGATCGAGAGAGTGTACCTGATGCGGGCAAACATTAGCCTTCAACCTACAAATAAATGTCCCGTTTGAATCTTGAAAATCGGACGATTGTTTACAGAGGTATTACAAGAGCATCCTACTGCACCAAAAGCGACCCAGGGGCACCTCGTGTGTTACCGTTTGATGGTGATGATCGATCTAGCCTCCCACGAGTTGCTCGCTTACTCACCTCTCAAGCCTCACACACAGTCCCCACGGGAACCCCATTATTTTTAAACAGAAATTGTTTTAATTTATATAATATTTTATTTAACGTAAATTTATTTATATTACTTTCGCAATTATTCATTCGACCGATTCGAATTATTCAGTTTAAACTCAACTCACGCTGTTATAGAGACTGGCAGTTCACAATTCGTTAAATTTTGTGCTTCAACCGGCAAGTATTGTGATCTCGAAAAATTTCGATTTTCAAATTTCAACGGAAATATCCATTTTAACTAGTTTCGGCGTGACATACTTACTTATGTATCTCGCATAACTTAAAAACGATTAGCCGTAGGATATTGAAATTTTGGATTTAGGACTGTTGTAACATCTAGTTGTGCACCACTCCTTTTGATAGCAATCGGGTGAACCAAAAGTATCAAAAAAAGCCCAAAAGTGTCCAAAAAATTGGATTTTGGACTTTTTCTTAACCGGAGTAATAAAATCTCATTGAAAGCAACGATATATCATAAATGATACTTATTTTCACCGGTTCCAGAGTTATGGCCAAATAAAATTTTAATTAATGAAATATTTGGATTTTACAAGGGAAGGGACATCGGTTCCAATCTCATCTCCTTTTTTTAACTTTTTTTATTAATTTGTTAACTTCTGATTAGAAAAAAATTTTGACGATAAATAATAATCCAATAACAATAAAAAAAAATATATATATATATATGAAACAATATCATATGTTATTAATGAAATAAAATTATATGTACTTTTCATTTAAAAAAAAAATATTTATATGTAATTTATTAGGCGTACAAGGAAGTCTTGTAGTGTCCACATCAGTTTTTTGGAAAACTTTTTTTTTCAGTATTATTTTATGGAAGTATAAAAATGTTCACTTAGAGAATAATTTCATTTCTAAATTATAAATATTTTTATATACTATCCTAAAGTATTTTAGTTTGCAAGAAAAAAACAGTTACGTATATTATTATTGTACTGTTAATTATTAAAAAAAATACTTGTTAACAAACAAATCACTACCTTGTGAATTGTATTTATTCATAAAGAATGTTCATAAAGAATGAATATTAGTTGTTTTTTTTTAAGTTTAATTTTTTTTATTAACTATATTTATGGTATTTTTTTCAAATAATCCTTTTAGAAATAACGTTTAATCAATTTTGGTTATTCCTTCCTTTATACCCACACTTATTTCATCCTTCAAAACTATTGTTTCGCGACCACTTCCTTCTATTGAATTATTTTTCCTTTCCTTAAAACCTGTTTTCTAAATTAGCTATCAATAAAGTGTCCAGTTATTTATTGTATCCGTGCTGATTCTAATGTTTTTCATATTTTTTCCTCTTTCGAAACCATGTGGGCTTGGATTAGTAACTTCTTAGCAAGTCAAAGATCTGTTAATTAATCTGTTATAACCTATCCTAAGTATATATATTCATAAAATTATAATCTTCTTCTTCAATAATCTTAAAAAAACTTTTACATAAATATACCGGAAAGTAATACACGGTTGTTTAACGAAAAATATTTTATTAAAAAGAAAACTCGAAATTTTAAAAACCGAAAAGGTTTAGATTATTAAATTTTAAGTGAATTGGAAAGCAAGAATACTCTCCAAAGATTGTTTATAACAATTTTAACTTAAAATCTAAACCTGGATGTCCATTTTGTTTTGTTAAACAATCATTTTAATTAGACAATAAGGAAAAACATCCAAAATTAATAATCAACTCACGAACGTACAAAACAACAACCGGGCACCATTGCTGAATGCACCTACTCAGGCAGAAAAGGATCCAAACGAATCCCTAGCCACCCAGGCTACTATTTTACCCTAAACATCCACTGCAGTCCTTTCGAGCGCCAAAAACCTTAAAACTCTTTCAAAAATGCAGCACTAATCTCTTAACTTTTCAGTTAGCCTGCAGATCCCGACTCGAACTAATACCCTCAAGCTTCCTGATCACATCTGCACGCCTAAACTCAAATATATTGAGCAGAAATACAGCTCACATCCGATACCGAGCAACGAGGACGCTGACCCCAGTAAGTCAAGCCAAATCGAGCCAGCCCGTCTTGAAATGCGCCATGTTCAGAAAGGAACCGAGTCGCAAGATGCCTGTTCGGGGAGATCAACGAGGTAACTCACAAACCCACAGAAAGAGACCGTGCGTATACCGCTCATCGCCGTCTCATCCTACCTTTCTTTTTTGTTTAGCCTCTAGGAATCAGCGTTCAGATATTACTTCAGAGGATGAATGCGGATGGTATGTATCAGTGTAAATGAAGTGTAGTCTTGTACAGTCTCAGTTCAACCATTCCTGAAATGTGTGGTCAATTGAAACCCAACCGCCAAAGAACATCGGTATCCACGATCTAGTATTCAAATCCTTATAAAAATAATGCCTTTATTAGGATTTGAACGTTGGAACTCTCGACTTTCAAATCAGCTGATTTGGGAAGACGCGTTCATCACTAGACCAACCCGGCGGATTGGTCACACACATCTTGGAATTTATTTATTTTCTTCTTTACATAAAAATCCGTATCAAAACTGATATCACATTCCAGATAATTGAAGTGAGACACTTGTTCAATATTACATTGTCCAGTACTATCGTTGACCGAACCAAACATTTACTCCTGAATGCCATGACTTTTTTTTGCTAACAGAAATTGTAAGATTATAAGTTTTACAAAATTCATTTAACAAACAAAATATTTTAAAAATATCTAGCAAATAATTTTTAAATTAGTTGATCTAAATCCACGCATTGTACAAATTAAGCTTTTGAATTATGTCAATAATTGCATTAATTTGAATAAAATTTATAAGGAAATTATGACCCCTTCTAATCAAAAATTATAAAAGAAAAATTTGGTAAGGATTACGTATGTATGTTACCCTTCTTCTTTTTCCTGTTTAGCCTCCGGGAATTACCGTTCAGATATTAATTCAGAGGATGATATATGTATGAGTGTAAATGAAATGTAGTCTTGTACAGTCTCAGTTCGACCATTCCTGAAATGTGTGGTTAATTGAAACCCCACCGCCAAAGAACACCGGTATCTACGATCTAGTATTCAAATCCGTATAAAAGTAAACTGCCTTTACTAGGATTTGAACGCTGGAACTGTAGACTTCCAAATCAGCTGATATGGGAAGACGCGTTTACCAGTAGACCAACCGGGTGGGTTCGTCTCATCCTGCCTGTCCTGCCAAATATCTTCCTTCTCTATCCATCAAATACGCTACGCAGTCAATTCATCCGATCTGTTCGTAGCGTAACGTGAATGATGTTCCGACGCAAGGACGTCAATCGGTTTAACACCCGCAATAACTTGATAACTAGACTGCCTGACGTGAAATAGTCCGGTAGCCCCCCGTCACAGTAAGTAACAGGAGACGCTGAGCCCCCAACAGAATATCGTGGGAGATTTTGTAACTCATCTGATGATTGATAACATAAATCTTCATAATATCAACGAACTTATCCTAACTGGAATATCTTATTTCTAAAATATTATTTATATATATATATCCATATTAATTTCATTAAACATTATAATCATCGTTTTTTAAATTACAATATGAAATAATTTAATTTACTGTTTGCAATTATTTTTATAATTTTAAATTTGCTCAATTATTATTACTAGTTTTTTATTGCTCATGTACGGTAGATATTTAATATGATGTTATAATTGTATTAAATTCTTTTAAATCGTTTATCTTAAGACGTTTTTATAAAAAAAGAAGTTCTTTTAATTAGAACTCGAGTGATTTCCATTGTCTATTTCATACTGACTTCATTTCATATCTATTTCTTTCTTTTTAAAAAAAATAATTATACGTTTAGCCTAAGCAATCTAGAAAAATGTAGAAAATGTTATAGGTCCACCTGTTGCGTTCGTTTTAAGTTTAATTGTACTTGAACATGCAATTTTTTATTACTATTATTCTTTATATAATTATTGCGTGATTTTATCGATGCTTTGTATCATTGTTATAATTATATTTACGAATTTAATACAAAAATAATAATTTTAATTTCTTCATGAATTATAGATATTTGAAGTATGTAAATTTGTTTTTATTTTCCGAGATATAGTGCGCTATTCCTGTTTCAACAGCGTACCTATAAAGAAAAAGTATAGGATACGACCAATATGTTTTAAACACCTGTAATCCAAGAAATACAAAAAAGTTACAGAAATTTTCAGAAGTAAATGTAAGTCAGTATGTACGTACAGGAGTTACCGAAATTGTGATGTTAAATAACATTTCATCAATTCGGTACGATTATTTAAAGTAAACAATTATTTCAACAAATAAACTTTTGACGCTTTAAAACGTAGAGGGGTAAATGGAACCCGTAATTAAAATAATTTGTTTTTAAACCTTAATTTTCTAGATTAAAAATCCAACTGTATCTTGTATTTATGTAAAGAAAATTTGAACTTTTTAAAAAACTTGGGTCATACGAGAACCGATTTATGAATTTGAAAATTATTTAATCTTTTTATAATTTTTAAAGTTTGGTTGTTATCAGATATGTTATACGAAATGTCCCGTGAAGAAACTTTCAGGACATATTTTACTGGTGAATGTAATGAAAACATTTCATATAAACATAAGTCTGCAAACACTTTCTTTTCGACTTGCAGCTAGAGAAATATTTCGCTCGGATTTCAGCTCTTTTAATAGAAAGGAAGTCCTACTGTAATTTTCTGGACTCAAGTAGTAAATTTGGTGTTTTCTTATGTAATCTGAGCTGCAAAATAGGGTAAAACAGATCGAAAACCGGTAAATCCAGTAATTTTTAAGATATCCGACGTAAAACACAAAATTCGATGTCGAAGAACAAGTTTGTTTTAGGTTTGTAGTACAATAACTTTGTTAAATGACAAATAAATGCGGAAGGTTTAGTAACAAAACTTGTAGAGAGTTCAATTCTGAGAAAATTAATGTAAATATAGCCAGTAAAAAATAAATAAAAACTTTTAAAAATCGGTTCTGTTATTGAAGCCAAACAGATAGAAAATCGTATTATTCTTTCTGTACCCAGTAAACATAATTATTCTAATACATGTACTTTGTGGTACATTCTGTAGATGATAACTGTCGAGCAAGGGATATAAACGATACCCAAATGCTTTCACCAAGAATTTTGATTTTTTGTTTTTTTAGCAGTTATACTCTAAACACTGTATAATTTTGATGATAAAGACGTCATTTGATCAAAGGAGTCAAATCGGTCCAATCATTTTTTTTTTTGAGCTCATTATATTTTATCCTCGCCCTAAAGCCGGACCCGCAACTAAGCATATGCACAGCTCCAGGGAGTGCCATCGCCTCAAACTACCTCATATAGAAGTAACGTTCCCCTCCCCACAGGTAGCCGGGATTCAGTCTTCTAACCATACTCCATGCCTCTAATGAAGGAACCCCAAGGGGACCCTCCACCGGGACTACGGTCGTACTTTACTCCCCATTGTGAAGTTCGAAGAGAGTCCCCGTCCAATCATCGGCAGTGGGACACCTAACCGGTCCACTTCTCCTGGACGGGGCGTCCCAACTCAGGTCCTCCCAGAAACACAGGCAACCGATCTCATTTTTTGGCGCTGGCCCTGAAACCGCGTCCCTCTATTGCATAGGGAACGCATGGCCTCTGTTGGGCAATCCTTTCGAAGATGCCCCTCGACCCCACAGTTAAAACAATGTCCACATTTATCGGGACCGCTGCAGGGCCCAGCCCGGTGCCGACCCCCGACCCGCCCCCCAGCATCAGTAACAAAGTTCCTCGGCGAACCTCCTCGAAAATCGATAAGACACCCATCCGACGAGGATGCGTCCGTTCTGCAGCAGTTCATCGGCCAGATGGCGGAACCACCAACGTTGTCGCTTTCGTTTCTCCAAACGAGGGCCTTAGGGAGAGAACATCTACTGTGACTGTGTCCTCAGCAGTTTTTCGGATGTCTCGTACGAGTTCCTCTTCATAGGTAAAGGCGTCGACATCCTTTACCAACAAATGGACTCGCCAAACGACCTTACCAGCCGTAACTGTGGTACCCTCTACTTTGTCCATAATTTGTTGGCGTAACCTCTCAGCTGTGTCCTCAGTGTCCTGAATTCTTATGTGGAGGTCCTCTCCCTGAGCACTACGTGCCGAAAAAATACTCGCCTCACCCGGCGACAATCTTTTATATTGAACAGTTTGATGTGTTCCCAATTTTAATGTAAGTCATTAATATTTAAGTACGCTACAGATATTTGAAATAAAACTTTTTCAAGGTAAAAGCCGGAAAAATTAAGCAATCCTTAGTCTTTTATTTTATTCTGTACATTATTTTAACAAAATAACAACCAAAAATAAAACAATGATGTATACATTTTTTTAAATGGTTTTCTTATGTATATAAATGGAAAAACTTTGTTAAAACGTTAAAATGTCAATTTAATGTAAAAGAATTTTAGGTTTATTTAATTGCTTATTAAAAAATATTTTTAAAAACCTAGAATATAAGAAAAATTGTGAAAAATGTATATATCACTTGCTAATTATTTTTAAGATATTTATTTATTTTTTATTTTTTTGTTCATAACCTAAATTAGATAATTTTGAATCTTTTATTATTAAATAACTATTAACAAGTTATTTCTATGAATATTAATTCAGCTATGAAATAAGTTTTGCATTAATAGGAAGGGAATGACTAATACATGTCCTTGAATGATGTGACTAAAATAAACAACCAAGGTACAGAGCAACAATAATAATAAAACGTGATTTAGAGAATGTTCAAGCGTGACAGTTATCAAGGTACTGCCCAACCAACATTATTCTAAAAGAAAGATATCACCTAATTGTATACTATTGTGTTTCTTATCAAGTATACAGCAGTACTATGTTTTTGTTGTTTTTTTTATACATTTTTTCTTATATATAAATATATAATTTTTTTAGAAAAAAATTGTTAAGGCTTCCTCCAGTTATTTATTTAAAAATAAACTTCTAAACCTACGCGTTTTATTGAAATTAACCTCGGTACACATTCTATAAAAAGACTCAACATAAAATTGTTATAACCATTTACAGTGAAACAGATAATAAAAGTATTTACAGCCCTTGATAAAAATAATACGTTGTTTCGAATCATGTAAATTATGTTTATGCTATTTCCAAACTGGGAAGGACAGTATATCCGGTTGTTTTTACTCTTTTTTCGCTGGCAATATGAAGAGTAATGTTTATATATACATATACTATTATAAAAAGGGGTTTTTGTTTATTCCAAACAAGCAAAAAAACTACTGGATCAATCGCAATCAAATTTTTACCGCTCTTGTCATAACTGAGAAGGTTTTTAAATATATTTCATCTCGAAGAACCCATCGATCGCTTTCAAATTTTTTGGGTACATTCTTATTATTATACCATTGAAGGTTTTAAGCCACAGATCGAGGCCCTAATAATTATTCATTATTTCTTTACCCCTAAGAAGGGTTAAGTTATACGTTAAAGATATTCATTAAGGAAAAAAAGGATTAATCCTTTTACTTCAGTATTATATTTCTGCCTCCATGACAAAAAAAATAAGTTATGAATTTTTCGTCGTCAAAGGTGTATGTGCTTTAGTTGCCGTAGCTTAATTTCTTTTTCAGGTTTCTTTAGAGCCTGAATACATTGTTATTTACAGTATAATTCTCATAATCACAAGGATAACGAACAGTGCGGGGTTTCAAGGGGCGGAGCCCTTCGGGTAGACGGGAATAGCGATTGAAGCGAGCCTGCGGTTGTCCAGGGCACCGGTCCCCCTGGCAACACAGCATTGGCGAGCGAAGCGAGCTCTGCGACCCTAGGGGAGGCCCTGAGTTGGCTGCGGGGTTCGCCTGGGCCGACCTGCGCCCTGGGGATCCAGGTTCTGGCTAGACGGGCCGGCTAGTATGTGTGTATATATATATATATATATATATATATATATATATATATATATATATATATATATATTAACTTTAATTTATTTAAGTTTATTTTCCTCTTGATTGAATATAATTAAATATAATAACAAGACATATTTTACTTAAAAATATTCTCTTGGGTTAACCGATCAATTATACAAACTTATAAATTAAATATTTATTTATATTAAATAGACTTATAAGCCACATATTAAGGTATCCTGGAATAGTCGCTTTAATACTGGAAGAACAGGTAGAAGGAAAAAATTGTGCAGGCAGGCAACGTTTGGAATAAGTAAAACAAATTGTTAGGGATGTAGGCTGTAGGGGGTATACCGAAATAAAACGACTAGCCAAGGAATCTCGGAGAGCTGCATCAAACCAGTCAAATGACTGAAGACAAAAAAAATTAAATAAATATAAATTTAAATACCAATATCATAATATTTATATGATTTAACAATAACTCATTTCGAAAAGAAGATATCAACAAAATGGTATATAAAACCAACATCTTCAGGCAGATACCTAAAATGTCCTATCAATACAACCAATATCACATAAAAAATCAGTCATCAAGAATCTTGCAGAGTAATAAAATTTACAAACCCCGAAGATACACCAGAATATATATACAAAAAAAGCAAAATATCTATTAATAAATAATAATTGTCCGGAAAATATCACGAATAAAATATTTAAAAATACAATTCATAAACACTATAATAATATATCAGTCAACCATCCTAATAAAAATAATAAGTGAGAATACGTTGCACTACCATATGTCGGAGATCTGTCTGAAAAGATTAAAAAATTGCTAAAAAAGGATCTTGCAATAGCCCGTCAAAATTACAACAATCTGAATAGTATGTTTTCTAAATTAAAATCGCCGACAGAGAAAATAATAAGTCAACGTAGTACACAGCGTTTCGTGTAAAGATTGTAACGCTGTATACATTGGACAAACATCTCAATACCTTAAAAAAAGAATCGAAGCCCATAGATATAGATAAAAGGAAGTGACAGCGCTCAGAAAACGCAAAATAGAACACACACTCGTTCGTTTTCAACAGCATCAAAATATTAAACAAAGTACAAATAAAAGGACCACTCTAGAAATGATATAATCAAGAAAACTACAAACGCTGTCAATAATAGAACGGACAAAGACGGATTAAGTAACATATATGTTAATTTAATTTAAAAAGTCGTATATTTATATTATAAATTTTGAGTTAAGGAAAATAATGTTTAATGTTTTTAATTTTTGAGAAAAATATGTGGATTGTAAAGGTTTATATATATATATATATATATATATACATACACTTAAAATGTGTCAGTAAAATAATGGTATGATTTCAAACAAGCATAGATTTGAAACAAAGCAGAAAGATGATGTTGATGTGTACACCAAAATGAACAGAAATCATCCAAGTTTCCGAAAGATAAACATGTTTTACGCGTTGTGTTGCAAGGGCAATATTCGCATGAAGCTCGTCAGTCTCTATAAATACGATACAGAGAAAAATTCAATATGTTTTACGGCTTGCTAAGTTTGAATCGGTTACAGTTATTATGCATGAACACCGTCGTGTATTCAACGAAGAACAATCACATGGAAATATTTGCTGATGGAATAAACGACTCGTAGAAATCGACAATCGGTCACGACCAAGACTGGTTATTATAAGTGTTTGAGAAGGTCGTTGAAGCTGGGTGAATAAGTTATTTGCCCAAAAAAATTAATTTGGAATTGTTCTGTAGAAGTGGGCGTTTCAGAAATATTATAAACTGTTCAAAACATTTAAAAAAAAAAAATTACGCTTTCTTTACCGGTTGTAAATATCAGTTGTTGTATAAAATGTACAAAATTAAACGATAAGATTTCGTTACAGAATATTCTGTATAGTTTAGATCACAATGAGAAGTATTTTGAAAAGTTTATTTTTAGTAATGATGCTACGTTTCGGAACGAATATATCGGCATAATGTTCGAATACGGGGTGTTTAACCTACACATATCATTATGGAATATCAATATGAGAGCCAAAAATGAGACATATGGTGGGAACAAAGTTGATTGGTCCCCTCTTTATTTATTTTTTTATTTTTTTAAGCAAACTATAACGTGAAACAACTTCTTGGGTATGTTAGAAAGATATGCAGTGCCTCAAATACTTGAAAATTTCATTTTCCAGTTAGACGAAACTCCTAAACATTTTGCCACATTTGTGTGGGCTTATCTAGACGAAAAGTTTTTTCAGCGATAGACGAAAAGCGAGGATAGCCCAATTTCCACGGTATCGTAAGTATTACCTCTATGGATTTTTAATTGTGATGTTATATTGAGACACGTGTTCTCTATTCAAGTAGGAAATCTGGACTATTTAAAAGTACGTATCACTGACTGACACTGCATTATCTATCATATTGGATGTTCTGTTTTGTGTATGGCAAGAGATTGAATAGGTCACGATGTATCTCCAAAGCACATAAAGGAGCGCGTATCAAAATTTACTGGAACAAAATTTCCTGGAGAGTTAATATTTTGTTACGTTCTATTAAAAATCAGTCATAATATTATCTCGAGAGCTATTTTTCAACAATATAAATATTATACTGAGTGATATTTAAGCATAGAAACAGCTTTATATTGCATATTTGAGAAGTAATTAGAGGTAAAAAGAAATTGGGCTCTACAATGTTTTAAAATAAAATGTATTATGGGAGGTTTTTAATTTTTGTCGCCATCTTCGTTATAACGTACTGAATCAAACTCAATTTTTTTAAATAAGGTGGACATATGATATACGATATCGATTTAAAATTTTACAAGAAAAACAATGGTAAAATCCGTTTTTGTTAACGCCTTCGTTATCGAAGGTATTAAAAGATATAAATCACACACCTCTTGTAAAAGCCAAACTCTGTCACCATACCCGTACATCACCAACAGAGTTACTCATTCGCTTTCACTGAAAGAATCGTTGTTATTTGTAGATTTAATATTTAATAAAACTAAATAAATGAACGAGGAAACAAATAATAATAAATATTTCACCAAAAAACAAATTCGAACCGATAGGCTTACAACATTATTTTTACTACCCCTATCAAATTTTACCATTACATATAGTTAAAGTAAAAAAGTGAAATGAGAAGTTAAAGTTGCGTTATTCCAACGTAACACAAACTGCATTGTTGTAAATTAACAGCTGATAAGTAACAAATATCAGCTGATATAAACAGTGGAAGCTTAATTTTTATTTAGAAAATAATATCAGTTGATACAGTCGTTTAATTTTTTGTTAGTATTATTGTGTTGTATAGGTATTATTATTATCAATACTACTGTTTAAAGTTTGCTACTGTTTGAATTATGAATGTAAAATGCGATAAAATCGTTCATGCAGCGCGTTTTACCTCGTTTTTCTGTTAACACGATTTTTCTTCATTGCAACTTTGAATGCTTAATACTCGATAACGTAAGCATTAACGGAAGCATTAACAGAAAAACAGATTTCACCATTGATTTTCTTGTAAAATTTTAAATCGATATCATATGTCCGCCTTCCTATATAAAAAAATTAAGTTTGATTCAATATGGCGGATCCAAGATGGCGGCCAAAAATTAAAAATCCACCGTGATGCAGATTTTTTTCACTATGTAGAACCCCATTTTTTCTGCCTCCAAATACCTCTCAGATATGCAGTATAACGCTGTTTCCATACTTAAATATCAGCCGAAATAAGGATATCCGCGGTCGCTGCGAACAACAGCCAACAATCGAGGAACAGATTCAAAAACGAATACTGTGATGGTTTAGCCATATCTGCAGGATGAGTGAAAACCGATCACCATACAAACTTCTACGGTATGAACGACCCGCTCATCGGAGAGTCCAACGAACAGCTCCAAAGAAAACGTGGATCAATCAGATAGATGGTGATACAACCGCAGGCTAAATCTTTATCAGGCCGGGACAACGGCCATGGATCGCCATGCACGGAAGGGTCTTGTCAGTGAAATCAGACGATCATTCGCACCCAAAGAAGGGGACGGACTTAGGATTCGATCCGATCCAAACGCCAGCTAGGGATCAAAAGAAGAAGAAATATCACCCGGTAAAACGAAGTTAGAAACAATGGACTTTCGATTATTCTTCATAAACACAAGTATCATTTACACTTTATAATTTAATTTTCAAGCAGATAAATGCTTATTTTTTAAAGTAAATTTGATCTTTTCACAGTAACCAAAAATGTTTTATGTTTATAGTTAAGAAATTTCGGCAACAGATAATTAAATTATACTGTAGTTGAAAGATTTATTGTATAAGATTTATCACAGAGTATGACAAGTGACAAAGTCAAATGACAACTTGACAACTGGCTCTTAGGTGGACTATAAAACTGATTGTACCGCTATTTATAAAACTTCATATATATATATTAACAAAACCGGTACAGCGGATCTGAGTAATGGATTCCTACCAAGAAGAAAGTAGTAAATAAATGGGAGACATCCAGAAAGGGACTAAAAGGAACCCTGTTAGCAAACGTAACAAGCCCGTTTAACAATGATCCTTTGTAGTACTGCCTACTGGCACACTAAACTCATGTCGTTCCGAGAGAAAAGTTATCGGATCAAGGCTTGGAATTTCATGGGAAAATGTGAGCGCGGTCGATCATTCTCACGCTTCGAGTTGGATCCGATCCGGCAGGTAAAGAAGATAGGAGTATGAACACTCCTGGGAAGACCAGTTAAAACTCAGTTCTGCCAGGAAAGTCTGCGATGTGAGTTCTGCAAATCGGTCTGTGAGACGTCAATCGGCGAGAGCATAAACGGTTAAGGTGGTTTTATTTGTGAACACAAAAATATTTGCAGTAAAAGAACTTTATATTTGTCTTATCTATAGTTAAATTGTTGTTAATACAAGCCTAGTGGTTAAAAGTGTTAAGATTAGCTGTCATGCTATGTATTTTGTCAATAGGCCTGAATTCTGGTTTTCATTATTACCTGTGAATAAATCCTGATGATTAATTTAAATTCTGCCTTGTATGTAATCTCTGTTTTTTATTATTATTATTGACATTTATGATTACTTGTTTGTTATTGACATTTAATATCATTACTGTTTATTGTTACCATTATTGTCATTATTCTAATTATTATTATTTTTTTTATTGTCTGTTATTATTATTGTGGTTTGTGATCGCTATACTTTTTTTTATTTTTATGAGTGTCCTATTATTATTATTATTATTATTATTATTATTATTATTATTATTATTATTATTATTATTATTATTATTATTATTATTATTATTATTATTATTATTATTATTATCCTTCTTGGCTAAGTCTGGAGTGCCGCAGGGCTCTGTTTTGGGTCCCCTTCTTTTTAATATTTTTATAAATGATATCGGGCATCTTTTGACGTGCAATTTTCAGATGTTTGCGGATGACGTCAAAATATATTGTCCGATCGGAAATAGTATGGATCACCTGTTGCTACAATTGAATATTGTTGAGTGGGCTGACCGCAATTGTATGCCCTTGAATTTTCGGAAGACCAAACATTTGACTTTGTCTCGTAAGACGTCTAGCTCTGTTTTCAGCTATAGGATTGGTACGCACGTTATTGTCGCTGAGACATTGGTTGAGGACCTCGGGGTTTTATTTGACGCGAAGTTGTATTTTCACGAATATGTTGCTCGGATTGTCAGTAAAGCACGCCGGGACCTTGGTCTTGTCCTTTGGATTTGTGGACGGTTTAGCAATATTTCCACTTGTAACCTGCTGTACAAGTCTTTGGTGAGGAGTCGCTTGGAGTACTCGACCGTGGTGTGGAATAGTACACGACGTTTTGCCTCTGATCTGGTTGAGGGTGTTCAGGATAGGTTCTTGAGCTGGATGCGTTTTAAGTTTGGAGATTGTTTTGTTGGTGCTAATAGAGAGGATATGTTGAGGCGATTAGGCCTTTCCAGGTTATCTGATAGAAGAACGTACTTTGACTTGGTTTTCTTTTATAAAGCTCTGCACAACAGACTTCCGACGCGTTATCATGTTGTCTTGCGGAACCAGGCCAGGTCAGTGAGGTCTTTTAGGCAATTTGTGACACCGGTTGGTTCCACCGTGTCTCCGATTGAGCGGTGTACCAGTGTTGCAGTGGAGTTCCAGGATAAGCTAAGCTTTTGGGAAGATGAGGCAACCTTCGTTAGAAATTTGAGAGGGTTACGTGGCGATGGATCATTGTCCTTGGTGTGATGCTCACTTTCATGATTTTAAAATTATTGTTGTTTTTTTAAGGGTTATTGCTTATAACTTGTTTTATTTGGAATGTATTAGTAATGTTGTCTTTTTGTTTTTGGATGTTTTCATTTATGTGTTTTTATTATCACTCCGTAGCTACCGTTTTTAAAGTTCTAATTATTTTTTGTATTTGACTGCATAATTATTATTATTATTATTATTGTGTTTTGAGTATTGTATTTTTAATTTATATGTGGGTGTTCTTTTGTGACTTTATGTGATATTGTGTGGCATACAAAGGTTTTGTAACTGTTCTGTTGCACAATTATAAAATAAAATAAAATAAAAATAAAAAATAAAAAAATTATTACTATTGTCATTATTATTTATTTTTCTGGTTTTATTTATGCTTTTAAACCAATAAATTGTAATTATATAAAAATTCTCAATTCTCAATCTCTCAATATCCTGATCAAGTCGCGAACACGCGGCAATATTTTCCTCGCGTTGAGTACAATATAAACATTACCAGTACCGCTACAGTCTGTATAAATTGTATGGTTTGTCACCTATAGTAAGTAACTGTTAGCCAAGAGAATATTTAGTATGCTGCCAAGCTTTTTATAGCATTTGATGTTTAAAAATTTCAACACTCTCAAACAGATTGACTACATACACTAAAAACAAAAATTGTATTTCAGTTACTTATTGAGAAAAAAATTATTAAGTTATATTGTACGTATAAACTTTTGAATTAAATCGTCTTCTTAATTAATCTTAATTATTACTTCAATATTTTACTATTATTATTACGATGAAGACTTTCTATTTTTTTGTTTTTAATTAATATTCGTTATTGCTTTAATTATAAATTAATCTGACAAATGAGTTAATTATTTTAACTATTTCATTACCCCAATTCCCACGTACTTGACCTGGTATGATTCATTATTTTTCCTATTGAATATGAGAAAGTTTTAACAATAAAAATAAATTACCTAGTTATCTGTTCATCTTACTTCAATAGGGTTTGTTGATATCCTTCTATAATTTTTTCATATAGTTAAATTTATGACTTTGGTCACTTTTTTTATTCAAAAATTCCCTCTTTATTAAACAATATATTTCCCAATAATAATTATAAGTTAAAAAATTACTGTTAAATTAAAAAAGCCGGCATAATTTCCCAAATTAGCCGGAAAGTTATGCAACTCTCAGTACAGAAAGCTTTCTTTCTCGCCAGAAGACTGTCTAGAAGGAGACTTAAATATTAAGGTACGCAAATATATAAAACCAATTATATAAAAAAATTATTCTACCCTTTAAGGGTAACCGGTCAAAAAGAATCGTGTTTTTGCAATTTCTTCTCGGTTTAATTTTCAATAATTTCTGACTCATTTGATATAAGATTCATAAGTGTATGTTAACAAATAAAGTTTTTATGATTTAAAAAACGCATTACAGCTGTTTTGCAAACAACGACGTTGAAATTTTTCAATAAAACTAGCAAATTTAACAGTAAAAACTTCTCTTCTAATATCTATCTGTTCTTCAAGCTACAAAGCCAATATTTCAAAGTTTATTTAATGAAAATTTGTTGAAAAAATGTCCCCATGGACAGACGCAGAACTCCAACAAGTCTCTCAACCACATAATTTGGAACCGGCTGCCAAAAAAAATTTTTGCGGGAAAGGAAACGCTTGAGTTTCCTTTCCTATTGTTTCAATTCCTTTTCATATCGCACGATGCAATATGAACATTTAATAATGGAAACATTAATGAGTGTGAAGTTCTGCAGCATCTTGGAATCGATCCGGGTTTTAATTCCTTAAAAATTTTAAAAAAGGTTGAGAAGTTTATGAACATCAAAGTTTATGAAGATGTATCACTCCTTGATAGAATCGAGATTAATGTATGGTATAATTTGCCAGGGAGGTATGTATTAACTGTAATATAAAGTAATACTAAAGTATTACCAGGTAGCACAAAAAACGTAATCTGAATGGTTTCAAATAAAAATTCCAATAGATTTAGCGAATCTTATCCACTTTTTAAAAAACTTAACATATTGCCCTTAAGATATTCGTACGTTTTTAGAGTTCTAAAAGTTGTTTATAAAAGAATGTATAGAGCAACGCACACATATCTCAAAATTAATTTAAGAACAAATCATAAATTTTTGTTACCTTTGCCAAAATCGGAACTGTGTAGACATTTTTATTCATTTATGACTCCGAAGTACACAATTTTTTACGTAAAAATATAAAGGAATCAAGAAACTTTACAGACTACAATGCTCAGTTATACGTACGGATACTAAAAATCGATGAAATTGAATGTTATTCTAACTCTAAAGAACAGTTGAGATTCTTAATTGACAAGACGCTTATACGTATGACTTGATTTTATTTGTCTGACGATCAGTTGTTATATTTTATTTTATTTTAATCTAACTCAGTTTAATATGTGAAATGAGTTTATACAATAGGAGGTGTGTGAGAAAAATAATGAGATTGGTAACACAGCGAGCGAACTGGCAACGCTGTGTCTACCGGTCTGTGCTAGACTGGTTTGTTCATCTCTTCCACATGCTCAGTACGAGTTTCAACTCCGTTCAGCCAACACATTATTTTTGACAGCGCCATCAGTGAAGTTGTGTTTTTTGAAGTTGTGCGTAACGAAAATGGAGCATCGGAATTTAGAGTAACGTTGTGCAATCAAGTTTTGTGTTAAACTTGGGGAATCCGCGAGTGTGACCTCTGAAAAGTTGAAACAGGTCTATGGGGAACATTGCTTATCAAGAGCACAACTTTTTCGCTGGCACAACCATTTTGGAAGGCCGAGAACACGTTGAAGATCAACCTCGCTCAGGGAGACCTATCTGACGAAAACGTTGAGCGTCTTTCTTGAGGGTTCTTGTGATATCACACCGTCGTCTAACAATAAGGATGATGAGTGAACAGTTAAATTAAACACTTTCACCATACATCAAATTTTGACAGACGATTTGGATATTCGAAAGGTTTGTGTGAAATTGGTGCCGAAAAACCTCACAACGGAACAGAAGGACGATCGAAGAAACGTGTGCTTTGATCTTCCTGAGAGGATTGACAATGACCAAGAATTCTTCAATCGTGTGATCACAAATGATGAATCCTGGATATTTGAGAACGATCCTGAAACAAAGCGAAGAGTGGCACACTCTGTCATCTCCTCGACCGAAAAAATGTCGAATGAGCAAATCGAAGATCAGAACCGCGCCGATTTGCTTTTTTGACAGTAGGGGTATCGTGCATAAAGAATTTGTTCCTCCAGGACAAACCGTCAACCAAGTATTTTACAAAGGTGTCCTTGAATGGCTCAGGAAAAGAGTTATTCGCGTGAGACCAGACATTGCAGACAAGTGGATGCTTCATCATAACAATGCTCCGTGTCAGACGGGAATTTTTGACCCCAAAACGCATTCCTACGGTTCCTCAACCCCTCTAATCACCTGATTTGAGTCATTGTTACTTTTCCTTTTCCCGAAACTGAAACGTGTCTTAAAAGGACGTCGTTTTGGAACTCTGGAGAACATTCAAAAGGCTGTAACCGACCAGTTGAAGCCTTCCAGCGCTGCTACCAGGATTGGGAACAAAGACTTCGCCGGTGTATAGCTGCCCAAGGGAATTATTTTGAAAGGGATAACATTGTTGATTGAAAAAAATAAAAACTTTGGTAAGTAAAAAGTCAGTCTAATTTTCTCACACACCTCGTATGTTTAATTAACATATGTTCCTGAAGATGGGAATAATATTTTCCGAAAGCGCTACAACATAATCACTATTAATAATTGTTGGTAAGCGGAAATTATAATTTATAAAAAATCCTTTTATGTATTCTAATCCAATTACTGAAGAAATTGTTAAAAGAAATGACTCTTTTAGTATTACAGATGATTATTATTATTATTTATTATTATTATAGATTATTATTTTAAATTACTGGCAGTGTATCTCAGAATTTCTGGTTCAATTTATAAAATGTTATTATAATGGTATCCCTGGTATTTGTATAAAGAGGGTACCTAAATTTTCATACAAGTTACACATTTTATATTAGTTGCAGAAATTGTTTTATTGAATTTAATTTTTTTTATTATTATTACTAATAAAAATAAAATACGTAATTGTGTGTGAAAACAATACATAAAAAATAAATCACTATTAAAAAGTATCTTAGCCATCTATCTAATGGGGTATTAAATTATTTGAAAAACTTTATCAAATTTTCGAGTAAAATTTTAAGATCCGGGGCCCATAAGATCATTGTAATTACAGTAATAAGTAAAAATAAATTATTATCTTTTCTTTAAAATTTATATCTGAGTTTTTATTTGGTATCGTCATTACAAACAACGTAATAAACAAAAAAATTGGTCTATTGATTTGATAACCTCCTATTATATTTAACAACCTTCTTCATAAATAATGAATTACTTTGAAAAAGCCTATAATTTGAAATTTTATTTCTGGGATTTTTTTAAATTTAAATGCAACTTTATAACGATATGTGATATATATTTATAACATTTAAAGAAGACCTTGACTTTATCAACTTTGATATAGTGTATTAATTACTTTTGATGTCGTATTTGCATTACATATGAAGCGTATACGCGCATAATTGTTTATGTTTTATGGAATTTATTAAAATATCATCTGGATTTGTTACAGGATATATGTTTATACACACACACACCTGTTAATAAATTTTATCCATCCTATAATGAAAAAATACAACCAGTTCTGCTTACCTTTTTTTATAGTATCTTTCTTCCGATAATGAAAAATAAATTATTTAAACAATTAATACATTTTTTTTTTGTTTTATTTAAATATTAGCTGACAGGTTATTTTTCGCTATTGCTAGATTTGAGTATATATTAAATGAACACAATTGAAAATTTCATAAAACATAAAAAAATTGAACATTACGGAACCTCGCAAAATTTAACCTTTCCCTTTTTCCTATCTACCACTCTTTTCCTTTTACCCTTCATCCTTTTTTCCCTTTTCCCCTTTTTCGCAAAAATATATCTTTTCACGTGAGTAAATATATATTCTGAATATGAGCTAAATCAGACCACAAATGCAATTTTTTTGTCAAATATCTCAACCCCAGCACCACCTAGCGGGTCCATTTTTTGCAATAATATTTATTTTCACGTAACAAATATACACTATGAATATGAGCAAAATCGGACCATAAATACATTTTTTCCAAATATCTCGACCTTATCCGATTCAAACTAATCCAGAAACCTTAGCGGGCGTCCGCACATTAACTCACCAAAGTTTCATCGCAATCGGATGAATGGTATAGCTACCCATACGGGACAAACAAACATTCATTTTTATATATATATATATATATATATAAGATAACATAAATGAGTCTTAATGAAATTTATGACAATGAGTTTAATGAAACCTAGAACTAAAAACGTTACATAAAAATTTGAAGTTCTATTACTTCGAAGCTTTCCTTTTACTAATAAATAATTTAAATAAATTATTTATAATTTATTACCGTAATAAAATTTTAACACATTAAAAATTATTTTACAAGTAAATAATTGTAAATTTCAAGTCATATTTTTTTATTTTATTTTGATTTGTCGATGAAATATTTATAAAAAAAAATATCTTGTTACTTCCTTGTACGAATTAAAGGAAGTATTGTGATCGCGAAAAATTTCGGTTTTCAGATTTCAACGGAAATATCCAGTTTGACTAGTTTCGGCGTGACGTCTGTACGTACGTATGTATGCATGTTGGTACGTATCTCGCTTAACTCAAAAACGATTAGCCGTAGAATGTTGAAATTTTGGATTTAGGACTGTTGTAACATCTAGTTGTGCACCTTCCTTTTTGATTGCAATCGACTGAACCGAAGGTGTCCAAAAAAGCTCAAAATCCAAAACATTTGGGTTTTGGACGACTTTTTCTTAACTGCAGTAATAAGCCCACGTTGAGAGCTTTTGAACGATATACTCGTATCATAAGTGGTACTTATTTTCATTGGTTCCAGAGTTATAGCCAAATAAAATTTTAATTAATGAAATGTTCGGATGTAAGGGGAAGGCACATCGGTTCGAATCAGATTTCATCACTTTTTTAAATTTTTTTTATTTAAATATATTGATTTATTAATAATTATTAACCTCTAACTGTAAAAAAAAATTTCAATAAAAAAATATCATAAGTTATAAATAAAATGAAATGTTATGTACTTTTCACTTTAAAAAAATGTGAAACTGTAATTTAATAGTCGTACAAGGAAGTCATGTGTTGTCCACACCAGATTTTCTTATATATTTATATATATATATTATAAGATTTAATGTACCTTTTAAAAGTAATAAAATTTTAAAAAATCTCAACTAATCCACTAAATACGCTCACACGTGCGCGCGCGTGTGTGAATTGTAGTAACAGATGAGTACAGAAAATATATATTAACCAGTCAACTTTCTTCATACTTCACCTTCAAAAAAATTACATTCCGACAACTTTTGAGGGGGCATCCAAATAAATTGCAAAATTCCCATTGCGTATACAGAATGTCCCACGAAGAAATTTAGAAACATTCAGGACATATTTTAGTGCTGAAAATAATGAAAAACGTTCTTATAAACATAGGTTTGGAAACGCTTAGTTTTCGAGTTACGGCTAGCGAAAAATTCCAGCCCTTATAAGAAAATGAAGTCCTACTATAACGTTTGGGATTGAAATTAAGGAATAAAGTTGGTAGTTTCTTATGTGATTTGGGCTGGAAAACAGGATAAAAAGGTTCCAAAACTTTAACTCCAGTAGGTTTTAAGATACCCGACGCAAAGCCCACCCGGCTAATCTAGTCATTAGCTCGTCATTGCAAATCAGTTGACTTCGAAGGTCGAGAGTTCTAAGATTCAAATCCTAGTAAAGGCAGTTAATTTTATACGGATTTGACTACTAAACCGTGGATACCGGTGTTCTTCGGTGGTTGGGTTTCAATTAACCGCACATTTCAGGAACGGTCGAGCTGAGACTGTACAAGACTACACTTCATTTACTTTCATAGATATCATCCTCGTTCAACCTTTAATGTAATACCTTGCGGTGATTAAGAAGGCTAAACAGAAAAAAAATAAAAGATACCAAACGTAAAAGACAAAATTCGGTGTCGAAAAACAACTTTCTTTTTTTAGGTTTGTGGTACAATAGCTTTGTTAAACGACTAATAAATGGGGAAGATATAGCAACAAAACTTGTAGAGAATTTAATTCTGAGAAGATGTAAAGTCAACCATTAAAAGTAAATAAAAACTTTTAAACATATAAGTTTAATTATATATATATTAAAAGTTTAATATATATATAATGCAATAATTATTCTTTAAATATATATATATTGCATTTTTATATTTGTTAATATATTTTTTTGTTTAAAATTCTCAATTTGATTTAATTCTTATTTTTTACTTTTTAGAGGGTTTTTCTAATTTGTTTCCTTTTTTTTATTAATGTTAGTCGGTTTTTTATTGAAGCAAAACAGACGAAAAATAGCGAGAAAATCGTATTATTCTTTCTGTACTTAATAAAGTTTCTCCGTTTCTTTGTACACACTGTATATTTCAAAATAGAAAAATTTATGTCCATCTGATCAATTTAGAAAAAATCTTGTTTCCTTAGCGAAAGTTCATTCGGGAAATTTGTCAAAACGTAATTTGATTTGTTGTACAAACTATTTTATCTGCAGAATTCCGTAACGAATTAAACTACGGTCTTATTGTTCTAAGTTTATCTATTTCTAACGCTATGATATATTTAATTCCTTTTTATTAAATTATTTATTATTCCTGTCGTTTATTATAAATTATTTCTTTAGGCCTTAAAACTACCTTATTTATAACGTTTCATTACTCATCTCGGGTTTTAATTCTACAGCCGGTAGGTTACAGTCAGTAATAAGGAAGATCAAATGAAATCAAGCAGTAGATTTCACTTGTATTCATAACTAGACGTTAATTATATATGAATATCAGGTGCCACAGCCAAACAATTGTATGCAATCTGATATGAACACCAGTCACATAATCGTTTCTACAAATAACAAGCTTAAACTCTAGGCCTGCCAGAAAAAAATTGAGAAATAAACATATATTCCATTGTATTCTTCGGATGTAATATAACAGCAATAATCTACGAAGAACATTACGAATAGATTTTTTTAAAGAATAGCAGTTATGAGAGGTGCAGGAGAAAGAAGGGAATGGAGGTCCTTTGAAAAATATATTTATTTAAAAAACTTCCGTAATGATCATCAGGATTCGAAAAAAGGAAACTATAACTAAATATTTTCATTACTTTTAATTTTAAAATTTAGTAATTATTACATTTATTTTTTATTTATTGATTATTTATTATATATTTATATAATTTATTTTTTACTTTTCACTGCATTTTTATAGTGGTTAATATATATATATATATTTTTTTTTTTGTTTAAAATTCTCAATTTGATTTAATTCTTATTTTTTTACTTTTTAGAGGGTTTTTCTAATTTGTTTCCTTTTTTTATTAATGTTAATATTAATATTAGTTAAATAAAAGCTTTTTTAAAAAATAATTTTTTATATGTAATCAAATAACTTTTTGTAATTTTTTTTGTGTTTTTCTAAGACTAAAAATAAAAGCTTTTAAAAAAGTAAAAATATTTATTTTTACACATCGAAGTTACATACGTGTACCAAAGTTCAATTACTTTCATACAATAGTTCATGAGAAATGAAAAGTTTCAACTAAATGCATGAATTTAGCGTAGGGGTAGCGTGTGTGGGCGGGTCATATCAAATTCCGACACCGTAGTGCTGTATTGTCATCGAAGTTACATAAGTGTACCAAATTTCATCGATTTTCATACGATAGATCAAAACATATAGCAGTTGCAAGATTTGATAATTCCTAAATCAAGTTAAAGAAAAGCTTTTAAAAAGATCCTTTGTAAAATTTTCAAAATGTAGCGAAACCCTCTTTTCTCTTGTTCCCTTCATATAATCCCTCGCTATTTAAATTTTACGGGTTTATATTTGCAAGTTTTAGATAATATCATTACATTTTTTTTCTAATTTATAAAAATTAAAAATACTTTATACATTGTAGTAACAGCCAGAAAATACGTCGTACATTTTTATTCCTTATATTAATATATTCAAACAATATAGACTGTTAGTCATTAATGAAATTTGAGAGCAATTTAAATGCAATGGATAATAAGCATATAAAATTTACACTGAAATCCCCACCTGAATAATAATTTAATCATTTCAAGGTGATAACTAATATAGTTGTGCAATAATCACTTAAACTATAAGGTATTTTTTTAAAATTATTTCTTTGTGTTCTGTAATGTAAATCATCTAGAACAGGGTATTGAGATAACACATAAATTAACTTAATTTTATCGTAAATGTTCTTTCGCGAGATGCCGCATCCTCAGAAAGATCTTTCTGGTAAAATTAAGGTAAGATATGTCTTAGCTCAATATCGTGTACTAAGTGGTTCATATTAATAGAATTTAAAATATAATTTAACAGTACAGAGGAATAATATGAATCTTAAAAAGATTAATCTCAGTAAAATAATAATATATATCTCTATACTATTATATAAAGAGGAAGAGGGTTTTTGTTTGTTCGGGATAAACAAAAAAATTACTCCATCAATCACAACCAAAATTTTACCCGTGTTTCTTGGCATAATTGAGAAAGATTTTAGATTTATATCATCTCAAAAATTTTCGGAAAAAAATATATACTCGTGTATATTATATGTAGTAGTGGAAATTTGCGGGGTGAGGCACAAAACTTTAATAAATTGAATTAATGAACTGCGAGTCTCTATCACTGTGCGAGTTGGGTTTGAACTGAAATGAATAATATTACAAAAATAAGAGAATTAAATTTACGTTAAATAAAATAAAATAATGTTAAATGAATTTAAAAAATGTCTGTTTAATAATAATGGGCTTCCCGCGGCGACTGCGTGTAAGGCGAGAGCGATGAGGTGATGCGAGGACCTCGTGCAAGGCTAAGCCAATTATTACCATCAACCGGTAACAAACGGGGCGCCCCTGGGGCGCTGTTTTGGGAGGTTCAATGGGGTGCTCTTATATCAAAAAATCGTCCGATTTGCTAAATTCGAAGGGGTATTTGTTAGTAAGTTGAAGGCTAATTTTGCACGCATCAGATACACTCTCGATCTAACAGATCACGGTTATTCGGAAATGTATATATATATATATATATATATATATATATATTAATTTTTCAAACATGTTGACCTGTGTGTTGAAATATAATTACTTATTCATAATTTATAAGCCACCAGAAACATACATACAAAGTAAGATTGATCTTACCTTCAAGTTAACCTTTAAAAATCCTTCCTCACTTAAATGTCGGATCTCCTTGGTCTTCAAGTTAATAAGGCCTTTTCGAATTTCGCAGATCCACCTTCATTTATTCAAACACTGTAATAAGAAAAATAATGAGGTACTTCATCATCAAAATTAAAAATATTACACAGATGTTAATATGCAGACGTTAAAAAACAACTTAAATAGATCATCATTATCAAAATTTATTTGGTGGTTTATTAGATTGAAATTTTTATACCTATAAATGTAATATTTTTCCAAATGTTTCAATTTGTTCTTAATGTTAAAAATTTCAAATATTTCAAGAATATTTTCTAAACTTGTAATTTTATGTCCATTTGAAATCAAGTGATCTGCCATATTCGAAAAATATTTCTTATTATTCTTAAATGCTTTCAGATGTTCCAAGAATCTTACTTTGAACGATCTATTGGTTTTACATATAACTATATATATATATATATCTTTTTGTTATCGCATCCCGCGAGAACCGGCCGATTACTTTCAAATTTGCAGGATTGATTCGTTTTATCCCAGAGAAGATTTTAACTCATCGACCGAAGCCCTAGTTCGCTTGAAGGTTAAAATATTGAAAAAATATGCATTATTTCTTCGCCCACAAGGAGGATGAAGTTGTGAACTAAAGATATTCATTAAGGAAAAAATAGAATAATCATTTTACTTCATTATTATATTGCTGTCATCACGGCAAAGAAATAAGTTATGAATTTTTCGTCGTCAAGCTGTGGTGTATACGTTATTTACCCTCATTACTACTATTCTATCTTTTGTAATTTAGTTTCTTTTTCAGAATTTTATAAAGCCAGAACACTTTAATTATTATTTATTTGTATTAATGTCACAACTGTAAGGATAACGTACGGTATGGTGATACAGGGGGGGGGAGCTCTTTGGTTAGATGGGAATGGAAACCGAAGCAAGCTCTTCGAGTGTCCAGAACGCCAGTCTCCCTCGAAATTTGGGAATGCCGAGCGATGTGGGCTCTGCGGCCATGAGGATACGCCCCAGGATGCCCGAGGAGCGCCTGAGTAGGCTCCGGTATTCGCCTGGGCTGACCGAGCCCAGGGTCGAGCCCTGAGGGTCCAAGTTTTGCTTAGTATATATATTAAATTCTATTAATATAAAATACCAATTACAGAATACTGAGATACTAACACATATCACATATAATTACAGAATACTAAGATATGTGTTAACACATATCTTATATTAATTTTATCATAAAAATTCTTTCTCGCGATCCCTCATTCTCAGAAAGAACTATCATAGTAAACTTAAGGTAAGGTATTATGTCTCATACGGTAAGATATATGTCTTATCTTAATATCCTACAGTAGTTTGTTTATATAAATAGAATTTAAAATTAATTTAACAGTACAGAAGAACGATATGAACCTTAAAAACATTAATTTTCAGTAAAATAATATATGCATATAAATACTCTTAAATAAAAATTATATTTTAACAAATTCATTTAATATTTGAATATGAAAAAAGATTTGTTTAATGGAAATTTATTATCTAATTTTATAGCGAGTGTATTTTATAGAAAGACCCAACTATATATAAACCAGTGTAATACGGTCAACCTGTGCATACAACACAGAAAGGGAATGCTCCAAGGCCTTGTCCAAGGCTCCAGCCGTTCTCTAAACATTAGTATGCGTTCTTATATTATAAAAATCACTGAAGAAAAAATTAAAACTTTTTACTAAGGAAGTAATATATATATATATATATACACGAGTAAGAAAATAAATTATTTAACGTACACAGCCTTTAAATAATATTTTCAGTAAAGTTTCAGTCATTTCCGTTGAGATATTATTATAATTCTGACATTGTAACTGAATATTTCACTCGTACGTGTAACCGGGTTTCTCTAACATAATCATGTTCAAGGTTCTACCATTTGTTATATCCTTTTTTTTAAATGAATTGTTGTTTGGGGTAGAAAATTATTATCTTTTTCAATCTGGCTTTGAGTGGGTAGTCGACGAAGGAAGCGGCATAAAAAGGGTTAGGTAGAGAGGAAGAAAAAAGTAAAATAAAATTATTAATAATATTAAAAAAAAACAAATACTTTGAGAAAAATATTTTTGAACTCTTTTATTAGTTCAATGTATTTATTTAAAATATTTTTTAAAGGCTAGAAATTATAACAAAAAAAAAAAAAAATAATAATAATAAAGCCATTGCTTTTAAGAATTTTTGCTTTCACGGCTATAGTTGTAGTCTGTAATGTACTATATAAGGAATGCATTGCTAATCGGGCGAAATTTATTACGTTTAGGTTTTTCAAATCCTTTTATGACCTCCTCTAATCAAAATATTAATAACATTAATATTAATTTTAACATTAAAAAATTAATATTTTAAAACTGCTTTTCTTCAAGAATAATAAATAAAAAAATAACTGGTACTAAAGAATAAAAAAAAAACTTTGTTTTCACGTAAATTACTTTAAAAAAATATTCTATTTATGCATGACTAAAAAGAAAAGCGTTGGGCGGGCTCTCATATATAACCACTTTATAATTAGAGTGCGCCCCACGCTTTTCGTTTTAGTCATGAATAAATAGAACACTTTTTTAAAACTGATTTTCTTGAAAAATAAATTATTTTTTACTATTTAGTAAACCGGTTATTTTTTTGAAAAAAAGTATGTTTTTTAAATCTTTAAGGATTTTGTTATTTTCTCCTTTTTATTCATAATTAAATGAAATAAGGATAGCATCATTTTGTACAAATTTCACTGAGACTACCACAAAACGTGCCGATTGCATTCTCAAATGCTGCAAGATCAGTTTTCCATTCATGACGTCGACGTCTAGGCTCTAAACTAATTTCAGGTTCTCGTAGCGTCTCTACTGCCCTACATTCTAAATAGGGCTCGCGTTTAATTTCCAAGCGAGCTTCGCGGTCTTGAGGTATCTCTGTGCACAATACTGCGATTCGCGCTGGCGTCGAAGTGCCAATCGAACTTCCCAACTCGATTGCGCTTCGGTAGTTTGACCTTTGTCTAATAAATAATAAATACATCGTTTAAAATTATAGGAAACCTGCTGAAACTGGAAATCTTATCCATAACTGGTAAATTAAATATCCTTCTTAGAGTACAAACAAAAGAACTTTCTTACACGTGTTATTGAATTGAATTTATTTGCCATAATACATGATTAAAACAAAAATAATAAAAAAAAATCATTACATTACTAATGGTTACTAAAAGAATAACAACGAACAGCCAACTAAAGAAAAACCTGTTCATCGATTGCAGTCGTAATTTTTTCGGTACTTCTCAACTGGGCTTTGTATTTCTTATGAATATCCACTCTTGTCAGGTAGCC
Source organism: Lycorma delicatula (assembly GCF_047948215.1). Taxonomy (NCBI): domain Eukaryota; kingdom Metazoa; phylum Arthropoda; class Insecta; order Hemiptera; family Fulgoridae; genus Lycorma; species Lycorma delicatula. The sequence goes on from NC_134457.1 coordinate 17,749,136, forward strand.
TTCTTCTTTATTTTCATTTGCTTTCTTTTCTTGATATTTGTCGAATAATTTGCCGCCTTGGTTTAATACCTTGGTTGGGTTTAGATTATCCGCTGGTTCAGAGAATTAACTAAGATTATTTTCCTTTAGATTATATTCCAAATTATTTTTATTATCATATTCAAACTTTTTTCTTTTTCCTGTTTAGCCTCCGGTAATTACCTTTCAGATAACTTCAGAGGATGATTTAGGATGATATGTATGAGTGTAAATGAAGTGTAGTCTTGTACAGTCTCACTTCAACCATTCCTGAGATGAAACCCAACCACCAAAGAACACCGGCATCCACGATCTAGTATTCAAATCCGTGTAAAAGTAACTGACTTAACTAGGACTTGAACGCTGGAATTCTCGACTTCTAAATCAGCTGATGTGGGAAGATGCGTTCCCCACTAGACCAACACGGTGGTTATAATATTCAAACTTATGCTTCATATATGTAACGTTGTTATAAATTAATTATACAGAACTGTTAAATACATATTGAGACTCTGATGGCTGATGCTAGACTGACCAACAAAAGCGTAAGACCATAATTAAAAATTAATTTAAAAAGGAATAACAAAAAGTGAGAATTTGGCAGGGATGCCAACCTGAGCTAACGAGCAATAAAAACAGTAAGAGATTTAAAGAGTAATAAAAAAGTGAGGGCATTTAAAAATTAAATACATATGTATCTCAATTAAATAACCCTGAGTCTTAACAGTATTTTTGACGCGCTTTCTGTAACCGTTTTAGTTGATTCAATGTCTCTTCATCGTTGCAGAATTTTATTTATTTCCTTTCTTAGATGCTTACCAAGTTCGGTGGCTTTCGACACTTCTTTTAAAATAATTTCTGAGGGATTATATTATTCAATCTTTGATTTCCTCCGCAGAACTTGTTTGAAATCATATTTAAACCGATTAAAATTCTCTTAAATTATAAACTCTCTTCGTAAAGTGTTAATTTTTCCACTATTTTTTGTTGTTTATACTTTGCCGTACAAGGAAGTATTTTGGTTTTCAATCTTCAACAAAAATATCCATTTTCACCATCCCTGAATCCATTTTGACTAGTTCCGGTGTGATGTCTGTACGTAAGTACGTATAACTCTAAAACGATTAGCTGTAGGATGTTGAAATTTTGGATTTAAGACTGTTTTAAGATCTAGTTGTGCACCTCCCTTTGGTTGGAATCGACTGAACCAAAAATGTGTATATGTATGTAATTTAATAAGCGTACAAAAGGAAATCATGCGGGGCAGATCATTTTTTTTTAATTGTATAAGTATTTAAACTGAAAACTAAATTTTTACTTTTGTTTTAATTCTTTCGTAAACAAAAAAAATTCATATGCAATTTTATTCTATATTAAAACTTGGATAACTAGTTTTTGTAAATTTAAACGGTTCATTTTTATAAATGATACAATTTATTTATAAATAAATCAAATTTTATATTAGTTATATTAAAATCCGCGTCAACAGCCACCTTTTCTTTCTTTTTCTCTTTATGATCCGGAACCACCGGTGGCTAAACAAAAAGTTTTTTTTTAATTTTCTTTTTCGTATTTTAGTCTTTATTGAAGGGGATGTTAAATTTAGAAAAAACTTTACGTAATCAAATTTCTTAAGCTTAACCTATTTAGAATACTTTTAGAGAAAGTATTCTTAAAATTTATTCCTAATCTCCAAAAAATATATATTCTGTTTTTTGACTAACTTTTTTAATTTTTATTATTAATAGCCGAATAAGTCATTCAATTCAATACTTTACCAGCTTTTATAAAATTGTAGATAATAATTAGGGATTTAGTTAAACTATTTTTAATAATGAATGAATAAAGAGTTAAACTACTAACTACTACATATTCCTTAATATGTAGTAGCAACATGGTAGTAATAAACCACACCTCTCTACCGATAGGAGTGGTTTAGTTCGCCACTTGTTCTTTACTGCTGTTTTCTTGTTAGGTTTTTATTCAAGGTTCTTTATAAACATTTATTATACTTTTACATCCGGTAAAAATATTTTTTTTTATTTTATTTTTTATGATTTATCACGAAATAATGATTTCCTTTTAATATAAGTTTTATCATCATTAGAGTTCTATTAGGGAAAAATTTCGTTTTTTTTAGTATAATTCGGTTGATTAAATCATCAATCTTTACACTAATGCCATTCTAATGTGATATTTTATTCCAATTTATCAATCAAGAGTAAAATACTTTATTTGAATAAAAAAACAACCAATCGTTTGATTTTTCTTAACATATAACTATAAAGGAGTTTTCTTTTTGTATATAATTAAACTTGAACAATTAGAGTAAGATAAAATATTTAATAGAAAGTTATCTGAACCTAAATATTACAAGAGGGGCTATGTTTCTACGTACGTCAACCCTTAAAATTCAAATAGTTTCTATATATATATATATATATTACTTTCAGGGCAAATATAATCTAGAAAAGGTATATTAAAGGGGAATGTATGATGATCAGATTAAAAATGGGTTGTAGGGTTTTTTTGCAAATCTTTTACGTTTTAGCGCCCAACTAGCTCATTCAGACAACAAAATAAAAGGATGTGAGTACGTAGGTACGTATGTGTGTCAAATTGCTTTTGAACTTATATCTCTAGATTGAAAAAATTGTTTTTCTTAAAATTCGGCTCAGTATTTCTGTATATGGGACATTGACCGTATTAATTTTTTTTCAAAATTTGTTAAGGGGGATGAAGGATATCGCCGAAAAACCAATTTCAGTTTCCTTCAGAAGCATTTTAGAGAAAAACTTTATTAGAGCAAATTTGATTCCTAAAATCCATAAATGAATAATTCAAAAAAGAATTTCAAAAAATCAACCTAGCTCTTAAAACTGAAACATACGTTTTTTATTCTTTTGTTCTATCTACCTTCGGTTTAAATATTTTTCAAACATTTTTTTAAAGTTTTTACTTTATATGTAGAACTATCAAGAAATGTCTACAACGTTTTTAAATTACAGATTCCGGACCTAAAATGCAGAATTTTGTTGAAAATTATCATTTTTACTTCCTTATACGAAGTAAAGGAAGGATTGTGATCGCGAAAAATGTCGGTTTTCACATTTCAACGGAAACCATTTTGACCATCCCTGAATCCATACTTACTAGTTTCGGCCTGACCTCTGTACGTACGTATTTATCTCGCTAACTCAAAAACGATTAGTCGTAGGGTGTTGAAAGTTTGGATTTAGGACTGTTGTAACATCTAGTCATGCACGCACCTTCCCTGTTTACTGCAATCGACTTGACTAATAATGTCCAAAAAAAACCAAAATCCAAATCAAATTGGATTTTGGACTTTTTCTTAACTGCAGTAATAAGCCCTTATTGAAAGCTTTTCAACGACAAATCATAAGTGGTACTTATTTTCGTTGGTTCCAGAATTATAGCCAAATAAAATTGTAATTAACGAAATATTTTGCTATTACAAGGGGAAGGCACATCGGTTCAATTTCCTTTTTTAACTTTTTTTAAAATTTAAGTATATTGATTTATTAATAATTATTAACCACTGACTGTAAAAATAGTATTACGATAAATAATAACAATAAAAAAAATATATGAAAAAAAACTGAGAAGTTATTAGTGAAATAAAATTTTAGGAACTTTTAAAAATGTGTAAATGTTATAGATTTCTGAAACATCTGGTTATTTAATATCAACTGAAAATTTTAATTTATAATCGTATTATTTTTGGATTTTCTAGTTTAATTTCATTTACTTATTCTGGAATTTTTGTTTAATTTTATCTACATTAAGGTTAACTACAGAGTGATGAAAAAAATGAAAAAAATCAAAAGTTATTAGTGAAATAGAATTTTACGTACTTTTAAAGATATGCATAGGTAATTTAACAGGCTTACAAGGAAGTCATGTGGTGTCCACATCAGATTTTTTATTTTAGCTTTCAATGAAGGAGTTTTAAATTTGGAGAAAATTTTACTAAAGAAAATTTGTTAAATTCATCCGATATATGAATATTTCTAGAAAAATCTTATCTTAAATTTATTCGCCGCTTTTAAAAAATATATTTAATCTGTTTTCTATTTTTTTTGGTTATAACTCTTTTAATTTTTATTATTACATTTTTTTTGGATTTCTCTTCATCACTTAAAGGCTATTAAAATTAAAGAAACTTTCGTGCTTGTATTATATTCTGGACCCAAAATGAGTAGCAATTTCTTCAGATTACTTTTATAAAAATTATACTTGACCGGTGGAACCGAATGTAACCAAATTGTTCTAGTTTTTTATGTATATATTTTTTTAATTAACAAACTAATAAAAATTTTAAGGACTTTCTCTAATAAATTAGATCTACTCCTTAAAACTTAATAAATTATTTAATAACTTTACTTTGTCTTCTTTTATGGCTGTGACGCATAAAATCAGAGTTGCTTTTTCTGAGATTGATTGTGTTCATTATACAACTATTCCATGAGGGCTAAATATCTTTTGGATTTCGGTAAGCTCGATATGTATATTCAATTCAGTTAAGACAACGGGAAACCATTTTTCCTATATATATATATATATATATATATACACACACTAGTCAGGACTCGCTTCGCCCGCCCTTCCCGTCTAGCCTGCGCCTACGCTATGTTCGTTATCCTCATGGTCGTGAGAATAATACTGTTAAATAACAATTAAAAGCCAGAAAAATTCTATTTTTTCCAACGTTTCCCTAGTTCTTAAGCTCTGATACGCTCCTGTTATAAACGAACATATCCTTTCTGGTTCTCCATTTCCGAGCATGAGAATACGAACACGCTTTTCTCTCATGGCGCCAACATGTCCATGAATCGGCGTACTTAATCTGTATATTATAGGTAAATCCACTTGTACCCTTACGGGCCCGTGCTAGCTTTACAATAACGTCAGTACGAACTCGTGAGGCATTTAACTGCAACTCGCTTTGCAAATTTATTGTAGATCGAGTCGGAGCGTAGGGCTTTCGATCAGCAGCAAACCAAGAATCACTCATATCTGCGGTTTCAGAGGACCGAGATACTCTCATTCTTATAGCAGACACTGAATAACAAAAAAGGTTAGTTCTCTTTCTTGAAGCCACATCTTTAAACTTCTGATATCAAATATTGACAGCCAAAATAACCAATATAAACCCATAAAATTTCGCTAAATGAGCTAATTTAAGCTAATTACAACAACAACAATAATAATAATCGTAAAATAAAATATTAGAATATTTGAAAGTATATCATTTTGAACTCTGAGATCTTTTCTATTACCATGGTAACAGAAATATAATGAAGTAAAAGGATTTGTTTTTTCTCTAAAGAATATCTTTAATAATTTAATCCCCATTAGAAATATCGTGATAATTATAATTGGAGATAATGAGTAAGGTATTAATCTGCAAAGTTTTATTAAAATTTATCCAGTAGTTTTGCGCGATGTGCGCACAGTAACGATCCTAATTATCATTTTATTATGTGTATAGATATTTATTTACATGAAAGAGGGAAGAGAATAGAAAGAAATAAAATACACACACACAGACGCGCGCGCGCGTATATATATATATTTAATTTTTTTTTCTTTTTTAAACATATCGCATAGTTTGAAATAGAGTATAACTTTTTGTCGAAAAAAGGAGAATTTTGTTACCGCTTATTTTGTATATTGGAATGAAAAAATGAATTCTTACTTAAACATTTTTGTGGTTGTTCAATGTTACTGACTAATTATAAAATTAAAAAAAAATATCCACTATTCCAAGAAAATATTATTTGTTTTTACACTACAACGATTACAGCAGTCAATGTATTTTTTCCCGTCACTATTAATATTAAAAAAAAAGGAAATTTATGAGGTCATCTGGGTTTTTAATTTTTAAAGGTCAGTTTAAATTGAATATTACTAAAGAGAATTGTTAAATAATATTCTACGAATTAAATACAGTGTTTTGTTTATCGCAGTTACATAGTTTCATTGAACTACTTTACCTTACGAGGTTGTTAAATAAAGATAATTATCACCATTTTTCTCGTTAGTGCCAAACCTGTTACATTATATTCTTTCTATTGCTTTTTTTGTTCCGAGTTTGTCTTTCTTTAAAAAAAAAAGTTTACAAATGGTACTAACCGATTTTAAATTTTTGTTTATTCTCTTTTTTTAATTTCTATCGGTTAAAGATCAAATTAAAAAACCCAGTAAAGAAATGGTTGCATAAATTTTCCGGATTTGCACTTGATCGATTTTTATTTCGCATATGCCATACGGTTTTTAAATACGAGATAATAAATTTATAATAAAACTGCGAAAAACATCAAAATTTCAGTAAAAATTCGGGAGTCCAATTTGACTCCTTTCATCAAATGACGTTTTTAACTTAAAAATTAAGAAAAGTACAATTGAGAAAAAATCAAAATTAGTAAATTTTTTGGAATCCAGTTAACCCCCCCCCCCCACAACCGGTTGACCAAAGATGTTTTTATCATCAAAAATGGTATCATTTAAATTGTGATTTACATGCATCACAACTATAAGAAAAACGGAGAAATGGTGTAAATGAGAATAATATATTCTTTATAGTCCGTAACCAATTTGAAGTACTATCTTAAAAATTTATGGAAAATGTTTTATAATATAAACTGGATAAAAAATAAAATAAAATACACATTTTATTATTATTAATTTTAAAAGCGATTATTTAACAAGGTTCCTATCTTTTTATACAAAATTTTGATGTAACACAACCATTAAACCAGAATCATTATACGCTGCAGAAACGATGATAACAAAGTCGAGATTAGAAAAAATAATTAAAATAGAAAGGAAACTTTTAAAAAAGATTTTAAGCTAAATGTAAAGTTATTATCATAAGATCAAATGAAGAAATTTACCAGAAATGCGAAAAAATACCAAACTCTATAAGAAAAAGATTAGAGATTAGACTTTGCAAAGTTTAAAAAAAATGGAGGATAACAGATTAAAAAAAAGCTGACTACACAGTTGTAGGACTTTCCCGGAACGCGGCTTTAGCCGCATGACAAGTGTGGGCTGTTTCGGATGCACGGCTTACACACACAACATAATTTAAAGCATTTATCATTTTATTTAAATAAAATATTTTTTCGTTTATTTAATTCAATGATTCTAACTAAAACGCACGCGCATACCGTACTAGCGGCGACAGTCGGTACTAACCAAACTAATGTAATTTCACAACTTACATAGAAAAAATTGCGCTTGTACATTGGTAAACCGGTGTAGCCGGCTTAACGCACCAGGTACCGAGTCAAGCGGACGATGGAGTAACTTTTTTACACTTTAAATATTATTCATTTATTTAATTATACCGCTCACCTGTGAAGTTACATCATAGCAGACGACTACAACAGCATTTTTTGGGGTGACAGTGCGAATTTTCAAACATTTTTGCAGATACTGTTATTTTTTAATCGTTAAAAAATGTGCCTAAAAAAAATACGACATTAATTAGGCGAACTCTCGTGACTGAGGATGTTCTTACTCTACAGACTCATCTCCCTGGACCTTTTAAGTTGGAAATTTAATGGCATCAATGCCCCATATGGGGAAGCAATTTGAGCAAGTTTGGTCAAAATCGATCCAATAGTTCTGAAAATATAATAATAAGAGGCCAACACCGAACACACACACACACACACACACACACATACATACACACACACGTACATACAAATAAAACCCGGAAAATTTCCATCCAGTTTTTTGGGTTCCTTAGGTACAAAACGTCAAGACCGGTGAAAACCGCATATGCCCAAATTGGACCGATTACAATAATTTCCCTTCTAGAGCTTCAGCTCTGTTATAGCCCTATCTAGATGATAAAGTAAAGCCGGCCTCCGTGGCGCGAGTGGTAGCGTCTCGGCCTTTCATCCGGAGGTCCTGGGTTCGAATCCCAGTCGATGAGATGAGATGAGATGAGTGACTGCGAACCCGGAGGTTAAACAACAACAAAGAAAAGAAAAAAGAAGATGTGAAAGTAAAATAATCTTTTAATTATCTTTCTAAATACTTAATATAACTAATATCAATAAATTTAAAAAGACCTAAAGAAATTCAGTATTAAAGATGAACAAATTTTGAACTGAAATACTTTCAGAAATAAACTGAAAAACTTCAAGAGTTTTCTGGTAAAACCAGGAGAAAAAAGGGGGAAGAATTTTTTCCCAAATAAGTGAGAGACGAAGTTACTCAAAGGATGAAAGCGTATTGGAGAAAATAAAACTAAATGCAAAGTAAAACTTTATCAGTGGAATCCGTAGGTGGTCCAAACGTATAAAAATATAATAAATGGGCATTTTAAATTCTGTTTTCTTTTATTGTACAAAACCTTTACTTTTAATTCATAACTATAAAATCAGTCCAGTTTTTATCTAACATGCAGAACCTATATATACTTATATATATGTTTTATGTTATGTCAGTCACCTACATATGTTGTATAATATTATGAAATATATATTGTTGGCCATTACATTTACAACAGTACCGATAAATCACAATAAAGCTTAAAATTGTGTGACAGGTAAACTAGTTATAATAGAAGGTTTATCTCCCTCGTGTTATTAAACTGTGGTGTACATAATTAGATTGCAGTAATAATACCAGTAAAAAAAAAAAAAATCAGTTGTCAACCTGAATATGAAGCGATACAAATTGATTGCCAATTGTCTTTTCGCTTTTACTTATAGTACTACATCTTTTTATTATCTATATTTAGCGTAAAATAAACGTTATTTCAGTCATTTTAATGTAAGTAAATGTTAACTGATATATTTTTTCTTTCTTTTCTTAATGATTTCGTGACATAAGCTTGAAACTTGTGCGTGGGATACGGAAATGGAATTTTGTAGCGTGTGAAAAAATGTCATTCCTGACCGTGATTCGTAAACGGGACCTCCGGATGAAAAGCCGAGACACTACCACTCCGCCACGGATATCGGCGATTTATTTATTTATTTAGATCCAGACAAGATACGTTAATAGTTAGGATTCACTTATAAGATATTATAAAACGTAGTAAAACAACTACAAACGAATTCCTAAACCGCATAAATTTCACTTTCCCGATTATTTTTCTATTGCTGCTGCTGCAGCGTAACTATAAAGCAAAGGTATTTTGCGTGCGATGTAACAAAATTTTGGGTAACGAGGTTTTTGCAAATGTAAACATTTCATCACCATCTTAGTCCAAAAAAAAACAAAAATAAAGAGTTACAAACATTTCTGTAATATGAATACTTAAGTAAATATGCGTGTTGGCCTGTATTTCTATATCTACACTACTATTCGAGGTCTGTTCAAAAAATAACCGAACTTTTTAATTACGTGCCGAAGGAGAGATTTAGTAACGTGCGACTGACAGCATTGATTTCTGCATAACCTCCTCTGAAACCACACGTTTTTTGATTGTTGATATCTCGATTATTTTTTGAGTTATTATTGTTTGAGTACAACATATTTAAGTGTTAGTACCGATTTTTTTGACGGTTGAACTTTTGTCTCGATGTCGTAGCCTTAAACCCAGCTCTCGTCTACCGTTACAATCCTTTGCATTAACGTTTCATCGTTATCGGCTTGTTCAAGGAGTTGCCGGTAATTGACCACCCGATGTTCTTTCTGCTGTTCGAACGAGGAACAAACTTTGCTACAGCTCGATGAACGTTCAATTTTTCAGTCAAAATGTCATGTCATGATCCAATCCAGATGCTAACCCTTTCTGCAAGTTTTCTGACAGTCGATCAGCGATTTTCACGCGCCAGATCGTTGATTTTCTGAACGTGTGTGTCATCAGTTGAAGTCGAAGGCCTTCTTGGTCGAGGGTCATCTTCGATCGGCTGACGACCACTTTTAAATCGATCATTTTTAATGGTGACCATTCGCAGCATTGCGTACGACCCAGACCATCATCTCCGTAAAGTTTTTTCAACACTTGAAAAGTTTCAGTGAAAGTTTTTCTTAGTTTTACGCAAAAGTTTACGTTGTATCGTTGCTCCCGTAAAACGCACATTACAATAATCGCTACTAAGACTTAAACACGTTGCACTCAAATGAAAATAACACGAAAACTAAACGAGATATTAACAATCCAAGAACATGTTGGTTACAGAAGAGGTTATGCGAAACACAATGCCGCCAACCACACGTCATTAAATATCTCCGTTGGCACGAAATTAAAAAAGTTCGATTATTTTTTGAACTGACCTCGTATGAAGAGGAAAAGGGTGTTTGTTTGTTCGGGATAAACAAAAAACTACTCGACCAATCGCAACCAAATTTTTACCCATGTTTCTTGGCATAATTGAGAATGTTATTATATATATATTTAAGTTAGGAAAAAAATATATGTAGTGGAGTTACGTTAATGAATGAAAAGTTCATTAACGTATCTTTATACTGTGAGCCTCTATCACTGTATAAGGTAGGTTTGAATTGAATGATTAAAATCAATGGAATGAATTACAAAAATAATAGAATTAAATTTACGTTAAATAAAATAAGATAATATTAAACAGACTTAAAAAAGTCTGTTTAATAATAATGGGCTTCCCGAGGGAGCTGCGTTTGAGGCTAGAGTGGTGAGGTGATGCGTGGACCTCGTGCGAGGCTAAGCCTATCATTACAATCAACCGGGGTAAAAAACGGGATGCCCCTGGGCCGCTGTTTTAGGAGATGCAATGAGATGCTCTTATAATATCTCAGCAAAAAATCATCCGACCAACATGAGCCATGCGCTCCCACAAACAGTATTTGTAGAGTTTTAAGGCAGTACGATTAGAGGTAATGCTGTGGGTATCGGATTGAGGATCTAGCCCGTATTGTCGAATTCGATGCTTTAGGGGAACAGGGCATAGTGGAACGGCGTATGCTGTCACTAATATTGTGCTGGGCTGTGACGGTGCATAAACTACGACGGACTAACCTAGATAGAGCTGTCGTAATCTAAGCACTCGCATCTTTGCTGAGGCCCAGACCTACGCAGCACTGTGTCGCGTGAGACAATTGGAGAGTTTAACCATTAATTGTTTGGATCCCAGAATATTGCTGTATGATCCGCACGATAAAAAGTCTCTCGAGGAATTCGCTTGAGAAATCTGTAAGTTTAGATTGGTATACGCCAATTAAATAAATAAATTGAAATGTTTACAGTTTCCTCATTTGGCTCAGTACGTTAAAAACGTTATATCCACAAGTTTTCGAATACTGAATGTTTCTCGATGATCAATGAATAGTACTAAATAATAAAAACAATTATAAACATTAAAAAACACGACTGCCAAAAAAGGTTCAAAAAAAATAATAAATTACGGCAATAAAGAAACGGCAATATCAAACTAAAAAAAAAAGAAATCAAGGTATGGAAATAAAGGACTAAACATCTTTATCCAGTATTTAATTAAATAAAGTAATGGGTTACCAATCAACTCTCAGGCAGTTTTAATTTGTTCAAATACATTTTTCATCTTTTAGAAATAGCAGGCATTTAAGTTTGTCTCCAAATGATTAACTTCTCACCCGGTCTTACAACGGTAAGGAAATTTTGTCCAACGAAAATATTTAAATGCAATCGGGAGGCTCTGAATAATAATTGTCCTATATTAACGAGCTCTGAATAGTAATTATTCTATATTAAAGACCTTTCCGACTGCTACGGTGAAACCAACAAAAATGCACACTCAGTGGCGACTCGTAGCTAAAATTAATGGACGTGCTGCTCCAGAAAATTTTTTTCTGGGCCTTTTCAAGGCCATGGTTAAAGTTTTCTGTAAAATAAAAGAACCAAAAAAAAATGAATCAAATAAAATAGCTGGAAGCAGGATAATAATCTAATTCTACACTTTATCTCGTTTAAGAATATAGTTTAACCGAATAAATAATAAAATATCAACACAGATAATATTTTTTAGTATTACTAGATAATAACTTAATAAAACGTCCGCTTAAAAACACTGTAGTCCAACGGTGATTAATTTAAATTTCTATATACACAGAAACAAATACATAATCTTTACTAATTTACCTTCTCTTTCTCTTTTTTTATGATAGAATGTAATTGAACGACTCGACCAATCTTTATAAATTTTTCTCACGCACAACTTCAGATACAATACTACAACATCTAAATTTCAATGAAATTTATTTAATAGTTTTGGAAATTTTTGAGCCACAAATTTTATACATAGGCCTATATATATATATATATATATATATATATATGATAAAATTACATTTTAAGCGAATGGTGTTTGGTGTTTTCATACTCCTCATATCTGAAAACGTAAAGAAAATTCATTTTCACCCCCAAATCACACCGTACGATCGAAGTTAATACTTTACTTTTGTTCGAAAAGTCTGTAAAAATATATTGGGATTAAAAAAAAAATTAAATCACGAATTCTAAACATTTAGTTAAAACAAATAACTCTCCGTAATAAACATTCATGTTAACTTTGTTTCATTCATGTAATTAAATTCAGTTACGTGTCTAGCTTCAAATGTCCAGTAATTCATTGTTAGCATGTACTTAATTCAGTAAAAGTACAATCAGGCCAGTCGATAACCAAGTGGTCATAGCTGTGTAGAGGGGTCGGTAACACGTAAACAGAGTGGGTCATCACAAATAAAGTGTTTCGTGAATCGGAACACCTTAAACATCGTTATAAACGGTTTTTTTGTTAAAAAATTTTATTTACAGTATCCAAAACAAATTTATAAAATAATTACTTGAACGATTTCATTTAATTTTACAATTTAATCTACATCTTTTATTTATTATTATAAAAACAATAACTTTTATTAGCAATGATCTTATTTATCTTTTCTTTTATTAAATTATACTTTATTCTTTATTTAAAAGCAAATTACTAACAAAACACATTTGTTAACGATTAAAAAATAACAATATTTGCAAAAAAAACTTTTTGCAAAATCGCACCCCAACCCAAAAAAAAATACTCTAATTACTGTTACGTTGTGACGTCACAGGTGAGCGGTAAAATTAAATAAATGAATAATAATTAAAGCGTAAAAAAGTAACTCGATCTGGCTGGGCCTCGAACTAGATCGCCCAGTTGACTCGATACCTGGTGCGTTAAACCAGGCGGCTACACTAACTGCCGATCGTAGAAGCGAAATTTGTTCTACGCAACTTGTGATATTACATTAGTTTAGTTAATGCCGACCGTAGCCGCTACTACCGCCGCACCCGCGCGAATTAAATGCGGTATGCGCACGCGGTTTAGTTAGAATTATTGAATTAAATAAAGGAAAAAATATTATATTTAAATAAAATTATAAATATTTTAAATTAAGTTGTGAATGTATGTGTATGTGCATGTGTATGTTAACCGTGAATCAACCCACAACTGTTGACAGCTTTTTATGTGTATGTATGTGCTGTCTACAGCATCTTTCTAGATGCTCACGGTAGGATTAATTAATTTTTTTCTTAAATTTCAATTAAATAAAATTAAAATGTACTTATTTGTGTAGATGCATTGTACTTCATATTGTTTAAAATACATATTTTTCAAGAGTTTTTCAAACTCTTCATTCAAACCATACCATTGTGTAGGCTAATAAACCGGCTAAATTTGAAAGGCTTATGAAGAAATATTATGACCCCCCGAGCAACTTCGGATATATAAGCTCGTTTTTATCAAATTAAGATGAAAAATAAAATTCTAAGACTCTATTTCGATTTGGGTTAAAAAGAACGTTCATTTTATCTGCACATAAAATAAGGCAAAAATCGGGGGGGAGGGGGCGTGTCGCAGCGCACGGCCGTTAGTTTTACGTGAAACGTTACAGACCTTGGATGAAGTTCTTCCGACCTGCAGACCGACCACATACTGAATCGAAATAAAAACGAGACCATTGACTGCGTACTAAATTTAATTTTAACATAAAACAGACGCTAAATGGTACATGATATTTATTTCGACTAATCTTCGACGACAATTCTGTACAACATCGGTCTGTCATATTAGAAGTAAGAGACATACGGCATAATAAGCAGCGGTATGGGTGCTAGCTTCGTCGGCATCGTTCACTGAGCGCGCCAAGCCAGCTTTGATCCCGAAACAGTCTCGCTCGCTCGACACCGGACGTTGAGGTACCTGTGCATAGCCTATAACCTCCCCTGTGTGTGGCCCATAAGCTCCCCTTTCCAACGATATGCGTAATTTATATTTCCAGCTGGCTTTTGCGCAGGTTGAAGCTGACACTTGAATTTTTATACTTTTTTTTACATATTTTATTTAATTTTTTACACATAAATATTGTCCAAATGCATTTATTACTTAAATCGATCTACCTCGACAAACTATAAACCACAAACACACGAATCACCGCGCTATTACATATAAGTGATGAGCTACACTGAATAGACATGATTTAGAGCGCAAGTTTTGGCCGATCTGAGCTGTGCCTCTCCGCCAGCCCGCTCACCGGTGACGCAAACTCAAAGTCGTATCGGCGAGCTGACCGTGTAAGTTATAAAATAACACAGCATTTACGTCTTTGAAACTAATAGTTAGGGAGTTGTTATAGACGGACTATACAGATCTTTTCGTTACGCTACAGATTTCTGTTCTGGTACCCGTATATGTTTCGGTGTGATTTTAAAGACGTTCACGTCAAAATTAAAATTTATATGTAGATTATAAGTCTTCTGTCAATTTTCTGTTCTACTGGTTCTACTAAGGTAAATGAATTATATTCATTTATTAAGTAATATAGACTAATGAAACAAGGTTAGAGGTGTGGCAGTAGGAAGGACATTTTATGATTCAACATGTTGAAGTTGGTATAGCAATTAAATAATTATTAAGAATACAAAACATATACATATATATATATATAAGAAGGTTATGTATTTACAGTGTGCAAGAGTTATAGTTTAACTAATCGTAGATAATTTAATCCATGGTCAAATAAATAAATTAATACATTTTATTATCCGATTAAATTCTCGAACAAATTAAAACTTTTTATGACTAACACAACTTTTAATTGTAACACGCATACTTCCACAACTGTGCATGTCTAGCACGCTCGTATAACATCAAAACATACTCTATATTCATTGTTTTGTTTCTTGGTTTCTTGTTCACGCGAGAACAAAACTTAGGTGCTGATCTTACTTAGGTAAAACGAACGTGGTGTATTTATAACAAAAATGATATAATAAATTGTTGCATGGACGGACAATATTTGGTAACTCTGAATGTTATAAGTATTCCAAGAAAAAATATAATAAATATTTTCTCCTCTTAAATTATAGTTAAAAATAATGTAGTACGGCTTGTTGTAACCGTTACAAATTACCGACATGTACTCTGGTAACTATGGCAACATAAGTAAAGAAAAACGATAAACATAAGATAAAATAAAATTACGTCATATCTCACTGATTCGTTTAGTCTTTATTATTTTATACATTATTTATTAGCCGATATTTTTAATATTAAATTTATACTCCATAAATAAAATATTTCCAGACTTAACGAGTTTAATATTTCTATACGTTACATGCCTTACATAAATATTTACATTTTATAGTAATTTTTTTTCTAAACTAATCTAAATGATGATGATAATAATGATAAAATGTCACGAGTAATAGTTTTCCATCATTTTAACCTACTTCAAAAAAGAGGAGGTTATCAATCAAATTTTTTTTATGTATGTTATGCAATATCTACGAGTTAGTAAACCGATTTTGATAATTTTTTTTTAATCGATAGAGTATAATTTTGAAATTCCTTATAAATTTTAACCAAATCTGATTATAATTTTATGAAAAATATCAAAAAATAACTGAACGGATCGACACCCTTAGTCGCTGACTGCTCGCACCAGTACCGTATTGCTCCGTTCCCTGTATAACTAGGATATTAATAAGAGTCTATATTGTCTGTGTTCAGTCACCGTGGAAATATTCATGGCATTTCTTTTTCTATTTTTCTAACTAAAACAATCGTTCCTTTTTTCTGGTTACTTTCCTTTAACAACATATAAATATTAAACCTAAATTTAATATTTATATAAAATGGTAAAAAAATGTATTATCCCTAATTTCAGCATTATAATATAAGTATTTATATAATTATATTACGCATTAATAAATTCGAATTTTGCAAAATAAAATAAATAGTCATATAACAACCTCCCAACCATTCTGCATGAACGAATTAAATATAATTTTGCAATAAATAATATTATACAGTTACTATAAACACTTTTTTAACCGGGTACTCGCAAACCTTGCCCAAATGTCTATTCGCAAAAATGAAACCCATAAATCGGATAGATTACGCAACCTCACCGTTTCTATCACAGCTATCTCTTCGTGTGGTCTATTTAATAACTTATTTGGGTCCAAATCAGACAAGGCAATACCCACTAAAGTTTTAACTCTAGTACGAACGACATAAATCTGCCCCTTAGCAAAATTTTTGTTGCCGAAGTCTTATCGCTGTCCAGTCAAGAGTTGTACCCTTACGTTTGTGAACGGTTACTGCCCGGTTTAATATTAGAGGTAGCATTGTGCGCTCGACAACTCCGTACCCCTTTGTCGTTCGTAATGTACAAACCGGTGAAATGGCTAGGCAACCATTAACACCTTTCATTGTAAGACCGATACTCTCGTCACCAGATTTTATGAGTACAGCTTCCGGTAACTCTCCTTCCTTTTATATCAAGCCGAGGCGGTGAGAACGTTGCTCTTGCCTTTCCTTTGACAAACGTTTTAACTCATCTGATAAGCGTGACACTCTAGACTTTCAATCAGTAAGAATCGACCGTTGAACGTTCTCATCTCTGAGAATCTACATTCTCGTTGTTGAGAAGTCTCTGCGGAAATATCATGGCATTTCTTTCTCTATTTTTTCTTAAACAACCATTCCTTTCCCAGCAACTTTCCTCTAAACACGTCGCTGTCTCATTTAAGCATCGCGTTTAGTAGGCCTACCCACATTTAAATTATGTAACAATATGTATGTTAAATATAATCGACGTAATATATTATAATTATAATACATTAAATATATATATAGGTAATAGATGCACAAAAAATTCCGAAATAAAATAATTTATAGAAAATACAAATAAAGATGGACTTCAACAAATAATAGTAATAAAAAGTTACAAATAAATATATTTTTATTTATTCACTAAATATTTACAACAAATAACTACTTTTGAAGTCGGTGCCAGCCAACACAAGTGAAATAAATAAAAAAAATCTAATGTGGACAGCCCATGTACTTCCTTGTACGCTTATTAAATACATATACAAGTTTCTTTAAAATGAAAAGTACGTAAAATTCTATTTCATTAAAACTTCTGATATTTTTCAATTTTTTTTCTTTTTATTGTTATTATTTATCATAAAACTTTTTTCTTTTTTTTTTAGAGGTTAATAATTTATTAATAAACCAATATATTTAAAATAAAAAGGATATGCCTGATTCGAACTGATGTGAATCTTGTAAGATCCACATATTTCATTATTTAACATTTTATTTGGCTATAACTCTGAATCCAATGAAAATAAGTACCACTTATGATACGAGTATATCGTTCAAAAGCTCTCAACGTGGGCTTATTACTGCAATTAAGAAAAACTCCAAAATCCAAAATTTTTTTTTGATTTTTGGCTTTCTTGGATACTTTTGGTTCAGTCGATTGCAATCAAAAGGGGAGGTGCACAACTAGATGTTACAACAGACCTAAATCCAACATTTCAACATCCACGTCTAATCGTTTTTAAGTTATGTAGATACGTACGTACAGACGTCACGCCGAAACTAGTCAAAATGGTTTCAGAGATGGTCAAAATGGATATTTCCGTTGAAATTTGAAAACCTAAATTTTTCGCGATCACAGTACTTCCCTATACTTTGTACAACGAAGTAATAAAACTTACGACCTATATAACACAAATTCTACTTCAAACAATGCGTAATTAGTAAATACAAGTTTTAACTACAATAAAATGAAATCTACAAAAATAAAATGAGACATACAAAAATATGATATAAGAATACTTTATAGATGCTTAGGCACATATATTATTATCACAGATGCCTTAGCGAACTTAAGGTGAAATATGATAGCATGTGGGAATCCCGCTTAGTCGCCTAGCGGTCCGTTGAGGTACTTTTTTTTTCATGTTTAGCCTCCGGGAACTACCGTTTAGATAATACTTCAGAGGATGAATGAGGATGATATGTATGAGTGTAAATGAAGTTGTAGTCTTGTACATTCTCAGTTCGACCGTTCCTGAGATGTGTGGTTAATTGAAACCCAACCACCAAAGAACACCGGTATCCACGATCTAGCATTCAAATCCATGTAACAACAAAGAACACCGGTATCCACGATCTAGCATTCAAATCCATGTAAAAATAACTGGCTTTACTAGAACTTGAACGCTGGAACTCTCGGCTTCCAAATCAGCTGATTTGGGAAGACGCGTTCACCACTAGACCAACCCGGTGGGTCAAGGTCCGTTGAGGTACTAACTTTACGTAACTTCACGTTTAACTTCACGTAACTTCACAAAAATAGTTATTTGTTGTAAATACTTTTACATCAGTTAATAAAGAAAAATATAATTATTTGTAACTTTTTAGTACTATTATTTGTTGAAGTCGGTTTTTATTTTTATATTTTATAAATATTTTATTTTATTAAAATAGATTAAAAATAAATATATTTCGTGTAAATCTGTTCTCAATAGGTATATATAAAATTTATTAACCTGTTATACAAACAAATACAAAATAATCATTACATTATATTCAATATTACTTTCCCGGCGAATATACTTACAGCTATATTAAAGGGAAATGTACGGTGACCATATCAAAAATGGGGTATCGGTTTTCGTTCTAGGGTCCAACTAGCTCATTAAAAAAAAAAAAAACCATACATATGTTCGTATGTGTCGCACTGCTTTTGATCTTCCTTATATCTCAGGATTGACCAAACCGATTTTCTTCATATTTGGGTCAAATATTTTTATATACGGAACACTGACCATACAAATCTTTTTTTTTAAATTAATTAATGGGGAGTGGATATGACATAAAAAACCGATTTCGATTTTCTTCACAGGAATTTTAAAGAAAATATTATTTAAGCAAATTTGTTACCTACAATGCATATATAAATTTAAAAAACTCAAAAATTCAACCCCCACCTCTTAAAATTTAAATATATGATTTTTTGTTCTTTTGCTCTATTTCCCTTATGTTTAATTTTTTTTTTTTTAATTTTGAGAGACTTCATATTTAGAGCTATCAAGGAATATCTACAATTTTCTTAAATGATTGACCCTGGACCAAAAACGCAGACACGCTTTTTTTTTACCTATAAGTATACAAAACTTTTATCATTGCACGAGTAAACATCAATGTTTCGTACCCTAAACATTGGCTAAAGCTTTGTGTTTTTTCGGAAATTCATTAAAGAAAAAGAACCTATATTTTACTATCATTAGTTCTCTGTTATATCATTAGGCTTATTTATAAAGGAAAGTTAAAATTGCAAATTATCTATTTTACGTTATAAAATAAATAAAAACCGATGATGATAAAATAACACAACCTTTTATAAAGAATTTCACGCTTGGTTAAAGAACGGTAAATAATATCGTACAAATTATCCGTTATATTGTATTAGAACGGACATCCGCAAGATAGTCATGGTCAGAAAATAAAATTAAAGATTAAGACGCGAGTAAATTATTAAATGAAATATGGAAAATAGAAAATATAGTACTGCAGTATTTATACCAAAAATGATATGATGATTTTTTTTAAATTTAAAACAACAATGACACTCACTTTTAACTAATTAAATCCGGTGAAGAAAAATAATGTAAAAAATACATGCTTAGGTACTCCTGAATAAAAATGTGTTGCTAAAATAAATAAAATTGTTTCGTGGTCTTTAATGAAACATAAACACCAGATAGATTCCATTCTTTGATTTTGTATTTCATTTTAAATTTAATTTTCCCCTTGAGCGACGTAAATTAGTGAAAATATTATCAAAAAATTAATTTATCTTACATGTATTAGCTTATAAAAAAATCTGATATGGACACCACATAACTTCCTTGTACGCCTACTAAATTACATATACACATTTTTTTTTTACTTAAATATGTTTACACATAAATATATTGACTTATTAATAAGTCAATATATTTAAATTAAAAAAAAAAAAAACTAAAAAAAAGGAGATGAAGTCGGATTTGAACCGATGTACCTTCCTCTTGTAAGAACAAATATTTCATTAATTAAAATCTTATTTGGTTATAACTCTTAAACCGATGAAAATAAGTACCATTAATGACAGATCGTTGAAAACCTCTCAATAACGGCTTATTTCTGCAGTTAAGAAAAAAATCCAAATTTTTGGATTTTGGGCTTTTTTGAACACTTTTGATCCAGTCGATTGCAATCAAAAGAGGTGGTACACAACTAGATGTTACAACAGTCCTAAATCCAAAATTTCAACATCCTACGGCTAATCGTTTTTGGGTTATGTGAGATACGTACATAGAGACGTCACGCCGAAACTAGCCAAAATGGATTCAGGGATGGTCAAAATGGATATTTCCGTTGAAATCTGAAAACCGAAATTTTTCGCGATCACAATATTTCCTTTACTTCGTACAAGGCAGTAATAACAAGGCAGTGCACTTACATTTTTTATTGTTGAATAGAGCAATCCAAACAATTTTGTCTGTAATGCTTCAAACAAGTTCCACAAGAGCACCATTTGTGACACGTACAATTTCTAGACGCTATTCAATTCCAGGCCACGCGTTACGAAAAATATCTAGTTATTCCACTAATTACACCTTCGATTTTAGTTTATTGACAACCTGCGTTTCGTACACCCTATCTTCGACAAACTCCCGAAGAAAGAAATCGAATGGTGTAACATCAGGGAATCGAAGGGAATTGTTTCATCATGGTCGATTCAACGTCGAGGAAATTGTTGATGTAGGTAGTCCCTAACACGTAAACACCAGTACGTTGGTACACCTTCTTGTTGGAAGTAAACGTTGGGTTGCCGGTCGTTCGATTTGTGGCGCTGCATAGTGCTGTAACATGCCTACATAACTATCGCTAGTAACCGTTGGCTCGGCGAAGAAGAATGGTCCGATAATTTCATAAGCAGTCGATGCGCACCAAATTAATTTTCGAATTATTGCGTTGTGTTTGTCAAACGACAAGAGGGTTCTCACTACCCCATATCCGACAATTATGACGGTTAACGTGACCAGAAACATGAAAGGTAATTGTCAAAGAAGATTGCTTTTTCTATAAACGCATTATCTTTGTTCATTATATCAAGACTGTCCACGGAAAAACTAATACGGGGTGGTTTATCGTCATCTTCAATTGCATGCACCGACTGAATTTTGTGTGTATGAAGTTTTAGGCGCTTGTGTAGAATCTTTACACGATTGTCGACCGTGATATTCCCAGTTCTAAACTCGTGCGAGGAGTCAATTTACCCGGGCTTCTCTTAAAATTTTCTCTTACTCGATTTACAACTTCCGTGGAGACGGGAGGTCTGACAGCTTCTTTTTTTGTGTATTACACTTCCTGTATACATAAATTGATAATATCAACGTTTAATAGGGTCTTTATTAGAAGGCTTCCAGCCAAACTAAACGAAAACGTCTACGAACAGTAATAACAAACCCGCTTTCATGAAACCACGGTACGCACATTAATTTTTTCTAAACGGTAACTATTGCTCAACTGACGATCCCCTTTGTCGTTACACCGCGCTGGCGAGTTCATTCAATTTCATCAGTAACTCTAGTAGCTACAATAATATTTACAAAAAAAAACTACACAATGTTCCGACATTTTTTTAATATCAATGAGTACATATTAATAACCTTTCTAAATATTAACCTTTCTAAATAAGAACCAGAACAGCATCAGGCATATGATTTCATCACTCCCAATATCCGTCCTGACAGAGAAAAGTATATTTTTTTATATTCTCCTGAAGGCACTGGGTAAACCTTTTTGATTAATATACTTCTTCCATACGTTCGACCGACAGGAAGCTTGAGTCTCGGTTTAGTAACCCACCGGGTTGGTCTATTGGTAACGCGTATTCGGAAATCAGCTGATTTGGAAGTCGAGAGTTCCAGCGTTCAAGTCCTAGTAAAGGCAGTTATTTTTATACGGATTTGAAAACTAGATCGTGGATACCGGTGTTCTTTGGTGATTGGGTTTCAATTAACCCAACCATCTCAGCAATGGTCGACCTGAGACTGCACAAGACAACAATTCACTTACATTCATACATATCATCCTCATTCATACTTTGAACTAATACCTGACGGTAATTCCCGGAGGCTAAACAGGAAAAAGGAAGGAAGGATCTTGGTGTAGCACCGTCAGGCATCGCTGCGACGATCCTCGCTGGTGGCAGCACTCCTCACTCGATTTTTAAATTGCCGTTAAATGTACCATGCGAAGAAGATTCGGTTTGCTCTATGCATAAAAAAGATTCTCTTGGTAAACTTTTCCAAGATAAAACACTTATTGTATGGGATGAACGCACCATGATAGGGAAGCTAGTATATATATAAATATATATATGGAGCATTCATTAAATTTTGAACAAAATTAAAAAAAAGGAAGGGGTAATTTTCGGAATTTTTAAATTTTATTTTTTGTATAGTTGTAATAAAATTGAGCTTAATAATGGTTACATATATTAATTCACATTCAACCTATGTTGGTATTACTTAATATATTTTTTTGAATTAATCACTAATATGCATTACAGTCTTAAAACAAAAACTAATTTTTTATGAAGTATTTAAAGAATTATTTTCAGCAAATGCTACAATTGTTGGTAAACTGAATAACCAAAAATATTTAACAAAAACTGAATTATAGTGCTGTAATTTACTGTTATCAGATGTGTGTGTAATAGTAACAAGTAAACGACATTTTTCATCAACAGAATATTTATTGAGTTAATAGTGCAGTAACCGATAGCTTTGTTTCACTTTCTCCAATTTTAATAAAGATTCTTCATTTTAATAGTAACAAAATATACAATTTGCATTTCAGTAAACTAATTATGACTTAGTATTTTTTTAAATAACATTCTTACATCTAGTTTATACATCCAATTTCTTTAGAATTTCCATACTGTTCATGTTTAATCCTGAACAATTGTTAAATATCCAAGTTAGAAACAATTCCTGAACGGGTTTTTTTGACGTTAGACGTCTTTAAAGTCACACCGAAACACATGGGTACTAGAACAGAAATTTGTAGCGTAACGAAAAGGTCTATATCGTCCTGCCTTAATAACTCCCTAACTATTAGTCTTGGGGCGTAAATGAAGTGTAATTTTATAACTTACATGGTCAGCTCGCCGATACGACTTTGAGTTTGCGTCACTGATGAGCAGGTTGGCGAGTAGGTAGGCCAAAACTGGCACTCTCGTTCATTTCCATTCACTGTAGCTAACGACTTAAACGTGATAGCGCGGTGATTAATGTGTTAGCGTTTAGAGTTTGTAGAGACAGATCGATTAAAGTAATAATAAGTCCCGGGTTCGAATCCCGGTCAGGCATGGCATTTTCACATGCTACAAAATTGTCATTAATCTCATCCTGTGAAGTAATATCTAACGGTGGTCGCGGAGGTTAAAAAAAAATAATAAGTGTTTTTTTGACAATATTTATGAGTAAAAGCTTAAAGTAAATGTGTAAAAAAGTATAAAAATTCAATATGTCAGCCTCAACCCGCGTAAAAGCCAGCCGGAAGTATACATTACGCATATCGTTGGAAAGAAAATTATAGGCCACGCACAGGTACCCCAATGCCGAGCGGGTGAGACTGTTTTGGGAACGTCGCAAAGCTGGCACGGCGCGCTCAGTGAACGACGCCGACGGCGCGAGCATCTCTACCGCTGCTCATTATGCCTTATGTCTTTCACTTCTCATATCACAGACCGATGTTGAACTAAATTGTCGTCGAATATTAGTTGAAATATATATCATGTACCACTTAGTGTCTGTTTTATGTTAAAATTAAATTTAGTACGCAGTCAATGTCTCGTTTTTATTTCAATCCGATACACTAAAAGTGACTCGTTGACATATAGGCCGACCAGTTTATCTGTAGAGTTGATCAAATGAAGGAACTAAAATTTTCCGTTGTAGACTTTCAGTTTTGTTAAAAAAAATACGACGGCGGCTGTCCCATTTAACTCCACAGATAAGTTGGTGGGTCTGTAACTCGGAGGAACTTCATCCAAGGTCTGTAACGTTTCACGTTAAACCAACGGCCGTGCACCCCGACACAGCCCCAACCGATTTTTCTTTTACTCTTTTTCTCTGAAAATCTTTCATCCATTACAAAAGGAATCTCAAGAACTGTATCGGCTGTCCCCTAACTCTGATTTGTGGCATCTTGTTGGCGTTCTCTAATAGCCAATAGGCTAGTACTTCTTTATTTGACCACGGGATGGATTTTATCCAAATGGAATGAAAACATTCTCTAAGGCTCTCCAGGTCTCCCTTTGCTATCAAGAATTTGGACAAAAAACTCTTTTGTCCAAATTCTTGATGCCAAATACTTCAGCCACTATTAACTCAATAGCGGCTGAAGTATTTGGCATTAGAACTTCTACTCCTTCTAAACTATAAACCCGTATTATTTTTTCTTTGTGATTTTTTTTCATTTTGCTCATAAACAGCAGTTTTGTACTAATTTATATTTATATACGGACTGTTCTGGAACGTATTCCCCGAATTTAAGACACCAAAATGAGCAAAACGTTCATATTGACATAAGTCCTATGTTGCTTTGTTTTCCTTCTAGACGCCATTTTGTGATTTTCAGCAAAAAAATTATTTCTCAGGAACGGGTAAACTTACTTTAATTAAATCTGGCAAATCTAATATTAGTATCTTTTTCTACGAAATAAAAGATTTTGAAAACGTCACCAACAAAACTCGTAAAATGGTAGCCATCTTACTTTTTTAATATTCAATATCTGTAATTATTTGATAACATTTTTGCTTATTACAAAATTTATTAACCATTTTATTTTGAACAAAATGACCCCTCACTTGTAAAAATCCAGTGGCAAACAATCAAGCTATTACAGACAATTAGCCTCTCTTCTTTTTCTGTTTAGCTTCCGAAACTACCGTAAGGTATTACTTCAGAGGATGAATGAGGGTAATATGTATGAATATAAATGAAGCGTATTCTTGTACAGTCTCAGGTCGATTACTCCTGAGATGTGTGGTTAATTGAAACCCAACCACCAAAGAAGACCGGTATCCACGATCTACTATTCAAATCCGTATTAAAGTAACTGCCTTTACTAGGATTTGAACCTTAGTCATCTCGACTTAGAGATCAGCTAATTTGCGATGAGAACCGCTAGACCAGCCCGGCGGGTAGACAATTAACTTTACTTTCTTTTTCCTGTTTAGCCTCCAGTAATTACCTTTCAGATAATACTTCAGAGGATGACATGTATGAGTGTAAAAGAAGTGCAGTCTTGTACAGTGTCAGTTCAACCATTCCTGAGATGTGCGGTTAATTGAAACCCAACCAAGGAAATTAACCTGGCAGTATGCTTTCACACTACTGCAAGCCGATAATTTTTTGTCTGTTTTTATTTCATCCATTAAACGTAATAAAAATTATTAATAATAAATAATAAAAGTAAATTAATAAAAATTATTAGTTTGCATTACGGTGCGCAACCGTACTGCCGGGTTAATTGTCTACAATAACTCGATTGTTTGTCAACGAATTTTTACAAATGATGGGTCATTTTGTTCAAGAGAAAACGCTTAACAAATTTTTAATAATAAAAATTTTATGAAACAAATAATTACAAAGCTATTAAAGATTAAACAATTCAGATAGCCGCCATTTTGGAAGTTTTGAAGGTGACGTTTTCAATATCTCTTATTTTGTAGAATAAGACACTAGTCTTAGATTTGCAAAATTTTATTAAAGTAGGTGTACCCGTTCCTGAGAAATAAAATAGCGTCCAGAAGGAAAATAAAGCAAAATAGGACATGTCGATATAAAATTTTTTGCTCATTTTGGCGTCCTGAATCAGTAAGTTTGGGGAATACTTCCCGGAACACTCTGTATAAATGTCTTTTGTAAATACTTTGTGAAGTTTCATCCAAGCAGCAGAATAAATTAATAAACAAACTTTTTTATTTTATTTTATTAAAATTCATTACTTCTTTTTAATAACTACTTTCACAGAGATCTCTACTTCGCCAGAATACCAATTTTTATAAAAAAAAAATAATAGTAATATGTACATTACAGAGATATAACACACCATCTATAAAAAAAACGAATTTCTACAATTTTAACATTTTTTCCTTAATTTATTCATATAATAACTACATTTTGAAAAACACAAACTACAAAAATACTTAATGAAGCCTATGAAAAAAAAAAGATGAGGAATAATTAATTTTAATAAATTAACTTCATTCTACTGAAAGGATACAATTTGTTACACTACTTTTTATTTTAGATGGTTTTCATTATTCTATTTTATTAAACTGTTTTCATCAAATAAATTACTTTCTCACTAACTTTTTTTAAAAAGTATTAACAGTAGTACGATTAGAAGGTAGAAGAAAAAAAAACCTACTCTTTCAATGAAGTTTAATTAAAATTTATACTTAAAAAGAATTAATTTTTTATACTAAACTTCATTGAACTACTTGGCAACGCATCTGTGACTTTCATCTAAAAAGATTCAAAGTTTAATTCCTTGTCGGGGATGGCATTTGTCATGCACTAAGAATGTCCTTACTACATTCCCTTCAATAGCTTGGTATGTTGACAGACACCTAATCACACAAATTTTACAAAATCCCTCCTTCCTAAACTCAAAAAACTGGAAGAAATAAGCTTTGAATGTTTTTTTTTTGTCTTTTAATGGTAAAAACATGTACTTCAAAGGAAAAGGAAGTTCTCTTTCTACCTTTATGTGTAAAGCAGAAGAATAGTATACACTTTAGAAGTGTGCTGTGATGATAGAATATATAATATATAATATATATATATATATATAGAATCAGACAACATATAAGATATAAAATTTTTAATTAATTTATTAAATTGTCTATTTTCTTGTTTTCATTTAAGTAGAATAAGTAGTATTTAATAAAAATAACTTATGTAATATTTAATAAATATAATAAAATCATTACACTTTAAGGGCATCTACTGCTACTTATTAGCTATTAAAAAATGCCAGCAACATGCAAAACATGAAGTACGTCCAGCTATGATTTAACTTTGTTGTTCAGAAGCAATCAGTCTATTAAATATGGTTTTGAACAACAATATTATTTTCATTCTTACTTAAAACTTTTCAGTATCCAGGAAACTTTACCAGTCATATTTTCTGGGTGTTGTAGAACCATTAGATTATAAGGTTATACAGTTTAACATCTCACTCAGGGCCCAAACATTATAGTAAAAAGATAGTGAATTCTTTCCCAGATTTATAGATTAGTAAAACCTACGAGTATATACAAGTTATTATAATATTATTTCTATATTTAATCACGTTTGAGAAAATATGTTTTCCATTTGGCAATTCTGGATAAACCAACTGTATATAACTACTATATATATATATATATATATATATATATATATAGTAGTTATATAAGCATTAGGCTTATATAAATATTATTAAATATATATATATATTAAATAAATACTACTGTATACTATTGTACAGCCAGGGGGCTCCGCCCCTTGGACCCTCGACGTGTTTGTATCATCATGTTCCTAAGAATATTAAATTTATTTTGCAGATATTCAATAAATAAAAAAGATTAGTAATTTTACTTAATTATATTTCAGTTGCCATGGTGACAGAAATATTATGAAGTAAAAGGATTAATACAATAAAATCATATATATATATATAAACATTTGTATCAAGAAGTGTTTCTATACTTATTTACTTTTATAAAAAATTTCAAAAGACTTATATTTCAATAGTTTTTAACAAAATGTAAAAAAAATAATAAGTATAATAAATGTTAATGTAATCAACATACTGTGCACAATAAAATTTATTATACAGTTGTTAGTTCAATTTTTCCGTTAGATGGTAGTGCTCAACAACGGTTGCACGCAGCCGCCCATCACAACACATGGACCGCTCTACGCAAACAGCTAAAAATGTGAGCACAAACAAACCAACGCACCATGTGTTTTTATTGGAGAGAATACAAAAAATATATTTATACCTTTACATAGAACAAACAGTTAATACTTAGCTAATTCAATTAGATATTAATTATTGTGAAGTTTTCATGACAGAAGTTGAAATATATTGATATAAACTTACATTAGAGATTTCTAATTATATTTGGCAGATATAGTTGCTATTTATAGTTACTATTTTATTTAAATTAACAAATAAAAAAATTCTATATTTAAAATTATCTTTTATTTTTTTAAATTAGTATTTATTTTTACTCAATTACTTTATATTAAATAGTTTCTGAGAACCGAGTTGAGAGAAAACTACACAGAATAGATAATTGAAAATTGAATCGATAAGATAACTAACTGGTAAACTCTTTCAAAATTAATTCTTTATTTTTCATTTTATAATTATCTTATTAAACTGAAATTGATAATATAATTGTAAACTCTTTTATAAAATACTCTTCATTAAAATTTTAAGGGTTTTGTGATTGGTTCTCCTTCAAAACTAAATAAAAAATATTGGTATCCTTCAAAACAGAAAATATTGGTATAAATAGAGAATAGGTTATCTAACAATTTTTTTTTCTTGTATTTGTTGCAGGGGATTGTCTTATGGTTTATATTTCAACTGATCAAAGATGTTAACAGTTACTCTAATGGTGCACCAACATTTGTCTGCCAGTCAATGATTCCAGGTCATGGAGTAAGCGCACAGAATAGTGTCGCTCCATACAGCATTACACCTGCTCAACCTCAGACTGAAGGTAGTAAAGTAAAACTAATGTTAACTAGTCCCAGTAAAGAAGAGTTCACAGGTTTCCTTGTTCAAGGTCGAACATCAGCAACTAGTAATAATACAATAGGAAGTTTCATCAGTTTACCAGAAGATGCTAAAACAATCGATTGCAATAATATAAAGGTAAAAAAATATTTATTGAGTTATTATTACAAACTTTTACTTGTCTTATTAATGGAATGTGTATTTTAGAGTATACTTTACTGAATTGCTATAAATTTATCACACTACGATTTCAGACATTAATTTGTCTAAGTTTTACTTAATTAAGGTGAAGTGATGTAATAAAACTCCCTTGCTTGGAATAAAATTAGAAATCAGCTGATTTGAAACAGCCTGATATTTAACAGAATTGGCATGGTGGTTGATTTGGCAACATAACTTGATTATTCAACGTACAATTCTCGCAGCTATGAAAATTTTTAATAAAATTTCTAGTTTCCAATTTTCTTATAATTCACATTGTCATTATATCCAATATATTATAAAAACTACACTATACATATCCATCTTAATGCAAAACAACCTCTATAAATATATTAAAATTAAAACAAATGAGCTTACCTCACCTTTTTTTTCTGTTTAGCCTCTGGAACCACCGTAAGGTATTACTTCAGAAGATGAATGAGGATGATATGTGTGAATGTAAATGAAGCGTAGTCTTGTACAGTCTCAGGTCGAACATTCCTGAGATGATTTCAAACAAATGAGCTGAAAAAATAAACAATAATTATATTTTTATAAGAATTAAAAAGAAAAAAGTAACTGTAAACAACAATTTAGTTCCACAGATATCTACACATTTTTCCAATGATTTCTTTTTATTTAATTACCTAAACTTACATAATGTGTAAAGGTTAAACATCTTCAGTCTTTAAAGTTTATAACCAATGAATTCATATTCAATATTACGTGCTGAATAGCACAATAAAACTAAAAATAACTAGTTCACAAACCATCACCACACTGAATAGAAAAACTTAGTAATCTAAAATAATCTAGTATACCAAAACAGGTATCCCCACACAGAATATAATGCATATATGTTAGTCAAATTTATTGCTTATTCACACCTATACAGAATAAAACATACAACATACTAGTATACCTTAATTAAAATTCATAAATTAAAAAAAATCTAGCTACAATTAACTTTCATGACATAAACAACACAAATAATTGCACTCAGAACCCATTCAGTATACATTTTCTCAGGATTATGTGAACTAAACTGCTCCAATAGCACAAAGCTTCATATTAAACAAACAGGAGACTTTAAATACTCAGCAAGAATATAAAAACATTCCATAGTAATTTAATTATCAATTTCATCATTCTGATTTACAAATCAAATATAGTGAACATTTGTCAACCACATTTCATAGACACAAATCACAATAAACAATGATATACATATTTTATGTTATAGCAGACAAGGAGCATTTGTACATTATGAATACACAGAAAT
The DNA here is from genome assembly GCF_047948215.1 of Lycorma delicatula. Lineage (NCBI taxonomy): Eukaryota > Metazoa > Arthropoda > Insecta > Hemiptera > Fulgoridae > Lycorma > Lycorma delicatula. Next base: position 17,779,779 of record NC_134457.1, read on the forward strand.
AATATTATTTTTATTAATAAAACTCCTGTACCAAGTTTTTGTCATTTTATTTATGTCAAACGGCTATCGGATTTGTCATCTCTGAAGACATCTGTCATCAGACAGATGTCATCAGAAATGTGACAGATGGATTTGTCATCTCGGAAGAGTCAAAACTCTGCACAGCCGTTTTTCAGATTTTGCAATTTTTTACACCCACACCCTTAATTTACCCTGAATGGGGGATGTTTGCAAAAGTAATAGTGAAATATTGTATTGCACCTGACCTTAGTAACCACAAAATTTCATCAATCAGCAATGTCAGGAAGTATGTTAAATTAAGGATGCAATATTTGAGGACTAACATGAAAAAAAAAAACATTGTGAGTTAAAGAAAAACAAGTAAAAATACTTACTACTAAAAGAATAGACATATTTCAAATCTAAAACACTTTGGAACAATGCCCACGTACCTGGTCTAAAAAACAGTTAGTTTTAATAACTTCAGTCAACTGAAATAGCAGCGCTGGAGTCGGTTGGGAGAGCAACTTACCACAGTGACAATTTGTTTCAGTACATCACATTAAGTTTTGTATATTCTACACTGCGCATCGCATACAATATTGTAAAAGCGAAAATATTAAAAATTAAACAATTAACTGGTCAATGTCACCAAAGACATTGACATTGACAAAGACATTCGTAAAAAGTCATTGACCTGTTAGCTGTGTGCGCTGTAACGCTATGTTGTTGGAACCAACCGTGATTGATTTCTACTTCTGTTAACTGGCTAATGATGTTTGTTAAAACAGCACAATAACAATCACTATTAACTGTATTTTCAAAAATATTGGACCCGCAATGCGTGTTCTACTCTCTCCGACACATACTCCAATTTTCACTTCATGCAATTCATCAGGGTTAGTTGTCACAGTCATGTATTTTATGAATTAATATACCCCCTCAGATGAAACCACATTTCACTGTAAAAAACATAATATCGAGGAAACCTACGGAATTTTGGTCAATAAAATGTTTAAACCATTGACAATAGTTGTCTTTTGGCATGATCTGTAAGTTTCAGATCTTTAACACACATTACTTTGTAAGGAAAAGTTTTAGTTCTTTTCTTACAGCTTTATGTACGGTAGCAAGTTCGATATCTTGCTCCTGTGCTAACTTACCCATTGACTTTGATAGACTTGCGTCCATAGCACCCAAAATATCAAGCAGTTTCTGTTCGTTTAGTTTGTGGGACTGATGATACAGTGGACCACGTCCTCTATGACTGTCCCCGATACGAGGTCGAACGTTCACGAGCTGTTAGGGAACTTGAGAGAATACATTCCTTTCTGGATCTGTGTATAAACTGTATGAGGAGTAGTCTATAGTGGCTGGTTTTCTTCGCGCCCTTGCGGTTAGATCTGCAGAGGGTGTTTAATCGAGGTACTAGATCGTGGTAGGATTCCGGGTGGGTTGGGTTCCGGCTTAGGCATTGGGCTGGTTGGAGGTAGGCGCATTGGCATCGTGCCACGGTTATACTGGTATTGTTTGTGATTCGATTTGGAGCTCCCGCTGGTGGTGGTGGTGGTGGCCACGCCGCCGGGGTATGGTAACCCGTGCGACCGGTAGCGTGACTTTCCTTCGCTGGAGGAGGTCCTGATCGTGACTTGGTAATGCCACGCGAGACACCATGATGGGACCGGGTGGGGATGCGGGGTTTGTCCCCGGCTCCTGCGCGGACCGGAATAAGGTTGCGTTCCCCTTGTTAGGTGACTTAAATTGGTCGACTTGTTTGGGTGTAGGTCTTAATTTCTATGTTGTGTAAGACATAATTTTGATTGGTATGAGTGTAGCACTGATTTAACTTTAAACTCATTCGTTTTCTCGGGCATTCACAGTCACGAACGGTATTGTCAAATTTGTTCTAGGCGCTGGGTTCGCGCTTCCGTTGTTTTCGGTCAGTTAATTTGAGGGAATGAGAATCATGTTAGGTTGGATGTGAAGATGTCCGTTTGAGGCCTACGTAAAGGCGAAATTTGATATATTTACTGATGCAAATGTCTGCCAAGGCATTTACATCGATGGCATCCCGACCGAGGCCTGGCTAATGACTATGAGATGTAATCAGTTAGAGGGTCTAAAGACGACCGCCGGTAAAGCTCCTCAGGGTTTGAAACGGAAGGGGTGGTGTGGCGATCGGTAACGTCACAAGGTGGGTGTTCTCTTCCCTACGAGGTTGGGATGTTCGTTTAGTTTAGGTAGTCTTCAACAGAGCCTGTTGTCCGAAATATTTCGATAAAAGTTCGAACTGCATTGCGGCGAGAAATATTTGGTTCGGAAAACTTGTGTTTCAATAAAACAATATACTTCTCATTTTCACAAAAGACTTGTTCAAATAGAAAAATGCATTCCTCTACCCAAAGAACCGCTAAGTTTCTCGCAATATTGATTCTGATAAACGAAAGCACAACGAAGCACGTTCAGTCACAACTCAATAATTAACGACTTTGCTTATTACTGAACAACGCCCAACAAATCCATAAGGCAACCAACCTAACGCTGAAAGAACAGAATGCACCGCGTAATTATATTATTAGTATAATATAATTATAATATAATACCGCGTATTATATTATTGTATAGCACACTGAACAGCGACTTTCCGAACGCATTGTAACTAAAGCACTTTTATAGCGGAAATATCTGAATAAAAATAAACAATTACAACTATAATGTACTCACGGAAGAAATGCACTGGCATAAATTATGCTGAGATAAAATATCTATTTAGATGTTTGTATTAAGATAACGTATATGTTATTTCCTTTTTTCTACAGACTGATTTCATTAAATCGTTCTAATTTCTTTACAGAAATAAAATGAATATTTAAAAGAAAGTGAAAATTTTACATAAATTAGAAGATATATATGCAAAAATACACACGCACAGTTAATTACTTTAATTAAATGTTAAAAATACTTTAATTTCTGTCATCTTTTTGTTAACCAAGCACGAATGAAGTCAATGGCATTGCATTCTTGCTTTACATCATCTAATTATCTAACTGCAGTATCATCAAGTCGTAATGAAAAAAGTTTACCGTATTATCCATATTGTCTAGCGACAATAAATTTCCCCGAATAGTTATGCATACATTTGATCTAGTCTTTTTTCCCAATAGAATTTGTTTAACTTAAAAATTTTGAAATGTAAAACGTATGTTTAATTACAGAAAATTTTCGTCTCAATTTATTACCAAGGTACTAAAATTTTATGTGATTATCAAATGTGTAGGCAGGCAACGTTTGGAATATGTAAAACAAATTTTTAGGGATGTAGGATGTAGGGAGAATACCGAAATGAAATGACTAGCACTAGATAGGGAATCTTGGAGAGCTGCACCAAAGCAGTCAAATGACTGAAGACAAAAAAAAAACCTGGATTGGTGCAAGGTCATATTAATTAATGCTACTACTTGCTTTTGTAGGACGTGTGGATCCGATTAATTCCAGCATCATGTTCAAAGAAAACGTTACTTTAAGTTAATTAGAAGACAAAAAAAAATCATAAATCATTTAACAGGCACAATATCGAATCTGTTTAAAGTGGTCTTTAGTCCTCTAAACATTACCTAAAACTTTTGTCTGAAACAATTTTTGATATGACCAACTCTTACAGCAAGGAATGAGCAAAATATTGCTGGAATTGTAAGAAGATGGGGCTGGTCGTATGCTAAACATGTAAAACTTTCTTCACACGCAACCACTATCAGATTGTGTTAATCTGAAGTTTTTCTTAACTTTAAGGTGAAAGGAAATATTTTTTATCCCTTACTTATCACCGGTGAAATCTACCTTTGCCTTCCGGCATGCCAAAAGGGATTTTTTTTTATTTCATGCATTAAAAAAATATACTGGTGAATAGATTGTTACTGGATTTTAAGAACCACAATACCTTTCAGGATAAACATTTGTATTCTGTAATTAATATCAGTATTACAATATTATGGTGAGTATTTTAGATTTCAATACAGAAGAATCCATTCATATTTGTAAAAATGTATAATATTTTAATTCAATAGCACAAGATGTTTACATCAGTATATTAAGAATAAAAATATAAGATAATATACTCTATTTTTTTCTTTTGTATTATTGTGTTGACATTGTAAAACAAAAAGCTAACTATACACAATAAAAAGAGGCCTAAAAATGTACGCTTTTATTAATTGTATGTTATTCCATTGTTTTTATCACTGCCGTCATCCTCAACAATATGTAATTTAAAATTAAATTCCTTTAAATGTATAAATTTTATGAATAAATTATTTCTTATTTCATTCTTTACTTTAAAACTGAAACATATCCTTCAACTCCCGTTATATTGATAAATGGAGCAATATTCATTAAACAAAATGATGAAAATTTATATTTTAAAATATTAAAGATTATTAACGTTTCACTTTCAGATCAATAAAACTGTTTCTTGTAAAGGACTTTCAAAGTTCAGCTCTTCTTTAGATGAGTATCTGATAGCATTATTGCTACCAGAAAAAAAGTTAGATCTTAAATGTTAGGAAACCCCCTCAAGTGTCTAATCTAATAATACCTGATACATTTCTTATTTTTTCACTGACTGTTGTTTTTAGCAAAATTTTATTGGGTTTGTAAATGTTCATGGAGTTCAAATATTATGAGATCTAGATTTTCTTACGATCTATGTAAAACTTTCAGATTCTGGTTATTCTCAAGTATATGACATTGACATATTTGTTGTAATTTTTTACATATTTTATCTAACCTACATACATATTAAAAAATGTTTAATATTGAAAAAAAATAAAAAGGAGAATGTAATGGAGTTGTAGAAAAAGAAAGAGTAAATTGGAATATATGTTCATTTTTTCTTACTCTTTTTATTATCAACAAGTCTACACAATAAAAATAGCACCATTAATTTTAGAAAGAGGAATGCTTTTTTTTACTATAAATCCAAAAATAAAGCTTTTATTAAAAAGTGTTATCAAAACAGCTTTTCAAACTTATAAAATTTCCTTCAAATCTTTTTTGGTTGGTGTTCAGAAAAAACAGATTGAGATACGAGTACATTGAAATTATCTTTTAGCGAATTTTCCCCTTCCACCTGTCATAAAACTATTAAACTTTATAAACTTAAGGTACCCTTAAGCGTGCTGTGAACTCATTGGTTCCCGGAAGATAATTAAAATTGAAGCACTATGTCATTTATTGCACCTGCACTACTTTTTTTTTATTAAATTACGGCTATTTTAATTAATCTAATATATTTAAGAACTTATGACTGGAATCACATAGTGTGTTATTCATCTGTGTACCAGCTTGTTTTTTTTACACAGTAATTAAAAACAAAATAAATCCTTCTCAAGACACTTTAATTTATTCTAAAAAATGCATTGAAGTATTTTCTTGGGTTAGAAATTTCTAATTAAAATTCTTATTTAAACTTTTACAACTTTCATGTTTTTCTTACTTTTCATTGCAGAAATGTTTTTTTTAAGTGAAACAGATAACCATTTAAGATTTTTATATAAAAATTAACAACAAAGAGGTGATTTACACCATTACACTGTGAAATTATTGCATTGATAAGGTAAATAAATAATTAGCAATAATCATATAATTAAATAATAATATTTTCAAGGTTACATGACACTATCAGGGACACATTTTTTTACACAAAATAAATAATTTTTTGTTATGCATTGACTTAATCAAGTTCTACTATTTTATTCCATAAAAAAAAGCTATTTGAACTAATGAGGCGGGTTTAATCTTATTCATTACATCTTATTTCATAATTAGCAGTCTTACACTATGCTGATCAGGAACCTATGTATCTGGAAATCTGATGGAAAACTGGTCTTTCACTGCCTGTGTGAACTCACAGTGCTTAAGGAAAAAAGGATTCATTGAGTAATATTTGCTGTTCTTAAGTTAACACTGGTACTCTGAAGCGAGAAGGTTAGCACACTCAGTTTTTCATCTGAAGGTCACCAGCATGAATGGTACACAGAAACAATCTACATATAATACAGGTTTACCAATCTTTGCAGAAAACATACTCGCAGCACACAGAATATAATCCTTCTACACATAATCATGTGTATAGTTACTTTTTTAATGCGCTGCACACGCATAACATATCGTAATCAGTTCTTAACATTTTCATTTAAGTTACTACTAGTATGTTCATTCTTTTTAATAAGATTATAATTATCGATGTATGTAATTTTAGGGCAGTGCTGCTACACAAAGTAACAATTCTAAGAGAAATTCTGTTGAACTGGAATGGGAAGCTCCTCCAGATTACGATGGTTCAGTCACATTTCTGTAAGTATTAAATTTAAATTTAGTTTTACTACTTTATATGCTATGTGAAATGAAGCACCGATAAGAAATATTAATGGCTTAAATAACAAATATTCAACTGGCAGTTGGCTTAACCAATCTGTTTTTTACTAATAGGCATGACAGGAAAATTTTTACAGTCTCAAGTATTTCTTTATTTTAAAATACATCAATTTTATTTGTTTTAGTGCAACAGTAGTAAAGAATAAACAAACATTCTGGGTTGGAATCGAATCAGCACCTGTTCATGTAAAACGATCTGCTGATGCACCATCATCTGGTATATCAACTACTTTTCCACCGGTCTCTCCAGTTCTTAGTGTAAGACATATTAACACTTTTTCGTTGGTTAAATTATGAGTCAAAAATGTGATATTACACTTTAAGTATGCATAATATTTGGAAAAACTGTAAAAAAGATAAAAGCTGACTGGAGATATTACTTGATTAGATTTAGCACTTACAGAAATAAGGAATGAATGATTTTTATTTTAGTAAACTAAATTTAGATTTTTTTTAACCTCTGGGACCACTATTAGGTATTGATTCAGAGGATAAGTTGATTGACAATTTTTAGAACATGTGAAAATGCCATACCAGACCAGTCAGGCATGGCAAAATCTAAATTAAATTTACATTATAAGTAATTAACTTTCATCATATTTTTTACTTTCCCAGCTATAGCTCAAAAGTTTGGGTTTCAGGGTTTTTTCAGGTACTGATATTTCAAAACTCCCTTCCCCAAAAAACACAAAAAAATTATATTAATTTCCTAAAGGTATATTAAAATACATATGCTGGCCTGTATTTTGATTAACCCATCTCAAGACTGGTTCAACAAAATTCTTCAAAGAATAACTCACAAAAACGTCTATACACGGGACCATTGATGGCATTAAATTTTGAAGAAAATTAATAAAGAGGAAAGACTAGTTTTTATCATTTTGAAGTTTTTACTTTTTATATAAGGATAATGGATGGAACATTGAACTTTGATAAAAGTTTAAAGTTTCCAAAGTTTAAAATCAGCAGAATTTAGCGGGATATTTTACATTATTTCAAAACAAGTTTTGCGTCAAATCAAGTAAACCTGTTGACCAAAAAATTTTAATTTGGCACAAACATCTGGCTTTATATATTCTAGATTTGCTGTGATTTTTTACTTCCATGAGACAAGAGATCATCATGGTATCCTTATTTATTTTTAATAAACTATAATTTTTTAGCTTTGCTGAATAACACTGCACCAAATCAAACCAACTTATTGAAGTAAATAATTACTTAATAAGTAAAATTTTAAGCTCCCTCCAAAAAAAAACAAGCGGTTTAGTAGGAGTCATACTTAAAACATACATTTTTTAAACTTAAATTTTTTTCATTGAAAATCAAACTGTATTTAGAATATAGATGACATTGAAACTTTAAAAAAAGGATTTCCTATAAGACCCAACTTAAGAATTTTAATTTTTTTATAATTTCTGATAAATAAATTATCTTGTTTCAAGTTGTGGCTGTTATTAAAAATTTTTATGAAATGGCTGTCGAGTAAGGGAGTGAAATGATTTATGAGATTTATGATTTAATGAAATTATGAGATTACACAACAGTTGGCTGTTTATGGTTGTCATAGAGTAGATTAAATAATAAAATTCATTCAAACTACATATACAATTCAGTCTTTTGTTCCTTTTTTCTATAATCTTTTTTGTACAAACACCTATGTTAATTCTTAATTATATGTTTCATATTGATTCAATTTTCCACTTTTTTCAAACTATTCAAAATTTTTATCTGTCCTTTTCTTTTAATAAAATAATCTGAACATGATTTTACAGATACTTTTAAAAAATTTCAATTTTACAGTCAATATAATATCACTCGGTAACATTCCAGGTTGTAATTGACTTCAGTAAATTTAAATATTTTTTAACTGGTTCAACAAATCATATGAATATGTGATGAACTTCAAGGTAGTAATCTTATCATAAGTTATGAAGTACTGTATTAATGGCATGGAGCTAGGTTGAGATTGGAAAGTGGGATGCTATTTTCAATGAACACATGACAATATGTGAGTTCATATCAAATTTTAAATTAATATTAAGAAAGATGCTACACAGAACCTGACAAGTATTCAAAATATGTTAAGAGAAGAACAATATAGTAATATGAACAGTAATATGAGTAATAATATGGTAATATGAGTATAGTAATATAGAGGCAGAATATAGTAACATGTTTAGAATGTACTGTTCAAAGTCAGTTGACAGTGGCTGAAGATAAATGCCACACAACTATAGGGGATATTTCGATCCCCCTTTGACCAGCACAGCTTCTCTACATGGAGGAAAAATTCAGTAGACTCTCTATAAGAACTGATTCATGATCTTTTTGACGTCTGAGTGTTTGTTACGTGACAAGCACATCAGAGGATTCTGTCTGGAGAATTTGACATATATTGTACTGCAACTAAATTTTCCTCAGGTTCCTCCCAATAGCTGAACAGATTCATTAATCTGTATATACATAAGTAAGCCTTACAATTTACCTTTTTCTTTTATAGAGTCCTAGTCGATGAACAGTTATGAAACTTACACAAAACAATAGTTATCCCAATACAAATTCAAGTCCCTAGTCAAGATTTTAAAAGGCCAAATAGATTTAACAAAATCTGATCATTTTATTTCAATATCAAGAAGATTTTGTACAAAGGATTCATACAAACTGCTAATTTAAGTTTCTCTGACTAATGTTTAACAATGACTGTTGACCAAATAAGTATATGAGGAAGTATTGTCTCAACTTTTAGTATTACATTAGTTGAATCTTACTGCCTAACAATGAGATTACCCAGTTTCACAGGTATTTAACACTACCTGGTTTTGGCCAAAATTATTACAGTTAAGCCTTAATTAGTTTGCTGGATATTTTCTTTGCTACCTCTTTTTGTTACTGGAAATAAAGATGAAATTAAAAAGGCAACCATTAGTGACACCCAAAAGGAATCACCAGCATTTAACAATCAGTCTAGAATTTGTTTCCACTCATAATTAATTTGATTAGAGAAATTATTAATGTTGAAATTGTTTGACCTATGAAAATCTTGTATTTTTTAAATTCATAAATAAAAAAAATCTTTTTTAAAGGCTCTTTTAAATCTTCGATATTTCCTGTAATGGTTCTTAGTTATAAATTTATTTTGTTTTGCAAATTTATTTTTTTTAGTTTACTTAATGAAATGAATATTTAAAAAACCATTATACCCAGATAACTATTTCATTCATATTTTAAATTGTTTTAGGAAATTTTCAGTGCAGAACAAGATATCTACAGTGGTTGTGGAAAAACAAAGAATTGTTTAGGTCTTCCTGAGGGTTGTATTTCTGTACGCAACTGCACAACAGCTGTTTCTGTTAGACCATTAGGACTAAAATATCAATTTGATATGATAGCAAAGCAAAGTGAATATGTGGCTTTTGCACTTTCAGATGATCAACTTATGGTAAATAAATAAGTTAATATTATTAGTTCATACGTAAACTCAGCTAAATATTTGACCTATTTTTTATTCATCATCTACGGCAGAATTTTTTTTTTTTTTTAGATTTTGTAAATAAAAACCTTATTAAATTATGGTTGAGATATACTTTTCAACACATGCATCATTCTCAATAATAAAAAAAAATTTAAAACTCTTAAAAAAATATTAGTTTTAAAAATATATACTTAGATATATTACTTAAATTATTTTAAAGAAAAATGTTTTTTTACACGACTGCCAATAAAGAAGTGTAATGTACTTAGGGTGTATGTTTCTTCCACCCTAGCAGCTCTTCGACTGAACTGATTTAGATATGTATGATGTCGGGTTGGAATCCTTACATTACCAGGAGTGTCATAGGCTTTATATATAAAGAATTTGATTGGGACATTCTTATTAAAATTGTTGAAGTTGACATACAATGATGATAAGATATTGATAAATTAATAGTTATTGCAATACTTTTTCATTCTCTTGACTGAACAAATATTTGTTCTGAAATTTTAAAAATGTTTTAGATTTTATTAACACACAATTTTTGCAAAATAAAATGTAAAAAGGCTAAAATTAATATGTAAATGTACACGAAGAAGAATTTATTAAAATAAAACATATCACTGAAGATGGGCTTGGGCCTGAAAACGTTTTGATGAATATAAAAAAAATAAAGGTAAGAGGTAAGAGTAAAGTAAAGGTTTTCTAATTCAGTACTTTGTGGAGGCTGAAAAATATTATATATATGCATGTAGTAGTGAAGATTAACCGGTTAAAGCACAAACTTCAATGAATTGAATTAATGAACTGTGAACTGTGAGCCTCTATCACTGTGTGAGCTGGGTTTGAACTGACCGATTTGAATCAATCAAATGATATTACAAATATAATAGAATTAAAATTACATTACGTAAAATAATGTTAAATAAATTTAAAAAATCTTTGCTTAATAATAATCGGCTTCCCTTGGGAACTGCTTGTGAGACGAGTGGTGACGTGATACGAGCACCTCATGCGAGGTTAGACCAATCATCACCAGCAACTGGTAACAAATGAGGTGCTGCTTTGGGAAGTACAATAGGCTGCTCTTGTAATATCTCTGCAAAAAATCATTTTCAAAATTCCAATGGGGTATTTTTTAGTAAGTTGAAGGCTAACTTTTGCATCCATCAAATAGACTCTTGAACTAACAGATCACGGTTATTCAGAAATGTTGTTATATCTTTGCAACCAATCTTCTGATTTTCAAGATTTAAATGGGGTATTTGCTTGTACAATACAAAATCACAATGGAACCAGAGCAAAAATTATTTGATAGATTCTGAAATGGACCTTATTACCCAACTGCCCAAAAAGGACTAATGTATTTAGGGTACACACACACACACACACACACACACACACACACACACACACACACACACACACACACACACACACACACACACACGTGTGTGTGTGTGTGTGTTTGTGTATGTGTGTGTGTGTGTGTGTGTGTGTGTGTATGTGTGTGCGGACGTGTGTGTAATTATGTACATAAGCAGCTCAGTGACTGAACCAATTTAAAATGTCACTGAATGGCTTCGACGTGGCACTTACTAACCTTATGGTTAGCATCTTAAATGCTCTTGCCGAGGTGGAAAGCGCCGACTGCAAATATGTTTTGGCTATTTTTATTGATATAGAGGCAGCATTTTCTTCCTTGGGTTGGAGTTCTGTCCTCTATGCTTTGGAACGCCGCAATGTTCCCGAAGCCACACAGGCCGTGGTAAGAGACTACTTGTCTAACCGAACGGCTCTGTTTAAAGATGCGCACCTAGTTGTGGAAAAATCCGTCACCAGGGGAAGCCCGCAGGGTTCCGTTCTCGGCCCCCTGCTGTGGAACCTGGTGTTCGACGGATTTCTGGGATTGACTTTCCCAGAAGGAGTCACGGCCCAGGCTTTCGCCGATGACTGTCTCCTTTTAGTTCGTGGAGATTGACGACCACAGCTAGAAAGCAGAGCGCAGGCGGCCTTGTCAACCGCCGAAGGCTGGATGGACATGCAAAATTTAAAAATTTCTGTGCCCAAAACGAAGTTTATGCTTCTAAAGGGCGCAGACAAATTATCATGCAGTCGTAACCCCCACATTAAATACAAAGGCTGTGTAATCAGCCGAGTAAGGGTTCATAAGTACCTAGGTGTTTTGTTTGATGATAAGTTGCTGTTTAGTAACCATATTAAGCAAGTTGCGGCGGACGCTGTCTCTGTGATGCACAAGCTTAGAAGGATTGCTCGGAAAGACTACGGGCTGTCGGGCCGCCAAATGTACTTGGTGTACCGAGGCGTCTTTGAAAGTATGATACGCGGCGCCGGTTTGGGCGCATAGGTTGGACAGGAATAGAGCACTACTTCAAAATTTAAGGAGTGCCCAGCGCAGAGCCATGATAGTATGCACTGGTGTATTTAAAACAACCTCCTACGAAGCTACTACTGTATTGGGAAAGGCTCTCCCAATCGATTTAGTGGTGAAAATTCGGGCAGCCATGTGGAAGTTGCGAAGAGGTCGGGAGGCCGAGGCATTTGGGATGCGGTTTCGAGCCGTGCTAGAACCGGAGCGGAACGGTGATCACAATGCACCGGAGCAAAATTTCGTCCAGTTGCCCATCTCCCGTCTGCGGAAAAGGCTACAAAGCCTTGCGATGGAGGCATGGCAGCTTGAATGGCACACCACGACAAAGGGTAGATCCTTGTATAATTTTATACAGGATTTGGGGGGATGGTATGCCTCGAGTTCCTTTTTAAGGGCGTCGGATGCCCAGGTGCTCACCAACCATGTGAATCTGAACCAATATCTGTTTCGGTTTCGCCTGGTGGCTGATGAATTGTGTGTCTGCTGGGAGGTCCAGTCTAATGTACATATGATGTACGACTGCCCGGCCCTTGGGGGGGCCAGAGACCGAGCCACCCTGGAACTTAGAGGTCAGGGGGAAACCTGGCCGCTCACAGCGGCGAGGCAGTGTGGCGAGAGCCGCACTGTCGGACCGTGTGGGAGTTCCTTGATGAGGTTGCTATGTTCAACCGTCATCAGTAAATGTAAGGGAAAATGTGTAAAATGCGATTGGACTCCTATAGCTCTGCTGCTGGAAACCAACCTTGGAAATAGGGCTGGCCACCAGCCAAATCAGCTCCAAGCGCTGTTAAATGGTGGACAGGCACTAGCTGGCATACAGCGACCGAGGCGTGGCAGCCAAAATTGCTGTCTTTTAATCTATTGACGTTAGTAATAAGTTGTACAAGGGGTGCGCCTCCCCGATCTAGTTTTATGTTTGACAAGTGAGCGATTGGGACACTTCAGCGGGTGCTATATGGCGCCCCGCTTGATTCGCTCACGCACGTTAGGTAGCTCACTAGGAGCTTTTAGGATTTGGGTCGCTAAACCGTTTTGAGGCTCAGTAGCCGTTCTTGGCACGGAACATTTGGTCTATGCTCTAGGGCGACCGAATGGGGTGGTGGTGGGAGAAATGCCAGTTAACCAAATAACCTTATGGTTACAATTAAAACTATATAGTTTTAATTGTAACAAGGAGTGCGCCTCCCCGATTTAGTTTTAATGTGGACAAGTGAGTGGTAAGGACACTTAAGCGAGTGCTGTACGGCACTCTGCTTAACCGCTCACGCTAGTTAGGAGCTCATTAGCAGCATTTAGGATACGAAATCTGTTTTTGAGGCACAGTAGCCGTTTTTTGGCACGGACATTTGGTCTATGCTCTAGGGCGACCGAATGGGGTGGTGGCGGGAGAGATGCCAGCTAACCAATTAACCTTATGGTTGCCCTGAAAAGGACCGTTTTGGTCGTAGATTGGCTTCGACAGCTCGTTGTAATTAATAACCTTATGGTAGCTCTGAGAAGGGCTGTTGTTTCGTAATTCTAAAGAATGAAGAATGGCTTCGGCGGTTCGTAATTCATAACCTTGTGGTGGCCCTGAAAAGGACCGTTTTTTGCGTTAGCTCTGAGAAGAGCTGTTGGGTCCGGAGGCTCATCTCCGGCGAAGTCGGGGAGTTTCGGCTCGTCCATTGAAGTCAGACCGGCTTTTCCCTCAGCGGCAGTTGGGTCCCCACTACAGCGTGGCAGTGGTGGCCCCCAGAGCCCCGCAGTGTCGGGTGGGCATCGGTCGTCCTTCGCCGGCGCGGTCGAGGCGGTTCTCCCTGAGCTATCCCACGCTGGGCCGGCTAGTGCTGCTAAGTCCGCCGGCCAGGGCGGTTGAAGCCCGGCGAGCTGGAGCGGGAAGGTAGCGTCCGCGTCTAGCGGCTCCCTCGGCGGGCCGGCCAGGCCTGCTGCTCCGGCGGGGATGTTGGCATCCGTCGGGAGGTTCCACGTTGAGCCGGCCAGGGAATTTCTTTAGTCTTCTTCCATCTTCTTCTTTTTGGTATTCTCCAGGTGGTGGTCGACGATGAATTGAAAATTCACTCTCGTGCACGCTCTTTTATTGGAGCCTGGGAATGGTGGAGCTACAGCGCCGCTATGGTGGGAGAACTGCGCGGTCATCTGTGTGGTGAGAGTGACGTTTGTATCAGCGCATACGTATACTGTTCGCCAGCTCACATCGTTGCTACCGTGTTCCCGCCGATATTAGATTAAGAATATATGTGGTAACAAGATGTATGACAATCACATTCTTTAATAATCCTGTATTAAATAGCAATGTTTTTCACCAATAGTTTTTTTTTTTGGCAGTCGTGTTTTTAATTTTTAATATTCATCTCTTGTTTTCAATGTTTAGCTGATGACAATGAATTTGTTGAACACATTTTTTAAAACTATATTTTAATAGTGTTTTAATTCTAATAAAAAGCTTTAAAACTGAAGATTCTGCTATAGATATTGGGCAAAAAACAAGTAAGTTAACATTTCTAGCTGAATTGTTTTTATTTTAATTATAGTTGATATTTTAATAAGTTTAAAATAATATATCATTTATACATTTCCTGCATGACTACAATTTGTGTTATGATAATTATTTTGGTGGATATTATGTTTGGTGACATATATTTGAGCTTTGGTATTCTCGTGAACCTTCATGGGGGTTGTAATTGTATGATTTACCAGTGCACCAACTGCAGTTAATACTGCACTGACTTTTTTTGTCATGCTGTACTCTCAGAGTGTTTTTTTTTACTGAAGTTTGATATAAAATTAGAATATAACAAAAATTATTACTTACTAAATTATTTACTTATTAAAGAATTATGAGATTATTTAATTAATCTATTCAAGATATTTTTTTTTTCATCTTGTAAGCCAAATATGACGAACAATATCAGTGAATAATGAATCACATCAGACGGTTACAACATTGGATTATGCAAATTGATTTTTTTTTTTTTTTAATAATTACACATGATTAAAATTTAGAAACATTTTGGCAAATTGTAATGCTTGTCTGGAGACAGAGACCTCAATGACAGATTACATCACATTAACAGTATATGACAAAAGATAATAATATACACACAATTAGGCATTCATGGATGCAGTAAATTATAACCTAAACGAAATAAATATATATATTATTTTCTAAATAGGAAAGACATAATAATAATGTACATTTGTGGACAAGTGTGTGGTTACTTGAATATATATATATATACTTGGAACTGAGTGGATTACATAAAATATTTTTTTCATTTCTTTTTTAACTACGTTAAGTGTTTTTTTGATTTGTAATTATATTTTTGATACACTAAACTTTGGTGCACTTTGCCCTAAACTTTATTATTTATTTTTTTAATAGTAAATAGAAGGTTATTATTGTCCTGCATTAAATAAATAAATAAATAAACAAGATTGCAATTTAATATAATAACAAGTGAAGGTATTTAATTTTCAGAAATATGTACTGTGATAATAAAAGTGCAAAAAGAAGCACTTAAAAGCAGTGGCATGTAAAAAAGAAAACTAAGTGTAAGGGATTATAAAGTGCAAAAAAAATAGATAATATATAGATAAGATAGATGATTGTAAACAATCTTCATTCAAACTGTACAATGTCAAAAACATAGTTTTTTTTTATCTTTATTAATACGTTATAAATGCAGAATTAACAGAAGTAATATATTTTACCTTTATTGTAATCTTTAAAGTTACAGTTAGGTTAAGGCACAGTTTAATTATAACACTTAGAAGTTTATTCACTTTACTGAGAAAAGATACAATCAAATAAAGTAAACATGTTTAAAATAATAAATGCATTGAATTAGATCTACAATAGGTAAATATTTTTCATAATATCTGAAAAGAAATTCAGTTGTTTGCTATGTTCAGTAATGGATTAAAAGATTTTCTGTATAAGAATTAAACTTTATGCAGTCTACTGTTAGTATTTTCATACTACTTAAAAAAAAAATTTACATGACATTTTAAGTTATGGAAAACTGTAAGATAGGTTAGTAAACTGTAGGATCACAAATATGAGTTCATAATTTTTAAGTTTCATCAAATAATAATGAAATAATTTTCATTACTTGTATTTGGCTGTCATAAAATTTGGTGAAGTGAATAAAACCTAGCAACTACGAATTAACATCTAACATATATAGTTTTAGCTTTTTCTCAAATTCAGTTGAATAAAAAAACACTGGTTCAAGCTAGAAAGAAGTTAGTTTAGAAGTATTCAGGAAAACTTAAGAAACCCACCGGGTTGGTCTAGTGGTGAGCGCATCTTCCCAAATCAGCTGATTTGGAAGCCAAGAGTTCCAGCGTTCAAGTCCTAGTAAAGCCAGTTATTTTTACACGGATTTGAATACTAGATCATGGATACCGGTGTTCTTTGGTGGTTGGGTTTCAATTAACCACACATCTCAGGAATAGTCAAACTGAGAATGTACAAGACTACACTCATACATATCATCCTCTGAAGTATTATCTAAACGGTAGTTACCGCAGGCTAAACAGGAAAAAGTGAGAGGAAAACTTAAGAAATTTCTTGGATTAGCATTTGCTAAGCTTATCTACAGCTGGGTTTTTGGCTTTCATGTCGTAACTTATCTGTTCCCACTCCCCTTTCTGTTATTTGTACATGACAATTTGATGACCGGCTCATAATATCGCCTCGTACTCATCTGGATTGCACAACATGCTTTGGCTATTTTATTTGTTATTTGATCTTAGTAGGAGAAAAGTCACATCTAGTGATGAAAACTATGGCAGTGAGAAGTATTTAGACAAGTCACTATTTATTAAACTTTTAAGAGAACATCCAGTAATAATTGAAAAATCCAAGACTCCGACATCAGTTAAAATCAAAAAAGAAGCTTGAAAAACTATAAGTGAAGAGTTTTCATCAGCTGTTGGTAAGGAAGTGACAACTGTACAACTAAATAAATCCCTGAGCAATATGAAGAGTTGTGTCAAAAAGTAAACCAACAAAACTACAACAGGCAACAAGCCTATAAAACTAAAAAAGTGAGAAAAAGGATTTTATGTAATTATCAGCAAAGATAATAATCTGGTATTTTCTAAAGTACCAGGCTGTTTTCTAAAGTCTGTCTGTTGGAACGGGATGTAAGCCACTTGCTTTTGCTATAAATACAGATGTGGACAGTGATGATGATCTTCTTAGCAATTCGGAAGGACTTATCGATGATGCAAACCAGTTGGCAACTAAAATAAGAAAAAGTGCTAAAAAGATTTCGGCTTATGAAAGTGATGAGACGACTGATCTTTCAACACCGCAGATTCAGCGAATTGTTTTACTGCAGCAAATGCAAATTAACAAGATGAAACTTGAAAGTATTAAGAAAACGTCAGATGTACCTACTCAAACTGAATAAGAAAGCTATACCGAAATTTGTAATATAACAAAAGTATTTCCTTTAAACCCAATCCTTCTCACTATCAATAAACAAAAAATAAAATTTAAAAACCAACATAAAAATTGCAAATTATAGGAATACATGTCGTCACTGTGCATACACTAACATACATGGATGTGCGCATGAGTATTTATTTTTGTATTTTTTTTATTTTACGTTTATTTTTTAATTTGTATATGAAAAAATGTATTACAATAACAATACAATTCAATAAAATCTAAATTAATACAGTTACATAAAACATTTTTTTAAAAAATAAGTATATTTCTGTTCATTTTTCATTCATTCAAAAACAACATAATTTCTTGGCATTTCTGTTGTCCCTTAAAGAGTTGTGGCTGCATTTTCACATTGCTATTCTTCAATTTCCTCCTCATGAAAGACATTATTGTCATCATCAAAAACATCATTAAGAAATTTTGCAATGTTGTGTAAGACTACGCAACATACCTTGGACACTTGTTCCAAAGAATTGCGGACACAGTTCCCCAAAACTGGGAACCTTTTTTTCAGCTGCACAAAACTCCTTTCAATAATGACTCTTTCTCTAGAATAATGTAAGTTGAAACTTTTCACTGCTGCATTAGCAGATGGTTTTAACAGTGTTATTAACCATGAAGATATTCCATAGCCAAAGTCACCAAGTAGACAAACTCTACCATCAAAACGCCTAACAGGGCTTCTGTGCCACATTCGTGCATCATGAACACTTCCTGGCCATTATGCACCCACACTCGTAAATTTTTCAAGGGCGTCACAAGTACCCTAGACATTAATACTAACATATCCCTTTTGATTTATATACTCATCCCCATGTAAATTGGGTTTTGTTATTTTCACATGGGTGCAGTCTAGAGCACCTATTACATTCGTTAAACAAAAATGTCTTTGCCAGAGAACTTTCACTTCATGTACTTCTGCTGCTGTGGCTGGAAAGCGGTTCCATTAATGAGATTTGTTGATTATTCGATCCAATACATAACTTATAGTTTTACAAGCCATAGATCTGTGTACACCAACATCTTTGGCAATTCCTGACTGAAATCCTGGGTCGACAACAAAACATAGAAATATCTCAATTTGCTTTCTTCAAGAAAGAGCTCCTCCAGATGTGTCTGTCTCATTTAAGAATTCAGCGGCTAAGTAATCCACACTATCAAACTCCAATCTTAACAATTCTTTACAATTACATGTTTCCTGGTGAACAGTGTACTCCTTTTGTTTCCACACATGCATAAACTCCACCATGGCTTGAATAAAACTAACGACTAGCTTGACAGTTAGCAAACCCTTGGCCTGAGTTAACAATCCCTTAAAAACTGCTAAGAATAAAAGTTACAAGTTTCTTTTTATTCAGTTAAAACTTGGCACTTTCTTAGAAAAAGGTAAGTTACCAACTGCTAGGCTTTATTCATGTCACAATTTATTCATGTTACAATTGTACATTTGAGGAACAATCTAAGTTACACAAACAGAAAAAATCAGAAAATTTAAACATCTTGTCTTCACAATTTTTTTAAATAAAAACTGTAATTTTTTAGAGATAATATAAAAATTATTAACATTTAACCCAGAGAGTACCATTACATTTCAGTACGATTCATTATCATATATTGCCCTTGAGCAATACAGTAATCTATCCCCAGCCGAGATATTCTTACCATGATACTCTTTTTTTGTCTATTTAGCCTCCAGAACCACAGTAAGGTATTACTTCAGAGGATGAATAAGGATGATATGTATGAACGTGAATGAATGAATTCCCTTCTTTTCTCTCCTATTTTCTTTGCCATTATCCTTTTTCCTTGATGAAATACCATGGGAATTGGGTCAGCTTCCCTGATTCTTAGTCCCATAATGGTGCATGGTAGCTTGGACTGTAGCCAGTTCTTCACTGGAGTGGAGTGGTGAGCCTGTGTACCTATGAAACTTTCTATTCTTAGTGGTATTTTCGAAAAGAATTTTGATTGTCGGAGATTTTTTTTTAACAATAGATCTTTTGGCATAATAAAAAGTACTAAGCCAAAAATAGAAACAGCACATCATAAAATCAGATTTCACAAAATACAAGGACTAGGACAATAAGTTTATAATGTGCATTAACAATTCCATGTTTGACAGTGTTATTTATAAACTTGTAGAAATTATGAACTATTATTTATCAGTAATAGTTTAGTCCCAGTATTACCCAAATGAATTCTTAAATATTTATCACACGGGTTGTGTTATTTCTTTTTGTTATATATTGGTTTATTTTACACGGTAGCTGAAATAGCAATGTTACAGTACATACTTTTAATCAATTTTTCAAATAGTTATTTATTATTATGTTGCTATGATCATCTATTATTTCTAACAGTATTTAAGTGTTGAAACCTCTACATGCACTTATCTATTATTTTTAATTCATCTTTTGTGCAATCAAGAAGATTTTCTTTTATAACACTGGTCAACATAAAATTTGGAACTGAAAAGGGAGTGGGTGTTCTATATAGTATTTTATATTCTGAAAATGAATATGTATTGTGAAACAACCCATCATGTAACAATCTAAAGTTACAATCCCTTAAATTTATTTGTTCCATCATTTGAGGAACAAGCAATACAAATAAGTTGTACATCTGTATGTTTGCTTATTTACATCTTATTTAAGTTGTGATGCATACTGTAGACCTAAAACAGTCAAATGATGTCATTTCATGTCAAGCCAGACATGTAATGAATAATTCAACGTGATGAAATTTTCTTCTGTTGAGTGCTGTGTTCTTTAGTTATGGTAGTGGTTTTATCGTATACATATTATAAAGATTGTTTCATAAGTGATGCCATAAATTTAGAGAAAAAGTTTTGTGACAGAACAATTTTTGTTATTATTTTATTGAAAATCAAGATTTGTTAAGCTGTGTGCATGTGTGGGTGTGGGTGTGTGCACGCGCGCGTGCTCTTTTATAGCACTCCATGGTGAAGCAATTTTATTAGATATTTTAAGTAATTAAGTATTTAAAATTAAAAATGAATTATTTTTATAATTAAGTATTTCTTTGATATTTCAGTTTACTTTCATTCATTAAAACATTTTGAATTTTACAATGAATAAAAATTGGGCTTGTAAGAATTCTCCAAATATTTTTTGTTATGTTTGTGGAGAATTCACCATGAAAAGTCAACGAAAACCACTATTGAATCCTCTGCAAACTGCTTACAAACATTAATTTAACTGTCCCTTGGGAGACCAAAATAAATCCTGGGCTCCACATGTAGCTACAAGTAGCTAACATAGCAACAAGTGCTATGTTAAACTAACCCCATGTTTAAAAGGAAAAAGAGCCATTGCCTTTTGGCTTGCCTATGATTTGGTGAGAGCCTACTAACCATTATGTTGACTGCTATTTTTGCTTGACAAATACTACTGGCTTCAATTCAAACAATAAAAGCAGCATCACATACCCAAATGTTTGTTCAGCTGTGAGGCCGGTACTTCATAGTGTTGATTTATTGATTCCAATTGCTCCAACTTCTTGGAAAAAAATTTCTGATTCCCAAAGGCTTAACCGATGAATCCTCAACATTAACAGATATTAATTACGTTCCAAAAGAATCAAATACTGAACCTCACCTCAACACACAAGCAGAACTGAGCAAGCTAATTCATAACTTGTATTTATTGAAACAACATGCAGAACTCCTAGGTTCACATCTTAAAGAATGGAATTTATTAAACAAAGATACTAAAATTTCAGTATAGAAATCAAAATGAAGATTACTGAAATACTTTAGAAAAGATGGTTTAAGTTGTTCCTGCCATAATGTTAGGGGGCTAATGTTTGAACTGAACATTGAATATGATATTCAAGATTAGTTTATTTATAGACTCATCAAAAAGAAGCTTAAAGGCAGTGACTTTGCATAATTCTAATAAGTTTCCTTCTAAACTGGTAGGACATGCTGTAGGAATGAAAGAAATATATGAAAGTATGTCAAAAATTGTAAAAGTTATTAAGTATGATGGACACTCATGGCTGACTTGAAAGCGATAGATAGGGCTTCTTCTCAGACTCCAGAGTGGCCTTACAAAATATATGTATTTCTTGTGTTTGTAGGATAGTCGGGCTACAGATAAATACTACACAGTTAAAGACTGGCCAAAAGAAATCAGTTTACCCCAGGAAAGGAAAATGTTGTCACTATTCCCCTTGTCGAAACAGATTATTTTAAAACGTATTATTTTACCAGCACTACACATAAAACTAGGCCTGATGAAGAATTTTGTAAAAGCATTAAATAAAGATGGAGATGGCTTAGTTGGGGTTTATCACAATTAAGTGAAGTCAAATTAAAAGAGGGAATAATCATTGGGCCACACATAAAATTAATTCGTGAAAATATATTTGACAGCAAACTGAATCCTAAAGAACTAGCAGCATGGAAGTCATTCAGAGATGTTATAACTGATTCTCTTGGAAACACAAAAGCTGAAAACTATGATCAGCTTATAAATGAACTCAGTGAATTACAAAAATTTAGGTAGCAGAATGTCATTGAAAATTCATTTTTTTACATTCTCATTTGGACTTTTTTCCTTTAAACTTGGGTGACATCAAGCGACGAACAAGGAGAAGGGTTCCAACACGATATATTGCACATGGAATAATGTTACCAAGGCAGATGGGATGAATCTATGGTGAGTGACTGCTGCTGGATTATAAAAAATTCCTTTCGGCACCCTGGAAGGCAGAGGTAGATTTCACTGGTGCTAAGTACAGGATAAAAAAGATTTACACCTTAAAGTCAAGAAAAACTTCAAATTTACTCAATATGACAATGGTTGTACGTGAAAAAATTTTCACATGTTCCAGCAACATTTTGGTCATCCCTTGCTGTAAGGGTTGATCATATCAAAAATTGTATAAGACAAAAGTTTTAGCTAATGTTTAGAGAACTAACGACCACTTTAAATCGATTCGATAATATGCCTATTAAGGGAGTTATGATTTTTTGCCCTCAAAACCCCATTTTTTCCACCCCCTTGGGCGAATGGTTAGTGATATCAAAAGACTTTACTTACATAGGTTTTAGGCCCTTATCCAAAGAATAGAGGAACTTTAAACGAGTTCAGTATTTTACTTAATAAAAAGGTTATAGCGATATTATATATATTACTTTTAAAATGACGGTGGGGTCTGGGGGATGTGAAACGCCAAGATATGTCAAAATTTTCTAGAAGTCAAATTATGATACCCATTACAATAGATAGCTTTCTTATGAAATCTACCTAAAAGAGAAGACTTCACCAAACATAAAAGGAAAATAAGAAAAACAAAATTAATATAATCATATATGTCTGCAAAATAAAGGTATGAATTTTAATAGTAATTATTATTATTATTTTTATATTCTATTAAACAAGTTCCTCAATATTTTAAAGGATCATAACTAAAAATCTGAGGATGATGAAGAAAAAATGATTTCATTTTAAGATTCAGCATAAAAATACATTTTAATTCACCTACTTTTATCTCAGTTCCAAATTATTATTTTTTTTGTTGACCAGCTGGAAAGATACAGGAATTTTTTTTAAGTTTTGAAAACACTTATATGAAAATAGAGTTTTTAAAAGAAAGAAGATATTTGAAGAAGTATTTTATTGTAATGATTAAATTTTAAATAAATAATTGCTGGTTAAAGCATAAATAAAATCTCTCTCTCTGTGCGCGCACGCGCGCGCATCACACAATGATTTGACTTTTGAATTGACTTTTGTATCATTCGATTCACATCTTTCAGTAGTGTAAAATATTATTGCAACATTTTTTTGTTAATAATGAAAAAATATTTTCTTTTGAATTATAACTGGTATTTAAATAAAATATTTATTTTATAACATATTACATTTAAATTAACTGAAGTTAAAACTGACAAAAAAATTATGTGCTCAATGATTTTTAAT
The DNA here is from genome assembly GCF_047948215.1 of Lycorma delicatula. Classification (NCBI taxonomy): domain Eukaryota; kingdom Metazoa; phylum Arthropoda; class Insecta; order Hemiptera; family Fulgoridae; genus Lycorma; species Lycorma delicatula. Next base: position 17,803,484 of record NC_134457.1, read on the forward strand.
GTACTTTGATTTATTTTATTAAGCTTTTTTTATAATTTATTTCTAATTCAGAGTAACGATGCATTTAGAATAAACAATGTGGACTACAGAGTTATATTGGCCTACTAATAATATTTTATTATATGTTTCAACAGTTATTTCATTTTATTTTTAACTATTTTTTTTCTTTTAAGGGTGCTGACAATGTTGTTGAATGTATTCATGATGGAGCAAATGGTGTTAAAGCCTATAGATCTTGGAATGTTGCCAATGCAAAAAAGAACATGAGAGAATATTACGTAAGTGTATCACACATTTTATGTAATTTTTTTCAAAAGTGATTTATAGTTTCTAAATGAATTATTCCACCCATAATTTAATGTTACTAATAAAATAATTCTTAGATTTTGCTCTCATTACCACAATGATTTTATAAAGTAAAGAGAATTAGAAATTTAATGTTCTATCTTCACAGTAACATTAAATTTCTCAGAACAAATTGAGTAGTTTAACCTAGAAAGAGGAATAAAACAAGGGTGCTATCTATACCTAACCATTTTAAGTGTGTACATTTAAGATATGATCAAAAATATCCTACTACAGGATGAAAGGATTGGTTAAAGGAAGAAAAAACGTATGAATAAGGATGGTATGCCATTTGAAAGAGATAAAGCATGATATTTTTAACTTATGATTTCAAAATTAGAAGATGTTAATAGAATATAGAATGAAAATAAATTTTAAGAAAACAAAATTAATGAGAATAGGAGTTAATAAGGTAATGAATGTCTACAGAAAAAAGGAAGAATTTAACAACTAAAACAGAACAGATACTTAGGTATTATATTAACAGACTGCAATATTAAAATAGAACAGAAACACTAAGGAAGCATTTAATATAAACAGTTATAATGTAGTAAGATAGATTTAGACTTGATGAAACATCTTATGAGATGTGTTTGGTATGTACTTTTTTTGTTTAGATGTAAAAGGATGAATTCAAAGTAAAAGGAAAACAAGATTAAACTGAGTAAAAAATAAATACAAAATAACAAGTATTAATATAAAAGTAGAAGCTTAATAAGAACAATTTTGAGTAGAAAAGAAAGAAATTGACAGTGATATCAAAAGAGGAATAGTACAAGTTAAAATAATACTATCAGGATCAGTTGAAGGTGCAAACAAACAAATTAATCTCAATCTTTACTTCTAAAAGGAATTGGGATCTACTAAGATTAAAAGTTTAACAGAAATTAAAAGAAGGACAGAGTAGGTACAAGGGACCTGACTTTGGGCAAATAACCTTATGAATTTGTTATTTTATGCAACAAGAAATAGTTTAATTAATTGATAAACTTAATTAATATAATTAATGATATCTGATCTACATACCTTAAATATTCTTGTAGAATATTTGTCCTGCAAATCAGCTAAAATACGTTTTTAATTACCACTTGTAATAGAATAATTAGATGTTGCAAACTTAAACAAAATAATTTATTTTTATTTCTAGGAACAAACCGGTTTTTCATTAGTTACTGGTTCGTATGCTGATGGTTATATATATTGTAGAATCCTTCATGATTCATTAAATACTCTTAATGACATAACATTTGATCTTGAGAACAATCCATACTATCTTCTTCTAGCTGCTGGAAGCAGTCTCAAACGTAAGTATCAAATAATTCACTCAGTGTAACTGAAAATAATAAAATTGGATAATTTTTAAATTCTTGTATTATTTATCTCTCCAATAAAACAACATGGCGAGTTGGTTTGCTAAATGTGCTCATATTTTTATTTTGAACGAAGCGCACGAACGATTCATTCGTTCGATCGGTTTAAACTTCTCGAACAATTCATTCGTTCAAATGATTTATACTTCTTGATACGAGCGTTTAATCCAAAATTATATTTGTTTTTGGGGATAAAAAAGATAAACATTGGGGTTAGAGCTGTGTTAGAAAATTACAATTCAAGAAGCTTTTCGTTTTAAAAGTGTTGTCAGTACGCTAAATTATTCATGAACGATATTTAGTTACAATTGACAAAAACATTTAACAAAATCACGTGTAAAAAAAAATAAATCATGTAACATTTTTCCAGCCTTTTTTCTAGTTAAGTGATAAACAATTAGTTCTGGTGATTGAGTACTTTGAGGAGATTATAATTCTTTATTATAGTTTCCTTGTTGTTTTACATAATGGCATGAATATTTTGACTGTGAACCTGAAATCTTAAGTTTTGATCCACAAATTTAATCTTAGAATTTCACTCAATTCTGTTGTTATTATTATTTATTTTAAATTGAATTTTGCTATTGTGCAAAGAGTACACACTTGTTAAACAATGTATTAAAAATATTGCAGTGCTTTTAAACTTTAGGATTATCATCTGAAAAGTTCTGAGTATTAAGCTTTTTGTTTATAACTTTTAATTTTTATTTACTATGTCTTATATTATGTTTTTCGTGGCCCTCGATTTTAAATTAGATTAAAACATATGTGAATTAGGTGGTCAATCAACCCTGTAGATACCTAAGACTTTAACTGGCCTTTTTAACAACCCTGTAAATAAGAAATAGTACCTAAACACTCCTCAGGTAATCACTATCATATTAAGCTATTTAAGGACATCACTGATTTACCAATACTATATGATGTCAACAAGTCGTAGCAGATGGGAAGCTGTGTATATAATTATAGAGACGTATTCTTAGATGAATATTTCTCATCAAAATAATGAAAAAAGTTCATATAAGCATACAGAAATGTTTTATTTTTGAGTTACAACTTATAGCTAGCAAAAGATTTCACTCAGATTTCTATTCTAAGATCAAGTAATACTGTACTAAAATTCTATGGAGATAAATTATAGAACAAAATTAGAGGTTTTATTTGCAATCATGATTGAAAAATCGAAAAAAGCATCCTAAAACTGTATCTAGTAGTTCCCATGAAAAATGTAAAACCAAAAAAAATTAATATTGGAAAGCATGGTTTTTTAAGGTTTAACATAAATTTACTTTGTGAAATTTCCATTAACCAAATAAAATTTACAAACAAAATTTTAGTGAATTTAATTCTGAAAAAATTAATGTAATTAAAGTCAATAAAACATAATTTTGTTTAAATTCATGTTTTTTTATTGATTTTTATTGCACAATTTTCAGTTTTTCTTATTGTGTTTGATTTTCAATAAAAATAAATTAATAAAAATAAACACTGACTGCTGGCATTAAAAATGACAAAATAACTGATTTTTAATGATAAGCTGTTTTTTTTATCAATAAAAATTATAAATTTAAATCAGTTATGTACAATAAAAATATCCACTTATATGATCATCATCCATAATAACATTTCCACAACTGATTTCACTTCAATTTATGTTATTCCTAGTGGGTTTGTTTTTTAGAATCAGCTTAAAAAAACTATCAGCATTTATAAAATAAATTTATTTAAATTTATCTTGTAACATAATTTGTTAATCTAATGTGTTATCATCAGCTATAAATTCATTAATCTATTATAGTTTATTGATGAATATAAAATACCAGATTCTTATAATTATACATAATACAATTATTGCACTCAGTAAAACAGTTCCACTAATTGATAGCCGTAGACTTGACATAGATGTGCTTATCCAGTGGTGGTTGCATGAAAACTGAAAAACTCCATAAGATAAATTTGAATCACCAGCTATTTTTAATTGACCATCACCAGTTATTTTAATTGAAATATCTCTATAAAATAGCAACCTTAGTATTACTGATGATACAAAAAGCGATTCTACTTTTTATAATGAAGACTAAAAAAAAGTTGAAAATATTTAATTAAAATTTAGTTTGGTCAACATTAAATATTTTGTATTATATCACCCCGTTTCAAAAATAGAACTTCAAATGATAATTAGCTATCAAAAATGTTTATAATATACAAATTAATTGTTAATGATATTAAAACTATTGTTCTCTTATATATAAAAACAAATGATTTATTTTTCAACAAGACAGTTAACGACATCCATCATCAATCCTGTCTTAAAAACCCACAAAATCAATTAACATCCTCTTCAATTCAAATTGTACTCAAGTATAAAATGAATTTTAAATATTATGTTGAAATTCTATCTATAAATTTCACATGTTTTATACCAGGGTCATCATCTTCAAATACTGTTATTTTTTTTTCATTAAATTTATAAATATAATATTTTTTCTTACATTTCTCTCTTTTTTTATTGTATATATATTTTATTATTCATTTTTCAAATAACTACAGTTACTAGACCAAATTATAGTTACCAACAATGATATATGGATTTCATGGTATATGAAAAATACAAAACCTTTCCGGGTTTTGAACTCAGAACCTTTTTACGAAAGATCACCATAGATATGATTTGTTTTTTAATCTACGACTATATATTATTTTTTTTGTTAAATACTTAGCTACTTTCAAAAATTTATTATTTTTTTTTGAAAGATTTGTTGGTTTACTCATATATATATATATATATATATATATATATATATATATATATATATATCATACTTCAATTGTTAGAATTTATTTTGTATATACCACACTTATTGAAAATATAATTTTTTACTTTATCTTTAAAATAATTTTCATTATTTTATGATTAAGTTTAAAGGTGATTACTGCTTTTTATATTTATTATAGTTGTTTATAAAATTTTTAACAGTTAGATTGGTAAACTTAGTTTTATTTTCTTTGAATATTACAAAATAAAGATAATTTAATTGCATAAATAAATAAATTTTAACCATTTAGACATATTTTATCTTTATATTAAAATGTGTACTTACGACATTGGTGATAATGGTTCCTTTCAAAATTTATACATTTTACAGCAAATAGTGTTGGTTACCATGACATAGCTCGCGGTTCAACAGCAGATTCAAGAAAACTTTCTGATCTTCGAGCAGTTGTACCGCACGATCCTATCTATGATGACTGTAATGTATTGAAAAATTGTTTTGGATATCCTGATGATTGTATAAATGATGAATCATGTACCGGTATTGTGACAGTATTAGTAGAAGGTGGTCGTTACCAGTTTGAACTAAAAGGAAAAACTAGTGGTTATATTGCAGTTGGTTTGTCTAATGACACTATGATGGTAATTTTTTTATTTAATATTAATTTTCATTGCTTTTTTACATAGGTTTTAAAACTTATCTGCTCTTAATATGCTATTAATGGTATTCTTTACATTTTATGTTAGAGGGAAATGTTTATTATAAAATTTTATATTAAAATGTATGTAATACATATCTAAAAAAAATAAATATTTAAAATGTAAAATATCTAATATGTAATATTTAAATATCAAAAAAATGTAGCTTTCATACTGACTTTTCGAACAAAAGTACAATATTACTTTCAGGCGCATGGTAGGAGTTTTATTACGTCTTGAGATATGAGAAGTACAAAAATATCATTCACTTAAAATAGGTTCTCTTTATACATATATATAAAACTTTGTGGTTTGCAAATCTCCAAAAATTCTACATCAAGTTCTCAAGTTCATTGAAATTCAGATTTGATGTAGTAGTGTATCTAAAGTTGTGCATGTAAAAATTTGATGAAGCTTGGTTAAGTCATTCTTGAGTTAAGCTCAATTTAAGGTAAATGAAAAATTTGAGGTTATATAGATTGTATAGTAGTGTATGTTTTCATACGTGCTTATGCAATGCATCTAACTGGTGAGTAAGCTGAAACTTGATGCTTGTGTATAGGACCTACTGATTAATTGAACTTATGTAATGTTTTGTACTCTGAAAATCTGTGTGTTTTTGAGTAACAAATAGTGAGAGCACTGGAAATGAAAAGTCAGCTTTTTGCGCATAACTACTTAAAAGAGTTTTTTAAGTTCTACAAATTTACATTTTTATGTCGCAGAAGATTGTTGATAAAAAAAATATGATCACTGTATCAAAATATATTTGTTAACTCAGAGGTTAAGAGTTTGTTATTCACGTAGAAAGTCAGAAATTGAGTTCCAAGCTACTAATTAAATTTTTATGCTACTAGTTGCTATTAGCTACCATTTTTTATTCAGTTTTAATTAACAATGCAACCTGGTATAAGCACTGCGATTTTATAAACAAGCTATCTACAGATCACAACCTAGTAAAGCTACATAAGATGTACCAGAGATTTCAATTATCTTACTATTCAACATTCACTGAAAAGAAAACGATCCGAGTTATATTTTGTAAAATTGAGTGCTTTTCATTTGTGTATCTTACTTTACCTACTTAGTAGTGATTTTATTATTAAATGGTAAAAATGTAATCGATTATCAATTTTTTAATATCATTTGGTTGTATTAAATATTACTGATTGTTAAGTAACTCTTTTAATCGATGTAAATGCTGCATTCTTTATAAGCTTATCATAAGGTAACTATTATTCCTTTATTCTTATTTTTGTAAGCCTTTGTGGTTCAGTTGCTATCAACCATTCCAGCATGCAGTAAAAGTGCACCCAGCGTTATTAACTTAAATAATCTATAGGGACCAGTTACTGGCTTCAATCTTCAGCATTTTATCCTTAATAGACAATTTTCAATTCCAAAATGCTAATCCTTGAGATATACCAAAGATTGCAGAACCATCAGGTTGAAAATAATACTGTTTATTCTCTTAAACAGTATCCTCATTCATTTATCTTTTATGTTTTACTCAAACATTTTGATTGAATTCAGCTCTTCTGGAAAAAAGTAAACTTAATTATAAATATGTATCATGAGCTAAAAGTCAGTTTTCCCGGCATGCAGAGTTAAATTCTATAAAAGATGGAAAATTTTGGTTTTGTGAATGCTGGTAATCAAGTGATCTAATTATTATTCAGTTGTTGTTTGGTTCATTTCTATATCTTTATTGAGAATAATGGCAGTTCTATTAGTTTAACAGTACATTAAACAAGAAATTACTGAAGGCATTGGAAATGCTTCATTAACTTGAAATTTTTGCATTTAAAAATCTAACAATTTGTGAAGAGTGTTAATAAAGAACCCTCAAAAATCAATGAAAAGCTTCTTTTAGATAAACACTTTTGAGATAGAAATATAAGATTAAAGAAAATTCTACAATAATTGAATTTTAAGGGTTATTGGCCAAGATTACAATCTGCACTTCATGAAAATGATTTTGACAGTGAAGTAGAATCTTATGAGTGTTTAATTTATTATTCTTGCTGAAGAAGATTTTTATTTCTCTAGTTCAGTGAAATGATCTGATTAATTATGCTTTAAATTGAATAACCAACTGAACTATCATTATTTTGTTTTTTGTCTGAAGAAAATTCTCATGTAATTATACAGGAAGAATTTAATGTCTCTGGAGTTCGTGTTAAGTGTAGGATCACAAAAAGAAGTGTTAGTTCCTTCTCTCTTCCACATAAGTGTAACAGACAATTAATATCTTGTGATATTAAAAAATGTTATTCCAAACAACAGCTGGATTTTTAATAAAGAAAACTCAAATAAGGATTGTCATCCTTATTTGAGAGTAATATGGGTTCACTCACTCTTCAGTTTCCATTTTTCATTCTGGGAAACCATAGAACATTTAATATTTACTTTAAATCAAAATGATCTGAACTACCTTATACTGCCAATTAAAAACTCTATTGATTTTATATAACAGAAAAAACTTTATTAGAAAAAAACATGTAATTCAGTGATTAAATACTATCATGAATGCATAAAGACAAAAGGATGTCACTTCAAACACTTTCTTTGAATAAATATGTAATAAAAAAATTAATTTAAACAAATCTTTTTATCATCTGTTTTCTTATTCATAACTGAGGAAACTGACTTTTAGCTTACTTTATATTCTGTTTTAAATAATAAATATTAATAATTCATTAAAGTTTATGAGAAACAACTGTTACTTTTTTTAATGTTTAATTTTCCCCTGTAAAATTACATTGATAAATATTTCAGGGTGGTGATAGTGTAATGGAATGTGTGTATGACCCTAATTCACCATCAAGTAACATAAAACTATTTATGTCATGGAATCGGCCTGGAGAAAAGAGCAATACACGAAATAAAGTGGTAAGCTATCTTATACATTTGTAATATAAACATTTTTTTTTGTTACTGAATTCATAAATTAGAGGTATTAAACTTATTAAAATATCTGTGCAATTTTTTAACACCTTTAAGTATAATTTTAAATCTGTATTTCTAATGACTGATTGATACATTGAAACAGTTACTATTTGATTTATATGGAATGTAATTATTTCATGTTTCATCACCATCTGGTGATTCTGTCTGGTTAGGTCTATCATAACACTGCTGTTTCCATCCTCTCTGTCTCAAGCTTTCTCCTTTGTAATTTCCAATCTTCACTTCATATACCAACCTTCAGCCGTCTTCTTTCTTGCTTAAATGCCATGATTACTTATTTTTTGTAATACCATGATTAGTTTAAATCATTAGCATTAATTTAATATTAACATCAACTTTTTTAAATAAATTTTTATACACATTGGTATTAAGCGGATGGAATTTTTTTTTATCAGAGATTCTCTTCCCTTTCAGAAACAAACTGGAGTAAATTTACTGAGCAGTTCATATGAAGATGGAAACATTTATTGTAAATTTACACGAGATGTAAAAACAACAGTCGAAGGTAAAATTTTTGATCTTGCTAACGACAAATATTATTTACTTCTTGCTGCAGGTTCTGCCGTTAAATGTAAGTAAAACAATTCTGCCATAATTTTATATAAGTTTACATGAATGGATGAAGCTTTACAGCTTACACAACTAAATAAATTATTTAGATTTAGTTAAGGGCACAAAAATCAATTTTGAATTTTATACTAAATATCACCAGTAAATTTAGAACAAATTCATCATTCCAAAACTTTTTTTTATTATTAATCAACTGTGTTTAGAAGTAATTGATTAACATAAAAGTATGTTACAGTTTTTATAAAAAATTTTTAAAATGACATGCTATCTAAATATATGGAAATGTGCTTCTAGAAGATAAGCAGTGGTGGATTTCTAAATAGCTAGCTAGGCTATAGCCTACAGCGGCAAATCTTCATAGGCGGTAAAGGCAGGCTGCACGGCACCAGCACTAGCCAGTTGTTCAGCTTATAGGCGGCACATCTGTAAATCTGCCTCTGAAGATAAGATCTCTTTGGTATTACAGTGGCATTGTTGACTGTGTACATTGTTGACTGTGTTGTACCAATTATGAAGTGGTTATAAATAGCCTAAATATTTAGCTGAATAGGATCTTTTGATCTCTCTTGTGTTTGGTTTGCTGAATATTTTCATATTCATATATGCTGAGTTCATGGATTTTAAGGTTAATGAATAAAATTATGATTATTATCTTTATATGTATGAGTTAATTTATCTAGGTTGATTCTGATTCTGTTGTGTCTAAATTTCATAAACTTCATTTCTGTGTTGTTCTTGTAATTTCATTCCCTACTACGAACATTACAAAATTTGTTGACTCACAATCTCTCAGTTTTGGTCAATCGACATTGTTACAGAGTAGAATACACCTGCTATATAAATATGACTAAAAGAACGTATGCGGTGACTGAATTTTTAACAGTGTAAAATTTTTGACCACTAGTGACATTCATTGTTATCTAAAAGACATTTATGGTGATGAAACTGTTGACTGAAGTACTGTGATAGGTAGGCTTACATCAGAAGCTGCTAAAGTGAATATTGAGAATAAACCTTGCAGTGATCAACCACTGTGACCGTTGAAAACCAAAAGGAGGTAAAAAATCTCCTTTTGTGCTTCTAAAACATATGCTAAAAGCAGTTTAGAAGACATGAGTGTTGTGTTTCACATTTTATGAAGCCGATAATTCTACAACATGATAATGCTCAGACACACACATAGTTGAGGGTCTTGTGAAGTTTAAATTTTAAATTATTCGATACCTTTCATAACTATAAGATTACAAACAGATTACAAACTGAAAGATGCAGTGAGATCGTGGATCAAGCATTTTCATTGATGGAATGATAAAACCAGTTCACCATTGGGAGAAACACGTAGGTGTAAATGTTGACTACAAGGAAAAATTAACATAAGTTTTGTAACACATAAAATGTACTTCTATGCCACTTTTGTTTCATTTGATTATCTCTTTTCATTTGTGAGTTACAAGTGATTGTACATTAAATTTCTGCCATCCCTTGTAGATAATGCAGCCACCAACATTAATTTATATACTTCTGGGTTGGTGTGTTTATCAGTGTATATTTTATTAGATTGTCATATTATCCGAGAATTTTATTTATGGTTTTAAAAGCAATTTTTATTTTACTAAGGTGTTATTTTATTTATATTTCATTTTTTGGTAATTTTATTTGAATGTTTGATGATGTATCTTAATATTATTCATTCTTGGTTACAAGAAGTGATTTTTATTTTTATCTATTTAGAATATAGATATACACCCAATTACTGCTACTACATTTTTTTTTTATCCTTAATGAATTTAGTGATATGTGGAAAAATCCTGTCCAGGATTTGAAGCAAGAACTTTTCGGATGTCTAAGCGATCCATACTTAGCTAATAATAGGTATTAAGAAAATTTTATTATGTTAAGTTTTTCAGTTTAGTTGTCAATTGATATGGTGATTTGTAAAAGATGATGCAAAATATGTGAAAAATTTGCATGTTTATGTTGTGGATAGTTTTTATTTTTATTTTATACTTCTGTTAGTTGTGTTAATAATTTATATTGGATTTAGTAAGATCGAGAAAACTGAAAGATTTAATGTATTCACATTCTGCAGTGAAATCTAAGCTGGAGTTACAATGACTGTTAATTAAAACAATGCTTGAGTATGTAAATTAGACTATAATGATTGTACCAGATAATAAATTGAGCAGATCAAATATACTAGGATTTATATCCAAAGAAAATGTACTATCATAACTCACAATAAACAATGTAAATTGACTAATAGAAACATATTATTATCTTTTTTTTTCTGGGCGAAAAACGCTTCCACATTATCATTGCCCAGACACGATGTATTTGTTGTATTAAACAAAGATATATCACATCATTATCTATTGCAATTAAATAATAAAATTACCATCTGCTTTATGGCAATTGGCATGAATAACTGAACACACTACAGTAATTCAAATACTTGAATATAAACAAACAGCCCTAAGGAACCGTAAAACATAAGATAACAACATTCCACTATCTCGTAGAATGGTTCGCATGTTAGCCTCTAAGTTAAACTTGCAACATTTGACTGATACAATCTACAAAGATGTGGTGACTATTAGTTGGCAGTTGTAACATACGCAAACAGATACATCTGTTACATCATCAGATATCCACAAGTGAGCCTAGAGTGCCCTATTTGCAGACAGCAAATAATAACCTTCTCTCAACGATTATTTCTGCATGACGAGCTCTACGATGTTTTTCATTAAATGAAGTTTATTGTTAATATTAGCATCTCACTCACTTTGCCACTCATTATGTACCAATCTCTTTAGAAAACAGACAGATCGTACAAAGTGACACGACTGGTGAAAGGAGACTGGAAGCAAGCCTCCTTTGCCACACTATCATTGCGCACATTGCCTGAAATCCCAATTAGGCTGGGGATCCAGCAGAAGCTCACTGTTGAATTACAATGATTCATTTGTGAAATAACACACTGAATCTCATAGACAACCAGGTGTCAGATGTACATGTGTACTACAGACTATCGATCAACTATCTTTCCTGAGAAGAACATGACAATAAGCCCCACAAATGGTGATGAGCAATGAAATCTCCAATTATTAGGCAGGGTAACGGAATATGGGAAAACAGACTGGATAGATCATTCTCACTGATGTTGGAATTTGACAGAAGATATAAGTTGCAGATATTAATATTGAATGGCACCAATATCTTCACTGAGACTGCAGGGAAAAGGTTGTAAGTAAAGTTACCTGCTGGCCAATACTATTTCCTTTAGGAAAACAGCCACATCTCATCCTCTGCCCTCAATTTGATAGTCACAATTTTTGCAAACGTATCTGGAAAAGGGCAGATCATCCTGTGGATAGAGGTGAGTCTCCTGCAAACAAAGTAATAAAGGATTTTCTTCTTTATTAGGATTTCAATATCTTCAAGGCAGGAACAGAGACTAAAAATATTCCACTGAATAATATTTGTAGGCATAACTAATACTTTTTCATATTATACATAAAAATTCTGCGTGCAAATTACATATCAAATACTATTCGGTTTTTCTTTTATGATTTGATGAATTTTAATAAGTGCTCTGCTTCTTCAGGCAGTTCATCTGCCACCACAACCTCATAGAAACCTTGAGATGGTGAATGGGATTTGGAAGCCTGGGAGGATGGAGAGGCTGTTCCAGGCGATAATGTTTTAATAGATCCCTTCACAGGGATCTTGGTTATTTGCTACATTGTTGGTGCAGCAGGAACTTTATGTATTGGTGTAATTATTAATGTGGATTTAGGTTGACCACCATTGGTTTTTCTGGCAGAAGTTACCTCTTGCCAGTACTTAATGCTGAAATAATAGTCATGAGGTGCTATACCTGTTCTGACAAAGTTTCTACCAATTTTGTCAGTTCTTTACATGAAATTTATCTCTCTCTTTTTGTACATTGTTTGAGAGGGGTTGTACAAAAATAATACCAAGTTATATGGGATTCCTCATGCTCAGGAATTTTCTGTATTCCCAATGTGCTACTGAAAAGAACACTTTCAGCTCAGTATAGATCTTTAATGTGGCTCTTTCTTCCTTGTAAAAGGGTCATCTCAAGGTTTTGCACAGGGTAAACCTTTACAGTTTATACACTTTTCTTCCTCAGCACATGTTCTATCATCATCTCCCATATGGCTGCAATGTGCACAAACTTGTTCCTTTTTGCAATCAATTTTGGTATGAACAAATCCCTGACATTGGAACAAATCCGGAGTTTGGTACATACGATCACACACAAACACAAAGATAACCAATCTTTATTCGGTCAGGAATAATTGGACTGGGAAAGGTCAGAACTAGTAATGATGTTGGTACATCAATGCCATTCTCCTTTCTCATTATCCACTGTCGAAGTCTCTTCAAACCCCTGTTTTTCTTGGTTTATTCATGTGGACCAACAACCACTGAAAGATTTTTATTAGGGACTGTCATACGATTCCCACGAGTACCAGCAATATAACGGACCACTCCAGCAGAGTATACGCATACTGGAGCTGGAGCTAAATACAACTGGGTTTGCCCAGGTGGCCAGAGGACATCGTTCAAGACTCACAACATAGACCCATCCACCCATCAGCACAATAGTTTCCACCTTGGGTTACAGTTGTGTATCATAAGGTGTCACAACACCACTGAGTGGAAGTGTAAAAAGAAATTGTGTAGTTGTGTAAGGATATATGTTGTAATCTGTGTAGTGTTCTTGGTGTAGTTTATGTGCATAGTGTAAACTGTTCTGCAGCTCTGTGTGTAGTGTTAAGAAAAGCAGCAGAGATTAGGGCCGTGAGGATGCCAGTTCTCAAAATCTTAAAGAATAAGACTCCCCAATGGGGGGCCCATTTCATAGAAAGTATGTAGTAATGTTGAGTTCATCACTTAATTTGTATGTTTCTATGAAACAGTTTTTCAAGTACATTAAATCTGAAGAAAAAAATATATCATTAATATATTAAACCATTTGACCACACATTTAAGAGTTTCCTATCCCTTCCTAATAGGCACTATCAGTAACAGTCATCTGTAACCCCACCAACAAAGAACCTGTAATAGCTCCAAAAAGCAAACACATTCCTACATATTTAAAATGTAGGAATTTTTAATGTTTTCCAAAATGATTACTGTAAATTTAAAGAAAATTACACACAAAATCAAGTTTTATAATTGACACCAACATCAGTTTCTTTAAAAGAGTGTAAAGACTTCACAATTTTTTCTGGAGGTAAACAATTTCAAAAAGTTGTATGTCTATCAATTGTTTGATTAGAACTGGAAGAGGAAGCCTCTCTCTTTCCTTTTTAGCCTCCAGTAACTACCGTTTAGATAATTCTTCAGAGGATGAATGAGGATGGTATGAGTGTAAATGAAGCGTAGTCTTGTACATTCTCAGTTCGACCATTCCTGAGATGTGTGGTTAATTGAAACCCAACCACCAAAGAACACCGATATCCACGATCTAGTATTCAAATCCGTGTAAAAATAACTGGCTTTACTAGGACTTGAACGCTGTAACTCTCAACTTCCAAATCAGCTGATTTGGGAAGACGCTTTAACCACTAGACCAACCTGGTGGGTTTGGAAGAGGAAGCCTAGTTTCATCAAACAGGTACATCAGCCACTAGTTTGGCTGTGATAAAACAACTAAACAAAAAGCGATTGATAATTCATATAAACACACAGGGTCATCATTCCATTAAACTCCAGTAAAAAAAAATGTTTTCTTTGCTGAATATCATATATAATGTGTCAGCTTGCTGCCACAAATGGAATCGGGGCAGCTGACTCAATTCCAATGGCATTTGTTCAATGAAGAAGGAAGAAAGGATCAGGAAAGAGAAAGGGACAATCAACACTCAGAGGTTTGCTTCTGATTACAGCAGTTTACTGTCTTGCTCAGGATATATATCAGGGTATATTTTTACACATTTATGATGATATATATTTAATTGTACTCATAGACCATTTTCATCAACATAATACTGTATTTTACTGGATGGTTATATAATACTACAAAGCAAAAAAAATAGCTAAGCAAAGTAAAAAATACTACAAAAAAATAATACTGCATACTAAGAAGCAGATTTTTTAGTTAGCAATGAATATAGAGTACAATAAAATCCTTCTTCTTAACAGCATTTTACCTACAACTTTTACTTGCATATTTATTTCATGTTGCCAATTACCTAAAGTTTGATGTTCAGTATTGTTGTGTCGTGAATTTGTATGAAAACAGCTTTGCCTCAATTTGAATAGTTCTTTTATTTGGTATACAAGGTCTGCAAATAAAGTAATGAGACTAGTAATCATATGGTTATATGAACAGCTGATTTACATTAGGTATTAATATTTTTAGTCTATTGTTGCCACCTGAGACATAAACAAAGTTTTTGTGAAACAGGTTTTTGTTGTGCATTAAAAAATGAGTGATACTAATTACGAGCAATGTTATGCAATCAATTTTTCTGTTAAACTTGGTGAGAATGCTACTGAAAATTTTTCAAAATTTAAAAGAGCATTTGGTGATGATGCTGTGTCACGAGCCCAAGTTTTTAGGTGATTTAAAGCATTTTCAAATGGCTGGGAATCAGTTGCGACGATCCATGCTCTGGAAGACCGTTAATGTCAAAAAGTGACAACAATGTTGAATGAATCAGAGATTTTTAGAGTTTATATCTACAGGACAGACTGTAAATCAATATGTTTACCAAGAAATTCTTGAAAGACTGTGAAAAAGAATTGCCCACGTGAGACCAGCCATCAAAGCCAATTGGATGCTGCATCATGACAATGCACCTTGTCACACTGCACTCTCAATTAATGAGTTTTTGGCAAAGAAAAACATTCCTGTAGTTCCTCAAACAACTTATTCATCTGCCTTGAGTCCCTGTGATTTTTTCCTGTTCCCAAAAGAGACCATTTTGGAATAGTAGAAAACATGAAAAAAATATAACCGACCATCTGAAGGACATTCTGATTTCTGAGTTCCAACACTGCTATGAGGAATAGAAAAACCATTTGAAGAGTTGCATGGCTTCCCAAGGTAACTATTTCGAAGGTGATAGAGTCCATGTACAATTGGATTGTAAATAAAAAGTTTTTCTGAAGCAGTCTCATTACTTTATTTACAGACCTCGTATGTCCATTCTTTCCATTATATGCTAATCATTTAATCAAAAATATGTTAGTGAATGTAAAATTATTGCATATTAGCATACCATAGAAATTTACCATTTCCATATCTATTGGAATGAAGATTATATTCAGCCCTACAAATGACACCTTCATTCTATTCAACATAGAAATTAACTGATAATAGATAATATTACTGTCAAAGATAGCAACTATGAATAATGTCCCTTGTTCAGATCCTTTAGATGCTTCGCAGTCATAAGAAATAATGAGGCAGAAAATGTAAAGCAATAAAATGTAAAATATATATTTTTTAAATGATAAAATAAGAAGAACAAATATTCTTGCAATCTCTATGTTCCTTGTGAATTCTAATCTTTGTGTTATAGTTTTATATTCTCTTTTTTCTTAACTAAAATATTTTGTATATTATGACCCACCAACTTACAGCAACAAACAAATTAATCTGAAAACAGATGTTATTTGATAAAAAGTAAGTTATTTAGAAATGAAATCATACAAGTACAATTGTGAATATCTAGTATTTAATATGTTTATCCTCCTCCTCTTAATCACTTTATTCCTCCTTTATTCTTAATCACTTCATGTACCATATACAAGATTTGGCATCGATTCAACAAGTGTACTATACATTTTTATGATTTCTTCATCATGAAATTGTACCAATATTATTGCTTTAATGAGGTCGATGTTTGTGGCAAAATTTATTTTTGAGAATTTGGTTTTGACTATTGCCCAAAAAATTACAACTGGGTTTATGTCTGGGGAGTTGCATGGCCACAGGAGCACTAATGTTTTGTTCTTCAAAAACGTTTTCTATTTTTTTGGCAGTATGACATGGCATCAAATCTTGTTAGAGCATTCTGTTGCCTTGTGAGAATTTTTTTTTTAAAGTTGGTTCACAACCTTTCCTTCAGAATCTTAATATATCCATTACTTTTCAACAGACCATCTACTGGAAGTAATGAACAAGGGCCTTTATATGTGAAACAACCTCAAAACATTTTTTCTGGGGATGTTTAACTGATTGTTGAATATAAGCTGGTGATGTATTTTCATCTGAGCTTTTCAAACATATGAAACCCTTTGCCTCTGAACATAGAAATGTACCTCGGAAAATGTGACAATTTTCCAATCTTCTTGGATGTGTCTCTAGCATATTCTTTGGCCCACAAGAGCCTTTTTTGCACATTGCTGATGTTAAAAGCTCCTTTTTAGCTGGCCAGCAAGCTTTCCATCCAACTGCAAGAAGTCAGTGTCTTAACAGTTTTCATGTGTAAATTTGTTCCACTGGCTGCTAATTCTTGATTTAAGTCCAGAGCAGATAATTTTGGATCAAGTTTACTTTTTCTCACTAATAACCGATTCTGTGTTGGAGTACATTTTTTTTTATGGCCACATTTGCCTTTCCTTTGAGGTGAAAAGAAACCAATTTCTTTAAATTGTTTTAAAATAACACTCACTATTCCTAATCCAACACCACATTCAGAAGCTATTAGTTGTTGAGGCTTACTGGTTTGCTCAAAAGAAGATACAATTTTTGAACACTTTCTTAGAGTTATGTCCACTATTTTATATTCAAAACACATAGAGCAAAAAATACAAAACACCATTTATAATACGGAAATTGCTAAATAACCATAGAAATAAAAAAAATTCCCTATATTCAAATTAATTTGCACACAATTGTAGTTCTTTTTATGAAAAAAATTTGTACAAGATTCTTTTTCTTTCAATTTCAGCTTTAGAACCTTTTTAATTTTTAACGTACATTTCTTACTAACCCAAATTACTCTCAGAATTTCTTTCAATTTACATTTTAATACCTTTTAGTCTTTGCCTTTGCCTTCCTGACTTTACTACTACCATTGTTTTTCACTGCCACTAACATTGGTCACCATGTATGCTGCATTAACCTTTTTTTTTTTTTAGAATTTAAATGTTAATTTAAAAATATGCTAGCAAGTCTTTTGTCAGATCATGCATGTCCTTTCCTTGCATGAAAGATGTGTTTATTTGTATTGACCTAATTTCTTATTAAAAACAAAGAAAGTAGTTTGGGCTACTGTTATTCCTTACATAAGTATTTTTTTGCTTTCTCTTTTGAAAAGATATTATTGATAATTTTAATAGTAATAATAATCTAGTCCTTCTTCTAATAAGTTATTGATTTCAAATTCCCAAAATCACTTTTCTGAATTTTTAAAGTATAAGGAGAAAAATTACACTAGAAACACTTTCTAATATCAATCTTTAGAAAATAATTTAGTTAGGAAATCTATCACAGATCATAAAATTAATTTTTATAATCACTAATAAAATGGATATTAAAGCATTCAAAGATTATTCAATAGAAAGCAAAAAATTAGGTTTTATCCAGTGTTCCATTGTTATATATAATTCACTATCATGTATTAAAAATTTACATTATAGATAAATAAGTATTCTTACTTATGTCGATAACTGTTTGTATCTTTGCATTTATTACTGTATGTTCTTCTTTACGTATTGCAGCTGAGCATGTCAGATATCATGATATTTTTGCAACATCAAGTGGTCAGCTTAAGGCTTTATCAGATGTAGGATCATTTGGAGCTGCTTCTAAATTATATATACGTCTTCATGGTGCTTTTATGATAGCTGCATGGATTGGTTTTGCCAGTTTAGGAATTGTATTAGCTCGTTATTTTAAGCAAACATGGGTAGGAGTTTCACATTGTGGCAAAGATGTTTGGTTTGCTGTAAGTATATAACAAATTTTAATTTTCAATAATTTATAGTACATTTGGTTGTTTAGTGAATAGTAAAGTGGTGATATGTTTATGGGAAAATGAAGTCTTATTTTTCTTACTGGGCAAGTGCCAAATGGTAATTGAATTTAAATGTATCAGTTATTATTTATATATATCTCAATGTATTTAAAGAAAATAGTAAAAAATATTTAAGAAAATCAAAGCAGAAAGTGAATATTCTTTTTCTGCATGAAAGATGTGCTTGTATTGACCTATTCCTTATTAAAAACAAAGAAAGTAATATGGGCTTCCCCTTAGCTGGCATCGTATTCTAAACATTAAATTCTGATGTTAGAAGGATTAAATGTGTACCATTGAATATAAAATTCACAAATAATTCTAACAATGACTGACAGATAGTGTAGAAGAGGCAAACGCTTATAAGATACCAGTTTGTTGTAATGCACTAATGGAAATGTAAATACCAGACAATGAACTTGTAATCCACATAAATTGCATACATTAAAAAGAAATCACAGCATACATGTTTAAATATCTATCCCAGTATTTCTTATTGCTGTGAAGCACTGAAGTACAAATGCCATTAATCAGTGTAACTTTCTGTGAAAGTAATGATGTTCATCAGAGTTAGAGTAGACAGATAATATTACTGATAAAAAGAGTAAAAGCACAGCTTATAAGGCTGAACAGCACCTGCATTTCAGAAGATTTTGCTGTGCTGATATTCAAATGACAGAAAATGGCAACAGGAAAACTTTTCATTTTTATTTTCCCTAGATATTCTGGTCCTTTTTACCAACTATACATGAGAATGATTTTCACGAGTGACTTATATGTAAAGTCATCTACAACCTTTAGATATTAAACTTATATCCCAGTAACATTACTGAAAAAAATTGTAAAACCTTTTACACTATACGAGTATAACAATATATTTTATATTTATATTGACAAAATAGAAGGACTTTTAATACTACATATTATGAATATCATAATTCTAAAAATGGAATAATGTTCACTCTAATAAAGGTGAACGCTTAATTCAAAGTGAATGTATAATTTTTACTGATAATAATTTACAGATAGTGAGAATAATTTACAGATAATAATAATAGCAATGAATTATAATACTTTGATAAAGTCTGCATTATTCACACAGATTAATTCAAATTCATGTATCATAAAAATAAACAAGAAGATGAGAGTTTGCTTAAAGGCCAACATTGTTAAAGTTGTTAAGAAATGAATTTTTTAATTGACCTTTATTCATCAAGAACACCACAGAAAAGTTTTATTCTTGAATAAACATTTGTTTATTATTTTCTGGTAACATAAATACAAACGTATTTTAAACATAAATATTTATAACTGAAAAATGAAGTACAATGATGTATTATTTTTGGGAATTATCTTTTACTTATTTTTTGGGGGTATTAAATGGATCAAAATGAATATTGATACTAAATTGGGTAAACAGTATTTTGTAACAAATAAAGGTTGTTTTATTTTTTTGGGAGAAAAATGCTTACATTATCATTACCTGGTAAAAAATATTATAGAAAAGCCCCCTTTTCAGATATTAAGAAGTTAATAAAATAAGTTTAAAACTAAGATAATAATAGTATTGAAACTAAAATAATAAAAGAAACGTAACCATTAGGATAAAATATTCAACACGAATAATAAAATAAGATCAAAATTTATGGTTGCTTAACATTAAATTTTACTAAGTAAATTGATTTTTCTTAGAAGTAACAATACCCGGTCTAGTACATTCTTATTATTTCCTAGGATGAGATGCATGTCTCTCAGTAATTTGAATTTGCGACATATGGCCGCATAATATATGCAGTCCACAAGGATATAGTGCTTAGTTAAGTGGCAGTCACATTGTATACACAGAGTTGCATTTTCTGCTGAAATCAGGTATCCATGAGTAGTTCTGGTATGTCCTAATCATAATCAACACAGGAACACTTTCTCTCAGCTGGTGAATTTTTCTGCATGAAGAGTTCCATGGTAACACTGTATCTTTGATGTGCCAAGTTTATTATTAACTGTAGCAGTCACCTTCTTTGAAGAGTATGTTTAATAGAATTAATAAAGTCTGTAATAAAGTAAGTGGTGAAAGATGGTTGGCTACATGGATCTTTAGCAGCGGAATCCGCATGTTCATTACCCAGGAATACAACATGGCTAGGGATCCAGAAAAAATTTACTTGTGTGTTATGACGATTCAACTCAGTGAATGTATTAGAAATTTCGTGACAATAAGATGTCTAGAATAAAATCTTCTAAAGCTTAGAGTTTACTACACGAATTGCTACAGAATTATTGAATTACCAAAAATTAAATTTTATTAACCTTATTGTAATTAATTTATTTTTATTTAATCTAAATATAAATTTTTGCTTAAAAGAACAAACAGGAATTTACCAAATAATACTAACAGTAAATAACTTTTTTGTACTTTTATACCAGTTTACATATGAGTTCAGTTTTTTCATGTTTTTTTTTCCAGTGGCACAGATTTTTCATGATACTGACTTGGTTACTTACCATAGCTGGATTTGTATTAATATTCGTTGAGATAGGTGAATGGGTACAAGGAAGCAGCCAGACACATGCAATACTTGGTGTTGTGGCTAGTGTGCTTTGCTTTATCCAACCTTTCATGGCAGCTTTCAGGCCTCATCCTGGTGGTAGAAGACGACCACTTTTCAATTGGCTTCATTGGCTTGTTGGAAATACTGCACATATTTTTGCAAGTAAGTATAATGTGAATTTTTAAAAATTGTGCTTTGTCTTTAAGATAATGATAAATTAAAACAAAAAAATAATTAATACTGCAAATAATATGGCATACAGCTCATAAAAATTATTTTAAAGTAGCCTCCAATGAACCACACTACATGTGTGGATTAATCATTGATTTGGCAAATCTTGTACATAAAAGGAAATTTTCCAAGGACTTGGATTTCAAATAAGAATTTTTTGGGAAATTATGTGTAAATTTAATATACTAAAAATTGTTATCTACTATTTTTCTATTGTTCTATTTCCATTAAGCATTTTTTTACTTGATCATAACTTGAGATTTTAAATAATACAAAGAAAATACTTAAGTATTTACTTATTTAAATACTTAAATGCTTATTTTGCACTACTGCTAACAACTTTCACAACGGTCTACTTTCAATAACATTTGTTATTAATAAAAACGAACTATAATTTAAGTTATTACGACATTTAAATTAAAATATTCTTAAATATTTTAAATGAACAGTATCTATTAATATATTAGTAATTTTCATACACTGAAAAAAAATGTATATTTACAACTCTAACCCACCAATTCTTCTGTTATATACAGTATTATTTTATGTTAAAAATTGTTTAACATAAAATAGTGTAAGTTTTCAAAATTAGAATAAACATTTTCAATGCTCTAAAACAATAATACTCCTAACATTTCTCATAATTTTCAAAAACTGGGAGAAACCCTTTCCAAATTGGAATGGAGAGCAGAAAAACACACAAATCAAGGATATCCTGCTTAATTAGGGAGCGTTAACAAGTCTGCAAAGACGATTCAGTATATAAGTGAATAACCAGAAATGGTAATTCAAGATTGTTATTTTCTCTTTTACAAGTCTGTGTAGTTGAATTTTGTCATAGAATTTGAAACTATCTCTGCTGTTTCAATAATTTTGTTTGCTGAGCAATTTTTCTAAATAAATGAAAAGTAATATATTTCATTACATGTAAAGTTCAAAGAATAATTGGGTTTCAAAATATAAAAAGAATATTCTAGTTTGTAACAAAAATTTGCCTTAATTTTATTTTCTAAACCAGTGGTTCCTAAACATTTTTGACTTTCAGCACCCTTGATGAATCAAGATTTTCCCAAGGTGCCCTATGTAAAATTCTAACAAGTACACTTTGCAAAATAGCCAATAATTTTTTGCAAAGGTTAGGTAAAAAAATGCATTTTAGATCACAAAAAAATAAAATTCAACTAATTATAATAATTAATGGGATGGATAAGCTCGCTAATCACCACATATTTTCTCAACTTGTGTTACTGAATTGGACACAACCATCCTCATTTCCTTATTCACATTGATTTTTGTGCCATACTTAAATTTTATCACCAAAAACCCAGCTTTGCAAAAACAAGAAATCGCAAATGGAATTAAAATTTTCTGAGCTTTACCACTTAGGAGTGGATATTCATTTTTTACTGACATCCAAAATTAAGTTACAGTAATTCCAGGCTCTAATTTTGTTTTCAACATATTGTCACAAGACAACAGATATTTCTTCTTCTGCAACAGTAAATTTAGATTGAGCAATGGAATTTAACAGAAGTTGAATCCATGTAATTTTATCAATATTATCATTTGAAAATATTTCTCAAAATTGTTATAAGCGTCTTCAAAAATGAATTTCATACCTCAAGAGAATTCAGTTCCATTGGAGGTCAAAAAATGTAAATGTCTTGTTCCAGTTCAAACGTACAAGGCAACACACTACCACCAAAAAAGCCATTATGAAGGGCTGTACTGCAACAAAGACATGTATTCAGATTCCACATTCTCTTACAGTTTTTGAAGATCTTTGCTTTAGTTTTTGTAGTTTATTGAACTTCCTATTTATTCTAAGGTCTGATTCAATACAGAACTCGGATATTTTGATCTGTGCTTCCCTGTGAATAACACAGTAGATCCTTTCCTTTTAATTTTCCAATTAGCTGATCATTTAGGTCCTTTGCTATGAGCTGTATTTTGTGACTAATGGTGTTATTGGTCAAAAGTACTTTTGAACGTAGCTTCCCAGCAAGCTCACTGATCATAATGTTTACCACATCTACATCAACTGGTAGAATGAGTTCTTCTGCAATTGTTTGAGGCTTCTTACATTTTTTAATTCAATGGCTTCCTTGTAAGATGCTAGCAAAGCAATGTTTGGTATTGATGCCTGCTTATAAAAACTATTCTTTTGTTTATTTAATTTTTTTAGTTTCTTGCTAAAGTAGTCACAATTTCCTAACTACACTGGGGCGAGTGGTTTTTAAATGGTGTTTCAACTTACTTTGTACATGCTATCTGGTGCCGAAACTTTCATACACAAAACATACTGTGGTTTCACTTCGTCACTGATGTCTGTCAACATAAACAAAGTCCAAATAGCTGTTACTTATTTTTAATTTTTACACTCTTGCTACTGGTTGACGATATGCCCTCTTTATTTTCACTCTCACAATACTTATTGCTGTTGAGTAAAAATCAATGCATTTTTAAAAATTGATATGAAAAACTACTTTAAAAACTTAACTTTACTTGATCACAACAATATTTGATTGATACAATCTCCAAAAACTAACGGAACAATTAAAACTGTGTAAAATCCACATTTATTTATATATGAATACAAGGTATCAGAATATTTGAGAAACTACTAAACAATCAAGATACTAGTGTCCACAATCTGTAACTAAGCGGTTTGCACCAGCTCATCTAGATATCATGTCCTATGACATTAAATTGAAAAGGAAATAAAATTATTAAAATTGTATAATGCAGTGCACCTGTAAGGAAGCTGAGACATACAGTTTAGGAGCCACTGTTCTAATCATTCATTCATTTTCCTTCTGATGGTTTCCATTACCTTAGCAGTATTGGGCATTTAATATTTTAAAATTAAATAATAACTTACATAATAAAGTGTTAAAATCTAAATTCTACAAAGCTTAAAATATACAGTATAATTTTACTGCACTAAAATTATAATGAATCATTTGCTGTGATCAAGTGTATATTACCAACTTTTAGATGGTTGGAAGTTTAGATATACATTTCTTTGATGAGATTGTACAGCAGAATATTTAATTTAGAGAATATAATATTTTCTTTATTATGTTTTAAAAATTTCTTGTAAAGTATTAATGATATTGAACATTTTATTTCAGTTGTAGCAATATTTTTAGCTGTGCAACTAAAGAAAGCAGAGCTTCCAGATTGGATGGATTGGATATTAGTTGCTTTTGTTGCATTTTATGTACTAGTACATCTAATATTATCAGTGAGTATATGTATATATATTTTAATTAGCAATTATTTTTTATTAAAAAAAGCTGTCAATATCTTTTAATAACATACAAAGTTTATTGACTGAAGTTTTAAGTCTTGAATGTTTCCATTTTATAAAAAATAATGATCAGGAAAAAATCCTCAGGTATACTGCAGTTTCAATAAACTACTGTATGGTGTTAACTAAATTAAAATCCATTTGTAGTAAATAATTTTATTTGACAATAACTGCTGGATTTATTGAGTAATATTTTATAAAACTATCCCAATCTTTACCAATTCTATTTGCTACCTATTGAACTCTTAAGAGACAGGATTTACGTGAAGGTGCAGAATTTTCTGAATAACCAGCATTATTAAATTATTTAATTCACAATAGAATAATAAATTAATCAGTATGTAATATTATTATACATTTAATTTGTATAATTATAATGCTATATTGCAGTAGCTACATTAATTTGGCAAAATATCACAATTTGTTTTTTAATAAATATTTTTATTTCACTTCCTAAATGAAATTAAGCTCAAATTATCTTTTAAATGATTTTTAATACTACTTATTTAAGAGTAACAAGTAATTTAAGTTTAAAATTACATTTAATAATAAGCATGATTAGTTTGAATGAATAATTTATCTTTTATTTTTAAAAACTATACTTCTAAACTTAATAAAAAGATTATAATAAGTAACTGTTTACTTTTTGTTTTCAACAAACTGCATTTCTCATTGAAAAGATTACCAGCATTTTTTTGTTTTTAGCAAACTTTCTCTCCGGTCAATAGCCTGCTGGCTGATGGCTAGTATCAGCTTGCAACTAGCAATTCCAACTGAATATTGCTTTTTCACTTCAGTTTCTAGAAATTACTTGCAGTTCACTTGAATGGACAACCATTCCTTATAGGTTATTGGTTAAAATTTTCCCTGTAATTATATCTAAAATGAAATACCCTACCTATTATTATTAATTGATAAGTTTAAAATGGTTTTCTGTCAAAAACATTTAATATAGCATAACAGATTAGAAGTACCATGTAATTTTTTATTGTAATAAAAATTAAACTGATCTTTGTGAATAAGGACACTAAACTAGGCTTGCCATATATCTGACATTGAGCTGGACTATTTGTTATCAAAATATCCAGATTTCAAAATAAATTACATATTTCAACTCATGCTTTACTTGTGTAACACAAAGAAATAAATTTTTCTTTGTTTTACTAACATGTTTATTCAACAAAATTGACTACCATAAAATGTTGTGTTAATTCAGCTATCAAAAAAGAATTATATGTGATAAATACATAATACACAATGGCTTAAATAAAATTATAATAATAATAACAAATATCACCAAACATTGTGAGCTTTTTAAAAATTAATTATCAGAAAGCTTTCTTTATTTACTTTGGTGTCCTTTTCTAGCATATCTGGGATTTATTTTTAAAACTTTTACAAATTTTTCCATAGCAAACCTAACTGGATCAATTGTTGAAAGGATAGATACAAAATCAGCTGAAAAGCATTGTTAAAATTTTTTGAATACATAGGAGAGGATGAAAAATAAACAGTAAGATTAGATAGTGCTAGAAAACAAATTAAACCTTAAAGTGACTATATTTTACATTGTATTAAGCGCAATTAAGTAGCTTTTCTGACAATGCTTCATGATTAGAAAGTTGCTATATGCACACATTTTCAGATACCTTCAAAACACATTAGTTATTATTAGAAACTTAATTCTGCAGTTTTTTGAACAGTTTATATGACAATGTTCACATTGCTTATAAACATATGAAGCAGACATATTAACAATAAGCTGCTTAGCTATACATAGAAGATTTTCTTAAATTTTGGATTGTGTAATCAAAATTCACATCATTCTTGTGACTTCAATATTTAAAAATTATTTTTGGTTGTCTGTTGCTTGTTTATACATCCCTAGTTTGTTTCTGTTTTAACCAGGATTAAGTCACGAGTTAGTTTGTTATTTCTTGGCAAAAATAATTTTTGACATCCTTGTACATTTTATCAAAAACTTATAAAACAAATTAACATGTAGAATTTATAATTTTTTTCTTTGAATACTTTTTGAAATTTTGCACAATGATTCTGTTTATTTCTTGTGAAAAGGTCGTTTTTGTTTGTAAGTAAAACTCATTTTTAGGATTTACGTGGTTTTAGTTTTTAGGAAGCACCACAAGTAAAAGTTTTACTTTTAATCTTGGTCTAGTTTAGCTAAAATTGGGTTTTTTGGTTAGATTTATCACAATTATATGCAGCACACTGCATTTTCATTCTCATAGAAAATAGTGTTTATTATTATGTTGTCAAAATAATTATAATACAATATAATTTAATTTTAATAATTTTGAGTAATCTCTATTGCAATTTGATCCACTCTTTATTCTTCTTGTGGTTTTGAATCACTAAAACAGAACATTTTGGGAATTCACTTGAAACATGAGTCTATTTCATAAGTCAGTCACATTTTGTGTGTTTTTACATTTCACATTAATTTATCATACGTTTTTTACATATAAGTTAATTTATTTTTATTTTTATTATGTATAAATAAGTTAAATTTTATACTTATATATATATATTTTTTTAAATATCTATTTAAAATGATATACATATCCTTAAATCACATTAGATTTTTAAAAACCTTAAAAACCACTCCTTGTTTACTACACTGAGAGTTATAATGCAATTATTTAAGACAAATGTAATGAAAAATTCACTAAGTTAAAGTTTAAAATAAGATGTTGGAAACTGAAATTTAAAACTATTATAACTGCATTCTTCAACATCTCTTTTTAATTTATGAATTTTTTTATATAAGATGAAATGAATCAAGGATTACACACAAGATTTCTGTACAATCTTTGTGCAAAGATTATAGACTTTTGTGTATCATCCTAAAAAATGCTTTTGTCTCATTTTCTAAATCTTTAAAGTATACTTTTCCCCCACTCCTTACTCTGCTCAAATGGCTCTGATTCATATTAAACTTCATGAAATGGGCAAATACAAATTTAGTATAATTTATAGATCAATGAAACTGAAAATAATCCTCGACTTTACTTCAAGCATCTTCATTTTTATTTAAGTTATAGATATCATATTACATTGCAATAAATGCAAATTTTATTTTTTAGTTATTTGGCTGTATAAGTGAAAGACAAGGTGCCAAAAGAATTAATGCATTCCCTATGAATGACATGCATACAAGTAGAAGTCCTTTAAACAACATGGATAGGAAGAGAGACGGAGTGGTAAGTAAATTATCATTGATCAATAATTAATATTTAAGATTCTTTTTACCCAAAGAACTAAATTGCCATTAAAATAGGCTTTATACTTGACACACTACAAATTGTCTGTAAATAGTACATCCATAAAGAAGAGATTGAACTCATTAAATTATACAGTTAGCTGTATAGTCTTGACAACAATTTATTCTCTTTTAAACACAGATAATTTCTCAAAAACTTTTATCATAAAATCCATATAACATTCTGACCTGCTAAAATAACAAACTTAACTGCATAATAATAAAAATAGCAATAGTCAAAAGCTCAGAAGTGTTGTATCAAGTACTTTTGACATATTTATTACATTCAAGTTTCAGATCAAGGAAAAAGAATTTTCAGTAGACACAACAAAAAATATTTTCATATTTATTTTCTCATATAAAACCTTTCCTTCCACCCTTTTTTTATTACAAACTAATATTACAAGGGTCATTTGGAAAGTTCTTGCACTGATACAGAGGTAGTGCAAATATGACCAAATGATTACCATATCTATCAAATATAATTTTTTAGATGATGTGCTGTGAAGTTTTGCAACATGCAACAGTTGCATTTGCATGCAATGTTGCTTGTTTGCGTCGATCAAGTTTTGACATGAAAAATGATAAAACTGATGTTCGAGTTGCTATAAGTAGCTGTTTTAAAAAGTTTAATCTCAACAGATATACAAAAAGAGTTAGATTCCATTTAAAGGATTCTTCTCTTTTGTTTTCGATGGTAAAAATGTGGGCTGCTGAATTTAAAAACATGGTAATACATCCATCCAAGATGATCAATGCTTACGATGCCCATAAACTGCTGCTACAATTAATGAAATCTTATAAAAATTCACAATTTCATAATAAACGATCTTTAAACTAAGTGTATGTAAACCTGCTACACATCTTGACAGAACACAGCCACTTCTTTTATATGATGTTTTGTACGAGGCATATTCATAAAGTCAGGGCCGTCAGCTTAAATTTAAATATTAGCAAGTCTGAACACAGTTTCATGTATGCAGGGTCACCTACTGGCTGTTTATGAAGTCACTGCTGTTGTTTTGATTCAGTAATCAATTGCCTGCAGGTAAATGCAGATCACAATGTCCGCGACAATCATTTCTCTTGTCTGTTGTGAAGTGTGCACTGTTATTCAATTTTTATGTGCAAAAATATCTTCAGCTTCTGAAATTCATCAGTTGTGTGTGGTATGGACCTACAGTAATGAGTGAAGGAGTTTGACAATGGTGTCAAGACTTTAAAAATGACTGCAGAAATGTGCATGACGAAGAGTGAGTGGCAGGCCCAGTATTCAGACCAACGAAATCGTTGAATAAGTAAACTGAAAACTGCAATGTAATCTGCGATTAATGATTATTGCTCTGGCTGATGAATTTCTGCATGTTGGATGCACCTCTATCTACATGATTATCATAAAAAAGCTTGGATATCACAAATTGTGTACAAAATGGGTGCCAAAAATGCTCACTGACCAACACAAGTAGCAAAGAATGTGCAGTGGATGAGCGCTTTTGGACAGCTATCGATAAGATGACTTGTTTTCCCGCATTGTTACGGGCGATGGGACGTGGATATCCTACACAGAACCGAAACAATGGTCAATGCAGTGGTGCCATTCAAGTTCCCTAAAACCGAAAGTGTTTAAGCAGTCTTTATACTCGAGTCGAAAAATGTTGGCTATCATTTTTTTGGGATGTAAAGGGCATCATTTTGGTTGATTCCATGGAATGTGGATCAATAATTACAGTTCATAACTGTAATACTGCATAACTATATACTGCAAAACACTCACCAAACTAAGGCGTGCAATCCAAAAAAAAATCTACACTGTGAGAAACTGTTGTCCAGTGTAATTTTCCTTCACGACAACACACGTCCTCACACTGTTGTCTTAACCAAGAAGAAGATTCAAGATTTTCATTCGGAACTTTTTGACCATCCTCCATATAGTCCCGATCTTGCATCAGTGACTGCTTCCTCTTCACGCATTTGAAAAAGTGGCTTGGGGGATAACGGCTTCAAAGTAACGAGGAACTCAAGACTGCCATTGTCAACTGGTTCAATTCCCAGGTGGCAAACTCCTATGCAGAGGGGTTAAAGAAACTGGTGCAGCGTTACGAAAAGTGCTTAGAATTGAACGGTGATTATGTGGTAAAGTAAAGTAGATATGTAGTAAACTAAAACTAAAAGTAAAAACCCTTTTCTCATGAGTTAAATTTTTTTTAATGACAAAAAGTCCTTACTTTGTGAATATACCTCATATATAAAAAAGCTTTCCACTTGGTGGGTGCTACATCTGACTGGCATGGGTGTTTAGACTTATTTATGTGCAATTCTGCTGAGATTCTTTGATATTTTATAATGGTTGATGAAACGAGGATTCATCATTACATGCCAAAGACCAAACAAACCAGAGTCCAAACAGTGAGTGAAGGCAGATGAAAGTTTTCTAAACAAGGCAAAACAGATTCCAGATGCAGGAAAAGTTATGGCTACAGTTTTTTCAGGATTCTCACAGTGTGGTGCTCATATACTATCTGGAAAAAGAGAGGACCATCATAATGGGGTATTATACTTCACTACTGTACTGATTGAAAGTGCTATTATGGCTAAATATCCACTTCTAACAAAAAAGAAAGTGCTCTTTCATAGTGAAAACTATACAAGCAGATTCTAGTGTTATAAATTGCTCAGTCATTCTAAAGGGGGCAAAATATAGGCTGATAAAAATGTCAGATTTGGGAACAACCTTTCACATTAACAAACAACATTGATGTATTTATGCTATGGTTTGTGAAAACTTGCCACTATTGTCTAAGAGACTGCTGAGGAAGTGGGAATCAGCAACAATGGGTATGCCATGGAATTTTATCATTATTAATCATTAATTAATATGTTAATTCATTATTAATCATGAATTAATTTTATTAATATGAATCATATATCCAGAAAATATGTGTAACATTTTCTGACGGATAATCAGAAGAAAGAGATTTGTGTTAACATCAGCCAAAACTTTCTTGACTGTGCCAATGCACACAAAAACCTTATGAAAAACATTATAGCAGGAGGTGAAAATTGGGGTTTAGGGCTATGATTTGGAAACTAAGAAAAAATTGTCATAATGAGTGGGGAAAAATTCATCCTAACAAAAAAAAACCTGCATGTCTATAAAAAAAATGAAGATATGTTAGTAATTTTTTTTTACTAGAAAGACCTGCTTCACTGTGAATTTGTTCCATGTTGTCAGACTATAAATGAGGGGTTCTAAATTCAAGTTTTAGAGTGTTTCTGAGATGCTGAATGCAGAAAAACCTGAGCTGTGAGAAAATCTGAGTTGGATGTTGCACCTTGACAATGCAATATTGTGCTTCAGCTACCCTACTCTCAAACTTTGACACCAACGGAGTTTTCTAGTTTCCTAAATTGAAGATAACCTTAAAATGTGGTTGTTTCAAAACCATAAACAAGGAAAATATGATACAACAATGCATGCATCCCAAAAAATGGACGAGATGTATCAAACATGAAAGAAATGTTGGTAAGACTATACTGCCAGCAATGGAGATTAAAGGGTTCAAGGCTATATAAAGTTGTAAATAAATTAATAATCTTCATCACATAAGTTTGTCCTTTTTCTTAACATATCTTATATTATGTAATTTTTATTAGTTATGTAGTCTTTAGTAAATGTTTATATAAATCATCATTTACTTCAGTAATCTTGAGTATGAATTGAAACACTTTCATTTGCTCCCACCCACTTTTGGACTACTGTTTGATCTCTAGAATGTAATGATGAATGTTTGATACTTGTTTCATCTATTATTATAAAACACCAAAGAATCTAAACGGAATCGTGTATTAATCAGTCTAAACACCCTTGTCAATTGTATCCATTTTAGGTTGACTGTAAACAAATGTGACACCCATCATGCAGAAAATGTTTTCATATCCAAAACAGCATGAAAAATGAAGTGGAAATGTTCTATCAAGATGTTTGCAATGTCAGTAGGCTTGCATACCTTCAGTAGACGATTATTTATTACACCACTGATATTTTGTAAGGATTCATCAGTTGCTCATACAAATTCTCACAAATGACTTAATGAACATTTTATAGAATCTGGAGCAAAATTTAACACAAATATGTTTAGAATTTTTTATTTATACCTCGTTAAAAATCTGACATTAATGATTACAAGAGTACATGACACTCCAAATGTTTTAGCTCAAAGACTAATAATGGTAGCATGAAATGTTAAATGGTATTGTGTTTTTGAAAGTTGTAACTAGCCAACAGCACTCATGGAACATGTTCTGCACACAGGTGGATGCATTGTTACAAAAGTTTTGGTTTATCTTTTACATACACTGAGTAGGTAGTTTTAATTACACCAAAATGAAGAACTAAACAAGATAAAGCACATACCATAAGGCTACAAGTTAGAGAAGTTAGTATTTATGTTATATGTTATGTTACAAAAGATATATATATATATATATATATATAAAACCAGAGACACATCAAGTAATAAAAAAGAAGGCTAAGTGAAAAGTGGTAAATCAGTTAAATCAAGAAATCAATTAAGATTAGGTTAATTATTCTTGGTAGATTAAATAAGTAATAAGTACTTTAAACTATGTCTAATTAAAATTTAATTTTGTTACAGTATTCTGGCTTCCGAAAATTCATACTTTTTCTTCACTTTGTAGTAATTATTGCTTTATCAACTGTACTTATTTTGATTGTGGTGCTAGCACCGATTGAAAGACAATGGACCTCATTACAAAATAAGTGGAACATGTAATTATAATATTATAAGTACAACTAGGCTAGTTTTTTTTATATTATATTAAAATATGTAAATATTAATTAAACATAGAATGAAAGAGATTGTATCAGGCGTATATTTCATTCCTTTTCATATACTTTATTTATTTGAATAATGTTTCAATTCATATTATTGAGAAAGTAAGAACTACATGTAGTAATCACTGAGACATGTTTGGTGGAATATTTTGCACTTGTAAATTGCAATTTGAATATCTGTTAAGCAGACATATTTAATTTAACTTTATTTTTAACTAGCAAATAAGGGAATCACTAACTTACTTGCAAAGGATCATTTATCTTATATTACAATAATTACAGAAAGTGGTGCATAAAAATTTTTAATGACTCATCTTCAGAACCAAATCTTTACAAATCATCTAAATAGGAAGAAACATTTACAAAGATATAAATTTAAAAATACACTAAATTTTACTACACAGCTGATTATGCTTAGTGATAATCATACACTAAAAAATCACCACTACATTATTCAAGCTTCAAGCTTTTGTGATGGAATTAATCATTTAAAAAAAGTATTAAAAAATAAATAAATATATGCTAATTGAACAAATACAACCCTATTTAATTAGCAACTTCAATTTTAAATTATAATATTATAAATATAACATTGTTATTTGGCTTTTAATTATATCTGTGAGGTAGTATGAACAAAAGATTTAAAAAAATACCAAATATGGTATCATAAGCAGACATTAAAAATATAATTCAAAGTAGCCTATCTACAATCTCTACTCGTGTTTGTGGATTCCTTAATATTTAATTTGTTCTTACTTTCTCTAACTATTTTTTATGTGTAAATATGGACAAAGCATTAATTGGTAGACAAATTACTAATAATTTAACTGTACAATTTTAATGTTATTGCGATACTAATTTTTTTTTAGCCTATTGGATGTAGAAATTCAGATTTTAAATAACTACACTGAACAACAAATTTATTTTCAGTTTCATACAAAAATATTCAAAAGGAATGAATAATGTGCAATGAATTTATATTTTCTTTAGAAATATTATTTTGTAAAAACACTGCAGTACCAAATACACTATAAAAAAAAAAAAAAAAAAAAAAAAAAAATGCAATATGTGAATTAATTAACCTTGTACTCACAATTTTTTTTAGCAACATTTACCCCAACACAATTTTATTTAGTATATTCCACAATTCAATTTCAGAGTAATTTTTCATTTTTATAAACAAAAGTTACAAGCAATCCCTCGAGCATAATAAGAATTTTACTTTGGAAAAAAGGGATTTTTTTTTTTACTTTTTATAGAGTGATCCAAAGTTGTCCACATCAAAATTAAAGTGTCTATAAATAATAGTATAGCAAGACAGCGCAACTGCCCATACAGTCAGGCATTCAATGAAGATACTGAATGAGGTTGTTGAAGACACTCGGAATCAAAGGCCAACTCATACTCCAGACTTAAGCCCACTGGAGTTTTACTTCTGGGGTTATACAAAAAGTAATGTTTTCAAGAAAATCCCCACAGCCTTCAGGAATGTCAAATTGTATTTATGATTTCACTAAGAACATTCCACACAAACAACTTTTAAAAATCTTCAAGAACAAGAAAAAATGCATGTAGATATTTCTGGATGTTTATGGGGATCATTTTCAACAACTACTAAGGTAAGTTGATGTTGTTGTTGTACTAGTGTGATAGGTATATAGTTATTTTTCGATCGAATTTTATATTAATCATAGAGATAAATGAAATTTATTCCAATGTTAGTAAAGCCAACCTTTATTGATATAATTGTAATGTCTCAATCTTTTACCTGGAAGATTCCAGGTTCAAATCCTGGTCAGCCATTGCACTTTTTATATGCTACACAATTTCCATTCCATATTCTCATCCAAAATCTTTGAGCTTATGTAAATAAATCGTCAACAAAAAATAAAAAACCTCATGTTCTAAGTTAAAAATAAATAATACAGTAAAGTGTGAAATTTATTTATGAGAATAAACAATTTCTAAATACATTATATTTTTTAATATCATATTTTTATAACATTCAATAAATAATATTAAATTATTAAATGATTTTAACATGATATCACATAAGTCAGTAACATGACAGCAAGAGCTAATTGAAGCACTCATTTTTGGTTTTGTTATGTATATTCATGTTTTTGTAATCTGTTATATTAAAGCATGAAATTCAGAAAACTATATAAAAAGTTTGTGAAAGATAGAGCTGGCAGAAGCTAAGAAGAAGGCTGCTTTTGATTGCAGAAGGAGCAAGCAACATTTACTTTTATATAAGGAACATTTTGTTTTATATAATTAATTATTATTGTAAAAAAACTACATAATTTCCTCTCGTACGCTGAATAAATAAAACAACAGAATGGTCTAACCTCCCCCCCCCCCCCATTGAAAATTCAAGACAAGAGGATGCTGATATCACAATTTTATCCTGTTAATATCTTATATACACTATTCTCATCAGAAAAATTAATTGATTATAATAGTGTTAGTATCTTAATGTACTACAACATGATACCATTTATTCTGACTATCATGTTATAGCACATTAGTACTATACTATGTACTATGATTGCTTAATTAATGAATTAATAGCTTTTACTTAATGATTTCTAATAAAAATTTCTTAACTTCATTAAGGAATTTGTTTTTTGTTTTTTGTTTTTTTTTTTTTATTAAATAGCAAATATAAAACATAGAGGCAGATACTCTTACTAATTCTTCATTTTTTTAAAATCTTCAATAATAGCAAGAGCTGCAGAAAATGTTCTGAGTGGAGGAGGAACACCAGAATGAATTAAAAGTAAATGTCCTGCTTCAGGAACATGATCAGCTTCAATTAACTGTTGTACAGTTTCACTTATCACAGTGATATCACCTAATATTATAAGTGACTCAATGAACTCTGTATAAATGCTGCTTTCAATGACTGTAGGTGCCAAACCCAATTCTACAAGTCTTCTTACAATGTCTTCATCGATTAATTCAATCTGGAACAAATAAATAATTCAATTAAGTATTTTAAAATAATAATGCAGAAATTACTCTATCCACTTTTCATTGACAGAAACTAATTTTTATGTATTAATAATACATCTCATTTTCATGTTGCATTTAAAATACATGTCATATCTTCATATCCTAAACAGTGTTTATCTGTTTCTCTTTTAGAGAAAATTTTCAATATAAACAAGCAATAGCCTATTATAGGCTTACTTGAACAAAAAACAAGATGAGTTTTCATTTATATTTATTGCTCTTTACCTTTACATTTATTATATTATCAATATCCAAAAAAAAAAAATTTGAAATAATGCAATAAATTTGGTGATACTGTAAAAATTGTGTAAGAACTTTCATCTTTAATAATGCAATCATTCCTGTGTATGTGTGTGTGCATGTGTGCACACACACACACACACAAATGATGTTTGTATTTCATTATACTCGTACATAAAGACAAAAGAAATATTAAGAGCTATAAAGAAACAACCAAAGACAAGTGATGGGTTTAAAAGAAAATCCATCATATCAAAAATTTAATTAAAAAATAGAAGAAAAAAGTGATGAAACAAAATATAATAATAAAAGAAAGCCCATATTTTAAATAAATAAGCACAGGTATAAGCAAGAGTATATGTACAAGGGTTGTAATAATTAGACACAAATACTTATGGAGACAAAACAGTTGGTAAGAGAGTTATGATACTTTTAGAAAAAAATCTGGTAACCCTATAATGACTTTTGATCAGCTGTTTGAGTAAAATTGTTTTGTTTATAACCTCAGAATTTCATTTTATGTTTGCAAGTCCACTTGAAGTTTGCGATTAATCGAACGGCGTGCAGTGACCCATTTTTTCTTTAAATGGTTAACATTTACTTTCATACGACAAAACAATTTGAAATAAGTTGTATGAACTACAGATTTTTTACAAGTGGGAAGAAATATTTAATATTTAAGCAATTTGAATATCAGTGATTGAAGATCACCATTCTGGAAGTCCAACTGAAGTTTCAACTCCAGCGTTTAAAACTTGCATAGACTCTCTCATTGTTAGTAATTTGTTGCAATAGAGTATGACTTAACATAAACCCAGAGAAAAAAGTCTAAGGGAATAAAATCACAGAACTTTAGTGGCTAATTAAAATTAGCATTTCGTGAAATTATCAAATCACCAAGATTATAGCTGAAAAATTACAGTAAATGTTGGTACAGTTCATTATATTATCTCCAACAATTTCAAGTATCAAAAAACAAGTGCAAGATGGATTCCAAGATAGTTGACAGATCATCATAAGAAGACAAGACTTTGCACATTCACAGAGCTAAAGCAACAGTTCAACAGGAAGGTGATGCTTTTTGTAAAAATTCTAACCTGTGATAAGATGCAGATTTGTCATTATGAACCAAAATAAAAAAGACAGGACATTGATTAGAAGAACATGAATTCGGCTCTAAAGAAAAAATTGTGAACCTGACCACCAGCAGTAAAAATCATGATGACAATCTTCTAGGATGCAAAGGGCCCAGCCTTTGTAAATTTTCTACAAGATAAGCAAATAATAAGCAGCGCATACTATTGTGATATGCTTATCAACAAAGTGAAGTGTTGAAAAAACACCCAAATACACAAAGGCATCATTCTGCTTCACGATAACGTCTGGTCTCGTCCAGCTCAGGTAACCGGGGAAACCATCGACAAATTGCATCAGGTAGTAAGACCTCATCTCCAGACAGTCCTGACTTGGCACCATTAGACTTCCACTTGTTTGGTCAACCCAAGGAGGTGTTAAATATTTTAATGGCAATAACAATGTGAAAGAAAATGTGCTAAATTGGCTTTGACTTTAAGACAAAACTTTCTTTGCAGCAGGCATAAATAAACTAAATCACAGGTGGAACAGGTATATTACTATTGCTGGAGATTATGTAGAAAAGTGAAAAAAGTCACAATGATTAAACAAACCATTTTAGCTTCAGAACAATTAGTGTATTTAATTATTGAATGATCCTCATACAAGCCTTTATTAAGAGAATAAAGGGCCACATCTGAATTGAAGTAAAAAGTAGGATTAAAACTTATAGTTTAGTTGTTAATTCTCACATCTTTTAAGAATTAGACAGCTGGTCTAATTTGCCAGACCATTAACATAAAAATACTATCAACTTTGTGTTGCAGTTTAAATTGTAACAAAAAAAAAAAACAACACAGTATTAGGACAAATGTGTTAGTATAATAAAATAATAGCACTAAATTACTTTCAATGTAAAGATCATTTTATCAGTATTTGGAAAAGAAAGCTACAAAATTTCTTTTCAGAACAATTAGATTACATTAATTTTGTGAAAAACATATTATTTACTTACACCAAAATAAACACACCATAATCACCTGATTAGGAAATTCAGGATAAGTTTTTAGGCAGAATCACTGCTTTATCTGGGAAGCAGTTGAGCCTATTTAGTATTTGTTAACTCTTGCAAAAAGAAGGAATGTATGATATGGAAAATAGAGGGAGCAAACAGACAATCTATAGAAAGGCTATAAGTCCTTGGAAGATAACGACAATTTGATTTAACTCAAGGTCCAGCAGAAGAAGTCAATTTTAGTATATAATGTGGAATTGCTCTCACTCTAATATCCACTTTTAATTACTATCTTTTAGATATGTCAGTTTTTAATTAAGTAAATTCTAATTGATACTTACATTCATGGCTTCCAGTTTTAACAAAGCTTTCATATGACAATCAGAACTTGAACTTAATAAGCAAATCCACACAGGTAACATAACATTGTTACTACTTTCTAATTCACCAATCAGCCACAAAATATCCTAAAAGAGATAAGAATACTTAGTGCCATTCACTATTTTATTAAAAATAAGTTATACATTTAGTTTATAAATAATAAATAAGGTCTTTCATTATCAGTGCATAAAGTAAAATTGCAATAAAACAAAAATTATGTGTAATATCAACCAATTTTTTATTTTTTATTTTGAAACTTATAACATTACATTATGTTCAAAAACAATATCATTCATATGGCTTCCATGGCTTTGCTTGACATAGCCAAGTCTATCAACAAACTTTTGCATGACTTTTGCACAAATCAGCTTGAATTCCACGAATAATTCGTTGAATATTTACTTTCAAGTCATTAATTGTTAATGGTTTGTTGCTATAGACTTGTGACTAACATAACCCCACAGAAAAAAGTCTAAGTAAGTTAAATCGCAGAACCTTAGTGGCTAATTGATAGATAGATTAATGAAATTATCGAATCACCAAACTTTTGACAGAATAACTGGATTGTTTCAGCAGCTATGTGGCATGTGGTACCATCCCGTTGAAACCACATCTCATTTAGATTAAAATTTTCCAAATTTGTAAATAAAAAATCATGAATCATTTCACTAAATTTGATAAAATCACTTATTATTGTAGACTAATAATAAGTGATTTTTTCAAATTTAGTGGTCGCTGTTGAATTGGAATCATCTGAAATATGGCAATTTTGTTTGCTTACAAAGCCATCAAGCTAAAAATTAGCCTCATCTGAAAAGATGATTTTTTAGTGAAAATTTGGATCCACCTAAAGCTACTCTAGAATCCAATCAGCAAACTGTCTGCTCAAAGAATGGTCCCGTGGCTGTAACTCTTGAGTTAGTTGACTCTTATATCGGGGTAGACAAAGATCTCAATGCAAAATTCATCATGATGTTGAAGAAAGGCTTAATTCTTGTGAACGATGTGGAACTGATAAATTTTGATTTTCGTGAACACTTGCAGCAGTAATATTCTCTTGACTCCTAGCATTTCTTTTGTGAATTAGTGTTTCAGTATCAAGTACAGAAAATTCTCTTTGAAGTTCTTAACCAAACAATGAACTGTGCTTTTGCTTGGTCAATATGTACGCCATAAATATCATAAAAAGTAAATACGTAACTGTAACTGATTCCACATTTCAATAATAAATTTTTATAATTTGTCATAAACTACTGAAAACAAATGATGCGTAAAAAATCAAAGTCACCACCACCAATCTGTCATTTTTTAAGAACTCAATTTGAAAGACCTCTTATTTAGTTTTATATCAAAATTCTATTCCAGAGTCAAAAAGCTGTTTTAAATGTTATACAATTAATATCTAACCAAATAATTCATAGTTCTTAATGTAGGTAAATAAAATTATCTGACAGAAAATTGTTTCAATATATTAAAAATGCTAATTTTATATATACATAAGTCTTGATCATTCCTTTGATAAAAATCTTTAGTGCAAAAGTAGTTAGAATAAAAATCGACTGTAATCAAATTAAAAACTAAATTGAAACTTAATGTTTCAAAATTACCTTCTTGTTTGTATTGTACAAAAGTAAAAATTAATAACGATCAACACACCTGTTCAGATACTTTATTATCTCTGAGAACAGCCCCAATAATTAAGAAGAGATCATCTGATTTAAAATTGACCATTTTTAATATCAGCTGCAAAGATGGACTTGAACTGAAAAGTTATACAACAGGAATAGTTAATAACAAAGTTTTACAAATTAGAGGTATCAAATAGATAGAGAGTTAGGAAAATGCCTTTATTAATTCATAATTATGTAGGAAAAATATAAATACATCTTAGAATTAACAGATATGATCAAGGTTATCTTCCAGAGTCAGTATACAATCCTATCGGCTAAAATATTAATAATAAATTCTCTGTAACAAACCATTTTAAACGTAAATAAACATTTTATAAAGAAAAACTAATCAATGAATAGAAACTATGATATATAAATATTCATATATACAAGTGGAAAAGTTAACATACATAATGTTCACATCTGAGGGTCAGAAAATCCCCATGAACTCTTACAATGCAAAAGGGCTTCCTCAAAATTCAATGCTTTCTTGTGATATTCTAATGGTAAGTTTACAGGTCATTCTTTTTCACCAAAGCAAACATAACAGTAGTTGATTATTTGGATATGATACATACATGGCTTTTTTCTCAACTACAAGACAAACCAGAAAATTTTATTTGGCAACAAGATGGTGTGCCTCCTTACTGGCATAACTCTGTGTAGAATTGGTTGAAAGATGTTTTACCCAACTGCTGGATCAGTTGGTCTGAACCCAATGACAGCTTGTCTGTGGTGGCCTCTGGGGTCACCCAATCTAATCCCATGTGATTTTTCCTTTGGGATTTTATACAGTATCTTGTGCCTCCGCTACCTACTGATCTACCCAATTTGAGGTACAGGATTGAAGCAGCTGTCGCTTCCATTGCTCCAGACATGCCGGTTAAAAGTGTGGGACAAATTTTCCTATCAGTTGGAAATGTGCTGCAAGATGATAGATGCAGGCATTTCACTGAAAACTTGTAGGGAAAAACGGTCAAGAGTTATTTTTTCATTTTATTTGCGATTTATTATTGCAAGTCAAAGTTAAGATTAAACAGCTTTAAAACTCAGATATTCTTTTTTGTATAACCTGTATTGTTAATAACAAATTTAATTTCTTTATTACATAAACCACTCCATTTTCATATAATTAAGTCTTCACTAACCAGTAATTCAAATTCAATTTAGAAAAAATATAGTAAAAACCTATCATGCTTAACATATTGTCATTAATATACTTTTTACATGCTTCAATTAAAAAAAAAAAAATAATAATAATATATATATATTATTCATTCCAGTTGGCAGTGAAGTTGTGTTGTTCAAGTTTTCTGGTTGGCTTATGTTTTATAAATTTTTAAGTTTTTATTTTTTGATGTAATTGTAGAATTATGTACTGACTGAATATGTGGGTTCCCACACAAGCCGACTAATGGTATTAGTTTTTCTTATAAATAT
Organism: Lycorma delicatula; assembly: GCF_047948215.1. NCBI lineage: Eukaryota > Metazoa > Arthropoda > Insecta > Hemiptera > Fulgoridae > Lycorma > Lycorma delicatula. The sequence goes on from NC_134457.1 coordinate 17,845,278, forward strand.
TTCTGTACTGTGTTTGGTGGTTAAGTTGTTGTTTTTTGAATATATATATCATTATGTTTCAATACCCATATTACTAAATAATAATTAATAAAATATAATTAAAGTTGCTTATATAAACTATAATTACTTAATTACATATCCATAACAATTATAATTAAATTAATAACCCTGGCTTTCAATAACTTTTCATTAAGTTATTTAAAGAATAAAAAGATTAGGAAAAACTTTTTTTTGTAGTTTAATGCAAAAGTAAAACAAGATCTTTTTACATTTCAAATGGAATTTATTGACCAATTGCTGCACCACAATAATGCACCAAGCTCACACTTCGCTTTCAATTCGAGAATTTCTGGCAAAGAAAAACATTCCCCAATTTCCACAGCCTCCCTATAGCCCAGATCTAGCTCTGTGCGATTTCTACCTTCCCTAAGTTGAAGGGTCATAATTTTGGAACGATGGAAAACATAAAAAAAAAAAAACTGTAACTGATTAGCTACACAAATTTAAGGAAAATGACTTCCACTAATGCTATGAATAATGGAAGAAACGTTGGAACTGCTATGTAACTTCGGGTCATACTTTGAAGGAGATAATTTGTAACTTCAAGCAAGTTCAATAGATAATTAAATAAAAAATCAGTACACTTACTTTTGGAACAAACTCATATATTCCTTATCTTTATTTAATACTCCCTACAGCTCTTGTTTATTCACATCTTTGTCCAATTATTACTCTGTTCTATTAGAAGTGATATAAGCAAGCAATTAATTATTACTACTTTATTTTTGAAATTTCCAATACACTTCCAAAAGATCTTCAAATCTCTTACAATATCAATTTTCTTTCCTATATCCCATAAAATTTTAACTTCTCATCACACAACCTACTAAAATATTTATTCAGTTCACAGTGCCCCATCCCAGACTGATGGTCATTACATCTTCTGAATTCCTTTAAAATATTAAAATCCCTCATTCTCAGTCTTACACTACCAGATGTAATATGATTGTTTAAAAATGTTTTCCAATGCCCCCTTACATAGTGTAAGGGGGCATTGGGAACTAAACTATAAATAAAACTAAACTAAATTATAAATAATTAACTACTTATATTCCCTTTCTTGACCACTTTAAATAAAACATTAACTCTTCCATATCACTGTAATTAAATGTCATCGCTATTAATTTCTCTGACACTAACTAGCTCCTAACGTTTGTTATGCTTCCTCACTGTTTCAACCCTCTTGAACACTAACTGTTCTTTTCAATGTTGCTGACCATTTTGACAGATCCACACAACTTCAAAAAAAAAAAAAAAAATCATAAAATCATATTCAAACAAATAAATACAAAAAAGAGATTGTAGCAGAAAAACATAGCCTATCCTCAAAAAACCGATATTGTCACAGTATTGAAAATTTGCCCATTGACATTCTCTTAACTACCAGACTAATTCTCTGATTACCACCCGTCCTGATAAGCTTCTTTTTCCTAATGATAATGGTACACTACAAGTTGCTCTCTATGTACCAAAAATCTTGTATCTTTGATATTCCCGTGTTCCTCAAAACACTATCTACATCTTTATCTACCATAAAATGAGGTATAAAAAGTGTATTATTTCTTGTTTCCCCTAACATATGTGCATGATTGATTTATTATATCATCAGAATACTTCAATATATTATTACATGTTACCTACAGTAATTTGCATCCTTGCTGTAAACAAATTTTATTGAAACCATAAACAAGTCTCTTTTTAACAGCCCTACTACAAATGAAACCATTTTCCTATTTCAAAATATTTGCACAAAATTATAAAATAATTAATGTAATATAACATGTACCTAGGGTCAGACACAGAGAATGATGGCCAACATAAAAGAAGGTGTTTCAAAGTGCACAAATCACTCAATTTATTAAACTCTTTTAATAACTTAAAGAATAGATTAGATCTTGCTCCCTCGCTGCTAACATCACTTATATTAACATGTTTTCCTAGAACTGCTTCTGTTAGTAATTGAAGGTTACTGTCAGTAGGTTGTACAGTCAATTTCTATGAAAGAAAAAAGATCTGATAAATTAAGAATATTATTTACTTCTAAAATATATATATATTTATATATATTAATAATTATAATTAATTTAACACATTATATATAATTAGTTAGAGCCTCTATGTATGGTGTGCATACATCATATTTGTGTGTGATTTTATATGTTGTTGATTGTGTTATGGATTTCTGTGTAAACGTATTTGTTTTTTTGTTTTCCAAGTAGAGCTACTTTACTTGCAGTTGCTTTACGTTTTATGTATTGTTGATTGTGTTATGACTTTGTGTGTATTTATATGCGTTTGTTTTTCTTCTTTTTTTATATGATGACAACTTCCAGTGAGTGATTTTCTAAGGATGGAGCAGAGTTCTGAAACACTTTAAAAGTAAGTAGACAGCATATAAAAGGTTCAGATAAGTGGATATAACTTATTAAATTAATTATTAATTGTGATATTAAAATGAATTTTACTAATAATAGCTTCTACAACTTCTACTAATATTTTAGCTTCTACTAATGACAGCTTCTACGATATAGGTTTCTCATTATTAGTCAACAACTGGTACTGTAATAAGGAGTAAGGAATGTGTAGGAAAGGGGTAGAAGAACTATTTTTTCAATTAAAACAATTATTTTATAAATATCAAGTATATCAAAAAGAATGACTCGATTTCAAAACCATACACCAGAGCAACCACACATGGTAGTAAGTGAATGTAATCTGGACTATTTGAAAGTGTGTCCTAGTTTCAGACTGCAATACTAGCCCTCAAATGTACCCTGACCTCAGTAGTAAACAATATGTCTTCTATGCAACAGGTGTTTTGTCTTGTACAATTTAGCAAGAGACGAGTCTGTAACAATGCTTCAGTATTGTTGTAGTAGTATTTCAGGTTATATCCATCATCGGCTAAGAACTTTTGTTGCTGGTATAAAAAATTTGGAGAATCAGGGTGTTATGTAAGGGGAAGAATCTAGGGCTACCATAACTTCAGAGTAAAATGTACTATTAATTCAAGAAGTTTTTTAGCGAAGCCTAAAAAAGTCTTGCTAGCGAGAACTTGTGATCCCTCATATGACTATAACATGTATTAAAATGATGCTTGCACTTCAGGTCATATCAATTATAACCAATACAAGCTCTCTTTGTGTGACAAAAGAAAACAAAGATTTATGTTACTGATAAGGAAGGCTATAGGTTCTTACAGTAGTTAATTTTTAGTGATTTATAGTCTATTCAGTTAATTTATAGAGTGAAGAATAAACAAACGTTGTATTTGTGTGAATGAGTTCGTCATGAATCAGCTGAGTCACATCTCATGCATCAGTGGTGATTCACAATAGTGCCATATCTATGTAAACAACATGTATATCTATATACAACACTGCAATCTTTACTCATATATTAGTTACCATATAATTAGTCATAAAGCGGTCATGTTTGTTCTTGTATACAATTTTTGTGTTTCTGTAACTTATTATTTACTCTAATGTTATTTAAAGTTAATATAATGCAATTTTTTTTTAAGTTTACTGGAACATGAGTGTAGTGTACTCCTAGACTTTTATCTGTATGGCCTGAGTTATACCATTATTTTGAGACCATGTCTGATACTGATTCAGCTGATAATATTACACGATTATTGATATCCCATCTGAAAAAACCCTTAATTCCTATGGAAAAACACATTATTTTAAATGCTTACAAAAGTGAATTACAGAGTTATCCAATGGCGATGAATTTGGATGTTTTAAATAAAACTGCTAACATAAGTGGAAACTGTGCTGCTTCAGTGAACAATGTGATTGGCAAGTATAAATCTACTAATGAATAAGGTCTCTTAAGAAAACAAAACCCTACACGTCAATTAAAGAAAAAGTTGGTGATTTTGATAAAAAAAACAAGATACGTAAAAAAAGTACATAAATTTTATTTTCGAAACGAACTGTCTACAATAGACAAAGTCTTATGAATTGTAAATGATGATAACAATCTACCACATTTCCGAAGAACAACTTTTAAAAGTATGAATTTTAAATATGAAAAACAGGACTGGGAAAGTGCTTTAATATAGGAATGATATCATTATATGGTGAAGACCTTATCTCATTAAAATAAAGAAAATGAGACAAGAAGGCCGTAGAATATATTATATGAATGAAACTTGGGTTAACAAAGACCACACGAAAAGTTTCATTTAGAAAGATGAAGCTGTGAATTCATCAAAAGAAGCCTTTCTGTGTGGCTTATCAATTGATAATAAGGCTGCAACGGGTAAAGGTAAGCATCTCATAATTACCCATATCAGCAGTGATACTGGGTTTGTCAACGGCGATCTCTAGATTTTTAAATCTAAAGCTATAGGAGACTATCATAATGAGATGAACGTCTTTTGAGAAATGGTTTAGCAATCTGTTACCTCTTCTGGAACATAATTCTGCTATTATCTTAGACAATGCCCCTTATTGTTCATGTAAAAATAAAATTATATCAAAATGTGGCTTAATTCAAAGGGAATGATTTTTGAAAAGAATGAACTTAAGGTCCAATTATTGCAAAGAGTTTCATGCATTAAAAGTAATTTTAATGTCTATAAAAATGATGAGTTAGAAAGATCCAGTGGTAAAACCGTACTTCGATTACTTTCCTATCAAAAATTCTGAAAGAATTTAGCATGTTATCTGTGCAGCAGATGAAGGACATATAAAACACTTATAAGTTGGTAAATGAAATTTTAAACGCTTTTAAATGGCATTTAATTTGTTTCGCAATTGTAACATATTTTTAAAATGAAATAATCTTGAAATTGGGTCATTCTTTTTTATGCACACTGTATATCAAGTAATTATTTTAATGGTGTCATTGGTCATTGTTTATAGATTCATCTAAAATAACCTTCACGTTAATCATTCATATTGTCCTATAGTATTATACTGTGTGTCAACTAGTGCTCGTAATCATCCGACTGCAATTGACGCTTGCAGTCCAGAACAGAACTAAAATATATATATATAAACACAATTTATAAATATATAAGTTTTATTTTGCCTTACAAAAAACTAGGTTTTATGGTGGGTACTTGCTAATGTAGGTACAGAAGATATCAGCAGAACAGGGAGAATAACGCTCCTTGAAAGGTAGAAGAAGCAATCATCATCAAGTTATAAGAACCAGTACAAGAAAATTTATGATTACTAAACCGCATTTCAAAATGAATAAAGATTGTGTAAATAATTATTGGATACTAGTTAAAAGGAGCAACACTTAACTATTGTATACCTCGCTATTTAGTTTTAAAATTAAAAATTGAGTAGGTTTAAATAAACTACTATGGTACATCACAAAAAAATCTTTGAAAAGTCTTATGAACCATTTGAATAAAAAAAAAAAAAAAAATTAATTCCACATTAAAGCTTGTTCTTTTCTGTTTAACTCTTGAAGTTGATTTTTTTAAATCTATAGGAATTACATAGAATTAAGTAAAAAAGTATCTTGTTTTCCTGATAGTGCACTCAGTTAGGATGGGAATTTTTCCCACTACACCCTATGTTTTAACAATCCTATTTTGGTATATACATTGAAAAATTTCCTTTAAATTGGATAGAAATCTTGGTCATCTGCAAAAAAAAAAAGATTACAACAACTTACATAAGCATATTTCAATCCTGTAGTAAGATTATAAAACTATGTATAATTACGAAGTTTGCTGAAAATGTTAATAACAATTTCAAAGTGTTTATCTTCTTTCGAAAGAAGATAAAATTAAAATTGTTAAAAATAAACAAAATACTTTCAGAGCTGATTATCAGCTGCTCTTCAGTATAATCAACAGTGCTATCAGAAACTTTATAATTAAAGAGGAAGCTGTATAATTAGGTCTTTACCCAGAGCTCAGATAAAAAAAATGGCCACTACAATAAAATTATAAAAATCAAACTTTGCAAAAACAAATTTAAAATAGTCTGACAAATAAAATCCTGTTCTTATACATAATTTTTGTTTTATTTTATATAACTTCTTACAAGAGTTATGGAAGACGATGAAAATTTACAATATGTAATAATAGGCATCTCTTTAACTTTTGTTAATACCTAAAGCTTTTACTTCAAATAAATTACATCTCACAAATAACATTGAAAAGTACATTAAAATGGTATAAAACTCAAACTCTTCAAAGACAAAATTTTTCTTTCACAACATTTTTTATAGATAACACCTAAACATCATTATTCTGGGGACTGAACAACTCAAGTAACCGTGAAAAAATTCTTTATCGTACACAGCATTTATAAATTACATGTATAATCTCATAAACATAGTAGTACAATAATCATTCCTATGAACAAATCCCTGAAAGGTGTATTAAAACATAATCTATTCACTGACAGTTCAGTTTCAACCAAACAATAATAAATTTTAGATAAATAATATGAAAATACTTCCATGCACATTCATATGGAAAAAAGCATTGAAATAAAGCATTAAAAAAATTATATCAGCATACCTGTAACAGAGAAACAATCAAAAGACGTGACTGTGGAGAAAGTTCTGAATTTGAGGTAAATTCTTGTAAAATAGAGCTCCAGCAAGGATCTGTCATGTTTCTTTCAACACAACATTCAATACGTGTAAGTAAAACATCTATACTGTATAGATTGCAAAAAATAAATATTAATCATAAACAATACTTGAAAAATTGATAATTTAATTCATCAAAACAATATGGGAAATAAATTAAATTGTATAATTTTTCATATGAGGACCTTCAAGATGAAAAAGCGGAAATTTTTATATTTTATTTCTCCATATCAAACATAGTATTTCCTTTAATGTATTTACTTGCAGTCACCTTGTAACACATATGGGAAAACTTCACTAATACTTAACTCACATCTATTAATACTGGATGAGCAACATGAAACCAAATTGATATAGATTAAACCCAGCTGCTACTCGTAACATTTTTCTATATTTACATTAGCATAAGTTTACACATTTAACGTATTTTTACAAAAGGTATTCAAAAAGAGTGCCTTGTGCAGCGATGAACTTCTATGTTTCAAGTGATTGTACTGAGTCACCTGACACAGAATGTTGTTGTCAATGCTGTTGATTTCTAATTGAAAGTTTACCTTCAGTTCATCAATAGTATGGAGATTTGATTCGTAAATACTTCCTTCAAATAACCCCAAAGGAAAAAAATCATAACTAGACAAATCTGGGGAACACAGAGATGTCACAGCTCTCTATTGACAGTTTGTTCTTCTGTAAAAGCTTCGAGAATGCACGCTAGTGTATCATTTGATGTGTGACAACTTGCTCTGTCTTGCTGGAAAAGCTGTACTCTTTTCATTTCATGATCTATTAACTGAGCATAGAATTCTTTAAAAATTGTACGGTACACTTTAGTGTTGACAGTCTATTCAAAAAAATATTGGCCCCACTGTATGATTACTAGAAACACCACACCATACACAATCTTTCTTATCATGAAGTGGACAATCTAGCATTTGATGAGGATTTTCAGTCATTCTACACCTGGTGTTATGTGAATTAAGATGCACAGATAAATGGAACTTAGCCACATCTGACATGAAATGTACCAACGGATCTATCCGACCATTAACAATATTTTTGAGAAGCCAATCGCAATAATTAAGACTTTTGAACTGTCTGTTTTCTTAAGTTGTTTGCACATTTGTTACACGGTAAGATTCAAAATTTAAATCATGAATGACCAGATATGAATTTTACACCGTTTTGTTGTGATAACTAACATATAGACTTTTGTGGGACCAGCACAAATTTAAAAAAAATATTTGTTATATCTTCTGCAGCTTAAAAAAAAGCCTATTTTGTTTTGCGTTTGAAACTTGATCCTGCTGTATACAACTAATAGACACTAGTAGTGGATTGTTAAAGATGCACTCATATAACTGCAGTTTGAACTGGCATGGTTTGATTTTAATTTGCTCACCACATACAAAATCATTTCGTAATGAGTTTCTTTTTTTCTGTTTAGCCTTCAGAACCACTGTAAGGTATTACTTCAGAGGATGAATGAGGATGATATGTATGAATGTAAATGAAGTGTAGTCTTATATAGTCTCCGGTCGACCACTCCTGTCATTAGACTCATAATGAGCCGAATTTATAATATATTAAAACAAATAAAGCAATCTTAAACTGAGTAAGTGTTTACACACAAATAAGGAGTTACAATATTTTGGACAAACTCTAATCACAATTCAAATCTTATCGTTTTATTATCCTTTGAACAGCAATTAATGTAAATTGGAATTTTCTCACCAATTTATTGCCTGTAGACTTTTTAATTGTTTTAAATTTTTTAGGATGCATATCAAAGAAAATGTTAATTCATTGACTAGCTAAACTCAACTCTCATATATTAACTATGAAAACTAATATATACATAAATATATAAATTTTTATTCTTCTTCTAATGATTTATATTTTTACTAGATTTTTAATAACATAACTTAAACGATGTTTTTCCATCTATAGTTTCTTACAATTCTTTTATGTGCTATACACAATATATGATAAATCATTGTCCTCAGTCCAACAAGTTTATAATTAGTGCAGGGATTATAAGGCCTCATAACAAGTCAATTCTGTAAATTCATTATATAACTATATGTTATACAAGGAATTTCAAAGTTTACATATATATTAATTTAATACTGTGGTAATTTAAAACATAACATTAATTTTATATGGAAACAAAAAAAAATTACCACAAAAATACTTACATTAGTGGACAAGGCTGTCGCTTTAGTAATTCTGAAATTATTGTGGGTACAGATAATTTTTTAGGCGTTTTATTTTCAATTAATGAAAAAGGTATAATTTTGTCACTTAATGCCGTTTCAATAACATTTCTTACCGATTCTACTTCCCCACAAGTAATATCAAGATCACTGAAATAAACATTATAAAACATTTAAAAAGACAACAAAACTTATATATATATATTTTTTTTAAATAAATTTATCTTAAAATTTGAATTTTATACTGCTAGGATCCTTATAAATAAAACATAATATTTCATCAATAATAGAAATTATATTAAATTTAAAGAACTCAGATCAACCTAAGTACAGAACAATAAATAAAGTAGGATGATACTTACCTTATTTTATCGTATATACAAAACCGTTTTCACGAATTTCTTGCATCTTCAGTTGTAATCCATTTTTTTTAAATTGTTGGATTATAACCGAGGATACGACAAAATCCTTGAAAACATTTTTGTATATATGATAAAATAAGATAAGTGTCAAGTTCTTTAAATTTATATACTAGTACTAGTACAGAGGAATATGGTTCTTAAAAAAAAAAATTAACTTTAGAAAAATAAAAATATAAATAATATATAATAATTAATTTAATACTGAAAAAACAATTACATATTTTAGAAAAGTTGCTTATACAACAATTTTCAATAAATCTGAAATAAGTACTTCATACAGTAAGTAATTTTATAATGTTATTCTAAATTTTCATAAAATGAATAAAATTTAAAAGAAAATCACATTATCAACATTTACTCATAAAAAAAATAAGCAAAAATATTTTAAGTGATAAATTTGCATACTTTTACTTACATTAAAAAGTTTCGAATGCTTTCATCAAATATGCATGTATCTGACAATGACCATATATTGCTTATATTTTCAGACCAGTTTTTAAGTGTTGAAGCAGCTTCAGCATGAGCTTCACTAGAAAAAAATAGATTAACAATTTACTCAAAGTTGACATAATTAATTATTTAAGAGTCAATAAAAATTATATATAATTCCTACTACTAGTTATAAGATATAGATAATAGCAACAATTCATGTACATACTGTTCATGAATATACTGACATCAGCATATTCAATGTTGACTGTAATAATCAATAGTATCATGATGTATAAAATATAAGCATGCATTACAGAATTAATGGTGTTGTTGAACATTGTCTCTAGCTGGAAAAAAATCTTGACATTTGAATGTAATGTGTGAATTGTATTAGAGCTTGTCGCACTAGAAATTCGAAGCTCCATTTCTTGTTAGCCAGTCAGATGAGTGGAACTGTGCATTTCTGTGGATCTGTGCTTTTTTTGAATTTATAACAGTGTGTTTTTGTCATTTTGCAATTCTACGGTGAAGTGAAAATGGACAAATTTGCAGTGATTAAATTAAGAGCAACAGATTTGCATGAAATTCTGCTTGAAACTTGGGAAGATGGCTATGTTCCTGTGGCTGCATTTTAGTTCACATAACAAAATAGTAAAATTACAATTACGATGAGATTCTTAAACATGGAAAACAGTCAATCAATGATGATCATTCAGGTTAACCTTTGACCAACAACACATTTCTGCTACAAAATGTAGCAAATATGTATCAAGCTATCTTGCAAGACCGAACATGCAAAAACGTTTCGTCATCTACTAACTCAATAGTTGTCTCACATTCTCTATTCCCCAGATCTCACCCCATGTAACTGCTTTCTGCTTCTAAAGATGAAATTAAAGGTTATGGAATGATATTTCGAGACCACTGAAGAATCCAGGCTAAATCACAGAAGTGATAACTTCTGGAAGTTGATTAGTGATTAATGAGGTTAACATAATTAAGAGACAAAAATAACTTATCACGAGCAAAATACAATCATACAAAGAATTTAAAACAGATCATAAAATAAAAAAATAAATGATAATAAATTTAATAAATGAAAATTAGTAATAAAATGAACTGAAGTGTCAGCAATAAACCATTTACAGAATAGAAAGAAATAAAATAATATGAATAAAAAGTTACCCATACAATCAAGATAATATAGAAATATACACAAAGAAAGAAAAAAAACAACACGCAACCAGTAAAACTATTTACATTTTATAACAAGCAAATTATCTTTATTACCTGTTCTTGTACTGCAAACAAAACCCAATAACTTCTGATATCATATCTGCTCTTGTAGCTGGACTTAACTGTTGAGCACAACTACGAGAAAATATACATGTTTTCACAAACTGAATAAGATCTTCAGCGCTTACTTTTGAGAAAAATATTCTCAACTGATTAAACTGATTAATACTTTCATTTTCTGATGAGAATCCCAAACACTGAAATAAATAAAAATGGAAACATTACTAAAACAATGCATATATTTGCTACTAAATGAATTCTTAAAAATATTGTGTCAATACTGTTACTATTATATTATAAACATAAAAATAGTCATGTTTCTAAACTAAATAACAACAAAATGTATCGATTCAATTAATAAATTATTACCTGATAAAAGAAATCAGTGTTTAATAAATCCATGTAAAGCTGACTGACAGTCAATGTACCACGAATATGCTGAGGTAATGTTTTTAACAGACGGGCAATATTAGCAGCAGTTTCTTTGTTTAGAGCTGGCCTTAAGACACTCAGCAAAGGTTCTTTGAGTAATCCCTTATAATCAATAGCTAGAAACAAAAATGAAAAACATACATTTATATGGATGAAAAGTTATTTATTGTGCTTCACTTTTTAACAATGTATATAATTTTATATAAAACATAAATGAAATCATAAATTTAACTTGTTTTTTTACACACATATATAATGGTTTTTTTTTTTACAATATTTCATAAATTAAAATTATAACATTTCCACAGTCAACTCTTTTTTTCTTCAATTATTCAACAATATAAGTAATATAAAAAAAAAGCTGACAAAAAAGTTGTCAAATTTCCAGACATTGGTTATTTATTCTTATATAGTGGAAAAATAATACATGAAAAAAGGTTTAAAAAATTTTTTAAATCAACAATAATTAATAACTGATAATATTTCAAAGAATCAACTTTTGGGAAAGGGAACAATATGGGAGAAAAATGTTTCTTTAAGTGATAAGATAAGCATGTATATATGTACTGAGCTTAATATAAAGTCGGGTTATGGTGGTAAAATTTTGAGAAAACTGACCCCAAAAAAACTATCTACCCCACTCCCTGAAGATACTGACCACAAATTTTTACCAACAAATTGCACCATATACACAAATCTCTGTGCCAAATTTCATCAAAATCTATTTATCCAGTCAAAAGTTATTAAACTTCAAACACGCCAACACATGTATATACGTACAAGTATTACCTTCACTTTTATGTTTTTTGTGACTGTGGGTCATGAAACGTTGAGAAATGAAAAAAAAAGTCATACCCCATTTTTTGACCTATTACCATACTTTCCATCTTGTAGCATAGTTCTAGTGCTATGATCCATGAAAATAGAATTAAAATTGGATATTAATAAAAAAATAAATGACAAATATTTTAGAACAATTCTTTATCCATTACAATACATACAGTAATAAGTTTATATATAAATTGTCCAATAAAAAGAACGGGGAAAACAACAAAATCACAAATTACAGAAAAAAATGAACAAAAAAAAGCATACTGAAAATATACTACATACAAATGTTAAAACAGTATCATTAACAAAATAATGTAACAAATAAATAAATGTGCTATAATAATGTTCATAATAATGAAAAATCATCAAACAGATATAACTGTGACGAGCTTTTACACTAGATATAGCAAAATAAATGTTCATGCATCTTAAGTGGTATTAACTGTTGTCCATACAATCAACAATGCTTATATGAAAAATTACTTAAACAAATTTTTAAATTTTTACTACAAAGCAGCTATTTAAAAAAAAAAAAAATCAATTTTTAACAAATCTCAAAATCAAATAATTCAAAATAATTGCTTTTTCACACTCAAAACATATTAATTTTAGGATTGTAGATAAAAAAATAAATAATATATCTACTTATAAAAGGAAAGTGACCACTTTCTTTTCCAGTCAGCTTTTAGGTTTCCACCAGTTAAATTTCAATTACAGATGATAGGACAACATTAAACAAATCACAAAACAAATTTCACATAGTTTAGAAACCTACAAGAAACTAATACTGGAGTGTTTCTACAACAAAATTTTATCAAAGTAAAATATAACTTACCGGATGAAGTCGCTTTCACTTTTTTAATTAATTTTATGTGATCTTTTGGATGAAGCCCATCAATAATATTGTTACCGGCAACACACTGTAATACAGTATAATATGCTATCATTAACTGATGATTACATCCATTCAAACTGGGAAATACAGAATCTGTTAATCTGAAAATAATAGTAATATTAAAAAGATAACACTGGTAAAATTTAACACAATAACTTTAACATCAATTCTTAGGATACAGAAACCAAGTCCTACTTATTAGGGTTGGGGAAAAAGTTTATTCATATTCTCCTGATACATCGCTTTAGAATCACATAAAAGTAATCAAATCTCTCAACCTTTGCTGCTTTGCTTGCTTTTAAAAGGTGACACATACCAAGACAGACACAAAGTATTTTTAGAAAAGTTATGATTGTATTAGTTTATTTATTTAAAAGTTATTGCACCTTTAAAGTAAGTACCAATAAAAAAGAAACTTGATACATTTTGAAATTTTTAACAAAAAAAAAGAAGAATGTGACTCAGGCACCTAAAGATTTGTGATGTTTATGGACATGATGCTGCAATATCAGTACATGTGTCACAAAGCTAGTTCAAGGGTTTTCCATCAGGAAATTTTGATAACAATGATCCAGCTTGTTCCTCTCAGCCAATGACTGAAAAAGTTGATGAAATCATGGAAAACATTGAGCAAGACTAGCACAATAATGGTTGTGATATCAGAATTGGACTAAACATAGACCACAAAATGATTTTAAACCATTTGAAAAATGGAACAAAATCATAACATTACATCTCATTATGGATGATGAAAAATGTATCACATATGACAATAAAGTACAGAAAAGATTGTGTCAAAGCAAGCAGAAGCTCTGCAAACAGTGGCACAGAAAGGATTGATGCCAAGAAAAGTGATTATGATGTTTGCGTGGTGAGATCAGAAAGGATTTGTTCCCTGTGAACTGCCGTTGCCCAGTCAAAATGATTGATAACCTCTATTGTCAACAACTGGAAAGATTATGCCAAGCAATCAAGGTAAAGCGACTAGAATTGATCAATAGGAAAGGTGTCTCTCTTCCATCATGACACTGCCAGATCCCACACATCTTTGGTGATCTATCAAGAATTAAAAAAGCTTGGCTGAGACGTTTTAATACATCCATCATGCAGTTCTGACTTTGAACCACCAAGAACAATTTTTTTTCGGTCACTACAGAACTCTCTTAATACTTCAAAATAGGTCTGTGAAAATCACTTATCGAAATTTTTCATCCAGAAAACACAGAAATTCTTCAATGATAGGATTATGATTTTATCTCAAAAATAGCAAAAGGTGATCAATCAAAATGTACATATTTCTTTTAATTAACTTCATTTGAAATACTTTACTTTTACTTTTGCATTAAAGTATGAACTTTTTCCCCAAGCCTTAATTGTAAGATAAAAAGGCTTAATGTACTTAACATCCTGATCTCTGAATGACAATCCTGACCGCCACATCACTCCCTCTGTTCCTAGCCCTGATGGACTTTTTCAGAGGTCACCTTTTAGATCCTCTAAACATAACACAACACAGTCATCAGTTTGGCCTCTGTTAGGATACTATTGATGTAAATGCCTCAGCAGACATTTCCATCCGTGAAACTACTCTATTTAGAGATTTTTTTGTGGGATGACCCCTTATTTTTTAATTTCCTTCCTCCTTTGTTAATACTACAGGAATTGAGACAGTCATTAAATCAGTACATATTTGGTGCCATATTAGTAGCTTCTAATAGCCAGTAAGAGAGTTGCTTCTGTACTGAAATGCAGTAGATTGGTAACTCTTGTCTGTAGGACTATTCCTCTGCTACAGAGGTTAAAAAAAAAAACAAACTAGAGGCTGTATTGCTTATTGGGCTTCCTGCTTTCAGTTGATATCTGTCATACAAATTCAAATTGCAGAAAAACAGGGTAGCTAGAAAATATCAGAAGTATGCCATAATATTTATACCCATACTATCCAATACAGTCACATTACCTAGTCTGGAAGGTGTTATAAAAATGATTTCTTTAATTGCTAATGTATTGAAGAGTGTTGTTTTATTGTTGTTTTTGTGACACTACTTAAATATATGTAATTTTATTAGTCATCTGCCTAGAAACTAATGTGTATATATAAAGGATAATTAAAAAGTTTTATCTCTTCAATTTACAACATTTATTTAAAATCAAGTAAAAAAAATCAATATCAATAACCTTTATATATATATTTTTTTCACTTTTCCAAATAACCTTGAAATATACTACTTTCAAGGATGCACTTTTGTTGGATAAGCATTTGCTCATCCTATTTCAATAGTTATTTTCTGGAACAAATGTTTTAATAGTAAATAGGTTTATCATATGCCTTTGTCAAACTTATTATCCAATCTCTGTAAGAATATTTTAATTGTTTCTATCATTCTTTACCATGAGCAAAACACAATCCTCTGAGAGGGTTCTTTTTATTTACCGAATGTATGTAAGTGAGGTAATCACACTATAGATTGGTCTTTAGATCAAGGGTGTACGGTGGATGAGTTATGGTTTCCTAGAGATATGATTTTAAAAGAGGGCCATTAGTTTCTACAGCATGCAGTTACATAATGTCATGCTAAATAATGAAATTTTATGAAACTTTTATATCACTGTACATGATTTAGGAAGAACTACAATTAGAAATTTAGAAACAATGTACTTTCAAGGTTACCTTCAATTTGTGGAACAGGAAAAAGTCTTCTAGGGCCAAAACTGGAGTCTAGGGTGTCTGAAGCACAATGTCATCTCATGTTTGCCAGACAATGGTGGATAAGAAATGGTACATGACACAATGCATTGTCATGGTACAACATTCAACTCTAGTTTTCCCATACCTCAGGCCTCTTTCTACATTTAGCACCTCTCAAACATTGTAAAACTTCTATGTAAAACTCCTAGTGTTCGAGTCTGACCATTTGGAATGAATTCATAATAGACCAAACCTTTCTGGTCAAAAAAAAACCATCAATATTTCCTTATATTTGACTGACTCATTCAGACTTTTTTTGTTAATGGCAATCCTTTCACTACCCCTTGAGACAACTGCATCAAGGTTTTCAGACCGTTTTCAAATCTCATCTCCTATTTTGATGTTTTTCAAAACGTTTTCATGTGAATTGGCACAGTCAAAAAGGTTATGGCTGATGTTAACACGATCTCGTTCTGATCATCAGTCAGCAAATGTGGCATAAATTTTGTGGAGATGCAATATGTGTAAAGTTTTTCTGTTAAAACTACATGGCATGATCTTATGTTGTTACCCAGTTGTAGAGCAATCTCTTGAAAGATAAACAGCCATGAACTTCATGAACCACAGCATGAACTGCATCCATGTTATCATAGTTTGTTAATGTGGAATGACCTTCCAAATCATCATCTGGATTTTCATCTGCCAATATTTTGTCTGCTTTAAAACAACTGAGATACTTGTAGCACTGCAATCTGCTTATACAGTCTTCCCCAAATACTTTCTTAAGTATGTCTCTGAGAAATTTTTACTAAGTTTGAAGCAAAATTTAACACAAACATCTGTTCTTCAAGATCTTTCATTTACAATTTGTTAAATACGAATGAGTGACTAGCAAACATGTTTACTATAACTGTTATAGCTCAAAAAATTAAAATGGTAGGGCAATGTGTCAAATTCATTGTATTTTTCAATATTGCCACTACCCAGCATCACTTGTTGGAAGATTCTGTACACTGGTTGGCCCACTATTACAATAGTTTAATCTTTTTTTGAACATACTTCAAATCCTAACAAAAGAGATAATAATCAATTAACAATTAAACAAAAAAAAAAAGAAAATGAATTAGTAAAATGAAATAAAATGTTAATTATAAAATAAACATAGCATATACTACCTTTTCTGAACCAAATTTGGCTGATCTTGTAGCAACGAAGCAAGTTTATTATCTGCAATGTGTTCAATTGTAAGTTGATGATTACCACTAAGAAGTAAAGAAATAATATGACTAACTGCAACTTCATAAGCACTAACACCATGCATCTGGCCTAATTCCAGAGCAAGCTCTACTTTCTCCCATTCCTGACACCTATAAACAAAAGTTAATTCAACTTATAAAAAAAAATATAACAGTTATAATATCCTTTATTATAAGCATCCTATAGTTAAGAATAATAATAATAGCTATAAAAGTATTAACAGAAGTAGTGGATAAAAAAATGGGATAAAATTTAAATCAAAGCATGATAAACAGCATAAAAAGAAGCAAATCAATAGTCAAAACAGATTTAAAAAACCCATGGGCAGAGACCAAAAACAGACATTAGGTAATCTCTATTCAGTGTTTTCCAGAATGCTAATGCATTTCTTGTTCCGAACTCTCAATGAGCTATTGCAATATTTTACGTGGTCTTTCAATGTTTCTCCTTGTATGGCTGATAATTTTGTACTTTTATAGGAATCCTATTTATTAATTCATTCATTCTCTCCAGGAGTTTGGGGTAAAGAGTCACTCTTTCATTGAAGCTATAAATATCTAATTCGGTTCTTATTTCTTCATTCCATACCGAATCTAACCATGTGCTGCCTTTCAGCATGCTTAGAAATCTCATCTCAAATACTGTATTTTACTTTCATGTCTTTTTATTGTAACCCATGAGTCACTTCCATAAAGAAAAACTAGATTGGTTCTAATCTTATAGAATTCCAATTGTGTGCCTTTCCTAGCTCTGTTATTCAATGTCCTACTAATGGTACCACACACAGTTTGGAATTTATTTACTTTCTTCTCTAAATCAAAGTTCATATCAAAGATGATATCACATCCCAGATAATTGCAGCAACACACTTGTTCAAGTACTTCATTGTCCAGTACTATCTTTAAACGAACCGAACACTTACCCGTGAATAGCATAATTTTTATTTTGCTAATAGAAATTATAAGATTATAAATCTTAAATTCATTCAACATATAAACTGATCTCTGCAGGTTATTTTCAGCATCTTGTATTATCCATATACCATCTGCAAACAGTAACAATTCAGGCAGTTGTCCTTACCTAATACTATACCAAAACTAACAGTATATTTGCATTTCTTGAAAAATGTAGTCTACGTATGTATATATATATGTTAAACAAAGCAGGTGATAAACTCACCCTTATCTTCCTCCCCGATTAACATTTATTTATACCGGCTACGTGATTCGTGTCAGTATTGATCAGAAGCTGCATGTTATGATAAATACTTTTAACTGCTTTGATTACATGAGGTGGGTTTCTGCTGCCCTGCAAAGTATTCCAGAGAATGAAGCGGTTAACTTTATCAAAAGCCTTTTCCAAATCAATAAAGGCCATGTGTGTCTAGATTATATTCATGTCATTTTTTAAACAATTCTTTATACAACAAAAATGTTATTGGTGCAGGAACGTCCAATCTTACAGCCATTCTGCTCCTCACACAGGATTGCTTATGCAATAGCCTTCACTCAACCATCCGTTAATTATCTTTGAATAGATCTTGTAACCAGCATTTGAAAGACTAATTCCATTGTAATTTGCACAGCCGTCCTGATTACCTTTCTCAAAAAGCACGATTACCTCGCTGAACACCATGAATTTGGAATTATACAGCTCTTGGTGCAGGAGCAGGAGTCTTAGCTTAAGAAATACCCCACCATACTTCAATAACTCAACATTAATGCCATCTTATCATACAGCCTTTCTGTTTTTCATACCATCCAATACATTCAGTAATTCCATTGTTACAGAATCTACTGTAACATCCATTGCATGACGTTTCTCTGTTTGGTAATCCCTAGCATCTTCTGATACCCATAAATTAGTGTACTGAAATTTCCTTTTCCACTCTATTCAGAAGCTTCAGTACATTGTAAACACACAACTGCCTACCACGTACATCATGTTCTATGACATTAATAAACTTGTCCCACAAGACCTGGTGAGCTTTCCTTACAATTATTTTTGTCTTTAAGTTTCCCAGCACTCAGGTGTCTTCTTTTGCAGAAAATTCATATAAGCTTTTTGTTTTTTTTTAATAGTCTCTCCTATTTCTGAATTCCAAATCTTTAATCTTTTTGAACCCCTCCTCCTACTTTTCCTCTTATCAATGACTTCAAATGCTGCCTTCTGAATACACAGCTTAATGTTGTTCCACCCTATGTCAATATCGTTATCTATGTAGACCTGGGAAAGACGCTTCTGTAATCGTTCTTGATAAAATATTTGAATGCTATTTTCCTGCAATTCATTCAT
The DNA here is from genome assembly GCF_047948215.1 of Lycorma delicatula. Taxonomy (NCBI): domain Eukaryota; kingdom Metazoa; phylum Arthropoda; class Insecta; order Hemiptera; family Fulgoridae; genus Lycorma; species Lycorma delicatula. The sequence continues at coordinate 17,864,673 of NC_134457.1, forward strand.
TGAATGAAGAATAATAATATTACAGTGATAGTATGTTATAAAATTAATTAGGTAATTATAAAACTCAGGAAGGGTTATTCAGCAACTTTCATAAACATTCTGCTATTCCCTCCCTTTTATCCTGAAAACTTGAAAAAATAAACATAAAAAAAAAGATGAAAAAATAACAACCAATTATAAAATATCGATTATATTATAACTACTATGTGATGCATCTCTAGCAGTAGCCGAAGCATAAATACAGTAGATGCCCATATGTTTCCATTACTGTTAATATTGATAATCATATTAAGTAAATAAATAATCTTAAGACTCTTATTCAGATTCTAATATGATAAATGACTAAACTCAGCTTTCAGAGTGTCATGTGTATATATGATTAAAGGCTTGCATATGTAGTACAGAACAATTTTTTTTTTTTTGATGATATTGCCACAAAGCTTGAAGCTTGTGTATGGGATATGGAAATGGAATTTGTTAGCGTATGAAAAATGCCATGCCTGACTGGGATTCAAACCCAGGACCTCTGGATGAAAGGCTGAGACATTACCACTTCGCCACTGAAACCGGTGGAGAGATATTTTAATTATTCTATTAAATCCAAAAAAATATTATTAGTTTATTCACTTCAATAAATGTATATAATTTAATTAATAAATTATTAAATCCTTCTAATACAAAAATATTGTTTTTTTATTATGAGGTGCAAAATAATCTCACAGTAAATATGTAATCAGCGATTAATACTGATTTATTACTGATTCTTCAACATATTAAGAGACTATAATTGGACTTCTGGGATGAGGAAGGATTTTTCCCACAAAATAAAACAAAACTGGAAAAACTACTCTAATCTACTTCAACCTCTTTCAGGATTCTAGAGGATGAGAATATGTTTAAGAAGATGTATTACTAGTCACTGATCCTACCTCTTAACTGCGCAAACTTCTCTAAAATAAAGAGTGAATGTAAACAGGAAAACATTCATTCATGTTTTACTGACAACCAGACAATCGTGTAATGTTCTCTTAACTTTTCAACAAAAGATATCTGATATAATTTTGATTTATGTCTTAAAATGCAACCAAAACAAAATTTCAGGCAGACCATCCACGTCTACCAACTGTAAGTTTAAAAGATTAAAAAACTATCAATATTGGCATTTTAGTATAGGAAGTCTGACATTAAATACTAAAAGATTAAATAATAACTTGCACGATTCTTAAAATATATTTTGCGGTAATAGTAATATATAATGTAAATGAAAATAGTAAATTAATAGAACAACTTCATAGTGTATGAAGGAACATCTACATCTTTAATCTTTGTATAAGAAGTGGGAGTCTCCAAATACCTATTTAATATAACGGTATCCCAAATGAAGTGTGCACCATTGTTTACAAATATTTAATTTATTATATTCAAATAAAAATGGAAGAAATAGGAATAATATTCATTATGATGAATATTTTCTTTAAAGAAGATCTTTAATATAGCCTCTTGAAATGCCTGAACACTTTTCAAAATTCACAATGAAGGACCAAATAAGTGACTGCATTTGTAAATTCAATTATGAAAAACTGAAAAATAATTTCAGTTCGTCCCGGGTACGACAAGTGTTCTTATACATAGATCCTTTCATTGCTCCTTATAAATAAAACTCTTTGGGTGTAAGATCTGGGGATCTCAGTGGCCAGATATGCTTTAAAATGAGCTTAGTTCTGCTGAAAACTTCATGTAGTAAATTTAGTGAAACATTGGCTCATCCTATTACCCCATTGCTTCATTCTATTAGAAAAAGATTCCAGCAATTTCTATCTCATTTAGTCAGTCGACTAAAATTTAAAGGATAAATGATTTCATTGTAATACTCAAGTTTACTCTGTTTTGGAAAAAATGAATGTTTATAAGCTTATATGCAGATAATCATTCATTTTTTCACAGCACATGCAAACCTGGTTGTTCCAACATCTCATGAGGATTATTCACAGACCATACTTGACTATTCTGACTGCCCACATGGCCTGGTAAATGAAACCATTTTTCATGAGAAAAAATGTTACAATGAAAATATCTTCTCCTTTTTCATTTACCACTGATACAATTCAGCGTATTTTGAAAAGTCAATATCAAATAAATGATGAACCTGAGTTATTTTATATGGGTGGAATCTTAAATGTTTAATCGAGGCTCTGTACGTAACACTCCTGAAGATTTCTGCCTGTTATGTTAATTTTCTTGTAGATTGTTTTGGATTTTGATTTATGCAATCAGAATTATCATCCTACTTTCCCTCTATCATGATAGTTGGTTTTCCTAGACTCGGTCTTTGATAAATTCATTTTCTTGGAACTTATTTCTTGATGAAATATTTCCTTAACGTATTCTGTACGCTAACCACTAAGTGTTAAAACCATTGCCACACACCAGAAAGAAAAGTGTAAATAAAAGCTTCAATGATTATGGAAATGACAATTCAACAACAAAACATGAAAATCAGCTGTGAAAAAGTCACACGACATTAGTTTCACTGCTGACAATATCAAAAAACAAATTAAATCACATTTTATTGATTGAGATCCAGATGCTTTTATTTAGTGCACAGCTACATTTGGGTCAACCATTTCATTGCACTGATTCACAAACAGATAAGATCAAGTATGAATGTATGCAGCAGTCTATAAATGATAATGCAGATTTTTTTTTGTCTTCAGTCATTATCTGGTTTGATGCAGCTCTCCAAGATTCCCCATCTAGTATCAGTCATTTCATTTCAGTATACCCTCTACATCCTACATCACTAACAATTTGTTTTAAATATTCTAAATGCTGCCTGCCTGTACAATTTTTCCCACCTAGCTGTCCCTGCAACATCAAAGCAACTATTCCAGGATGCCTTAAGATTTGGCCTATAAGTTTGTCTCTTCTATTAGCTATATTTTGGAGGATATGCAGAATATCAAGGAAATGCAGAATATCAGACAAAAATAATTTTTCACAAATAAATAAATAACACAATTTATTGTTTACAATTAGAGAGAGATATAATTATAATTTTGTTTTTCTGGTGAAAATATGATTTTGGTATCAATGGCTTCTAAAAAAAGTATAGAAAATTTAACTGTAGAATTAATCACATAAGTTATAAACAAGATCTATTCTACACACAAAAAGAAATAAGACTTAAAAAATTCAACTTACATGGCAAGACCCAAAATTGAGTCTTGTTTATACTGAGAATCCTCGGTAAACCTATCAATATTAACTCCACAATTAAGTTCTTTCATTTTTTCAGCTTGCATATAATTTTCTAATTTCGCTCTATATTTCTGAAGCAATTTATGAATATCTTCAGACTGTGGTGGGCCTTGAAATGCTAAAGAAATAACCTTTAACAGAAAGAAAGAGTTGACACTTAGAATATATGAAATCAGTAGAGCAGTACATCAAAGAGTAACATGTAAACATAAAAATCATGTTACATAAATAACAGCAGCCCTGATATTTGTAAACAGTTTTTAACAAATTTTCAGTAAAAATTAAGTTTCTTTTCACCAAACGTTTTTATCAAAATATTATTAAATGCACACTTCATGATATTAGTTATAATTTTAATATTATACTAAAGCCATAGTGGTGGGTGTTTAGGGTATCTGGAAATAGCCTGAATGAAGAAGTTGTTAGACAAGATATTCATTCTTTTTAATTAAAAAATTGGTAATGAATGTAAAAATTATTCTTCCTGATAATACAGCGTAAAATTATTTCCTAATACATGTTAATACCTCAGTTCAAATACTGCAAACTATCCATCCTAATCCATTATACATAACACCTTTGTAATAATTTGGGATGGAAGGGGCCAAAATTTTATGGTTTTCGATGCATAAAAATGGCGTAAAGATGCATAAAAATTTGGGAATAGCTGAAATTTGCAGTGCAAGTATCGGCACTGTTCATTCTATATTTCATGATAAGCTGAATTACAAAATGTTTATAAGTTGGTTCTGGGATAATTGACTGGGAAAAAATCACAGACGCCTGAATTAACAATTGTACAGAATCTAAATAATGGTTTTTAGCTGACGGTACTGCATTTTTAGATCACATAATAACTTATGATGAAACTTCTGGGTCATTTTGAGCCACAATCCAAATAGCAGTGTATGGAATAGGAACATCTGGGCTTGGCTGCAAGGAAAAAATTCAAAACCTACAAATTAGTCAGTAAAGTGATGCTAGTGATGTCTTGATTAAAAAGGTCCAACTTATTACGACTATTTGGATTAACCTTATAATTCAACAGCAAGTATTATTGTAAAAATAAAGTGAAATCCTCAATAATGAGGGAATGTTCTACATCTTTCTTAAAGGTGCAATTCTTCTTCAAATAGCTCAAAAGACTTAGGAAGCTATTTAAATTTCAGGTCAGGAAGTATTGCCCCATCTAACTTATAGTTCCAATCTCACATTTCAAATTTTTTTTATTTGATCCTCTCAAAGAATTTTTACATAGCACTGAGTTCAGCAACAATGAGTGAATCAGAATGATATATAAGAATGGTTCAGACCTGAGGTGAATAATTCTTTACTACTGGAATAAAAAAGGTCTCAGAAAGATGGAACAAATGCCAAAGTGAAGGTGATGATTATGTTAAAACACGACGTTAGTTTATTTTCACTGAATAAATAATCATATTTCTTTTCTTGTCACTTTTAATTATTGAACAACCTTCACTTAATTTAAATAATAAAACGTGGTTAAGCTGGTCATTTTTGGATATGAAATGTCTGAAATTTCTAATGTTCATCTAAAATTTAGAATTCAATACTGTAATTTCTTAAATTTACAATTTTAATTTAAAAAATTCTATTTATATAAATGTTATTACTAATTGTATTACTATTACAATAGAAATAATAATTATACAGCAGATGCCACTTATCAGAATTACTGGGTAATTGAATCAGCCAGATTATTGAATTGTTTTTCTAAAACCCAAATCAAAATACAGGAAATTTGTATAATAGAATCAAGAATCGGTAAACTGAATCAACATTTTAATATTTTACGTTATTTGTTATAATACAAAATGGATTATTTATGTTTACTGCACTGCATTATGTTGTTTATGTTTTTCTATAGAACCCATATTTAATGTTTAAGTTGATTACTTCCAGGAAATGGGTCAATCATATCATGGTTTGCTGCTAGCTGGCTAAAGATAAATAGAACGGCACCAGACTTCCAACAGTAAAAGACGGTGGCAGACTAAATATGCGTACAGTGCAGTGCAGTAGGCTTCAGACCATTCGTCTTTCAGTGTGTTTCATCTTTCTACACTGTGTATATGGTTGGATTTGTATGTTTGTTTAAATCTTTTAGTTTTTTTGCGTTTGCTTAAATTATTGTTAATGTTTAGTTGCATACTAATGTTTCACTGTGATCATTTGTGATTTTGTTTGTTTATATTTTTTGTATTGTACTGAAATTTTTCTGAATTTCGAAGCCATGAAACATAAATTTAAGAATTTAATTTGTATGAAAAATTATAAGTTTTAAAAAAATATTGTAAACTTCCTAAATATAGTCAGTGAGACGCAATGACAGTGAGAATTTCTCAGACTTCACTTTCTTGTATCATTAAAATTTGCAAAGAATGGAGGCTGCAATCACCCTAAATGATACAGAAAGGAAATATGATGGTAAGAATGAAAATGTTAAACACACTTTATTAAAGTGGTTTACTGAGGCAAAAACATTAAATGTGCCCATCAGTCGTTGAATCTTAATGTGCCCATCATACCAACAATTTGCAGAAAAATTTGGTGATTATCATTTCAAACCAACAGATTGCTGGCTCTCTAGCTGGAAAGAGAGAAACAATATTGCTTACAAGAAATCATTCAGTGAAAAATGCATTGATCAACGTACTGCAGATGATTGGAGTAAGTACTTCATTCCCAAAATTTAAAAAACTGCAAACCTGAAGATATCTACAATTGCAATGAACTAGGGTTGTATTTCAGAGCAGTTCCTGATTTTTCATTATGCTTTAAAAAACTAATAACTCAGAACAGCATAACGGTTTTCCTCACTGGCAACATGAGAGGAAGTAATAAAAAAGAACTCCTAGTTACAGGTAAATCAAAAAATCCTACACGTTTCTGTGGCATTTCCTTACCTGTAAACTACAATTCAAACAAAAATGTGTGGATGACCATCTGATTTGTTTTCTCAGTTTTTGATTAAATGGAATGAGAAATTAATCAGACAGAAAAGAAAAATAGCTTTAATTTTAGACAATTGTACAGCTCATACATCAGCGAATTATAATTTAAAAATCATAGAGTTACTTTTTTTACCATCAATACACCAGCTTTAATAAAGCCCTTATATCAGTGAGTTGTAAAAATCCTGAAGTTTCAAATAGGAAAAATATGAGAAGGATAATAATTCAAGTGATAGACGAAGCCGGATGTGAGAAGACTGCGAATGATATAGCGAAAAAAATTACATTTTTAGATGCTACTCATATGTTATGCAAAGCTTGAAATGAATTAAAAATTGAAGCAATTCAAAACTGCTTTAAAAAAACTGGTTTTATTAAATCCGATGACATTGTGCTGATAACTTCAATCGCAGATGTGGATGACAAAATTAATCAGTGGATCTCTATTGACAAGGATATTCCTGTTTGTGCTCGTGTTATTGATGATGAAATTGTGTCAGAAATAATGAATGAAGGGCTGAAAGAGGGCAAGATTGATGAAACAGAGAAAGTTCAGCCACATGGAACCATCGTTAAAAGAAATAACTGATGCGCTATCAGTTTTACTGAAAGATTTGGAATTGCATGAATGCAGACCAGAACAATTCCGTAATTTCTACAAAGTGGAAAATGATGCCTTGGACACTATAAAAAAAAATTTACCTCAAAAATGATAAGCAGTTATATGGAATTACAGAGTAAATGAAATTTGTGTAATCTATATGTTACGTTCAGATTTGTTTTTTTTTTTTTAATTAATAGCATAAAACCTTTTTATAAATTTATATTTTACAGTATTCCCCATTATTTTAGTATTTTTATTGTATCTTTTTATAACATGTTTTTATATGTATTTAATAGAATTGACTAAAAACACATGATAGTAAAGATACATTTTCCTTATATTTTTTCAATATTATATTACTTTAGCCTGTTTTAATATACCATGTATCTAACCAAATACTGTAACTAAATCAATGCTGTACCTAATACATATAGTCATTAAACTGTGTACATTACATTTTATGACGTTTCTACATAAAATTAGGTTATATTTGTAAGCGTACAGGAAAATGATCTTTGACGCTTAATTGAATCTGTCGCTTTAATGACTCACTTTTATGTACAAAAGGGATTCTAATAAGTGCCATCTACTGTAAATAAAAAATAATGGATAAATACTCCCAAGAAAAACTTTCAGGAAAAAATTTATACATATATAATAATTAATTAATATTAAAACATACATCTTCTGGAAACATAGAGAAGACATCATTATTGGTTTTTATGACTTCAAGCACAGAATAATAATATAGAGCCAACTGAAGACAAAGGAGAGACTGTGGAAGAGCACAGAAACTCTGTTCGGCTGCAGTTTCATTAGTTAGAGAAAATAAGAATGCCAGACCAAGACAGCTATCCTCACTCATAATAAGCTGACTGCACTGAATCAGCACTGAAAATTTTCAAACAATTTATTAGTCATCTATACATGATACATATTAAATGATTTAAATAATACTTTTATTTCTAAAATACAAATCAAAAGATAATTGAAAATTTCACAATACAAATTCTTTTATATTTGCTAAACACACTTAACAAAGTTTTTTTCAATTCTAACTTAGTTTCTAACCAAATCACTGCTAGTTTTCAGCTGTAGGTTTTCAGAAACCATTTTTCAACACCAAGTGTGTGAAATATATTTGTGAAATATATATCTATGTTTTATTGAGGTCTGAATGGTTAAGTTCTTTTATTTCGGGATCTTATATATTTGAAAATCTTATTTTATTAGATACTAGATATTAGATATTAGAACATGTTTTGTGGTTTTAAGATAAAAAAAAACACAGGAAATAAGGAGGGATAAATAGATGCAAACCTCCCATCATCAATGAATTTATACTCAACATTGTTACACATACAAGTACATAATATTCTTCACCAGTTCCCATAAGGTTAATCAATGATTTTGATAATAATGACAGTTCACTATAATTTGGGCCACACTGACAAGATACTATAAAAATTTATAACGTGTATAACTCGAAATATTTCTAATAATTAAAATTAATTTATCTTAAATGTTGATTAAATGTAATATAATAAAATTGGTGCACTTATATAATAATAAAGTTTTCCTTACCGCTATTAATTGCAGCAGCTGATTGTGAACTATCTTTTTCTATTTCCAATAAGGCTGACTGAAGTAATTTATATGCTAAATTATATTGTCCCAATTTTTTTTCATTTACATTATTAAAATCAAGTAAAGAATTAATAGAACTAAAATAACATCCTGGATGTAGTGATGAATAAAAATCAGGAAATCCTTGTTTTTTAAGTCCAGAATTATCAAATGCAATCACTGATTTCACATTTTTTGACTCGCCAAAACTAAAACAAATAAAAAATCTAAACTGTAATAAAAAGAAAAATTGCAATCACTTAAAATACAAATATTAATTTCATAAATAAGTGCTAATTCTTTTGTACATTGCATTTTTTTGTGTGTAAATACTGAACTGTAAACAGAATTGTTCCACTACCCTTAATTTAAAAGAAATAACCTATTGAAAATATGTCAAAAAGTTTATAGATAATTATGTTACGATGTGTCTAACTTAACAATAGTCAGAGATAGTGGTTGCTATTTTTTTTATATCTAATATCAGATACAATACATACTCAACTCCAACAGTAATCTGTTGGTACAAGGTATGATCAAAAAGTATCATGGAATGTGACCTAAACTTGCACTGACTGCGTATGATTCACTATTTTACTACTATTATAGCCAGTTGCTACTCGGCAACTATGAAAATAAAATGTACAAGTAGTGCTTGTCATGTTTTTGTTGTATTTTAAATGACTGAACAGGTTAAGGGAGAATCTGCATTACATTTTATCAGAAACTTGGTGACACGCAAGTAAAGACAGTAAAAAAAATTTAAACAGCTTTTGGTGATCAAGCTATGGGTGTTACACAAATTAAAGAGTGATATCGCCACTTTCAAGATGGTCAAACATCTGTCGAAAGTGAAGAACTGGCAGACCTTCTACCAACAAAAATCCAAACCTCTTGCTCACGAACAAATGGGAAACAGACTGCAAGATGCACAACATAAGCTAGAATGTGCTAATAGTGATCTTGATTTTATGAAACTAATAACTGGAAATGAAACTTGGGTCTAGCCTATGAACCTGGGACAGAGGCACAATCATTCCATTGGAATACTTAAAGTTCTCCACAGTAAAAGAAAATTGCTTTGTAGCCAGGTGGTCACAAAGCAATGTAAATGTCATGCTGACAATCTTTTTTTATTATCAAGACATGGTTCACCATGAGTATGCTCCTCCGGACAAATTGTCAATAAACAGTACTACATAACTGCTCTTTGTCAGCTAAGAGATGCTGTTCAATGCACGAGAAAAAAGCTTTAGGAAAACAGCAACTGGAAAATTCATGACAACAAAGTTGCAGTCGATACAATACAACTTATCCAGTGATTCTAGGCAAAACAGGACATAACAACTTCAGCAGGCTCCTTACTCACCAGACATGCCTCCCTGTGATTTTTAGTTCTTTTGAATGCTTAAAATTCTGCTTAAATGAAACAGATTTGAAGACAAAGCAGAGATCAAAAAAATGTAACAAATGGACTATGGTGATCACAAAAAATGACTTTGAAAAGTGCTTCCAATAATGGAAACATCACAGGAATACGTCTATTACATCAGAATAGGTGATTCAAAGAAACGGGAAATTAAAAAAATCAAATAACGTTAATGAAAAATTTTTTTTAGAAAATGAATTTTATTTCATGTAATTGTACAAATGTTGCCATTTTAGGATACATACATTTTAGTTTATTTTTTAAAGATGACATCTTCCAGGTGACCTCCTCTTCTACGTAAACACTCACGAAGTCTCTATGGTTTGACAACATCTCAACTGGAATTTCCGCAATTGCTTCTCGGATCTTTGCCTTCAGTTCTTCCGTTATAGCAGGTCTACTGTGGAACACTTTGCTTTTAAGGTGACCTCCACAAATAGTAATCGCAAGCTGAGAGATCAGGCGATCTGGGAGGCCATCTAATGTCACCATTTCATGAAATGACACGTTGTCCAAACAATCGGCATACAGCTGCCATCGATATTCGTGCAGTATGTGATGTTGCTCCGTCTTGTTGAAACCAGGCTGTGTTAAGAATCGGTGGAAATCTCTTTTGTTGTTCCACAACAAAGGTTTCAAGCACGGTTACGTAACGAGCCGACGTCACTGTAATCGCAAGACCGTTGTCATCCTCAAAAAAATAAGGGCCTATAACACCGTAAGATGACATAGAATACCACACGGTCACTTTCTGGCTGGACGCTGGTGTAGCTGTGTAGGATTTTCTTGTGCCCAGTATCTGAAATTTTGCTTGTTAACAAATCCACTGAGGTGGAAATGCACATCATCTGACATCCACAGTTCGTGAACAAACTCTTCGTTATCATTTATCTTCTGAAGCATTACAATACAGAATTGTGCTCGCACAACTGCATCGTTCGGTTTCAGTTCCTGGACGATCTGCAACTTGTATGGATGGTATTGCAAGCCCTTCACTAACATTCTTCTAACACTTGAACTATGCAATTGTAAAGATGCTGAGAGACGACGGATTGACCGATGTGGACTTCATGTGACAGCATCTTGTAAAGCTTGAACATTCTGTGGTGTACAGATGGTTTGCTCACAGCCTGGAGGTTTCTTTTTCATTGCCGAACCGGTTTCCTCAAAATTAGATATCCATGTTTTAATTGCATGTGCTGATGGAACACGGTCGTGCCGTCCCAGGCAAAATTCTCTATGCGCTCCCTCCACACTGTCATTGTTTTTGTAAAACGCTTTGATAGCAAATGCACGTTGCGCACCACTCCAAGGATCCATGACAACTAAATGGCAGGTTGGGTTAGAGAGGCTGGCGCCACTTATCAAGTGGTACCAATCGCCCACGGCTACCAACACAAATTACAAAATTTACTGTTTCTTTGAATCACCCTGTACTTTGAAGGGGAAAAGGTACTGAGCTAAATAGCTTAAGTATTTTTGTTTTTATAAGCCAGGATCAAATGATTTTGATCTTGATGATTGATCAAAGACTTTGATTGTGAATGGAATGTGATCAAAATGTTTTGATCACATTCCATTCACAATAAAAAAATCAGCATTTCAATCAGTTTTAATTACTGAAATATCTTGGAGAAACATCTTTTCTTTTTACATTCACTATGTATCATTTCTTGCTTGCTCCAAGCTTTGAAAAATCCATAATCTGAGTGCAGGAATAAGTTTTCAGTGACAATATTTCATACCATAGCTGCATGAATAAATAACTTTATCTAAAATATATTGACAATTATGAAAGCCTTTGGTACCAAGAAAATTTTCCAAGAAAGTCATGGAACTTATATCATTTAGCATCAATATGAAGATTTCATTTTTGACTAGTTCACTTTGAGAAACCTTCTTTAATTTCTTAGTTTTTGAGACATTAATTGTCATCATGCATCAGCAATTTATTAAAGAAAAAATATAAAGTTCTAGAATCAATCAACTATAAAGATTAGTATAAAATATCAGCATCTATAATTTGACAAAGTTCTTTATATTATAGTACTTCTTTAGGTTCTTTAAGATCTTTAGTATTACAATATTATCAAAAAATTTATATCTAATTTAATTGTCTTTAAGTTTAATATGTAGTTTGATATAAGTTAAAAAAAAAGAATGAAAATTACAACTGAAGATGTGGGTTGCCACAAAAGCGCTATTGTAAAGGTTATGAAAAAATAAGTCAGTCATCTAATTTACTTTTTAATTTCTGTACTTAGGTGGATCCATTTGGATTATATGTGGTCTGCAAATAAAGTAATAAGACTGGTTCAGGAAAACTTTTTATTTACAACCCACTATACATGGATTCTACCACCTTTGAAATAGTTCCCTTGGAAAGTCATGCAATCCTTCAAACAGTTTTCCCAGTCTTCATAGCAGCGTTGAAACTCAGAAACCGGAATATCCTTCAGACGGTCGATTACATTTTTTCATGTCTAATCCATTCGTAAAAATTTAATGGACTGTGCTATGGTTCAAATTCAATTGTTCTGCAATCATTCTGACAGTTAATCGCTGGTTGTACTGCATCAAGTCTCTGCTCTTGTCACTTTTTGACATTAAAGGTCTTCCAGAGCATAGATCATCTGCAACTGATTCCCGGCCATCTGAAAATGCTTTAAACCACCTAAAAACTTGGGCTCGTGACACAGCATCATTACCATACGCCCTGTTCAATTTTGAAAAAGTTTCAGTAGCATTCTCACCAAGTTTAACACAAAACTTGACTGCACAACGTTGCTCGTAATTAGTATCACTCATTTTTGTAATGCACAACAAACACTTGTTTCACAAAAAGTTTGTTAACGTTTTACGTGGCAACAATAGACTAAAAATACTAATATCAAATATAAATCAGTTTTCATATAACCATATGTTTACTAGTAACTTTACAATGTTGCCATTTTGTCTGCCAAAAAAATTAGTCTCTTTACTTTATTTACAGACCTTACACATACAATATATATTAGTAAAGAGGGATATGGGTTTTAAGATTGAATTTAAAAAAAAATATATATATATATATAATATCAACATGACATTATATTTATATTACAATCAGCATGATTCTAATTAAAATCAAATATGATTTATATTGTAAGTAATAAAATTAAGTTACTGGGAAAATTGTAGAAATATATTTACCTCAGATTTAAAGAATTTTTCCAAAAATCTGTTCCAGCTACTTTAGTTAAGAATTTAGTGGTACTTTGCAATTTTGTGGCCAACTGAGGAAGAAACTCTTTGGAAGGTGTAGATGGCTATAACAATCACAAGAAATGTAAGCAAAATGATAACGTAGTAAGTGATTTACATACATTCTTTTTACTCTCTCAAACTTAAAACACACAATTGCAATCATTCTTTTCCTTAGATCACTATAATCACGATCCAAAGTGATCAAAACAGGAAAATTATTTTATGTATCAGACTCCATGATTTATGGATCATTCTTTGTGTCACTTTATCCTTTAAATATTATTTAAAAAGAATTTTATTTAATCATATTACGATATTTCTTTATTCTTCAAATAATAACACATGCTTTATCCAATAATTATTAGCGACTAGAATTTTTTTGTAGCATAATTTTATTTTATTTATTTAAGAAAAATCACTAAGCCTGATTAGGATAACAACCCAGAATGTTCTGGATGAAAAACAGAGACACTGCCAAGAAGGCCAGTGATCATGTGAGGATATCATGACTGGAATAATTCTCAAAAATCTATTTTTCAACTCTTCAATATTCTCAAGAAAAAAACCCCTAGATAGAGTATACTCCTTTGAATTCCAGGCATATTTATTTCTAATGTTTTATTTTATCAGATTTAATGTAATAAACAGAAAGTATTATGATAATTCAAAAATGTGATTTTTAATTTCATCTCATATCTTATTGGTTCTGAAGGTCATAAAGTAAAAAATGTGGTTTTTAAAAAATCTTTTTTTTTTTCTTACCAAAGAGCTTTTTTATTTCGCTGAGCCATAAACTTATTTGCATCTATCTAGAAAGGGTAACTGAAAATATGATCAATTTCACTGACCTAGACCAAAATATTTGATGCCAGGCAAAAATACAAATTTCAAATAACTGAAAATGGTTCTCATGATTCTGACTTAACTTTCACAGGTAATAACAAATACTCCTTCTAATATAAAGAAGATAAAAATAATCATTTAATTTGAAGGAAAAAACTACACATGTTAAGAATATAGTTTTGTGTTTGTATCTGTGGCTTTTTTTTTTAGCAAAAATAGGTATATTTTAGAAAAGAAAATTATAACATTAATTAAACATAATAAAGATCTGCTCTATCTTCATTTGAAACTTTCTTCTTAAGACGATATGAAGTGTACTTAGAAAGTAACACTTGTAATATATGTAAAAACACTGTGGTCAACATTTTCATGTTTGCTGAATCCTACATGTATTAGCAAAACTTTATCGCTACTATAAAAACAAAAAATGTTTTTTAATTCTTATCCTATACATTTTAAATGAAACTAATTAAAAAGTCCCCAGACTGAGAAACATAGGCTATACAGTAGGTCTGAAAAGTTCCCAAACTAAATTTCTGTAGTCGATATAAGTAGCGCCATCTCTCGGACAAGAGGAAATATGTAGTAACGATGTCTGACGAATATATTTATAAAATTTCATCATATTTTGTCACTCCAGTCTTGAGTTATATTTGGCCACATATGTTGTGTTCATGTGACCTTGTGCGAGCACACAACATGGAAAAGAGAAGTGTGATAACATTTTGCGTTCAACTTCAAAAATCTTTTGTTGAAACTTAATGTATAATACAGAAAGCATTTGGTGATGAAGCCGCTAGACGGTAGACGGTAGAAAGTCGTTGGATGATGACGAACGAAGCGGGAGGCCATCAACAACTGTTCATGACAAAAATGTTGCGAAAGCGTGAGCACTCCTGCTTGAACAACATCATCTTACCCTTCAGGTCATAGCAAAAGAGCTAAACATCAGTAAAGATTCAGTACGTACAATTCTAACAGAAAAAATGAACTTCCGAAAGCTGTGCCTTCGTTTTGTTCCACACTTCCTGACTGAAGAACAAAATCTTTCTTGCACTGATCGAAGAAGCAAGTCTTTCTTGCAATCAAGACTTCGTTGAAACTGCCGATAGTGACCTGAATTTTTTGCAAACAATTGTATCTGGGGATGAAAGCTGGTGCTTCATGTATGATCCACAAATGAAGCATCAATTCACTGCTTGGTTGAGTCCTGGAGCACAAAGATGAGCGAAATTCAGGCAGCAAAAATCAAGAGTGAAAACGATTTTGATTGCATTTTTGAACCTAAAGAGCCTGATTCATCATGAATTTGTCCCAACTGGTCAAACCGTGAATTCTAAATGCTATTTGGAAATAATGAAATGCGTGATGCATCAAATTCGTCAAATCCAGCTAAAGTACCAGGATCTGGACAGCTGGACTCTTGCATTACAATGCCCTGGCACACATGGCAACAGTTTTAACATGTTATTACTTCACAAATAAAATCACTGTCTTATCCCACCCAATATTCACTTGAATTAGCTCCAGCAGACTATTTTCTGTTCCCGAAACTCAAGTTGAAGATGAAAGGCTGCTTTTTTTGACGACATTCCGGCCATCCAAAGGGGTTGCACTGAGCAGTTGAAGACGATCCCACAAAGTGATTTCTCCAGATTGTTTGATGGGCTCTACTGGTGTTGCAACGAGTGTATAACTACAGAAAGGTTCTATGTAGAAGGCCAATATAAATAAATATGTTTATCTTTAAATCTGTAATTTTATTTAATTTAGTTTGAGAACTTTTCAGACATATTGTGTATTATCCACATTTTACAGATAAAGAATTTGGAAGTGACTGAAATGCACACCTAGGTTTGTTAAGTGTTTAGTAAAAATTCCCCAAGTGAAGGAATAGGTCAGACTATTCATGAATTAAACAAGATGTTCATAATCATATATATATATGTATGTATATATAGCAGAAGTTCAATGGTGATTTGCTCCTCAGGCCACATAACTGATCAAATCATTTCACTCATGACTTAGGAATAATTTACAACCAACTATTTAATTAATAACCAAATAATTTTCATCTGTTTCTGTAATTAAACAGAATCTTTCCAGTGTTTCATCAAGATTGAATTCTTAAGATGGTAATTCAAAATTTGACAATTTTACTAACAGATTAATTTATGACAAGAGAATAAAAAAATTAAGATCCCATTGTTATAAATGCCTCAGTAGAAATATCTGAGGAGAAAGCTATATAGAAAACTGGTTACGGTATGGTTAATAAAAATGTACATATATTTTAAAATAAATTAATTTGTATTTATATTTTATTTATAGTTTTTTTTAAACATACCAGGAAAAGTGAGTCACTTTCTGAATGTAGCTCATTATTATAAAATAAGGAAATTCTTATGGTATTTTACTACTTTCTTTGTTTCCATGCAATAACTTGTTTAAACAATTCGTGGATTACATATTTGAGTTAATAATAAAAAAAACTCAAATAAAAGAAAAAGTAATTATTATTATTACCAGTAATAAAACTATTAAAGAATATTTTAAAATGCAAATACAAATAAAAAAAAAAAATACTCACTGATGTTAATGCATCAACAAATTCATCATCTTGTTCAAAAGATGTATAATTTGCTTCTAAAGAAGCTACTTTACTAGAGATTTCAAACTGTAATGCTTCTCGTTCTAAATCACATCTGGAATATATTTTAAAACCTTTGTTTAACTATATTTCAAGATAAATATTAAAAATCTAAACAGCTATTATAAAAGATGTTATAAACAATTAAACAAACCACTAATATAAAAAATTCTGTAGGAAAGAACATGTAAAAAAAATTAAAACAGAAAAATGTTTCAGACTAATCATTGATGACTAATGAAAATGATTCAAGCAATAAAACAAATAATTTTGATAATGTAACAAAACAATTTACCAGATTATCATAATAAGATAAAACTCCTGCAGACTTTTCAGCAATCGCGTATAAAAGCCATCAGAGAAACCAAACTCGATATAATGTAAATAATTTATAACAATAGTTTTCTGGTGAAATTTTAATTTTTCTACCTACCTACTTGATTACTTTTATTATACGTATGAATAATTTTATACTTTTAGTTCATTAACTCTTGTAATTATAGAGATTATCAATCTTTATCCCTTTATAATTAAAGAAATTTGTTTCCAAAGTTCTTTCATATTTAATTACCAGCACTTCCTCAAGGAAATTTGCAGTAGCACCAAATTTCCTTGAGGAAGTGCTTTAAATTATTCTGGTGAAATTAAAATTTCACCAGAAAACTATTGTTATAAATTATTTACATTATATCGAGTTTGGTTTCTCTGATGGCTTTTATACGCAGTAGCACCGTTGTTAATAGCAGCCATATTTAAAAAGGGTTATGAAAGTAATCAAATAATATACTCAAACTATGTTTATTCATTTAACATGTTTATATAAATCTACTTGTAAATTTTATTTTCATCTAGTATGTTGAGAGCTTAATTTTTATTTGTAATGTGTAAAATTAGCTTGTGCATCCGAATACTAAATCAAACAGACTGAATGGACATTATTCACTGATATAAAGGACACATAAATCAAATTGTAAATTATCTGTAGATACAAGATACACATACCATAAATATTTGATATTAATCACATCATTCAAATCTTACTCATTTCACAAAAGAGCCAAAGCACACCTAAGTAATATGAAACTAATGAACACACTAAATTTGAAAGGAAAAAACAATATAATAAACAGAACGTAGGTTGAGTATGTTATTGAATTACATATTTAAAGAGCTTATTTACCTTTTTATTACTGATTGACACTGAAAGACCAAGTTCCATCAATCTAAAAATGATTTGTTCGTAATTTTTAACAATAATTTTAATGTTATCACTTTTACAACACTATTAGATAAATCTTTTAATTACTGTCTGTAATTTCAAGAGGTTTGCTGACTATAGATCAAAACACATTTAACTGAAAAGACTAGCAGAATTCTGATACCATATAAAAAAATTTGCTATAAAAAATTAGGTATCAAGTTACAAGTAGAGATTACTGGGACATTTATACTTAACATTGGTATTAAATTAACATCCAATGAGACTGAGTCTAGGCAAAAAACAATAAGTGTCACCCAAAATTACCTAAACATAATCAGCTTGGGGTTTTCTATACAATAATTTGAAGAAATTTTTCAATTTCTAGGTTGCTAAATCCTGAGAAAAAACATACAGTTTATACTCGGAACTGATTTGATGATAGCTTGCTCAGTAACTGTTGTGATAGTCAATGTCTCTCTTTAATAAAAATAAAATATCACTCTTTCAATAGCATTCATTTTAAGAAAGAAGTTGAAATCAAAAGAAAAAAGTGACAGTTAGAAACACAGGCTGGTGGTCATGTTGTTGATTACCACTAAGTACCTAACAATTAGTAAGTTATATATGTGGAGACACTTGGAAATGGTCCAATACCCATTCACTGATCTTCAACATAGTGGACCATTTATACATAACATTTTCCTTCAATCAAGATCGTGTTGATATTCTGATTTCCCACTGACAATTTGGTTGCTTAGAACAGAGTCCTTCCTGTATAGTATTTCATTAATATATAAAAAAAAGTCAACTGTTGTGATGAACTTATCAAGCTTTTTAAGAAAGTTTTACACGTACCTAAATATACATTGGAAATAATATGTCTAGCTTCTGAGCAAAACATATAGCCCTTTACTAAGGACACAAAGTTTTACTGACCATAAGCATACTTATGTATGTATAATATTTTAAATATTATATGCTTAGTATTTAATGGGTGTAGTGGATAGGTTCATACTCAAAACTAATATGTATGTATAACATGTGTACATACAACTAAATGGTGAAATGTAAATAAATTCTTTTAATAGTCGTAACAGTAAAAACTTTTTAATAGATGTTTTAACAATTTAGTTTGAAAATACGCACCTTGTTTGAATAAGACCGTGTATGCTATTGGGAGGACAATGAAGAAGAGCAAATGCAATAAACTTCTGACGAAGAGACAATTCTCTGTACTCGGAACACTGACCCAATTTCTGGCAAATTTTCCATCCAACAGAATGCCCTTCCTCTACCAATGTTTTGCAGACTCCAGAACAGAATACATAATCTTTAACCTAAATAGAACAAAAAAAAAGAAGAAAAATTAGCTCGTCACAAAAATTTTATGACAAGACTTTTGCGATTTGATATAATTATCTATTTTATTTTTAAAAGCTTTTATTTAACTCGCTTTAGGAATAATCAAATCTTGCAACTGCTATATCTTTTGATCTATCGTATGAAAATTATGAAATCTGGTACACATATGTAACTTCGATGACAATACAGCACTACGGTGTCGGAATTTGATATGACCCACCCCCATGCGCTACCCCTACACTAAATTCATGCATTTAGTTGAAAATTTCCATTTCTCATGAACTATCGTATGAAAATGATTGAAATTTTGTACACGTATGTAACTTCAATGTGTAAAAATAAATATATTTACTTTTTTAAAAGCTTTTATTTTTAGTTTTAAAAACAAAAATTTTTAAAAACAAAAAAAATATATTTGATTACATATAAAAAATTATTTTTTAAAAAGTTTTTATTTAACTAATATTAATATTAACATTAATAAAAAAAGGAAACAAATTAGAAAACCCCTCTAAAAAGTAAAAAATAAGAATTAAATCAAATTGAGAATTTTAAACAAAAAAAAAATAATATATTAACAAATATAAAAATGCACTGAAAAGTAAAAAATAAATTATATAAATATCTAATAAATAACCAATAAATGAAAAATAAATAAATGTAATAATTATTAAATTTTAAAATTAAAAGTAATGAAAATATTTTTTTGTTTAAAATTCTCAGTTTGATTTAATTCTTATTTTTTACTTTTTAGAGGGTTTTTCTAATTTATTTCCCTTTTTTATTAATGTTAATATTAATATTAGATAAAAAAAAGCTTTTTTAAAAAATAATGTTTTATATACGTTTGGAGTATGTAAAACAAATTTTTGGGGATGTAGGATGTAGAGGGTATACTGAAATGAAACGACTAGCACTAGATAGGGAATCTTGGAGAGCTGCATCAAACCAGTCAAATGACTGAAGACAAAAAAAAAAAAAAAAATGTTTTATATGTAATCAAATATATTTTTTAATTTTTTTAACAAATAGAACCACATTAAACTACACCAAGAACTATAGACTAAAATCGACTCATCAGCATGTAGTTTCAATTATCTGCCCTAAGAAAGACCCTTTAAACCAAGTCTATCTTAATCACCTCTATTCTCAGCCAAACTTTTGTGTTATTTGAGATCCTAATTCCACAAATTAACCATGCTCCAGAAAAATGTTTTGATAACATAATTAGAAACGCTCAACTAAAAAATAATAATACTTTTTAAAGTTCTAAGATATAGAAAAATAATAAAGAAATAAAAACTATAGGTTTTCCATTATTTAAAATTCCTAAGATATTAAGCTGAACCTGAGTAAGAAAACCCACACTTGAGACAATAAGTTTAATTATCATCCATAATTATAACACAGTTAAACTAATGCACTGAATAATTGATGTCAATAAAAAAAAAAAAAAAAAAAAAAACATGATGAAGAAAATAACTTTTAATATATAAAGGAATGAAGCTTTTTGAACGTAGCTGCACAAAGCTATAAATTAATAAATAGATTCTAATATCAGAGGGAATTTAATAAGGAATTTAGCTTATCTTGTGACTTTTTTTGTTCTTAAATACCATCTTACTTTCCACAAATCAACAAATTTTTATTTTCAATTAAAATATAAAAAATATTAAAATTTTGTAAAAATAAAATATCCTCTTTTTCATTATTATTAATAAATAAATTATTTAAATTTATAGATTTTTTTTAATAAAAAATGAGACCAACGAACTTAGGAGTATAACTTACTAAAAAAGCAGCTTCAGCAATTTGAAAAAGTACTTTTCCTTTACGAATTTCCTTTTCTTTACCACAAACATGTAATTTTTCTGCTAACGTCAATAACTTTTGCTGATTACGATAAGCAGATGGATGTCCTTGTAAACAAGACTCTACTAACCTCATTCTTTCAGGAGATAATCGCACTAAAACAGAAACAAATATGAAATAATTGAAAATACTACACTTATAAGAGAGAAAATTTACAGAAAATATAAAATCTCAGTATTAAATTAAAAATAAATAGCACCTTGCATAGGAAGTAGATTTACACCAAATTCATGAAGTATTTGCAGCGACTGAATAAGATCAAGCTCCTCTTGAATGTCTTCATTCTCTTCAATAATTAAATTTAAGCAAGTCCTGCAGAAAAAAGAACATAATTTTTCAAACAAATGTACACTCAAGGAATATAATACATATTAAATGGTATGAAGTTAATTATTATGTTCCATTTACTAGTATAAATAATAATTAGTTATTAAAACCTGATGCTTCTTTTTTCTATTATTACAAACATTAGAGTATTTCACAGATTGATGATATTTTCAGTAAATTTTAACCTACTGAAAAAGGGTTTTCCTTAAGTTTAACTTACTTATAGCTGAAAGAGTGTAGTAATCAACAGAATCAAATAATTTACCAGACTTCTCACCCACTTTTCTTAACCACTGACAAATAGCCCAAAATTCTGGTTACTTATAAAAAGTATTTAACAAACTATATTACTGATAAAAAAAATAACATGTTAATTAAGCTTTTTACTTAACAATAAAGAAAATTGCATCTCTAAAAACAAATTACTTCACTGACAATAAAAAAACCAAGTAAAATAATATTAGGTTTTAAGATTAAGTAAAATAATATTATGTTTCATAATAACATTCTCTATTATAAAAATATTAACAAGAATTACACATTAATGTATGAATTAAGTGATCTATAAAGTAAATATGCTTCAAGAGATGATCCACTTGATCAAAAAGGAAAATCCAATGAACCAAGGCTACAGGACCTAATAAAGTGTTTATAAGTAAAATTCAATAATAATATTAGAATGGATGAAGCTACGTCTTGAGTACAAAACAAACATAATCTGACTTGTAGCTGGTACAAAACTTTGATCCTTACAAAAATATTCTCCCATATCTGTCAAGTAAATTCAGTTTAAGTTTTCACAATTTATTGTACATTTAAGGAGTTATTCTACATAAAAGTTTTTTCTGATGATTTTACCTACGTTTAAGAAGACTGTGCATATTGTTTCAAGGCTCAAATTAAAAAGAGCGCTAGCCCTAGGAGAAACATATTAAAGCAATTAATTTGTTAAATTAATATCAAATTAAAATTGTACAACGATAAAGGTTAAAAACAAAATTTTTGAAATTTTTCATGTTTGTTAATTTTTTTTTAATGATGAAAAATAAGTCATTGAATCAAATATTATAAATAAATATATATATTACGTACTTAGAATATTGTATATTAGGATCAGTTAAGCTTCCTGCTGAATCAAAATATTCCCTTGCAGCTTGAAGTACAAGAAAAACACTTCTATCAAAACTAAGAGGTTTACGTGTTTTATCATCGCCACAACAACATAATATCTTCATAGCTGAACGAATAATTTTTGCATTACCTGAAGCGAGAACAGTAGACACATACAACTGCAAAAAAAATATATATATATAAAGTCAATATAATTTTACATGCAAGAAAAACAGAACAGATAATTTAAGTAAATTGAAGTAAGGATCCAATCGTTTAATAATAACAGGATTTAATTGTTTAGTGCATTTTCATTATAAGTATGTAAAATTTCATTTTAATAAAATTGTTAACCTATTGAACTAATTTATTTTTTTTACACAGATTTTATTAATTTACAGAACTTTACATTCTCCAATTTTTCAAAATATCATATATAATAAATTGTATTTTTCATTTTTACAAACTATTAATTAGTTCCAAAAATTTGGGGATTAGAAATAATATTGGATTGAAAAATATAAACAAATAATCTAATTTTTTTCATTTAGATTTGAATAACTGGGACTACTTGTAGCAAAATGCATTGTAGCTGTAGTAAGAAACAATCGCTGATTTAACAACTAGAAATGCTAAAAGGTAGAATGAATTACCTAATCAGTTACTTCAAGCCCCTTAAAGTAACATTATGACAAATTTTTTTTTAACATTGCACCTTTTGAAGAAAAAACTTAAAAACCACCACATAATTCCCTTATTTTAATATTCACTCAAATTTTAGACAGACTAGAGAAACATTTTTGTGTTTTCTATCCAAAAAAGTATATATGAGGGATGTTCAACAACAATTATTGAAAAAACTAATCTAGAGAAAAAACAATTCCTTCAATGACAATGAAACGTTTTGAGGGTTAAGTTGGCAACCTTGGGAACACATTTAATTCAGTCATAATTAATCTAAACATAACGTTTTTTTGTTGATTTCAGAATGTCAGCTCTGCTTGAAATGTATTGCTGGAAGAGTAATGTTCAGTGATAAGATTTTTGCTATTAGAAGGTGTGAAACTGGTGGAAATTTACTTAAGAATGTTGAAACAGTATGGTGAAAAGTGTTTAAACTGCAGTAATGTGTATAAGTGGGTGAAATAATTTAATTTAGGGAGAACACGTGTCACTGAACTCCATCACTCTGGAAGACCAGTTGAAGTTTTGACTACAGCCCTGCAAAATCACATAAATTATCTCATTTGCAAACACAGGTGAATCAAGATTTCCCAAATTGCTAGTTTGTGTAACATTAGTGTTGGAACTGTGCATTCAATCAATCATGATGAGCTAAATTATTGCAAAATATGTTCAAGATGGGTTTCAAGACAGCTGACAAGTCCATAAAAACACTCGAATTCACATTTGTTCTGGGCTCAAAGAACAGTTTGAAGTGGAAGGTAATGCCTTCTAGATTGTATGAGACCTCACCCCATTTGATTTTCATTTGTTGAGCTCACTCAAAAACTTTTTACGTGGCAAGAAGTTTGACAACAATGAAGCAGTCAAAACAGCTGTACATGAATGGTTCAACAGCAAGGGAATCAGAAAGCTCACAGAACAGTGGGACAAGTGTATAAATGTTGCTGGAGACTATGTTGAAAAGTAGAATAAGTTTCATTGTCACTGAATAAATAATTTTTTCTCTATATCAATCAGTCTCATTAATTATTTAACGTCCTTAATAATTTCCTCAAAACACGTCTTTCTTTCCTCAAAATATGTTTGTTCTTTTAGCATTACTGTTAGCAGAAATTGAATTTTTTAAAAAATTTTTTATCAGCTACTAGGTGAAAGGGGAAACAGTGCTTAAAAATATTTCTGAACAGTGCAGAAAAAATAATCTCACCTTCAATAAAATAAGTCTAATTACATTCATTTCTTTTAAATTAAACACTTCAGAATATTAAAAACTTTAATTTTAACACAAATACAAAAACAAACAACCTTGCCCATTTAATGTAATTATATAATGTAGCTGACACAGCTACAAATATTTTCTACAATAATTTCAAGAGAACAGTCAAAGAATTTCATGAATATCATACAGGAATGGGTAATGCTTAATTTAATCAGCCATGGTTTAATTAATAACAACTATTTTTTTTAGTGCGAAGGGGGCTCAATATAAGCAAGTAACAAGTTATTTAATTAACTATCAATATCTTAAATATATAACTGAAGAAGGAGTTGCATAAAAATTGTTCTGTAGAATGAAAGCAACTAGCTTGCAATGATATCTTTAAAAAAATCTTATATCTACAAAAATTCTTGAATACCAATAATACACTATAATTACTGTCTTTCAATTAGTTTTACAAAGTACTGCATGCTTACATTTTAGGAGATTTTATTACTTTTGTATTATAACGATAAAGAATTTCAAGTTTTCTTTGAAATCTTATATGCACAAAAGAGTAGATTGCTTTTACACTTTTACCTGACACTGATACATAATTGGAGAATGATTGTTCATGACCATCATGCAGTCATTCATATCCCACTTTTAAGAGGAAAACATAAAAAATAAAAGTAAAATCAAATCCAATAAACATCATAAAAAATTGAAAATAAAATTAAAAGGATACATACATAATTCATCTTTATAATGCATTATAACCCATACACAATCCCTGACATATATTGTTTCACCTAATTCTGATAAAAAAAAATCCTTGATGTAATGTTAAGATTCTTATGGGCACTACCCAGTTTATGTAATGTGTAATAATGTGTAATGTGTGTGTTCCCTGCGTAATACATAAATAATGTAGCATTACACTATAAATAATGTGTATAAGTAAATATATATATATGAGGGGTACTGAAAAGTTCCTGGTTTTGATGCCTTGTTGTTGAAATAGAAAAACAATTTTGGGCTCATTTGAAAGTTTAAAATCTTAATATGTAACTGTGCAAATATCAGGTGTCCAGAATTCGTACAACATTTTCTGTTGCAGGTGAAAGCCGAGATAGATGGCAGAGTCTCAAGCAAGTTTCTCATGAGTGGATTTACAGGTCATCAAAAAGTTTTTGTTTCTCTAGGGAAAGTCAGCAAAGGACATTCACACTGAGATGTCACAAACACTGGGAGAGAAGTGTGCTTCCTACAGTACCAAGAAAACTTGGATATCTCGCTTCAAGACTGGCCATTTCACTGTTGAAGATGAACCCCAGAGTGGGCACCCTCAAATCGTAACTGACATTGCAACATGCAACGCTGTCCATGAGCTTATTCCTGAGGACCAGCAAATATCTGCGAAAAAGACAGCTCAGATACAGGATATCTTCAGGAGTGGAGTATGTTGATTTCATTATTTCATTATTACCACAACCCTAGACATGCGCAAGCTTTCAGTAATGTGGGTGCCCAAATGCTTGAACTGTGATCAGCAGAAGGAACAAGCTGATACATTCAAATTCGTTCTGCACCATTTTGAAACTTCAGAGGCCTTTTTGGCTAGGTTAGTGAGTGAGAATGAAACTTGGCTTCACATTTATGATCTTGAAACCAACGAAGAGTCAAAACAATGATGCCACTGTGGTTCCCCACTGCTGAAGAAGTTCCACACCCAGAAATTGGCCAAAAAAGTGATGGTGTCCGTTTTCTGGGACAAAGACAGCATTCTGTTGGTAGACTATTTACTTCAGGGATCTAGTGTAACCGGATAATACTATGCTAACCTGCTGGACCAGTTGTAGGAGGCAATTAGGAAGAAACGTCGAGGGAAGTTGGCCAAAGGGATCCTTCTGTTGCATGACAATGCACCTGCACACATTTCCAACATTGTGGCTACCAAATTGACACCTTGGGCTTCCAAATGGTCAACCATCCTCCCTATTCACCAGAACTAGCCCCTTCAGATTATTACTGTTTCCAAATTTGAAGAAACACCTGAATGGAATTCATTTTGAGGACACTGAAGATGTCAAAGAGGTGCTGCAAGCTGGTTTTGCATCCAATCACAGGACTTTTATTTGCATAGACTAAAAAAGCTGCAACAACGATGTACAAAGTGTATCAGTCTCAGGGGAGAATATCTTGAATAAATAGATAATTTCAAAACTCTGGCTCCATTCTTTCTAGGCAAAGCCAGAAACTTTTCAGTACCCCCTTGTATATATAATTAATTAAATAAATATATATATATATATATATATAATTTCTTTAATAGTACTGTAATTTATTTAAACAAGAGTTGGTACTGTATTAGTTTGATCAAAAAACTAACTAAAATACAAAAAAAGAAATTTGTACAATTTGCAAAAAATCCCATTAGTAATGATGCTAGGGATTTGACTAATGCAACATCATAACATTGCAGTATTTTAATAGTAATGCAACTACAACATTACATGGTTGCATTATATTAAAACGTAGAGTCTCTTACAGCATGAATGATTATTGTAATATTATAGTAGCATGACTATTAAGTTATTTCTTTCTATCTATCTAAGATTGGTCAGTTGCCTCCCACGGGGGTACCTTGGACGATTAGGTGTGATGGTCACCTTACTAAAAAATATAGGGATTTTGGGATAGGAGCAATTGTTACATTTTATTTTGATATGTTTAACAATTGATAAGTTATTTAAGTGTACTTCATGGACACTACATTTACACATGTACATATATATTATACAACAGTAAATAATATAAATAAAATGCACAGATGCCA
This sequence comes from Lycorma delicatula, assembly GCF_047948215.1. NCBI lineage: Eukaryota > Metazoa > Arthropoda > Insecta > Hemiptera > Fulgoridae > Lycorma > Lycorma delicatula. The sequence continues at coordinate 17,891,900 of NC_134457.1, forward strand.
AATCAAAATTTAAAGTAATTATAATAACAAACAATTTAACTGTGAGGTTTAATCAACACTTTAATAAGAATTCAAATAAAAACAATGAAAAACTACAAAATATTATGAAATGATGTAACTAAAACAAACCTCATAACAAAGTTGTAATGGTATAAAAGTAAAAACTAACTTCTGCAACTTTAAAATGTCAGATAACAATTCATTCCACTCATTTTCTGATGCAGATGGAACTCTGAAAAATTAAAATAGAATCAATAAATAAATAATAGAAACACATGCAACATTTCTATCTATGCAATTTAATTATGAAACCAAGAATATCAATAATTTGAAAACTAAATACAAATGACTTAAATGTGATTTACTTAGATACACATAAATAACTGTAAGAAGATTCCAAGGTTCAAAACAGTGAACAGTAAGATTCTAGGTCCTAAGTACACTAATGTTTTGAAAAGAAAGAGTACCTATAAAGGATGAGACTTAGCTATCAAAGCACATTCCAGTTTAAAACGCTTTCTGATCTATTTTGCAACCACATGCAAAATTTACTTTTACTTAAAATATAAGTACAATATTCATAGTCTTCTTTTACTTAGCTTCTAGTTGTTTATTCTTAACACTTTACTGGTTTTTGATAAGATAATTTATCATTAACTACCTTGAAAAAAAATTGCCCTTGACGAAATAACTTGTCTTAAGAGTTGACCTGTTTTCTGTTTTATTCTATTTTTTGACAAGTTAAGTTACTGTAATGTGTGTGAGTCTAGTTTCATTTTTACTCTAATTTAACAATGAAGCACTAGTAGCATATTGGTTCATATTGGAGAACCAATATGCCTACTTGTTTTATATGTCTTGTTTTGTCTGTTTTATATGTCTTGTTTTGTATCCTTCTGAACAGCTGTTACCATGCATTTGTTTTCGTTGTTGTGATTGTTCCTTAAGTTGCATATGTGTTAGTTTTATTATTTCATTGTGTTATTTATTATCTTCTTAAATTGTTTCATAATTTTACTATTATTGTTATGTAATTTTCAGTCTTATTTTTATTTCCAACTGTTTGTGTATATGGATGTGACCATACATAAATAAGAAATAACAGAGTTGTTTACCATAACCTAACTTTAGTCATTTTTTATGTGAGTAAAATGATCTTTGTGTTATTTGAATTACTTACTAGTGTTTTACAATATTATTGATATGGCAATTAGGTATTGGAAGTTATATTTATTAGTACAAAACATTTTGTAAATCACGTGTAAATGATAGTGATATAACTGAACTTTTAAATATTACTTTTTACATTGCATGGTAAGAAAAGTACATAAATAGGCCCTTAAATTAATTTTTTGACATTTCATAGCATAGATCAAAAATATGTAAAAAAAAAATGAGCAAAATAACAAAGGTTTATTGGGAAAAAAGGGTATAATAATATGATATGATGAAGGAACCAGAGATGTAATTGGGCAACTAAAGTTGGTTGGAGGGAGATATTTATGGAGAGGAACAGAAATGAGTTTGTGTTTCATAGATTTACAAAAGGCAATTGACAATTAGATGGGATAAAATGACTGAGATTCTTAAAGATAAAAAAGTAGAATGGAGATACAGAAGGTTAATTAAAGAATTATACAAGAGATACAGCAGCAATGAAAGTAAGAGAATGACTGACTGGGTGGGTGGGTCTAGACCGATATGTTAAGTGAGGATGCTGCGTCTTACACACACTGTTCAACATACTCATGAAAATATAATAAGCAATATATTAGAAAAAAAAGAAGAAGGAATGGAGAATGAAAAGATATATAAGGTTTGGTGATTGTATGGTAATTCTAGCTGATGGACACAGTGCTTCAAACACTGTCCTGGAGGAGGAATGAAAGAGTATGGAATGAAAATAAATATAGGAAAGACTAAAGTAATGGAAGTAAAAAAAAGAAGAGATTTAGCAGTAAGGACAAGTGAAGTAAAAATAAACAGAAGTAAAAAATTAGATATTTGAGGACTACGATGACAAAAGACAGGAAGAGCATAATGGAAATATTAGAAAGGATAGTGATGGCAATGGAATTCTTCATAAAGAAGAGAAAATTACTACGAATTAAAAGTCTGAAGAACTTATTGGACTGGTATTTTAAATTTCCTTAAATCTTTATATACCTTAATTTATTAAAAGTCTGGACTTTTAGAGTTAAGGAAGAGAAGCATAGATGATGAGGAAGAAGAAAGGGATTGGATTGAAGATTTTATGATATAGAGATGGAGAAGGTTCAAGAAAGTAAACTGGATGGATAAAGTGAGGAATGAGGAGGTAATTAACAGAACTAAAGAAGAAAGAGCACTTATGTGGGAAGTACACAAAAGAATGGATAGAACAGTGGTTAGAAGAAGTGGAATCTTGATGACTACATTGGAAGAGTTAGTTAGAAGGAGAAAGGAAGCAAGGAAGAAGAAGGATGAATTTAATAGCTGAGGTGAAGATTGAAAAATACAAGAGGACAAAGGCGAAGGCTTGAGATAGAATTGGATGGAGACAGAGGTGGCTGCCAAGCAGAACAACAGATGATGATGTGATGACAAATATGCTCAGGACAAACATTAAATAAGCTATTTTATAATAGGTTACATAATCAGCCTTTTATCTCATGATATAAAGGGTTTATATGAAAAGTTAGGACATGTGGCCAGATGAAGTAGAATCATGATAACTGCATTGGAAAGATCAATAGATGGAGAAAGGAAATAAGGAAGAAAGATGAAGTTAATAAATGAGGTGAAGACTTGAAACTACAACAGAAGGAAGGAGAAGGATTGAGACAGAAATGGATGGAGATGTCAATGGTGTAAGGGACCTGCCGCCAGGCAGATCACCAGATGATGATGTTTTTATATATTATAAAAAATAAATATTAATCATCAAAACAATATTTAAAAACTAACATATCCCGAATAATTTTTTAATAAACCCAAAATCCCATATCCTACAAGATTAGTAAAAAACAATGGAATTGACATTCAAGGTAAAAAAGGTCTGCCTCCAAAGAAAAAAGATTTGAATAATTGGGTGTAATTCATCAGTAGGTTTTAAATTAGTGATCATCAGAAATTCTTTATGTCAAGGCTTTACAATCTGAATTACTAAAAATGATTATAAAATTACAAATGCAAAATAGACAGCTAATTCCCATTCTATATTCGGCTTAACAAAATTAGTTAAAATATTTGTAAAGACTTAAAACATTATCAATTAAAAATAATAAATATTTAAAGTAACATACTTATTAGCAGTAGCTCGTGCAACACGTAAAACTAATTTTTTTATTATTTCCAAATCATTTGCATGATTGTGTATATATAAAAGTGATCTTGGATGACCATGTTTATGTAAAATTACTGCAGCATCAAGCTCCGATTCAAGGTTGTCGAGTTTTTTACATAACATTTCCATTTCACTGCTGATTTGCCTGAATAATAAATAAAAATAAATAAATCGAATAGTACATTTTTTTTATCTAATGAAGTCATCAATAAAGCTAATAATCTAATTAAATAAATTAACCTAATTAATCTAATTAAATATATTAACTTATATTTGGCAAACACATCAGAAGCACACAATAAAAATACATCCAGTTTTTAGAGTTCTAATCAGGTGAATAAAAAACAAATTATTAATCCATAAATATAACAAGATTTTGTTTTAATATAATCCACTAGTGTCTCAGTATTGAGTATAGTGTGTCAGAAGTTAAAACTTAAACCTAACCTAGAGGTTAGGTTTAAGTTTTTAGACTAAACCTACTAACAGGTGGAGTAGTGATTCGGGTGATTTGACAACACTGGATTCATCCTATCATAGATGAGTAGGGAGAATAAAAGCATCACTATCTCATAGTCCTTGATTTACAACTAGGTCATGATGAAGTTGTGAAGCGATGAACATTAAGCTTTTACTATTAAAGTGTATTTAGAAAACAATGATAGTTAAGTGATCATGCAGTGAATGTTTTAAATCATTTTAATATTCCTTATAATGATCTGTTGTCTTATGCCCACACAATTAAAACATATGTTAAAAACGTTTGAACAAATGGGTTCCAAATTGAAAAGAAGAACTGGAAGTATTAAGAGTGTACACATGCCAGAAAATATTGTGGAAATGATTTACAACAAAGTCCTACTGATCAGTACAATGACATGCAGAATCAATGGGCATTTCTGATTGCGAAGTACGGAGGATTTTGCACCAAAATCTACAGTACCATCCAAATAACATCAGATCATGCATGCAATGAATGATTTTGATCATGCAAAACGACTCTTGCTTTCAGTCATCGGTTATTAGATATAATGTTAAACCATACCTTCTAAAAATAATCTTCTGTTGATGAGTGATGAGGCTCATTTCCACCCTTTCAGGCTTTGTTAATGTGCAAAACATTTGCTACTGGTTAAGTGTTAATACAAAAAGACTACATAAAAACTACTCTTGACACTAGTCTAGTGTGTCATTTCATCATTTGGAATTATAGGATCATATTTCTTTGAAAACAAAAGTGGGCATACAGCTATAATAAATTCACAGTGCTATGAATTAGAAAAAACTTCCTTCAGCTTGAATTAACTGATCATCCTGTTAACCAAAACATGTTTTTACAAGATGGTGCTACAAGAATCATTTCCACGGTATCCATGACAACTGTAAGGAAATTGTTCTCTAATCACATTCTGCACTCTACAATTTGCAAAATTACCAGATCTATTTCCATGTGATTCTTCCTTTTGGGGGTACTTGAAACCACATGTTTTCCAAACACCACCACCATATAACCATCAGGGCCTTAAAGAATGGATCAAAAATGGTTCAAATTCACATGGCCATGTTGCAAAATGTGATGGGTAACCTATACACAAGACTGCTTGAATGGGTAAAAAAAAAATGTAATCATCTTCAGAGTTATTTTTAAATAATTGTAAATAATATATTTTCATTTCATATATAATAAAGTGATGCAGTAATAGTTTTTTATTTATTTTTGGTGAACTTTTAATTACCTAATTCAATACCACTCAATATATTAACTAACTTACTAGTGATTGGTAAGGGAAAGTAATTCAATACAATAAAAACATTTTCAATTAAAAATTACTTTAACCTTCTATAACTGTGTATTTATTATGGTATTTATAATGGTTTATTATCGTAAGAGATATGGTAACTTCTCCATGAATTTTAGTAATACCTTACATTCAAATAGTCTGCTCTATAAACTTACACAAATTCACTTGTTTCATTTTTGAATTTATAAATATCAAATTCTTCACAAGATCTCCTGCCTACAATTTATTATTGCCTCATTAATATTGTAATAAATGCTTCAATCCAACTTTTTAACCAAAATCTCATTTTTGTAAATACTATTCAGAGTTTCAACATTTCTATTATTAATAACTTAATAATACTACTGAGTTTGATTATATAGCTGTTGCATTTATGTTTCCAATTTAACACATTTATGTCTAAAAAATAAATTTTATATTAATTGTATTTAATGTATATTAAAGGTTTCATATTAATTGCATTCTTAAAAAAAAATACTTATAATAAATTCAAACAAAGAAACAAAATTATCAGTGTTTCCTTATTCATCCTAAGAACTAAAATAATCAAAAAACATTTATATATAAAAATGCAAATATGTCTTATCTTAAATAGACTAGTCTACTCTTTGATTGGAAAATATATAGCAGCAAAGGGCTTTATTTTATTGGTAATCATCCTGAGCAGATTCTAATGAATATTATTGGCAGTTTAGCTATCATTAAAGATTCTCAGTAATGTATACTTTTATGAATTTTTAGCTTGAGATGGAAGAATTAATATTATCATTATAAAGAGGTAACGTACATAGAAGTTTTATCAGGCAGAAATCTTAATATTTTAAATGCCTTATCTAGTTCTTCAGTTTCTGTGTAAGCATATAAACAATCCAGTGTTAAACGAACTCTGTCCTCTAACGTAGAAATAATAGAATTGTTGGGCTCATCTTGACAGTACTGGAAAAGCTAAAAAGAAAAGAAGAAAGTACATAATTATTACATCAAATTTTCAAGAAAAAAATAATAATTTATAGCTACTTCAGGAAATTTTAATTCTGGAAACTTAAGAAAAATATTTATACATAGCAACTAATCAAACATGTTTTTTTTTGTACCCAAAAATCCAATAATATATATATCAATTTCAGTTCAATTTTAGGTTACCAACTTTACTTGGAAACCTCAACAACTAGCTAACACAGATCCATCAGGTTGGATAGATGGGAAGCCAATTCTGTTAAGTATCTGGCATCTTTGTTCTCAAATCTCAGATCCAAAAAAGAATACTGACTTCTAAGCACAACAGCGAGATCAAGCAGCCCACAAATTGGACATCTAAAGTGGTTTCATACCCTTAACACTTTGCTTAATCAAATAATAATAAAAATGAATGGATAAATTTAAAAAATCCAACAGCAGTGTGATCTGAGAGTTCACAGTTATCATTATGTGGTAAAACAAATTCAAAAATGGTGGCACAGGCCCATCAGAGTATTTGATAAAGGATCAGGAGCCTGTGGTATGTTGAGAAAAATTTGCCAGCTTTATATATATCCAGTGTAATTATTCCAAATTGGCCAGCGGTAAATGCAGCTGCTGACGTCCATAGTAACTAGAATTCAAAAAGCATGTACTATCTCAATTTTTAAAGTATTAATGTATTCCCAGAAATAAATCACAGACCTTGACTTCACCACTAGACGGGTTTGTATAATTTAATGTATACTTAAGAAAATATTACAGAGAAGCCTAGAGACTTCTTTATGTATAATCTAATCCACAGAAAGCCTACAAATCTTTAATAGTAGTATACCATTACTAATTCAAGTGCACATTTTATTCCCACCTCACCATTTCCAATCAGTTACCAAACCTATGTAATAAACAGATGGATCACATGTACTAATCCTGGGACGTTGTCATTCTATTTCAAAATTTTAACAAGATAATTCTATTCTTATATTAAATTGATTATACAATGGCAAGCATTTGCAAAGTTCATCTTTGCTTATAATATTAAGTTAAGACTCCAGTAGAGGTGCGAACTTCATTGGTACAGTCAGGTCTATCAGTTTTCATTAAGCATGCACATACTTTTCCAGATTTGATTAAGACTGATTGGATTTACAAGTTAAAATTAAATCTAATATTCTTTTAAGTTCTTTGTTGTTTTATTTTTTCTATTATTATTATTTATACTTAAATATTCATTCAGTCAATATATTTTATTTGTAATACTTAGCGTCTTACTGACTTCGGTTACACAAATCCAAAACTTGATGTGCTAAGCTGAGGGAAAAATTGATTTTTTCAAGAGAGTTGTGAAGATATTTTGTACTTCACGAGATAAAGGCTCTATCTAACAAATTTTACTGTTGAAGTCCAAAGTATTGCACTAGGAAGCTGCCGATGAAGCTTCAATGACATCAATGGCAAAGTAGTTCTGCGTAAGTTCAGCTTTTGGCACTGGAAATTCTGAGAATGAGTTTTTTATGACAGGAGGAATCTTTTTCTGTCTTTGCAATGTCTCTCTTAAAATCTACCTCCCATGTCAGTATTTTGACTAATTCTAATACAATAACAAATAACATTAATCAATCTACCACCAAAAATTAAATAAAATTTTAATTACACTACTCAACAAAAAAAAAACTTTTTTTGTGTATCTGGAATCGTACATGGTGATTTAAACTAATTTTGGAGAGCTGAATTCAAAACTGTTATTAGAATTTGTGTAATATGTCATGTAATTTAGATAAATACAATTTATTTACCAATAAATGTGTAATCACTGTGCAATAAATATTTTTTAAAAATTATTATTTATGTGTATTCATTTAAAATTTGGTTAAACCAACTAAATTTTTATTTATTCAAACATAGATAAATTGAAATACAAATTTTAAAATAACATTTTCTAAGTCTAAATCATTCAAAATGTCTTTAAAATAACAGTTTCTAAAAGTTTCATTGCAATCACCTCAATTGGAATCATTGCAATCATTGCAATTGTCTCACCTTTAATTTTTAAAATATGTTGACAAAAATTTTTTCACTTGTACGATGTTTGATCAGTTTCTCTAAACAAAAATCAACAATAGTCACCCATCATTCCAAAATCCCATCTTCCTTTGTACTGATACTCCAAGATCAGAATATCCTAATGGAAACACTCTCCTTGCTCATCGCTGACAGAGTCCAAATTTTCAGTAAAAAAATCTAGGTGGGAGTGTAGGAAATGAATTTTAAATGACATCCTACATTTTAAATGTTTGTAGTTTTTTATCAGCTTATAACCTAGAAATATAGTTTTCATGTTTTCTATTGCCTAAACACCACCAACATCTTTGAAAAACCTCTGTTCAACTACCTTACATTTGCTAAGTTTATCGTCAAAAGTTGAGTCCTTAAGCAGTTTCTTGATTTACTAACTGATAAACATACCTTCCTTGAGCTTATCATCACTCAATTTCAAGAAACTCATTCTTAAATGATTAAATCTTGATCCAACTTTGTCTAGTGCCTTTACAAAATTTTTCATGAGTCCGAGTTTTATATGAAGTAGTGGCAGTATGTTGTTAACACTCTCAATTAATGATAAATGCTTTTTCATTTTTTTCACCAGCCACAAAGTTCTGTCTCAATGGTCAGTTCTTTACTTGGTAATGACTTTTTGTATCACGACTACCCCAAAGACAAAGAAAACAACAATATTTCATAAACCCACTTTGTAAATCAAGAAGTGATGTGACAACTTTCAGATCACTACAAACTTGCTACATATACTCTTTTTATTTTATTGCTTCTAATATTGATGCCATAGTTTCATATGTTTCTTTCATGTTGACTGCATGAGCTACTGGAATGGATGGCTGTTTGTTACCATTATGCGATAAAACTGCTTTCATGCTAACTTTAGAAGAGTCAATAAAAAGATGACATTCTGCAGGAATATGCTGAATTCCAAGCTCTTTCATCAGGCTATCGAACGAATCTTTCATAGTAAAATAAGTTGAAAGAATTTTATTTCGTGTTCTAAATGTAATAACCAAACAGGAACCAAACAGCAACAGTAATAATTGAAGAACATAAGAAAGAAGCCGTAATAAGAAAGGGAGTCCGACAAGGATGTTCCCTATCTCCGTTACTTTTTAATCTTTACATGGAACTAGCAGTTAATGATATTAAAGAACAATTTAGATTCGGAGTAACAGTACAAGGTGAAAAGATTACGATTTGCTGATGATATAGTAATTCTAGCTGAAAGTAAAAAGGATTTAGAGGAAACAATGAACGGCATAGATGAAGTCCTACGCAAGAACTATCGCATGAAAATAAACAAGAACAAAACAAAAATAATGAAATGTAGTAGAAATAACAAAGATGGACCACTGAATGTGAAAATAGGAGGAGAAAAGATTATGGAGGTAGAAGAATTTTGTTATTTGGGAAGTAGAATTACTAAAGATGGACGAAGCAGGAGCGATATAAAATGCCGAATAGCACAAGCGAAACGAGCCTTCAGTAAGAAATATAATTTGTTTACATCAAAAATTAATTTAAATGTCAGGAAAAGATTTTTGAAAGTATATGTTTGGAGTGTCGCTTTATATGGAAGTGAAACTTGGACGATCAGAGTATCTGAGAAGAAAAGATTAGAAGCTTTTGAAATGCGGTGCTATAGGAGAATGTTAAAAATCAGATGGGTGGATAAAGTGACAAATGAAGAGGTATTGCGGCAAATAGATGAAGAAAGAAGCATTTGGAAAAATATAGTTAAAAGAAAAGACAGACTTATAGGCCACATACTAAGGCATCCTGGAATAGTCGCTTTAATATTGGAAGGACAGGTAGAAGGAAAAAATTGTGTAGGCAGGCCATGTTTGGAATATGTAAAAATTGTTAGGGATGTAGGATAGAGGGTATACTGAAATGAAACGACTAGCACTAGATAGGGAATCTTGGAGAGCTGCATCAAACCAGTCAAATGACTGAAGACAAAAAAAAAAATGTAATAACTTTTGTTTATTCCACTAAAAGATTCCACTGTTGCAGTCTAGACCCCAGAAGTCAGGTTACTGCTATGATAAGTTTAAATTGCAAACTAAATCAGTAAGTTCATGGAAATTTCTCATCTGATACAGGAAGAAATTCTTCCACATCCTCTAAATTTTCTCTTCATTTTCAGACTGTTCTTCTAACAGTGTCAAATTATATGGTAGTACAGATACAGGTAACTCCTCTCCATGTGGTACTGGCTTTAGAGCTAAGGATACATCTGCATATTTTATGAACTTTTTAATTTTAGAATGAAAATCCAAATATATTTTTCATATAAAATAACAGTTAATGAAGTGGTCCTAAGGTTCACGCCAAACCATCGATATAACAGATGGCATGGCTCATTGTTTTCCCTTCAACCATTCAGTTATAGTTACTGAGCATGATTTGCAAATAATATGAGGCACCCAGATTTTATCTTGATCCCTGAGTGCACAATCAAAATAAAATTTATAAGTTGATTTTATCAATTCAGAAATAGTCTTTTCTTTGAGATTTAGGCAAAAAATTTACTACAGACATAACAAAAATTTTCTGGATGATTTGAACATCAAAAACTTTTAGAGAAGCCATGTTGTAGCAAATAAAAATGAGAAAAATCACTTTTGTATTATTAAGAATTAATGAAAATATAGCAAAACACTAATAACTCAAAAACAACATATAGTACAGACAAGTGAAGCTAGACTGCGTAAGACTTCAAGGTCTACTTGTACAGTAGGCAACAAAGACATCTATATGCCATCACACAGATATGTTTGGATGTGTTTATTTGTCATGATACAGTATATATATTTACTTTTTCTTTATTAAACATGTATGCATGTTGTTTAAAAGTAAAAACACAGAAACTATTCTTAATTGTAACCAATGGTTGATCGGAATAAGTTTATTATAAAAATTTAAACAGATTTACGATTTACATAAAACCTTTTTTATGTGATAAAACAATTTCAATAGCATATTTGAAATCAGCACCCAAATTACAGCGTGATAAGTTGTACAACATGTTAGATACAAATTTCATGTTGACTAGCATTATATAACACATACACATAACATTGCTTGGCAATCAAAATTATCCGAATATTAAATATCTAATATATAACTGATATTTAACACATTCCTGCACTATGAAAGAATCAATTATGATTTCCTACATGTCTAAGAAATAAATTTCTTTGCAATAAGTCCATCTGATTTTGCATCTTTTTAGAATATTGGCTGACCAACACAGAAGCCATTTCACAGGTAGATAATTTCAAGCTTGCTTAAGTTTTTTGTAGAATTCTGCACATTAAATATAAACAAAGTTAATTTTAAATAAAAATTAATATTTATTATAGAGTACCCTTTTTCATAAAGTTGAAAGGGGAAAGGTAGTGTGAATATGCAGAAGATATTAATTTTGAATGATATGTCTAGACCCTAATCTAAAATTGGTAATTTATAGTATCTCTCTTTGATTCTTTCATATATTTGTACAAAAACTATTAGAAACTATTTTTAATGGAATTTTAAAAAGAGTTTACAGTATTAATGAGGTGACTATTCTAGCCTTGTGACAAATCATCTAACTCACTTTGAGTTAGCAGGACTAAATATTTCTTCCAGGCAACTATTACTGTCAGTAACCGATCATCTGTTTCCTGTTTTTTTTGTAAGCCACCTAACAATGTTTTTATATATTTACCTAAAGATAATTTTTTATCCTTTTGTGCAGATTATGGTCTTTCATTCACAAATGTCAAATTTCAATAACATCAATTATTAGTTGAAATATGAAGCAAGGTAATGGTTACTCAAATTCTTTTAAAAGAGTGATCAATAAAGATTCAGTTAGAAATTTGAGGACCTTATTATCTTAGAAGAATATTGGGAAAATAATAAAATTTGCTTTAATGAAAAATTAACAATTTTCTTAATGTTTTTTTTCAAAAGGCCTTCATTCTAGCTTAACCTTTATTAAAAGAAGAAAGAGTCTAAAACATAAAAAGAAAAGTACATGGATTATTGAAGGAGTTATAAAATCTAGCTGAACACTAATAAGTTTGTGTGAAATGTTAATAATTGTAATTTTACTATACTATATTTTACTACATATGCACCTCAGTTTAAAAAAAAGTTAATCAAGAAAAAGGTGAATGTCAGCAAAGGGTTCTGTAAAAAATCATCTTATTCAACTGTATAAGATGAAGAGACAAAGCACATCTTCCTACATGAAGAGACAAAGCACATCTTCCTACATGAAGAGACAAAGCACATCTTCCTACATGAAGAGACAAAGCACATCTTCCTACATGAAGAGACAAAGCACTCTCTCAAATACTGCAGCCAAACAGAAATAACTAGCTATCAATTGCTTAGACTATCTCTTAATATTATTATAGAGAATGATAAGTTAATGAGATTTTAATAGTGTATACTTAGCAACTACTTTTACATTTTATTTTCTGATAATGGAATTCATTAGAAAACCACAATGCACAATTAAAAATTAAAAGTATTTCCTAAAACAGAGTCAAAAATAATTATATATTGGAATTGTTACAATAAATACTTACAAACAAATAAATATTCTTATTTTAAATAAGTTTTAAATCTTTCTAATAACTCCCAGAATAAAGCAGGAAAAATTTAATTTCTTTTTTGTCCCAAACTAAACAGATACTTTTCCTAAACTACACAAAAAAACTTCTGATGAATGATTTTAGGATTTTTAATTTATTTCCAGCTGTATAGTTTCAATTATATTATATTTCGCTGTAATAAAAGGTCGATACTAGCACAAGATAAGCAACAACAAAACTAAAATTTCTTGTTTCCAGTCACTAATAGATTGAATTTTTCATGTTCTAATTACTAATAAAAATGCAAAAGAAAAATTAAAGAAGAAGATTCCGATTACCTTTAATGGTAGCGAAAGAGATATACTACCAAAACTTTTAATCAGCTGACTTAACAATGATTTCTTAGAGCCAGGATGCAGTCCTTCACAACGATTTAAAAATGGAACCACACGATGTAACATATCTTCAATAAAACTTGCTTCATCAGACTATGAATAAAAAGAACACATTTTATAGAATACTTTAAACATAAATTTATACTAACAGAACCAACAGTTTTTAAAGGAAAATTTTTGTTTCCTTTGATACCATTACTGGAGTTTTTGTTCTAATCTAAGACTGTTTAACCTGAAATTTCCAAAAGGGCTACAAGACATCTGTTGCCATTTACCACTACATATGAGTGAGGCAACATATTCTCTTCATATGAAAAACAAATACAGGAATAGGTTCAACATGGAGCCAAATCTACGTTGAAATTATCCAGTTTTGATCCAGCCATATGGACGTTGACATCTGAAAAACAGCATCAGTCATCACATCAGGTGAGTTTTGAATTCATAATATTAGGCCTAACTGGTATGATCAAACTTTTCCGATTATCTCTATTAACTGTTAGGTTCCTAAATACACTGGCAAAGAAGTTGTTCATTCTATTACAAATTAAAACTCACAATGAGTCAAATTCAGGGTAGTAATTTTTTAATTGGACACTAATGCTCTATTACTAAACGTCATATACATAAAAAGTTGTAATGTTTCGTTGTTTTTTTTTTTTTTTTTTTTAATTTATACAACAATCCATTCACATATTTTGTGTTTATTTAAACTTATTTCTGGTTTTTGTAAAAAGGACAATATCAAATGTGAATTGAGATAACTTTCAATAAGTTATGTGGGTGACTTTCAACCACACAGTACCAAGATTGTTAAGGAAGTTCTCAGCTTGACAGAGAAGTGCCAAAAGTATAACCAAATGACTATGATGGATGGAATGCTGCAAAGTTTCAAATGCATGCGCTTGGTTGATAATTTATAGTGATCAAGTACACAAGTACTTTGTTTTAAAGGGTTTAACCCTGACTGACATACAAAAAGAGTTAATTTCACTTTAAAGGATTCTTCCTCTTTATTTTTGATGGGAGGAAAAGTGAGCTGCTGAATATAAATGTGGTCATACATACATTCAAGATGATGAGTGATCGGAACGGTCAAAAAACACTGAGACTGACAACATCGTCAGAAAACTTCACAGTGCTGAATTAAATGATCATCAACAGAAAGTTTCTGATATTGCCAATATTTGTACAGATCATGTCTAATACATTTTACACAATGTTTTGGGTATAAAAAAGCTTTCCTCTTAATGAGTGCCATGTTTATTCAGTCCACCAAAAATACATTTGAATAAACACTTCTCAAAGATATTTAGACCAACTTACATGTAATTGTGCTAAGTTTCATCAACATTTTACAACAATAGATGGAAACATGGATTCACCACCATATAATAGTGAACAAACAGTTGATGGGAGCAGGTGAGTGTGTCAAAAAAAGGAAAAACAGTTCCATTTGTAGGAAGACATGGCAATGGTTTTTTGAGATTCTTATGAAGCAGTACTCATATACTACCTTATAAAAGGCAGGACCACCACTGGAGTGAGTTACGAGCCACTGCTGGACCAACTGAAGTGTGCTATTCAGGCTAAATATCCACATCTGACCAAAAAGAAACTGCTCTTTCACCACAATAAAGCACTTGTATACACAACTCAGGTTGTGAAAAAAATTCCTTGAGCTATGCTTTGAACTGCTTCACTTGCACCGTATTTGCCACATTTGGCTCCCAGTGACTACTTCCTCTTCTCAAGCCTGAAGAAATAGCTCAATGGATGAAGATTCACTTCAAATGATGAGGTCAAAGCTGAGACAACTGCTTATTTTGCAAAGTTAACAAATTGTACTAAATCGATGGTATTAAAAAGTTGGAAAGTCATTGGACTAAATGTATCAAATTGTAAAGTTGAAAAAAGGAAATTTTTTAAAATTTCTGAAAAATCTTGTTTTTTCTTTGTCAGACTGAGAAATTTCCTAACATCTGTGTATTTTAAACCTAATATATATTAAACTTTATTTTTATGCTTTTCCAGTTACTACCAACAGTACTGCCTTTTATCAGAAATTACTTTTTAATCTGAGTTCTCTATAAATATCCAACATGGTTACGATAAATATCCACTATGGTACCAGATGTAGTATTCTAATTATTCTTAACAACTGAAATTCCATCATCACTAAAAAGATCTCATGATTCCTAAAGGAAACACCCACTTAATCATACATAAATAACATTTCACAAAGAGAGAAGAGAGAAGATAAAAACAAAATTTATCCAAAAAATAATCATTACAATAGAAAAAAACAAATACATACATCTGAAAGAAGAAGTAAGCATTTCTCTATAGGAGATTTCTTCTCTAAAATCTCTAAATCCATATCTTCCAAATTAAGTTCATAAACTAAAACATCAAGAGTAAGCAACTGATGGTAAAGTTCATCTAAACCCTGTAAACAGAACATTTTATCAATATATCAACTGATAAGATTTTAAATATTGAACTACATGGAAAGATCACTCTAACCCATTCGTTTGTTCTCTCCTTCTAGCAGGATATAGTTTTTAATAATGCAGGTATACATTACATATACACTATAGAGGTAAAATGCTACCAGTCAATGAATTTAATAGTTTTCAAACATTACCAAAGTTAAACAACACTGGATGCAGATGCCCTTAGGTAGAGTCAAAACTATAACACCAAGCTTTGTCATTGGCATTAAAGCTGACAAACGAATACAACAGTTAAAATGCACTGTCAAAAACTGGAGTGAATTTATTTTTTCGATTTGTTTTAACATTAATGTGAGTATAGTTTGAAAACTCAAACTCACATTTGAATTGTATCAATTTATACTTAGATAAATTACCTGATTAGCAAAGCTGGATATACTTAACAGCAAAGCTGGATATAATAGTTCTGACTCAACCTAACGGCACCTGCATCCAGTATTGTCTAACTTTGGTGAACTTTGAGAACAGTATGAGGAGAAATATCCTTAAGATGATTAACTTAATTCACCATGTTATAGGTAAAACTAAAATCCGAGATAAACTTTATTTTGTACACCTGAGTTATACCACTTGCCCATAAGATTTGTCTTGGATTCATCCATCAGGGCAATCAGGATGAGGAATTTCTAGGTAGTAAAAACATAATTGGAACAGATAAACCAGCATATTGGCTGTAATCACCGATCTATGACTGTCATCCATTCAACTCTTCACCCAACAGACCTTTGAAAAAACAGATATCTGCAAAACCTTTACCAGCTTAATGATGTTATGATACCAATACAAGTAAAGATGCTAGAAAATACTGTTAATAAATAATTTAGCAGCATGCAAGAGATATCAAGCAGTTACTTCTTTGAGCAACAGGAAGACCCATTTTCTGAATGATAAATATATAGAACTTTCCATGGAAATAATTTTTACAACTAAATAACACACTTTGAAAAAATATTTTCATTGTAATAATTATGATTCATAACTAAAGTAAAGCATTCCATAATCTTGATTAGAATACTATGAGGGTTATTTTTTTCAAGGTCCGATTGGTCGCAAAATAAAAACCCGTGCAAAAATCGGATGAACCTTTGCGCATATGTGTTGTGCAGCGTCTAGTATGACCTTCCATCATGCCACGTCACTTCGTTAAGTTCTGAACATGCAGCTAGCACGTAAACATGTCTACAACAATAACATCTCCTGCCAAGTGTGAAGTGCATGCGGTAATTCGATTTCTTCAGGCTGAGGGGTGTAATGCAGCTGAAATTCATTGATGATTAAGTAATGTGTACAGTGAAACTTAAATGAGTGACAGCAAAGTGCGACAATGGTGCAGGAACTTTAAAGCAGAACGTACAGATGTTCATGATGCAGGCGGTCAGGGAAGGAAGCGAGTGTCAACCGATGATCTCGTTGAGCGAGTGGATGAGGCAATTCGAGAAAATTGTCGGTTCACAATTTCTGTATTAAGCGATTCGTTTCCTGAAATTTCAAGGTCAGCTCTCTACACCAATGTAAGAGGGAGACTTCAGTACCGCAAACTGTGTGCGAGATGAGTTCCCAAGATGCTGTTCGACCATCACAAAACAATGAGAATGGACACCTCCCTAACATTTCTTCAGCGCTACCACAATGAAGGAGAAGATTTTTTGAACAAAATTGTCACAGGGGATGAGACATGGGTCAATTTCGAAAATGAAGAAACAAAAGAACAATCCAAACAGTGGATACATTCTCATTCTCCCAGTAAACCAAAGAAGTTCAAGCGAACCTTCTCCAACAGAAAGTGTATGGCTACTGTGTTCTGGGACCGGAATGGAGTTCTCTTGGTGGAATTCATGGAACGTGGCACGACCATCACTGCAGCCTCATACTGTGTGACTCTTCAACGTCTACAAAGGGCAATTCAGAATTAGCGGAGAGGAATGTTGTCATCAGGCATTGTCTTTCTCCATGACAATGCTCGGCCGCAAACTGCAGCTGTAAAAAAGAAGCTCCTGCACCATTTTCATTGGGAAGTGTTTGATCACCCACCATACAGCCCAGACTTAGCGCCATCCGATTTTCACCTCTTTGCTCACATGAAACGCTGGCTAGGAGAACAACATTTTGGCACAGACATCAAGCTGCAGACCAGCGTAGAAACATGGCTGAAAACACAGGTGGCTTCGTTCTATGACGAGGGTATTGGAAAGTTGGTACCACGCTACGACAAATGTCTAAATCGGAGTGGCGACTATGTAGAGAAATAGCGTAACTATGTAAGTACTTGTTACAAATAAAATTTTTTACTTTCACTGTGGTTTTAATTTCGTGACCGATCGGACCTTGAAAAAAAAAACTCTTGTTTTTTATGTTAATACAAAATTTAAGTTTATTTTTTTAAGTAGGCTCTCTGTAAAATATGTTCTGTTACTACATCTAACTAAACAGAAATGTTCGGAGCGTTTTAATAAGTCAATGATTTATACATTAGCGCATTAAACATATTACTAACACTACATATAAACTAACAGAAAAGGCATTTTTCTTTAAAATGTATAAATTGCAGGAACCGCATCATTTAAACAATTATACGAGGTCTTTTCAGAAAATAACTAAACATTTTTAATTATGCACCAACAGAGATATTTAGTGACGTACACGACTGGCAGCATTGTGTTCCGCATAACCACCTCTTGGAACCACCATGCAACCACATGTTCTTGGATTGTTGACATCTTATTAGTTTTCATGTTATTGTTATTTGAAAGCAATAGTGTTAGCAATGATTTTCATAATGTGCAATTTTTAGAGCAATGATACAACACAAACTTTTGTGTGAAACTGGGGAAAATTTTTAAAGAAACATTTCAATTTTGAAACAAGCTTACGGAGATGATGCTCTGGAAATGTTTCGAATGTTTTTAACCAAAAGTGGTCATCAATTGATGGAAGATAACCCTAGACCAGGAAGGCCTTTGACTTCGACTGATGACACCAATGTTCAGAAAATCAATGATTTGTGCATGCAAATTGCCGATTGACTGTCAGAGAACTTGCAGAAGAGGTTAGCATCTTGACTGGATCATGCCATGATATTTTGACTAAAAGATTGAGCAAGCATCGAGTTGCAGCAAAGCATGTTCATTGTTTGATGACTGAACAGTAGAAAGAACATCAAGTAGATGTTTGTTGGCAACTTTTTA
Source organism: Lycorma delicatula (assembly GCF_047948215.1). Classification (NCBI taxonomy): domain Eukaryota; kingdom Metazoa; phylum Arthropoda; class Insecta; order Hemiptera; family Fulgoridae; genus Lycorma; species Lycorma delicatula. The sequence goes on from NC_134457.1 coordinate 17,910,733, forward strand.
AATAAGCCGATGAAAATGAAACTTCATGCAAAGGATCATAACGAGAAACAAAACCTGGGTTTATGGCTATAGTATTGAGACAAAAGTTTAATCATCACAATCTATTGGCAAAGAATCTCCACAACCCAAGAAAGCACGTCAGTCTTGATCCAATGTCAAGTGATGTTCTTTATTTTTTCAATTTTAATGGAATTATGTATTTTGAATTCTTTCCTCAAGGTGAAACAGTGAACTGCACGTACTATCAAGGCATTTTAAAACTGTTACATGTAAAAATCCACAAAAAATCACCAAAAGAATTGTTGTGGTTCCTTCACCACAACAATGCGCCCGCATACTCAGCTTTGTCAATTCATCAGTTTAGTGCCAAAAATCAGATGACTGTCCTCCATCAGCTTCCCTAATAGCCAGACCTGGCTTCTTGCAATTTTTTCTTATTTCCAAAATTAAAATCGGTGATGAAAAAATGCCGTTTTGAGACTACTGATGACGTTAAAGGAAATTCGTCATGGACCTTAAAGACTATTTCAAATGAAGCTATCCAGGATTGCTTTATCAAGTGGAAACACCAGTGAGGAGTGTACGAGTAGAGGAGGGGAGTACTTTGAATGGGACAAGGACCAATAATCTGTAAAATTAATAATAAAGATTAAGCAAATAAAGTTCAGTTATTTTCTGAACAGATGTCGTATATTAAAAAATTATAATACTATATAACTATAAAAAACAATTTATATTCATAAATTTATTTTTTGAACTGTATCCTATTGTGGTATTAAAAAATTAGTAATGTTTTATTTTATCTAAATAAAGGTATACCACACAAACTTGTGCACACACACAAGCATATACCTGCAAGAGCATGCCTTGTATGCAAACATATGAGTATAAAAAAAAATTACAATATTTACCTTAATATTTCTTTCTCGAGCAAGCTTCATCAGATCTAAAGGTGGATCAACAAGGTGACTACATTGTTCCAGTTGATATATTCTGAATTTATACCATTCTGTTAGCAGAGATGGACTCAAATTTTCACAAGAATCTGAAATAGAGCTTTTCATCAAGCTGTTTTCATCTTCATCTTCCAAATTATATCTATATCATGAAAGAAATAAAATTATATCTTAAATTAATAGAAGAATAATCACTTCATTAACAATCTGTAGCAACTACTATACTTTAATCCCATAATCCTGCAAACAGAATATCTTACAGCTAAACTACTGGAAAAGATTATAAAATCTATAGACTCACAAATATATTGTATTTAGTTTAATATTTCCCCAAAATACTCAAAGTCAAAGTTGAACCTATTAAGAACTTATTAACTTGTATTAATCTAAAGAAAAATAGTAAACAAGGTAACATCTAAAACTGAAATTTATGAAGCTATCGCAAAGCAATGTTGAAGTACAGTAACATAAGTTCTAAGATGATGTTTATTGTTTACACTTTGAGAATTTACTTTCTTCCAATATTAAAGAAATATTGCACAAAATTACTCTGAAAGCCACTGATCTGTTAAAAGATTACATAAAATAATGTTATGTAATAAAATCAGAGAAAAAAGTATAAATATAGAAAAAAGTAAACACACAGACAATGTTGCTGCTGTTGAACTTGATATAATATACTTATAATATACTTGATATAATATCATAGCCAGCAGTCATGATAATTACAAATAGCCAGACTATTATCATCCTGATGACACATGTAAAACAAAATGAGAAATGCCAATCCCAGAGAAATATCATATCTTCTTGTTCAGTCAATGTTTTTTTTTATTTTTAGAATTTATTAAATAATTAAAATATATAGATGTTCCCATTATGTACTACATGTATATGCACTATATAAAAATAAGTCTTCCAAAGTTAAAAATTTATTTCACGAGTTAGATTGTCCACTAAGTATGAATTACTCTTCCTGAAGCTGTAATAACTAGATGTATGTGCAATATGTGTATGTGTAATAGTAACTACACATCAATACAAAATAGGTTTATTTAAAAATACACAAACAGGATTTTAAAATTAACCACCCTTTAATACTAAAAAAATTTCACATCTTTTGATGTTATCGGGTGATCTTTACAACATTACAGCAACATATTAATAGAAAGAATAAACAGACAATTTATTACCAAAGAGAAGGAGGAAGAAAACTACATGATTTCTAGTGGAAAGATTATCTAAATCTGCTTATAAAGGGAACAGTAATTAAAATATTTTTCAAATCATCATGAACACAATGTCATATGCAGATTGTAAATATAAAAGATTGATGTAAGTCAATTGAAAGTAAGGTCCATTTTGAATTTGCCATCAATATACAAAATGTAAATAGATAGCATTTACATAGCTCAATTATTTCAATCAACAGTAAATAGTTAACAATAATAGTTTAGTCACTTTATTGTTTATGTTCATCCATTAATAATGAATGTTGCAATTCATAATTTCACCAAGTGTGAAGTATGAGAAGTAATCTGATTTTTGATGGCAAAAACAATTTTGTGACTGAAATCCATAAGCAAATTGTGACATTTATTGTGCCGAATATTATGAGTGATACTGAAATCAGACAGTGATGTTCATTTCAAGAAGAGCAAACAAACGTTCACGATAAAGAAGATAGTGGCTGGTCATCAGTGATAACTGAAAAAGTTAATGAAAAAAATTCGAGAAAACTAGTGCTTCACCATATCACAATCATTTCTTAATGTTTCTTGATGTTTGATTTATGAAGTTTTGACTGAAAAATTGGACTATAAAAAACTGTGTGCTGGATGGGTGCCAAAGATGTTAACAAACACACACAAGGGAAAATGTTTTGCTGCAGCGCATCAATTTTTGAGGCGGTATGAAAGTAAAGGTGATAAATTGTTTGATCATATTGTACTGGAGATGAAACCTGGTATTCAAACATGGAAACAAAGTGGCAGTAAATGCGACACTGGCATTCATCATCATTTCCTAGACCAATGAAGTTCAAACGAGAATGTTCAGTAAAAAAGCTTATGACTACTGTTTCTTTTGGGATGAAAAGAGTGTCTTGCTTGTCAAATTTAGTGATTGCAAAACTACTGTGAATGTTGATATAAATTGCAAAGTATTAAAAAATGTTATAAGAGCTATAAAAAACAAATGACATAGGATGCTATCCTGCAAGATATTGTTTCTGGATGACAATGCTCAACCACACATGGTAAATCAGACAGTGAGGGATTGGAAATATTCTGTTATAAAATCTTCAATCATCCATTTACGCTAAAGCCCTGGCTTAGCTCCCAGCGATTATTTATTTTTCTTCATTTATAAACAATGGCTTCAATCATAAAGGTTTGATGAATTACAAATTGAAAAATGGCATTACCATGGGGTTTAAATCACCGATGATAGAATGTTTTAAAGATGGAATGAAGAAACTAGTGAAACATTATGAAAAATGTGTCAAATTAGAGACAGCTACATAATAAAATTTGTTCATGTTTTTCAGTTTTATTTTTATTTCAAAATGGACTTAACTATAAAAATTTGCCTTGTATAATGCTATAAGTAAACAAACAAAATATGTACTGAAAAATGATTAAATACACTGCTTTTCCTTCCCATCAGAACAAAGCACTGAAATTCACCTTCACATAAACAAAGCACTGAAATACTTAATAAACATTGTAAACTGCAAAAGTAGGTGGATGAAAAACTAATTAGCTAATAAAGAATGAAAGGGCCAGAAAAAAATTACTGCTTTTTTTGCAACCCAATTAAAATAATGTTTTCACATCACAGTCCCAGTTTTTAATTTATACATTAAAAAAATCCTATTCCACTTTCTAGAGCAATTGTGGAACATTTCCACTTCATCTTTTAAGAGCCAAACCAACTTTACAGAAGTATGTCTGAATAGCTGATGGTGGTGCGTTCTAAAAAATGATAAGTTGCAAGGTAGTTGCAAATCAAGACAACAGAAAAGTGAGTCTATGGTTCTTAATATTTTCCAGAGTAATCAAAACCCTTACTAGGTTACAGAAATTACTCATTTCCTTTTAGCAACTAGAGGCTAATACTCAACTACTGCTCATGATTAATGCATTTTGTAATGTAGAGAATAACAAGTCTGACTGGGAATTGAACCCAGGACCTTCCAGATGAAAGGCAAAGATGCTAACCCTTCACCATACAGGTTAGTGAACTACACTTCTTTTTTATTCATCTTTGTTTATGACATCCACCATATGTTACCTCAACATCTCAGTCCTGACACGCCAAAAGTAAGGCTTGTGAAGGGTACTTTATCGTTTCCAATTCACTAACAATAAAGAAGTAAAATGCTTATACAAAATCACAAAAAAAATTTATGCATAAATTTATTACACATACTTTAGCTGATTAAGTCATAAACACAAAAGAACTGCAGAGCATGGAAATTAATAGGTAAGTTTAAAAATCAGGAAAATAGTATCTAGAATCTTCCAAAATATAGTAAAAGTTTGAAGAAATCATAGATGTAGAAGCACATACATAAATAACAACAATAGCAAATTAATGCATGCAGTAGAAAAGATCTTTTCTAGAAATAAGAATAAACATAACATAACAGACAATAGAACATAAATTTCTAACAAAATTAATTACAAATGCAGGATTCACATGAAAAAATCCAAAAGGAAAACAAATTAGAAAAAGGATACAACGAGACTAGTAAAAAATACAAAAAAAAGTTAAGCATCTAATATGAGACGAAACTCAGATCATGAACCTGCGTAACTCAATTCTATGACCGTGGAAGATTAATTCAAGATTCATGACAATGATAGTAATAAAAGTATTATATTAATTTTAAATCACAATTTGTTACAGGTAAAACAAATTACATAAAACATACTTAAATTTTTCAGATTCACACCAATCTTCTTCCCGTATTTTACTAGCTTTCCACTTAAATACATCTCCTTCACAGCTGCATTCAGGTAGCAAATAACTGAAATTAAATACACAGCAATGTAAAAATTACTACCCTGTAAGACATATTCTTAAAACCATATTTTTCTTATTTTTGGCTATAGAATCATCTCCCAAGAGATTGTCACGCAATTTGGAGCCATTCTATATGTATAAGTATAGTAATGCCATGCAATTTGGAATCACTTTATATATTATATATATAAATTCACAAAGAAAGTAACAAACTTTCAGGATGTTCTATTAGTAAAAATAAAGAAGAAAGTTATAAACACAGGTTCGAAAATGCTTTGTTAGCAAGTATCAGCTAGCAAATGATTTCTGTGCCTTTAGTAAAATTAAGTCGGACTACAATTCTTAGGATCCAAATTACAATGTAAATTGAACGGTTTTGTATGAAATCTGATCAGAATTGAAAAAAAAAATAGGCTCCAGAACACCACTTTCAGTCATTTTCAAGAAATCTGATGTAAAAGATAAAAACTGGGTTCAAAATTCACTATTTTTTTTATTTTTGGTGTAAAATAACATTGCTAAATGGGCAATAAACAAATAAAAGTTTTAAAAAACTTAAAAAGAATTTGATTCTCAATAAAATGGTATGAATACCAAGTGCTTTTACAAAGGTATTAGCTTATTTATTTAAGTTATTGTGGCTTGAAAATGAGAGAAAATAAAGAAGAAATCTGATACATTTTGACATTTTTATCACAAAAAATGGAAAAATGCTCCTCAGGCAGCTAAAAAGATTTGTAATGTTTATAGACATGTTTGTATGACACAAAGCTGGTTCAAATAGATTCAATTTGGAAACTTTGATATGAATGATGCACCTCGTTCTGGTTGGCAATGACTAAAAGCTGATGAAATCATGGAAAAAATTGAGCACATTAGCAATTGCAATATCAGTAAGAAACAAAACACTGACAACAAAACAGTTTTAAACTATTTGAAGAAGGTTGGTAACAAAAAAAAACTCATGATTGGATACCATATAACTTAACAATGAAAATATTGAAAGGATCAAACTTCCATTTGCAAATCGTTATGAAAACAGAATGAAATTGAACCATTTTTTAAATGCTTCCATTACAAGCAATGAAAAATGTATCAACTATGACAATGAACAAAAAATATCATGTTCGAAGCCAGGAGAGGGTCTGTAAATGGTGGCATACCCAGGATTTATTCAAAGAAAAGTAATGCTCCGTGTGTGTATGGTGGGACTGGAAAGGATCCAACGATCTAATGCCGCCTGGTCAAATGATTGATTCCAACCTCTATTATCACAAATTTGGAAAGATTTCACCAAGCAACTGAGATAAAGCAACCAGATTTGATAGGAAAGGCGTCTTCTTCCATCATGACAATGCCAGAACCTACATTAACTTTGGTGACCATCAAAAATTGAAAGAGTTTGACCAGAAACTTTTTATGCATATACCGTGCTGTCCTGATCTTCCATTGCTGGACTACCATTTGTTTTAGTTTCTACAGAACTCTCTTAATAATATAAAGTTGGTTTCAAAAGAGGCTTGTGAAAATCACTTATCACAATTTTTTGACCAGCATATACATTAGTTCTACAGTGATGGAATTACGATTTAACTTCAAAAATAGTAAAAAAATGATCAATCAAAATGGCACATATTTAATTTAATAAACTTCATTTGAAATATAGAAAAACATTGTTTTACTTTTTCATTAAAAAACAATGAAAATTTGTCTCCAACCCTTTATATCTACAAGGTTATAACATTTTAGAGAAAAAAGTTTTTAAAAATCAGTATTTGTTATTTAAGTATTTAAAAAAAAATCTAATTCCATTGCAAGTAAAATGATTAATTTTTACATAAAACATAATTAAAAGTTTACTGTTTTATTTGCATTAATTTAGTAAAGATTACTGTACTACACCAGCAACTGTAACTGAAGAAAACCCTTTGAGCCTTTGTTTCACAATTTTCCTCTTTTTGACATCATTAACAGCTATGATACAAACTAATAACAACCATTTCTAACGGAAATATATTTTTGAATCAATATTGCATTAAATAACTGAATTTTGTAGTCTTTTGTGCTTTTCATTAATAGAAGTTTGTAATGACACTTTAAAAACCTGATACAGCATTAATACTATCTGGATTTAGTGATAACAAAATTAATAATTTATATTTTTTGAACATTATAATTATGACTCAAATAATGAATCTGATATTATTTCTAAATGTATTTCAGATAATCAACTGAATTACAGCAAGTACTTACAAGTTGTAATAATAGTAACAGTAAATATGCAATAAAAAATTATCTTTGGAACTACATAATATTACTGGAAAATAAAATAAACTTAAGATTTTAGCAAAAAAGATTTTGACTCTTTTAACATCATCAAACATATATTATAGCTATTTTTCAGAAGCCCAAATATACTGAACACCATGCCTTGTAATATTAGCCACGCCTCTCCTTCTGTTGCTGTCTTCTTTAAATTGTCACTTTTTCCAACACTTTTAAAGAAGGCCTTCTTTGGTCTGCCTCTTGAATTCTTTCCTAACACCATTCCTTCAAATATATTTATCAAAAAATCATCATGTCACATTACATGTCCTACCAATTTTTACTCTTCCTCTTCCAATAACCTTTACTGGAGTACTTTTTCCAGCACTTGTTCATTACCTATTCTATCCACCCAACTTGTTCTTATTTTCCTCCATATGCATATTTCCATTGCCTCCATCTTTTTCCTTTCTGCCTTGCCAAGCGTTCATATCTCACATCTGTAAATTACGACTGCTTCACACAAAAATTTTAACAACCTTTTCCTTACCTCCAGACTCATATAGTTGTTTATTAGTAGATTTTTTTTTTATTCTGAAAGGCCTGCTTTGCCATGGTTACTCTTCCTTTTATCACACATTTATTGCCACTCATGATAGTGCTTCCCAAATAACAATAACATGCGCTCTATAAAATATATAACAAGGTCTTTTGTATTTCCTTGTTATAATTTATTCAATCAGAGTCAAAAAATAAATTTTTGTTTTTTCAAACTTTACTTTTTATCTTTTAATTACTTTTATTCTAACAGGCTTCATATTACATTTATAAAGTTATAATTAAATAATAATAAGAAAGAAGCTTTAAAATGTTATGTAATACTATTAAATTATATTAATACCCAAAATTATATTGAATTATATACCCAAAGTCATATAGAACTTTACTACTCCTCCTTCTAGGATTGTGAATAGTTATGTATTATGAAACTCTGTTACAATTAAGGTTTTCTGAGAGGTGAGCAGTAAAAAAAGAAAATTAAAAAAAGAACACATTAAAAACTGCAAAGCTGTATTTATAATGTAATTTAAGATAAAACTCAAAATTCAGTCAAAGGTTCTTATGTTTCAAAAATAATTATTATCATAATTTAAACAACTATCTTCATTGATAAATAAAAATAAATATTTCTTTAATAACTACAAAAAAGTTGTCGTATTTCTTACTTTAATCAAATCAATGTCATCCTATTAATATATTGAGACTTTTTTGTAATCTTGTCTGTAAATGATAAAATTTTAAATGATTTACGTAAAATTACAAGCAAACAGAATTAACACAGAAATTAAATTCAAAGAAAATAAACTGATTATTTGTAACCAATAATTTCATAAAAATGAAAATATAAATTTATATGAATTGACAACGTAAAGACATGTTAAGTAAACGAGAATTACTTATACCTGTATTGTGATGGAAGCATTGTTTCTGGGAAATTTCCCAAAATTTTCAACCAGTATTTAAGAGTTTCTGAACCATGATAGGTCAGAATGTATTCAACTGCTTTAAAATTTCCTTGGCGAGCAAACTCAATAGCTGAGAGAACAATATCTTGTTGCCTAAATGTGTTATAAAACTCTCTATCAAAATTATCATCAGGTACTGTAGAATCACTACTGATAATAAGCTGAAAAAAAAAATAATAATAAATATTAAATAAGCAACTTAGGATTTCTAAATATTACAATTTATTTTTAATACTCTGAGTAATGTATTGAATAAGTTCCAAACAGCACTTTATTCGCTTACATGTAAACAATATTGGCCAAAGGGTGTATTGACCAAAGGGTATATATATATAAAGTCGTTTCTTAATAGCAGTAACACATTTATCATTAACAATAACCTTTTAAGTGTCATATTGCAATGCCTATCTGATCGAAGAAAGAAAGGAAGTGTGTTGAAATATATTTGGAAAAAATAAAAAAATGTTCAACACAGAAGCACTTCTGTTATCATTAGGAAAGAACGGCAAAATCATGAATTTCTGTATACCCAATTGTGGAGATAAGATCAGAGAAAGGCCATTTTTATTATTTACTTTCTGAAATAGAGAAAGTTGAAGAAGAATTTCTTATAAATTTACCTGGATGTCAACAGTTACTGTTCACAAATTACTCATAATTATAAAAGCAGAATACTTTTCAACTTCACTAATTAATTATTCCACTGGAATTTTATTTATTCATCCAGTGACTATAATTACTGTAATTTAATTAAATTAACAAAAAATATGCTCCAATTTACTTAGATTAAAAAAAATAATTAAATATAATATATACAAAACTACAATATAAAGAAATAAACCAAAATAATAAAAACAGCCTAAAAAACATTCCATCTGACAGGACAAACCTATAAAATTTCAATCATCAATTACTTGAAGTACTACTCAGGTCTTATCTTGTATGCAACTCTTGTCACCTTCAAACCAAAAAACTGTCAGTAGAAAACCACTAAGTGGTGCTCACTGCTGGTAAAACTGTGAAACATTTTGTTGTATGCAGAGCAACTGAATGATGTATCAACGAGATTATCAACTTCATGAACACTTCAGTCAAAAAAGCTACACGTCAATAGCCTAAAATGAATATTCATGACATCAAGAATCCATGATTACAATACACTACAATCTGCAGATAGTAAATGAAATTAATAATGAATATTTAAGAAAAACCCACTTTAAAAAGAACTGTACAAACATAATTTTCATCTTAGTTTTAGCTTTTCAATCATAAGTTATGTTTCATCTGGAGGAAGTAAACTTCATTTATATTACTTGTTCTACATTTAAATTAGTAAGCCAGGGAGAAATAATTTAACTTTCAATTAGCTATTTAATAGGAGAGCAATATAAAATGGCAGGTGGAAAACAAGTTTCTAGGATTACAATATTTATTTCTCTAAATCAGTCCATAATTTCAGATAAATGAAATTAAAAACTGAAATAGCCTCTTCACAGGACCAAAAATATTGTACAAATATCTTTATGGAAAAGAAGTTATTTAATAAAATATTTTTCTTGAAGAAATTAGTAAAAAACTTCTTATCAGATGAAAAGTCATTCATTCATTCAATCATGACTATTTTCTGTCAACATCATTACCAAATTTTTAAAACAAAGTATTTTTTACAATTTGTTTCTGTAGAAAATGGGCAAGAAACAGAATAGAATTTATATAGATCAGCACAAATAAAAAATTACAAGCATTTTAAAACAGCATATGTTGTTTATATACTATTTACATTAAATTGTTTATATAAAATATTCTTATTTAGTAATCAGTATATGAATAATGCTAAGCTCTCCAGATCATCCACATGAAAGTTACCTCTCCACTACAGATGGCAGCAAGCATATTTAAACGGTGTATGAGATATAACACATCATTTTTACCAAACATAGCACACTCAGAAAACATGCTGAGAAATAAGCAATAGCATACTCAAAAAATGTTCTGAGAAATAAGAAATAAATTCATTAATTAACTGTAATTTTAGGTTAGTTAAGTTTTCAACCAGATCTGCACACAGGCAATAATATTTGCCTCGGTAGGATGCACTTTGTCTTGTGTATTTTTAATCTGCATGAATGTGTAGGGATATGTAAATTTCTTTCTGGTAATATATAAATAAATTAGATTAACAAAAATAAAAGCAGAAATGCGTCAAATTAATTAAATGATAGATTTACAAAAAGCAGAAACATTCTATAACTTTAAACAACAACAAATTAAACACCAAACTCACTAAGAGAAAACCTAAAAACTAATACCAAAAGTCGACTTTCACAGGATCCTGCATCATCAGTCAGTACATAATTCTACAATTACATCAAAAGACAACAAAAAAAAAACCGATGTGCATGACTTCCTTATACGCCTATTATATTACATATACAAATTTTTTTAAAATGAAAAGTACATAAAATTTTATTTCATTAATAATTTCTGATATTTTTTCATATATTTTTTTAATTCTTATTATTGAATTGTTATTTATCATAATTTTTTTTTACAATCAGACGTTAATTAACATATCAATATATTTAAATTAAAAAAAAAAGGTAAATAAAAAGGATATGCCTGATTCGAACTGATGTGAATCTTGTAAGATCCACATATTTCATTATTTAACATTTTATTTGGCTATAACTCTGGAATCAATGAAAATAAGTACCACTTATGATAGATATATCATTGAAAAGCTCTCAATGAGGGCTTATTACTGTAGTTAAGAAAAGTCCAAAATCCAAACGCTTTTGGATTTTGGGATTTTTTGGACACCTTTGGTCCAGTTGATTGCAATCAAAAGGGGAGGTACAGAATTGGACGTAACAACAGTCCTAAATCCAAAATTGTAAAATCCTATGGCTAATCGTATTTTAATTATGCAAGATACATATGTATGTACAGATGTCATGCCGAAACTAGTCAAAATAAATATTTCTGTTGAAATCTGAAAACCAAAATTTTTCACAATACTCCTTTACTTCACTACCACAATTTACTTTACTATCACAATACTTCCTTTACTTTGTACAAGGAAGTAAAAAGAAAAAAGAAAAACTTACAAATTTAGAAAATAAACCTTAGCAATCATAAAAGTTGAACATCACAACTTCACTGCTAACTGGAATGATGTAAACTTTAACAATTAAAAAATATAACATAAATGAAGTTTACTTCCTCCAGATGAAACATATAATTTATCATGATTCAAGAGCTAAAACAAAGAAAAAAATTGTGCAAATTATGTTTGCACAATCTTTTTAAAGTAGATTTTTATTAAAAATTCATTATTAATCTTATTTACTATCTGCAGATTGTAGAATATTGTATTCATGGATTCTTGATGTCGTTAGTATCAATTTTAGGCCAATGACACACACACACACACACACACACACACACGTCTGTTTTGACTGATGTGTTCATAGAGTTGATAATCTGAAATTAACAATTTCATTGTTAATTTTTTTTATGAAGTGAAATTTACATCAATCCAGTTGGCAATGAAGTTGTGTTGTTCAAGTTTTGTGGTTGTTAGGGTTATGTTTCCTACATTTTTAAGTTTTTATTTTTTTGTTTTTAGATGTAATTGTAGAATTATGTACTGACTGATGATGCAGGATCATGCGAAAGTTGGCTTTTGGTATCAGTTTTTAGGTTACTGTGTTCAGTGGTTAATTTGTTGTTTGAGATTAATTGGCACATTGGTCAGTATGTTGATATTTGAATTATTTATAACTTTAATGTAATACAATTGAGTAAAAATAAAATCAAGAAAGTACATACTAAAATAAAGTAAAACATTGTGCTTACTTGATAAGTATACAATCTATCAGAATATTGAAGCAACTTTAATCTAGTTAAAATTAGTCTTTTAATTTCTTCAGTCAGATTATCAACGTCTAATAATTCTATTTCTATCTTCCAATTAAATTTTTCTTCTTCTGCATTTTCATCGACATCTTCAGTCTTATCCTCAGAATTATCTTTAACAAGAAAATTAAAAAATTATTAAAATTTGAAACCGTTAGTGCAATTAAAATTCAAAATAACAGTTCTCATAAATCAACCTTCAAATAAATGGCTGGCCTCCGTGGCGCAAGTGGTAGCATCTCGGCCTTTCATCCGGAGGTCCTGGGTTTGAATCCCGGTCAGGTATGGCATTTTCACACACGCTACAAATCATTCAGCTTCATCCTCTGAAGAATGCCTAACGGTGGATCCAGAGGTTAAAAAAAACCCTTCAAATAAATAAATATCAATATTAACTTTACATTCAGTCAATCTATAATAAAAAACAGATTAGGTGAGATTTGGAAAATTAAAAATAGAATAAAGTGGAGCATGCAAATGTGTCAGATATCATATTTGCATATTTGAAAAACAAAGAATTATGCTACAAGAGGTTATCTCTAAAGTAAAGACAGTTTCATTGTAAAAAAATTTATTCTGAAAACTTTATATAAATATTTTTTTAATTCTCTTAACCTACATACCTTATACTACTTCTCTATATAACCCCACATGAATTAAGACATTTATCGTAGGGATATACCAGTTTCAATATACCCTCATTGTATTCTTCTGCAGTCCATTTAGTCACTAATTAACAGCATTTTTAAGTTCATTGTCACCCACGAATTGCTTGCCACTCAAAGATTCTTTCAACTTCCCAAACAAATGGTAATCAGAAGGAGCTAAGTGTAGAGTATATGGTGGGTGACTGTAAATTTCCCATTCAAATGTTCTCAGTAAATCACGTGTTGGACCCACAACATGTGGACATGCATTATCGTGCAGCAGATCGATGCTGTCGGTCATCCATCCACATCGCTGATTTTGAATGGCACGCTGTAACTTATGTAGAGTTTCGCAGTAGGCTTCTGCATTTATAGTCATTCCATGTGAAACGCAGCCAAATGAAAGACAGGTGGTTAGGACAGTGGACGACACCACCACAGAGATAGTGCTCCAGGGAATCACCGATCCTGCAGACCTGGAAAGGACTGGCTTCAGTGTGCAAGTGAGAGGCGAGCATGTCCACCGGAAGAAATTCACATATTGGTGGAACAACAACATAGCAGTCAAGAAACGAGAAGCCGGCTGGGTGCGGAGGACCCTGCTGAAACTCAGAGGGTGGCAAGGGGTTGGTTTGGCCAAAGCAGAGGAAGATTCTCGTCAGACCAAGAAAAACCTCAGGGGGAAATCAGGAAGGCAAAGCGGGAGGCCTGGGATCGCTTGATAGAGGATCTCAACAAAAATCCATGGGAGACGGCTTATCAAATCATCATGAAAAGGTTTGGTAAGCGACTCCCTCTTCTTTCCAAGCATCAGACGGTTAGAGCGGTGTCGACTCTATTCCCAGTCATGGATCTAGACTGGATGGAGGTTGAGAGTGCAATTCCCAGGTCTTTCACTGAAGAGGAGCTTCGGGGCTGCAGCCCTGAGGATCATGGGACAGAAGAGTCCGTGACCAGAACAAGTTCCTGGCATTATTGTTAAGAACCTTGTTAGCCACTACCCATGGGCAGTGTTGGAGGCTATGAAGATGCGTTGATGAATTGGATGTTCCCTTAGAATTGGAAGGAGGCTAGACTGGTTTTTCAGCCGAAACCGGTTGTAGAAGATCAGCAGGAAAAGAAATACAGGCCAGTCTGCCTCCTTAACGAACTAGTGAAGCTGTATGAGTGACTGATTGTTCACCGAATATGGGAGGAAATTGTGGAGGGGAGGATTCTCCCCGACCCAATTTGGATTCATCAAAGGGAAGTCTACTGTTGATGCCATTCGTTATTTTGTGGACTGGGCCAAGAATCATGTGGCGGGTACCTGGTGAAGGAGACAGATCCCCCTTGTGATACTTTACGATGTCAAAAATGCATTTAACAGCGTTCCCTGGAGGGTGATTGTGGAGGCGATCAGCAACAGGGGCTTGAGTGATTACATGGTGGCAATAATTAACAACTACTTCCATGATCATCCATGATGATCCATGAGTATCATTGCCTATATGTAAGAGGAAGTGATGCATTTTGACATGACTTGTGGAGTGCCACAAGGGTCGGTGCTGGGTTCACTATTGTGGAGAACCTGGTATACAATGACCACCTGAAGATGGAGCTTCCAGACGGGGCAGAGGTGGTTGCATATGCCAATGACTTGGCACTACTAGTTACCGGCCACATGTAGGGGAAGGTGGAAAACACTAGCAATATTGCAGTAGCAAGAATCAGTGACTGGCTATGGAGAAAAGAGATGCAGCTTGCTCCAAGGAAGATAGCAGTGGTAGCTGTTGTGGGATGGCATCGACTTCGAATCATAACAATCAAGGTTGATGGGGTTAAAGTGGTGGAGCAACAAAGTGCATGGTACCTAGGTGTCTGGGTAGATAGGTCAGAGCTCTTCATCACTCATCTCCGGGAGGTGACGACTAGATGTGAAATGGTTATCGCCACATTGGGTCAACTGATGGCAGCGCAGGCAGGCCCAAAAGCCAGCAAAAAAGGCTTATAATGACAGCTGCGCTGTCATCACTCATGTATGCGGTTCCAACCTGGGTGGCTGCACTGGATCGCAAACGGAATGTGGGCAGGCTGGCCTCGCTCCAGCAAAGAGCAGCGATAAAGGTGATGGCTGCATATCAGATGATATTGTGGGAGGGGGTGGAAGTGATTGTGGGCAACCCTCCGATCTCGATCCAGGCCAAAGAGCTGATAAGTATGCAGCAGGGTACATTGAAGACGGCGGCATGACAGCTACTACTGCAGGAATGGCAGGGCCTTTGGGATGCTTCACAAAAGACACTTAGACTCAATGGCTGATCCCCCAACTGGCCTCCTGGATTCTGAGGAAGCATGGGGAGATTTCCCATTTGCTGACTCAGTTTCTTTTGGGACATGGGGAATACGAGACTTATCTTTTTAAGTTCAAGCAACAAAACTCCCCATTCTGTGTTTATTGTGAGCAGCTGGACACCCAGGAGCACATGACCTACGGATGTGAACAGTGGTTGAGTCGTTACTGGCTACAAGGGCTGGACTGGCTGACACCAGATAATACAGTTGGCCATATGCTTCAGGGACGACAACAGTAGGAAGAGGTGTCCAGGTTGATCACGGGCTTCCTAAAGACCAAGCTGAAAGAGATGATAGAATGGAGCCACACTGTCACTTAAAGTCATCTCACACAAAGTTGTAAAAACCTGGAGTTCGTAGCTTGATTATGAAGTTCACTAATTATCTTCACGGTATCATTCATCACTGTCTTTAATTCATAGGAAAGCTTCTTTGCTTCTAGGTGTTCCCAGTAGATCATACAAAGAGTGAACAAAGCTTCTGGATGTGCATCTTCTTTTATTTTCGTAACTACTCCTGACTGACAGCCAGTCATGCTAGCAGCCCTGTCTGTACAAACTCCAACACATTTACTCCATTCTAAGCCCTGAGCTTGAAAATAATCATTAAGGTTATTAAATATCTCTGAAAAAGTGTCAGTCCAGGTAAGTCAAGGCAACATAGAAGTTCTTCCTGTAAGTCTTTATCATCATTATATCTCACAAAGCAAAGTACCCATGTCAGTTGAGTCATCAAAAGTAGAATCGCAACTTAGATTTCTTGATTTCCTCTATAACTTACCTTTCTATGTCGGTAGCCATGTCAACAATTCTTCTCATTGGAAAGCGATATAGCTTCTAGTTTTTTGTTGCTTGAAGACCTAAAATTTCTTGTACGACATCTAAGATGCAAGGCTACTAATTCCTCCCCAATTGTATATGGTTTTTTCGTTTTAGCTACTCGAACAGCAACTGAATAAGATGCATAAGAGAGATTTGAGATCGTTTTTATGAGATGCTTTTGAAATGACATCCGGTTATATAATCATACAAAAAATTCAGTGGCTTATCAGTGTAGTCTCTATGCTTCAAATACTAATGACGAATCAGTTTGGACAGTTTCATAGCATCATTTGAAAGAATTTCGTGACATACTATACACAAAGGTCTTGGTGATACTTCACTGCTAGGAGCTACAACGAAACCAAGTTTCAAATAATATTTATCATAATGTCTCCTTTTTTGCTTTTTGACTTCTACCATACATTCTGAAACATATCAACATATTTATTTTTCTTTGTTTCTTCTAAACTTACAACACTAGTACTTGGCATACTTTCAGGGCCAGCACAATCTTTCTCTGGAATATTATCCTTGTCTGTAACTACATTAAAAATTTTAAAAGATTTTGCTGTCTGACTTTTTTTCTCCATTCCAATGGTTTCCAAATTTTATCAACAACTAATTTGCTTAACAAAAACTACAAACAGTACACACGAGCACAATAAAGCAAAGCTTAAAGCAGTACTGACCAATGAGAAAGAGATTGCTAGGAACTCGGATTCAATCGTTTTTTGGGGCCTGAGCACTTTGACCATCACAGGAATTAAATAAATTAATATTTAAAGTGAAAAAAGTAACTTCTCTAGCTGGGTCTCGAACTCAAATCACTCAGTTGACTTGGTACCTAGTGCATTAAGCCTACGGCTACACCAGTCTACTGACCATATAAGCAAAATTTGTTCTATGAAAGTTGTGAAATTATAATAGTGTAGTTAGCACCAACCATCACCAATATCACTACCACACCCATGTGAATTAAATACAATATGTGCGCGCAAGAATCATTGAATTAAATAAGCAAAAAAAATATTATATTTAAATAAAATGATACTATTTTAAATTAAGTTGTGTGAAAGCCGTGCATCAGAAACAACTCAAAGTTGTAGGAATTTCCCAGAATGCAACTTTTTTCATTAACATGAAATCAGCTGCATTTTGTTTTTGATTTCATGTTAATAATTATCATGTAACTTCCTGATTGGAAATCTTGTTCATCTTTCAATCTTTCCATTTCTCACCTGTTAATTCCAACTACACCTAGATTTCATCTATCCATTTCATAATTTAAATTATTTAGTACCTGTTGGTATCCTCCTACTAAGTAGTCCACGTCAGGGAACTATATTACCAGAGGAATATTTTACCCAAGAAGACATTTTACTGATTTTTTAAAAAAGTAACAAATAAAGAAAAAAAATCAAAAGTAATAAAGAAAAACAATCATTTACTAAGAATATACTACAATAGATTTCCATCGCTTTCAGCCATGTAAAACTCAAAGCCAAAAATAAATAAAGTTCAGAACAAATCAACCCTCAATTAGCTGGCACCTTTACAGCTAGCGAAAGAGCTGCTACCTCTTTCAGGAATAACTTCTTTATTTCAGGAATCATTTCATTAGCTACTTTACCAATATCCACCTATTATTATAGATCTATATATAATCATGTATCATCTTATTTAGTGGTAACTGATACCTGCAGAAAACCATTCATATCATATTTGTGGTATTTATTTAGGAATACTGTCCTCTCTTAGACAGTATCCCAACACATCTCAGATACTGCTGTTGCTGTCTGCAACTACTTATTCCCCAAATTTGCAACTTGGGGCACATACTGTTGCCTAAAGCTAGGATCTTAATTCATAGAGTGGCAGGGAATGGGGGATTTAATGTACTGATTTATATGTGAATAACTACCATAAATTTAATGCATAAAAGTTACAATACTATTAGAAAAGCAAAACACAGTTATTACATATAAATATTTATTATACCTTTAGTATATTTAGAATCCATATCACGTAATTCAGTTTTCAATTGTGACTCAGTCATGTTTAGCCCAAAATTAATAAGTTCTTTAGCAGCACTAAGTGTTTCCGGCACTCGTTCACAACATTCTTGCAGTACCCAGTCATATTTACTAATTTTACCCTAATAAACAGTTAAAAAAGAGGAAACAGATATTTAAATTTAATTTCTACATAAAAAAGAGTTAAAACTATTACAAACAAAGTTCAATCAAACACTGAATTTTTTTAGCTTTCCCTCTCGCATACTTTACGCTTTTGATCCCAAGAAAATATTTTGCATCCACAATCAATATGCACTTGTCAAGTAAATCTGAAATTCAATCGGTTAACAAACTGACTCTTCTGTTACAGCATTGTTCTTCATATGATGCTTTCCAGTGCTTTTAAGATGTAAACTGTAAATATAAAACACATTATCAAGTCTCATCCTCTTAGTGATGATTTAAAAGGAAATCCTAAAGTACAATTTTTGTAGTTAAAATTTCATAGTTAATATGCAAGCCAAACATTTAGTTCTCACCAACATCAAAGAAATATCTATAGGAAAAAGGAAATTTCCTATTCAGGCCAGGTTAAAATATAAGCATCAATGTTTTTTTTTTCTTTTTTGTGGTTATTCTAGTGCTAGTGTTTAGCTTCTACCAGAAATGGATCACAAGTAAAGGAAATCCACCCTTAATCAAGATTCACCCTTTTAGGAGAAAAAAACCTGAGTAATGGTTCTATAAAATGTTGTTCATGCTAAATGACAAGGTTCTGTAAAGGTTCTATAACAACAACATATTCAAAAAGTATGAGGTGGTATTAGAATTCTCACAGATTCTACTTGCACTGACTATGTAAGACACTGGAGGTCAACATTCACAAACCAATACTATCAGTTTGTAGAATGACACTTAAAGATGATAATCATTCCAGGTGATCTACAAGCAAAACACGAGCTGTGATGATAATCAGGAACTCAACCATGAGATCTACTGCCAAACACTCCACAAATTGTGTGACATAATTGTAACTAATTACAGGACCTACCAAAAAAACTTTATGGAAAAATCTAAAACTTTCCACCAGCATAACTCAGTCATGCTCCTGCCACTTGATCAAAAGCAGCAGCATATTGATGTGAGCTTCATGGTATGACTAACAATGATCCTATTTTCATCTCAAGGGTTGAAACTGGAGATAAAAATCAGGTTAATGGTTACAAACCAGACACAAAACAGCAATCATCACAATGGAAGAGCCTGCATCATTGAGACTGAAGAAGTGTAGCAGGTTAGAAGCACAACAAAATTCATATAATTTTGTCATGTTCTTCAATATCAAACATATTGTTCACAGAGAATCTGCTGTTGTGGTGAATTCTGACTTACATTTTCATGTTTTGGGCTATTAGAAGATGTGTAGCAGAAAAACCAGAACTGGGAAAAACAAAAATTGATTCTTCTACCATGGCAATGCACTTGCACACACCTCCATCAAAATGGTGCACTTTTGATAAAGAACAATTGATGATAGTTGTCCTATACCTTCACATTCACAGAATCTTGCACCCTGTGACTTAGCTTTGTAACCCAAACTAAAACTGAAGCTGCAAGGCAGGCATTTTGACACCGTAAAAGACAAAAAAAAAAATAATCGCAGGCAGTGCTTGGAGCACCTTTAGAAAAATGATTTTAATAATGCTTTAGAGGAGTAGAAGAGGCACTGAAAACGATTATACATTTGGTGTAAATTAAAAGATATAATTTTTGGCTAAGTCTGGGAATTTTCCAAAAACATCTCATTTATAGAAATTAGGGATTACATATGTTCTCCTGCCTAACCCTCTTAGGAATGTTTTATGAAGAATTCTTTTAACTCATAATAAATATAATTTGGAGAATTACTGGAGCAAATATTCCAGATAAATTTCAGTGTTGTACAATCAACTGAAATAAGACATCTAATTTTGAATATTCCTAAAGGTAAGTAGTAAGGAAAACATACTTTTTGATGGTAGCTTTTCACCTAAAGGCAACATCCCTGCTAGGTTTTCAAATTTCAAGTTTCCAACTCTTCTGATCTCAGCACTATTATTTTGTTTTACCCCTTAGAGATTTTTTATCAGAAAAAGTTTTTGTTAATTTTTCCTAAAGAACCTTTAAGAGTAATGTTATTTTCCAGCTATTTGAGAATGAGAGAATTAGTGATCACTGGATAAGTGAAAGCATTCCAATTTATATAACATAGCTTCAAGATGGCTAAAAATATTAACAGAACATTATTTTCTAAAGAGAATAATAATTAAGATATTTTTTCTTTCTAGAAAATAT
Source organism: Lycorma delicatula (assembly GCF_047948215.1). NCBI lineage: Eukaryota > Metazoa > Arthropoda > Insecta > Hemiptera > Fulgoridae > Lycorma > Lycorma delicatula. The sequence goes on from NC_134457.1 coordinate 17,931,578, forward strand.
TTAGGATTTTTCTCAAGAGGTAGGAGCTATAACTATTTTCCAGGTTCTTCTTAAGTACACTTAACTGGTAAATTAATTAAATTTAATTGGATTTATCCCTTTAATTCCATCAACATCAGAAAGCTGAACACCTGAATAATTTTTTATAAGAAATATACTGTCTCATATTCTAGCAATTGTTAAATAATAAAGCAAAGTTTTATACAAAAATTACTACAAAGCATCAGTTATTCATATATTTAAGAAAAACTACCATAATATGAGAAAAATAGAAATAACTTCAAAAGTTCATTAATTCTTTTTGTTTACGCCATTGGGTAAAGTTGCGTTTATTCCAATAAATTCAAGGTTATGGTCGAGTCTTGTAGTTTACAGGCTTGGTAAATTTATTTTGCATTTTTGTAAGGCTTTATCATACGTATATTTTTAAAATAAGTTGTTTGGGTTTGTTTTCGATATCATTTCTCTCAGGCTCCAGCTTGACTGACTGTTGCATCATCATATTGGTGTCAGCTTATTTCTATCTCGTGTTATTTATTGCTGTTTAGTCTTAATATATATATTAGTCTTAAGTATTTTTTATTCTCACCAATTTCAATATTGTCATAGTTCCTAGAAGTCTATTTCTCTTTGTCTGCCTTGATGTCATTTCTTCAACTTGTACGTATTCAGAAATTATTTTATCAGTCTTACGTAATTCTTTAATGGTCTGCTTGCTTGTAAATTATTTTTGTTTTGTCTTCGTTCCCGAATTCCACACGTTTTCTCTAATCGTTCTCATACTAACACTTAGACACTACTCTTGTTGTCAACACACACACACACACTCTTCTGTCCATTGCTTTGTTTGCTTCCCCTACTTCTCACCCCACCAGCTTTGTTCATTCTAGTTCAGTTTTTCATGTTATTTGGATGTACAGGCTGGTCCCCAGGCAGGGACCAGCTTGCGGTTCTCTCTCATATAATGTGTTAATACTTTCGTTGTCTTCATACTCTCATAAACGTTGTGGTATTTCTCTGTCGAAATATTCTCTTGTTCTACTCATAAGTGTTTTCGTGATTTCACAGTTTTCTATGTTCATCCAGCCTCGTTTTTTTGTTAAGTTAATCTTCAAATTCTGTATATTACATCTCTCCTAAAAGTGTTTCAATTCCTACAAACTGCCAATTCTATAGACGCCGAATCTTCTCCAGCTGCTGATTACATTTTTCATCGATGCAAATTCTCTCCAAACTCGTTGCTACATATCTGAGATGCTACGCATTATTCAACTTCTAATCACAAATTGTTACCTCTGTTATTTTTTGATTCACTATTGTAGATCACGCCAAGGCTAAACTGTATGTATATGTGCACTTTAATTTCACGAGCTCATTTTTTACCAATATTCATGTTATTATTGTTCATGTGCAACATATTTTATGTAGTTACTTATAACAATTTGTTTTTATTGTATTTGACTCTATCATTTAATCTTGTAACCTGTTAATCGCCGAGATTAATTCTTATCTATTCATGAACCGAATTCATATTACTTCTTCTTATATTAATCTAAAGAAAATTACTCCTGATGAATTTATGTTTTTTGGACTTCTTTGTAATTTTATATTTTCAAGAAAACTTATTTTCTAAAATGAACTCTATTTATGTTCACTTATTTCAATTTGATTATTGTAATTAACTTTTTTATACTGGAATAGTATCGTGGCCTTTTTTTCTATACTAAACTAGAATTAAATGTTTTAATTATTTAATGCTAAGTTTGATGTTCATAATTCAGAAACGGCCAGTGCCCTTAATAAGATTTACTGTAGTTTATTTTTCTAAGTTAATGACATTTGTTCATTGCTAATTTTTCAATATTACAGCATATGTCAGTAATGCAATAGTTTTCCAGTCATACTATGTTTATTGATGTTATGTTTTTCTAAGTATATAATTGTAAATAAGGTGTTTTATGTTCTCTTGTTTTCAGGCTTTGTTAAATTGTAGATTTTCAAAATGTGTATTTGAAAAATGTATATTCATGTATTTTCTCATTTAATATCATTACTGATATGCTGATTTCAGCTGATATTTCTTATATAGAATTTAAGTTATGTTTATTTCATAATTTCTTTTAATTTTTTAAGGTTATGATTTATCATAAGTTCAGTTGTTTTCTTTCTAATTAAAGTCCAATTTCTTTTGGCAAATACAAGCTGTGTGTTCTTTTATTTTTGTTAACTTTACCCAATACTTTTAATAAAAAAATAAAAACGCATAATCAAACAAATTACCTCAACATATGGTAGCCAATTTGATTAGCTGAATTATGCACAGCTAACAAAGGTCAAACAGTACATATCCCAGACTTACAATTAACTGAAATAGAACATCACAGCTTATTTCACTTCATCCAGATAAAACCAAAACCTACTCTACATAATTTGATTAAAAAATTATAACACTGCATTTAATTGAAAATGTGCTCAGATAAGATAATAATTTCTACAAACTGACCAGGTATTCATGAATTGTCTCAACTGAAACAGGGCTGTTTCTCCATTGACGCTGATATACACGATCTGTATCCAATCCATACGTGTATGCTAAAGCAAGAGCTTCGCCATACTCTTCACTATCAATCTGTTTAAAAAAAAAAAGTAAAATTGAATTAACTACTTAGCCCTGATTATATTACTACACAATCATTAGAAAGTAGATAAATCTGTTATTTTGTTATTAATTTTTAGTTAACAGTGAGTTCTATTGTAGTTAACCAATAGCACACTATTCAACAGCATAAGTTGTGTAAACAATTTTTATACGTTATTCTTATAATATATAATGATTACTGAAATCAGCTTATTTTTTTTATAAATTAAATCTAACTCAACTAAGAACACTATCATGAAATTATTTCCATCTTTTTAAATTCAAGTGGTTCCAATATCTCAGTAGGTTGCTGAATTAGATATGATTACTGAGGTCTTGAAATTTTATATGCTAAGCATCCACTTCAAAAATAGTTTCTGAATACCTAAAATTCAAACATAATGGAAAATTTGAAGACAAGTTCAAGAACTATTTAAAATTATAAAATTTATAAATTTAAATAAAGTAAGATTGTGAATTAATAATTAATCAATAAATAGAATCTTAATTTCACATATACTCACCCTCCTTGTAAATAATTCTTCAGGAGTAGTGCTCTTAAGACCCAGTAAACGATATATTCTTTGAACAATCTTTGGACGTTTCTTTTTGGGACGAAATTGCTCTATATCAGTAAAAAAATAAACCATTAACTGAACTAGTTCTGCACCACGGCTTAATATTGACATTTCCTCTTCATCATTACTATCCTAAAACATCCCAAAAAAATTTGTCATAAAACATTTTTTTTACAATATTCATACAAATACTAATAACATATAAAAAAAATCATAGTAACATTTATTAATTAATTTATTTCATTAAGCCAATAAAAACAATAAGTGAAATAAACAAATGACAAAAGATTGAAAATTAAAGAAGATAGTTTGTGCTGGAGGCAAGAAAATCTTATAAATTCTTAGCCAGAGAAATCCCTCATATAGGAAAAACTAACTTGACTCCTGAAAACTTTAAAATCAAAATCATAATAAAAATACTATAAATCAAGTAATAAGTAAACAAAAAAAAGGAACTATAAGTTATGCAAACAACAGAGCAAGTAATCTACATTGAGACACTCTAGATAACTAAGCTAGCAGGAAATTAGTCTGCAAGACAAGTCAAATCAATGACAGAATGGACAGTTAAGAGTAATAATGTTAATAAGAAAAATTTTAAACAAAGCCAAATATAACACGTACAATTATTCTAGTAAAATAATTTAGAAGTCTCCAGAATAGCAAGTTCAGGTTTTTTTTTTAATTGGAACCTATAGACCCTAAGCTTGATAAGCGAGTTGTTAGAATTAAAAAGTATTTTATAAATTAATACTAAGGAAAAATTAATTATTAGCTCACTGAAATATCCTAGAACTATACTTAGAAATTGTCAAAGTATTCAAATAACATGCAAATTTTTTTTCTTACACACATTTTACTTAACTTTAAGAGAATATACAGTGAATAAAAATTAATTTTCAGAACCTACAAAACTGTACATTACAATTTTAGGTACAATAAAATTATATAAATACATTTCCATATAATATAAATTATCTCAATAATTACTCCTGTAATATGTACGAGTTATATATTTCAGAAAAATATTTGTTAAAAAATAATTACACTAAGTAAAAATTGACATGAAATAATTAAATAAAGCACGAAATGTATAATGTAAGCTTTTACAGACTCGATCAGAAATGGCTTAAAAAAAAACAAGATAATAAAGAAGATAAAAAGTTGCCATTAATTCATTGCTTATCAGTATCAACACACTATTTCAGACTATATGGCACTGGGTGACAAGCACAAAAAACAACAATTTATATCAAATTCTTAGCCGATGAGATTTATTATTATAACTTGCATAATAAGGTCACCAAATAGCTTTGATGGTACGTAACACCTTAAAATCTCATGGTAGTTTTAAAAAGGGCTATTTGGAGTGAGGCCCAATTTATTTTGAAGGAAGCTGGTCTTTGGCAATATCGGCTCAGTTGCAATCGGGGAGTTGCGGCTTGTCTGTTGGAATCGAACTGAGCTTCCCCTCAACAGCAGTTGGATCCCCACTACAGTGTGGCAGCAGTGACCACCACAGTCCCATTGAGGTTGTGAGAGCATCAAAACCAAAGGTTATGCTTATTGATAAGCCTGAGGGAGTTACTGTCTCATCCTTTAAGGGCGAGGTGATGAAAAATCTGGAGGCTACAAAGAAGGACTTATGAACTGTCAAGTGTGCGAGATAAGGCGAAGGGTGTAAGGATCATGGACAATGACATGATCAGTGACACACGCGCATTCACACACATGCATGTGCGCACACACAGTGAGATAGAGCATGGAATAAGAAGCAATGAGGCTATAAACAAATATCCAATCACTACTGTTGCAACGAAAACCATGTGGCCAAGGATAATAATATATGATGTCCTGCAGGACATTGGAGAAGAGTTTGTGGATGCGGTAAGAATACAAAGCAGGGAATTTTTCAGCAGACTTTGCTACTTTGTTCAAAGTGGTGTTTCATGCTGGACATAGAAACAGCAATGTTGTTCATTACATAGTTGAGTACGACAAGCTTTTACGTACAATATTTTTGGAAAAGGGTTGGTTGTTTATTGATTACAATCATGTAAAACAAAGAATTATTTAAATGTCAGCAGATGTTTCTGGTGTCTGGGATTAGGCCATGTGGCAAAATTGTGTAAATAAAAAGAGCTTTGTTCCCACTGTGGCATAGAAAGACATTATGGACATATTATGTTAAAGAGAGCCAAGTTAAAGAGGATGGGAGCCCTTCTGCCCTCCTACCTGTGCAAACTGTCTCCATACTGGAAAGCCAGCCAACCAAGATTGTAAATCAGAAGAAAGGTCTCATGCATTGCTTGTACGTGGGACCTTCTAAGTGGTAGGATCAATATTTAGGGCTATTACAGGGTTGATGTTATTGTAGTTTCCAGTTATAAAATTAGCCAGCCATTTTTCTTTTGTTAGGGTTTTTTGCTTTGATTGATTGTTCTGCTGTTTTTCTGTTTTTAATTATTGTGCCAGTTTTTGATTTGCATTTTTTTTTGTTAGGTTTGTTTTCCTTTATTTTTATGTATGTTGATTTATTTTATTAGTTTTAGGCTTTGATGTCTTTGGTTTTGCTTTTGTTTTTGTTATATATTCTCCAGATTGTTGTGATTTAATGTTAAATGTTAGTGTTAGCTTGATACTGTACTATGTGTTTAGATTTAGCATTTAATTTTGTTAAAGTTTAAACAAATCAGAGAAGCAGGAGTTGATCTTATGCGTTTTTGATAAGTTTGTTTTATTCTGGTTAGTAGGTTTGTTTCAGGTTTATTTTAGGTTTTTTTGTTTTATTGTGTTATTACTGGCTTAGTTTTTATTTCTGCGTTTTGTGTTTTGATTGTCTTAGTGTCTGACGTTTTTTTTTTGTTTAGATTAAATGTTATATTTATTGTTTGTTGTTGTTTGCTTGTTTTATGTTTTTGTGTTTAATAGGTTTTTGTTCTCAGATTAGTGTTTAGAGTTTGTGTGTTTCTTTAGCATTTGTTAATTTGTTTTATTTTTATTAGTTTTAGGTTTGTTTCAGGTGTATTTTACTGATTACCTTAAGCCTAGTTTTTCTGTGCTTAGGTTTTGGTTTGAGTTAGGTTTATTGCATTTTGTTGATGTTTTGTTTAGTTTACAATTTTATATTTGTTGTTTATTGTTTGTTTTATGTTTTCAGTTTTTGAAATAGAACCCGTTTTGCATGTTGGGCTCACCCTCACTTGGTTAGAATAGTAGGTCAGCTCAATCGGATGATCCTATTATTTTACTTTGAACCTCTGGAACCAACGTTAGGTATTGCTTTAGAGGATAAGATAAACAATTTGTAGCATTAAGATTAATTTGTAGCATTAGGATAAGATAAGCAATTTGTAACATACAGATGAAAATACCATGCCTGACCGGGATTCGAACCCTACTTAGGACCTATTAAGATCACTGTTGCTTGGATTTGCGTTTAGGTGTGGTACACTGATGGGAATGTCGCTTTTGGCATTCACATTGGTGGCATCTTGACAGCGGCCAGACTGGAATATGTCTTGAGGATTCTCAAGATGACCTTGATACAGCTCCTAAGGGCTTGTACAGAGGGGTGGCATGACAGCCGGATCCATCATATGGTGGGTGTCTTCCCTCTGGGGTCAAGCCTGGACCCTTATTTGTTTCCCTGCTATGACTTCTTTACCGGGCAGTCTATGTGGAAATAGCACTTCAGGCACTGATGACACAATGGAGACAAGCTGCTTCTACGTCAAGTTGCCTTGTCACCTATCTGTTCTAGCCATGGAAGTAACTGGTTGAAGCTCACTTATTCAATCTAGCGAGCTCTACCCAGAACTACCACGACTTTCATGAGTAATTCATTGTAGCTTCGATCTCCTACTCATCCGCTTCAACAGTGTTGGCCCGATGCAGCAGGTTGTCAATATCATAGATGGTTGCCATTCACAGCAACAGTTGAATCTAGGATCTATTCAAGCAGTTTTGGTAGGAAGGCACTTTACTACCTGGAGCTAGTCAGTGAATGAGTTGAATAGAAAAGGAAAGAAATTTGTGGCAGAATGTTCTTAGAGAGTTGAACTAGGTTTTTGGGCCATGTATTACGATAACCTGGTTTAGTTAAGCATAAAGAGAAAGTAAAAATTGTATATCAAGAAAAAGATTGAAACATATAATTATGTTTCAAACATAACAGATAATTAATGAGAAATGCAGATGATTGGCTTACAATAAAAAAAAAATATAAAAAACATTACAGTTTAACACAATTAAATAGAAAATATAGAAAAATAATTGAATAAATCTGATCCAACTAGTAACTATGCTTTCCGAAAACTACAATTAAAACTTTATAAACTGCAACTGTACCACATAAGGAACATTAATAGGTACAAGTCAAAAAGTCGAGAGCTGTAACTCTCAACTTTTCAGCTGATTTGGAAAGTCGAGAGTTACAGCATTCCAGTCCTAGTAAAGCCAGTTATTTTTACACGGATTTGAATACTAGATCGTGGATACCGGTGTTCTTTGGTGGTTGGGTTTCAATTAACCACACATCTCAGGAATGGTCGAACTGAGAATGTACAAGACTACACTCATTTACACTCATACATATCATCCTCTGAAGAATTATCTAAACGGTAGTTACCGGAGGCTAAACAGGAAAAAGAGAGCAATCAAAAACTAAACTTCAGAACAGAAAAATATAAATATCACAGCAAACATGTTAACAGAATGTAATGCCACACACATATACAGATATAAATAAATACAGTTTAAATTCTAAAATAAACCATGCACTTGGTGTAATATTTGTTTAAATTTACTTAAATATTATCCCTTTTTTTCACACGACAGTGGATTTTAAAATTTAATTTGTTTTGAAAATTAATATTACTGAAACAGTAGCGTAACAAACATTAAACTATGTGCATGGTTTATTTTAGAATTTTTAATTTTTAACATTTTAATATTTTTAATGTGCAGTTTAATTAATTCAATCATGACTGAGGATGCGGGATCCTATAAGTACCTGAATAAGAAAAAAAGTACTTTTAAACATAGATCAGAAAATGGTTCGTTTGCGAGTTTTCAGCTCGCAAAACATTTAATCCTGGCCTTCTGTTCCATCGGTGAAATTAAACCATACTAAAATTCTTGGAATATAAATTGAGGAGTAAATTTGGTGCTTCTGTATGGTTTCTCATCTAAGAAATTGAATAAAAGTGAACACAGACCTCTATCTCACATAGGTTTTAAGAAAACACACTTTTTTAGATTTGGAATAAAATAACTTGTTAATTTACCAGTAAACAAGCAAAAGTTTCTAGTTAACTTTGTAGATAATTTAATTCTGAGAAAATTGATGTAAACAACATCTATTAAAATTAAACAAATTTGAGAAGTTCAACTTTAATTAGAAACAAAACACACAGACAAGATTGAAAAAGTGATAAGATTTCAAACAAAACAATTTTCATCAATGTTTGAATATCATAATGTAAATGAAAACAAATAGAAAACTTATCAATAACAGAAAGAATAAAAAATAGATTTAAAAAAATAAAAATCACATACTTTCTGGTTTTTTTCTAGAAATTATTAAACATCAAAATGGTTATATATAAAATTACACACATTTCTTCAAGGCAGTTGCTCAATGTAGCTGCCATTGAGCAACCATTATTCAATACATAGCCAGTTTGGTGAACCCATGCTAGCAAGGCACGTCTATAGCATCATTATTATTCCTATTAGCACCTCCAGCTTCAATTATGTATTGTCTCCATTCTTCTTGTGTGCAAATATGAGCAGAATAAACTAACAACTTCATCCAACCCCAAAGAAAAAAGTCTGGTGGTGTGAGATTGGGAGATCGAGGTGCCCATTTTACTGGTCCATTTTGACCAATCCATTGCTTACTAAATGTAGTATTTGAAGGATTCATCACATCATGACAATAGTGAGCATGTGTGCAATTTTTGAAAAACCAAATCTGTACTCTATCTGCAACTGTAATATCTTCCAAGAGCCATCTTATTTGTTTGCAAAAAATGCAAGTACCGCTCTCCACCGAGCCTTGGTGGTAAGAAAAAAGGGCCTATGAAATTATTAGCAACAAGTTAAACAAAAAAGTATGAAGGAAATGACTTGTAACAGTCTCATGGGGATTTTCTTCTGCTTAAGTATCAGTGTTTCAATAATTTACAATGCCATTTCTTGTAAAACAGGATTCATCAGTAATTAGAATATTAATTAGAAAATTGGGTTGAAGTTCACATTTCCCAATTAACCTTTTAACAGAATTTCATCTGTTTATTAAAATCAGATGGTAATAACTCTAGTACACTAGTATGGAATGGATATAATTGTTGCTCCTATAACATTTGTCATAAACTTGATTACGAAATATGAAAGCGACGTGACAACCTTCTGGTGCTTGAGGTGAGATACTTATACCACACTGATATTGCTTCTTCAGTGTTGGCATTTCTCACAAAATGTTTACAACTACCATCAAATCATTGAGGTTTAAGCAAACCTGCTTCTCAAACTCGCCTTTCCAAAGCCTCAAATGTTTTACGATCTGATACTCTTCAATCAGATAATTTTCCCGGTATTCACACACAGCAGCCAATCAATTTTTAATTACTTTACTATAAATTAACAACATGTTCGTCAACTGTCCAAATGAAAACAAATCTGTGATATCACCCATTGTGTATGACTGATCAAACAATAATAGTACAAACACCGCCCAAATGAATATTCAAATGCTAGACACTGAACTTAATTGTTGATCAGCTGTTATCGCCATCCTATGAAAAAATTCAAATTTAATTTAATTCTTTCAAATTTAATTTTTATAAGTTTTAGCATTTTATATGCAAATTTTTCTGTTTATAATCGCATCATAACTTTTCCAATCCAGGTTTTGTGTTTTGTTTCTAATTAATATTGAACTTCTCAAATTTGGTTTAATTTAAATAAACATTATTTACATATATTTTTTCAGAGTTAAAGTCTCTAAAAATAGAAATTTTTATTTATTTATTGGTAAATTAAAAAGTTATTTTACTTCAAACCTAAAAAAAGTGTACTTTCCAACAAACCATGTTTTACCCCTTTTTTCTTAAAACCTACGTGAGAGAGGTCTGTGACCACTTTTATTCAATTTCTTAGATTAAAAATCATAAGGAAGCACCAAATTTACCCCTCTAGTTGTACAAGAATTTTAGTACATTTTAATTTCACAGAGAGAGCAAAAAGCAGACTAAATGTTTTGCAAGCCGAAACTCGCAAACTAACAGTTTTCTGACCTATACTTATATGAATATTTTTTTTTTTCATTTTTGGCTATAGAATCATCTCCCAAACATTGCCAAGCAATTTGAAATCATCCTGCATATATATATATATATGTATACATATATATATATATATATGTATACATATATATTAATCTATTTAGATTAAATTTTTTATAGTCCATTTTTTTTTCCTCTGCATATTAAATAACTCTATATGTAATATAATTTTTTTTCAGACTTCGCAAAGTACAGAATCAGAGAACACTCTTACCTTTACTTTTTTATGTTTAAAAAATAAGTATTGCAATAACTATTCCAATATATATATAATAAATAGTTATTGCAATAATTTTTCATTCTCTTGACTGAACAAATATTTGTTCTGAATTTTAAAATGTTTTTAAATTTTATTAATAAACATTTTTTTATAAAAAAAGTAAAAAGCTAAAATTTAATGTGTAAATATAAAGAAATGAAGAATTATGAAAAAATATCACTGAAGATGGGCTTACACCCGAAAACGTTTTGAACATAAAAAAGTAAAGGGAAGAGTGTTCTCTGATTCTGTACTTTGAGGAGGCTGAAAAGATGTTTATATATATATATACAACATTTATAATATTTAAAGAACCTGGTCATTCTGTGAGATTTGTTGTGAGAGAAGTGGTTGATTTTCTTCTAATTCTTGCTGCTGTGAAGCATATTGTGGTTTTCTTTTACTTGAAAGTAACTGCGTATCACATTCTAATGCAAGAAACCCACGATCAGTACAAACAGTGGATAATGCTGGCTCACCACAAAGAAATTCTGGATTATCACCAAGCAGATTATGTAGTTCATTTAATTCACACACACTGACTGCACCGTTTTTACGTGCTATGATTAGTTTCTGAAAAAATATAAAGTAAAGAATAAAAGGTATTTAATGTAAAGAACAAGAAATACAGATGGTTAAACAACCCACGAGCAAAGAAGAATACAAAATAACATTTAAATTTTACCACTTCTTTCCTACGACTGGGGATTAACAATTTTGAAATTCTGTAATTTTATAAACACAAAATATTTTATAACTTCAAAATTTTTTAAGTGTCCTGACTACTTTCAGAGATTTGTGATTACGTTTTTATCCTGGCATCAGCTGGATGTTTCTGGTTTTTTTTTTCTTTTTAAAGTGTCTAAAAAGTCAGACACTTTTTAGAAATGTGGTTGAAAGAGTATTAGACTTAAATTGTATTTGTTCTTTTGGTTCTTTCTAAAAAGAAATCTCATGTTAAGAAATTTGAAAATTATATAACATATTAATACTTAACAATATAATACATAATTTTCAATTATTTTCTAAATGAATGTCTAGGTTCAAAAAATAACCTACAGAAACATCAGCTGAAGCCAAAATGAGAACAGTTAGCAACCTACACTGAAGATGATTTTTTTGAAGTAAGTTTGTTTATAACTTCAAAAGCTTTAATTTTCAACAGCCTTCTTCATTAATTGTCATACAATGGCTGAAGGTACCAAAATGATATATACAAATACTCGATTTGAGTAATATCTTACCTCATAATGAAAATACTGCAGAAAAAAAATTATCTCCTAATGATAAAGTATTACTATAATAATAATAATATGTAATTCAAAAGAAACAAAATTAATAGAACACAAAAAATCGTAAAGGAAAATGTAAACATTTTAAAACTTAAAAGAAAGTTGTCAACATTCATTGACAAAATTTATTGTCAACATTCATGATAAAAGAACCTTAAAAAAAACACAAGTAGGTGAACTTTATTAGAGGCTAACAAAATATTTTATTTTTTGTCTTCAGTCATTTTACTGCTTTGATGCAGCTATCTAAGATTCCCTATCTAGTGCTAGCCGTTTCATTTCGGTATACCCCCTACACCTACATCTCTAACAATTTGTTTTACATATTCCAAATATTGCCTGCCTACACAATTTTTTTTCCTTCTATCTGACCCTATAATATTAAAGCGACTATTCCAGGATGACTTAATATGTGGCCTATAAATCTGTCTCTTCTTTTAACTATATTTTTCCAAATGCTTCTTTCTTCATCTATTTGCCGCAATACCTCCTCATTTGTCACTTTATCCACCCATCTGATTTTTAACATTCTCCTATAGCACCACATTTCAAAAGCTTCTAACCTTTTCTTCTCAGATACTCCGATTGTCCAAGTTTCACTTCCATATAAAGCGACGCTTCAAACATATACTTTCAAAAATCTTTTCCTGACATATAAATTAATTTTTGATGTAAACAAATTATATTTCTAACTGAAAGCTCATTTTGCCTTCGCTACGGCATTTTATATCGCTCCTGCTTTGTCCATCTTTAGTAATTCTACTTCCCAAATAACAAAATTCTTCTACCTCCATAATCTTTTCTCTTCCTATTTTCACATTCAGTGGTCCATCTTCATTATTTCTACTACATTTCATTACTCTCGTTTTGTTCTTGTTTATTTTCGTGCGGTAGTTCTTGCGTAGGACTTCATCTATGCCGTTCATTGTTTCTTCTAAATCCTTTTTACTCTCGGCTAGAATTACTATATCATCAGCAAATGTAGCATCTTTATCTTTTCACCTTGTATTGTTACTCCGATTCTAAATTGTTCTTTAACATCATTAACTGCTAGTTCCATGTAAAGATTAAAACCTAACAGGGATAGGGAACATCCTTGTCAGACTCCCTTTCTTATTATGACTTCTTTCTTATGTTCTTCAATTAAAGCTATTGCTGTTTGGTTCCTGTAAATGTTATCAATCCTTCTATCTCTGTATCTGACCATAATTTTTTAAAAATGCTGAACATTTTATTCCAGTCTATGTTATCGAATGCCTTTTCTAGGTCTATAAATGCCAAGTATGTTGGTTTATTTTTCTTTAATCTTCCTTCTACTATTAATCTGATGCCTAAAATTGCTTCCCTTGTCCCTATAATTTTTCTGAAACCAAATTTATCTTCTCCTAACACTTCTTCCACTCTCCTCTCAATTATTCTGTACAGAATTCTAGTTAAGATTTGATGCATGGCTAGTTAAGCTAATTGTTTGTATTCTTTACATTTATCTGCTCCTGCTTTCTTTAGTATCATGACTATAACACTCTTTTTGAAATCTGACGGAACTTCCCCTTTTTTATAAATATTACACACCAGTTTGTTTAATCTATCAATCGCTTCCTCACCTGCACTGCACAGTAATTCTACAGGTATTCCATCTATTCCAGGTACCTTTCTGCCATTCAAATCTTTTAATGCTCTCTTAAATTCAGATCTCAGTATTGTTTCTCCCCCTTTCATCCTCTTTGACTTCCTCTTCTTCCTCTATAACACCATTTTCTAATTCATTTCCTCTGTATAACTCTTCAATATATTACACCCACCTATCGACTTTGCCTTTTGTATTATAAATCGGTGTACCATCTTTGTTTAACACATTATTAGATTTTAATTTATGTACCCCAAAATTTTCCTTAACTTTCCTGTATGCTCCATCTACTTTACCAATGTTCATTTCTCTTTCCACTTCTGAACACTTTTCTTTAATCCACTCTTTTTTCACTAGTTTGCACTTCCTGTTTATAGTATTTCTTAATTGTCTATAGTTCCTTTTACTTTCTTCATCACTAGCATTCTTATATTTTCTACATTCATCTATCAGCTGCAATATATCATCTGAAATCCAAGGTTTTCTATCAGTTCTATTTGTTCCGCTTAAGTTCGCTATTGCTGATTTAAGAATTTCCTTTTTAACATTCTCCCATTCTTCTTCTACATTTTCTACTTTATCTTTTTTTACCAGATTTCTTGCAATGTCCTCCTCAAAAATCTTCTTTACCTCCTCTTCATCAAGCTTCTCAAAATTCACCGATTCATTGACACCTTTTCTTCAGGTTTTTAAACCCCAATCTACATTTCATTACCACTAAATTATAGTCGCTATCAATATCTCCTTCAGGGTAAGTTTTGTAGTCGACGAGTTGATTTCTAAATCTTTGCTTAACCATGATATAATCTATCTGATACCTTGCAGTATCTCCTGGCTTTTTCTAAGTGTATATTCTTCTATTATGATTTTTAAACTGGGTGTTGGCAATTACTAAATTATACTTCATGCAAAACTCTATAAGTCGGTCCCTTTCATCCCTTTTGCCCAGCCTGTATTCACCCACTATATTTCCGTCCTTGCTTTTTCCAATGCTTGCATTCCAATCTCCAACTACTATTAAATTTTCATCTCCTTTTATGTGTTTAATTGCTTCGTCAATTTCTTCGTATACACACTCTACCTCATCATCATCATGGGTGCTTGTAGGCATATAGACGTTAATAATCATTGTTGGTTTAGGTTTTGATTTTATCCTTATTACAATGATTCTATCGCTATGCATTTTGAAATACTCTACTCTCTTCCCTATCTTCTTATTCATTATGAAACCTACTCCTGCCTCCCCATTATTTGAAGCTGAGTTAATTATTCTAAAATCACCTAACCAAAAGTCATTTCTTCTTCCCACCAAACCTCACTAATTCCTACTACACCTACATTTATCCTATCCATTTCCCTCTTTAAATTTTCTAACTTACCAACCTTTTTTAAACTTCTAACATTCCATTCTCCAACTCGCAGAATGTAATTTTTTAATTTTCTGGTGACTCCTTCCTTAGTAGTCCCCACCCGGAGGAACGGAGGACTAGTTTACCTCCAGAATATTTTACCAAAGAAGGCGCCTCCATCATTGCTATATGAAAATGCAGAGAGCTACATTTTCTTAGAAAAAAAAAGCAGCTGTAGTTTTCCATTGCTTTCAGCTGAGTAGTACTCAGAGGACTGAGTGATATGGCCATTTAAGTCGTCCTTTCTTTTTCTTTCTTTCTTTTTTCCTGTTTAGCTTCCAGTAACTACCATTTAGATAATTCTTCAGAGGATGAATGAGGATGATATGTATGAGTTTAAATGAAGTGTAGTCTTGTACATTGTCAGTTCGACCATTCCTGAGATGTGTGGTTAATTGAAACCCAACCACCAAAGAACACCGGTATCCACAATCTAGTATTCAAATCCGTGTAAAAATAACTGGCTTTACTATGACTTGAACGCTGTAACTCTCGACTTCCAAATCAGCTGATCTGGGAGGACACGTTAACCACTAGACCAACCCGGTTGGTTCATTTAAGTCGTCCTGACCTACGCCTTTAACAACTACTGAAAGAGCTGCTGCCCTCTTTCAGGAATCATTCCTTAGTCTGACTCTCTACAGATACCTCTCTGATATGGTTGCACCTTTGGTCCAGCTACTCTGTATCACTGAGCACTCAAGCTCCCTCACCAATGGCAAGGTCTGATGATTCATAGAGGGAGTAACAAAATATATAAAAATTTAAAAACTATATTTTAAGGGTACACTAAAATTTTTAACATAGCATAAAATGACAATGCCATTACCATTCCAGATTTTATATTAATTTTAATAAAACAAAACTAATCAAAAGAAAAAAAATAACACTTACCTCATCAGGCCACCAGCTTAAATCTATTGGGTATGCATCTTCTAAATTAGGATCTTTATAATATTTTTTATCAGAAGGATTATGAGCTCTACTATCAGCTTGTTCTTCCATACTCCACATCTTATAAAGCCTGCAAGTCAAATATCAGTTTTAGTTAGAGGTAAGATTAAATTATCCACAATGAAAACCACATTCTTAACAATTTAAAAAGCAATTTTATTTTAAATTTTATCCTTAAATACCTAAAGTAAAATGTATAATGTTATCTTGGTGATAATGTTAGACAATCAAAAATCTAAGAAATTAATGAATATGTTTTTCATGAATTCTGACTACAGTAAAATAACTAAATTTTTATGAAATACAAAGGAACTTCTATGCTTATAAGAATTTGCAATTTCCCAAGTATTGGTATAATGAAAAATGCTAATAGATAACAATACATTAAAACATAACTTTATGAGTAACATTGCATAATTATTAATAAAAAGAAACAAAATCATGAATAATAGTTGTATGGTACATTACCTTTCAACATACATGGATCTGAAAAACCTGAAGCTGAATGACTGAACTTAAGTTATAAAAGCTGTCATGAATTACGTAATAATTTAACTACACTTTTACATCATTTATATTATTCAGATTTTTTCAATTTATTTCAATTAAAACAAAGTGTATAATTATAATTAAAATTTTAGTAATTTTTTAAAAGACATAAGTATAATTATTTATATTCAATAAATTTATAATTTCATATATTCATAAAAGTACTTACTTCAATCCCGGTACTGTCCAAACAGAAATAGTGCCACAAGTATGAAGACATGCCAAATAATTTCCTTTTTGTGAAACTTGCATTCCAAATATTACACTCTGTAAATATGTTATTAAGATAAATTTATATTATACAGAACAAGTTAAATGAAATATATATTAACTAATATAAAAAAATAATTTCTTCTTAAGGTTACCCATTTATTCTTATGTACGAGGGCTATTCAGAAAGTAAGGAACGTTCCCACCTGACGCCACCAGGTGCACGCCAATCACATATATATTGGTGTGCTCGTCCTCGGCACCTCAGTCAGCATCCAGCTATGACAACGGGAACATCTCCGCACTGCCCGTTTTTTTATATACAAATTTGAAATGTGTACTGCAATAAAAAATCCAGCCAGTTGTGAGGTGCGGTCTGTGATTCGTTTTTTGTTGGTAAAAAACTTAAAACCAATAGAAATTCATCGGGAACTGTGTGAAGTGTACGGGAACAACATAATGAGTGAAAGTTCTGTCAGGAAGTGGTGCATTCAGTTTAAAAATGGCCGAACAAACGTTCACAATAAAGAGAAGAGTAAATGTCCGAGCATTGTGACTGACGATCTGGTCTCCAAAGTTGACGAAAAGATTCGTGAAAACCGCCATTTCACAATAACTGAGCTTTCTCTACGTTTCCCACAAGTTTCATGGACTTTATTGTTTGAAATTGTTTCATAGAAGCTTCTACCACAAATTTTGTGCAAGATGGGTGCGTCACTGAGTGGTTGAGATCACAGGCGGCAGAATTCTATGACACAGGAATTTCAAAGCTTGTCCACCGCTATGATAAGTGCCTGAATTTGTATGGTGATTATGTTGAAAAGTAGTATTTTTGTCCCTCTTTCACATGTATATAATAAAACGTTTTTCTTGTACTTGGTTTTTTTTAAATTCCAAAACGTTCCTTACTTTCTGAATAGCCCTCGTATGAACAATTTTATCTTAAAGAAAGTAAAAGATGTCCAATAATTTATAAATTCAATTTAATTATTGTTAAAACACACATTTCTCTTCCCTTGTAGATTTCATTAAAGATAATGCACAAACATACTCTTTAATTCAAATTCAATCTTACTTAATTCAAATTAAACAACACATTTAAAAACAATGCTTTAGATAGCATTAATACTTATTAATTGGATCAATGTATTACAGAATGGATTCAGCTTATTAATAGTAATAAAATTTGAATAAGACTTAATTTAGTTTATGCATAGGATTTGTAATTGGGTAAAGAAAAGCAGTTTGATAATCTGCAGGTCAAAAATTGATCTACAACATGTACTTGATATTTTCCTAAATCTTAAATTTTCATTATTTTTCTAATTAACAAATAAGTATTTTTTTCAGATAATTTTTTATAAAATAAATAAATGATATCTTGATAATGAAAACTAAACAGAGTTTCTAAAACAAAAGTACTAAAAAATTAAGTACTAAAAAAAGTACGCAAATCGCCTATTTACTGTCAGAGAATTTGTAGAAGAGATTATCATCTCAAGTGGATTATGCTGTGACATTTTGACTAAAAAACTGAACATGCATCGAGTTGCAGCAAAGTTTGTTCCTTGCTTGCACCAAACAGCAGAAAGAACATCAAGTGGAAGTTTCTCCGCAACTTCTTGAACAAGCTGATAATGATGAAACATTCATGCAAAGGATCATAACGGGAGACAAAAGCTGGGTTTACGGCTACAACATCAAGACAAAGGTTTAACATCACAATGTATTAGCAAAGGATCTCCCCGCTTTAAAAAGGCATGTCAATCTCAATCCAATGTCAAAGTGATGCTCTCTGTTTTTATTAAATTTTAATGGAATTGTGCATTTTAAATTCTTGCCTCAAGGTGAAACAGTAAACCAAGCAAACTATAAATTTTATGTAACGGTTACATGAAAAAATCTGCAAAAAGAGAAAAGATTTGTGGTAAGACAACTTCAACAGTTTCTTCACCATGACAATACACCCGCATACTCACCTTTCTCAATTCGTCAGTTTTGTACCAAAAATAAGATGACTGTGCTCCCTCAGCCTCCCTACTCACCAGACCTGGCTCCTTGCAATTTTTTCTTATTTCCAAAATTAAAATCAATGAAAGAACAGAATTTTGAGAATACTGATGACATTAAAGCAAATTCATCATGGGCCTTAAAGTGGAAACACTGCTGGGAAAAGTATGTGAATAGTAGAGGAGAGTACTTACTTTGAAGGTAACAAGATTAAAAAAATAGAGTTCAGTTATTTTCAAACAGACCTCGTATACAGACAATTTAAAAATAAGCAACAACAAACGAGATATGACCAAAAAGTAATCGACCTTGCATCACAAAAATTAAGCATAACCTAAAACTTAATTTAACCTTAACTTAAGGTTAAATTATGATTGCTTATCCCAGCAATTTTTCCATTGCTGAAAGTACTTCTGAAAGTCATTTTTAGTGAGCACCATAAGTTCTCTTGTTGCATTTCATTTGATATCTTCTCTGTCTGCAAAACTCTTTCCTTTAAGCAAAATTTTAAGCTTAGAAAAGAGCCAAAAAATGCAGGAAGCCATGTTTGGTGAGTAAGGAGCCTGCTGAAGTTGTTCATAATCTCCTGTTTTCCCAAGAACTTCTGGATAGTTATGATGCGTGGGCTGATGCATTGTTATGATGAATTTTCCAATTGTCATTTATCCAAAGTTCACGTCTCTTGCACCCAACAGCATCTCTTAGTTGACAAAGAAGTTGGAAGTTGGAATTTTCCAAAGAAATGATGTGTCTTTGTGTCAGGGTCGTACAATCCATATTTCATCTAGTCTTTTTCATAAAAACGGCATCGCTATTAGAATATTCCAGCAAGTCTTTTATAACTTAAAGTCAGTTTCTGTATTTTTGCAGGTAAAGGTCTAACAGAGCACTCATCACTTTGAAAAGATGTTCAGTCATCTTCAAATGGCAGTATCACTCTTTAATTTGTGTAACACCAATTGCTTGATCACCAAAAGCTGTTTGAATCTTTCTTATTGCCTTTACTTATGTGTAACCAAGTTACTGAAAAAATTTAACACTCTGCTCAATCCATTCATTATTTCGAACAGCAATGAAAACACAACAAACACTACTCACTCGCATACCTTATTTTCATGACTGCTAAGCAGCAACAGACAACAGACAAGTAGCAAAATAGTGAATCATACACAACCAATATGAGTCAACGACACATCTCATCACAATTCTTTTCCTGCATTACAACTGGTTACCACAATAAAAAAATGTCAGATACTTTTTGACTACATCTCGTATATTTAAAAGACAAGCCAATAACCTAATAATATGAGTTCAACTGGTGAACCCACTTACAGAATAAATATCAGAATCCATTTACATCCCCTTACAACCAGATAGTTTTGCAAAAGACAAAACTGCTGATCATTAATAAAATGTTTGTAACCATAGACTGTTTAAGTTAACAGTCTATTTCACAATTTCACAGCATGGTGAAGCAAATTTTAGTGGCTTATAACCAAAGCAGTTTATAAAAAAAAAAAATTTAAACAACCTACAGGTCAATCTGATACCTTTCTGATCAATGTTTTTCTCAGAACATGATAAATGTACAGAAATATTTCAATAATTCAAACTATGCTAATTCAAAGTTTTCCCAGTTTCACATATTTTTTGTCTTTTTATTAAGTTAAACATTAAATAAGAATTTTTTTATGTAGTAATATACCATAAACAAAGTTTCTAAAGTCAGATTGAAGTTTCAGTATTTAGTTCAGTGCAGTTTCTGTTTGACTACAGAACTAACTAATTCTCTTTTTAGCAAAAAAAAAAAATTGTCATTTTCTTCCTTATTTTGTTGCACTTTACAATAAACTTTACTGACACAAATTAAAAAACATACACTTTTTAACAATCAAATTTTTTTTTTAGAAATCTCAGATCAGGCTTCCCCTGAATAACAAAAACTATCTAAAGCATTTTCATTGATCTTATAAATCTATTTTTCAAACAACTTTAAGTCATCAGTAATATACAGAAATAACAGGTAAAAATTAATTTTATAAACTACAAAAATAGAATAACATTAAACTTCTTTCTGTTACTGAAAGGTATACAATAATTGCTGAAAAAAAATTGTTAGGTGTTTTTTTACTAAGATATACAAAGATTTAAGTACTATTAAGTTACACCACAAAAAAGATGAGAATTTTCTAAAAAACTAATTTCCTCTAATGTGTACATAAAAGGTAAGTCTTACATTTATAATAATGTTATCATAGGCAGAGGTATATGGTTTAAAATTAGTGAACTTTATAAATTAAGAATGGTGCTAAATTAATTAGAACATTATCCTAGAAAATTACTTTAACTTCACTTGACTAAATAAATAAAATAACAACTTACAATATTGAAAAGTTGGAATAATCAAATATGTTATAAAAATGAGATAATTTTAAAAATTTGGATCATATTAATAAAATTTATATCATCAGCTACCAACAAACAGGCGTCATTTTTTTATAAATAAGTTTTTTTTTTATAATACAATTATTATCAATTAAAAAAAAATAAATAAATGTAGATTCTACCATTGGTTGAGGTGATCTCAAATTTTGAATCATTCTCCAAATTCCTCTCCTAGATTCCATCATTTCAACTTCTTCTGACGTTGGTACAGCTAACTTGTAATAAGGATAATCATTAAGAAGCCGCCAAGCACATAATCCCCAGTTCATACTACTATCCTACAAAATAGATTTTACCATAAATATAAAAATATAATTTTTATTAAATACAATTATCTACCTTTCTTAGCTTTGTTACAATAAAATCTTATGTTGACATGTTTCGAATATACCCATTTTCAGAACTCACTGAAAAAAAAAAAATAGTTGTAGAGTTATGTACTGACTGACGATGCGGGATCTTGCAAAAATAAACTTTTGGTGTTAGTTTTTTAAGTTTTTCTGTTACTGTGTTTGGTGGTTAATTTGTTGTTGTTTGAGGTTAATCGGTACAGTGGTCAGTATGTTGATGAATTGTTTGAATTTTCAGATATATATACATGTATGATTCAATGTGATCCACATGAAAATATTTACAAAAAAAAATCTACAACTGAAGATGCGGGTTACCATGGAAGTACTTTTCTAAGAATCATGTGAAAAAATAGGGCGAGTGCATTTTATTTTATTTTCTGAACTTGGTGGATCATGTTGAATCACATATATCTGAATTATTAGTAAAGGTAATAAGGGTCTTGAAAGGACTGATTTTAGAAAAAAATATATATATATATTTTTTAATTTAAATAATTCATTAACATATTGACCACTATGTTAAGATTTAATTTAATATGGAAAATAAACCACCAAAACACAGTAAAGCTGTCCAGCTGTCATAATAAATTTCAAATTTTTTAATGCAAAAAATCTCAACAAACAGACAAATTATAAAATGAATTTGTTTTAATATAGTTATAGAATTCAATACCAACTGAAGATGTGGGATCCTGTGAAAATTATTATTTTAAATTAATAAAGTAAGTTTAACTTATCTAAATACTATATCTTGGTGTTTTATATTTCATATATATATATACACACACAGAGTGGACTAATAGTCACTACCCGTTGTAAAACTTATTGGAAAAAACAGTACAAATTGAATTAACAACAATACAACTTTGAAAACAAATACACAACAATACATTTTTACACTTAACAAAAGCTACATGATTATTTATTAAACTGGTTCTCAAATTGTTTTCCTTTTAAATTTATACTTTTCTGCACTCAGTCCAGGGCACTTAAACATTCTTTCTGCACAGTCATGAATTTGAATCAATATCTTTAAAATCCTTTTCAATAGTACCTTCATTGTTTGTGATTTTGTAGCATAGATTTTATCTTTAACTACACTCCAAAAATAAAAGTCCATGGTGATTGAGGTACAGTGGTGGTAACATATCTACTGCACCTCACCTTCCATAATTTTGCCACCAAACAACTCATTGATATTGTTCACATGCTCCTGTATAATGTGGTGGAACACCATTACACTGAAAGCAAAGTAAGCGTAAACTGTTGCAGTTCTTCTGTAGCTAACACTTCTGTTTATTTCTCTGCATTGAATATACCAAACATCCAGTTGTTTAGCTACCTTTCAAAAACCATGATTATAAACCAATAGTTACAATTGTATTTGTTAATGTAGCCAAATAATTTTAAAGTGGCCTGCCTTATCACTCCAAATTACTTTAAAAAAAACAATTCACTGGTATCTTCCCATCTCATTTAACATCGCCTCACAAGATTGATCTTCAACCAGGATCAGATTCTATTAAGTCATGCATGAAACAAAATATCTAATGTTGGAATTTAGTCTAAAATAGAATTCTTGGAACAAAAGTTTTTGAAACATTCTATAAAAGAAATAAAATTTTTGTTAAGACTGAATACTGCTTGTAAAATCTTAGTTTCATCACCTAATGATGATGTACCTGGTCCGGAGCAACCTGCAGAAGTTGCATTTTCCTCAAAATGTTTTTTTGTAAATTGTAGACTGCTTTCTGCAATTATTTCCAGGATTGAAACAATTATTTCATACATTAATTATTAAATTATAACCACTTTTGAACCAGGTTTTTAAAGCAAAAATCTTTCCTTCTTTAAAGCAAAAAACATTTTCACCACAAGCTTCAACATTATCTAATTAACATAATAACAGACACTCTAATGTTGACATTAATAAATTGTTTTTAGCCTCTGGCACCATCATTAATTACTGCTTCAGAGGATAAGATTAATAACTACTAGATGAAAACAAGAGGTGGGAAATTTAAAATCAATGATCACCAACAAGATAGTCTTAATATTTTCATGGGTGGTGACTTTTCCCCCACACAGTATATTCCAAGTATTCTAAGCAGCATTGGCTGCTGTGGTCATTAGTAGGCTAAAAAATGTTCCAATTCAATTACAGAGGATGAGAGATGGTAATTTTGTTTTAAGAGACATTAACTTTGAGGAAAATCCTTTTGCATTAAGAAAGATATATAATTCAATCATATTATCATCCAAAAAATGTTTATCATTGACAATTTAATATAAAAATAGAGAGCAAATTTTCCTAAAGAGATACCCTAAACTGGGCAAAGAATTTTTGCAACTGAATCATTGTTTCTTGAAATGGTACATAAATTCAAATGATATGTAGCTCAATTATGCGTATAAAAGATTACCTTCATTCCAGAATACAATTGATTGGGTAGAGATGAAACAAATAAAAGATTGTGTGATGGATGCCATTCAACAGAAGCAATACCAGTCTCTGACAAAATAAACGTATGCTGCTCCAAAAAGTTATCGACTGGTGACACAAAATAACTTCGAAGATAACCAGAATAATCTACAAGAACCAGCTCGCTGGACCTATAAAATAAATAGTCTCAATAAGATAATATTTTTGTAACAAGCTCATAAAATTTAAAACTTCTCCAATGGTTAAAATTTGTACAATCTTTTGATAAACAAATTAATTCTGTGAAACCTCTTACACAGACCAATATACTACATCTACACTATACACTATATTAATATCCATCTGCAACAGCTTTCTCAAATGTTAGATGTCACCATAAGTATAAAAAACACTCAATTTATTTATAACATTAACAAACAGCACACTGAACTACCCAATTTTCACAAATACTGTCAATTTATTAATAACATAGCCAAATCCACTACAGTGACAATGAAAATTTCAACATGATAAAATACAGAGAACATAGCAGATGACTCAGAACACCCAGATCAAAATTGACTTATTAAAGTCAGAAAGTTTCATTCTAAAGTCTCTCAAATCCCCAACATTTGGAAAAATTAGAGCCAACCAGTCAAAGTCAAAAATAGTATTGCCAAAACAATATTATACATTTACAAGTAAACATAACTATAACAGGATGTATAAATTGAACAACAGCAACTAAAATAATTAAAATCTTCAAGAAAATGTTGACCAATGGATAACTTATATGGCAATAGAAAGAGCATTAACTCCAAAAGACTCCAAAGAATAGTAACGTAACAATATTTATTTCATTCCATTTCATTGGAAATGAGTATCTTTATACGAAAAATAATAAATAAATAAATACAATTGATATAAAAATTATTAACTCTGTTTTTTTCATTAAAAACCATGACAAAGTGTAACACAGTAAAATTATCAATGACTAAATTTTGTTTAAAAGTGAAAAATAATTTTTAAATGTCTTTTGGGCTTGGATAAGATTAAATCACATACTGCATGAAACATTATAAATCATTACTCAAATTCTTAAGTTATAATGTCAGTATTAAGGGCCATAACTAAAACTGTTACAGACAATTTTACATAAATCAAAGTCATTCCCAAAAATTAATAGTCATTCTTTAGAATCAATTATCCTAAGCATATTATTGACAACTTCACAAAAAAAATATCTTCCTATTAAACAATTTCTTTCAAAAATTCAGTTACCTACTTTAATGTATGAGATTCATTTCAGAAGTAAGGACGAGTTGGTAATAAAAAGCAGTCAACAACGAATCCTATCGCATAAGCACAGTTTCAATCGCTTCATTAGAAGTTGTCGGCCATCTTGACAGCAGTCTTTGTTTTCCTTACCATTGGAAGAGATTAATGCTGGTTGTGAAAATAAACAATTCTGCCAGTACGGAAATTTAGAGTATACTCTATTTCTGAATCCAAAAGATCAAGTTGCTTATGAAATTCATCAAATATTTTGTGAAATTCACAGGATTCCAAAAATTAAGTGAACGAAAGTTAAGCCAGTGCCGTTCTGTATTTAATAAAGACTGTTACAAATGTTCATGACAAAGAGAGAAGTGGAAAAGCCATATGTTCAAAAAAATTACTTTATTGAACATATAAATACACAAGCTCAAGCAAACTGATACTTTATAATTAGTGTTCTTGCAATAGAATTTACAGGCATTTCATGCTTTATAATGTGCAGAATTGTTACTGTAAAACTTGACCATTTTTAATTGTGAGAAAGATGAGTCCCAAATATGCTGATGTGCACAAAAATCAAAGGATGGCATCTGCACATGCATTTAGATCTTTATGAGAAAATGGGGACTTCTTTCCTATATTATAACTGGTGATGAAATGTGGATTTTATATATCAATGTTGAGGCCAAACAACAAACCATCCAGTGATATCATTCAAATATAACAAAGTCAAAAAAAAATTCAAGCAAAGTAGTCAGCTCAAAAATCATGCCAACTGTTTTCAGGAACAAAAAATGTATCTTCTGATGAGTTCATGAAGCCAGGGACAACAATCACAGCACAATATACTATGGAACACTTTGAAATCTAAGGCATGCAATTCAGAACAAACTATGTGAGACACTGTCATCAGGTGTTGTTTTCATTCATGGTAACACAACCACATACTACTGTCCGCAATATTGAGAAAGTAATCAATGGTAACTACGATTAAAAAATAATGTTGACTATGTAGAAAAATAAAGATCATATACAAATTTATTACAGCTAATAAAACTTTTTATTTGTTAGTCTGTTTTTTACATGACTATCCAAAAAGGAATGTATATTTGTATATAGGAATGTATATAGGTTGTATATAAATATATGTATGTTTGTTCCACCATAGCAGTTCAATGGATGAACCGATTTAGATGAATGACCCCATGTTGGAATCATAAAGTTATCAGGTGTCATAGAAAAAAAAAAATATATATATGTAGTAGTGGAGACTTGCTGGTTGAAACACAAACTTTAATGAACTGTGAACTGCGGCCTCTATCTGTATTGGGTTTGAACTGAATGATTCAAATCAACTGAATGATTCAAATCAACTGAATGAATAGTATTATACAAATAATAGAATTAAATTTACATTAAATAAAATAAAATAACA
This sequence comes from Lycorma delicatula, assembly GCF_047948215.1. NCBI lineage: Eukaryota > Metazoa > Arthropoda > Insecta > Hemiptera > Fulgoridae > Lycorma > Lycorma delicatula. The sequence continues at coordinate 17,958,386 of NC_134457.1, forward strand.
TTAAATAAATTTTAAAAATTTCTGTTTAATAATAATGAGCTTCCTGGGGGACTGCATGTGAGACTGGAGTGGTGAGGTGATGCAAGCACCTGGTGCGAGGCTGGACCTTTCATCACTATCAACTGGTAACAAACAGGGTACTCCAGGGATACTATTTTGGAGGTGCAATGTGGTGACCTTATAATATCTCTGCTAATAATCATCAGTATTCAAAATTCAAATGGGGTATGCAGTTGGAGGCTCTGAATGGTAATTGTCCTATATTAAAGAGCTCTGAATAGTAATTATTCTATATTAAAGAGACCTGGTGAGAACTTAATCATTACACAACCTTAAATGCCTACAACATGAAAAATATATTTAAACAAATTAAATTGTCTGAAGATTGATTAGTCACCATTACTTTATTTAATTAAATACTGCATAACGATGTTTAGTCCTTTATTTCCATACCTTGTTTTCTTTTTTAATTCAATTTATTGACTTTTTTAATTCATTTATTTTAATTTTATTTTTTGGTAGTTGTGTTTTTAAACTTCATAAAATTGTTTTCATTATAACTGACCTGACCAATCAGAAAAAAAAACTTTAGAAACTCTAATAAAACACAACGTAATTAACTTCATATTAGAAAATTTTATTAGCACTTTTTCAATATTTCAATATTTCACATTTCAATATCAGCATGTAATTTTAAACATCTACCTATAAAATGTCGTTATTAATAAAGAAACATAATTGCCAACAACAAACTGGAAAATTATATATTCAAAAGCAAATAACATTTTCAAATTTTTCCACAGATTGTGTATTTTTTTGAAACATTTTTAACATAAAAAAGCATTAATCAAAGTGAACATAACTGAAAGTCCTGATAATTTTTTAACAACTAATTAACATATAACTGAATCAGTCTGGTAAAAAATAAAAAAATAAATAAATAAACAACAAACAAAATATTATTCAGCTTAAATTTTTATGTACAATAACAACTTTATCATGTTTGTCAAGAAGATTTAAAATACATTCATACAAAGTAGTAGAAACAATTAATCCAAACAGAAGTATTTTAACAAATATGTTTTTTATTTATATTAATTAAGTAACATAAAAACCCAATTCTAACTCCTCTACTTCTTGCAAACTTCCAAAAAATTTGGAAATCGCTACTATGCCCAGCGATGTTTACATACATATGTAGGAACATATTTATATACAAAATGTTTTCATCCACTCTACTGGACATATTTCTTAACTAATTTTGACAAAACTTGGTGGGGTGATGTAAACCTATCAGGAATAGAAAGACCAATTGATCTTGAAGCCAATTTATTCACAGAAACCAGAGTTAGAGCCAAAAATACTAATTTTTCATTATTTTATGTGGCACTTCTCCATTATCTGTCACCACTGAATTAAATCATTCACTTAAACTAATACTTTCATGGAAACTACAGCTCCATTTAAGTATACATCAAATATTAAACAAATTAATTTAAAATGCATTGTATAATAATAAACATTATTTTTAAAATTATACAATAATACAGATAAAAAATGTAAAATAGCTTAATATTTATAATAAAAAAAAAGTAGTAAAAAATATTTTAGAAAAAGCTTTGTAAAATGTATTTTTAATAAGATTATATGTGCTACTATCTAGTGTATTTGATTTACACTTAAATGGAGCTGTGGTTTTCATCAAGGCATTAAGTGAATATTTTCGTACTCTCCTCATATCTCAAAACAAAGAAAATTCATTTTCACCCCCCCCCCCTCATACAACATAACCAAAAAAGTAATACCATATTTTTCTTTGAAAATTCAGTAAACAAAAAAAAATATTACATCCAAAAAAAGGTAATTTTGATAATTCAAAAACTGATTTTGTAGGAAGAAAAAGAGTGGTATTCAAAAAATCAGTTTTGAAGTTTTAATCATTTTGAATACATGAAATAAAAAAAATAAAAAAAAAAAAAAAACACCATAGCAATATTTTAAAAAAAAATCATTTCAGCAATACATCCTTTCTTTCTTAACTAAAACCGGAAATCCACCTTTCTGACACACTTACTGTGACAAGAGTTTTTTTATGAGTTACTTCACTCATACTAACGTGAATTTAACCCAAGACAGACAGTTTTTCAATTTTTTTTTCACAAAAGCACACTTTCATCATTAGATTCTACCAAATTTGTGTAGTTTGTGCTTTCTTTTATTGTTACTTATAAATTCTCTATTGGGTTTATATTTGGGGAATTTTTTAGATAATCAAGCACTTTTAATTTGCTTTTAGAAAAGAATGCCACCAGTTTTCAAGCTGTGTGATAAAGAGTCTACTGAAAAATCAGATTGATCATTTCACATTTGCTAAATTAAACAATCCTCTAAAAACTGCAAATACCAATCAGTTTTCATGATTCCTTCAATTAATATCAGCAGATGAGATCCTTCAAATGTAAAATATTCCAAAACACTTTTGATTAGAAATTTTTGAAAGTGATGCATATGACCAGAATATAACTATGAGCTGACAATTTCCTTTCATAAGAAATCCTCTTTTCCTGTATATAAATTGGTTCTTGTTTTAAAAAATTATTAAATGCAATTCTTATATTTTTATGCCCAAAAAAATCTTTTATGATCATGTTAAAACCTTTTTTTTGGTTGGTCATAAATAAGTTATTTCATTTTTAAAGGAATACCAAGCAAGCCAATTAGTGTAAGAATCAATTCTTCTCTTCACCAGAAGTCCATTACACAGTTGATGAATTATCTTCTGTTTTGGTAGATACTTAAACAAAATATACATAAAATAAATCTCTTATAAATTGAATAAGTTATTTATTCTATGTTTATTTTAAAACAAAAATAATCTAAGCTAGTTTTTGTAATATTAATTTAAAACTATGAGATAAAAATGAACTGCTCTAAGTCTAAGATTAGTAAAAGAAATTTTCGTGCAGTTTGGAAGGGATATTTTACATGCACATGAGAGGTGGGTTGGAATGTCACACGCATATGTGATTGATTGAAGACTGACTATCTTGTAGTTCATAATGGTTCATTTCTCGCCCCATTTTATGTACTCTATACCTACTTCCAAACAATAACATATACCTAGAGTTTAGAAAAATGAACTACTGTACATCAACCAACAACATTTATAAAACTTAAGACTTAATGTAATGTTCAATGGATTAAAATTTTTCAAAACAGCTTAATACTTTTTGCACTTACATACTTGGAAAGTTCATTTCACACAAATATTGAAATAAATGTTATTCATAATGAAAAACTCATGAACAGATTAGAAATGCAAATCTTTTTCTTCCCTTCTCATGAACCTATTTGATGGGTTCATGTATTTTTTTTAATCCATTCTAGTCGCATACGACAAACATAAATTTGCAACTAAGATTTCTTCTTTTAATGTTGATTCTTTTTCTTTTTCTCCCAATATTTTCTTATTCTCAGGGCATGTGCTTTCCTTTACTCCATTTTAAATTTGAATTTGATGTTTTCTCTTCAACCTTTGGATTTTTATTCCTTTTATCATATTTCTACAATCACTTCTATTTTCTACATCTTCAATTTAATATTTTCCATTTCCATATCAAATTTATAAAAAAATTTTTTTTTTTTATTTTATTTATTTTTACTTTATATTTTAATCTTTTATTTTTATACTAAATCGTTATTATATTTTATTACATTTTACATATTATAATACTTCTTTTTACATCTTACATATTTTAAAAACATATTCTGAACAGAAGTTAAAATAAAATTCATATTATTAGGATGAAAACTGAAGACACAAAGGGATAAACAATACAATTCTCCTCTCTAATATGTGTGGAAGTCTATAACAATTCTTTCAATAGTCCGTCAATAGCCCACACCCAGCAGGATAATCACTGAACTAACTTCCCTTCATACACCCACAATTTAGATTAAATATTCATAAAATAGATTCTGTAACACTTTGAACAAAAGATCTAACATTACTAAAACAATTTCAGCAAAATCACTCGCAGTAACAATCAGATGTTTAAGTACTTGGGATTCAGTGCAATGGCTGTATAAAAATGCCAGTATATAAAGCACAAAAAATGCAGAAAATTGTTTGTTAGACTATATTAAATAGTCATACTTTTTTCAAGTAAATTACTCACTTTTTAAGTGGTTTGATATTGTATTTTTAAATTTAATGTATGTCTTAAAAATATCAAATAATGAAAAAATGAGCAATTTAAATTAAGTTAAACCAGAAACTTTATTGAAAATAGATTTTAATAAGCTAGACTTTATAGATGTTTGTCAAACAAGGCATTAAAATCTCATTAGATGGTAAACAAACCAAATTTTGCTACCCCTAATTGTACCTAGGAAGTTATAAGATTTGTCTGGATATTATTAAACCTGTCATTCCAGAGATAGCACAAACACAGGGAAACTGAATGTTAATCTTTAACAGCATGTGAACTATCAATTTCAAACTTTGAGTTACAATGTTAGTTCATTATACTGCTGGTTCAAGTGTGTTTGATTTGAAACTAACATACAGTTCCTTTCACGACCACACAACTGAGTAAATAACATGATTTCTCTTGACGCAGTTTAAAAATATCTGTTTCTGAAATATCTGCAGCACAAAAATAACAGAAAGTAAGTCACAAAAGTTTAACTTTTTTTTACAATGTTTCAACCTTGCTTCATCACAAATAATGGAAAACTACAATATTGAAATTTTAGTCAAATATTTTTAAATGTAACTGAAAGTTAACTTTTTTGATGAAAGTTAGTACAATTAAAATTAAGCTTAAGCTAATAAGCTTAGAAACAGTTAAAGCTCATTAACAAAGTTAACCGCGTCTTTTTAGAAGCTACAAATTAAACTGCAGTAGAGAATAAAATAGTAATCACTAACTTACAAATATAGCAAATAATTTACCATTTTGGATTTTTAGTCCTTGAAGAAATAAACAAAATACTAGCAAGTGCTTTTTCATAATTTACATGAACCGAATCAGTACCTTCATGGACCTGAAATGAAAGGATAAATTATTAAAAGTAAATTAAAGATAAATTATTAGCTTCAGTATGCACACAAAAAATAATGTTAAACACATTAATAATTTGCATATTGTTACCTAAACTCTGCAAAGTAATTTAGGATAAAAAGAAGTATTGCCAATCAATCCCAACACAGAAGATCAGCCAGACAACCATTACCTGACTTCAAATAAAGTAGTAACATTATTTGTAACTAAACTAGTAAGTTTACTCTCTAGCTCAATACTACTACTCAGACTCTAGTATCTAATCTAGTCATACATTATTATCAAGAGGCTGATATCCAATAACAGTTACTATGGTGGATGATAATGAATTTTATAGCATGTGAAAAATGCATGCTGGATCAGAACCCATAACCCATAACTTCTGGATGAAAGGCGAAACATTACTACTCTGCTTTGAAGAAGAACAAATTACTTTATACCAGTGAATGAATCTATGTGTTGCCTTGAGGGTAGGGCTGCTAAGAGTATAGGTGAGAGACATATGAAAAGAAGGCAGAGAGTGTATGTTGCATTTGTTGACTAGAAAAGGCATCTGAAAGAGTTGGATGTGATAATACTGCTAATTTTAGAAAAAAAGGGAGTTGACTGGAAAGAGAAGTGCCTAATAAAAGAGCTGTACTGTAACCAGAGAATAAAAGAGAGGGTAGGAGATGAAATGACGGAAGAATAGGAATGGGAAGGGGAATGAGACAGAGATATGCATGTCACCAACACTGTTTAGTATATATCTGGAAGAAATAATTTAATGCTGTCTGAATGGGAAAAGAGGAATAAAGATCACGGGAGGAAGAATAGAATAAATACATTTTGCTGATGACATGATGGTACTGGTGGAGAGTCCAAATAAACTAAATGAAATGGTTGATGTCTTAAATGAAGTTTGCAAAAGTCAGGATATGAGGATCAAAAAAAGAAAACAAAATGTATGGTATTAGGTGGAAAAGAGGATAGGATTGAGATTAAGATAGGAAATGAAGTTTTAGAGCTGGTAAGAAATGTCAGGACTTGAGGAGCTTTATACTGATGACCTGACTTGCACAGTAGAAATTAAAACAAGAATATTAAGAAGTAAACAGATATTTAATACAAAGGGAAGACTGCTTTGTGGAAAGTTAAACTTACCATTAAAGAAGAGCTTAATGAGATATTTTATTTGGAGTGTGATGCTCTATGAAACTGAAACATAGAGATAGAAAACGAATTGAGGCTTTTGAGATATGGGTGTGGTGCAAAATGATAAATGTCAGATTGCAAGACCATGTAAAAAATAACGAAGTTTGAAAGAGAATCGGAGAGAACAGAAAAATGCTAAATGTGATTGAATATAGGAGAGGAACCGGCTAGGACATTGTATGAGAAGAAGGTGTTTATTAGTGGATGGAATGGAAGGCTTGGTGAATGGAAGGAAAGGAAGAGATTTCAAATGATGGATGGGATTATGGCAAAGGGAACATATGCTGAAACAAATAAGTTAGAAAGGATAGAACAAGATGGAGAGCAGCAGCTGTGACAGGACCTGCCCTAACAGCAGAACACTACAATTGAATGAAATAATCTTGAAAGAGTGAAGGAAACTAGAATTAAGGACAACAATTTCCTAGTTTTTTCTATGAAAATAAGTTGAGTACTCTTACATCTAAAAGCATCTAAGTAAATGCATCTAAAAGCATCAAAAATATTTACAAAATGTTTAAATCGTTTTAGCAAAATTTATAGTAAATTAAAAATCTTTATGCATAATTATGTATTTTTCAGTACTTTTTTCACTGACAAAGACCACATTTGTGAAATCAAACATTTAAGTAAAACTAAAACAATGCATTATTATGAGCTGTTACCAATCTTTAGTAATTTCATGAAAAATGGTTGAATAGTTATCCAAAAATAATGCAAACAAATACATACACTTTGAGGTCAGAATAACTACAGATTTTGTTTTGAATTTATATTTTATATGAAAAAATGAGGAATGGTTTGTGTTTGCATTTCTTGATGTTTCATGACCCAGAGACCCTAAAAACAAAATATAAAAGTTTGCGGTCAATATCTCCAGGGGCTAGAGTAAACAGTTTCTTTGGGCTCATTTTATATTAAACTCGCTTTAGATTAACCACTCAATATTAAACTCAGTACATGCACGCATGTACTGAGTAAAATGCATCTTAGCATTTTAAAAAACATTTTGCTCCAAAAATCAAACAAAGCTATCTTTCTATTTATTCCATATTTTTAAACAAACTTTTTTAAGTCAAAAAAATATATAGATTTCCAATTTGGCCCCTTTCAAAATTACCCCATCTCCAAAAATCAAAAAATTTTTCTTTTTATTTATTACATATTTTTAACCAAAATTTTTTTAAGTCTTCCTAGGCATAATAGTAGTACAAGTAACCGAAAAATAATATTTTGTGGGCAATATTAATGGTGGAGGAGCTGAAAAAACTTTTTAAATACTGATTTTTTGAATTTTTTATAACTTTTTTTGGTTTATTTTCATGTATCATATATGGCATATATATATATATATATATATATATATGCATGCCATACTATGATTAAACTCTATTAAAATAAACCACATAGTACAGAATATTGATAATAAGGTATATCTTACCTTAATTTTACAATAACAGTACTTTCAGAAGATCCCGTATCCTTATTATTTCAGTAAAATAATACGCCATACTATATAAATATATTATTTGTTTATTTACATAAAACATATATACAAAAAATATATTTTGTTTTTATATGAAAAATTATTTGCTGATATGACAGATAATTTTAACTGATTCATGAGGTCTCATTAAAGCATACAGCTCCACTTAGATGAGCTATCAAAGCAAGCTATTAAATATTGGCTTGGTGTTATAATGTCAGAGAATATAACATAAGATGAAAATATGAAATTGATGAAATGTGAAATTTGGGATTGAAAAGAGAGAAATAAATACAAATGTGTATAAAACAAACATATATGCAACAAAATATATGTTATATCTTACATATACATTCTGTCCATTTGCAACAACAGCACCACATGAGAACCAACCACAAATTACTTTCAAATTTTCAGAATACATTTGTGTTATCACAGGGAAGGTTTTACGCCTTCAATTGTGGTCCTAACCCTCTTGAGAATGAGGATAACAAACACAGCAGGTCCAGGGGGCAGAGCCCCTGGTTAGACAGGAAGGGCAAGTACAAAGAACCCTGATGACTAATATATGTATATAATCTGAAAGAAGAGAAGGTAGTTTAAGAAAAAATAGTAATAATATAAAGAAAGACAGTAGGAGAAAGAGGGCACAAAAGACTGTTAACTGATTTGAAAGAAACTACAAGGACAAGAAGCTCAGAACACAGACAAAAGTGGCAAAAAAAACTTCCCTTGAGGTCTGTTTTAGGCAGATTCTCCAATAATGATAATGACAGAATATTATTGAGAATAGTCACTATATGATTATGAACCACTAAAATTCTGATCTAGTCTGGTTCATATGAAAAACCCAGAACTGTAACTTCATTTTAAGATTTACAATCAATGCTCACAATTATAGAGATTGTATCAGAAATTGCTATATAATATTAATAAGAATAACGATTTACTTGTACAAATAAATTGTTAGTGTTGTGTTCACAATAGTTTTATTTGTAAAAAAAAAATACTGAAATAATTTTTAAATAAATAACAACTTACTGGAGGAATGTTAAATAGATTGCTCCCTAGAAGATCATAGAAATGTACAGAACCATTACTAGAGGCTACAGCAAGCATACTACAATCTGGGCTCCAAGCTAGCCTTCTCCACTGTGGTAAATTATCCTTTCCAACTGCAAACAACATAAACAATCATCAAAAAATAATGAAAAAAATTTAATTCAGAGAACAATAAAAATTGCAATAATGTAACAGCAACTTCTGGGATGCAGTTAATGAATGTGAAGGCCAAGGTAATCTTAATAAAACATAATAAATTTTATAGATATTAAATTAATTTTATATAAAACCTCAAAATAATCTTGAATTCAAATCAACAAGATCTGGGATTTACATTTGTATTTTTTCATCATTAAATCTTCATAATCATGAAAAATAATTACAAATTTTAGAGAAAAAGAATTTAAAATAAATTTAGACTATAAATAAAAACAAGAAATAACATAAGTAGATTCGTTAAGGTTCACTGACAACAAATCTGAATGTAGGCCTGAATGTATATTCTATGCAAGATCAAAGTTTAAAGATAAAAAAAAATTAACATATGACCAACTACATGTGATGTGATTATAAAAAGGCTAAGGTAACTTTTTTTTAATTGAAAACTATATTACTTTAATAAAGTAAAGCTCTAGTAAGTTTTACTTACTAAACTTTATTACTTTATTACTTACTTATTTACTTGACTTACTTACTTTATTACTTACTTAGTAAACTTTATTTCTCCAATGAAGAGTTCTTTTCCCTCTTCATTTATAAGCAAGTAGATAATTGTAGCTTTAGGACTAGATTAAAATTTAATTTTTGACTGACAATAAGTCAGTACAGAGTAATCAGGGGATGGTATTTAAAAAGAATAATATCATATATAATAATAATTGTAATAATTTATTTACATTAAATTTTTTGTAATCCATATTTCCTCTGTATGTAAATTGTAGCTAATTATATAATATAAACTTATTCTGCCACTCCACAAAGTATAGCTTTAAAGAACATTCTTACTTTACCCACCCTTGTTGTAATAGATTCCCCTAATCATACCTGACTCATCTTATCTTTAGATAATTATGTGTCTCTTTATAAAACCTGATTGCTATTTCCTGTGTATTGAAACCTTTACAATGCACAGATTTTTTTCAAAAATTACAAACATTAAACATTATTTTCCTCAAAATTAAATTTACAATATAAATATTATTTTTTAAATTAAATTAGCATATCAGTATGTTGCTTAATCCAGCTATGAACCAAAATATTAGACAATGAACAAAATACATATAAAAGAACCACTCTAAAAATGATATACATCAAGAAAAATACAAACACTGTCAACAATAGAATGGACATAGCCGGATTAAGCAACATATATGTTAATTTAATTTAAAAAATCATATCATGTACGAGTAGGGGAATCTATTACAAGAGTGAGGATAAAATATTGTTATCTATGTGTAGACCTGTTAATTTCTTAGTATGTAAGAGAATTTTGTATGGTGTATTGACACCTGAAGAAGCTTAGAGAATTCTAACTGAAACATAGTGTACATGGTTTGTAGCGTTGAATGGTACCAAAGAGATTTAAATAAAATATAAATTTATATATATATATATTGTTGCTGAATAGCTTTAAGGTGGTTCTCCCCAAGTGATCCCACACTGGGCCGGCTCCTGCTGTTGAGTCTACCAGCCAGGGTGATTGAAGCTGGAGCTGGAGCAGGAAGGTAACATGCGCGTCCAGCGACTCCCTTGGCAGGCCGGCCAGGCCTGCTGCTCTGGTGGGGATGTTGGCATCCACCAGGAGGTCCCACATTGAGCTAGTCGAGGAACTTCTTCTGTCTTCTTCCATCTTCTTCTTCTTCTTCTTCTTGGTCTTCTCCAGGTGGTGTTCAACGATAAATTGCAAATTCACTCTTGTGCATGCTCTTTTATTGGAGTCTGAGAGTGATGGGGCTGCAGCGCCACTATGGTGGGAGAACTGCGCGGTGGGAGTAATACAGTTTATCAGCGTGTCCATATACTGTACGCCCGCTCACATTGTTGCTACCATTATCGCCCGCCAACATTAAATTAGGCATATATATGGTAATATATATATATATATATATATATATATATATACATATTAAAATTATTAAGTGTTAATAGATCTGTGAATGGTAGACAACCTCACTCATTTTGAATTAAATTTAAAAAATTGATCTTGACAAGAAAACAAAATTAATAAAGTGAAAATTAAAATAATGAACAAAATGGAATTTTTGATCATAAATTATTATGGAAGGTTTAGCCTGTACCAAAAATAATCTTACTATACTACTAAAATTATAAACAATTTTTGCAGGGATACCAGACATCACTGATTGATAACTGTCAAGGAGGTATTCCAACTGTACTCCTAATTATTTCTAAATTTATTTCTAATAATTTTTTTTTGTTAAATACATTGTCTGAGAAGGAAAAAAGTTCATTGTAAGATTTAACAGTATTTTTAAAAAACCACAATACCAGGAGAATTATCTCATAAGCAAATGTTAGGCTTAAAGATGAAGTATGTATGTTAAGTTTAACATTGATAAAGATCATTCCCCACTGCTTCCTATCCAATGTTTTAAGTTTATTTGGTCTATTCCTTACTTTCTCAGTCTTTTCAACATGTTTCTTCCCTTTCATCTTTACAACCAGGAACAGACCAAGGTATCTGAGATTGCCACACTTCTGCAGTTGCTCTCCCTCATACGTCAAATTAATCTCTGGGAGAGAATGCATAATAGAGAATACATTATAAAAGGTCTTCTCTGTACTAACCATCATGCCACTCTCATGGGACCAGTTTGCTAGAATAGTCAGGGCTGTACTCATTTGACAGATAGTTTATGTATCTTGCTTTTCAATAATGAAACCCATATAACAAGGTCGTCTGTATAAATTACTGTCCTGATCCGTTTTATTTTCTGTAGGGCAGTTGGCAAGTCATTGATCATGACATTGAACAAGGCTGGGCTCAGTACAGCTTTGTGAGGAACACCAACATTTTGTTTACTAAAACCCAGTAACATATCATTAATCCTTGTAGCACAGAACCATTGACTGATGATCAAGTAAAGCCACCTTAACGTATCCCCACTAATATTACAATTGCAAAGTTTTTCATATGATTTCATTCTCTAGACAGAGTCATATGCACCTTTGAAATCCACAAAAACTGCCATACATTTCAGATTTATCCAGAGTCCTCAATTTCCTGGTTAAAACATAAAAGTTTTTGCGTGGTCGATCAATATTTTCTAAGCCTGTCTGCTACTGACAAATAACATTCCTGCTTTCCAGGTAATAGGCGAGGGAAGCATTCAGCATTCTCTCCATAGCTTTAGCCAAAACACTGGTCAGAGAAATTAGGCAGAAGCTGGAGAGTCAGGAGATTTATTGGGTTTCAGAAACTGGTACTATTACTGCCTTCCTCCAGAATGCTAGGACTGATTTCCGTATTTGATAAAATAATGACAGCAGCATCCAGAATGCAGCCGGCCCAAGAGTTTTGAGGAATCTTGCTACTACCATGTATCACAACCAAATGCCTTTTTGTTCTTCAGGGAGAAGATGGCTCTTTCAACCACCAGTATTTTGAATTCATCATTGAAAATGTCTAGACAATTGTCTTTCCAAGCCCATAAGATTTGTTGCTTTATATATTTCTCCTGCCCCATTTGGTCTTTTGACAGGTAAGTGTACTTTATAAAATATTTGTTAAGCGCTTTAGCATGACAACTACGTATAAATCAAAATTTTCAGAACTTATAAAATCATTAAAGAAAATAAAAAACTTGATTTATATAACAATGTATGATTCAGAGAGAGAAATAAACAAAAAATCAACTAAAAATGTAATAATCCCTGCTATTTAATAAATAAGGCAACGTAATTCGGGGTTAAATTTTTAAAAATAGCAGTAAATTTTATTACTTACTAAAAGTTTAATAAACAAATTATATAACTGAAGTACAGAAATGATTATATGCTCACCGATAGCTTTTCCAACAACAGAAGAATATTCATCTCTTGAAGTTCTAATTTCAAGAAGGTTATCTTGCAATATAGCTACTACCTTTCCTTGTTCTCCTGCTGCAAATTTCCAAGGAAGCCTCCAACTTAAAACTCTAAATAAGAAATAAAAATAGATAAAAATTAAAAATTAACTAGATCAATCACGATATGAAACTGGCCAAGACCTGTCTAAATTACCTGAGGGAAATCAAATATAACCACTTCCATCCATCTCTGCACACTAAGACCCACATAAACTCCTGCAAAGCCAGCCTACGTGGCGTGAGTGGTAGCATCTCGGCCTTTCATCCGGAGGTCCCGGGTTTGAATCTTGGTCAGGCATGGCATTTTCACATATGCTAAAAATCATTTATCTCATCCAATGCTGATCCAAAAGATTAAAAAAAAAACTCCTGCACAAATGGGAAATTCTATTTACTACCATCATCATTAGATTTCTATTTTAAAGTATTTATTCAGTGTATTTAAATTCTTCTTACCTTTACATCTTACCACCTACAGTTAAAATAACCCAGCACAAATCTTAATGGAAATTATTTCTTTTGTCCTTCACTAAAATGTAGGTCAAAATTTCAATTTAACCCTGATGAATTTATACTATAATAATTCAATTAAACTTATGAATTAATAAAGAAATATTTTAGATAAATCCATTACAAACATAATTGATTAAGAAGAGTAACATAAAAAAATCTCTTTCGGCACACCAGAAGGCAGAGGTAGATTTCACCGATGCTAAGCAGGGGATAAAGCCGGCCTCCGTGGCATGAGTGGTAGCATCTCGGCCTTTCATCTGGAGGTCCTGGGTTCAAATCCCAGTCAGGCATGGCATTTTCACATGCTACAAATCATTCATCCCATCTTCTGAAGCAATGCCTAACGGTGGCTCCGGAGGTAAAAAAAATAAGTAGGGGATAAAAAAATTTCCACCTTAAAGTTAATAAAAACTTTAAATTTATTCAATACAATAATGGTTGCATGTGAAAAAAAGTTACACATGTTTAGCATACAACAAGCCCATCTTCTAACAATTCCAGCAACATTTTGGTCATCCCTTGCCATAAGGGTTGGTCTTATCAAAAATTGTTTCAGACAAAGGTTTTAGGTAGTGTTTGTAGGTCTAACGACCACTTTAAACCAATTCGATACTGTGCCTATTAAGGTATGTATGGTTTTTTGCCTTCAAACCCCAATTTTTTCCATCCCCTGGGCCAATGGTTGGTGATATCAGAAAACTTTACTTACATAGGTTTTAGGGCCTTATCCAAAGAATAGTAGGAACTTTAAACTAATTTTATATTTTGCTTAATAAGAAAGTTATAGTGATATTTTGTTTTTTTAGAAAAAGCCCCCCCCTCCATTTCTATTCCAATGGTCCGATTTTGGCCATTAATGAACTCGACTGAGATTTTTGGACCAGTTATTTTTAAGGAACAATTTTAAAGTGATTGGCGGAAAATTACGGCAATTATCGTATCCACAAAAAAGTGAAATAAATAAACAAATAAATATATATATAACTTTTGAACTGACGGTGGTTTTGGAGTCTGGGGGATGTGAAATGCGAATGTATGTCAAAATTTTCCTAAGTCGAAACATGGTAGCCATTACAATAGGTAGCTTTCTTATGAAATCTACCTAAAAATTTGACTGTCCAAAAATACAATGAAATAAACTATTTTGTAATTTGGGGGGGTTTTACCCACTTGCAACCCCTTAAAACTGGATAATTCATTCGGTTTAAAAAATAGATATTTTACGTAAAAATAAAAACAATAATTTATTTTTAATAATTAAAGTTCTTTTACTGATTTTAAATAAAAGTCCGTTTAAAACCATGACCTCGTTTATATTAAACATCGGACATTTAATTATTAAATATCACGTTATTTTCAAGTCATTTAAATATAAAGTGATACGTTGATATTAAAAGTGTAAGCTGCCCTATCCCATTCGTATTGTACTATAATATAATATTAAATTTAAACTTGTTTTTTATATTATAATTTATTATAAGCGTGTTACATTACAAGTGTATTATTTGTATTTTTTTATAAATTTTGTTTATACAAGATAGGCTTTTTTAATATTATTACGTTCTATTAAATGAAACGTTTTATTTCTTTAATTTTTAAATAGCAAATGTAATAATATTTTTTTATTACTTTTAGACACTCGTTTATAATTATATTTTATAATATGTTGACACTAGAATATAAACAACAAATATATATATACATATAACCTTTTACTTCGGGGTTATTATCCTTTTTTACTGTTTAGCCTTCAGAACTACTGTAAGGTATTACTTCAGAGGATAAAATGTATGAATGTAAATGAGGTGTTGTCTTGTAGTCTCAGGTCGACAATTCCTGAGATGTAAAGTTAATTGAATCCCAACCACCAAAGAACATCAGTATCCATGATCTACTACTCAAATCTGTATATAAGTAACTACCTTTACTAGGATTTGAACTTAGAACTCTCGACTTTGAAATCACCTGATTTGCGATGATGAGTTAACCATTAGACCAACCCGGTGGTTTTACCAATTAAGCCTGCTACTCTTCAAGATCTGCCAAATCGGATTGTTACAGCCGTGAATTCAATAACCAGAGACCAGTTACCAACAAAAATAATTTGGAACCAATTAAAATAATTAACTGTTATTTATAAATCTCTATTTTTACATCCTTATGTAAAGGTAGTATTGTGATAGCGAAAAATTTTGGTTTTCAGATTTCAACGGAAATAAAATATCCATTTTGACAATCCCTGAATCCATTTTGATTAGTTTCAGCGTACATATGTACCTCGCATAACTTAAAAACGACTACCTGTGGGATATTAATATTTTGGATTTAGAACTGTTGTAACATCTAGTTGTGCACCTCCCCCTTTGATTGCAATCGACAAAGCCAAAAGTGTCCAAAAAAGCCCAAAATCCAGAAAGGTTTGGATTTTGGACTTTTTCTTAACTGTAATAATAAGCCCTCATTGACAGCTCTTCAACGATGTTCATAAGTGGTACTTATTTTCATTGGTTTCATAGTTATAGCCAAAAAAATGTTAATTAATGAATTATTTGGCTCTTACAAGGGAGAGGTACATCGGTTTGAATCTGACTTTATTTCCTTTTCTTTTCTTTTTTTTTAATGAAAAGTTCATTAAATTTTATTTCACTCTGATTTTTTTCATGCTTTTTTTTATTATTATTTATTGTAATTTTTTTTACAATCTGAGGTTAATAAATATTAATAAATCAACATAATTTAATTTTAAAAAAAATTGTAAAAAAGATTTCACAGGTGCTAAGGTGGGGATTAAAAAATTTCCACCTTTAAGTTAAGAAAAACTTTAAATTTACTTAATAAGAAAATGGTTGCATGTGAAAAAAAGTTTCACATGTTTAGCATACAACACAAACCCTATCTTACAAATCCAGCAACATTTTCGTCATCCCTTGCCGTAAGGGTTGGTCTCGTAAGTTTTAGGCCGTTATCCAAAGAATAGTAAGGACTTGAATTCGATATTTCACTTAATAGGAAAGTTATAGACATTTTGTTTTTTCTGTTTTTTTTTTTCGTTTTGGTCATCCCTTGCCGTAAGGGTTGATCATATTAAAAATTGCTTCAGACAAAGGTTTTAGGTAATGTTTAGAGGACTAATGACCACTTTAAACCAATGAGATACTGGGGTTATTAAGGGAGATATGTTTTTGTCTTTAAAAATTACTCCATTTTTTCCACCCCCTGAGCCAATGGTCGGTGATATCAAAAAACTTTACTTAGACAAATTTAGACCCCTATCCAAAGAATCGTAGGAACTTCAAACTAATTCGATATTTTTACTTAATAAAAAAGTTATAGCAATATTTTTTTTTTCGTAAAAGCCACCCCATTCCCAGACCATGAGAACCATGAAAACATACGAATTCATTTTCAACAAGATGGCGCACTCATGCACTTTACTGCGCATTCGTCAGCCAGGCTTTCAACAAAAAATTTGGGCATCGATGGATAGGCTGGCAAGGACCTATAACCTGACCTCCAAGGAGTCCGGACCTGGCACCTTGTGATTTTTTCTTGTGGGGATGTATAAAAAACATTGTTTTTTATTGTTTTTTAAAATACTTATAAAATGACTTTTAGTTATAGTAAAATACTATTTCAAATTGGCATTTAAAAACATTATTTTTGAAACTTTATTACTCAATAACCTGGTTCAATTTTCTGTACCAATTGACTACATTTAGAAAAAATGCGTTCACAAGAGGCACTTGCTGGAATGCAAACTTCTTTTCATTATTTCATATAACTTCAGGAAAGTTATATGAAAGAAAACGTTATTTTCTCTCCACCAAATGAGGGGGTCCTTGGTTCTTGCCAGAACGGCATTTTTAAATATTTATCTACTATTATACTTAGTGACAGTGGATCCTGGAAGTTATAGACTTAAGCTGTTAAGTTCCAACTTAACAGCTTTGTCAAAATCTTGCATCCACATTGACCGTTTTTTTTTCTCCTGACACAATGGATTTGAACTAGAAGATTGCTGTGGAGCATCTATTATCCCCTTACCTTTATGTATAGAGCAACACTTATTTATTACATTATCTTTTATTCTTTTACAATGCATTTCACCATCAGGAAATTTAAAGCCAAATTCCTTGAATTGAGGGTCCAAAAAAGTCGCTTCTTTTAAAATATCTAAATCATACTTTTTATTTAATCTAGCATAAATTTCTTCATAATTCTATAATAAATTTGTTTAATTTTACAGTCGTAATTTTTTTCTTTAAAGGAATTACAATGGTTTTGCAACCATGAACGCAAAGATAAATTTTTGAAACGATTATATATTTTTCACTGCACATTTCTTGTGTTATTTTATCAAACAGTAACAAAATTTTGACACAACTTTCCATGATAAACCAATCCTCATCATTTAATTCCTGCAAAAGACAAACTGATCACACCAATGTACTCTGCAGAGACTTTTTAACCAGAAGGATTTTCTTGAACATATAAGTGGAATTCCACCTCGTCAGATAGTCTTGCCGTAAAGTTAATACTGGCTACTTATTTTGTTTTTGAACCGTCTCCAATTTTTCTGAAGCATAGGGATTTCTTTTAAACAATTTCACAATTGTTTTACTTTACATTTTTTTTCATTAATAACATCTAAACTGGATTGTATGACCAAATTAATGCAGTAGGCGTAACATGAAATATGCCACCACTGATAAAGCTGTTCAGCTTTTACAATACTGCTAGCATTATCAGTTACACATGTAATTTTTTGATTGATTTCCCATTCTTGTATAACATTTTTCATTTCAGTTTTTATATTTTCACTGGTATGTCCCCTGAAATTTAAATGTAGACAGTAAATTTGATTGAAGAGCACAATCTTTGTTTATATAATGTGCTGTTATGGCAAAATAAGATTTGTTTCTAAGAGACGACCAGCTGTTGGCTGAAAGACAATGTGATGCATTTTTAATTCCACATTTTACTTTTTCTAATGTGTCTTGATACAGTGAATTCAACAAACTGTTCGAACCTGTTTTCCTGGTAGGGATTGAATATGTCAAGTTGAACATATTCAACAAATCTTTGAATTCGTTGTTCTACTACTATATAAGGATCGAAATCTTTCATTACAAATTTTAATATCCGATTATCAATTGCCATGTATTTATCTGGCAACATATATTTCACTCCATATTGCATAATTTGCAATTTTTTAAATCACGTTGTCGTGATTTCTGATCATGCAGATGTGTCTAGTGGATTTCCATTTGAAGCGATTAAAAAGATGAGGTTTGTTAAGCATCAACAGATTTCAAAGTTAATGGGTCATTATTTCCATTCATACATACATTAGTTTCATAATTAATGTTTCACTAACATCAGAAGGACAAGTAATCATTTTCTTGAGATCAACTGTGGAATGTTTCAGTTCTAGATGTCACGTTAAATTTTATGTTATACTATTTTTAATCATTATTTGGGATAAACACAAATTACATAGAGCTTTTTCACTATTTATTCTTTTAAAATTATACCACACATTATTCTGTTTAGAAGACATTGTGGTATGAAACCCTCGTAACTGTTGAAGTTTTATAGGCTCAATATAAAATAACAAAAAATATTTAAAAAATAACATGTTATCTTAAAGTACAGTAATTCAAAATTTTACTTTGCCGCATGAAATACATCTAAACTATTTGTTACAAAAAAAAAAGCCAAAACAACGAAAATTACAGAGAATCTGTAAGATTTTTATTGTACACTATATAGAAACTCAAAGTGAACACAGAACACTCCACAGCATGACTACAGCCGCACATAAAGTGTTGTGCAACTAATCATTCCACATCTCACTAATCATGAATCAATTTCATTGATTTTTACCAGAACCAAATTACTGAAACAGCTGCGGTCAATTAGTAATTAGATGTCACCAGATAGGTGGCCTGTCTGGTGACGTGGTCTGTAAAGTATAAAATGAAGAAATTTTTGCTGACCAAAGCATCATCGTAAATGAACTAAATTAACCTAATCAAATCAAAACTTGATTATTTCAGAATAAACAAAATTAATGAAAACCCACTGCTTTGTTATTTACTTGTTGACATATAATTATACAGTTCATTATCAATACTTGTGTATCGCCTACTTTTACAGCGATTATCAAAAATGAAATCATTGCAATATTTTTTAACCTTAGCTGTAGATAAATTTCATCAAGTTTTTAATAGTTTACTCAGAATCTACTCAGTAATATAATAGTAAACTCAAAATCAGTTGTCCGAGAAATCAATTGATAATAAATATAGTAAGTTTAATACTAATTATTAAAATTTAATGATGTAAATGTAGTTTTATTTATATGTACCAACCCTTTAAACAAAAGTGGTTGTCAACCCACATTTGGCATTGCATTGCAGTGATTCATAAAAATACTCTTTTGTGTATTCTGTTTGTTCTTAACAATTACTGACATTGGATACACTGAAAAATTTGTATGACTCGAATCAGTAATTCTAATCTAGACAACTGATTTATGTGAATTGAATCATTATAATGATTCGTTTCTCCCAACCCTATTATAGAGGACATTATGTGAAACACAATGCTGCCAACCGCATCTGTCTAAATATCTCCATTGGCACATAATTTAAAATGTTCAATAATTTTGTAAACAGACCTCGCATAATGAAATTGTAGGTGGCCTATAATAATAAAAAATTAAATTTGGACAGATATTTTATCTGGTTTAAAGAATGTTATTGTCATAATTTAAAAAAGTAATACTTCTGTTGAAATTTATTCAGTAGATCTTTAGATCTATGAGGTCTGTAAAAAAAAGTAACGAGACTAGTTTTTTTGGCAGTCAAAGAGGCAACAATGTAAAGTTACTAGTGAACATAAATAAATCAACTATTCATAGTTGATTTATATTATTTATTAATATTTTTGGTCTATTGTTGCCACATTGAGATGTAAACAAACTTTTTGTGAAATGAGTTTTTGTTGTGTTACAAAAATGAGTGATATTAATTATGACCAACGTTTTGCATTCAAGTTTTGAGTTAAACTCAATGAGAATGCTACTGAAACTTTTTCAAAATTGAAAAGAGCATATGGAGATGATGCTCTGTCATGAGCCTAAGTTTTTAGGTAGTTTAAAGTATTTTCAGATGGCCAGGAATCAGTTCCAGACAATCCACACTCTGAAAGATCGTTAATGTCAAAAAGTGAAAGCAATGTTGAATGAAAGAGACTTGATACAGTACAACTGGCAATTAACTGTCAGAATGACTGCAGAGCAATTGCAATTGAACCATACCATAGTCCATCCAATATTGTC
Source organism: Lycorma delicatula (assembly GCF_047948215.1). Classification (NCBI taxonomy): domain Eukaryota; kingdom Metazoa; phylum Arthropoda; class Insecta; order Hemiptera; family Fulgoridae; genus Lycorma; species Lycorma delicatula. The sequence continues at coordinate 17,979,140 of NC_134457.1, forward strand.
AAACGAATTGGACGTGAAAAACATTTGTGCAAAACTGGTTCCAAAAAACCCACTGTTGAACTAAAATACAACAGGGTGGAAGTGTGCCGTGATCTTCTATGGCGAATTGAAACTGATCCTGATATTATAAAAAATGTTATTACTGGTGATGAATCTTAAATATTTGAATACAACCCAGAAACAAAACACCAGAGCTAGGAGTGGCACACTACAAACTCACCACGTCCTAAAAAAGTAAAAATGAGCAAATCAAAAATCAAAATCATGCTAATTTGTTTCTTCCATAGTAATGGCAATCTCTATAAGGAGGTTTTGCCTACAGGACATACTGTAAATCAATTTGTTTACCAAGAAATTCTTGAAAGACTGTGGAAAATAGTTGCCCGCGTGAGACCAGCCATCAAAGACAACAGGATGCTGCATCATGACAATGCACCCTTTCCCATTGCACTCTTGATTAATGAGTTTTTGGCAAAGAAAAATATTAATGAAGTTCCTCAACCACCTTATTCTCCTGAATTGAGTCCCTGCGACTTTTTCCTGTTTCCAACTTTAAGAAAACACCTCAAAGGAACAGTAGAATACATTTAAAAAAATGTTACCACCATCTGAAGGATATTCTGGTTTCTGAATTCCAAATTCCAACACCGCTATGAAAAGTGGGAAAACTATTTGAAACGTTGTGTGGCTTCCCAAGGGAACTATTTCGAAAGTGATAAGAGTCCTCCATATATAATAGGATTGTAAATAAAATTTTTTTCTGAACCAGTCTCATTACTTTATTTACAGACCTTGTATGCCTTATCTTATAACTGTAAATATATTACATTAATCAACCATTTCTCTACTATTAAAAGATTAGTACAACATTATTCATTAAAAAGTAACTAAACATTTAATCATTAAATATACACCAACCTGCATATTTCTTCAGTTAATGACAAAGTTTTCCTAAAATAAGAGAAAGGATTCGTAAGCAATGAGACCTGATTATCACCTTGTTTAGAGCATTTCTGTAATAAAAATAAAATAAAGTAAAAAACCATAATGACATTTGATAAAAGCAAGTAAAAATTACATAAGTTCAAGTTGTAAGAACTAATACCATTCTTAAGATTATTAGCATAAAATTTACATAGTTAATACCATAAAAAAGGGAAAAAAATGCTTTATATCAAATTAATTTACCATTAACATTAGTTACAAAATGAAAATAAAAACAAATTAGATACTTTTTTAAGTAAACATAGTTAAGTTTATCATAAACATATAATTAATAAAACTACCATGAAATCTAGTAATAAAAAAGACTATTAGATTTTAACAAATCTGTCTCTAGTGATGAACAGTACAGGATTTACCATAAAGCAAAACAAGCAGCTGCTTAGGGCCTCACTTTGACAGGGGCCTCAAAGTAAAAAATTTTGAAAAATAAAAGTAAAATTAACAAAAAATAAAGAATATATTTATAATACTTTATGTATTACTTTTATAACTTATGTATAATTGTAATTGCTATCTTCAATTATGTAAAAGCTTCATTTATATTTATAGCATAGATTATAATGACAGTATATTTTAAAATTGGTTTGTCATGCAAACCATTTTTGAGGGGGGCCTCAAAAAGATTGATTTGATTGGGACCTCGTCGAAGGTAAATCCGGCACTGGTGATGAAACATTAACAGAAAGGTACAGTATTATCATCAACTTTTTTCAAAAGTCAGTATGTACAAACAAAATGGAATTAAAAGACTTTTAATCAATAAGATTCAGGCTGTAGATGAGTATAAATATTTAATTTATCCTTGGACATTATAACAAATCAGCAGCAAGAGAAAATATAAATAAAGGAAAAGTATTTACTAGAAAACTTTATGACATTTTGTGGGATGATATCATGAAAAACACTGAACGTTTAATTTTTATATTCACTATCAAACCTACTACTCCTCTTTACAGAGCGGAAATTTAGTCCAAAGATGTAATTTAATTTATAATTCAGAAGTTAAATGTAATGTGGTGGGGTACTGAAGACAATGTTGCACGCAGACACTATTCATATTATTTATTTAATATTTGAGAACAAATGGAAGTAAAGAAAACTATTTGAAAATATGGACGGCAGATAGCTGGTATTAGTATGGTCATCTGAATTGCTTGGCAGTAAACAGGATTTCAAATCTAAGAGATTTCTGAGGGACATTATGAGAGAAATAAGAGGGGAAAGCTTAGGAGTCATTGGATATAAGGGTTTTGCCATATAAAGAAGACATTTGGAGTGACAGAGTTAAATGGAAAGCTGAGTACGAGAAATGATCACTCACGTTTGTAGAATCTCCCTTGTAAGAAAGTAAGTGTTAAAAAATGTTACTTTATAAAATCACTATTAACTCTGTTGAACTTAAAAAAATCTGATTTTTCTGCATCTAATTTAAAAAAACGTATAAATATGTGCTTAAATGACTTTAACCATATCTAAATTTTTTTATTGTTACTTCTGTACTAAGAATTTTTCAAATGGCACTGCATTTATTAAACAGAGTTTTTAAAACTCATATCATAATACTTCAGACACTCTTGCAGCCAGCTTCAGGTACTGGGTCGCTATTGTCACACGGTATCAGCTGATGATTTTATTTTTTAATTACGCAGATGTGTAATTATAATGTGGTCAAAGGTCAAGGTTTTAACATAAATTCCAAGGGAATCTAAACCAAGATTTATCTAAATCTTTAGAATGTCCTTTTTTATCTGCTGAATAGCAAACCTACTCATTTCTGATGTGATCTATATAAAGATCAAATAAAAACATTTATTTACACATAAATAGATAAAAGCCAACTTAAACTGAAAAAATGGATAAATTATGATATAAATTAGCATTATAAGTCTGTCACTAAGAAGAAAGCATAAACATGTCAACATTCTGAAAAATGAAAGGGTAGTAAACAATCACTGGTTACTGCGTTATAATATTACATGATTATTCAAATATCACGTTTGCAATATAATATTCTGATGTTTATTAAAACCTGTCACACATTTACAGTCAATCAGAACAACTCAATTCTTAAGAACAAAAGAAAGGGTAAAGCAATAATAATAAACATTAATCACTTTCTCTTAATAACAAGATATTAGTTTTTTATGGACAAACAACCAAAGAGGTTGTTTGAAAAAACAAAAACAAAATTTTTAAACAGCCTAAAATAATGTTAAGAAGTTGTAAGGAGATTCCTCTGAACAGAAAAAGGTTAGATGCTAGAAATTCATCAAACAATAAAAGAAATAGTCACAAACTCCTACTATTCTGTCATTAACACCAACTACTCACTCAATCTGAATAATGAAACACAAAGATATAAAAAAAGTAATATTATAAATAAGCATATGTAATAACTAAACAAGAGGGAATGAAGAGGTTTCACCAGAATTTGGGTCAGTTGTGCTTAAGCTCAGAAACATCTTAAAAACGTTTTTAATTTATTTTCAGTTTGAATCAACTATCACATTATTTAAATACATAGTCAAACAGTACATTACAAATAATTACCTACAGAGGTATAATGGAGCTTAACTAGACAACATCTATAACTTACCCTTCATGCTGAAAAGTTACAAATTGTTAAGCATATTACACGAAGTTACGTAATAGAAGGTAACTTCTTCAATGCAGCTGTTTCTGGCTAATGATTTCAAAGTAGTAAAGTATATTTTCTATGTTACAACAATGGCCAACAACACACTACCAATAATCTACAATATCTCATAAATGAGCTCTCTCATTCACTGCTGGAATAGGATTAGTATAGGAAAGTGTAACCCACCAGGTTGGTCTAGTGGTTAACGCGTCTTCCCAAATCAGCTGATTTGGAAGTCGAGAGTTACAGCGTTCAAGTCCTAGTAAAGCCAGATATTTTTACATGGATTTGAATACTAGATCGTGGATACCGGTGTTCTTTGGTGGTTGGGTTTCAATTAACCACACATCTCAGGTACGGTCGAACTGAGAATGTACAAGACTACACTTCATTTACACTCATACATATCATCCTCATTCATCCTCTGAAGAATTATCTAAACGGTAGTTACCGGAGGCTAAACAGGAAAAAGAAAGAAAGTATAGGAAAGTGTAGAAAGAGCTTTTGGCACTTATGTAGTGCTCATTAAAACCACTCCAATGGTTTTAATGAGCATTTGCAATTAAAGTTAAACAGGGTTAATTAAAGTTAAGTTAAAGGTTACAGTAATCTTAAGGATCTTGGATACACTCATTTTACAGTCAATCATTCTAAAAATTTTGTTGACCCTCAAATTGGTGCATGTACCAATCACAATAAATCAACATGGCAAAAGGCAAAAGAAAACCATAAGCAACGTTTTGGTACCCACAGAGAACTTTTGCAATCATATCTGGGCAAATATATATGGCGTAAAAAGTACCCTGACAACCCTTTTTTTTACTTTTGGAAACCCGTTTCTGAGGAATATCCTTGCAATTAAAATTTTGTTTGATGTTTGTATTTTTCAAATAAAATTTGGTTAATCAGGTCTTTCTGTTTCAATTTAATGTGCATTAAGCATTTTTCATTGTTTGCAAATTTTTTGCAATGTCATAATATTGAAAGTGCTTGTTCATAATGAATTGCATAAGTACTGAGCTTTTTAAGTTGGAATGCTTAGGGCTGGACTTGGTCTTCATTATATCTAAAACTAAGTTACAAACTATTGAATTGGTTTACATATTGAGTCAAAGTGATTTAAGACTATCATATTTATATGGTACATTGCCATAAATGTCATTAGCCTACTATAACTCTATGCATTCTTAAATTTTTGTTTTCTACATCTCAATCAGCTTCATTGTGACAGTTTAAATTTCTCAAATTATTCTGAATATAATTAGAAAGTTGACGAAGTTAAATCAACTGACTGCAGCAATTTTCTGATTGAATAAACCGCTTACTAACTCAGTCATATATTATCGATAACAAATAACAACTAAAACAATACATTAGGTTATAAAAGTAATAAACAGAACCCCTATTGTAAAAAGTTATTGTTAAGAGTAAATACTACCAAGACATCAGGTTCTTGAGTCCACTCCGAATAAACCAACAATTCATATAATATATTATCAGTTTTATTAGCGTCTATCATCTTGCAAATCCGTTATCAGAAATTGCAATAAGGCAATTATTTCAAAAACACGTACGTGAAAATTTTATATAAAAAATTACAAAAATACATTAATTTATGAAAAACAGTAATTTAAATGCATGATTTTTCGTGGGATGCTATAAATCTAGCAATAACCAAACAAAAACGAAGCAAATATCTAATTCTGAACACCAACATCCAAAATATTACGGTAGTTAGGAAGAAACCTAACCTACTGACAAAACTCGACCAAAAACAATATGTATTATAACTTCGAACAAGTCGATAGTTTTAAAGTAGTTTCGACCCAGTCGAAGTTGATATGCCGCGTATATTCATTTCCACAAACGCCGAAGCTAAGAAATATTTATTTCATCTCTAACTCTTTAACTAGTTCAAACTTTAGTTACTCAGAATAAACAATTTTTTGTACTTTACATGCGTATATTTGTTCTTTAAAGATTTAGGTTATATTGATTTTTAACAGTAACTGCGAAGTGTTTAACTGTTCAAATTGTTTATATTTAAAAGTACAGTACATCTGTAAAATACATATCTTAGAATCTCTACTTTAACAAATTGAATATTTCATAAATACTTATTTTTCTGTCAGCAAAACGTGAGAAAATATTCATAATTTGAATAATTGTCTTAATAATAAATACAACCAAGTTTTTGTAAAATAATCTACATTTGTTTTTTTTTCTGAAAAAATTATTATTATTTATCATTATATATATCATATAATCATTAGAAATTTCTTAGATGTGGATTTTTAATGTTTTGCTGCTTTAAAATTTATTTAATTTAAAAAAAAATTAAAACTGATTAAAAATATTTCCCATATTACTAAAAGAGAGTACATATATCATTTTGGAGAAAAAATACAGACATTAATTTGTTGCTTTACACAAATTGTCCCAGTTTTCCTTAAAGCTGCACTCTATAATTGAAGCGTCTCAGATGTTGTGAAAAATCAAAACCTCTTTGAATAAAGAAACTTTGACTTCTGACTTTCTTATTATCAGAAATAAATTACTGGTACTTTTAAATATCTACTGCAGTTTGGTACAAATTAATCTTCTATTCCAGTAAAAATCTACTTTCACTCAATACAAACTTCAAGAATGCAGCCCATTATTGTCTAAGTAGAAATGGAATAATATTAAATTAAATAAAATACAAGTTGTATTGAATTTTAGAATAAATGTAATAAACAATAACACAAATTTTTATTTGTAATGGAATCGAGCTACTTGGTTGACATATTCAAGAAATTAAATACCTTGAATCTTCAACTTCAAGGAGTAAATAACACATATGTTAGATTCAAGTGATAAACTTAATGCTTTTTAAAGTGGAATTGTGGAGCAGAAATTTAAAGCAAAAACCTAGAAATATTTGAAAATGTGAATGAACGTGTTAAAACTTACAAGGCTGAGAACAACATGTGAAAGTTGTTTTTATAACCATTGAAAATCATTTAGCCATGATGACAAAGAATTCTAAAAAGTATTTTCTTGCTGACAACAACTTGGTAGTGAGTGGGTTAGGGATTTATTTCAAAATACTTCCAAAGGGCTCTCAACTGCCGAAGAAGAAATCTTCATGGACTGCTCGGCGAGTGGCGAAATCAAAAGACAATTTAGTAATAAAATACTCTTTGAACTTTGGGCAGGTTGGATGATGAGTTTTCTGCATTGAAAACATGAGCATTTCATATACTATAACCATTTTCAACATTCTACCTTTGTGAAACCAGATTTTGTGTGCTGGCTGCTTTGAAGAAAAAATAAGATCTCAGCTAAGTATAGAAAAAGAACTCATTGTTTCTAACATTAAACCTTCCTTCGAAAAACTTTGCTCTGCAAGACAGGCCCAAGGAAATTGTCACTAATAATTATTAAACTTGTTTTCAATTTACTATTGATAAGTTTAATAAATACATTGTGCAGTACTGTTACAATCCTATTTATAACTTATTATATCAGTGTAAATGAGTATTTTATTATTTATTATGTCAGAATGTATTTTGTTTCACTTTCTTTTCAGTAAATTAATAAATCTTTTTAATAATATTTTAATTTCGATATGCTAACACACCCCATTTAGTGTTATTACGCCCCCCTCCAGGGAGACACAAACCATAAGTTGAGAAAAACTGCCTTAAACAAAGTAGGATCAAAAATTAATTATAATATAAAAAATAGATGTGATTAAAGTTCATTTTAATTATTTATAAAATATAAACGCATGAAATAATATTAAGGTAAAGAAAATAGAGAAAGTAATTCACAATTCAGGCATTAATTAAAGTTATTTGAACACCTATTTAAGAGGCATAAGTGTGCAAGAGGCACCTATGTTTGAGTGAATAAAATTCAGGATATTATTATATTATTTTAATTGTCATTTAAAATTCATCAACAGAATAACATTGTTTCTATAAAAAAAATTGTTTAATTGTATTTAAAATAAAATGATGGGAAGATTTTTTTTTTAATGGACTGGTAATTTATTAAAAATGACAGAAAATATGTATAAAGCAGTAGCTGTTCTAAAAAAAATTGCCAGATTGAAGAATAAGAAAATAAAAAAACAGCAGATTATCATAATCTCATTATGTCACATTAAAAATTAACTACTCAGCATTCCTATGGTTACCAGTCCTTATCTATTATTTTGAAGGGCAATAGTTAAGCACTGGTAATCATAATCTCTCAAAACTAATCTCTAATCTCTCAAAACTTCAAAATCAGTTATATTTACATTTCCCATTGCTTTCTTGATGACCAAATACACTCTTGAACATTAGCATGTCAAGCCCATAGACAATAGCACGAATCTGTATTAAACTACTTCCCAATTAATTCATTGATGTATAAGAAAATAAGAAATAAAATGAGACCTAAGATTTTTAAAAGATTTTGTAAACCTATGTTGCAATTTCAACTTTTAATGCTTACATCTCAACCAAACATCTTCTTTTACTATTAAGTAATACTCAAACCAATAAATGTAGTATTTGTTACTTCATGTATTATGTATGTATTCTTCATGTTTCTCTCAGTTAGTAAATATCAGTTAAATATTTAACAGTAAGATTCTGATACATCAAATCAATTCTTTCTCTGTTACCTAGACCTTTAACTTACCTTTTCTTGAAAAGATGCCAATGCCATCTAAGTAGATTTTCCTTCTCTAAAACCATGCTGCTTATTAACTACATTAAATTAACCTTTAACCTTTAACATTTTGGTGCCAAAATGCCATTCCGGTAATGATTTCTGGGAGAAATAAAAACTTGTTCTTTCACATAAAATTTGCTTTAACTTAAAGGATGGACAATGTTTTATTTTAACATAAAGTATTCATTTTTATCATATTTTTTAATGAAAAATATTATCACTTCCTTAAAAGGTGTTTGACGAAGGACATTGCTGTTGCCTAAACATATCCTACAATACTGAGCAAACACTTTATGTTTTTTTATATCTAGCAGATCTAAATTTGACCTAGAGCCATATGTAAAAACATGGCTCCTAAAGTACCAGACAGCAGATGATACCTAACTGAGACAAGCCAAACCAACCACTTTGGAGGTTGCTAAGTGTTTGTAACCAACTCCAGGGACATGTGGGCTTATCAAAATTGGAGTATTTCAATGAATAAAACATTTTGTACTTTGATGATTCAACTATAAAATGTTAAATTGTTCAAATATTCATGTTTTATGTATTAAATATCTTTGTGAATATTAAAATTGTTTTGTTTGATTCCTACCCCTCATTTCACTATTTTTATTGGTATGTTGTTAACAAGTTATGAAACATAAAAAAGTATAACTTAAATTATAAAAATCAGACCTCTTGAAAATGATCCTTGTTTTTAGATATCCATAGACCAATGGGGACAAAATAAGTTGCTAAAATGTAATTCATGAAAAAAGATAAACATTTGATATCAAAAAAGTTTGGTTTTGTTTTTTATTAATGTAAACTTCAAAGTGAATGTGCATTTTTCAAAATATTGTCATGTAGCAAACCTTCTTTGATTGCATACCATATTCCATATTCTTGAGATCTGCTATATCAAAAAAATCAAATGTTCTAGTACTGGAAAATTTATGAATGCACTCATGCTTATGTATTAACTTATTTATTTACTTGTGTATTAACTTATTCTTGTGTTTATATTTATGAATGAGCAATCTTTAGCAAAAAGATTGTTATCTGGTCTTGAAAGATAACAAATATCTATCTCTACTAAAGACAACAGAACTGTTTTTATGTTATTCAATACAATACTTCAGCTTACAAGAAAGGGCCTTATTTTGCTTCTGTTGCCATTTTTAATAAATAGCCAAACCATTTAATTTATTTTCCCTCAAATTTATTTAAGATACAATTAAAAGATTTTATTTTACAGAACAGTATTTTTTTTAATTAGGAATACTGTTTCTGTAAAAAACAAATTTTAATTTTAAAAAATTACTCATTAAAAATTTAAAAAACTTAAATTTTTTTCATCTCCGTCAATGCATACAAACGAGTACATGCTACACACATACATACTTGTACATACTCGTATTTATGTGCTCAAGTAATTTTCACTGGTGCTTTTTGAATTGTGATTTATTTGTAGTTACTTTTTTCTATTTGTATCTATAAGTATTTACCTAAAAATTATTTCACGCATAGTATTTTAAATTATTAATTTTTACTTTAATCACATCTACTTTCTATGTAGTAATTAATTGTCTATTCTGTGATGGTGCTCTAAGCAAAGTTTTAGCAAGGTTTTCCAAGTAGTGAAAATATTAAAATTTGGTGCTTAAGAGAATGAAATATAAAACGGATGTCATTTTCATTATAACCTGAATGTTTTATTAAAACAAACTGTAAGACATGTATTTATAAAAGATCTCTATTATTGTATTATATGATCCAAATGTTATATTTAGGCTATCTGGATGTCTGTTTATTATTTTATTTAGTATTTTTAAATGATAAGATTTGTATTGCATGAAACTATTTGAAAGTAATTCATAACCACTAAAACTAATAAGAGAATTTTATGAAATAGTTGTAGACAAAAAGAATTCTAATAATATAAGAGATAATTTTTTATGTGATTTTTAAGACAAGTTGCATTCTATTCAACCATTGCAAACATTCTTGAAACTTCTTGAACTTTTTACATTAAACTAGCTACAATAAGTGGACTATAAGATAGCCTCAACTTTACAATTTATTATTGAAAAAAGAACACTGTTTAGGTCAAGTCCTTCATTTTTCATTAAACTGGGATTCTGCATGTTTTTGATTTGGCAAATCAGTCAATGATCACTTCCATGTTGAGATCCTTTGTCTCTTTATTTTCTATGAAGATCATTGCAAGGGAACTTAACTTTTCTTATGTCATTGATGAACATAAGTAAGTTTTTATTAGTTTTAACTTACTAAAGCTTTGTTCACAGCTTGCCAATTTAACTGGTATAGTTAGAAAGATACAAAGAGAAATCTGCAGATTGGTAAAGAGATGTTTTTAGTTGGTTTTCTTAATAATTTGTAGCGACTTGATTTGTAGCTACTGACTTGTAGCTACTTAATTTGTAGTGGAGACATCTGCTTGTCTTTTAATTTCTCATTTTTTACTATGTTTGCATGCAGAAGTTCATTTTACAAGCAGTACCCATTTATGTCTGATACAACTTTCGCAGTAAGATGTTATAAATTTTACATTGTTCTCTAAGTGCTTCTTTTTCCGGTAGATGCTTCAGGTCAAACAAAAATCCCCACTCTACTTTATGGTTTGAAAATTGATCCATTCTATCTTTCAAAGATACTAGCATTGTGTCAACAAGGGGAAGGGGGAAGAATACATCACTTGTAAATAAACCTTCAGGGCTTGGATTGTATTTATCCTTACTTTTGTAAGAGAACTTTCTCATCTTTGTTCTGGATCTTTTTTGTTGAAAAACATCTTCAATGCCTATTTTAGTGGCTATATCATTGGCTTTCGATATTGAATCCTTCAATTCACTATCCCTGAATTTCTCAATGAAATCAACACATTTTTTAGTTGATTAGACACCAAAGAGATGTCTGCAGACTGACATTGAAGAATTTTGCTGACAAGATTAATCTCAAAGAGTATATCATGCCATACTAACAGGCACACCAAGAATGAGAAATCGGAAGATTTCTCATTCTGCAGTGCATGTGGAACACATGCACTGACTTGCTTCTGATGAAATGGTTGAATCAGTCAGTCATGGTTTCACTCAGCTCATAAAGTGCCCTTAGAACACTACCATACTGATATCAGACAGTGGATACAGAATTTATCCTTGTTTCCCACCTTGTATCACAAATTTGTTTTAGTATTAAAGACTGAACGTGATCACTCACAATATGCCATCATTCTGCTGATGCCGTGAAAATTGTATGCATTCATCGTAGCACACCAAACAACAGGGTTGATTTCACGGATGTTTTTGTTCCATCACAGACAACTAAATTCTGGCTGTGATCAGCTGCAAGGCATATATGAGGCAAGTGAGTAGTCTGCTAAAATCCGAGCTTGAACACCTTTTCAAATTCCAGTCATGTTTGCCACGTTGTAATAGCCTTGGCCGCAACAGTTTTTATTAGGCCTAACCCGCAGGACTCTATTTCTTGTTTAAAAAGGTTTTAGATAGCTTCACCTGTTGATTGTTCGACTATATTGTAGCCTATAAAATTTTCTTAGATGATTACTTCACCTTCACCAGTAGTGACTTCCTCCTCATGGACATTGTAGTTGGTAAGAAAGGTTTGGTCCTTATGTCTTACATCTGGAGTGCAATTTATGATAATTGAAAAGTACTTTTCAACTTTTATGTTGAGAACAATAGCGCCCTTGACTTGCTTATCCAGGAGATTAATAATTTCATTTTGAATATTTATACTTAATATTTGTAAATGATGCTTCTTAGTTTCTATTCACCGCAAGTGCTCCATCATCACTGGACCAAATTGTCCAAGCAACTGGACAAGACCAAGGAAATTACCTTTATTTTTTGTGAAAAGTTTTGATGAGCTCCTTCAGAATGCAATGTTGTTTTCAGCCAAGATCATGACAATTGCTATTATTCTTTCAGTCTCAATGTTAATTTCAACAATCATCTCTTGGTTGATATCATGATTCTGTTTGAGACTTTTTTCAGTTTCAATCCATTTTTGGATAGGAATAAACTTACCTGGTGATGTTTCGTGTGTGGAAGCCGATTCAACAAATGTTTTGTAGCTACTGAACCTCTTCTTTTTTTTTTGCTAAATTTGATTTGAAATTTCAATCAAACAAAAGACTGCATCAACAGACTGAGAATATATAAGCCATCTTCTTTTAATCTTTTCACCATTTTCTGTCAGTCTATATTGAAATTCATTTTTAAATGGTGTTTTTCTATTCCAGACCAAGAATATTCATTGTAATGTTTTGGAAACTGCAGAGGCTCCATCAAGATAATCTCCTGTTTCTCTTACAGTCAGACATTCTGACCAAGTTGATGGGTCATTACACAAAAGATTTGTCAGAACAAATAGGATGTCTCTAAAACTATTGTCTAGGCCTAATTCTACCATAGTTTTACTCAAATCACAATGAGATTTTGGATAAATTTCTTGAAAATCTTGTTCAGCTGATTTTGCTTGGCTGCAAATGGGACAAGTTGAAGTTGAAATAACAAAGACAACATTAGTGCCAGCTGCTTCTTTAGGTACTTCAGAAGAAGTCGTTGATTCGACTGATTTGAAAAATTTTGTTAATTTTGGAACTGCACAGAAGTGCTTCATGAACAGTATCATTGTTCTTAAGGATTTTTCTTCTCTGAGCACCAACAGTTTTTTGGACGTTATAGAAAGCATTTTTATCTAAAGGAGATAAATATAAATACTTCTGATTACAAATACGTTGAATTGTTGAAATTAGAATAATATTGGAAAATATGTTTATTATAACAATAATAAAATTGAGTAAGAAAAAGACATTGTATGTCATTTCCTTACCAGTAAATAGATCAACATAATAACCCTTAAGTAAACAATCTAATATATACAGTATGTGTTTGTATAAAATAGAATTGTTTATATACATAATTATTCATAGACTATTAGGATGAAACATAATTAAAGATAAACTGAAGTGAGAAACAAGAAACTCATTTTGTAAACATATAGTCAATGGTGAATATGAACTTTTAAAAGAAAGTTCAATAAAAAAGTTTGAAAGAAAGTTTAATAAATATTTATTAATTATTTACATTACATTTAAACAAATACATTTTTTTCAGTCTAATGCAGTAGGTAGAATTTTCTTTTTTCAGTTTCAAAATTTAAGGAATCCCTATTGGTTTTGACACCTCAAGAGGGGGCACTGTTAGGCATCCCCCCTGATGTGGCTTCTGGGTCAGTTGACCCCTCCCCTGGGACAGCACTGCTATGTACCACCAGAATAAAAGATTTATTTATTTATTATATTTACTTAAATTGCACGATAATCTGTCAAGTATATTATTTTTTTTAAATATTTAATAAATGAAGGCAGAACTGTGTTCTGTGATTAGTAAGTTGAAGAAAACTTGGCTTATTTTTTTTAGCTTTAGTTTAGTAATAAATTTATTTTGCTAAAGAAAACAGCAGATGAGAGAAATGGTCAACTAAGGATCCTTTAAAAATTCTAATTTCTGATATGTAGATATTAACTACATTTACTGATATTTTAGAAGCTATATTATTAATTTCACTGCAGCTGCTTCTTTGTTTAGGTAAAGGAATATTTGTTTTAGGAATATAAAATTTTTGTTTCACTAAGTTAAAGATTCCTGTAAAGTTTTCTTCTTTTTATTGCCTTTCAGTTTTTCCTGGTTTTCTTTTGTAAAAGAAAAAACTGTTTTTCATGCAATTAATTGAAGTTACATTAAAATTTTATTTATCTTTTTATTTTTTCCTTGTTATATTATCTTTTCCTTTACTTTGTTCTTTTGATTATTGTTTTCTTTTTAACATTGTCTGATTTTTGTTAGTTTATTATAAAGAATATTTTTTATATCATCAAAGATGTTCCTTATATTAAAAAATTGTCTCTCTTTTTGATGTACTCAAATGAGTTTTCTGTTTTTAAATTTTACCTATCATTTTTTTTCTTAAAAAATTACATACTTCCTTGTTAGGTTCCAATTTAAATTAGTTTTATTTTTAATAACTTTTTTAATTCCTTGTACAAAGTAAAAGAAGTATTGTAATCACAAAAAATTTCAGTTTTCAGATTTCAATGGAAATATCCATTTTGACCATTCCTGAATCAATTTTGACTAGTTTCGGCGTGACATCTGCAAATCCAAAAAATTTTGGATTTTGAACTTTTTCTTAACTGCAGTAATATGCCCTCATTAAGAGCTTTTCAACAATATATCATAAGTGATACTTATTTTCTTTGGTTTCAGAGTTACAGCCAAATAAAATTTTATTTAATGAAATATTTGAATCTTACAAGGGAAGTCACATCAGTTCGATCAGACTTCATCTCCTTTTCTTTTATTTAAAATTTTTTTTAAATTTAAATATATTGATTTATTAATAATTATTAACCCATGATTGTAAAGAAAAATTCACAATAAATAATAATTTAATTAATTACAATAAAATGAAGATAGAAAAAAAATCAGAAGTTATTAGTAAAATAACATTTTATGTACTTTTAAAAATGTGTATATGTAATTTAATAGGTGTAAAAGAAAGTCATGTGATTTCCACATCAGAATTTTTTTTATTTAATTTGTAAGTGAAGGTATTGTAATCTTTGGATTACGAACAATAAAACTTTCTTGAAAATGTAAGATTTTCAAAATCTCAAACTGGCCTCCATTTGTATGTCATATATGATTTGTGATATGTATGATTTTATATATGTTTGCAAAGTAGTGTTTTCATAGCAAATTTTGAATATTAATTTTTATAGTAAAAACTTGACAATGTATTAATTAATATTAATTCCCATCTGAACAATATCTCTAAAGGGACAATCAATATAAAATGATTTATTTACATTGAAAATAATGATTTTGTTTTTAATAAATCTTTCATTTTTATTTTTATTTTCTTATCTACAAGCATTATTATTTTTTTCTTTTTTTTCTATTTTAGCCAGCTAAAGGATGTTGTACTAATCTTCATTTAGCTTTCTTTTCCCCATATTTTTTTCATTCTTTCCAATCAATTTTTTTCCTTCTTGTGTCCCTTTACTCCTCCCTTTTTGGGAGGGGATTTGTTCCAGAATCCTTTCATGTTTTTAATAATTTTTCTAACTTTTCTCTGTTTTTAATATCTTCTGCAGTTATTTGTTTTTCTTTTAAATCTTTAAAGACTTCTGAAAACCATTTAATTCCACTTTTTTATATATGTAGTTGTCGAATATTTTCTTTATTAATCTATTATTATTCATTCTGTAGCAGTAGTCATAAAATTGTAGTCTTTTTCTTTTAATAAATTATATTAGAGTATTTTTAAATTTGTTCATACAGATTTCATCGGTTGTATTTTTCAATCTTCTTTGGTTTTGTAGATAGGTTGGTTTTTTGTAAATTTCTTATTTTGTATTTTTTTTTCTACTAAACAATTTTTTTTAAATAATTATTTTTCCTACCTTATAATAGAAAGATAAACAATCAGAATTATATAAACCTTCTGGTTTTACATGCTACTATACTCTATTAATTCTATATTTCATTATAAATGCTGTGTTATAAAGGGTTTTAATTCACCTGTAGCCTTTATTTAGCTTTATTATTCTTTTTTCTAAAGCTTTCTTTTCTTGACCATTTTGTCTTATTATTCAACCAGAAAACTTGAATGAACTGACTTTTTTCTATTTCTCCTATTTCTTTTTTTAAAAGTTTTGGTGCAGTTTTAAGGTCTTATATTTTGTTTTTTAGCTGGAAATTTGTTGACCTGTTCTGATAGGGATCTTATTTAAGATTTCTATTTATTTTTGTGATAATTCTAGATCTTCAGTTAGGAAGGATAAACCATCTTCAAAAGCTAAGTATTCTATTTCTAAATTTTGTTTTGTGTATCCTAAACAGTTTTTGTTAATTTTGAGGTTTTTAGTTTCCTTTTTATACTCTTCATTCTACCCTACTGAACAGCATTTGTATGTCTGTCTGTGTGTGCATCCCCGTTAGCTTAGTACTGGAATGTACCGATCACTAGTGGAAAATCTCGATTTGTTAGTACATGCCTTGTGGTGGTCAGGTGTGTATACTTGTTATCCTTACTAATATTATAAATGTGAATGTGAGTTTGTTTGTTACGTTTTCACGCAGAAACTACTCAACCGATCATCATGAAACTTTGTACACATATTCTTAAAGGTATTGCGAAGGACATAGGACACTTTTTAGTAAAAAAAAAAAAAAAACAATATTTTTTCGGAAGGGTAAACAAATTTATATTGGTAGGTATGATCGTCCGACAAAAAATTTGACCAAATTCAACGCCATCTGGCATTCCAGTAAGTAAATGAAATAAAGTGCCAATCCAACACTGTAATACCGACGGTATTACAGTGAAAAAAACATTATTCCAAATGACATCCTTTGGAGTAGATAAAGTGATAAGAATGCCCGGATTTTCACCAACTTTTACTGTACAAGGACAGATATGTCATCAAATTGGATCACTTTTTACAGCAGATAATAAACAGCATAAATTTTTGCAGGTGTATTTTATTGGTGATGAAGAAAATTAAGTAAACCGTCGTTGTCAGTATATTGAAGGAGTCGAAAGAGATACAGTATTGAAAATTCAACGAATGTTACACAGCCACAATTTTTTGGTAAAATACCTTTAAAAGTGCAATAGAAAACTGGCCTCCGGATAATTACATAGTGGTCATTCATGCTGATCGGACTCCACGTGGTGAATATGAGAGGCGTTATAATGAGCCGATGATCAATGAAGTTGCTGTTTTGGTTACTGGTGTGACCCATGCTCTCCACGAGACATAATGTTACGGGCACAAGATAATACGCTGAAACGCGTAGCCGATACTCATAAATTTTATGACGCTTTGCAGTACCCGTTAATTTTCAGTAAAGGTGAGCCAGGATATCGTTTCAATATTCCAGTCATTAATCCAACAACAAGACAGCCAGTTCCCGATAAAAAAGTTTCCTGCATGGATTTTTATGCGTATCACATGATGCTTCGAGAGCACGACTTCAATCTCCTTTCGCGGTCAAGGCAACTCTTTCATCAATTCAGATATGTATATTAAAGTAGAGAGCGAACGCCTTCGTTACATTTCTATAAACGAGACGAAATTACGAAACCCACCGGGTTGGTCTAGTGGCGAACGCGTCTTCCCAAATCAGCTGATTTGGAAGTCGAGAGTTCCAGCGTTCAAGTCCTAGTAAAGCCAGCTATTTTTACACGGACTTGAATACTAGATCGTGGATACCGGTGTTCTTTGGTGGTTGGGTTTCAATTAACCACACATCTCAGCTATGGTCGAACTGAGACTGTACAAGACTACACACTTCATTCACACTCATACATATCATCCTCTGAAGTATTATCTAAACGGTAGTTACCGGAGGCTAAACAGGAAAAAGAAAGAAAGAAAGACGAAATTACGAGCTGAAAATTACATTCATCTACAAGATGCGATTAGCGCAGATGGTAATATTAGACCTAACGACATACGCAAGATGGTTATTCTGCCTTCTACTTTTGTAAACAGTCCCCGTTATCTGCATTAATACACTCAAGACGCTTTCGCTTATGTACGAACTTACGGCAGGCCGACCTCTTTGTAACTTTTACCTGTAATCCTTCGTGGCAGGATGTAACTAAAGAGCTAAGGCCCGGGCAAAAAGCCACTGATCGACATGACATAGTTGCTCGCGTATTTCGTTTAAAGGTTCACCGCAAGCGAAGCCGCGGGTAAAAGCTAGTATTAATATATATCGATAAAAACGGTCGGTTCTAGCGATCTGAAAATTTTTTTCGACCATCCTATACGATATCCAATCTGCTCCCAGTGGTACCCGTCGAATGACAATATTTTCAAGTGCCTTCCGGAAACTGAAGAGGAGGTATGATGGGGTGCCACCGTAATATCTCGGCAACCGCTCGTCCGATTTTCACGATTGAAACGGCGTATGTATCAGCAGGTCGAGCGCTAGCTGTTTAACGCATCGGGTATACTCTTGATCGACCAGATCTTGGTTATCCGGAAATTAAATCGTTTAGCCCTGTGTTTTGATTGCACTCACCCTCCGTAAAACGTACAGATCCCATCTTTCGCTAAATACACTCAAACCTGTGCGCTAGCGCAGCTGTAATGTATAAAATTATGAAAACTAAAAAGTATAAAATAAAAAAATATATAAAAAACCTTTTTAAAAACCACTCTTATATTAAATGCACTAAAAAGTAGAAAATAAATATATGTAAAAAAAAATTTAAACCACTCTTAAATTAAATGGCCTAAAGATGATGAATGGCCTAAAGAGTAGGGTGCAAACACGCATAAGAAAAAATTGGCAAAAACATCAATTTTTTTATTTGAGGCTATGACTTTCACATAATTTTACATATCACAATCAAAGCTGGTCAAATCCATTCCGAGTTACCGTCCTAAAATTTTTTTTACCTTTTAGTGCCTTTAATTTAAGAGTGGTGTTTTACATTTTTTATTTATTTATGTGATTGTTTTTCTTCATAAAATAATGAACTATAACCAAAACGTAGGCACTGGATTGTACCGATCACTTGTGGAAAATTCCGATTCGTTAGTATCAATTTATAATTTAATTTTCGTTATATCAATTTTCATCATTCAAAATAAAAAATATTTTTATACAAGAGGTAATCAATTTTGAACACCTAATAATCCCATTCTGAGACGCCGCCAGCCAGGTCAACCCGCCCCGAGGGCCTAGTTGTGGAGACGTGCCGTAAGCACGCCCTGCAGCTAGTAATTTTATAATATAGAAGCATGTTTTCAACAATTTTTTTTTTAATGAAAAATATTTATTTAAAATGTAAATGATCGCAATATTTTATACACAAAACTTCATAAATTAACATTTTAAAAAAATGTTGAAATAATTATGCAGATTTTTAATTGTTTATAATAATGATATATTAAATGTTTTTTTTTTTTTAAGAACTTCATGGTTATCTTCAATTTTCTAAGAGATTCTACCAAATTATGTAAAATTATAATCTAAAATTTGAAAATAAACATAATGTTTAAGAAAGAAAATCGAATAAAATATTTGACCTCATAAAATACTGGAAAATGAAAAATAATTTCCACCAATAATCATATTTTTATTGCCAATATCTTGTTTTTCATTCATTTTCTGTAAGTATAGTCGTGAAAGAATTAAAGATAATAAATCCCTTGTTACGATTATATGAAGTAAATAAAATCTTTAATTCTAATCCGTAACTAGATAATTACACAGTTAAAGTCATAAATGGGTAGGTATGTTACTCTAAAGGTAAAAAAGGAACTTTCCAAGCATTTACTTGAATGGTTCAAGGAAAACAACGATAAAACATTACGGTATCACAAAACAGATAAACAATTTATAAATAAACACAATATATATGTATAGTTAGATCCGCTTTACACAAACAAAAACATAAGTAAGCAGTTTGAGAAATGCATTTTATATTATATTATTATAATGCCAATTAATGAGTAAATGAACTCTTTTAACGACTTATAGGTCACCTTCGTACCTTCTCAGCTACCTCTTCGTGTCTAGCCTACGAGCCAGGTTGTAAAACTGGTGGGAGAAATATTCAGGGTGAAAGTAATGAACGAGGTGTGATGGAGGGGGTATAATGTCCAACACTGAATAGAGGCGTGCGCGACCAAAGCCGCTGGCTGAATGCACAGAGTAACACGGTCGGTCGCAGTTGGAAGATGTACTTCGTACGTTGACGTCGCTGTAACCGCGCTTGTCGTTAAAAAGATATCGATTTGTTTGTGAATATGGCGTTCTACCATATGTTGTTATGGTTTGGGATAGCATTGCTATCTGTTGCTTCACTTAATGGTTATAAAGTTGAAAGATACAGTTTGCTTATGCCAAATGTACGACCGAACAAGGTGAGTTTAAATAACGGTTTGCATGACTGTAATCTTTCCTGCCTAGTCTATCCTTTATTCTCAGTCCTTTCTAAAATAACATTAAAAAAACAATTTTAATTTTTTTTTTAACATGAGGTGTATTTAAATTATAAATATGCTTGCTTTATAAATATTGTGATGTTTTAATTTATAAAAATATATTCAACATTGAGGAATATATTTTATTGCAATTTCCTTAATAATTTACGAAGAATTTCTGTTTAATTTTTTTTTTTTTAAATTAAAAATATATCATAATCTAATTAATTATTTCATGTTAATTAGAGGTTTTTTTTTAAAAATGACTATCTTCAGGCATATGCTATTGACACCGTTTATTAAACTACTGAATAATAAATAAACCCCGATTCATAAAAGTTGATAATGTAAGATGAAAAGTATATAAATATTTATTTAATTATTTTATTGATACCGTCAATTTATTAAAAATTTTTAGTTTCTTTGCAAAATTGTAGTTTAATAAAACATTAACGAGTTCATCTGAGATCATGTTATATCGTTATAATGAAATAATCAAGGTATGATTTTTAACAATTGTATTTTCAGTTTCTTTTTTAAAATTAAATAAATAAGTAACATATGTAATAAAATTACAATAATTTTCCATCCTATTAAACGAATAAGTTAAGTCTATTTCTTCCAGCCGATACCGACTAAAAATTCAAATAACTAGAATTATGGAAAGAGACAACAAATTATTATTATTTTTAATCTGTTAACTGGAGCAAATAATAGAGCTTTTAAATTTATAAATCTATATTCATTAACTTTAAATACAGTAAATTTGATAAAATTTAGGGTGCAATTATATTCAGAAACCGACTGTACCCGCGATGTATTATGTTTGTATATAATTATGGAGAAGAAATATTTGAATATAGTTAAAAAAAAAGGTACCAGTTTAACTTCACAAATAGAAAAGTACTGTTTGTGTTACGTTGAAAAAAGTATTTTTCTTAGATCTTATCTGTTTTGTTTGGAACTTAACTTAGTACAATATTTTGACAGAAATAAACAAGCTTATGTTTATTTCACTTAAAAATAAGCAACAGAACATTTTTAAAAATGCCCCTGGAATATTTTTAATTACTTAAGACTTCCTTTCACATTATCCAAGACTTCCCCTTGAAAAATAGGAGTTTCAGATTTTGTTCCTGTAAAGTTCTTGTAATTAGTTACAGTTCATTCATTTTGCGACGGATCAAGTTCAATTTATTTTATGTCTTATAAAGTTTCTGCTCTAAGAAATACTGAACCCATCTTGTAAGTTTTTTTTTTTTTAAAAACAAATACAAGGAACAGGATTTGTTTTTGGAAATTTTTACAGGGTATAGCCGTTTAATTTTGTTGTGTTTTAATTATTAGTTATTGTTTATTACAATCAATATTGTAGTACTGTTCAAAGTACATTATTGTTGCATTATGATTGTAAAGTACAATAAAATTGTTCATGCAGTGTTTTTACCTCGTTTTATTGTTAAGATGATTTTTCCGTCATTGAAACATCGAATGCTTGGTGGCGGCTCGTAGTTAAAATTAGAGGGGCGTGCTCCAGAAACTTTTTTCTGGGCCTTTTCAAGGCCTTGGTTAAAGTTTTCTGTAAAATAAAAGAACTGAAAAAAATGAATCGAGTAGAATAGCTGGAAGTAGGATAATAATGTAATTCTACAATTTATCACATTCAAGAATATGGTACACTGAATAATATACGGTTTAACTGAATAAATAATAAAATGGCAAAACTGATAATATTTTTTAGTATTATTAGATAATAATTTAATAAAATATCCGCTTAAACGTACTACAGTCCAACGGTGCTTAATTTAAATTTCTATGTGCATAGAAACAAATACATAATTACTTTTTACTAATTACCTTATCTTTCGCCCTTCAGCGTGTTTTTGTACCAGATTTGGCGATCAAAGAGCCTTTGATTTTCACCATCTTCTGATCACTACTGAAAAAACAACTAAACCACTTTCACATTCCTTCCTCTGACTAAAGTAGAAAAGGGAACGAACAAGGAACATTCCATACACACGCAGAGTAAAAAAAACTACCTTTCACCAGCACGTCAGGATCGGCAGTACGGGAGCAACAGTGCTCTCTCCCTCTCGGAGCCTCGCGTGCAGCTTCCTATGTACGCATGCGGACAACAGCCAAACACCATGTCGCTGGAACTGTGAAGCACACAGTTCCGTAAAAGGATTTTTGTATCTTTTTCATAAACTGGGTGATGGCTACTGACATTAAGCTTAAGGATTATGCATTGTACAAGTATAAAGAAAAAAGGACTCATTGTATTAAATGTTATCGATAATATCAAGTGGAATAGGGGATGCTGTAATTCCACAGTGCCTATACGCGAGCCGCCACTGATGATTATAACTTGATAACGAAGGCATTAACAGAAAAACGTGTTACACTATTGTTTTTCTTGTAAAATTTTAAATCGAAATCATGTGTCATATTTTCAACTTTTTATGTAAAAAAATTAAGTTTGAATCAATATGGCAGACAAAACTTCAAAGCCCAGTGTAATGCAGTTTTTTTAAAATCCCATTTCTTTCTGCCTCCAAATACCTCTTAGATATGCAGTATAAAGCTGTTTCCATATTTAAATATCATCCGGTATAAAGTACAAAATTATATATTGCTAAAATCTGCTTAAATTACGCTTTTTTTAATGTAATTTAAAATAATTGAAGTAATCGTAATGAGGCAATTGAAATTTCATCTTCTAATTAGAATACTCACGTAAAATGTATATCCTCTTTTCATACGAGTCATCCTGACCCGTATATAGATTTCAGTGTGCCACAAGGAATTGTCTTCGGTCCATTACTATTTGTTAATGATTTTCCTCAATATCTTGAACCATTTATTGTTTATTACCCTCTTTGTAAATTATGCAACTACATCTATGCCCGAACATAATTATTTAAAAGGAAAAAAATGTTCTATGTTAGCAGTTCAAAAAAAAAGATTTATTGGATGGGTTATATAACCTTCTAACTTTAAGTTTGAATAAAATTGTTACATTGAGCTTCTCAGGAAGACATAACATTGCTAATCACATGAATAAAATTTACATTAATGATAACGATAGTATTTCCGTTAACAATAGTCCAAACCACATAATTTGTCACTTTTCCTCATAAGCCTGATTTATTATTCGTTAGCGACGTGTCTCATGGCAGATCGCTTACGTGCTTACGACCATTACCGCCATGGCACTTACACTAATATATATATCATGAGAGCTCAGATATATGTGAGCTTTTTTGATGATTACGAATATAAAGAAAAAATGAAAAGTATGGAAAATGTTTTTTTTTTATTTCAAATTATTTTTTAGATGTTTTCTATTCTTGTATTTCAATGATTACACAGGGTGAGCAACATAAACCCGAACCCATAATGAAACCGCTACCCAAAACTATTTATGAAAGAGTCTCACACAACTAGCGCGACTAGTGGATGTATAAGTTACTATTGATTATTGCTGCCGTTTATCAGGCGGTTATGTGTCAGTGCAATATACGTTTTGTTGCAGTGCAGTTGTGTTGGTATAAAATGCCTTATTCAATCCAGGAGAGGATAGCTATAGTTAAGGCTTGTATTCGTTCTGGATCGTTTGAAGAATCACGTCAAGTATTCCTAGAAAAATCTCCGAATACCTGTATCCCAGCAAAGAGTAGCATACACTATTGTATGCAACATGCGCCGCCAGGGCATGTTAACTCGTGCGTCCGGTGGTATGGTTCCCTCCGCCGGTGGCGGTCGTGATCGTGACTTGGTAATCCCAAGCGAGACACCATGATGGGACAGAGTGGAGGTACGGGATTCGTCCCCGGCTCCTGCGCGGACCGGAATGATTGCGTTCCACGTGTTAGATGACCTAAATTGGTCGATTTATGTGGGTGTAGGTCTGAATTTCTATGTTACGTAAGAAATAATTTTGATTGGTATGAGTGTAGCACTGATTTAACTTTAAACTCTCGTTTTTTTAAGTATTCACAGTCACGAACAGTGTTGTCAAATCTGGACTAGGCGCGAGTTTCGCGATTTCGGTCAGTTAGTTTGAGGGAATTATGTTAGATTAGGTGTGAAGATGGCCGTTTGAGGCCTATGTGAAGGCGAAATTTGATTTGTAATTTACTGATGAAAATGTCTACCGAGACATTTACATCGGTGGCATCCGATGAGAGGGTCTTAAGACGACCTCCGGTAAAGCCCCCCAGGTCTTGGAACGGAAGGGATGGTGTGGCGACCGGTAACGTCACAAAGTGGGTATCTTCCCCCTACGGGGTTGGGTTATACTATTTAGTTAAAAAATAGCGCACAAAAGGTTCGGTTTCAAATGCAAAACGAAATAGGTAACCTTCCTTTAGAACTCCACAGGCGATTGCCGGTACTGAAAGAATTACTCTCTCTCACTCTCTCTCTCTCTTTTCCTGTTTAGCCTCCGGTAACTACCGTTTCGATAATTCTTCATTATTCTTTCATTATCGAAACGGTAACTACCGTTTCGATAATTCTTCAGAGGATGATATGTATGAGTGTAAATGAAGTGTAGTCTTGTACATTCTCAGTTCGACCACTCCTGAGATGTGTGGTTAATTGAAACCCAACCACCAAAGAACACCGGTATCCACGATCTAGCATTCAAATCCGTGTAAAAATAACTGGCTTTACTAGGACTTGAACGCTGTAACTCTCGACTTTCCAAATCAGCTGATTTGGGAAGACGCGTTAACCACTAGACCAACCCGATAGGTTTGAAAGAATTACTGCCGGTCCAAAAAACTCATTACGCAAGTTATCCCAACAATCTGATATTAAATACTCATCGTAAAATTCTTCATGAATTTAAATTAAAACCTTACCGCGTTACAACTGTGCAACAACTGAAGGAGACAGACAAACCGAACGACTTCATTATTGAGACTGGCTTCTCAAAAACATTGTTGGTGGACAGATAGACTCGATGTCGTATTTCATGTCAGAAGAGGCATGGTTTTTTATTTATCCGGCCATGTTAATTCGGAGAACATGAAATGAAGGTGAACATTCAACGAGAAATCAACACATTTGACAACAACATTTTGCGTCAGACGACTCTCAATTTGATCAGTCGAGCAAAAAAGTGCATCGATATCCAGGGTGGTCATTTTTAATATCTTTTTTAACAATAAGATAAATAAATGCAACATTTAAATAATTTTTTATGTTTTTCTATTTATTTTATCCGTATCATTCATAAAATTTGATTCCAACATAACCTATCGAAGTTATGGGTTCGGTTTTATGTTGCACACCTGTATTATAATGGTCTATATATTCGTACTATCTAACTTTTACGTTTTTCTTTATTTTTCATAGTTTTCTTTTTGATAAATGTATTATATTAAAGCTTAGATGTCGTTTATCCGCATTTCTTTCCCAAAGTAGATTTTCTTCCCAGGCATGAACTTCAGTCTTCAATGGAAGTTTGAATGGTTTTAAATGATGAATGGATGACACCATTCATTGAAACTATTCTCTTTTTTTACCATAAATCAACTTACTTGATTTATAGCTCTTCTGATAATTTATAGTAAAACTGTAAAAACAAATTTTACAATAGATATACAAATAAAAAGCTTTATAAATACTTTGTTTAACTTTTACAACTGTTTTTCGACAATCAGACAAATCTATTTCAAACTCATAGGAAGGAGGAAAAAGTACATTTACTTTTGTTTGTTCAAATTATGTAATTGCAGTAATTTGTCAACTATTTCATTTGTCTAATATAATGTTCATCTGAACAAAAAAAAAATCAATTTTTTATGAGGAAGGAGTAGAATACAAGTGATCTATTAACAAAAACATTTTCTTTTATACATATTTGTAAAAACAACGAAAAACAATGGTTTTTTTATTAAAAAAAAAAGAAGATATTTTAGACACTTTTTAAGTATTAAATCAATATTGTATTGTAAAAACTTTATCAAAACCTTTTTTCATAAAAATCTCATCGTAAATATCCAATAGGTTTTAAAAGCTGTTAGAAAAATCAGAATTTTACTTTTTGTAAAATTAAAAAAATAAACTGATGTGGACACCGCATAACTTCCTAGTACGCCTATTAAATTACAAATACACATTCTTTTAAAATGAAAAGTACATAAAATTTTATTTCATTAATAACTTTTCGTATTTTTTTATTTTTATTGTTATTATTGAATTATTATTTATTGTAAAACTTTTTTTTACCATCAGAAGTTAATAATTATTAATAAATCAATATAATTAAATTAAAAAAAAGGAGAAAAAGTCTGATTCGAACCGATGTGCCTTCCCCTTGTACGATCCAAATATTTCAATAATTAAAATTTATTTGGCTGTAACTCTGAAACCAATGAAAATAACTACCGCTTATGATATATCGTTGAAAACTCTCAATCAGGGCTTATTACTGCAGTTAACAAAAAGTCCAAAATCTAAACTTTTTGGATTTTGGGCTTTTTTGGACACGTTTGGTTCAGTCGATTGCAATCAAAAGGGGAGGTGCACAACTAAATATTACAACAGTCCTAAATCCAAGATTTCAAAATCCTACGGCTAATCGTTTTTGAGTTATGCGAGATACAGACGTCACGCCGAAACTAGTCAAAATGGATTTAGAGATGGTCAAAATGAATATTTCCGTTTAAATCTGAAAACCAAAATTTTTCGCGATCGCAATACTTCCTTTACTTCGTACAAGAAAGTAATATAAGAAAAAAGCTGACAACACAGTTGCAGGACTTTCTCGGAACGCAGCTGTGGAATAACTGTATGTTATTTCTGATACACGGCTTACACAGACATCTTAATTTGAAATATTTATCATTTTATTTCAATATAATATTTTTTTGTTTATTTAATTCAATGATTCTAACTGAATTTCGCGCGCACAACATATTTAATTCGCACGAGTGTGGCGGTACTAGCGGTGATGGTCGGCACTAACGAAACTGATATAATTTCACAACTTACATAGAACAAATTTCGCATGTGCAGTTGGCAAACTGGTGAAGTCGCGAGGCTTAACGCATCAGACAGCGAGTCGATCAGGGATCGAGTTCGAGACGCAGCCAAACGGAGTTATTTTTGTACACTTTAAATATTATTAATTTATTTAATTCTACCACTCACCTCTGACGTCACAACATAGCAAGCGAGTACAACAGCATTTTTTGGAGTGGGGTACGACTTGAAAAACGTTTTTTGCAAATATTGTTATTTTTTAATTGTTAACAAATGTCCCTAAGAAAAATATGACCTTAATTAAGTGAAATCTTGATATAGTAAGAAGACCTTGCTCTACAGCCTCAAACCCTTGATATTTTAAAATGAGAATTTAATGTTATCATTGCACCATATATAGAAATAATCTGACCAAGTTTGGTCAAAATCGGTCCAATAGTTCTGGAGATATAACGTGATTTAGAGGCCAACACCGAACACACGTTCATAGTAACACTAATATCCAAAAAATTTCAATCTGATTTCTTGTGTTCCTTAAGTATCAAAATGTCAAGATCTGGAGAAAACCGCATTTACCCAAATTAGGCCGATAACAATACTTTTCCCTTCTAGAGCTATAGTCCTATCTAGACGGGAAAGTAAAAATAAGAGAAAAAGAAGAGCGTATTGTATTATTTAGACTGTCCTAATCGAGTTAGTAGTGTTCTTTACACGAGAAAAGTCTTAATGGATTGAAGTTACAACGAACGGCTTTTTTAAAACTTTTAAAGAAACAATTTCGACAGGGAAAAATTCAGCCGACGAATCGGGAGAACTTATATTTTAAAATGCCTACTATATTTAATGAAATTATTAAATATAAATAGTCATACATTTTCTAATGATCCAGCCATTCCCATTTTTACTTCCTTGTACGAAGTAAAGGAATTATTCGTGAAAAATTTTGGTTTTCAGATTTTAACGAAAATATCCATTTTGACCATCCCTGATCCATTTTCATTTGTTTCGGCATGACGTCTGTACG
This sequence comes from Lycorma delicatula, assembly GCF_047948215.1. Classification (NCBI taxonomy): domain Eukaryota; kingdom Metazoa; phylum Arthropoda; class Insecta; order Hemiptera; family Fulgoridae; genus Lycorma; species Lycorma delicatula. The sequence goes on from NC_134457.1 coordinate 18,007,556, forward strand.
TACGTACGTATCTCGCATAACTCAAAAACGATTAGCCGTAGAATGTAACATTTTGGATTTAGGACTGTTGTAACATCTAGTTGGGCACCTCTCCTTTTGATTGCAACCGACTATACCAAGAGCGTCCAAAAAAGCCCAAACTAAAAAAAAAAAAAAATAGGATTTTGAACTTTCTCTTAACTGCAGTAATAAGCCCTTCAACGATGTATCATAAGTGGTACTTATTTTCATTGATTCCAGAGTTACAGCCAAATAAAATTTTAATTAATGAAATATTTGGATCTTACAAGGAAAGGCACATCGGTTCGAATCAGACTTCATCTTGTTTTTATTTTAACTTTTTTTTAATTTAAATATATTGATTTAATAATTTGATTGTAAAAAAGTTTTAAAATAAATAATAATTTAATCATAACAATAAAAAAATCAGAAGTTAGTGAAACAAATTTGTTTATACTTTTAAAAATGTGTATATGTAATTTAATAGGCATTATTACAAATGTGTATATGTAATAGATTTGGTGAAACATCTGATTATTTAATATTAATTGAAAATTATAATTTGGAATCGTATTATTTTTGGATTTTTTAGTTTAATTTTATTTAATTATTCTGGCATTTCTGTTTAATTTTATCTACATTAAAGTTAAATACGGAGTGACTGAAAAGTAGACCGTCACAAGAACAACAAATACACTGAGGTATACATGCCCAATCTTTAGTAAATTGCCAAAAATTCTTATCTTTTAATTCATTACTCCTCTGATATTGTCGGACAATATTCTCCCTAAGTCGGAGTCGATCATCATTTCGCTTATTTGTTTTTTGTTGTCAATCATTTAATCGCTGTTTGGTTTGATATAATTATTCTGATCTTAATTTGTGTTCACGTTCTCTAGTTTTCAAATTTACTCTCTCTTTATATTCATCATCCTCTCTTAATCTTTTTATTCTTTCCTTGGTCTTAACGATTTCTTCCTCTTTATATTTAACATCTTCTCGTAATGTTTTTATTCTTTCTTTGTTTGCAACATTTTCTGATCTAGTAATACGAGTAATAAAGGCACTTTTCCTCTATCCTAATATTTCATGTAAGATTGTTGAATTAATAATTTTATAAATATTTGATGTTAATAAAAACCAATATTTCAGCAATTGTGTAACTGTCCACTTTATTAAAAAATTGGAAGATCGTATCTTACTTTCATATGAAATAAGTTTAAATGAAGTGCAGGAAAAAATGTGCACGTATAATTTAATAGGCGAATAAGGAAGTCATGTGTTACCAATATCAGATTTTTTCATTACATTCCTCATCGCAGACTGTTCGGGAGAGCGGCCGTATCCGAAGACGACCATCTCCGGGACATCTGCCGAGAGGACCGTACTCCACCGGGTATAAGAAAACGGCCTCATGCTGTATTAGACGAACCACCGTGAAGAGGCGGTACGGGAGTCAAAAAATGACAAACCAGGCTTAGGAGCCTCTATATAGCGCAACCTATAAATGGAAACCGCACGAAAATTCAGGCCGCGACAATGACCGTTTTCGCAATTAGATTTTGTTAAAACTATAAAAAGCTAGACAACACCCCACACCGTCCCACGAAGAAACCACAATTTCATTTAGTCAGCATATGCGACTCCCTGCCGAGAACAGGACGCATTTCTCCCTCTAAATAACTAGAGCTCCGATAGGCGCACTCCTGTTAGCCCATAGGTGCTGGTACCGAAAGTACTTCAGCGGATGGACTGAAGGGAAATCACGCCAGGATTACTAGCCTCAAAAGCTTAGTCTATCACGGTCAGAACCGGTAAATAAATTATACCGTGGTCCATACGGATAGGATCGCAAATTACCAAATCCGTCCATAAATAAAACTTAAAATTTATAACCGCCACTAAATAACCGATGAAATCCGCCCGGTAATAGAAGGATACAGCAGCAAGGGACATTGTCCAGGCTCTGCGATCTGTAGGGAGAAATATTGAAACTCCCGCCATTCTTGCGTTCCGTTCCCCATATTCCTCAACAGTTTATAATCGATGTAGGTAGTAATATAATCGATGTAAGTAATCAATACAATTTGTAATCGAGGTAAAAAACACAGTAACCACTCACTTGCAGTAGTTTGTTTTTCTTATTTGTTTTTGGGGTTTTTATTTTGATTAATAGTTTGAGTTTAGATTTAATTGTAATTTTTTGAATTCTAATTTTTTTAAATTAATAACACATATTTATTCCATAGTTCATAATTCTCAAAAGGAATAAATATGCAAAATATTTACGTGAAAAATTATTTTCCTTATTTTTTTCATCGCTGTTACCAATCAAGTTTACTCCGTAGTGGTTTTCCTGCATCATAATAATAGATTCCATTAAGAAAAAAAACTTGGATCTCCTCGTCCTGTTTCTTTTATGAATCATTTTAAGGAGTATTAAATGAGAATTCTAAATTCGATGGAATTTTCCACTAACTTTTCTTAAATTTGATTATTAAAATACACACACAATAACATATTTTATTTTTAATTTCAAATAAATATTAACATTTCTCTGTAAAATATGAATTAAAATTATTATATATTATTAATAAATGTTCAAATCGAGTGACAAGTATATATTTTTTTTCTATACAATATTATTAAATATTTAAATTACGGTAATTATTTTCAACATTAAAATCAATTTTATAATAATAATGTATAATCTACAAACAACAAATTACTAAGTATGTAATTTTAGAAAAGATAAACCTAATTAACAATTAAAAGGTTAAAAAAAATGTTCAGTTTATCTTTAAAAATTAAAAGTAAAGTAATTAAACATATAAAAAAACATGCTATTTAAATTTAACAAATTAAAATATTATGTTTCAAAAATGAAATAATGACGTGTTAATTTATTAACAGTTAAGATAGATATAAATTTAACATAAAATTAATTTTAACGACCGTTAATTGAACATAACTATAATAAACATAGATGAACTGTAACTGTTCTATATTTTTTAAAAGTGATTAAATTCCAATAATTTACGCTATTAAAAATATTTTTTTTCACGAAACAAAAATCAGTTTTTATGGTTTCTGTAATAAAAAAATTTGATGTAGACATCACAAGACTTCCTTGTACGCCTATTAAATTGCATATGCATAGTTTTCGTTTGCATTTCATTTAAACTTATTTCATTTGAAAGTGAGATACGATCCTCCAATTCTTTAATAAAGAGTTTTTTTATTATTGAATTATTTATTTTTACAATCAGAGGTTAATAATAATTAATAAATCATTATATTTATATACAAAAAAAAGTAAAAAAAAAAAGAAAAAGAGATCTGAATAAGTCTGTTTCGAACCGATGTGCCTTCGCCTTGTAAGATCCAAATATTTCATTAATTAAAATTCTATTTGGCTATAACTGTGGAACCAATGAAAATAAGTACCACTTATGATATATCGTTGAAAATTTCTCAATGAGGGCTTACTACTGCAGTTAAAAAAAAGTACAAAATTCATATTGTTTGGGTTTTGGGCTTTTGTGGACAATTTTAATCCAGTTGATTGCAATCCAGTGGGGAGATCCACAGCTAGATGTTATAATGTTATAACAGTTGTAAATCCAAAATTTCAACATCCTACGGCTAATCGTTTTTGAGTTATGCAAGATACAGACGCCACGACGAAAATAGTCAAAATGGATTCAGGGATGATCAAAACGTTGAAATTACTTTCTTCACTTCTTACAAGGAAGTAAAAAAGAGGTAGGTTGGTTGTATTAAATGTACATCCGCAAGTATTTATAATAACATTTTTTTTATTCTTTTGTAGATTTAAATAAACGCAGAGAAGTTATGAAAAATTAAAAAACCGATATTTTTAAACTTTGATCGGCTCCCCCACCTCCAATATTGCCTCCAAAATACTTTTTCGGGTCGCTTACATTACTATGCCTAGGAAGATTAAAAAAAATTCGGTTAAAAAGTATACAATAAATAAAAATATATATATATTTTTTGATTTTGGGGAAAGGGATGAATTTTGGGGCAGAATTTTTAAAAAACGGTAAAATAAACAAGCAGGCATGTACTGAGCTTACAATAAAAATGACATTATGTTTGAAAAATTTTGAGAGAATTGACTTTCAAAAAACTATTTACCCAACCTTCTTTGGGGAGATATTTTCCCCAAAGTATTACCAACAAATTGCCCTGTATACACGAATTTCTGAACTATATTTCATCAAAATCGGTTTATCAAAAGTTATCAAGCTTCAAACAGGTCAATGCACGTACACATACGTATATAAATACTTATACATAAAATATATTTTATATACATTTGTATATGTTACAGTGAAAGACCGGTATCTGACAAATGTCGAACAAATTCACTGTATTCAGCATGAACTGATAATGAAAGTTAAATAAAAATATTTTTATAAAAAAATTAAATAAAGGGCAAACCATCTGACCATCTATTTGTATCTTTATCGTTTATCCATGCAGTTAACGTATTCTGTATATCCTGATTGGCCCTTTCAATTTATAAAATGTTGAAAATTTGATTTTTAAACAGAAATTTTTTTATAAATGCGGTGAATTTGATTAATCACCTCCAATGTAGGACAATAGCATATATAATTTGTATATACGAGGTGTGTGAGAAAAGTAACGAGATTGGTAACACTGCGAGCGATCTGGCAACGCTGTGTCAACCGGTCTGTGCTAGACCGGTTTGTTCAACCCTTCCACATATTCAGTACGAGTTTCAACTCCGTTCAGCCAAAACATTATTTTTTTACAGCGCTGTCAGTGAAGTTGTGTTTTTGTTGTGTGTTATGAAAATGGAGCATCGTAATTTCGAGCAACGTTATGCAATCAAGTTTTGTGTTAAACTTGGGAAATCCGCGAGTATGACCTTTGAAAAGTTGAAACAAGCCTATGGGGAACATTGCTTATCAAAAGCACAAGTTTTCCGCTGGCACAAATCACTTTTGGAAGGCCGAGAACACGTTGAAGATCAACCTCGCTCAGGAAGACCTTCAACTTCAAAATCTGACGAAAACGTTGGGCGTGTGGGGGTTTTTGAGAGATCAGACCGTCGTTTAACAATAGGATGAGGAGTGAACAGTTAAATTTAAACACTTTCACCGTACATCAAATTTTGACAGACGATTTGGACATGCGAAAGATTTGTGCGAAATCGGTGCCGAAAAACCACACAACGGAACAGAAGGCCAATCGTGTACGTTGATCTTCTTGAGAGGATTGATAATGACCAAGAATTCTTCAATCGTGTGATCAACAGGTGATGAATTCTGGATATTTGAGTACGATCCTGAAACAAAGCGGCAAAGCGAAGAGTGGTACACTCCGTCATTTCCTCGACCGAAAAAATGTCGAATGAGCAAATCAAAGATCAAAACCGTGCTGATTTGCTTTTTTGACAGTAGGGATATCGTGCATAAAGAATTTGTTCCTCCAGGACGACGAACTGTCAACCAAGTGTTTTACAAAGGTGTCCTTGAGAGGCTCAGGAAAATAGTGATTCCCGTGAGACCAGACATCGCAGATAAGTGGATGCTTCATCATGACAATGCCCCTTGTCACACGGCCATTTCCATCACGGAATATTTTACCTCAAAATGCATTCCTACGGTTCCTCAACCCCCCTCCACCATTCACCTAATTTAAGTCCTTGTGACTTTTTCCTTTTCCCGAAATTGAAACATGTCTTAAAAGGACGTCATTTTGGAACTCTGGAGAACATTCAAAAGACTGCGACCGACCAGTTAAAAGCCCTACCAGTTGAAGCTTTCCAGCGCTGTTACCAGGAGTGGGTACAATGACTCCGCCGGTGTATAGCTGCCCAAGGGAACTACTTTGAAGGGAATAATATTGTTGTTTGAAAAAAATAAAAACTTTGGTAAGTAAAAAGTCACATTACTTTTCTCACACACCTGTTATAAAGTTAATTAGACGAGGTTAGCGAGCGTAGGTTATGTTTGGCTTAAATTTAAACTTCCTTTTTTTTACGAGGGTTTCTCATAATCTACTTTACCTTAGAGAATGGTATCGGATGAATTTTTAAATTCTAGTTATCGTTTCGATCCCCATCCGAACTTATCTGTTTTTGTTGACATATATCGGTGAAGGTCCGAATAAGCAAATATTTCACTCTTTCACCGACGTATTTGGTATGTGTCGACATTTACCGAAGAATATTGACATTCTCTTATTTCGATCTTCCATAGTAACATATACATTTCTAAAATAACAGATAGTGATTCATTCATATTCAACACCTACCAAAAACTACTGATAATAATTTTATGAAAATTTGTATAAAAATTCTCACAAAGTGAACACACTAAGAAATATATATATATTTTTTTTTTAATTTCGAATTTACGGAGTTGAAATGAGTAACATTAAAATTTACTATTTTATTTAATTTCTCGGAAACAAATCAAGATACCAACTTGATTTTTGGTTGTGTAGTATTTTTGTGAATGATTAAAAACAATTTTCTAGATTTTTTTTTAATTCCGATTTTAAAGGGTTAAAATAGATTTTTGAATTTTTTTTAAACCCGGCTATTTTTCTTAATTTCTAGGTAAAATAAATGAAGATATCAACTTGATTTTTGGTGTGTTTAATCTTCATGTAAATATTTAAAAACAAATTTCTTGTTTTTTTTAAAATTCGACTTGAAAGGGGTGAAAAAAGGTAAAACGTTCCTGAACAATGATTTCCTCATTTTCCACTGTACTAAACGAGATATTCGGTAGGTTTGACTCGCAGATACTGTTAAATATCTAAAAACAATTGTCTCGTTTTTTTTTTAATTTCGAAGTTTTAAGGGGTGCGACAGTGTATAGAGCAGCGGCTTAACCAACACAGCCAATGCCAGTGTTACTGTATATGCGATGCGACTGGCTGCATCTACTTCCGGTTACTTGATTAAACAATAAAAAATGAAAAAAGATTGACCGCGACGGGAAACGCCGATAACCATATAGAGCGGGCGAAGCCGCGACGGGGATGCTAATGTGTGTGTGTGTGTGCGTGCACGCGCGCACGTCTCTCTCACTCACTCTCTCTCTCCGCGCGCGCGCGCGTGTGTGTAATGGAAATAAAAATATATAAATTTATGGCCACCTAAGGAAGCCCGCATTTATGTTCCATTCCCTTTCGTTTTTCCAAGTAACTTTCAGATGAAAACCGCAATTGATTCTCGTAAGCTCTCTAACTACTTTGATACGTTCAGCTTCGTACCTGAGGCGGACATATAAGGCATGGCGCAAATCATCAATGGCTCTCCCTACATTCCAAACATAAGCCTGAATTAATCAAACCAAATTTGGCCAACCTATCTCGATAACCACCATGTTCAGAAAGTAACGGTGTAACATGCCGATTGGGGGAAATCTACCTTGGTATCTGTACACTTCTTACAACAGGAGAAATATCATACGTGTAACGACAATCGGGCGATTCAATCCAGCAGATTTGCCAAAATGGAAACCTTGGTCCTCTTTTTCGTTTATGCGCTCAGAGGTAATTGGTTTGGGTGGCATTTCTCCTGCCACCACCCCATTCGCCCGCCCTAAAGCATAAGACCGAATGTCTGTGCCACAAACGGCTACTAAGCCTCAAAACAGTTAAACGACTAGTCCTAACTAGCTCCTGGAGCTAACCTAATTGCGTGGTGCCACACACCACTCGCTTTGTGTCCCACCGCTCACTTGTCATATATTACTAAATATAATAGCTTATTTTTCTAGATATCCCATCCACGTAAGAGTGTTATTCATAATTTTTTAAACTCGACATTTTTTCCGGGCGCATTTCCTTCCGGTTTTGGTCACACATAATTTCGTGTTCGGGTTTTTTGTTCAAATTTTGCAAGAATTATAGAGAAAGTTTATACAGTTATTTATATAAATAATAAAACACTTATGATAGAATAATTTAAGTAATTTACATTAATTATAGCCTAAAGATTACATTCATAGTTTGTTTTTTGTTTCATAAAAGATAATGTTGTAAAACTAAGATGAAGAATTGTAATAGGGAATCCCGTTTTATGATTGCTGAAACGAAGGTCGTTTAATGACGTCATTTACTACAAATACTACTACTGTGAATTTTATGTACAAATATTAAAATTTCTTAGTACATTTGTAAACAAGATTTTATTCGAAAAAAAATTAAACAAAATTAGTGTTTCAAAATTTTAAGACATTTCAAATACTTCTTAACTAATATGTCACGAATAATTAATGAAATTAATTATAGTTTAAAGATTAATAATTAATAATAATAAACAACAAAAAGATATTATTGCTGTATTAATACAATCTTATATGAGACCTTTTTTTTTATATTAAGGTCAGTCTCTCGACTTTTTGTTATGTATTATTGTAGATAAAAATCTGTTTTGTTAATGAATGTTATATAACAGTTATTTTATTATATAAATAAAAATTCTCGATTTTAATTAACAAAAAACAGACGTAATTCATGATATAACATTAGACAATATTTTTACATTAACATCGTCGTAATTGCACAAATAGAACCAAACTGAAATTCAGTAGATATTGATGTTTATGTACTCATAATTAAAGAAAAAGCTTTATATTTATATTCCATGATTTTAAGTCAGATTCCTTTTTTTTTTACTTCCGTATACAAAGTACTAGCAGTATTGTAATCGCGAAAAATTTTGGTTTCCATATTTGAACGGAAATATCCATTTTGACCTTCCCTGAATCCATTTTGACTACTTTCGGCGTGACGTTTGTACGTACGTATCTCGCATAACTCAAAAACGATTAGCAATAGAATGTTGAAATTTTGTATTTAGGACTGTTGTCAACATCTAATTGTGCACCTCCCCTTTTGATTGCAATCGACTGAACCAAAAGTGTCCAAAAAAGCCCAAAATTTGGATTTTTACTTTCACTGGTTCCAGAATTATTAACAAATAAAATTTTAATTAATGAAATATTTGCATCTTTTGGGAAGGTACATCGGTTCGGCCGAGTTCATTTCTTTTTTTAACTTTTTTTTTTAAATTTAAATATATTGATTTATTAATAATTATTAACCTCTAATTGAAAAAAAAACTTTTACAATAAATAATTCAATAATAAAAATATGAAAATATATCAGAAGTTAGTAATGAAATAAAATTTTACGTACTTTTCATTTAAAAAAAATATTTAATAGTCGTGGAAGTCATGTGGTGTCCACATCAGATTTTTTTTGTTCGTCTCGACTACTAAAAATCAGGTTTGCATAATAATTTGGAACTTCTTTTGTTTTCCCAATATTTTTTTTCATTTTTTCACTCTGGTGAAAATGTTTTTTCCATTCTTCCTCGGTTCACTTTCTCCCTAACTCCTCTTATCCTTCTTCTCTGGAAACTTAGATTCGTTGATTAATTTTCTAAATTGGTGTCTGCTCAGACAGGTTTCTTTGGAGATTTTTAAAGTTTTAAGATCGTTTTTTACTTCTTTAAACCTGATAGTTTTACTAGTTCTACTGTTATAAAAGTTAAATATTTATTTTGTTAATCTGTTTTCGCTCATTTTTTAATAAATGCCATTAAAATTGTAATCTTTTTCTTCGGATGGTGTATTTTATTTTTTCTGTATTTTTATAAATTTCTGTTTCACTTTTTAGTTTATATATTTCGTCCTGGTAATCGGGTCCATATATGTTTCTAAAAATTTATTTTTCTATTTTAAAAAGGTCTTTATCCGAGAAATTTTGCAGCATTTAGCGCCAAACAACGCTTCCTGAAGAATTACTCTTTTGTAATGTCGGAGTTTAGCGTTATTCTTAAGCGATTTTTTATTATATAAATTTCGTGTTAGGTTGAACGCTAGTTCTGGCCCCTTATTATGGTTACTGGTGTACGATGGGGTTCTTAACCTTCCCATGCCGATAGATACTCAATTAGTGGCGTATACCGACGATCTCATAGCCTTGGTGAGTGGCAGGACAAAAGCAGATATACAGGAACGCGGCAATTTGGCGTTAACTAGTATTAGTAACTGGATGGTTAATCAAGGGCTGGAGCTTGCTCCACAGAAATGTATGTCCACCACTCTAACGGAGAGAAGACGTATTGGCGGAAATCACCAGAGACTGGGTAACCAATCGTTGCAATTCCGTGAAAAACATTAAATATTTGGGTGTCAAGATTGATAAATCCTGTAAGTTTACGCAACACCTTCTTGACTCTTGCGCGAGATCTGAGAAGACGTTTAAGTCGTTGAACATGCTGCTTTCCACTCAATCTGCTTCGAGAGCTTCCAAGAGAAGATTAATAGTGTATACAGTTATGTCTTCTGTTCTGTATGCTGCACCGATTTGGGGCGCCCGCCATAGATGTTAAAAGAAATTTAACTCGCCTTCAAAGTTTACATCGCCGTACGTTGTTGGCCGTGATATGTGGATATCGGACCGTTTCATATGACGCAGCCTGTTTGATAACTTCACCCCGCCAATTGAACTGCAAGTGAAAGAACGAATGAAGCGATATGAAGGTATGGGGAAACATAATGCGATAGAGGCTGCGAGAAATTTCTGGAAAATGAAATGGATGACAGGTGGAGGTTCTAATTGGATAACGCGGCTAATTACAGACATAGATCTTTGGCTAAATAGGGGTCATGGCGAATTTATTCATGACACAAATATTAACAGGTTATGGGACTTTAGAGTATTGTTTGCATAGGCTCGGCAGACGTATTTACCCCTGCTTCATGTATTGTGTAGTAGGGTGGATGCTGCGCAACATACAATCTTCGAGTGTGAGGAATAGGGCGTTTTACGTAGGCAGGCTGGCCTGGATGGGCTCCAGCCAGAGAATTTAATACGTTTTATTTTGACATCAGATGAAAATTGGAAGGCTTTTAATTCGTTTCCCACTAAGGTGCTACGCAACAAAATCGAGGAGGGGCGCCGGCGTGGATTTTAGAATTAGGGAAGGGCGCAGAGCCACGGTCGTGAGGGCCGGCATGCCGAGGTGTGTCGGTTACGATGATCGATCGGGGTCCTTAAGCTGAGATGAGGCAAAATAAAAGACCCAGACCCGGCTGCGGGTTGGGTGGCCGGGGGCGACTTGGTCAAGCTCGGTTCTCCCTGCTCAGTGGTTAGAGGCGTGAGGCATTAAAAAGTATAGACCGAGACCCGGTCTCCGAGGAGGAGCCTGGGAACGACATAGTCGGGTCCGGTACACCTCTTCTTCGAGATTAGAGGCAGGCGATAAAAAAGATCCACCGGAAGGGAGGGAGCTGAACTGCCACCACGATAGGTGGAGAGGCCCTCTTAGAGTTGAAGGACGCTCTCCTGGGCTGAGCTTTACTTGATTGTATATCCGGCCCAGGGGAGTAAGGGATAATGAAAAAAAAGAAAAAAAAAAGATTTAACGCTAACGCTATTTTTTGAGTTCGCTCTTTTACCATACGATAGAAATAAAACAAGAAAAAATTGCTTGATGAAATTTGAAAAAACTTCACTCAACATTTTAAATACGAAAGATGACTGAAATATAATAGACAATCGCTTATAAGTCGCAAATAAAAAAGAAATGGCCAAATGAAATAAATACGGCATAAAGGTATATTTTATTTGCTTGAAAACCTTACATTTATTTTCCACGTAGTCAGTATTTATAGCTATACATTTCTTCCAACGGTGAACCAGTTTTCTTATTCCACCAATGTATAATGTGTCGGTTTTTTTTTTTTGATCCACAGCCTCACTGAATCCATCATTTCATCATCCTTGATGACAGAATACTTTTAATATCCCTGTTTAATTGTGGAAAGAAATGAAAATCGTTTTGAGAAAAATCTAAAGAGTATGAAATTTATGGAATAGGTTCAAATTACAGTTTCACAAAAACCTTCCCAAGAAAATCCCGGCCGCAGTACAAAAGGGTAATCAAATCTACTTGAAACTCGACACATGTAGATTTTTGGGGTTGCTGATTACGAATTTGAATTTAATTTTTCTGTTGAATTGTTAATTCGCGAAATCAGCAGAAAAGTTTTTGTAAATTCCATTAAAAAATTATTCGAACAGTTAGAAACTAGGTACCTATAGATTTTTTGTGTCCTTATTACGAACTTGATATTGATTTTTTGATTTATGATAAATATTATAGATATTTTATAAAAATATAATTAAAGTCCCGTAAGTAAAGATGAATTTTAAGCACCAACAATGACAATTAACATCAAATTATTATTTTTTAAATCTACATACATACATATACTTCTTTGTAAATTTTATTATGTTACAATGAATAACAAATATCAACGTGATTTCATGTAATAACGCATAATGTTCTATAAATCCACCATCTAACGTAGCAGTTTTCGTAAAAAACTGTAAATTTCATATTTCAAAATGTGTACGATCGATATAGATCTGAAATTCATTCAACAACTGTCTTCATTGTTCAATTTTTTCAAAATTAAGTGTAATTTTTCGTTTGAATTAATTATAATATACAGAGTGAGGAACATAAAACCGAACTCATAACGTAAACGCTGCAGAATCAGTGGATTATGTTGGAATGAAATTTTATGAATGATACGGATAAATTAAATAAGAAAAAAACATAAAACATAATTTAAATATTGCATTTATTTACCTTATTGTTAAAGATGTTCAAAATGACAACCCAGGGCATCGATGCACTTTTGGCTCGACTGATCATAGTCAGAGTAGTCTGACGCAAAACGTTATTGTCAATTGAATTGATTTCTCGTTAAATGTTCACCTTCAGTTCATCAATATTATGAGTCTCATAGATACTCTTTCCATTAAGTAACCCCAAAGGAAAAAATCTCAAGTAGACAACTCTGGGGAACGTGGAGACCACCGTCCTCTGCTGACAGCTCGTTAATTTTTGAATGCTGCACGAACGCGATTCAGTGAAACGTTTGATGTATGACACGTTACTCCGTCCTGGAAGAAGCTGTATTCTTTTTCATTATCAGTTAATTGCGCATAAAATTCTTTGAAAATTGTGAGATAAACTTGTGTATTGACAGTCTGGTCAAAATATATTGGTCCCACTATACGATTACCGGAAACGGCACAACAAACACCAATTTTCTAATCATGAAGTGGACGTTCGAATATCTCGTGAGGATTCCTCGCCATCGAATCCTTGATATTCTGCGAATTAACATGGCCGGGCAAATGAAACCATGCCTCGTCTGACATGAAATACGACATCGGGTCTATTTGTCCACCAACAATGTTTTCTAGAAGTTGCAATAATCAAGTCGTTTCGGTTTGCCTGTCTCCTTCAATTGTTGCACAGTTGTATCGCGGTACGGTTTTAATTTCATTCAATACATGAAGAATTTTACAAGATGTATATTTAACACCAGATTGTTGGGATATTGATTTTTTTGGACCAGCAGTAATTCTTTCAGTAACGGCAATGGCCTGTGGAGTCGTAATGGAAGGTTGCATATTTCGTTTTGCATTTGAAATCGAACCTGTTTACGCCATTTTTTAACTAAATAGTGTATGTTACTTTTCGCTGGGATACATTCGGAGATTTTTCTAGGAATACTCGACGTGATTCTTCAAACGATCCAGAACGAATATAGGCTTCAACTATAGCTATCCTCTTCTGGATTGAATAAGGTATTTTAAACAAACACAACTGTACTCACAATAATGCACTGACACGTAACCACCTGACAAACGGTAGCAACAGTCAGTAGTAACATATACATCCACAAGTCGCGCTAGTTGTGCGAGAGTCTTTCATAAATAGTTTTGGGTAGCTGTTTCATTATGGGTTCGGCTTTATGTTGTTTACTCTGTATAATTCGGTAGAAACCGTTTCCGTCTTTCTTGCACTCATTGCGCTCATATAACAAGTATCGAGTCTACGTTTCAAAGTTGAACTAAATCATCCTTGTTTTTTTACTAACACTAAAGTTATAATTACATGAAATATATCTTATTTGAGTAATACATCAATTCGACTATAAAAATTTCAGAGTTAAAATAAAATACAGCGAGATAAAAATGATGCGCACGCGTGCGCATCATTTTTAATTTCAAATTACGTATTCAGTGTTTGTACACGTACTGAACATACGTCAATTTTAATACTTTGGTTGATTGCGAAGTGAAGGCAGCTGGACTCGGCTGGATGAAGTTTTTATATTTTTTTTTTAGTTATTTTCGTTCTTAATTTTGAATAATGTTTTCCAAGCGTAAAGTTCTTCTGGTAAAATTATTGTTCTGTAGAGTCGCATTTTCATATTTGTTGCCGAAAATTTTTTCATTCTACGCGTATGTTGATTTTGTTAACATTTGAGCGTTTCTCATTTTTGCCGCTCTATTGTTCCAGGTTGGATTTTATTTTAATCTATCTGTAATTGCGCCCAAATATTTAAATTTCTTATTAATTTTATTTCTTTGTTATTAATTTTTATTAATAATTAATAATTCTCTTTTTCTTTTGTCTGTAACTCTTTTAATTTGTATTATTAATAGCTGGGAAAATCATATAATACTTTCTTTTTTTTTCCCATACCTAGGAGGGTGGACCAGCTAATGCATTGCACACCCTCAGAGGTTGTCTTTACCTCTAGCCTACCGGGACCCCGCGGGACCCGGCTATGCTGTTCCCCGCGGGGGTCGTCCACCCAGTAGGCCGTGACTGCGTCTTTTATATGCCTGCCTCTAACCGTAACCTCTCCGTAGGAAGGGGTCCAGCCGAGTCTCGGTCTTTTTTTTATTACCCACGAACTCAGGGGGTCCCCGGTCAGTCATCAAGAGTGGTCCACCTCAGCGAACCACCCTCATGAGCAGAGCTGCCTCTGTAAGACCCTATTTCCAGGTTGCCCCGTTTATAATACTCGTGACTAAGGTTGCTACGGCGTTCCACTCACGATTCCCATCCGGAATGGCCCATGTGTGCCTCAGTTCGTCCCACCGGTGACACAAGTATATCGTGTGTTCCACGGTATCTATTTCTTCACAGTATTGGCAAACCGGTTCGGGCCTTCTGCTAAAGCGGTGGAGGTAAGCAGTGCAATACTTTGCCAGGTTTTATAAATATTATTTTGATATCTAAATCAATAATAAAATCAAGTGGTAAACAAAAATCTCAATTCATAAATGAAATTTCTATATAAAATTCACAAACAAGATTGATTTGATTGTAAAAATATAACCAGATTTTAATAACTAATTAGTAAAATACTTGTCCGTTCATTAAATATCTCTTAAATTTAATTCTTAATAATTCTATATTTTGAATTAATTACTCTGTTCGGTAAGTACAACCTAATTTAAAAAGTAAGTACAATAAATAATTTTGAAATTAAATAAAATTGAAATATTTAAGACTATTTTTGGGTAAACAAAGTATTCTTACAAGCATAATTTTTACAATTTCTGTTAAATATTTATAACTAAAATACCAGTTAAATCTAATGAATAATTTATTACATTTTCACCTCATTTAAATAAAAATGCAAATGTCAACCAAGGGTTTTATTGACGAATAAAATGAAATAGACATTTTATAAACGCTACCAAAGACTTAGTTAGATCTACTTCCTATAACTTTATATATATATATATATATATATATATATATATATATATATATTAATTTTATATATATAAATATATATATATATTTATATATATAAAATTAATATATATATATAATATAAAAGCACATATTTCGGTCTTTCACCGACGTATTTGGAATGAGTCGACATTCACCGGAGAATATTGACATCCGCCAGATAACGATCTTTCAGGGTAACGTGTATATATATATATATATATATACACACGTATATACATATTTATATTAAAATCACTAACCTTGTCTAATTAACGTTACATATAAAAATAATACACGTGTATGTTATTTTCCAAGATTGGAGACGTTTAATCAAATTCACTGCATTCAGCATGGACTAATGGTGAAAACTGAATAAAAATATTTGTATAAAACATTGAACAAACGGCAAACCACCTGATCATTTATTTGTAACGTTATCGTTCATACATGCAGTGAAAATATTCTGTATATCCTGATTTGCCCTCTCAATTTATAAAATGCTGAAAATTTCATTAAATTATTTTTATAATACGGGTGAATTTGATTAATCGCCTCCATTGTTGGAAAATAACATATATAATTTGTATATTTAACGTTAGTTAGACGAGGTTAGCGAGCGTAGGTTATGTTTGGCTTAAATTTTAACTTCCTTTTTTTACGAGGGTTTCTCGTAATCTATTTACCTTAGAAATTGGTATTGGGTGATTTTTTGTTTAATTTCTAGTTATCGTTTCGACCCCCACTACAGCTTATCTGTGTTTGTCGATGTACACCGAAAAAGTCCGAATAAGCAAATATTTCGGTCTTTCACCGACGTATCTGGTATGTATCGACATTCACCGGCGAATAATGACATTATCTAATTTCGGTCTTTTACGGTAACATATATTTATATATTTAACGCCTCAAAGTAGCAATTATACTTTATATATATATATATATATATATATATATATATATACACACACACACACACACAGAGTGTTTCTAAAATGGTGGGCTACGTATACTTTTTCGAATTCTACATGTAAAACTAAACAAAAAATATCCTGAGGAAAGATACCAATTTCTCCTTCGTTCTTCCCCTGTCCGCCATTTTTTTATTTTTATATAAAAATTTATATCTCAAGTTCGAAATGAAGAATCACGTTAATATTTGGTAAGCGTGTTGGTAATAAGGTTTTAAAATTATCAAAACCTCAGGAGTTCAATACATTCGCAAATAACAAAATAGCGGCCATGTTTATTTTTCAATCCGTTATATCTCCATTTGGCGTTTCATAATGTTCTTTCGAAAATTCATTAACAAAAAACTATTTCACTCATAAAAATAAAAGAAGTACTGTACGAAAGAGTACTTCAAATAGTTTTTTTCACGTATACTAGGCAGTTAGTAAACCATTAGCTCGCTAGGCTTCGACACTAGAGAAAATGACTGCCACGGGAAGCGAGAAGTTGTTTTGTTTGTTAGAATTTCACTTGTCAAAGTCAGTAATTTCTGTGCAACGTGCGTTTCGGTTGAAATTTCATAAGGAGCCATCAATTGACAATTCAATTCGTGCACGTTATAAACAATTCGGTAAAACCGGTTGCTTGTGCAAGCAAAAATCAACCGGTCGTCCATCAACCTCAGAAGTCAATGTCGAACGTGTGCGTGCAAGTTTCATTCGCAGCCCGTCAAAATCGACTGCGGCTGCAGGCAGAGAATTAGGAATTCCGAAAACAACAGTGTGGAGAGTTCTCCACACATAAACGTTTATTATGCAAACCGTGCCGTCTTCAATTAATCTAGCGTCTTTCTGATGGAGATAAAACACGTAGTCTCGATTTTTGTTTACAGTTACAGGAAAAGATATTGTTAGATGAAGGTCTTCTAAACAAGATAATTTTCAGCGATGAAGCTACTTTCCATATTAGCGGCAAAGTAAACCGTCATAACGTGCGAGTTTGGGGAACTGAAAACCCACACGCTTATGTGGAACATATTCGGGATTCTCCAAAAGTAACCTTTTTTTGTGCGATCTCTCGTGAGGCAGTGTACGGGCCGTTTTTTTTTTTATGGAAACGACAGTAACCGGCACGATATACCTGGATATTTTACAATTATGACATATGCCTCAGCTACTCAACGACTTCATTTTCCAGCAAGACGGTTGTCCTGCCCGTTTTCATAACGAGGTTCGACAGTACCTTAACACAACATTACCTCGGCGCTGGAAAGGACGTGCGTCTGAAGAGACCAACACATTATGCTGTGGCCACCAACATCACCAGACTTCACGCCATGTGATTTCTTTCTCTGGGGTTACGTGAAAAATAAGGTGTTTATCCCACCAATGCCCCACGATATCGTTGAGCTAAAGTATCGCATAATCGATGCGATCAACTCTATCGAAGATGACATGTTAGAACGAGTTTGGCAAGAGCTAGACTTTCGTGTTGATGTGTGACGTGTCACCAGAGGAGCATATATTGAACATTTATAGATTTAACAAAAACTGTTTGAGTCCCTGCATCACCTCGTACAACTTTCATTGAGGTAAGTGAAATATTTTTTTTCTACTAGATTTTTATAACTCCTAAGAACATTATGAAACGGCCTTATAAGTTTTATCAAAATATATGTTTTACTAAAATATTAAGCCTTTTATTTTGAACATAATGCCATTTTATTTTTTAAATCGGTTAACAAATAGTCGAGTTATGGGAGAAAATTGAAGTTGTAATTTTGTGTCATAATTATTAGGTCTATTATTGATAGAAAATTATTACTTAATTTGATACTAGTTTACAATGTTAGAATTAACAATAAATAAAAAGAATTAATATTTAATCGAATTGAACGTAAAGTGGAGGATATGAAAACATACACATAATTATATCAATTTTCTACCATAACTCGGGTATATGTTAACCGATTTACAAAATTAAAACGTCGTTTTGTTCAAAATAAAAGGCTTAGTATTTTAGCAAATGACATAAATTTTGATAAAACTAATATTTATGGAGATATAACGGATTGAAAGATAAACATGGCCATTTTGTAATTTTCGGAGGTATTTAAGTTGTAATTTTTTGCTAATCTAGAAACTTTATTATCAAGACGCTTACGAAATATTAATGTGATTCGTCTATCCGAATTGGCTTCGCCGCTCATTGTAGTTAATAACCTTATGATAGCTCTGAGAAGGGCTGTTGACATCGAATGACTTCGACGGCTCGTAATTTATAACCTTGTAGTATAACGGCCCTGAAAAGGGCCGTTATACTACAAGGTTATAGGGTTATAGGTTATAGTATAGGGCCGTTTTTGCGTTAGTTCTGAGAAGAGCTGTTGGGTCTGGAAGGTGGTCTCCGGCGAAGTCGGAGAGTTGCTGCTCGTCCATTGAAATCAGACCGGGCTTCCCTTCAGTGGCAGTTGGGTCCCCACTACAGCGTGGCAGAGGTAGCTCCCAGATCCCGGCAGTGTCGGGTCGGCGTTGGTCGTCTTTCGTGGGCGCGGCCGAGGCGGTTCTCCCCGAGCGATCCTAGGCTGGGCGGGCTCCAGCTGCTGAGTCCGCCGGCCAGGGCGATTGAAGTCCGGCGAGCTGGAGCGGGAAGGTAGCGTCCGCGTCCAGCGGCTCCCTCGGCGGGCCGGCCAGGCCTGCTGCTTCAGCGGGGATGTTGGCATCCGTCGGGAGGTCCCACGTTGAGGCGGCCAGGGAACTTCTGTATTCTTCCATCTTCTTCTTCTTGGTCTTCTCCAGGTGGTGGTCGATGATGAATTGCGTTCACCTGGAATGGAATGGAATGCAAAGTTGGCGGGAGTTTGCAAATTCTCCCTTCCGATTGCAGAGCCTGGACAGTGTCCCTTGCTGCTGGGTGATTCTATCGGTCGTGTTTTTAAAGGTTTACTTTATATGACGGGTTTAATTTTTCAATTTTTGTCTTTATTTTATATTTTGATTTTAAGGACGGATTTAATTGCATTCCAACCGTTGTTAAACCAGCGTTATCGAACCCATTTCATGGGCCGACCGCGGAAAGCTAGGCTTTTGAAAACCTGTCCTCCCGACGTAATTCCCCTTCAGACCGTCCACTGAAGTCCTTTCGGTGCTAACGCTACATAGGCTAGCAGGAATACGCCACAACGGGGCACTAACTATATGGAGGGAGCAATGCGCCCCCTTCTCCGGAGCAGTCGCAATTGCTGATTTAAACTAATTTAATTGTAAGTTTTAAGGGAAATTTTGAGTAGAAGCTCTTCACCACTTCTTTGTTGGCTGCCCTTCAGGACGCATCTCCGCTGGGCTCTTTCTCGGACTCCCGTCCGGGACGTTGGGTCGCGTAGACGGTCTTCTATCTTCTTCTTCTCCTTCCGATGACCTCTTCGTTCTTCTTTGGCCTGCACTTTCCGAGAATTGGCAGTAACCGAAGTTACATGCCATTAACCTTGAAATTCCCGTGGCCCCGAAGGACTGAACGGGGAAAAGTGCAGGTTTCTTCTTTCTTCGTTCTTCTGTTCAGTCAGTGGCCGCTGGGCAGGTGGCTGCTGGGCTCGTTCGCGTTCACCCTCGTGGTGAACGCTTTTTATTGGATCCTGAGAGTGGTGGGGCCGCAACGCCGCTATGGTGGGAGAACTGCGCGATCATCTTCGCGGCGGAAGTGACGGTTTTACCAGCGTGTACGTATATTGTGCTGCAGCTGATATCTGAGCTGCTATCGTTGTTGTCCGCCGATATTAAATTAGACATATATGTGGTAACAAAAAAGACAAAAGTTTTAAAAATACAAGTCTTCTACATATATATAAAGTCTTCATTAAGTATGGTAATTCTTAAATAATTTATCAATCCTTAAACAATAAAAAAAAAAAACACCAAATATAGAAAAATGAAATTAAACAAAATATCCTATATCAAAATTATCTATTTTTCAGTACTAGACCATTACTTAAGATATACTGAAGCCATTTTTAAAACTAATTATAAAAACTATTTAACGGCCGTCATGTTGATTGTAGTAGTATAGCCTTATGTTTTTACGTTAATTTTTTTTTTTTAATTTTCCTTAAAATTGTTTGTTATAATTTATCTATTTCGCTTAAAATTTTTGAGTGTCTCCCCTGAGACCCCTCTGGATGCTTCGAACTGTAGCGATCTCATACCTAAATAAAAATTTACTCCGAGATAAAGCATGTACTAAGTTTCTTTTTTCCATCTTTAACTATTGTTAAAAATTATTATTTAAGTGTTGCTATTGTTTGTTAACACTGATGTATATTCACATATAAGAGTAGCTATAGAAAAAGATTGATGTTTCAATAATCGCCAAATATAACAAATAAATTGATATTTCATTATTTTTAATACATAATAAGTAATATTAATACATTACATACAGAGTGTCCCACGAAGAAACGGTGAGACTTTAATGTCTTGTTCCACTCGTGAAAATATTATTCTTTCTGTACCTAATAAACATTTTTTTTTTTAAAAAACAAAAAGTCTAGTTACTGAAAAAATTTTTAAAATAAATACAAAATTTATAGAACAGTATTGTAGTTGTGTATTTACACAGGTAAAACGAAATTACGTAAAAAAACTAAATTGAAATGTATGCTACTTTAGAAGTGTTTAAAAAAATTTTATTGTATAGGTTGGCAATACTAACAGCTGGTCAACAATGAAAATTGTGTACTTCGTTTGAATGTTATATATTAAGAAAGACTCTTATATTAAGAATAATGTTTATTAGGTACAGAAAGAATCATATCATTTTCTGTCTATTTTTCATGTTTTGCTTCAATAAAAAATATTTTTTATTGGCGTATTTGCATTATTTTTCTCAGGATTAAATTTTCTACAAGGATTTTTTTTACTAGATCTTCCGCATTTAACAAAACTATTGTACTACAAACCTAAAAAAAAAATTGTTTTTCGACACCGAATTTTCTGTTTTAGGTCGTAATTTTTTAAAACTACTGGAGTTACAGTTCTGGGACCTGTTTTATCCTATTTCACAGCTCAAGTTACATAAGAAACCACCAACTTTACTCCTTCATTTGGATCCCAAAGATTACAATAGGGGTTTTTTTTATTAGAAGCGTTGAAATCCGGGCGAAATGTTTTGTTAGCCGTAACTCAAAAACAAAGAATTTCCTGACCTACGTTTTATATGAACGTTTTTCATTATTTTCACCAGTAGAAACATGTCTTTCTTCGTGGAACACTCTGTATATATATATTTTTTTTAACTTCCGAATCCACCGTTAGGTATTGTTTCAGAGGATGAGATGAATGAGAAATAGCGTGTGAAAATGCCATGCCTGATCAGGATTCGCACCGGGAACCTCCGGATGAACGGTCTACCACTCGCGCTACGGAAGCCGGCTGTATATTATTTTAAGAATACATAAGTGTTCCATTCCATAGATAAAAAAAGGAGTTGTTCCAGTATTTGCTTGGATGGATCAAGGGAAACAGTAATAAATCATTGATCAGATTATCATTAAAAAAATACAAAATTAATTAAAAATACTCGGAAGTGATTAGGTATTGTTATAAATAATTAAAAATATTAATTCATGAAGTAAAACTCAATTAAATTTGTGAAGACGTTATACATACAAAAAAATTACAAAATAAATTAAAATTATTTGAGTACATATTTTCATAAACGTTTTAATAAAGTTGAAGAAATTCAGATTTATTAATTTATTTAAAGAAAAAATTTTTTTATTTAGTACTTTTTAAAAACTAATCGACATTTTGTTTCTCTAAAAGAAATATTTATATTGCATTTAAGATTTTTTAATAGGTTCGATAATTTATCAAAAATTGGAACGCAAGCATAATTACGATCTTACTTAAAGTTTAAATATACTGTTGCGAAAATAAAAAAATACACAGAACCAGTTTTGTCTGGTTTGGTGGAAATAAATATTGTTATTTTTTAAGAATAAATTATTATTCATTTTAGCAAAGATTTCACATTTATAAATATAATTACATAGATAAGTTAACATGTTAATTTACTAAACTAAGCAATGATGTAGTAGACAGTTTTCGTCTCCTAAAAATTCAGTCTCTTTTTAAAGTACCCACCCAACACGAGATCTATATTTCAAAGAAAAATGTATGTAAGTATAGCAAATAATTAATAATATATATATATATATATATATATATATATATATATATATATATATATATATATATATATATATATATATATATTAAATGAACACAATTGAAAGTTTGATAAAACATTAAAAAACTGAACATTACGGAACTTCACAAAATTTAACCTTTCACTTCATAAAAGTCACAATGTAAACAAATCCAGTTGGCAAAACAACAGCACTACCTATCGGATTTAATACAAACCACTCTCTAAACACACTAGTCGGTGGAAAATAACTTTTTAACGAAAAGAGATATGGCTGCAAAAACATCACAATTAATACTGAACATTAAGAAACTTACAAAGCATTACGGAATTTCACAAAATCTAACCTTTCACTTTGTAAAAGTCACAATGTAAATAAATCCAATTGTCCAAACAGCACTACCTATCGGATTTAATTCAAACTACTCTTTAAATACAGTATTCGGTTCAAAAACCCCAAACTTTCTTTATACTGATCAGATCGAGGATTTTAATACCTTTAAACTTTCTCCGAATATTACGGACCATTTTGCAAAAACCCGCTCGTAAATCGGTCCAGTAGTTTTTTAGTCTATATCGGACACACATACGAACATTTATATATATTATTTTATTTATTATTATTTATTTTTTATTATTATATATTACATATATAAAATGTAAAAATTTAATTAAGTATTTAATTTTAAAATTAAAAGTAATGAAAATATTTTTGTAATTTTTTTTATTTTTTACTTTTTATTCATCAATAAACTTTTTACATCCAAAAAAAAAAATATTCTTATAATATTTATATTTGAATATTATCGTTTGTTCAAGTTTGTTTATTTATTAAGACTAAAAAGTAAAAATACTTATTTTTACACATCGATTTACATACGTGTACCAAATTTCAATCATTTTCATACGATAGTTCATGTGAAATGAAAATTTTCAACAAAATGCATGAATTTAGCGTAGGGGTAACGCGTGGTGGCATGGGGGTGGGTCATATCAAATTCCGACACCGTAGTGCTGTATTGTCATCGAAGTTACATATGTGTACCAAATTTCATTGATTTTCATACGATAGATCAAAAGATTTAGATTTGATTATAACTAAAGAAAGTTAAATAAAAGCTTTGTTTGTTTATTATGACTAAAAAAAAAGTAAAAATATTTATTTTTACACATCGAAGTTACATACGTGTATCAAATTTCATTTATTTTCATACGATATATCAAAAGATATAGCAGTTGTAAGATTTGATTATAACTAAAACAAGTTAAATAAAAGCATATAAAAACATGAAAATAAAAAATAAATATTTTATCGTACTCTGTTTTAATATTTAAAAGAAAGGTTACATAAATGTAGAATAAATATCAAAAATGTTAACTATCATACCTGTAAAATTTGTAAACGACCTGAAACGATACACAATCTGCTATCGAAAATGACAACAGATATCTTCAAGAATTATAATAATCTCATATCAGATTTATATGAAAATTTAAGAAGTAAAATAATTTCCCGTTGCCTTCTTTGCTAAGCTATTTCTATATTAGCAAGTTAAACATTGAAACAGATGATATTTAGCCCTAAAAGTGAGACTTTCACTCTATTCAATACGGGATTGCAAGTATAATGAACATCATTATTCTCAGAGAAAGCAACTGACTAGTACCTCAGGTAATTTAAAAGCATCACAACTACAAGAAAAATGCAAGATACACAATTATTCACCTCAGTAGAGGAAATGAAGGTTCTTTAAGTCAGTATTATATCGAAAACAACTGCGCAGTTCTATTGAAATCAGACTACTGGATAAAATTTTGTAAAACGATACAATGACAGCAATAATTCTATCTTTTCGTCCTTACACAAGTAAAACTAAAAAATTGTATTCCATAAAATCGTTTAGTTTATTTTTTTTGGAATTAAAATTTTTTCATTTTTATTAAACGACTCCTCACCGGGCTGGTCTAGCGGTTAACTTTTCATGACAAATCAGCTGATTTCGAAGTCAAGAATTCTAAGGTTCAAATCCTAGTAAAGGCAGTTACTTTAATACGGATTTGAATACTAAATCGTGGATAACGGTATTCTTTGGTGGTTGGGATTTAATTAACCACACATCCCAGAAAGGTCGACCTGAAACTGTACAAGACTACATTCATAACATCATCCTCATTCATCCTTTGAAATAATACCTTACGTTGGTTCCGGAGGCTAAACAGAAAAAGAGAGATTGCATGATTGCCCAAAAAGATGTATAATGTATTTAGGGTGTATGTATGTACGTTTTTTTGCTTCATCGTAGCAGTTTAATGGCTGAATTGATTTAGATGTATGACACCGCGTTGGAATCCTTATGTTACCGGGAATGTCAGAGACTATTGGTTTGCATGGCATTTCTCCTGCCACCACTGGTCGCCCTAAAGCATAAGACCGAATGTCTGTGCCAGAAACGGCTACTGAGTCTCGAATCAGTTAAGTGACCAGTCCTATCTTGCTCCTAGAGCTAACCTAATTGCGTGAACGAACTAAACGTTCGTCCCACACATCATTCGCTTCGTGTTCCACCGCTCATTTGTCATATATTACTAAAAATGGGTAGGCGCACTCCGTCAACTAATAAAAAATATGTATGACACTCAATAAATTAAATTTATTTCGTCAAGACAGCAATTCGCTGCCACACCTAGGTCGCTGAACGCCAGCAAGTACCTGTCCACCAATATTAAAGCGCTTGGAGTTTTAATTGGCTGGTGGCCAGCCATTACTCTGGGGTAACTTCCCACAGCAGCACGGTAGGAGTCTTTTCCCTGAATAAATTACTGATGCCGGTTGAAGAACGCAATGGCATCAAGGAACACCCACACGGTCCGCCAATGCTTTCGCCACATTGACTCGCCGCTTATGAGCGGCCAATTTTCCCGTTGACCTCTAAGTTCCAGGGTGGCCTGAGTTCTGGATTCCCCATGAGCTGGGCAGTCGAACATGATGTGTTTGTTCGACTGGACCTCTCAGCAAACACGCAGCTCATCAGCTCCCAGGCGGAATCGAAACAGATATTGGTTCAAATTATCGTGATTGGTGAGCACCCGGGCACCCGTTGCCCTTAAAAACGAGCTCGAGGCATACCATCTCCTAAATCCTGTATAAACTTGTACAAGGATCTTTCCTAGTCGTGGTATCCCATTCCAGCTGTCATGCTTCTATTGCGAGCATCTGCAGCCTCTTCCGCAGGCGGGGGATGGGCAACTGAACAAAATTTAGATCCGGTACACTGTGATCACCGTTCCGCTACGGTACTGGTCCGGCTCGAAACCACATCCCAAATACCTCGGCCTCCCGGCCTCTACACAATCTTCACATGGCTGCCCGAACTTTCACCACCAAATAGATTGGGAAATCCTTTTCCAATAAGGTGGTAGCCTCGTAGGAGGTTGTTTTAAAAACACCAGTGCATACAATTAAGGTTCTGCGCTGGGAACTCCTTAAATTTTGAAGAAGCGGTCTATGTCAGAGGCTATATATTCTGTATATGTATGTTTAAATAAATTAAAAAATTTGAAAAAACTTATACTATATACAAAACTGTCACCCGCTCTTTCCTTAATTATATTAGTAATTATCCTTAATTAAACTGCAATAGTTTTTTTGGCAGTCCTGGTTTTTAATTTTTAATATCTATTTCTATTTTACTTTTTTATTTTCTGTTAGTAGTTTTAAAAAATGACTTTATCAGTGTCACTAAAATGCGCAAGTTAAAGATATTTTTACTGAATTACCATAATGTAAAACAACAAATAAAAACTAGTTATTATTCTGGTGTTTTTCATTACACTTATTGAACTGTTTATTTTAGATGATAATTTGAATTTTTGTAAGTTAGAAGTTATTGTAAGATCTAAAGAAGAATTAATTATATGTTAATTTATTTTTCGTACGTGTAAATAATAAATTCTGATAAAAAACTGCAATGAATCCAGAATTTATCGATAATCTTTACGTAACGGATGTAATGTGTGGTTAAATGTCGTGTTAGTGGCTAAAAAACAATGAAAACCTTATCTTCTCATTTCCGTATCACTCACTTTTAAGAATTATGTGTTTTAAATATCTAAAGTCTTATTTTTTGTTAGATACTTTTTTATTCTGTATTTTTTCCTTAACGTTTTTTTTTTTTTAAGAAATAATGTTACACTAAATAAACTATTTTTAGTTACAATACATTTTTATGATACTGATTTCTTTAATAAGTTATTTTTTTATTTTTTAGAAATATTTTTCATCGTATTCATAAAACGAGATAAATATTAAGAGTTAAAAACGTGACAGCTAAAAAAATACATTGCTGTTTTTGTTCTGCTTTGGTTCCATTGATATTTTGTATTTATTAGCAAATACCCCGTTTGAAGTTTGAAAATCGGAAGATCGGTTGCGAAGATATAACAACATTTCCGAATAACCGTGATCTGTTAGATCGAGAGTGTACCTGATGAAAGCAAAAATTAGCCTTTAACCTACTAACAAATACCCCGTTTGATGTTTGAAAATAGGACGAATGTCTGCAGAGATATTATAAGAGCACACCATTGCACCTTCCAAAACAGCGCCCAAGGGGTACCCTGTATGTTACCAGTTGATGGTGATGATTGGTCTAGCCTCGGACGAGGTGCTCGCATCACCTCACCACTCTAGTCTCACACGCAGTACCCCATTATTATTATTATTAACATAATTTTTTTAAATTTATTTAATATTATTTTATTTAATGTAAATTTAATTCTATCTATTATTTAGGTAATATTATTCATACGATTATTTAGAATCGATCAGTTCAAACCCAGCTCACACAGTGATAGAGGCTCACAGTTCACAGTTCATTAATTCAATTCATAAAAGCATGTGCTGCCACCGGCAAATCTCCACTACTATATAATTATATATATATATAGTAGCTCTACCCGGCACGCTTCGCTGTGGCACATTGTGGTTGCATGGATGAGAAATGAGAAACAAAACAAAGCATACGTTTCATAGAAGTTTAATTTTGTAATACTTGTGTATACAATATTTTTTGTTTTTCCACTATCTGCGTAGATATAAAGGCTATCTGGTTTGCCGACTCGGGAACACGCAACATACAGTTGCCCATGTGAGAAGTAATCCGCATCTAAATCTAAACCACACAATTCTAAAGATTGGCCTTGAGCTTTATTGATTGTGATTGCAAATGCCAATCGAATTGGGAATTGCAATATTTTAAATTAAAATGGTGTATCGGTCGGGATCATGGGTATTCGAGGAATGAGGACATCTTCACCTTTGAAAGGCCCCGTTAAAATCGTTGCTTCCACTACATTATTCATCAATTTCTTAACTGCAAGTCGCGTGCCGTTGCAGAGTTTTGGCTGATTAATATTCCGCAACAGGATAATTGTCATTTTTTGATCGATCCGTTGCTAGAATCAAACTAATGAGGAATGTTTTCCCAGTTTCTCCTGGCGCATCCAAGAAGAAGGTCCCCCAACTCCGTCATTTATCATTTGCATTATACGATCATAAATGCCTTTCTGTTCACGCGTTAATTTGGGAATATTTGATTGGACATATGACTGACGATAACCAATGTTGTAACTCTGTTCACGGCATAAATCCACATCAAATGAAGCAATCGCAGCTCGGGTGGGTGCTGGCATTCCCAATCGGCTAAGAACTTTATTTGCAGTAGCTAAGCACTTGTCTTCAATATTTATTAATGCTTCGTTGTAAATGCCTTCTGTAAATTCAGACAAAAGTGAATATTTAACCTAACAAAGGATTTTTTGGTCATTATGTAAGGATATTAATTTCTGTGTATTTGATTATTTCGCCTTTTTTTTGTTTGCATAGTGTCTTAAGTCTATCTGGGCTATAAGAAAGTTGGGTGTTTTAATTTATTTACTTAAGTCATCCTTCTTGGTGGCTTTTCTTTTTGTTTTTGGTTTTTTTGTTTTTTTTTTTTTTTTTTTTTAATAAAATACAGATGTTTTAGCTGTTAAATATAATTCAAAGAAATTTGTTACTTAATCAGTTGTGATTTTGTTTACATCGGCAACGGCCATACGGGCTCTTTGTGATTGGTCGTTGTGTTTGACAGCGGCCATCTTGCATTGATCTGATTGGTTTTCCTTCGTTTACATTTCCATCTGATTTATTAGCCTCTTATTTATAAAAAAAACTGTACAAATTAAAAATAGATAGATAGATTTATTAAAAACAATCTATGATGCGGGTTATATATCGTGCTAAAATTTTTTTTTATCGTGTTTTTTTTTTAATAAAATACTGATGTTTTAGCTGTTAAATATAATTCAAAGAAATTTGGTCGTTGTGTTTGACAGCGGCCATCTTGCATTGATCTGATTGGTTTTCCTTTGTTACATTTC
Organism: Lycorma delicatula; assembly: GCF_047948215.1. Classification (NCBI taxonomy): domain Eukaryota; kingdom Metazoa; phylum Arthropoda; class Insecta; order Hemiptera; family Fulgoridae; genus Lycorma; species Lycorma delicatula. The sequence continues at coordinate 18,036,768 of NC_134457.1, forward strand.
CAAATTAAAAATCTACAAATTAAAAATAAATAGATAGATTTATTAAAAATAGATGTAAACAATCTTTGATGCGGGTTATATATCGTGCTAAAATTTAAGCTCAATCGGTGCAGAAAATTTTGAGTTTTTGAAGCCTTACACAAACAAACTTAATATTTATATATATATATATATATATATATATATATATATATATATATATATATATATATATATATATACAGAGTCATTCACGGGAACCGGATGATTTTAAAATAATCATAAAAAATTGAATATTTACTTTAAAAAAGTTTTATTGGTACTGAAACACTTGTTAAATCAAAGCATGTGTTACTTACTCGTGAACGAAAAATTATGTCCCGCAAGTGATGTCCATTTTGGGCAATACATTGTTGTAGCCTTTCACGGTAACTGGCCTCAATTCTTTGCAGCATGTCTACATCAATCTGGGTGACGTGGTGACGAATTGCGATCTTTAGGTCCTCCAATGTACGCGGTTTATTGCCGTACAGACGCGATTTCAGAAACCCCTACAGAAAAAAATCACAACTACTCATGTCGGGGGACCGAGGGGGCCAAGGAATGTCGCCGAATCTGGAAACAATCCGTCCCGGAAACAAGTTGGAGAACAGCCATCGTTGCCCTTGCTATGTGCGCTGTAGCTCCATCCTGCTGGAATAACACATTTTGAAAATCGATTCCCCGGTTTCGTAACTCAGGGATGAAATACGTATTCAACATCGCAATGTAAAGATCAGCTGTTACAGTTACGGCAGCGTCATTTTCTTCAAAAAAATATGGTCCAATAACACCGACCTTTCCTATCGCACACCAGACAGTCACCTTTGTGCTATGAAGTGGCCTCTCGTGAAGCTGATGTGGGTTTCTTTCTGCCCAATACCGGCAATTCTGTTTGTTGACGAAGCCATTCAGATGAAAATGGGCTTCGTCACTCATTAACAATAACAAATTTTCATTTTCTTCAAAAACGGTAAGCATTTGTCGACAAAATTGTAATCGCTGCGTGAAATCTTGCTCGTTTAACTGCCGCACGACGGCTATCTTGTAAGGATGGAAATGCAGGTCTGTATGCAGAATTCGTCTTACCGTACTTATGCTCATTTGAAGCGCTGCTGAATACCTCGGAATAGAGCGGCGTGGGCTTCTGACAATGGCTTACTCGTTCGATGTTCTCTGGAGTGCTAGCAGTTCGTCTAGGACCCGGTGGTTTTTTCTTCAATATTGAACCGCTTGTTCGAAGGTTGTTTACCCATCGCAATATTGTGTTACGAGAAGCGACACTTGCATTACGATGGATATTAAACTGACGGCGGAAATCTCGCTGAACAGCAGTTACGGATTCGTCGATTCGCACAAAACTGTCATACGCGTACAGGCGTTGGTCTAGCGTCCACGGCTCCATCTCAAGGACTAAAATGTAAATGCTATGAACAAAGGAAACGTCAGACACCAGCCACGTGCCCCTCCCACCACGAACGCCCGAGTACAACCCACTTCAAAAACATCCGGTTCCCGTGAATGACGATGTATATATATATATATATATATATATATATATATATATATATATATATATAGATTAAATGAACAAAAGTTTAATAAAGCATTAACAAAATGAATATTATAGACCTTCACAAAATTTAACCTTTCCCGTTTACCCTTTTCCCTTCCCCAATACCTTTTCCTCTTTTTACCAGTTTCCTCATTTTCATTTTTAACATATTCCCTATCCCAGTTTCCCCTTTCCTCATTTGCCTCCTCCTTTTCATTTCCTTCCCCCATTCCCTTCCTTTTATTTCACTTTTATTTCCCTTTCCTCTTTCCTCCTTTCGCCTTTTATTCTTTCCCTCTACTTTCCATTTCCTTTTCTCGGATTTCCTTTTTTATTTTTTCCATTTTCCCCTTCTTCCCTTTTTACCAATTCAATTTTCCCCTTTCCCCTTTTTCCCCGCGCATAAATCGGTTCAGTAGTTTTTTAGTCTATAGCGGATAAACATATCGGAAACACTGTCATGGAATCGTAAAATATTTAGTAAAGCGTGTGTTGCTTTAACGTCCAACAGATAGCGCTGTTTTAAAAAAAAACAAAAAAACACGTTTTTACCTGTCACAGGTGTGACATCTTAGGTATATAAAAACACGCGAGTATTTGAATGCAACGTTGTGTCAGAATTTCAAAGCGATCGGTGAAGAACTTTCGGAGATTTAAGATTTTGAACAAACGAATATTTACATTTTTATTTATATAGATGTCGTAAGCGAATTGAAAAATCAGGCTTATTGCATTGTGTCCCGCTAATTGGAAAATGGAATATATAATATATTTCCATTATTGCTTATAATTTTAGATATAAATTAGGGTGGTGTAGGGACCGGGATTGTCACAAGGCGGTTCTTTTCTCCTACGGGAGTCAGGAAGTAGATGATAAAAATTGTAGATTAGAAACATTGAAATATACAGAGTGATTTCGGAAGAATGTAATAACAAATATTCAGGACACGTTTTTCTTTGGAAAATAAATAAGGAAGTTCATGTAAACACAGGTACGGAAACGCTTTGGTAGCGAGTGCAGTCCAGCGAAAGATTTCGCCTCCGGTAAAATTAAGCCAGATTGTTATTCTTGGGAATAAATTCCCAAGGTAATAAATTAAGGGATAAATTTACTGATTTTATATAAAATCTGACCAACAAATTGAAATAAAAATAGGTCCGAAACTGAATTTTTAGTGGTTTTTGAGCTATCAGAGGTAAAATACAAAATATTGGGGTCGAAATACATATTAGTTTATGTTTGGCGTAAAATAACTTTGTTAAACAGGCAATAATTATATAAAAGTTTAAAACAAGACTTCTAAAGAGTTTGATTCTGAGTAAAATGATATGAATAAGTCCATAAGTATGAACACAGTTTGGAACCTCATAATTTGGGTCCCTAGAATAACAGTATCGCCTAATTCTACCAAAGGCGCAGAAATCAGGAATTTCCTCAGCTGAAACTTGCTAAGTAAGCGTTTTCGAACCTATGTTTATATGAACTTCTTCATTTTCACCAGTAGAACATGTCCTGAAAATTTGTTACATGTTTCATAAATCACTGTATAAAACAGATAACTGAAGATGTTATAAGTCGTAACATGTTGATGAGATTAAAATATTAACACAGAATAGAAAAGAATGAATAACATTAAACCAGTTAACAGATTAATGATTCAAAAAAAAAATTGGAATTTTTTTTATTGCATTTATCTACTTTCAAGATTCAAAAGCTCGTTTGCTTATAAAAGTAAATAATACTTAAATAGATTTCAGTGTAGCTTTGAAATATTATTTTATTTTGCTACTAGAGCACCGCAATAAGAATGACAAACTAACCATGGGTAGTCATTATACAAAATAATTATAAAATATAAATTTTATTGTTTATCAAACATAGCGAAGGATATTTAATTGTTTGTAATACACGTAAAACAGAAGTACAGGTATCTGATCAAATTTTAAGATTACTAATATTGGTACAACACTCTCATTTTGTCGAATTTTATTTTTAACAAAGAAGTGTTCTTAATTAAAGAGAATTTGGACGAAGTTAACTGTCGTATTCCACGCAAATGAACGTTAATTTACATTTATTCGTGAATACAATAACTTCCGTTCTCAAAATGCTTTCATTATTTCCGTTAGACACCATTATGACATATATTTATAATAGATTAAAAGGTTTAATTTAGTGTTATCAATATTTTATACGATTCAAAAATAATATAAACTACAAGCAGATTTCTTTTTTTAAAAAAAAACAATGATTTTTTTTCATGTTAATATAAAATATAAAACAATTTAATACTGTTCTTCATATAAATATTACTCATATATTATTTATAATTTTAAAAAAATGGTGATTTTAAAGATAATTTGTGTTTATATTAAAATAAAAATTTAAAAAGGACCTTTTATGAAACACGCATAAGTACCCAGACTGTAACCATGGTAACATAGTGACGTACACTCTTTCTCAATCAATGAACTACAACAATCCATTCATATATATTAAAAGATTTTGGTCTCCTACCAGTACGCCTTGCGTCATATTGACGTCATATCTTATGGATATAAGTAGAAAAAGCCTTCTCTCTCTTTCCGACCCTTTTCTATCCGACTTTTTAAAACGTCATCCTGACGTCACAGTTAACGAATGAACGATTTGAATATACAGAAACCTTCTAATTGACCTGATTCATTACTGAGTGAATGGTTATAAAAGGAACTCAGACAATGAGTTCACTTGTTGTTTTGTCGAAACCTTAGAAAACAATAAATAAATATATTATTATTATTATGTTTTTAAATATACTAATAAATATATATTTTATTTTTATAAAAATCTTTTTAATTTTAAAATTAACAACCATAATACAGAAAACTCCACACCTTTGGACTTGGATGAAATTAAAAAATTAATTAAAGAATTTAACAATAATAAAGCTTCAGGGGAAAGTTCAATTATAGCAGAAATGTGGAAGAAGGCCGACATAAATGCAAAAGAATCCTTAGTCAAAATCTTTAGCTAAATATGGAATAACGAAAAAATTCCCGGATTGGAAGACTGCGCTCATCCAACCAATTTATTTTTTTATTTTTTTGTTTCAGTCATTTGACTGGTTTGATGCAGCTCTCCAAGATTCCCTATCTAGTGCTAGTCGTTTCATTTCAGTATACCCTCTACATCCTACATCCCTAACAATTTGTTTTACATATTCCAAACGTGGCCTGCCTACACAATTTTTTCCTTCTACCTGTCCTTCCAATATTAAAGCGACTATTCCAGGATGCCTTAGTATGTGGCCTATAAGTCTGTCTCTTCTTTTAACTATATTTTTCCAAATGCTTCTTTCTTCATCTATTTGCCGCAATACCTCTTCATTTGTCACTTTATCCACCCATCTGATTTTTAACATTCTCATATAGCACCACATTTCAATAGCTTCTAATCTTTTCTTCTCAGATACTCCGATCGTCCAAGTTTCACTTCCATATAAAGCGACACTCCAAACATATACTTTCAAAAATCTTTTCCTGACATTTAAATTCATTTTTCATGTAAACAAATTATATTTCTTACTGAAGGCTCGTTTCGCTTGTGCTATTCGGCATTTTATATCGCTCCTGCTTCGTCCTTCTTTAGTAATTCTACTTCCCAAATAAAATTCTTCTACCTCCATAATCTTTTCTCCTCCTATTTTCACATTCAGTGGTCCATCTTTGTTATTTCTACTACATTTCATTGCTTTTGTTTTGTTCTTGTTTATTTTCATGCGATAGTTCTTACGTAGGACTTCATCTATGCCGTTCATTGTTTCTTCTAACTCCTTTCTACTCTCGGCTAGAATTACTATATCATCAGCAAATCGTAGCATCTGTATCTTTTCTAAATTGTTCTATAACATCATTAACTGCTAGTTCCATGTAAAGATTAAAAAGTAACAGAGATAGGGAACATCCTTGTCGGACTCCCTTTCTTATTACGGCTTCTTTCTTATGTTCTTCAATTATTACTGTTGCTGTTTGGTTCCTGTACATGTTAGCAATTGTTCTTCTATCTCTGTATTTGAACCCTAATTTTTTTAAAATGCTGAACATTCTATTCCAGTGTATAAAAACCAACCAATTTATAAAAAAATCTGATGTGGACACCACATGACTTCCTTGTACGCCTATTAAAGTTACATATGCACACTTTTTTTAAATGAAAGTACATAAACTTTTATTTCATAATAACTTCTGATATTTTTTCATATATATATATTGTTATTATTATTGAATTATTGTCATATTTTTTTTACAATCATAGGTTAATAATTACTAATTAATAAATCAATATATTTAAATTAAAAAAAAAGGAGATGAAGTCTGATTCGAACCGATGTGCTTACCCCTTGTAAGATCTAAATATTTCATTAGTTATAATTTTATTTGGCAATATCTCTGGAACCAATAAAAATAAGTACCACTTACGATATATCGTTAAAAAGCTCTCAATAAGGGCTTATTACTGAAGTCAAGAAAAAGTCCAATATCCAATTATTTTTGGATTTTGGGCTTTTTGGACACTTTTGATCTAGTCGACTACAATCAAAAGGGGAGGTGCACAACTAGATGTTACAACAGTCCTAAATCCAAAATTTCAACATACTACGGCTAATCATTGTTGACTTAAGCGAGATGCATACGTACAGATGTCACGCCGAAACTAGTCAAAATGGATTCAGGGATGATCAAAATGGATATTTCCGTTGAAATCTGAAAAAAACTTTTTCGCGATCACAATACTTCCTTTACTTCGTATAAGGAATTAAAAAGGATCCAAAACATACCCAAATAACTACAGGGGAATTTCACTTTTGGAAGTTACTTACAAGATTCTACCTAAAGCTCTTCTTAATCGTGTCAAACCTTAACTGAATCAAACTGGGTGAATATCAGGGTGGATTTAGGAAAAATGGATCCTGCGCAGAGCAAATCTTTAATCCCAAAAATATTATGGAATTTTGTAAATGTCTAGATAGAACATATGTTATAACTTTTATTGATTTCCAAAAAGCATAAATCGGTAGATAGAACAAACTTTTATCAACGTTAAAAGAATTAGGTTTAGATAAAAAAAAAACGGTAAACTTAATCAAAGCAATATTAACTAGCACATACCCAAAAATAAAATTTCTAGGACAATTATCAGATCCTTTTCTCATCGAAACCGGCATAAGAAGAAGATGAACTTTCTCCATTACTTTTTAAATGTGCTCTTGAAAAGGTAGTTAAAGAATGAAACAAAAATTTTGTGGATTAAGATTGGGAAGTAAAGGACTAAAGATTAACTGTTTTAGCTTTCACCGATAATATGGCATATTAGTTAAAAACTGGAATGCTGATCAATAAATTAAAGAATTAAAAAAAAGGCTGCTCGATGGGACTAAAAATCGCGATTGAGAAAAGAAGAATTTTGATTAATGATAAAAACTGTCCGAATTTCCTTAGTATAAATAATAACAAAAATATATAAAAGGGATAATTTCAAATATCTCGGAGAACGGATCAGTTGGAATTCTTCATATAAAAAAGCGTTAACAGTTAGAGCTAATAAAATGGAATTAGCTTTCCAACTTTCGAAAAACACATATAACAAAGTTTTTATCATGGAACTCAAAATTTCCGACACTATGAAACTGTGATAAAGCTGTAAAGTAGAAGCACTTTACGCGGCAGAATCCCTAATGCTGCAACAAATGACTACTAGAAAATCTTTTCTTTTTTTTTTGAGGTGAAGGAACCCATTTATGGGCGCATGGTTAGTGTCGGGCTCGCTAACAGGTTCCGCAAGATGTTATTAAATGCGTATGTGTTCCTGCGCACTACCGACTAAATCTCCATCCCTGGTTACCCACCCTTCCTGGTACAGCTGGTGTGCATTACTTCAGGAAGGGGTAATAAGGAATAAGCCCTCTCACACATTCAGACACCACAGTCAACAGACACGGATACACCCACAAGATACCAAACTTCAGACTAAATCTCACCACACACTCCACAACATCCAATCATCACTCAGAAAACATACCTCACGCCGCACACTTCACACATCACATCAAAGCCAGCCACATCCAATCACATAAACAAACACCTCATAGACAATCGAACAGTATAGTATTAGCATCGGACGCGAAGCGGAGTGTCCACGACTTCATCGCACCCAGGCGATCTCCATATGTACGGGGAACCCCCTAGGCTTTCAGCCGCGTGCCTGTCCTCCCCCGTACCCTCCGACAACCCCTTCTTCTACCTCTGCGAGACTCCTCCCAGACATACAGCTCCTCCATGATCTACCTAGCAAACCTTACTACAGCAGTCCAGTTTTCCGCGCTTTCCAACATCTTCCAATTGATCTGCTGCACTTCCTCTAGAGGAACATTTCCCTTTTATCTATGGTGTCCACTATTTCCCTCCTCGTATCCTCAAATCGGGGGCAGCGAAAGAAGACGTGATATGCTGTCTGTTCCTCGACTACATACACCGGACAACAAGCGGAGTGATTTAGCTTACACGTAAAAACGGTATTCTCTGAACCCCCATGGCTCGCTAGAAACTGTGTGACAGTAATCTAGCGAGCAATAGGCCCTCTCGCACCAGCTTCTCCGGTTTCCAATTATGCGGTGTGGCGCATCTGCCATTCTCTCATCATTTCTTCCACGATGGAGCTAGCCACTCTCCTTTTTTCCGCAGGTATTGACGCCAATTGCTTTTTAATCTTCTTTCTGCGGGTGATCTCCAGATCGACAGGTAATATTTCCGCCAATACTTCGACTGCCTCTCGAGAAACCGTGCGATATGCAGCTGTAACACGGAGGCAGCTCCTCCTGTGTATTGATTCGAGAGCATCCCTGTATATGCTGCATCTAATGATGCAGCATATACAACCTAACCCCTCCCCATAACTCAGCACCGTAAAGTAACATGGAGTATATCACTCAAAACATCAGCCTCCTCCTCAGCCTCGGTCCCCCACAGTTCGGCAGTAATCTGACAACCAGACGTATGATCTTTTCAGCCTTCGAGCAGGCCTCCAAGACTTGGGTGCCAAAATGCATCCTGGTGTCCACCTATATTCCAAGATATTTTATCTCAGTCCTTGAAACTATCATCTACGCAACACGACAGTACTACCAACAAAAATTATATAACTAAATTGCTGGTAATAATTGACTTACCCTCGTATTTTCGTTGAAAACAAAATTTTCTTATCGATATAAGACCTGGTGAGAACTTAATCATTAAACAACCTTAAATGCATGTTAATTCTATAATATGAAATATATATTTAAACAAATTAAGACTATCTGAAATTTGATCGGTCACGAATTATTTTATTTTATTAAGTACTGCATAACGATGTTTAGTCCTTTATTTCATGCCTTGTTTTCTTCTCTTTTTTAGTTCGATTTATTGTCGTTTATTAAGTTCATTTTATTATTTTATTTTTTGGTAGTCGTGTTTTTTTAATTTTTATAACTCTTTCTATTATTAATATATGTACATACATCATGTGAAATTATGTATTTTAAAAATAGAAGTTTGAAAGTAGAACAATTTCAAGAATTACTATGTATTAATTTTTCTTCTAACATGGCGCAATGAATTGCTATTCGTGTGTAATGTACTATACCCCCTTATTCTTCTTTGTTATTTGTACGATAATTAAATCAATTTTTATCAAAAATCAACAAAAAATAAATAAATAGATCGTGTGTTGTATATGGAAATACAATGTATAAAGTTGTTTGTTTTATTACGTTCAGGTACATCACAGAATAGACAGACCTTTGTTATAATACTGTTACTGCCGGAGGCATAAAATACAAACAATGAAAACTTATATCTCTCTACATCACTTAAATTTAGCTGGAATACAAAAGCAGACCTAAATGAATAAAAAGGGGAAAAATATTACATTTTTAGTTTCACGTGAACTCTGACATTTTAACTATAATCTTGTATTTCTTTACGAATACGATTCATTCTAAAATTTTGAAACGGATAAAAATAGTATAATAATTATTACATTTCTAATGCCATAATCTATAATAGCATCATTCACGCTAATCTATCGGAGTGATATGTAGGTTACTACATCGTTGGACGAGCGATGATAATGTTATGCTAGATAATGACATCATCAAAATAATTATTATATTTTGATTAAAAAGAAATCTGATGCAGACACCACATGACTTCCTTGAACGCCTATTAAATTACATATATACTTTTTTTTTTAAATGAAAAGTGCATTATATATATATAGTTATTATTAAATTATTATTTACTTTCTTTTTCCTGTTTAGCCTCCGGTAATTACCGTTCAGATAATACTTCAGAGGATGAATGAGGATGATATGCATGAGTGTAAATGAAGTCTTGTACAGTCTCAGTTCGACAATTCCTGAGATGTGTGGTTTAACTGAAACCCAACCACCAAAGAACATCGGTATCTACGATCTAGTAATCAAATTCGTGTAAAAATAACTGACTTTACTAGGACTTAACGCTGGAATTCTCGACTTCCAAATCAGCTGATTTGGGAAGACGCGTTCACCACTAGACCAACCCGGTGGGTTAAATTGTTATTTACTGTAAAATGTTTTTTTTCTACAATCAGATATTAATAAATCAATATATTTAGATTAAAAAAAAAACTTTAAAAAAAGGAAATAAAGTCGGATTCGAACCGATGTGCCTTCCCCTTGTAAGATCCAAATATTTCATTAATTAAAATTTTATTTGGGTATAACTCTGGGAACCATTGAAAATAAGTATCACTTACGATATATCTTTGAAAAGCTCTCAGTAAGGGCTTATTAATGCAGTAAAGAAAAATTCCAAAATTCAAACTTTTTTGGATTTTGGATTTTTTCGACACTTTTAGTCCAGTCGATTGCAGTCAAAAGGGGAGGTGCAACTAGATGTTACAACAATCCTAAATCCAAAATTTCAACATCCTACGGCTAATCTTTTTTGAGTTATGCGAGATACATTCATACAGACGTCACTCCGAAACTAGTCAAAATGGATTAAGGGATGGTTAAAATGGATATTTTCGTTGAAATCTGAAAACGGAGAATTTTCTCGATCACAATGCATCCTTTATTTTGTACAAATAAGTAAAACCTCGATAAAAATATTTCCCAATATTTATTTATTTTTTACTTTCTTTTACAAAGTAAAGGAAGTATAATGATCGCGAAAAATCCTCTGTTTTCAAATTTCAACGGAAATATCCATTTTGACCATCCCTGAATCCATTTTGATTAGTTTCGGCGTAACTCAAAAACGATTAGCCTTAGGATGTTGAAATTTTGGATTTAGGACTGTTGTAACATCTAGTTGGCCACCTCTCCTTTTGATAGCATTCGACTGAAAGTGTCCAAAAAAATTTTTGATTTTGGACTTTTTCTTAACTGCAGTAATAAACCCTCATTTAGAACTTTTCAACGATATATCATAAGTGCCACTGATTTTCATTGTTCCAGAGTTGTAGCTAAATAAGATTTTAATTAATGAAATATTTGGATCTTACAAGGGGAAGGTACATCGATTCGAATCCGACTTCCTTTTCGACTTTTTTTTAAATTTATATATATATATATTGATTTATTAGCAACTATTAACCTGTGATTGTAAAAAAAAATTACAATAAATAATTATTCAATAATAGCAATAAAAAAAAAAACTATGAAAAAAAAATCAGAAGTTATTACTGAAATAAAATTTTATGTCCTTTAAAAATGTGTATATGTAATTGAATAGGCGTATAAGGAAGTCATGTGCTGTCCATATCAGATTTGTTGATTATTTTATTTATGCATTTGTTTCAGTCTACTTGATAAATAAAATTTCGCTATAAAATTTAGTAACCTTCTTCTATTTCGGTTTTTAATTTTGTTACTGGTTGCATCATAATAATTTAAAAAACATAGTATTATATTGATATAATACTTACATTTCTTTAAAGAGTAATAAAGGGACTTTCACTCTAACCTAATATTTCAGGTAAGTTGAATTAATAATTGTATAAATACTTGATGTTAATAAAAAACTAATATTTTAGCAATTGTGTAACTGTCCACTTTTATTATACAATTGGAGGATCGTATTTCACTTTCAAATGAAGTAAGTTTAAATGAAGTGAAGCAAAAGTGTGTATATGTAATTTAATAGGTATACAAGGACAGGAAAGTTTCCGGCCCATCAGTTTAATCAATAATATGCGCAAAGCAGTCGAACGTATGATAGCCACCAGACTCCAGGAAGAACTTGATACAAAAAACTGCTTACATCCAGACCAATATGGATTCAGATATAATTCAATTCTATTCTATTCAGACACATTACAATTTACGCACTAAGCAGAGTAACTAACTGGGCAAAATCAGTCAGAAGAGGCACGTGGCGAACAAGACGATTACCCCTAATGATACAGTTAGACATCCAAAATGCTTTTGGGACAGTGCCATGGTCTGCTATAGTTGAAGCATTGATGAGAATGGACATTTCCAGCTATATAATTAATCAAATTACACAATACCTACACGAGAGGTATATGGAAGTTAATACAGTAGAAGGCTTGGTTTCCTATCGGGTGTTCGGGGGTGTTCCGCAGGGGTCCGTGCTCGGTCCCCTGCTTTGGAACATTTTTTACGACCAAATATTCAAGTTACACTATCCGGAGGGTGTGACTATCGTCAGGTATGCAGACGACTTAGCAATCCTGGTAGAAGACGGGGATATAAACAATTTAGAGAATAAAGCCAATAGAGCCTTGATCCAGATTGATGAATGGCTAAAGGACAATCAGCTGCAGATATCTATGACAAAATCCCAATGCATTCTGTTCTCGGGCCGGAGAAGAATTAGGAATGTAAATGTGGAAATAAAAGGGGAGAGCATACAAGAAGTTAATAACACGAAATACTTGGGGGTTGTGTTGGACAAGAGCCTCAGGTTTAGTGCACATGTAGAAATGATATGCAAAAGGATTGCTCCCACCACCAGAGCACTGAGGGGATTGTTCAATAACAATAACGCACCCAAAACGTCGGTTAGGAGGTTGATAACCTCTGCGGTAATGTCATCGATGCTGTACGCTGCCCCAATTTGGGGAGAGGCAATAAATGTACAGAGAAACATGCGAAAACTGAGGAGCATACACTGTCTAGCACTAATAAGAACAGTAGCAGGATATCGAACAATTTCATATGGTGCGTTATGTGTTCTGGCGGAGGTACCACCCATAGAATTATTAATAAAAAAGCGAAGATTGAGAACAGCAGGAATGCTAAATAGTGAGGTGGAAAACATCATTGGGAGTGAATGACAGAATGAATGGGTTGGATTGCAGACTGGGACATGGACTAGACAATTGATACCTAATTTAGATAACTGGCTAAACAAGGAAAAAGGAAACATGAATTTTTACATGACGCAGATAATGACCGGTCACGGGTCCTTCGGCCAGTATCTATACAGATTTGGTAAGCGTACAAGCCCTCAATGTATCAATTGCCAAGAGGTAGATACCGTAGAACACACGGTTTTCACGTGCCGGAGATGGGAGAACTTAAGACAAGAAATAATAATAACCAACTTAAATGTGGAAAATCTAGTGAGTTGGTTAACTAGTAACAATAATAACTGGGATTGGTTCGCAAACTTCGCTGCAGTGGTTCTCCGAACGAAAGAGGAAGACGCGAGGCGTCAAGGACTTTAGGCACTGTGTAGAGTAGGGAGGACAGTCCATCCTCGGAGGGCCCGTATGCTGAGGTGTGAGGGTTCCAATGATGGGGATGGAACTCCTGGGGATACTGTGAGTGGGGAAGGGAAAAGAAAAGAAAAGACCGAGTCCCGGCCGGCGGTGTTGGTACCGGGGCTCTTCGGAGATTCTGGGGCCGGCATCGTCGGTTAGAGGCAGGCATCATGACCGAGTCCCGGTTCCCCGTGGAGAGGGTGGGGGATGGCATAGCCGGACCTCGCCTTCGAAACGGGGAATTAGAGGCAGGCACTAAAAAGAAAAAAGAAAAAAAAAGATCCGAGACCGGGGAGGCTAACCTGCCGCGCCGGGCGCACAACCGGTGGGCGAGGGACGCCTCCTTAGAGTATATGGACACTCTCCCCAACTGAGTATACTTAATTGGATATCCGGTTGGGGAGAGAAGGGGAAAAAAAGGTATACAAGGAAAATCATGTTGTGTTTCACATCAGATTTTTTTAATTTCAGATTTAATTTACAAAAAGCCTTATTCTTCAGTACTCAAATTTATAGATTTTTTAAGTGATCTCCCCAGTTCATTAGACCTCTATAAAGACAGCTATTATTGGTCATAAATTTAGATTTTGCCTTTACAACTTTTGTATGCATATTACATAAAAGCAATTTAATCTGAATTCTACGATTATCGAAAAAAGATATACATATTTTTTTTTTGCACTAATCCATACAATGAAATTTGAATTTTGATATTTGATTGCATTATTAAACAGTATAGTCTAATATCAATGAATTAATGAGTCTGAAAGAGAAAAAAAATAAGGTTATTTTGGTAAATGTGCAAACATTTCATGAATTAAATTTCTGTATTAAAATTTTATTCTAATTTATATTTCGAAATTTTTGTCGAAATGAACTCAAAAATAAATTTTTTTCTGGGGATGGGGTGAACACTGGGTTAAAACGTTTAGGTCCCCCGATGTTCTGTTTTAGATTTTGTCTCATTCTATGACGTAATCTTATCTCATTCAATGCACTCAAGCGAAATCAACTCATGAATATGTTTGGAGTTGATTTATAAATTCATATAAAAATGAACATCTTAATTAATTGGAAATTATTTATTTGTGGGAGGGGGTATCCTGTTGTAAAGAACTAATAAAATTTATGATCAGTAAGCTTTTCAGTAAACTTCCAGTATATCTTTGGTGTTTCGTTTTATACTGAATATTAAATCTTATATTATTTAATAACTTTGCTTTTTTCATTTTTACTGTTTTATTGTTACACGACTGCCCAAAAAGGAGTGTAATGTATTTAGGGTGTATGTATGTATGTATGTATATATGTTTGTTCCATCGTAGCAGTTCAACGGCTGAATCGATTTAGATATATGATTAGTAAAGGCAATTACTTTCATTTTGAATATTAGATTCTGGATACCAGTGTTCTTTGGTGGTTTTTTTCTTCTTCTACCTCGGACCGGATCCTGCAATTAAGTATTACACAGCCCAGGGGAGTGGCCTTTACTCTAACGGGCCTCTACGTCTTGGCCCGCTGGTCGGATCTCACTTTGTGCCCGCCTCAAACTCCCAGAGTATGATCCACCAGGCCCGGCTATGCCGTCCCTGGGTCCCCACTTCGGGAGCCGGGACTCGGTCTTTATGCCAATACCTCTAACGGGGACACCCCGAGTGGGGCATCCCCGTCGGAACTCGGTCTTTTTCTCTCGGAGATGCGAGAGTCCCCTTGCCTCATCGCTACCGCCTACTCATGCAAGTACGTGAGAACGGCAGCTCCGCAGTGGGCTGTCCCTCGTCCCCGAGCACCCTCGATCCTTCTCCTAAAGAACCCTCGCCACGAACCATGCGACATCAAAGCTCTTGGGGCTCCGCAACATGGTGGCGATGATGTTCTCCACGCTGAGCGGTCCGGTAATCGCCGAGCAAGCTAGGCGGTAATCAACCCACTGCGGTCACCAGAACACCACGTGTTCTGGGGTATCCGGGTCGCCGCAGTAAGGGCAGTAGGGGTCATCCGCCCTCCTCCTACCACACAGGTAGGCGCGGAAGATCCCGTGGCCGGTCAGGAATTGCGTGAGCCAGTAGTTCAGCTCACCAAACCTCCTACTAGCCCACGGCTTTATATCCGCGATAAGGCGGATAAATTCTTTGGTGGTTTGGTTTCAATTGACCACACATTTCAGAAGTGGTCGACCTGATACTTTACAAATCTATACTTCATTCACATTCATATATATCCTCTGAAGTAATACTTCACGGTGGTTCCGGAGGCTAAACAGAAAAAGAAAAGATATATGACCCCGCGTTGGAATCTTTACGTTGCCGGGAATGTCATAGGCTATATAAATATGTAAATATATATATATATATATGTAGTAGAGGAGATTTACCAGTTGAAGCACAAATTTTATTGAATTGAATAAATGAACTGTGAACTATGAGCCTCTATCAGTGTGTAAGGTGGGTTTGAACTGAATGATTTGATTCAAACGAATAAATAGTATTACGAAAATAATAAATTAAAGTTACGTCAAATAAAGTAAAATAATATTAGATAAATTTAAAATATTTCTGTTTAACAAAAATAAAAATTTGTGTTTAATAATAATGGACTTCTCGTGGGAACTGCGTATGTCGCTAGAGTGATGATGTTATGCGATCACTCATGCGAGGCTAGACGGATCAACACCAGTAACTGGTAAAAAAAAAAACAGGGTGCCCCTGGGGCGCTGTTTTGGGAGGTGCAGTAAGGTACTCTTAACCTATCTCTGCAGTCAATCGCCCGATTTTCAAAATTCAAAGGGGGTATTTTTTAGTAGATTGAAGGCTAACTTTTGCGTGCGTCAGATACACTCTTGGTCTAACAGATCATGGTTATTCGGAAACGTTATATCTTCGTAACCAATCTTCCGATTTTTAAAATTCAAACGGGGCATTTGCTAGTATAATACAAATTCACGATGGAACCAAACCAGAAAAAAAGAGAGCAATGTATTTTTTGGCAGTCGTGTTTTTTTTTAATTTTTAATATTTATCTCTTGTTTGTTTATATTATAAATTTAATAATGCTAACCTCAAACTGATAAAGAAATTTTTAACTTTTTGATATTTACACTCGTTATTAATAAAAAAGAAAAACTTTTTCTATAAATCTAAGATAGATTATCTTAAATTTATTATATTTAAATATGTACATGTTTAAAAAAAATAATAATTATTTTTCTTTTCTTTTTCAGCCAGAACTGTATTTATGTACACCCATCAAGGTCAATTTTACAAGAAATTATTATATAGGTAAGTGTTCAAAAACTACACACCTTATTGAATTTACATTATAAAAAGAAACATAAAAAAGAATATGAATTAACTAAACACAAATAATAAAAAAATATATATAAAATCTTTCTTTTTCCTGTTTAGCCTCCGGTAACTACCGTTTAGATAATTCTTCAGAGGATGAATGAGGATGATATGTATGAGTGTAAATGAAGTGTAGTAAGTCTTGTACATTCTTAGTTCGACCATTCCTGAGATGTGTGGTTAATTGAAAAACCCAACCACCAAAGAACACCGGTATCCACGATCTAGCTTTCAAATCCATGTAAAAATAACTGCCTTTACTAGGACTTGAACGCTGGAACTCTCGACTTCCAAATCAGCTGATTTGGGAAGACGCGTTCGCCACTAGACCAACCCGGTAGTCTATATATAAAATCTGGAAAAACGTTGCATAACTTTCCCGGTGAAGTTAATCCATGGTAGCCGTATTTCCCCAACTCCATAACCAACATTAAATATCATTTAATGACCCATATTCCCAAGTTAATAAAGAATTATATATAAATCGATTTATCCTGTCCAAGCAAAAAGATAACAGAGGAAAAAAATTAAGTTTATTATCCCTGAATGATACTGCCCAAATATGTAACTAAAATAACATATTAATGTAATAGAATCATCTAGTTAGTAAAAGTACTAAAAGTACTAAATACTCTCATATACAAAATAAAACATTTTTAATTTTTCTCTAAATTTGATACCTTTCTCTGCATTGCTTTTTTGCATAAATTACAGATTTATAAATAAAATCTTTCTATCACCCTCAATTTAATAGAAAGGACACATTAAAAGTCTATAAAAAAGGTGATAACAGTTGTTTCTGACGCACGGCTTACTCACACATACACACGAAACTTTAAAATATTATATTTAATATATATTATATTTAAAATACTTTTCATTTTATTTAAGAGTAGCATTTTTTCGTTTATTTAATTCAATGATTCTAGTTAAAGCGCGCGTGCATACCGTATTTAATTCGCGCTGGTGTGGCGGTACTAGCGGCGACGGTAGGCACTAACTAAACTAATGTAATTTTACAATTTACATAGAACTAATTTCGCTTCTACGGTCGGCACATTAGTGTAGCCGCTAGGCTTAACACACCAAGTACAAAATCTACCGGGCGATCGAGAGTTCGAGACCCGGTCAGACGGAGTTACTTTTTTCTACATTTGAAATATTACTCATTTATTTAATTCTACCTCTCCTGTGACGTCAGAACATAGCAGACGACTACAACAGCAATTTTTGGGGTGGGGATGTGATTTTTCAAAACTTTTATTCAAATATCGTTATATTTTAATCGTTAACAAATGCGCCTAAGAAAAATATGACCTTAATTAAGCGAAATGTCGAAGTACTGAGGGTGACCTTACTTTACAGCTTCATCTACGTGATCTTTAAAGTTGAAAATTTAATGGCATTAATGTCCCATATATAGAAGTAATCTGACCAAGTTTAGTTAAAATCGGTTCAGTAGTTCTGAATATATAAGGTGATTTAGAGGCCAAAACCGAACACATACACGTACATGGGAACAATAACATCCGGAAAATTCCCATCCGGTTTTTTTGGTTCCTTAGATATCAAAACATCAAGATCCGGTGAAAATCATACCTGCTCAAATTGGACCAATTACAATAACTTCCCTTCTACAGCTATAACGCTATCTAGACGGGAAAGTAAAAACGTATGTATATAATTAATCCACACATTACATGATATCAACAATTCAAAATTTAAATATTGAATTTTTTCAAAAATGTAGGGTGATGGAAAAATGTTTACTTCAGATTCGTTTTTAGTATCAAAAAAACTGTTTTTTCTTAGGTATAAGTACATTCTGCATTATTAGCCTTTTCACAAATCAAAAAAAAAGAAGAAAATTAATATACCTATTATACAGAGTGATTTTTTAGTCCTGTTACCCAATTGTTTGTCTGGTAATTTTTTTCTAAGAAAGGGAAATTTTGTTTTGTGACACGAAGTTGGTAGTGCTACTCAACCGATATAGATACGGCAGTGTGAGTTGATTCTCCTTGAGCTGTGTAAACTTTTGTGCCGTTTCCGGTCGTGTTACGAACAGAATGTCTTTTACCACAGCACAACGAGTTTTCATTCTTGAACAATATTTTGCTACGAAATCGTACGCGAGTGTAAAAGAATCATTTCAAATTAAATTTGTTGGTGTTTCTCCGCCAGAAAAAATGTCAATTTCTAGCCTAGCAAACCGATTTCGAGAGTCAGGTAGTGTTTGCGACAGAAAACGTAGCGGTCGACCGACTCGTTTGACAGATGACGTTTTAGAGAATGTGATAACAAGATTGCTCAATTCTCCACGGAAAAGTTTACGAAAACTTTCCACGCAAGTCGGTTTGTCATATTCGAGTGTTCAGAAAGCCGCTAAAAAATTGAAATTGTATCCGTATCGCGTAGGATTAGTCCAAGAGCTTCAGCCTCCAGATTTAAACAAGCGATTGAAATATTGCCGTCGGTTTAGGTCTCTCGTAAACGGTAACGGAATCGAATTTTTAAACACAGTGTTCTTTAGCGATGAAGCTTGGATCCATCTCTATGGTTATGTGAACAGTCAAAACTGTCGAATTTGGGCGGTCGAAAATCCTAACGCTTTACAAGACAAATCTTTGCATCCTGAAAAAATTGGTGTATGGTGTGCGATATCTCGTCATCGTATAGTCGGACCCATATTCTTCGAACAGACAGTAAATGGTGAAGTATAAAGGAATATTGTGCGCCAATTTGTGTCCCTCCTGGAACCTCAAGAACGGTATTGTTTCAGAAAGACGGCGCTACATGCCACACGTCTCGAGAAACCGTGGATTTTCTGCAAAAGTTCTTTGATGATCGAATAATAAGCAAGGGCTTATGGCCTCCAAAGTCCCCAGACCTCACATCTCCTGACTACTTTTTGTGGGGCTGTATTATGTCCGAGGCCTTCAAAAACAATCCTTACACTATTGATGAACTTAAAACCAATATTACTGACTTAATCACGACTATTTCCAATACATCTCTTAAAAAGGTTTCTGCTAATATGCTGAAAAGAGTCCGTGCGTGTATAACCACAAGGGGTGGGCATTTTGAGCATATTCTTTAACAATTATGTAAGTAATAGCTTTTTATTAAATCTCTTTTGGAAGTAACAAATACATTTTTTTTTATTCCACCTAAATTTCCCTTTCTTAAATTACATTTAAAATTGGGTAACAGGACTAAAAAAATCACTCTGTAGAAAAGAGAATGTTAAAGAAATTATTTGATTTTATACAGTTTTAACCGTGATTTCAAACAACTAATTTGATATTGCAGTTCTTTATTTTTAATTATCATTACAAAATGTTCAAGGTTATTATCCTGTGGCAATATTACGCAATAAAATAAAAATAATATTTTTTTAACTCGATGCAAATAAAACTAATTGAAATTTTAAAATAATGTAATTCTTATAAGCATCAACCTCAGTTGTAAATAGCGTAGATCGTAAGTGTAAAAACAGATAACAATTAATTATAACTTGAATTATTTGCTTTGTTAAGAATTTAACCGGTTTTTACCTTTATATTGCCTGTTTTATTTGTTAACTACTCATTACGTTTATGTAGCAATTTATTCATTCTACTTAATAGCGTGTCTATCATACATAAAACAACTATAAAAAAATTTATTTTAGTTTTTTCTACCTTTAAACTAAGAAAAAATTACAAAATCTTACGATTAGAGCAGTGGCGGCTCGCGAATAGCCATTTGATATTATCGATAACATTTAATATAATGAGTCCTTTTTTTCTTTAATTTCTTTATACTTGTACACTATATAATCCTTAACCTTAATATCAGTAGCCATCCCATCCCCCGTTTATGAAAAAGATAAAAAAATCTTTGTATGGAACTGGGCGCTTCACAGTTCCAGCGGCGTGGTATTTGGCTGTTGTGCGCTTGAGCACACAGGAAGCTTCACGCGAGACTATGAGGGAGAGAGAAAACTGCCGCTCCAGCAGTGCCGACCCAGGCATGCTGGTGAAAGGTAGTTTTTTTATTCCGCGTGTGTACGGAACTTTCCTTGTTCGTTCCCTTTTCTAGTTTAGTCGGTGGAAGGAACATGAAAGTAGTTTAGTTATTTTTTTCAATAGTGATCAAAAGAAAAACCAGGGCTCTTTTATTGCCAAATCTGTCCAACAACACGCTAGAAGGACGAAAGAGAAGGTAATTAGTAAAAACTAATTATGTATTTGTTTCTGTGTACATAGAAATTTAAATTAATCACCGTTGGACTATAATGATTTTAAGCGGATATTTTATTAACTCGTTATCTAATAATGCTAAAAAATATTATCTGTATTGACATTTTATTATTTATTCGGTTAAACTGAATACGGTTTTTAAGCGCAAGTGATAAAGTGTAGAATTTGATTACTATTCTATTAATCTAATTACAATTCTATTTGATTCATTTCTTTCGGTTTTTTTTTATTTTACAGAAAACTTTAACCATGGCCTTGACAAAGCCCAGAAAAAAATTTCTGGAGCAGCACCCCCCTAATTTTAACGAACCGCCACTGGATCAGAGTATCGATAAATCAAAAATCTTTAAACGAAAGCTAACAAATTATTTTACGTGCTTAGCAGGAATTAATTTTTAATATCCGGGATACAGCTTTACTTTTTATACGGTTATATGTTGAGATAAATAAATGTTTATTAAAAAGTAATTTTTTTAAAAATTGTATAAATTTTTATTGATTTCATTTGATACTCAAATAAATTTCAGCAGATTAATTTTTACTTTCCCGTAAATATCTCCATTGGTACCGCAGCAATATTGCTTTAAAAGAAATGCATAGTGCTCGATA
This sequence comes from Lycorma delicatula, assembly GCF_047948215.1. Lineage (NCBI taxonomy): Eukaryota > Metazoa > Arthropoda > Insecta > Hemiptera > Fulgoridae > Lycorma > Lycorma delicatula. The sequence continues at coordinate 18,058,335 of NC_134457.1, forward strand.
GAAATTTTTGATACCGGATTTTCGCAAATTTTGACGTATGAAGATCGACGTGAAAAAAGATTGACGTCAAAATCGACGTCAAAGATTGACATGTGAAATCCATAAAACACATCAAAAAGTTACAAAGATTACCGGATTTATTTGACTTCTAATTCTATTAATATTTCCGAAATGGTTCAGCGTAAATTCTTCGGGAATAACTTTCTATAATTTTTTTTCTATAACTTTCTATACCGGTGATTCAAGTAGTATTAGTTGCACTTTCTGAGCTCATTCTACAGAGTGCTCATAAAGTAACGCAAACTTATGAAAGAATATTTTTTCTTCCTTTGTTGCATGTTTAATTGAGAAAAATTGAGGAAATATCTGTTACACAGCAGCAGAGAATATTCATTGTCTCCCAATACATTAGATGTGCCATTTTTACCCAGATCCAGAATGCCTTCACAGAAAAGTGTGGTGTAAATGCATCAAAAACATCCTCCAAGAGGCTGTACGACAAGTTCCAAGAGACAAAAAATGTGGCAGATGCAGCCAAAAGCGGTCGACCGAAAGCGCTAACACCAGAAAGGATGATCGACATGCAAGGTGCATATTCTGTTAGTCCCAAGAAGTGTATTGGCGACGCCTATCTAGTCAGTCTGGTCTCTTTGTTGGTAGTGCCCACACGTCACTCAGCAAGCGTTTAAAGATGCATCCGTACAGAATTCCTGTTGTTTTCGAGCTGTTACCTGCAGACACTGGAAAATGTGAAGCTTTCTATCAGCGGTTCATGTCATCTGTAACGCTAGATGGGGAAGAACTCGATAACTAGTTTTAGTCTGACGAGGTATGGTTCTACCTTGATGAATACATGAATGCACAGAACTCACGCAATTGGTGTATGGAAAATCTACATCAACTGCACGGATATAAAGTGGGTATTTGGTGTGCAATGTCACGTAGGCGAATCTTCACGATATTCTTTCATGACACAGTGAACAGCGAGCGCTACATACAGATGGTGCAACGATTTGTAGCCATTATACCTACAGACAGGCTAGAGTACACGTAATTTTATAGGACAACGCTACGGCTTATACAGCCAACATCTCTATGACTTTCTTAGATCAGTGTTTTCATAGACAACTGACTTCAAAGGAGTTGTGACCACCTCGGCCTCCTGATTTATCCCTTCCTGACGTTTTATTGTGAGGATATCGTAAGGATACTGCTTACAAAACTCATCCTCCACCCCGTTCCCGAATTGCAGAGCGAAATTAAACTATGTGTCGCTGCAATTCCTCAACAAACTTTACCACGTGTGTTTCGCAAAATGTCACAGTTATATGAATCGCATAATAGAGGCTACTTTCAACAGCTATAGTAACTAATTCATTTTCCCATAAGGTTGCGTCACTTTTTGAACACCCTGTTAGCAAAAATAATGAACAAAGTTCTTATAAACATGGGTTCAGAAACGCTCCGTTAGCGAGAACGGCTAGTGAAAGATTTCGCCCTTATTTCTGGGCAAAAAATGAAAGAAAATCATACTGAATGAAATTCTAGGAACCCAAATTAAGGGGTAACCTTGACGGTTTCTTATGATTTTTGAACTGAAATTCAATAAAACAGGTTTCAGAACCATATCTCCAGTATTTTTCATAATATTCAACGTAAAACGGAAAAATTTGTTGTCTAAAACACGTTTTTTTTACATTTGTAAAACAAACATATATTTCAACAAACAGCAAATATTTCAGTCTTTCAACGACGTTTTTAGTATGTGTCGATATTCACCGGAGAATATTCTCTAATCTCTAATCTCGGTCTTTCACGGTAACATATATAACAAGTAAATGGAAACTTCGTTGAACTAGAAAGACATATAATACTTTTTTTAATTAAAATATTATCATTTTCAGAAAATTTTACGAGAATTTTTATTTTGGTATTACATTAAAATGGTAACAAAAGCCAAATATTGATGAAGTCGAAAGAAAAATCTTATTTCTGATACATAATAGTTGGTTAGTATATATAATACCTAATCTACTTTTAGTTTATCTATCAATAAAGTAAACTCGCTGCAATCAGGCAAACATCACAGTTCCTTACTTGATAATAAATTTAAAGCTCCTTCCACCAAATTCCTTCCTGCATTGCTTTGATCAATAAGGTTCTGCTAAATAACTGAGTTATTTTAAATCCCCTTCCTCAATTTGCATAATACCTAAAAAAAAAAAATATATTTTTTTAAATTGTATTTTTTTTTGTCTTCAATCATTGACTGCTTTGATGCAGCTTTCCAAGATTCCCTACCTAGTGCCATTCGTTTCATTTCGGTATACCCCCTACATCCTACATCCCTAAAAATTTGTTTTACATATTCCAAACTTTGCCTGCCTGCACAATTTTTACCATCTACCTGTCCCTCCAATATCAAAGCGACTACTCCAGGGTGCCTTAATATGTGGCCTATAATTCTATATCTTCTCTTAACTATTTCCAAATGCTTATTTTTTCATCGATTTGACGCAACATCTCTTTATTTGTCACTTTATCCACCCATCTTTAACATTCTCCTACAGCACCACATTTCAAAAGCTTCTAATATTTTCTTCTGGGGTATTCCGATCGTCCAAGTTTCACTCCATATAAAGCTACACTACAAACATATACTTTTAAAAATGTTCTCCTGAGGTTTAAATTAATTTTTGATGTAACCAAATTATATTTCTTACTGAAAGCTCGTTTCGCCTGCGGTATTTGGCATTTTTATATCGCTCCTGTTTCGTCCATCTTTAATAATTCTACTTCCCAAATAAAAACATTCTTCTACCTTCGTAGTCTTTTCCAATTTTTATATCTAGTGGTCCATCTTTGTTATTTCTACTACATTTCATTACTTTCGTTTATTCTTGTTTATTTTCACGTGATAGTTCTTGCGAGTGTAGCTTAACTGTCACAAAAGTCAGCAACCAAAAGATGATTTGTTCATGTTTCTTTTTTGACATATCTTCATTACATGATTATCTTATTAAGTTAGGTTTAAACTCAGAAATTGTAAAAGAAGTTCAGAATTAAAATATATTAAAAATAATGGGATATTTGATTTTTTTTTTAAATGTATCAGTAGTGTGGTATAGCTTAAATTAGAGTTGTTGCTGACATCCATGGAGGAGTTGCAGAATTTATACATTTCATACAGAAAGTTCTCTTTTCAAATCCCGGTCACGCTCGGCATTTTTTTCATACGATACAAAATTCATCTATGATAAGTTACTTACTGCATTTCGGCTTTGAGAATAAATAAATATTGAAAATTTGTTATACGATTGAAATTATTTTACCGAGTGTGTTATGTTACCTCTTTATAATGTATGAATAGTATGCATTACTTCCATAATTTTTTTTTTAACTTAGTATGCGTGAAATTTATATAAAATAAAAACTTTTAAATTCATAAATATAATATATCTAGTTGCTTCAAATATTTATATATAGATATACATAGAAGGTTAACAAAATATGGGAACCCTTAAATAACCTTTCAACTGTTAAATATAGAAAAATTAAATTTAGCAAAGATTTCGAACTAAAAAATAAAATTTGAGCAAACCAGAAACTATCCTAACCAAAATTGTGTCCATTTGATATTTTTATACTTAGTTTCAAAAATGGTTTACAGTATCTCGTAAATAATAGATCAACAGTGAAACATTAAAAAAAGCTGACAACATAGTTGTAGGATTTTCCCGTCAGCGGATTTTTTCTGATGCACGGTTTGCACACAACTTAATTTAAAATGTTATCATTTTAGAAAATTTCCTGAAGAACGGTTAAACTAAACTGATAAATGTTGTAGAAACTGTTGTTAACACAAACGGATGATCGCTACTTCCAGATGACAGGCTACATTTCCTGTTTCATAAAATCTAAACGCTAAACGTGAAATAATTTATTTATTGGGTACTGCACAATCGGGAAAATTAGCCGTAAAAATATTCTGGCATTCAGAAAGACCAGGTGTTTAAATAATGTGAAATATACGGAGAACTTGAGAAAAAAAATATCCTTTTACTACTGAAAAATTACTGTTAACAATGGGACAATGAGTCACGTGATCTATGCGTTTTAATCTTATCTAAAACAATCTTCAATCAAAATGTCTGCCCTACAGAAACCTCTAGTAAAAAACTTAAATATGTAGATTCGGCGTCCGTTTTGGATCGCGTGACTTTATAAATCCATTATTATTATTATAGTGCCCACTATTATTACAATACAATATACTACTCTATGTCATTTTTACCAACCGGGGTGGTCTAGTGGTAAACTCGTTGGTAAACTCAACATTGCAAATCAGCTGTTTTTGAAGTCGAGATTTCCAAGTAAAGCAGTACTTTTATACGGATTTGAATATTAGATCGTGGTTACCACGATCTAATTAAAAAAACCACCAAAGAACGCCTTTGATGGTTTTTTTTTTAATTTTTTTAAATTTAATCTCTGGATCCACCGTTAGACATTCTTCAAAGGATGAAGCTGAATGATTTGTAGCGTGTGTGAAAATGCCATGCCTGACCGGGATTCGAACCCGGGACCTCCGGATGAAAGGCCGAGACGCTACCACTCGCGCCACGAAGCCCGGCTGGTTCTTTGGTGGTTGGGTTCAATTAACCGCACGTCTCAGGAATGGTCGACTTGAGACTGTACAAGACTACACTTATTTACATTCATACATATCCTCATTCATCCTCTGAAGTAATACCTAACGTTAATTCCACAGACTAAACAGAAAAAAAAGATGTCATTTGTAAGGCAGAAGACAGTGTTATGAACTGGAAGCATGTAGTTAATGAATTATTTAATGATTGCTTTTTGATATTGTCAGCCGTGAAACTAACAATTAATTTGATCACAGTTAATTCCCATGTTTCATTGTTGAGAATAGTTTTTATTTTCTTAACCGATGAGCTTTCTTGTATTTTTTGTTTCGATTAAATGACAATTATTTTAACACTTGAAGCTCGCATGTTTTTGGTTGAAATTGTTTTAAATAGAGGTGGCGATTTCAAAAAATTCGTGAAAGAGATTTTTTATTAAAATGTTCCAGATTAATATTATAAAAATGTGAAAAACATCAATATCTGGAAAATGTCATTAAATGCGCACCAGAGTGCAGAACATCATTTATTCTGATAAAGAAAAGATAGGTGATATTTCTGATCGCAGCCGAAATTCCAAAAAAAATCTATCAAAAAATTGACACAAGCAAAAATCTTGAGGAGTAGTACGCGCGGAGAAACAAAATACTGACTTAACATTTAAAACTACATCCGTATACAATAACTCCAGTGCATCGGTTACACGATATGAATTTTTCTAAAGTTGTTAAATATTACCAGTGATTTATGGACTTAAAATTGAAAAAAGAAAGGACGTATAACATTTTTTTTTTTCAGATAAAATGTGGTTTCATTTATCGGGTTACGTCAACAGATGTATTCTATGAGTAGTGTTCGTGAGATCTTCCTACTACGATTAAATGACGAAAAAATTGGAGTTTGCTGTACTGTATCGTTAAGCGAATAATTATTTGGTTTTCCCAAAGTAAACTCAGAATCTTATCTGAATGAAATCATTTTTTGTTTCATCAGTCGACTAAGTAAGAAAGAAATTACTGGAGCGTACTTCTAATAAGATGGAGCAACGGTGGACACCAACAATATTTCGCTAAATTTGCTGCCGGTCTGGTGGTCAGGGCTAGGAACGGGTGGGATGGTTTGGCGACCGGAAGCGTCAAAAGGCGGGTGTCTTCCTGCTGCTGGGTTGGGATGCCGGTCTGGTGGATGATGGGACCGACCGGGTGGTAATGCAGGGTTTGTCCCAGGTTCCTGCGCGGATCGGAATGAGGTTGCGTTCCTCTTGTTAGGTGACCTAAATTGGCTGATTTATTTTGTATAGGTCTGAATTTCTATGTTGCGTAAGACATAAATTTGATTGGTATGAGTGTAGCACTGATTTAATTTTAAACTCGTTCGTTCTTTGAGGCATTCCCAGTCACGAACGGTGTTGTCAAATTTAGACTAGGCGCGGGGTTCGCGCTTCTGTGGTTTCGGCCAGTTAATTTGACGGAATCATGTTAGTTTCGATGGGAAGATGTCCGTTTGAGGACTACGTGAAGGCGAAATTTGATATGTATTTTACTGATGCAAACGTCTGCCGAGGCATTTACATCGGTGGCATCCCGACCGAAGCCTGGCTGATGACAGTAAGATGTAATCAGAGGGACTAAAGACCAGCTCCGGTAAACTCCCTCAGGGCTCGGAATGGAGGGAGTGGTGTGGCAACAGGTAACGTCACAATGTGGGTGTCTTCCCTCTACGGCGTTGGGATGCCGGTCTGGTGGATTCGGCTCTGCCCGCAGTGTGGGATGCAGGACGAAACCTTTCATGAGTATGAGTGCGCCAAATACGATCTGGAGCGCACCGCAGTAATTTATCGACTGGATACCGTCGGAGCAACGCTTGACATTAGTAAAAACTGGAAGGACCGGGCTGAATGATCAGTGGTTGCAAAATTTCTACGCTATTTGCCTAGGGAACGGATTGCGGAGGGAATCTAGGATGCTGCTTGGTCTTGTTCCTGCGTACTTTGTTTTGTTACGATTTCTTGTTACTGTTGTTTTTGTTTTGTTAGTGTTATATAGGTTTTGATTGATTTGTTATTATTTTTATTATCGTGTTTTTGTTTTAGTGTTTTCCGCGTTTGTGTCGCACGTGAACTTACTTTACCTTTCGGGTAGGAAGGTGATTCAGTTCCTTTGACGACTATATTTTTCAGTCTTGCTTGAGACTAGAGATGTGTTTTGTTATTTTTACTAATAGTACACCGATGGGAATGTCGCTTGTGGCATTCGCATCGGTGCCATCCTGAGCCGAGGCGACTGACAGATGTCATATGCCGAGGTTTAAAAGATGACCTCCTAAAGCCCATCAAGGCTAGGTACAGAGAGGAACCCACCGGGTTGGTCTAGTGGTGAACACGTCTTCCCAAATCAGGTGATTTGGGAGTCGATAGTTCCAGCGTTCAAGTCCTAGTAAAGCCAGTTATTTTTACACGGATTTGAATACTAGATCGTGGATACCGGTGTTCTTTGGTAGTTGGGTTTCAATTAACCACACATCTCAGGAATGGTCAAACTGAGAGTGCACAAGAATACACTTCAATTAACACTCATACATATCATCATCTGAAATATTATCTGAACGGTAGTTACCGGAGGCTAAAACAGGAAAAAGAAAGAAAGATACAGAGGGGAGGTTGGAGGGTGTCTTCCGCTAGGGGATCAGGATGCGTGAAGTTTTCGGTGATAAGCTCATTTTAAAGCAAATCTGGTCATCGAGATTCCCATATCTTACACTTACAAATTTTAATTTATTGAGAGCGATAAAAGGATCTGTTTATATAAACAGTCCTCATATCCTGGATGAAATGAAAAATAACATAACTGAATTTTTAAATGCAATCACTCATTTGGTGTTTCAGCGTGTATTTTCAAATCCGTTGAAGCGTGTTCAAACATACCCGGAGGCAAATGGTTGTTACATTAAGCATCTTCTATAAACAAGAAATCATTGAAGTCACTTTTATTCCTGTTTTCTACCATTGTTATTTGAATACAATAAATTAAATTTTTGTAAAAATTGGTGTACAGTTTAATTTAGAATGCTGGATTTATTACATAAACAATAATAATTATTATATTATTATTAATTTGTATCAATACTTATAAATTATATCCAAAAAAATTCATGAATGATTTTATATAATTTATAATACGCTGTTTTAGAACATTCTAAGAAGTATACACATTTTTATTTATTTATATAACTTATAATTGTGAAAGACAATAATTACAGAATGGAAGGAACAGAGAGAGAGAGAGAGAGTGAGAGAAAATAATTTTCTACTAATTTATATTTTAAAAAACACATCAGTAAAATACTAATATTTTACCTTTTTATATTTTTATAGTCGGTTTCGAACCAAATGCGTCAATGAATACAGCGCATCATATGCTTTTATATGGTTGTAAAACGCCAGGAAGTTCAAAACCAGTGTGGTAAGATAAGTAAAATATTATTGTTATTGTTAAATAAGCAATTTATGTAACGACATATACTATATTTCTTTTACTATTAAATATTCGTAACATTATAAATTTATCATATAAATTTGTTAACCATACCTCAAAATAAAATATACACAGCTATTATCTGCATGAAATAATAGCTTATATATATATAACACCTTCCGTGAATTGATCATCTACCTTAGGGAGTTAATCAAATTTCCGTTTTCATCATTTCCCTGCGACATATATGTACATACATATATAGTGTCCCACGAAGAGGTACACACTTTTGATTTACTATCACTCGCCCATTCCCCCACCGATTCCATTGAAACATTACAGAATGTTTGATAAAGATTCTAAAAATTTTCTATGAAAATTTCAACCTTCTAGGATTTATAGAAACAAAATGGCGGCTTTCAAATAAAAACAGAAAATTCAGGAAAATCACATTTTTTATTCATTCCAAAATATCTGGTGAAAATGATTAAAAATATCTTAAATGATTAAGATGATAATTAGTCATGTTGTCCTCCGTGACGCGAATGGTAGCGTCTCGGCCTATTATATACTTTATAAAGAAATATTTTAGTCAAATTTGAAGAAAATCGGTTCAGTCAATCCTGACATAGCCTAAAAGCAGTGCGACACCCAATGTAGTACATATATACATACATACGTGTTTTTGTTCTAGACGAACTTTTTTTAGCCTCCGGGACCACCGTTAGGTATTGCTTCATAGGATGAAATGAAATGGCAATTTTTTGGCATGTGAAAATTCTATGCCTAATCGAAATTCGAACCCTGGACCTCCTGATAAAAGGCGGAGACGCTACCACTCGCGCCAAGGAGGTCGGCTTGGTCTAATTGAACTAGCTGAACTCTAAAAAAAAAATACAAAAAAAATTACAAAAATATATTTGATTACATATAAAAAATTATTTTTTTAAAAAAGCTTTTATTTAACTAATATTAACATTAATAAAAAAGGAAACAAATTAGAAAAACCCTCTAAAATAAATATGACTTTTTAAAAATTTGTTTTATAAAAAAATATATATAAATGACCGTTTTTCAGCTGTTTGGTTAACAAATCTGTTGGTATGTGTACATACATATTGAAAGATGCTTTATGTCGGATTCTAAAAAAAAAATTATTCAACAACAATAAAAAAAATTATGCAGTTTATGATAAATAGTAAATCTTTAATATAATACATGTTAACTTAGTATATCTTTTAGACTATTAATTTTTTTCTGTAAAATTAGATGTATTCATTCATCAGAATAAGAATTTACGAATCATAAAACAGTAATTTTAAGAATAGCGTAAAACACAGATAGTAAGTGGTTTACGCTAATAGAATAATGATTAGTCATTTTTATTTTAAATTTAAAAAAAAATTATCTGTTTCTTGATAATAAAATATCTCAGCTGAATGATCCAAGTAATAATAATCTTTTAATACGTTAAAAATATGTTTTATTAGCCCTTAAAAGGAGGCAGTTTTTTATGGAAATTTTCATTTAAAATGCAGTTTTCTATTTTCTTTTAATATTTATTAAAAAAAAACCTGTAGGGCAAAAAATGCACAAAATAGGCAAATTTTTTTTCCCACCTCCAAGACCACCGTTAAGCAGTCAGAGGCTGAGATGAAATGGCAATTTTATAGCTTATAAAAATGCCAAGCCTGATCGGGATTCAGATACAGGACCTCTGGGTGAAAGACCAAGACACTGCTACTCGCATCATGGAGACCAGCAACTTTAAGTATCTTAGGGAGATAATAATACTAACTGTACTTGAAAAAGAAGGAATTAAAAGTAGGATTCATAAGATCGAAAATAGCTTATAGATCGACAGCGAATGTTTACAATAAGAAATTTTTAAGCTGTAAAGCTAAACTACAACAATATAAAACAGTAATTTGTCCAGAAGCCTTACATGCAAGGGAGTGTTTAGGAAAGTTAATGTAAAAAATCTTTTAAAAGAAGAATCTTAAGAAAGATTTTTGAACCCAAAAGAACAGAGGAAGGTTAGGCTAAAATCAAACAAGAAATAAAAAGATTTACAAACTGAAATATAAACAAAAAAGGAATGCGGTTTTTTGGCAATTTTTTTTTAAATGAGTGACAATAGACTTACAAAAAAATTATTTAACTTTCAGGAAAAGAGAAAATCAAAAGTAGGGTGACACTGGTGAGTAAACCAAGAAGACCTAGAAAGACTAAATAAAAATTGGAAAAAACAATAGATAGAAAAGTTTCAAAAAACAACTGAGGATTTCAAACTGGATGAAAAGGAAAAATCAAAGAACAGCTCCAGAAAATTTACAGAAGAGCAAAAATGAACACTCTTGGAAAGAATGAAAAAGTACTGGAAATGGAAACAACGGAAAGAAGACGAAAAGATGAAAGGAAATGCAATGAGATTTAAAACGGTCTAATTCAGAAGAAGAAAAACCTACTGATTCTGAAGAAAAATTTTAAAAGAAAAAAATTGAAGTTTGTAAAATTTTCTTTTTGTTTGTATTTTCTACAAAACATTATTTTGAAATGAGACAAATCTGAATCTTGAGTAAAATACCAAACTTTTTGTAATAAAAATTATTTGACTTACCTAGAACGGGAAATTTACTTTTTTTAAAGTTAATTATACAGTTGCCACAAGCAAATGGAAAATTTTGAAGTAATGCTCACAAAAGTAAAAAAAGAAATGAATTTACAAGTTTTATTGTTGAAAATTAAAAGTAAATTACATGCCATTAAGTGTCCCAACACAAAAATTTCAATTTCATCTAAAAACTGGAATGAAGCTAAACAAAAAATTGAAGAATTAGAAAAAGAAGCTGCTAAAATGGGACTAAAAATCATGTTTAAGAAAACAAACATTTTGACTAATGATAAAAACTACCCGAATCTCCTTAGTATAAATAATGAAAAAATAGAGAATTGAATAATTTCAAATATTTCAGAGAATGAATGAGTTGGAATTCTTTAGATAAAAAAGCATTAACAGTTATAGCTAATAAAATGAAATTAGCTTTCCAGCTAATGAAAAACATACATAACAAACCGTCTTTATCATGGAACTCAAAATTTCAACACTAAAAAAATGTGATAAAGCCAAAAGTACCTTATGCAACAGAAACCCTAAGACTGTGCACTAGAAACTCTAGAAAAAAAAAGAAAGGAATATTATAAAAAAAATTTTAGCTTCTAAGTTTAAAAAAAATCAGGTAAAATTAATTCCAAATAACAAACTTTAAACCGAAATTGGAAAACTGTCAGACACGATAAGGAAAAGACGAACTGCATTTTAGTCCCATTTATTTAGATTGAATAACAGTAGATCGACTAAACAAATTTTTGATTTCTTACAAAGTAAAAAAACTAAAGACAAATGGTTCACACAAGTCCAAGAAGACCTAAAAGAACTAAAGATAATTAAAGAAATTATAGGAGAAAGAGAAATTTTAAAGATAATATTAAAAAATGAAAAAAGTTTCTAAGAAACGCCAAACACAAGAACAGAGCTAAACTTTCTGAAAAATGAAGAAAAGAAATATCAAAAAGAAATAAAGAGGTACTGGGCAGATAGAAAAACAGAAAAAAAGATGCAACTGCAAATAAATAAATGATCTAACATGTACCAAAGTGAACTATTCAGAAACAAAAAATAATAATAGAAAAATAAAAAACATCAAATAGGTTTTCATTATAAAAACAATCTTTTATATTAAACTTTTTTCTGAAAAGAAAAAATTAAGTTGATGACTTGTTTGTTTTAATTCATCTCAGACTGCAAAAGGCTAAATCTAAATAATTGTAAAATTCCAATTTTTACATTTTGATGATTTTTTTATTGGTTTTATTACTATTTTATTTTAATTATTGCTACCCTTCATATCTATGTACATCATAATAAAAATATAAAACTTAAGTTCAATAAACAAGTAACAGAGTGAACTCAGACCTATCAATTTTTCAATTATTTTAAACTACATAAAAAACCCTCACTTAAGCAAAATTTAGTAATATCAGTTTTTTTATTACAGGCTACACAGTTATATTACGTAGCTATACAGTAAGAAACTAGATAAGGGAAAGCATGCTAATCGAGTGAAATATTTTGTCAGGTTTTTTTCAGATCTTGATGTTTCATGATCCTCTCTAACAAAAAACACATGATGCAAGTGTGCATATATATGTTTTCCTGTTTTCGCTTAATATCTCCAGATTGGATTTGGGACAATGATTAACTATATATAAGATATTATGCCATTTAGTTTTGTCACAATTGGTTAAAGGAGCAAGGAGATATGGAAAAAGTAGTAAAAAAAGTACCTTTTACTGTTTTTGTTGTTCAGGACACTAAATCATATTCGTGTACTGATAAATTGATTCCATTACATTAGTATGCCACTTTGTTTATATATTTGGCCAGTTAATCTCAAAACAGAAATAATAAGCCTAGTTCTTTTGCTTTTTTTATTTTGTTATTTTTCAAACTGGATCAATCAATTTTTATAAAATTATGTATCATGGTTTCTGAATACAGGTCAATGATTCCATTTAATTTTGGTAATAATTAGTCAAGAAGTTGTGAAGGTCGATCATCTCAAAATTTTACGAGAATAGAATAATTTTTTTACATAATTTAATACCTATTAATAGCCTTTATTAATTTTTATCAGAAGAGCAAATATTACCATTATATACTAGTCCTATCAATATTTGTAGGAAATAAATAGTAATAATAACCCAACAGGTTGCTCTTATGGCGAACTTGTCATCGCTAATCAGATGATTTTGAAGCCAAGAGTTCTAAGGTTCAAATCATACTAAAGGCAGTTCCTTTTATAAGGATTTGAATACTACATCATGGATACTGGTGTTCTTTGGTAGTTGAGTTTTTTTCAATTAACCACACATCTCAGGAATGGTTTACCTGAAACTGTACAAGACTACATTTCAATTTACATTCATACATATCATCCTCATTCATCCTCTGAAGTAATACCTTACAGTGGTTCCGGAGACTAAACAGAAAAAGAATATATATATAATTACAATAATTCATGTATATATATATATATATATTGTAATAAGTCGTGTTTCCTGTAGGACATAAATATTCATTTTTTTAAATCTGATTTCTCCACATCTAATTGTCATTTTAGACAAGTATGAAAATTTTCAGCTTTCTTGGTTCTATAATGGTGAGTTTCAGAGGGTAAAAAATGTTACAATAAGATTCACAATGTTGGTAGCAACGATTTATAAAAGGGACAGAACTATTGTTAATTTCCTTCAAAAATTAATAAATTTGGCTGGCCCTTACTGAAAAAAGTATAATGGTTTGCACATAGAATTGAAGTATTATTGCTAGTATATGTCACAATACTGTGAAATTGAAATAAAACTGCGAGTTAATGAATAATTAAAGATAATCTCTAGGATAAGTAGTCTTAGCTACAAGTAAAGAATATTATTATTTATGTTGGTATATGCTGGTTGATGAAGTTAAAACTAAAAATTTATTAATAATTTTTCTCCTAAATAGTAATCTACTGACGCCCAAGTTTTTGGTAGCCAGATTTGCATAACTCTTAGTTGCTAATTAAGTTGCTAAATATGTAAATAAAGTTGCTAAATGTAAATAGAGTTACTAAATAAATAAAAAATGATTTAGCAGCTGTTTCATTATTTTTCTCCTAAACTGCACAAATTCATTCAGTATAATCCTAATTAAAAAGTTTAAAAAGTAGAGTTGATGACATAATTTAGAAAGAAAAGTAAAGTTCTTATGCCTCCTCCCCAATGGACAAGTTGGAGTGTTTTATAATAAATTTTAGTCTCTCTTAAACCATCTATGTATATATGTATATATATATTCACACTCGAGTATACAGTCTTGAAAAATTAATAATCATTTTTGTTTAATCATTATTTTTTATCATATCTTTTAACAGTTTTGATAAGAATTTAATTATATGCTCTGTATGAAAACACAGCTGTATATTTTAAGATAGAAAGCAATAAAAATTGTTTATATAATACTCAACAATTCCAAAAATTAATTTTTCAGGATAATTAACTCTCAAAATTTCAATATTGATACTTCAAACAATATGCCATGAATTGTAAAGTAATCAAATCAATACACCATTATTACATGCTTGCTAAAGATCAGGTATAGTAAAGATACCTTTTTATCAAAATTTGTTTTTTATTCAAACAAAGGTTTTTCAGTCACAGAATCAAGTTTTTTTATCACATTTAAACATTGAAAACCACTACTTGTGATTTATTAATTTTTGAATTTCTATGACCTGTATTTTTATCCAGAAATATTTTTAAGTTGTTGAAATTGTAAAGCAACAGCAGAGGAAAGACTTATTATTGTAACATGCTAGTAAGCAAGCTGACTCCTAGCAATCTTATGGTTCCATTAGCCTTATAATATCATAACGGGTAACAAACTGAAATATAACAAAATATAAAACAGACAGATATTTATTTTTTGTTTTGTTGTCAGTAAAATACTGTAATAAAGTAAATATATAATTTTAAAATTAAATCTTACCTTCACTGTAATACCTTAGTTTATTAGAGTGATTAAAATTCAATTAAAATTTTTATTTGCAAATTTTCTTTAACAAAAAAATGTATTTGTTGATGAATTTAAAAAAGAAATATTTATATTACTATCTATATATATATATATATATATATATATAGAGAGAGAGAGAGAGAGAGAGAGAGAGAGAGAGAGTGAGTTTCATGTAAAAAAACAAAGAAAAACATATATAACATTTGCTTTTTCTTTGCTCACTAAGTAATAAACAGTAGGTGCATATATCAGTGTGGCAGGCACTCTAAAATACTTCAACAAAAAAGGGAAACTCTCTCTAACTAGCATTGCATGTACTTCAAGAATACACTTGTCTTTTACTACAGTAACAAACAAAACTAATGAATAAAATAAGGATTTTTATAATTAAAAATATTTTATAAAGACAATAAAATGTATTTTATAGACAATAATGTACATCATAAAATTTAAATAATTTTCAAATTTAAGTACTGTAATAATATTTGTTGATTTTTATAATAAATTATTTGATTTGACCTGTTCAACAGTTCCGATCAACTTTGAGATTCAAAGTTAATTATTTTGAGTAAATAATATCAATAAAAGTGTTATGTTCCATAACTAAATTCAGCTTTTTAAATTTCTCTTGGATATCAACAGCATACACTACCCTCATAAGAAAAAAAGCAGTACCTCCAGTCAGGTGTATTTGAGATATGTACATTTAAAATCATAGAAAATCATGTTACAAAAATGGATTTAATTTTCAAAAACTAAAACAATACCCATCAAATAATAGTTAAACATTAATAAAACTTTGTATTTAATAATTGTAAGTCAATTTTATTCCTGGTTATTTTCAAAAAATGTAAAAAATACAAATTGTGTGGAGTTACTGCTTTTTTTCTTATTATTACTGCTGGAATATGTATTAATCAACCACAACTAAAATATTCTTTAATTAATTAAAAATACTCAATATAAATTTTGATGTGGACCCCAAATGACTTCCTTGTACACCTACTGAATTACATATACACATTTTTTTTAAATCGGAGGTTAATAATTATTAATAAATCAATATAATTAAATTAAAAAAGGTAAAAAAAAAAAATTAGTTAAAAAAAGATTCTAACCTATGTGCCTTCCCCTTGTACAATCCAAATATTTCATTAATTAAAATTTTATCTGGCTATAACTCTTGGATCAATGAAAATAAGTAGACTTATGATATATCATTGAAAAGCTCTCATTGAGGGAAGACTTTTTTGGACATTTTGGTCCAGTCGATTGCAATCAATAGGGGAGATGCACAACTAGATGTTACAGCAATCCTAAACCCAAAATTTCAACATTCTGCAGCTAATTGTTTTTGAGTTAATGCGAGATACATATGTACGTATGTACATATGTGCATACAGATGTCACGCCGAAACTAGTCAAATTGGATTCAGGGATGGTCAAAATGGATATTTCCATTGAAATCTGGAAACCAAAATTTTTCACAATTTCAATACTTCCTTTACTTCATACAAGGAAGTAAAAATAAAATTCTATCATTTAAAGAAACTGCTTTCTTTAAATCTTTCTTCAAGTAATTTATTTGAAAATCTGTTTGGAACGTGAAGAAAAACTTAATTTTCATATAGCCTTTCGTTTAACACTACCATTAACACAGTCCATTTTAGATACTACATATGATAAACTTGTAAAAAAATGCCAATCAAATGTAAAAACCAGCACATACAAATTACTTATTTAAAACAGGACTTTTTAAACCACAAAATGAGTTACAGAAAACGTATGTAGCCGAAAGACTTCACAAAATTATAACAGAATATCAATAAAAAGGTAGGTTAATAATCATTACAAAAGCAAATTGCCAAACACCGCTTTTGAAAAGCTGATTGCAATGTTATATGCGACATGAACAATAGAACAAAAACAGTAATTTCATACAATATTAATGGGGAAAGCAGTAAGTACAACAATGACAATAGATTGGAAGAAAAAATCCATATGTCCAAATCATAATTAACTTAACAGAATCTCCCTAACTTCTTGGTGGATTTACTGGTTTTTTGTATTATTGTCTGGTTTTTACTGTCTTTTTCCTTACTGTATAAAGACAATTTTCAACTGCGATTGGAGATACAGTTTTTTATTTCCATAGGGAATGGAAATACAGTTTTTAGATAGCATATTCAGGATCAGCGCATCCTTTACATGAAGAATTTACATTTAACTCATTTTTACTTAAAATTGGAGAGTTACTGCTTTTCTCCTTATGACAGCAACAAAGATAAATATGTGATGACACCCTGCTCCCACCACAAGAACTAAAAAGAAAAAAAAATAGTTGATTTAATTTTTACAATAATGTGATATAGATTTGAATATACAATGAAAGTAGCTGCATCATTATGATAACATGATGGTAGCAGCATGTTGAAAGTAACATGCACAGAAACTAGATGTTCCTACTAGTTAATGGTTGAATGCATTGTTTAGCTATTATCATTTTCCATAATGCATATTCATTTCTACAATTACATGTACAAAAAAAAAATTAAATTAAATTAAAATATCACAAAAAGTTTGAAAATAAAATACTTTTTTATATCTGTTTTCTCATCACCCAATGGTCCAGCAACTGTTTCCTGTAAATTTTTACAGTTGATTCATATCATGCTTTTAATGCTTATTTGTTATGACAATATATGTGTATTAATAAGCTAGTGGATAAAAAAGTAAGCTGCTTCTCTTCAGTTATTCTGCAACTTTTTAAATATCTCATAAAAAAATATTCTGGTAAATAGATATAAAGTAAGGATGAAATGACAATGGCTAAAGTCATGTATGGTTTCAATACATAACCAAAATTAAAGAACACACTGAATACAATTTCTCTTGAACGAAGAAATAAAAAAATAAAAAAAATTTCTGTACTTTATTATAATTATTTATTGAGTTTTTATAGTTTACTATCAAATTTTTTTTCAGGGACTGTGGAGAAATGGCAAGTGAGGAGAGTACAGAAGAATCAGCAAGTCCATGCAATCTAGGATCTCAAGTATGATTTTTTATTTTATACACAATTATTCTTATATGAATGATAATAATTTAGAATAAGAATTATATCACAACTCTTGTTTACTTATTAATTTGTTTTAATTTGAACTGATTGTTTTAAATATAAAACTATTAAATTTGTTACAGTTAAAAAATTGATACAAAATTGTGTAATTACAATTTAACGCTTCATAAAATAGAACAAATATAGACCACTTACAGTTTGAATTATTTATTCAAATTTTTCCAATTTTTTTAATAATATTACCTTACCTGTTTCTTTTATAAAGCGTAATTTAATCTACATTATTGTTAAATATTCAGTAACAAGAAAATAGAAATGATTTTCGTGGCAGAGTGGTAGCGTCTCTGCCTTTCATCTGGAGGTCCTGGGTTTGAATCCTGGTCAGTTATGGCATTTATCATACACTACAAAAAATTCTATTTCCATATCCCACGCACAAACTTCAAACTAATGTAGTGATATCATCAAACCAAAACAAAAATTTAAATGAATTATAAAAATTTAAAAACAAAGTGTTAGAAAAAAAAATGTACTACTGAATACAGCAGAATTGTGCTTTGAAACTATTTTCCATTCCTTTTTGTTATGTGTCAATCTTTTAAGCTCAACACAACTGGCTACATGCTGCTTACTTGGTTATCTATTTCATATATTCCAGTCTCTGCCTTTCTTTATACTATTTACTTTCTGTACATATCATTGATCTCTAAATTGATAAATTTGTGTATTTTAATATATGATCCATTGATATCGTTCCTTTTCTTTAAGAGATTCTCCCATAAATTTTTCTTCATTCTGATTCACTTTGAATTTTTAAATCTTTCCATTTTGAAATTTTATTAACTCATGTAATTTTTGGCAACCTCCTGTAACACCACATTTCTAAGTCCTCTGGTTATAATCTATTTTCCTTGTTTTGTTTTCTATTATTCATTACTGTAAATACTTCATTACACTCTAATAAATATTTTTAAGAATGTAGGTTTCTAATTCTCAGATCGACATTTAATACTAGCAGATTTGTTTTCTAAATGAAGACTCTCCTTGCTTGTGCTAATCTATATTTGATATCTGCAATACTTCATCCACCCTTTATAATTTGAATTTTTAAATAATAATAATAAACTCTCATTTTTGGTATATTATCCTCTATCTTAATCTTTACTTTCTCATTATCTGTTTATCACATTTCATTACCTTTATTTTATTATTATTTATTCTCAGCCTTAAGTTCTTTGCCAGCAGTAAACTCAAACACTTCAGAATTTCTTCTGATTCATCTTTGCTCTGCAAAAAAAAACAATGTCAAAACATCTTAACATCTTTATTTTTTTCTTTTTTTTCTTCTATATTTGAAAGATATTATAGTAATGAATCTATCTGTTACTTCATCCACAACTTTATTTTCATTCCAGGTGATTTATGCTTGGGCAAGAGATGCACCTATGTTAAGATTACCAAAAGATGTTGGATTTGAAGTCGGCGGTAATTCTCCAATTCAGTATCTGGTATTACAAGTTCACTATGCGCATATTGATAAATTTAAAGGTAATTTAAATTTCATAAAAAAACTTTACTATTTTGGCTATTATAATTTCTAAGTTATATGAAGAGAAAGAGGAATAATTTAGTCTCATGAGAAATATAATTCAACTTCTCAACAAAAAAAATTCAGAAATACTTCAAATTTTTATATTATTAAAAAATTTTAATTAATAAATAAATAAATTTCAGAAACTATTACAGAATAAATAATAGTTTTTTCAATTCACCTTTCTATTTTTTGGCTTTTTAAAGTCTTTATCAAATTACAAAAAAAAAATAAATAAATACAAGAACTTAACCTCACCCTTTGATTGGTACAATGTTCAAAAATTAAAAAATTTTAAATTATTATTATTATCCTTTACCTTAAAGGGAATTTTTAAAGTAACTTTTTTTTTTAATACAGTGGACTTTCAGAACATTCTGCCCATATTAAAATAAACCACTTACAAGAAATCTAAATCTCCACTTAAAAGTAAAGAAAACTTGTATCTTGATTAAAACAAGGAGAGAAACAATTACTAAGCAGGAGACAATTACTAAGCATGAGCTAAGCCTATCTGAAATGGAAGAATATTTGTTACATTTGTACCTTTAGTTTATAAAATAAATAGTAAAATTTATCAAATTAGCAAATAGTAAATTTATTACTTGATTTTAATCTAATTTTATACTTAGAAAATTTTCTTGCCAGTTTTCTGGATGTTTTGCATAAAAACAATTTGAATTTCAGAATGACATTAAGTTTTACATAATTATACTACAACAGTCCAATCTAAGGAGTTGTGATAATTACATAAAAATATCTTCAATTCATGTGTTTAATTAAACTATTAGGTCTCAGTTTCAATTCATAGCAAGGATCTGAATTTTCACTTCCTTTCAAAGTCTTTCCTACCAAAAATGTAGTAGCCCTGTCACTTGTTATAAGACTAAAAAGATCATGTCGATTTCTAAAATGCAATTGCAACAAAGTTTTGAAGGCTACGTCAGGATCCATCAGATCAAGATCAAATAAATTTTGTTAATTTGGTCAAAAGTAAAGAAAAATAGGTACTTGTATCAGTAAAAATGAAAACTTCTTTTTTTTCAATTTGGTTAAAAAGTGAAGTACAAATTGTTTTTAGTACCAGTAACTGCAGACATTTTTTAAATTTTAACTAATGCTAATTACATTACATTACATTAAATTATCCTGGTCTTGATGGATCCCACAGATCCATGACCTGTTACAAAAGTCTCCTTCACCTCTCCCTTTTCTTTGCCGGCTCCATCCAGTCCTCACCAAAATCCTTCCTGCTACCACCTCCGTCGAGGTCATTCTCTTCTATGTCTTCCTCTACTCTATGCCTCATCAACCCTGAAATTATTCTGTCCTCCTCCACTCTTGACCACATGACCTGCCAATCTTGCCTTATTCAGCTGCACCATCCTCACAATTCCATCACCTCCTCATCTTTCCTCTATACCTTCATTCCCCTGATGTTCAATTCTTTACAGGTCCAACTGAAAACTCCATTCTCAAATACGAGAGTTATTCAATAATTAAACAAGCAAACAAATCAAATGCAAGTAATTGAACTTTTGTAAGTGTAAGTTGGCAACCTAAGTGTTAGTCACCTGTTCGATTAATATTTACATAAACATAACTTCTAAACTATTAGTTACGATGGCATGACCGCTAAAAAAAATACTTTTGAAGAAAAGCGTTCTGCGATCCAATTTATACTTTCGGAAAGTGTACAACCGTCAGAAAATTTCTCTCGGATGAGAGAACAAATAATAAGGCAGTAGTTCCATGCTTGCGAGTTTTTGGAAAAGTTTAAAAGTGGCCGCAAAAGCGTGACCGACGAGCATCGCTCCAGGTGCCCGCCCGATAACAGTGTTGACCTCGGCGTTTGATTCTCGTATTGCTTCACTTTTCCAAGAAGACCGACAACTTATAGCAGTTGAACAAGTTGCTGAAAAAAAAATCGAGTAAATATTGGTACAATTCATTCTATAATGCAAAACAAACTGAACTACCGTAAGACTTGTGTAAGGTGTGTTCCCAGAGAGCTTACCGTTCATCATGAAGCCGAGGGACATCGCATTTGCACCGAATTCAAAAATCGTTTCAGTAACGAAGGTGACAGATGCATTTTCATTTTAGGACAGGTTTTTATTTTAACTTGTGATGGAACTTGGATACATCATTTTGAGCTGGAGTCCAAGCGTAAAAGCGTGCAGTGGAAAAATCATGAATCGCCTGTATGTAAGAAATTCAAAACGCAACTATCGGTTGGTAAGGTCATGTTAACCGTCTTTTGGAGTGCCCATGGTCCGATTTTCTGTGTTTATTTGGAGGAGTAACGCATTATCAACAGCCTATACTACTCAGCCATGATTGAAAACTAAGTCATGCCCGCGTTTAAGAGGAAATGTCCAGAATGGCATGCTTCTTCTTCAAGACAACCCTCGACCTCATACAGAACAAATGACGCTGGAAACTATTGCAAAGTGGGTTGGGAGCTTCTGCCTCATGCCCCTTACAGCCGTGACCTTGCCCCTTCGAATTTTTATCTGTTTGGTCTGATGAAAGATGCTTCGTGTTCTATCAAGTTCAATGTCAATGAAGAGGTAAAGAAAAAAGTACAAAACTGGCTTCAAGATCAAGGTAAAGAATTCTTCACTGAGGGGATAAGAAAACTTGTAAAAAGATGGGACAAGTGCAGAGAAGTTAGTGGGGATTATGTGGAAAAGTAGACAAAACAATTGTGTTTATTTAATAAATAAACCATTTCTGCTGTGCAGCTATTTGCCTGTTTAATTATTGACCCTCGTATTACTAGTTTATTTTCCTGTCTTTTAAAAAATGCCCACACTTAACTAACATTTGTAAGTCACATTTGGATGTAACACCATCCTGTGTATTTTCAGTTTAGAGAAACTACCTTTGATATCAGAACCATTTTCAGCACATACATGCCTCTATTCCCCTAACTAATTTTAATGCAGAGCATAAAATCACACTATATTTAATTTCGCTTTAAATTACATGATACTTTTAAAAATAAAAATTTTTAATTCAACACGAATAATGAATAATACAATAAAATCACTACTATCATTGAAATTATCCAAATTGATTGTCAAAGTTAACTTAAACTGAAATTTCATTTTCAGTGCATCTTTGATAAGTATTTCTATACATTAGTAATGAATCTATAACTTTAGTTTATCATGGAAAAATATGTTAAATGGTTTCTTTCTAAACATTTCTTAGAATGTGTATATCCTAAATCTAGGAGATTAAACATAGGTATTTTCTGTTTATCTGAATATTGTACATAAAGTTTTCCAAGTAATGTAATGACACAATGAAGTTACTAGTTAATGCTTGAAAATAGATTAAACATTTTTTTGTGTCTGAAATTGGTTTAGGATATTTATGTTTCATTGAGAAATTACAAGCCAATACAATTTATGTAGTTTCATCAGCCTGATATATCTGGCTTGAACTGCTGAATGTTGTATTACTTGCTAAACTAACTGTACAGCACTTTATACAAATCATATCACCAGTTATGGTTTGGTATAGACCAAAATTCCTCTTCGAAACATTTATTAAAAATGAATAATTAAAAAAATTTTTTTTAGTATATTTTACTAAACAACTTTTTAAAGTAAGTGTATATATGCAGAATGTTTCAAGAAGTGGTGTATTCTTATCATCAAAATGATGAAAAAGTTCATATAAATATAGGTTTGAAAATACTTTGTCTTTGAGTTAAAGCTACCAAAAGATTTTGCCCAAACTTTTCTGTTGTTAAGGCCAAACAATGTTATACTTAAATTCTATGGAGAGAAATTAATAATGGTTTTACATGCAATCTTATGTGAAAAGTTGGTCCTAGAACTGAATCGTCAGTAATTTCTGAAAAAATTGTTGTAAAAGTTGAAACTGATACCAAAGAAGCTTTTTCAGAATTGATGTAAATTTACTTTATATTGCCAGTAACCAAAGAAAACTTATAAAGGAAAAATTAAATTCTGAGAAAAATAATGTAATTGAAGTCAACAAATCTTAAATCAAGTTTTTTAAATCTATTTTATTGAAAACCAAACAAAACAAAAAAAATCTGAAAATTTTTATATACAAATCATTAAAGTTAAAGGTAGGTCTACTTATCTTAAAATAATTTTATAACAAAAATTATTTAATATATCATTTAATTAACTTATGGTGACATTATTTCATTATTTGCTCAAAATGATGACCTCGATTATCACTACACGTTTAACATAACAATCTATGAACATTATTTATAAGTTTTTTCATGCTCTGATTTCTTTATTTGATCCCATACAAAGAAATCTAAAGGATTGTGGCTGGCCATTCTCAGAGTCCTAGTCTGCCAATCCACCAATTTTTATTGAGATTCTGAGTTACATGGTAATCAAAACGAATTTGCTGGAAATACATGAGTATTCATGTGATAACTGTGCTTCTGATTGAAGGACATAGTCATCATGTCATCATAGTCGATGTTCATACTCTACGTTGTCATATAGTATTTCCTCTTATATACCAATTAAGTCCTCTGCATCTTTGTTTCAAGTCATTGTCATTTTATTAACTACTTGTAAAACATCAAGCCAAAAACAAATCCAGCATACATGAATTTCAACTGAGATTCAGTTCATTCCAAAATGACAACAAAAGGCTAACTTAACAATGCTGTAGACTTGGGTTTAAAGTACATACACAGGTCCAACTGGTGTAGCCAGTAAATACTTACATTTAAAGTAAAATACCCAAGAATAAATATGTTTTAAAAGTATATTTCTTATAAAATTTACATTAAAACCTTGAGCTACATTGGAAAAAAATTAAGTCAGCTACAATACTGCTTTTCATCTATTAAAGCCGAATGTAAATGTAAGAGCTACTTAATGAAAAGTGGATTTACATTTACAGGAAAATACCCTTGAATAAAAATGCCTTACCATGATTATTTCTATTGAAAACTTCCAAAAAGATTAGAGATTTTTATTTTTAAAAATAAAGTTGGAAAAATGAAGTGATTTGAAAAATGCTAACACTATTTTTAATGGTTAGAAAAAAATAAGTGATGTACCCATTTAAAAATTTTTGTAGGTGTTATAGTTTGACATATCCTAACAATGGCAAACTTTGAATGAGCACTGTGTATAACACATAATTATCTATATAGTGTATAAGTTATAAATTAATTACAAAGTTAAATGTACTGCGAACAAAAAACTTTTGACAATATAATACTTTATGTGGCACTATTCTATAATGTATATATTTTATTTTATAGTTAGAATACAATGAATTGCAATGTAAACATTTCTTTTTTCAGATGGAAGCAGAGATAATTCAGGAGTTTTTCTACATTACACTGAAAGACCGTATGTATCTTTTCAACAGTTAATTTTCTCTCTCTCTCTCTCTCACACACATACACACCCACATACACATACAGAGTATCATTTTTATAAAATAGTTTTTAAAGATTTTCAGACTCTTATCTTCTGAATATTTTATTTTTGATGAGAATTTTACTGTGATCTTAAATGTTATATACATCTGAAATTTAAAAAATATTAAAACCTCTAAGATAAAATGTCATGGTAGTACAGTTTTGGTAAGAAATGAAATCTTTTGTTTTGATGTGTAAAATGATAATATAAAAAATTATTTCACCTGAAACAAAATCAACCAGTGGGAAAAACTAGAAGAGAATATAAAAAATTAATGAATATTTTACTTGTTTTAAAACGATTGTATTCAGAAATCTAGCTTTATTTCTAGACTAGTAAAATGATAAGTAAAAGAAGAAAATTTATAGTAGTTTTTTTTAATTAAATATAAATAGAATTAAAAATATTAATAACATAATTATTAAAACTATAACTCTCCAAAGAAAAAACTGCTACATAACCAATTATTTATTTATTTGTTTGTATTATTTTTTTGTAACTATAGATTTAATAAATAATAATTTTGCTATCATTTTTTTCTTTGTTAATCTTCTAAGTGACAGTTACAATATGATTAACTAACACATTTTCACATCCAAGCAAACTGTCTTCAGAATCATATTGTTTTTGTTATCTAATGAATATTGTGGTTTCTTAAATAAGACTCCTACGTATATTACCAATTTTCTGAGGTGGAATCACAGAAGATAAAAGTTACAGGATTCAAATTATAAGAATAAATGTCATAAAACCACTCACTTTGCACCTTACCATTTTTACTTTCTTAATTTGAGGATTAAAAAAGTAAATGACCACCCTCAAATTTTATTTTATTTTCTATTTAAAGTCAAAAACTGATTTTTTGGCATTCTATAGAATGAGTTACAAAAGAGGCATTAGTTGGTTTGTTGATATAATGGATACCATAGGCCCTTCTACATTTACATATCTCTTAAAGGATAAGGCATTTTTATTTTTATTTATTATTTTATCCATCTCACCATTCAAGGCTGACTAAAATTGTAAAGGATAAAAAACATTAAATTTACTAATTATCAGCTTGAGGTAGAAAAATAAGAAGGTATTCATATGCTCTCCACATCAACCAATAAATACCATTAGCAAACAATAATCCATTCAAACTGCTGTCTGCATTATATTTATGATAACCAGTTCATTAACATTCTTCAAACAAAATACGAGGACTAATTATAAATTAAACTACGGTCGAGTGATAAAAATGAACAAAATAAATTGAAAAAATTTACTATTACACAAGTAACATACAAACTTATATTACTTCTCAACAATGTCCCCACCCAAATTCAAGACTTGTCGTGTCTTGATACCAGCTTGTCCAATCCCTTTTCAAAAAACAGTGCTGCCAAGGTATCTATCTATTCGCTGACTCCATCTATGAGTTCACCATTAGTTTTGAAGTGTTGCCAGCAAATTCTTCAGTTTTGTGAACAAATGAAAATTAGATGGTGCCATATCAGGACTGTAAGGGGGATAATAAAATATCTTCTCTTTAAACTTGTTTAGTATACCTTTAATGCTAATGGTGGTGTGAGGCTGTGCATTTCAAGAAAATAACAAACCCCCTTCATTAGCATTCCTTGCTGTTTATTCTACATCGCTCTCCTAAGTTTTGTGAGTATTTCACAATAAACATCAGCAGTTATTTCAGGATCTATCTTCACAAATTCTCCCAACAAAACTCTTTTATGGTCCCAAAACACAGCAACCATCATCACATTTTGTTAAAATTGGTTTGTTTAAATTTTTTGGGATTGTTTGGCAAGTCTATGTATCAGCTGTTCTGATTTCCTTTTTTGTCTCAATATTAATGAACTGAATCCATCTCACTTCCAATAATAATACTATCAAGAAATTCACTTCTTTAATTCTGGTATTGTTGAAGAAAAGTCCATTCAACCTTCTTTCATTTTTGAGCGCAGTACCTACCACTATTGTAAGTAAGTTAGTAACAATTCCATAAAGAGTGGACCTGGAAATTTTAGAAAAGGTTTTCACAAAGTTCAGTAATTGTGAAGCAGAGTATATATTTCATCACATCACCTCCATATTTCACCATGTACTACTAACAGTACAGAACAAAATAACGACTGACTGTATGTATGATGATATTTTAGCTTCCCTGATGTCTATTACATATGCACTATGTTACTACAGAAACTGTTTATAATACCCGTCAGAAGATTAATTTATAAATAGCCTATGAAATAATATCCTTTGCCTCATCCATTTACTTAACTAGAAGATACTTGCCAAAGATCCTCAATATTTGTAGCAACTAATCACTCATACAATTAAAATATATTATTCTTTTTCTACCTAAAACCAATGTTTACTAGTTTTCCGTTAATAACATGTATGCTTCTTTTCAAACAGAATGCAAAGGCTGGCTGGAGTTTTACTTCTTGGAACTGCTGGACTTATACCACCAAAAACTGTTGAATATATGGAGACATCTTGTGAAATAAAAGAAAATAAAACTATACATCCATTTGCCTTCAGAACACATACTCATAGTTTAGGTGAGTTGAAATAAATATACTTGAAATGCATTGTTGTCTTGTGTTCTGTAATTAATTTTTATTAAAAACCACCTATGAACATAAAAAAATAGTAGTAACCCTAATATTAAATGACCAATTTATATAACAAGCTTTTTGGATCTGTGGACTCATCAATAAAAAACGATATGTCTAGTATCAATTATATTAATTAACATATTACCAAAAACTGACAGTTATCAGGATCAACTGAATGAATATTTACTTCAGTTAAGGTAGCAATTAAAACAGGCAAGAGTTTCTTGACTGGTTACATGGTCGTTTTCATGCAGCTAATGTGCAAGTAACATCTGTAACCTTGTCTTAGCAAGGTCCGACATAAGAGAAGTGTCAAGGATCTTTGAGCCTTGGAGTCTGGCTACTATAAACACCTATGTAATACAAAGTAGTCATACAAATTTTAGCTAGAAGATGAAGATTACATCTTGGTGTATCTAGGGGAGTAGTGTTGATCGATCCCATTGGTGTAGGATAGAGGATTTCCTGTGACAAATTTAGTCATCGCTCTTTTGTCTTTTCTATTCTGTCTTTTTATTTTCCCTTTTTCTATGATTTTCTGCAAAGCATTGTTTTTGTATCTTCAGTTTAGATCTTATAATATGTATGTAAAGTTCTGTTCCCTAGCAATCAAAACAGGATTACCAATTTAAATAATTCATCATTTTCAAAATTTACCTGTTCATTCATACGTGTTTGTTTATGTTTATGTCTCTAAATTAATATTTTTCTTAACATCCAAGTTTATTATTAATTTTCAGTTTATTCTTTACTTTTGACCATATAGGGCTATTCAGAAACTATCGAGGGCTATTCAGAAAGGAACGTTTTGGAATTTTAAAAAATCCAAGTACAAGAAAAACTTTTTATTATATACATGTGAAAGAGGGACTAAAATACTACTTTTCAACATAATCACCATACAAATTCAGGCACTTATCATAGCGGTGGACAAGCTTTGAAATTCCTGTATCAGAAATCTGCCGCCTGTGATCTCAACCACTCAGTGATGCGTACTTGGAGCTCCTCATCGTCGTCAAAACGCTGTGTTGCTAGCCAAGTCTTCATTTTCGGGAACAAGTGAAAATCACTTGCAGCAAGATCTGCACTGTAGGGGGATGAGGAAAAACTTCCCAGTTGAACGAGTTCAAGAGTTCTTGCATACGGTTTGCCATGTCAGGTCGGACATTGTCATGCAAAAGCAAAATTTTGGATGACAATTTTCCTCGGCGCTTGTTTTGGACAGCTCTCCTAAGGTTTTGCAATGTTTGGCAGTACCGCTCAGAGTTTATTGTTGCACCACGCTCGAGAAAATCAATAAGAAGAACACCTTGCCTGTCCCAGAACACTGTTGCCATGATCGTCCTTGCCGACAAAGTTTGCAGACATTTCCTTGGTTTTTTAGGGGAACTTGTGTGCCCCCACTCCTTGGACTGTAATTTTGTCTCACAATTCACATGTTTTTCACCCAGGTACGTTTTAAAATGTTTTTATTTATATGCTGTTATATCTTTGTTTGCCTACTAGTTTTTCAAATATATATATTTGTTTACAATTAATTCCATAGATGTATTTTACTCTTACTGTCTCTTTATTAATCTCTTAATGTCATTTTATTATCACTTATTTAAATGTTTTGTTGATATTAGTTTATTGGTTTAAATGACACGTATAATTTTCACAATTGTAAACTTAACTATTTTATCTATATTTTTATTAATCTACCAGTAGCACAATTAATTTAACTGAGGTTTGTATTAGGTGAAAGCTACGTGTCCTGATTCCACCTGAAATAAAAATTTTTAAAAATCAGCATAATCTCACCAGCCATTCTTGCTATCAAAATATAAAAAAAAATGTTTAATACTTAAAAAGGTTATGCTACAAAATAATTCTTCTACTTGTACTAATCCATCATTTTCCTTCAACATGGAGGTCAATTCCTTCTCTACTCATTTCCATAGCAAAGTGATAGAATCTGTGTCTCATCTGGAAATTTCTGCCCAATTTACCATTTTTTGCATAAAACAAAACTTATTTCTCATTAGAAAAAATACTGTGTGATAAGTATAATTAGGTGTGAACTTGTAGTTGCTAGAATGAAAAAAAAGAGTATCATTCTTATCCACTCATACAAGTAAATAGTTCACAAAATGTTTTTACTGTATGTTGCAACAATCATTATCAATATATTCTATTTGTATTGATATAAATATATACTGTACCAGTAACTGGTATATTACTGTATATTATACTGTATCAGTTGATATGTTACACTGATCAAACTGCTGCAACAAAAAATAAAATATATTCCCACAGGTTTGCAAGAAGTAAATGTCAGTAACCTAATATGATTATGTAAATAATGAAATATTTTAAAAATCTTAAAAAATCATAGTTACTAATTTAACATTACTCTTGGTGTAAAGACATTCAAGCAAACAAATTATTGCCTGTAGATCAAGTTAAAATTTTTTATATATCCTAAATAACTATAGTATTTGAGGATGTAATAATATTCCTTAAATAATGTAAAACCATTTTTGATGAATACAAATACTTCTTTCTTGCAGAATTGTCTAAATGTCCTTTTACATGAAAATAAATAAAAAAGTAGTTTATTAACTAATAATTTTCTTTACAGTTATTTAATTAATGTATGAATATTTTTTTACATTTCAGGTAAGGTAGTATCTGGCTATAGAGTAAGAGCAAATGAACGAGGCATTGATGAATGGACATTACTGGGAAAACATGACCCTCTAAAACCTCAAATGTTTTATCCAATTCAAAATGATATTAAAATCCATAAATCAGATATAGTGGTATGATTTCTTTCTTTTTATATAATTTTAAATTGAAATTACTTTTAAAATGTTCTCACATTTTTCAGATACATGACTGTTATTACATAGCTCGGATAATCTATAGGATTTATACAGGATATCATTCAGAACATATAGGATTTTTTTTATATCATCAGAAAAATTAAATGAAAACTGGTTAAAACCACAATCTCAATATTTTATTTACCATTATTTTTAGTTAACTTAATAGTAAAGAAAAAATTATTGATAACTTACAGAAAAGACATTCACTAAAAATATGATTAAGTAAAACTTTAATATTTCTTCAATAATAGAATTCTATATTAGATTAAAACTCAAGGTTATGGGTTCTCACCATTATTATTCAACTGTACTCTAGAAATGGTAATTAGGGAATGGCTCAAAAAAATCTCCCTAAAAGTACGAAGTTGTATGAAAAGTTTTGTTTAACATAGAAAGATGTATTTTTTCTATCAAGTATAGTTTTATTTTTCAACAAAGTCTCCTTTGAAGTCGATACAATTTTTCCAGTGATGCTCTAACCTCTTTAACCCATCCAAATAGTAGCTGGGGGTCTTTCTCCGCAAAATAGGCATTTACATATGCGATAATCTCCTCGTCTGATGAAAATCTCTGTCCTCCAAGCAAAACTTTAAGGTTAGGAAACAAGAAAAAGTCATTTGGGGCTAGATCTTATGAATACAGTGAGTGGTCAACCAATTCAAAGTGCAATTCGTGAATTTTAGCCATGGCGACCATCAAAGTGTGAGCAGGTGCACTGTTCTGATGAAAAATCACTTCTTCTTCAAATGTGGCTGTTTTTTTTGCAATTTCTGTCATCAGCTTGTCAAGTAATGATGTGTAATACTATCCTGTTATTGTTTTACCTTTTTGAAGACAATCGATAAAAAAAATTCCGTTACTATCCCAAAAAACAGTCACCATCACCTTCCCAGCCAATGGAACCGTCTTTGCCTTTTTCAGAGCAGCTTCACCCTTTGCAGTCCACCATTTTGTCTGTTATTTCGTCTAAGGCATGTAGTAGTGGATCCAAGTTCCATCTGAAGTTATAAATCGATGCAAAAAATCTGACTTGTTTTGCTTAAACTGCTCAAGCAGGGCCTTGGAAATGCTCATTCGAATGGATTTTTGGTCCAAAGTGAGCAAACGTGGCAATCAACGCGCGCACATAGCTTATGCATATCCAATTCTTCAGTTAATAAATGACAAACACGTTCTTTTGATGTGCCCATAGCCTCTGCTATCTCTCTAACCTTAATTCAGCAGTAACCCAGTACCATTTGGTGAACTTTTTTTCAGTAATGGTTGCAATTTTTGGCCATCCCAAACGCTCATCATCAACCAAGCTGGTACAACCGTTTAAATTCAACTGCCCATCTTTTCACAGTGGCAAGTGATGGGGCAGGGTCCCCGTAAACAGCACCCAACCCGGTTTTAATTTACATAGACGTATTTCCTTTCAAATGCAAGTATTTAATCACAGCATGATATTTGATTTTTTCCATTTTCATAAAATCACTCACAATGACTTACTCAAACGATTATCAAACAACTAAGCAACCAAAATGGCTGAAAATTTAGTGAGTACCTTTCAACACATATACAAATACATTTCCTAACTTTTGTTGGTGAGGGCTGCCACCTTCATGTTGAGGTTGAAAACTTTTCAAACAACCCTCGTAAAAATAGGCCGAAAATCAAAACAAACCGTATTGGTTTCGCCCGAACCTTAGCACTGCTAGCAAACAACACTGATGAAGCTAAATCATAGATATGAGAACTTCAAAAACATTGCAATTAATATTAGCCTCAAAATGTCATTCAAAAAGACAGAAATTATCCCCCAAAAAACAACACAATTAAAAGAAGTAAACATAAACATAATAGTAACTCAATTTAAATATTGGAGAAATAATAACAAACAACCTAAACAAAAAACCTCAGTCCAAATTAGAAAACAAAGTAGCTAAAGCTCAAAAATTAACCTAGTACACTAACAATTCAAAATGCCTATCTATAAATGCAAAAATACACCAAAAACAAATAAATAGAACACCAAAAACCAAAAGTCACTTATGCAGCAGAAACACTCTTCCACTTTAATGAACAATCAAAGACAGACAGACTTCATAAAATCAAAAAATTATTGGAAGAAGCTGCACTGAAAAAAAAATACCAGAAAGACAAACAGTGGTGCATTGTGTCTGATGAAGTCACATACAAAGAGTTAGAACCCATCACTGATACTATGCGTAAGAGGAGACTAGGTTTCTTTTGAGATATCATGAGGATGTAAGATTAAAAACTTCTGAAACAGTTAGTTCACTACAATCTCGACTTGAAAAACACCAGGACAGGAGCAGATGAATCAGAGAAATAAGAGAGGATCTGAAGGAAATTGGCTTTACACAAGAAGACACCACACAAAAGATTAAATTAAACAAGAAAATCACAAACAAAAACACTCGCTTCACAAGAAAAAACTCACAATATGAACATTTTGAACACTAGAAAAGGCACAAGATCAGAGTGTATGAAAAAGTACTGGGAGGAATGCAAGGCCCAAACAGTCACATCAAAGAGACTTGGATAATGGACTAATTAAAGTGATCCTATGCGGTCACAAAAGATAATATTAAAAGAATTTTAATTTTAAAATATAAACTTTTGCAATGATAAACCAAATTTTATAATAAAACATATTTAAAAACTTACTTTAAAACATTTTCAATCATATTTGCAACCATCTGCATTGTGACTCGATGATCACAAAGGCATTTGAAAATATTTTGAAATAAGTTCTTTAAAAAAATCTATAATAAAACTTCAATAAAATCTGGTTCAGTTTGCCATAGCCCAAGTTTATTTTTCAGTTAATATTATCACCACCAACCATCACGAACAATCGTAGCAAAAAATAAATATTTTAATAAATAAATATATTTTTAAATTAACATACAAAAGTATATTGTATATACTTGTATATCAAAATTTTATTCCAATAATAAATGTCAATGCTCAATTGGAAGCATTTATTTTAATTAAGTTGAGCTTTGGGCAATAGCATTTCCGATTTCAGTCTGAAATGTTTAGAAATTATAATAAGAACAATATATAAATGAACTTCAAAAAAAAAAACATTTAGAAAACACTTTCTAAATACGAAAATAAACTTTTTTTGAAGTTACTGTATTGAGACCAAAGGTCCTGGACAATAATAACATAAAGGTCATGGGAGATCTTCCAAGAATTAAAAATGTCAATTGTTTTAATTTGTCGGTGGTTTTTTAACGTTTAAATACTTTATCATACTGATAAATGAACAGCACTTTTGGCACACTTAGTTAAATGTTTTAGATTATAATTCTAATGTTTACTTTCATAAAAAATAAATTAATGAAGTTAAGTCATGCTACACTTTATCAACTAATACCGTTTAATTGCTGTACTGCTATATTTCCAGTCCACTAAATGCTAGTTTTTATTTTGTTCTATAGCGTATTTTCTTTCTATTCAAAGTTTCTACATTGTTTTTGTCTTTAATTTATCATTTAATTTTTACTAATAAGCAACAGTATAAAATAAAACTATACAGTAGTTGTGTTAGGAAAGTTCTTCAGTAATTATGGGTGTGAATACTGCTGTAAAATTGTGATTCTAATAAAAAAAATCAGGCGTGAATTGTATAACTTTCCCAGCTACACTAGTCAATATATAAGGGGATGAAAATCTTTGGCTAATTTTTTTTTTTTCAAGAAATACTTAAGAGTAAAGGCTATCAACAAATTAAGATTTTTATTTTAAATGCAATGGGTAACTTGCAAGATGAATTAAAAATTAATTTAAAACATTTTTTTATTTAAATTAAAAAAATATTTTTTGTTACCACAGACCATTAAATACCTATTAAATAGAAGTTTTTGGTAATTTATGATCTTGACATAAAAATTTCAATTTTTGTAAGAAAAACGTTTTTGCTTAAGTGCCCCAGTAAAGATTTAAAACTTTATTTTGGTCAAAACACCCCCACTCCTTTTTCTACTCCACAAAATTTGATACATTCTTTCCCCCCCAAAGGTAGTATCTGCCTGCCAAGTTTAAAGAAAATCAGTCAATGGGGTCCATAGTTATAAGACCAAATACAGGCCTACATACTTATATGTATGGTATACTTTAAGGATAAAGTGACAAATGAAGAGGTGTTGCAGCAAATTGATAAAGAGAAAAGCATTTGGAAAAATTATAGTAAAAAGAAGAGACAGACTTATAGACCACATATTACAGCATCCTGGAATAGTCGCTTTAATGTTGGAGGGGCAGGTAGAAGGGAAAAATTGTGCAGGCAAGCAATATTTGGAATATGTAAAACAAATTGTTAGGGATGGTGTGATAAAAGAAGAGTTTCTATGAGATAACATTATTACTATTATTATTTCTTCATTTACATCAAAGCTGTGAGAACACCTGGCTAGTAGCAAATACTATTAATTAATTCTGTAAAAAATAAACCTTGATTTCAAAAAGAATCATAAAATTATTTTTTGAAAAAAAAAATTAATAATTTATTTGTTTTATACTTGTCATGCTAGACAATTTTCCAAATTGAAGTTAATGATCT
The DNA here is from genome assembly GCF_047948215.1 of Lycorma delicatula. NCBI lineage: Eukaryota > Metazoa > Arthropoda > Insecta > Hemiptera > Fulgoridae > Lycorma > Lycorma delicatula. Next base: position 18,093,251 of record NC_134457.1, read on the forward strand.
TTACATCTATAAAAAAATACAAATTTTAATTTTTCTTTGAAATTTAGGGTTTAATAATCTTATATCCAAGTAACATAATTGTGCATGTCCATTATAGCTGTATTTTCTTACTCACACTATTCATCACTCATTGCTTCTGTATGCTTTACCAGCTTTCCCTTTTCTTCTTGATGACATCTTTCCCTATTTTTTATTATTAGTCTAAGGATGCCATCAGCCTGTATAAGAAAACTAATCTAGGCATGAATAATATAAATTTAATTACTAGATTATTTACAATTTCTCTGATTAGGTAGAACTTCTAGCCAATACTTTTATTAAGAGTTGTTCAATTCTGGTTTATAATTTGGTAAGCTATTTAAGAATACTAATATTTTAATTATTTTAAGGTTTTACAAATAAGTCAAAAATAAGAAAATAATTTAATCGTAATACTTGATTTATGAAGCTATTATCTGATTAGGGTCACATTAAGAATATTCGGAAAATTCAATATTTCTTGTATTATGACAATAATCCTAATGATTGACAAACAGCCAATTATTACATATGTTAGATTTTACCTCTACAAATAATTTACTTTTCTCAATTCAATTGTGTATATCTTGTCGCAAGTTTTTCTTAAAATTAAGTAGGAAAAAACTCAGTTCCAATGTAATGAAATTCTTTCCTTCAAAATTCCTTTCAGACATAATAAGTTTCATTAGAATTCCCACGGGTTTTAACTTAGCTATATTGTTAATAGTGATTACACTGATTAGCAATTTATAATTATATTGAGCAATTGTCTTATTTCATTAAATTAGTGTGGAAATTAGCTACAAAAGATTGTATGGAAAAGAGAATTTTGTTATTTTGAAAATGAGTCATTTTGATATTTAATCATTTTTAATTGGTCATCCAAATTAATCTTGTCATACTATTCAATAAATTGTTTTTTTATTTTATCATAGCGTCTGATTATTCTATCAGAAAAGAAACCTTATTCAAGAAAGTAAAAAATACTGCTTTAAAAAAATTGTTACATAAACAGTATTACACAAGTGAAAACATATTATGCAAGTTCACATTTTAAATACATATATTTTAAATTTAAGAGATTAAAACACAGCAATGTTTTTTTTAATTTTAATTTTATATACAATTGCTCAGTTATGTGCTTATAACAAACACAAATTAATTTCCTTAAAGCAGCACATTTCATTGGTATTTCTTTTGTTAACAATAATCAGAAAAATTCAGTTATCAACTATAAAATGTTCTATAAGATATAATTTATTTATAACATAATTACTGGGATTTTATCCTTGTTTCACATCTTTTTAGTTTTCAAGATACCAAGTCTAAGACTTTTTAGCTTTCCAAGTCCCTAAGACATTTCAGATATTGCCATCAAGTTGTAAAGGAACAGTTTACCAATTCTGAGAATCTAGTCATTACTCTCTAACTTGTTCTCTTAAAATAAATGAATCATACCAAATTTTCACATCAAGTGTAATTATCAGGTAGTGATATATGAATAATAAAAAAATACAAAAAAACAAAAAAATTACAAAAATATATTTGATTACATATAAAAAATTATTTTTTAAAAAAGCTTTTATTTAACTAATATTAATATTAACATTAATAAAAAAAGGAAACAAATTAGAAAAACCCTCTAAAAAGTAAAAAATAAGAATTAAATCAAATTGAGAATTTTAAACAAAAAAATATAATATATTAACAAGAAAAAAATGTACTGAAAAGTAAAAAATAAATTATATAAATATCTAATAAATAACCAATAAATAAATGTAATAATTATTAAATTTTAAAATTAAAAGTAATGAAAATATTTAGTTAAAGCGTGGCGCAGTTTTTATAATTTATTTAAAACAACACAACATTTATTTTTACAGCAATTAATCTTCATTTTCTTTTTCCATAACGACGCGAGGAGGCGGAAAGTTCTGCTGGAACCTCTCCAGTTGAGACTGACTAGCTGCAAGTAACAATCTGGGAAATGCACCCACTCGCTTTTTTTGTACGTGTTCTCACATTGTTGAAGTTCAGCTTCGAATTCTGCTTGTAATCTAAGCCAAACTGAACGCACTCTTCCTGCTAAACGTTTCATTTTAATTAATTATGAATTTTTATTTAATGAATTCATAATTACGATTACAATTATAATAATGATAATAATTAATAATTTTTCAGATAACCGTCAAAATGTAATAACTTTGTGCAAGATTTCTAAATTTAATTTTTATTTTTAATCTTATTAACCCTTAAAGGTCATCACGGTGTAAATTTGAACCATCAAAGAATTAAAATTTGAGTTAATTTATTACAGATAAATAAAGTATATACGTATACTAAACAACCTCATTAAACAAAAAATGTATTTTAAAATACAGCAAATGTCTATAAATACTTATTCAAAAATATTGTTATAAAAACTGCGCCACGCTTTTATTTAACTATATTTTCATTACTTTTAATTTTAAAATTTAATAATTATTACATTTATTTATTAGATATTTATATAATTTTTTTTTACTTTTCAGTGCATTTTTATATTTGTTAATATATTATACTTTTTTTTAAATTCTCAATTTGATTTAATTCTTATTTTTTACATTTTAGAGGGTTTTTCTAATTTGTTTCCTTTTTTTTATTAATGATAATATTAATATTAGTTAAATAAAAGCTTTTTTAAAAAATAATTTTTTATATGTAATCAATTATATTTTTGTAATTTTTTTTGTATTTTGTATTTTTTTTAAAACTAAACAAATAGTAAAAATATTTATTTTTACACATCGAAGTTACATACGTGTACCAAATTTCAATCATTTTCATACGATAGTCCATGAGAAACGAAAATTTTCAACTAATTGCATGAATTTATTGTAGGGGTAGCGCGTGGGTGTGGGTCATATCAAATTCCGACATCATATGCTGTATTGTCATCCAAGTCATATACGTGTAGCAAATTTCATTGATTTTCATATGATAGATCAAAAGATATAGCAGTTGCAAGATTTGATATTCCTAAAGCGAGTTAAATAAAAGCTTTTAAAAAAAGGCTAATATGCCCAATTGTTTATTACACTTATCCATAAACAAAAATAAAAAATAAACACCATTAATTACGCTAATAAACATGTATATAACAAAACTTCTGAATTCAGCAAAAAAATTATTTTAATTAATAAAATATTATTAAACGGGCAGTAAAGAAATATTTCACAAATTGATCAGCATGGATTTATGAGGAAAGTAGTTTTAAGAAATATTTTTATATTGCAATAAGAAGTACTTCTCTAAATAATTTAGTTAATACAAGATATTTTCATGCTCAGTGGAGTAGTTATCACATACATAGTTGTGACTCCCTTGAATGTAACTTTGTATACAAATTAATTTATACTTTTCTTATAATTTTTCAGGCTGCTAGGTGTACAATGGAAAGCAGAAGAAATTCAATAACCTATATTGGGTAAGTAAAATGTATCTTTATTTCATAATGTAAACTTACTTTTAATACAGCTGAAAACTAACATGATATAAGTTAATACAATAAATAACACTATTTATTACAATTAGAAAAATGTACAACAATACATAGGGGCATTCCTTAAGTTCTAACATGGAGATGGCACAAATGTAATCAAATGACTGATATTTGTCAAGTGTGATCCTTAGATGGTATTCACCCAAGTTACAGATGCATGAATTTAGTTATTTGTTAGTATGGATCAAGTATAGCAAACAAGTTTTAACATTTCCTGGAAAATAGATAAAACTGAGTTCAAACTGTTTTAAAATATTTCAAAAGGTTTAATATCAATGGGCATACAAAAAGATTTAAAGAAATCTTCCCCTTTTTGACTGTAAAATGTGGGCTACAGAATTTAAACATAGTCATACATCACTCAAGGTAACATTCATGGTGCTCAAAAACTGCTGGATCAAAGAAATCATCATAAAAATTTACAATGCCATATTAGTTGATCGTCAACTGAAGGTATGCTGACATTGCAAACATTTCGATAGACCCTAATCACTACGTTTTACACAACTTTTTGGACATGAAAAACCTTTCCACTCAATGGGTGCTGTGATTGATTGTTAACAGTCAACCAAAAATTCATTAGACTGAACAATTCTCGAGGGTGTTTATACTTATTTAAATGCAATTTCACTTGTAGATGAAACATGGATTCACCATTACATGCCATAAACCAAAGAACAATCTAAACAATAGGTGGGAGCAGATGAAAGTACACAAAAAAAAGTGAAAATAGTTCCACTTTTTTTTTGGGAGGCGAAAAACATTTTTATGTTATCATCACCCGGAAAAAAAAATGTAAATGTAAAATATAAAATGTAATAAAACAATAACAACCCACTGGGTTGGTCTAGTGGTAAAATTGACATCGTAAATCAGCTGATTTCAAAGTAAAAAATTTCAAGACTACAAATTTACTGGTACAGTTACATTACACTGATAAGTTGCTAATGATTAATTGTAGATGCGACCAAAAAAAAAAAAAAAAATTAGAAATTTAAAACAAAATTAAAACTTAAACTAAAATATTAAACACAATAACATGCAATTTTAAATTGCATGTTATTTCCACTTGCAGGAAATGTCATGACTATGGTTTTTAGAGATTCTCATGGTGTGCCCTTAGACTACCTGGAAAATGGCAAGACCATCAACAGAGAGTATTACGCTTCACTACGCTGCTATTCAGACTAAACATACACATCTGGGCAAAAAAAAACACTGATGATAATCATCACGATAATTCGCCTGCACACATGTCTCAAGTTGTTGCTGCAAAACTCCATGGACCTTCAGTTCAAAGTCCTTCCACATGCACCATATTCACCGGATTTGGCTCCCAGCAACAACTTTCTCTTCTCAAACCTGAAGAAATGGTTTTTGAACAAAGATTCAATTCAAATGACGAGTTCAAAGCTAAGACAACTACTCATTTTGCAGAGTTAGACAAATCACATTATACTGAGGATATTAAAAACTTGGAAAGTGTTTTACTAAACATATCAAACTGCAAGATGACTACATTGAAAAATAAAAATAGAATTTCTGAAAAAAACTTATATATCCTTTAAATAATATATAACAGAAAAATGTATATTTATGTTTCTGTATATTTTGTATTCTTACTTCTAAACTCTCTGTTTGCTGACAAAAGTAAAATAAAAAAGGGGATAAACAGAACAAACAATAACAGATCTTTAACAAGTTTCAGAAAAATTGTATTTTAAAATGCATTAATAAACTTAGTTTACAATTAAATACTTATACATCATGCTTGAATTCTTCATTTAAGAAAAAAATATCTATCCAAATATCAGAAGTTTTAATTAAATACAGCTTATTTCTAATTCTTAAAAGTTAAAATTTTTTCATAGAAATGCATCAATATCTACTAAAATCGAACAAAAAACAATAAACAGCAGAAAGAATATTATTATATAGAAAAAATATTAAAAAGAAAAAGTGTCCAAAAAAATACATAATTTTTTGTTTTGTTTAAAAAATAGTCTTTTTTTATATCCACAATATCTTTTCCTATTTTCTTTATTTTGTCGAAAAAACAATGTTAGAATTTAATTAGAAATTTTACATTAATTTTTTTTTTACATTTTTTTCTACTTTTCCTTAATAAATTGAATAATCTATTTGGTTAGTAACAAAGACATTACTCTGTTAGAGTTTATATAAAATATTGATATTGCACTGCTAATGACAGAGACAACTTCTTTTTCTTCACCTCTCAACTCTGAATTGGTTAGTGCCCAATATAAAGAGTGATCCCAGTGATGGAATCTTAGGTAAAGAAGCTACCTTCCTTGATTGTATATGATTCCTCAAAATCCTGATCTTGAAAAGATATTTACAGTTCCCCGTAATGTAAAGAAACAAACATTATGTATTGTTTAATGATTATGTAAATATTAGGTGAATTTTGGTGTCAATAAATGAATATTAATTATGCTGACTATTTGGTATGCAACTCGTGTATAATTACAAAAAAGGCTACAATCATTTCAGGTTGTAATGTTATCAGAACCTTACTCTCAGAATGAAAGCAATTTAGGATAACTGACTAGACATGTAGCAAATAATGTAAACTCAACACGTGTAGCTATACTCAAAATAACCTCTGAAGAATCCTCCATTACCAATAAAATAATATTTTTTTAATCAATTCAGTGATAATTAAATTGTTTGTGATAAAAAATAAATTGACTGAATAGTTAGCCTCTTTCTTTAAAGTACCTGAAGTAAGTATGAGATGTGATAAAAAAAACAAAAAAAAACAATTTTTTAATTCTGCATGCTGTGTTTTTTGACTTTATTATTATTTTCCCATACAATAGCAGCTGTCTGTAATGTACATCAATATTTTCAATCATATAAGATACATAGTTCAAAATTGGTAGCTGAGTAATGAGGATGTATTTTATTATGAGTGACTATTTTGTCTGAAAATGATAGAACAAAGGATTAACATAAAATTTTGCATTTAGAATGGTATAATTTAATGGTATAAGTGTGTTGCATCTATGTGAGAATATTTTAAGGAGACAATATCAGTGTGGAAGAATATGTAATTTTTTTTTGATAAAAATTAAAATTCTTGTTGTTTTTTTAATACATTTTGTATATTTTTATCTTTCACTAAACATAAAGGTATACAAATTCAAACCTCACTTAAAGCAGTTATTAATTTTGTTTAATACAAATGCTGATTAAATAACTATTTTCAGGGCAACAAATAAGGATGAGATGTGCAACTTCTACTTAATGTACTGGGTTGAAGGAAAATCACCACTGGAACAGAAATATTGTTTTTCTCGAGGTCCACCACTATATTACTGGAGTCGAGATCAAGAACTGAATAATATACCAAACAGAGAAGCATCAACACTTTAAATTAAATTAAATTATTATTTATTCATCTCTTAATTAGTTAAATTAATTCCTATTTCTTCTGTCTTCCTGTAAATATAATTTTCTTTAATAATATCCTTCAAAATGCAAATACATCAGATAAAATTACCATTATTATACGTAAAAGTTGAAATGCCATGATTTATTAAAAAATGAATAAATTCAGAATAATATGACAAAAAATAGTACATTGAATGTTATAAAAGCATTTAATATTATGTACTATCATTGAATTAATATAACTATCAATCTTCATCACTAATACAACATTTTTTATGAACAATCTCTTTTACAAATGAGCTAATCCAAAATCTTAACTTAAATGTGCATGGTTATTTGTATTAAAAGCATTTTTAGGTATGCTAAAATAAGTTATATAAATCAATTATTTTACTATTTTTTTATCAAATCAAAAAATAATGAAAAAAGAAAATAATTAATGTTATCTATAAAAAAAAATTGAATCAACAACCGTACATCTTATTAGAAAAAAAATTTTTAGACATAATTGCTGCCCATTATAATTTATTTATTTTTCTTTCTACTAGAAACACATGTTTTTAAGAAGAAAGATAAAATGGATGTTTAATTAAGAAGTTAACATAAAGCCAAAAAGTGGAGGTAAAGAAAACAGAAAAAATATATATCTGCTAAAAGACAAGATAAACATTATATAAATGATTGATATTTATCAAAAACAAATTGATGAAGCTGAAAACAATATTGATTTTAAAATCAATATGGTTATATTTAAGTTTGAATGTAATAATATTGTATATTGAGCTGTAACAATATTGTAGGTAAGAAAGACTGAAAGTATTTTGGAAAATCAAAATACAAGAAATAAAGTGTCTTTAAAATCAGGAGGATATGTTATAAACAATTACAAAAAAATAGGTACCATTAGATGTTATAATACCTAGGGTACTTGAAATATGCGTATAAAATAAATATCTTCTTAAGGTTTATTGAATAGAAGTAAAATAATAAAAATGTGGACTGTTACATAATTTAAAAAAAGAAAGACCTCTAGAACAATCACGAGGCTCTATGTTACAATAGAAGTAAGTAGGAAAGTTATGAAATAAAATTCATTAAAAACAAGATCAAAGACCTACAAGGTAATCAAACTTTGAAAAGCTTTTCTAGAATCCCTTAATAGAAAACTGTCCTTGGATATGTCCACAAAGGTGAAGATATTCCCTTAAAACGGAAGAAGTGATTGAGGATAAGGAAAGAGGAATGGGTTATTAGTGAGAAAACATGATTCACGCACTAAATGATCAAGTTATAAGGAAAAGTCCTCTGCTCAAAAATATATTACTTTATTATTATTATTCTTTCTGGTAGTGGAAGTCAAATCCACTTGCAGAGCAGGATTAAAATGTTTATTGTTCATCGGATGGGAACATTTTATTATTGGAAAAAATTATTTTATTTTGACAAGTAAATTATATGCTTCAATATATGTGTCTTCCTCCAGAAACAAAAAGTTATAGATAGAAAAACTCGCTCAACTCTACTGCACTAGCACCATATGGGAACATCTGACTGAACAAGACAATATTCAGAATTTTCTCTAATTTCCAGCAATTGTACAACCAGAATTGTTTTCTCATTCTGAGAATTAAAAATAAAATAGAATTGATTAATACTGTATATGGTTGAGATAGCAAGAAAATCAGTGAAATGCGGCCATAGAATAGAACACCCAGTTTAGTAGTAGATACTAAATGTCCAGTCAGGCATTTATGCAATTCCTAATCTGAACCAAATATTGGATTTATACAATCCAATTAAGAAACTGAACCCTTAAAGTTTTAACGGCAAATAAGAAGATACCTTAAAGAAAGAAATTTTTATAGGCGAATGGTCATTCTTCAAAGGAATTGACTGATCCATCACTAACCAGATGGCCCAACATGGTGTTATGTACTGAAATGTTGCCTAACAGAAAATTGTTAATAAATTACTAATACAGAAAATCAATTAGTTAACATCTGGTCCATTCATAGGGGTAAAGTTGGTGAAATAATATCAAAATTTGGTAACAACTATTTTTTCTGCATTTAAAAATGTTTTATTTTACATTTCATCACTGTTAGAATATTTTTTGAAGATAAAATGAAAATTGTTAAAGAATTTTAAGTAATGGACACAATGTACTCAAGAAAGAATGAGGGACTATGTATTTTTGCAAAATATAATCATGGTCTTTCAAAGTTTATGGAGAAATTTATTTTAAATTAATATTTTTTTGTCTATATTAATTAAGTATATTTATGAACATTATTTAGGTACAATAATTTTGTTTCTTTTTCCATCAGTCAAGTTTTTTATATTTTATAATCTAATAAACACACAATCTATTAATGAAATTAAAATGTTTAGCTCACTTATGAACAATGCAGTCTGTAATAAGCCAATAAACAAAGAAAGGTGATAAGGTTCTTTGATAAACAATTACTATCATTGCAAAATTTTAATAAAAGAATTTCATAAATTTGTTCAATTTCTTCAAATTTGTTCAATCTTCACTTTACATTACAGTAGATTTTTTTAAAAACTAAAACAATTAAAATAAATACTTACAATTTTTTAAATTAATTTTTGCCTTTGTATTGTTACTTAGTTAACTATAAATTCTGAATGGAAATAAATCTCAAAATGATAAATATGAGGAAATAATATTAAAATCTGTTTTTCATAAATAAATCTCTTTATAGATATAAAATTATCTGGATGAATTATGTTAGTTTTAACTATCAAACCAGGAATTGTGAGTTATTTTTAAGACTTTTAAGACATTATAATAGAATATTGTTATTGATGTTATAGAAGATTATTGATTTGCTGCCAAACATGTAAATTTTACTGAAGATTATTGAAATTTCAACTAGGCAAATTTTAATAAGAACCAAGATATTGGATTTATAAAAATAAAGATTTAAATGAACTAAATAATAACCAAATAAACAAAATCACGACTGATAATGGAATGATCAAAAACTGTTTTTTTCTTGGCAGTTGTTACCTTTCTGTAAATCTTAACTTTACAAAAAAAATATTATAAATCCTCTTCTTTACAAGATGTTTGTGATGAAAAAGTAATAAAAATAAATATTTTGTTACTTGTGGTTATTTAGATAATTTTTTTAAACCTCACATTAAACAAAACTATCTTTATTAACATTCTTTATTTTAAAATGATTTAATAGTAAATGACTCACTTTTAAAATTCCGGTTCTTCTTTCAAAGAATTTTTCACAGTTAACACGTTCCGTACGGTTGTTTGATATTAACAAAATTAGTTGTAAACGGTTCTTATCCCCGGAGTAAAGAGATAGACAGTTACAAAACGACAGCTCTTGTCCCCGTCGTCAAGAACACACACTTTTACAGAGTGCTCTATTGGCATCTACATCTCTTTTGTAGCTATGCCGTTTACTACACTACACTGTACACTACATTAAGTATTTATTTATCTTGACCGGCAACAAGAACCGTGGTAAGAGGCAATAAAACGTTGAAATATTTTCTTATTATTTTTTCCCAAAAAAAATTATGACATATTCTTGTAAAAACCTTTTGTTATTACACAGTACGTTTATCAATAAACAAAAAATCGTCATTAGTTTTCATTAGTGTTTTTTTTTTTGACAACACATTTTTATTAAGAATAAACAGATAAATACATTTAAAAATCAAATTACAAAAATTTCAATAATAATCATTATTTTGTCACTTGCATCACTACTGTCACTGCTAAATTCACTTTCAGGTTCATAATTCTGGTCATAAACGCTATCATCACAACTGAATAGTTCACTTTCACTTTCACTTTCAGAGTCAGGTTGCATCAAAGCTAATGCAAGTAACTTCTTTCCTCGTGAAGACATAATCTTATTTTATCTAAAGATCAAAACGACACTAACTAACTAGATCAATGGTTATACACAAACTGAGGAGCAGCATTGCAACACCAAAATTATTGTTCAAAAGATCTGACAAGAATCAACATGTCTGTATTTAATGACCCTATATGACGCAAAACATAAGAGCCATAAAATATAGTCTTCTAACGTGCATGAATGATCATGTCTGCGTGTTTTCATTATTGACTCTGAGAGCAAGAGCCGCTATAAATATATAACTTCACAACATAAAATCGGGTCTTGGCGCTACACACAAGAATATGTTATGCAAAGAAACGGCTACTGACCCCAGGGTCAAGAACACAATAATCAATAAAATTAAGAAAAAATTAACACTATATACCTATTATTCTTTTGGAATACATATAACGAGTAAGAAAAAACAAGTAAAACAACCCCGATTTTGATTAAGTTATACCAAGAATTACGCCAGTCACTAGTAAATGAAATATTCTTGACCTCGGGGCCAAGAACCGTAAAGCACGTGTTAATTACCAGCACCTTCTTCAGTAGTTATCAGCAGTGCTGTTATAAATGGCAACTATGTTAAAAAGTCAAAGTCAAAATCTGATAAAAACCACAAAATAAATCAGCAAACTCAACAATATATGCTGTATATATTAATTGCTTACATACTTATTGAATTTTCTAACCTTTTTAAGATGGACACATTGAATAAACTTATTACTGGTAATCCCACAGAAGAAAGTGTTGTTAATTAACTTCAAAAGAAGCTTTAGATATTTTTAAAATGTTATTATAATTTGACATGATATTTAATGAATTCTTTATTAACTTTGTTAAAAGATGTTGTTGTTGTTTAGCTACTGTTTAGTAAATTAATAACTGTTTAGATTCAACTGATACAGAAATATCAAAAAGTTTTTGTACCTGAAATATTTCAGCTAAGATAAGATTTCTTTAGCTTTTCCCACTATAATGTATTATAATATGAATGTAACTATCACTTACTAATAATTTGATCTCACGATCAATATTTTCAGTTTAATAAAACAATCACTCTCTAGTAACTTAGTTTTTATTATTCATCAATAAACTGTAAGAATAAAATAAACAAAAGATAACTAAGCACTATTATTCATTATTTTATCTAGAAGGCATGATAACAGCTTTATTACAATTTTTATTAATATTTAATTAATTTAAAGATCAAATATCAGTATTATATTGTCTAAACGTAAAATAATTTAATTAATAAAATATCTTATGGATGTAATTAATTAAATTATGATAATTATATAACATTAATTGTAATTTCAATGACTAATCATAGATAACATACTTAAATCACTTCATTGTCCAAGAAATTGTAGTAAATTTTACTTTTAATAATTAATTACACACAACTGTTTCAAATTACTAATACATAAGTATATTTCAAAACTAAAAATTATCTAAAAACATATCGACTAAAAAAGAAAAAGTATGTACATACTTGTATATTAAATGGTAGGACAAAATTGCTTTATTTATAAGTATTATATGAACAAATCATCTACTTATTTTTTATGTTTCTTTTTTTTTAACAATAGAGAATAAAATAAGTTTCAAAAGTTTCAATTCAGATTGAGATCAGTTACAGTGGAACACCAATTATTCAGATTGACCTTTGCAAGGGCAAATCCAGATAACTGGAAGCTTTAAAGAAAGGTTTATTGCACGTACTGGGCATTTCATTCTAATTTTAATTAGTAACACGTAATAAAAAGATGAAAATAATAAAAATTAATTTATTTCAGTAAAATTAAAAAGATAATCATAATCAGAACATATCTACAATGTAATAAAAAACAGATAAAGTAATAAGCCCCCAAAAAAAATCTTCAAGTAGTAGAAATTTGCTAATAAAAGAATCATAATTTATAAAATATAATTTACAAAAATTATTTTAAAGAATTTATTACCCTACTATTTTACAAAAAAATCTCATCTAAAAAACATTTAAGAAAAAAATTTATTGAAGAGAAATTAAGTTTCTGTTGAGTAATAAAAATGTATCCTTTCTTAAAAATGACAGAAAATAAAAAATATACAGTATGTTTAACAGAATAAAAGTTAGTAACAGACTTAATATGCAACACAGATATGCGCCTATAAAAACACTATTTCTTCTTAAAAAAAAAAATGTATCTGTTCTTGCTTTAATATAGATCATTTATCAGCTGCTCACATAATTTTTTTTAACAAAGAATCTTTGTAAAATTGCATACTTTTTGTCACTCCAACCAGTCCATAGCAAGAGACATTCATGATCTTTTATATGTGATAGTTCTGTATGCAAGTCATTACATCATAGTTCACGCTTGTCCAATTAATGTATTTCCATCAATCTTTTCAGAAGTTAATTTTATAATTAACTTATGATTAGTGCTACACAAATTGCAAAAAAAGTCAACTAACAAATCCAGTAAAAATAAAGATTGATAAAAATACATTTCCTGTTGAAGAAAAGCTTTATTTGAATAGTATTTTAGATTTTTTAAATGTTGTATTAATTTTTTTAATTGCCTCGTACTGATGTAATCAATCCAGATGGTTGAACATTAAGAAAATCAGCATTTGCTTAATTGGCATCCCACTGTAATTATTTTATAATTAATTAAATATATTAATGCACAAAGAATGAATTAATTATTTTTACATTAATAGTTGTTCATTAACACAGTAGATGAAGTTATAAAATTAGTAATAAATAAAAATGTTTAATCGTTAAGTTTTTTTAATTTTTTTATGCATATCATAGAGTTTTTTTATTTTTATATTTTATTTATTTAATTTTATTTATTAAAGACTGATGTTTAATGAATTTGTATTTATACTTTATTTTTTTAAATAGACAGCCTATGTATTATAGCAAATTTTATTTATTTTTATAATTATATTAGTTGTTATTTGAAAAAAATAAATTATTGCATAAAATAGTTAATTAAAATATATTTAAATATTTTTACTTGTTATGGTTGGTTTCTAATTGTCTTTACTTAATTATACTCTTACATACATCTGAGGTGGCCTATACATGAATTTTCTATATGTTCCATAATTTGTTTTTAAAAAATTATTCTAAAATATTTTTATTTCCAATAATCTTGAACAGGGTCAAATATAATTTGACCCTGTTCAAGATTATTGGACTTAGAAAAACTACCTTGAAAATTAAAATTAAAAAAAATTTTTTTTTAATTTCTCTTTATTTATTAAAGGTACAAAATTAGTAAAATATTTTAGTAAATTCTAAGCAATAGATTTATAGAACATTTAGAATAAAAGAGGTTAAAAGAAAGATTTTAAAGCAAAAAAAAAAAAAACATGAATTTACATGTGTAATAATTTTTTATTTTCTATATTTTATTTTATTTCCTAATGTGTACTTCGCAATCTGTTCAACTAGTGAATAATAAGCAAAACCCCCCTGTGACCCAATGAGATGAGGATTTTATATATATGAGGTATAAGTCTTGTATAGACTCAGGTTGACCACTCCTGAGATGTGTGGTTAATTGAACCCTAACTATTGAAGTGCATCAATAACCACTGTCTAGTATTTAAATCTGTACAAACGCAACTAGCTTTTACTAAAATTTAACTTATAATCAAACATTTTAATTTTAATTCAATCATGTGATTTTATATATCAACTAAAGAATACATCTTCCTTGTCTCAAAACCTCTTCATTCATAAGTTCCTTGAGCCACCAATGATAAATTTACTTATTAAGTTATAAATGTATAAGAATTAAATGTAAGATTTGCATGTATGATATATCACCAAAAATTAAGTAAATTAAATTTATTTTTTATTTAAATTATATATTATTTTTTAATTATGTATTGTATATATACATTAATATATCAGCATATTGTGATACCTATATGTATGTGTAAATAATAATACTATGATTCCCAAAAATATTATGATGAAACTATTCATTCACACACACACACACACACACACACTCACACACACTTACATATAAATAAATATTCATCGTACAAATTTTACAGTGGTTTTTGTTGTAGCTATTACTAAATTAGAAAATTAATTGATTTAAACAATGATTTTAGCAAAATTAAATTATTAAAAGCAAAAAAAGTTTCATAAATAAAACTAATTACAATATTTTAACTAGCCATTACATAATCAGACAGAATTGGGACCAACAACAAAATTCAGAGAATTTTAGCAGTACATTATTAATCATCATTTCTTAATACAGGGTTATTGTAAATAAGATTTAGTATTATTTAGAAATATATATATAGCAGAAGTAGAATACATTAATAAGTCTTTTTAAGGCTTGTTAAAGTTTAATGGTCTGAACAAATAAAATCTAAGAAAAGAAATAAAGAAAAACATTGTTTAGAATTACAATCCAACCTTCTAGTACACAGTTGGAATTGTAGGTTATTATATCAGCCAAGTTTGGTTTTTAGTATAGCTATTATCTTGTACAAGAAGCCTGTTGGGATAAACATTACATAAATTTGAAGTCAGCTTGAAGAACACTTTATTACAGACAAAAAAAGCATGAAATAACATAAAATCCACTGTCATATCAGATATATTGTCACATTAAACATTAAAATAAAAATTATTACCAAAAATGTGTTTCCTGTGACTACCAATTACTGACTTGATTATAGTATTCTAGTTAAAATGTCTTCTGTTAAAAATAAGTTAAAACTATTATTGTATTTTAAAGTTCTGAAATAAAGATTGTCTTTAATTGAATGATTTCTTAAACATTTTTACTGCATCTACTTGGGGTAAGTGACTTAATATTTGAAATTGGCTGAACATTTTTGGACCAATAACAAGGTCCAATGCCAACAGTCCCAAAACAGTTGTAAAATATCTATAACAGTTTTAAAAAGAATGGGAATTTTTTTAATTTGGCATCACAGTAATGATGCTGAATATTATTAGGTGGACTGATAAGTTTGAATTAAAGAGGTCAATAAATGACTAAAAGAGAATTTTGTTGTGGCACAATCTTGTAGAGACAAGCTAGATTAGTAAGTCAAATATTATAATAAAAAATTTTTGTAAATTTGATGCAATAAAAGAGGATGCAAGAATATAAAGACTAGAAAAATAAACAGATAAATGAAGATTTTTTTTTGTCTTCAGTCATTTGACTGGTTTGATGCAGCTCTCCAAGATTCCCCATCTAGTGCTAGTCGTTTCATTTCGGTATACCCCCTACATCCCTAACAATTTGTTTTACATATTCCAAACGTGGCCTGCCTACACAATTTTTTCCTTCTACCTGTCCTTCCAATATTAAAGCGACTATTTCAGGATGCCTTAGTATGTGGCCTATAAGTCTGTCTCTTCTTTTAACTATATTTTTCCAAATGCTTCTTTCTTCATCTATTTGCCGCAAATCATTTGTCACTTTATCCACCCATCTGATTTTTAACATTCTCCTATAGCACCGCATTTCAAAAGCTTCTAATCTTTTCTTCTCGGATACTTTGATCATCCAAGTTTCACTTCCATATAAAGCGACACTCCAAACATATATTTTTAAAAATCTTTTCCTGACATTTAAATTAATTTTTGATGTAAACAAATTATATTTCTGATTGAAGGCTCATTTCGCCTGTGCTATTCAGCATTTTATATCGCTCCTGCTTCGTCCATCTTTAGTAATTCTACTTCCCAAATAACAAAATTCTTCTACCTCCATAATCTTTTCTCCTCCTATTTTCACATTCAGTGGTCCATCTTTGTTATTTCTAGTACATTCATCAATGAAGGTATTGTATGATTATTCTACAATAAAAAGTGATAATATAGAATATTTATTATCACTTATTGTATTATAGACACTAATATTTATTATAGAATATTTGATAATCATACAATAGAAAGGAATTTTGAGAAAGCATCAAACTATTCAAATTGCTAATGACTTCCAAAAATTGTTGACTCCATGCAACAATTAAATGAAATTTTAAATTAAAAAATAAAGGAAAAAAACATTCTTCACAATATTTCCCATATCTAAAATATGTCTATGCTTATTGAAAAAAATCTTTGTATAAAATGCTGTTACTGTCAACTAATTGTTTTTTCTTTCTTTTGGGGGGTTTCTTATCTACTGAAACGACAAATCTTATTTAAAAAAAGCAAATAAGTTTTTTAAAAATTTATGAGCTTTTCTTTTTTGAATAGCTGTTATAAAATCCCAGCTGAAATTGATTATCATGTTTAGAGATCTTGTTAGAGTGAATATAATTTATGTTTTAAACATCATTCTTGGAACTAGTTGTAACAAATTTTTATCTTTTGTTTTTATCATACCCTAGTAACAAGTATAGGACAAATCAAAAGTTAAATTAAATGAAAATGTAGACCATTTACTAAAGGTAACAGAATGAATTCTTCAAGGAAGTGAAACTATTTTTCATTTAAAAAACACTTATGCATTTTCATAAAATTTTTTGTTTACTACAGATACAATTGGCATTATAATTTTTACACAAACTCTGCCCCTGCATTCAAATAATTTTGTTCTATGGACTCCACATATACATGAATGTTCCACTTGAGGTATGAGATCTACATTTCTTTTAAAATCTGTCTTCCTACAATTTATTATTGCTTCGAAAAGAAATAACAAAGGAACCATGATCAAGTGTAAATTTGAAGAATTTTACCAACCGGTTTTACATTTCCTTAACCCCACCATAAAATCATAATTATGGCTTTTCTGTAGGCTAAAAACTTTTTGTTTAAGATTATGATCCCTGAAAATACTATAATGTATTGTATAATTGAGATTCTCAATCCGTAACAAACTGCACTCCTTGATTACTATCATTTAACCTAAATATTATTATTACTGTAGAGAAAAAAAATTTGAGCTCATTTTTTTACATATCTACAGAATCAGTCCCAGAAATGTTTAAGATTTTAATTAATAATTATGCCCAAGAACTGCATTAGAAATGTTGTTCCTTAGAATTATTACCTACTATGAAACTGATACTTTCTTGTTAGCCATATCTATTTTTAAATTAGCTATATTTCTAGCTGTAAATATAAATGTCTAGATTTCTTTTAAAATTTGTCAGGCTGCAATACAGATTTTTATTTCATATGGTTTTATAAACCATCAAAGCACAGTAATTAGGTAAGTTAAACTTCCATATTAATTTCCATAACTAGTTTTCACGATATCCCAAATCTTCAGTTGGTGTTAAATTCTATATATATATATATATATATATATTATATATATATACATATACATTAAAACATATTCTTTTAAACTGTTTGTCATTTTATTTGAAATGTTTTATATTTTGAAATGTTTAATAATATTATGAGCACTCAGTAACATGTATGCTCATAATATTATTCAAAATTTCAAAAAATGAATTTTACAATTTCCAAATATAAGTACTTTTTACTAAATATGAGAAGATTAATCCATGACGTCACAATCAGTTAAGTATTCCTGCAACCCATTTAATTACTTAATGAATAAAAAATATATAATATATAAATTATAAAATATATAACTTGTTAATGAACAAAATAATGCTTCTGGCTCAGAGGAGGACCATTACAATTATTCATACACACAAAAAAGACTAAGTGAGCATTTCTTCCCAAATTTTTGTTTGTTAAATCTGATATTTTTGGACATTCAAACAAATAATGTTGAACGTATCAGATAGATTGATCTTCCTGTTATAGAAAAAAACAGTTTAGATTAGTAATATTCAATCCTTAAAGGATTTTTCTAAAGTTACAAGAGAAATGAAAATTTATAGTTTTTATATAATTTAGAAAAGACAAGAGGTTAATTGTGTGGTGGGAATAACAAGATTTATAGTTTGGTAAAACAAAAATAATTACATTATTTAATAAATTTTAATATAATGGTAAGTAAGCAGAAAAGTGCTGGTTTTGACTATACCAAAATACTATAAACTAGTGTCTCAATTGCAGAAGATTGATATGCTAGGTCTAGACAGTAGTCTAGGTGCCTTCTTTACTCATCTGAAATATATATGATAAATAAAAAGGCAATCATCAGCTGCAAAAAAGTATGCAATATCAAAATGAATTTGTGTAAACTACCACCCATCAATTATTATTTATCGCCCACAAAGACAGTTTGTCAAATGATAATTAGAAAATGTTGCCTTGATTAGAAATAATTATGTCACAACTTTTTCTGGACAAATAACCCAACCATCTATTTTTTGGCCACACCTGAGTAGAGGCCATGAATACAACAATTCACTATTCTATGACAGAATGGATAATATGAATTTATGGTAAAGGCCATGAATACAACGCACTGTTCCATGCCAGAATAGATACAAATGACCTTATATTATCTATTCAAATTTCTTAATAGTTAAAATATATGAGGTAATAAAAGGCACAAAACGGAGTCCTATCATATCGAAACTAATAAATGTTCTAATGCTGTAGTGAAGATGCCATTAATTATGTTGTCAGCCACAGGTAAGTTTGATTTATTGATAAGTAATAATACATTCAGTTAAGTGAAAAGAGGAAAAAATCCCTTTAGCTCATTTTCTTTAAGTGCTTGACATTATTTGATGGTTTTTCTTGAACATATATCTGTAATTTTTGCATGATGACTCTCAGTTATCAGAATGCCTGAACATTAACAAAAGAGATCAGCTTGCTTTATAAAAATTACAAAATTAAGAGTAAATATGATAGAATAGTATAAATTACTGCAACAAACGCATTTGAAGTACAATAGCTAACTAAGCTCATATGCATGCACACTTAAGCATTCAACAAATAATTAATAATTGATAAGCAGTTCCTCATTTTAATTTTATTGATAGACAAATGAAACATATCCAGTTACTAAGTATAAAGTTTACAAAGTCCTTTATAATAAGAATAGTTATATTACCTTGATAATAGGTAAACTCAGTACAGCCAGAATCACTTTTTTATGCAGACTAATAAAGAGTTCTTCTCATCTAAAAAGTTCTCAATTATTTTTCCAGTAAATTAAAAGAAGGTTCTTCAGAACCTTCTGAACAAATATATCACTATAAAAAAATATATTTCATTATTAAATATGGATTAAAATAGCTTAAGATCCATATTCCAAAATAGTAAGAAAAAGAGAACAAAAAAGCATAGCTTTAGCATTAAAGAGCAAGTTTTTACCAAGAACCCAAGCTGTTGGAAGGCCTAAACAAAAAACATGATCAGATGGATGTGAACAAAGTTACCAAAAAACAATTCCATGATTCAGGACAGTCAACCTTGATCATGGCTGATCAATTTTTAATGATTAGTCTCATTAAAATTGTAAGTAGATAAAAATTAAATTAGCGAGTGAATGAATCATAGAACAAAATCTATTTACAATTATATTGTTACTAAAAAATCACGCAAACAACTCATTGATGCCCTGAAGAAAAAAAAATCATGCAAATTCATATTTTGTATGATAATATAATATTAATAAATTTGAATTCAGAATGTTTGGAGGCGAGTTACTAATTTACAGAATAACAGCATTTGGAAATGGCATGGAGAGCTATCTCCATGGCCATATGAATAAAATTTCAAATGCCAAATAATACATTAGAAAAAATTACCACCCTACTGATAAAATCAAATTTACAGAGCTTATTCACCAAGAGTAAATGTTTAACAGTATCAAATGCCTGACACAATGTCATAAATTATACCAACATATCCTTCACTGTCAATTGCCCATGTAAAATGTTATTAAATGCCATAAATCTCTTACAATAGAATCATAATATAAAAGAAAAGTGTGATCAGAAAGTATTCAACCTATTGTAGTAATCAGTTGTAGGGCAGATGGAGTATCATTGTGGAATGTGACCTTGACTTGGACAGATTGCATATGCTTCCACTGTTTTAATGCCAGGTGTTGTTTAGTAGCTGTGAGAGTAAAACATGTGAGTAGTGCTTGTCATGTTTTCATGGTTGAGCAGAGAATCTGCATTAAATTTTGTCAGAAATTTGGTGATACGCAAGTAGAGACAATAAGGAAGAATCAAACAACTTTTGGTGTTACACAAATTAAAAGAGTGGCATTGCTGTTCCCAAGATGGCCAAACATCTGTCAAAAGTGATGAAACTCTGACAGACCTATCAGCAAAAATTTTTTAAAAATCTAGCAAATTTGATTAAAGAAAGCCAGGCCATCACAAAGCAATGTGAACATGCTGACAATCCTTTTTTATTATCAAGGCATGGTTCATTGTGAGTATGCTCCTCAAAGACAAACCATCTAGATGGATGGTTTCAAACTTCTTGCTACCTATGGCGTCCAGTCACAGTACTCTATCCCCTCGAACGTTCTGTTAGCAGTGTCAACTCTACATCAGACACCCCATGTAGAAATAGTGAAATATAGGTTAACTTTTTCTAAACTATACTAAAATGGTTTTGATCGACTGAAGAAATGTGATTGATCTTGAAAACGATATGTGGAAAAGAGTAAATTTAACTTAATCCATTTTGATTCTGTTTAAGTTGTGCAACGAAGGAATAGTGGGAATAAGTTAAAACATTTTTACTGTTAGGATTCCTGTAAGGGAAGATAACAAACAGTCCTGGATAAGACGATAAAATATCCAGACCTTGTAAGGAAATACCTTTGTGGGTTGATCATTTCTTTTCTTCATTTGTAGCGTTTAATTTTTTTTCTGGATAAGAGGAGAATAGGAATAAGGTTACCTGCAGCACTGCATTATTTGGAGACAGTTGGTGAAATTGTTTCCTGAATGATTAGAAAATTAACTCTGGCAGTGAGATAATAACTAGAAATCATGAAACAGATTTACATCCCAACCCCTGTAGGGGAAGACGCCCATCTTGTTACAATTCCAGTGACCATACCTCCTCCCCCTTGTCTTAATGTAGGTAGGAGTCTGTCATACGACTTCTGGTCATGGTACTATGTTGTAGTGTAATTTTTCTTTATTGAGGACTTCTTTTCGTATATAGGCCATAATAGTTTCTGTGAAAGGTCTGACCTTATTGATTCTATATTTGATTGTTGGTTTTTCATTTTGTTCTTGATATTATTTCTCAGATATTCTTTTTGACTAGCAGTTTATTCTTTGTGGTTGGTATTTCTGCCGTTGTAGGTCCAAGGTTTGAATTCCAGTTAGGCATGTCAATTTTTATTATCTTTATATTATTTGCTGTTACATACCATTTTCATATCCCACATATAAGCTTCATGCTTATGGAGCGAAAGCATAAAATAATAAATACAGAAATTAATATACTAAAGGTCTGGATGAGTTTTAACCAAGCCTTATTTTACTACCCACAATTTTTAATGAATCATGTATATGCACTAAATACTTTGTGTTTTGGGGTGGGTATAATGTTTTTAAATTACAACCACTTAAATTTTTTCATCATTCACGGAACAATAAAGAAATAAGTTGTTGGACCTATATTTGATACCTAAGACGAATGTCATTTCATGTTGAACCAGATGTGAAATAAATAAATGACGTTCTAAATGACAAAATGAAATTACATTACATTTCTAACATACTTTTTTACACTCTGTAAAAACCGTATACAAAATCTTAATCTCTAATAAACAAAATCTGACAATAGATTTTACATGTAGGTTACTGAGAGTGTCAACAGATGAGAACACGTGAAAGGAAGTGTATTAGTATTTCTATTGTGTAATTGGGTATTTGTAAACATACATCGCAGTCCATAATGTACGTAAAAACAATGTTACAATGTGAGTTGGCAAACTCCATGGATCCTTGAGGCCTGCACTGAACAGTTGTGTGAGGAACCAATGTGTCCCTTGTGGCAGCTAATGTGTTAATTATTTTATTATACTGGGTAGAGATACTTTAAAAATTATAAGACAACATTTTGCTTGTAATTTTCTATACATTCTATTTGAACAATATTCTAATGCAACTGTATTCTTTTATAAAGATAAGTTAATTAAAAACAATTAATTTGAAACTTCAAATAAATTATAGAAATATTGGGTATAACACATCCTTTACTACAAGCAAAAAAAGTTCAACAATGTAGAAGTCAATTAAAAAACGAATACCACTGAATTGAGTTCACTACCTGATCTGTCTGCACTTAACACTTAATCATACATTAGAATTTCCTTCTGCTGAATTTTCTGCTACTCTTATATTTTTGTACAAATAGACCTATTAACTTTTATACAAGTATTCAAGAGAAGAAAGTCTGTACTGTTGTGAAAGCCTCTTAAGTATAAGAGAGCCTCCATTCATTTATTGCAATTCTACACAGAATTCAAGATCTCCAAAACATCTATTTTGTTACGGTCATAAAATAACTGATTTTCAGAGAAATAACTCATCTGTGTGAATGTTTCAATAATAGTATGAACTGGCATCTTTCAGTATATTATCAGACTTGATAGTGCCAGAACACAAATATATTGTAGGCATTAGCATTAATTATTCTATCAATAGAAAAATGTTTGCACCTAAGCACAATCTTTGGCAAAAGATAAAGGTATTTGGTGTAAACATAAAAAAATCATCAATCCTGTTTGAAAACAAAAATGTAGTGACCTAGAATGATGATTATCAAAAACTATAACAAAGCTTCCTTGAAACTGAACATGCTTCATAAAAGCAAGGAAAGCTTTGTGCTGTTTTATTACTATCTTTTTAAACAGTGTTGAATCTGGGTATAAAATGAATAATGCTTGGGCAGCTTTGTTTATAGCATGAGACATCAGCTCACTGTATTCTCTTTGTTACATATTGTTATAAGAAATGTTTATCTACTGTAAAATGCTAGACGCTATCTGTTCATCAAAGCTATTTACCTCCTTATATTCCATTAATACCTGGTTTTTACACTATAAATCAAAATATCATGTCAAACATGAATGCTGAATAGTATGTGGGTCATAAACAGTAAATACAAATATCATGAGGAATAGAAAAATTGAAAATCCTTATAATAACTAGGTTTTAAATTTTTAACTTAAACCATGATAAAATAGAAAATAGGTTACTTGTTTAAATATTGTCGATTCATCAGCTGTCTTGGCATGATGTACAAACAAATATTCTCTTTGCTCTGGCACGTTTTCTTATTTAATCGGCAAGGACAATGGATCTTCTTCCAAAAATGAGATACCAGTTTGTGCATTCATACTCTCCAACACAATACAAAATAATAATTTATTATAACAGCAGAATTTAAAATAAATTTAGTAATGAAACGTTACTGAATTTATAACAAATATATAAACCGCTTATCAACAATTATGAACTTGCTTTGAATGACAGATCACCACCTAATTTGTCATTTAAAATTAAAGCCTTTGATTGTAAAAGGTAGCTGATATAGGAAGCCCATACTCCCAATCTGTAAACCACATAAATAAACTTCATCTAGCTGACTATTTTTTTGCCATTCTGATATTCATCCTGTTGCCGAAACTATCTTTAGCCACCATTTTCGAACAGAAATCTTTCAATATCTTTTTTCTTTTTTGCCAGTGCGAAACTGCTTTCCTACACCCAATTCATCACAACAAATCTTTTTTAGAGATCCCCTAATCTATACAAAATAGCGCAATAATTTTTTATCCCATAGATATATAATTGATTTCTAATTATTAAATATCTCCAAAGAAATAATTTTTGATGAAATCTTTCAGAAAACTAGTGGATGAATCTACATTTCCAGAGGAACAGAAAAGGAAACACAGTGAATGGATCAAAGAAAGAAAAGAAAAGTTTAGGGGAAAATGAAGTAATTTGGAAAAGAAAGAACTCGGGACACTATGCATGGGAGATCCTTACAAAGACTGTTCGCAAATTTTCTCAAGAATTCCTAAGATTTATATATTTTTAAAACTGTAACTTTTTTTTAAAACTTAACTCAAACTATAACTATAGTGGCTTCTTCAAAACAAACAATATAGTACATTTAAGAACTTATTCAGAGTTATACCTTACTGTTTTATGTCCAAGTGTCTTCATGAAAAGAATTTCATTTAAAAACATTTCATTACAGTGTATTAACATAGAAAAGTATTTTTTTGAAATACTGATTGCCTTATATTTTAAAACAATTATTTTGAAGACACTTAATGCTAAACATTAATTTAAGCCACTTAAGTAACAGAACAACCTATGTACACACCCATTTATGTTTCATTTACTTCTGTTAGATTATATAAATCTAGGAAAGTTTATTATAAAAACATCAAGGAAGTGTTCAATAAATATTATATTCACTCAAAAAAGTGAATTTGACTTTAAAAAAGAGTAGTTTTGTCTTAAGTCTTATACTGTTCCAAAGAACTACAAAATTTCTTTGGAAAAACCTTATAAAAGTTGTAAATATACAAATATGTATATACAACACATTACACTTTTTGACATTAAAACAAAATAAGAAATCCAAAAATTTTAACAACAGAAATTTTAGAAATTGTATTACAATGTTACAAATTAATATAGTAGATTTTATACCCAACTAAAAAAAAAAAATTGTTTAAATATTCGTTCTCAAAATGGGCTAAAATGCCCCCTTGTGAGCACTGCAGACATTCAGGGTGACAGTGAAACGCCCACAGAAAATTGGGAACGTTCAGGCAGGCTAGGAAGGTGATGGCTGATTAAAAAAAAGGCAAAAATATGTTTTCCTGATATTTCAAACTAAAATTAAATACCTACTACACTAGACAAAAAATTGTTCAATTGAAAGCTTTATTTTAATTATTGTATTGTTATAAAGAATATGGTAGCAATATTGTTGTTATATAACTATATAGATAAGAAAATTTAATAAAAATACTTTAAATATGATTTAATGAGTTTTAATTGCTCTCATTTAAAATGTAAGTTTCAATTAAGAAATAGGATATGCCACGTTTAAAAACAATAATTGCAATTGCTGTATTTAAGAGAGCATCTTAAAAACTGCAAATGCAATTATTATTTTTAACAGATGATTAAGTTTAAATATTTTTAGAGCGCTAGAATCTTTATGATTCTCAATATGGGCGGTAGGTAAAAAATTTCAAAATGACTTAAGCAGCTATTACTGTCTCATTCCTATTTATTATTGGAAGGAGCCAATAATTAGTTACAAATGACTTGGAAGAAAAATTACATTAATCTTAAACTCAATTATTAATAACTTTAGTTTTATGTTATTTTTGTCATGCCCTTCGATGAATAAATGCACTATGCATTTTACAAAACATTATTATAAATTTGAGTTTATAAATAAAGTTTTTGAGGGTTACATTTAAATCATTTGTGAGAGGAAGTAAATGTTCAAGCATTTCTTAAAGTACAAATATTAAACCCTTTAAACAAACCATTAAAATAGATAGCTGGGAAGGATAAATAATTTCAGCAACAATAACCAGTACGCCTTAATATTAAAAATAATTATTAACACGGATCTAAATTGACTATAAACATGACGTCTTAAAAGTTACATACAGTTTTATATTATTTAGATAACACAATTAGTATTTAGTACAACTGAAAATAATTAATGTAAAACGGGTTTCAAAACTCACAATCATATTGTGTACAATTAAGAAAATTAACTATATGTCGTTCATTACATACTTTTAGTAGAAAACCTTCGAGCAAAATAGTATTCCATTATTCGCAGAAACAGTACGCATTCAAATAAGATTATTACAACTAACAAATCAATCTACATCGTTAAATTAAATATTAACCGTTAAGAGTACGTTACAAAGGACGCTAACCGTGCACGTCCATGTTACGTAATGAATTTTACGCGTTTCCACGTTGTTTACAAAAAACAATCTTAATCTGCCGCCATTTTTATGCAATTTTTAAAATCTACGAGGGAAACAAATCAAGTTAGTGTTAAAAATGTATTAAAAACAATATTATTCTGGAACTTACCAAAACCTAATAAAGATGACAGATTAAATAAAAATATTATACTTACATTATTTATTCACACCAATTCATTATCTTTTTTCTATTTACAATCACAGTTTGGATAATTTTCTTGGAATATCCTTTCATTATTTACAAACTGATAGCCTGCGTTGTCAGTTTTAATTCTATTATTGAATTTATCACGGAAAAAACCATTGATACTTCCATCAAATTATTTAGTATGGATTATATATGTATCTGTTTGATATTCTCTTACCTATTGTTTTTTATGATGGTATCTTAATTAATGCATTCTATTACTACAAACCTGTAAAATAACTTAGTTATCAGTTTTATATTCATTTATTATAACATTTAGCTATGTTAATTTACTATTTTTATAAACATGTTTATTATTTAAATATATACAAATTTATATATACTCCAGCTGGTCAGAGATGTCTGTGTTCATTTGACCTTCTAGCCAGAAGGCTCCCCCCCTGCACTCACTATGTGTTCACTATCCAAATGGATGCAAGAAAAACAAATATTTTACAGATATTCATTAAAAAAAAAGAATGAGTTATTTTAAGTAAAAGGATTAATTTTTGTTTCTTTAATGAATATCTTCAAATCAAAATTTCACTCCCAAATGAGCTAGGGCCTTGATCTATGGCTAAAAACCTTCCCAAGGATAACACGTATGTACCATATAAATTTGAAAGCAATCAGTCACTTGGTTCTCAACTGATGCTGTTGCAGACCAAACTATATATATATGTTAGTACGTTGTCTACCCATTCCTGTATATGTATTTATAAGTACAGCAAAATATTTATTTAATAACATTAAGTTTACATTTGTAACATAAATATGCTGAAAATCACAAGAAGTCTATGTTTTAGCCCTAGTTAACTTGTAATAAAGTATCTGAACTTAATTTACCATTCCATCTTTCCTAAATTGTTCTTAAGCTGACTGAGATGCTTAAAGGCTATTGTTTCCTTTACAAAAGGTTGAGTGTCTGCTTGTAAAAATGAAACTTATCCTAGAGTCATTTATCCAGTCGTGTTTAGCATTTGTCAGGACAACATCCTCGGCTCCGCAAGTTGTCGTGATTAGTATTTGTTGTAAATAACATGGCTCCACTCCGCCAGCGTATCATAAAAATAAATTTCTATTTATTATGTCTTATAGTTTAGTGAACAGTGTCATTAAATATCAGTTACCTTACATATCAAGTATCTTCATTCACATACTGGTTCATGGGATTGTTCCAGCCCTAGTATTATACTAAACAGTACACTACCTGCAAATCAACATAAATTTTCTACCTAAACGGTATAATCCCATCATTCATTAAACCCAACGTTTATTTTAATTTTCCTAAGTAAACCCCAAATTTTTATGGTGCTCCAATTTCAATAATTCTTTAGTTTCCTATTTCTCCCTTTTCTACTTTACAAATAACAGAGTTTCTTATATTGTAGCAATGAAAACACAGTAGTTTGCATATGATTGCATGAAATATCAAATTCTTTATTATTATAATAAACATGTTTATTTTTAAACCATCATAAATAATTTTGTCCACATGAACTTTCACTACAATTCATCCATTTTTTGCGATGCAAGAGCCATTTTTTGTAACCATTATTCCTACTTAATTGCAATGAATTTTTATTCTAGTCTCATACATTTTTGCATAAGCTTGCAGTTACAATTTTTTCTACTGATCTGCTTACTTTCTTCACTCCATTTTAAATCTGTATTTGATATTTACTCTTCAATTTGAGGATCCTTTTAATCAATCTTTATAATAAAGAGATGAGGAGGTATTCAATGAAAACCTTTTATTTTGCTAATATTTCTACCATTGTTTTAACATTACTATGAGTCAAATTTTCTTCTTAGTTTTTAACTTCTATTTAGAACAAAAGAGTATTCTGTAATAATTTTACTCTAAGATAAAAGAAAATATAAGACATACAGTAATTCCTGAGTGATGTTAGAAATCGGTTTAAACAGGAATTGTGACTCACTACTTACAGAAATATAAATGCCTTATCTTATTTATTTTGTTTTTACGTCCTTGTATGAAGTACAAGGAAGTATTGTACTGGCAAAAAATTTCAGTTTTCAGATTTCAAAAGAAGTATCCATTTTACCATCCCTGAATCCATTTTGACTAGTTTCGGCATGACACCTGTATGTACGTATCTCGCTAATCGTTTTTTAGTTACACGAGAATGTTGAAATTTTGGATTTAGGACTGTTGTACATCTAGTTGTGCACCTCCCCCCCCTTTTGATTGCAATCAACTGGACTAAAAGTGTCCAAAATAAGCACAAATTCCAAAAAAGTTGAATTTTGAACTTTTTCTCAATTGCAGTAATTAGTCATGATTGAAGGATTTTCAACGATGTGGTACTTATTTTCATTAGTTCCAGAGTTATATCCCAATAAAATTTTAATTAATGAAATATTTGGGAAAAGGTAAAGGGGAAGGAACATCGGAAGCAATGACTTCATTTACTTTCTTTTTTTTTTAATTTAAATACATTGATTTATTAATAATTATTAACCTCTGATTGTAAAAAAAATTTACAATAAATAATTCAATAACAAAAAAAAAATATGAAAAAAAAGAATATCTAATAAAAAATATATGTAAAATATATAAAAAATATATGTAATTTAACAGGCGTACAAGGAAGTCACACAGTGTCCACATCACATTTTTTGAAATCACCTTAAAATCTCTTAATTTGAATTTTATCAATTCACTGATTATAAATATGTTTCAAGAATTTTGATTTAACATATAAACTCCAAGCTTGTGACTGGGAATATGAAATGAACATTCGTATAAAAAATGTCATCTCTAAACAGAATTTGAACCCAGGACCTCCAGATGAAAGGCCGAGACACTACTACTCCGCCATGAAGATTATTTGATTAAATGTTTTCCTAATAAAATAAATAATAGTTTTTCCTAAAAAAAAGAACAATTTTTTTTTAAAAGTAAATATTTTATTTCATTCCATGTTACCGGATGACTGTATTTCATTCCAAAGAGAATTAAATGAAGGAAAAACTTTATATCTTAAAACACTCTCTAAAAATTTATAGCTTTAAAGATACTAAAAATTATTATAGCTACTGAAAATTATTTTCAATACACATCTATGTAAACAATGTACAGGATGCAGATAAATCTTCTTTTTTTTATATTTTAATTAATTAGTATTTTTATTTAATGTTTCAATAAATTCATTGACAGAATAAGATTGTTAACGTAAAAAAAATCTATTAATAACATTTTAAATAAATTGGGAGGAAGATTTTTTAATTAGAAGAGATTTCTCACTGAAGAACCTGAAAATATAATTATAAGTACAGCAATAAGTTTTGATTGATGTGAAATCACTGCTAATACATAAAGAATTGAGGGGGAGAAAACCATTTTGTTCTGTTATCATTTAAATCCCAATTAGCCATGAATAAATATAACTTGAACCAACAAATGATTGGTATTATGGGCTGTCTCAAAAATGCAGAAAAATGATAATTTCCATTTGATGAAAGTTTAATACCCATATGTTTAATTTGAAATCTGTTCAACAAACTGGAATTATGAATTCCTTCATGCTATAATCTTAAACTCCCTTAACAAATTCAAGCCAACTAGAATTGTTTTAGGTATAAATAAATAAATATATATATATATATATATATATATATATATATATACATATATAAGAAAAACTACAAGGCCTCCAGAAATCATTAAATGATAGAGTAAATTATTTGAAATCCAAAATGCTCAGCAAGGCATCATGCAAATTCACTGTACTTATAAGGGAACTAAGTGCAACTTTACATTAGGTTGCAAAGTTCACTAGAGTATTAACAATAAAAAATATAGATAGTACAATACTTACACCAAATGATTTATCTTCAAGACATGAATTTTTCATTCTATTTCAAATGTTATTGTGTGAAAGTCCTGAAATTTTGAATACGTCAGATGTCATTTTCATTTATCAGTTTGTGACTGTAATCATGGTTATCATCCCAAATTTATGATCAGTGCATAATAACACTTGTTATTATGTTACTTGTAAGGTTCAGACTGACTTCAAAATATTGACGTGATTTCTACAAATATTCTTCATTAATAAATGATTTGCAAAACATATATTAACTTACAGGTAAAGCTTAATAATCCTGACTTTTTAATTAACAAATAAATAAAGAAATCAAATATTTACCTTTTTATAAAATAATAATTAGATTAAGTAATATTAATTAATGCAACTTATTTAAATGATGTAAAAAAACTGATAAAAAAAGATGCATCATCAATGGGAAAACATTCATCTCTATAGCAAAATATTATTGGGTGGAAATTGTATGGTTATACTTTAAATTTTCTATATTAATTCCAATACTTCCAATAGTAATACAGATTACTTCTGGAACGCAGAAATCTATGAACTGTTGTTTAAAAAAAAATCTGATGATTTTAGTTGAAAATATAACTTTCTCTGGAATATACCTTTCACCAGGTAAACATTTTGATCATGTTAGAAGAGAAAATAAGTTTGTATTAAGTATGGATTTGTTTTTGTTTGATTTTTTGTATTAACTGTAGGTTTCATTCTGTTCGATAGTGTTCATTTGCCTGCTAAGTGAATTTTTTAAGTTTTAACCAACAGAGAAAATTTGCAGACGATAGCATAAGAATCGACCAACATTTTTTTTAGAGATTGTTTACATTATTGTCTATTTTGCATTATTTAGATCATTCACATAGAGTAATTGAAAAATTCAAAATTTAAGAAGATGTAAAAATATTTCTTTACAGTTACTAAAAAAAAAAAAAAAAAATCATAAAAATTCAATGACCTTCTAAGTCTGGCAATAGGGAAGATCATATATTTTATTTAGTACATGAAACTTTTACTATTCCTATAATAGGCCAACTGGTAACATCTATTGGTTAATGTATGTATTAGAGTGTAGAGTCAAGTGATGTCTTGACACTAGACTGGTTCTAACTGCCATAGAGCACTGATGTGCCAAACACAGCACAGCACAGCAATGTAGTTTATTTCCTTTTATTATTAGTATTAATAAATACAGTTATTAATACTTTATTTATTCATTGGCTAAAGACCAAACCTTGATATATTTATATTAATGAATTTTGTAGAATGTGAAAACTGGCATGCCTGATCATACTTGTGTCTGGAAACTGCAGACAAAAGGCTTCCGCAGAAACCCATGGCGGTTAAGATAATAATGAATTTAAAGAAAAGATAATATTGATTGTTGACCGATGGAAAAGTGACACTACAGGTTAACAGAAGTGGATAAAGGATAAAAGTTAGATGAAGGTGAGAAAGACAGAGTTGCCTTAAGCGAGATTTAACTCAGGTTTAATAAACGTGAAGATGGAAGGAAAATCTTGGTTAAATATTTAATTTAAGAAAATTCTAATATCTGGAAAACCATGAAGGATAACTTGCCAAAGAAAATAATAAACCTTGCTAAACAGACATATAAATGTCAAGTCATTCACCCAGGAAAGTTGATAGAGAGGTATTGAGTAAATACAGGTCAGACAGCACTGAGTACTGCAATTTTGCATATTTCTGATGATTTGCTGAGGTAGGAAACTTAATATAAAAAGAAGCATAAGGTGGGGTTGATTCAAGAAACTTTAGGATCTGGACTTATATGTACACCGCCACCTCATAATTTTGTTAATATGATACAGACAAAATAAGTCAGTTTAGAAAAGGATTCCATCAAGTACAGCTACCGTATGATTAATTGAAGATAAATTTTTGTGTCATAGTTACCTGACTCAAAACAAGATATCACAGTAAATTAGTAAGCACTCAATTGTTTTTATTATTTGCAAATGATTTGAAATCGGTTATCAAGAATTCATGTTGTTTAATATTTGTGAATGACACATTTTTAACTGAATTATTATGCTTCGAGATGATCCAGATGGTATATTCAATTGGTGCATTTAAAGTGATCTAGATATGAATAAGGGAACCCATCGGGTTGGTCTAATGGTGAATGTGTCTTCCCAAATCAGCTACTCTGGTAGTCGAGAGTTCCAGCAATCCTAGTAAAAAAAAAGTCCTAGTAAAGGCAGTTTTTTTTATACGAATTTAAATACTAGATTGTGGATACTGGTGTTCTTTAGTGGTTGGGTTTCAATTAACCATACATCTCAGGAATGGTCGAACAGTACAAGACTACACTTCATTTACACTCATACAATATCATCCTCATAAGTAATATCTGAATGGTAATTCCCTGATGCTAAACAGAAAAAAGAAAGAAAAAGATATAATTAAGGGGAAAATGTAATTAATTCTCTTTTTCACTCATTAAAGGAATCCTCCTTATCATAGTTGTACAACTAACACTGTTCTAAATCATGTTAATAATGGAAGAGGTTTTGGATTTATATTGAAATTCATATTATTATTAATTTACAGGTGTCCAGGCTTCAACAAAAGGATGTGGTCCTTATTTATAAGGGAAGATTCATTAGTATACTTTTATAATGCTCCCTTGTACAAAATGTGATTGTATATAGTCCTGGGAATTGAAATCCATGTCATGATCAAGGCACGGTCAAACAATGTGTCCAACATTTGTCTCAAATTTGCTTCAGACATTGACTCCAATGTTTGCCATTGTACACTCTGTCTCACCATGTATTCAATGTTGGAGGCAATGCAAAGTTCCTTTTTCAAATGCAGTAGTCTTTGCAATGAAAATTATACAATTGGTGCAGTTGCAGCAGCCGCCAATGTGATCTCTTTTGCCTCTTATTTGTTATAAAGAAAAATTAAGCAGAAGGTGATAGTTTCTTTCAATTGGAATTAAGAAAGGTAAGGAATTTAATTAAAATACAGTATATGAATTGCTGGAGTTGACGAACCACTCGGTAAGCTAATGCTTTGAAACATGTCCATTGATTGATGTATGGTGCAGCCAAGTCATGAGCTTCAACTCAGAAGGCATTAATAAAAAGTAATTGAGGACACTTACGTACACAATGTGCAAGATGCAGAAAATTAAAGGTGTTTTTTATTTGTATTATTTAAAATGCATCAACAGAGCAACATCGGTTCTTCAAAACAATTTTTTTAAATTGTATTTAAAATAAATTGTAAGAAATGCAAGATCGATTAAAAATATTCTCACTCCTAATCAATTACCTTACCAGTTTCTATGCTATTGACATTAATGACACCGTTATAGAAATGAGTGGGACTGCTCTTCTGTCATGAGCCGTCTACTGCTACACAAATATCATGAATACCACCATTACCAATAATTACTTCAACTGTTGATTTCATTGTGTTCAATGAAACATAATTAAAACATTAGCATCACATCAATGTATCTTGACAATCTAGCTGGTGGTTTTGGAACTAGTTTGCTACAAAATAATTCAGTAGAACCCTTTCATTCACCAGTATAGCATAAAGCCTGTACATTATTTTACATCCATGAGACCCTTGTGTTTATAATTACCACAAAAAAAAGAAAGTTAGGGGCCAAGCCAATACTTTAAAATTAATTTAAATTTAAAAATTGTTTTGTTACAGGCTACTGTACCTCTAAAAAGAAAACGTTTGAAAAATGTTAAATAAAATTATGTGATTAGTATTATTTGAATGTGGTTCAAGTATTGTTAGAATTAGTATATGCCCTGCACAGGACTGGTTGAGGAATTGAGGAATGGATGTATGTAGAATGTTGTACGATTGATTTGGCATCTCCTGAAATTATGGGTCCAGCCATAGAAAGTGTTGCTCAAATTTTAATGAAGCAGGCTGCTGCTGAAATCATTGATGATTAGTAAATAACGAGGTAAAAGAATATTTTTTCTTTTACAGACCATATGTGATAAATTTACACTAAATATTTTTAAATTCTGGTAAGCGTGTGTCTGCAAGTGAAAACTTTTTTCTGTCTATTTCCACAGACAATTTAGTTTAACCACACTGACATGAAAATAAATATTCGCTGTTTTTACAATATTTTTATACAATATGATTTTATCAGACGTTCAAAATTGACAGATTCTGGCTTTTTCTGTGGGTGACCTCAAACAATGAGTATATTTACAACACATATTCCAATTATCATATCGAAGGCTACCTTTCTGTACAATTTAACTGAGGAGCACAGATAATGAGAAAATTCTGCCATTTGAAAATTAATGAAATTTGAAATTTCTGTTTTGAAAATTTTCAAAATTCTGAATTAAAATTTTTGCTTCATTAAAATTTGAGCAACAACTTCTATCGCTGGACCCATAATTTTCTTATACCTCAAACTTTTGAGGATATTAATATTTGAAAATAACAAATATACAACAAATTCAGGTTTTTTCATACTACCACCACACTTAATTACATCAAATATTTCTTCTCCATGCTTTGTAGATGGTACTGGAAGATTTGTTGTAGGACCTTTGTTGCAGCCTTCTATTTCAAGGCAACCACATGTGTACATTTTTACAGTGCAAATACTTCAGTAATATCTGTACAACATTACCCTATTACTTCTCAGATTCCTACAGTGTGTACATTCCTTAATTTTTCTGCCCTGACCTATGCTATTATACTGGTTGTCTGCTGCTAATGTGTGACCAAAATTTAAATATGGTTCTATGAGTTTCATAAATGTCTCCTTACAAGCACATATATAATAGCTAATTGTATAGAAATCTTTGGCACATTTTATATATTTTAATTGAATTGACGAAAATATTATAAAACTAGTGTTACAATTAGCATATGTCCTACATATTATTAGCAGAGTAGTAGCTCTGCAAGTAGAATGTTGTATGATTGGTTTAGCACCTCCTGAAATTAAGGGTCCAGCCATAGAAAGTGTTGCTCAAATTTGAATGAAGCAGGCTGCTGCTGAAGCCATTGAAGAAAGTGGATACAATGAAATTTCTACTACATTTGATGGCAGACGGGAGGTCATACTCAGTTTTTGTAGTGATATATTGAAAATGGTGTTGGGAGTCTGTCTATATATAACCTGTATATCTTGGGACTACTAAGGAAGAGGTCACCAGAAAATTAAAAAATAACATTCTACGAGTCGGAGCGTGGAATGTTAGAAGTTTAAAAAAGGTTGGTAGGCTAGAAAATTTGAAAAGGGAAATGAATAGGATAAATGTGGATGTAGTAGGAATTCGTGAGGTTCGGTGGGAAGAGGAAGGCGACTTTTGGTCAGGTGATTTTAGAATAATTAACTGAGCTTCAAATAATGGGAAGGCAGGAGAAGGTTTCATAATGAACAAGAAGACAGGGAAGAGAGTAGAGTATTTCAAAACGCATAGCGATAGAATCATTGTAATAACGATAAAATCAAAACCTAAACCAACAACGATTGTTAACATCTATATGCCTACAAGCGCCCATGACGATGATGAGGTAGTGTGTGTATACGAAGAGATTGATGAAGCAATTAAACACATAAAAGGAGATGAAAATTTAATAATAGTTGGAGATTGGAATGCAAGCATTGGAAATGGCAAGGAAGGAAATATAGTGGGTGAATACGGGCTGGGCATAAGGAATGAAAGAGGGGACAGACTTATAGAGTTTTGCACGAAGTATAATTTAGTAATTGCCAACACCCAATTTAAAAATCATAATAGAAGAATATACACTTGGAAAAAGCCAGGTGATACTGCAAGGTATCAGATAGATTATATCATGGTTAAGCAAATATTTAGAAATCAACTCGTTGACTGCAAAACTTACCCCGGAGCAGACATTGATAGCGACCATAATTTGGTGATAATGAAATGTAGATTAGGGTTCAAAAACCTGAAGAAAAGGTGTCAGATGAATCGGTGGAATTTAGAGAAGCTTGAGGAAGAGGAGGTAAAGAAGATATTTGAGGGACATCGCAAGAGGTCTGAGTAAAAAAGATAAGGTAGAAAATGTAGAAGAAGAATGGGAGAATTTTAAAAAGGAAATTCTTAAATCAGCCGAAGCGAACTTAGGCGGAACAAAGAGAACTGGTAGAAAACCTTGGATTTCAGACGATATATTGCAGCTGACGGATGAACGTACAAAATATAAGAATGCTAGTGATGAAGAAAGTAAAAGGAACTATCGACAATTAACAAATACTATAAACAGGAAGTGCAAATTAGCGAAAGAAGAGTGGATTAAAGAAAAGTGTTCAGAAGTGGAAAGAGAAATGAACATTGGTAAAATAGACGGAGCATACAGGAAAGTTAAGGAAAATTTTGGGATACATAAATTAAAATCTAATAATGTGTTAAACAAAGATGGTACACCAATATATAATACGAAAGGAAAAGTCGATAGATGGGTGGAATATATTGAAGAGTTATACGGAGGAAATGAATTAGAAAATGGTGTTATAGAGGAAGAAGAGGAAGTTGAGGAGGATGAAATGGGAGAAACAATATTGAGATCTGAATTTAAGAGAGCATTAAAAGATTTAAATGGCAGAAAGGCTCCTGGAATAGATGGAATACCTGTAGAATTACTGCGCCGTGCAGGTGAGGAAGCGATTGATAAATTATACAAACTGGTGTGTAATATTTATGAAAAAGGGGAAGTTCCGTCAGACTTCAAAAAAAGTTTTATAGTCATGATACCAAAGAAAGCAGGGGCAGATAAATGTAAAGAATACAAAACAATTAGTTTAACTAATCATGCATCAAAAATTTTAACTAGAATTCTATACAGAAGAAGTGAGAAGAAAGTGGAAGAAGTGTTAGTAGAAGACCAATTTGGTTTCAGGAAAAGTATAGGGACAAGGGAAGCAATTTTAGGCCTCAGATTAATAGTAGAAGGAAGATTAAAGAAAAACAAACCAACATACTTGGCATTTATAGACCTAGAAAAGGCATTCGATAACGTAGAATGGAATAAAATGTTCAGCATTTTAAAAAAATTGCTAACATGTACAGGAACCAAACAGCAACAGTAATAATTGAAGAACATAAGAAAGAAGCCGTAATAAGAAAGGGAGTCAGACAAGGATGTTCCCTATCCACGTTACTTTTTAATCTTTACATGGAACTAGCAGTTAATGATGTTAAAGAACAATTTAGATTCGAAGTAACAGTACAAGGTGAAAAAATAAAGATGCTATGATTTGCTGATGATATAGCAATTCTAGCCGAGAGTAAAAAGGATTTAGAAGAAACAATGAATGGCGTAGATGAAGTCCTACGCAAGAACTATCGCATGAAAATAAACAAGAACAAAGCAAAAGTAATGAAATGTATTAGAAATAACAAAGATGGACCACTGAATGTGAAAATAGGAGGAGAAAAGATTATGGAGGTAGAAGAATTTTGTTATTTGGGAAGTAGAATTACTAAAGATGGACGAAGCAGGAGCGATATAAAATGCTGAATAGCACAAGCGAAACGAGCCTTCAGTCAGAAATATAAGTTGTTTACATCAAAAATTAATTTAAATGTCAGGAAAAAAATTTTGAAATTATATGTTTGGAATGTCGATTTATATGGAAGTGAAGCTTGGACAATCAGAGCATCTGAGAAGAAAAGATTAGAAGCTTTTGAAATGTGGTGCTATAGGAGAATGTTAAAAATCAGATGGGTGGATAAAGTGACAAATGAAGAGGTATTGCGGCAAATAGATGAAGAAAGAAGCATTTGGAAAAATATAGTTAAAAGAAGAGATAGACTTATATGCCACATACTAAGGCATCCTGGAATAGTCGCTTTAATATTGGAAGGACATGTAGAAGGAAAAAATTGTGTAGGCAGGCCACGTTTGGAATATGTAAAACAAATAAAATAAAATAAAATATGTAAAAAAATTGTTAGGGATGTAGGATGTAAGGGGTGTACTGAAATGAAACGACTACCACTAGATAGGGAATCTTGGAGAGCTGCATCAAACCAGTCAAATGACTGAAAACAAAAAAAAATCTTGGGACTGAAAAAATAGATCAACTGAGAATTGCACTTCGGTGTATGCGGTGTGCAGTAGACTACTCTCTAGTGAAAGAAACTATAAAAAGGAAATTAAATGTAAAAAGAGGCCTTTTTAATGAAGTGATTTATTCTCGGATAATGAAGTGTTAGTAGACCTGAGTATGGTGATGGTCTTCATTTGAATTGTAAATTAAAAAAATGATATCATGCTTCACTCAAATCAGTAATAGCTTTTTTAAATTACTGTAAATTTGCATTACCGTAAATTTAAGGTATCTTTTTCTCAAACTATTCCAGATAAACTGGATGAAATTTGTCACATTGCTCTTTCTGATCTATATGTTAAGACTTTCATAAAAAATCAGTAATAAATGTATCTTTTAAAAAACTTTCATGTTAAATATATCAAACTCAAAGACCAATTAGCACTACCTTGTAGAAAAAAGGCTGCTGAATCAACATTTTGTTTATTCGAAAGTTCTACCTAGTAAATGGTACTGAAAAATTACTAAATTGAGATGCTAAATAAGTGACCTGTTAACTTGTTAAATATTTCATATTTAAAAAATATTAATAAGTAATATTAAATAATCATAAAGCACATGATGTTTCAGCAAAATTCTTCATCAGGCCTAGTTTTATGAGCAGAGGTGGTAAAAACATTTTTTGGCAAGTGTAACATTTTGTAAAGCCACTTTGGTGACCCGAGAATAAATCCCATTTTTTGACATAGTATTTGTTGAAACGTGCAAATTCCTGGGTTCAAAACTCACAAATTAGGTCGCCTCAGTTCTGCTTGAGTAATGTTGAGGGTCAGTATTTGATTCTTCTGTAAATTATATTTAAATACACTTCTTGTAATGCAATAATGTTGTAATTAGTATTGATGATGTTTATATTAATAAATGTCATCATTAAATAATAGGCCTATACAATACAAATTATAATAATTTATTAATAATAGCTTGTCATTTTATACGAACTCATAGAATAACTAAATAATTTTTGTATCGCATTGCTGACTAATATTCAATACCAATGTTTACTTTTCATTCAATAAACTGATTTA
The DNA here is from genome assembly GCF_047948215.1 of Lycorma delicatula. Taxonomy (NCBI): domain Eukaryota; kingdom Metazoa; phylum Arthropoda; class Insecta; order Hemiptera; family Fulgoridae; genus Lycorma; species Lycorma delicatula. The sequence goes on from NC_134457.1 coordinate 18,133,189, forward strand.
GTTCAGCTCATGGTGTCTCAGTACGAACAGAATAGTTGTTTCCTTCTGTAATGTGTGGCGTGTTAGTTAATGTTTTGTGTGTATTAATGAATTCATGTTTTTAGTGAGTGAATTTTTTTGCAATGGCAGAATTTAAATCAACCTAAATATCATTTTATGAGATTTAGGTATTTTATGGTATATAAGCCTACACCCTACAAATTAATAATAGTTTTGTCATTACTTTTGATTTTCAATGAACGATTTAGTTCAATATTAAATATATGTTTTTTGTTAGTGAATGTTTTTTGCAATGGCAAAATTTAAATCTAAAATGCAGGAAACTGACATGTTTCAGACATGTTTCTGGTCTAACACTGGGCTGTTTCACAAAATCTTTAGTTAACTTCTGAATAAACTTTTCACTGGCGCTTCTTTTCAAATATCGCCCTGAACTTTTACTAATAAATAACATGAGATTTCATCTTTAAATAAGTTTCCATCGCGAATAGACATTCACCGCGTGTAGATATTGGAATATGATATGATATTAGATAAACATCAGAAAATGATATTTCAGTATTTTATTATCTATAGTTATTACATGTTGAAGTAACTTGTTTTACAATTTTTTTGATTTGGGTGGGTGGTTAGTGAGCAAAGTATGGGTAGAAGCCCTGAAAAAATTTTAGATAATATTTATTATGCATCGTTTATGAAGAGAATAAAAAACTCCATAGTCAAACTCAAGAAATAATTATGATTTTATGAAGAAAAAAGTTATAAAATTAGATGACAAACATTTAATAAACATTCAAAAATGTGAAGAAAAAACTACTGTAGCTGCAGCTTGTGTAATTTCAAGATCACAAGCTCAAAAACTCCAAAAAAAAAATAAACAGAATCTTCTTAAATTTAAACTGCAGTCATGCTTATTCAGCGTATTAAAAAAGCATAAACAACATTCAAAACCAGTTAGTGGATTAGACAGTTTTGATAAAGGTGTTGCAAGATGAATAATTAACAAGTTTCACGCAAAACATAATGACCTGCCTACATGAAATAAATTACTTGAAGAACTTAAAGAGTATTCAATTTAAAAGTTCTAGAACTACACTATCAGCTATCCTGAAAAAGTTAGGGTTTAAGTGGTGTAAAACTATTAGAAAAACTTGGGTGTCAGGTTCTGGAACTACCACCTTATAACCCTGATTTAAATCAGATCGAGATGGTATGGACAGCTCTGAATATATGTTGGTAGTAAACACAACACTTTTAATGTCAGATATTAAAAAATTAGCTGACGAAAAAATGAATGAAATGAATAAGCATGATTGGAAACCATATTGTAAACATGTAAAAAAAAGCTGAAATTGAGTATAAGATGACGGAACCACTAATTGACAAAATGATAGATAAATTTATCATACATCTAGACAGTGGTAGTAAAACTGACTGTTCCAATGAAGACAGTGAACTTGCACGGTAACTGTACATACAATGCAAATTTCAAGAAAATAATAATAATAGTACAATTAACAATGAATTAACAATTATACAAAAAATAGAATTTGAAAATTCTAAATAATAAAAAATTCTAAGTATTGTACAATAATAACTGTACATCTAATTTATTGTTATTATGGATACAATATACATTCAAGCAGAAAAAGATTTTTTTTATTTTAAAAATACATCTAAATTAGAATTATTCTTTTTGCAACCTATTTATTGCATTATTAATACTAATTATGTAATAATGAATTATAACAGATACAACATGAAAACTAATAAACTAAACACAAATAAATAAAAGAACGATTATTATTGTTGTCCTATTAGATCGGTATAATGTTTTCAGGTTCAGACGTAATGCAGTCCCGACCTTCTCCAACACAAGCTTTATTTTCATTGTAGGCACTCTACCTTTTTGCCATTCTACAAACTGAAGTTCTAAAATTCAGATAAATTATTTTTATTAAAACCTGGAATATTGTGGTACTTAACGAAAATAACCATGCCTCTGAAATTAAGTATCAGGTAAGAATTCACAAACAAAAAATTTATTGACTATTAGAACGATATTGTAGGACTATATAAGCAAATTGAAATTATAAGAAATGTTGAGTAAAAGAATGTTAAGAGGAAATTTTATACTTTTAACCTGAAAACTTTCCTTAAAGAATAAAACTTAGTAATCAAAAGCAACTTTGATCCCCCATAAAATTCCTTGTTCTGAATCAAATTAAGGATTTTTTGTTTAGGAGCGATCAACAAAACTTAGCAATCTATCAAAATTAACCCTTAAGTTTCATAAAGCAAAATAACATAGAATTATTAGGTTATTACAAAATTTTGATTTTAAATCTGGAAAAAATTACATAACAGTATGAATAATATCATAGTTATAAATACCACAAACATGATTATTTATACTTCTGGTGTCTTTTTAATAAATTACCGAACTATTTGAAAAATCTTACCAAAAATTTAATTAAAATACAATAAGATTTTCTTTTATGTAAACAATATTACTATGTCAATGGAATTTTGTGTAATACTAATTCAAATAAAAGCTCTTTCTCATGCCATTAAATATGTACATAAATCTGTGCTTAAAATAATTTTTAATCACAGTTTCTTAATTTTGTAATATTTTGTTTTATATTTAATTTACTGGCTTCAAAATTATTTCACGTGTTCACATTTAAATAATTAATATAGACTAAACACATCTGTTTTTCTCTTATAATTTATGATTTTACATTTAAAATTAATCTTATATTAGTGTGATCGATACGATGTATTACATATTGATCAGAATAAGAGATTTATTTACAGATTAAACAATACTTGCTGAATTTAAAAAACGTAAAATGACACAAATATTATTAATCAATTAACAGTAATTAAGATTATTGTTTTATTAACATAACTATCTGAACTGCTACTTTTCCATCTAGACAGAGCTATAGCTCTAGAAGGGAAAGCATTGTAAATGTTCCAATTTAGGCATATGTGGATTTCACCGGATCTTTGATATTATGACACTTAAGGAACCCAAAAAATGGATGAAAATTTTTCGGATGTTAATGTTCATATGTACATGCATGTGTTCAGTGTTAACCTCTATATCACCTTATATCTCCAGAACTACTGGACCAATTTTAATCAAACTTGGTCAGATTACTTCTACACATGGAACACTGATGCCATTAAATTTTCAACTTAAAGGTCAAGGCTGTAGAACAAGGACACTCTCAATATCTCGCGATTTTACCTAATTAAGGTCATATTTTTTTTAAGCATATTTGTTAACGATTCAAAAATAATAAAATAAACAATATATGCAAAAACATCTTTTTCAAAATCAGACCCTTATCCCCAAAAAAATGCTGTTGTAGTGCTACATGACATCACAGGTGAGTAGTAGAATTAAATAAATGAATAATATATATTTAAAGTATAAAAAAGTAACTCGACCTGGCCGAGTCTCAAACTCGATCACCTGGTGCCTAAGCTTTGCGGCTACACCAGTCTGCTAATCGTACAAGCAAAATTTGTTCTATGTTAATTGTGAAATCAAGTTAGTGCTGACCATTGCCACACCTGCACAAATTAAATACGGATATGCATGTGTGCTTTAGTTAGAATCATTGAGTAAACAAAAAAATATTATATTTAAATAAAATGATAAATATTTTTAATTAAGTATCATATGTAAGCCATGCATCAAAAACAATCCACAGTTGTAGGACTTTCCCAGAATATGGCTGCATGACAGGAAAGACCTACAACCGAGTTGTCAGCTTTTTCAATGCTAATAGGAAAAACAAATGTGTAACTGGTACATTTTTTCAGTTCAATTCGTGTTTATAATCAAAATTTAAAAAAATTTCATTAAATCTTTGCACTGTGGTAAACTTGAGCTGTCCCTTCTCTTTTCTTGAGTAGTGTAATAATTACTTACTAAATAAACAGTCCATTTTGGTAGATAATTATTTATAAGAGAAGTACTATATTTTTTATAATCATGGCATGAAACACTTTTGTTTTATTACAGGTAAAAGAGATTACTTTATCAGAAAGTTTTATAATAAAGTGTAACACTTTTTCTTAGAAAAATGTTACTTTATAGAACTGTTGGGATTTTTTAAACGCTGATAAATGTAACAGAACTGCTCTATCAGTTGAACATAACTAACAAAACCAAACCCACAGAACAAGAAGGGCATAATTATCTTACCAGCAGATATACAACACTATTTTTTTCACTCTCTTCCCTTGATCCTAAATATCACTTCTTTATTAAATTACACACAAAAATAAAATTGCATTATTTATAATTATTAACTTTCAGGGTCTATGATGTCATTACAAATCAGAATGTTGGCTTCATATCCAACATGAATATTGCAAGCCAGCTATTTACATTTTTCCTTTTTACAAGTCATGACTATTTTGGCATATCATTAATGTATAATATTTATTTAGACATTTTTTTTTATCATGCAATAATGATATAACAATAAAAGCACGCATGGAAAACATTTTTTTTTCAACCTTTATGCATGAAATGCATTAATTTGTACATGAAAAATTATGTTTCAGAAAGTTTTAGCTGACATTTTGATGTATTATTCCATGATTCGATTCATGTTGTTTGAACGGTTACTGTATCTTGTATTAGTAATCTATGCACTATATTAATAATTCAATAGAAAAAAATTAAAAAACTAATAGGAATTAAAAAAAAAATTTATTCAAATTCATCTAGTACAACCCTACCAACCACCTCTTACAATACCTTAATAATATATTTTTGACTCTGTTGAAATATTTCCCAGGACACAACCACGTTTTTTCTTTACAAGTGATATATACAAAAATTGTGTACTGCCTTTTGTTGTCTAACATTCCCTACATTACTTTATTTTCTTATTATTTTTTGAATCACAATCTTCGGTTTTTGTAGTGCAGTTCTCTACAATGCGATATGGTATGTTGGGTTGATACTTTCTATTTCTATCAGCAGAAGAAGTGTTTCAAGCAGCTGAAAATCATGGTGACATTTTTGGTCACATTTATTTTTATCATTTATTTGCATCCATATTTTGAAGTAATTGGCTATTGAACATTAAAATACTGTGCCATAGTTTGAGCGTTCTTAAGGTGGTATAAGTCACAGCTGGCAGATTATTTTTCAATCAACATTCAATGAAACAGTACAATAAGTTTCTTTTAACAGTAATGTAGACATAAGACAGCAGCTATAGAAATTATATAGTTATAGAAATTGTGTATAGAGACAGTGACCATGATTGATGTAATTTTATAAAAAATACAAAACAAAAATTTTCACAATATTTTATATTTCCACTAGTATTATCTTAACGGATGAGCGTTATTTTTCTGCCCTTCCTAGCATGTTAAGAGTGACAATGCTAGGAAGGACAGAAAATAGCATTTAAATCAAATACATGTCTTTTTTATATGATCCTTTCCTAACAAAGGATCATTTTTTTCACAATAAATAGTATCTTAAATTTAGGCAATGAAGTTCTGCTATGGAATGTATTTAAACCTTGTACTTAATTTTTTTGGTTTTTTAAACATTGTTATATCACCAATCACTCTCTCCATAAAACCATTGCCTCATCAATAGCAAATTCTCCAATAGGAGAATAAATCTCGAGCAGTTTAGAGTTAAAGTGAACTATCAATCACCTCACTTTAAAGAAGGCGGTGTGTGACATAGTCTGTTTTTTTACAAAATATAAACATCTCATAATTGAAAGGAATCGATCACGACTCATGTACTAATGAAAACATTGCCAATTAAATAAGCAATAGGACTTCCAATAGTCCTGAATATAGTTCATCCTTATTATTCCAGTATACAATAAATGTTTTAAGCTCATTTACAATTGATTCTTTAACCGTGTAATTATATGGTGTAACTGAGTAACCATACGGTGTTAAACGTATGATTTTGGGGCTTTGGGGGCTATCTGTGAACTGTACCTCTTAATTTTATAAAAAATATTTTCAAGAGATATATAATCACATAAAGTATTAAAGTAGTCAATCAGTTCTGTATCTGTAAAAAATGGAAAAATTTTATTTTCCCTTGTAGATGGGATATTTTTCAAAGCACTAGTCTCATTACACTGTAGTGGATTTAGTTTCATATCAGATTCATCGTCCTCACTATGAGCTAAGTCACTATCACTACCACTGTCTGAACTGACATTATAAAAAAAATCAATTTTGTTAAGTTCATTGTCACTTTGATGAGCAAAAGTTTTATTTAAGCCAGCTACTTTGAATACATATATAAAAATATTAAAAATAAAACCTAAAATAATAAAAACACTAAACTAATGATAATATAAAGAAAATTAACAAAAAAACACGGCTGCTATCAAAAACGTTTTTGAAACATTATATGCTACACCGTACGTTGTTTTATACTAAAACTACCAACCAACACGAGAATCTGCTCATGGCAAAGCTGAGCTCATACTAACAACATTAAACTACACACTAACCAGTGACCTAAATCCAAGTCGTATACATTACAAGATTCCTTAGCACAACCTGGAAATAAATCATCCACCTGTAAGGTAGTTCTTCATGGCTTGAATCCAGCTCATTAGCATTGAAAATGTGACGTATCATAAAAGCTACTTTTTATAAAAAATATATCCTAAACAAACTTTCATTAGAATTCAATAATCAATTTTCATATTAATGAATTCATTCTGTTAATTTTCCTAAAAAAATAAGTACAGAATTAGAGTAGAATTATCCAATGTTATCTGCACTGATAATAAAAAAATTTTCAAAGCAAAGCAGCCAAATTTCATTACTCTGAATTAAAAATTTATCAGTCCGGGCTTGAAAATAATTTTTCAGAATCTTCTATTATAAGCTTTTCTAATCTGTGATATAATTTTAGTTAAAGACATTTCCATCTTGCACATGATTCTCAACAATTCAAATGTTAAATAAGAAGGTTGAGTTTTAATATTTTATAGATGGTTTAATAAATTCTTCAACAACTGTAATATACAGTCATTTTTTAAAAATACGATTTAAAAATCTACAAGTGGAAACTAATCTGATGTTTATCTTCAGAAGCGAAAACATTTAACTTATAAAAATTCTGGTTAACATGCTACTACCTATAATTCTAGGTAAAAATCTAATAACATATTTAAACAACTACCACTACCCTAAAGGAACATACATCATTAAAAAAGCAACATACAATATAACCATAACATAAAAATAATGTAGATAAAGTTTTGAAGTCATCTGATGCAACCAAAAATTAATTAATTATTAACAGTATTGGATCTAAGTATAGTTAATAAACACGCTAAAAAATGTTAAAAACGACTGAAATGGTTTCTTCATTAAGTACACAGTACGTAGAAATAAAATTTGACTGCACGTAATCCTCATTTAACATTTATGACTACTTGCTTGTTTAATGTCATACTGATTCAGTACACTATTTGTACAAAAATATGCAAACTGGCTCCAAGTGTAGAGTTCAACAATCATCATTTTCAAAATTCTGTTACTCCTTTGATGGCTGCAGCATCTCTAGTTACCATTTTTTTTTCATTATATAATTTCTTTTCACAGTGAACATGGTTTTTGATTATGTTAATGTGAATTATAGATTTTATTGTTCGAGTGTTTTGGTTATGAAGATAAAGCTGCTTAAATATTTTCAAAATTCAATGGGCTTTGATGGACAAGAATTTGTGATGCTAGGAAGTAATATAACAATGAGAAAATAAAGTTCACATATCCATGATGAATAAATTCTGATTCAAACTAAAGTTGTAAAATTTTTTGCAGTAAGTTTCTGATTAAATTGAGTGTTAATACTGTGTAATTCATATTTAAGTCTACATAAATATACTACATTTAGGCATATTTTAGTATATAAAAATACTGCATTTTTAATAATATTTTTGTTAATCTGAAAAATTTTTTTTTTTTCATTTTAATTCTTTATAATAATTTCACAAATACTTAAGTCATCACAAAATAAAAGTATTATATAAAAAATTAAATCAAATCAATCAATCGATTTCAGAACAGAATATTCTTATAACACTTAGATGTGTTTAAACACAATATATTTTTATAGTCTTACACATGAATCGCACAATAAAAAGACAAAAGACTAATACCAAATTAAATTAAAAATTTATTTACAAGAAAAACAAACTAACTTACAGCAATGTTATTAATTTACAAATAATAAATACAGCAGAGTACTGATATCTCATTTTCTATTATCTGCAATCCATCATTAACTAAAAATAATTTTTAAAAATCCAACAATTTTTAATGATTTATTTTTATAACAAAAACAACAGCTGACACCCTACAGCAGCTGCCAATGGATGATAATGTCACGATAAAATCACCACACCTGACTAGGACTTGAATCTGGAACCTCAAGATGAAAGGCAAGAGACACTACCACTCCACAATGGAGATTGGAAGTACTAATTATTTTTTAAAGAATTAATTTGCATGAAGCTTCAATACACAATAAAATCACAACAGTTCCATCGTGGATAATTCACATTAGTTCTTTTTAATATTGTTTTATATGAGAAGAAAAAGAATTGTATCAACAATAATATTATTTAAAAGCAATTTCTAAGCTGATGAGAAAAAAATTTCAATTGCAATTCAGGTTCAGACAAGAAATAATGACAACTTATAGACGATAATGTGCAAAAATAATGCAAATAGACTGGAAGGTTATCACCAAGCTGGGATCAGAATACCACGCTTTCTTTATTCATGTTCTAAAAGTTGTGATGAATTTATATACATATATAAATATAAAGATCGAAACCCAAAAACATTAACTTTAGAAAAATAATAATAAATACTATTATTATGTTTTTATTTTAATAACTATTCTTTCTTTAAAAAGTATGCTAAAGAAAACTTTTTCTTTTTATCGATGAATAATTATAATTCTTAAATATAAATTAATTTGTGTATTTCACTCTTTAGATCATAATACAATATTGTTCTATTTAAAGATTTTATTCAGATATTTAACTAAAAACAACTTCTACAGATGATTTACAAATTCAGATCTTTTTCACACAATATAATTTGAGATAACAGCATTTTATTGTTTATGTATTTTTAACACTGTTTACATCTTACTGTATATAATAAAAAAAAGAACACGTGTGAAACATGTTGCTACATGTTGTTTTTTTTTCAATTTTATTAGATAACATTCTAGGTTATTTACCTAAATTTAAAAAAAAAGTAATAAAATGAAAAAGCCAAAGAATTTAAGACTCCAGTTTCTTTAATAAAGCTACTTATTTTATTACACAAAAAAGAGATTATAAAGGAATTTGCACTAAAAACAAACACTAAAATTATTGAAGTAAACTCCTTTTATTAATATTCTGAAAATGGGTAAATTCACAAAATAAATGTAATTTGTAAACAAAAATTATATCATAAAGTCAAATATATTTATAATAAATAAACAACAGTAATATACAACATGTAGTCAACATATATTCACATACACTAAGCAATATTAATATAATTAGAAGAAAAGTTAAAGGGGTCCTACCTGTTTTCCAAAAATAAAAAAACATTACATTAAATAAATACAGTATTTGAAATTTTATTTTAAAATGTGTTAACTTAGATTTGTATTTTGAAAATAATGGTTTTCAAAAATTTAAATCTCATGTTCACTAGTGTAAAAGTGAATGTTTGTAGGGAAAGTTTCATCAGAAAACAAGGGAGATAATTACTACCAATGGATGACAATGAATTTTTATAGCATGTGAAAAATCACCAGCCAGACCAGGACTCAAACTCAGAATGAAAGGCAGAGATACTAACCACTTCACCATGGAAATAGGCAAGTATTAATTCCTTTTTTAAGTATTAACGAGTCAGCACCACATCTTTAACCTTTGCAGTAGAAATGGTTTCATAAGAAGTATGAGATGATAATGATAACAGACTTGCCACTAACTCATTATATCATTATATATGAGTGTCTTAATTATAATTATTCTACTGAATGTGATACTAGCTGAGTGGCAATAAGAACCATTTATTTAGAATCATAATGAACGTGTCTTTTTTTATGATAAAGGCAAAATGATCACAAAAGAATCTTTCTTTTACTATAAACAAAAAACTAAAAATCATTCAAGAAGCTAAGCTAACTGGAAACTGAGCAGCAGAAAGTCAATATATCCAGAAAAACTTTTACATGATATCCAAGGAAATTAAAAGAAAAATAATACTACAAACAAAAAAATGAACATTCCTTCAGAGAAAAAAATCTGATGTGGACACCATATTAAACTTCCTTGTATGCCTATTAAATTACATATACATATTTTTAAAGTACATAAAATTTCATTTCATTAACAACTTTTGATTTTTTTTTCATATTTTCCATTTTATTGTTATTTAATGTAAATTTTTTTTTTACTATCAGAGGTTAATAATTATTAATAAATCAATATATTTAAATTTAAAAAAAACAAGAAAATGAAGTAGGATTCAAACCAATAAGCCTTCCCCTTGTAGGATCCAAATATTTCATTAATTAAAATTTTATTTGGCTATAACTCTGGAACCAATGAAAATAAGTACCACTTATGATATATTGTTGAAAAGCTGCCATTGAGGGCTTATTACTACAGTTAAGAAAAAGTCCAAAATCCAATTTTTTGGGGATTTTGGGCTTTTTTGGTTCAGTCGATTGCTATCAAAAGGAGTGGTGGTGCACAAAATAAATATTATAACAGTCCTAAATCCAAAATTTCAATATTCTACAGCTATTCATTCTCGAGTTATATGAGATACATACACATGTCACACTGAAACTAGTCAAAATGGATTCAGGAATGGTGTCAAAATGGATATTTCCATTGAAATCTGAAAACCAAAATTTTTCACGATTACAATAGTGCAGGTTACCCAAACTCTAAAAAAATATAGTTACAATTATAAGAGATAATCTAGTTACAGTGCAACCCAAAAAATTGTGAAAAACTTTATAAATAAAGTAACCTGATGTAAAAAATGTTCCATCTAGTCAATATATGTTACAATTTTATTTTTATGTGATAAGTTTAGCACCAAAAATAAAGAAAAATTTCCAGGTGTATGTGATAAATGATTAACAATCCATCAACATGTAGAAAAGCAGGAATTTATGAACTATTACAAAGATAATATGATCAAATCAGCTTTGATTATGATGAAGCTGATAATAAATATATCATCAGCTTTGTCTGGCTGTAAGCAGAAATTACATAATTTAGTTTTAAACAAAAATTTCTGCCTAAAGAACGGGAAAATATATCCAGGAAAATGAATATAATTATACTGGGTAAAAAATGTGGTACTAATCAGAAGAGCTGGTAAAAGATTGTACAGGCTTCAGCTTAACTGAGGTTGGGACATACTATGTATGCCATCAATAACTGGATTTAAATTTGAAGAAAGTTTTATTGATTTTAGGCAATTTCTGGGAGTACACAATAGAAGAAAAATCACCAGAAGGAGGTTAATAAACTGATTTAGATAATTTGTAAACAAAATAAATATTTTTATAACTATTAAAAATTTCAAAACAATAACCTGATATGTTATCTGCATTATGTAACTGCAATAACTTGAGTATTGTGAGAACAGCAAAAGATATATCTAAGAAGTTAATCAAAAGCTTTTGGAAATAATTTCACGAAAAATTATTTGTAAAGTATAAAGACAATTCAAATAATAAAGAGAAATTTCAGATTCAAATAAATATGAGTGATGAATCTAATGATAGTGAAAATTAATGTATAAAATTTGAAAACAAAAAATCAGAATATCTTTAATCACTAATTTATCAATTTTACTGATAAATATACACAGACTATATTACATGTGTGTTGATTTTGTCAATAAGCAAAACTAAGACTTCGCTTTCCTTTTTTTTAAGCTGTTTTGGTTTAGGGTACTCTCATAAATTTGGTCACATTTGGTTCAGAATAGACTCAATTCCATACACCAATTTAAAATTATGCAATAAAATTACATAGGATACATAATTTAGAATGTGATCAACATTTTAACATTTTTATATGTTGAGCATAGTGAAATATCACCAGATGAAGTGGTATGAATTTTAGTTAAGTGTACTGCCAATACAGACAAGAAAGCATATCACAATTACTATTTCATACCAATGTTTACAGCAATGCACTATCGTACTTACAGATTACAGCCTACAATTTCCAAACACTCATTTTCTCACAGTTTTTAACTTTTTAACAGCACACATTAATTGAAAAACGAGTGTACTATTTAAGAAAGATCATCTGAATGCATCACCACTCTTAGGTAGTTACATCAGATTTTCACAGCTAGAGGGGGACCAATAATTTTACTTTATTTTCTACAGACAGATATACCAGTGGTAAAATTTTGCCGATTGGTTCATGGTCAGAGTCAAACATGTGATATGCCAGCTCCTAAGATTGTATTTTTCTTCATTATAAAATACTCATAATAAACAGAACTAAAACATAGTTCCCCATTTAAGTAATATACCAATAATCTAACATGTTAGATATAACATGTCTAACATGTTTTCCTAACATATTAGAAAAAAAAATTTATTCCTAAAAGGAAAATAATAATTCAAAATAATGGAGAAAGACGCAAAACATTAACCAAGAGAAAAATTTCAAAAACAAAGTATAGAGGAAAAAGGGGAACCACTAACTTTAAGAAAACATCCAACACCTCTGTTGTTAAAACAATCAACCTTTCAAAATTAATTAAAACAGTAGCACAAGGAAATTAAAAAAATAACAAAGCAGATAAGATTAAACATATTACTTTAAACATATACATTTATTTTATCAGCAATATTTTCTTTTTACTGTTTAAAAGTTAATGTGATTTGAAAATATTAAAGTTAAATGTAGAAAAATGTACAAAACCTTCCAAACATCAGTTTTTACAAACACAAATCTCTCAATGACAAGCAAATCCACTTTAAAATATCTTTATTATCATTACCCGGTTATCATTAAAGCAAAGTTAGGCTGCTATCACTTATTTATTTATTTATTGAAAATTTAATTTCGGTAACAAATAATGAAGAAAATAACTTATGAACATTTTATTCAATTTTAAGTTATTAAAAAAAACCTGTACATAAACAGCCCAAAAGAAAAATATATTAATAAATTATAAAATAACTAACCATTAGGCAACATGTGAGAATAATCTGTTTTATTTTATATTTATTCACTAGCATCATAAGGTTATACTGAAAAAATAAATGATAACGTTGCCAGACATTAATACGCAATAAAAGTCATAATTGAAACTGAGCATTATTATTTAAAAAATATAATACAAATTAACCGCTCAAATTTCAAATTAAAAAAATAGACGCAATTTGGTTGAACGGAAACAAGTCACAGCCACTTCTATGCCATTTTGTTTACCACTGCTTGATGTAAAGACGATAACTGATTAGTCCATTTATCAAGCGCACTATATCTCGCACCACAAACACTTTCTTTGTCCAATTCCAACACTTGATTCACTTGGTCAATTCGGCCCCGAACAGTACTAAAAGTAAAAACAAAAAAATATTAAATTTTTTTCACATGATGCTATTAAGTAACAGCAATGTTAGTTACTTTCAAATTCAGAGAAACATCCTTTGGCCACAAACTAAACCAAGAACTAACTAACCTAAGAACCAAGAAATAAACTAACTAAGAATCGATAAATGATCAGAAGAATAATTAGTTAATGTTACACAATGTTCACTTTTACTAGAAGTTAGCTCAATCAATCCAATTTTAAAGAGAAGTTTCACATTGTTTAGCATTCGTTATTTTTAAAACTTATTGAAAAAATGGAATTTATTTGTTTTATTTATTTTTATGGTTGAATAAAAACTACTACACAACTTGTTTGATATGAGATTTGTAAATGTTAGATTCAATACAATGAACAAAAATATCTGAGCCCTCAGGTACGGGCTATCTTTAGGTGAGAGGCAGTTAATACACATGTGCCATTAAAACACATCAATCAAAATTAAACATCATCTAATTTTTAAGTATTACATTTTAATAACAATGTGTAACTTTACAGAGGATCTTTCAGTCGCAATAATTTAAGTTTCAATATGTTTTTCTCAATAGTGTAATAACAGCTTTCTGTTTTTATAAGTTGGATTAACTCCTATCAAAGAAATGCTATATTTAAAACAATAACTTCCATTATTGGCACCCATAAATTCAAAGTTATTTTCAAAACAAGATTAGGCTGAATATAATTTTCAAGCTTATCAATAAAAGTGGCATGATCATTTAACAACTGGCCATTACATTCTGTTCTTTAGTACTTGTGCAGCATCTGTATTCAAGGAGAGCTAAGGTAATTAAATGAGAGCATAAATCAATAAGGTTTTTGGAGTGTAAGAAATACTGATGCATGTTTCATAGCCTCCTGCATCATGCTAGTCAAGTTTTCCTTCCAGAAGTGTAGCTTATATTAATGCACAGTGAATCCTGCTGTATCAACTAACTATGAAAACTGAGAGAGAGAAATAATTTTCTCTCTCACTGATGCCAACAACCTTTACGGTTGGATAAGCATACCCAAGGCAGGGTATTCTCTTGCATTTGGGGTAAAAGTTTATTCCAGAAAACAGAAATCATACAAAAGTCACTGAAATGAGGTTGGGAACAGAATATTTACAGAATTAAGGATAGAAATGGATGTACATAGTATAATGTTTGATTCTAAATTGAATTAAATTTTGATTCCTCCAATCACACATTCTAAAGAAAGTATCAAATATATTCAAAAAAAGATAGGTGGTAAACACAAGAATTACATTTTAATATACGATCATGGAACGAGATTACAATAACAATCTCTCAGAGAATGCAACTGAAACTGAGAGATTAAGACAATCTTTAAGGTCGTGGGAGCTGCCAAAGAGCAATCTAGTGTAGCATTAGGAATTCCAGAGTTAACTGAAATGACTGGTTGGGTGGAAAAGCTGATTTTGTTCGCATGTGTCCCAGTACAATCAACCAAGCGTGTCCTCAGATTGCAAATAGAGGAAAGGCCATTAAAAATGGAGAGTAACTGTGAATATTGGTAGAAAACAGATGTCATACAAATATTACAGATATTAGATCAAATAGGGATGCAGATGCAATTGAGACAATATTTTAGCAATGGTTACACTTGCAATTCAAATCTTCCTGCCAGAATGTGAATTATTGGGTAGAAACTGAAAGATTCAATACCGAAAAATTGAACAACAAAAGTAGAATAGTAGAAATGGCAAATCAAAGAAGGATAGTAAGGATAAGCAAGAATAGAAGTATAGCTGAAAACAATGCCAAAATATTTATTAAACAGGGGGAAAAGTTGGTACATGGTAACAGAAAAGAGCTCAAATGATCAGTTTAGTCTTCACATAAATGCGAGGTTTTTCAAAAATGTTGATGAACTGAATCAGCGGACAATTCTAATGAACAAAAATGGGCATTCGTAAGAAAATTCAGAAAAGATTACACTCAGGAGACTTGTTTTATTTTGTAAAAGAGCTACTGAGCTCTTGATTACTAACAAAATTAGAATATATTATAAAATAATTTTACTAGTTGTGCTGAATGGTTGTGAGAGAGATGATCATTGAGGTTAATGGATTAAAGGAAGTTTAACAGTTTTTGAGAATAAAATTCTATAAAGAATATTTGATCTTGTCCTTGATAAAGATGAACATATTTGGCAGTGGAGGAAACATTAAAACTTTTCATCTCCATAGATGAAAGTTTAAGTTCGATATAGTAAGAATAAAGATAACAATGGGTAGAACACGTCATGTAAATGTGAAACAATAGAGTAGCTGCTATGGATTTAGTTGGGAGAAACAATGAAACACAACCTCTGGGTAGTAGGAACAGTGATCAGGTAGAATTAGCTCAAGGTAAGGAGATCTTTTGATAGTGCAGTAATGAATTTTTAAATTCCTTAGGCTGCTGAGTAAGTAAATACTGGAATGACTAGAGAAGATAAATACAGCAATGGAATTATTTTTGATAACATAAATGCATGATGCTTAACTTTGAGCCAATGTCAGAAAGAAAAAGGACAACCAGTGTAAGCCCTAGTTCAATTAATAATCATTCCACCAGTTGACAGCACTAAGGAAGTGGCAAGACTTTAAACTTCCTAAAACATCAACTGGTAATTATGATGAGGAATTTTAATGCTAAGTTTGGAAAATCAGACCACAAGAAATAAATACAGAGTATTTCTAAATTAGTTACATAAAAATAATCTTTAATAATGAAAAAAGTAAATAACTTATAGAAAAATTTGATACAACACTGAATGCAGTATATCTTCCAGTCTCATTTACAAATGTTCAATATTGCTTCTTTTATAATACAACAGATGTCTCATTTGTAATCAGTTTTCTGCCTAATCTTATGAAGCATGTCTTTATCTATAGTGGCAATTGTTTGTGTTATCCAGTGACATAGATCATCAACATTTCCTGAAAGCGGAGGAACAAAAACTTTGTTTTTAATATAACCCTATACAAGGAAGTCCAGAAAATTGTTCCACAGAGTCCACTTCAAGTTGACACTTTGTTATTGAGCTATGCTAATAACTCCACAATGATAATGTGGTGACACGTCATCTTGCTAGAAAATGAATTCTGTGCCCATATTTTATTGTAATTGTGGCATTAGATACTGTTCAAGCATGTCCAGGTATAATATTCAAGTTAGTTGACTCGGCAAAAAAGAGAGGATCGTAAACTTTGTGATGGCTTACAGCACAAAAAACATTAACCTTAGGCAAGTTCTGAACATATTTGATTTTGTGACGTGGATTCTGCTCACTCCAAATCCAAAAATATGTCGATTCATTTTACTGCTGGTATGGAAGGTTGTTTTATCACTGAACACAATTTTATTAAGATAATTATTTTCAGTCTCAATTTTCAATTTCATGTTTGTTTAATATGTTAAAACAAAACTCAGTTTGTTTTTCTTTATCACCTTTACTCAAAGCTTGTATCAGTGTAATTTGTAGGGTTTAAATGACAGTTGATTACACAATATCCTCCATACTGAAACGCCGAGAATAGTCAATACTAAGCTGGCACATCCTGTTGATTTACCTAGATTAAAAATGAATGACTGCCACTTTGGAAACTGAAGGTCTATCTGACCTGGGGTTTTATGTGCTGTACAACTTGTTTCAATGAAACGAATATAACATGCAATAACAGACTGTCTTTACGGTGGTTGCTAGTGATATTTATTCTTGAATTGTTTTGGAACAGTAGTAGCAGATTTGTATTCATGAAACAATAAATAACACTGAGCATGCCTGCACTGGTATATGACTTCATGATGACTGATGGAATTACTCATTTGCGTGTGCCACCTAGTGAGAACGTTGGGAACTAATAGTGTGACGCAAGAATGAAACAAAGTACATCACTATACATCAAGGTACATCACTGTATTCAGTGATGTACTAAACAATTCAGTTAAGTTATTTACTTTTTTCATTACTAAAGGTTATTTCTGTATAACTAATTTAGAAATATCCTATATTAAGAGCAGCAAAACATTTTTGCAGTCAAATCGCCTACTATGATGCTGAATCCTGTCTTTTGTTTTCTTTTTCCTGTTTAGCCTCCAGTAACTACTGTTTAGATAATTCTTCAGAGGATGAATGAGGATGATATGTGTGAGTGTAGTCTTGTACATTCTCAGCTCGATCATTCATGAGATGTGTGGTTAATTGAAACCCAATCACCAAAGAACACCGGTATCCACGATCTAGTATTCAAATCTGTGTAAAAATAACTGACTTTACAAGGACTTGAACACTGGAACTCTCGACTTCCAAATCAGCTGATTTGGGAAGGCATGTTGACTTCCAAATCAGCTGATTTGGGAAGGCGCGTTCACCACTAGACCAACCCGGTGGGCTTTGCTGAATCCTGTCTAAGGTTCCAAAAGGCCACACATTTGGAAGTAGTCTTTGAATTCTATAGTTAACATGGCTTAAAATCAAATTGATTAAATCCTAAAGGACAAAAGAATGAAACAATTTAATCTATAATTTATATGGTTAACAATACATTAAACACTGACTTTGTATCATTTGATTCTTGTTAAGTTTATATCAAATTAAGGGTAAGAATGAACAACGTAAAAAAAAAACAATTAAAGAGTTCAAGTATTGACAGAAAGCTCAAAATAATGGCATCTGGGTGAAAAGTAAGATAAAATAGCACAAAAGTTCAAGGTTAATAACAAGATTAACACAGTACAGAAAGAATCTGGAGAACTAGAACTTTTATAGAATTAAGAATGAAATATTTTAGTCAGAAAAAGTTATAAAATTAATTTAAATTATGAGCGAGACACTGGAAATTATAAAAAGATCAAGGATGGACAGCTAAAATATGAGATTAGAATAGGTGGCACATGAGCGACAAACCCAAATGACAAAGAGCATACAACAATACCTTCAAAGTATGAAGTTGCAAAATCTAGGCTAGCTAAAGCAAAAGAGCACTAGATATAAAACATTACAAATTATACTGTATAGTAAGGTAGTTAGAAGATACATGAACTGGAAAATGATGTACGACTAAAAAAAATCTTTGGACACTGTGAGTTGTCAACAGTTTCTACTGTGCAGTAGTTGATAAAGTTAAAATAGCCAACTTCCAAAAGACAAACAAAAGTAGAAGAATAGATTATAAAGTTAGTTCTTTCCACAATATTCTGAATTATATTAATTAAAATAATTTCACAATGCTATACTGTGCGATTAACTCTGTTTTAAAATTAAGAAAATCTTAGCTAAATGTAACAAGAAATTTCAATGGATTCTTACATAACATATACCGATATGTATATTTATGTACACTTGATGGTCAATAGTATTCTCATACCTGATTATGATTTCGATCACAGATTGTGTTTAACCATGCACAATACTAAAACAGTATCCATCTACTTCACTGACTTGCAAACATCTAGTAGCAATACATCCAAGTAACATCTAACAACGATGCTTATAAATGAGGAATTCTGATGATACAAAATACTTTATCAGACATAACATAAAGAATCACATTAGAAGACATCAAAAACTGATGTTATTAGATGCAGAAGAATTACCTACTGCATCATCAGATAGTGCTTAGATCACAAACAGTATTGTGACCAACAGCATTTAATTCTGCTTTGTAAATAACAGCAAATTGAAAAATAAGACATTTGACCGATTTCACTTGTGCTGATCTTAGAAATGATGTTTACCTGTCCAAAATACACGAAACTAATAAACTTTCCACCTCGCTCGCATCAATGTTCAGTTCCTTTGATATGAAGGGGATGTGGATTCTTGTATAAGGCTTGATGAGTTTAATAAGAACTTGTGTTCTAATATTTCTCAGTAAATCTGAAAAAATAAATAAATTATTAATATTATCTAATAATTATAATTATAAAATAATTGCCATTATATTGTTGAAATATAAGTCCTTTACAGAACTCAAAATAACATAATACTAGAATAATTTTTATATGAATTTCAAACATAAATCAGATGAACAGAATAATTTATACAAGCCAAGCTAAAAATTTGAGGACAAATTGCCAGACTTGCACAAGATATATAGATATAATTATTTTAGCAGACTTCTTGAGTTACACAGAAATCTCTTTGCTTCTTTACTTGAGGTAGCATTGGAAGTAAACATTTTAAATACTTTTTTAAACAACATTTTTATACAGAATTCAGGCATGAATCAAATTACAACCCTTGTGCCATACTTTTTGATTATTGACAAGATTGGAAATCACAGATTTTGGTAGTTACGTATTAACGCCGCCACAGTTACAGCTTTAGGTTATGTTGACTTCATGTACTGACAAATCGTACGTATATCAAAATAACCTAACTAAATATAACCTACGCTCGCTTCGCTCGCTAACCTCTTATAATTAACATTAAATATGCATAATATATACAACTTATTAATAATATAACCTTAATGTTATAACACCGAAATCCAATTAATGTTAACCACTGAAATCCGAGATTGACTACTTTGTTTTTAAATAAAGCTGTAGCTGCGGTGGCGTTAATACGTCAGTACCGAGGTTAGTGAGCAAAGCAAGCGTAGGTTATATTTAGACGATTTGTCAGTGCACGAAGTCAACATAACCTAAAGCTGTAGCTGCGGTAGCGTTAATGCGTAAGTACCCAAATTTTTTTCAAGATGAAAAAATGATCAAATATATACCTTGATTTAATGAAACAGTTTGAGGACATCAGAAAAAAGTGAGCAATTACAGACACCAGAGTTCAACTGACATGATAACAAGCAATAAAATATTTTGAAAAGAAATGTTCTAAGAATATTTTGAGGAATTGAAGACAGTTTTCAAAGTGAAGGGTATTTAGCAAGCAATATCACTAAAATATTTCCTTTAAGTAGGTTGAAATTATTATTTAATTTACATTATTATAAATTATTTAACAAAGTTTGGGTATTACTAGTAACCACTACAAATTTTCTGATATTTTTTCAGTACAGAAAATAAATTAATTTTTAGCTATCAAAATTAATGTTTATTGTCAATTCATTAAGAATAACAGCACATCCAAGACACTATTTTCCATTTCTAGATTGTGTTGCAACCTAATTTAAAATTTTAGACACTACTTCATTTTAAACTCAGTTTGGTGGTTCATTAATGTATGTCAGTCTTTATTAATATAATAATTTCCTAAATGAGTAATTATTATTATTTCTCTTCTACTAGGATAGATTAAAACGATAGATGTTTTACACAAGGTTAGGAATTGAATTTACATTATTTGCATGCTGATATAATACAGCACATAATGTTAACATTTAGCATACAATACCACACTACTATTCTGTTTTGTAATTTGGATGCTTTTAGCACAGTAACTGACCAATACATCTGAATGGCTAATTGCAAATTTGCACCTGTAGCCATTTCATATTTTGTATTTGCATAAATAAAAAAGTGCAATTATTTTATCCCACATAATGATTTTTGTTACACATTAATTATAGAATAATTAGTCAGTTGCAAAATTAGGTATGGTATTAAATATTATCTAACGACCCATTTTAATTTATGTAATCTGAAATCTTTTTTGGCAATACAATAATTTATAAAAAATATAAATACAATAAATAAATAAAACTGAATAAATCTGTTACAAGATACTGCAAAACGTAAGCTTTCCTTACTTCAATTATATTTTTTTCTATAAACTAAAAATATGCTAACAATTTTCATATACTTAAGTAATGTATCACTTTCTTAACCTGTATTGAATTTTATTTGCCACACAATGAAAAAAATATTTAAAAAAATAATGAATTTTTTCAGCAATGATAATTAAAATTAACAAGAAAAATATCTACATTAATACTAAAAAATAGTTATATTTCATAAAAATCATCACATCATATGTTTTTTTCCTATCTTAGTTCCCTTGGAATAGATCCATGTCCATTTTCCTGCAAAATGTTGTTTTCACAAAACTTCATGATTAGCTCTTATTTCATTTAAGATCATTTATAATTTTTTCTGATTTACATCTTCTGATCTTTGCATCTTCTGTTGATCATTGAAATGTTTTAATCAACCCTTCATCACATCTTATATTATCCCTGCCAACTTAACTTGCCTATTCCAAATTACTGTAATTAAACTTTTTTTTTTTACTTTTTTCACTACTTCTTCATTTTCCCCCTCCATTTCTATTTTAATCAACTTTTCTCCTACATGCCCACATTTAAAAAGTATTCAGCCTGTTTTTCTTTTCTTCTTAGTTTCCATAATTCACACCCATACAGAAAGGTACAATCTGAACATGAATAAACACTTTATTCAATTATAATACATTTATATATTATGCAATTGCAAAAGTAATGGTAGGTGGTCTATATTTTATGTACAGCAAAAAAGGATTGCTTCAACATTTATCTGGAAAGACAACCATCAAAAGCCCTTATTCAGAGCAACATTATTAAGTACTGATGACCGATTACAAAGTTACAAAAAAAAAAGTACTAACACAGTCCATATTAATAAAAAAAATAAATTTTATGGGATATTAATGACACAAATATGCAAAGATAATAGATAAAATCAACATAGTATAAAATTAAAATTTTAATGCAACAACTAATATGTATATATTTAAATGCATGTTGTGTGAAATAAAATAAAAAATCAATTTTATCAAATAAAAGTAATAGTTATTATTTAAAGGATTATAATAAATAATATTGTTTAATATCGTGTAATATCATTTCCACAAAACAATATATTGTAAATTTAAATTTAAACAAATTGTTCTTAAGATATTTAGACTGCTAAGTAATTTATTAAAAACGGATACTGAAACATAATACCCTTTTTCATAGCTAAAATGTTATGATAAGCAATGCAAAAATTATTATATAATTTAATACAAGTAAATACTGTTAAAGTTTTTTTTTTTGTTAAATAAACAGCTACAACTTGTAAAAACAATCATTGTATGATGACCTACAGTTAAACAGTAAAATAAACGAACCATTCCAGTTTTCCTTAAGTTCTTTCCAAAGAAAGTTGGTTCATTCAAAGTTTAGGATTTTGTCAGACAAAAAAATATTGCAATTTATAACATAAAAAATTGCAATTTATAACATAAAAAATAATATATATATTTTTTTATTTACATATTTTATTCCAAATAAAGTGTATTTAAACATTATTAAAATTAAAATAGTCAACAAAAGCAGGACAAATTGCTTAAACAATCAAAGATTGAGATATGAATACGATATTAGTCATCTCCACTTTGAAATGTTTAAATGAACTTATATGTTTAAATAAACTTACTAATACTCAGTTTCTTTGCCTACAGTAACTTTTAACAGGTACTGCTTGATTGTAGTCAGCTTCAAACTACCTCTCTCACTAAATTTTCTTAAGAGGTTAAATGTTGAAACTGTGTAAAAAATATTTCTTTCCAACAGTTACATTTTCAGAACTAGTACCATTTTATTAAACCATTACAAAGAACTAAATACAACACTTGTTTCACAACTTTTTTTCACATTCTAATAGAAAGAACCCTGTTGGCACATTTTATGAATTTCAGCTACTCTTTCAAATCCCCCCTCATCCCATGTATCAGATTGAGCACTAAAATAAAAAAAGTTTAAACCCTAAATAAGCATTTAAGGTAGAAAGATTATTAGGGATGCATAGAAAAATAACAATTAAAGATATTGTATCCACCAATTATATAAAAAATAAACACTGACAAATTTTAAAAACATTAATTAATAAAAACATTATTTTTTACAACAATTAATAAATATAATACATCCTATCAAACAATTATTTTTTTTTAAATTTGGCACAAAACCTAATTTGTGTGACCAAGCAACAAATTTTCTTACTTTTTATTATTATTAAACCCTCATAAAATAATTTCTAAACCAAAGCATAATTTTTTTTCAAATGATAATTTACTGTAAGATATCTAATAGACATTGCAGAAGAATATGGATGAACAGAAATTCTAATACAAAAAATGCCATTCCTGATGCACCGAAACCCAAATCTTTTACATTTTTACATTTACATTTAAATAATGGGTTGTGCTGATTTTCTGATTTTTTTTTAATCATTATTATTGTAGTTACACCGCCAAGTCCCTCTTTAGTGGTGTCATCTTACAGTAATAAGATTAGGCAGCATCCTAATTTGCTTGTTTGCTAAAATTTGAGATATAAGCTGATGATCTTTACTTGAACTTGAATTTCTTTGTAATTTTAATATTTTTAAAACTATAATTTAAAAAATCTACAATAGTCTATGACAAAAGATTAATTATAATACAGATTCATATTCATTACCTTCAATATGTTCTCTAATAAAAGGATCATCCATAATATTTTTTCTGTGTTTTTTTAATATTGTTTCAAATTCATTAATATCATTATTCTGATATGAAGAGACAAGATTAGTCATAGCCAAGATTTCAGGATCATTTTTATAAGGTTTTGCTTCTTGTGAATCAAATGGATTAATTCCAGATTTCATTAACCTGATGGAAACAATACACAAATACATATTATAAAACAATTATATATAATTTGTATGCAACAGAAGAAATCTTTTTAATAATTGACGCATTTTAAAGCTAATAACAGATAAAATCAAACACGTCTAGCTTAATCATAAATATCTTAATACAAATAAGAAACTAAATATGTCTGAATCTAATAAATTCAAAGCACATCATGGGTTACTGTTTAACTTTTCTTAAATAAATTTTGGAAGGTTTATATGGTGACTGAATGGAATATGATACAACGTGATGGTCCATACTGTTACAAAAGAAAGCTAGGTAGAGAATGAAACTGTGAACCAGGATACTGAATACATCACCAATTTTGCAATACTACTACCATGAAATACTGCAAAGGTAAGCTAAAAATATACTAAAAAAACTGGCCAGAAAATATAAAATAAAGTTTTTACTGGATAAAATCAAATGTGATAATATCCGCAGCAATTCAATTCAAGCACGAAAACTGCCTTTCAAAATTTTCTTATACTATGAAGTTGTGATTTTGAGCTAATAACTTCACTTATTTCTAAAACAGATAAGAATTAAATTGAAATATAAACACTTATTCTGAAGAAACTTCATTTTCTATAAATTACTTCCTATAAATTTTTCATAAAATTACCATTTGCTCAATGGTTTGAAGTAATCATAATAATTTTAATAACAAAAAATAAGGTATTCACTAAAAAATCAGAAAACTAATCCAACAATCATAATGTAACCTATATTATGTATTTTTATTGATTTTACTTTTGATAGATAAATCACACTTAACCACTTATAAAAATTTTCAAACTTATTTTTATAAAAATATGAAAAATTAACCCGTAATTTTTTTCTTCATTAAATACTTTTTAGGCTAGCAAAATATCAGACGAACTATTTTTCAGATATCAACATTCTCATATATAGGTACAGGCACCTGATTGATATTGGGGAATGTGTTCTTAAATTAGTTTAAAAAACAATAAGCAGGACTACATAATGTTATAAAATGTTTGGTTAAGTTCTAAATTAAACACTTATGTATCAGAGATTATAGGCTAAAAGCATATTCCTCCATTTTACTCAATTTTTGGGAGGAATACATATTAGATTTCCAAAAGTAAAAGTATTAATATAACATACTTCCATGAAAGGTAGATATGTGACTAAATACTTCAACAAAAATCTTGATCCTATTGAAATTATTATTATAACAAAGACGATTTTTCCCATTCTTCAGTTGAACGTATTCCTCCAAATTTGAAACTATGTTTTCTCTAACTCACTTTATAAGTATTAAAAATTTAAATAATGGCTTATTGACGTTATATAAAAAATTGTAGTTTGAGAAAAATATATAGATTCAACTAACTAGGTAGTAAATTTGCAGAGGCACCACAGAAATTTAAATTGGATAACTATTTTAATTTAAATCACTGCAAGGTCTCTCAGAAGTACAATACATAATAAACTTGGAAGTACTACATTAGATTTTGTTTAAACTAGTACCCGAACAGTTGAACAAGATATACCTATTAAAAAAAAATGAAATCATGTCTAAACTTTGTAAAACCAGAATTATCCTGATATAAACATATACTGTAGTTGCAGTTGTGAAGCGACAGCGAGACCAAAATGAAAGAAATCTTGTATTATTGGTTTGACAAAGAATATTATACAGAAAAATACTTACAAATAAAATTTATTTACTGTTTAGCATCTTACTATTCACAAAATAAGTAAATTATTTTGTGTAAACAATAATTCTGTTTCTAGCATAAAATTTATAATAATTGATGAAAATTAGCACAAAATTAAGAACAGAGTACTGTAGTTAGATTACAATTTAAAAAATCAATAATAAACTTTATACAAGGATAATTTACTTTTACTATTTGCAAAGGAAATTAGTTTATACTTTTATAACTAACGATACCTTGCCCCTTGTTCTGAGTAAACTCATCAAACAGCTTCACATACTTGACCACAGAATGGAAAGTATTACACTTTTGTCAAAATCAGAATATGCTCATGAAGTATTCATAACTTGTACATCTGACTTTGTTATCACAACTGTCCCACTTGTTGGCCCTTGGTAGTATTAATACTCTGAGCATAGGACTTGCCCTGGCATTACAGCAGCCAATCTGATATGTAATTCATTTAAGAATAATGGTTTAAAACATATATTTTTCCTTACCTTCTTCACTATTCTAGAAATGCTTTCCATTATTCTTTAAAAATTTATTTGTCGATTTACATTCTTTATTTTCTCTCTCTTTCGTACTCTAGTACTTTCCTTTACTAAAACCTTCTCTATGCATCACAGAATTAATCAAACAGTAGCACAAAAAAAGATTGAAAACACAGATTTGTACTGGAATAAAGTAATTGGGCACAAATGAACTTAGTTCCATGTGAACACTCAGTACAGTGTGAATGGGAATTTCATGTTAAAATAAGCAGGGACATCATCAAATTAAATCATTAACAAGCACATTTAAGAAGGTACAAATATGGGAAGACCCAATGGAAAGTATCTTTTTGGGGGTTACATCTATACTGTTTTTCTATAAAGAAAAACTTACCACTATAACTGTGGAAATATAAATAATTTTGTTATAGTCTTATTTCATTAATTTTTATAAAAATCCATAATTTTAAGTATTTAATCTTTAAAATTTTTCAAAAAACATTCAATTAACGCTTTCCTGATATAAAATATAATTAACTAAAAACAGATGCTTTTTATAATTTTTCCACTAAATTTAAAGAACAAATGAAACAATATTTTATACTAAGATTCTAATAGTTTACACAAATTTTGTAAAACTGCTACTTACATATTTGCTAAGACAAGATATTTTAAACATGTAGTTCTCCTTGGACTTCCTGATTCATCATAATTTTTAAAAGCTTCAAAAAAATCAGTATGGGCTTTCTCAAATTCACCTTCTCTAAGATGCATTTTCCCACCACATTCTATTAATAAATACAAAAATAATAAAAAAAAAGGCCATTTGTAAGTGAAATAAGTATATAGTAATTGTAAAATTAAAGTTTTTTGCTTATTTAATGTAGTTCAAAATCTGCTAGTTTAGTATTTAATAAAAAAATAATGCAGCATTTACCAATTAACCACTTCTCTGTACTTAATGGTAAGTAAGTGGCAATGTAATTCTTTAAATTGAGTAAATGCAGAATAAAGCTATATGTGATAGGGAATGAGGGTTTTTTTTTTATAATTACTTATAAGAAGGTGGACCTTCTTTCTGAACAGCACATAAAGGATGATAAAGTACATGAAGATTTAAATATAAGAACCAGAGGCGTTATTAAAGGACCAAAGAGGTCAAAAAGCATAAAATGTTTAATGCAGATGATCTAAAAAAAAGCCATTCAAGTAATATAACATTTCAAAGGTGCAAGTGAATTATATAACCTGAAAAAAATTCAAATACACTTCTTCAACATACTTTTACTATACCTTTATAATTTAATATTTAAACAAGTAAAATAAATTATTATTTTCATATAAAAAAATGTCTTAATTCCCTAAGATATTGTAATTAAATAGTGTTCAGAATTGTAAAAATTAAAAACTATATAACATCAACTAAGTATTATTATATATTTATTTTTTAGAACCTAAGACATATGTTTTTTCTGGTTTTTTTTCAACCTCCAATTGTGCATCTAAGTAAATAAGAGATTGGCAGAAACGAAGTCTGCACATAACGCAATTGTGCCCCCCCTGCAAACCTCTGCCATTGACGGCTCCATTGCATCAGTCTGAGCCGAACTACAGGTAAGTGAACATGGCTGCTATGATCACTGCTGCCAAGTGTGAATCATGATACGTTTTCTGCAACCAGAAGGATGTACCACTGTTGAAATCAATCACAGAATGAGCCTACTGCATGGTGAAAATTTAAAAAATGATGGTAGTGTACGAAAATGGTATAGGAAATTTAAAGAAGGGCAAACGGATGTCCACGATGAAGAAGGGCAAGGACGCAAGTCTGTCACTACTGTATGCTTGGTTGAGTGTGTTGATTTTGTCCATGACAGACAGAGGTTTACCTTAAGTAAAATTTCTGCAGAAATCCCAGAAATTTCAAGGTCTTCTCTGTATACAACTGTGACTAAAACCTCTCTTTTTTTCTGTTTAGCCTGTGGAACCACTCCAAGGTATTACTTCAGAGGATGAAATGTATGAATGTAAATGAAGTGTAGTCTTGTACAGTCTCAGGTCAACCACAATTAATTGAAACCCCACCACCAAAGAACATCGGTATCCACTATCTAGTATTCAAATCCATGTAAAAGTAATTGCCTTTACTAGGATTTGAACCTCAGAACCCAACTTCAAAATCAGCTGAATTGCAATGACAAGTTAACCACTAGACCAGCCTGATGGGCTGACTAAAGACCTAGGACACCAGAAACTGTGTGCATGTTGGTCCCAAAAATGTTGAGTGATGATCACAAAATGCAGCGAATGGCATCAATCACCCTTAATGTTTCTCATGCATTACGATAATGAGGAAAGAGATTTTAAAGTCTATCAATACTGGTGATGAGATTTGGATCCAGTATGACAAGCCAGAAACCAAACAATAGTCTAAGCAGTGGGTGCAGACCTCCAAACAAGTCGAAAAAGTTCAAACAGACACTGAGTAACAGGAAAACAATGGCAACCGTTTTAGAAACCACAAAGGTGTCGTGTTGGTGGACTTTATGGAGCAGAGGACAACAATAACAAAGGAAGTTTATTTTGAATCTTTACATCGTCTCCACAGAGTGATCCAGAACAAACAGAGGCATGCTCTCATCTGGCATGGTTTTGACCCATGTCAATGTACAACTGCTCTGTGCCATCATTATGCATTGACCTTCTCAAACAATTCAAGCAGGAAGTTTTCGACCATCCATCATATAGTCCAGACCTAGCAGCTGGTGATTTTCACCTCTTTTGAGAATTGAAGGCATGGTTGGGCGGACAACACTTCGCCACCAACGAAGAACTTCAGGAGGCTGTCCAGACATACCTTGCCTCAACGGCAGCAAACTTCTTTGATAAGAGCATCGGAAAGCTGGTGTCATGATACGACAAATGCCTCAATCATCTTGACGATTATGTAGAAAAATATATGATATGTAGAAAATTTAGTTAGATACTATTCAACTTTTAGTAATAAAATCATTTTGTTATGTCAATCTGTACTTTTTTAGTGCTCATTGAAGATTGAAAAAAAAAATAGCCCTCAGATAATTAAAAAATATTAATTTTGTTACTGTTTATTTCATTTAAACACATAATTTTTACCTAAAAAAAAGATCATATAAATATTCAATGAAAATCTTTTGTTGTAGAAAAATATGTGAAATTCTGAAGGATATGTAATGGATCAGCAGTACATCAGTTTTTATTATGTTGATTCCAGGACAATTACAACAAAGTAAAACAAGAGAAAAGAATTTAATAAAACAAAAAAGAGAAAGATGTCACTTACCACCATACAAGAAAGATTTTGAATAATTAAAAAAAAAAATAAAATTATAAAATACAAAAGAATAAATAAATTATTAATATTTAATTTTTCTTAACATTCATAAATATCCTACTGACATGATGTTTTATTCTACTTAATGTCTAACTTATTTTAATAATTGACAACTAATTGTTATGAAAATAACAATTTTAATTTCATTTTAATTTTAATTATAATCATACATACACTATTATAATCGTGCATACACTGTATATATGCACGGATACAAATTCATAGTTTTAAATAATCCCTGAAGATGGAGAAATGACTCTGAAAGCGCTTGGATAATACATTAAAAAATTTTTTGGTAAGTAGAAATATGTTATTTATAGAAATTATTAATAAATGAAAAAAATAAATCTTTTAATCTGATTAGAACACAATAATAATTACATCTATCACATCAGGAACAGGTTGGTATGGTACTCTACAGATAAAAAAGGAACTGCCTTTTGTCTTATTTGCCAGGATGGATCAAGGGAATCAGGGTAAACCTTCTAACAGCAGCATAATCAAGTATGAGATGAATTACGAACTAAAAAGTAGACATGACTGAATTCCAAATAAATTGATTATTTAAGATATAAATAAATGAACAAATATTAAACTAAATAAATTAAAAAAAAGCAAACTAAATCACTTTTCAGATGGTGTTAATGAAAATTGTTTAGCGTATATTTTGTTAAACAGAAAAAAAATTTCAGGGTTATAATTTTTTTTTTATTGCTATTTTTTAATAACAATACAAACAGTATTCATCAGTAGAATACTGTTTCTGTAAAAGAAAATTTTAATTCAATTCTAAATAAATTGTATGTTTTAAAAGGTTGGAAAAAAATATGGCTACAGCCGATTAATAAGTAAAAAGGCCTTTTCTCAAAATCCTAAATATTGTATTGAAATAGACAAAAATGAGACATTGATTTATTTTTTAAAATAAGTGACTATTCTTTTTAGACAAGACTGCAAAATTTTACCTAGACTCATACTTATACATGCAACAATACACAATACTTACATACATAAACTTACACAGGTGTAAGTTCCATTTCTTATTTACTAAAAATCAGTCTACATGATTCATATTTATGGGTATCAAACACTGATATGACAGTCAATTTTATAGCTTGAAAACTTCTGCCTATCTGGGTAACCCACAAAAACTTATCAAGTTGTTTTATCTATGAAAGAAAGTCTTAGAAAATTTGTGAATCTGGTAAATTGTTAGCACATGAATACAGGGCAGTAATATCAACTATTTCAGACGTCAAAAAAATGTAGACACCATTATGAAATTATGTCACAAACTTGAAAAAGAAGAATGAAGTTTTTCAAAGAAGACAATGAAGAAAGTATCAAACACAGAGATAGATCAGGCTCTTTTCTAGTGATTTATTAAAAAATGATCCCTTTGTAAAGTAGTAAAAAAAAACTTTTAAAAATTTTTAATGAGGAACTTTTATGGAAATGAAAATTTTCCAGTAATTACAGGATGGCTTCAAAATCTTATACAGTATCATGGAATTCAGCAACTTTAAATTCAAGTTGAAAAATTATCAGCAAACTTCCCAGCAGCAAATTCATTTACTCAAGAAATTAATGATTTTTAAAAAGATTAAGATGACCACTTTGTTTATAACATCAACAAAATCAATGGCCTTGAATGGAAATGTCATCCTAAGTAACCTTTAGTTTCCCAGAAAGAAGAATCAGCTCCAGGCTAAAAAAATGTATAAAGAATATGATATTGTGGCTTGGTGGTAACAACTGGAGATTACCGAATAAATCTTACGCTGATTGACAAATCAAAAATCTTTTAATCTTTTAAAAGTGTCAGAAATTTTCCAGTAATCTACAAAAACCACAAAAACACATGACCTGCAACATTTTTTCAGACTGATATAATAATTATTTCATACCAGAGGTTAAAAATACTAGCTGATTATTGGTAAAAATGAAACATTCTTTTCATTTTAGACAATGCACCTAACTCATCCTTTAGCAGGCTGCTTAGAAAGAGAAGATGGAAAATTAAAGTTTTGTTTCTACCTAAAAATGTTACATCCATTTTATAACCAATGGATCAAGAGGTTCACAAGCCTCTGCCACAAAAAATTAATAAAAAAATTTTTTTGGCTGACAATAAAAAGGTAATTTGTATGATTAAGATGTCAAAGACATTAGTTTGAAAGATTGCTTACATGTACTAGTTGACACATGGAATTCTGTTAAAAGAACAGAAAAAACTTTTAAATAAAGCAATGCCCAACAAGACTGATGAATACATTGGATGAATATATAAGAAGTCCACCGAAGGAACACTAGCCTATACAGATTGTGACTTCCAAAGTACCAATGAATGGATCATTAGCAATGACAACAGTCCAGGGAGCCAAATTTTGGGTGATAAGATCAGACAGCACACAAGAAGATGATCAGCTAAAAGCTGAAAAAGAAAGTAATGCATAGCTTATAAATGTTTGCTTATCACTATGTACTACTTGTGACCAAGAGTGTGATTCTACAGATTCTTTGTTTAAAATGATTAAGTAATCTTACAGCTTATAAACAAAAAAAATTGAGGCAAGTGTGGATTACAGATTTTTTTAAATAGTATCTTTGAAGGTATATTTTGATTATTAATTGTCACCAAGTTTTATTCAACATTGTGTAATTTTTTTCTAATTTTTAACAAATGATATTTCTTATAATGTGCAGTAATTTTCTCCTCAATAAATTTTTGTAGTTTTTCTTCAAATTTTTTTTTTAATAAGATTTTAAGTGACATTTTTCTTAAAAGAGTAGGGTAAAAAAATTATCAGATAACTTTTGTAAATTCTGATTTTTATTACTAAATTTCTACTCAATGGATTTTTTTTTAACACATGTTCTTGGTATCATTTTTAGTTTACTGAAATATTTTTATATTTTTAGCTTTTTATTGAGACTTTTAAACATTAAAGGTTTACACCTTTAAACATTAGAATATGTCCAGTAAGCATGATAAACTTTTTTATTTTTTATTTTTCATTTTTCAGAATTTTTGATTAACCAAATTCAGCTTAGCAAAGATCAAACCGTAAAATCAGTGTTCCACTAATGTACATGTAATAGAAATACCGTTATCTACCGTTACTAGAAATTTTATCCACATTGGCAATGTTACATCAACCTGAAAGCTGCAATGCAATGGTTTTATCCATTTAAATAATTTACTTCTGACATACGTAAGGTTGTATCATCTGCAAAAAGGGTAACAATGAATGTATAAAAATTTTGAGGTAGATCATCAATAAGTGATAAGAGCATCAGATACAGGATATATCCCTGTGGCATTCTGATCATTACATGCTGAAGTAAGGATATTTTATACACATTAATAAAAGATGAAATCTTAATTGCCTGTTTAAGGTTGGTGACTAACCAATCGCAAGCAGCTACCAGGTTTCTCATCAGTAAAAATGTGGAATAAATTAAATGCTTTACTGAGATTGTAAAAATTTTTAAATTGAACTTCTTTTAATTTACACTAAAGATTTTCTAAAAACTGGGAGACAGTTGTGTCAGCTTAGATTTGTTTTATAATCTTTTCTAATACTTTAGGAAATACAAAGAACAATGAAACTGGCATAAAAACATTTTCAATTAAATACCATTCTTAAGGAGGAGAATAACAAATATCTTAAGACGTATGGAAAATAACCCATTAATAGCAAATTCATTCATTAAATCTGTAAGAGGGAAAGTAATAGTATCTACAAATTCCTTTAAAATACTAGCAGGCATTTCATTAACATCCGATGGGATATTCACTCTATATGTGTAAAACACAAATTTTTACATTTCAGTATATAAAAATTCAAGTTCATCAATAAAACCATTCTAGGTGAATGGATTTGTTAGAAAAAATTTAAGATTAAAAAGTAAAAGTAGTTTATAAGTTATAAGAATTTAGTTTTACAAAAAACAAATAAAAAACTAAATAATTCATGAAAATATATACCTCTTATAACGCCCATTATAAGTGGATGAGGAATTGCAGATTTTATATGCAGTGACTGTTCATATAAGGTCTTTAATTTTTTATTATTTTTTTGCGCTGTGTACATTTGTATTTCTAAAGCATATATCTCCAATAGTTGAGTACCCTTTTTTAAGTCATCTTCTCCATCATCTGTCTAAATAAAAACCATACAAAATTATATGTTATAAAACATTCTTTAATTGGCAAAAGCAATGGATAACTGACATTTGAAACATGACAATGTTTTTAACTATTAAAATGCAAAACAGATTCCTAAAATAAAATAAACAAATTAACATTTATAATTGATAATGTAATCAAAGTTCTAATAATTTGAACTTGTCAAGAAAACTTGAAGTGTAAACAAGTTGTGGAAGTGAATAAGAACAGAGAAAGTAAATTAAAATTTCTGGTAACATAAAAATATTATTAAATTATTTAAATTAAACTTTTTGGAGTACAAATATTACTACATTAAAACCCACAAATGAAAATGAAAGCATAAATATTTATATAAATTATTCCTACGAAAATAAAATGATAGAAAACTTGTTTAATGCATATAATGATAATAAATATAAACCAGCTTATAAATCTGGTAACAATACAATAAAGCATTAGAAATAATGTAATAAAACAGTAAAAAATAAATTCAGTTCTTCTAGTATTTATAAAATAAAATGCAATAATTGCAAAAATATATGGATCCTTAAAAGGATTTCATGAGCATTTCAGATCATTTAAATATAAATAATAGGTTTCTCAAATGTAGCAGACCATTTATTAACAAACATAATATAATTAACTACTTTGGAAAATAATTTAGAAATATTGAAAAAGTGAACAATAAAAAAATAGAAATTTTGGAAAAATGTTTTATATATATATATTAACTGATTTTTATGCAATATATTGTATTTTAGTCCCTCTATGAATCATGAGAACTTGCCGTTGGTGAGGGAGATTGAATGCTCAGTGATACAGAGTAGCTGGACCGAAGGTGCAACCATATCAGAGAGGTTATCTGTCAAGAGCCAGACTAAGGAATGATTCCTTTAAGAATGTAATTCTTCTCACAGTACAAGGTGAGAAGATTGTTTGATGCAGCTTGGAGAGCTGCATCAAACCAGTCAAATGACCGAAGACAAAAAAAAACTTTATTTTAATGTGTAAATGTAAAAAACGAATAATTTAAAAAACATTACTGAAGATGGGCTTATGCCTAAAATTTCTATAATGAGCAAAAAAAAGTAAAGGTACGAATGTTCTTTAATTCTGTTCTTTGTGGAGTGGCTGAAAAAATATTATATTATATGATAAGCTAAAATTATTAATATTAATACCGTTACAATTATCATTTTTCATCTTACTCATACATCACTTACTGCCACTTAATTTATTTCATCCACCCACATCATTAAAGTTTACATGTAAATTCATAAAATAAGGACTACACACACTATTAAAAATCACCTCTTATTTACTGTAACAGAAATAATTTATACATATGATAAAGTTTTTTCATACCTTTTGTGCACCATACTTATTTATACGACCAAAAATGAATACAAATTTAATATTTAATACTGCTGGAGTATATAATCATAAGAGAGGAGGAGACTAAAATGTAATGATTGCCGATGGATGTAAAAAACCTATTACTTAAAAAATACCTTCCTGCTTGATGACTAAATCAAAAAATAAAATACTTACTTGACATGACTGATGCAACTGTTTTAATATTTTTGCTAATTTATTAAAATCTGATCTATCATAGTATAATTTTCCCAATTTTGTATTCGTTTTAAACCATAATCTATCATTTTTTGCATCTTTCAAGGCATCTAATGTCGTTTCATAGAAGTCCTGGAGAAGTTCCATCTAATACAAAAGAAATAAAAACATATTAATAACTATTGACCAAACATAATCTATTAATAATTAATAGATTATAAATGTCAAATTAATCTATTAATCAAATATAATACACACTATCATAAATCCCTTATCTTTTTCCCTTTTCCCAAACAACAAGAAAGAGGTCGATTACACTGTAAGTGTCAAGCGAATCATTCAAGGTTAACCTTAGCTCATCAAAAGAAAAAGGACTGTTTAATTCATGTAGCGAATTTTTAAAACAAAACACACATTTTCTACCTGCAACTGATAAACTCAAGATAACATGATGACGTAAGTAAAACTGACAAACATATTGCCATGTTCGCCACATCAACTGGCATCATAACGAGAATGCTGTTGTTTTTCAGTCCAATCAGTTGCGGAGATTGCTGTGATCAACCAATGATGGTGTTGACAGAGTAATTGTTGTTTTTGTTGAGATTGGCGTTACTGTTTTTGGAATAGTTGTTGATGGTGTTACTGTTTTGAATTTTATGTTAGTTTGTTTTTTTATTTATGTCTGTGTTTTAGTTTCATTTATGCTGTTGTATGTTTTGGTTATAGTATAGGGTTCTGATGTTTGTTGTTTTTCTTCTTAGTGTGTTCAGTTATCATTTATGTTTTGGTTGGATTTGTTTTCACTTAGGTGGTCAAATATGAGTACAAATGTATTAAGTTTCTGTATTTTTGTTTACGATTAGTTCTGTTTCTGTGATTTTTGCTTGAGTTATTGTTTTGGCTCTGGATTATTTTGTTGATTGTTTGACTTTAGTTATAATTTTTTGTTCTTATTTTGTTGTTTTATTTCTGATAAAAGTAATTGTTTCACTTCTTCTTTATGTTTAGTTCCATTTCCATTAGTATTGTGTCAATCCTTTAGGGTTAGTTCATGATGCACAATTGGTGTATTGGCTATATTTTGTTAGGGTTTGGTATTGTAGGATCCTTATACTGTAGGCATTTTATACTGATGGGAATGACACACATGGCATTCGTATCGGTGGCATCTTGGCTGCGGCCAGACTCCAATATGTCTTCAGGCTTTGAAGATGACCTCCAGTAAAGCCTCTAAAGGTTAGGTACAGAGGAAGTAGCATGACAATTGGATCTGTCACATGGCGGGTGTCTTCCCTTTGGGATCAAGATGTACCTTCATAATTCGACCATGATTTCGGTTTAGAACACTGAAATACTCAACAGCATACAGCTCTCGCATTCTGGAAAGCACAAAACTATTCTGTCGAAGCAAAATCAATCGAAAATCAAATCAATCTGCCTAATTTCAATCATGGATTGAAATTAAGTAGTCTTAACGCACTAGTAGTCTTTCCCACCTTGGAACAACAAGCTGCCTTGGCTTACCAGGTGTTAGAAGGATATATTCACTTGCACTACAAGTATCAGGTGTGTAAACTTGCCAAGTTGGAGGATCTCACTACCACTCTTGTCGTATTGGTAAAAGAATCATTGTACAGTCTGCTTTTCCAACCACTCATCTGTGTAGCTGACTCTGAGACAAATCACTATTATCAACAGAGATAACGACCAGTCTCTTATCACTTCCAAAAACATTTTTGAAAACATATGAGGTAAGACATGCAAGTAGGGATGCTGAACACAACGAGAGATCGATGAACTAAAATTAACATGAAGATTGCATAAACATGCACAATCCATCCTTCAATAAGCAGAGATCTAAGTTCTGCCTCAAACAACCAACAATAGTGCCTTGGGAAGAACATGACGTTGAGCTCCATGAATCACCAATTATTAGGCATGGAAAAGGAATCTGTGAAAACAGATCGAAAAATCATCCACACTGACATCAGAATTAGGGGGAAACATACAAGTTGGGAAATATTTATTTTAAATGGCACCAATATTTTTACTGAGAAGGCAGGGATGGTTGTATCCAGTGGAATCCACATGGCCAAACGTATTGATGAAAAGACACTTCATCCTGGGGACAGAGGCAAGTTTCCTGCAGACACAGTAATCAAGGATTTGCTTCCTTGAGAATTTTGATATTCTCAGACTGAATACAGAGAGCACAAACATTCCATTGGATAATATTTGTTTTCATAAAAAATACTTTTTCTTGTTATAAACCCCTGCGTGCAGATTATTAAAAAAATACAATCTTGTTTTTCTTTTTTGATTTTAAAACTTTTAGGAAGTGCTTTACTTCTTTGGGCACTTCATTTGCTACCATATCCTCATAGAGACCTCGAGATGGTGGAGGGGTCTTGGAAGCCTGGGAGGACAGAGATGCCTCCTCCAGGCATTGATGTTTTTATAGATTTATAGATCCCTTAACAGGGATCTTAGTAGTTTGCTGCATAATTGGTACAGCAGGAACTTTATGTGATGGAGTACCAACCGAACTGGTTTTTGATAAACTACTATCGGTCTTTCTTGCAGAAGTCACCTTCTTGCCAATACTCACTACAGCAATAGCATATGTTATGGACTTGTGCTGACAAAGCTTCTACCAATTTGGTCAGATTTTACATGATGTGCACTCTTCCTCTTTTTGTTTTCTCAGATGTTTATGACGGCCAGTACAAAACTAATACCAGTCTGTATGGAATTCCTCATGCTGAGGGATTTTCTGTACTCCCAACGTGTCCCCGGAAAGGACACTTTCTGCTCAGCACAGATCTTCAATACAGCTTTTTCTTACTTATAAGAGGGGCATTCTTAAGACCTTGTCGAGTGTGAACTTTTACAGTTTACACATTTTTCTTCTTCAGCACATGTGCCATCATGTCCTCTATGGCTGCAATGTGCACAAATCTGTTCCTTTTTGCAATCCATTTTGGTAACATTGGACGACATCACTGACATTGGAAGCAGCAGCTAGGGTTTGGTATATATGGTCGCAAACTAACAGAAAAGTAACCAAATTTGATTTGGTCAAGAACGGTCAGACTGGAAAAGGTCAGAACTAGCGATGATGTTGGTACATCAACACCATTCTCTCTTCTCGTAATCCTCTGTACAGAAGTGATTGCCTGCAGTGATGGCTCTTCTAATATTTCCACTAATTCAATACCAGCCAAATCATAGGAAAAAATCACTCACCTGCTGAAATTTAGTGTATTATGGGGCCCTACTATTAGTTTATCTTTCCCTAAATTCTAAAGGGCTAGAAGTTTTCAACATCGGTCTACACTAGATACTTCAATCAGCAGGTCACCACTCCTAAGATTCTCAATGGATTTTCGAGACCCATAGGCTGTTATCACACATTTATTTATTAGAAAGGGAAAAACCTTTGCAAAGGATTTACATTCATCGTTATATTCAACTACAAGAAACCACACACTGTGTATTGTGTAACAGGTTCAGCTTTGTAGTGGGAAGAAAAGCTGCTGAGGAGAGGGCTGTGGGTATGCCAACCTCCAAAGTCTTAAAGAGTAAGACTCCCCATCGAGGAGTTACATTTTAATGCGAGCTAGATGGAGCACATCATTTGGTCCCGTCTATACCAAAGAGACAGCTCACCGATATCCACTAGATTTATGGGCCTTGAACAAAAATCACCCATAGTAAGATGGACAAATGAATGATGAACTACATCAAACAGTAAAAGCAGTGATCATGCAGATGAATAAGCCAAGCCCCCATAATCCAAATGGGAATGAACCACAGCTCGGTGCAACATGCATACCTGATCAACACCCCAACAATTATTACATGAAACTATTAATATGTCTAGCATTTTTAAACATTTTACCTTAAGCACCTTTAGTGTAGCACTGATGTGCTACCCACATCAGTCACTGGTCAAACCACAATCTTAACAACCTAACCTGGGTGTATGTTTCAACTGATTTCACCATACTGAAACAATTCATGATCATCATCGAGGGTGTTTTCCTCAATCAGAAAACAGTAATGACATTCACTTTCTCTGGGTGAAAAGAAGAATCCAGTTATTTACAATACGATTCTAAACAAGTTGTGAGGCATGTCAAACTTCATGAATAAAAAATAAAGCTGACATTGTAACTTGTATTTAATTGTATGACATTGTATTAGATTTAATATAAGTAATGTGTTTTTACTAGTATTAAGTAGATGTGTATTACTGTTAAGATGTTGAAGTTCGCACATGCGATCTGTAATGTAAGAAACTTTGTTGGAAGGGGAAGGTAATTATTTTTTTTCTCCGGCCGGCTAGTAAGTGTGTGGGAAGGGCACACTCTCGCTCTGGATATGTAAGAAGCAGTATCAAGAAATTAAGATCGGCGACCGTGTATGCTGCGAGTGGCGGAAAACGAATAACAAGGTGAAGAGTCGAATGCGTGTGAAGATGACTTTCTCTTTATAATGTAGTGAGTGTCCGTCCAGCCGGCATCAAAGGATGAATCCTAATATAAAATGCATTAATTTTAAGATAAATTATGTTAATAAAATTTCTTTGTTCAAATATTAAAATTTCTCAGCATTGTATTACATTTCATTTAAAAATCAAACAATTTCAGCATTTTAGTCATAATTTTATAAAACCATTTAAAATTTTCATTTTTTTTTGTGTCATTCTTGGCACATCATCGGTGCAGGGTGAAGCGTGGTTGGCCAAGAACGGTGCAGTTGTTGTATTTTAGAGCAGTCTCTCGCCAGTAGCTAGATCTAAATGCTATGTAAATTGTTACATCATTTAATAATAATGAACACATAACAGGTTTCTACATGCACTTTACTATAGTATTTATGGCCATGGCAAACAAGATTAACACTTAGGACACTTCCCCCTGTGGAATTCTAATTTCTAGAGTGTAAACTGTCAGAAACTACTGGGGAAACCCCCTGATAAATGCAAGAAGATTCCCTTGAATACCCGATTCCTGCAGTAAATTTAGTTTTCCTCTCTTCCAAGACATGTTGTGTGCCTTTGCATATTAAAAAATATAGAAACAGACATTGGCAAAGTACGAAGATGTTTTGAATAACAATTTCCACCATAAAAACACGATCGATAGAAAATCTACCTTGGCAGAAATTGCATTGCTCAGGGGCAATTAGGGTGTTTCTCTCAAGATACCATACTAGACAACGGTTTACCATTTATCCATCAACTTGCACAGGGTACTTACTCCTCAAGGAAAAAGGATGATAACTTGAAGGGTATGATTTATCCTTACCATGTTTCAGTATGGCAATCGCCCATGATTCTGACCAAGAAACTGAAAAACCTAGTCAGATGATATTTTATTACAAATGGACAAAACATATCGTAATGCAGTATGATAACATAGAGCACCTGAGATAACATAACATAGTGAGCCTGATATATCATTTCTGGGTAAAGTGTCCTGGAGAATATTCAAGGCATACCTTAGTTCATAAAAAGAGAAGAGAATGTTTAATTAATTTTGAGAATCTCCAATAACAAACTGGACACTTAAATCTTCAACTTATATCTCATAAATTCTGTGCAGTATGAAGATACAAGGGAAACTGAAAAATTTTCAAATGTGTTTGCCATATCAATTGGCAAGGTGATGGAGATACCATTGTTTTCCAATCTAATTGGTATCAGATTGTGCTGATGCACACATGACTTGTACTTTTCTCCACATAACCAATGATGGAGTTGTCCAAGAAAGGGTATCAATATAACTTAGCCACGATTTCTGTTTAGCACACCGAAACACGTGACAGTATATAGCTCTTGCATTCCGGAAGGCACAGAGTAATTCTGTCGTAGGCCTTCGATTGAATTATGTAAAACCTTGTGACAATCCCTCAGTGCATTACTGCAGTCTTCATCCCAGTGTGGAACAACAGACAGCCTTGGTTTTCCACATGTGAGGATAAATCCATTTGGCCTATACAGTATCCGGTTTGTAAACATGTCAAGTTATTGGATTAAGCTACCACTCTTGACATATGCTCAAAGGAATTTTTATTTCCATTCCAATTTACTTTCTCAATCAACCATCTGCATGTGTTCAACTCAGACAAATTACTATTATGTGATGAACCTATTGTTCAATAAGCAGAGATCAAAGATCGATCAACTAGAGTACATATTGGTGTGTTTGTCATTGCTTGCTTGCTTGGCAGAATAAGTGTGGTACCACATACCACTCGCCATATATCACTAAAATGGACTGACGCACCCCGTCAACTACTAAAACATATACGACTATCAATAATTAAATTTTTCTAAGCTGCCATGCCTAGGCCGCTGAATGCCAGCAAGTACCTGTCCACCATTAAATTGCTTGTAGCCTTAATCTGGCTGAGCCAGCCATATCTCTCACTTAGCTTTCTACAGCAGCACAGTAAGAATCTTTTTCCTTAGGTAAACTACTGATGTCGGTTGAACAAAGCAACCGCATCAAGGAACTCCCACACGGTCCAACAATGTAGCTCTCGCCACTTCTGAGTGGCCAATTTTCCCCTTGGCCCCTAAGTTCCAGCAGGTTGGCCTGAAATCTGCCCCCCCTCCCCCAGAGCTGGGCAGTCAAACATCATATGTTCGTTTGACTGGACTTCCCTGCAGACGCACAGCTCATCAGCTGCCAGGTGGAACCAAAACAAATATTGGTTTAAATGTACATGGCTGGAGAACACTCAGCTCCCATTGCCCTTAAAAACAAAGGAGAGGCGTACCATCCCCCCATAGTTCAACCATCCCCTCATAGTTCCCCCTTGCATAGTTTTGTATAAAACTATGCAAGGACCTTC
This sequence comes from Lycorma delicatula, assembly GCF_047948215.1. Classification (NCBI taxonomy): domain Eukaryota; kingdom Metazoa; phylum Arthropoda; class Insecta; order Hemiptera; family Fulgoridae; genus Lycorma; species Lycorma delicatula. The sequence goes on from NC_134457.1 coordinate 18,175,630, forward strand.
CCTTAGTCGGAGCGTGCCATTCTTGCTGCCATACTTCCATCGCGAGGCTGTAAAGTCTCCTCCGCAGGCAGGAGATGGACAACTTCTCAAAATTTAGAACCAGTACATTGAGATCACCATTCTGCTTCGGTTCAGGCCCAGCTCAAAACCACATACCAAATACCTCAGCCTCCCTGCCTCTTCACAATTTCCACATAGCCGCCCGAACTTTCACCACTAAATTGACTGGGAGAGCCTTTCCTGATACAGTGGTAACCTGATAGATGACTGTTTTAAAAACACTGGTGCATACAATTAAGGCTCTGTGCTGGGCTCTCCTTAAATTTTGAATAAGTGCTCAAATTCTTTCCAATCTATGCGCCCAAACAGACACCGCGTTAAGAGGTCATACTTTCGAAGACACCTCGGTATACCATGTACAAATGACTGCTTGACAGCCCATAATCCTTTCGAGCAATCCTACTAAGCTTGTGCATCACAGAGACGGCATCAGCCGCTACTTGCCTAATGCGGTTGTTAAATAGCAATTTTCATCAAACAAAACACATAGGTAATTATGAACTCGAACTTGGCTGATTACACAGCCTTTATACTTAATATGGGGATTACAACTGTATGATAATTTTTCTGCACCCTTGAGAAGCATAGACTTCATCTTCGGCACAGAGATCTTTAAATTTTGAATGTCCATCCAGCCCTCTGCGGTTGACAAAGCCACCTGCGCTCGGTCTTCCAACTGCGGTTGTGAGTTACCACCAACTAACAGGAGACAGTCATCGGCAGAAGCCTGGACCGTGACCCCTTCCAGGAATGTCAGTCCCAAAAATCTGTCAAATCCAAACAGCAAGGGACAGAGAACAAAGCCCTGCGGGCTTCCCCTGGAGACGGACTTATCCACAACTAGGTACGCATACTTAAACAGAACCGTGCGATCAGACAAGTAGTCACGTACTATGGCTTGCAAGGCTACAGGAACATTGTGGCGTTCTAGTTCTAACTCTTAGAGGACAGAACTCCAACATAAGGAAGGAAATGCTGCCTCTATGTCAATAAAAATTACCAAAGCATATTTATAGTCGGCGCTTTAAGAGCATCTAAGATGCAATCCTCGGTGCCAACCCCTTTCATGAAACCATACTGACCTTGATCAACTTGAGTACGTCAAGAACATGATGTTTACCTCCATGAATAGTGATGAGCATTGAAATCACAAATTATTTGTTTAGGCAAAGGAATCTGTGATAGCAGATTGGTTAGAGCGTCCTCAATGTTATCAAAATTTAGGAAAAGGTACAAGTTGGATATTCATTTGAAATTGTGCCAATGCCTTCACTGAGACTACAGCAATTCTTTGTAGCCAGCAATATTAAAAATGCTATTATGACTTCCTTCAGGAAAATATCCACACCTTCAATCAGCAGGATGCTAAGTTTTTAAACACATTGTTTTTTTAACCAGTTTTTAACAGATTTCAGACACCCACAAATTGTTACAATGCACTTCTTTATCAAGAAGGGAGAAACCTTAGCAAAGAATTTTCCTTCCTCATTGTATTTCACCATAAGAATCTTTTAACAAGAAAATTTAATGCTCTCTGTTCATTTCTTGTTTCTTTAACAATGGATACATCTTCAGTCAAAGTATTTTCAAATTCCCAGGTACGTTGATTTTTTTCAAGTGCACCACAACTACTGAAGAATTATTAAATGGAACAGAAATTTTGTTCAAACAAGGACTGGTGATTTAAAAGGCCACTCCAGCAGAGTGAGTGCGTAATAGAGCTACAGCTACATAACAACTAGGTTCATCCTGATGCTTGTTCACTACACAGATCCATCCACCCATCGGCATGAAAATTCCCACCTTGGGTTACAGCTGCAGTTTGTACAGTGTTGCAACACCACCAGGAGTAAGTGTAAGATGTTGTATTGCTTGTAATGGTATCCAGGAGTAAGTGTAAGATGTTGTATTGCTTGTAAGGGTATGTTATAAATTGCACAGTGTTTTTGGTATAGTGTATGTGTATGGTGTAAAACATTCAGCAGCTCAGTGGGAAGTAGGAAGAAAATCTGCGTAGACTACGGCTGTGGGGGAGCCAATTCCCAAAATCTTAAAAAACACGACTTCCCATCAAGGGACAATGCAAATAAAATTATTCAGTTTTGCCTGACTGAAAATATCTTCACTTTAAGAAAGTAAATTTTATCAGGCACGTACATAGAAAAAAATTTAAATATTGTGATCTACTCATAATAAAATTAGACCAGAATATTAACTATCTTTTCTCAAAAAAAAAAAAAAAGTATAACAAAATTATGAAGGTTAGCATCAATCAAAAACAATTGTAAAAAAATGAAGGCAAACAAATACTTACATTTTTTGATGTAGATATATAATCTAAAATTGAATTAATCGACTTTTCACTATGATTTCTAGTAACTGCACTTTTAATATACGTTAATAATTGTTTGTATCTAACCATCATTTCCTGGTAATTATTCTGAAATCAAAAAAGAATCTAAATTAAATTCTGAATTAATCAAATCAATAAAAACAACTATCTTTAAAAATAAATGCTCAAGCTGTTTAATTCTTTAACTACTACATTGTAACAGCTGCAGGTATTTACATTAACTCAAACTTTCTGAATTTTTTTAATGTAATAAATTCATTAAACCAGTATCTTCTTCAACTAATAGCAAAAATTAACGTAAATAAATAGCCACTATTAAAATGGTAAGTACTTTTTGTAAAAAATACACTCTTTGGATTCTGTAAACAGGATATTAAAAAAAATGTTTTACAATGGCCATGAAAAATTAAAAACAATTTTATTTTTAAATTCTGTTAATTTTTTCCACTTTTTTTAGTAGTCTTTCAAGGCAACTACACTAAACTGAAGTTGTCATTTGAAAACCAGAAACCAATGCATTAGGGAAGATAACTAAAAAAGATGTAATGCAGTACTGAAAACGCTGATTATAGAAATTAAGTAAGAAAATCTATGAAAGTTTCAAGGTATTTCAATGGACAGGAAAAGTAAGTAAAGTAGGAAAATTACTAGTGTATAAAAGTATACTAGGTAAACAGAAAAGAAAAACCTGCAAAAAAGATGTTACTCAGCATCCCTTAGTCCTAATGAGAAGGAAAACATAAATTTATTTTAAATTAAAAGAAGCTTAAACACTTAAGAGATTGATTGGTAATACAATGAAAGCAATAAATAAGTATATTTTATATCCAAATGTGTAAACAAAAATCATAATCAATGAAATTTTAAACAATAAAGGAACAGAATCGACCCTATTAATGGTACATATCACAATCTATAAAATATAACAATAATTATCTGAACCCGATGAGTTCACATTCAATCAACACAACATTCTTTTTCTACACATTTCAATTCATGTTATATCACATTTTCTAGGTCATTGGGGTAGGTTCAATTATTACAACATAAAGCTGAATTGAATCTTGACAAGATTCACATACACCAAAATCTTATTTAGTAGATAAAAATGTATCAAACATTCATGTTGAATACAAGAGACTAACTTAAAGATTTACACATCAAAATTAATCTGGTTTTTTAAAAATAGGAGCAAAACAATGTTCAAAATTATACTTATCTACCTTTTTTAATTTTCCCAAGATCTATGAGAAAATCTTATAGATAAGATCAGTGAAATGTTCAATTTTAAAATGTAATGTTGAAAAATCAATACAGCTTAATGAAAAGTAGGTCAACAATATTAGCTGCCACACATTTAATAAACAGATGGACTACAAAATAAGGAATTCATACTAATAGCTTTTATTAGATTTAGAAAACCAAAATTTGTATGTGTAAACAAATAAATATTACTAGTGAAGTTAGGGAATCATGGGATAGGAGATAAGTATTCAATAACAAAATCATATTTGATTGATAGAAAACAGTATCATCCCCCCAATCAAAACTTTAGATAAAAATTTTACCTTATACGTTGTTGAAATTGAAGTCTGCAACTTTAATAACTCCAACTTAAACCTGATTTTCAAACCCAGACTTCAATAAGTGTGAAACTTAAACCTTTTGACCCTAAATCATACATTATTTTGGTTACTAAGTAAAATTAATGCTAGAAAACCGCTCTAAATAAAATATTAATGTTTTAATGACATTCGATACAACACCATTATATTGGTAATAATGATAATGATTTATATTAAAGTAGTGTTTGACTTTTATAATTTTGGCTTGTTCTTTCTACTTTTTGTATTAATTTTTTACAAGCTCAACATTCAGTGATAATCTTTATTAAAACTGGATATTAATAACATGCTTGCTGTGAGCTATATAAGTAGACAGATAAATGATAAAAAGTTTATTATTGACAAAGAAATGGTTCTCTACATTGCTGATAACTCACTAGAATATGAAGAAAATAATAAAAACTTATAAAGGCTAATCTAATAAATCTTGTTTTTGTTCATCTTCTTATAATTCTGGATAAATCAAAGCCTGTAACCTCTAAGCATTTTTACAGCCGTCTCTTCAAAGGTCTTCTTTGCTCAAACGCTTCTTCTTCCTTGTGGTATGTACTAATGATTTGCATCGGTAGATTTTCATCAGTCATCAGATTCTTATCAGATCTATACCAGAAGACCATAGTTTTATTTATAAAAATTTCAAAACAATACTTTTTACAGATTATTATATACTTTTTACTTTTACAGATTATCCATTACATCCAGTAATCTTTGTATTGAATTTTCTAAGAGTTGTATGATAATCTGATCACCTGCAAAAAGTAGTGCTTTTAAAACTATTAGTCATGGACATACACCATAACAAATCATCAAATCATTTCTGCTCATTGTCTTACTGTTATAAACGTAGATGTTAAATAAAAAGCACAGGTAATAGGATAACTCTACAATAAAATCAATCAGTTCAGTCATTTTTTACACCACCATTTATTATTACTTTTTTTGTTTTTTAATACACACATTCTATTACTCTAACTAAATGTTATGAGTAACACCTATTTCTCATTATTTCCCACTACTTCTAAGTACAAGATTGAAAGTTTTTTCATAATCAAGAAATGCAATATGTGTCAACATTTAAATTCTCTTCTCTTTACACTCAGTTAAAAATCATAATTTAGTTGCAATTCATCACTTACAAACAACAGGTGATTAATTTAGTAGATTTGAATAAAAATAAGATCAATGACCATTACAATAAATGTACTGCATTAAAATTTCTAAAGAACAGATTTCAAACATCTATATGCAAGTTACAACTGACCTTTGTGTTTATTTAGGGAATCTACCGTTCCAACTTTTAACATTGATTAAGCATAATTATTTTACAAAAGTTACAGGAATCATTTCATAATTGCTTGTGTATAACACACAAGAAAATAATACAGTGTGACAGCATATAAAACATTACCAAGCAATTCAGTAAATTGAGAATTCTCTCCTATAGTGTTCATCTAAAAATTTTTTTTTACAACAGTCATAAAAAAAGTAACTTCAATTTATACTACAATTTATATCATTGTATTCTGATTGTTATTTACACTGTGATAAGAAAATTATGTACAACTAGAGAAATTTAAAATTGTCTGAAATTCACTGGCTGTTATTTCTAATAAAAAATTAAATCTAGCTCACTGATCATTAAATCACATGCAATTTTTGTTAATTACTTATTTATTTTTTTGTGACACAGAGAGAGAGAGGAGGGGGTGTTCCAAAAGTTGTAAGCAAAAATTTGGGGATTGATTCAAGATTACAAAATACATAAAAAATTCATAGTATCATACATCTGACCTCTGCAACTGAGACGAACAATCAATTCTTTTCATTTGGAAGATTCTGGGTTCACACCTCAGTTGGGATTTTCAGAACTAGAAAATTAATTTCTGATCCAAAAAAAAGCAACTACAGAACTGTATTTAGACATCATGCTGATGTCTAAATACAGTTCCTGTGTAGCTCCTACACAAATAAATAATTTAAATAAAGAGAATATTAACCTGTATTCACTAAGCTACTTTCACTTAAGTCTGAGGCATTACTATTCCAGTTCAAATGATTTTTTTTTATTATTTAAATCCTAACTTTAAGGGCTTTTAGAAATAAGATTCCAAAGCTAGACAAATAGCTTAATTCTAATAAGAACCTGTCATAAGTTATATACTAAAATTTTGAGTCAGACACAATAAACTTCTCCACAACATGCTTCTCATCAATGAAATCTTATGAAAAACTTGGGTTTCAATTTATTCAAATCAACAATTTTCTATTGCTAACGGCTTCATAGAAATTTTATCACTCAATCTCTCTGTATTTTGCATCCTTCTTGAGAAAAATCTACAGCATATTAAGCTTAGGTGAATTTTAACAAAGATTTTACACATAATGATAAAAATGACACATTTTAAGCAATACAAAAAATAAATGTTTCTCAATTCTAACCATAAGTTTCTCCTAAGTTATAAAAATAATAAGTAAAACTATAATAAGTATGTAATCCTATTAAATAATTTGTACTAATTTACAATACATTAAATATTTACCAGCTTAAAATTAATTTTAATCATCTGTTTTAAAGCTTTAAAACCCCATTCTCCTTTTTCACCTCCTTCAAGCTCCAAAACCTTTTGAAAAGATGCAAGAGCAGCTTTCGGATCATCTTCCTTAAGAGCTTTTGAATTATAATATTGATTTTCTAAATCAACATCTGGTTCAGAATTGCTATCTTCAGAATATTCCTGAAATGAAAACAAAACAATTTAAAAATACTGAAAAATACATATAGTGATACTTAAATTTAGGATTATTAGTTACCAAAAACTATTACTTAATAATTCTGAAAATAGTACTCATAAATTTTTCAGAAATTTTTACAAATTATACCATATAATGAAGTTTTTAAGAATAGGATTTAATTCCATTTCTCTTCGTGTAGAGAATATGTGACCTTCTGAGCAGTTAACTTAAGAAGTTTTCATTGGTGTGTGGAATGTGCATTATCAGTCTTGTCTATGTTATAAAAAATATAACTGATAATGTGCATTATCAGTCTTGTCTATGTTATTCACAAAATAAAACCGGAAATGTCAGAATAGAGAAATTTAAAGAATTTCAAACTAGGATTTATCACTTCAAATTTTCAAAAGTGTATGGTATGATTAACTTAAAGAAAAACTATAGAAAAGGTTAGCAGATTATTGTACAGGTTTGCTGTACACATTATGGCTGCTTTAGTTGAGTAATGGTGATAAGAAAAAGACAGTATGATTGTAAGAGAACAGAAAATGAATTTGATTTTCTTAATATAACTGAATTAAATAATCAAGCAACCTTCTGCGTCAGTGATATAGTTAACCACCTCATTTTAAGAGTACAGAATACACAAAACTTGGCACAGTATCCAAGATCATAAAAATTTTTTCTGTGGAATTATGAAGAGACATGGTATAACTCTTTACCTCAAGCAACTCTTGACAAACTATATAAACACAAAAAAAAAAGTGAGCAAGCTTTCAAGTATCTAGGAAGACACTTGTTAAGCGACAGAAGTGGTAGAAGTAATACTTCTGCCGAGTGAGAGAAGGCAATGATTTTCATAAGGCAGTGAATTAAAAATTTACTAATTTAAACTAAAAATAAACATAATATTACAAAACACTTACTCCTAATCCAAAAATCAGCTTTATATTTGTAAAAAAATATTACTACACCCACATTATACAATAAATTTTCAAATTAAGTGGTGAAGACATTGACTACCTAGAGTTAAGTATACAACAAAGCATTATTAGTATTAGCACTCAGCAAACAAAACAAACTCCACAACCTTTAAAATATAACTCCCTTTATTTAAATCTACTTTTTTCCATAAAAAAAATAACAAAACTGTTGAATAAATTAGGTCAGAAATATAAATGATTTATACAAATGAATAAATTGTATATAAAATGAATAGAAATGCATAATATTTTCTGTTAGGTTCCAATAAAAGCTTTCTTAAAAGTCAAAATATTTATTTATTTATTTATCTTATAGTTGGGTTTTTGACGAGTTTTATGACAATTTTGACACCATATTCAAAGAATTCATGAATAAAGGAAAAAAGTTAAACAAATATGTGTATCCAGCCAGCTAGCTATTGAGAAGATGTTGTGAATTCCTATTAACCAGAAGAGACATATTCATCCGATGTCACAACGTAATCAAACCAGAATATAAAATAATTTTATAATTCTAAATTATATTACTTTACCATGTTAGTGACACAGAGCTTATTTTTTGGGTATTCCAAATAAAAGCAACCAATGACTGCTGTTTGACCATTTAACTGCTGACCCCAAGCACATTTATTTTCAGTGAACGGTGGAGGCAGGCCAAACCCAAATATACTCATTGTATTTTTCATCATAATTAGCTAATACCAATTTTAAACAATGCACATAGTGGCAGTTTAAATTGCCCACCTAAATGTACTACCATCAGTGTTTTATAACATGATGCACTATAATTTGGTTATTTTCTACATCAAAGAAATAAGGAAGGTTTTTATCAGCTATTCACTACTTGTTTACTATGTGTAAACAGTAAAAATACATGTATTTTTTATTGTTTACAGTAAAAAGTAAAAAATACATATCTTCTATTAAATCATATTACAAGAACTGCAGTTATAAATCACAATACTACATTGTTTTTATTAGATTAAAATTCAGAATTAGAAAATAACAAAGCAAACTTTGTTTCTTTCTGACATCTGATAAAAATGCTAATGATTCAGAAAATGAATGCAGATGACCAATTACCACCTGCAAAACAATGAAACAGATTTGAGGGATATAAACCAAGTAATTAGAACCAGCTAAATGAATGATGAATACTTCTGAAATGTATTAAAATTTAAAGGATGCAATTTATCATAATCATTAAAACACTATATACTTTTAAGCTGCCATTTAAAAAAAAAATCAGCTAATGATGCCGTAGTGAACTCAAATAAAAAATCTTTATCTGGAAGCATGAATGTTTGGCACATCAAGATTTTAATTGTATGAAAAGTTTTCTGAATCAAAATATTATATGTGAAGATAAAAATGAAACCTTGATCTGCAAAGCCTGTGTGCAACGAAAACAACATTGTAACTCATTCAAAGGAAGTAATTATTCACAATCAGCTCAAGTTAGAAACATAATCCATGCTGATGGCTGTGGTACTATGGAAGTTGACTTGATAGATGGCTCTCCTTACATGTTTTTATTGAAAGATGGCTATTCGCATTATAGACAAGTGTATCTTTTAAAACAAAAGCATGAAGTTTATGCTAAGTTTGAACTTTTTGTAAAATTGTGTAAAAATCAAATAGGTTTGATAATTAAAATCATAAAAACAGATAAGGGAAAGGGTTTAGTAGTTAATCATAATATGAGAAAATTTCTGACTCTGCAAGGAGTAGATCAGACTACTGTACCTTACAATCCCGAATGGAATGGTCATGCTAAACAAGAAATGTGTACAATCATTGTGGCAGCTAGAATGATGATGACAGCAAAACATTTAAGTAATTTTGGGTAGAAGCAGCAAATACAGCTGTGTATCTGATTAATAGAACTGGGGCAAATACAGTTAAAGGTAAACCACCTTTTGAATCATGGAATAATAAGCAAAGTTTTGATTTAAAAAATAGAACCACCTTTTGGTACATAAGTGTGGGTGCACATATCAAATGAGAAAAGAAAGAAGCTTGATCTAAGAAAGTAGAAAGGGAATCTTTGTAGGTTATGGTGAAAGTACAAAAGAGACTGATAGTTTATTTTCCATATATGAATGCAGTAACATTAGACAGAGGATTATTTTGGTTTCATCTAAACCAAATAATTTCTTGTTTTTTGACTGTAATGTCAGCATGAAGAAAGAAGAACTTATACCTGAAGTTTAACACACTGAAAACATGAATAAAGATGTGATTACAGGTGAAAGTTTAAAAAGAAGTTCCTTGAACATGAACATACATAGTCTGATTGATAGAAGACAGCCTGCAATTAAATATAATGATTACGAGACTGTCTTTGTTAGTGTGACTGACACTGAAGAACCAACACAATATGAAGAAGCTAAACAATCAGTTTTTGCTAAGCAATGGCAGTACACGTGGAGGTTGAGTTGAAGTCAGTACCTGAAAATGATACACGAGATGTTATTGATAAGCCAGAAATAAGTGACATTATTGGCAGCAAATGAGTTTGCAGAATTAAACGAGATAATCAATGCAAAATAATTCAATTTAAATCTAGGTTAATTGACAGAGGGTTCATGCAGGAATGGTCAACATATGATGTTTATTATCCTGTTGCCAAATTAAATGCAGTTAGATTAATGTTAGCTGTTAGTGTAAATTTTGACTGGCCTGCGATGCAAATAGTTGTCTGTAGCGCCTTTTTTCATGGCAAACTGAAAGAAAATGTATTTATGTGTTTACCTGAGAACTGCAATTTACAAAATGATAAAGTGTGCAAACTTAAGAAAATAATTTATAGTTTAAAAAATTTTCCCAAATGCTGGTATGATGAATTGCATGAATTCAAGCTATCTCAAAATTTTGTAAGGTCAAATAATGATTATAGTTTGTATTTCAGATTATCTAATGTTTTAAAAATTTATGTACTAATTAATGCTGATGACTTAATCATCAAGGGCTAATTAAGCAAGAAATTAATGGTTTTAAGAATGAAATGATAAATTTGAAATAAAAGATTTGGGTCAAATTTCATATTATTTAGATATTACTGTAAAACAAAGTTAAAACTTTGAATCAAAATAATTATCTGGAAAATGTACTAATACATTTCAATATATTTGATTTCAATATAATTTGTCATTACAGTCATTTCAATATGTTACTCTCTACTCTATTCCAATAGATAATAACTTTGATTATAATTATTTGCTGACAAAAAAACCAGAAAATAAGTGTAGAAAATTATTAGGTTATATTATGGATGCAAAATAGGCAGAATTACTAATAAAAGTATTGTTAAGTATTAGTAGTCTAATACTAATACAAGTATTAGTACTCTAAAGCAGATACCAATGTTGTGATAGTAATGAATTATTAATATTTCTAAAAAGAGTATTATGTTATGTTAAAGGAACTCCTTATTTAAAATTAGTTTATGGTTAAAAGTTCTACTACTGATATCATCAAAGGATTTGTAGATGCTGAGTGGGGTGGTGACACCATTGACAGAAAGTCCACCAGTGGACATTGTTTTAAAATTTTTAAATGTACTGTGTCTTGGAGTTCAAAGAAACACAGTCTTGTGTTACTATGGCTTCCACTGAGACAGAATATGTAGTCCTCAGTCAATGTGTCAATGGGGCTTGTTGGTTTCAAAATATTTTAACTGAATTACGAGGATGAATCAAATTTAAATGGTAATTTTGCTATTCTACGCAACAAGCAGTTCCAAGCTGGATGGCAGAGTGGGGGTTAATGTTCAGTGTGTTAAGAGTGAGGGAACAAGTTTGGTTAGCTCCCTTGTCATCCTTCTTCATAACTAAACCAGGCCACAGATCACGATATTGACAAAGGATAAATTGGAAAAAATGCATTGGGAAACCCTTGAGCACCCTTCCTACAGTCCAGATTTATCCCCCTGTGACTATTTTTTGTTTGCATCCTTGAAAGAACACTTGGAAGAAAGCAATTCAAAAACAATGAAAATGTTGAGAAGCGTGTATGCAATTGGTTGACTCATACTCAAATTTTCATGAACAAGGAATATTCAAGTTTCCAAATCACGGGTAAAAGTGTGTAGATCATATAGAGAAATTATAAAGGTATGAATTGTTATATTATTAATCAATAAATTTATAAATAAAAAATTACCATTTATATTTGATTCACTCTCATAGATGTGATGGAAGAATCAACAGATTTAGACATACTTTATTTGAGGGCAATTTATCATATATACAAATTAGTAAATCTTGCAGGCACCCTAAATGATTGAAGAACATTAACATTAAGTGTCATTTTATTCAAGAGAAAATTAAGCAAGGTTTAATGAAAGTATGTTATGTACCATCAGATGTTCAAATGGTTGATATTTTCACAAAGCCTCTCGGTAAAGTTTCATTTGTAAGATTAAGAAAGATAATGTTAAATGGAAAGTAATAACTTATGTTTCTTTTTATTGACATTAAGTTCATTATGGTTTGGTTATGTTATGATAAGGTAATATAGTTATATTTGTTGTAAACATTTTGACTGAGGGAGGGTGTCGTGATCAAGATGTTGGTTCATATCAATCAATAGCAAGAGAGCACCAATAGTAACAGAAGTGCAAAAAATATAAAAATAAAGACGACAATGAAAAATGCTGTATATCTGAGTTCTTGTTTGAGTTATCAAAATTGCTTTTAAGAAGTAAATTGCTAGTCGTCAATCTATTTATTTAAAGCACTATGCAACAATATATATATATATACTTCTTTTTTTATATAAAATAAAATCAATTTATTTTAAAATCTAATAGTGCTGGTAATACAAAAACTAATTATTTTTTAACATATTTTTTAAAATATTTTTTTTAGATTTACTAAAACATGTTTCTTCTGCTAAAGATGTTACAAACAGATAACGTTTTAAATTCTTCAGCAATTGTCTATTATAAAAACAGTCCAAATTTTACAGTCTGTAGCACTTTATAAACTAATTTATTTTAATTACAATAATAAAAAAAATATTAATTAGAGCAAATGACTGTTGGAATACCAAAAAGTGGGTTGAGTTGACAGAAAACTTTAAGTTAGGAAAGAAAGTGACCAGTGCAGCAACCATGTACAAACAGTTTGTATTAGTTGAATTACCATGTAATGTATGTATCGATATTCATACACATCTTCCAAAATTAAGTTTGTCTATCATCGCAACCTTTCTTGAGTTGCGAAGAGTTGGTAAGCGTCATTTACCTTACATGAACATTATGCATTATCAAAATAAAACCTAGAATATAAAATTACATCAATTATGAAACATGGAGTGTTATTTGTTTTTTTAATGCTCAAAAAGTGAGACCTGTTAATATTTACTACTGATTACAGCAGACGTACGGCAATATAATGAAACAAAACATATGAGAATGTGGTGAGAATGGGCAAACAAATGTCTGTCACTTGTTGCATAAGACTTGAAGCGTGCAGTGGATAACAAAATCTTGAAAATTGTACAGATAACTATCAAAAAGTTACACGTTTTCCCCCTAAACTATTCTTGCTCAATCCCTGGTGAAATTCTCTTGCAACAACTAGGCTACAACAAAATTTGCAAGTGATGGATTCCAAGGCAGCTGAAAAACTTATATAAAATCAGAAGTATGGGCCCAGCACTCAGATTTATGAACCAATCTAATGTAAAAGAAGATTTTCTTTACCAGTTCTTGCTAATAACAATTGCTGGATTTCTTATTTCTTCACAGAGAGAAGCATTAGTCACTCAAATACCATCATTCCAACAATTCTAAAAAAAAACCCCATCAGAATTCAAACAAGCTTTTCAAATCACAAACTCATGGCAGTGATTATCTGCAACAGTAAAGCTGTTTTTATAATGGACTTAATGCCAAAGGACAACGTAATAATTTCTAACCAACTAAAATCAGGCTCTATTCTTCTTCACAGTAATGTCCGGACCCATACTACAGTTGCAGTCCAAGCTTTGTCAAGTTGTTTGGGTGGAAAATGTTTTATTGCTCAGACCTTATATGTCAGACCTTGCTATGAGCAGTTTCACATTTCCCTAACTTAAAGAGTTCACAAATGGAAAATGTTTTAGAGATGATGACAAATTAGTTTCCAGTCAAAAATTAATTAAATGGACTAGTTATAGGAGACTTACAATGAGATTTTAAAGCTAGTAAGCAGGAATGATATATTCTTAAATGTAAGAGATGATTACGTGGAGAAATAGATTAAGGTATTTTAAAAAATAGATAAAATTGAATAAAACTTTTCCTTAGCTTTTTTAAAGTAAGCAGTTCTCAAACAGCAGATTTAATGCTCTTACCCCATTCCTTCTTTTAATTTTATTTTGGGTTTTATCCTTGCTGTTCCAAAATGTATTAAACACCAACCCTAAACACTTCACCCTCTCAAGCTTTTTCTCTTCCAGTAAAACTTCTTTTCACTCGGTCAGTAAGAGATACTCCTTCACATGAGTTTCATGTTTACTCAAATTCCCTTCAGACCTATCATGTATACTTCAAATTTCTTATAATTTAACTTAAATCTTTACCTTCCACATAACAATTATCATCTGTAAAACATAACTGCTTATTTTATCTTCCCCCATTGTAATCTTCTACACTCTTGCCAACTCTTGAAAGCCACCCTACTCACCAAAAAGCATTAGGACACAACCCAAAAACCCTGCTGCAGAATTAGTTTCACTAAAGCCACATTTTTTTTACCTAAGTTCTTAATAGCAGCAGTCAAGACTGGGTCAAAATCTATATTTATTTGGTCCCAAAGTTACAGCCTAATAAGCACATCACTACATAATTTTTTCCAACTTATCTACCTTTGAGCTTTTAGTACTCTCAGTGACAGACTAAAAAGTAACAAAACATAAAAAATACTAGCTCACACACAAGTAAAGTTTTCTTCACTATTATCACATTAAAATGTACTGTAGTTGATTTTAAAAATTATCAATTTTTATCCTGGTGAAAGTGTTATGTTATAAAGACGTCAGCATTAGTTCTAAAATTACCATGTCCTCTTATAGAAACATGGGTAGAAAGTTTAAAAAATACCAATGTCCTCATACAACCAGACATCAAGGAAATGATAATAAAATAACTTCTATTAATTTTATATTAAATGATTAAAAAAAAAAGTATAAGTTTACACTGAACATTTTATAAAGTGCATATTTAGAATTAGATTGTTTTTCGTTATTTATTAATAGTTATATTTAGCATAATATGGATCAGCATTTTGGTACGTTGTTTATGGTGCATGCAAACTCTTCATAGGCATCAATCATCTTTGATATTGGATATGATTGGTTATGTGGAATTTTTACTGCAAAACATTTTATGAACAAATACTATAAAAATGAAGCATTTACAGTCTCCAATCAATGAAAACACTAACAAGCACTATTTGAGTGACATGTCAAAAGTACAGATTTCAAATGTGATACAAGAGGTGATCCAGATTATTGCAACAGTTTGGATTCTGAACAACCATCAACAAGTAGAAGAAGAGTAAACCAAAACATTCCTGATTTATTTGAAGACTAGTATGATACAATAATGACAACGACTCTTTGGTTGACAGCATCGTTCTCACACCTAGATGTGCGATTAAAAAATTATCTATCATAAAAGCACAATATTAATTTGACCACAATATGTTGGCAACTAAAATAGTATGATCAGCATTTTAAGTGTCATCATGAATTCAAATGCTTACTACCTGTTAGCTTTATGTTCTACATCAACTGCTCTAAAACTTGTCCTCTTATCAGTTCTCACAAAACAGAATCTACTTTATTTAACCCTTTCAGTCTTTACAGAAAGAATTGATGTTAAATGTAACATTAATTACAATACTACTGACATTATTATTATTATTAACATTACAATTATATTGAACTACTATCCTTTTGCTAATAATTTTAATTTCTGCAAAAATAATACATTAGTAAAATTTATTACCCAATATTAATACCCACAATCTGCAAATACACACAAAATTTATTATAAGAAATAACAAATCAAAACATACAAATTGCAATGCATAAATTACAAATTTTTCTTGTCAAGTAAAACATTTAGACATAACAAATGGATTGACCGTTTTAAATGACCTGACACAAGCAGTATGCATATATCAATAGCAAGCATTACAAAAAAAAAAAAATATATATATATATGTATATATATAGCAATTACCAATTACCCTTTACTAAATACAAGTTGACAGCTACAAAATAATAACTTACAGTAGATGCTACAGCATAGAATGTGATTCTGCTAGTCACACTTTTTGCTTTTCTTAATTTGTGATGGTGTATGGGATAAATTAGAGTGATAGTCTACTTTCCTGAACTCTTTTAATTTTAGCTTTATGCAAAATCAATGGTAAAACATAAATTAAATTAGTAAGCTCAGGATATAATAAATAAAGTGTACGATTTCATGAAAAAAGAAGCAAATAGATTTGTAAAATCCAAAAAAAAATACAATCAGATTTATTTCTGTTCAAAAGTAAGAATAAATACAGTAGCCATATGTAACATATCTCAAATTCAAGATAGAAAGGAAACATAAAAAAGATTTATTAAAAAAAATGACATCACAACTCAAAAGATTTCCTATTCTCTCGATACACCCAGAAAGTACACGGATCATGAAAAATCTATCAGAAGGCAAGATGATTTTGACCTGGTCAAAGCGAGAACTGTAACTCAATCTCATATATAAACTTACCAATCATAAAAATTGCAATTATGTTCAAAAGATCAATTAAGTTCTCAGGAAATGAAATCAAGTTAAAATGAATATTAAAACAATGAGGTTTTAAATAGAAAAAACTTGATAACAGGAAACTTCTTTTTGAGAAACACAACATAAAATTTAAATGAATAAAACACCAATAACACACAGATTGTATCTTGACGAAATACACATTTTGTCAAGTCGTACATCTAGTAAATCATGTAAAGGAGCTGAAGAGGTGAATTACAAAACCAAATTTTTTAAGGCAGTAGATTAATTATAATACACACATTTTATTTTTCTAAAGCCAATTATACATTCAATTAAACTTATTGTGATTCAATAATGAATGGGCATATCAAAATAAAAATAAGATTTAACAAGATAACTGTACATTTAACATACTTACAAAATTTGCCTAGATAAAGTAATAAATTCATATAGTACATTGTATGCAATTTAAATTTTAATTCCGAAATTTAATTTACTTGCTTATAAATATTTTATGTAATTTCTAATACTACTTCACTTGTAAAATTACCATAACATACAATTACTTCTACTGCATACAATTATTGTACAATGAACTAGCAGACCAATGTATACGGAAAATGATGAAACCGTACATTATGCTAAAAGGATAGAATGTCAGCTGGACCAGGCAAGATGGTTCATTAGCTCACCAGTAAGCTTTAAATTTTGTGACATCATCTACTTGTAATACTTCTAACGATCAGTAAAAATGGAATTTATCAACATTACAAAAGACCATTCTGTTATCCCCTGTAGTTTCTAGGCCATTTTACTTATTTTCATACATTAGATACTAGCAATCTACTGAAACTAGGTGGTCAGAACTATGATCTGTATACAAGATTTAATATCCTGATTGAACATTTTCACTGAAAGTTTTGAACAAAACTTTCAGTGGATGAAAGTATAACCGTCACTTAATAGCATAAGCATTCATAAAAGTACAATTGCCACTAAAAAGCATAAGCCTTAAGTACAAATAAAAACCACTATTACATGGGGGGGGGGGGGGTGTGGAGGTTAAACTGTAGATGATATATGACACAGCAATATATTATATAAATTTTTTTGTATGTAGAAATGGCAACGAGGTTGAAAAGTCTGAAATTAGAAAATAAGATTTGGGATTTGTTACAGTTATTAGAAATGTGAATTAAAAAAAAAGTTATAAAAGTTTTACTGTTAATTTTTTCATTTCACTGTCAAAGTAGGTGTAAGGAAGGCAAATGGTATACTTCAGAACCCAACATAAAAAAAAAAAACAAAGGAGATCCCAAAAATAAAATTTGCAGTCTGAAAAAATCACAACAAAGCTTCATTAATAATGCACAAATGCATTATTCGTATTAGGATTCAGGAAGAAAAAAGTACACAATTAAACACAAGCTCTGCTTTTGTCTATGGAATTAAGCACTGATGAGTGTGCAGGTGTTGTTAAACATCACAAATAAAAGAAGCACATAATGGTGTAGGAAAATGTCTCAAGGTTTTCAACAAAAATTCTGAAATTACATGTGGCATACAAAGGGTTAAAACACGTTAGAAAGCAGACATGAAAACAATATTCACTGTTCATCTTCTCACTTAGTTCCAGCTTATTCTTACTGCTTCTTTGCAAAGTGTTGGCTTCCATTTAACATAATGTCATTCATGCAGAAACAAAAACTTCTGAATTTTCAAGATTAAAAGAATCATGTAATACATAATTATATGCAACAAAAAATAAGCCAATTTTGGATTTAGCATACACATTGCATCTTATAGCAAATTGCATAACAAAATTATTACATATTCTCATATCTGACATTGTCAGGGTGATTTTTTGCACCTATTACAGAAAAAAAAGATCTTTTAAAATCTAAATAGTTCTTTCAACAAAAATGTTTGTAATTGTAATTACCTAAAATTAAATTACATGATAAATATTATTGAAACAACTCTAAACTATAACTACGAAATAATATGCCTAAACCTGATCTACTCAATATTATATTTATTTGCAATGTTATTCAACAATCCAACATTACTCATCTCAAGAATGGGTATGGATAAAAAGAAAGAATTCATTTATCTGCAAGAATAATGAAAAATCAACATGAAGCTCTTATTCAGGACAGTAAGTCTACACAAAAAAAAAAAGATTAGAACATCTTAGCAAGTCCATATTAATCTATCAAAGCAATAATAATATGCATGATTTATGTAAAGTATTTTATACAGATCAGAATAAATCTCTATTTATTCATTTACTATGTAGAATAAGATAACAATCTAGAAGGAACTAAAAAACATTCAAGTTAATGTTGCAGGTTTGTTTAATTAGTACAATTATAGAACTCAAAAACAAAATAAAACTTTCAAAAATTGTAATAGAACAATTAATCAGATAAGGTCTTGTTAGGTATACAATTTATTGTGAAAACAAATACAGTACTATGATTTTTTGAAGAAACCTCAGGATTGGTCAATTGTTTTAAATTAGAAGCAAGAAAGTATAAATGAATAATAAATATTTAATGAAAAGCTTTGTTTCATCAAGACTTCAAATTGAAAAAATATAGTTTGATATTGTTGAAAGTGAAATCAATTTCATTCTCATAAGAATTTATCTTTCAGAATTAAAGCCACCTATGCAAAACATTTCACACCATGGACTACATAAATACTAATTACCAACAAACAGAAACTTAATTCTTTGTACAGTCAATAATGGTATATCTAAGTAAAATAATAACATTGTATTCAATAAATAAATTTTTTCATTCAAGAACTAGAATAGGTAAATTAAGTGACAAAATACTAAAACTTTCACCTTATGACACTAGTCACCGAAATATTATCTAACGAAACATAGGAATATCTATACACAATTTTTTTATATAATTTACATTTAATTTTACCAATATTTAATATTTAATATTTTCACAATATTCACCAAAAACACCCCAATCATAAAAATCAGGTTAAAAAAAAAATTGAGTAAAAATAAATGAAATGTCGTAAAACCGGTATAATTTTTTCTTTTCTACCTGCTAAACAAAAATAATTCACCACCCAATATTTAAACACAACCGATAACAGTTTAACCAAAACATCAACTGCAAAGATTCACCCACTCTACTGGCGTACACGAATGTGGAAATAAGCGCTCGAATAAATCACTGGAAATGAATTTTCATCTCTGTGAAATTAAGGTGTACAAAGAAAGGCCTCAGGAGAGTACAAACGTACGTAACACTATATTACAACGAGGAAACTGAAATTAGTAACGTACAACCTAGCCTTGCCTGACAAAAGTGAGTCATCTGAACCTTATTTTTCAGTGGCATATTTATATACAATTATGTAGAGACAAAAATTCATTGTATCTACAAAATTTCGTAACACTAAAGCAATGAAACTTGCAAATCCATTACCAAGCCATAATCTTCCTCTTCCTCACACATAAAATCGTCCTCTACATCCGACATTTTGGACCGGCAGATCAAAAATGCGCAAAAGACAATGCGCTATGTACACAATACACAGCCTTTCAAATCAACTCCATTAGATAAATACGTTTATGTTCCTTGATGACTTGGTGTTTTTTAAACACAAAAAAATTCCCTAACCATTAATTGTACGTTTACAGAAATATATTTTAAGCATTTTGCATAAGTCTACAAATATATATTTTTTTTGTGTAACTGGTGAATTTCTAATTATTTCAAAGAAAGCTGTTTAACAAACCTAAAAAATATTAAAAATAACAATAAGTCTCTAATTTCAAACATAAATAAAAATTCAAAAACTCGGTAGCTGGAAATTATATGTATATACTTTATTCACCATCATTGTATATAAAAAAGCTATATGAATTATGAACATATTTTTAAGATAAAAAGATTTACAGAGCTTTAAATCATTAAATTACAAAATACATTTAAAAAAATCAACTTTAGTTATAATTACAAAGTTAAATTTTTATTAAATCCCGGAATTCAGATTTGTCATGTTATCACGTATCGAATTATGGAAGCATTGGTGTCAGACAACGACAAACCGAAGAGTCTACTTTGTGTTATAGTTTTATGCATGGATTACTAAAATTGTCTGTTGTTTGACTCGCGTGAAACTTTTAACGTGTTTTAAAATAGTTAGAATTATCGTTTCAGTCACTGTTTGTTATTTTGAAATTTTTGTCGGTTAAAGTTCGGACTGTGATAGGCTAGTTATGGCAGCCTTACCGAGGAGGATTATCAAGGAAACTCAAAGGTTGTTGCAAGAACCAGTGCCTGGTATTAGTGCTGTGCCAGATGATTCTAATGCAAGATATTTCCACGTTATTGTAACAGGCCCAGAAGATTCCCCGTTCGAAGGTGGCTTATTTAAATTAGAACTTTTCCTTCCTGAAGATTATCCAATGTCTGCTCCAAAAGTTAGGTTTATCACTAAAATCTATCATCCAAATATTGACAGACTTGGACGAATATGTTTGGATATACTTAAAGATAAATGGAGCCCAGCGCTACAGATAAGAACAGTGTTGTTATCAATTCAGGCACTTTTAAGTGCTCCAAATCCTGATGATCCGTTAGCTAATGATGTTGCTGAACTTTGGAAAGTGAATGAAGTAGAAGCTATACGGAATGCTAAAGAATGGACTCGGAGATATGCTATGGACAATTGATTAAGTTTGGATGATTAACGTACTTGCTTCATTGGGATCCAGCCCTGTGTCTTAAAAACGATGTTGATGCTAAAGAACTAGCCTTTTAGGCCTATTCTGCTATTATTAAGTGAGAATTTTTAAAGTTAGATGATACAGTTAATGATAATTGGTACATATTGTAGATAAAAGAAGTTAACACATCTTTGGCTAAAGGTATAATTGTGAATGGCTGAAACTGTTAATTGTATTTCTTACACTGCATTTAAGTGAATATATATTGGCAATGCCTTGAACAGATGTTTCATGTGTATATATATATACCATCATTTTCTGCCTCTATCTGCATCTTTGGTTGCATAAAAGTGCTGGCCTGTGTTTTCTTCTAGTAGTACCTTAGTTAACGTGATTAAGTTCTACTTGCTGTTTATTTTGTTTATTTTTTAAAATTACTATCCCTTCATATTTATTTAATTGTAAACCTCCACTTTATCTGCACAGCCAATAATGAATCTACTAGACACAAGTTAAAATTATTCAATAGTGAATTGATAGCAATATGTACTAAAAAAGGAAATAACTTGTTTTGTTGTATTGATAACAATAACTTACTCTGGTCTTTCTTTAATCACTTTAACAACATTTTGGGTATATGGGTAAGTGTAGATAATGTTTTATTATGAAATACTCTTTAAAAATTGTGATGTAAGAAGTTGGAAAACATTAGATGAAATCATATTTGTATAAAAATTTATTTTTAAATTAAAATGAAAGATTCCTACTTTTCTGTTGTATAGTGTATTTAGTATTTAACATCTCTTCTTTTACTGAAGCATTTATGTAACTTATTTATAAAATATCCTTTAGTTTGTAAATGATAGAAAATGTCACTAACATTTTGAAATTTTATTTTTTTGTTAACCAATTTTTTGAAACTAAATGAATGTATTTTAAAACATACAGCATAATTTCATTGAAACAATATGGAAGGTCACTGAATATGCCTTAACTGTGTATATTTTCAAGGTATTGTAGTTTATTGTAAATGATGCTGTAATTTTAAATAAGCTATGTTTAAGTTTTGGTTTGCTAAAAGTTAAAATCTGATTTAATTACCCTCTATATATTTAGTTAAAGTATTTCCTCCAGGAGTAATGTAAAAAGTATTTGAGCTAAACTATTTCATTTAGAAATAATTGAAATTATACTTTGTGATGAAGTAAAAATTTTATTGAGGTTTTATTCTTATGTTTTTATAGTCAAGCTATAATTCTGATGATCACAGTGTATAGTTTCTGAATTTCATTATATTAGCTAAAATGTCTGATAAATTAGCTAGGATCAAGTGTTTTAATCTTTTTTTAAATAAAGCATACTATGGCTTGAGCAATATTTAACAGAATAAGAAAGTAATGAAATTTATTTAAAAAGTTGTGTAATATTTAAGAAACTAAACAATTTGCTCAATTACAGTTTAATACACCTGTGCTGAAGCACTATTGAGCTAAATAGGTTGCTTCTGTATCTAACTTTGGTATCAAAAGTAAACATACTTTTAAGTACTGATTTAACTTATAAAGATTTAAAATGTTAACACTTCTATCTTATCAAATGTAATTTTTTTTAATTATATTGAATGTGATATTCTAGTTTGTTGAATTTTTTTTATACCAGCTAGATCTTTATATCAAATAAATGTGCAGTGGTTGGTGTTACGGAAGTTGTCAAGAAAGAATATCTAATATAGTGTCCCTTAATTAATTTTTTTGCTGCTACATTACATATATATATGTGTGTGTGTGCGCGCGTGTAAATTTAATAAAATAATTACATTATATACTATGTTTTTCTCTTTTTTTTAATATATCTGACTTATTGAGCAGGTCAGATAATGTTTGTTACTTTGTTGTAGCAAATGTTTTATTGAAGTGCTGATAATTTCTGCAATTTAATATAAAATACCTATTTTATTTTACTCATGCTTATTTGCTAAATTAAAAACTATGTAATCAGTGATGTTTTAAAACCGATCTGATTTTTAGTGCCATCAGTTATACCATATCTTCAGATATAACATACATTTAAGTATGTTCATGTATTTTAAAAATTCAATCCATTGTGTTTCTTTATTAAACCTCTACAGATGTTACATGAATATGTGTATCCTTAGTATTTAGCTATGTTTTAACTAATTTATGTTAATGTTATTCAGAAGAGCAAAGAAATACTTAACTTATAATCATCCAAAAAAAAATTTAACAAATTTGGAGTATTCATTTAAATTTATAAAAGGTTCAATATAGTCTTTTTAATTTGAGATGAATGGGACCAGGTGTAGCTTGGATTTTGTGAAATTCAGTTAATAGAATTTCTTTGAAATAATAGTGATAGTATTTGAAAACTCCATTAAAATAGATTTTAGATAAAGCAAGATATACCTATATTTCAAGTTAATATTTTTTAACTTTACTTGAGTAAAGTAAAAAAGAGATGCTTCTTCACAGTTTTTGATAAATTTTTAACTTCTTTTTTTATAAAGGATAAATGCATTTCTTTGCATCTAGTTATTTATTTATACTCATTCATTTTAATCGTAACAAAACCTTTTTATTACAGTATCTCTTTAGAACAGGCCTCTGCCTGTTCTAGAGATACTGTATTTCCTCTTACTTCATGTAAAGTACTCAATTTGCCTCACTTTATGAATTACCTTTATGTTGCAATCTTTCTTGTGTATAGATTATTTCAATTAAAAAGAAACTACTACTAATTCTTCATTAACTCTCATTTCAAATTAATAAAAATTTGTCCACCTTGCCTTCTTGTTGATTCATAGTAAGCTGCTTATTTTGCAGAATCCTGTCATATATATATTGAACATAATAGGCATTGTGGGTATGGTAAAATAAATAAAAAAGAATTTGAATTTCAAATTATTGAACTGAAAATTATTCAATTTATTTGAAATGCATAAATATGAAAAATGTTTGAATAAAATATCAATTTATTCTCTGTTTGAAATAAGTGAGTATATTTTTATTAGAGTCTGTTGTACTTATTTATAAAGTATTTTTTAACATCTATTAGTAAGTATTAATTTCCAATTTTTTCAGAAATTCTGCATGAAGTTTTTTTTCATTTTATTTAGATGTATGATTATATGAAAAATATTATTGCTGATAATAATTGACTAATTAACAGTTATGATACCCTGTTTAAAAGTTACCAACCAGTTTTCATCTTAAAAATCAAGTATTTTTAATTTCATTAAGCAGTTATTGGTTTAAAAATTCATGTTCGTTATTTATAGTATGATTCTTCTGCAGATGTAGCAGGTCTAGGTTTACATTAGTTCATATTGACAGTAGTGAAGTTGTTACTTAGGGGAAATGTAGTTAATTATACTTGAAAGGACTCAACATAATTTTTACTTGGCCTCTGTATCCCATAAGCATTTCTGTAAGTCTTATTTGGTGAAATCATTTTATCTGTTTGTAAATACTCTGTTGTGTAAATTTTATATACAAAAAAGTAATAATTCTTGAAATTGAACTATTCATCAGTTTATGTTGAATTTTACTAGTCTGATTTTATTAAATCAGTTGCTGATCATTAATTATTAAATGAAATCTGTAGATGATTTTGTTTTTTACAGTTCTGCCAAAAACAGAAGAAAATTGTCAGAGATTAGTTCTTTTACTGCTAAAGATTATAGGGGAGAGAATTATTTTAATTAACTGTGGCTGTTGCTTAGATTATTATAGAGTTTTATGTTATCCCATAGCCTATGTATTATGAAGTTATGCTAATGGTTCATTAATTATGTTAAATAAATTCAACCAAATAAAAATTTGTGTTATTGGCCAATACAAGAAAGCTTGATTTTTCCTTATTTTCTTTTAAAAACAAAATCTAGCAAATAATTATATTTTTATTTATAAAGATTTTTAAAAAGCTATATAATCAATTAGTTATTGTATCATTAATTTTTTTGTAGACTAAGGTATTTATTTCTAATCTGTTAAATTTATCAGTCAGTTTTTATCAGTTATGCTTTGTTTTGATAAAATCATTTTTTTCAGAGTAATAAGCTTTTATTTATGTTAAGTAAATGTTTAATAATTTTAAAAAATGAATTATCAAATTGTTTTTATGATGTAAAGATTTATTGAAAGTTTATAAATTTTTAAATAACATACTGCATTCTTCTGAAATCCTGATTGTAGGGATTAGATTAATCTTGATTAGAAAAAAATAATTTTAAAAAACCAATTAATATTACTATATCAAATAAAAAATTCTTAAGTTCTATTTTTATTTCATCAAGGTTCAGCTTATTTTAAATAAATTGTGATATTATTTATCTCAACTGGATGGGTCATATGTCATACTATTCCATGTGTTAAGCGATTTATATTTAATGAATTTAATACTATAAATGTATTTTAAGTGTAAGTAGTTAATTATTTGCTCTTCTATGATGTTGGTTAACTATTTGTTAATATTGTTAAATATAAATGAAATAAAAATGTTAAAGATTTAATTTACCTTTTTATTCTTCCATGTCATATTGTATTACATTTCTGTTTTATATAGAAATATTGTATTTGTTGTAAAGATACTACAACTTAGCAGAAATGGTTTCGTGTAAATTAAAGATATTTTGTCATTAGTTTTTGGTTTAGTTGTAACTACCTAAACGTTTCTGCTCTATACCAATCTTTTAATAGTAGAATATTCCTATATCCTACCTTTTCAATTTAGCTTCTTTATATATTACAATTTTTATCTTTCCTTTTCCTAATCTGTTAAATTTATCAGTCAGTTTTTATCAGTTATGCTTTGTTTTGATAAAATCATTTTTTTCAGAGTAATAAGCTTTTATTTATGTTAAGTAAATGTTTAATAATTTTAAAAAATGAATTATCAAATTGTTTTTATGATGTAAAGATTTATTGAAAGTTTATAAATTTTTAAATAACATACTGCATTCTTCTGAAATCCTGATTGTAGGGATTAGATTAATCTTGATTAGAAAAAAATAATTTTAAAAAACCAATTAATATTACTATATCAAATAAAAAATTCTTAAGTTCTATTTTTATTTCATCAAGGTTCAGCTTATTTTAAATAAATTGTGATATTATTTATCTCAACTGGATGGGTCATATGTCATACTATTCCATGTGTTAAGCGATTTATATTTAATGAATTTAATACTATAAATGTATTTTAAGTGTAAGTAGTTAATTATTTGCTCTTCTATGATGTTGGTTAACTATTTGTTAATATTGTTAAATATAAATGAAATAAAAATGTTAAAGATTTAATTTACCTTTTTATTCTTCCATGTCATATTGTATTACATTTCTGTTTTATATAGAAATATTGTATTTGTTGTAAAGATACTACAACTTAGCAGAAATGGTTTCGTGTAAATTAAAGATATTTTGTCATTAGTTTTTGGTTTAGTTGTAACTACCTAAACGTTTCTGCTCTATACCAATCTTTTAATAGTAGAATATTCCTATATCCTACCTTTTCAATTTAGCTTCTTTATATATTACAATTTTTATCTTTCCTTATAGTTTTTACCTTCTACACTTTGTACTAATACTAACCTAAACTACTGGATATATTCAAAGTAGGCCTGCTGATGTAAATTTTTCTTTTTATATAATTATATCACATTAAATTCTCTGTTAGCAGGATTTTTTTTTTCATTTAATGAATCCATCTAATTTTCAACATTCTGTTGTAATCGCATATCAAAAGCCTTATGTCTCTTTCTGTTTTCACTTTTATATAGCATTTTTTTCTGTTAAGTTTTTTTTCCATCTACATTTGGATCTTATCATTATCTGTTAACCAGTAAAAAATCATTTTACAATAGTAAAATAAATGTTCATTTATTTTGTAGTGTAATAATTAGATATTTGATTTTTTTATGACTTTTTAATTGCTAAATGAAGGAAATTTATGCTCACTGCTTATCTGTTAGTAAGCATTTTATAACTCGGCAAATATAACAAGCTAGAACTACTTCAACATACTAGCTTACTTCATTTAAATTTTTATAGCATTTAATAACCGTGAAAAAAATGTAATAATGTGTAAAAAACAGATTAGCAAACACAGCTTCCAAAAAAAAATGAATTCTGCTTACATAAAATATAAAGATCTGTTAGCCACCTACTACTGAAGATTGTTTTACACAACAAAATGTAACTTAAGAATCACGTCTAATTTAATAATTACAGAATCTTTTAATGAACATTTTATAAAACACAGATAGAGTATGATTTTTTTACACATTATTACATTTTTTCCTGTTTATTAAATGCTATACAAATTTAAATGAAGTAAACTAATTAATTTAGATTTTGTTTTGTTTAAATGAATATTGCAAAGAGATAAGATGTGGTTTGTTCAAGTAGTATTTTGTTTTTAAAAAGAGTTTCCAATTAATTAACACTGCTTAAAATAAAAAAATTATAAAAAGTAGAAATGTGGTATATAATATGAAGTTTCCTTGTTTTAAATATGTTTTTGAATTTACCTTTTGTATTTCAGGACATTGTATAAGTAATTATACTTTGATACAAAAACTTCTGATTTTTCCTTTATTTTTTTCACATTGCCATTATCAAAACTATAGAACATTACATGAAATATTGATTATCCAAGTAAGTATATTAAATTAATTAAAATGAATTAGGCTTTTTTTAAATGTATTTTTATTATACAATTGTGCGTAAAATATTTTCAACATCAATCGTTTTAAATTGTCAAAAATGTTAAAAAGTGCCTTTCACAGATTTTGAAAGTGAGATAACCTGTTTATGGAAGGAGATAGGCATCTTTTGCTCTGGAGCAGTAAGGAAACCTGCTGAGTATGAACAGTTTGTAAACATTATTAACAATCACCTATTTATTTATTTGTTGCTGCTTTATTATATACTGTAAACTGGCAATGCTACTCTCTGAATAGTGGTTACTGATAGTCGTGAAACCTTATAGTAGATGTTTAAACAGGTTTTTTCTCATCAATCTGACCAGGGTATTTATTGTTCCTTTGTAATAAGTTATATTGTTATCTTTTTCTCCTATTTATTCCTTATTAATTCAATTCTTGCTAATTTTTTTATAAATAAAAAGTTATAGAATTTTGTATATTAAATTTATTAGTTTTCAATTATCCATGGTTTATATGAATGTTGTAAGCCAGTTGCATCTAACATGCATTAATGATTCTAATGTACTCGATCTCATTTTCATGCAGATGAATCTTCTTAGTGATATAATTTTAATTAACAGTTGGTAAATTAAACCACTTAGTTTTAAAACTGTATCAATTACCCATGGTTTAAATGAATATTATAAGTCAGTTGCATATAACGTGCATCAAGGATTCTAATGTACTCAATCCCATTTTAATGCAGATGTACTTTCCCAGTGATATATACAAAAGATGTTGGTTATTATTGTGTTATGCTTCCAGTACCAGCCAGAAATGAACCCACCCTTATTACATTGAACCTAAATTTTAATCATATATTCAAAATCAAAACTCTCTTGTATCCTTACCATGGCTTGTAAAGAAATGTCTGTACTAAAAAAAAAGTGGTGGTGTTTTTTATCAAAATTATAAATTTTAAAATAGACTGAAATCCAAATTAATATTAATTCTTAGTGTCATAAGATGGATTGAGACCTACAGAGAGATCATTTGACGTTCAGTGTAGAAATGCTAAACATTTCTGTTATATTGGATTGATATTTTTTAAATTAAATAAATTATTAATCTTGGATAATCAACATTCCACTTTAAAAAATTTGAATATTAATTATTTACTGGTAACTAATTATACTGTTTAATTAGAGACAAGATTACTAAACTAATTATTGCATAGTATGGTCTTATTTTATGGTAATAATGTAATCATTAATGAAGAAGCATATTAAGTGTAAAAAAGCTGAGATTAGCCAGTAATAATATTGTATTCTAGTTAACAGTAATTATATGTATAATAAACTACAAATGTATTTTAATTAGTATTTTTTTTTTTTTTAAATATATTTGTCTAATGTAAAATTAATAAATGATTTTTCTTTTATTCTATGGTACTAAAATTTAGGTTACTTATTCACTGCAAGTAAGAATGTTATATACTGATAACGTGTAAATTAGGATTTGTAAAAAAATAATTTGTATAATACAAATAAGAATATTAATAGTGTTTATAAAATAATAATGTAAGCTTTTTACATTTTTTCTTTTCTCTTTTTATGTTCTATGTGTATTTATATAATTCGATAAATAAATATATATTTTGGGAACGGACTTAAATTTTCAATTTGGTGGTATAGTATGGATATATTAATTGACATTATGTTCACCAGTCCACCTTGGGATATATTCACAGTTTTGTAGATATACATATATAAATTGTTTATTGTAATTCCTCCACAACCTTAGTTATTATGCATATATATATATATATATATATATATATATATATATATGTTATATTTATTTATAAATAATTATTATTAAATTATAATATTATTATTTGTTTCCATAGTATTATAGCATGTGTGTTAACAATGATTTATTCATGAACTTCAAATTTAATTAAGACAAATGTTATTTGTCAGTGGTTTAGAAATAAACTAGCTGCCTATGGACAACTTTATTTAACCTTTATATATAATACTGTTTTTATGTTATCTATAATAATATAATAGTGTTAGTAATTCTATTTTCCTTATTTATTATAAGAAAAATATATTGTACTATATTCTGAAATAAGAGTTTTTCTTTTTTTACTTAGGTTATAATAATTTTATTATTATGTAAACTATTACTTAATTTTTTTATTTTATATATTTTATGATATTTGATTTTAAAGTACAGTTAAAAATATCTACATGTAATAAGTTTTCATAACATTTATTTGCTTTGTCTTCTCATTGTGGCATTAATGTGCAATTTTGTTACTCTTTTAAATATTGGTCTATATATATTATTTTGGGAATCGAGAATATTATTGTTATTATATGCCAGTGGTAATTTTTCTTTTGGTTCTAATTCATGATATTCCATCATTTGCTTCAAAGTGGTATTGCTTATAAAACAGATCCTTAAAATTAATTTTCAGTTTAAATATTAGGTGAACATTATGTACAGAACATGAATGTTTATTTAAATAGCATATATATAATATATATGTATATATATACTTTTACTATGTGGGCTCATGTTTCTGAATTTATCTGCTTTAAAGTGGGAAATCATTTTTTTTAACTTAAATGATCTGTTTTGTACACAAAATTGTATTTTAAAAAATGTGTTAAGAATTGTAAGAATATTTCCTTGTGTTTATGAGTATGTGAAATCGAAATTAGAATAAAGTTTTTGAATTGTCTGTATGCTTTTGTCCACATCATTTCTTTTTACCTTTGTAGCTGCTTTTAAAAATGTCACATTTATTTATTTGGAAATTTTTAAATTATCATCTGTTACTTTACTAAGGATGTGAACATTTTGGTAACCAAATCTTTGAGCCGGAAACAGTTAAAAATAATTTTGATCTATTATTGAAGAATATGTTGTTGCTAATATATTATACGTTTTGATAACATATATACGTACTGTACTATATTTCAATTGAAGGTAACAATTTAATATTTTTTCTGTAGCATTTCACAACCTAGGATGAAATTCAATTATTCTAATATTTATTGTTTACTATTATACTATTTTAACCCCAGGAATACTATAAACATATTTTAACAAGGAAAATTAGGTAGATGAAAAAGGTCAAGGTGAAAAAACAGCCTTTTTAGAAATTAAAGTACACTAATAAAAAAAGATCTTGTTAACCACTACACATGTAATCACACCACAGAGTAATAGTTCTGAATAACATTAATAAAGCTTATTTTTAAAAAAAATATTTTTCAACTTTTACAGAATTAACCTATATGGCAGAGTGGTAGCAATCTTGTGTTTCTCACACTTTTCACTAATCCTATAACATATTCCTTTGTACAAGCCTAGGTTTATGTACTGAATCAATCATCCAAACAAGAAAGGTTTTATTGAAATCTATATTGCATGTTACGTTTCATATAAAAATAAATTTAAAACAATGTAACCAATTTGTTTATAAAACTGTAAAATGTTGCCTTTAGGAAAAAAATATTTTTTTTTAAGGATGAACAAAAATATCAACGTTATGCATGGAATTACACTAATAAGATCTTTTTACATTACAACACCACTATAATTAGATGCATTACTTTGAATTTCGAATTCAATAGGAAGACCTGGCTTACATGTTAATATAATTAAATTGAATCTAACACACACTATACAATTCTGGGAATGGACAAGGGTTTTCATTACGAAAAACTATCTCTCGCCTAAACTTATAACTAGTTATGGCTTATATTTAAGTTGTTTTGTTACGATCATGTTAAGAACCTGAAGACCTCTTTGATTTACTTAGTATTATTTGATGGGGATGATTCTGCATGCAGACCTGTCTGAAGGACTCATTCTATTAGTATCTTACCCAGTGGTTGTAAAAAATAGCCCAATGTGACACTGAAGTGCTTATGTTGCAAACTGGGACCCTTGAATTTATCCAATACAATACATTAGGATATAGCAGTATATGAATTTCAAGTGTCTGTGCTACATGAAATATCTTTTGAATTAAGTCAACTTAAAGCGAAATTCTACAGTTAAATGATTACTATTGGACATTTCCCTCCATGGCATTATTAATTGTAAAAATATAACAATAGCACCACCACATAAACAGTGTTATGTTACACAGTTATGGCAACTTAAAAAGTTTTGTAAGGATTCTGTACAAAAATAATAGTAAGTGGTCTGATAATTCATTATTGTTTGTTTTTTCACAAATACACTGTAAAAAAATAACATTATGGTAACTCTTGTTATCATAATATGTTTGATCCAAGAAAAAGTAGTTTTCCCAAATTATGTAACTGCCCACCTTTTCAAGACTTATGCAGTATGTTAAGACAGCAGTTTAATAGGAATACACAGTAAAAGAATTCATCAAACCTTACATTTTATGACCAGAAGCTAAATTTTAAATACTACTTAGATTATCATCAATTTAAATTAATTATTGTACATAATCTTGTGGGCAAGTTATTTATTATAAAAAATAAGTTTATATAAATTATCCAAATTGTTTGTGTGGCACTGATTTACAATTATAGAAAAAAAACTCAAGATTGATTGGGTAAAGCTAATCTAATTCAAAGTTTGTTCAAATGCGATTTTTCTGGCAGGTTAAAATTTACAATCTTAATTTTTATCTTTTCAGCTAACCTAGTTATAATTAGTATATCATTTCCATTGAAAGAGAAATTACAGGCAGTTTGTGCATTTCCTCCATTCACATACCAGCAGCTGGAGTATGGAATGAATATCTACAAACTTAAAATCTTATATATGGTTTCATTCTGGGAATAATTCTTGTCGATTTTTTTATTGCTTACATATGCAAACATGATAAAATAACTTATTTTGATTAATACTTAAATGTTAATTTTTTTCTTATATTAAAAAATTCTTAATATGTGCTTATTTTTAGATAGTTTTGCATGCCAAAATCATATATGATAAATTGCAAATTATGAAATCACTGTATTTTCTGTGAAATTTCTACCATTATTTTTGCTAGAATATAATACTATTTACAATTTGAAATCGAACACCAAATAAATGCATTCATTGGTCAGAATGAAGAAATAATTTAATTTATTGATGAGTCTGAAGAAAATTTTATTTTCTAATATCAGTTACCAAAATATTTGACTGAAATTTTTAAAATAAGGCAATACTGTGTTCCTTTGGCTGAAAATGTTTAGTTATTATTTTAGTATATTAGTAACATTATATATGTAGTCCAAATTTGATCTACTTTGATCAACGGTTTTTCAAGTTATGAGAGACAAAACTGCTTACAAAGAATGTTGAATATCTCCCAACCTTAATTCCGGTGATTTAAAAACTGGAATTTTAAATAACTAATAAATATTTTCATTATTTTGTATCTTCATTGCCTAGCGTTCAATTTTCTATGATTGCTATAAAATGGCAAAAACTAGCCCAACTCCATTTTTTAATTTGGTCCAAAATTTAACGTCAATGCCTCACATAAAAATTTTTTGAACCAGTCCAAAGATATTAATCAAAAGGAAAGAAAGAAGATGCCTGCACTCTCCACTGTAATGCTCTTCTCAGATGTCGCAGTTCTTTCAGTTACAGTTATTAATATTTACAGCCAACAAACTGGAGAGTGAAGTAAGAAAGAGCAAGGCATGAAGTTGAATTCAGCCCAGCCTACACTGTCAGAAGAAGAATCCCCACAATCTAGATTCCCTATCCTTTAATTTTAAGAATAACTAGTCAGGCAACCGTCCACGGACACCTCTGTGAAGGGAATTACCCCTTCCCAAAATTAGGGCCCCATCAGGCAGATTCCTGCTTTACCAAAAGGCCTTCAGTGGATAGACTGAAGGAAATTCACGTTGGGAGAAAGATACAAATATCTTGCTAATCTCCCAAGGAATAACCTGAGTAAAAATACTTTCCACAAACACAATCTACAAGGGATTACAATGCATTCCTAAAGTCTCTCCATCTTAAAATCAAACTAAAAAAATTAATTTATGGCCGCCATTAAAATTGAATACCTGGCAGATAAATAGAAGGACTCAGCAGCAAGGGACTGATGTCCAGGATTTGCAGTAAATAGGAGTTTAAAACAAACTCCTGACATTCTTGTACTCTGTTCCATTTTATGGATATTCATTTGTGGCTTTGCAATATAAATTCCTGAGCTGCTACACATAAAGGTTTAGTGCAGGTATTTTTATTTATTTTTTAGCATTATATATATTAATGTTTAATTTCAAATATTTATTTAATAAGCATCTTATTGTGAAATAAAATGCTTTTTTCAGATGGTAAAATTGGTCTTCATCCTAAGAATAGCAAATTTTCCCTTAATACTGGCATATTTTAAAGTACATTAGCACCAAGAATTGAATAAATTTTAATCCTTTTTATTTTAAAAATGTTCATAATCTCTTAAGGTAAAGCTGTAAATTCATTTTTATTTATTGATGAAGCTATTTCTTCATGGAGTAGAATAATTAATTTAAGGATAAATGAGAGGTGGTCCACGAAAAGTCAACATGATAGAGCAGAATGAAATCTTCAACCAGTTTTCTGTGAATATGTATTGCCATCTAATTTATAACTGATATAACAGACCTTTTTTTTTCTTAAGTCATTTGTTTTACATATTCCAAACACTGCCTACCTACACAATTTTTCCCATCTACATGTCCATCCAATATCAAAGCAACTATTCCAGAATGGCTTACAATGTGGCCTATAAGTGTCCCACTTCTTTTAGCTCTATTTTACCAAATGCTTCTTTCTTCATCAATTTGTCGCAACACCTCTTCATTTGTCACTTTATCCACCCATCTGATTTTTAACATTCTCCT
This sequence comes from Lycorma delicatula, assembly GCF_047948215.1. Taxonomy (NCBI): domain Eukaryota; kingdom Metazoa; phylum Arthropoda; class Insecta; order Hemiptera; family Fulgoridae; genus Lycorma; species Lycorma delicatula. The sequence goes on from NC_134457.1 coordinate 18,210,413, forward strand.
ATAGCACCACATTTCAAAAGCTTCTAATCTTTTCTTCTCAGGTACTCCGATCGTCCAAGTTTCACTTGCATGTAAAGCTACGTTCCAAACATATACTTTCAAAAATGTTTTCCTGATGTTTAAATTAATTTTTGATGTAAACAAATTATATTTCTGACTGGAGGCTCGTTTCTCCTTTGCTATTCTGCATTTTATATCGCTCCTGCTTCATCCATCTTTATTAATTCTACTTCCTAAATAACAAAATTCTTCTACCTCCATAGCCTTTTCTGTTACTATTTTTACATTCAGTAGTACTTCATTATTTCTACTACATTTCATTACTTCCGATTTGTTCTTGTTTATTTTCATGCAGTAGTTCTTGTGTAGGACTTCATCCATGCCATTCATTGTTTTTTCTAAATCTTTTTTACTCTCAGTTAGAATTACTATATCATCAGCAAATTGTAGCATCTTTATATTTTCACCTTGCACTGTTACTCCAGATCTACACTGTTCTTTAACATCATTAACTGCTAGTTAATTCCGCCTGAGTCCATTCTGCTTATTTAAGAATTTCAATTTTTACATTCTCCCATCCTTCTATATTTTCTACCTTATTTTTTTTACTTAGACCTCTTGCAATGTCCTCCTCAAAAATATTTTTTTCCTCAATCCTCTCTAAATTCCACCAATTCATCCCAATACCTTTTCTTCAAGTTTTTAAACCCCAATCTATATTTAATTATTACTAAATTATGGTCACGAAGCAGGAGCAATATAAAATGCCGAATAGCACAAGCTAAACGAGCCTTCAGTAAGAAATATAATTTGTTTACATCAAAAATTAATTTAAATGTCAGGAAAAGATTTTTGAAAGCATGTTTGGAATGTCGCTTTATATGGAAGTGAAACTTGGACGATCGGAGTATCTGAGAAGAAAAGATTAGAAGCTTTTGAAATGCGGTGCTATAGGAGAATGTTAAAAATCAGATGGGTGGATAAAGTGACAAATGAAGAGGTATTGCGGCAAATAGATGAAGAAAGAAGCATTTGGAAAAATATAGTTAAAAGAAGAGACAGACTTATAGGCCACATACTAAGGCATCCTGGAATAGTCGCTTTAATATTAGAAGGACAGGTAGAAGGGAAAAATTGTGTAGGCAGGCCACGTTTGGAATATGTAAAGCAAATTGTTGGTGATGTAGGATGTAGAGGGTATACTGAAATGAAACGACTAGCACTAGATAGGGAATCTTGGAGAGCTGCATCAAACCAGTCAAATGACTGAAGACAAAAAAAAAATAATAAATGGTTACTATCAATGTCTGCTACTGGATCGAAGTGTTGATTTCTAAATCTTTTCTTAACTGTGATATAATCTATCTGATACCTTGCAGTATCACCTGGCTTTTTCCATGTGTATATTCTTCTATTACGATTTTTAAACTGGGTGTTGGCAATTACTAAATTATACTTCATACAAAACAATAAGTCAGTCCTCTTTCATTCCTTTTGGCCAGCCTGTATTCACCCACAATGTTTTCTGCCTTGCCTTTTCTGATGCTTGCTTTCCAATCTCCAACTATTATTAAATTGTCATTCTCTTTTATATGTTTAATTGATTCATCAGTTTCTTCATTTACACATTCTACCTCATCATCATCACCATGGGCACTTATAGGCATGTACACCTTAACAATTTTGTTGGCTTAGGTTTTGATTTTATCCTGATTACAATGATTCTATCGCTAAGTTTTTTGAAATGCTCTATTCTCTTCCCTACCTTCATGTTCATTACAAATCCTATTCCTGCCTGCCCTTTATTAGATGCTGAGTTAATTATTCTAAAATCACCTGACCAAAAGTCGTTTTCCTCTTCCCACCTAACCTCACTAATTCCTATTACATCTACATTTAACCTACCCATTTCCTTTTTTAAATTTACTAACTTACCAATCTTTTTTAGATTTCTAACATTCCATGCTTCGACTCATAGAATGTTATTTTTTTACCTTTTGGTGGCCCCTTCCTTAGTAGTCCCCATCCAGAGATCTGAACGGGGGACTAGTTTACCTCCTGAATATTTTACCAAGGAAGGCACCTCCATCTTTGTTAAATGAAAATGCAGAGAGTTACATTTTCTTGGAAAAAACACAGCTGTAGTTTTCTATTACTTTCAGCTGCACAGTACTCAGAAGATTGACTGATATTGATATGGCCATTTAAGTCCTCCTGAACTATGGCTTAACAACTACGGAAAGACCTGCTACCCTCTTTCAGCAATCATTCTTTAATCTGGCTCTCAACAGATACCTCTCTGATATGGTTGCACCTTTGGTCCTGCTACTCTGTATCACTGAGCACTCAAGCCCCTCACTTGGCAAGATCTATTATTACAGACTATTAGTTTTAATTATAGATAACCTAACAAAAAATTACACTAAAACTTCACTAAAAATTAAATTCTCTACAACTTAATTTTATTTTATTAACTTTTTTTAGTAATTTTATTGAACTAACAAAGATTTAACAAGTGTGTTTGTATGATGTTTTTTAAATAGTACTAGAAACCAAATTCAAGGACTCATTTTAAAATTATTCTAGTCAATAATGAAGTACATTCTTAATGCATTTAAAATTATAATTATATTCAACAAGTGGGTGGGCAATGCAGTAATATACCAATTCAGACAGAAGTATTTTTATCTTTCTCAGTCTGCTCTCTATTTCTCAAGTTGCATGAATCAATAGAACTCGAGCCTCTTTACAAACATATATGGGGATGTACTATTCTTATACGTATTTTCAGCTTTAAATATGCCATTTTTAAACTTCAATCCCCTTTGTCAGGCCTTCCATGTTTCAGTTGAAATTTTCTTAAAGACATATCCATTAATTTTTTATGAAGAACCCAAATAAGGTTTCACTGAAACTGAAACTTGGCATATATTCAAATATTTACCTCCATATTAATACAGTATTTATTGCCTTATTTTTAATTTTAAGCATCATAAATTAGGGGAAACCTTTTAGGAGCCAAAATTCTAAAACAAGCTATTCTCAAATCCATTTATATATGAAGATTTTTCTCTGAGTTTTTTTTACGAGTACATTTTTTCATGTTAAAAACATTTTACAGTGTTAGATGTGAAACATTGTTTTAATCTAATATTTCTACATTTATTCTCTTACAAAAAAAAGTAAAAAAAAGAAGATATTTATGACCCATTTTCTAGATACATGGAAGAATTTCTTCTGGAAACATTTCAAGATATTTGGAAAATAATCATGCTTTTAATTATGAATAAAAAAAACTTGACAGGTTATTATCATGCTTACCATTACAACAAAATCTTTATTGGAGTAGACAGAATTTCTTAAACAATTGTTTAAGGCATATTTGATTTACAATTTGTTTAATTGCAAATTTGAAACTGATGATTTTTTTACTCAGAATCATAATAAGACAAGTCGGTACTTAAATTGCGCGCCATTATGTTTTTGTAGGTTATAGTTCCTTGTTCTTCAATTCATCTGGTTCTTAATGTTGGAAAGTGATCACTCAGTTTTCGGTTGTTAAAGAAAAAATAAATTATAGTTACACCGTAATTCTTTAATAATTTGGTTTTAATCACGTTTTGGTGGTTGTTTTGAGCTGGTATTGTCGTTTTCGTGTTATTGTCGGTTGGGTTAATGGCTGGCCAGTTATCTACTTCGCCTTTTCGGCGGTGTTATTAAGCATCATTTAAGTACTTGTTAGAAAGTTTATTTTTTAGTGGTTTGTGGAATATCTTTAGCATGTGTAATAAAAATGTGTATAAAATGTTGCTTAAACGCAGCTGCAATAATAACGTATTTAACAAATTACTTTGCTGTAGACCACTAAGCTCATGTGCAATTCAAAATACTCGATTCGTTATGAATAAACTGGAAAACAAATTTCTGTATCATTTGCCTGTAGAAACTGTGCCATTATTATTTAAGAATAGTGTTAATTTGGCTAAGTGTGGTAGTGTTTCCAGTACGCCCTGTCATTATTATTGTACACAGAATAAACAACCTATGTTACCTAAACTAATGGAATTCCCTGAAATTTTTTGGCCTAGTATAATAAAATCTGTGAGAAATTGGATCCTATCTAATTTTATTATAATGAGATACCTCGATAAGGATTTTAATCTCCAGGATTTTATAACCGGCTCGAAAAAGGTAATTTAAATTAATCTTATTTTTTATTAAGAGGTAGCATATTTTTGCTTGTACCGTCTGGTTAGATGGTAGCAAAATCCGATTCAATAACTTTAACATTTTTTAATTTTTACAGACTGTGTGTTTTTACTGATACTCATCTTGTCAATCAATACATTGCTCATACAATAAAATAACTTTTAATTTTACTGAAGTCACCAGATATGTAGTTATAGTTTAATCATTTTTTTCTGTTGATTTTTTATGTACTGGCTATATTTTTTGAGTAAAAGTAAGTATTGACACCATTGATGCTGATATCTGATGACACATTCATTAATAGGATAGTAGTTAATGTCAAAGTTAAATGTTAGCAACTTTTTAGATGAAAATTGAATTAAAGAAATTAAGTATGTAGAAAACAGTTTAATTAAATGTAATAAGGTATTGGGGCTTGCAAGTAATAAAATACTATCATAAAATTGTTACAGTATTGAACCACGAGTGTAGAAAATATTCTAGGCACTTAGGACACGCCTGTTATTATTAAGTTATTATTGTTAATGCAGATTAATCAACATGCTCACAAAATTAACAACATTTTCAAGAAAAAAAATTATGAATTTATTTTCAAACCCTAAACAAAATACATATGAGTTTATATAGGAATCTGGGTGCACATTGATAAATGCAGCTTAATAATATGTACAGTTTTTTAATTACATTAACACTTATAGATAAAGAAAAGTACATACAGGTAGTAAAATCAATAGAATTAACATTTTTACAAATTACTTTTGTAAAAAAGTTACTTTACAAGAGTTTTTTTTACAAAAAACTCTTGTGTGTATCCATGTAGGAACTTAATGAATAAAAACAGTTACCCTCCCCCCACCCCCACAGCAATATGTACTTTTTATATGTAGCATATAAAATCCATTAACACTAGACAAATGTCTTATTTTTTTAAACAACTTAAACTTTGATTAAATATGAAATAAATAATATATTAAAAGTGGGTTTCCGTTCCACCTCAAGATAAGTTGCAATAAGAACTGTAATACCTACAAAATCCTTGATGTAGGAAGTGAACCCTACGGTCAGACCCAGTAATCAATTTTCCTGCTGGTCCATATGGACAGGAACGCAAATCACCAAATCCGTCCATAAATAAAACTTAAAATTTATAACCGCCACTAAATAACCCATGAAACATGTCCAATTATAGAATGATACAGCAGCAAGGGACATTGTCCAGGCTCTGCGATGTGTAGGGGGAAATATTGAAACTCCCGCCATTCTTGTGTTCCATTCCATTCTGAAGTGAACAGTATCTCAGACAGAATCATGTGAATGCATGTTTACATGAGTAGTTTTTTAAATTTATTTTTTAAACAATTATTTTTACTGATTTTATATTTTTTTAATATTCAGTTTTGAAAGGTAGTGATGTAACTCTTAAACTCTTGAAAGTAAATTTTATATTTACATAAACATGGTGGATGATTGAGTTTTTGAGCAGAATAGAAATTATATGTTAAATTCAGTTTTGACAATTTGTTTCAGGCAGTTGTAGTTGTCTCAGAATTCTTATCTCGAGGAGAAATAAATAATTTAGAGGGCTTAGTTAGTCCAGAGGTTATAATGGAAGTAAAGAAAAGCTTATCTACTTTCACCATGGCTCAGAGGCAGCAGTTGGCTGTAAAAGAAGATGATATTTATTTTTCTTTTCCTTATGAAATTGGTGTAATTTTTCCTGATGATAACGGTAAGTGTTAGTAATTGATGTGATTGTTTCTCAATGTCTAGTCTAATATTTTATATCATTATAAAACCTATAGCAGAGTTGGTTCACCACCTCACACTTGTGCACCTAATTAAGAACTTAGAGAACATGATCATAGCTGAAGAAGGAGTACGGTCAAGATGAGGAATATTTAATTCTAAACACTTAGTTACATTTTTTTGCCAATTTTCATATGCAAAACAGAATGATTTTTAGGGAAGATATGCTACTTTTATTTACATTTGTTGAAGATTTAGTTACTTGCAAAAGTACCACTTGCTATTTATTTCATATTGTCAATTTTTATGTTAACAAAAAGGGCCTTGTCTATCTAGTTGTGTATTTTGTAGTAGATTTTTGTATACTATCCATTATTAGTTTTTCACGTCAGAATGTATTGCATATTTATAAATTTTCTTAATAGTCCCTCAGCCTCTAATTTATGCTCATGCATATGTTATTAATTTGATTGTTGGTAACCCACATTGTTTTTAAAATTATTTAGTATATTTTTTTACTAAAAGGTATGTTAGTAGTGTAAGGGTAGGATATGTTAGTGAGTATATTTCATTTTGTATGGGATTTAGGAGTCTTTATTTATTTTGTTTTTCTGTGATGGTCAGGAATGGAAATTATTTAAAATGACATCTTAACTAGGCTTATCATACGTCCGGGATTAGCCTGGACAGTTGTGATTTTTTAGTGCTGTCTGGGGTTTGAGAATTTTATGATTGGGGAGGATATTTTTAATTTTAAACCTGTATGTTTGATATCATGTTTTTAAACATTCTCTTATGGCCGTGCATTTCTCATTCGATCTTTGAGCAAGTGCTGACATCAATTTTGATGGAGGCATGGCTACCAGTTTCGCCACAGCTTTTTACTTAGTCATTTAGCAACACAACAGGAGCAGTGTGTTTATATTGTTTTCTTGTGTGAAATAACTTGTTTTTGATAATTTTATCTCTATTCATTTTTTGTCTCATCATTTAGCAATGGGCAAAAGAAAATGTGTGTTAAATGTTAACCTGCAACAGGAATACAAATTTTTGAAATAACAGTGATCTGGAGTGTACTGCTAAAGAAAAGCTACATTTTCATACCACACTATTAGACACAAACTGTTTCAAAACATCAGCCTATACATCTAAACTGGTTAAAAAGTTATATGACCCAAAATTTTCATCTGCTAGAACCAAAACCAAGGCAATTATTGTTAAAGTTATTTCGTCATTTATATTTGGTAATGTGTTGCATTCTATGGAAAACTGTTCTTTGTTATTAAACTAACGATGGATAGCTCAACAGAAGTGAAGTAAAACTTATTCCGATTGTTGTAAGATTTTTCAGTCTGGAGGAGGGAATTCAAGTTAAGACTTTTAAATTTTGATGAAGTGTCAGGTGAAACTGCTCAAATTTTGACTCTGTATATTTTGCAGTGTGTGAAAAAATACAAACTTAAAGAAAAAGTTGGTTTGTTATACTGCTGAAAACACTTAAAAGTAATTTTGGTGGTGTGAAGAGAAAGTAAAATGAAAATGTGTTCAGAAAAGTTAAAAGTAATTTAGATAGACCTACTTTGGGATTAGGTTGTTGAGCTCACATCGTACACAATTCAGTACAAACAGCATGTGATTCTCTACCGCTGGACATAAAACTTATTGTTATAAGAATTTATAAATATTTTCACATATATACAGTAAGAGTAACGAAACTTATGTTCTGTGAATTTATGGAAACAGATTACAAAAAAGTATTATCTCATAGCAACACGTGATTCCTTAGCTTCTTACCTGCAATAGAAAGAATTCTTTCCATTTTTAATGGCCTAAAATCTTTTTATTTTGTGCCCAGAATTATTATTTGATTTTTTTTTAAATCTAGAAAGTGAACAGTTTTTGAAATTTTTATATGGTACTCTATAGTTATTTAATAATATAGTTCTGAAATTGGAAGCTAATTTTATCACGGCAACAGAAGCATTTCAGACATATTTTGAATTAATTTGTCAACTTCAGGAAAGAAAACTCCACAAATTTATACCATCTTCTGCCAAAGAATTGCTATGCATGCTAAAAGAAAATAATGATGTTCAGGAACAAAAGTCTTCAAGCGTAGATCATTTTTATAATTCTAGTATCCAATACTTAGAGTTGTGGAGAAACAGTTTTAATAAAGTTAAGTTTCAGTGGATAAATTTATGAACTGAAATTGCCTGGTCTAATTTAGAAGAGAGTGCACAAGTTGTTAATGAAATTATAAAAGATTCCTTAAATATTGATGATCTATTTGATGAACGTACATTGTTGAACCAGGTAATTCAAAACCAAAGGGTATGTTGTGGTTCAAGTTCTGAAAAAGTTCCAGATATTCTTGAAGAGAAATGGAAAGCAGTTTTTAAGGTGTTTCAAAAGACTGATATTTCATGTTGCAATACTTCTAAAATGGATGAGTTTGCGATGTCTTTGCCTGAGACATCTGTTCCAGTTGAGAGAATTTTTTCAATTATAGGGAACATTTGGTCTGTAAAAAGGGGTAGACTTTCATTATTTACTGTTAAATATCTACTAAATTTTAAAATTAATTCAGAACTTTCTTGTTGTCAATTTTATGATGTAATTAAAACAAAAAAACCATTATTGAAAAAAGTTATATCTAGTGAAAAATACAACTGAATAAATAAAGTTTAATGTTTCAGTAAACTGTTACGATTTTTATGTAATTTCAAAAATATGCCCTATGTTGGACCCAAAAAATATATGATAAGCCTAAGCTTAACCAAACGTAATAAAGACAGTTTAAACTCATATTATAGTGTTTTCAGTGATTAGTTTGGGTGTCCTCAGCTTGGTGTTAGGTGATATTAATGCTGGTTGTGTTCTTTTAGTTAAATAAAAATCTATTTAGAATGCAATTGAAAAGTATATTATAATTGGGTAATCGTTTACAATTAGGGACTTACTGTCAAGTTTTATGAAATTTTGAATATACTGTTATTTAGGACTTAAAACATTTAACAATTGAATTTTTTTGAGAAACATCTTTCACCTGAGTTATCACCCTTGTAAGTTACACAGTGTTGTCACCAAAAATTTCATATTTCAGCACCGTAAAAGTGTAATATAACATTATTTTCACAAAATAATTGGTTATTGTATATAATTATGGACTGAGCCTAACAATTGGCCCATTTGAGTTAATTAGATGAAGTTAATGAGTGCTAGTTATGTTTATCATATGAATTTCAGTAACTGGAATCATTAGTTACGTAACCTAAACTTACCTTTACCTTTACTTAACTAAACTCAGTTAAATTTCCCTTACTCTTTAAATAATGTATATTTCACTTGACCTACCTTACACTACAGCGTAATATAACTTAATTTAGTTTTAAACAAATCTAATCTCATTCTTAACTTAACGAACTTAACCAAATTATTTAGTCCGAAAATAATGTATGTTACACTTGTGCAGTGTAACATTTTAGGATAGTCTGGAAGCTTGCTTTTACAAACCGAAAATCCAGACCCTACAACAGAAGTTTCAAGTGCTTGCTTTGGTTTGGGGAGTTTCATTCAGTTATGAGTATTTAACGGTTTGTACAAACTTAGGGAATATTGGTCCTCCTACATCCAAGTCTTTTCATCCATGGGATATGACTTTAAGAGAGACAGGAAACTTGGTTTCATAGAATAGAATTTATCCAAAAGTTTCAATTAGTGACGAGAATGTGGATCTTGTGAACACTATGCATTCACTGCCAATCCTGGAAAGTTAATTATGAACACTAGTTATGCACTCCAAATCCCCTGTTCCATTGTTCATGACATTGTTCGTAAGCACCTCTGTTTATGAATGTACAAGTTACAACTCCTTCATCACATTAAACCAAATGACTTCTGCCTATGGTATCAGTGTGCTGCAGAGGTAATGCATTGTGTTGAAAACAATTCTAATTATCTTGATATATTATTGTTTAGTAATGAGGAAAATTTTTTATATGTGCAGGAAAGTTAACTGACAATTGTTGAATCTGGTATACTGAAAACCCTGATACAGTAATAAAAAATGAAAGAGACTTATCAAAAGTAAATGTCTGGTTAGAATTGCTCAAAAATGACTTTATTGATAGAGTTTTTTTCATGGAGCCCACTGTGATGGGGCACACATAGCTTGACATGCTTGAGAACTTTGCTGCTTCTCACATTCCTGCAAGCTTCAGTTTACAAGATTGTGTTCCACCACACTTTCATGTTCTTGACTAACACTTTTCACTTGTTGGATTGGACAAGGAGGTCCGACTGCATGGCCACCTAGTTATCCAGATATCAGTTGTTTGGACATTTTTACTTGGGGATTTATTAAAAGTTGTGAATACCAAAGAAAGGTTTGAGATTTGGAGAGCTGAAAATAGAATTGTTGAAGCTGTTAGACTAATAATGCTGCAGGTATTCCTAAACACTAAACAATAGTTGGATTATCATCTAGACATCTACTGAGCTATAGAAAGTGCACACATTGATCTTGGCTAACCTTAATTAAAACTTGTGAGTTGTGTTTATTAAAAAAAGTTATTAAACCATATGAACTGGTTCTCTTAATACAGTTATTGCTTTAGGATACTGTTTGCTTCAACACCTGTATATATTTATATCATGTAATGAAAAGATTGGGCGAAGGAATCGGGTTAATTTTTATCTTCTACTGGACAATGTGATAAGGAAAGTAAAGTTTTAAATTTAGTAGTAAGTTTGCATCCTGTTTCTCTACTAATCTTTTACATAGTCTTAGCATCTCAGCCTTTTATCTTGAAGGTCCCAAATTTGAATCTTAGTCAAGTTTAGTGTTTTTTATACCATACCATCTGATATACCAATATCAAAGGTACCAAATTTCCATACTGTATTCTCATCCACAAGTTCAAGTTTGTCCGAAAACTTTATCTTCCAGTTAAAAAAAAAATTAATAAAAGCAATTAAATTCAGACATGTAAAAAAATACTTGCAGTAAGTTTTACTTGTTTTTACAGTTTTTAATCTAGTAATGATTTTATTTCTGTCAGAATATTTTTAATATCCGAAACTATTAATTGATATAATCCATTTATAATGAGTGCCGCAATTCGTGATTCTACCAAGTGTGAAGTACTAGGATTAATCTGATTTTTGATGGAAAAACAATTCTGTGGCTGAAATTTACAGGCAAATTTGTGACATTTACAGTTCGAATATTATGAGTGACTAAAGTTAGACATTGGTGCTGTTGATTTCAAGAAGGGTGAATGAATGTTTGTGATAAAGATCTTAGCAGCTGGCTGGCCATCAGTGATAACAGATGATTTGATTGAAAAGTTAGAGTTAAAGGAAAATTAGAGAAAACTGGTGCTTTACCGTGTCACAATTTAATTATCATTGATGTTTAACGATCTTAGGTTTATGAAGTTTTGACGGAAAAATTGGGTTATTAAAAATTATGTATGTGCCAGATGGGTGCCAAAAATGTTAACCAACATACACCCACTCACAATGAAAAACATTTTGCTGCAGAACTTGAATTTTGCAATATTATAGATGAAGCAGATGAATTGTTTGATTACATTGTTACCAGAGGTAAAACCAAGATTTCTTATTTGAATGTCGAGACAAAGCAGGCATTCATCTGGAGTGAAGAAGTTCAGGCAAGAATGTTCATTAAACAAGTTTATGGCTGTGGTTTTTTGGGACTAAAAGATCTTACTTGTTGAATTTAGTAATCATGAAACTATTGTGAATGCCAATACATATTGCAAAACATTAAAAGAGCTAAAAAAACAAACAAATTGGATGCTATCCTGTAGGATTTTGTTTTTGCATGACAACTTCCAGCCACACATGGCAAATCATTCACTAAGGCAATTAGAAGACTTTTGTTGGAAAATTTTCTATCATCCATAGAAAATGACCTGACTTAGCTCTCGGTGATTATTTTATTTTTCTCCACTTTAAACAATGGTTTGCATCTCAAAGGTTTGATGGTGATGACAAATTGAAAAATGGCATTAATATGTAGTTTAAGCCACTGGAGCCAGAATTTCTTAAGAGGAAATAAGAAACTAGCGAAATGTTATAAAAATGTGTTGAAGTTGAAAGCAGCTATGTTGAGAAATAGTAAAAAAAAATAAATGTAATTTTTGTGCATATAAGTATTAGTTTGTTAATATTTTTCATTTTGTAAATATTTTTCAAATTTGTAAATTGTCAATTGTAGTAAAGATAATATTTTTGTGATTTGATTAGCAAATGCAAACTATATATTATTATGGAACATCTTTATTTGTAGTGATTTTAAGAAGTTAATTTAGTTTTTGAGGATAATTAAGCATGTCACACTGAAATTGGAACCAGTTTTTCATTGTCTACAGTGAATTTTACATTAGGGAAACTGAATATTAAGATAAAATTAATATATTTTTCGATTACAGCCTAAATGTATGCATTCTCAATAAAAAAAAGAAAAAAATTCTTACAATTAAATTTAGTGGGTTCTAACTGTAAAAGGTTTTTTTTTACTGAAAATTTCTTGTATCTTGTGCATGATTTAACAGATTTTATTTGCTAGATGGTTTGCTTAAATATTTTATTATGTTTTCTTTATGCATATTGTATGCCAAATTGTTACTAAAAATAGAACTTTATGATCTGAATGCTTATAATTAATGTTTACGGGTAAACTGAATAAATCAAGTGTAAAATAGTATTCATTTATTATTTCAAATATAACTTATTTTATTAATTTATTAAATTATTTTTTTTTTTTGTAGTCCATATCTTCTCTGTACATAAACTCTAGATAATAATATAATATAAAACTTATTCAGCCACTCCCCAAAGTGCAGAATTAAAAAACATTCTTACCTTATCTTTTTTCACATTAAAGCGCTTTCGGGCATAAGCCCATCTTCAGTAATGTTTGTGTGTAAAACTATTTTAAAATCTTGAATCTACTATTTAACTTTCACTATTCCATTTGCACCATTAAACTGTATGTGTCCATTTGAAGAATACAGGATTGAATGACTGCCTTTTTGTGCTAATAAACAAAATTTAATAGCTAATAAGCCATGTCTGGCTTTTTTTTTGCTAAGTGGTGCTAATAATTTTCAAGATGAATTATGTTTATATTCTAGTAGGGATTAGAATGCTTGGTTTCGTTCAGTAGGCATTTCAGTCTTCCGGTATAGGTGTTGCACAGGTAGGATGCTTCCATGTTGACCCTTCCCTATTAGGTAGTATTGAGGATATTGGATCAAGAAGTCCCAAGATTCTCTCACCTTGGAGGATGAAGAAGGTCTTCCATTGACCTTCTTAAATACCCTTCAGAGATGAGAGTACCCTTCTTAACCTTCAGATATGAGAGTATGAGGCAACAATTCATCCATGTAGTGCGAGTTCATTGTGCTCTTTAATTCCTCAGGAATGAAACTGAATTTAGTCAGATGGGAGCAACTTATTATTGATCAGTGATTTGAATCAGGCGTAAGTTAGAATATATGAGATATATATACTGTGGTAAAAATTACTTTCCTCCTCAGTGTTTGAGGAGCATCCTTAGAACAGGTATTGGAAGAACCTACTGTCCATCATTGTACTGCCTAAGAAAATGTCCAACTTAATTATAAATTGTTCAGCTACCATTGTAATGTTGACAAAGAATAGATCTTTTTCTTTCACAAATAATAAAATAAATGTATTTTTCCTACAGTTGTATATAATGTTTGAATTATTCGGCTGTAACCTGTATCATAATGAGGATCATTATGAAGCAGATTTTAATTATGATACAGGTGCTCAATCAATCAAAAGCCTACTCTTTTCTACCATTGACCGATCAGAAGCGGTATTGTTCAATGTATCAGCTGCTTTTATACTTTGATTTTAATCCAACTTGGTAGTTAGAAACAGGTTAATTAGAAAGTATACCAATAGGTAATTAATTAATTTTCTACATTTCACTGTTTATCCTTTTGTTAATTATCTATTTCTGAGGAAGAAATGCCATATTAAAGAAAAGGCAGAACTTATGACTGATAACCTATTGCCACAGAAATGTATTGTTAATGTATTTTTTGAAAAATTAAAAATATATTCTGTAAACAATCTATTCTTTCATTGATTTAAATCAATAGTCCCAGTACTTTCTTAGCCGTAGAAAAAATATGGTTTGCAACTCTCTATAATGAACCATTAATGCACTCTTGTAAAGTTTATGACACTCACCAAGGTTCTTGTCGTAACTTACTTTGCACTCATGCATCAGTAAATAATTCATGATTAATAAGAAATTATTTAATTTTCAGGTTAATATATGTCTCGCAATGTTTCATATATCACAATAGAACTTACTGAATAATGCCAGTAATGTGTGAATGACTCAGGTGAATGTAGTTGTTTTTGAACTGTGTTCACCACATTTTTTTTTAGACTAAAAAAAGTATAAATTATTAATAAATAATTAATTATAATTTTGAGAGAATTATAATTTAGAAGAAAAGAATTCTGAAAAGTACCTTGAGATCTAAGACAAAAATATAAATAATGGGGTAACAACAGATCCATAGAGTGTCGATAACCGATGAGAGTATATGTTTAATGTCAGTAATCAAGCCAATACTTCTGTAATTATATCCTTTTTTCTTTGCAGAAGAAGGAGGGAAGCAGCAGCGATTTGTTGAAATCACTATGTGTTACCATATATTACAAGGCTTGAGAGAAATGAAAGACCAAGGTGATAATATACCCCTAAATATTGGTGTAATGCCAGAGTTTAGAGAAAAAATATTTATCTGTAATTACAGATTTATCCGTGATTTTACTAAAGGAGTCGATGGAGATTGGACCATAAATGCTCTCAACCACTTTAGACCAGCTGATCAGATGGAATGATGTATCTTGTGTTTATTTGCATAATTGTTTGATTGTGTTGTTAAAGTTAAAGTAATATTCAGTCATTAAGTGTAAAAATAGTAGTTTTTAAAATGCATATTTTTCATACAATTTTTCATTGTTTTATTGTGTGGATACCATTAAATTAATGAAAATGCTTATTTTATAGAATGAATTGTTTTATACATTTGCCAAGTAATTATAAAATGAATCATTCATGACTGCATACTATTAGTTTTAATTAGAAAGTACTTTTAGTACTTTCAGTCATCAGAAAGAATCTCTGTCGATTTAGAACTTTTAAAAAGTAATTAAATTTAAAAATCTCTGAGGTCTAAACAGCATTCCATTTATACGTGATGTATTTAATAAACCTGTTTGGATTTTTTCCTCTACTGAATTTGGATCTCTCTCATAACATATCCTAAAACTTAAATATAAAAGAATCTGAAAGTAGCTAAAATGATATTAGCTATTACATAAAACTTGTTTTACTTCTTATGAAAATTAAATGGTGTTGTTTACAGCCATTTTTTAAAGGGTAACATTGCATATGGAGATGCATAAGGTAATCCACAGCTGATGATAAATAATTGACTTCTTTATTCTTGATTTAATAATAATTTATTTTCCAAACTAGGAATATACTTTATAAGACGAACAATAAAATATCGTTTACAATAAACAACATTTACAAATTATACATAGCTTATGAATTATATAAATACTTCTGTTGTCCTACAACAGTTTCCACCCGTTGCTTGTAATTAAACTACAACATGCTCACAAGAGTAATTACAGTTTTTTAATTTATAACTGTGATGTAGTAATTTATGATGAAATAATAATTTTTGTGATTTAATAATAGTTTGGAAAATTAGGTACTCCCTGGGGAAAGAATACTGTTTTAAGAGTTACCATCAATTTATGATTAAAACATTGAAGAATATTTAAGATGTATAAATGAAGGACAGAAGTGGCTGAGTAGAAATTTAACAATTACCAAAATTACAGAAATATTAAAGAAAGTGAAAATCTTTCAGTTTCTCATTAAAAGTCAAAATGTGATTCATGAAAGCCATAAGCTTTATGCTTCCCTAGCATAACTTGTCAGTTTTAGTCACAATTGAATCAAAAAGAACTCAACGTTTTCATACTGAATGAGCCAGGGCTCAAGAGAAATTCTGAATGAATTTAAACCTAGACTATCTTCCACACAATTAGGCAAAAAATTATAAATCTTTGGTGCCATATAAGTGAAAAATCTACGAAAACACTCCTTCCAGGGTCTAGGAAGTACTAAATTACCCTTTCTTCGCATCAGTTAGTCTATATTTAAGAATCTTATCTCCACTCCTAAGAAAGAAACGTAACTACCTTAAACAGGAATAAATGCCTCAAAGAGATCAAGTTCAAGATATAAAAAAAAACAGGAATGAATGTGTCCTAGCAGATATTTTACATATAAGGTGTTTCTGGCCTGTCACTATAGGTTGGATTAAAATAAATACTAATTATTAAAATACGCACCACCCGAACACTCAATTCTATATCTTAAACGAGATTCAAGCAAATAAAGTAAAGCCAAATAGCGTATTCTCAGAACAACATCGGGCAGAAATCCCAAAAATAATAAAACTTTCTCACATATTATAACTTCTCATTCTTTAGACTAAGAATATGTTTTTCCCATGAAAGATTGTAATCTATAGTTATCCCTAGATATTTCATTCTACGGAGTAGATCAATACTATCGCAACTACACTCAGCGATTCTAGAGCAATTGAGATTATGATATCTAACATGCAAATTACTACTTTTTTCACCCTTTAACTGGAAGATTATGTATTTGGATTTAGATACATTTAACGTAATTCCGTTTTTGGTTAACCACAACCTAATTTTAAATAAGTCCTCTTCAATAGATTTCAAAACCTTGTCAACGCTTTTTTTTCCATAAAAAAGGGCAGTAGTATCATCTGCATATAAGGTCAAATAACCTTAAAATTTGCCAGAACAGAAGTTGTTCTGTTCTGGCAAATCAAAATAAATAAATGTTGGGTTTTAATGAATGATAGGATGATGTTGATTTGGAAGTAGTGTGGACTGTGTAAGATAATGCTAGGGGTGGAACAATCCCTTGGACCGGTATGAGAATGAAGATTCTTGATATAGAAGATAAACTATATTTATAATAAGACTTACTGAACTACAAAACATAGTAAATGCATATAATGATACACTCGCTGATGGAGCGGAATGTGTTGCTTATGACAAATGCTAATCACGATTGACTTGCGGAGCCAAGGATGTTGCTCCCGACAAGTGTTAAACACAACTAATTGCTGATGGAGTGAAGATGATGTTGCTCCCGACAAATGCTATGCATGACTGACTTAATGACTGGCCACAACCAAACTTTATTACAAGTTCTCCCACCACTTCTCAATGTCCAACATGTCGCCAGCCAAAAAGTATATTTTTTAATATACTTTCTAATTATTAAACATGAAAAAGTAATAAACAACTAAAAAAATTATATCAAACAAATGAAAATAACATAATGCTTACCAAAACAATTATATTAAATACACCAAGTTATATAAACAAAATTAAAGTTCATGGTATTATTATTTATCATGTTTATTGGAGACTTGAAGTTTGCATAATTTCACAACAGGTCGCTTAAATGTTCGTTGCTCATTACAAAGTGTCACCACATGCACCAGGTTGTCTGCGCCAGTGTGAATCTGATCAACAATCACTAACTTCCAGCGTAGTGGTGGGAAGTTATTTCTTTAATGATGTTTACATCACCAATCTTGAGAAGATTAGCTTCTGCTACTGTCCATTTTTGATGTTGTTAAAGAGTGTTCAGGAAATCCACTGACAATTTCTTCCAGATCTGCTGGACATGCTGCCAACGATTCAACCTGTTAACAGCTATATCACATAGGTCTGCGTTAGGAATGGTAGTCAGAGGTTCACCTATGAGGAAGTGGCCAGGAGTAAGGTAGGATGTATCTAAAGGATTGTCAGATAATTTTGTCAAAGGTCTTGAATTTAGGCAAGCGTCAATTTGAGCTAATAGAGCAGCCATCTCTTCAAATGTTAAGCTGTTATTTCCAGCAACACATTTAAGGTGGTATTTCATAGATTTGACAGCCGCTTCCCAGATGTCTTCAAAATGTGAAGAATATGGTGGTATAAAAGTCCACTGGGAAGATTCCGATGACAATTTCTCAGATATTTCGATGCTCTTATCATTTAAAAATTTATATAGTTCATTTAGCTCATGATGTGCTCCCTTAAAATTTGCACCATTTTCACTATACAGATTCAGACTCTTTTCTCTTCATACCATAAAATGACAAAAGTGCAGCCATAAAGGCTTCTGTAGATAGGTCGCTTACTAATTCCAAATGAATTGCTCACGTTACTAAGCAGCTAATGGAGTTAAAAGCTATGTAAGTTTTAACCTTGGTTTTAGAATGATGTGTTCCAGTTTTGGGTACTTGCGTATTAATGCCACCGCAGCTACAGCTTTATTTAAAAACAAAGTAGTCAATCAGATTTTGGTGGAAAATGGGCCGATATAGAGTTTAACATAGATTCAAAACAGTTTCTGTTAATTTTAATAAATGGTTAATTATATTTATTTATTTTATAAATATAACTTAACCTACGCTCGCTTCACTCGCTAACCTTGACTAATTAACAGGAGTGTTTTGATTATTTAAATAATAAATAATTAGTAAATTTATTAAATAAATACTCAAAATATTACGGTGTTAATTAGTCAAGGTTAGAGAGCATAGGTTAAGTTTGGTTAAATTATATTTATAAAATAAATAACCATTTATTAAAATTAATAAAGAGGCTGTTCATTTAACACTGAAATCCGATTGACTACTTTGTTTTTAAATAAAGCTATAGCTGCGGTGGCGTTAATACGTAAGTACCATTGATATACACAGGGCCTGCATGATTAATCCTGTGTTAATAAACGCATGAGCAGGATGCACCCGATATGATAACTAGTTTTCCATCAATTGAGAATGAGTTACAGAATTTAGTTTAAAACAGGTCACACATTTGTGAAGAACAGTTCTAATCAGGCGTTGTATACCTGGGATCCAGTATTTTTCCCATAAAGACGAAATTAATAACTGCAGACCGGCATGCAGAAGACGATGTTCATATTCAATGATGAGACACGATAAGTGAAGGGTTGTTGATATAATGATTGATGTTTTGATTCAAAAGGTAATTCTGAATTTTGTAGGCGTCCCCCTACTCGGAATATTCCTTGATTGTTCAGAAATGGATGATTTAGTTGGTAATGTTTCTCCCATCTTCCAGGGCTATAATTTCTTGAGGGTAGCTGGATTTCTGGCATATTTTGAACAAACTCAAAGAGCAGCATCTAACTCTGAGGAAGCTCACAGTTGTTCGACAATAATTAACAAACCTTATAAATAGGCAATGGTTCTCTGCAGATGCAGTAATTTAGAAAAAAATTAGAAATTAAGTCAGGCTCCCTTTCAGTAGAAACTAAGCGACTCTTTTCTTTCCGCTCAGGAACTGTTTTAAGTTCCGGTGTTTTAGATGAAATTCTGCAAAGATTTGTGTCTTGATCCGTTAAGTATTCGCTTAAAATCCGCCCTAGTTCAGCATTTTGTGAAACTGGATAGCGTCCTTGCAAGTTAATTGGTCCATATGTAAGATTTTTAGAAATAATTGAGCGCCAAATAACATATCTACCTTTTGGAGTCTGTTAAAAAACGGAACAGCTAGTTTAATATTAGCTGGAATATTCCAGTGTTGATACGCAAGTAGATACGCATCGCGGGTAAATCTGAAGTTATTTTTGATAAAAGATTACAAGTTATGCTCATCGAAAAGTCGGAGCGATTAGAAGCCATTTGCACTGACGCACAAAAAAAATCTGATGCAAGACTATCAAAAGATTCTAATGGAACTGGGTTTCTGGACTGCTTAAGTTTTAACTGCTGCGCGAGATCTTCAGCCATAAAATTCACTTGAGATCCCCTGTCCAATAGGGCACGATATAACTGAAAGTTTCCATAACAGTCGCGAATTATAATAGTGCTGTAGATAATAATATTTGTGGCTGGCTATTCTGGAAAGTATGACTACTAGCTTTTGATTGATATTGCTCGGCGATGCGCTTTGTTTTAAATGTCAGTTTTCAAAATAAAAATGATGGCGCGCGTTACATTTAGCACACGTTGTTGTAGGTTTACAATCCTTATGAATATGATTAGATGTTAAGCAGTTTATGCCGAAATTGTTACATTTTATTTGATTAAACCGCTCTTTGGGTTTTAAAGACATATAAGTCGGACATTTATAAATTACATGTTGATTCTTACAAATAACGCACAGTTGGTTCGTAAACATAAACCAGGCTTATTTTGTTATTTGTTATTCCTAGAAACGTTTGACACAGAAATGCGTAAATCCTTATTAAAACTACTAATTGTTCAGTTTGTCATTTTCTTTCCAAAAGCTTAATTAACTGATCTAGCTTAGGTATTTCCTTATCATTATAAGAGGATTTAAATTGAGTTCGTGTTGATACATCAACTCTGTCGGTAACGATTTGTAGTAACAGTATTTCATCTGTTGTTGGTCATTTTGCCGCTTGTGGAAGAGATAAAAGAGAATTTACATGCTTAGTTATAATTATTTTGTTATCTTAACGATTACAGATTAACTGGTAAGGTGTGGTAAAATTAGCATCTGTAATAGAAAGATTTTGAATCAGCTGTTTCGGCTTCTTTTCTGGAGAAGCAATAAGACAATGAAATCGCTATACATTAATCAGATTCTTTATTTAAAATAAGACTTTAATAGGTATCCTTGAAATGGTACCACGTGTATGAACTTGTATGACTCTTCGGACATTTATCTTGGAGGGAGTCTGCAAGGCTGTGATGGACGGATTTGATAGACATATCCCCCTCTTCCTGGCGAAGTGGGGATTGAGAAGGTGAAACAATTATTTCCAGTCGTAGAGACCGAATGGAGGAAGATTCCGATAGTGTATAACAACAATAGGTTCACTATTGATGAGCTAAAATCTGCGGTAACCACCTTACATCCCAACAAGTGTCCAGGGCCTGACTCGGTTCCAGGCAAAATTGTTAAAGGAAATAGTGTACAGACACCCTTGGACGCATTCAACGTGGCACTAAAAAATACATGCCTCCCAGACTGTTGGAAAGACACAAGATTATTCTTGATTCCAAAAACCAAAATCCAGGAGAAACTACATGCAGACCCATATGTCTGTTAAATACCACTGGGAGGTTATTCGAACGAATGATTGTCATCAGACTCAGGGCTGAACTTTAATCGAGAGGCGGATTGTCTCACAAACAATTCGATTTCTTCTAAGGAAGATCCACAATTGACGCTTTGCAGTACGTGATTAACTGGGCCAGAGAAAGGGCGGGTGGTTCTCGGCGTCGACGTTGGATACCATTGGTTTTTCTCCTAGACGTCAAAAATGCTTTCGGAAGCCTCCCCCTGGCCGGTTATCAATCAGGCCTAAGTGAAAAAAAAAAACTTTAGTCCATATCTCAGAAGTATTATAAATTCTTAACTTCATCACAGAACGATGCACGTCAGTACTGAAGAGGGAGACGTCCCAATAACGCAGAGGTTGTCCTTGGACTACATCATCAAAATACAGGCATGGCTGTCAGACAAATGGTTGATGTTAGTGCCCACTAAGACCGCAGCGACACAATCGTCCGAGTAGGTGATACGGACATTCGCGCAACCGACACGGTCAAATACTTAGGCGTATGGTTGCATAAAAACCGATTACATAATGTACACTTGAACAAGGTGACTGAACGTGCAGAAACTGTCATCGGGAAATTAAAAAGACTGATGAGTAATCACCGGGGACCAAGCCCCTCTAAGAGAAATCTGATACTGTCCATAGCCATGTCAATAATATACTATGCTGTTCTGGCTTGGGCGAAGGCTTTTGATAAAAAACGAAAACTTCAACGGGTCTCATCTTTACAGCGTAGGATGAATATAAGCATAATATTGGCTTATAAAACTGTTTCGCAGAATGCACTCGAGGTGATTGCAGGAGTTCCTACCGTACATCTTCAAGTCCTGATGTTGAAAAGGATACGACATGGTGTGCAGCGCAAAGAAGCCCAAAATCACATGTTGGAAGAATGGCAGACATACTGGCAAGCCTCAAATACTGGTTGTTGGACAAGAAGGATGATTCCACAAATTGACTTGTGGGTCTCCAGAAATCATGGGGAAGTGGGCTTCCATTTCTTTCATTTGTTGAGTGGGCATGGAGGGTTTGGAGCTTACTTCCACCGCTTTGGCAGAAGGCCCAAACCGGTTTGCAAATACTGTGAAGAAATAGGTACCGTGGAACACACAATATATTTCTGTCACCAGTAGGACGAACTAAGACGCACATGGGATATTCAAGGACTGACACCGGATAATACCATACAATGCATGTTAAAGGAACATCGTGAATGGAAGGCTGTAACCTTAAGTCACGATATTATAAAGACTAAAGGAACATCGTGAATGGAAGGCTGTAACCTTAGTCACGATATTATAAAGACTAAAGAATAAGACGCAAGATTATAACAGTACTAAGATGTTTGGGACTATTATAATAGTCGCAAACATCTTACAAACATGACGTTAATGTTTTATTGACAAACAAATTAATTTTATTCTTGACAACAGACTACGATGAACATAATAGTTTAATTTAAAAACGATCATCGATTTGAATTTAAATTAACATCTTTTAGAAAATCCCTGAATATGTAGTAACAGCTTCGAAAGCACTAGGATTTACACTTTTTAAATTGTTGGCAAGTGGAAATTTAATTTATAAAATACTTGTTTTTACTTATTTATTAACTTGCTCAGAGATATGAAACTTAATAATAATTAATATGTTAAATAAATATTGATTATAAATATAACAAGTTTAACCTAATAAAAAAAAGAAATGAAATAAAATAAAATCATTTATTTGAATTTTAAATATAATTTTCTAAATCTATAATGTTACTCTAAACATGTATTCATACATATGTGTATGTGCATACCTATGCACGTACATGGTCAATCTGTCCCAAGAAGTATGGTAATCGTGAAAACAAAATGAGTACGGTAAAAAAAGTTAAAAATCAATTTTTGAGTTAATTTTTAACTGAGATAACCATGAACTACTTTATAAATAGCATTGAAAAAATATTAACAAGTGATGGCACAACTCTCTGGAGTCCCTTGGCAGAGTTCAGTATGCTGCATCAGAGTCATTAGCACTCGGTGTGTTAAATAAAATTAAGACTTCTTCATATATATATATATAGTTGAGTAATATATTTGAAGTATTTTATGCATGTTTATTAAATAAGTTGTTTTCTTGGCCTCTCCATATCCAAAATATATAAGGCCGTCTTTACATTTACAGAAAACTCACAACACTAACATACTTATCTGTAAAAACATCTTACCAACCCAGACATTGCAAATAAGACAATATAGCTTTCTTACAGATTTTTATTTTCTACTGTATTTCTTATCAGCAAACAGCTACTGTGTGAACTGGAAGTCCTTTTACACTGTAATAAATTCAGCTTAATTAGGCTATACTGTTGCCAATTCTCACCACTGCTGGAAAAGGTATGTTAAGAATAATGGTGTGTTAATTTGTGGTGAAATGAACTTAGTCACAGTCAAATGTGGAGCAATGGCAGATATGAGTGTGTACATTGTCTAAGAGCATTTATTGGTTTGTGTATGGATCAATGAATGTCCACACACTGGTAAAATATTGGAGAACATTATGAATGACTTCTTTGTTCATTTTCACAATCACGGCAAACATCACTGAAAATGTGAGAAGGCTTTTACAATGGGAAGTGTTCTTGATGCGCCACGCAGTGGAGGCCAAGCTCTCGAGCTGCTGTGGAGGCATCAATTCAGTAATCGATGAAATCAACGCTTAAACATTCTGCAGAGTTAGGCATTCCAAGATCAACAATGTGAGGCTATATGCAGGACTTGAAAAGTTAAATGTTTTTGTCCAGCCACAGTTAGAATTTAGTGACAATGTCCTTGATCTACAAACGTATTTATGCTTACTAGTTATGGATTGAATGCTTACTAAGAGCAAATGATAAAAATAACATAATGTTTTCAAAGACAATGTGTGATTTATCAAAGCTATCATAATTGAAACTGTTTTTTTTTTTTTTGGTAGAAGGCAATCCTCACTTTTTTGAGGAAATTGAACACCATCATCTCATGTTATGATTTGGGCTGAGATGACAGCTGAACATTTCCTTGGTTTGTATTTTTTTGATGGTGCAATTAATCAACACAGTTATCTGAGAATGATCGATGAGTGGTCTCTTCCAGAATTAACAGCAGAAGGGATTGTTGAGAACATTACATTTTACCAAGATGCTGCTCCAGCGCAATTTGCTTTGTATGTCTGCAGATGCTGTCGAGATAATATACACCTTCGTGTAGTATCTTGGTTAGAGTAATTACTCTGTGTATTTACCACTGGTTCAAATAATAAAGTATAGACATTTATCGCTTAATAATTAGATATGATTCTTTAATATTTGAATGAATAATACAAGATTATGTATACATGCATATAAATGACTTTTAATGATATTATGTAATATTATATTTTGAATCACTGAGTCAATGAAGCCTTATGGAAGAAGGCTGGAATAATATACTGCCTGAATGTTGTGTGGAGCTGCTGAATCATCTGAAAAAAGCTGTGTTAACTGTATGGAGCCGAGTGTGAACATACTGCCCGCCAAAAAATAATGATGATAATAATGCTTGATTTGCATTCTATAATTAATTATATGATGTAGTTAATGAGTAAATAATAATACATGAATATAATGTATAATCTAAATTTGAATTACAAACATATAAATTAAATTGCAAATACTAATACAATGTTTATGAGTATGTCAGCAATCTTTTAATTTATGCAGGTCTAGACCTCTGCTCGCCATGACAAATCAAAATCTGACAGTTTGTAAAGAATTTGTTTGCGGTAGTGGTAGAACATCACTATAACTGATGTAGCTTTGTTCTTGGCTTAAATCTTCATAAGGATTACGTTTATTATTACTGTCAATATTATTATCGTTTGTATTAATTTTAAGATTGTGTTTTTAGTACACTCAGTTTACTTTGTTGTGAATTGAAGGTTTTTGTTGGCATCTGTAAAATAAAATTGTTCCTTTTCAGGGGTTATAAAGGATTCAGATACCGTTTATGTTTATGGTTCGACTGAGGAATATTCTCTTCAGATAACTTATGCAATCTATTTTGATAAATACTGTGATCTCGTTGCAACAGATGGTTAATATTATCATCGATATTTGAATGAAGTAGTTTATTCTTAGAATTTTGTTTATTATTATTATTGTAAAATTGTTTGATCAATACCTTAGGTTGTGGTTTCTCAGAAAAAAAAAAGTCTTTCGACATTCAACCCTTGCCTCATCTGGATTTGTTGATGCCCGGAATAGCATGAATCATGTTCTTTTAACTTTCCTTCGATTATTTTTTTCTTCGTTATATTGCCAACACATGATACGTATGATTGAACTCTACAAATTTTTCTCTGTGACTGATTCTTAGATAAACAATAAGTTATTAATTTCAGAGTTGCTACTTTCTAATTTAGAATCATTAAATTAGTACGTATGGATGAATGTATGGTGTTTCTAAGCACAAATCTTACATTGATTTTTTGAATAAAATTGATTAATGGAATAGTCTTTATGCAAGCAATTATTTTCCAAAAAGGCCTTACGATCATCAATGGGCAAGTTTAAAAATTCCTTCCAAAAATTCCAAGTAATGATTTGAATTACAGACTGAACATTGGTTATTGTAATTTTGAATAAAGACCGACATTTTTTCTTTTATATTGTTTATTATGATTTAAAGTAAAGAATTTGGTAAAAGCTTTAGTTGAATTATTGTAGCGATTTACTTTGACATTGTTTCCTATATTCACTTGTGTAATTGAAGTGACTACATTAACGTTTTCTAGAAGTTGTCTTCTTGTGTTGAGAAATTTTATAAAGTCTTTAAAGTTTGAAACCCTTTGATTTGACAATTTCTAATCCCATATTTTGAAAGTGTTATAATCCAATTTAGATGTTAGAAATTGGACTACGATAAATTCATATGTATTAAGAGGAAGTTACATTGCTTCAAGTGAATTTACATGTGAGGATATTTTGTTAATAAATTAGACAAAGTATTTACAGATTCAACTTTTATGGAATCTGAACTTATGATGCAATTAAATATTTGTTGTCAATCATACCTTAAATAATTGTAATAATTTATAATCATTTTATTTTCGATAATTATTGGCAGATCTTCAATGATGGCTAATGCTTTATCTTTTAACAAAGCTTGCAAATAAAGTAGTTTTTGTGAATTTATTAAATCAGTATTATTATGAATTAAGTCAATAAATATGTTATAAAAATGCTGCTCCTCTTAACACATCACCTCTAAATAGGTACATCATTACATTTATTAAATGTAATTGGCGTTCTTTAATACACAAGTCTTGTTTGACTTGTTCATGATCTAAAAATAAATCATCAAATTGCATCTGAGTGATGTTATATCTGTCTTGGAGATCAAGAAGATTCCTTAACTTAATTTGCAAGTCAATTCTACCACCTTGTGAGGGATCAAATTTATCAGTAAAGTTGTGAATTCTCATTATAGAGGCCTTTACTGACTCTCTTTGTCTTATTAGTTCTTCCAATTCCATAATGGTATTAAATAACTTAAATTAATAATTTTAATGTTAACAAAGTAAATTAAATGTAATAATAAATTAAGAAAGATGTTGTAGATCTAGATACTGCGAGTCCCTTTTTGCAGTAAATTGTTGAATAAGAAGATTCTTGAATGATGTTTCTGCAAATAGTAATTTTATCTGCAGTTCTGGTAGATTAAATGATGAATTTTCACAAATGTAGATTGTCCATGATTAAAGGTTTATAAAAATATAACCTAAATTATAAAAACACTCCAAGAAAATGGTCCTGGCTTTTAGATGCATGTAAGCAAATGGTGACAAATAAGTTACTAAAAATCTAATTCACAAAAAAAAAGTTAAACATTTGGCATGAAAAAGTAAGTTTTGCTTCTTACCAATATACCTCAAAATGAATGTGCATTTTTCATTATGTTGTCACATAGTGAAATTATTAGAATTATTGAAGGCTATGGAGTGATCTATTTTTTTTTAATTAAGCCTTAATCTAAAATAATTTTTACTGTAAAAAGCAATCTTTCTCAGCTACATTGGTCAACTTATGTAATTCAAAAATTTTTCAATTTTTTTTTAAATTTGCGAGCTCTTTCATCAGGGGGAGGAATTAGGGTAGGATAAATCTTAAAAAAAATAATTCCTAAAGGTAATAATAAATAAAAAAAAATAATTAAATTTAAAAAATATCTTTTGTTACCACAGATCATTGGAGCGAGACAAAAATTGTTAAATGGTTTAAAGCTGTAACAATGTAGAAAATATAGATGCAAAAAATTCTAATTAACTCTTTTTCTGAAGCAAGATATAGCTAAAAAAAAGAAAAATATAGTAATTTTTTGGGGGAGGGGATAAATATTAAGCAAACATTTTTGGTAATTTGTGATCTTGATAAAAAAAAATTTCAACTTAACAAACATTCCTAAATTGCTCCTGTAAAAAATTGAAATTTCATTTTGGCCAAAATACCTCCACCCCCTTTTCCAAATATTTAATACATTCTTTTCCCTTGAAGGTATTACCTGTCTTTGTAAGGTATTACCAACTTTGAAGAAAATCAGTCAACGGGGTCAGAGTTATAAGACATCATGCATACAAACATCAGTCTGACAAAAATAGATTTTTGGACTTGAGATGGAAAAAAATTTTTCATTGATTATTTAAATATTTATATTTTTTAAAGGTCTTCTTAGGCTCAATACTTAAAAAAAATACAATTTCTTTTAACTGATCTGTGTACTTTTTCATTATAGCTGTAGCCAATAAAGTAAACATCCAATTTTTTAATATTCCACTAAAGAATAACAAATTCTATTCCAATAATTTATCTTGCAAAAAAGGTGCTTCACGAGTATTTTGATAAATTTTAGTCAGAAGACTCGGTTGAAAAATGGAGCTGTTTGTTACAGAAGAAAATATGGATTCAGAAAGGGAAGGGGACAAGATGCGATTAGGCTATTAAGAATTATTAGAGAATAAATCAGATAAGATTTGCAAATGATATGACTTTTTAGGAGATGAAGTACAGCATCATTTTTAAAAGTATCTCAAAATTAGAATATGTTATGCCATGAAAACAGAAGTAATAAAGATAGTAGAAAAAGTTAATGAATGCCTACACAAAAGAAGAAAGAAATGAACAATTAAAATAGTGCAAGTACTTAGACACCTTATCAACTAAAAATAAGAATAGCAATGAGGTGTTTAATAGAAAGATAATTACAGTAAGACCGAGGTAAAACTTGAAGAAAGTGACTAGTGAAGTACTGTCTTTCCAATATGATTTTGTAGGGATGAATTCTATGAAACATTGGGAAAAAGACTGGAAACATTTGGAAAGTGGGCATGGCGGAGAATTGAAAATTAAATAGACAGATTGAATGAGAACCTTACTTGAACAATTCAGAGAGGAAGTTAGTCAATTTTTCTTCTATTAGTATGTTCACATGTCACAACATTTACAAACAAAAGAATCTTAACTTTTCAACATTCTGCTTAAAGAATAATAAATTCTATTCCAATAGTTTTATCTTAAAAAAGTATCTCATTACATATTTTGATGAATTTTAGTCAGAAGAATGAATTGAAATTTTGAGTAATTTATCAGCTGGGATATATGAGAGAAGAGAGTTGATAAAAAGGCATTGGAAGAATCAATACAAGGTACAAAAATAATAGATTACCAAAAGGAAATGAAATTTAGCAAGAGATTAAAGTTTAACTGGGGATAGATGAGAATAGATGATACATACTCTGATAAAGGATTAATTTACAGTGTGGAAAAATGTCTGAAATGTTATAGAATAAAGAAATATTAATGTGTTTCTATTACATTCTGTTTCCACCTGCTGCCAAGTTGATGCGAGTGTGTTAATTGATTATGAACAGCCACCTCTAAATTCACGCTCAAGATTCATAAATCTACATTTAAAACTCTTAACAAAGTTGCTGATCCTAGTGTGTATTAATTACTAACATCTCTACTTGACACTTCTACTTACTAGAATAACAGGTAGATACATATTTTTTATTGGATAAAAGACTGTGTAATGTACACTACACATTAAAAATGTTACAAAATACACAGTTTTCAGTTGTATGATTACAACATTTAGGATTCCTAATTAAATTTCACTTATTTTAGCGTGCTACACTGCAATTATATCCAATACTTATTTATATGTTGTAACTGCATAATTATTAAAACTGTATTGGAGTTTAACTTGTGTAAATTAACATAGATTTTTTAAAAATTGCATATTGATTTAATATATGACTCATAAACTAATACACAATTTTAATTATATTACAGTAATATAACCAATATTACTCCATGCATGGTTTATTTTAGTATTTTTAATATTCAGTTTAATTAAATATTTCAATCATGACTGAGCATGTGGGATTCCGCAAAAGTATTTTCATTATGATAAAATTAAGGTAAGACATGTCTTATATCAATCTTCTGCACCTCATAGTTTATATTAATAGAATTTCAAATATTCAGTACGTTTGGCAAGTCTCTGTGCAGTATGCTTTAGAATTATATGATTTATTCTGTTCTTTTGGTGTTAGATTGCTTGCCATGTGGGTTGGTTAAACTAAGATATCAGATATTGAGCTGTGATTGAACATGCTTTGTCTCATTAAATTTATCGGAATCAATAGTTGTGAAAAATGTAATGATTCTTTCGGTACAGGCACGCATTTTTTCTCGTTGAAATGTTTTTCATGAAAGTGAAATATACTGATTTTGTTAAACATAAGTTTTCTGAAAATGTTAAAATACTCCTGTTCCTCACTGCATGCAGTTTGAATTCTTATTGAAAAATTTTGGGCAACAGGCTCTGTTAAAGATCAATCGAAGTGAAAGACCACCTAAACTAAATGAACAGAAGCTAAGATGTACAGATATTTCAGATGCTATGTCTGAAAGTCCATCAAAATCAATTTTCATAAGTTAGTGCAGCAGCAAGACATTGGTCTTTCTACTGTGCATAAAGCTGTAAAAAAGAACTGAAATTTTCCCTGCAAAGTAATGTGTGTTCGAGAAGTGAAACCGTCAGATCATGCCAAAAGACTAAATTATTGTCAATAGATTAAATATTTTTATTGACCAAAATTATGTAGGTATCCTTGATTACGTTTTTTACAATTGAAATGTAGTTTCTTCAGGGAGGGTATATTAATTCACAGAATACACAACCGTGGTTGACAACTAACCATCATGAATTACATCCACAATATTTACACAAAAAAATTGGAGTATGGGTCGGTGTGAGTAGAATGCGCATTGTAGGTTTGGAAATACAGCTAATAATGGTTGTTATTATATAAAAAACTTCATTAGTTAGTTAACAGAAGTGGAAATCAATCACAGTTGGTTCCAACAAGATGGCGCCACAGCTAACAGGTTAACAACTTTTATATGAAATGTCTTTGGTAAACGAATCATTTCGAGGTGTTTGTGGCAAGCAAGATCACACCCGATCTGACTCCTCCAGATTACTTTTTATGGAGGGAAGCAAAACAAGTAATGTACTGCAATAGACCACACACGATTGACAGATTAAAAACTACGATAACAGGCATATGAACGAGACATTCCAGTACATCAGCTGGTTGAAGTGTTTGAAAACAAATTGAAACGTGTGCAGTGTTGTACTGATGTTGGAGGAGTTCATTTTCAACACCTTTTATAATTACTCCATTACCGTAATATCCATTTCTATAAAATAATCAAATTAAAAAAAATAATAATAATTAAAGTTTTGTTATTACACTTCCATAATTCCAGTGCACAGCAAATGTACTGCTGCATTTATATGTATAAATATATATATATATTTACTAAATTAATACTTTCATTAAAAAAGGGTTATTTCCTTACACCTAACATTATTTTTCAAATGTACATTCAAGATAATAAAATTCATTTTTAAATAAAAAAAAAACATTTTTTTTTATTTTCAAGAAAAAGTTTCATTTAAAAGATGTAAAGCACATATTATGTCTAAGACACACGGCATAAAAAAAAGGGAGATGTGTAAATGCATATCAGATATGTTGGAGTATAGCATGAAGCAACTGCATCTATGCTACGGTTAGAATATTTTGGAGATATTATTATTATTATTGCTGGTAAATGTATGTTTACCAGCAACAATACATAACATATAATTTCATATGAATACTTAGCAAGGAATATTAAAGAACCTAAAACAATAATTTAAATAGAGTAATTTATTCTGTTAAAGTCTTTTTTTTCTTTTTTTTAAACCAAAGACAATGTTTTACAATTCCAACAAAGTCCAAATCTAATTCACAGTTGTCAACCATAATCAGTTCATTGTTTTTACTTGTTTTGCGATTTAGTTGCACTACTAAATATATATCACTCTGAAAAAGATTTTCATTACTTTAAATTTAGCAAAGACATGATGAGTATATTATTTACTACTTTTTATCATAAACTATTTTATACAATGTCCCAATACCAAAATGATTACATTTTTGTATTTTTAATATACAAACCTCAACTGTTAAAACTTTATATACAAGGGTGGTTTGATAAATAACATCTGGGGCATAAATGGCAGTATATTCTTTGTCAACTATTGTCCTTCATTTTTTAAATTATCAAATCCTACATATTCAATATGTAATTTAGTTTATTTGACAATTTGCAAAGAAGATGCTTCAAAATTTTAGTACAAAGTAGAAAAAGGGAGTTTGTGCTGTAATAAAATTCTACTTTTTGAGATGGATAATGGCTACCCATGAAAAAAAAAGAAACTTAGTTCTTGGCGAGTTTATACTATCATTTAAAACCATTCACAAAATGATTACATCATTTAAACATAGTCAAATGAACTGTGAAGATGAACATTGGAATGAACAGCCAAATAAGATGACAACCAGATAATTATTACAGAAATAGGTAAAACTGTTTGAACAGACAGCAAAATTGAAGTCAGAGAAATAAATAAGACAGTCAGCATCCCCACTGAATGTATGCAAAACATCCTGCATGAACATTTGAATTCATGAGGGATGAACATTCATGCATGACGCATGCTATTTGCTCATATTCAACCAAAAATTATTTAAAACATTCTCATTCAAAGTTTAGAATATTTCAAGCAATACCCAAATGAACTTTTACAGGTTCATAAACATCAATGAAACCTGCGTTCATCACTACACAACTGATACAAAGCAGCAATCAAAACAATGTATTCCAAGAAATGGACTGATATTACAGAAGGCAAATTCATTGTTTTCTGCTGGAAAAATGATGAATACTATTTTTTTTTTCTGATGTGTAGGGCAAGTTTCACTGTTTCCATTCCATACTCTGATATTTGGATTCTGGCTCAAAATGATAATGCCAGTTTCAACCTAAGTTATACATTCTAAAAAAGGTGTACCTTCCGCAAAAGCTAAGTTCAAAAATTGATTGTCTTTATGATACTGACTCAAACATTTTAGAACCCACCTTGTACATGTTTTGTAGTAATTCAGAATATCATGAATAATGGAATGATCAGTGTGTCAATACTAGCATTACAAATTTCAGCAATTTCGCAAATTTTTATGTTTCTGTCCTTGCAAATAAGATCATTGATGTGATTTTGAGACCATCAATCGAAACTTCCACCAATCTTCAGTTACAATGAATAATATCAACACTTGTTCTATTAGATTTAAATTGTTTAATCCACTTATAAAAATGTTGCATGGTTAATACACTTTTTACCATACTGTTTTAACATCCATGAATGAACTTTAGCAAGTTGGCTTGGGACCGAAAATCTTATCTTTATTCTTTAACAGTATACATTTCAAGGGAAACCAACACTTTAAGATAAACAAGAGAGTTTATAATAATGTTAATTCTATACAAACGGCTGATATTTTCTGTCACGGGTGCCAACCTGAACATCAGACAGTTTCAATTTATTCTATTATAAATATTATTTCTGCAGTTGCCATTTGTGTCTTTAATTGCCGAACAACCCTTGTAAATAATGGATTAAGTTAGAGTCTATAAAAGATTTTAATTTTTAGTCATCATAGATTTGTTTTAAGTATGCAATTTCATATCATGTTAATCTTATTTAATATTGATAATATATACATTTCAGTAATTTGAAAATCCATTAATCTGAAACACTTAAGATATTTTTCATTTTAGATAACCAAGATTAAGTTGAAATTTATTTTCCATATGGATTAAAACTGTTTTTTTTTTTTTTTATTTAAGTTTGGTATTGATTTTATAAGTATGTACACATTAGTGAGGGTATGGTCATAAATAATGGCACTCCATTTTTTAATGCATTTGCATTCTGTCGCAATCAAAATTGAAATAGGAAGGAAAATTACTAACAGTGCGCTAATAATTTATGAAATTGAAATAGGGATTGAGGAAGTAAAATCAATTGCAAAACCCAATCATCATTTGTAATAAAATGCATGATAAATTATAATGAAATAAAAATGATACTTAACTGTATGTAAATACTATACCTTAGCTTTTTGCAATCCAAAGAAAGTCAAAATAGACTCTCCTTTATCATTCTTTGACCACTGATACTTCTTCAACTCCTAAAAAAAACCATGTACAAAGGAATAATAAATACAAACATTAATCCAGTAAAGATTAAAAGAGACATATAATCAGAGAGAGTAATTCCTTTTGCACTCTAAATATGTTTGTTAAAGTTTAAGCACCTTACAAAAAAATACATCATTTATTATTCAATTTAACACTGCCAATTAAAATCAAATCAAATATTTAGGTTGTTTTCTCTACCAAAATTTAAAAGCAGTTATATGGTGGTCATTAAAAGATCCAATTGCAAACTAAACTTTAAGAAAATTTCAGAGAAATTATAAAGGATCAAAAATATAAGGAAAGACAAAGTGATGGATAATAATGACAAATAAATTACTCAAGATTTTAAGTGTAAGAAAAAATAAATGTCTAAGAAAGAAATGGACTGGAGACAAAGACAATGATTAACTCTTATAACACAAAGGATACTACGCTAATTTCAATACTAATCTCAATAAAATCTTAATACGTGAAAAATGCAATTATTTAAAAATTATTCTAGAAAGTTATGATTCATTGTAAAGAACTAGAGTAAAAGTTATATCAAGGGAGAATTATTGGTATGTCTGGCCCTAGACATAAAACAATTATCCGATTTTATTTTTTATTTAGGTACTTTTTTAATACATATAAATGGATAATGAACTAAATTCGAAAAGAATTCTGTTAGTACAATGTAAATTAATGATGTATGTAAAATGAACATTGGTAATTCCACATTTTTCTCAATTTGAAAAATTATCTGTCTTCATCACTTTTCTACATCAAATAATGTTAATGTTAAACTGAAATATTTTTTTCTTGAAGTGGCATCAACTGCTCTAGGGATGAAGTAATAATAACAAATGTTAACAGCATCAGTAGATGTAAAATTATATCTCAACTGGAACTTACAGATTTTACAAGGGGTAGCTGAAATGTAATGCACTGTTGCTCATAACTTGCAGATGAAAAAAGATAGTCAAATGAAACAAATACGACATAACAGTATGTTCTAATTCCTATAAAAACTTACATTTATTTTTCCACAGTCACCACAAATTTCTCTTAACAGTGAACCAGTTTTCTCATTGCTTCAATGAAAAATGCTGACAGTCTTTTCTTGATCCACGTCATTGCGTCAAGTTATGGAGTGTGTGACCGAGCATAGTCATGTCGCAGAATTATCAGCTTCATGGATTGTTGAATGCAATACACACGTCTCCTAAGCTGTTTTAACATTTCTATGTATTGCACAGAATTTACAGTCGATCCAGCTTCCAGGTATCAGTCATGACAATAGTTTGGAATCTCAGAACAATGTAAAGAAAATTTATTTTACAGAGGTTATGTTTTAACTTTTTTTTGATTGCAGCAAACTATATCAGTATTCCATGCTCTGTCATCTTTCTTCTGGGTTGTGATTATGTACCTAAGTTTGTCTCCAATTACAATATTCAAAAGGAAGTCATCTTCTTCGTATTCAAAAACTGAAACTGGTGGGCCACTACAAGGTTTATCCTCAATATTCTCTTTACCGGCTTCTGATACACAAAATTTTATTTCCCACCTACTCACAATACTTCAATCAACAATTTGATCACAGCCTAAACAGCTTTTAGACAATGATGAATTTACTAGCATTTACTTTTATCGTTATTAAAAATCCAATCGCTGCATTATCATTTTGGACTCGTTGACATAACAGATATACTCAACTCCATTAAAATGGCGACTGACTGACAATGAGAGGGGGGTTTGTGGGTCAATGAGTTTTGGAATGTTAGTAATAGGAGAATGAAACTGCAAGATGGCAGCTTTGTGCACTGTTTTGTTCTCCAATTACGTTTTAGTCTAATTTTTCAGCCACCCCTCATATAATGATTATATTCCTTATTCAACTAGCAACGTTGCTAAATTGGATCTGATATGTTGCACATCTTAGGCAAATTTTTTTTAACGAGTCGTTATGTATTTGCTTGCAATTTTAGGAATATTAAGGTAAATTTTTAAGCATAATAATATTGATTTTATCTCTTTTCTCCTACTAATCCTTTGTGATTTTATTTTTTAAAGATATAGTTGTAGAATTTTACATGTAAGTTTTCTTCTTGTTTATTCATCCATCTTTTTTTATTTAAAATAAAATAATATCTGTACCGAGTTATATAAAATTAATTTTTATGTAAATGATTACAACTTATTCTAAGTTTTCTGGTTATTTTAATAACTACAAGGGTAAAAATAAAAATAAATTTTTTATGTAATTTGTACTAATGAACGATGAAGTTATTGAAAAGGCCTTACCAGTTGGAAATTAGAGTAACTGGTTCAAGGTTTAACACAATAGTGGCTGATTTATGCAGAATGGAGTTTGGGTTTGCCCTCGAAAGAAGACTGCTACTTACAAGGAAAATTAAGTGGGAAAATTAAGTACATAAGTATACAAAAAGAAAATGCAAAAAACTACTCTAAAATTTGAGTAGAATGTTGAGATACAGGAATCATGATGACATTCTCCACATCCTCTTGAACAATTGTAATCAAAATTAAATGGTATCAATGACTTGTATTTAAAAATCATCGTACAAAATTTGATAAAAATTGATTTAACTAGCCTGAACATATCAAGCAAAACAATAAAGTCCGAAATTTAGGTTTATTATCTATCCACTTTCCCTGAATGAAATTGTCCACATACATAACCAAAATGACATACAATGTAATGGAATAGTCTAATGTCACGAGTCCAGAAATGACAAAAGAAAAATGATATTTTGCCTCAGCCATCTATGGAGAAGAGGGAGGCTCTAATAAGACCATAAAAAATTATCTTAGTTTCCTATGGAGCATTAAATTACATGAAAAAATTTACCAAATCTTTAAGTAAAATTTTGAGATACAGGACTCATAAAATCCACATCTCCCTGCTTATGACCAATATTATATGGCATCAATAGTTTGTTTACAGAGACAGTTATGCCAAATTTCATCCAAATCAGTACATCCAATCTGAACATAATCAAGAAAAAACATGCCAACAAAAACTAGGAAGTTCAGCAAAAACCCTGATTTGCAAAATTTGACCAGATTAATATGCCTTCCTTTATATAACATACCATGTAGGTATTCAGTAAAACAACAAAAAAATAAAATCTACAATTAAAAAATACTAGGTTTCAATTTACACTTTAACTTATAATAAGATAAAACCAACAAATTTTACAGTTAGAAATATAATACAAAACCTAATCAAAATTAAAATAAATTCTTGCAATGCATTTGATAAAATGATCTGGATTATCTTTGTCAGCTATAAACAGTTACTAAACAATACAGCAGCTGCTAAGTATGAGAACATTATTTACTAATTTTAAGTTACCCTAAATTACTATGATAAAGATGTTGAAACAGAAAGGAAAAAAATAATATGTGAATGAACCTAGAAACTGGGTTATTTGAAAATAACTATAGTTGAAGAATAGAAATAATATGAAAATTATATTTATTATTATGAAAATAAATGGCTGTAACACAAAGTGCACATAGTTGTATGTTGTGTATTAATGGAAATGAGTGCGTTTTCAATACAATAAGATTGCACCTTCACAAGTTCAATTTATTTACATTAGGATAGAACTAGAAAAAATAAAGTACAGTAAAATCTCCTTATTCATGGGGGTTAGAGACTGTAAAAATTCCATGAATACAGAAAACTGGGAATATGTAACGGAACTAATACTCATTTAAGGAAGAATGGTTAGGTTCTATGTAAAATGAAAAAAAAAATCATGTGTACATAGGGCAATGTTATTGATGAAATACAGATGGCAACATTAATTATAAGCACTGGTTTAGTAAAGTACATATGTAGACTACCCAAAAAATATTTAAATATTAAAATTTAATTTAATTTATTTAAATATTTATTACAGTATATTTCTTAATTTACTCGTAAGCACTTACTGAACTTTTTGATTTAAAAATTCACTGAATTTAAAAAAACTTTTTGATTTAAAAAGTACGTACAGTATACACTGCATTAGAAAATGGTATTACATGTCAAATCATACTCTGTAACTGCCTTAAAAAGTTAAGAAAACAGCACTACAGTACTATGCACACTAAAAGTAAAATTACTGTAAAAGAAATTTACAAAACTCACCTACAATATTTTGGATTGCATTTACAAAAATCTGTCATTTTTCCTTGTTTCACTCTTATTTTTAAATTCATGAGAAGATCTGCGTATTCTTGTATGGAATCTTCAATTTTGCGTTTAAAGATTAAGCTTCTATTCAAAGATAGATCAGCAACTATAAAAAACTAGATAAGATCGAGGAATAGTTTAATGCCTTCAGTAAGTGTTTTGACATTTAACTGTTTTCTGACATATCTTCTACCTCTTCACGTTCATACTCCAACTGCACCATTGAATCTTTTAATATTTTTATTTTTTAATGTCACTACATAATGTAATGTATGCGAATACAGAACATTTTAGCCGCAAATATAGAAAAGACATTGCAAAATATTGCACCGTGAATAACGAAATCGCGAATAAGGAGATTTACTGTATAGTAAACTTCAATCTAAATAGATTGATAGATATTTTCCTAAAACGTTTAGCGCAATAACTAACTAAAATCTTACAATCTGAAATTTTTTATGTTCCTAAGTGCTCACAAAGCTATATGATAATTAATCTGACAATAACATCCTCAGCGATACAACTTTCTTATTATAAGCACTCCAAATGATTAATTGCCTTGAGTAAAAGCTAGTTATAAAAAGTTATAACCAGAAGATGATATCCTCTTCTTCTGGCAATGATACTTTATCAAGTTTAATGTTGATAAATATAAACTATTATGTATCAGTAAACTTGGTGCAGCTACAACTGAGGGTACGAATGAAAACTTACCGGATTCTGAAATCTGTTTTGCAATTTCTTCCCTTGCATTATCCTGCAAACTTCTTTATCTTTAATAAGAGCCAGTGTAATCATATAAATAAAGTTGCTTTTCAACTAAAGATCAAATTTATAATTACATTCTGGATCATCTTTAATTTCATTATGCAACGTATCTGATGAATAAGTGCACAATTATCAATAACTCGAATTATTGAACAAAGACGATTATCTACAGAAAACAGAGATAATACAACAGAAAGGTAATATATTTACCGAATTGTACAAACTACATTAGAAACAAGCATCAAAAATGTAACATACAGAGATACAATCATTGCTTGTGTTTCACACACTGTATCATGTCAGTGGTCACCGACTCATATGCTACGGTTAATTCATCTTCTAAATTATGTATGTTTTTAAAGTAAGGTCCATTTTGAATTTGCTACCTATATATATATAAATGCACATGTAAACAGATGATGCTTGCACATCAGTTATTTCAATCATTAGTTAACTGTTGGCATCAATATTTATACTCATCCATTTATAATTATGATTTGTGATCCTGCTAAGTGTGAAGTACATGATCGGAGTCGAGTTAACTATGGCTCTAGATAAGATGGTGATTGTTGTGATTACAAACAATCAAGCAAAGACCAACATTGAAGATTATGCTCGAGGGCCTAATGATAGTTTCAAGGACTGTGATAAAATATCTTGGAATACGGGTGGCCACCAGGATGCGTTTCAGCTCCCACATCTTGGAGGCCTGCTCGAAGGCTGAAAAGGGCGTATGTCTGGGTTGCCAGATTACTGCCAAATTGTGGGGGACCGAGGCAGCATATCGTACGGTTTCTCCAGAGGCAGTCGAAGAGTTGGTGGGAATATTACCTCTCAATCTGGAGATCACCCGCAGAAAGAAGATTACAGAACAACGAGTGTCAACAACTGTGAGAAAAAGGAAAGTGGCTAGCTCCATCATGGAAGATGCGGTGGGACACTAGTGATAGAGGCCGATGGACACACTGCATAATTAGGGACCTGAGAACTTGGTGCAAGAGGGCCCATGGCTTGCTGGATTACTGTCTCACACAATTTCTAGCGAGCCATGGGGGGTTCAGGGAATACCTCATTAGGTTTAAGCTAGATCACTCTGTTAGTTGTCCAGTGTGTGTAGACGAGGAAGAAACAGCATATCACATCTTCTTTCGCTGCCCCCAATTTGAGGATGTAAGGAGGGAAATATTGGAAACCAATATATAATATTGGTTTCCAATATATATTATATATATAATATTGGAAACCACAGATAAAAGGGAAATGTTCCTCCCAGAGGAACTGCAGCAGATCATGTTAGAAAGCGCGAAAAATTGGACAGCTGTAGCAAGGTTTGCTAAGAAGATCACGGAGGAGCTGTATGACTGGGAGGAGTCTCGCAGAGGTAGAAGAAGGGGTCGTCGGAGGGTGCGGGGGCAAACAGGTGCGTGGCTGAGAGCCTAGGGGGTTCCCCATACATGTGGGGATCGCCTTGGTGCGATGATGTCAAGGGCACTCTGCTCCCGCGTCCAATGGTGACCCATGAGGTACATATACTAGTGTTCGATTGTCTGTGAGGTGTTTGTTTATGCAATTGGATGTGGCTGGCTTTGATGTGATGTGTGGAGTGTGTGGCATGAGGTATGTTTTCTGAGTGAAGATTGATGTTGCGAAGTGTGTGATGAGATTTAGTCTGATGTTGGTATCTTGTAGGTGTGAGATCCGTGTCTGTTGACTGTGGTGTCTGAATGTGTGTGAGGGGGTATTCCCCCTTCCAGAAGTAACGCACACCAGCTGTACCAGGAAGGATGGGTAGCCAGGGGTGGAGGTTTAGTCGGTAGTGCACAGGAACACATGCATTTAATAACATCTTGCGGAACCTGTTAGTGAGCCCAACACTGCTCAGGCGCCCGTAAATGGGGATCCTCCACCTCTTTAAAAACATCTATGGCTGAAATTCACAAGCAAATGTGTGACATTTATGGGCCAAATATTACGAAAAGTTGCTTAAGTAAGATGGTGGTAGCATTCATTTTGAAACGGGCAAGCAAATAATCATGAAGAACATAGTGGCTGACCGTCAGTGACAGTAGATGATTTGATTAAAAAAGTTGAATTTCTTGAAGAAGGAATGAAAAAGCTAGTGAAATGTTATGAAAAATGAAAAGTTGAAGGCAGCTACATAGAAAAGTAGTAAATAAATGTAATTTTTATACATTAAGTAATTAGGTTTGTTCATATTTTTCAGTTATGTTTTTATTTCAAAATGGACCTTACTTTGTATTACTGTCACATCTCATTTGTATTATTATCAGATCATTCTCATCGGCCTTAGGTTTTGAAATATAGAAATTATACACTTTATATACAGAGTGAGCCTAAAGATACTTAACCCAATAATTAATATTATTAAAAATATCTTTATTAACATAATATACTCTACTGTATTTTGTAGGTGAATAAAAAGTATTTGTATTTATTTTTCTCACAATACAAGCTGGAAATGTCCTCCATCAGCTGCTACAAATGCCTTAACACATTTCTTCATCAGTTGCTACTTTTTTGGATGGTTGCTGCACTTATGCAGAATACTTTGTCTTTGATGTTGTGCTTGAGTTGGTCGATTGTGTGATGGTTGTTCTTACAGACAAAATGCCGCCCTTCAAATGTCATGGGGAGTTAAATCTGGTGATCTGGGCGGCCACAGTCCACGAAAAATGATGTGTTCCTCAAAGAACTCGAGCAACATTATCACTGTGCTATTCGCTGTGTGCACTGTTGCACCATCTTACTGCATCCAGCTGTCTCTTACATCAGCCTTTAACAGTGTCAAAAACTGCATGATGATGCCCTGGTAACGTTCAGCTGTTATCGTTTCTGTGAAAAAGACTGGGCCAACAATC
Organism: Lycorma delicatula; assembly: GCF_047948215.1. Taxonomy (NCBI): domain Eukaryota; kingdom Metazoa; phylum Arthropoda; class Insecta; order Hemiptera; family Fulgoridae; genus Lycorma; species Lycorma delicatula. Next base: position 18,252,124 of record NC_134457.1, read on the forward strand.
CTTTTCCATGAAATTGCACACCAAACTCCAATCGTCTGTGAATATAATGGTGTTTCATGGAAAATGTGAGGGTTTTTTGAACTCCAGTATCTGCTGTTCTGGCTGTTTACATAGCCACTTAGGAGAAACTATGCTTCATCAGAGTAGAAAACATAATCCAACAACCAAACATTATTGCGAATAAAACGCAAAAACCATTGACAGTAATGTAGTCTTTTTCTCCTATCAGTTTCTTGAAGTTCACACATAACATGTATGCGATATGGCTGGAGTTGCAGCTTCTTTGTGGATCTGTAAACACTCCTGTAAGATATTCTGGTTAGTTGACATAGATTTCGTATCAACTTTCTTGGTGAACATAGCAAGGATACGCAGATACTTTTCAAGGATGTATCAGTTAAAACCATAGGTCGGCAGGACCATTTACATTTATCCACACTACCAGTTTCTATAAAACAAGTAACTATGCATAATTAGGCACCCACAATTCAGGAAAATCTACCCTAATCTTCTTGACAATTTAAGAATGACTGCAATTTAAAGTAACTTTCAACAATGAACGCACATTGAGCCTGGGAGACACGCATGTTTGTCTGCTCACAGCTTTTTCACCACTGTCATAAAAAAGGAGGGAAATTGCTTGGCTATCATGTGCTATTCTTCTAGCACAATATCACCTGTTGCCAACACATACATTCACGGTGGCAGAAAACTAAATTTCCCTCCGCAATATGTTTCCAAATTTAGGGCTGTGTATCTTTTGGCTCATCTGTATATCCCACCTATATTATAAAATGGTATGAAAAATGTTGAAAACACAAGAATTATATAACACGAGACCTAACTGAACTACTGGGATGGGCAATGGCTTAAGACACTAAGAGAATCAAGTCACACCTAATGAGGCCTCACCCAACATTTTTCTCAACTCTGAGTTAAAATATGAGCGAACATGATTTTGCCTATATTATAATATGGTAAGAAAAATGCTGAAATGCAGTGGGCGCAGACTCCTGGTATATATAAAAAGTTATAAAAATATCAGGGGTAGAAAATCAAATCATATTTAGAGCAGATTTCTCATAATACAGTTAATGTGCTTAATTTTTATAATTTGATAATTTATTGTTCATACTTCTCTGTTTGCCTCTGCATTTATCTTCCAGGCATTAAGTTCAACAGGAAATATGATATCTAGTGAATTCACAAAACAACATTTATGGAATGAAAATTTAACATCAACAGTAACTCCAACTCTTGAAAAGTTTAATTCCACTTTTTCTGGTAAGTTAAACAAACCAAGTTTTTTATGAAATTCTTCATCTACTGAAACTGAAAGCAGAAAATTACAAGAGAAAAATGAAAAATTTCACTAATTATAGCAACTTTAATTAAAATACAGTTCACAAAAAAAAATTATACATCTATCATCCATGAAAACATAGATTTTATGTTTCATCATTTAAAATTTAAAAATCCATGTGGAAATTCAGGAAATTATAGTCTGGATGCTCATTGTTACTCTAAAAAATAAATAAATTTAACAAACCACAAACATAAAAAATTCAATATCTTAAGAACTTTATCAATATATAAATGTTATTGACTGTTTTACAAGATAACAATCACTTATCTAAGAAAACTGGATTAAAAAAAAATCCTATTGTAACTTCCTATTTTTTTATAATGTTACTCTTTACAACTTACTTATTATTTTCTGAATCTACTAATGCAACTTGAAGGTTGTCATAAATAGGTTACACAGTTGCTTTCTGTTTCTTAAATATTGAAGTATCTAATAACACTGAGAAAAAAGGAATAAATGTCCCTTCTAAATAATCATTATAGTGAAATATTCTGATATTACCTGTATAGCCTTGATATAAAATGTAATAAATCCTTGAAGCAACACCTGCTTGAAAAATAACATAATGAATTAAGGGCAAACTTGGTTTGGTGAACTTTCAAGTTGGATAATATGAGTCTATACTTTATTTTCTGGATTATGAGATGAATTAAATTAAATATTAAAAATAAAAGATAAATAGATTCACTATTAATAAATGATTCAACAATTATTATACTGTCCAAATTAATTGGGACAGCCTACTTTTTTTCTCTAAATTGTTATGCGATTGCCAGTTAAAAAATCACCTTAAACCGGTTTTATCTGCCTTGAGATGCTGTGGCTGTTTGACCTTGACTATAAGAAGGCAGTTTAACTGGTTTTAAAGTGGAAGTAGTCACCTTAGCTTCAGTTGTATGCCTTTGAGTGCGGCAGGTGGATGTTAGTTTTTGCGCTCTGTATAACGCGTGTTGCTTTCGTGTGTTTAAAAATGGATATTATTCTGAGGAAACCTGCAAAGATTATAGCTGTTAAAGATCACACTTGTATGATGGTGAGAGATATCACACTTCTGCAGTTGGTGTAGGCAAATCAAATGTATCAATAATTCTGACAACATTCAAAGGATCTGATCATCATCTACAAAAAAAGAGAGGAAAATGTGGGTGCAAACAGAAAACTACTCCAAGAACTGATAAAATTCTAATAAGAAATATTAAATTTAATCCAAGGAAAATACGCTCAGATCTTAAAAGAAATTTATTGGCAACCAATTTTGATGTTAGTAGTTCAACTGTACGCCGTAGGCTTCTGGAAGCTGGCTGGAAGGCAAGAAGACCAATGAAAAAACAATTTTTAATTCCTAAAATGAAGCAAAAACGTTTAGTGTGGGCCCAAAAGTATAAAACATAAGACCGCTGATGACTGGAAGAAGGTAATTTTTATTGATGGAACTCATTTATTTGTGCAAGGTTACAAAGCAAATGTCGTGAGACGAGGCGACAGTGAACCTTTGAGATCTGAGCACATCCAACAAACTGTAAAACACCACCTGAAACAGATGTTTTGGGGTTTTTTCATGTCAAATGGCACTGAAAGCTTAGTTCCTGTTCAAGATATCATGAATTCAACTTACGTCTTATGACGCAGGATTTTTTCATTCACACAACCTTATGACGGGACATTTAAACATGACTTGGCCCCTTGTTAACCTCTTTTTAATATAACTATATGTTGGATATGGATAATTATATGTCAAATTTTTATAAGTTGGAAAATCAGATTAATGGGCTTGATTGGTCTGGAAATTCACCAGACTTTAAATACCATTGAGAACTTTGGAATATTTTGAAGAGACATTTTTAGGAAGATGGACATACGACAAAAGAACACATACCTAATAATATAAAAGTGTGGTTACACAATGATGAAGTCAAGAATATGTGCACAAATCCAGTGCAGTCAATGCCAAAATGTCTTCAAGAGGTCATTTCTGCAAAAGGAGAACATACTAGTGCATATAAAAGCATAGTTTTTTGAAAGTGTTTTTCATTTTACCCTGTCCCAATTAATTTGCACAGTATAGTAAGTAGAATGATATATAACAATGTGCAGTTTCCAAATATAAACTACTGTGAACAAAAGATAGTTTAACATTTCCTCTCCCTTGGAATAGGTTTTTAGTAAAATATATATTTTAAATAAAAAAGTGATGCTATATTCTGAATTTACAAAAGAATTAATTTAAACAAAAATCATACATAAAAAGTTACGGTAATAAAATCACTTGACGCAATAAATGATACAATCAACAAAACTAATAACAATAAAATCATCTTCTTTCCCTAAAATTCTAATAAAACAAACTTAATCTTTTTTTCGGTAAAAAAAAAAATGTTTTATATTCAACTCTTTTATTTAATTTATCCACTCAGTTTTTCTTAAGATTTATTGACTAACTGTTTTAACAATTAACCAAAGCATTTCAAAAATATGGCTGAAATAATTTTTTCAGAAATTACTTTGTTAATATCAGAAATACAATATTTTCTGCAAATATGATGTATTGCTTCTGTGTCTATTAATTAAGATTATTGTATAATGTAAGGTAAACATATTTTATATAATGGCTGACTAAAGCAATTTCATACAACATAAATAATATGATGTGATGAATACACCATGATTACAATACATGATGTATATGTGAATAACAATGTGAATACAATGTGACGTAACAACATAATTTGGAGATCATCTGTATAGTAATGATGGAAAAGTCTTTTCAAGTGCAGAAATGTTTCTTTCTATTATGTTAGGTAGTGGATCAAGAGCTATATTTAAAACAATATTTTGAATGTATGATCCTTAAATAAACTGAAATTAAAGTAAATTGGTTTTAAAAAGGGTTTTTATGCAAGAAATGGTCTAATTTACATAATCACAATATCAGATATAAAAATCTTATATACCTTGAGAGGAAAAAAAACATTATTTGAAATGGCACCCAATTGTACATAGCTAAAAAAATGGTTTAAATAATCTGTTTGAAATTGTAAAAACAAGAAAAGCTCTTGTGGAATGACTGATGAAAGTGAAATTTTACAATTTTAATAAATAATTTGATTGACTTAATTCATGTAACTTGTCGATACTGGTATTCTACATTAACGAGAAAATGCTGTATATAAAAAAATAGTGGTATTTATTTATTTATTACTATATTCACTATATTGTATTGTACATCACATGTTTAGTTGTAGTTTTAATAATAAGTGAATGTTTTTGTACAAACAACTGGTTTCATACACATAAAAAAAGCCATATACACACACAAAATAACAAACATTTGTTAGAATGAAAATTCTCTAAGGTGCTGTTAACTCTCATTACAACAGACCTTTATTATACGTCTCAGATCTGTATCTATTAACATTTTTTAGGTTTGACATAGAATAAATTCCTTAAGTTGTCAATAAACAAATAACATTTTGCAACAAAATTTAATTCTGAGAAAATCTGTGTAAGTAATGTCAACTGAACATGAAGAATAGCCTAAGAAATTTGACTTTTATTAAAAACAGAATATGGGCGAAAAATACTGTATTATAATTTTACACCAAAACAATCATTTTACAATTGTAAAATATTTAGAAATAAAGTCAATTATTAAGAAATCTGATGTGGACAACACGACTTCTTTGTATGCCTATTAAATTACATTTACACATTTTTTTTAAATGCAAAATATATAAAATTTTATTTCATTAAAAATAAGTTAAAAGAAAAACAGGAGATGAAGTATGATTCAAAGCTATGTGCCTCCCCTAAGATCTAAATATTTCATTAATTAAAATTTTATTTGGCTATAACTCTGGAACCAATCAAAATAAGCACCACTTATAATATAATATTGAAAAGCTCTTAATGAGGGTTTACTACTGCAGTTACAAAAAAGTCCAAAATAAAAAAAAAATTGGATTACGGGCTTTTTGGACACTTTTGATTCAGTTGATTGCAATCAAAAGGGAAGGTGCACAACTAGATGTTACAACAGTCCTAAATACAAAATTTCAACATCCTATGGCTAATCATTTATGAGTTATGTGAGATACATATATGCATACATACATGTCAAGCTGAAACTAGTCAAAATGGATATTTCTGTTGAAATCTGGAAACTGAAATTTTTTGCGATCACAATACTTTCTTTCTTTGAACAAGGAAGTAAAAAGATAAAACTAAATAATACAATAATTTAATACCATTTAAATTTCATTGTGTTATGATATAAATATTAAGAAATGAAAACTCATTATTTTGAAAAAATTAATTTAGACTTTTTTTTGTATGAAATATTGCTTGACATTTTGTAGCTTGAATCTTTTTTCACAATAAAGATTGATTTAATTAAAAAAATTATTAATTGTAATATCAAAATTAGTTGCATGAATCCAAATCCATGTTTATATGAATTTCATTTTCTTATAGAATGGGTCCTGATATTTTTTCTGTTTCTTTACGGTACACTGTACATAAAAAAATATTAGATGTAAATATTTTATAATTACCTGTAGATGGATCAGTAAATTTAAAATCCCTGTAATCATCATACCATGATGATGGCTTTTGTTTTTGACGAGTTTCTTCAGTTATTTCTTTACTATACCCAAATTCTGAAAAAAATAAATATCTATAGACATATCACATATTCACATGCATTTTCATACAGAATGAGCAGTAACTAATGCTTATAGCAAAGAGAAATTTGCTATGTGGGTGTTGCTGTGTGGGTGTTTGAGTGCCAAAATTCTAAATGCTTGATTACGTAGTGACTATTCCATAAAAAGGACTTCTGATTTTTCATATATTCACAAATTGCACTTTTTTTTTACAGATAATGAAAAGGTTTTCTGCACTATGCTAAGAAATGTTATATATTGATAATTTATTTCACCAAATTAAATGTAATTTCTTTCTTATTTTTGGTGTGAGAATGTTATATTTTATTATGATTTCATAATGAATGATAAATACCCTTTAAAAACACAATTTCTTTTGTGATTTATTGAAATCATAAAAATAATCAAGCATGAATTGCAAAAGAAAATCTAAAGACACATATTACAACTTAAATTAAAAGAAATTATTACTTAAATTTTATCATAAAATTAAGCGGCTATGAAGAGATACTGTATGAAAGAATTTCATTTCAGTAACCAATAATGCTGTCAGTGGTAAATACTAAAAAAGATATTTGAAAAGTAAATAAATATTTGTAAGTAATAAATAATAATTATAAAGACAAAAACAAAAACATGATAATAACACAAAGATTAATAATAGTTTTTACTTGCACAACTAAAATAAGAAAAAAAAATGCTAACATATATGATAAAAATAAATATAAAAAAACATATAAACCAAATAACCACATTATAAAATATTTAAAAATAACAATAATTAAAATAGAGATTTTATAAAAAATATTCTTTTATAATATATATTCTCCATAATAAATCTCAAAATGTATAAAAACAAAATTTCGCAAATTCAAAATTAATAAATTATAAAAATATATATATTTTTTAATGTAATTACAAAATTACATTATAAATACAAAACATGTACTATAAATAATATTATATAATATATTATGTAATATTATTATATATTTATATAATATAATGTATTACAAATACAAAGTGAAGATGCGTAATCCTGTGAAAATTGATTCTTGGAATTAATATGGTAAGTTTAATTATTTATTTACTGTTTTGATGGTTTATATTTAATTTAATATTAAATTCTATTTGCCGAGTGGTCAATATGTTAATGAATTATTTGAATTTAAGTTATATATATATAATATACTATACTCATTGTCATGCCACGGTATGGGAAACAAATTTTAATTAAATGATAATATACTATATGCGGATGTATTTTATGAGTAATTTCTAATACTTTGAAAGCACTATAATTGGTAAGTGTTTTACTTTTAATGTACTTTATTTGATGGTTTTGATTTTATAATTTTATAACTGATTAAATTATATTATTTAATACAGTTGAGAAAAAAATATATAAACATATATTTATACATGGAAAAAGCCAGGTGATATTACAAGGTATCATATAGATTATATCATTGTTAAGCAAAAATTTAGAAATCAACTTGATGACTGCAAAGTATATCCAGGAGCAGACATTGATAGCGACCCTAATTTAGTGATAATGAAATATAGATTGGGGTTTAAAAACCTGAAGAAAAGGAGTCAGATGAATTGATGGGATTTAGAGAAGCTTGAAGAAGAGGAGGTAAAGAAGATTTTTGAGGAGGATATACAAGAGGTGTGAGTAAAAAAGGTAGGTAGAAAATATAGAAGAAGAATGGAAGAGTGTTAAAAAGGAAATTCTTAAATCAGCAGAAACGAACTTAGGAGGAACAAAGAGAACTGTTAGAAAACTTTAGATATCAGAGGATATATTGCAGCTGATGGATGAGCACAAAAAGTATAAGAATGCTAGTGATGAAGAAGGTAAAAGGACCTATCAACAATTATAAAATACTATACACAGGAAGTGCAAATTAGCAAAAGAAGAACGGATTAAGGAAAAGTGTTCAGAAGTGGAAAGAGAAATTTGTGTTACATAATTTAAAATCTAATGTGTTTAAAGATGGTACACCAATTTATAATACAAAAGAAAAGGTTGAAAGGTGGGTGGAGTATATTGAAAGTTATATGGAGGAAATGAATTAGAAACTGATGTTATGGGAGAAGAAGAAATGAAAGTCAAAGAGAATGAAAAGGGAGATATAATACTGCGATCAGAATTTAATAGAGCATTAGAGGATTTGAATGGCAGAAAGGCTTCTGGGATATGAGGGATACCTGCAGAATTACTGCACAGTGCAGTTGAGGAAGAGATAGATTATATACAAACTTGGGTGTAATATTTATGAAAAAGGGTAAGTTCTGTCAGTCTTAAAAAGTTACTAATGTATCAAAAATTTTAACTAGTATTCTGTACAGAAGAACTGAGAGGAGAGTGGAAGAAGTGTTAGGAGAAGGCCATTTCGTTTCAGGAAAAGTATAAGAACAAGGGAAGACATTTTAGTGCTCAGATTAATAGTAGAAAGAAGATTAAAGAAAAACATACCAACAAACATGGCACTTATAGACTTAGAAAAGGAGTTTGATAACATAGACTGGAATAAAATGTTCAGCATTTTAAAAAAATTAGGGTTCAAGTATAGAGATAGAAGAAGAATTACTAACATTTACAGGAACCAAACTGCAACAGTAATAATCGAAGAGCATAAGAAAGAAGCAGTAGTAAAAAAGGGAGTCAGGCAAGGATGTTCCCTATCCTCATTATTTTTTAATCTTTACGTAGAACTAGCAGTTAATGATGTTAAAGAACAGTTTAGATCTGGAGTAACAGTGCAAAGTGATAAGATAAAGATGCTAAAATTTGCTGATGATATTGTAATTCTAGCTGAGAGTAAAAAAGATTTAGAAGAAACAATGAACAGCATGGATGAAGTCTTATGCAAGAACTACTGCATGAAAATAAACAAGAACAAAACAAAAGTAATGAAATGTAGAAGAAATAATGTAGATGGACCACTGAATATAAAAATAGGACGAGAGAAGACTATAGAGGTAAAAGAATTTTGTTATCTGGGAAGTAGAATTACTAAAGATGGACAAAGCAGGAGCAATATAAAATGCCGAATAGCATATGTGAAACAAGCTTTCAGTCAGAAATATAATTTGTTTACATTAAAAATTAATTTAAACATCAGGAAAACATTTTTGAAAGTATATGTTAGGAGCATAGCATTATATGGAAGTGAAACTTAAGATGATTGGAGTACCTGAGAAGAAAAGATTGGAAGCTTTTGACATGTAGTATTATAGGAAAATATTAAAAATCAGATGGGTGAATAAAGTGACAAATGAAGAGGTGTTGCGGAAAATTGATGAAGAAAGAAGCATTTGGTAAAATATAGCTTAAAGAAGTGGGAGACTTATAAGCCACATTATAAGCCATCCTGAATAGTTGCTTTGATATTGGAGGGACAGGTAGATGGGAAAAATTGTACAGGCAGGCAACGTTTGGAATATGTAAAACAAACTGTCAGGGATGTAGGATGTAGTGAATATACCAAAATGTAACGATTGGCACTAGATATGGAATCTTGAGAGCTGCATCAAACCAGTCAAATGATTGAAGACAAAAAAAAATTAAAATAAATATATATATATATATATATACATACAGGATGACACATGGGAGACTTGACAGTTTTGAAATGTGTAGACTGAGATAACAATGGTGGGAAAATGTTGCGCGGTGAGGATAGTTCGGCTCCTCACAAAATGCCACTTCAGTAACAATGGAGCCATGGAGCTTGCAATATCAGATGTTCACATATGACAGCTTAGTTAGAAGTGGTGAAATCTATTACAGCTATGCAGCAACTCTTTTGTATTAAATTTAATCTAGGTTGGCATGGAGATGTTCTGAGTTGTAACACAATCCTCAGGTGGGTTGGATATTTTTAAATCAACTGAAAACATTAAGAATAAGAAGCATAAAGGCCCGACACATAGCAAAACGACACTGGAAAACATAGCAAGGGTAAGGGAAATGTTAGTCAGAAGCAAAGGATGGTCAGCTAGATAATATACTAGTGAGTTAGCAATCGATTGTGAATCTGTTACGACAAATTTTACATAAGGTATTAAGTTTCCACCCATACAAGATGCTTATTGTGCAATAGTTAAAAGTGACAGATTTTGCTGCATGTGAGGATTTTGCTTACAGAATGCAAGTGATTTTGATTGAATGATAATGTAACATTAGTGATGAACGATGAAGCTCATTTTCATCTGAATGGGACCATAAATAAGCAAAACCTGCATTACTGGGCTCCTGAACATTGACACATCATTCATAAGTATCCTCTGCACTCTCAATGAGTAACAGTCTGGTGAGCTGTTGGCATTACATCAAGCTTTTTTTTTTTGTTGAGAAAGATGACATTAATGTCACTGTTAATTCAACTTGATACACTCAACTGCTTCAGACTTTCTTCAGGCCACAACAGCAAAGACAAAGAATCACTTTAAAAGATGTTTGGCTCCAGCAAGATGGTGCTACAGCACATTTTATTATTATTATCATCGCAAACAATTCAATGCCAGTTCTTCAACGCATGTTTCCTGGATACATCATCTCACATTTTGGCAATGTTCCATGGCCTCCAAGATATTTTGCCTTATCAGTCTGTGACTATTTTCTGTGGGAGTACCTCAACTGAACTTTAATTTTATGTCAATAAACATTTTTAAATTAAAATTAAAAAATTAATAGAGTATTGCTTATTTAAAAATTGTACGTCTCCCATAGAGAAAAAAATACACATTTATATTATTTTTCTAAAATTGATCCTTTTAGGAATCATATATAACAAATTTTATATATATATATATAAATACATACTATATTACATGATGATGTGATAATATGATATGATATGATAATACCTTTGATTACATTGCGAAATACTTCTATAATCGGTATATCTTGCCTTATAAACTTGATTAAAAATTTGGTATAAATTCCAAGATCTTCTGTCTTTTTTTCATACGAACTCATGTTAGAAGATGTAGAATAATTTCTAATAAGAGAGCAATTTGGATTTCTTTCATAATCTATAACTGGTTCTGATCTGTAACAACAAATGCAATAAAAGAAGTAAATTTAATTTCAAATAATCTGATTTCTATTCATTTCATTAACAAAATTAGTAATGTGATAACTTTATACAATGATTTCCACCATATTTGTGTGCTGACCAGAAAAATTTTAATGGCATATAAAATTAAATAAAAAGTTGGAATAAATATTTCTTGAGAGTTATAAGGAAGTAGCACTTTTTTGGGAGATTACTGATCAACGATTGATTGGCTTACATGCTGCCAAACAGTTACCAAAAGTAAACACTTTTGCTTACTTTTTGTTTGAAGTCTGAGAAAATAAATATTTTTAATAAATTTTTTTAAATTAGTTTAAGTCAAGGGATCTTTCCACTGATGGACCAGTTGCCTTAAAACTATAAGTATTATTATAAGTAATCAAGGGTATCAGTTTAATAGCCCAAACCAAAAGTTTCAGTCATAGTTAAGTACATTAAGTATATTAAATATACATTTTTTTCAAAACAATAATCCTATTTTCAATTCATTTTTCAACCACAAGTCCTCTACAATATGCAGTAAATGGTAGTATATGAGAAAAAGGGCTCCAATCACCTCTTAAACACTGTTAAAAAAAGAAAATTTATATTATTAACAAAAAAATTAAATAAAAAAGTTGTCTAGGTTGTGGCCCCCCTTTTTTTTTAATAAAAATATGACATTAAAGAGTGTGCCTAGTGAAAGGAATGAAAAGACAAACTTCTAGCATTAACATCCTGGATCTTCAACCACCATTAACTCCAAAAATAAATAAACACACACACACCACACACATATATATATATATATATATATATATATATATATATATATATATAAAGGGTGGAGCAGAGAAAATGCATGTTTTTCACTACTGAATAATTTTGGTTGTTTTAATTATAGAAAAAAAGTTTACATTGAATAATAATATTCTTATTACATTTTTGAAATCAACATAACTTAATTAGGTTTGGTAAATAATGTCAGTAAGATGACGTGCTTTTTGTTGGATGAATTCAGAGCCTCTCCTCAAAGCTCTGCAAGGCTTTCTCCAACATTTCATTCAACGCAGCTTGATTGTGTGCAGCTTGTTCATGTACACTCTTGATTTCAGGTAGCCTCACAAAAGAAGTAACAAATCGATAGATCAGGAGAACTTGGGAGCCAAGAAACATAGCCAAATCATGAAATGACATGTCCAGGAAACATTTGTCGAACCACTTTGATGATCTCACCATGTGAGCTATGGCACTATCCTATTGAATGGAACCACATTTCTCTCACAATCAACCAACACCTTTTCAGTTCTGGATGCAGGAAGTTGTTTAGCATGTTGATGTAATGCACTGATGTCACTGTAACTGAGATTTCCTTCTCTTCAGAAAAGTAAGGACCAACAATTGCTAGGAGACACTGCACCCATACTGTTATTTTTGAGTTTTGGAGAGGTATTTGGAGACACTGTACCCATATTGTTACTTTTGAGCTATGCAAAGGTGTTTAGTGTAATTAACGTGGGTTCTCCAGTGCCCAGTACTGATACTTTGTACATTCACACAACCATCCAGATGGAAATGGGCTTCATCACTCATCATTATTAGGGTGTTTGGATCCTCCGTAAGAATGGGGTTTATTATGCCACAAAATCTTTTGCGTTGCACAAATCCCTTTTAGTTAGCTGCTGAACAATCATTATTTTGTATGGGTGAAATTTCAGATTACTGTGTAAGATGTGCTGAAGAGAACAAGATGTGCTGAAGAGAACAATGTGATAAACCAGCGCTACAGCCTCTTGCCTATCAGAACGTTTCGAACTAGCAAGAACTGCTCTTCTCACTGTGTCTACATTTTCTGGAGTTCAGACTAAAAGGGGAAGGCCACATGGTTTTGTCTTCATTACAGATCCAGTACTTCTAAATGCCTCAACCCATTGGAGTATGGTGTTTTGATCTGGAACTGCAAATCGACATTAAAGTTTTGATAGAAAATATGTTGAACCATGACCACAGAATCACTGTTTCTAAAAAACTGCTCTACAGCAAACAAAAAATGTTAGTGACTGAAACTGCGTAGTCTGAGCTGTCCGCCAGAAGTTGTCAAAGGGCAATACCCCCACTTGCCGCCGAAAACTAGCAGTTTAATAAACATGCGTTTCCTCTGTTCCACTCTGTATGTAAATATTAAACATACAATTCTGGGAAACAAAGTACCTTAATAGAAATTAAAATTAATGCTAGAATTTAAAATAAAAGTTACACTGATGAGAGCTAAAATAAAGATTACTATGTGGTTCTCAGGACGTCAAAGAAAGGCAAAGCTAATGGAAATTCAATTTGTTAAGAAGAAAAAGAGAACTTACGAGGTCTGTAAATAAAGTAATGAGACTGGTTGAGAAAAACTTTTTACTTACAATCCAATTATACATGGACTCTATCACCTTTGAAATAGTTCCCTTGGGAAGCCACGCAACACTACAAATGGTTTTTCTTCTCTTCATAGCAGTGTTGGATCTCAGAAACCGGAATATCCTTAAAAAATGGTGTCCTTTGAGGTGTTTTTTTAAAGTCAGGAACAGGAAAAAGTCACAGGGACTTAAGTCAGGCAAATAAGGTGGTTGAGGAACTACAAGAATGTTTTTCTTTGCCAAAAACTCATTGATTGAGAATGCAGTGTGACAAGGTGTATTATCAATAATGCAGCATCCAGTTGTCTTTGATGACTGGTCTCATGCAGACAACTCTTTTCCACAGTTTTTCAAGAATCTCTAGGTAAACATATTGATTTACAGTCTGTCCTGTAGGTAAAAACTCCTGGAAAATGCCATTACTATTGAAGAAACAAATTAGCATGGTTTTGATTTTTTTTTACATTTTTTAGATAATGAGGATCAGTTTCAATTTTCCCTAGAAGATCATGGCACACTTCAACCCTGTTGTTTTTCTATTCAACAGTGAGGTTTTTTGACACCAATTTTGCAGAAACTTTTTTCATTTCTGCAATTTTGCAGAAACTTTTTTGGATGGGCTCGTGACAGAGTGTCATCTGCATATGCCCTTTTCAATTTTGAATAAGTTTCAGTAGCATTTTCACAAAGTTTAACACAAAACTTGATTGCACAAAATTGCTCATAATTAGCATCACTCATTTTTGTAATGCACAACAAAAACTCATTTCACAAAAAGTTTGTTTACGTCCCATATGGCAACAATAGACTAAAAATATTAATACCTAATATAAATTAGCTGTTCATATAACCATATGTTCATTAGTAACTTTACAGTGTTGCCCCTTTGGCTACCAAAAAAAGCTAGTCTCATTACTTTATTTACAGACCTTGTGTAATTAGAATGAAACAATTTTAACTGATTAAAAGTAAAAAAAATTAGAGTAAATTATATTATTAATAAATAAAATAAATTGTTACAACTTTAATGAATTAAGAATTATTTGTTGTTTAGAAAGCATTAATAATAAAGACTGGGTAATTTTACTTAAGGCCAGTCATGCTCGATGTGAATATTTCTCATTAATAAGACATATTTTAAAATTATGAAACAAAACTCTTAGTAGGCTGCCACTAATAAATCATTAGTTTACGGAAAAATAAAGCTTCCTATGCCAGGATAATGTAAAAGCAACGGCAAAATGAAAATTATCCACGCTTCAGAGGACTAATAAGCAAAAAATTTTTTGGTTCGGTAAAGAAAAACCACTTCACTCCTCACTAAAATAGGCCTGCCATGAAATGCTTGTCTTTCTTGGAATGGCTGAGCAATTTTATAAGAATTTATAGACAGAAAAAATGCATGATTTCAGAATTAATAAATGAATGGTTAGGTGCATATGGAAATTATATGAGTAGGTTTGCCAGGAAACAAAGTATGATATCATATTTTAAACAATATACCATTCTAGATAATAAGAAAGAAAGCAGTAACCAGACACACTTCATGGCCATAAACCAGAGTAAATTTAATCACACTTAAGAAACAACAATAATGATAGTGATAATATGAGTATGATTGGACAAAATGACCACTATATGTTAAGCTGTTTAAATAATGTGTATAAAACACTAAGAGGCATGGCTATATAATAACAATCTTCTTTAACACAGTAATAAAATAGAAAGGAATTGCGAACAACAATTGTAAAGTGAGATTTCAGAGGTTGAAATTAATCCTGAAACCTTTTTAGTAAAGAAATAATTTTTAAAATGTTACATTTGTAATGAATAGGATAAGAGGTCTGATCAGAAAATAACCCAACTTAATTTTTTTAATCTTTATTAATAATTTTACAGAGTCCTTGTCCCTTCAAAGTACTCCCCCTCTCCTATTCATACACTTTTCCCAGTGGTGTTTCCAGTTTGCAAAGCAGCCTGGATAGCTTCATTTGAAATGGCTTTTAAGATACATGACAAATTTGCTTTAATGTCATCAATATTCTCAAAACAGCATCCTTTCATCACTGATTTTAATTTCGAAGTAAGAAAAAATTGCAAAGAAGCCAGGTCTAGTGAGTAGGCAGGCTGAGGGAGTACAGTCATCTGATTTTTGGCACAAAACTAACAAAGCAGAGTGTGAAATGAAGAACACACTTTGCTGCAACTCTATGCATGTTCAATTCTTCAATGAAAATATCATGGCCTAATTTAATTGAGATGCTATCCTCTTCTGCAGGTTCTCTGATAGTCAATTGGCGATTTGCATATACCAGATCATTGATTTTCTGTACGCAGACAGGTGTCATTAGTTGAAGTTGAAGACCTTCCTGGTCGAGGGTCATCTTCAATTGACTGATGACCACTTTTAAATCATGAAAACCATTTGCGACATTGTGTACGACCCAGAGCATCATCTCTGTAAGCTTGTTTAAAAGTTGAAATGTTTCTGTGAAAGTTTTCTCAAGTTTTATGCAAAATTTTACATTGTATCGTTGCTCCTGAAAATTGTACATTACAAAAATCACTACTAACACTTAAACATGTTCCTCTCAAAAATAACATGAAAACTAAATAAGATATCAACAATCCAAGAACATATGGTTAAGTTATGTGGAACACAATGCAGCCGACCACATGTCACTAAATATCTCTGTTGGCGAGTAATTAAAAATGTTCCGTTATTTTCTGAACAGACCTCATATAAATCTTCATTAGTGGGAAGAAGTGATAATACTAGTCATGGTGAAACATTTTCAGAAAATAGTGATACGGAGATTCTTCTGAAAATGGGATCGAATCTAATTAATTAAAATATTTTAAATTATAAAAGAACAATTAAAAATAATTTTTTATTGTTTAATTAAAACACATTATTTACTGTAGGCTATATATATATTTAAAACTGTGATGTTTGGTTTACATTAAATTGTCATTAATTATCTTTGGTAAGTTACACTTTCTTTTTTCCTTCTCAATAATTTACCAGTAAATTTTTTATACTTGATTTTCAAATAAATCATTAGTTTCCATTTATACTGCATTTTCTAGTTAGTTCTTCAAATAAATTGTTCTGAAATCAAGATGAATCTAATATGTTCACATCAAAATTTATCATCAATTACATAAGTATATGTTGTATAAGTATAAGTGAAATTGGAAGAAAAAATTATCAACATTAAATTACAAAACAAACAAAAAATATGTATATAAAACTGTTAAGTGATAAAAAAAATTAACTATGAAATGTAGACATTTAAAATAATAATACAATTTACCTTACCTATTTTTTAGCACATTAAGACACATATCAAGCATGATTACAAGAAGCTGTGCTTTTGTGTTCATAACCTTTTTTATAAGCATATCATCACAATAATAATTGTTAATATTAAATTGATCAAAACTAGGAGAATCGACTGCCACCATGTATCTTTTGTTTACCTCAAAACCATGACCAACGAAACAGAAGAGTGCTGTAAAAAAAAAATCCATTCAGAATGTAGGAGGAAATTTGACAATAGCTGCATTTTTATTTGTAATAATTAAAGGGGTTCTACTTTGTTGGATAAAAAAAAAAATCAATTTCTTTCTCATTTTTTGATACTTTCAAAAATATCTCAATAAATTTTCAAGCGGGAGCTCATAATATTTATAAAGTTATAACAAGTCAAGTAGCAGAGATGTAGGTAAAACATAGGGGGTGAGGTGAGTGACCTGACATCTCAAACATCTGCCTCCTATTGTTTAGGTTTGCAGGTGTCCTACCTAGCCTTTCCAAAATCTTTTTCTATTATAAACAGAATGTATTCAAGAATATAGCAGTGATATTATAATGGTGAGAGATACATTATGAAGTTTTTATTTTAATATGTTTAACGTTAATAGAGAAGGATGTTCGTTAGAGTTTTTATTTATTTTCAAGATTATAATGAGATTATAATGATTATATGAGCATTCGTAATTATGTTTGTTAATGCGAAAGGAAAAAGAGGAAGCAATTCATGTCCGAGGAATAAATAAAAGAAAGTTTAACAGGAAACAACATATGAAAGAAGCAGAGCCATCGTTTATGAGTACTTTGGCAAAAAATTTAAAACTAATAAAGATTTTGAAGTCAATGTCGATCACATGCAGGGTAATGAATTACACTTCATGTTTGTTTTTGATAATTTCAAAATATTACTGAAGAAATATGACAGTGAGGTAAATTTTTGTACAGAAACTGAATAAGGTTTTGGATTCAAGATTGATAGTGATTGTGAACTTTAAAAGTTCACAATTTTTTAGGTTTTTCTCAACACTTTTTCTAAACTGATGGGAGTCCTCAGCATCTCTAAATTATCCAATTGGCATAATTCTGGGATTAAAATGACCAGAAACATGGACTACATGTTATAGAGTAGAATAGAAAAATATTAAAACCTTTTTTATACAATAAAAAATATCAAACATTTTGAGAAAAAGAAATATTTTTGTTTAAGTAGCTATAACTCAGCCAAAAATTAATTTTTTAATTTCTTTCTAATCTACTTTATGCACGGATGTTTAACCTAATTTAGGTGCTTTATGTTTACTAATTACAAAACTGCTTGATTTTTTAATTTCAGATAATTCTTTTATTATCACTTCCACCAATACCACCATGTTCATGATATCAAAACTTTAGCCAACTCTTATCTCTGCATTGATTAAAAAAATTTAATTACTTTATTTTATTCAATAAATATATACATAAAATTATGTATACTAAATTTCATTTATCTATTTCTATTAGTTTTTTCCTTGAAAATAATCTGCTTATGAGGTCTACAGGGTAGAAATCCCCATTAAGTTATTTTGTAACATTTCTATTACACTTTATTTTAATTACATTTTCAGAAAATATATAATGTAAATAAATATGTGAAAATTATTTATGATTATTATCATTATTTTTATGGTCAATAAAGTAAAACATAAAGCTCAGCCATAAATCTACCCAAAGTGAGACAATATATGCTGTAGCATAAGCTACTTAATGACTATGTTGGTCTAAAATGAAATGCTTAACTCTTTCTGAAGACAAGAAGCAATGGTACGTCATATTCTAATTGTGAACAATTATATATTTCACAATTTTTTTTTTTTTTTATAATTATTTGCTAATCTAAATGTTTCACTAATTTACAAATACCTTCTTCATAAAATCTAGCCACCTGGGTACCAAACCAATCTTTCATATAATTTTTTGGTTCAACGTCTTCATCAAAGTGCTGCAATGCAAGCAGCTACTTCAGCAGTCTGTGAAACTTTGGTAAGCCATTGAGAACAAACGTCGCAGTATGCTGTCATCTGGTGTTGTTTTTACATGACATCCCTAATCCTCACAGTGCTCAAAGAACTTAAGAACTTCTGAATTTCAATGGGACATTTTTGATCATCCCCTTTTCAGCTCAGTCTTAGCACAGAGTGATTTTCATCTCTTTACTCGCATGAAGAAATGGCATGCGTAGCAACACTTTGATGACAACAAACTTGAAAATGCTGTGAAAGCATAGGGTTGGCTAGGTACCCAAGCGGCTAAATTTTATGAAGGCATTTGTAAATTAGTGAAATGCTATGACAAATGCTTGAATTTAAATAGTGACTATGTTGATAAATAGTTAAAAGCTGTAGTTTTAAGTTGTATATAATAAAATATTCTTATCTAAGGAGGTATTTTATTTATAACCAAACAGAGATTACTTTCCAAACTGCCTTCATATTACTGAACATTATAGTTCTTAAAAAAAAGGAACTGACATCTTACTGTCAATAACAAGGTATTTTTATATTTCAAATTAAGTTTATTAAACCAAATATGAGCCATTTTGACTGACCACCTTTTGACAATCATAATCCCATCAATGCAGAACTTTTGTGTTTTGAGGACGAAAAACTGTCACAAGTAATATTTCACAGGCCTACTTTGAAGCCAACTTTATATTGTTAAGAGAATTCTGCAGAGACCAAATCAAATGGTAGTCTGACAAATGCACCGTCAGGACTATACAGTGGATACATAAAGATTTCTAAGCCAAGCTCTTTCAATTTTTGATGTATCACCAAAGATAAACGGGGCTGGCTTTATCACAATGAAAGATAATACCTCTTCAATTGATTAATTCTGGTTGCTTTATCTCAACTTTTGGCATAATTAATCGTTGACAGTAAATTTGGAATAAATTGTTTGACATAGCAG
The DNA here is from genome assembly GCF_047948215.1 of Lycorma delicatula. NCBI lineage: Eukaryota > Metazoa > Arthropoda > Insecta > Hemiptera > Fulgoridae > Lycorma > Lycorma delicatula. The sequence continues at coordinate 18,271,887 of NC_134457.1, forward strand.
GCAGGAATTCATGATGAACAATTCCTTTCCAATCCACCATATACATGTAAGCACACATACACACACACACACACACACACACACACAGCATCACCTTTCTTGGTGTCAATCCTGGCTTTGCCAGCATTTATGAAACTCTGCTTTACTTTGGCCACAATTTTTCTCTACAGTATTGTTGTATGAAACCATTTTTCATTGCATGTAATGAGCATTTTTAAAAATGGTTCAATTTCGTTCCATTTTAACAATTCACAGATGGAAATTTAAACCATTAAACTTATCATTGTCAAATCATATGACACCTAAAGATAGAGTTTTTTTATCCAGCTTTCTTTAAATTGTTTAAAACTCTTTTACAGTCTATATTAAGTTCATTATTGATGTCACAACTGCTAACATGTTGCTCAATTTTTTCCACGATTTCAACTTTTTCAGTTATTGCCTAACCACAGCAAGGTTCATCATTAACATCAAAATTTCCAGACTGAAAATGCTTGAACCAGCTTTGTACCACATTTACTGATATTATATATCACATTCATAAACATCACAATTTTTTTTAGCAGTCTGAGTCACATTCTTCCCTTTTTTATAATACAATTTCCAAATGTATTGAATTTATTCTTTATTTTCACTCATTTTCAAAATGAAATTATTTTTAAAATAAACTAACATAATCAATTTTTTGAAAGTGATGTCACTTTCAACAGTACACAAGAGTTGCCAGATATGATTCATATTACCAGAGTTATGCTATCCTAAAGCCATCTACTGGGAGAATATGAAGAAGCATTTTCCTTAAACCCAATAGATGAAATCATAAAAGTGAATCAGACAAATAACTGTAGAAGAAAGAGATCCCTGGTCTGTAAGTGACTGTAAAGTTCTATATATATAAAATATTTATTAGTTATGAAAATAATAATTAAATTTTAATATATCTTCAAATTACATGAAACTTCATGCAACATTAAGATCCTGAAACAGAATGATAAAGTCTGTAATGATTGCATCCAGTTATTTTATAATGAAGATTCTACATACAAAATGGAGGTGGAATTTTTTATGACTTTATGTAGGATGAGACAGAAATAGCTGATATTATTCTAATCTATTATATACAAGGTTAAGCTGCACCAATTAGAAAGTATCAAGGGATAAAATTGCATTGAGAGATAACATTAACTCCAAACACCACTTGACTGACAAAGGAAATGCTAATGGAAATCAGCCTGGAGTCCAGATTTACCACCTTGTGATTCAGAGTATTATGTAAGATGACATATTTCCAAAACAATGAACAAATGAAAATTCAATTGCTATATCGAACTTTGATATCAAGACAAAGAATTCTTTGCTATTAGAATAAGGATTGAAGCAAACCCATGGAAGAAGTATAACATTTTAAATGGAAGAAAAATATTAATTTAATTTTTGTGTAATTAATAATAACCATAAAGTAAATGAGTAAATTTTTAATCACTGAATGACGTAGTTCCGTAATACAGGATATCCATAAAGATTTTTACAACTTAAATATCAATAATAATTTAAATATAGATTGCAGATGATACAGGCAGGTTTTATTTTAGAGTAGTACTCCAAAAATGTCTCACAGATGGCATTCTTGATCATATGGAAGTGATGTGTGGCTCTGTCTTTTAGCCAAAACAGCAAGTCATGATTTCACTTAATAATAGCATGACTGTTCAAGAGAAGGCACAGTATGATGAGTGGTTCAATGTAAGTTTACAACGCATTATAAAAGATCATCACAGTTGCAATCTACTATCAGTGAAGGTATGAAAAGTATAAGACTATGGGAAACGTTGAACACCAGAAAGGTTACTGGCAGCCAAGTGTATTTGAGGAAAATATTGAACAAGTGCAATATGCTTTTATTCACAGTCCGCACAAATCAACATGACAAGTAATGTGTAAATTAAACATTCTTTATCTGTTTACAGAACAAAATTAAAAAAAGTATCCTTAAAAATTTCAATTACTATGGACAATTGCACAAGAACTGTTCATATGAATTTCACTATTACTACGTTTGAGTGTTTGGATGATGATGATAGTTATCTTAATAAAATTAGTTTCATCGGTTACTTTTTTATTTTTCATTTATCAGGAAAGGTAAATAAACTAAATGTCAGAACTTGTCCAGAAAACCTTCACTTCAATCCTGAACACATAACAGAGAATCTGAAAGTTAATTTGTGATGTCAGATGATAAGAGAAAGAACAATCTCAGTCTTGAACTTTTCTTTTTTTGAACAAACTATGAACAGCTACAATTACACTGATATATTGAAAAACTCTGCCAACCTTCAACAACAACATTTACAATCTAACATCATCTTCCAGCAAGATGGTGCCTCACATATTGGACTATATCCATTTGTGAACTTCTGAAAAAGAAATTTCCTAATAGCTGGTTTAGTCATGATGGTCTAACAACCTTGCCATCACAATCATTGGAAATAATATTTCCAAATTCTTTATATTGGATTTTGTCAAGGTTTATGTCTAAAATTTTCAGGTAGATGACATATATCATCATTGAATTTACTAAGATTGATGCTAATGTGTTATATCAAATCTAGTAAGAGTTGGGATTACCACCTAAACATTGTACATACAACTAATGAAGCATATGATGAATATTTATGAATTTCATACACAGAGAAAACTTGAAATTATGAGGTATCTTACTATGGAAGAATCATAATTGTAGGTAATAAAGGGTGACCAATAAGGGTATTGGCACAATGATTTAAGTATAAATAAAAAAACTAAAATTTCTGTGATCATTTATTTATGAAAAAGTAATGTAAAGACAATGGAAATTTATGAGCCGAAAACAATATTGTCTAAATGACGTCTGTTGCATTGTATGCACTCTTTAAATCAAGAACAAAGATTATTGATAACACATCAACACATTTCCTTTGAGATCAATCTGTGCCTCGATATTTTGCCTTTAATTGATTTGTATCAGCTGGATTATTCTCATATACCTTACTTTTAAGTAACTCCAAAGGAAATAATCAAAGAGGTGATAGGTCAGGGCTCACATGGTGGGGGGGGGGGGCAGTTAATATTGCCTCTTCTTGTAATCACTTTATTGGAAAATAATTGCTGAACAGTTTTGATTGCATGATCTGATGTGTGATGTGTGGTATGTAGCACCATCTTGCTGAAACCAAGTTTCTAAATTAAAGCCTTGAAACTGCTGTAGAGAGATGGCGCAAGAATATCTTGCAACATTGCACAATATCGCTGGGTATTACTACCCAATGGTAGTATCCTAACGTTCATGCTTTCTGCGAGGATTACTGTCACACCAGTACCAGCAATTTTGCTCATTTACATGGCTAAGTGATAAGCTAATGTCTTGCAACTGGTAATGCGCATGACAATGACTGACAGCTGTCACAATAGAATTACTGTTTTGGTAAAATGCCCATATGCAAAAAAACACGTTGCTCTCCAGTAAACGATTCCATTGCAACTAAACTTCCTTGTACCACTTTACAGTTGGACCGCCAGCCACCATGACTGCCGTTGTTGCTGCATTCCACAGTAAATAGTCAAGCAAATGACCTTTTTGGTCACCTGTTATATGTTTTTTTAAACTCAGTCAAATTTCTTACGGCCTTTTACAGACACCCAGTATTTTATGACAATTTTTATTTTGATCTTATGACTGCCTACCATGATATTTTTAATATTATTTTTTTAAATTAACTTCAGCCTTATTAATAATAAAACTTCTTAAATAAGTAAACAGAGATCTAACTTTTATTTATTATAAAATATATAATATTATTCAATAACAACATAAATATGATTGAAACTCTATTGTAATTACCATAAGCATCTTTTGGTAGAATCTTACAAAACATATCAATAGCATTTGACATCTCAACTAAATTAAGGTTCTGAAATGGAATAACATTAAAACCAAGTTGTTTCAAGTTATAAGCAATTATTGCGACATCATTACAAGGAGTATATAATTTCTTATGATGTTTATACTCATTATTACCAATAAGTAATGCGACTTTTATAGATGCTGAAAAAAACCAAAAAAAAACACTAGATTAACACACAGATATATAGTAAAATTTGTTTAAAAATTCTTTATTTAAAACCAATATTTCGTAAACATATTGTTTATCTCAACACAACAGTAAATAATAATATTCAAGTAACTTGTTTCAATGAGAAATTTTTTATATTTATGTTTTCAAACTTTCAATAGTTTTATAAACATCTTTATAATTACAAACATGTAGTTTTATTTTATTTATAGTCAGTAGAAACAATGAAGGTAAAATAACCAATTTCTACAATGCTATTAATTCATACTGTTACTGACAGTATGACAAATGAGGTACTGTTAATTAATGTCAGGGATAAGGTAGAAGTGTAAGTTAAAAGTGAAGAAGGCATTGGATTGGAAATATCTTAATAGTATGGAAAGAAGAATGTTTGAGTGGAATCTGCCAGCTGTAAAACCAGTAGGCAGTCGTAAAATAAATTAGTGAAGGATGATTAAGAAGGAGGCTGGTAATGAATAGAACTGAATTGAATATTTAAATTATTTATTCATTACAATTAATATATATATATATATATATATATATATATATATATATATATGAAACATAAACCACCAAAACACAGTAAATAAATAAGATAACTTACATATTAATTCCAAGAATTGATTTTCATGCGATTCCACATCTTCAGTTGTTTTTAAATTCTATAATTATATTAAGACATATTTATGATTTGTTAATTTGTTTTTTAAAAATTTTGTAATCTATTAAGGGCAAATACGCAAATTCTGTTGTCCAATTCAAAATTTTCAAAACACTATTTTTACAAAAAAACAAATCATAAATAAAAATGTTTTAATATAATTATAGAATTTAATAACAAATCACAGTGCGGAATCCTGCAAAATTCGATTCTTGGAATTAATCTGGTAAGTTTAACTTATTTGTTTACTGTGTTTGGTGGTTTATTTCATTTAATACTAAATTTTACAAGCACAGTGGTCAATATGTAAATGGATTATATGAATTTTCAAAAAAATTATATATATATATTTATTTATACAAAGGCTACGTTAGGATTACAAGGTCTTCTCTATCTTTATATTAGTTCATTTTAAATAAGATGGAGATGCCTTCCTTGGTAAAATATTCAGGAGGTAAACTAGTCCCTCATTCGGATTTCCAGGTGGGGACTACTAAGGAAGGGGTAAGGAAAATTAAAAAATTACATTCTATGAGTTGGAGCGTGGAATGTTAGAAGTCTAAAAAAGGTTGGTAGGTTAGAAAATTTAAAGTAGGAAATGGATAGGATAAATGTAGATGTAATAGGAATTAATGAGGTTCGGTGAGTAGAGGAAAACGACTTTTGGTCAGATGATTTAGAATAATTATCTCAGCTTCAAGGCATTTATAGACCTAGAAAAGGCATTTGATAATGTAGACTGGAATAAAATGCTGGGCATTTAAAAAAAAATTAGGGTTCAAATACAGAGATAGAAGAACAATTGCTAACATTTACAGAAACTAAATAGCAATAGTAATAATTGTAGAACATAAGAAAGAAGCCGTAATAAAAAAGGGAGTCCAATAAGGATGTTCTCTATCCCTGTTACTTTTTAATCTTAACATAGAACTAGCAGTTAATGATGTTAAAAAAAAATTGAGATCCAGAATAACAGTACAAGGTGAAAAGATAAAGATGCTATGATTTGCTGATGATATAGTAATTTTAGCTGAGAGTAAAAAAGATTTAGAAGAAACAATGAATGGCATGGATGAAGTCTTATGCAAGAACTACCGCATGAAAATAAACAAGAACAAAACAAAGTAATGGAATGGAGTAGAAATAATGAAGATGAACTATTGAATGTAAAAATAGGAAAAGAAAAGATTATGGAGATAGAAGAATTTTGTTATTTGGGAAGTAGAATTACTAAAGATGGACTAAGCAGGAGCGATATAAAATGCCTAATAGCACAGGTGAAACAAGCCTTCAGTCAGAAATATAATTTGTTTACATCAAAAATTAATTTAAACATCAGGAAAAGATTTTTGAAAATATATGTTTGGAGCGTAGCTTTATATGGAAGAGAAACTTGGATGATTGGAGTACCTGAGAAGAAAAGATTAGAAGCTTCTGAAATGTGGTGCTACAGGAGAATGTTAAAAATCAGATGGATGGATAAGGTGAGAAATGAAGACGTGTTGCAGCAAATCGATGAAGAAAGAAGCATTTGGAAAAATATAGTTAAAAGAAGAAACAGATTTATAGGCTACACATTAAGGCATCCTGGAATAGTCACTTTAATATTGGAGGGACAGGTAGAAGGAAATAATTGTGCATACAGACAACGATTGGAATGTGTAAAACAAATTGTTAGAGATGTAGGATGTAGAGGGGTATACTGAAATGAAACAACTAGCACTAGATCTTAGAGAGAAATCAAACGGGAATCTTGGAGAGCTGCATCAAACCAATCAAATGACTGAAGACAAAAATTATATATATATATATATATACAATTAAGATATTAAATTAATGATACATAACAGAAATAAAAAATATATTCATACAACTGAGAACAGACAATATGACATATGTCAAAAATGTAGTAATCTCCTCCACAACAATACTGTTGTTACCTTCTACTTAGACATTACAACTGACAGGGAGGATAGAAAGAGAATTGATAAGTTTAGACAAATGCAGATTTTGTCCAATGAGAGATGTCTATTTTGACATTCATTCATTAAACACGAAAATTCCTGTTTACAATTGACTCCTCCTCTTAATAAATAATATTAAAATCTAGTTTTATTTTATTTACAATGGGTGAGTAGGTAACATAATTAAAACAGCTAAGAGTAAGTCAATTGTTAGTAACAGATTTAGAAGATTACCAAATCATTTAAAAACAAATGATATTATGCAAAATATTAGTCTAAATGTTTTTAAAGTATATTACCTTTATTTCTTCCTCGTTCAGGATTAAAGGAAACCTACAATAAGAAATGTATTGATATTACTTAAATATTTTTCACTTGAAGATTTTAGAAATCTCTTAACAGTAAATCAAAAGAATATAAAATAATAATACCCTAATATTATAAACAGATATATTTATTATCAATAATTCTGGAAATAAATAGATATTTATTTCCAGAATTAAAACATTACCTAATATTAAGATTAATAATTATATATGCAAGATTAAATAAAGTATATTTACATAGACAAAAAAAAAAAACTTAGGTATCTACATTAAAATCATTTAGTAGCTTTTGTGAATGGTTAGTGTATTGACAGGTATCAGCAATAACTTTTAACAACATTTACATCTTTTACTCTTATGAACAAAATTAAAAAGAAACTTTCCTTTAAAAACAGCTGAAGTAATTTGTGCTTTGTAGTTAGATTTCCAAACAGCTGAGAGAGAATTCTAAAATGATTATTAATATGACCCTTGGATTTAAGAAAAATATCTTTACTTATGTTTTGTACAATTATTATTAATGTAACCCTTACTTTTATCTTTCTAACCTAGTAAATAAGCTCAAGACGTTTCAACTTCTTTTGTTAATCTAACAATGATGAGGTATTTTGTTCCAGAATAGTTTAGTCCTTTCTAAATCAGAAATATTTTTTATAGAAAGTGTAACAATTTTTTGTGCTCCCACGTATTTTGGGGAATACACAAGAAAAAAGACAATAACAGCAGCACCTATTGGTTATTTTCAAAATATGATATATTAATAAACTTTTTTACTGTAATATTTCTTTAGCTAGATTCCATCGTTATTCAGAATATATTTATTCATGAATTGAACTGTAATCTGATGAGGAAAATATTGGTTGGAGACAATTTTAATTTACTCTGTAATCAAAATTATGCATTTGAATGTAGTTGTTTATTACAAAGTTATGGATTTGATTCTACATTAGTAATATTACTAGACTACTATCAAATACATGTATTGATCATATACATGTTAAATATAACTTTAGAGCTAAAAATAAGCATGTTAAATTTTACGGTAATTTACTGGATTTTAAAATTACTGATCATTTGCTATGTGAGTTAATATGTTAGATATTTTTAAAAAAACTAAGGAAGTATTGGAAACTGTTAGAATTAATTATAAAAACTAAGAGATGCCATTTCATTTTTAAATTGGAAAAATCTATATGAAATTAAAAATGTCGATGAAGCTTTTAAATCTTTTGTACATGTATACAACCTTTGAATATTAAATTAAAAGATCATTATATTAGACATAAAAATAAACTTTAAAATGATTTTACAATACTAAGGATCATTATAATTTATTTTTAACAGAGAAATATTAAATTTATAATAAAAAAAAATATATATATATATTAAATTTTAAAAAATATAAAAAAATTATTAAAAATAATACATTAAATTTAAAAATATTAAATTACAGTAAAACGTATAAAATATTAAATTAATATTAAATAAATAAAAAAAATATTTTAATTGTAATTAAAAATATTTAATTACAATGGAAAACTATTAATAACCTGACTGATGATTTAGCTCAATCTGAAAAAATTAACAAAATAATTGGAGCTGGGGGAGAACATTTGTGCTTGTTATTAATAACGCAAATTCTTTTAACAAATATTTTTTATAAGTAACAGGAAAATTAAAAAATGAAATACAAGTCATACTTCATAGGAATTCAATTTCTTTGGTCATAAACAAAAACTTTATAATACCAAGCTCTGTAGTCTCTTCTTCTCGAACTCACTAACTCTTTTTTGAAATATATAAAACAATATTATCAATGGCTGATAAATTTGCTGTTGGGTTTGATGGTATAAATAATAAAATTCTAAAAGAAACTGCATGTGTGATTTCAGATAAATTTAAATTAATATATTAACAATTAATATTAATAATTAATCTATTATTTGAAAAGGTATTTTTCCCAGTGATATAAAGCAATCAGTTGTAATGATCCAAAAAAGGGCAATTGTGAGTTGATTTCTAAAAGTACAGACCAATTACTATTCTATCACTAATTTCAAAAGTATTAGAAAAAAATATTAAAAATAAACTTATGAATTTTCCTGAATCATACAGAATTTTAGTCAAAATCAGTATGGTTTTTGTAAAGGGTGTAACTCAGAAAAGGCAATCACTAGACTACTCTCGAATATAAATAAAGGTATTAACAACAATGAAAAAGTAATAGGCTTATTCTTAGATATGCAAAAGGCTTTTGTTATGGTGGCCCATTCAATTTTACTGTATAAAATGGAAAAAATGAGTATTAAAGGTATAGTGGTTTTTGACATATTTGCAAAATAGATTTAAATCAGTTAAAGTTGGTAATGTACTAAAAGTAGGCCAGGTAAATTACGTCATGGAGTTCCACATTATCTATGCTTGACTTCATCCTATTTCTTATATATATATATATATATATATATAAATAATTTTTGTAATAGAAAATTTAAATGTAAAATTGTTGTCTTTGCAGATGATATAACTACCAGTTATTGATCAATTAGAATTCAGAAATTACAGACTAATATTGTTAAGTGATCTCTGACACACAAGGGCTTGGTTAACATTGATTGGAATTATTTTAAATGTTCAAAAATCAAATTTTGTAGAATTTAATTTAAGAACTAGGGATGATAGTGTAAGTAATAATTTAAAATATCATAATGCAAATTGTTTGGGTGGAACCTTGTGTAGCTGTGTCTCAATCATTAAGGTTGACAGTGTTAAATATCTTGGAATGATCTTAGATAGTCAATTGACATGGAAAAGTCATATTCATTATGTTACCAAACTTATTGGTTTTTGTATAAGAAAGTTTTATTCCTTAAAAAATATGTGTCCAAATTACATAATGAAAATGTTGTACTTTTCTCTTGTACAGTCCATAATCAATTACACTATAACATGTATGAGGTATACTCATTAAAGTAACGAGAATTTTGAAATTTTGCGAGTTGTATTAATCTGATTCTCAGGAATTTTTCATTGTTGTAATGGTGAACATGTCTGAAAAGTATCTGTAAATTTTTAGCCATATTGGATCTGTTGTCAGCTGTCAAAAGGATAACACGTTTTTTGGTATAATTGGCAATTTTTTATTTGTATAAATAATGGATCAGAGAATTTTTATTTTATTTTGATATAAGAATGGAATAAACTGTAGCAATGTTTTAAAAAAGTTAAATATTGCCTTTGATGAGTCTTCTATGAGTAAAGCAAGGGTTTAAGTGGTATAAGCGTTTCCAAGAAGGTCATGAAGACGTTGAGCTCCCTGGACGCCCTAGCACATCAACAACTGGTGAAAACATGGAAAAAAGTGAAAAAATGATTATCAGTGATCACCAAATCACAATTAGAGAAGTCACTGATGATGTTGGGATTTCAACTGGCTCATCCCATGAAATTTTTTCAGATGTTTTAGATATGAAATGTGTAACAGCAAAATTTGTTCCAAAATTGTTGAATTTCAAACAAAAACAGGGGCAAATGGAAGTTGCTCAGAAGTTGCTAAATGAATTCAACAATGATGCAGAACTACTGAAATGTGTCATAACAGGTGATGAAATGTGTCTACGGATATGATGTTAAAAATAAGGCTCAATCGTCTCAGTGGAGGCATTCTAGATCACAGAGACCGAAAAAAGCTCAACAAGTACAGTCGAACGAGAAGGTTGTGTTCACTGTGCTCTTTGATTTTAACAACATGGAGCATCATGAGTTTTTGTCACAAGGTCAAACGATCAATAAGGAGTATTACCTACAAGTTCAATGCAGTTTGTGTGAAGCAATTCGAAAAAAAAAACACTTGGATTTGTGGCGTAACAATTCATGGCTTTTGCACCATGATAATGCGGCTTCTTATACTTCATGGCTTGTTCATCAATTTTTAACCAAAAAAAACACTGTAATGATACCCTCAGCCGCCATATTCACGAGACATGAATCCGTTTGACTTTTCTATTCCCAAAAATAAGAGAATCTTAAAGGGCCGTCATTTTACAAGCACAGATGAGATTAAAAGCAAATAGTTGAAAGAGCTAAACACTATTCCAAAGATCAAGTTCCAGAAGTGTTTTGGGGATTGGAAAAAGTGCTGGCTAAGTGTATAATACCTAATGGGGACTATTTTGAAGGGGATAAATTAGTAGATGAATAAATAAAATTCTTTCAAAAAAACAAAAATTCTCGTTACTTTTGAACACACCTCGTTAAACGATTGTTATTGAAGCATTAATTATCCAAAAACATATTGTGAAGTTGACTGCTAATGATCCTAGGTTAAATTCATCATTACATTTTTTTAGGAAATTAAAAATATTATATATAAGACAATTGTATATTTTCAGATTAATGGATAACTTCTATTTAAGAACAGGATATATTGAAGGAGATCATAATATCGTACTATCTGATAGAAGTAAGGGAAAAATTATTGTTCCCTTTCCAGAAAGGGAGTACCTCAAAAGACTGTATGATTAAATGGCTCTAAAATTTATAACTTATTAGCTGATGATATCAGGGAAGCTGGAACTTATCCAATAAGAAAAAATCCCTTTTGCACAAAATATTTGAGATGGATGATCCAGAGAGTTTCTTCCTGTCAACTGACCAATAGTCGTACTTGTTAGGTTTGATTGGTTGGTGACTCTGTTACAGGATTATTGTTGTTTGATGAATATATGTTAATCACTCTGGCCTTTCATGTTGTTCAATATATGTGATTATATATATATATATATATGCCTGATGTAATGATATCAATCTTGATTCTTGATATGATAATTGTCTTCTATAATTGAATAGTTAATTGTTCGAATTTGATTAAGATAATCAATATGATATGATCAATAAGATAGTCAATATGTCAATTGAGTGGAATTCTATGTTTCTTTAATAGGAAATAGGTTATACGATAAGTTTACGACAAATACCACTAGTTGCTTCTTAAGTTAGTATTAAATTGATGTTTTATTTTCTCTCTTATTTATAATTACGTTATATTTTAACATTAAAAATAATTTTTGAAGTGTGTGAGAAATAAAAGACTAGGATTTTAACCTAAAATTTTTTAGATGAAAGACAGATGTTACCATTCCATAACTGATGTTTCATCCACAAGCACAAAATATTTTCTATTTCTTTATAATTAAGCATCTCTGGATGATACATTATTTAGTTGTACAGGGGTGCAGCTTTTAAAGCGTTCCAAAAAAAAATTATACCATACATATACTCTATCACGGATTTTTTTTTTGAGGGGGGTGAAATACCCCTGTGCGTTATCATCGCCCGGAATTTTTTTTTTTTAATAAAAAGGTAAAATAACACTAAAATAATAAAACTAAATAAGGCTTAAAACTAATATAAATTATATAATAAAAATTTTAAAATAAGTTAAAAAAGTGAAATAAAACAACACTAATATCACAGATGGAGTCTTTAAAATATAAAAGTTAAAATAATAGAAAAGGAAACTATATAAAATTTAACTAATCCTGATAGGGAGTACAATTCCGATAGGCATTAATTAATCATGGATTAATTAATGCCACATACCTAAACTACAGCCACCATATTTTTTCTCCACTAACATAACTAATTATGTTTACTTTATTCTCTAGTGAGATTTCTTTTCTTTTTAGTAATATATTTTAAACTTTCACAATTTTAAAATTGTTCAATCAAATTTAACAAGCAAATATTAATCAAAATATAATAATTAAACAGTATTAAATCTCAATTAATAAGTAAATAAAGTAGAGCAATAAGTTTATAAACAACTGAATACACAGCAAAAAACAAAAAAACAACACACAATTAAATGATACGAAACATATATATATATATATATTATATATATATTATTTTTATATGAAAAACTACATGGTGATGAAAGTTTTAAACAAGAATGGATGGTTTCAAAATTTGAAAGTCATGGAATTCAGCACTTGAAATTCAAGAAGAAAATTTATCCGCAAACATCCTAGCAGCAAATGAATTTACAGAAATTTGATAAAAAATCAACAACATTGAAAGCTCTTCCTAAGGAAATTTTAGTTTCCTGCAAAGAAGAATCAGCTCCAGGCTACAAAATGACTGAAGAACCTCTGAAATTTTTGGTGGATGGTAATGCAAATGGAGGTCACTAAATAAATCTTATGCTGATTGGGAATCAAAGAGATCTCATGGTTTTAAAACATCTTCCAGTTATTTATAAAAGCCATAAGAAAGTATGGATGACTTCGGACATTTTTTCAGATTGTATAATAATTATTTTATAGAAGTTAAAAAAAATGTTCTTTTCATATTAGAAAATGCACCTACCTACTTTTTCTTCAGCAGGCTGCTTGAAAGAGAAAATTAAAAATTCTGTTTCTATCTCCAAATGTTAAAACCATTTTACAACAAATGGATCAAGAGATTATCATTTCCCTGAAATGCCTTTACTGCAAAAATATTCTTATGCGTGGTAATGAAGATGTAAGTGGGATAATTAAAATAATCAAAGATATTTATTTGAAAGAATGTTGTTACATAGTGGCTGATGCATGGAATTCTGTCAAAAGTATGGAATAAAATTTTAAATAAAACAATCCTCGAGACTGATAATACACATTGTGAAGATGCCAAAAATGAAAAGAGATATGAGGCTGTACAGACTGTCACTTCAAAAGCATCAGTGAAAGCGTCATCATTGATGACAATCATCCAGGGTACCAAATTTTGAGTGTGTGAGAAGGTGATCAGCTACCAGAAGAAGTGATAATTTGCATCCAGGGCTGTTACAAGAAAAAGCTTATATTTGTCTGTTGCAGCGACAATAAGAATGCTATTCTACACAAATTCTTTATTTAAAATAATTACGTGATCTTGCAGCTCATAAATGAAAACTGACATTAAAGCAAGTATAGAGTACAGATTTTATTAAAAAGTAATAATATTTTTAAAGACAAGAGGCGTATTTTTTTAAAGGCTGTTTTAAATTTGTCACCATTGGATGAAGTGGAAATTGATGGCGCTAGTGTAGCATGTTTATTTATATCAACGATCATCTGTTTGCAACAAGAGGTTAATGTTATCATATTAATTGCTATGTATAGCCTAGTTGAAATGATTGCTATAATAAATAATCCCGCAAGCTAAGTGAAATCAGTAATTCATTATTTATTTGTGAAAAACAAATCTGCTGCTGATATTCATAGAGAAATTGTCAATGTTTACAGATCCAGTGTTATGTGCAAAGGTAAAGTTCACCAATGATGTCGTTTGTTCGTGCAGGAAGAACGAATGTTTACAATGAAGAACGTAATGGTCGCCGGACTGTTATCACAGATGAATTGACTGAAAATGTGAATGCAAAAATCGTGAAAACAGAAGGCTTACTGTTTCTCAATTATCGATTCAATTTCATTTTGATCAGTAATTTATGACTGAAAAACTGAGTTACCGAAAGTTGTATTCCAGATGGGTACCAAAAATGTTGATAGAAATATACAAAAGAAAAACATCTTGCTGCAGCTCAAACATTTTTGAGACTACGAAAATGAAGGTGATGATTTATGGAACACATTGTGACTGTGGATATCTTATTCAAATATTGAGGCAAAGCAATATACAGTATTTAGTTCGCGTAGATGTGATGGCAGGAACAAACTAAACTAATATAGTTTCACAACTTACATAGAACAAAATTAGCTTGTATGGTTGGGAGACTGGTGTAGCTGCGAGACTTAACGCACCAGTACCGAGTCAACCGGGAGTTTGAGACCCAGCCAGACCGAGTTACTTTTTTTTTACACTTTAAAAACTATTCATTTATTTAATTCTACTGCTCACCTTTGATGTCACAACATAGCAGTAGCTTAGAGCATTTTTTGGGGTGGAAGTGATTTTGAAAAACCTTTTTGCAAATATTGTTATTTTTTATTTGTTACCAAATGTGTCTAAGAAAAATATGACCTTAATTAGGTGAAATCTTAAAATGCTGAGGGTGACCTTGCTCTACAGTCTGAAAATTAGGAGGGTCGAGGGTCAGTCTGGAAATTTAATGGAATCAATGCCCCATATAAATCGTGGTCAGATTATAGAAATAATCACTAAACTAACACATAAACTAAGAAATCTTCTAAGAACTTCTAAACTAAGAAATAATCACTAAACACTAAACTTAAACATGTACAAATGAACATTAACATCCGGAAAATATCCATTCAGTTTTTTGGGTTCCTTAGATGTCAAAGCATCAAGATCTAGGGAAAACCAGATATGCACAAACAAGGTTGATTACAATACTTTCCCTTCTAAAGCTATAGGTCTGCTATAACACTATCTAGACGGGAAAGTAATACCTAATTAAAAAATAAATAACTTTTCAATAAATTAGTTTATTAATTTAATTTAAAGAAACAATGTTACCTAATTACCTAATTAATAAAGAAAACAGTCAATCTGAGGAATGTTATAATACACATACATGTATGATAAAGTTCAGAGTTCAAAATTACTTTACTCTTTTGTGATTTTTTATTAAAAAATAAATACATTACAAATTTTCTGACCAGATAAGAGTACTTACAGTTAAATGGCACACATTACTAGTAACTTCACCACATTTGTTTCTAACTACACACCGATATGCTCCTTCATTTGATTTCTCCACATTTTTTAACTAGAAAATAAATACATGTTTTATTAACTAATTATAGTATTTTCATTCATGTAATTCATGAAAAATATGAAAACACAAAATTAATAAATAATAAAAGATTAAAAGTTTTCATCAGTCATCAGTAAGTACGACTGGTTTCTATTCTTATTTTTAATTTCAGCAATATTATTACATCCTATCTTCAGCTGTTTGTTTTACAAATGCCAGTTTTTATTCACATCTCAGTTTTTATATACTATAAACTTTTTTGTTTCAAAAATAACTAAACTTGGATGTCTTAAATTCATCAATCCACTATCTAATTTACCACTACCAGATTTTGCTATAAACTTCTTTAACTTGCTTCTTGCCTTAAAACAATATTTCATATTTGAATACCCCATTTTATCTTCAACATTTTACTACAACAAAACAAGCCAATAGACCTCAACATTTTTGTTGTTCAGTTTTTCTTACAGTCTATATATTTTATAAACTATTACACTTTCCCAAACACTTTTCAGAAAATTATTCTAATACTTAGATCTGTATTAAGATAGTACCACACTTCTTTTCTAAGTAGCAGTTTTCCTTGCTTGTGCCGCCTGTCAGATTTTGATCATTATATTACTTCATCAACTCTTGTTATTTTATTTTCCTAAATAGCAAAATGTTGTAACATTTAATTTATTTTGTTCACATAATTTTTCTTCATCTTCCTTTCAGTCATGATTTTTTATCTTTCTTTTACTTACTCATTTTCAAAATGAATTTCTCTCCTAGAAATAAATCCATCCCATTCAGAATTTCTTCTAACTAATGTTTTATTTTTACCAAAAGAATGTAATAGGAAAATCTAAACACAATTGTTGTATATAAAATATTATTATAAAAAAAAAAAAACACAATGCAATAGAAAAAGAAGAGATAATTCAGAAATCTATTTAGACAAACTGTACTGGTTAAAATGTACATATCTCATAAAACATTCTGATAAAAATATAAAATAATTTGAGTATTTGTATAATAGAAAAGTGGTGCAAGATATGAGGTCTGTTCAGAATCATATGATGACATTTTGATTGAAAAATTGATAAGCACTGATTGGCAGCAAAGTTTGTTCCTTGTTTGATGACCGAACAGCAGAAAGTACATGAAGTGGATATTTGTCGGCAAATTCTTGAACAAGCTGATGGCGATGAAACATTCATGCAAAGGATCATAACAGGAGATGAGAGCTGCAACAGGAGATGGATTTATGACTACGACATTGAGACAAAAGTTCAATCATCACAGTGGATTGGTAAAGGATCTCCATGCCCCAAGAAAGCGTCAGTATCGATCTAATATCAAAGTGATGTCCTCTGTTTTTTCGATTTTAATGGATCTGTACATTTTGAATTCCTCAAGGTGAACAGTGAACCATCTGTACTATCAAGGAGTGTTTACAAAGATTACATGAAAAAATTCGTAAAAAGAGACCAGAGTTGTGGGGAGACAAGTCATAGTTCCTTTACCACAATGACCTCGCACACCTAGCTTTGTCAATTCATCAGTTTTGTGCCAAAAATCAGATGGCTGTGCTCCCTACTCGCTAGACCTGGCTTCATGCAATTTTTTTTTATTTCTGAAATTAAAATCAGTGATGAAAGGACACTGTTTTCAGACTATTGATGGCATTAAAGCAAATTCAAATGAAGCTATCGAGGATTGCTTCGTGAAGTGAAACATTGCTGGGAGAAGTATTTTGAATGGGACAAGGACCAATGATCTGTAAAATTAATAATAAAGATTAAAAAAAAAAAATAAAGTTTGAATATTTTCTGAACAGACCTCATACATGGTTATCTTAATAGACTCTTCAGTATTGCTATCAACTTTATCTTTAATACTATGTAACGTATCCTTTTCCAAAAAAATGAGATTTCAGCAAATGAATAACTGCTGGGATAATCGATCTCCCTTATGTATGCCAATAACTTTTATGGGTGGAAGTATAAGAAGGTAGAAGATTTACAAGTTGGAAAAGTATTTCTAAAAAAAAAGAAAAAAGATGAACTTGCTCATTAAAAATGCCAGTAGAACTGACAACATTTTTTTACAACAGCAAGATAAATATTTATTAGAAGAGTTCAATATGTTTTCTAATACCGGTTTGTCTCTACATATGTAATAAATTTGACAAAGGGTATAATACTTGTGCAATAAACATTGCACTAATTAGAATAATTGTGTCAAGAGGGAAAATATAATTTAATGCAATTAAAAAATAATATAAATTACAAAAATATTTTTTTAATATAAATTCATCTAACATAAATGTTTGTTAGCCAGTTGTTGCTAAGAGAATAAATAAATAAGTTTTGGGACAACAGGTAACATACAGAGTATAACTGTCTTGCCCTCACAGACGTTTTTACATGAATTAGTTAGTATATGTCTGTTTTTGGATTCTGAACAGATATTTACTAATGTATGTAAACACTGTTATAAATTATATTGTATAATAATAATTGTAACTGTTACATTATATACGACATTCTTATAGACTTATACTGGAATAAAAAATGTACTGAATGTACTTTTTTGACTTGTTTTGGAATGCGAGTGTTGAAAATGAGTAGGTGAAAGAAATTAATGTACACAAGGAGTTTTGTTAAGAATGTATTCTGTTACTAGAATAGTATAAAGATCTGTCAAGAAGATCTATTAGAAGGTGGTGGAATAGTAGTTTATGGTGAAATAATTGATCTGAGTGTTATTTTCTGCCTTTCATAGTATTGTAACTCTAACTTCATGGTTGATATATTTTTGAGTATGTCCGAGTAGCACTCTGAGCGAGTGTTAAAAGTAATCATTAGAATGGGGTACTCCAAAATACATCAATTAAAAGTGTCAATGCTACGATGGGCAAACAATAACATTCGAACCAATTATGATAATCCAAGCGAAAATATGAAATAATTGGCAACCATATGCTATACAAATTAAACCCAGCTTTACTGACAGGAAACGTGATTTGTAACATCTAGAATGTTCAAATGAAATGAATAGTAGTAAATAAATTTAAAAAAGGCTACATCATGACAATAACACACACTAATAATAAATATTTAGGTGCCATCTTTTTTCTGTTTATCCTCTGGAACCACTGTAAGGTATTACTTCAGAGGATGATACTCTTGAAGTGTACTCTTGTACAGTCTCAGGTTGACCATTCCTGAGATGTGCGGTTATTTGAAATCCAACCACCTTGCATCAGCCTTGATCTTTGAGTTTATATTTTGTTATATATTTTCTGTCTTGTATGGTGCTGAGGTATAAACCTTAAAGAAACATCTCTCCCCGGTTCGAAAGATGTGGCATACATTTTGGCATTAACATTCACTTTTTGCACCATAGTAACACAAGCAAGGATCATCTCAACATGACTATTTCTTTACATGTTAAGCCTATTACTCATAACCAAACAGCATAATTTGTCATATATGCTTAAACAGAGCTACTGAATTTCTTCTGAACATTTTTATGTTCTTAAAAAGTACTAGACATATCTCTCATTCTGACCAACCTATCTTACATATAAGCAATCTTACTGAAGCAACGCTTCCAAATATTTTAACACTACTACATTTTTTCAGAATCTTCTTTAGTGATTTTAAAGAACCTCTGAAGTTCCATCATGCTGTTCTATCCATTACATATATTCCGTTTTTATTTTATTTTTAAGCCCAAACGTTTTTGAAACATGTAACTTCTATTCAGTTAGCAGATTTCATCATAAAATAACTTCAATAATTCCTATGAATTTGCTCTCCTAAAGTAGATGTAATGATCTCATTGTCCAGTGCTTTAACATTACTAGCAGACAATTTTTTTAGAGAGCTCTTATTGAAAATTAGATTTTTGCTTTTGAATTCCTTTTTTTCCAATACTTTCTCATTTATATCACTCATCTCTATAATCTATTTGCTTTTATATTCAACCTCTACTTTATTCTTTTCAACCCTGATGAAAATTTATGATTCAAGAGTCTAGGAAGATCCCTCACCATTGATGTTTTCTAAACTTTTATTTTTTCTTTCTATTAACAGAATTGGGTTGACTAGCTGATTTGTATACATACACACTGATAATTAAAACATCACAGCAGTCAATGAGCTAAAGAAAACAGATTTTCTTAAAAATACATTAACTAACCAACAGCGTATCAGTAGTTTCATCTTTTAAGACAATGTTGTCCTTTGTCCATTCAAATTTTGGTTGAGGTCGTCCAAAAACTTTAACATTAAATATATAATCTTGGCATTCATCGACAACAACATATGTAACTGGATTGTCACCGATATTTTTTATAAACTGTGGTGCCACTATCAATTGTGCCTCTACATCGGTAGATGTTTTTTCACATTCTCTATTACCAAAAACATGCTTAGCAATACAATAATAATATCCTTCATCTTCTTCTCTGTTAACAAAACCAATAACAAATTCTGTTTTAATTCTATTTTTTTATTTTAATTTTTTAAAATTATGAAGTAAACTATTTTATCTTTTATGTAAATAAGAGTAGCAAATTAATAACTGTAAAAATCTATTTTTTAAACATAAATATGTATAATGATTTGTAGAGGGCAAACAACACTATCAGGATGGAATAAGACTAGTTTTTATAATTTTTATGAACAATCTTACAGTCATGGGGTTCTTATTCAACTACTTTTACTTTGTTGTTTTTATTTTATCCTACTGTAAGATAATAATGTCTTAAAATATGCAGTACACACAGTTAAGTAGCTAATCTTGTCTGTTTTAAGATGACCTCTCCTGAGATAACATTAACTGAATATCAACATATTTATTCAAATACTGAATATACAAAATTGAAAATGTACATTTTTATTTATGAACACCATTTCTTTTAAATTTAAATAATTTAAATTTTTCATTTATATATATACCAGCTGGTCTGTCTAACCAGAACCTGGACCTTCAGGGCACAGGTCAGCCCAGGTGAATCCCAGAGCCAACTCAGGGGCTCCCTTGGCACTCACAGTGCTTGCTTTGGTTGCCATTCCCATCTACTCAGAGGGCTCCACCCCCTGGACCCCCACACTATATATTATCTTCATGGTTGTGAGAATAATATTAGTAAATAATAATTATAATATTCAGGCTTTATAGAAATCTGAAAAAGAAACTAAATTACAAAAGATAAAGTAATAGTAACAACTAAAGTACACACATGTTTGATGATGAAAATTTCATAACTTATTTCTCTGCCATGGAGACAGAGATATTAGACCACTCCATTTGCACCTCCCAAAACAGCGCCCCAGGGGCACCCTGTTTGTTACTGGCTGATGGTAATGATTGGTCTAACCTCCCAAGAAGTCTACCTTGCCACTCCTAGAAGGCCTACCTCACCACTCTAGCCACACATTATTGTTAACAGATTTCTTTTGAATTTATTTAATATTATTTTTGTAATATTATTCACTCAATTGGTTTGAATCATTCAGTTCAAACCCAGCTCACAGTTCATTAAAGTTTGTGATTCAACCGACAAATCTCCAATATTACATAAAGAGATTTTTTTTTTGAGATGAAATACATCTAAAAACCTTCTCAGTTATGCCAAGAAACAAGGGTAAAAATTTGGTTGCAACTGATCAAGTAGTTTTTTTGTTTATCACGAACAAACAAAAATCCTCATATATATATATATATATATATAATATTATATATAACTATTATTATTATTAATTCATGAAGGAAGTAAAGTATTTATCATTCTGAGAAACTTAGATTTGCAATTTCAAGAAATGATTTTTCAATAACTTTATGAAACATTGCTAAAATTAAAAAAAAAAACTGATGGGGATACCATATGACTTCCTTATACTATTAAATTACACATACACATTTTTTTAAATTAAAATTACATCAAATTTTATTCCATTAATACCTTCTTCTAATATTTTTTCATAAATTTTATTTTTATTGTTATTGAATTACTATTTATCGTAAAAGGTTTTTACAATCACAGATTAATAATTATTAATAAATCAATATATTTAAATTTAAAAAAAAAAAGTTAAAAAAAAGGAGGTCAAGTCTGATTTGAAGCGATGTGCCTTCCTCTTGTAACATCAAAATATTTCATTAATTACAATTTTATTTGGCTATAACTCTGGAACCAATGAAAATAAGTACCACTGATGATATATTGTTGAAAATCTTCCAATGAGGGCTTATTACTACAGTCAAGAAAAATGTCAAAATCCAAATTTTTGGGATTTTGGGCTTTTTTTTAGAGGGCGAAAAATGCTTTCACGTTATCATCACCCGGAATAAATGGGTTTCATAAAAAACAAAATAACTAGCTAAAACAATTAAAAATTAAACTTATAATTAATATCAAACGTAAAATGTTTCTTATAACACACATTTAAAACTAATATCACAGCTGTAAACATATAAATAAGCGTAAATATAATAAAAAATAAAAATATATAAAATGTAACCAGAAATAAATAGAATTTTATAAAGTCCAAGAAGGGTGTAAAGGCTCCTTCTCAGATAACAGAACAAAAAAACGAACACAAATACATAAAAATTAAAGCAAAAACAGACACATTAAAAACTTTTTCAATACAAAAATTATACACAATATAAAATTTTAGATATAACATGATGCAAAAATAGAAACAACCGGTCTAAAACTTCATTATCATTGCCAAAGATTTTACAGATATATCTGGGCAATTTAAATTTACGATGCAAAACTGCATAGCATATACAATCTACAAGTATGTGGAGCAGTCAAGCGGCAGTTGCATCATACATATATTGGGCATTTA
This sequence comes from Lycorma delicatula, assembly GCF_047948215.1. Lineage (NCBI taxonomy): Eukaryota > Metazoa > Arthropoda > Insecta > Hemiptera > Fulgoridae > Lycorma > Lycorma delicatula. The sequence continues at coordinate 18,294,502 of NC_134457.1, forward strand.
CTTTTGACATTAGATAAAACACACTGGTTATAAATTTGAATAAATTGTAAAAGATTTTGGCTTTAGGAATTGTTGTTTATATTAATAAATCAATATATTTAAATTAAAATGAAATTAAAAAAAAAAAATTAAAAAAGGAGATGATGTCTGTTCGAACAGATGTGCCTTGCTCTTCTAAGACCCAAATATTCCATTAATTAAAATTTCATTTGGCTATAACTCTGGAACCAATGAAAATAAGTACCACTTATGATATATCGTTGAAAAGCTCATTTCGGTTTTCCCACTCTTCATACTTGTGTTGGAACTCAGAAACCCGGAATATCCTTCAGATGGTTGGTTACATTTTTTTAAATGTTTTCTACTGTTCCAAAATGGTGTCCCCTTTGAGGTGTTTTTTTAAAGTTGGAAACAGGAAAAAGTTGCAGACTCAAGTCAGGTTAATAAGTTAGTTGAGGAACTACAGGAATGTTTTTCTTTGCTAAAAACTCTAACTAAAAGTGCAGTATGACAAAGTGCATTGTCACGATGCAGCATCCAGTAGTCTTTGATAGCTGGTCTCACGGGGGCAACTCTTTTCCGCAGTCGTCAAAAATTTCTTGGTAAACATATTGATTTAAAGTCTATCCTGTAGGCAAAAACTCCTTATGGACAATCCTATTACTATCAAAGAAACATATTAGCATAATTTTTGATTTGCTCATTTTTGCTTTTTTGGGATGTGATGAATTTGAAGTGTGCTACTCTTTGGTCTGGTATTTGTTTCTGGATCGTACTCAAATATCCAAAGATTCATCACCAGTAATAACATTTTTTAGATAATCAGGATCAGTTTCAAATCGTCGTAGAAAATTGCAGGACACTTCCACCATGTTGATTTTCTGTTCAACAGTGAGGTTTTTTTGGGACTAATTTTGCACAAAATTTTTTTATGTCGAATTTGTTTGTCAAAATTTGATGGACTGTGGTACGGTTCAAATTCAATTGTTCTGCAATCATTCTGACAGTTAATCGCTGGTTGTAAAGTATCAAGTCTCTGATTCACTCAACATTGTCGTCACTTTTCGACGTTAACGGTCTTCCGGAGCATGGATCGTCAGCAACTGATTCCTGGCCATCTGAAAATGCTTTAAACCACCTAAAAACTTGGGCTTGTGACAGAGCATCATTTGCATATGCACTTTTCAATTTTGAATAAGTTTCAGTAGCATTCTCACAAAGATTAGCACAAAACTTGATTGCACAACATTGCTCATAATTAGTACCGCTCATTTTTGTAATGCACAACAAAAACTAGTGTCACGAAAAGTTTGTTTATGTTTCACGTGGCAACAACAGACTATAAATATTAATCAGCTGTTCATATAACCATATGTTTACTAGTAACTTTACAGTGTTGCTACCTTGGCTGGCAAAAAAAACTAGTCTCATTACTTTATTTTTATTAACCTTGTGTGTGTGTATATCAAAAACACAAGTAGTATAAAAAGTCTACCACCAAGAATACAGAATTCAATAATTCTTTTTACTTATGCTTGTTGTTATATAAAACCGCTTTCAAGGATTTCCCTCATCATCAGTTAATAAAACATACTCTTTTTAAAAAATCACACATTAAATTCTGTACTCATGGTGGTAGACTTTTTATACTTTTGTCTTAGTACAGAGGGGAATATGGGCAAATACAATAACAAAAAAAAATTATAATAAAGTAAAGTTTTACGTTAAAAGAATTTATAAATAAGAATATATATATATATATATATATATATAAATATATTCAATCCTCATAGAATAAAACACAGAATTCACTGTTAAGAGTAATGTCTTTCCATAATTAGACAGTTAACTCTTAACTTTTAATCATAATTTAATTAAAAAGTTTTTAATTTTTAATTTAATTATTAATAGAATTAGAACTGATATTCAATATAAGATATAACTGAACTAGCATCCCTGTTGCAGTCAAGGGATATTTAGCCAGTCATGGTTTGCTTCACTTGTCCTTCTCATCTAGCCAGAGTTCTGCCCCTTGAACCCTGTTTTGTTTATTAAACTCATGTTTGTGAGAATAATGGTAAATAAAACTTAAAACCTGCTCAATTTATAAAAAATATCAGTGTATAGTAATTTCTTCATAGCACCAGTTTGGTCACTGTAGGACCTGAAACTTTGAGTCATCTAAGAACATGAGTTTCAAAACAGTCGGCCTCCAGCTTAAAAATTGTAAAAAGTTGTAATTGGTTAACCATATGAAGTACAGGTAAATATGTATTTTGCCCGGTTCTTAGCATTACCAGGTAAACACCACTAGGAGGTGACTACTTTGTTTCTCATTTTTTTAAATTCTTTAATTATTTAATTACTTTTATTTTATGTTTTTTAGTCAAGTAACTTAAGGTAGGTGCAGGCAGTAACACTGGCATACTGTTATACTGTAACAGTGGCTGTGTTGATTAAACTGCTGCACTATACACAATCACACCCCTTAAAAAAAAATCAAAATTCAAAAAACCCAAAAATGGTTTTTAGATATTTATCTGAAGAGTACTTGCAAGCTCCAGTCCAGTGAATATCATTAAGTATAGTACTACAACATTTTTAATCATTGTTCACATTTTTTTTGCCTTTCTTCGCTCTTTTCAAGGTTGAATTTTGAATATTCTAAAAATTGGTTTTTAAATATTTACATGAAAATTATACACATCAAAAATCAAGTTCATATCTTCATTTTTACCATTAAAAAAAAACAGCCACGTTTAAAAAAAAAATCAAAATCAATTCTAACCCTCGGAATTTCAAAGACCCATTCTTAGAGTGCACTTACACCATAAGAAGAACATGTATATAAATTTTCATCAGTTTATCTTTATTAGTTTTTGCTGGATGCTGGTGAATCAGTCAGTCAGGACAAGTTGCTGATATTTGAAGTCATATCTCCATCTAATCATAACCTAATGTATGAAGTTTTATCTTTTCAGATTTAAATTTGTAATGTAAAATGACAGCTTACAGTGTATATAATAGTTTTGTGGCCGAGATTTACAGATTAATTTATACCAATAACATCGATGATTAACATTAAATTATATTAAATAAACTGAATTTATATAATAAAGGATTGTAATTCTTAAATAACCAAGACAATAATAAAAGTAAGTGCTTAACATACAATTAAATTAAATTGTATGAAATTAAAGCATAATAAAATATTTTAATAATAGAAAGAACAATACAAATAAATATTACCCAAACAGAATATAAAAATAAAATATGATGGCTATAATACGAATTGTTAAAATAAGTCAACATTTGAAACAATTGTCAGAACACATTAAAGCCAAAAAAAAAAAAAAATGGAAATACAAAAAATACCCAAAGTAACACTATTAAATAAACAAGCACATAATAAAAACATATAAAATAATTTTGAAACCCTTGAGAATTTTCATAGTAACAAAATGTATAACTCTAATCAGAACCACCAAAAAATAGATTAACAAATTTATTTTAAAAACATAAAATTTATAAACAGTAAAATTTACTTGCATACTTCAGTTTCTTAGAATATTAAGAAAAATCCCAAACTGTTTTCAGGTAAACCTGTATTACTAGGATCATTCAGAAATTTCTCGCCCTGATTCAGAGATGGTGCAAGTTATTAACAAGTGACTATGATATTTGTGAAGTACAATCCTTAAGATAGTATGCTGCAAAGTTTGAAATGCGTGCAATTAGTTGCTTGTTTGTGATGATCAGGTAAAGCAAACACAAGTTCTGATATTTTCTGAAAAATTGATAAACCTGGAGTTTAAGTTGTAAAGTACTTTGTTTTAAAAGGTTTAACCCTGATGGACATACAAAATGAGTTAGATTCCATCTTAAAGGGATTCTTTCCCTTTGTTTTTGATGGTAAAAAAGAGGGGATGCTGTATTTTTTTCCTTGGCACACAACGAAGTGTCGTTATCAGTGCTTGGACACAAAATTACCAAAGTAAATAATTAAAAACTGAAATTTACTTTAAAGTTTAAAATTATTGAAAATTTCTAGGTTCAAAATAATAACAATATTAAAAATATAGCATGAAACAACAAAATTATCAAATGTCAAAAGGCAGAAGATGAAAGTTTTAATCAAATGCATGGCCTTAAGAAATTGTAACAGATTAGACAACATCAATATACTGTTGTCTAAGATATTTTGTACATTAGATACTAGTTTAAACTTCTGATGAAATGCTACATAACAGACACAGTCCACAAGGATTTGGTGCACTGTTAGTAGATAGTCGCGGTGAACACAAACATGTGCATCAATCTGAGTTATCAGATATCCATGAGTGAACCTTGTGTGCCCTATTCACAAACAGCAAATAACAACCTCCTCACGACGGTTATTTCTACATGAAGCCACATGCTGACACAGTGTTCTTAATTGGACAAAGTTTATTGTTGATGGTAGCATTCCATTTACTTTACTACTCATCATGAACCACCATCTTCAGAAAACAGACAAGATCGTTTGAAACAACGCGATTAATAAAAGGGAGCTGCAAACAGGCCTCTTTTGGTGCACATTGCCTGAAATATGACAAGGGATCCAGCAGAAGCTCATGGCTGTGTTACTTGAGTCATTTCAGAGATAATAGACTGTATATCACAGACAATAGGGTGTCAATAGACTGTATATCACAGACACGTGCATGGCACTCCAGATCACCTGCAAGGCACTCATAGAATCTGAACAGCCAAGTACATGTCAAAATGATGGGATAAGTATATTTAAGCCCTTGTTAATAGCATACAGCTCTGCGACGAAAACACTGGTGAAGCTGGGTAGGCCAAACATGGTATGTTCTATTGGCAACCATGAAGCATAACCAACAGAATTATTGTGTCTAGAGCCCTCTATATAAACTATAGCATCTGGATTCACGCTATTTATAATATTGAAAACTTTTTCTCCATTTTTTTATATAGACTGAAACTAAGCCAATAATTCATGGTGGAGGCTGCCAAGGGGGGTAATAACACTGAGTAACAGGCGGTACTGGTGGTAAATATATTTTTTGAAATAAGAAAATGCATTTAACTAAACACCGCTTGAGGATATATTTAAACTTATTTAAATGTGATTCTGCTGTCTTAAATGTTTTATAACAGTTGATGAAGCGGGGACTTACCATTATGAGCTTATTTTGCAGCTGGACAAATTGCATTCTACTGAAGGTATTAAAAAGTAGGCAAGTTGGTGGTCTAATTGTATCAAATATCAAAGTGTAACAACATTGAAAAATAAAAAAGATTTTCGAAAAATCTTGTTTTTCTTTGTCAGGCCGAGAACTTTCTGAATGGTCCTTATATGTTCCATCACAGTTTCTTAAATTTGAAATAGATTTTCATAAGTAAAAAACATTACCCAAAATTTTGAATTCTAAGACAAGAAGTAGTCTGATTAGGGAGAGCAATGTTTTCATGGTACCACTGATACGATGGAGGTGGCAATCCCGTGACTAGAAATTCTAGTGTAAATAATGATCCAGGCAACAGGGAAATACATTGTTCACGAGGTTCTTTCACAATTTTTAATTCTTCTAAAACAAAATAAACACATTCCATAAGTAACAAATAAACATATATGAAAATAAAGAAAAGAATAAAAAACTTATTGTTTTTTTTAAATTTATATATAATTTTTTTATGGTAAATGTAAAAAAAATGTAAAGAAAAAGTTTGCCTGCTTTCCTTGTAATGTAATTTCAATGTTCCACAATTTTGTTAAAAAATTACACAAAAAATTTAGGTTTAAGTATATTTAAGAAAAAATATTTATGTGCTGTTAAAAATATTTTTAACAAATATCGACAGCTTTCATGTAGCAATCTTTTGTTACAGCAATACAATTGTTACAGCTCATAGTAAAGGTAGGAAGTTATCTTTATATTGAACGTTGTTTCAACAACAGCATTACAGTACAGATAAATTTCAAATTCAATTAACAATAAGAGGAAAAAGAAGACTTGTATGCTATAAGTAAGCTTTTTCTATTTTTAAATTAATTTTTTATCACCCATAAAAAATCTCAAAAAAAAGTTAATGACATACTGGGAAAATTTCTTTTTGAAATGAAACATATTACATTTTAACTCAACACAATACTTCAGCTTATGAGAAAGGGCCTCATCATGCTTCCATTGCCACTTTTAATAAATTGCCAAAGCATTTGAAAAAAAATCTTCCTGGTTTATTTAAAATATAATTAAATAATTTTCTTTTAAGGAAACAATATTACTATGTCTAGGAATCTTTAAATAATACAGATTAAAGTATTCAATCCATGATTTACATGGATGTACATGTACAAAAATGTCCTCAAAATAATTTTTAATAGCAGCTTCCAAAATTGAACGTGCATCGAGTTGCAAAGTTTGTTCCTCATTTGATGACTGAACCAGCAGAAAGAATGTGATTGTTTGTCGGCAACTTCTTGAACAATCCGATGATGATGAAACATTTATGCAAGGGAGCATAATGGAAGATGAAAGCTGGGTTTATGTATGACATTGAGAGTTTTAATAAAACCTAATATGGGTGAGGAAAAAAAAACATTAAAAGAGACAAAAATACTTGTAAATGATAATTTTTACTGACTCATATTTCTTCACAAAAGGTTTTTTGTTCCCTGGAGAGAACTAACAATAAAAAATGTGCATTAATGCTTTTTAAAGCTAGAAAATTCAAGACAAATAATTTAACACTGAGATATAAACAGTTTTTAATAGAAGAGAAATAACAAGTAGGATTAAAACTTTTTCAAGAGCAACAAAAGTAAGACATCTATTTTAAGAATGAATTAGCAAGTTTTATGTAAGTTATAACAATCTCATTTAAAACATTTTTCTACTGATAATTTGAATTAACAGTCATATACAGTGAAATAATTGTTTATAGAATTAAAAAGCATACAAATAGATTAAAAAAAAATTAATATATATATATATATATATATATACATACATTATCTTCATTCAATACAGTTCCTGCCTGCTTTTATGCATTGTTTATACTGCTGTTGCAAAGGGCACTAGAAAAGTTTTAATTTGATTTAACAGAAAATCATAGGTAACCACCAGGTTGGTCTAGTGGTGAACGCGTCTTCACAAATCAGCTGATTTCAAAGTTGAGAGTTCAAACATTCAAATCCTAGTAAAGGCAGTTACTTTTATATGGATTTGAATACTAGATCGTGGATATCTTCTTTGGTGGTTGGGTTTCAATTAACCACACATCTCAGAAAACGTTGACCTGAGGATATACAAGACTACACTTCACTTACACTCATACATATCAACAGGGAAAAACGAAAAAAAAAGAAAAGATAATCATACGTGGTTACAAGTTAGTGTGTATTTAGACAGTCTCAACCTGATTGTAGATGTTATAGTCACTGTCTCTATGATATTTATTTTTTTAGCTGCGTTAATGATATTGTCATGGTTGAAAACTGAATACCAGGTAATTATGCACATGGGGCAAGTATTTATCAGTGTTTAGAGAAATGGTTCGTATGCTTGAGGAGGACTGTTACACAACAATATTTAGGTAACACAAAGTTTGAAAGAGGAAATTTTGGCCTCGAGAATACTTTAAAGCCGGGTCAACCATCTTCATCTGTGTGTGAGTGAGGGAAACATTGCTACAGTATGAAAATGCTTCAGACAGAAAAATGTGTAACTACCACCAAATAGGAATACTCGGACATTAATGCACCAGCAGTTCATGCTATTCTGAGAGTTTACCTTCAAGTTAGAAAGCTTTGTACCCTTGTGCTGCATAATTGGCTGTACTATTATGACATCCCAACCAAGTCTCAAAACAAAGTGTGAGTGTTCAAAGATGAACCCCATGGCTGTTCGAAAATCCAGAACAGTGAAGAAGAAAATGGAAACTTAGAAGACTGTTTCAGAAAGTGCATATCGAGGAACGCCTCCCTACAGTCCTGACCTCGCTCCATGTTGACTTCCCCAGAGGTGAAGAAAAAACTGACAGGGATATTTTACAAGTAATTATGACATCCTAAGAGTTTAAGACAATGAATGCACCCAAATTTTGATTGAAACATGGCAAGGTTTCTTTGAAGACTGGTTTCAAAGGATGGAGAAGATATAATACGTGGTGGAAATTTTGAAAAAAATTATAAATTTTTGGTTCGCTTGTTCAACGATTTCATAAGTCAGAATGCTGGGCCTGCCACTCCACTCTTTGTCATGCACATTTTTTTAAAGTATCAACTCCACTGTCTAACCTTTCCTTCACGCATTACTGTAGGTCCATACAATAGGCACAACTCCCGATGAATTTCAGCAGCTGAAGAACCTTTTGCACACAAAAATCAAATCACAGCGCACACTTCACAACTGGCAGGAGAGACGATTGTCACAGACGTTGCGATCTGCATTCACCAGTTGGCAAAACTACTGATCAAATCAGACAGCAGTCGCCTCGTAAGTAGCCGACAGATGGCCCTGCATGCATGAAACTGTGTTCTAACCTGCTAATATTTAAATATAAGCTGATGGCCCTTACTTTATGAATATGCCTTGTATCTATTAAATCATAATCCATTTTACTGATATCAGTAAATTGGCATGTTTTTTTTTGTTCAATAAAAAAAGCTTTTGTTTTGGTGATAACAAATGAGGAACAAAAAGAATACAAACATTTTCTTTATTAAATCTGACTAAAATCTCACACATTATCTCTCTATTAATCTTATCATTTCTTCTAATATCCAAATGATCAAAGTTTGATCTTGTACTGAAAAGCTTTGAATCAGATTTGCCAATTTTTCTGTTCAGGAAGCTACAGGCAACCAGCTCTGTTCACTGCTTCTACAGACTACCATCATTCTTTGTACCATTTATGGCACTCAGACACAGCTGTTCTTAATAAAAACTCTAACTATATACAATTTGAAATATTTCAAATGTTTTGGTACCTACTTTCTTTAATTCACATAAAAATTTAATAGCTACAATTTGTCACAAATTATTGTGACAACTTAACACATAGAAACTTGTACAACCAGTTAAAAAATGTCTCTCTAACCAATAACACAGATCAACTGTAGGATTGATAATATGGCTACATTAGTCCAAGAACATAGTAATGCTACATATTTTCACCTAACATTACTATAGCAATGTGATTGTATGCACAACGGAGTAATCATTACAATTCTGTATACAATATTTTATTGTCTGAAATTTTATGATTATAAAATATAAGTTAACACTCATAAATAACAGCTTACCTGGATCAGATATCACAGACAGTGCATCAAAAAGTTCACTTTCGCTTAAAATATTTTGCAAATGATTTACTTTATATAAACGAATATCAAGTTCATTTAGAAGTATAAGTGAAGGATTATCTGATGATTTCATTCTAAAGAGCTGATTATCGCTTATACTTATTCTGTATTAAAAAGAGGAAAACACAAAAAAAAGATTAATATTAGTCCCAAATTATTTATTCTACTGACAGAAGGAGAAACCATTCAAATGAGAATGTTTTTCTTTTAACATTCTTATTGGTGATTAAATTAATGTATTCTGTTTTATGAAAGTAGTAGTAAACCATATTGGCTCACAAAAAGAGAGATCATTAATTGTGTACATTAGCATGTGACTAAGTTCAGCATACATACTAAACCAACCAGTGATATTTTACAATAGGTTACATAATCAGCCTCTTATCTCATAATATGAAAGGTTTGTCGCATAATGGACAAACCTTGTCCATGTAAGTCCAATGTAAGAGAAGTATATATTTTTGAAATTTACCTTCGAGTATGTTTTTCAGCAATAGGTATGAAAATATTTTATGTCTAGGTGATGTGACATACATTCTGTTTTTCACTGAAGTTAATTCTTACATATTAAAAAAACAATATTGGAAAAAAGGAATGATAGTCTGAATGAGTATCGAATATCATGCATTAGGAAACATAAAACTATAAAAAAAAGTAAGACAAAAAGAAAAGAAGAATATAAATACTTAGAATCCATTTTTAATTATCAAAAGGCTTGTTATGCAAACAGGACAACATTTATGATATATAAAAAATTGAAGTACTTTTAGAACTGTTTCTATAACTATAAGAAAATTATTTAATATAATAAATGACTGAAATCACAAAACAAACAATATTTAATTTATACAACACTTGTGTTCATCTTCAGTAACTGGTATAGGTATTCACCCCCTGTTATCATCTTGTGTTATTACTATTTTTTTCTTCTTTTTAGTCAGGCAGACAAGTATTTACAACAGAGTATATTATAATATTATGCTCATTAAATATTATTCAGTTTTTCATTTCAATAGTTTGAAATAATATTTTCACATTATTAGCTTAATTCTTGTGAGAACTGAATTCGCTAATGGTAATTAATCAATCCACTTTTCCTAGCACATAATTTTATTACCTTCATGATATATTGAATTTAGACTGCAAACTTAACTTTTATAATAATTTTGAATTTTGGTATCTACATTATACCACTTTTAAAAAATTAGAGCAACTTTTAAATTAACTACAATTTACACTTTATTTACCATAACATTTTTGATAAATATATTATGCGATTTAGGCAGCCCATGTATTGTTTTTAATTTTTATCTGAGTATTTTGGTGGCAAGTAATTTACAGTAGCATGTTTTGTTAAATGGAATGTGGATTATTTTTCTAACTTTTAAAATGGCACCTGTGTAAGATTGGAGAATTATAAGATTGAAGTTTGGTATCCATGATTTACAATCAAAGACTATAAAATATACTAAAATTAATTTATAAAAAATTTCTTAAACCTTTAACTGTCAAACATTTTGATCTGATTCTGCACCAAAGATGATTAAAGAAAAGAACAAAATAATTTAAAGAGCATAACAATGGGAAAACGTCTGGCAAGTTTCAGGATCTTTCAGTATATTCAAGTGATATGGCTCCAGATAAGACTGAGATTGTTGTGATTACAACAACCAAGCAAAGGCCAACACTGAAGATGGTGCTTGAGGGCCAAAGGATAGTTTCAAGTACTGCAATAAAATATCTTGGAATACGGGTGGATGCCAGAATGCGTTTCAGCACCCACGTCTTGGAGGCCTGCTTGAAGGCTGAACAGGTCATGTGTCTGGTTGCCAGATTACTGCCGCACTATGGAGGACCAAGGCAGCAGAGGAGGAGGTGCTGTCTGGGGTGTTATATTCCATATAACTTTACAGTGCTGAGATATGGGAAGAGGTCTTTAGATATGGTGTATACAGGGGTGCTCTCGAATCAATACACAGAAGGAGCTGCCTTCATATCGCACAAAGTGTTGGCAGGAATATTACCTGTCGATCTGGAGATCACTTGCAGGAAGAAGATTAAAGAGCAACAGGGGTCAACACCTGCGGAAAAAAGGAGTGGCTGGCTCCATTATGGAAGAAATGAGGATAGAATGCCAGATGCAGTTGGGACACTAACTATAGAGGCCGTTGGCCACACCGTATAATTAGGGATCCGAGATGTTGGTGTGAGAAGGCCCATGGCTCGCTAGATTACTGTCTTACACAGTTTCTAGAAGGCCACACAGGGCGGGGGGGGGGGGGGTTCAGACAATACCTTTTTAGGTTTAAGCTAGATCCTTCCGCTAATCCAGTGTGTGTAGATAAGGGAGAGACAGCATATCATGTTTTCTTCCGCTGCCCCCGATTTGAGGATGTAAGGAGGGAAATATTGGACACCATAGATAAAAGGGAACTGCAGCAGATCATGTTGGAAAGTGCGGAAAACTGGATGGCTGTAGCAAGATTTGCTAGGAAGATCATGGAGAAGCTATACATCTGGGAGGATTCTTGCAGGGGTAGAAGGGGTTGTCAGAGGGTGCAGAAGCAAACAAGCATGTGGCTGAGAGCCTAGGGGGTTCACCGTATGTGTGGGGATCGTCTGGGTGCGATGAGGTTGTGGGCACTCCACTCCTGCTCCGATGGTAACCCATATGATAAGTATACCAGTGTGTGATGAAAGTTTAGTTTGATGTTTGGTATCTTGTGGGTATGAAGTCCGTATCTGTTGACTGTGGTGTCTGAATGTGTGGGAGGGCATATTCCCCTCTTCCTGAAGTAATGCACACCAGCTGTATCAGGAAGGGTGGGTAGCCAGGAGTGGAGGCTTAGTCACTAGTGTGCAGGAACACATACGCATTTAATATCTTGTGGAACCTGCTAATGTGCCCAACACTGCCTATGCACCCATAAACGGGATTCCTCCGCCTCTTAAAAAAAGGTATATTCAAGTGGTCAAACAGTATACGGAGCAAATTATGTTATTATAAAACGAATACAAACAAGGTAACCAGAACTGTGAATAAGGTACAGCAGGGTAACTTCTGTTAGATGACCACACTTGTATAAGTGTAAAAAAGAATTTAATGAATGATCACTTAATATTCCAAAACAGATATTACTAAAGTCTTTCTAAGACCTCCCTATTTACAGGATCCTAGCAGATAATTGTTTTAATTAAGTAGAATAGACACATATGCCTATAGAATAATATACTGTACAATTTATTGATTTAAACAATGAAAGTTGAGAATGTTTATTACCATATATAAACAAACGATATTACAGTTTAACCTTTATCACAGAATATGAACACAATAACCAATTACATTTTTCTGACCTCACAATCATAAAACATAAACAATAAAAGCAGACTTTCAATATATACAGAAAAACGAAAAGTGATGGATACATTCGTTCATATTTAAAACATTCAATGTCATATAAAGCTTTTTGAAATATGAACCACATACTACTCAACACCCATTCAAATTTAATATGAAATATAATTCAACATACTGTAAAACATCTAGCACACACAGATGGATATAAAAGTGATATGAAACAAACAATCATTATAACACAAAACTTGAACAAAATAGTTGACAGATTTAAAAAATCTAATAAAATAATGTCTTCAGAACAAAGGAAAAACATTGCTCATAAAATACTACAACCAAACATAATAAACTGAATACAAATGCACTTATTACTGTTTATTGATTGCTGTGGTTTAATAATGTTCTACAATGCCCAATGTACATTACACAAACATCAGATACAGATTCAAACAGAATACAATGATCAAATTCAAATTTTTTAACCACCTGAGATGCAAATCCAATAACCTGCCATGGTTATTGAAAAACAATGTGTATGCAATATATGAACCACATTATGACAAAACAAAAAAAAAATGGCCGAATGTGGTAAAGCTAGCTGTTCAACCTGCAATTTTATATCCAAAAAGAAAAACTTATAACAATGCAAGTGCAGTGCAATCTCTTGTAGCTTACCTATACATGGATTCATCAGATGCCAAGTAACTGAGTACACGATTCCATGAATCATTTAAATTTAACTTAAGTAGTAGTCTGTAGAAAAGATCAGGGAACTTAGCTGAAAATTCTCCAATGCTAAGTTCTGATAAGATTTCATTCAACATTTTGAACGTATGTTAACTTGTATTAACTAACCTCTAATTTATACAGTTTTCAAATTAACCAATCATTAAATTACAATAAAACACACCAAATCCACCTATTAAAAGGTTGATCGAATAAATTCCTATAAGTATATTCTGTCTGACTCATATCAGAGACAATTTATTTGAATGTCAAAGTATTTTTTATTACGAACTTTCCTCGTTCTCCTCTCTCCCTCCACATTCGAACAAGATAGCCTAACAATATATGGAGTATAAGCAAATCAGGGTTACCTCTGCGAAAAACATTCTTATTATAGTAATAAATTAAAAATTTTCCAAAGACTAAACTTAATTTTATTCTAATTATTATACATGTAGGTTTATATTAATAAAATAAATGTTAAATTTTTGACATATTTAAATTTTATATTATAGTATAATACTTCATTGTTTTTTTTTTGTTGAAGATATGGAAAATGATAGATAACAATTTTTCCATGTTTAAATTAATTTTTAAGATAATATCTCGATAATAGTAATTTGATTGTACGTTTCGAGTTTGAAGCTTGTTCGCATAAGTATTCCTGCTGTATTAACAAATCGTTGTGGTTAGCCATTTTGTTATTGTGAGTGACGAATTGGTGTTGAAGTTCCGTTATTGTTAATGAAGTAATTAGTGAATGGCGTAAGGATTTTCTATATTTATATTGATGAGCGCGTATTCTAAAAGTGATAAACCTAGAATTACAGTGAAAGTACGTAATATGAAGAGGAGTTCTAGTCGAGATACACCACCTTTGAGAAGGAAAAGGTCTCGTTCCAGTATCGGTAGATACGACGATAGTTCTGATGAACGTCTAACACCTGAAAGAATCCGCCGTCGGAGTCGTGGTCGATCTCCTCCGAGTCCAAGACCGAGGTATGCATCTGAGAGTTCTCATCGTGACGATTATATTCGATCCAGAGAAGTTGAAAGGTCTTATCCTAGTTATAAGGTATTATGTGTAAGTGCGTTACATCCTAAAGCCAGTGATGAAGTGATTAAAGATACATTGTACCGTGAGTATAAAAAGTTTGGTGAACTCAGTATTAGAATATCTCATGATCTTGATGAAAGGGTAGCATATGTTTGTTTTAGAAACTCCGAAGATGCTAGAGACGCTAAACACAGTAAACCTAGAATTATTTTATTTGATAAGGTTGCAATAGTTGAGGCTGTTTACGAAAGCAGTCGCAGTTCGAGTGATATTTATAGGGGTCGTAGTCGACCTAGGTCACGGAGTATTAGTCCTGATTATGATAGGTATTATAGACATTCTCCTGGCCCAGAACGCCATAGGCCTCCTGAAAGGGCTTATGATCGTATATATGGCCCTCCTCCAGTATTGCCTCACCGTGAGTTCAGACGAGAAGGGCCACCAATTCCTCATCATGAATTTATTAGAGGACCACCAGTACATCATGGTCCTCCACCTCATATGCCTCCTGGACCTCCTCACCATTATGGCCCACCAAGACATATGGTTCATGGATTTAAACCTCCTCCTCCTCATTTTGAAAAGGTAGAAAACAAAAAGGATAAATTTCCAAATTACTTGCATCATGTTCCTCCAGAGGATGACCCGTTAGCTACTAGAACTTTATTTGCTGGTAATCTTGAAATTAATATTTCTGAAGAAGAATTACGTAGAATATTTAGTCGATATGGTGTTGTAGAAGATATTGACATTAAACGTCCGTTACCAGGTACTGGCAACGCTTATGCATTTGTTCGTTATCAGAATCTGGATATGGCTCACAGATCAAAAGTTGAACTGTCAGGTCAGTATATTGGGAAATTTCAATGCAAAATTGGATATGGTAAAGCAACTCCAACAACTAGAATTTGGGTGGGTGGTTTAGGCCCATGGACATCAATTGCTCAGTTAGAACGAGAATTTGACCGTTTTGGAGCAATTAAGAAAATAGATTACATGAAGGGCGATAATAATGCTTATATATTGTATGATTCAATTGATGCAGCTCAAGCAGCCGTTAAAGAAATGAGAGGGTTTCCTTTAGGTGGTCCTGATCGTAAATTACGTGTTGATTTTGCTGATGTAACACCTTCATTTCCCTTTAAACCACGTCCTTTTCCTGAGGATTTGGGGGCTGGAGGAGATTTCAGAGGTAGGGTACCTGGACGTGAAGAGTTCCCATATGAAGCTCCTTATGAGGCGTGGGTTGATAGTGAATTTGGATATGGCCCACCAAGAGGAGGGTTTCGTGGTCGTGGAGGTATGCCTTGGCAAGATAGAAGAGGTGGCGGTCGAGGTGGTTACAGAGGTCCTGGTTATCCTGGTGAAATGTATATGAAGGAAGATCCTGAATGGGCTGGTAGAAGGCCGCCTACTGAAGGAGAATATGAAGTCGGTCGACCATTTAAAAGATCTGGTTCAGGTGAGCCGGGTGTTAATAGATCAGATTCACATTCTCCTCGTAGACATTCAGTTGACAGTGATTCCGGTTCAGAGGGGCGTCCAAATGGTGTTCTTAGTTCTGCCAGGACTTTACCAGAGCTTGCCAGAAAATGTGTTGTTATGTGGCAGGGTGCTTTAATATTGAAAAACTCACTATTTCCAGCCAAGTTTCATTTGACAGATGGTGATACTGACATCGTAGACAGTCTGATGAAAGATGAAGAGGGTAAACATCTACTTCGTATAACTCAGAGATTACGACTGGACCAACCTAAATTGGAGGATGTATCTAAACGTATTGCTACATCAAGTTCACATGCGATATTCCTCGGTTTGTCTGGTTCCACTGCTTCAGTTGCTAGTGAAGATACGTCTGTGCAGACTCGCCCTCTTAGAAATCTTGTATCTTATTTAAAACAAAAAGAAGCTGCTGGTGTTATATCTTTAGTAAATAAAGACACTGAAACAACGGGAGTTCTTTATGCGTTTCCTCCTTGTGCATTTTCAACAGAACTTCTCAAACGAACTGCTCATAATTTATCGGAGGAGGGCCTAAAAGAAGACCATTTAGTAGTAGTAGTTGTGAGAGGTGGAACAGCTTAATATGATTTATAATTTGGTAGCATTCTCCGAGTGTAGGAAATTTTGTTTTATTTTTGGGTATCATACTATTGATAATTGATTTGAATGTCAATTTATAGAAGATATGTAACAGAAATTTATGTATTATTTTATAATTTACTTGAATTGTTTATTACTCTATAGTTGAGTTGTAAGAATTATTGATGTTATTTTTGTTCAACTTCGATGTAACTTGTTAAAGATTCATTGATCAGGTTAATATTTATTTTGGAGTACTGATGATACACATAATTCATTATGCAGTTTAAATTTAATGCTTTGTTATTTTAGATTGACTAACGTTAAGTATTAGGTTAATTTTGAGGTGTTGAATTAAGGCCTATAGGAAACCAGAACTATTAAATTTTAAGTGATACTGGCCTGCATTTTTTTAAATGAATTTGATTATAAATATTACATCTAAGTTACAAATTCCTAGTACATGTTTTCCTGTCCTCAGAATATAGTCAGAAAAATTCTGTTACAAAAGTGTTCTGATTTGATCCTGAGTTTGTTGGTACTGGAAAAAAGATAAAAGATTCATTTTTTGTTTCCTTTTTTATTGCAAATAATTATTTATTTATCTTTTTATATAAGAAATAATGTAGTATGTTAATCATTGTTGACTAGTTAGTTATTTGATGTTTTAAAGGAGTCTCAACTTTGTATATTAACTGTGAATTTCATTTTTTGTTATTTAAAAACATAAATTGCTTTATTTTTGGAAATCAGAATGAGTTTGCAAACAAAACATTTTAAGAATTTATAATAAATTTTTATAATTTCATTTAAAAGTAATAAGCAGTAAGGACACGAATATGCAATAAGCATGTAAATATTTTTTTTTTTCTTTAATTAATATCTAAATACAGCTATATATTTTTTAGGATTACATACTATTAATTATAGAAGATGAATTTTTTACATAAAATATGAATTTTCAAAATTATTTCAGTATTAGGAGTCATTCTTACATTTTTTTTTAAATATAATTTTTAGTAGAATTTGGTTATTTTTGCAAGTGAAGTGATATTCTATTCTTTACTATCTCAGTTCTGTTGTTATTCAGAATTAATTACAAGGAAGCTTTGGGGAATTTTTTGCATCATATGGCCTAATTAGAACTAAACTATATTTGTTTTAATACTTAAAACTTGGATTACATACATCATAATTCTTAAACATATCATATTTATACTAATTATATATAGTTTTACACAATTCTTTTACTTCATATTTTTGAACACTGTCCATGTTCCAGTTGCATACATAAATTTACTCATATGATAAGATGCATAATACATATTTAAAGTACATGTTTTTATATCTGTAGTTTTTGTTCAAATCATCTCTTTTTGATGAAAGGGTTCTGCAAAGACGTTATGTAACCAATCTGAATAATTGAAGTGACATAGTATGATGAATATGTTTTTATTTATTTACAAGAATAACCTTACTGTTAATTTTGAGATACAGAATAATTTGTTCTTTGTTTTACTTTTAATTAAACAGCCAGTAATAACTATATTCTAAGTAATTAATTTGTCTTTCAAGATGAAGCAAACCCATTTTGATTTGATGAGGTTTATTAAAACCATATATTTATTTTAAATGTAACATTTATAAAAATTTCATAACTTAATATTTTCTGTAATGTTTACTGGATTAATAATAAATTAAAATTATATGTATGTTTATATGGTATCTAACAGTTTCGAAGTGGTATCATATAACTTAACTATGCTTAGATTAGATTTTTTTGTGATGCTTAAGGTAAAAATTGTGATAATCTTTCTATTTTTTTGTTTTTTTTTCCAAAGTATTTAATAGTGCTTTATGTGACTTCTTCATCCAATATAATATACTTTTGTTTGTTTCAATATAATGCATGGAAAAACTGCAAATTTTGAAAGACTTTATTAATATTATTATTTTTTTTTGTTATTGTATGAGTATATTGCTTGGATTTGTGTTATGTGTAATTAAATATATATTATATGTATATCAGACGCTAAAAGTTATTTAAATCTGTGTATTACATTCAGTGATGTGTGGTGTAATTATTGATAAAATAATAGAATATGGTTCTGGAAATCGTTTTTAAATCATTTTCACCCCTTTGTCATTTATGTGCTGTAAAAAAAAATAATACATGTAAAGATGTGTGTGGTGCTACACAAGTGAGTTAAAAATTTGCTTAAAAAATCTATTTGTTTATTGTGAAATTTAAAGTGGAGTGCAGTTTGTTTAATTGTAAAATAGTTTTTAATCTCATCCACATGCAACATTTCAGAGCTCTTGAAACAGTGAAAAACAAAAACCATAAGATAGGTAAAAGGTGTTAGCTGAAAAGAGCTTTAAAAATGTAGCTATTTGTGAAAATAAGTGTTTGTAGTAAGTTTATTACCAGTGTATTAGTTAATTTGAGACAAATTTTTATTATCCCATTTTTATTCTATTCAAAAGTATAGATTGTACCTTGCTTATTTTATGTGAGTGAAGTTAGAAAGTGAAAGTTATCTCAGCATGAATTAGTGAAAAGTAAAAAGGAAAAAAATTTTACTGTAATTATTTTTGTTCCACGTAAGCCAGTAATGTATAAGAGTTTCATATAATGGCTTGCATGAACAGTTTGAAAACTGTGAGTTTTTATTTCATTTAATGTGATAAATTAGTAGACAAAAATTCAGTTAATGAATGAAAGAGATAGTGAATTTACTAGTGAGGTGCTATATTTGTTAATTTTTCACATTAAATGATAATTCCGTATAATAAATTGGCCTAATTGTTTAGAGTCAGCCATTTCGAGCTAAACTTCAGTTCTCCCTACATAAATTATATATTTACACTAAATTAGTATTATTAAGAGAACAGTAGTTAAGTGTATGTGGATTCTCTGATGTATTACTAAAAGGTAAGTTTGATTTTATTATTTTTTTTTTTTTTAAGTTCTCAATAAGTATATTTTACTATTTGTAAGACAACCATTCACATGGTTTATGACTATATTTTATTCATTCATTTATTTAAATTGAATTTACGACACAATAATTTTTTGGTAATTATTATTTTAAGATATCCTGCAGTTTTACATTTTCTGAATACTGTAATTATTGTGATTGCTTTATGCTATTTGCTAATGTATTTTAAAGTACATTAAATATGAGTTAATGTTCACCATTAAAGATGATGTTTGAGCTTAAGTTATTGTATCTTAAAAAAAGAAAAAAGAATTCCTTAAAATATATTTATCATCCTTAGCTTTATTATTATTTACACGGTTGTTTTTTTAATTTTTTTAATTAACCATTTTAAAAACTAATACGGGTGACATTGTTTACTGTCATAAATGTGACATTGTTTTGAAACCAAAAATAAAACTCAAAAAAAGTTCTGAAACTTTTACTATTATAAAGAAGAATTATGCATAGACTGTTGAAAATAACTCATTTATAGGAAAAAAATTGTTACCTGGACTTTTATAAGTGGAAATGGTAATGGGGCTTATAATAAACATAAAAAAATAAATGAGTGAGCGGGGTTTGCGGAGGCAGTGGTGGTATTATCACAGTTTTTGGTGAAAGTTGACGTCAATAATATTTGTGGTTATTTAAGACGCAGAAAGGTATACTTTTATCAAGTTTCATCAAAATTAAATTATTTTTGTGGAAATTAAAAATAAAAAACAAAAAAAATTTTTGCATTTTCTCTGAAATTTTGAGATTGTTAAAATTCCCCCCTCCATCGCATCTGCTCACGCATTTTTTTAATGTTTATTATAAGCCTCTTTACCATTTCCACTTATATAAGTCCAGGTAACAATTTTTTTTTTCTCTAAGTGTAATTTGGTTGGACTAATATTAGAAGACAGTAGTTTGATTCCAAAGTACCATCCTAAGTACAATATGCATTAACTAATTAGTCATTTATATGACTAATATCCTTTGATTGTGTCAGTTACTAAATACCCTTTTCAAATTCTGATCTTAGAGTAAACCTATTTTTTCCTAATTTCTTCAATTCTTTGTAAGATTTTTTCATAATTTTAAAGAACACTTTAATGTCCTGCAATTTCTTTTATTGTGAAATTGTAATGAAACCCACCACATACAGATTAATATAATTTTTCTGTTTACTTTTATTTATTTATTTTTCATGTTAACCAAATACTGAGAGATGAAAGTTATAGCAGCTAATTATCTTGTTTTTTTTTTGTTTGTTTAGAATATAATATTGGTGAATTCAGAATAAATTTATTGTAAGTCTTAAAAAAAATAAATAAAATTAAAAAGCTAGAGGTTTTCAATTCAACTTTACATTTTACCAAATGTACTTATTCTGATGACTATTTTCTTTTTGTAGAGGAAGTTACTCTGATGGTCCTGTAGTAAAATTATTATTTTTTTTTTATGTAAGTAACTTCAATGAAGTTCTAAAACAGATCTTCAATTCTTTGTTTTTTAAAACAAAATTTACGTATTTGTACACCACAGTATGAAGAAATTTTGGTTTCTCATTTGTAGAAAGCTTTGCTTCACATTGTACAAGGTACAATCAAAAACATATGAAAATTTAAGTGTCGTTTTTGAAAAAGTGCCTTTGCTTATGAATGAACCATTTCACAAAATTTGCTGTGCACTCTTTTTTCTTTTGTCAACGTTTTGTTCTGTTACCTCCACCTTTGCAGCTGTTATTTATTGTGAACACTTAGCCATGGACTGATATAATCTTTCATCTATTAAATTTAGGTATAAAAAATGTTGCTTGACAGTCTCATTTGATATCTCATACGTCTGATATATATTTTTTCATGTCTGCAGTTAACCAGAGATTTAGGTATTCCTGCATTCCAGGAGAGCCTTAGTCTGGCTCTGTAGTAGTCCTTTTTATTATGTTTATTAAGATGTAGGCGTCTCACATTTTCATATGAATTTGTTTTTTTCACAAAGCTACTTTTTTTTATGGGCCTATTCATATTTTAAATTAAAGCAAAATAATTTTAAAAAAAGAAAAAAATTGTTGTTTATTCTTACAGAAAACTATATTCCTATTACAGAAAACTATAAAACATATTTCTTGAAATAAGTAAAAGTACAAAATATAAATTTTGTTTAATTCTTACGTAATTTATAATATTTGCTTCTTTCCTACAGATTTATTTTTAGACTAATTGCTTGTAACCAATAATGAAGACCTAAATTGATTGATACATTTAATTATGTATTAATTTACTGCTAATTACAGTTTGTAGGGTATTTCAAGATGTTTAGATGTTAGTTGTTGTAACTCTCTTTGCAGAAATTTAGACATTAGTTTTTAGTATGATGAATGCTGTGTTTTTTATTGGTTTACATACTAATTTTATTTTCTTTATGATGGAAATTTTATGATTCTGCAGAATAAAGTGAATGAATAATGTTAATTGTAGAATTCTGCTAGTTTTTATATGGAAGATATTTGAATTTCATATTCAAAAACTTGAATTTTCTTTTTATGTTTTAATAAACTAAGGATGATAAGTTAATGTAATTTCATCTTTATTAATCAGAGGTAATGATGACATCAATAATTTTAACTTTATTTTGTTTTTTCTTTTTTTCAGAAGATACAATAGTTCAAACCTTAGCATAATCTTTTGGAACATACATTATTGTTAAGATTAGGAAGCCTGGCCTTCGCCAGTAGGTACCTTAGGTGTTAATTTTTATGCAATCATCTGGATAGGAATAGTCCTTAGACAATTCCATATATTCAGAGGTTCACTGTCCCCCTCTAAAGAAGCAACTGCCCTGCAAGCTATAAGAAGGCGCATGGTGTAACATAGAGCAATTAACCTAGTTTTAATTCTAGTATAACTAAACCAGTGAATATGTTACTTCTCAGAATGCTGCAGCCCTACAATAATATTTTCTTTTTTTTGTGAAATATTTTAAAAGAATGTAGCTTGAGGATTATAAACGATTTATTAATAATTGCAAAAGGAAAAATATAAAGGGGTGAAGAAGAGAGTATGTTGACATTTACAAAAAAAATAATGCATACAACAGATTGGGTTAAACATGTCTATTTCATCAAGATGTAATTGTTTGAATTTTTTTTTTTAATTTGGTTGTTCCAGCCAGCTCCCAAGAGTTGAATGATAGCAATATGGGAAGCATGCTTTGCTTCCCTAAAATTTACACTAAAATTTTATGAAAAATTATATGTTAGGGTAGATTACATCATTCTGGATAGATTATAAAAGTAATGAAAAAAAAAAATTGAGTTTAAGTTAAATTTTGTGCAAGGTATTTGAGTAGGAAATGAGTGATATTTTCCATTTATGAATAAATTCACCTTTTAATATATTTTTTATTTGAATAAAAATTTTTTCCTTTTAAGATGTAGCATCAGTTATGGAGCCAGGTTATTATGGCTATTGAAATACTAACTATGCAAATCAGAACTTACTAATACTTGGTCAGTCACTGGTTACACCACCTACTAGGTAATTTAATGTCAAAATATAAACTGTGACATCAAGCAAGAGCATTTCTGTATTTAATGTGTTAGGACATTAGGACACCAGCTATTTACTGCATAACTAGACCTTTGTTATGTTGTGTTGTAGATATTTTGGAATGTTTTTCATTTGCTATTAAAAGTTTTTATATTCTGGCATTTGTTTTCCATTTCTAAACTTATTAAAATTTATGAGAAAAAAGAGTATATGTACTTTTTACAAATTATGTTGATTGATATCACTTTATTTAACTTTACAAGTTATAAAAACAGTTTTTAAACTTTGAAATCTTTTAAGGTTAATTTATTTTTAATAAATAATAATTTGTTATTTTGTTACATTAGCAACTTAAAATGTGCAGTATTTAAACAAAAATTTCTCAGTTGAAAACATTGTTCTAAAAAATTTTTATTTAATTAAATCTTCTGTCTGGAAAAAAATACCATTGAAAAAAGTAGCTGTGACATGTGCGAAACAGCTGAGGTATAAACCACACTTGTTATAGTTACTTCTCTGAGAATAATGAATATAATATAATATGATATAATATTCATTGTAGTCCCTTTCATTGATGGCCAGAGGAAAATGCCAGTTGGAGGGCTGAGTACCAGCTGAAATTTGTTGGGGTTACCGTACTCATGTACAAAATACATTTCGGGTGAGTGAAGAAGGCAGCAGCAGGAAACCTCTTCACTCATTTCCTTACTAAGGCTGGTAGAGCATGTTTGTTATTTTTAGAGTAGTATTACCCTGTTTAAAAGTGACTACTTGTATCAGGTCACATTTTAAATGTAATGTTACAGGATCTGAACATTCTATTCATACTTTTTTTTATCCAAGGTTGTCACTTAAGATCATTATTGTTTCAGAATCATGGAACAAATTTTCATGGTTTATAACATTTTAGAAAAAAGAAAAATAATAAAAGTAGTAAATAGAAAAGTAAAATTAACATATTAAATCAATTACACAATTCTGTTTCATGCCTAGTTTAAATTCTTAAATATAGTATGTATAAAAAAAATGACCCTATTTCAAACAGATATTATTTTATAGTAAAAATGTTTTACAGTTAAGAAAAATTATGTGTTTTTCAAAAATGCTTAAAATTTCATTTAACAAGTTATTATTGTTCCATTTGTTGCATGAATAATATAAAGATGATAGCTGAGTTCTTCCGCAACATGTTGCAGACAGTCTTTTGTTACAGAAGGTACTGCAGCTGTGATCCTAGTTTTCAAATTGTCTAAATCATCAGTTAATAGTGGAACAGACATTTTGTTTTTCACGTATCTCCCAAGAAAGTCGTAAGGTCAAGTATGTATGCTGTATCTTAGGTTCCTGTATACACTATCCAGCGTCTAGGCAAAGTCTCATTTAGAAACTGATGAATTTGATGGCGCTCCCGTCTTGCTGAAAAATGAATTCTTCAGAATCTTTATTTAGTTTTGGAAAAAGGCAGTCCTTCATCTCAAGACTGTAAAACAAAACTGCATAAAAACATTAACTTTTGAGGAATCTTGCTTCTGCTATACAAAATTCATGTGGATTTTGCAACTCACAGAAATCTGTTTTCTTTTGTCACTTGCTCAAAGAGTTTGTAAGTTATATAACTTGTTTATCAGAAGTTATTACCTTAATTTTTAATCTGTATAGACTAAAATGCAAATTTTGTCTTGACGCTTTCTAAATTTTTGGGCTTCATGAAAAGCATCTTGGATTTGTTATTCATTTTCCTTTAAAGTTTGTGGTTGCTCTGGGCTCTTCCTTTTATGTAACCGTGATTCTTTAAATTGCTTACACCTTTGTTTCTTTTTTTGTTGTGGAACTCATAAAGTATTACTTCAGAGGATGAATGAGGATTATATGTTTGAATAATGAAGTGTAATCTTGTATAGTCTCAGGTCATCCATTCCTGAGATGTGTGGTTAATTGAAACACAATCACCAAAGAACACTGGTGTCCATGATCTAATATTCAGATCTATATAAAAATAATAACTACCTTTACTAGGATTGAACCTTAGAATTCTTGACTTTGAAATCAGAAATTGCTTACACCTGCCACGAATGTTTCTTACTCAATGCTGGATTGATCCTGAAATGCACGCTGAACTGTTATTACAGTCTCTGTCTGGTTAAATTATAGAACACAAAATGTCTTTTGTTGCATAGATACCATGTTGTTAATGATTGAGGTTAGTGTAAGTGTTTGAAACTCTAGTATATGCATTTTTAACTTACAAAAATTTCATTCTCTGGTCATGCAAAGTTGCACAGATGTATGATTTTGAAATTTGGTATTTGTTTTTCTACACCTGTATAATAAATTTTTGTTTTTACATCTTCATTAATTTATCCTTTCGCTTGAGAACATATTAACTTGTGCAGTGTTAACAGTAACTAATTTAAGCATGTCATTTTATCAGTGGTAAAAATGAAGATAAATAATTAAAAAAGATAAACTAGCACTTTCATGACGAATAAATTTCTCCAAGATATTGACGATTAAAACATTTTTTTAAGATGTTTGTTTTATCAGAACATTATGACTATGATTCAGTTGAAAACTGAAGAAAAAAATAACAATTTGTTCTGTTAGAATCAGTTTTTGTGAGAAAGAAGAACAGGACTTCCTCTCTTATTAAAAGTTATTTAATAATTTGGAAAATAAAAGAGCTGGCAAAAGATTGCAAAGCTTTTCTTTCACTGCCCCTTATGTTCAACAAAATTTTAAAATTGAAATAATACAATAAAATAAAATAATTTATTAAAATTTATTTAATTTTAAATAAAAATTGTGATTATTATCATTAGGCTTCGACACATGTAAAAATCAAACAATATTTAGTGCCATGAAAATAATAAGTAAATGAAAATAAAATTTATTAATACTATTAGATAAGTTATAATGATTTTAATCATTATTATTTTTAATAATAGTGAAAATAGTGTTTTGTTGGTATGGCTGACTGGGTACAAGAAACATATTTACCCCACAATAATTGTGAAAAAGAGCATAATACTCAATAAAGTTTTCCGATTTGACCGTGTTGCTTGAGACAGCTACTATATATAACATACTTGATACAATTAGGTTTTAAACTTTAATTTTAAAGATTGAAGTTTTTTGGGCACTTAAATGTTTGTTTATTTGAATAAATATTTACTTAAATAAGTCTGACCAAATTGGTGCAATGTTATTCGACCAGACTAAAAAAAATTATAGTCCCTTGTCCAGTGGGGTCAAAGCTGTGGGATATGTACATAGTTCAAATTTCAACTCTTTTGATCAAAGGGTTTTTGAGTTGTAATACAAAAACTGTTTAAAATAGTGTTGGAATATCTCCCAACCCTAAATCCAGTCGTCCTAAAACTTTGGATTTTTAAATAACTTTTATTAAAGTTCAGTTTTCCACTGCCACTATACAAAAGATCAAACATTAAAACCGAAGAAAACTATCACTTTCCTTTTTGTAATTCTGGAAAAAAGTTGAATGCCATAAGTATCCCTGTATAGAAATTTTTTTGTTATTTTTGGAGAATCTATGTTAAGCCAATCTGGAGATATAGAGATATAAATCAAAGTACACGTCACCACATATATATAATATATATATATGTGTGTGTGTATAAGGAAATCTCTATAATTTTTGTTTTTTAGACTAAGAAAGTCTTGCAATGTTGATAATTGTAAAGACAACCCTGATGTCAAAATTTTGCCTGGCAGTTATACTTGTCCTTTGTAACTACACTGGTGCAGTTGTAATAGTGCTACATATGGGAAAGTAAAAATTGATAGTATTTTTCTTTTGAAAAAACCAAAGATTTTTTTTTTATTCTCGAATGTTGATGTCCTTTTTTCTATATTATTGTGATGTTCTCTATGTTACTACAAACAAATTTTATTTCAAATTTCTTTATGCAAAGTAAGCTAATATGTCAAATGAACACAGTTGCCATAAAAACTACATTTAGATTGAAAATTGAATATAATATTGTAAGGAATATACTAAACATGTGACATAATTTGCTTACAGTTTTCATAAAACTTCATGAAATCCTCATTAGTGAAAACCTGGGTACAGTAAAATCACAGAATACACATTGCAAATGTGACATGCAGGATAAAAATAAATATGATTCTTGGTTAGCTTGAGTTAAAGCCTGCAACGTGCTATATATGTATGGCTGACTTACAGGAAGTAAACAATAGGTTTATTAGTGTTGGCTGACCATGTTAATTATACCAGTTAAATAAAAAGTTGTGTTGTATGTGCATTAATTAAATTTTTTTCTTAACTGTTTCTATTTATATCTAAATCTTGTTCATTTAAAAAGAGTATCATAATATTTTCATTAGTAGTCTGTTGAGTGAATAATTTATCGTAAAAAAAAACTGATGAAAAGAGATATATTATTATTAACATTTAAATTGTTCCAGAATTAATATTTTTTCACTGGTGATCAGGAAGCTAAGGCTATATGTAAAATTTTCTTATTCTTATTAATTTAAATGATTTTGTTTTAGTGCCTTAAACCAACTTTTCAGGATCTATTTTAATCCTAAAGAACTTTTAGCTGATGTGGTTGATATCTTAATAATTAAAATCTACTAGTTGTAGTAAATGAAGCTGATAGCTCCAAATATTATAAACGAATCAGCTTTGTTTATATTGGCTAATCTGGCCACAACTATTAATTTTTTTTAATCAATTACCCAAGATATATAAAATTGAATAACACTTTTTATGAATTAACCAACTATGTCGGTTCCACATTTCAAATTTCAACTTTTACAACAGTTAGAGAACTCTAATTCAGATTTAAAAAATGTTTTAGACAAAAGTTGTTTACCCTATTTATTAGATTACTGAGAAGAGTATCTAGTAAAAATGTACTTATTTTAAACATCACTAGACACCAAATATATATAGTTTCTTGGTTTTTTTACACTAAGTATTCTGCTATACTCTTTTAATTAATATAATACATCCTAGCATAAATTTCCAAATTTATTTGATTCCTAAGTTTAAATATATGCTGATAAATCAGCATATTAATATTAATATACTTTTTAAACAAGAATAGCTAAGATAGAAGCTTGTTTAAATATACTGAAATTAAGAAACAACACACAAGGCCATATATGTAAAATGTGATAATATTCAGTTAAAGATTTAAACCTATTTAACTAAATAGTAATTAATAGAAAGAAATTACTACAGTGCATTTCAAAGCAAATATTGAAAATATAATTGGAAATTATCTTAACATACCAAAATAATGCCATGTAAAAACAGTCAAATTTATTTTCTATGCTTTATTTTAATCCAAATCCCATGCTTGATATTCATGAATGTTAACTTAAAGAAAAATAATCATTTATTCCTAAAAAAAATAGCAATATCTACCTCTATCAAACTTGAGAAATGAACTATTTTTACAATTTTATGTTTAATAAGTATATAAATAATTTTACTTTTTTTATTAGGTTAAATTTTATTTTAAATTCAAAGATATTAACTGATG
This sequence comes from Lycorma delicatula, assembly GCF_047948215.1. NCBI lineage: Eukaryota > Metazoa > Arthropoda > Insecta > Hemiptera > Fulgoridae > Lycorma > Lycorma delicatula. The sequence goes on from NC_134457.1 coordinate 18,323,152, forward strand.
TCTGTTCAAATTTTTTACTAAAGAAAATCAAGACATGTTTGGAATGCCATAAGTGACATTGTAAATCAATGCAAAAAATATCAGATTGCAGTGGTTGTGGTTAATTTTTAACAAATGAGTAATCCAGTCGCATTAGTGTCATAATTAAGTTTCTTTTGCAGACCCTGGGCATAATTAACAGCCAATCTTCTGACCATGGGAATTATGACCAGTTCTTGCAGTTAATTTACAGCTGTCTTGTAAGAATTAAATGATTATATAATAAACTTTCCCAAAATATTAAAAAACCGTTCCCTCAGGCAGATCCTTGCAACAAATCTGTTTTCCGTTTTTTCCAGCTAAAATTTTAGAAGGGAATATATATCAAGAAATGGGAGTATAATATACAAACACCAGAACACTGGTGTATGCAAGGAGAAATTTGGATAGTACACTATAAGTATAGATCTAAGATTAGAAAATTTTGTTTGAAAACATAAAAGCATAATGCTTCATGATGATGTAATATGTTTGATTGAAAAATAATTAGAGGCTTTTGAAATGTAGTATCAAGATGAATGTTGAAAATTAGGTGGGTCAGTAAAATTTTAAATGGAAAAATCTTAATATAAATCTTATATCTTATTAGAAAGGAGAGAAATTTGAGACAGAATCTTTGAAGAGAGAGTTATGTTGTTGGCAGATTAGGTATTAAGACATTCAAGTTTAGTTAATAATTAATATGGTAATATAGTGGGTAAAAACTAAAGAAGACAAAAACTGAAATTTATAAAACAGAGGATGTAGTAAATTACAACAAAACAAAAAGAAATAAAGAATAACATCAAAGTAGTCAAATAGCTGATGAACTGAACAAAAAAAAATTAAAAAAAAAATAATACAAAAGAACTTTGTATTATTATTTGCAAAGTAGGAAGATGTTATAGTCATTTGATTACACCACGGTATCTGTTTGCAGATCTAAAAATGGTAATGAAATAAATTTTTCTGGTGATAATTTTCACTGCCTTTTATGTAATATTAATATTTTTCATACAAACAGAAGTATAATTCTTTGGTGATCTGCTGGGCAGAGCTAGACAGAAGCCAGTATTTTTAAAGATTGTGTATTTTTATTAGTATATATTTAGTTTTCTGACCTAAAAATGTATGTAATTTCTTTATCATTTTTAATATAAGTAAATTTTTCTTTTTGTCTAATATATTTATGTATGCATTTAAAGATTATGCATGGAGATCTTTCATTTTATATTTTTAATATGTATCGGCCTGGGTGTTTTCAGAACTAAATTATGATGCTCAGTTCTAGTTTTTATTTTATAATTGATGTGTTCAGTTATTTCTTGTTTGGAGCAATTTTAGGAATGACTTTATTTCATATCTGGTCATCTGCAGGCGTTACAGTATTTCATGTATGTACTGACTTCTGTTAATTGCAGTAGTTTTGAATGCATTCCATGTACACCAATGGCTTTTTGATCAGTAGTGTTAATACTGCATTAATTTGATTTTATTGAGCCATTGTTAAATATTTTACAATTCAAAATAACTTTATAATACTGTTTAATCGCTACAGAAATCATATAAATTTTTATGGTTTTGCAATATATAACCATATGATGGAAGTATTCTAAATGTTACATAAAATTTAAACATTGTATGTGATACAATATTATTAAACATGTAATTTAATTGTAGTCTTGTTAAAATGCGTTTAATGCAGGACCTCGATTTCGTTTTGTAATATTGTTCCAGAAATTAATTCCATTCTTTTAAATTATAAAAGATTTTTTCTTTGTGATATAAATTTAGATTGGAAAACAAATCCTAGATTTTTATTATTTTGACTGTAAAATATTTATGTTTAAGCTATGTATGATGAGCATTAAAATAGCAGTTTGCTAGGGGTCTGCAGGATAATATAGTTCACGTAAAAACAACAGAATTAAATTGATTGATATGTTTTGGTAGGTTAGGATTATGTTTCATTAATCCATGTTATCCAAAAAATACCTGAAATGTATTGAATTTCAAGTTGCTTAACATTTTTTGAAAAGAGGTAGTTAAGTGGCATAGAAATACTTTTCATTTTCCCTTAAAATATGTGTTTTCACTGAATTGAGGTGCATTTTTTGTTGTGGTGCAGGTTCTGAGCTGTCCAATATTAATTAATAAATGTTATACCATATTTGATTTTATGAATCTGATCAACGGACTGGTAGTTTTATAACATTCATATACTTAGTCAACATTCACTAAGACATTAAAAAATTCTGATTTATAGAATAAAACTAGGTCATTGCAATATTGTGTATGGCTGTAGACCTCTAGCAAATGGTTCTTTTTTTGTTTTAGCTTATTATATTTGGCTTAGACATTCTTTTTTTGCTAAAAAACACTTATGGAAGGTAATTAGGCTAAATTTTAGTATTAATGGAAATAATCAACATTTATGGTAAATGTCTTTTAAAAAATGTCAGTGATACTCTTAACAACATTTTTGCTCTTACCAGGAGGTAACATTTTATAAAAATAATTTTCGTACAGGATTTGAGTTAATGTGCGTAGAACAATTACATCTTCTTCAAGTACATGGTTACCTAAAATCCTTCTTGTAACTAATTTTGTTTTTTTATTTCAGTTGATTTGAAGTTTAGCTACTGATTATTCTACAAATTTGGTTTAATTTTCATAAATGTTACTTTACATCAGAATCTGCTCTTATTGAAATACATTACTACTCTGAGCTTAGACTGTAAATAGTGTGCACTCTTTTAAGAAGAGGTTAGGTTTATCAAATCAAAGCAGTTTGATTTCACAGATATGGTTTTTAAGACTGTGTGAAATTAACTTTTCCTATTCCATGTTTCTTGAACTCCAAAAGCTAACAATGTATAGGGGTTTTTATTGTTTGTTGTCATGTGTTGGAGCACTGTGTACTTTCATTTATTTTTGAGAATATAGATTTTCTAAAACTGGTATTCTGAACACGTATTCTGTGCATTCTCATGTAATTATCATGTGACACAAAAATAATGTAATCAGTCATATCAGTTAATATGCTTTTTATATCTTAATAAATGTGCTTACTTGTAGATTTTGCCTTAACGCTTTTTTCTAGTGACAAGTTTTTATTTGTATATTTTTTACTTTTATCCATTGTAAATGGAAGTATCACAAACATAGCAGTAACAATGATCACTTATAATAGAATCAAAAGAAAATTGGAATGAGATTATACATATTACAGATTCATTAGTTTCAAAAATTCAAGTAATTATGTTCAATAAAGTTATAAATATATTATAGTGATGAATTTATTTTAATAATACTTCTGTCTAATTTTAAATTTAAAAGGCTAAACATTGAAGATATTACCATTGCTACATGTATTCCATCACTATCTCAGAAGTTGAACCAGAATGTGGTAAAATTTCACTTTTCCAGATTATCTTCCAGTTTAAAAAAAAAATTAATACATACAGAATTTTAAAAACTAGTTGTATTAGGGGTTACATAATGCCTAGGCTTAGCAGTATCATTTTTTTAAAGATTTTTGCAGTGCTCTCCATTATATTTCAGATTTTCAACCTTGTCTTGTAATATAAAATTTAAATTATGCTATTTTCAGTTGGAATTTCTGTTCTGCTCATGAGAGTCCGTAGCATTTATTTATACTACTTATTTTTTGAGCATTTGTTGTAAAATTTTAACATTATCTGCTCTCTTTGAGTTGTTACCCTGCAATAATGTTTTCCTTCAATTACTATTTTTCTATTTACAAATTGAAAAGCAACAGAGGGAAACTGTAATTTTATCTAGCCAAGCATTCACAAGTCAAATTAGGTGAGACATGAGTTCCTATACTAAATGCTTTATTTACATCTCCTGTAAACAGATTTGTTTTTCTTCACCCTGTGTTACAAGATTAATCTAAGAACTAGTGATGTCTGTTTTACCTATACTTTCTTGATGTTTTTTTTATTTTATTTACTTTCATTTGCTCTGAGATATCACATTGTTTTGTGTGTTATTACTAACATATATGTTCTTGCTTTCAAGAGATCTGCTCAAGCGCTGGTACCTTGAGAATATAGATCTGTCTGCGTTTTCCTTATTCCCAGCTAACCTTTGAGTTACTTACTATTTTTTTTCTTAATGATTTTTACTCTTTTGATCCTTCTAGTACTGTTTAAAATGATGTCTTCATTATGTCTTGGCCAGTTCAGTTTACTATTTCCTGAATTGTTCTGATTAAGCTTTTATACTAGAGCATTCATCATTTCATTTTACACTTGAATCTTAATTATCCCATTTAATTTTTTACCTCCAATTTCCACTATACCCACATTTCAAAAACCTCTAGCCCTTTTCTCCCCTCTTTTCTTGTATCCATTTTTCACATTCATGTAGAAGCACACACCATTTGTAATAATTTACAAGAAGCTTCTTGAAGTCTGATTACCCATCTTCCATTGTAATACTTTTCTAGGGTTTTATATATTCTACCATCGTATTTGCAGTCTTGGTTTGCATAAACAGTATTTTAAGTCTGATTATATAAGATTATATCTCGTGTCATATTTTTGTTAAAAAAGTTTTACTTCTATTGGGATATCCTTAGGTTGTGAAAGCCCATTTCTGGTCAACAGTGTTGTATATACCAGTTTAAATATATATATATATGCTGTAACAATTTTTTCTCCTATGGTTATTCCAGAACCATATAAATTGAGATTTATGCTTCCATATGAAAGTTTTTTACTCATTTTCAGAATTTTGAAATGTGTAAAAGTATTTTTGGACTGTAACAGTTCAGTCAAACCTTACTGGAGGGATACTCTTGGTAATGTTAATTTACCCAGAAATTATCTGTTTTTTATTTGCTAGTTTTGCTTTCCAATAATTTTTTCTTTCTACAACTGCATTGCTTTTTTTTCTACCACCTTTTAACCTTTTTTGCCTTTTTACCTGAGATTCTAATTTAAGCTTGGCTTGGAAATTTTCATATGTTAAAATACCACACCATATTCCCATGTTTTTGAGCACGTCTTCCTTTGTTGTGTGAATTCTCTTGAAAATTTATTTTATTTAAATTAAAGTTACATTCAAGAATATTTAAGTTGTCCTGCAGCAGTGCTAAACTTTTTGATAACTATCAAATAAGGATAAATTTTTGAAATTTATCCTTTGCATAACAACATGACTTGTGATAATAAATTATTTCATGTTGAAATAGATTATAATTTAGTTAAATTTTTAAAGGTATATATCATGGAAGTAACATATAAAATTATTATACCATTTTAGTAGTGAGTTAATGTATGAGACAGTTGGGATTTCTGTTAATTACTTTTTTAATTGTTGGAATGTAATTTAGTGCTTTAGTCTCGAGTAATGAGTGATTAAGGTAAGTTATTTCAAATGATTTGTCTTCTTATTTTTAAAAATTTGCAGCTCAGGTAATGTACAGGCGTTTTACCAGAAGTGTGCATCTTTATAAATCCTGCAAGAAGTAACTGAATGATAACTTCACAATGGAAAAGTAAATTGTTTTTCTGAGTGTGGATCTACTACATAAGTTTTTCATTATTATTATTATGTTCTATGTTCAAAATACAGTCTATACAAATGAAGTGAAAGTATACAATTGAGCAACAGATTAGTAAGAGATGCTGTTCTGTGGAATCTTAAAAGATTTTAAAAATTATTTATAAATTGTGTCCGTATATTCACAATTGTCTGCTGTTGTTGATATTGATAATTATTATTATATAATATTTCAAGTATAACTGTACATAATGGCTTAAGTGGGCTTAGCAGCAAGATTTTCAGCTTAAATGGGTTATTTTTTCCCCCATTATTTTCATGTTAATTTTTCTTTTGGCTAGTAAGATGATGAAACATGCCATACTTAATTATTATTTATTAATTATAAGCATACTTGTACACATCCCCTATCTTTCTCTTTTGATTGATTGGTTGATATAACCAGTGTTCATATTTCGTTAAGTGGGTTGTAATTAGACAAATGAACTTATACAATTGTGAGTCCACCTTCATATTAATGAATATTGTGTGTATATATATATTTAAAAAATATATATAGTAAATTAATTAACTTTCAGTCTGGATGTTTATTGTTTTGTTCTACAGAGTCAATTCTAAGGAATTTAATGTGTTTTTTAAGCTACTACATTATCTATTAATGATGGTAAGACTTATGATAGAAGATCTATAACTTTTGTGGAATCCCTCCTAGAAAAGTGAATCTCAAAAATGATGAATGTTGAAAAACAATAAAATTTATACTGTCTTCCTTCATCTTTTTCTGTTTAGCTTCCAGAACCACCATAAGATATTACTTGAGAGGATAAATGAGGATGATATGTATGAATGTAAATGAAGTGTAGTCAAATCTCTTATACATTCCTGAGATGTGGTTAATTTAAACCCAACCACCAAATATCAGTATCTATGATCTAGTATACAAATCATATAAAAGTAATTGCCTTTACTAGGATTTGAACCTTAGTAGAACCCTTTGACTTCAAAATCAGCTGATTTGCAATGATGAGTTCACTACTAAACCAACCTGGTGGGTTATTGTAGTCTCCCTTAATCAACATTAATTTTTACCCCCTTCCATTAATCCACCTTCCCTTTATGAGATTATTAATAAAATTATTAATGATTAAATGTTTGTGAAATAATGCTTCAACAGAAAAAAATTAGGAACAGTTCAAGTGGTTGAATAGGAAACATACTCATCGTGTGTGTGTGTTGTATTATTTTTTGTTTATTGTTGATAAAATATATTCACATCAACAATATTGTTGATTCTACTATCTATTGTTCACGAATGAATCAAATCCTATTGTTGAACGTTATTTACGTTTGCATTAATTGTCTTTTCTTTATTTTGAGTTCATTTTAAGTAAATGGGATTCTAAATTTATGGTACAGATAACAAACAAAAAGGGTTGTTCATTAGTGAAAATATTGGAGCTATTTGTACATTTAGGAAAACCAGAATTGGTTAGGGGTTATACCTGATTTGGGATTTGCAGAAAAACAGTTAAAGAGAATAAAACAAATCATTGTAATGTCATATTTTTTCTAATAGTACTCTAATGTTTAGATGTACCTGAAATTAGATGATTTCAGAAATTCTTTGCAGTGCTGTGCGATAGGAATACATTTTAGTGAACTTTTTTTAAGGAAACTATAAAGTTTAAGAAAAAAGTAGTTTTCATTATGGTTCAGTAATGAAAGCAGCACGCTGTTCTACAATTACAGCAAAGATGTTTTACTTTGTGTTGATAGGATGAGGGTTAATATAATTGTAGACTCATTAATAAGATATTTATTAATGATATTTATTTATCATCCTGTAAAAACTTCTCGCTATGTTTTCACACTGATAGTCGGTATTTGTTGTTAATTTATTTGTTTTAAAGTATAGGAGGAGTAGGTTAATGAATGTTTGTTTCCTAAGTAATTAATGTAGTGTTGCTCTTGATACGTTAGTTCACTTTTATAATTTTGGGGAAAATAGCACAGAATGGACTCTGAAACTTTGTTGTTATGATAGTTGTCTAATAGCTGTGATGGAAGAGAATGCCTACACTACTGTTAACATTTGGATCACTTCAATGGTTAGTCTGTTGCACTAAAATGGAGTTAAGAGTATAGTTTAAAAGTTATTTATATTTTAAATTAATTAAATGAAATAGGTAAGATATAAGAACAGAAATTTTTTTAATGGTATTTAGAAAAATGAAACAGTTGAAGATAAAGATTGTGGTGGTAGTAATTCTGTAATATAGAAGTGGATTTAAAAATATGTAATTGTAATGATCTTTGCAAAATTACACTTGGTTAATAAATAATTCTAAGGATTTTGGTATCCTACTTTTGAATCCCAGTTAGTTAACAGCTACAATTACAAGCTGAAGGAGATAGTCGTGAATTAATCTTTTAAGAAAGATTTACTTTTAAAAAAAGTAAATAAATTCTCCATTTTTGTTTGCCTCTTTTAAGTACTAATAGAGTTATTCTTTGTTCTAAATGTCTTTCCGTGTTCTGATTCCCATTCTAATTGGTTCAGGTAAAATCTATAATAATATTAGTGTTATGTAAGCATTCAATTATAGGAATTTTAACAATTTTGAGGAGCATTAAAATTAAATAAATTACAAAAATTAACATTGTACAAAAGTTAAATAATAAAATGAGTATGTTTCATAATCAATCCATTGTTTTGTTTTTTCCTTTACCGTTAACCTTCTTTTCCTTATAATGTATTACTAATTTCTAATATTTCCTTGTTTAACATTAATCTATGATATTGAAAAAGTTATAAAAATATACAGAAAGGTGCCACATTTTGTTACCTGTGCATTTATTTATAAAATATGTTTTTTGGCTTTCCAAAAGATGTCTGCAGTTGATGGAAATTAATTTTAAAAACTTATTTGTAATGCATGCATTTATCATGACTGTCGGTCTTGTCAGTTCTTGTATGAAAGAACATTTTGTCAAACATGATAAAAGCATACAATACATAAAATTTATTTTATTATTAATTTGTGTCAATTGATGACAGTTATTTGAAAGGTTAAACAAGTAACAATGTATGAAATTTTTATGTAAATTATATGTAATTTTTTTTTTTTAATAATGCTGTTGAATAATTTGTTTTATGTTTTCTTGACACATTTTAAATTTGTAATTAATCTTAGCAATTAATGAAAATCATTTAGCTTGTTATCAAAATATATTGCATACTATTATAAATATTTGGAATTGTATCACATTCATTAGATGTTAAAATTATACAGGTTTTTATTTTAAAACACAATAAAATCCTGTTTATCTTGTTCAGAAGATAATTATCTCAAAGTATGTTAAATAAAATAAATATATATGTATACATTTGGCAGACTGTTGTTGTAGCTCAACTAAAATAATATAATTAGCAACTAATGACATTTTAACAAGAATTAAAACTTAAATCTTTAGGGCGACATGTTAGTATCTCCTTCCTGTAACCACAATTAAGATATGTATATTTTTTAATTATGTTGCATATATACTATATAATGTTACCATAATTATTTATTATATGTATGTATGTACTTATATTATAAGTACTAAATACCATAGTATATTTAACTCCATCTTAAATAGTTGTGTTCTTGTTAAAATTGTATTTTTCTGGAAAAAAAAATTAACCATGAATTATTTAAAACAGCACTATTAACTAAATAATTCAACAAAATACCGAGGATTATCATAGCATTAAAAAATAGAGTGCTATATGTTAAATCAAGCAAATAAAAATATAAAACATATAATTTGTTCTGTTTTTCGTTAAAAAAGGTAATAAATAGTTTGTATAATCTTTACTGCTAAATATCATCATAACATTTATAAAACAGGGAAGTCATTGGGTAAGTTGTTTATCTGTTTGAAATGGGATCTTTATATATTAAGATTTATAAAGATTGTAAATGATTAAGATTTAATATTTCATATAGATTCCAGCCCTATGTTTATTACGGTACAGGTTTCAGAACTTAATATCTTTTTATTACATTTATTAATTTAAATTAAATGCTACGAAACTTTTAAGATGGAACAAAACAAATCTGATGACATGAAACTGGCAATGGAATAAGAACAGATTGAGGGTAACAGTATTAGTTACTGATTAGTGATTTCACATAATGAATTTAATTGTTTTTCTGTTAAGTGGAAAGAAAGAATTGGGTTTTTGTGTATTTTAAGTAAAAGACCTAAATGATATGATTGTAACAAAAATATACACAATTATTTTTTAAGTCAATGGAATTTTGATTGAAGGATAAATTAACTAAAATTGGAAGTATTAGAATAAAAATTGCAAGCTCCTTATGCTTTTGTCATGACCATCTGGTGATGTGCCTTGTGGGAGGTTCCTTGCAACACTACTGTTCCCATTCATTTCTGTCCCAAACTGCTTCTTTGTTCCCTTTTATGTTTCCAATCTTCGCCTCATTAATTTCATCCTTTTTCTTTTCTCCTATTAATCCTTCCAATGCTGTTTTCTCTTAACCACATGTCATAATTGGTTTTTATTTCTTTTGTGTACTTCTCATCTTAAGCGCTCTTTCTTTCTTAATGTCGTTCATTACTTGTCTATCTTACTTATTCATCCTTCTCCATATTCACATCTCAAAAGACCCAATTGAATTTCTATTTCTTTTCTTCATTGTTCATGTTTCACTTTAAAATACAAAGCATTTAACTAACCTCTTCCCTTAGCTACAGTAGTCCAGATTTTTACTACACAACTGTAAATGGAGAAATGGAAACTAGTGTTAGAGGGATAACACTAGTTTCCATGTATGCTCCTGGTTTTTCTTTGACTAGTTTCATACAAGTACAGATAAGATTAGACATAAGGTACTGTTAGCTCTGATGTACTCAGGGTTATAGTTAAGACTCAAAACAGATGTGGGTAAATCTTATTAAAAAAAATGAAAATAAGTAATCTAAAAATAAACAAGATCTATATTTTTTTTATTAAGTAATAAAAAGTTGTGGACAATAAATGTAGTTTTCCTTCACAAGAATTATTGCATTGTGTTCCCATTTAATTATTTTCATAAAATGTATTATGCAAAATTATAGTTGTTTTCCAATTTTGATGACATATGACAGTTCTCAAATAAACATGGTTCACAAATATACATTTTTGAACACTTTAATTGATATCAAAACAATAAAAGAAGGTAATATTACTGTAGTTGATTTTTGTAAGTTTCTTAGATTATTTTTTAATGTTATGTCATCCTTATCTCATTGGCCCATGGGGTTACTTATTGTGCACAAGTTGGAACATGCACATTAAGAATGGAAAATAAAATCTTATGTCAAATATTAAAATTTTAGCAAGTTGTGAAAAAATTCGACTGAAAAACTATTGTAACTGTACTGATATGTTGCTGTACATGAATTTATTTAATCCAGAACTAAAATAATAATAATAATAGGTAAAAATGTAGCTGCAATGCTGAATATGTGTCGTATCTACAAAGCTGTGAAAGGTACTGAGCTATATCAGAAAATGTGGAGCATGGGTTAACACGTAAGTATATATCCTTTGAAGGAGTTGGTGCTTTGTGTTACAGAAACATCCTTAAGCGGTTCACAATTGCTGAAATGGGTACTACAGATATGAGGCAAGTAGCATGTACTCAATTCTGTTAATACAGTACTGCCTGATATATATGAGCTTGTATTCCTAACCTGATTTTGGTTATGTACAGCTATTAGAAGTTTGGAGACACTGAAGTATACTAATTTTAAAAAAAAAAAGGTTATTGTAAATAATGAATCGCATTTTTTATTTTAATTTTTAGTTTTTACTATATCATAACCAAACTTTAATTCCAATTTTTCTTAATTAAATCCCATTTTCAATCAAAATTGAACTTTTAGAAAATTTAATGTTGAACCTGGTTTCTACATCTTTACTAAATAATTTTGCACTGCCAAGTTTCTTTTCTTTTTCCTGTTTAGCCTTTAGGTATTACTTAAGAGGATGAATGAGAATGATATGTATGAGTGTAAATTAAGTGTAGTCTTGTATAGTCTCAGTTTGACCATTCCTGAGATGTGTGATTGATTGAAACCTAACCACCAAAGAACACCGGTATCCACACTCTAGTATTCAAATCCGTACAATAATAACTGACTTTACTAGAACTTGAATGCTGGAACTCTAGATTTCCAAATCAACTGATTTGGGAAGACGCATTCACCAACCCAGTGGGTTTGCATAGCCAAGTTGCAACAATGCTTCTGCTTATGAGCTAAATAATGAAGATTTATTTATGCAAGTTTGTTTCTATAAATTAATTGAACTGATAATTCAGGATAAGAAAACATTTTTTTCGTAAGTATACATTTCTTACGTTCTCAATTTTAAAAATATGTTGGAATTGGCTGACAAGCCAAGATTGGGCAACTGCAGTTTAATCCTTGCTATTGGTCTTGCTAATAATTTTGTTAAAAAGATTTTTAGTAATGAAATACAAAATAGTTTGTCATGTTCTTAGACCACATCCACTGATAATTTCTTTAGGGTTAGATTTTCTAATGTAATTTCAAGTTACACTTTGATCCAAGTAATATGGTAAGTCTAAAGCATTGAGTTTTAATTTTTATGAAATAAATATATTTGTTCATTAATATCTAAACTGAATTATTCTCTTCACAAACCTGTAAAATCAAGGTATATGAACAATACAACATCAAGGTACACAAACTTTTTTTTTATATTGAATGTGTAGTTTCATTTGCTGTAATTGGTTATTAATAAAAACCGTGATTACTTTTAATGTATTATAATTGTTACATGTAAAAAACAATAGTTATCACCATGAACTGAATGAGAATGAGATATTTGTTACAGTTGAGCTACTTATTAAAAAAACGTTTGTCAATTTAAATAATTCATCATATTAAAAATAGACATACAGAGGTGTGTATGTACATATTTAGAGAGAGGGAAAGAATATAGAAATGTTAAAAAACAAATAACAAACTTAATAGTTGAGATATATACTTATACTGGTGAATTCTGAAAACCTTTAGTTATTTAGATTACCTCACCTGTCAATAGCTGTACCATTACAATTAATTACATGTAACAATCATAATACATTACTTTAAACGCATAGATTGAAAAAGCTTATTCTATAAATTAGTATTTTCTTTAATAAAAGCTTTCTTTGGTATGTTCATAAGTGATTTCTAATACTACAAATTACAATGGTAGATTAACATTTCACAAGGTATTAGCAGTGGCAGCTCTTAGCTAAAATTGGTGGGGTGCTGCTCCAGAAACTTTTTTCTGAGCCTTTTCAAGGGCATTGTTAAAGCTTTCTGTAAAATAAAAGAACCGGAAAAAATGAATTAGTAGAATAGCTGGAAGCAAGATAATAATTTAATTTTAGACTTTCACATTCAAGAATATGGTACATGGTTTAACCAAATAATAAAATGTCATTGCAGATAATATTATTAGATAATAACTTAATAAAATGTCCGCTTAAAAACACTATAGTCCAGTGGTGTGTAATTTAAATTTCTATGCATACAGAAACAAATGCATAATTAGTTTTTACTAATAACCTTCTCTTTCACCCCTCAATCATATTTTTGGACAGATTTTGCAATCAAAGAGCCCTTTCTTTGCGCCATTTTCTGATCAGTACTGAAAAAACAAAACTTTCATTTGCCTTCCACAGACAAAACAAAAGGGAACAAACCAAGAGTAAAAAAAAAAAACTACCTTACATCAGTACACCATGGTTGGCACTGCGGAAGTGACAGCGCTCTCTCGCGTGCAGCTTGCTATGTGCCCATGCACACAACAGCCAAAAATCACGCCGCTGGAACTGTGAAGCGCACAGTTCCATACAAAGATTTTTGTATCTTTTCGTAAACTGGGGATGGCTACTGACATTAAGCTTAAGGATTATACTCGTATATTGTATAAGTATAAAGAAAGAAAAAAGGACTCATTATAATAAATGTTGATATCAGTGGAAATAGGGGTGCTGCAGTTCCACAGTGCCAATACGTGAGCCGCCAATAGGACCCAAAATTATGGCATTAAGTAAGGCCAGTGTTATTAAAAAAAAAAAAAATCCTTATAAGTTATTGCATGTTTAGGTATGCACTATTAATTATATTTTTAATTTCAGGTTTATTAAGTTGTCTTTTGTTTTTAATTTTGCTTGATCATCTTTTACAAAATTAATATTGAACAATAAATATTGTAAAATATTATCCATTTAAAGAAACCCAGGTTATGTAAATGGGTATAATCATCAAAAATAGAAAAGAAGCTCCTATTGGAGAGTAGGGTTTTATTTCAATAAAAGCGAATTTCCGCTCATAAAATTCAAAGCGTAACATTTTGGTGGTAGATCATGTATATTCTAAAATGGCGGGCTGGCTATTCTTTTTCGGATTCTACTTGTAAAACTAAACAAAAAATATCCTTAGGATAATTGTTCTAATATCCTATAGCAATTTCTCCTTCGTTCTCTCCCTATTCGCAATTTTGTTATTTTTATATAAAAACTATATCCCAAGTTCGGATAGAGGAATCGCATTAATATTTTGTGTCTATAAAGTTCAAAAATTAGAATACTCTCGGAATTTTTGAACGATTAAGACAATCTCTCAGAAAGAGACTGGAGAATGTAATTTCTAATGGTGGACATTTTGAACATCTCTTGTAACTTTTCTGTTTATAAGTACACCTAACGTTTTATAACAATTAACGTAAGATTATCACACGTAGTTTTTATTTTTTTAATTATTAGGTCTATTATTGTGAGAAAATTAACAATAAAAAGAATATTAATAGAATTAACAATAAATAAAAACAACATTTAATCGAATTGAACATAAAGGACATGAAAACAGACAAATTACATCAATTTTCTGCCATAACTCGACTATTTGTTAACCGATTTAAAAAAATAAAATGTCAATTATTTTTAAAAATAATTGTTTAAAATAAAAGGCTTAATATTTTATAAAATAATATAAATTTTGATAAAATTAATATTTATGGAGATATAACGGATTGAAAAATAAATATGGCCGCCATTTTGTAATTTGCGAATGTTAAGTGCCGATTTTTTGCTAATTTAAAAACTTTATTACCTAAACGCGCGAGCGCGCACGCGTATATTACTGTATTTTTAAACTTTGTTTTTTTAATTGATTGATTTCTTGTAGTTGTTTGTGATTACTTATTTCTTTTTAAATTTCAAGATAAAATACTTTTATGTAAGTACAAATTATTTAAATTAAATTAATTCCCTGTTTATGGAAGTAATTTAGTCCAAAAATGAGCTATATTATAATTTATATAGATATATTTCACTGATATCATTAGTTAGACAAATTTTGAACAGTGGTTATAATGATGAAAATGAATTAAGAGGGGATTATGAAACAAAATCTATGAAAATTTGTTTAGAAGTAAAATTAGATTCAAATGTTAATAAAAACTATAAAGTAGTAATTCAACACATTAAAAAAAGTGCTGAAAACCTATTTCCAGTCCATCTGGGCATTGTAATTGACAAATCAGGCTGATTTTTTTTATTGTGCTTGGAATGACTCATAGTTTTGAGCATGTGTTTTACTTGTTTTAGGTAAGAAAAAAAAACAAATGAGTTGGGTGTGAGATGTGTTTTAAACGGAATAGGTTTTTAGTTAAGTTTTTTAATTATATAACATTACTTTGTAAAAATAATGTTGCAGAGCAGCATGAATACACTAGGGTTTTAGCTGATTTTTTTAAAACATATAACATTACTTTGTAAAAATAACATTGCAAAGCAGCAAGGAGTTATTAGTTCATTTTAAAAATTGTTAAAAGGTATGTAGCCTTGTGAAAGATTATGAATTATGTTCCACTAAAGTTTTTGCATTACTTTAGATTTTCCCAAAATTTTCATTTTGTAGAAAAGATTGTTTTCAAATATACAAAAAACATAAGGAGATATGAATCCTGGGTAAGATTGTAAATGGTTCTAAAACTCCGTATGTCTTGCAATTACATCCTGCAAATTGAAGAGTAACATAAAATGTATCCTAAGTATAGATAAAATACTAATAGCCTAAAGCCATTTTAAGTTGAACAGTTCCTGTACATCACCAAAGTTAATTAGTATGAAGTGAAGTTTTCCTGCATTCAGTTGGCATTTGTTATTGGCTGCTTGTAGCAATTGATGTTCCTTTTGTTAATGAAAAACATCATAAAAGTAATCTTTACTTAAATAAAATAAGTGCTACTTCTAGATTTGTCAAATTGATACACTTTTGATTTGTGTTAGTGGGGTGTTACAATCAACATAAAATTATAAAGAATATAATTGTTTGAGTAATTTGTGGTAAAAAAAAAATGTAAAAAATAATGAGCAATATTAACACATTTAATTTTGTTCTGCTGTGCTCTGTTATCTTATTGAAATATCTTTAACATATCTGAGTTCTTGTATATGTGATTTGTTATTAGACGAGCTAAACTGAATTGTGTTGCGTTAGTATCTTAAGTTTATTTTAATCCACTATAATAATTATTTTAAAAAAAAGCAGAACTGACATCAAGACCATGTAATGTGATGTACATGTATAGAATTGCAAGATTTCCACTGTCCCTACTGATGCTGTATATTATATTTAATGTATATTGGGCCTGAAAGGTTTAAGATGAGATATCTTTATTTTTGATGATTTTATTAACAGTGCTACATGTATTGTGCAGAAACTCACATTGTCTGTCCTACAGAAGACCATGAACATCATCTAAAGTGATGCATACATACAGACTCAAAAAATATTTACACCAAAGATATGTATGATCAAATAAATAATACAAGGAACTAATATGAAATATTTTGACATCAAAATATTTTGATGTCTATTCAGATTATATACAAACATTAATCAGATTTATGAATACATACCAACTGGTTGGCTGAGGTTAATAACCTGATGGGTTCTAATTTTTGGGTTCAATTCTTGGCAAGGGTTTATTATTTTATCACTTCATCCATCATCTTCCTTTTAAAAAATAAGTTTAGCAATCAAATGTCACACTAAAATAAAAAAGTAACCAACAGAGCACACAAACCTTTTTTTAGATCAACTCATTAAGTTACACATACACACATTTGGAAATACTAATAATTTTTTTTTTTTATGAATAGTTAAAAAAATAGTTATAAATAGTAGATTATATTCTTAGAAAGATATGAAATCTTTAAACACACGACTTACACAAATATCTTAAAATAAATAAAAAATTGGAAAACATCTTTCATATTATATTTCTTTGTTGTATTATTTTTTTTCATCAATTCATATATTCCAATCTCTCTAAGATACTGGTACCTCAGTTTTTAAATGTTTTTCCCCAATCATTTCTTAATTTCAACTAAATGTTTAAAATATCATTATAGTAACATAAAGTAGACATTTTATAATAATACAAAAAATTATTCAAATTTCTATGTTTACGACCAATAAGTGATACTTTAGTGATATATAGCTACTTTGTTACAATAAAACTAACATTTTCTGAATTATATTTCAACTTAGCAAAGCAATCAGTCTCATTAATACTATAAACATAAGAAATTTTCTCAGAAAAAATAAAATTTTTTCAGTATTTTACTTTGTATTACAAAATGTATGAAAAATCTTAATATTGTAGTAATAATGGCCAAATTGACAATCGGCTTGCGGTTAACATAGTCAGACTTATAAATCATTGTTGCCTAAGAAATATTCAAGATATTGTATTGCTGTTGAAATCATTAGTGTGGGTAATAATTTGTAAAGAAGTTTTTCTTTATCATTTGTGCCTAGAGCAAACTAGATAAATATATGAATTTCTTGTTGCTTGAAGATAATTCTCATGTAAAAAATTTTGTCATTTATTCTTAATTGCATATTACTGGTTATTACAGCACTATTTATGTTAACATAAAGATGGAATCCTGATTAAATTCAGTCTATATCAAATTATATTTCATTCCTTTACTTGTCTTCATTTACAGAGCTAAGAATAGCATACTTTTATTACCATATTTTATGCTGGTTAAAGCTTCATCTCACGTAACTATTTTATAATAATTATTTATTATACAGTTTTCAATTATTTTACTAATTGCTTGCAGAGTGATTATGAATAATACAATTCTTGTTTTAGTTAATACAATTATTGCTTATTCATTACTTGATTGCTATGATTCTGTTCCCATTTTTAATAAATCTTCCCGTAGGAAGATTTAAAATGTGAAAAAAAAATCAAATTTAATTAAATTAAAATTTAAAAATTTTAATTTTTAGAAACTTGTCAATGAGTTTTTAAAAATAGTACTAATTAGAAAATTTAAAAAAGACTTGAATTTTCTGTAGAGTGTTCAATCTGAACTGGATGAATTTTGTAGTAATTTTTTAATCATAAATTTACGCAACATTATTTTATGAATTTATATTTCAAATAATTAATATGGATTTTAATAACATTATTTTGTATTGTGTAATTTATGTTTTCATATTTATAATTTGTTTTGTAATTACATGAACATTATGTATTTTTATATATGACCAGAATAAAAGATTTATTTATTATTTCTTATGTTGATTATATTTTTATTTTTTTGAGGTCAAAGTGGACCACTTTAGTCAACTCTGGTTCGTCTTTTCTTTTTATTTTTTTCTTGATTGCTTCCCAATACTTCTTCATTCTGTAAGATCTTCTTTTCTGAGTTCTTCTGAACAAACCCTTGTTGTTTTTTTTTCTTTAATTTTAAATCCGGAGTTTGCTTCTTTTAGTATTTTTATATTGTCAGTTTTGTTTCATAAATCTTCTGTTGTGATTTCTAGTTCTTGCATGTGTTGTTTAATTTCGGTTATCCAGGTCGGTGTTTTGGATATTTTCCAGTATTTCTCGACCAGTTTCCTGACGAGCCTGTTCAGTTCTGTTCTTATGTGTCCAAAGAAGGAGATTCTTTTCTTTCAAAGTAGTCTAGAGCTGGTTATACATCTTTATGTACCTCATGGTTTGGTATGAGTCTCTATTCTCCCCTATCAGTAAGTTGTTTTTTATTTATGCATGTTCTTAGAATTCTTCTTTCTATTCTTTGCATCTCTGATGAGAAGGAAATGTTGGATTTTAGTTTGAAGAGTGTTTCACTTCCACATGATATTATAGGTCTGATTACAGTTTTGTAATGTCTGAGTTTGGTATTTATTGAGATGCATCTTTTATTATATGTTGTTTTGGTGGTATTTTGTGCATAATTGAGCTTTTGTGATCTTTCTTTCCAGTTTATTTTTTCTTTGAGGTTATGTGTGATATTTTCTCCTAAATATTTAAACCGTTCAACTAGCTCAACTTTATGTTCGCTTATGATTACGTGGTTCAATACCAGGGGATTTATGGCCATTATTTTAATCTTTTCATATGATATTCTTAGGCCTATTTTTCTTGCTAGTTCTTCCAATGATGTTACTTGGATTCTAACTTATGAGATGTTATTGGCTAGAAATGCTAGGTCATCTGCAAATCCTAGACAGTTTACTTTGATACGGTTTACATGTTTCCTTGCTTCAATTGTTACATGTGGTTGGTCTTTTTTGTACCACTCTCTCATACATATTCTAGGGCACAGTTAAAGAGCAGTGGGGATTGTCCATCTCCTTGTCTTAAACCTGTTTTGATTAGGAATGGTTCTGATATTTCTCCTCTGAATTTTATTTTGGAGTATGTGTCAGTTAATGTTAGTTCTATCATTTTTACTAGTTTCGGGTGTAATCCTAGGTTTCTTAATATTTTCAACATTGATGGTCTATGAATACTGTTGTAGGCTTTTTGGAAATCAATGAATGATATTTTGAGTTGTATTCGTTTCATTTTGTTTATATCCATTATTAGTTTGAGAGTGATTATTTGCTCAGGACAGCTTCTCCACAGTCTAAATCCCCCCTGATATTCTCCCAGCTCGTTTTCAAGTTGATCTTTTATTTTCAGTATTATTCTTGAGAGTATTTTATATGTCCAATCTAATAGTGAAATTCCAATGTAGTTTTCTTGTGTTGTGGGTGTATGAGTGTGCAGCAGTCCAGTGTTTAGGTAATTTTTCTTCTTTCCAGATTTTTGAGATTTTCCAGAAGTGACTGTTTAATCTTCTTGGAGGAGTATTTCCAAAGTTCTACCACTGTCTGGTCTTCCCCGCTTGCTTTGTTTTTTAATTTCTTTTAATGCTTGGTGTAGTTCTTTTAGTGTAGGTGGGTTTATTTGCTTTTTGTTTTATTTGATAACTGTGTTTGTGAATTTGGAAGAGTTCTGTGGGTTCTTAACAATTTAGTAGTTTTTTGAACAATTTAGCTAATATTTCTGCATTTTGTTTATTATTGTGTGAGGGTTTACAATCTTCATCTTTTAGGTTTATATTTGGTAGTTGATATTTTTGTATTTGTGTTTTAAACATTCTATAGTATTCACTTGTATTATTTTTATCATTTTCAGTTTCGGTTTGTTTTAGTAGGTCTTTTTGGAATTGTCTTTTGGTGTATCTTATTGTTTTGTGGGTTTCTTTTCTTTGTTTTGTTAAATGCAAGCGAGACTCCTCTGATTGGTCACATTGGTGTTTGATCTAACTATGGTGCCTTTTCTTTACTGCGATGTCACAATCTTTATTCCACCGTTGGTGCTTGGCTCTTGGTTGGATTGGAGCATTGTCTTTTGCTGAATCTTTTAGTTTTGTTGTGAGTTCATTTAATTCTTTTTCGTTAACATTTTTGGTTGATTCTTGGTAGTTTTGGTTATTTATTAGATTGTCTGTATTGTATTTCTTTTTGTTCTTAGTGGTTTTTGGTATTTTCTTTTGTGGGGAGAAAATCATTTTTATTTTTACCTCGTAGTGGTCAATACATTTTTATTTTATTAAATCTATAACACTGCTTATCTATTTATGGTAAAATATTATTTTTTATTTGATCACATTTTTGTGTGCTTATCATACGTTTTTGCAGAAATTTTCACAAAAACTTTTCACAAACAAGCTAATGGGAAAATTGTGAAAATTTTTTAGATAACAAAATTTTTATTTTCAATGATGGGGCCCCTTTTATTACTTATGAAGCCCAGTCTGATGAATCAGAAGATGAAAATATATTTCATTGCAAGAAGAGGAATCTCAGCTATATTCTACAGCTTCGTTTGATTTCAGTGTTGCTTTTCTAATTCATTGTAATTGATGTAAAATGCACCATTAAATAGATGAAATTTGCCAAGTTCTATAATTGTTTTTTTTTATGTTGAGTACTGTTTAACTTTCTTAGCTTCATTCCTTTATTATATGTTGACGTGTTTCAGAACCACTTCATTGTCAAAACTTATTGTACTGGTACTTTTGAATTTCTGTTAATCTTTATATAGCATTTAGTCAACACCCTTCCCTTTATTTGATGTCATGCCTTATCTGACCTTCTTCTTGTTTATTTGTTATTAATGGTTATTCATATTTTTTAATTTTATTTATCTGTTTCCTGTTTTCAATAAATTGAGGTTCTTGTGAAAGATGTCTGCTTCATCGTTGATATGTTCATTTGTGATTACTTTATTGTTACTTTTTAGTTTAAAGATTTCTAAATTTTCTAAAATGTTCATTCTTCATCCTTTAACACATTTGTGAATTAATTTCATTGATTCTTCCATTTTCATCAAGGTATGTCCTAATTTTATTAAATTCATTGCGATGTTAGAATCTTGTTTTTGATTTTTAAAAGATCTCATGTGTTCATTATATCTTAATTGTAGTTTCTTCCAGTTTGTCCAGTGTATATTGCATTGTATGTACATTTTATTTTGTAAATACCATTCCTATTGTATATATCGTTTTCTTCTATGTCACTATTAAAAGTCTTTTTTTAGTGTATTATTTGTATTTATAGCCATTTTTATATAATGATGTTTACTAAAGAATTGTTTAATTGGGTAAATTTATTTCCCATTAAATGTTAATTTATTCCATTTAAAGGTCTCTATTGTTTATTGTTTTAATTTCATTTAATTTATTTCTAGTTTTATTCATTTTTCTGATCATTTCTTTTTTATATTTTTACTTTGTTATTTTCTGCTATTTGATAAATAATGAAGTAAGATTCTGGAAGAAATTAACAAATTCCACCATAATATTAAATATACAATGGAAAAAGAGAAAGACAAGCCTATTACCTTTTTAGACCTAACAATAGAAAGAAATAATAATCTAGATTTTGAAATATATAGAAAAGAAACCTATACAGATAACATCATAGCTTATGATTCAAATCAAACCCAAGGAGCATAAATTATTGGCTTTAAATATATGTTAGATAGATTACATAAATTACCATTAAAGAAACCAGCTTCAAAACACTATTTTTCAACTGGCAGAAAATAATGGGTATAAAAAACAGCTCTAGAAATTTTGCAACTACTGTTCAATAATTTTGTTGAAAAATGAACTTTCTTGCAAGTCAAGAGATAAAAATGAAAAAAAAACTAAATCTTCTGGCAATTATTCTGTTATAGTCATACTTTGTTAAAGCAAAAACTTTGATTGGAGTATACTTGTACTACCTTTCTGAACTTTATCAAAATATACTGATGTACCAATTCTTCTACATTTAGACAAAAATGCAAATATTAATAAAACAATTTTTTGGGGGTTTTAGTAGAATTTCACCTATGTTATTCTCTATCAGCTCATATACCATAAATGAGCAAATAATTATTACCAAAAATTAATATCCAATTCTGATGTACTTGCACATCAAATTGGGGAAAATTGGTATAAATTCATAATGATGAATAATGTGAAAATATTTTTAAAATGTGATGCTATTCCTTAATTAAAAGAAGTAATGGATCTATTTATTAATTTTTTTCCCGATTGCTGCTTTTATTTGTAAACCATATTTTTACAGAGATTTCCGCTCTTCATTATTATTATTATTATTTTTTTACTAAAACATACTACAAAGAAAAAAGCAAGTTACTGCTGTATGATTAATAGAGCGAGCTCCCTAAACTCTGTACATGGTAATATTAAGTTTAATAAATAGTTTAATTAAATATACATACTGTAAATTAATTAATAAATAAATGCATGCTTTAACATAATAATAAAATAAATATTTTCAATTCATTAAAATAGATGAAAAATAATTTTTATATTTCTTTAAAATACTCACACCATTTATGTTAAAAAAAAAACTTTATTTAATATTTATCTTTTAGTTTTATTTATTTTAAATATTTTATCATTTATTAAACATTTTGGTTCTTACACTTTTTAATACCTATGTTAATTAGCAAAAAATAATTTTGTTAACTGATAGTTAACTTTTGTTCTCAATTAATTTTAATGAGTTTAATTAACTTACAACTCATGTTTTTCTTAGGAAAATTTGCTCCAAGCCTGTTTCTTATCTCAGAATCATCTCAAGACCACTTTATTTAGAAATTCTTTAACTTAATTCTTGGTCTTTGATTAAACCTTTATTTATTAAATCTCTATTCCTTGTTAGAAGTAGAACATGTATACCAATGTTAAAAGATATTGGTGAAAAGAAGGAGACAAAGAGGAAGCAGAAGGTTTCAGCTAATTAACGGGTAGAAGGGAAATACAGGCAAACAAAAAGATTAGTGGAAGATCTGTTGGTTTGGAGGTTATGTACTGAGACCTGAACAAAGGAAAGAACATTGATCATCATAATTTATTGGTTTAATGCTGTTATCCAAATTTATAGAACTACATTATGCTTTAATTTACTTCCATAAAACAATTATTTATCTTTGATGTTGGTTTAATTTCTTTTATAGTTGTATGTACCACTTGCTTAAACTCATTAGTTTTTGTTATCTTTCTTATTCTCCTTTTATAATTGTCTTCCCTAAATATTAAAATTCTTGAACATATGGAATATTTTGTGTTTCATTTAATAACACTAGTCTATACAACATTCAGAACAGATATGTTAATGAGTGTTTTATAAAGTATTTTTTATTCTGAATCAAAAAATGTAATAAAGAATGCTCTATTATGTCACATTTTTGAGTTATTTTAGTGTGAAGTCCCTGCTTGTTATTTTTGTTGCATAATAGTAACTATCTGTTATCATATGCTTTAGAGTGTGACTGATTGCTGGACAAATAAAAGCTATATTAAATATATGACATCATTCCAACCACATTTTAATTAATGAGGCATCCTAGAATATCTCTCTTTTTGAAAACATTCATTCTCTCAAGTAGTTAAAGCCTCTGCTCTGGTGGTTAAACTTGGTGTATTAGTACATGCCTAATTGAGTGAGTTAAGTTATTTATTGCCAGTTATTTTTTCCAGTTAATCTATTTTATTTTCATAAACTAATCAAGTGTCATAATAGTGTTTTATAAATTCTTATATTTTAATTCCTATTTAAATAAAGTAATGGTACTATTTATTGATATGTACTATTCATTAAATGATGTAATTGGTTATAAAAATGAATTATTCCTGGTAGTTTACTATCTTCAACATTTTTCTGGAATGTTTTTTTGCCACTCAGACATTTCTGCATAATACATAAAAATTTTCTCATACTTCCAGTTAACAAATAAAAACATTCAGTTATCATTTTGTTTAGTTTGGGTGAAAATTTCAAGTTAATATGTTCTCAATTTCTGAAGTAAACATTTTTTCAATACATGTAATACATCTTGCTTCTAACAGTAGCAATAACCCACTGGGCTGGTCTAGTGGTTAACTCATCATTGCAAATCAGTTGATTTCAAAGTTGAGAGTTCTAAGGTTCAAATCCAAGTAAAGGCAGTTACTTTTATATGGATTTGAATACTAGATCATGGATACCAGTGTTCTTTGGTGGTTGAGTTTCAAATAACCACACATCTCAGGAATGGTCAACCTGAGACTACAAGACTACACTTCATTTACATTCATACATATCATCCTCATTCATCCTCTGAAGTAATACCTTACAGTGGTTTCAGAGGCTAAACAGAGCAAGAAAGCTTCCGGCAGTATATGGTAGTTAACATAATTGTAGGAGAGGAGTAGAATTTGCAGGTCAGATTTGGGAGCATCTAAGGTGAATGTTGACTGCCTATTTTAACTCAAGTGTAGCTGTTTGTGCTCAAGTTTTATATTATGAGAAGTATAGACTTGTATTTAACTATCAGACCTTGTATTCCTGTTTTAATTGGTTATTATTACCACAATGATGTTTACTAACATTTACCTCTTCTGCAGCATTTATTTTTGCAGTATATCATACATAGCTTAATTTGGCCCTTATAAATGCAGTTGATTTTATATGGATTGGAATGCTAAACTGTGGGTACCGATGTTCTTTGGTGGTTGGAATTCAATTAACCACACATCTCAAGAGTGGTGAACCTGAGTCTGTTTCAGACTATATGTTTACCAGTATATTTACACTTACATTGCACTATATCCGCAGTTATGTTAGGCCTGGCAAGCCAGCACTAGTAATTGCATTTGCAGTGCGTGCATGTGTGTCAAAAGAAGATGTTTTAACAAACTTGAATATTATAAGTTATAAAAACACATAAGAATGGTGTACTAAATGAACATACAGAATTCAAATACAATAAATTTTTTTATAATAAAATTACCAGTAATAACATCAGCTCTCACCCGGGTAAGATTTGCAGTATCAGTGGTTGGGTTTCAATTAACCACACATCTCAGGAATGGTTGACTGTAGAAGAGTATACTTCATTACATTCTTACATTCATCCACATTCATCCGCTGAAGTAATACCTTACGATGGTTCTGGAAGCTAAACAGAAAAAAGAGTCATTGAAGACAGGCGCAGACTGTCACAAGTTGCCACAAAGTACAGCTGATAACATTCATTATAAGGGGAGTTTTTAAAACCTTATGCTTGTTAAATTTAGTTCACTTAGTAACTTGAAAATTTTTTTATTTATAAATAAATTTACTATATAATATACTATTTATAGTAATTTACTATTAGTAAAGTTTAAAATCTTATAACAGTATACCAATGTGGGCAACACTTTAAGTGTTTCTATACAGTTGATTTTATAATTTTGAATATTTTTGCAATGTAAAATATTTTTATTTATTTATTTACATAAAAGATTAGTAATAATTATTTTAGAGTTTTGTTTGGTTATTTATCATATTCTGATTTTATGTCTGCTTGTAAACTTTGCCCATCTGATTTATGTTTTGATACACAATTAACTTTCAGTTACTGTCTTATGAATTCACTCACACATGGCACTAAATGGTATGTAATAATTTCACAAAGTTTTTATTTAAGCATTAAAAAAATTTATATGCAATTAAACCAAAAAGATATTGACTTTTTCAACATGCTAAAAAATGTTCAAATTTCCTTAAAACCTTTTGTAGTACGTTAGGTTATTAAGCATATGAGTAGGAAATGAACTGATTCATACAGATGCTACTGTGCTTCTAAAAAGAAATCCTCTACATACAGCAGCATACTTGTATATAAATTAACTTTGTCACCAGTTTATTCCAGAATTATCAATAGATACCTGCCACTTACTCCATACTAGTCTATTAGAAGCTCATTTCTCTAAACAGAGGTATTAATAACATTTTTATAAATATGTACACACTTATGTGTGAAACAGTTTTTTTTTTTAAATACAAGGCTATATCAACAAATCTAAAAGATAAAATAAGATATAAAGATAAATTTACTAATTAGGTTATTTGTCCTTTTATATAAATTAAGAATAGACCTAAAATAAGAAAAAAAAATAATTATAATGACTGGCACAAAAACTTATAATATTTATCTGCTTTAGATTATCTAGTATAAATTTTCATTACCAACTAATCAAAGATATTCAGTGCAATTATTTATTCTTGTAACTGTAAATAGATTAAATTTTAATAAGTACACTAGTTATATAACCGGTTGATACAAAAAATTAATGAACAATTGGTCTGGGATCAAAGTTGAATCAAGGTCTTAATGTTGAACCATTCAACATGATACATGAAGGTACAGACTTCATCTTATTTTCTTACAATGCTCCAACATTTATAAAGGCATTAGATTTTACATGTATTAGAATTTAACTTGACAGATTCCAGGGATTAATAAATGTTAAAATATCTAAAGCATTTACAGTTACTTATTTTGAGGCTCTTTGAATTTTTAAGTGGTTATACTGATAAAAATTAGCTACAAATGGTTAACAATTGGTTACTAAAAATTAGTAACCGATGGTTAATGCTGAAAATAGAAATTAAGTTGAAAAATGAGTACAGCCATCAGATAAAATTTTCTCTAAAAAAATAAGAAATCTGTTATTATCAGAATATTTTCAGAGAATAAGAAATATACTCAGATATTAACAAAATTGCAGTTGGAGTT
This sequence comes from Lycorma delicatula, assembly GCF_047948215.1. Lineage (NCBI taxonomy): Eukaryota > Metazoa > Arthropoda > Insecta > Hemiptera > Fulgoridae > Lycorma > Lycorma delicatula. Next base: position 18,350,198 of record NC_134457.1, read on the forward strand.
GGCCAAGGTATTAGAATAGTTCAGAAAAAGAGTAATAGTTACAATAACCAAAAAAGAGCTTACCACCAGCAGCTTGCACCATATGCAATGTTTAATCAATATATAAAAAATATTTAACCAGGCAGAATGACTTGCAATCTGCTAATAAAAAATATTTTTTAAGCTATTTGCAAAACGGAAACAGATCAACAGTACAGTTGCTAATAGAAAGTTAAAACATCTACTGGCAGTCAAATTTAAATAAGCTTGTTAAAAACAATTAAAAATACAACTTGCTCATGAAAAAAATGACAAATTAGAACTCTTGAAGCCAATCACTGGAGACTATATTTCAGTAAAGTTAAATTGGTAATAATTTAGCTGAGAACTTAGCTAAATAAACAATATGAAATGATGCCTTTGAATTGATGTACTGAAAAATTAAAAAAAAGTTACAGTTTTATATAACCTGTAAGGCACACCAAAGATGTCATTTGGCAAAGATGCCCTATGTCCTGACTGCATTGTTCTTACTGAAGGTGAAACATACATTAAGTATTCTGATGTAAAGTAAGTTCACAGCTCCCAGAACAGGTGATGGAGAACTACTGATCTATTCAAAAGATTTAAGATTATTCATTTTGAGCTTGTAGTAGAAGTGATCAACCTCTTCCAATCTACTGTTCATGTGCAACATATTAAACAAGGAACAATAATGAAATTGAAAAGATGAGCAAATTCATTAAAATATTTCTTAAATTCATCACACAATAGATTTTTAAAACATTATGAAAGCAATAAAAATAAGAAATATCTCAGGTTAGTATAATTTTTTATTTATTTAATTTTAATAACATATTAAATGGGTTTTATGATGTTATGTAGATTATTATTATAGGTTTTTGGTTAAAAATACTGGATAACTTCATAATTAATAAATCTAGGTAAATAAATCTTTTATTCTGATCAGTACTTGGTAATACTTCATGTCAATCGTATTAGATTTGCTACTCCATGAATAAAAAAGGAATTACTCCAGCACTTGACTGGGTGGATCAAGGGAAACAATAATAAATTTCTGATCACTGCAGCATCATAAAGTACACAATAATTATAAAATAAAAAATAAATTTGATAAAGTCCATACTAATTTGTTAAAATATAAACACTGAAATAATGTTAAGTATTATTACATGAAGATATTATATATGAAAAAATAACTACAGAATAATAACAAATCTAATATAAATTTATGGCAGAATCTTGTTAAGAAACGACAAAGATTAATAAGTTCATTTATTAAAGACTTTAAGTTTAGTTAGTTTAATTGTATAGGATATGAATAGCATGTCCAAAAAGTCTTTTGTATCCCTTGATAAGTGTACTTTGTTGACTTTGTACATATTTTTGAACGTTTTGAAGTATTTGTACTTACAATCATTTATTCAATTGATTGGTGCAACATCATATTCAATGCATACAGAGCTCCATGTTTTCCGTAACATGTTGCCAACCATTTCCAAAGTACTGATTTGAAAGGCTTTCTTCACACTGTTATGTAAATCTTTTGTTACATATCGACATTGAGATAAGGTCATACCCATAATGAGTTGTCTGGTGTGGTAAGGTTAGGACTTCCTGGTAACCATTACTGTGGAAAGGTTATGAACCATGGATGCTTATGGTCAATCCAGCAGTCTAGAAATTGTTCATTTAGGAAAATGTAAACTGTCAGAACCAGAGATAAGAAGGCAACAATTTAATAAAAAAAATACTTTTTATTAGAAGAGTAAAATGGGCTAGAGCCCTGTCTTGCTGTATCCAGGCATGTTCAGTAATACTCTTCTCTTTAATTAGAGTTATTAACCATTTTTCCAATACTTTTAAGTAGCCGTCCTCCATTGGGCGAGTGGTGGCGTCTCAGCCTTTCATCCAGAGGTACCGGGCTTGAATACTGGTCAGGCATGGCATTTTCACATATACTGCAAATCATTCATCTCATCCTCTGAAGCAATACCTATTGGTGGACCCGGAGGTTAAAAAAAAAAAATTGAAGTAAGATAACCATTCATTTACAATTCAAAAAAATATGGCCTGAAAAAATATCAGTATGTCATCCCAGCTTACATTGAGACAGATGGTGGAACTATTCCCGACTCGAGCACAAAATGAGGATTCTCCTTAACTCTGAATATCACATTCCTCAATCATGGACTGAGATAAATTATACGTTCATTAGAAAACAACACTCCTGTGAGGGATACTGCATTTGGAAATTATACTAATAAACCAAGGCTGATTGCAACACAGTGTTCCATGTCTCCATCTCCATCATCATTCATTAAATATATTCATATTTAAGTATTTTTCAATAAAATCATGCACAATGTATTATGTTTGGCTACTCGTTTTCAAGTAGATTTACTTTGACACTGCTCAATCGAATTGGTGATGAATGTTTGGAATCACATTTGTTTCATTTACTATGAGGGCTGTCATTCTAACATTGTTGAAACCAAGTCAACATTTCTCCTGATTAAGCATTACTGTTGCTTTAGAGAGGGTCCTTGTTAAAAAGCTTGCCCTATGAATGCATTCATTATTTGTGATATTTTTTGTCTCTTGCATTGTCATTCATGCATCCAAACAGATATCACCAATCCCTCCTTAACTAATAATTCCATCCGTCACATCAGTCATTGCTGTAGGTCTGAAAAAAGAGAGTGATTTGAAAATGAGTGATTTCCTAAGAAATTATTTCTTAGGAATCAAATACCATGATACATTCAAAACATGTTATTTGAGAGAGAAGTACAGGGGCTAAGCAAAAGTAATATTTATTATGTAGGTAAAAATGTTATTAATTCTTTAGTTTTGTGGTATTAAGTTAATGAAGTAGCATATTATTTATATTTAAAGCAATATGGTGAGTGATGTAAATGTAAGAAATGTAGTCAGTGTTAATTTTCATATATGCATAAGATTTGAAATGCAACTGTAAGCTGTTACTGCAGTAACACACACACACACACACATGCACCCATGCACACACACACACACACACACACACACACACACGCGCGCGCGCGCGCACACACACACACACACACACACACTTGAGAGAGATAGAGAGAGAGAGAGAGAGAGAGAGAGAGAGAGAGAGAGAGCAGAAAGAAGGCAAAAATTTAATAAAAAAATACACTTTTAAAGAATGTGTATTTTATCATCTTTTCACAGCTGAGAACTTTCCCAGTTATAAAAATGAGTCTTTAAATTCAGGAAAACATAATATATATATATATATATAAATAAACAAGAATATCAAGAATATTTGATAGAAAAAAGTTTCTTCTTTATAATAAAATATTTGTCCTTTTTTTATATGATAATCCCTAGTTACTTACAGTATTATGTACCTTTGAACATAAAAACTTTGATACTTTATAAAAGTTAAAAGAAGTAAGTAATTACTAAGTTTATAAGATAAACCTTTGCTTCCATAAAAAAATTCAAGCAATATTTTTTTTTCTAAATTATTAGCATCTCGACACTCAAAAGATTTAATTTTTTAAATTTATAATGGTTAACATTCTTTTTGAAACATTATTAAAAGTTTTCATATGTATAATAGAAAAAAAAAATGGTATACTTTACTTTTTAAATTATATTGTATATTTCAACATCATGTTCAAATTAAAACAAAATTAATATTTTATATAAAATTCAGTTAAAATACTGTAAAATAAGAATTTTTTTTACCCATAATTATAACTCAAGTAATTAGGTTAGTTTTTAATGTACTAGTTCACTTAACAGAGTTTGTAAAAAAGTTAAAAATGAATAAACAAAAAATATTGCTCCTTGTAAACATTTCTCATGCTTCTAATTTTTTGGGATATAACATATATCTTTTCAAAAAATTTCCAATGAGACCTTTCGGATCAAAGGTTGAGACTCTATCATTCCATCACGGAGATTGGCACCAACCTCTGTGTCTCAATAGAATTTCAAATTTTGTTTACAAAAATTGACTTAGCCATTCTAGAGTTACATTGTTACAATGATCCAGATTAATCCATATGTAGATGTTTGTTAAATATATTGGTTTCCTTACAATTATCAAAATCTAAATATTAAATATTTCCATACATGAACAAAAATTTAAAATCCTTATTAAGTATGATTTAGATATTCATGATTTACTATACCATTTTCTGTAACCAAAATTTTTTTTGAAGCAATTTTCAGACCAACTGGATTACTGAATACAAGTCAACTAAAAATTCAGCAATTCAGCGACGAATTTTCAGTCTAACTACTACTATCCAAAGAGATAATAATTACAACTGTATTTTTTTAACACACTGGCTATTACACCCAAAACAGTAATATTTGACTACACTGCTATAAAGAGTTTTACCCAATTATCTACTTTCCAATCTATATCTTTTCTTTACAAATTATCATTCTAACTTAAATTCTGTGTAATTATAATAAAAAAATTTACATAAATTTAGCCTCATAGCATTTCAGTGAGTGAGATGCAAATTGATGTCCCAAAAAAAAGAAAGATATATTCAGCGAATGAAACGTAAATTTGAGCTCTTGTAATTACAATGCACTATTTTGTTCATTTTTTCCTTGAAAAAAGGAAAAAAAATAATTTCAATCATCTGAAATAATGAAAAATTTAGTTTTCTGTGGTTCACAATACTCAAAGAAAAACCTTACATCCAATTTTTTTATACTCCACATTTTCTCTTTTCTATTACTTTGTAATAACACATAACTGAAAAGGATGAACAGCATAGAAAACATAAAATATTTCTAATGAAAGTAGCAACAGTTTTTAAAAATATTTAATAGAATTTATGTACACTATTTACAAATTTTTTTATATATAATTATTTTAATTTAATAGTTAAAAAAAAAAAAAAAAAACAGTATGTGAACATATTCATAGGTACATCACCAATACTGGGTCCTAATTTGTTTTCCAATCTAAGTAACAGATTTATTCTCAACAAATTAAATTTATTTTGTAAAAATCAACAGTTATTTTGTAATTACTTTCCTGTCTAGATAAGCCTATAGATCTAGAAGGGAAAGAAATGTAATGGTCCGATTTGGGCACTGCAGTTTTTATTGGATCTTGATGTTTTGATTTCTTTTTTTTGTCTTCAGTCATTTGACTGGTTTGATGCAGCTCTCCAAGATTCCCTATTTAGTGCTAGTCGTTTCATTTTGGTATACCCCCTATATCCTACATCCTTAACAATTTCTTTTACACCTTCCAAACATTGCCTGCTTGCATAATTTTTTCCTTCTACCTGTCCCTCCAATATTAAAGCGACTATTCCAGGATGCCTTAACATACAGCGTATAAGTCTGTCTCTTCTTTTAACTATATTTTTCCAAATACTTCTTTCTTCATCGATTTTCCGTGACCCCTTCCTTAGTAGTCCCCACCCGGAGATCCAAACGGGGGACTAGTTTACCTCTCGAATATTTTACCAAGGAAGGTGCCTCCATCTTTGTTATATGAAAATGCAGAGAGCTACATTTTCTTGAAAAAAAAAATCAGCAGTTTTCCATTGCTTTCAGCTGCGCAGTACTCAGAGGATTGAGTAATGTTGTTATGGTCGTTTAAGTCGTCCTGACCTATGCCCTTAGCAACTACTGAAAGAGCTGCTGCCCTCTTTCAGGAATCATTCTTTAGTCTGGCTCTCAACAGATACCTCTCTGATATGTCACTGAGCATTCAAGCCCCTTCAAAGTCTCATGATTCATAGAAGGAGTTTGACTCCTAAGGAATCCAAAAAACTGGATGGAAATTTTCCAGATGTTAATGTTCATATGTGTATATATATATATGTTCGGTGTTGGCCTCTGCCTTATATCTCCATAACTACTGGACCGATTTTGACCAAACTGTCAGATTACTTCTATATATGGGGCATGATGGCATTAATTTTCAACTTAAAAGATTAAGGGGGTGAGGCTGTAGAGCAAGGTTACCCACACAATATCACGAAATTAAGGTCATATTTTTCTTAGGCACATTTTTTAACAATTAAAAAATAACAATATTTGCAAAAAATAATTTTTGTAAAATCGCACCTCCACCCCAAAAAATGATGTAGTCGTTATGTTGTGACGTCACAGGTGAGCGGTAGAATTAAATAAATGAATAATATTTAAAATGTAAAATAGTAACTCGGTCTGCTGGGTCTTAACTTCTATCGCCCGGTTGACTCGGTCCCTGGTGCGATAAGCCTCGCGGCTTCACAGTCTGCCGAGCGTACAACCAAAATTTGTTCCATGTAAACTGTGAAATTTCATTAGTTTAGTTATTGCAGACCGTCGCCGCTAGTACCGCCACACCCGCGCTAAGTAATTACGGTATGCGCGCGCGCTTTAGTTAGAATCATTGAATTAAACAAAAAAATATTATATTTAAATAAAACGATAAATATTTTAAATTAAATTGTGTGTGTAAGCCGAGCACAGAAACAACTTGCGTCAGTTTTTTTTGGGAAATAGCTTAGTCGATTTTTGAGTGAGATAATGCTAGAAAAAAGCTAAGTATACCTTTGGGTCATAACTTGCTATATTTCAGTATGAAGTATTTGTCCTGAAAAACGAGAAACAATATGGACCTTTAACAGTTGGAAATCATTGTTACAAAACTGGTCTCGTAGCCACCTATATGTATAACTGAATCGGATCACACAGGAATCTAACTGTTAGTTTTAGTCGACGAAGTATATTACATAACAAATTTATGTAATTAGCTCGAAATTTTGATTAGTTAAGAATCCCAACTAAAAAAAAAAAAAAAAAAAAAAAAAAAAAAATACCAGTCATGAAATTTATTCCTAATGATATATTCTTAGTTAAGCTGTGACGTAAACTTTTTTCAGATCGAAGAATATATATGAAGTTGATACAGTATAAAAGCGTTCTTCGATTGCGATTAGATGATCAGTAGAAGATTTATTTCCTCGATAAAAGAGTTTTTATCGACATACACGCTATCTTTCTCTGCACAGAATGCTTGTAATAGATACGATGCCTTAACTGGATGCATGTGACTTGTCTTTCAGAGTTTAATGTTGGGGATATTATAAATGTCATGTTTGAGGAAAATTACGTTGTTACAAATGAGACACTATAAATTTATTAAATCGTTACACGCAGAATTTAGAAAATAGGTGGATACAGACAGACGCACCTTTATTTATCAAAATCATCTAACCGGTAAACGGTTTAGAAAGTTTCTTCTTCTTTTTCGGGGTGATGAACGAACATTCTGGCCCCTCGGATCGAAGAAGTTCTATTTTTTCTACTCTTAGGCTTTGAACCTGAGTTCTGGAAATGCCAAAAGGAGCTGAAGTTCTCTCGTCACACTTCTGTATAGCGATTAAACGCTTATTATTTGTTAACTTTACCGCAGCTAAAGGTTCTTTTTTTCATGAAATCATACACGTTGTTTACAATATCGCGCGACTCTCTGCAAAGATTTTCCTTTCACAACAGACATAAATTCAGCCATAACTATTTGCACGTGAACTACCTACTTTAAAAAGTTTGAATCGTAAACCGCGATAAAAACATTTTACAAAATATTGCATCGTACATTGACAAAATACACAACACACTCCAAAAGAACCGTTCCGAGATGCAGAACCACAGAACTGAATTTTATATGCACGGAAAAGCAAAAGAGAAACAAAAATAAAATAAATAAAAATAATTTTTTTTGTATTTGAAATTTGATAACACTTTCTTATTGTTGTATACGTGTTTAAAATAGATAACTCGCAAGCTTATTAAATGAGACTGTTCACATTGACATCCATTCATTCATCGGATGTTGGCCGATGGATGATCCAAGAGTGCTTGCCGGACGATTACTTCGAAAGCGTCAGAGTAGATGTTTTGCTGAGCGTATATGCGGTAACTCTCTGAGTACTTCCTCGCGGTAGTTTGCTTGTGTTTTTAGTTATGTTTTGTAACAGCTTGTAAACTAAATACGGAACTACTTGTCACAACGTACTGGGATAAACGTTGAAGGAGAAAATCTGAACTGATATTGCAGCCGCTCTTAAAATACTAAATTAAAAGAAAAGAACTAATAAATAGTCATAATTTACACCAATCCACGATATGCTTTTAACTCCGACATCAAGACACTTGTTCAGAGTTCATTCCGCACATTGATATTTGATTAGTCCAATAAGCATATAATGAAGGCAATAGGCATGAGACTCCACAGACACGTTCATTGATGGACGTGTACGGTGTTAATTGACAAACTATGGACGTCCACGTGACCGCTACTCGTCTGCGGATGAATGGGGTATGCGGTCTGAAAAGTCATTTACTCCGTACTATCTAAAAACGCATATTGTATGTCCACACATTTATTTGTGGTATTGTAACGGGCAAAGAATTTGTACTGATGAAAAGTGCAAGTATAAGAGATAGAGAGAAAATTACAGACTTAAATCCATGAACAGATTGAAAAAGAAAAATCCAGAAAAAACCAAGACGGAGCTATAGAAAGAATTTATAGAATACTACCGAAGGTTCAGAGGAGAGAAACAATTACGATTGAACGATCAGCTGCTGTTACTACAGATCACGGCCTAGGGGTGGAGGTATAAATACTGCCGAGGACTAACAAGCGGGCCTAGGCATCATTCATTTACGAATGACGTTCTCATTCATCATCTTTGATTGAACCAAAAGGATCTACTGTCGAGGACTAGTGAAAATTGGAATTCTTTCTGTGCTTTGTTTCTTTTTTGCAGATTCAACTACAAGGCCAGCAGATGACCGGCGTGCTTGGCTAGCCTCCCCCTCAAACCCGTTCGCGGTCTCTATATACATGAGGTCGCGGTTCAGAACAAGAGCCACAAAAAACCTTTAATATTGGGGTGGGGGGGGGGGAAATTTTTCAAAATATTCACAAACCCAGCGCACGGGCGCCCGATCTCACTCTGCGTAATAAAAAAATCTGTCCTGCTTGCCCTTTAGGTAAGCAGACCCATAAAAATTTCTTAGGGATGTATTGCGGAACAAGGCCTTAGCCGCGCGATGGGAAAGTTCTACAACGGTGTTGTCAACTTTTTAGGTAGATTTCATAAGAAAGTTACCTATTGTAATTGGTACCATGATTCGACTTCCAGAAAATTTTGACATATCTTCGCGTCTCACATCCCCCAGACCCTAAAACCACCGTAAGTTCAAAAGTTTATATATTTCACTTTCTTGTGGACACGATAACTGCCTTAATTTTGCGCCAATCACTTTCAAATTAATACATCAAATATAACGAGTCGAGTTGTCGAGTTCATTAATATGAAAAATTGGACCATGGGGGTGGAAATGGGAGAATTTTTGGAAAAATCAAAATATCGCTATAACTTTCTTATTAAGTAAAATATTGAACTCGTTTAAAGTTCATACTATATTTTGGGTAAGGGCCTAAAATTTATCCAAGTAAAGGTTTTTGATATCACCAACCATTTGCCCAGGAGATGGAAAAAATTGGGTCTCGAAGACAAAAAAGATCATACGTCCCTAACAGGCAAGTATCGAATCGGTTTAAAGTGGTCGTTAGTCCTCTAAACTTTACCTAAACCTTTTGTCTGAAACAATTTTTGATATGACCAATCCTTATGGTAAGGGTTGACCAAAATATTGCTGGAATTGTAAGATGGGCTTGTCATTTATTAAACATGTGAAAATGTTTTTCATATGCAAACATTGCCGTATTGAGTAAATTTGACGTTTTTTTTAACTTTAAGGTAGAAATCTTTTTTATTCCCTATTAGCAACGATGAAATCTACCTCCGTCTTCCGGCGTGCCGAAAGGGATTTTTAGTTTGATTTTTTTGATTTCTTTTAATCTCGAAACAAGTAATATTGTAGGACTGAACTGGAAGTAAATCGTGGGAAGGTTGAAAATTGTCTTTTGTAGTTTTTTATTACAGTATTAATATATAAATGATATGATGTAACGGTTAGAGGTTTTATTAATACAATTAATAATAAAAATTATCTATAATTACGTTAAGGATTGAAGTCAATAGTTAATCTTCAATTATTATTTGGAAAGGTTTTGCGGTTGGTATAATTTAAAACAAAACATTTAACTTTAAAACACGCATAAAAACATTATATTTGACTTATTAGTAAATAAAATATTTAGTCGCATAAATCATTCTTTGCGTGCTGATCTGCGTGTTTCATGTGGTATCGTGAAATCAAGAATAAATGTATTTTTATGTGATATAGTGACTCCTGTTACTGAAAATTACGTTTGGATAAGTGTACATTAAATGTAAACATTTATTTGATGCTGATATGTAACTACAGGAAGTGGTTTTACATAAGACACATGTCAACGACGTAGATGATTGTATTTATATTAAAATTTAATTAGATTCAACTCCTGAACCAAATTATACGTTGTGGTTTATTTAATCAATTTATACTTATATAATTATAATTTATAATTATAAAAATAATTATATATATATATATATATATATATAATTAATATTAAAATAAAAGCAAGACTAGAATTGTTGAAAATTATTAATTAATTTAATCTCTAATCTCAATAGTACATTTACTTAAAATATGATAAATATTTTTAATAAACCAGAGTTTTGTGCGATGCGCTGTATAACGGTAGACAAGTTTTTGTTCGCCGTTTTTTAATTTTTTTATTAATTCACCATATAAGTTTCGATGCTTGTGCTTAAGATTATGAAATGGAGATTTTTTAGAATGAAAAATGCCATGAATGACTGGGATTCAAACCCGGGACCTCTAGATGAAAGGCCGAGACACTGTTGATGTAGTTCAACGCATTAGGCGATCCTACAGATGTAATTGAAAACTTTCGTATAGGCAAAGAGCTAGCTGTACTTAGAGATTAATATGATAAGTGAACATTATTTTTTTTTACAACAAAGATTATTTAGGAGCAAGTATGACTTTATAGTCCGTACTACTATATGGATTAAACTTTTATTCGATAATTTGCCTATTACATAAAGTTTCTTCTTCGTTTTAATAAAATACATTTTCATTAATTCTGCTTGGAACTCTACGGATAATTCCATCTTCAACTCTATGCAAAAAATGAAATCAAAACACATTTTGTCAAGCTTAAACTTTCATTCGATCATTTTCCTACTACGTGAAGTTTCTTTTGTATTTCAATATAAGATGTATTTTTTCTACATACAAATGTATGCCTAAACATATTTACGTTGAGCTGACGTTTTTTGCAAACCATATATATACTAGATCTCAACAAAAGAGATGTGATGAACAAAATGTACCGCAGCTTATTTTTAATAGTGTTTGTTGAATTCATCCTGTAGAATTCGTTGTAGGATGAAAACAAAATGTCTCGTATTAAAATGGATTCCTATAAAAAAAAAATGGAATCGACCAAGTAACTCACAATGTTACTCAATTTATTTTGAATCGAAAACACACGGGACTTTGGACTATATTTGATCGGTCCACCTAAAGAGATTGAAATATCTAAAAAATATAAGTTTATCCAACTAAACTAGTTTTTTTAACGAATTACTAATTTTCACTTTCATTTTTTCATTTTTTTTTTAACATCCGGGTCCGCAGTTAAGCATTACTGCGGAGGGTGAAATGAATGATTTGTAGCATGTGTGAAAAAAAATGCCATGCCTGAACGGGATCTTTTCATTGAGTAATTTGAATATCACGCATAATCGGATTAGACGAGTTCTTCCACTAACACCGCTTCAGTATCTTTTTTAACGAAGATTGAGGCTATATATTAAAAAATTCCTTTCGGCACGCCGGAAATCGGAGGTAGATTTCACCGGTGTTAAGTAGGGGATAAAAAAGATTTCCTCCTTAAGTTAAGAAAAAATTCAAATTTATTGAATACGATAATGGTTGCATGTGAAAAAAGTTTCACATGTTTAGCATACGACAAGACTCATCTTCTTACAATACCAGCAACATTTTGGTCATCCACTGCCATAAGGGCTGGTCATATCAAAAGTTGTTTCTGATAAAAGTTTTAGGTAATGCTTAGAGGACTGACGACCACCTTAAACCGATTCGATACTGTCTATTAAGGAAGAAATGATTTTTTTTTCTCTTCGAAACCCCATTTTTTCCATCCCCTGGGCCAATGGTTGGTGATATTAAAAAAAAGTTTACTTAGATAAGTTTTAGGCCCTTATCCAAAGAATAGTAGCAGCTTTAAACGAATTTGATATTTTACTTAATAAGGGAATTATAGCGATATTGTGTTTAGAACCCCTCCCCCATTTCCACACAAATGGTCCGATTTTGCCCATTAACGAACTCGACCGAGATTTTGAGTCGTTATATATTTTATGTATCAATTTGAAAGTGATTGGCACAAAATTACGGCAGTTATCGTGTCCACAGAAAGTGAATATAAATGTATATATAAAATTTTGAACTGACGGTGGTTTTGGGGTCTGGGGGATGTGAAACGCGAAGATAAGTCGATATTTTCCGTAGTCGAATCATGGAACCAATTACAATAGGTAGCTTTCTTATGAAATCTATTTGAAATGCACTTAAGGAAAAAATTACTTTTTCTCAGGTACTTTAGGTTGCCCGGCATCCTGTTCATTTTAAATGGAGCTGGAGTGATGTGAAGTTAAAGAAAGGACAAATATTGGTCCGAGCGAGTGCACACGAACTTTCATGCGATCTGAAGCTTGCAGAAGTGACATAATCGGTGTCGGCTCGGAGTAGTTGCCAAATATATTAGAATGATTTGAATTTAATTTTTCCCTATATTTATAAGTTACGTTGCTAAATGAAAAAATAAAATATAGAATGTTTCTAAAATGGCGGGCTAGCTATACGTTTTCGGATTATACTTGTAAAACTAAACATAGGAAAAATGGCAATTTCTCCTTCGTTCTCTCCCTATCCACCATTTTGTTATTTTTATATCTCAAGTACGGATTGAAGAATTACATTAATGTTTTGTAAGCGTCTTTGTAATAAAGTTTTAAAATTAGCAAAAAATTAAGATTTAAATACCTTCGCAAATTACAAAATGGCGTCCATTTTTATTTTTCAGTCCTTTATATCTGTATAAATATAAGTTTTATCAAAATGTATGCTGCTAAAATATTAGGACTTTTATTTTGAACAAAATGACATTTTATTTTTTTAAATCGAGTAACAAATAGCCGAATTATGGTAGAAAATTGATGTAATTTTTTGTCTGTTTTCATGTCCTCCACTTTACGTTCAATTCGATTAAATATTAATTGTTAATTCTAATATTGTAAATTAGTATTAAATTAAGTAATAGATTTCTCACAATAAAGTTTAACATTACATAACAATAAAACAATTGATATTAATTTTTCACTTTTGAATAATTTTACACAGCGGCTATTACTGCTGGTCATGTTAACAATGTAAAAATGAAGATTCTTTCAACGAATGGTTTTCAAAACTATTACAACCGGCGTAGCTGGAGCGACGAGAATCCTCATGGTATCTTCCTAAATAGCCATAAAGTTTTTCCCTGAACATTCAGGAGAAGGTATTTTTAATGACTATCTTTTGGATTCTGTCGTCTACCAAATAATTTAAATGGAGAAAATTAGCTTGCTCATTTCACTGAAAATCTGCCAAAAAAAAATAAAATAAGAAAAAAAAATAAAAAAAGAAGAAAGAAATAAATAAATAAAAGAAATAAAATAAAATTTTATAAATGTCCAGAGAAAATAAATTACAATAACACTTTCAACGTTAAGCTTTAAAAATTAAGCTACCTGAACAAAAAAAAAATATATATATATACAGAGCGTTTCATAATGTTCTTCGGAGTTTCGAAAATTCATTAACAAAAATCTATTTCACTCATAAGAATAAAACAAGTACTGTACGAAAGAATATTTCAAATAGTTTTTTGTCCACATATACTAGGCAATTTGCAAACTATTTGCTCGCTAGGCGTCGGCAGTAAGGAAAATGGGTGCCACGGGAAACGAGAAGTCGTTTTGTGTGTTAGATTTCACTTGTCAAAGTCAGTAATTTCTGTGCAACGTGCGTTTCCGTTGAAATTTCATAAGGAGCCACCAAGTGACAATTCAATTCGTGCACGGTATAAACAATTCAGTGAAACCGGTTGTTTGTGCAAGCGAAAATCAGCTGGTCGTCCATCAACCTCAGAAGTCAATGTCGAACGTGTGCGTGCAAATTTCGTTCGCAGCCCGTCAAAATCGACTGCGGCTGCCGGCAGAGAATTAGGAATTCCAAAAACAACAGTATGGAGAGTTCTCCGTAAACATTTATTACGCAAACCGTACCGTCTTCAATTAATCCAGCGTCTTTCTGATGGAGATAAAACACGTAGGCTCGATTTTTGTTTACAGTTACAAGAAAAGATGTTGTTAGATGAAGGTCTTCTAAACAAGATAATTTTCAGCGATGAAGCTACTTTCCATATTAGCAGCAAAGTAAACCGTCATAACGTGCGAGTTTGGGGAACTTAAAACCCACACGCTTATGTGGAACACATTCGGGATTCTCCGAAAGTAAACGTTTTTCTGTGCGATCTCTCGTGAGGCAGTGTACGGGCCGTTCTTTTTTATGGAAACGACAGTAACCGGCATGATATACCTAGATATGTTACAATTATGGCTTATGCCTCGGCTACTCAACGATTTCATTTTCCAGCAAGATGGTTGTCCTGCCCGTTTTCATAACGAGGTTCGACAGTACCTTAACACAACATTGCCTCGGCGTTGGATAGGACGTGCGTCTGAAGAAGACCAACACATTATGCTGTGGCAACCAAGATCAATAGACCTCACGCCATGTGATTTCTTTCTCTTGGGTTACGTGAAAGATAAGGTGTTTATCCCACCAATGCCGCACGATATCGCTGAGCTAAAGGATCGCATAATCAATGCGATCAACTCTATCGAAAATGACATGTTAGAACGAGTTTGGCAAGAGCTAGCTAGACTTTCGTGTTGATGTGTGCCGTGTCACCAGAGGAGCACATATTGAATATTTATAGATTTAACAAAAACTGTTTGAGTCCCTGCATCACCTCGAACAACTTTCATTTAGGTAAGTGAAATACTTTTTTTGAACTGAATTTTTGTAACTCCTAAGAACATTATGAAACGCCCTGTATATATATATATATATATATATATATATATATAAATATCTTTTATATATTATATCTTTCCAACCACCTAAAAAATCCCAATAAACCTCCATGAAAGACCTTCCTCTACAATTAAGAGGAAATATGGTTTCACTACAATGGAGCTCCAGCATATTTCGGTATCAGAATTCCTGCATGAAACTTTTCATGAAAAAATTGATAGGCCGCGGAAGGCCAGTGCCCTGGCCTGCCCGATCACCTGACGTAAACCTTCTTGACTTCTACCTGTGAGGCGATTTGAAGCATATTATTTATTCAGTTCCCATATTCAGCATTGAGGATCTTCAACAAAGGATCCAAAATGGATTTCAGGAAATTCGGAATAATCCCGGAATTTTTAAGACTATTAAGACAACTCTCAGAAAAAGACTGGAGACTTGTTTAATCTCTAATAGTGGACACTTTGAACATCTCTTATAACTTTTATAAACTGTTACGGATTACTAACTGTTAATTTAAAAAAAAGAAGTATACCTAATGTTCTACAACAATTAACGTAACATTATCACAAGTAGTTGTTTTAATTTTTTAATTATTAGGTCTATTATTGTGAGAAAATAATTACTTAATTTGATGCTGATTTAGAATGTCAGAATTAACGTTAAATAAAAACAATTAATATTTAATCAAATTGATCATAAAGTGGTGGACATGAAAACAGACACAAAATTACAACATTAATATTTTGCCATAACTTGGATATTTGTTAATCGATTTAAAAAAATAAAATGTCATTTTGTTCAAAAAAAAAATATTTTAGCAAATAACGTACATTTTGATAAAAACTTATATTTATAAAGATATAAAGGATTGAAAAATAAAAATGGCCGCCATTTTGTAATTTGCGAAGGTATTTAAGTCCTGATTTTTTGTTAATTTTAAAACTTTATTACAAAGACGCTTACAAAATAATAATGTGATTCCTTTATCAGAATTTGACGTATAAATGTTTATATAAAAATAACAAAATGGCGGACAGAGAAAGAACGAAGGAGAAATTTCCATTTTTTCTAAGGATATTTTTTGTTTAGTGTTACAAGTAGAATCCGAAAAAGTATAGCCAACCCACATTTTTAGAAACACTCTGTATATACAAGAATTCTAAAGATATACTGTAATACAAAAAGTTTACATGTGCAACCAGCCCTATTATTGCCAAATTATTCAGAAGAGTATAACTTACTCTGAAATCGTAATATAAATTTTTTTTAAGCAGGAGTAGGAAACGACTGCACCCAGACACGCCCAGCAGTCCGCACTATTGGGTGTGTGAGGTTTCGGTCTCACTAAACAACCTCCCTCTATGACAATATGCCCCGATACCCGCCGTCATGGCATTATTCGGGGCATACTGTTCCTACGGGTTACAGAGGACGGTTTCAGGAGTTCCACACACATCATCAGCAGGAGCGATCCGAGGGCCCCAAACTACCTCCATGTGCAGGCTGTCCTTATCCCGCCCTCCCCCATGGGTTCCGGCAAAACTGCAACTGTCGGAACCTCCATAACATCTCCGTGGCTCTATTTCTTTTCTATTACTTTCATCCGTGGGGGTCTGTGACACAATCTGGGGCACCAGGAATAGTTACTGTGGGACCTTGATGCGCTCTAACAAAAAAACAAGAATGCTAATCGAAAAACTGTTTTTCGCTTAAGATTACGTTTTTATTCAGGATTCTTCATATATCTAAAATCATTCTTATTTATTTAATAGATTGAATTTGAAGGTACGGAAGGAGTCGAAAAACTCTATTTTAAAGATTATAGAGGTCGCTCGCTACCTCTCTGTCAAGTTCTCATACTTGCCAGAGGGAGCGCTAGCAACGCCCCTCGATTATAAGGAGATGAATTGAATGTTAAAGGTTGGATATCAATTAAAATTTTTTCTATCTAATCGTATTTTTCACTTGATAAAAACGACTAAATGAATAATTTTTACTATAATTAGTAACACCTTTTATTGTAAACTTCAGGATCATTATTACTAATGTAAAACAGAAGACTTATTGGAATAGCATGGTATAAGTCGTTCTTAAGATGCAATACTTTTCTAGATTTCTAGTTTCGGGGCGAAACACTCCTATCACTCTTACAAGATAAACTTGAAGTGGGCTATCTTTTTTGTTTTCCATAGGGCTTTTTATGATTTAATTAAAAGAAATTTATCTAGTTAGAAACTTTCACTTTGTAAATTCATCAATCAACAATTTTTGTTTTTATAAAAATTTTAAACTTAAAGAGACGATTCTATAAATGTAATACTTTTTTAACTATACATTTAAAACAAAGGTGACAACAAAGTTGTTATATTTTTTTGGCATTCGTTATTTATTTTTATTTAGCAAAATTATTTAATGTGGACACCACATGACTTCCTTGTACGCCTATAAAATTACACATATACACATTGTTTTAAAATGTAAAGTACGTAAAATTTTATTTCATTAATAACTTCTAATATTTTTCTTTTTATTGTTATTATTGAATTATTATTTATCGTAAATTTATTTTTACAATTAAAAGTTAATAATTATTAATAAATTAATATATTTAAATTAAAAAAAAAAATAATAAATGGAGATGAAGTCGGATTTAAACCGATATGCCTTCCTCTTGTAAGATCCAAATATTTCATTAATTAAAATTTTATTTAGCTATAACAATGGAACCGATGAAAATAACTACAATTTATGATGTAGCGTTGAAAAGCTCTCAATGGGTGAATGCAAGACGATGTTCGGTAAGTTTATTGGTAAGCGTAGTGAAAGTGGTATAGTATTCTACTCATTCATAAATTGTAGGGTTGTTCTGTTGTAGACTGTAAAATTTGAATTAATATTTCCAGAAAAGTTGAATTGCGAGAACTTTAGAATTTCCTAGTGCTATCTTGAAAATGCAGAAATATTTGGTATTAATATTAGCGGTCATTATAATGTTTTTAGTAAATTGAACTGAATTCTGGTTTTAATAATTTAACTGTCTGTAAACAGATCTTATCCTTATTTTAATTATCATTTTTTATGTCATACACAGTATATATTTATAATTATTTTCTATATTTCTAGAGTAATAAATTGAATTTATAAGAAATCTTTAGTTTGTTTGTCTCTCAGTATCCTGGTCGAGCCGCGAACACGTGACAATCATTTATTATTAAAAATTAAAATCGCTGTTATTAAAATAATTTTTTCATTTCTGCTAATATCACTATAGTTTCTATGTTGAATACTGTTTATTGTACTTAAGTACAATAACTTTTAACAATGTAGTGGTTCCGAAACGCGTCAACATGTGATAAAAGAATGAAGCTAAGAAAGGTAAACAGTACTAAACATAGATACTTTTAAAAGTTACTTTTATTTGTCGTACTGTATTTATGAAACAACACAATTTTAGTTCTTAATTTCTTTTTAAACAAAAGTATTATTAGAATTTTATACTACTAAATGTTTTTGAATTATATTAATACATTTACTTAAAAATCTTTCATGCACATCTTTTTTAATTGTCACTTTTTTACTTCCTTGTACGAAGTAAAGGAAGTATTGTGATCGCGAAAATTTTCTGTTTTAAGTTTTCAACTGAAATATCCATTTTGACCATCCCTGAATCCATTTTGACTAATTTTGGCGTGACATCTGTATGTTCGTATGTATCTCGCATAACTCAAAAACGATTAGCCGTGAGATATTGAAATTTTGAATTTAGAACTTTGTTATATCTAGTTGTGCACCTTCCCTTTTGATTGCAATCAACTGAACTAAAAGTATCTAAAATAACCCAAAATTCAAAGAAATTTTGGACATTTTCTTAATTGCAGTAATAAGCTCTCATTGAGAGCTTTTCAACGATGTATCGTAAGTGGTACTTATTTTCATTGGTTTCAGAGTTATAGCCAAATAAAATCTTAATTAATGAAATATTTGAATTTTACAAGGGGTAGACACATCGGTTCGAATTCGACTTCATTTTCGGTGTTTTTATAAATTATATATATTGATTTATTAATAATTAATAACTACTAATTGTAAAAAAATCTTTACCATGAATAAGAATTCAATAAAAAAAAAAAATGGAGAAATATCAGAAGTTATTAAAAATAAAATATTATGTACTTTTCATTTAAAAAAAAAGTGTATATGTAATTTAATAGACAAGGAAGTTATGTAATATCTGCATCAGATTTGATGAACATCTGATTTTATTTAATATTAATTGAAAATTATAAGTTAGAATAGTATTATTTTTATTTATGCATTTATTTCAGTTTACTTGATAATAAATATCGCTATAAAATTTAGTAATGTTCTCCTGTTTCGTTTTTGTTTTCATTTTGTGGATGATTACAACATAATAATCTAAAAAAACTTAGTATTAGATTTATATATATCTACACGACTTAAATTTATTTAAAGAGAAATAAAGGACTTTTACTCTATTCTAATATTTCAGGTAAGATTGTTGAATTAATATAAACTAATATTTTAGCAATTGTGTAACTGTCCCCTTTATTAAACAATTGGAGGATCGTATCTTACTTTGAAATGAAATAAGTTTAAATGAAGTGCAGCAAAAATGTGTATATGTAATTTAATAGGCGTACAAGCAAGTCATGTGGCGTCCAGATCAAATTTAAAAAAATAAACTTTTCAGATATTGTTATGTTATTTAAATTTTAACCTAATCTAATTTTTATCTAATCTTATTTAGCAACCCTTAATAGAGTTAATTTTTCAGATAGGTTTTGTTATTTAACAAACAAATGTTTTCCTTTTTAGAAAAAAAAATAATCAGGAAGAAGAAACTTTTCAAAATAAAAATAAAATAATTAATTTTAAGATGCTGTGCTTTCCGTCAAATATTTCTGTTATGGTCACAAATTTCAGATAGTCACAAATAAATTTCATAGAAAGTAAATTTCATAGAAGTAAACAGTTTTAAATATTTTGGGACAACTACCACTGACGACTTTTTTACAGTTTGTAATGAAATGGAATTCTCTTAAGCCTATTTGTCATATTTTTGAAAATTTTTATTAATTCATAGTCAGAAAGGTTTGAGACATGTAATGATACAAATTTCTTGGCATGGAAATTGTAAGCAGCTGCGTCTCATATCCTTATAGCCTTTTACAGCCACGAATCATCGGGTAAAGTCTGTTGAATCGAAAAACAAAACGGCTGTAGGAACAATATTAAAGGGGTCGTTAGCGTTGATATGTGATCCCGGTTTAGACAGGTCTCATCTGTCAATGTCTCGCAAGGAAGATTTCTTATTTGATATAATAATCGTTGTTTGAAAGTTAATAAATTTTAAAAGCTTCCATTTATTTTTGTATTTGCGTTTTCAAAATTTTCTGTTGTTCATGGGATAACTAAAAAGTATCATTTATTAACAGATTAAAAACAATGGTAAATAAACTTGTTGATTTTAGTTACTATTCAAAATAAACTGAACAGAACTACGATTTTATTTTGCTAAGCAGGCTCGACAACTAAATTATTTTACTGAATTATTTTTTACTGATCTATTCGTACAGTAAATTTTTCATTCTTACGTCTGGGTATTTTCTAGTATTTTTTCCTTTAAGAATAATGATTAAAAGTGAAAGAAATTGCTTATATTATAACAGTTAAACGAGATTAAATGTCTAAGTTTGATAATAATAAAACTAGATTGAATACGTTAATTTTATCAGCAAAGTACAAAATAACTAGAGGAATAATGATAAAACTGATGCGGGAAAGTGTAACTAACTTATGAATGATATAAAATAATAGGGATTTTTGTATAGTAAAGTTGGCTATCCTGGGAATCTACGCTAGTGTCTCGGAGCAGCTCAATCCTTGCTTTTCAGTGCTGCTTTTGTACTGTGCCGTGTGGAAATGCGTGTTACAGCATGACAGAAACTACATCAGCTCGCCCTGCCGGATCTCCTAAACCAGGTAATTTTGCTTCTAATAAAAACGTTAAATATGACATTTATAAATATTGTAAAAATATAAATTGAATTGTTTAGTTGTTAAAGAAATATACTTTTATTTTATTCAAAGGTTTTTTAAGCGATAAAAGTTTTTGCCTTTCGTTTATTTTACAATCGATAAAAATAAGTAATTGAACAAATTTAACTTTTTAACTCTTGTTAAGTAGAACAAAATTTGAAGATAATTTTTTTTTGTGAGAGAAAAATGATCATCAGGTTTATTTAATAAAAGTTTTAGTAGTTGTTTATTTATTTTAAATAAATATTCGCGTTCGGAATATTATTTATTTATTCTCTCGAAAGGTACTAGAAGTTTTGAAGTATTTTCTGACGAGTTATTAATTTTGAATTTAGTGGTAAATGAATCTAACCAAACGAAATATTAAAAATTGATAAACTTGCACCAAAAACAAATTGAGGACCTAGTGTACTGTCGACTGAATATAGACGCTGATTTTGTTTTAAGTTATGGAAAATACAGCCAAACTTCTTATAATCTAACTTATATAAATATCTATAGATTTTTAAGTACCCTTGTTAATTTTTTTTTTAATTTCGAATGAAAATTTGCATTTTGCATTTTTTATTTCTCGCAAAAATTCGACGTCTTTTTAAGTTAAAAAAATACTAAATTAATAATCATAATAGAAATAAACATGAAAGTTTTGCATGATTTTATATTTAAAAATTAAATGGACTCTAAAATAAATTGAATTGATTAATCCGTTCATAACATGTTTGTTAATAAAATAATAACTGAACAGTAATTAAATTTAATACATGAATAAATGATATTTAATTCTTTTAAATATGTCATGTAGTTGTTTAGTGTAGGAGAAACTATGCAATAGTAACAGCGGAAGCAGTACAATATACATTTATTCGTACATAAATATTTAATTTAATTAGACTCATACATTTTTAGATTAACGTATAGGTCTTTAATCATTGACTCGTTGATGTCTATTTTACTTCTAAACAGATAGAAAAATTAAGTTTTTTTACAAGTAGTAGTGGTAGCGTCTCGGCATTTCATCCGGAGGTCCTGGGTTTGAATCCCGGTCAAGCAAGAAATTTTTCATACGCTACAAAATTACACTTCCATATTCCACGCACAAGCTTTGTGGTGACATCATGAAGCAAAAAATCTGATTGGACAACACATGAATTCCTTGTACGCCTATTAAATTACATTTACATATTTTCTTTTAAAATGAAAAGTACATAAAACTTTATTTCATTAAAAACTTCTGATATTTTTTCATATTTTTTTTTTGTTATTGAATTATTATTCATCGTAGAACTTTTTTACAATGAGAGGTTAATAATTGTTAATAAATTAATATATTTAAATTAAAAAAAAAATAAATAAATAAAGAAAAAAAAGGAGATAAAGTCTGATTCGAACCGATACGATGTGTCTTCCCCTAAGATCAAATATTTCATTAATTAAAGTTTTATTTGGCTATAACTGTGAAACTAATAAAAATAAGTACCACTTATGATATATCGTTCAAAAGCTGTCAATGTGGGTTTATTACTGCAGTTAAGAAAAAGTCCAAAATCCAAATTTTTTTGGATGTTGAGCTTTTTTGGACACTTTTGGTTCAGTTGATTGTAATCCAAAGGGGAAGTGCACAACTAGATGTTACAACAGTCCTAAATCCAAAATTTTAACATCCTACGGCTAATCGTTTTTCAGTTATGCGAGATACGTACGTACTTACATACACTTAGGTATAGTACGTACGTACTGTTAATTACTCTTACACATTTTTAAAAATACATAAAATTTTATTTCACTAATAACTTCTGCTTTGTTTTCATATTTTTTTTATTATTATTATTGAATTATTATTTATTGTAATTTTTTTTTACAATTACAGGTTAATAATAATTATTAATAAATCAATAAATTTAAATACAAAAAAAAGTTAAAAAAAAAGGAAATGAAATCGGATTTTAACCGAAGTGGCTTTCCCTTGTAAAATCAAAATATTTTATTAATTAAAGTTTTATTCGGCTATAATTCTGGAACCGATGAAAATAAGTACCACTTTTATATTAAAAAGCTCTCAATGAGGACTTATTTCTGCAGTTAAGAAAAAGTCCAAAGTTAAAATATTTTGGATTTAGGGCTTTTTTTGGACACCCTTGGTTTAGTCGATTGCAATCAATAGGGAAAGTGCACAACTAGATGTTACAACAGTCCTAAATCAAAATTTCAACATTCTACAGCTAATCGTTTTTGAGTTATGGAAGATACAGGCGTCATGCCGAAAATAGTCAAAAATGATTAAGGGATAGTCAAAATGAATATTTTCTTTGAAATCTGAAAACCGAGATTTTTCGTGATCACAATACTTCCTTTACTTCTTACAACGAAGTAATTAACAATCAATGAAAAAATTATAAATCATCACTATGAAAAGTATAAATTATATATTTTTTGACCCGATGGAAACTTTAAATTTGGAATAAGTTTGTACTAAAGTAAGCAAAGTAGTAAAGATTTTAATAAAATATCATTTACGAAATAAAACTTTTACATCTTTGTGAGTAGAAATAAAAAGTATATAAACTTGACATCCAGATATAAATTGGACGTCTCATTTATTTTATAAAGATACTAAAAAAGAAAAACTATCCGTAATTTTCATTGAAGATAATTTTCATTTTATTCTCATTGAATTAATCAAGGAGAGGCACATAAAAAGGGTTAATAATCAATATGATCAGAAATAAATTAACAAAATTAAATAATTTACATCACATCCACAAATAATTAGATATGGAGACGTGGTAGTTGACGTTTTTAAAATGTTACTAATAGAACGAGCCATTTAATTTAATTTTATTAAAATCTACCGCGAAATGGAAAAATCTTTGTGGATTAGTTAAATGATGGAAATATTTGTATTATAAGAATGGTAATATAGTTTTATTTGTATGCCTTATTTTACATTAATGATTAAATTAAATTATACCTTGAAGTATAGTGGTTTAATATATACAACTGTTTATGTTATATAACTTTAAATAAATAAATAAATCTTTTATTATAATTGGTACATAGTAATAACATTGTATAGATCACATCATTATAACGTGAATTATAAATATAAAAAAATAAATTATAATATGAAAAATAAATATAATTAAAGTTCATGTTAATTCTTTAAAATATAAATAAATAAAATAATAATATTACAAAAATAAGAATATATTAAATGTAAAAAAAATTCTACAAAATAATCTACAGTTCAAAAGACGCTATTAGATTATTTGAGCGCACATAATTTTGTTCAAATTTGGGGTGTCGATTAATATATATATATTAATATGATATCGTAAAGAAAACACTAAACATAGATATACCGGTTGGCGGGTGGGGGGGGGGGGGGGTGCAAACGTAGGTATGCAGTTGTAGAGTTTCTTTATTACTAGTTGTAATGTTTTATACATTATGCGTTATTTATTATGAAATAAAACGGTACTTTTAGGAGGACAGGATCAGAATTACAATTACAATTAGTACAATCTGTGAGGTGATTAAATTGCCGGCCTTCAGCATTTACACATTCCTGCAGTCTAGTTTTTACACTCAAGCACACACCTTTGCAAATCCCAACCCCGTAGGGAAAGATACCCGCCTTGTACGCTTCCGGTAGCCACACCACTTCCCCCATTCATAGCATTAATTGGCTTTAACGGGAGTCGTCTTTCGTTCTCTTACATTTTACATCTCATAGTAATAAACCAGCCCTCGTTGGGATTCCACCGATGTAAATGCCTCGGTAGACATTTGCATCGATAATTTAATAACTCGGCTTTATTGAATGTTTTTATAACATCCAGACATATTGAATGTCCTGCATCGTTTCCCTCTAAATTAGATAATCGAGTTCGCGGAAGCACTAATAACCCTGCGTCTAGGTCTACATTTTACAGAGCCAATCTTGTAAATGTCTTATATTATTCGAGACAATAGAATAATAACATACCGCAAAAAATGTTATTCGCAACAACGAAATTTATTCCTAGTTCCCTTAGTGAACTCAAGTTCAGTTCATACCCCTCACTTATTTTCATTGTGGACTCTGGTCTGGTCCACCAGGGAAAGGCGGAAAGACCTTCAACTCCCATTCGGCTCCATCGCAGAGTCCCGCGTGACATTTATTTTCAGTACTACCATCGTCGAGATGCCGCTACAACACACTTTTGTACAGAGGTTTTTATCGTTATTAATTTCTTAGCATGCGTCTGTTATGAAGTTTTCTTTTGCGTAATAAACGCAGTTGTGCCTATTAACAATGCTTGAAAGTTTAAAAATCGCTTCGTCAGACCAAGACGCTTTACGAATGATGCCATACCCTAGTCTTTCTGCATTCAACATTACCTCGCAGAATTGTAATCGTCAATCTGGATCGTCTTCTAATAATCCATGAAATAAATAATCTTGGGCGATACATTTTCAAACCTAAACGTTGCATTAGATTCTCCAAAGATCTTCGTGGAATGACTAACTCGCGAGAAACTCTTCTCTTTGATTTTTTTAGGCTTTAGATAAATACCTGCGCAATTACCATTTCATTGTCTTGGGTAGTAACATTGACCGGTCGACCGCTCTTTGGCACATAACAGATGGAGCCAGTTGCATAAAATTTATTGAGTATTCTCTAAATTGTTATTCTATTTGGTGGACGTGAATCAAATTCTGTAGTCCATTTTCGTCGAACCATTTCCGCATTCTCAGTCTTCTGGTATTGTTTGACTATCCACTTTCGTTGGTCGATGGTTAAATTACCAGCCATTATTATCTGAAAAATAGTAATATGTAAGTAATTAAATAACTTACTAATTAAAGTGTCATAATTAAGAAACAAATAATAAATCAAGAATAAATATATTGATAACTACAAAATTATAGATATATTATTTCTTGAAACCGTCCATTTTTACTTCCTAGTACAAAGTAAAGGAAGTATTGTGATCGTGAAAAATTTCGGTTTTCAGATTTCAACGGAAATATCCATTTTGACCATCCCTGAATCCGTTTTGACTAGTTTCGACGTGTCATCTGTGCGTACGTACGTACTTATGATCTCGCATAACTCAAAACCGATTAGCCATAGTATGTTGAAATTTTGTATTTAGGAGTGTTGTAACATCTAGTTGTTCACCTCCCCTTTTTATTGCAATAAACTTGACCAAAAATGTCCAAAATCCAAAATATTTGTATTTTGGACTTTTTCTTAACTGCATAATAAGCTTTCATTGACAGATTTTCAACGATATAAATGGTACTTATTTTCATTAGTTCCAGAGTTATAGCCAAATCAAATTTTAGTTAATGATATATTTGGATCTTACAAGGGGAAGGCACATCGGTTCGAATCCGACTTCGTCTCCTTTTGTTTTGAATTTAAATATATTTATTCATTAATAATTATTAACCTCTGTAAAAAAAAATTACAATAAATAATAATTCAATAATAATAATAATAATAATATATATATATATATATATATATATATATATGAAAAATATCAGTAGTTATTAATGAAATAATATCTTATGTACTTTTCATTTAAAAAAATGTATATATGTAATTTAATAGCATGCAAGGAAGTCATGTGTTGTCCACATCAGATTTTTAAAAATTGTAAATTGACCTACAGGGTGGTCCTGAGTCGAATCCCGGTAAGGCACAGAATTTTTCATACGCTACAAAAATTCAATTTTCATGATAGGTACACTATATGTTGTAAGTAGATTTGTATTTGTTGTTTACCAGTAAATAAATGAATTTATAAATAAATACAACATATAGAAACTCACCCAACCCGGTCACTAAAGGAAAACTAAAGTAATTATTATAGGAAACAATATATTGATACATTTTTATACAAAAAAAACGAATTGATTTGCGATAAAAATGTGGAAATTAAATAAAAAGAAGAATTACAGTGGTTAACCAAATATTTAATAGAAAGAAACAGGTATTAAGTAGTTTGATGAAATTACAATTAAAGAAGGGTGCTGTAAAGTTTTACGTTTGGAGTTAAATTCTGTGAAATATGAAAATTAAAAAAAAAGAAAGGGAGGAGGCATTTGTAATGGAACCAAGGAGAAGACAGGAAGAGATTAAACTGACCGATAAATTGAAAAATTAATTAATTAGGAGAGTTCATATGAATAAATGGTTAATCAAAACAATTCGACAACTTGCTCGATAATTTGAGCCTACAAGCTTGGAGAGATTATGAAAGAAAAAGGACTTAATAAAACATCCTACAAGGATCATTAGATTGTTCAAAAAAAAATAAAAATTTACAAAAATATATATGATTACATATAAAAAATTATTTTTAAAAAACCTTTTTTTTAACTAATAATAATATTAACATTAATAAAAAAAGGAAACAAATTAGAAAAAACCATCTATAAAGTAAAAAATAAGAATTAAAACAAATTGAGAATTTTAAACAAAAAAATATAATATATTAACAAATATAAAAATGCATTGAAAAGTAAAAAATAAATTATATAAATAACCAATAAATAAATGTAATAATTCTTAAATTAAAAAATATAAGTAATGAAAATATTTAGTTAAATAAAAGCAAAAGGTGCAGTTTTTATAATTTATTTAAATAACACAACATTTATTTTTACAACAATTAATCTTCATTTTCAATAACGACGCGAGGAGGCGGAAAGGTCTGCTGGAACCTCTCCAGTTGAGACTGACTAGCTACAAGTAAAAATCTAGGAAAATGCACCCACTCGCTTTCTTTGTACGTGTTCTCACATAGTTGAAGTTCATCTTCGAATTCTGCTTGTAATCTAAGCCAAATTGAACGCACTCTTTCCGCTAAAAGTTTCATTTTAATTAATTATGAATTTTTATTTAACGATTTCATAATTACGATTACAATTATAATAATGATAATAATTAATCATTTTTCAGATTACCGTCAAAATGTAATAACTTTGTGCAAGATTTCTAAATTTAATTTTTATATTTAATCTTATTAACCCTTAAAGGTGATCTCGGTGCAAATTTGAACCATCAAAGAATTAAAACTTGAGTTATTTTATTACATATAAATAAAGTATATACATATACTAAACAACCTCATTTAATCAAAATGTTTTTGGCAGGGATAATGTATTAAGCTTTATAATAAATTTAAACTTCAAACAGGCGGCTATTGTCTCTTGATTCTCTGTCGTTGTTCAACAATGAAATTTCTGCTTTATAATTTTTTCGTTTCAATAAAATAATTTTTAAATAATAAACGATAATTTTATACACAATAATCTTTCTCGGTTTTTTTTAAAAATATTTGTCCTTTTTCCTAGTATCTACTTAATGGTTAACAACTAAAATGGCATTCTAGGTTTTGATTTTAACTAAAATATTTTCAAGATTTTTTGAGCTACTTCGTCGCAATTTATTTCAATAACTATTTACCTACCATATCTCACATTTCTTTATTTATATGTGGATATCATATCATACTTACAAAAGATAAATAAAATATTTCAGTCTTCAGAAGTGGTGCTAAATTATTATTATTCTACAGGTTTCAATCGCGTGTAGATTTATACAGATGTTCAAACAGCCATGTAAAATAAGAGTCGATAAAACTACACAAGTGATACTGCTTATATAAAAAAAAATTGAAGAATATTCATTGAAATATTTATTTTTACAATTTCAGATATTGTTTTCAACGTGACTGATTTTTAGTAATGCAAATAATAAAATATATTTCATACAACTAAAAAAAATATTCCTGGCATTTAAATAGAATTTTATAAATTGGAATATCTTTTTCAATGGATAACCGTAGAATAAATAAAGTTAAAAAGTGTCATTCTGTAATAAAAAGTTCGTTAGAACTTCGCCGGTGAGAGTCCGCAAAACTGGACGGCACGGCAAAGTCAACGAACTATGTTTACAGTTCGTAACATGACCTAACCTAAAAGTGAAATGAAAATGGGGAAAAAATTAAAAAATAAGCATGAAAACATTATATTTCAGTTCATTAGATTTGCAATAAAGAATACTTTTAAAAAATACCACGAATTTTATTAGGTAATATGTTTTTCTTCTATTTGATTACCCGCGGGACTCGAATATGTCACTTTTTCCTCAAAATGGTGTTATCTAATATTTATTCTTATCTAATTTATACCTTTTATATAATTAAATTTGTACCTTTATTTATACCTAATATCTAATTTATACCTTTTAATCTAATATTAATAAAAGAGTAATATCTAATATTACGAATCGTGCCACTAGGTAGCAGTACTTGATAGTACTAGATAGCGTACAAAAACTTGATAATGTACTTGAATTAATAAAATTTAAAAGAAAATATACTACACCTTATTTTAATAATAAATTCTCTTTTGTAAATGAAGGTACTGATGAAACAATTTTTTTAATTTCATCACTTCATTAAAAAAAAATAAAGTATTAGTTTACAAGAGATTATAGCTGCAAATAAAACACAAAAACCACGAACGGTAGGAAAGTGTTATAAATGTGGCAATAAAGATTTGTTACATAAAACAGAAATAAATTCCATCGGTAAAATTTTTATTCTATAATTAGAACTATTTGAACCAATTGATGGAGAAATAAAAGCAGTTCATTTAATAATAATATAAAAAGTGTGTCCACGGATACGATAAAAATCCAGGGTTACACTTACAAAGTAATAAGTCCAATATTACATAACGGATCTTCGATTCGTGAAGGTCATTATACTAGTTTTATAAAAAAATGACTATCAACAACAAAATTGGCCGAGAAATTCAAAAAATATATATTTGTTTGTTTTAGAAAGACAATAAATTTTAATAATAAATCCATAAGATAATAGTCAGTAATTCATAAAAAAAATAAAAGAATAATCTAACAAAACGCAGTGATATCTAACAAAAAATTACAATGAAATTGTAAACCGTACGGTAAGAGTCTCGCTGATATCATTTCTTTCGCTCAAAAAAACAAAAATTTCTGTAATATAAATCAAAACTGTTTTTAACAAAATGATACTGATATCAAAAAAGAAGCCGCGTATAATTTGAAGAATTATATGATGAGTTTGCGTCCCATTTAGAATCGCTGTTGGAAATACAAATCTCACGACTGTTCTGACTGAACCAACTGCTCCTACAGTTAAGCAGAATTTTCAGTTGCCTATCATTAAATTATTTCTCAGAGTGGTACATTTCTATTATCAAAATAATGTTATTAAGTTAGAATTTTGTTTAAAAAAAATACATGTTAAATATATGTAATATACAACAATAGATAATAAACCAAAAAAATAGAAAAATAGATAATAATTAAAAAATAGAAAAATTTGTTCAAAACTCTTATCGGCCCGATTTTGTTGTTTAATAAATAAAGTACAGTATCAGTTAAAAAATAGGATATGATTTTTTCTGTGTTTCTCGACGTTTCATGACCCAGGAACCTCAAAAAACAAACAAAAGAAATTGGGATGCGGGGTAATGTTCGTACATATGTATTGTATTTGAAGCTAAATAACTTTTCACTGGATAAACCGAATTTGATGAAATTTGGCATAGAGACTCCTATATGTGGAGTAATTTATTAGTAAAGGTTTAGGGTGAATATCTTCCGGGTGTGGAGTAAATAATATTTGGGGACATTTTTTTCATAATTTTGTAAAGATAACTCCACTTTATATTAAAGTAAGAAATTAAAAAAAAAAAATTTCCCAAATTCTGCCCTACCCTAAAAATTAAAAAAACTATCTTTTTATTTATTGCATATTTTTTTACAGTATTTTTTTATCTTCCTAAGCATTTTTTTAGTAGTGCAAGTGGCTACAAAAAATACATTGGATGAAATATTAGGATTAGGATAGCCGATCTAAGTTTAAAAATATGGATTTTTTTAATTTAAAAAACTTTTTTTAGTTAATTTAAACTTTTAATAATAATATTACAATAAACTATCTGTATTATTAACTCCCTACCCCCTACAACAACCAAAAAATAAATCTTAGGTAACTTTTTATTGGTTGTACATTTTTCAATGGATTTTTTTTTTAATTTCTTCTGTTTTTCAAAGTAAACATAGAAAAAAACAAAAAAAAACTTCTTGAAAGTGATTTTGGAGGTGCGGGAGCAGAAAAGATTATTGCGGTATAAAAGTTCTTATACGTATTGAATAAATTTAGTTATAAAATTTATATAGACATTTACTTTCATTTGTACACTTTTATATGATTATATACGAAATAAATTGGGGCGTTTAATCATATGTTTATTATTTCTAGTGTAGTGTCTAACTCCGTTATTGTATATATTATTTATGATTAACTACTTTTGTTCAGCGAAAAGTAGTCTTGTAATATGATAAATTAATGTGAAATAGCATAAATATCATATTAAAAGGTATTTATTTTTCGCTAATATTTAACTGCAGGCGGGGGAACCCACCGACAGAGAAATATTTAAATATTTTTAAATAAATATTTTTAAATATTTCATTGAAGGACAAAATTTTCTTATCGATGTAAGACCGGAGCGAACTTAATCTTCAGACAACTTAAAATCGGTTGTTAATAAATATTTAAGTTTAAATATATTTTTCATGTTTCTACAATATAAAAAAGATATTTTAAACAAATAACTAACTGAAAGTTGATTGGTCACCCAGTACTTTATTTAATTAAATGCTGCATACCTTGTTTTCTCTTTTTTTGGTTTGATTTATTTATTTTGTTTTTACTTTTTTGTCAATCGTGATTTTAATTTTTATAATTGTTTTTATAATTTAATACTTTTCAGTGATCATCGAGCAAAATTCACGATTCGAAAACTTATGGATATAACGTATTGAATATCACTAATTGGTTAACTGCTTCTTGTTCTGAGTCTAAATGTAATACTCGTCAGTAATAATAATACCAGTATTATTTAAATAAAAAAATCAAAGAAAAATTAGGCCCAATTTTCTTAATTATATTAATAGAAATTGATTTTTTTATAAATAACATGCTTACATGATCGAACATACTGCTCATCAAAATATATAATGACTTTTTTTTTTATTAAATGTTTGTATACAATAAGTAAGAAGAAGCAGAACCAATACTGTTTTTTTTTATTCTTTCCGTAGCGGAGGAAAAAGCTCTGCCAGCCGCCGTCAGGCCCGTACTGACGGCAGTGCGGGGCTCTCACCCACTAAAAAACCTCCCCTTCTACCATGCAGGGGCCGGATCTAAGCCATATGGTATGTACAGCCCCTGCATGATCACTTAGGCACTCCACTATCCGAATCCGTGTGACCGGAAGGCGTCCCCAGGGAGCGATCGACGACTCCGAGGAGCCCTCGCCGCCCACCCCCAGAAGCTGGCCTCCCTCGATCACCCGTCATCGAACTCCAAGCCTCCATAGATTCGCATCAACTCAGCTTGCCGTCGCCTCTCTTCATCGGCCTTCTCTCATATCAGTGATGCGATCGTAGTCGAGACACACTCCCACTTGTTGCCATTGCTGAGCATTACCTCGATTATATTGTTGGCCCCCTCCACACCCTGACCCTCGAGCACTACGCGGAAGTTGCGCCATCTAGGGCAAAAAAATACTACATGCTCTGCTGTATCCAGTCCGCCGCAATCGTGACACGACTTGTATGGCATCTGCCCATCCTGTACAGGTAGTCTCGAAAACATCCATGTCCAGACAGGAACTGGGTAAATTCGTTGCCTGTATTACCGTGCTTTCGCTCCACCCGGTTCCTGACGTCTCGTATGAGCCTATAGGTCCACCTTCCTTTGTCTGAATCTCGCTATCTGTCACGCCAAGCCATGTAGAGACCGTCAATTGCCTCCTTTCTGTCCCCTCCATTCGCTATTGCAGCTCTCATTTGCGCTTGTAAGTCTATGGGCGGTACTCCAGCTATAACCGAAGCCGCCTCGGCGCTGATCGTTCGATACCCTGCGATGACACGTATGTTCAGCCTACGTTGTTGCATAACCAAACGCCTCACGTTCCAAGCACCAATACTGCCCGTCAAAAAATAATAAGATTTTTTCTTAAATGTTTATAAACAATAAATAACAACAGTAATAATAATTATAAAATAAATTAATAAATTTTACTACCGTAATTTATTCATTCATTCAATAACGTAGCAAATCTTGAAACACATGATTTTTTTTTGCCTTGTAGTTACAATTAAGCATGCATGTATATATATTTATATAGTCTATGACACTCCCCGTAACGTAAGGATTCCAACGCGGGATCATATATCTAAATCAGTTCGGCTGTTGAGCTGCTACGGTGGAACAGATATACACACATACACGTACATACAAACATACATACATACGTATGTATATGTACACACTAATAAAAAATTACACTTCTTTCTGGGTAGTCTACCCTTTATTGTAAAAATAAAGGGTACAAACTCGAATGTTAAAGATACAGTGAATTATATAATAAAACAACATTCTAAATAATAACCCAGCAAAGAGTCGTTAATTCTACGGCTACCGAGGGCTCAACGCTCAATAAAACTATTAAATGAACAAGTTTCCTCAAAAGAAGAAAATTAAATTGAGCATTAAAGAATTATGTAGAAAAAATTATTTATTCTATACTCCTTCAGTAAAATGTATTCGATTCTGGCCGTATCTTCTCATCCCCTCGATTATGTATAACAAATAAAATGATAGCAATGATTCGTATTCATAAATTATCATACAAAATTTCATTAAAAACCTCTTCATCCAATTTGAACGAAAATATCAATCAAAATGATAATTGTCAAAAAAAATTCTATTATCCCCCTTCCCAGAATAAAATTGCCCGAAACCATAACCAAAGAGTGGCGGCTCGCATACAGGCACTGTGGAAATGCAGCACCTCCTATTTTCACTTGATTTATCAGTAACATTTAATGAGTCATTTTTTCTTTAATTCTTTCTTTATACTTCTACAATATATAAATCTTAAGCTTAATGTCAATAGCATCCACCAGTTTATGAAAAAGATACAAAAATCTTTTTATGGAACTGTGCGCTTCAAAGTTCCAGCGACGTGGTGTATAGCTGTTATAGCTGTGGTGTATAGCTGCGCGCATGCGCACATAGGAAGCTGCTGCACACGAGGCTGCGTGAGAGGGAGAGCACTGACGCTTTCGCAGTGCCGGCCCTGATGTGCTGGTGGAAGGTAGTTATTTTTTTACTCCATGTGTGTAAGGAACGTTACTTGTTCGTTCCCTTTTCTAGTTTCGTCGGTGGAAGGAATATGAAAGCGGTTTAGTTGTTTTTTCAGTAGCGATCAGAAGATGGTGGAAATCAAGGGCACTATGATTGCCAAATCTGTTCAAAAAGACGCTGGAAGGGCAAAAGAGAAGGCAATTAGTAAAAATTATGTATTTGTTTCTGTGTACATAGAAATTTAAATTAAGCACCTTTGGGCTATAGCGTTTTTAAGCGGACATTTGATTAAGTTATTATCTAATAATACTAAAAAATATTATCTGTAATGACATTTTCTTATCTATTCGTTTAAACCGAATCTTAAAAGAACCGAATACTGTTTTTAAGCACAATCTGCTTAAAAACAGTGTACTATATTCTTGAATGTGATGAAGTGTAGAATTATATTATACTGCTTTTAGCTATTCTATTTGATTATTTTTTCGGTTCTTTTATTTTACAGAAAACTTTAACCATGGCCTCGAAAAGGTCCAGAAAAATATTACCTGGAGCAGCACCCTCAATAATTTTAGGTACGAACCGCGACTGTAACCAAAGTGACTTAAATATAATGAAATTATTTAATTAGTACAAGAATATGATTTTAAGTCCAGAAAAAGAAAACAAAAAATAAAAAAGGACTTTTTCCTCCACTACTGTAGTGGGGTATAAATAAGACTAAACTTCATCTTAGCTACCTAAGAGGTATTAATTTAAGTGAAAATATTTATCTACGTTTGAATAAAATTTTGAAATTTTCCTGCCCTTTTGACCGACTGTGACCAAACATAAATAACATCAATGCACCAAATATAAAAATCATCGAGCCAAACCTGGAAATCATCCAGATCGATCTATCCAATCTGAAATAGCAAGAAAAAAACGGGACAGTATACATACATACTTACGTATGTATGAAATGAATGTTTTAATGAATCTTTTGATTGAAGAGTATCATAAAATTTCAAGATCATCCTGACCCCCGCAGGGGAATACCCCTCCGACGCCCTCTCCGTTCCGAGCTCTTATGGGCGTTACCGGAGGTCATCTTTGAAAAATCGGCTTTTAACATATTCCAGTCCGCCTCGACCAGGATGCCACCGATGTAAATGCCACGAGTGACATTCCCTTCGGTATACTACTAGTTGATGAACCCAAAACAAAACACATCTCATCGAGTCTTAAGCACGACTGAAAATACCTAGCAAAGGAATTGAACGATCTACCCGTAGAAAATAAAAGTGAGTACAACACACAACACGAAACATAAAAATATTACACGGAACTATAACAACACAGTAACATTGAAACAAAACAAAAACATAATTTATAAAACAAAACATCAACAAAAATTGAATGCAAGTGGATCCAAGCAGAGTTCTAAATCCCCTCAGCAATCCTTTCCTTTGCTAAGTACACTACAAAACTCTCCACTACTGCCCATTCGGTGTGGCTCTTCCAGTTTACACGTAGATCCAACGCCGACCCGATAAGATCAAGCCGACAGATGATCTCCGTAAGCATTAACTCGTACTTCGAGCACTCATAAAGAACATGGTAGGTGTCGTCCAGTTGTACACACTGAGGACACTGAGGACACATCCCAGAATCTACCAGGCCGAATTTCTGCTGTCTGTCCCTAAAAGCACCATGGCCGGAAGAATACACATATTTACTAGCGTGCACCCAAGAGGCGTCCCTTAAACCAACAACATTTGGAGAGAGATCGTGCGTATAACGCCCACTTTCAAGATCACCAGTAGCCCTGAAATGCAAAATTTGATTCGATGGCGTACTTTCTCTTATTCATTATACTGCATTAATATACAAAATAATACTCAGCCGGCATGGTGAAAAAAATACACACAGATTGTCCCATATAAAATATATAGGATATATTTAAATAAAATGGCGTTGTAAGTTAAATTAAATATTTTATTTCCAAACTTTCCAATAACTTAACCCTAGAGTAAACGCTGGAAGTAGCCGCCATCTTCATGATAAACGCTTCAACCCTTTTCAATGTGCTTCTTACAACTGTTTTCATAGTTTGTAGGTTTATATTTAAAACACCTTGTTTCATATTCACCTTCAGTTTTTCAAGTGTTCATGGTTTGTTACAATAGGCTTGTTTTAAAGTAACCCCGAAGAAAAAAATCAGACGCAGTCAAATCTGGAAATTTTTGTGACCATAAGACACAAACGAATCCGTTAACAAAATCGGAAGTTAAATGTGCGTAATGTGTTGTTGCAACTTAATGTTGGAACCAGGAGTATCGACCTTTCTTTTCCAAGTGTACAATGTGTTACAATAAGATATTTTGATTTCGTTCTGCAGTAGTAGTTTACTCGACGAAATGAGGA
This sequence comes from Lycorma delicatula, assembly GCF_047948215.1. Taxonomy (NCBI): domain Eukaryota; kingdom Metazoa; phylum Arthropoda; class Insecta; order Hemiptera; family Fulgoridae; genus Lycorma; species Lycorma delicatula. Next base: position 18,387,055 of record NC_134457.1, read on the forward strand.
CCAATAATTTTTTTCGTGATATCGCACACCATACTCCCATCTTCTGAGGGTAGCACTCCAAATCCTACTGTTACGGCTGATTATGTAGCCATCCAGATGAAACCTCATCTCGTCTGTGAAACAAAATTAAGTCCATATCCACAAGCACGAATCCACAAAATCAATGACAATATTCTAGCCATTTTTCTTTATCTGGATCAAGAAGTTGGTGAACCGTTTGAGTTCAATATGTTGTAAATTTAATTTTTTTGTCGCCTGATGAACGATTGATTTTGGTAAATCAATTTCAGCTGACAAGCGTCTAATTGATATTTTTTGGCCAGGTACTTAATCGGTCTTTGATTTCATCGATTGTGTCTGCATTTAACACTGTAATCGATCTTTTCTATTCCCTGTTATTTATAAAACCTAACTCTTTAAATTTAGCCATTAACCTCAAAATTGATGTCTTGTTAGGTGCTGGTTTATTACGGTACGGCAAAAAAAAATCTTGCACTGCAATTACTGATCGCGTGCTAAAATACAACTTAAGAATTAAAAATCCCTTTCGGCAAGCCGAAAGGCGTTGGTAGATTTCACAGGCGCTAAGTAGGGTATAAGAAACATTTCCACCTTAAAGTTATGAAAAACTTCAAAATAAATCAATACGACAATAGTTGCATGTAAAAAAATGTTTCACATGTTTAGCATACGACAAGCCCCATCTTCTTACAATTCCAGTAACATTTTGGTGATCCCTTGCCGTAAGGGTTGGTCATATCAAAAATTATTTCAGACAAAAAGTTTTAGGAATGTTTAGAGAACTAACGACCACTTTAAACCGATTCAATATTGTGCCGATTAAAGGAGGTATGATTTTTTTGTCTTCGAAACCCAATTTTTTCCACCCGCTGGGCCAATTGTTGGGGATAAAAAACTTTACTTACGCATATTTTAGGCCCTTATCTAAATAGTAGGAATTTTAAACGAATAGGATATGATACTGAATAAGGCAGTTATTACGATATTTTGTTTTATGAAAACGCCTCCCATGTCCACCTCCATGGTCCGATTTTGGTCTTTAACGAACACGACCGAGATTTTGGGACGAGTTATTTTTAAGGAACAATTGAAAGTGTCTGACGTAAAATTAGGGCAGTTATCGTGTCCACAAGAAAGTGAAATATATATATATATACACACGTTTGAGCGGACGGTGGTTTTGGAGTCTGGGGGATTGAAACGCGAATATATGTCTAAATTTTCCGGAAATCGAATCATGGTACCCGTTACAATAGGTAGTAGCTTTGTTATGAATTTTTTTTTTGTCTTCAGTAATTTGACTGGTTTGATGCAGCTCTCCAAGATTCCCTATCTAGTGCTAGTCGTTTCATTTCAGTATACCCTCTACATCCTACATCCCTAACAATTTGTTTTACATATTCCAAACGTGGCCTGCGTACACAATTGTTTCCTTCTACCTGTCCCTCCAATATTAAAGCGACTATTCCAGGATGCCTTAGTATGTGGCCTATAAGTATGTCTCTTCTTTTAACTATATTTTTCCAAATGCTTCTTTCTTCATCTATTTGCCACAATACCTCTTCATTTGTCACTTTATCCACCCATCTGATTTTTAACATTCTCCTATAGCACCGCATTTCAAAAGCTTCTAATCTTTTCTTCTCAGATACTCCGATCGTCCAAGTTTCACTTCCATATAAAGCGACACTCCAAACATACACTTTCAAAAATCTTTTCCTGACATTTAAATTAATTTTTGATGTAAACAAATTATATTTCTTACTCAAGGCTCGTTTATCTTGTGCTATTCGGCATTTTATATCGCTCTTGCTTCGACCATCTTTAGTAATTCTAAATTCTGTTATGAAATCTACCTAAAACAAGTTCGTCTTATGAAAACACCATCTTCTCTCTAACAATGCACTGAGCGTTATGATCGCTTTATTATGGCTATCAATTACAGTAACTGTGTCGACGCGATGTTCACTTGTTGGACGAGTCCATTCCAGTAAAACGTAGGGGAGTTGGTTAACCAACTCAAATGTTATTGAAGGCTGATTGGTGGATTGTGTTTTAAATGGGACACCTGCATATAGAAAATATCATTTAAATTACATACCATTTTGAGAAAATTATAAGAATAAACTCTTTCAAAATTCATTTAAAACACTTGCACGCATAGGTTTACAACATTCAAGGATTCCCATGCTAGTCTTTGAAAAAATTTAATATATAACGAAAGTCAGCTCAGACAAAGTTTTTAACGCTTTAACGTTCAAATTAAATGTAATATAATCGTTTTTTTAATTTAAAAAAGTCAGTATCTATGGCTATAACAATTTATACTCTTAAAAGAATAAATTTCAACGATTTATTAAAGGTAAATAAAAGTTTCCATTTAATAACTAGGAACACTATTAATTTTTGTTTTAAATAATTTGTTTATAAAAAAAATAATTTAAAAAACACCTTATATTCTTGTAATAATTATTTCAGTATCAGGAAGCTTTTATTGCATCAAAAATCCGTAAAATTGAATTAATAGAACGCGTTAAGTATTTATAATAAAAAAAGAGGGGTTTTTGTTATTTACAGAACGACTCTTTTGTATATCAGATATTTCGAGTTTGATTCCCACCAAAGAATTACCTTTTTTTATCTAACATTACGTTCCACTTAACACACATTGAAATAAATTTGTGTAAATAAGCCCTAGGTAGTAAAAATAATATATGAATTTCTCAGCCATAACTTATTTTTAATTATAATGAATTTACTCAACGTCTACTGCAAACAGATATTAATTATTTCATTAGTTGTTTGTCTAATTATATGTAAATATTTAATCCATAAATGAACTGATTGTAAATACAAGCTTTTGATTGCATAAGTATATTGAAATATAAATAAGATTCAAAACAAAATTCTGATTCTTTCGATAATTTTTTACTTTTTTAGAGTAATTAAGTACAACCATCATCTTAAAAATATGTTTCGTTTATCTTCTACGTCATTAACTGGATCCTAATAAGATGCAATATTTAAGCATAAGGATATGTAAAATGAGAGATTATTTTACATTAAATATACAGAGTGTACCATATAAAACGCAACCCAACCTTATATTGGTAGGTATTGAAATAATAAAAAGGCATATGTAAATGTAAATGTAATTTTTATTATTACCATCCATTACCTTACATTTAGAGTAAATGTTGGAAGTGGCCACCATCTTCTTGAATACAAGACTCAATTCTTTTTACAGCGTTTCTTGCAACTGTTTGCAAAGTTTGTGGCTGGATATTTAATACAGCTTGTTCAATATTGACTTTCAATTGTTCAAGTGTGGTTTGTTGCTGTAGGCTTTTTATTTGAGGAACCCCATAGAAAAAAATCCGCCGCAGTCAAATCTGGAGATCTTGGTGGCCACAAGCTTCGACCGATAACACGATTACCAAAGAATTCCTCGCCGAAATCAGAAGTTGAACCTGCGTAGTGCGATGTCGCACCGTCATGTTGTAGCCAGCAGTGTCTGTCTTCCTCTTCCAAGAGTGCGATGAACTGAAATAAAATATCCTGATATCGTTCTGCATTAATGGTGTACTCGAAAAAATAGGACCGATTATTTTCTTCCGCGATATCGCGCACCACACGCCCAACTTCTGCGAGTGTAATTGTTTTTCGTGATAAACGTAGGGATTTTCAGCACTCCAAATTCTACTGTTTTGGCTGTTTATGTAGCCATCCAAATGAAACCGTGAAAAATAATCATCTGTGAAAAATAACGAATCCATAACATTAATTCCCTCTCGCAAAAATCGACGGAACCATTGACAGACAATATTGTAGCCGTTTTTCTTTATCGGGCTCAAGAAGTTGATGAACCGTTTGAATGCGATAAGGTCGTAATTGTAATCGTTTGGTCGCCCGATGAACAGTTGATTTAGACAAATTAATTTCAGCAGACAAACGTCTGATCGATTTATTTGGCGAGGCGAGTAATCGGTTTTTGATTTCAGTGACTGTATCTGTATTAAACACTGACGCAGATCTTTTGTGTTCCTTGTTATTAACAGAACCGGTCTCTCTAAATTTTGCAACTAACCTTGATGTTTTGATAACTGTTTGCAACTAATACTGATGTTTTGATAGGAGCTGGTTTATCTGGGTACTTATGGCGAAACAAATCTTGCACTGTAACCGCTGATTTCGTACTGAAGTACGACTCAACAATGAAAACACGTTCATCTAGCGAAAACACCATCTTGTCTCTAGCAATACACTGAACGTTATGATTGCATTGTTGTTACTATAGGTAGTGTTCTATTGCGTCACCGCGATGTTCAGATGTTGGACGAGTCCATTTCAGTGACTTTTGAAATTTCATGGATGAGTGATTGATGGGATGCGTTTTATATGGGACACCCTTTATTATAAATAGTTCTCAAACATGTATAAAAAATATGATGATTGAAATTCAAGAAAAATTTTAATTTTTAAGTATTATTATAAAATATGAGGGAAAAATACACCAGCTGAGAGCTGATGGATTCCTGATCGATTCTTTCTAAAACATTTCTTATAAATACCATTTATTACCCTAAAGATAAAAAACAAAATAAATAATAATATAATGAAAATACGTATAATACAGAAAATTGTAATTCAAACAAAAAGGATAAAATTTGTTTAATGACAGTTAAATTATAAAAACCAGAATACAGTCCAATTTACTAAAAGGTTAAAATGACCGCTAGAAATTAATATTGCATTAACAAAAAGATAACACCAGAAACGACTAAATTCAAACAATTTTATTTTCCTGTAAATATTGTTACTTTTATTGTTTATAATAGAACTACCCTACACTTTTTGAATGAGTAGAATACTATCATGTTCACTACAGTTTACCAATAACTCACCGAACAACTTCCTGCATTCACCCACCGCCCCGCTGGAATACCCATGACATACTCCTCGCTCATTACTACTACACGCTTATTAATATCACCGTCACCGCAACCACGACGAATTCGGGCTTACGAAACTACTCTTTTATCGCTTGTTATTACGACTATGCTAAACTACTGATTTTTTTTTTAAGAACTACTGATTTCTCTCAGCTGGTTCGTGACAGTATTTATATCCCCCTGGCTTATAGAACCAGTACTTTTTTCATCCATTTAAATGGTGAAACGTAATAATTTTCATCGTCCGCGACTTTACGTTTTTCTATAAATTCTTACTTCGTTCCGGTAATCCTTCCGGTTGAAGAATAGTTTTTGGATGTACCATTCCAAGGAACAGATTGTTAAACGGACCTGTTAGTCCGAGAAAAGAATCCCTTTTAGTTCCTTTTGGATTCTTTTTTCATTATCATTTTCTCTTTCTTTTTTTTTTTAATTGGATGAAATCCGTTATCCTGGTCTGTTAGACTTGTCCTGTTATAATATTTTTGTTCATATTTTTTTTAAAAAAAAAAAAACAAAAAAACAACTGTCTTATTTATAATTTCATCTTAAAATAATTTTCATATTTATTGAAAAATTATGAAAATGTTTATTTACTCGTAAAATCATAATTTCTACAACTTGCAATAAAGAGATGGTTGCAAAGTTAAAGTACTTTAAACACAATCATTTTTTACCATAAAATACAGCGTGTCCCATATAAAACGCATCCCATCAATCACTCATCCATGAAATTTCAAAAGTCACTGAAATGGACTCGTCCAACATCTGAACATCGCGGTGACGCAATAGAACACTACCTATAGTAACAACAATGCAATCATAACGTTCAGTGTATTGCTAGAGACAAGATGGTGTTTTCGCTAGATGAACGTGTTTTCATTGTTGAGTCGTACTTCAGTACGAAATCAGCGGTTACAGTGCAAGATTTGTTTCGCCATAAGTACCCAGATAAACCAGCTCCTATCAAAACATCAGTATTAAGGTTAGTTGCAAAATTTAGAGAGACCGGTTCTGTTAATAACAAGGAACACAAAAGATCTGCGTCAGTGTTTAATACAGATACAGTCACTGAAATCAAAAACCGATTACTCGCCTCGCCAAATAAATCGATCAGACGTTTGTCTGCTGAAATTAATTTGTCTAAATCAACTGTTCATCGGGCGACCAAACGATTACAATTACGACCTTATCGCATTCAAACGGTTCATCAACTTCTTGAGCCCGATAAAGAAAAACGGCTACAATATTGTCTGTCAATGGTTCCGTCGATTTTTGCGAGAGGGAATTAATGTTATGGATTCGTTATTTTTCACAGATGATTATTTTTCACGGTTTCATTTGGATGGCTACATAAACAGCCAAAACAGTAGAATTTGGAGTGCTGAAAATCCCTACGTTTATCACGAAAAACAATTACACTCGCAGAAGTTGGGCGTGTGGTGCGCGATATCGCGGAAGAAAATAATCGGTCCTATTTTTTCGAGTACACCATTAATGCAGAACGATATCAGGATATTTTATTTCAGTTCATCGCACTCTTGGAAGAGGAAGACAGACACTGCTGGCTACAACATGACGGTGCGACATCGCACTACGCAGGTTCAACTTCTGATTTCGGCGAGGAATTCTTTGGTAATCGTGTTATCGGTCGAAGCTTGTGGCCACCAAGATCTCCAGATTTGACTGCGGCGGATTTTTTTCTATGGGGTTCCTCAAATAAAAAGCCTACAGCAACAAACCACACTTGAACAATTGAAAGTCAATATTGAACAAGCTGTATTAAATATCCAGCCACAAACTTTGCAAACAGTTGCAAGAAACGCTGTAAAAAGAATTGAGTCTTGTATTCAAGAAGATGGTGGCCACTTCCAACATTTACTCTAAATGTAAGGTAATGGATGGTAATAATAAAAATTACATTTACATTTACATATGCCTTTTTATTATTTCAATACCTACCAATATAAGGTTGGGTTGCGTTTTATATGGTACACTCTGTATATTTAATGTAAAATAATCTCTCATTTTACATATCCTTATGCTTAAATATTGCATCTTATTAGGATCCAGTTAATGACGTAGAAGATAAACGAAACATATTTTTAAGATGATGGTTGTACTTAATTACTCTAAAAAAGTAAAAAATTATCGAAAGAATCAGAATTTTGTTTTGAATCTTATTTATATTTCAATATACTTATGCAATCAAAAGCTTGTATTTACAATCAGTTCATTTATGGATTAAATATTTACATATAATTAGACAAACAACTAATGAAATAATTAATATCTGTTTGCAGTAGACGTTGAGTAAATTCATTATAATTAAAAATAAGTTATGGCTGAGAAATTCATATATTATTTTTACTACCTAGGGCTTATTTACACAAATTTATTTCAATGTGTGTTAAGTGGAACGTAATGTTAGATAAAAAAAGGTAATTCTTTGGTGGGAATCAAACTCGAAATATCTGATATACAAAAGAGTCGTTCTGTAAATAACAAAAACCTCTCTTTTTTTATTATAAATACTTAACGCGTTCTATTAATTCAATTTTACGGATTTTTGATGCAATAAAAGCTTCCTGATACTGAAATAATTATTACAAGAATATAAGGTGTTTTTTAAATTATTTTTTTTATAAACAAATTATTTAAAACAAAAATTAATAGTGTTCCTAGTTATTAAATGGAAACTTTTATTTACCTTTAATAAATCGTTGAAATTTATTCTTTTAAGAGTATAAATTGTTATAGCCATAGATACTGACTTTTTTAAATTAAAAAAACGATTATATTACATTTAATTTGATGGTTAAAGCGTTAAAAACTTTGTCTGAGCTGACTTTCGTTATATATTAAATTTTTTCAAAGACTAGCATGGGAAGCCTTGAATGTTGTAAACCTATGCGTGCAAGTGTTTTAAATGAATTTTGAAAGAGTTTATTCTTATAATTTTCTCAAAATGGTATGTAATTTAAATGATATTTTCTATATGCAGGTGTCCCATTTAAAACACAATCCACCAATCAGCCTTCAATAACATTTGAGTTGGTTAACCAACTCCCCTACGTTTTACTGGAATGGACTCGTCCAACAAGTGAACATCGCGTCGACACAGTTACTGTAATTGATAGCCATAATAAAGCGATCATAACGCTCAGTGCATTGTTAGAGAGAAGATGGTGTTTTCATAAGACGAACTTGTTTTAGGTAGATTTCATAACAGAATTTAGAATTACTAAAGATGGTCGAAGCAAGAGCGATATAAAATGCCGAATAGCACAAGATAAACGAGCCTTGAGTAAGAAATATAATTTGTTTACATCAAAAATTAATTTAAATGTCAGGAAAATATTTTTGAAAGTATATGTTTGGAGTGTCGCTTTATATGGAAGTGAAACTTGGACGATCGGAGGATCTGAGAAGAAAAGATTAGAAGCTTTTGAAATGCGGTGCTATAGAAGAATGTTAAAAATCAGATGGGTGGATAAAGTGACAAATGAAGAGGTATTGCGGCAAATAGATGAAGAAAGAAGCATTTGGAAAAACATACTTAAAAGAAGAGACAGACTTATAGGCCACATACTAAGGCATCCTGGAATAGTCGCTTTAATATTGAAGGACAGGTAGAAGGAAAAAATTGTGTAGGCAGGCCACGTTTGGAATATGTAAAACAAATTGTTAGGGATGTAGGATGTAGAGGGTATACTGAAATGAAACGACTAGCACTAGATAGGGAATCTTGGAGAGCTGCATCAAACCAGTCAAATGACTGAAGACAAAAAAAAAAAAAAAAAAACAATTGACATAGAAAAATTTAATTTTTTTACATTCTCAAACCTTGATACGATTTATTATTTATTCTATGCCACTATGAAAGGAAAACCAAAACGTTTAAATGAAAAAGTTAGGGTATTGATACATCATTTAAAAGGATACTGAAAAAAAAAATTGAAGTTAAGAATATTTGGACAACAATTTTAACCAAAATGGCGGTCATTTATTAGTATTTTATACAGATATTCTATTCTACACAACAAATATTGTTTTCATATAAAAAATAAATCGTTTTGAGACGAGAACATTCGATAAATTATATCTTTTGGATTGTTTCACTATTGATCAGTTATTACTTTTCTAAGTATAGCGATGCGTGTTAATATAGTACCTATAGCTATAACGAAAATCTATATTAGATTGATAAAAAAATAAGATAAAAAAATATCTCTTTTATAAGGTTCCTTAAGGATCCATTTGAAAAAGATTCTTTTTTATTTAAAAAAAAGAATAAATAAATTGTAAATAGTCTGCAAAAAAATGTTTATTCCAATGCTCAGACTTGTCAAATGTGATTAATCATTTTTATGCACATATCTTTATTTTGGTAGCGTGTACTAGTATTTCGTTTCATTAATGGATTTGTATGCGATGTTATAACCTGATAATTTTGAATTTGTGGGCGATTTAACAAAACGGATAATATATTATAAATAATCTTTCCAGATAATTTTGAATGCAGAACATAGTATTGAAACTATTCTGCAATGTATTTTTTATCATTGTCATCTCGAAATTAACTGTACTGTCATCAATTTAAATAAATTTTTTCAATTTTTTTTTATTTAGTGGAAATAAGGATCATGAAAAAAAAATTATAAGTTTTAATTATCAGAATAACAGGAGTTTTTTTTTTTAAGAAAATATTTATTTAATAGATAAAAAGTCATTAGCGACTTTTCAGTGTAATGTAACTGTACCGGTAAATATGTAGTCTTGTACAAACTCAGGCCGACCATACCTGAGACGAGTGTTTAATTAAAATCTAACCACTAAAGAACACCGGTATCTACGATCTAGTATTCAAATCCGAATAAAAGTAACTACCATTATTAGGATTTAATCAGAAAACTTCGACTTCGAAATCAGCTGATTTACCACGACGAGTTTACCACTATGTAAAATTGAATTTGTCTACCCGGTGGATAACTCAATTTTAATTTACTTTCTTTTACACAAATTACTTTTATTATGTAATAATTAACAAAGAAGATGTTTCTAAAATATTTAAACCTTAAAAAAAATGATATCAAAGTTTAAAACTATTTTATTCAAATAATTTTACTAATTTTCTCCTGAAACAATTTTCAACGCTCAAAGAACAGTCCCGAAAAATATGTCATTGATTTGTTTACACTTTAAAATGTATTAAAATTCTATGAAAATAAAGTTATTGCAAGAGTTCTTGCTATTACTACTAAAAGAAAAAGAAAATATCTAATTAAGAGTATTTAGAAGAATTCAACATTTAATTATTACTTATATCATATTCTTACTGAGATTTGATTATTTATTTATATAATTATGCTAAGAACTGCAGATTGACGTAAAATTATCGTTAGTACACTTTTTTTTTTAAATGGAAAATTAATTTTATAATGTGGGAAAAATGCATGACTACAATTGCAACAAAGAAAATTTCCAAATGAATGGAAAATTGTGCCTTTAATCACTGGCTGTTAAATTTATTCCTCTATGACTTTTGTAATTCAGGTTTAAGTTTGGTCCAATACTGCATTGTTGTAGAATATATAAGCATGTTTTTTTTTTGTCTTCAGTCATTTGACTGGTTTGATGCAGCTCTCCAAGATTCCCTATCTAGTGCTAGTCGTTTTATTTCAGTATACCCTCTACATCCTACATCCCTAACAATTTGTTTTACATATTCCAAACGTGGCCTGCCTATACAATTTTTTCCATCTACCTGTCCTTCCAATATTACAGCGACTATTCCAGGATACCTCAGTATGTGGCCTATAAGTCTGTCTCTTCTTTTAACTATATTTTTCCAAATGCTTCTTTGTTCATCTAATTGCCGCAATACCTCTTCATTTGCCACTTTATCCACCCATCTGATTTTTAACATTCTCCTATAGCACCGCATTTCAAAAGCTTCTAATCTTTTCTTCTCAGATACTCCGATCGTCCAAGTTTCACTTCCATATAAAGCGACACTCCAAACATATACTTTCAAAAATCTTTTTATGGCATTTAAACTAATTTTTGATGTAAACAAATTATATTTCTTACTGAAGGCTCGTTTCGCTTGTGCTATTCGGCATCTTATATCGCTCCTGCTTCGTCCATCTTTAGTAATTCTACTTCCCAAATAACAAAATTCTTCTACCTCCGTAATCTTTTCTCCTCCTATTTTCACATTCAGTGGTCCATCTTTGTTATTTCTACTACATTTCATTACTTTTGTTTTGCTCTTGTTTATTTTCATACGATAATTCTTGCGTAAGACTTCATCTTTGCCGTTCATTGTTTCTTCTAAATCCTTTTTACTCTCGGCTAGAATTACAATATCATCAGCAAATCTTAGCATCTTTATCTTTTCACCTTGTACTGTTACTCCGAATCTGAATTGTTCTTTAACATCATTAACTGGTAGTTCCATGTAAAGATTAAAAAGTAACGGAGATAGGGAACATCCTTGTCGGACTCCCTTTCTTATTACGGCTTCTTTCTTATGTTCTTCGATTATTACTGTTGCTGTTTGGTTCCTGTACATGTTAGCAATTGTTCTTCTATCTCTGTATTTGAACCCTAATTTTTAAAAAATGCTGAACATTGTATTCCAGTCTACGTTATCGAATGCCTTTTCTAGGTCTATAAACGCCAAGTATGTTGGTTGGTTTTTCTTTAATCTTCATAAGCTTGTGTGTATATATATATATATATATATATATATATATATATATATATATATATATATATATCTTTGAGAAATTTTGCGTTTTAGTAATCAAAAACGTAAAATAATTAAATTTCAAGAATATATTTATATTTTGATGGTAAACCAGTATTAACTTCTCTTCAGAATGAGTTTTCTTTAAGGGAGCTTGGAATCTTGATACAATTATTTTACATGTATCTAACCGACTGTAGTTAAACTATGTGATTGATATTCGTAACACCTGGATTGTTTTTAATAATAATAACAATACCAACCTCCGCGGCTGAGCAGGTAATGGTCTCGGTATTTCGTGCGGAGGTCCCGGGTTCGAACCCCCACGGTATTTGTTCCGGGACAAGTACCTATTCACAATATCTGTTTGTGGTAGTTGAGTTTATACTACTATATAAAGAGGAAAAGGGTTTTTGTTTGTTCGATATAAACAACAATCCACTAGATCAATCGCAACCAAAATTTTATCGATATGTCTTAACTGTGCATAACTGAGAAGGTTTTTGGACATATTTATTCTCCAAAAATCTCGAAAAAAAATGCATGTAGTAGTAGAGATTTTCCGGTTGAAACACAAACGTTAATGAATGAATTAATGAACTGTGAGCTGTGAGTCTATCATTGTGTGAGCTGGATTTGAACTGAATGATTCGAATCAATGGAATGAATAATATAAAAAAATTATAGAATTAAATTTACGTTAAATAAAATGTCTGTGTAATAATAATTCCAGTTTAATACTAATGGGCTTCCCGTGGGGACTGCGTGTGTAGCTAAGGTAGTAAGGTGATTCTAGCACCTTGTGCGAGGCTAAACCAATCATCACCATCAACTAATAACAAACGGGGTGCTCTTCGGGCGCTGTTTTGGGAGGTGCAACGGCGTGCCTTTATAATGTACCTGCAAACAATCGTCCGATTTTCAAAATTCAAAGGTGGTATTTGTTAATAGGTTAAAGGCTAACTTTTGCATGCATCAGGTACACTCGCGATCTAATATATCACGGTTATTCGGAAATATATATATATATATATATATATATATATATATATATATATAAGTACGGAGCGGTGGTCCAGAAGGTGGAGCCCTCTGGGTAGATGGGAATGGCGACCGAAACAAGCTCTGGGGGGTGTCCAGGGCACCAATCCCCCTGGAAAATTGGGGATGGCGAGGGAAGCGAGCTCTACGGCCATGAGGTAGACCGTTCGGCCCCGGGAGGTTTCGAGAAGTCCTTGAGTTGGCTCCGGGATTCGCCTGGGTTGACCTGAGCACCGAGGGCCCAGGTTCTGGCTAGACGGACCGGCTAGTTAAATATTATGATCTAACAATGAAATTATACAATAACATTACACTCCAGAACTGTTTCAGACTCAAATATACAGGAACAATTCATACGTAGAACAATCATACTGCAAATTATAGCACATTAATCAAATCGCTAAATGAATTGAATAAAATAATTAATAAAGAAGAAACAATCTTCAGTTAAAATATAAATTTAAACAAAACATTTTAGATTTTAAATTAATTATTAAAAAAAGGAATACAAATTAAAATAATACATGGAAATAATATAAGGCATGAAGTAATGTAGTGGCATTATCAAATTATTAACATGCTTATAAACACAAATAAAATAACTTTTATATATATATATATATATATATATTAAAATCATTTGAAATAGCAGAAATATCGTATTACAAGGTAATTTAGCTGAACAAAAGTAGTAACAAAACAAATTGTAGTTAATCATAAATAATAAATACACTAACGAAGTTAGTACACCAGAAATAATAGACATATGATTAAACTCCCCAATTTATTTCGTATATAATCGTATAATTGAGTGTACAAATTAAAATATGACTGTTTTATAATTGAATTTATTCAATACGAATAAGAACTTTTATATTCCAATAAATTTATTAACTAGTAAACTGAATCTTAAGTTCACTTCTTCCATTTTTTCTGCTTTTATTAAAATATTCCTTTCTTGATTGTCATTAGGTTAAATTGTATTACAAACCTACCATTACAATGCACATATTAGTGGTCTAAATAAGGAAAAATATTCATATAATACTGGTGAAGTGAGTTCTAAGTCAGCCGGTCTTAGGTTTTAATCCCTGACAAGAGTTCGATATTTTTTTCACCTACCATTTTGAGCATCTTATCTTACTTAATAAAATATATTCATAGCGCTTCGCCAATTGGTGGCTGAGCCGTGGCTCAACCAACCATTATTCTTATTATTTTTATCTTAGGCTTGACACCCATTGGCAAACAAGCAGCTTGTCAGCACGCCCCATTGGCAAGATCCTGCTTGCCACCCACTGGCGGCCTCGTCTCAGCGATCCGAGGCTTCATTGAGCACTAGCTTCTCAACTGGTGCTTAACCACCCATTGGCGTGCCATGGCACAAACCGCGGCTGAAACTACCCATCGGCCGTTATGCCCACCCTTGGCGTACCATGGCCCAAGCCACCCCGTGACAAGCCCCCAGGACGTAGAATAGTGATTTTGCTTCTGAAATTGTTAAAATAAATATGAATTTCATTTTAGTCACTCTCTTTGAATGCTTTTTAAAACAGTATTTCTTATAATTTTATTGTTACGGGTTTTTTTTTCAGGTGAGTCGGAGGAACCCCATTTACGGAAAAGTTAACGGGCTCGCTATCAGGTTCCGCCAGATGTTACTAAAAGTACGTATGTATGCCTGCGCCCTACCGACGAAACCTCCTATCTCACCAACCCCCTTCCTTTGGCCGGATCCGCATTTAAGCACCCCGGGAGGTGCCTTCAAGCTCAAGGGATCCAGAGTCCCCGTGCATCATCACCGCCGCCCATCCATGCAACCCTGGACGAACGGCGGCTCCGCAAGGAGGCTGTCCTTCACTCCCTTGCTCTCCGGTCCTTCTCGCCACCTGGGATCCTGGACTTTGTCATGCTATTCTGTTCCGATAGATTGTCTGTTTCTTCCTAGCTCGGGGGTTGGTAATGCCGTTGTTTCATAGCCGCCCCCCATCCGAGCAAGCTCGAACGAAACGACAACTCCACGACGGGCTATCCTTTCCCTCTTCCACCTCGATCCTTTTGTTATATGACCCCCGCCAGAAAGCTGGAGATTTGGGCAAACGTCTGCTCATCTACTAACATTTTTGATATGATGTTTTCTGGGTTCATCGCCCCACCAGTAGCTCACATTCCCGGCGTTCACGGGCCCATCTAACCCACCCGATCACAACATGCTCAGGCGTGTCTCGTTCTATACAGAACGGGCATAGGTCGTCCTTTACCCTCCGCCTCCCTAATAAATACGTTCGAAAGGTACCGTAGCCGATCAGGAATTGGATGAGCCAATAGCTCAGCTCATCAAACCCGCTCTCGAACCACGGTCTTATCTCCCGTACTTAATGCAATAATAAAGTTAGAGTTTTATGCCATATCATACAGGTTCAAAACCTTAATTAGCATTTATTCTCGATTATAGAAATTTTGGTTTTTCATATGTAGGTAGCTTTTAGAATCTGCCTAAGTAACATAATTTTACATTACAAGTGTAAGCGAAATGATTTTTCTTAACTCAGAATTTAAAAAAGAAGTACAAAATTATATATTTAATTTTCTGTACTTTAAAAAAGTAATTATATACTGATATGTTGATAAACACACATCTCTTGAATTGTCATCTAGTAATTTTAGATCTTTCATTCTGTAACAACGTAGAATTATACCAGAGTTGTGAATTCTAAGGGGTTAAGTACAAAGTTGATTAAAAAGAGTTGAATAAAAAAATTGAAAATCCCGCCCACTATAGGTACGATCGGTCGTATGTTTTTGAATGCGCAAGGTGTCCGTCCTGTGGAAATTCATCGTCAAATTACTGCTATGTATGGTGACAGCGTAGTGAATGAAGGATACATAAGGAAATTACAACAACTATTCGCGACGAACAACGCTCAAGACGCCCTACTCTCATTATGGAAGAGCTGAAAGAACAAATCGAAAGATATGTTAAAGAGAACTGGTTTTCATGTTAGAAGAACTTAAGCGATTAATTTCCAGAATGTCCACGGTTTCTGTTTCATGAAACTGTACTGTTCACCTAAATTATTGTAAGATTTGTACCCGATCACTCCCAAGGATGTTGACACAAAAAAAAATCATAAAAAAAACGTATGTCTGCTGCTATCATTCTTGGAGCGGTACCATAGAGATGCCGATGAAATACTGGATCACAAAGTAACTGTAGATGAAACGTGGGTTTTGCACTACATACCAGAGAGTAAACGCCAATCACTTCGTGGAATATTTCTGGATCGCATTCAAAAGAGCCAAAAAAATTCAAAGAAACACTTTCAAAATGAAAAGAGTTTGGCAAGAATTTTTTGGGATTGCCACGGTGTATTACTGTGTGAGTTTATGCCTCAAAACTAGTGCCACGATTTGACAGATGCTTGAACTTAAGAGATGGTTATGTGAAAACATAGCTTAAAAAATTAGATGCACATATTAAAGTTACGATAAATACATTAAATTTGTTATAAAACAAAACGACTTGTAATTTCCTGACGACCCTCGTATTTACACCAAAACTCAGATAGTACAGGACATCTGACCAAAAGGAGGGTCACATCTTCTTCCCTAACTCTGCAAAGAGGACATAATTTTATATCATTAGAATAAGAATATTTATTTAAATAAATTACTTCCATTCGTCCTTGAAGTACTAACTTCAAAAAAAAAAAAGTAAAATTCTGGTCACTATAAATGTCCTTGTTTTATAAAATAAGTTATGTTATGATTTTACTATAACAAGTTGTAATTAAACAGTTAAGACAATATCCATGTATGTTATGTTATATTTATATTAAAACGTTCACAGAAAGTTCTATATATTCAGAAGAGACGGCCTTATAAATTGCAGTGGTAGCACTGGTTGCAAGTTTAAAATCTCCCACACTAAAAAATTTGATAAGCAAACTAATAATTTTATGAAAAAAAACCATTTACAATGAGTTTAGCCAAAAAATCATTTGTCTGCATGTATTCAGACACTAATTGGTATTTCGTGCCAAAAAAGAATGGGGTTTGATCCAAAAAGTAACGTCTAGGTTATTAATACTGTTTAAAATTAATTTTTTGGCAATTCTTTTTCAACATTTTTAATTTCGGTTTAAGTTTTTATTATTCAGAAATATGATAATTAATATATGAATACATTTGTTATTATAATCGCTCTTCTCATAAGTTAATGATAAATAATTTTCATCTTGTTAATATCTTTCTCGATATTTGTTTAATACTGATGATCTTCATCAATCACCAAAGCAGAGTCGCAAGGTTATTAAACAGAAGATTTTAGATTTGAATCTCGTTCAGTTATAACATTTTTTATAAGGTTTTAATTTTACGATTGACATTTCATTAAAAATAAAAAAAATTATTTGATGTTTGACGGTGCTCATATGAAAAAATAAATTAATCGTTACTTAAATTTTAGAGATATGCAAATTCTTTTTTTGTAACTAAAAAATCTGATGTGGAAAACACATGACTTCCTTGTACGCCTATTAAACTATATTACAAATTTTTTTAAAATGAAAAGTACATAAAATTTTATTTCATTAATAACTTCTGATATTTTTTCATATTTTTTTTTTGTTGTTCTTATTGAATTATTATTTATCGTAAAACTTTTGTTTACAATTAGAGGTTGATAATTTATTAATAAATCAATATATTTAAATTAGAAAAAAAAAAGATGAAGTATGATTCGAACCGTGTGCCTTCACCTTCACCAAGATCCAAAAAATTTCATTAATTAAAATTTTATTTGATTATAACTCTGGAACCAATGAAAACAATTACCACTTATAATATATCGTTATAAAGCTATCAATGAGAGCTTATTACTGCAGTTAAGAAAAAGTCCAAAATATAATTTTTTTTTTTTGATTTTGGGCCTTTTTGGTTAGTTTTGGTTCAGGCGATTGCAACCAAAAGGGGAGGTGCACAACTAGATGTTACAACAGTCCTAAATCAAAACTTCCAATATCCTACGGCTAATCGTTTTTGAGTTATGCGAGATACGTACGTACATACATGCATAGGTATGTACAGATCTATGCATATAGACGTACGTACAGACGTCACGCCGAAACTAGTCAAAATGGATTCAGAGGTGAATTTTGACTAGTCAAAATGGATTAATCGCAGGACATAGACAAAAATCCCTTGCTGCTGTATCTTTTTTTTATAGGGCGAGTAATAGTTTAGTAACGTTTATATTTATTTTGTTTTATTTATGGATGAAATTATTTATTGCGTTCCGATCCTTTAGATCGGTAGAAATTGTTTGACCGGGCCTGACCTTGGGAGATCGGCCGCGTATGAGGTTCGTTCTCCGGGCGTGATTCTCCTTAAGTCCTTTCGGTGCCCCTGAAGTCCTTTCCTGCTAAAGGAATGCCTTCCGGCTTAGCAGGAATGCGTCTTTCGGGCCTAGTGTTTGGAGGATGCAACGCGCTTCCCTTTCCGGAGGAGGTCGGATGTGCTGGTGGTTACATAATTGTAACATTTAGGAAAGAGGATGGGGGTTGGTGAGACAAAGTTAGGAAACTTTCTTCAGTCGGGCTTTCTTCATTACTGCATTTCACCTGGACTCGGTCGGGTCAGATTCCAGTCCGTGGTAGCGTGCCGATTTTCATTCTTCTTTCTTCTTTTCTTCTAAATTTTCTTAAAACAAGAAAGGTACCGTAAGAAAGGTTCGTAAGTATGAAAGATATCTCAAGATTTCTCTCTTACTGAAAATCTTAAAAATAAAACTTAAAATGTTTCAACTTTTTACTTCCTGGTACGAAGTAAAGGAATTATTGTGATCGCGAAAAATCTCGGTTTTTAGATTTTAATGGAAATATCCATTTTGACTAGTTTCGGCGTGACGTCTGTACGTACGTATGTATCTCGCATAACTGAAAAACGATTAGCCGTAAAATGTTGAAAGTTTGGATTTAGGACTGTTGTAACATCTAATTGTGCACCTCCCCTTTTGATTGCAATCTGGACTGGACAAAAAGTGCCCGAAAAAGCCCAAAATCCAAAAAAGCTGGATTTTTCAATTTTTCTTAACTGCAGCAATAAGCCCTCATGAGAGCTTCTCAACGATATATCATAAGTGGTACTTATTTTCATTGGTTCCAGAGTTATAGCCAAATAAAATTTTAATTAAATATTTGGATCTTACAAGGGGAAGGCACATCGGTTCGAATCAGACTTCATCTTCTTTTCTTTTTTAACTTTTTTTAAAATTTAAATATATTGATTTATTGATAATTATTAATCTCTGAGTGTTAAAAAACACTTTACAAATAATAATTTAATAATAACAGCAAAAAAAATGAAAAAATATCAGAAGTTATTAGTTAAAATATCATTAGTTATTTACTTTTCTATTTAAAAAAATTCGTATATGTAATTTAATAGGCGTAAAAGGAAGTCATGTGGTATCCACATCAGATTTTTTTTTGTGATAAAAAATTTTTTCGTTATAATTCATTATTTTATGAAGAAAAACTAACGAAAAAGTAGGCACCGGAATGTACCGATCACTAGTGGAAAATCCTGATTCGTTAGTATCAATTTCTAGAGTTAAATTTCTAATTTAACTTTCATTATATCAATTTTCATCACTCGGAAAAAAAAGTATTTTTACACAAGAGGTAATCAATTTTTTACACCTAATAATCCTATTCCGAGACGCCGCCAGCCAGGGCAATCCATCGGAGAACCTAGCTGCGGAGGGCGTGCCTACAGCACGTCTTTGTAGTTTTCATGATATCCAATGTAAAACAGGAAACTTCGTTGATGAAACACATTTTTTTTTAAGTTTGAAGTACAATAACTTTGTTAATAAATGCGTAAATTTTATTATCAAAACGTGTAGAAAATTTTTTTTATATGAAAAAAAATTCAACAAACTTCATGAAAAAAAATTAAGTTTTATTAATAACAAACATAACAAAAAAATCTTATGAATCTGTAAAGCTTAAAAACACCTGTTTTTAGTACAATAAATTTTGACCTTTGAAAAATTAAAATATTTTTAATTTACTTCTAAAGAATATTCACTGTGGTTTATATTCAAGTAATTTATTACACAACTGCCTAAAAAGGAGTGCAATGTATTTAGGATGTACGTATCTATGTACGCGTATGCATGTTTGCTCCACCGTAGCAGCTCAACGGCTGAAGGGCTGAACCAATTTAGTATAATCCAGTGTTGGAATCATTACGTTACCGGGAGTATCATAGGCTATATAAATAAATATAAAAAATTTGAAAACAATTGTATTATACAAAATTGTCACCCGCACGCTCTTTCGATATCCTATATTAAAGAGCAGTGTTTATCCGCAATGTTTTTTTGACAGTTGTGATTTCTGATTTTTAATATTTCAAATTTAA
The DNA here is from genome assembly GCF_047948215.1 of Lycorma delicatula. NCBI lineage: Eukaryota > Metazoa > Arthropoda > Insecta > Hemiptera > Fulgoridae > Lycorma > Lycorma delicatula. The sequence continues at coordinate 18,407,251 of NC_134457.1, forward strand.
TTTGACTTTTATTATTGTCTTATCTATATTTATCTATACTACTATATAAAGAGAAAGAGGGTTTTTGTTTGTTCGGTATAAACCAGAATAACAGGATGATTAATGACTAATAAATACAGTTTTAAATAAGTTTTTAATCAAAAGCTATTTTGATTTTTAGGTTAAAAACTACTCAGGCAATCGAAACCAAATTTTTACCCATGTTTCATGACGTAACTGAGAAGGTTTTATTATATTCTCTAACTCTTGAAAAACCAACTGATCGATTGCTTTCAAATAAATTTCCTTCATACATTCGTATTATACTATGAAAGGTTGTAAGCTACAGAACGATGCCCTAGCTCCCTTTAAATATAAAACAAAAATATTCATTAATTTCTTCACCCTTAAGGAGGGTGAAATTGTAGATTAACGATATTTATTAAGGAAAAAAAAAGATTAATCCTTTTAATTCATTATTATACTAGCTGCAGAGGCGTGCCATAGGCACCCTCCGCAACTAAGCCCTTCGGGCGGGTTGCCCTGGCGGGCGGAATGGGATTATTAGGGTGCCCAAAATTTATTACCTCTTGTGCAAAAATTCACACAAGAAGTAATCAAATTTTTTTTTGAATGATGAAAATTGATATAACGAAGTTAAATTAATAATTTAACTCTAAGTTTTTTAACTCTACCGGTTTTCCGCTAGTGATCGGTACATTCCAGTGCCTACTTTTTAGTTATAGTTCATTATTTTATGAAGAAAAACGGATCACATAAAAAAATTATATTAGTATATATTTCGCATATATATCGATGTATATGCGATTTATCGATATGTAATATTATAACAAGTACACACATGACAACCACGAGGCATGTATTAACGAATCGGGATTTTCCGCTAGTAATCGGCATTCCGATTCTAAGCTAAGGGGGACGGACACATACACAGACAGACATACAAATTGCCTTTAGTAGGTTAGGATATCTGCCTCCGTGGCAAAGAAATAAGTTATGAATTTTTCGTCGTCAAAGATGTGTGTACATTATAGCTACTATTATTTTGTCTTTTGCAATTTAGTTTCTTTTTCAGCTTTCTATAAAGACTGAATTTAATTGTTATTTATCAGTATTATTCTTTCAATTATAATGATAACGATCAGTGTGTGGATCCAGGAGACGTATCTCTCTGGGTTGACGGAAATAGCGATCAAACCGAGGTCTGCGGATATCCAAGTCGCCGTGCTCCTGCAACACGAGAATGGCAAACGAAGCAAACTCTGCGGCCCTGGGGTAGGCCTCATGACCCGGGACGCCCTGAATCGGGGTTCACCTGGGCCTTGCGGGTCCAGTTTTGGAAGATAGGCCGGTTAGTTATACTGCTCTATCCTGTTATTTCTGAACGGTCTAACCCAGTAGTCCCAAACTTTTCCGAATTGCGACGCCCTTTTTCAATTAAAATTTTCCCATAGTGCTCTATTCTAAGTAAAAGTAAGAGATAAAAATAAATAAAACTCGTGTATCTTCATTATTTTTTTAGTTTATTAACATTAAAATAATATTTATAAATATCTTGGTTCAATTAATTATGAAGCTTTTACAATATTTCGCGGCGTCCCTGTTAAGAGGCCGCGGTTCCCCGAAGTGCTGCGGCGCATAGTTTCACTGTCTATGAATCACTGGTCTAACAAGTGTTTTGATTCTCTTTTTTTTAATGATTGCATGTTTCTATGAGTATTATTATACAAATTAATTTTAAAATAACTGTTGCAATGTATATAATTTTTGTATATTTATTTTCATTTTCTTCTCTACCTTAATTGAATTAATATAAAAAATGTAATATATTTATCAAAGAAATGATGTAGAATTATTGGCAAATATTTCGAACAATGATATTAAAAAGCAACATTTTTTAACTGGAATAAGTATAAAATTTAAATTGTTACTATCATTAATAAACATCTGTTTTGATGACTAAGAGTTGACTGTGTTTATTACAATCGTACACCTGTTATTATTATTATTATAAACTAAATAAAATAATTTTTACGTATCTTTTTATATGTTCCAAGTATTATTCAGTAATATCAAACGTGTAATTTTTATTTACTCTTATTAAAACTTGATTGATGTATAAGTCTATTTCATTATAAATATAAAATTAATTTTATTAATTGTTTTCTATTTTTATAGAGATGGAAAAAATATTGTAGCCTAATAATGAAAGAATTATATTATAACGACCGTAATTGTGTTTAAGGTTCGTTAGAAATAATATGTAAAATTATTCTTCACTTCATACTTTTTTAATTATTTGTTGACTTTAATATGTCGTCCTGTTTCAATAATTAACAAGAAACGCCGACTTTTATTAAATATTCCTGCCAATCCCCCTCCTCCATTAGAAATGTTAAAAACTGCTATTTATATTTTATTAGATAACATAAAGGTTACTTTTAAATTGTTCGAACTTTCATTAATAAACAATTGTTCATTAATAAATAATTGTTTTTTTTGTTTGCGAATAAAATTGGATTTAAAATTTCTTACGAAAAGACTAAAATTATGGCTGTAGATCCTTTAGTTATTAATTCTGTGAATATTAATGGAGATAAAGTAGAACTTGTAGAAAAATTTAAATATCTTGGAGAGATCTACTTGTAATTGTAACGAAAAACAAAATTGGACCGAAAGACTTAATAAATTATTTAAAGTGCTACAAGTAACCAAAAATACTTACAACAAAAAATCGCTCTCGATTAACACTAAAATTAGACATTACAAAACTGCGGTTAAACCAGTAATTACTTACGCGAGCGAGACTTTATTTAAATTAAATCACAAAAATAGGACTGACCCTTTGCTTAAAGTTGAACGCAGGATTCTTAGAACCTGCATAAACAACAAATATAAACACGAAAATCAGTACAGGTTATTGCCTAATAAATTTCTGTACGAAAACTTCCTTAAATGATAATAATTGATACTTTAAAAAAGAAGCGAATTTCTTTCTGTGCACACTTGTTAAGATTACCGCAGGATAGGATTACTAAGAGAATTATCGATCGATTTTGGTCTTTAAAAAATTCGCCATTATGGATCAAAGAAATTAAAGAAGACATGCACGAATTAAATTTGACTTGCGAAGATTTATTTAATAAATCCAAAAAATTAAAATTTGTTATTGAAGATCCGAACACCGACAAAAAGTAAGAACTTTTAATTATACAAAAAGGTTTATTCAGAAGAGGATCGTAAAGCAACATCATTAAAAATGACTAATTATGGAAGAAAGTAAAAGCTAAGAACTTAAAGGCCAAAAGATCGGTAAAAAAGACTTGAATTATTCTGACTAAAGTGGTCCTTTGCGGCCTTAAAAGTAAAAAAAAAGGTTACTTTTTTAATTAAATATTAAGTTAAAATTGTTGTCTAATTGACGAAAAATAAATAAGATAAAAATAAAAAAAAATTTATTTTTATTCCCGTCTAGATAGCGTTATAGTAGAGTTATAGTTTTAAAAGGGAAAGTATTGTAATCGGTCCAATCTGGGCATATGCGGTTTTCACCGGAACTTGACGTTTTCATATCTAAGGAACCCAAAAAACCGGGTGCAAATTTTCCGAGTGATAATGTTCGTATGTACGTGTGTTTGGTGTTGGCCTCTAAACCGCCTTATATTTCCAGAACTACTGGACTGATTTTCAAATTGATCAGATTACTTCTATATATGAGACATTGATGCTGTTAAATTTTCATTTAATGGGGAGTGTGAGTCTCATTCTTTCGGGTAGGTTTAAGTAACTGACTTAGCATGGCTTATCGTGAATTGGAGTGCACACTTATTAAGGGGTTAAGTTAAATGTCGGTTGCGATCAACCTAGCTGTAAACCCAAGCGGTTTTCAAAGTTGGAGCTGAAGTGGGAGACTAGAGGTTATACTCAGCTCCGGACCAGACCTGAGGTCCTCTGGAACATTTTATTCTCGCTGCTAGCACTCCAGTCACAAATTAATTTATGTATGCCGTTGTGGCATTTTGATTTGGCTGGATAATATGCTGTCGTGGTATAAATATTATTTTCAATCGTTTGTAAAGTGGGTACATTCGGTTTAGGTAGTATAGAATTAGTAGAGTTAGACGCGGGGATTTTGATCTTCCACATGCAGGCTGTTAGCTTAGTTCCTCAGGGCTACGTGGTAGAATTAGGTATCTGATGTCTTGTTTGAAGGCAAAACTTGAGTAGGGCGGAATTTACCGATGTGGATGTCTCTCGGGGCATCTGCATCGGTGGCATCTCAAGAGGCCGACTGATGGCTGTGGAATGTGATCAGTTTGAGGGCAAGAAAATGTCTTCCGATTAAGCTACTCATGGCTGGGAACGGAGGGGGTGGTGTAGCGACCAGATACCCGATATGAAGCGGGAATTTTTCTCTCTGGGGGGAATTGAGGTGTTAAATTTTCAACTTAAAAGGCCTAGTGGAGGAGTCTGTAGAGCAAGGTCACCCTACGTATCTTGAGATTTCGCCTAATTAAGACCATATATTTCGTAGTCACTAAGTTTACCATTAAAAAATAATATTTTCAAAAAAAAGTTTTACAAAATTATACTCCCATCTCAAAAAAATGCTCTAAAATACTGCTATGTTGTGACATCACAGGTGAACGGAAGAATTAATTAAATTAATAATATTTAATATATTATTAAGTGTGAAAAAGTAACTCGGTCTGGCTGGGTTTCGAACTCGGTACCTGATGCGTTAAGTCTCGCGGCTACACCGGTCTACCGACGGTACAAGCAAAATTTGTTCTACCTAAGTTGTGAAATTACATTAGTTTAGTTTGTGCCGAATGTTGTCGCTAGTACCGCCACACCCGCGGGAATTAAATTCCGTATGCGCGCGCGCGCGCTTTCATTAAATAGTCTCGTTAAATTAAATAATTTAATTAAGTTGTATATGTAAGCCGTGCAGGAACAACCCAGTTGTAGGACTTTCCCGGAACGCGGCTTTAGCCGTTGTCATGTTACAGGACTTTCCCGGGAAAGTCCTGTAACTATGTTGACATTTTATATTTTTACAGTTATGTTGAATGCTGAAAATAAAATTATTAAAAACTTAAAGTTTTTAGAAAAATGTTATTATTAAACTGTTATTTATTAAAACTATTAACAGTCAGAAACATTGAAAATTATTAAAACTTACATTCTTTTTTAAAGCTGTAATAAATTATCCATTTATATGCCTCTTCTTTATTTTTTAGTTAAAAAGAAATCTTATGAATATCGAGTAATCTTATTGAAAGGAAAGGGTATTTATAAAAGTTTGCATAAAAGTCTTGTAAAAAGAAAATGTTTTAAATTTAAATGAAAACAGTTAAACATTGAAAAATGAAATTTTTCACATTCTCAAACCTTGATACGATTTATTATTTATTTTAAGCCACTATGAGGGGAAAACGTTAGGGTAATGATACATGAACGTTAGGGTATTGATACATAATTTAAAAGAGGATACTGAATTGACAACAAAAAATACAGAAATATTTGGACAGTTTCATCCAAAATGGCAGTGATTTTTTTTTACAGCTAGTTTCAAAAGTGGTCTACTCTAGACAACAATTATTGTTTTCATGTAAAAAAATGAATCAATAAATAAAATAAATATAATGATATATATATATATATATATATATATAATAGATACATAAAATAAAATAAATATGTTTTCATATAAAAATAAATTGAGGCAAAAATATTCGATAAATTATATTTTTTGGATTGTTTCGCTATCGATCAGTTATTACTTCCTCAGTATAGCGATGCGTGTTAATATAGCACTTAAACTATAGCATGAAAAACTATATTAAATTGGTAAAAAATTAAAATTTAAAAAAAATTGGACTTTTTTTAAGGGGCTTTAAGGAACCATTTCAAAAAGAAATTCTTTTTTAAAAAAAAAGGAAAAATAGAATAAATAAATTGTAAATAGTCTACAAAACAAATGTTTATTCCAATGCTCCATAGCACAAAAAATCTATTTTTGTCAAGACGGACGTATGTTCGTATGAATTTATTACATCTTTACATAAACCGAAAAAAGGGGTGGAGGTAAGTTGGCTAGAATAAGATTTCAAATCTTTACGGAGGCGTTTTAACAAGACTATTTTCTTATAAAAGTTTACTGTTTTTTTTTTATCAAGATCACAAATGACGAAAATTTTGTGTTATTATTCATTCACCTTCTTTCTCCAAAAATGATTTTATTTATTTTTATTACCACTTATATTAACTCGCTCTTAGTATGTGAAATTCGTGATGAACATTTCAGTTGAATTTTGAAGCACTTCCGCTTATCCATTCGCTCTGAAATTTTGCATACAACTTTTGTCCGTGATGACAACACATTTTAGCAACATTTTTAAGTCGCTAAGATGCTCCTAAGTTACTAAGTGAAAAAAAATGTCCTTTGAACTTATAAAACCTCGTTTACATAAGCAATCGGGTTGGTCTAGTGGTGAATGCGTCCTCCCAAATCAGCTGATTAGAAGTCGAGAGTTCCAGCGTTTGAAGTCCTGGTAAAGGCAGTTACTTTTATACAGATTTGAATTCTAGGTCGTGGGTACCAGTGTTCCTTGGTGGTTGGGTTTCAATTAACCACACATCTCAGGAATGGTCGGACTGAGACTACATTCATACATATCATCCTCATTCATCCTCTGAAGTAATACCTGGTGGAGATTCCTGGAGGCTAAACAGGAAAAGAAAAGAAAACCTCGTTTACATGCGTATTTTCTTAGTGAAAGTTAACCTAGTCTGTTTCGGTAAGTTTGGATCTAAAATTCGCACACAGTTGCTAGTCGTAATTCTGTACAATAGCGATCGGAGTTTTAGAAAATTTAGATTTTAACCGGATCCGAATATTCGGACGATAATCGCAAATCTCAAAAACGGTTGGTTCTAGTGGTCTGAAAAACATTTTTCGACCCCCCCCCCTTTAATCCCATTTGCTCCCAGTGGTACCCGTCGGATGATAATATTTTCAAGTGTCCCTGGAGCACTTTCGAAAACTGGGGAGGGGTGTGATGGGGTGCCGCCGTAATATCTCGGCAACTGCTCGTTTGATTTTCACGATTCAAACAGCGTATTTATCAGCAGGTCGAGCGCTAACTTTTTAACGCATCGGGTACACTCTTGATTGACCGGATATCCAAAAATCCAAAAATTATATAATTTAGCTCTATGTTTTGATTGCACTCACTCACCCACGTAAAACGTACCGATCCGATCTTTCGCTAAATACGCTCAAACCTGTGTGCTAGCGAAGCTGTAAAATATATAACCTTCTGAAGACTAAAAAGTAGAAAATAAAATATTGAAAATATTTAATATATAAAGATAAGGTGATATCTTAAGATATCACCTTTGACATCAAGTCATAGCGGTGACTCTCACGGTGATATAAAGTCATAGCTTCAAATTGAAAATTTGCTGTCTTTGTCAATTTTTTTATATGCGTGATGAATGGTCTAAAGAGTGGACTGCAACCCCACTCTTTAGGCGACGCAAAAACAGTAAATTTTTAATTTGAAACTATGACTTTCACATAATCTTACATATCACCAACAAAGCTTGTTGTCAAATCCATTCTAAGATACCGTCCTAAAATCACTTTTTAATTTTTGGTGCAATTAATATAAGTGCTTTAGCTAAATCTTGCTTCAAAAAAGGAGTTAATGGGAGTTTTTTGAATCATGTAGTTTTAAAAAAGATTATTAAAATTGATTTTAAATTTAAATTCCTTTCGCAAGTAACTCAGTGCTTTTTAAATGTAAAAAATCTTAATATTTTGATAGCCCTTACTCTTAAGTATTTCTTAAGTATTATCCAAAAAGTATTACCCCTTCCTAGAAAATTACAACTGTGTTTATTTATAATTAAGGATGTACATTTAAAGTTATTTTTTAAATTTATAATAACCACTTAATTTTTATTTATAAAAATTAATTTTAATTTTGAGTATGGGACCTCTCAAAATGGAAATAATTTTTTTTTTTTTAGAACACAATACAATAGTCTCACCGTTCAATTTTCATTAAGTCCTTTACAAGTAAGGAAATAATATTTTTAACTACGTATCATGAAATTAGAAATAAATATTTTTACATCAAAAGCGTGAAAAATAATTCCTAATTTCCGATATTGTTTTTTGGTGAAAAGGAATTATTTTATCATAAATACACAAATAGAGCTTATAATGGTTGAACTGCAAAAATGGGTTGCCAAAAATAAATTCATTGCCAATATTTTAAGAAGTATGTAGACTGTAGGCTGATTTTTTAACTAGCTATAAAAATTGTTAAATAGCCGTAATTTTGATTAGTGTTGTCATAGGCTGGTGTTTTTGATAACAAAAAATTTATTTTCAGTTAAATTATATTTAACAATCCCAACATTTCCATTTAAAATTTTTTAAATTTAGCCTCTGGGAATCACCGTCATCAGGTATTATTTCAGAGGATGAATCAGGATGATGTGTGAGTACAAGTGAAGTGTAGTCTAGTGTAGTCTTGTGCAGTCTCAGGTCGACAATTTCTGAGATGTGTAGTTAATCGAAACCTAACAACCACAGAACACCGGTGTCCACCGTTATAGAACATCCTGGAGTTTCGGTTGGTCACGATCTGATATCGAAAAAATAGATCGTTTAATGATATTGAAGAATTTTCTATTTTATTCTTTTATAAAAAAAATGAAATATGTATATACTTCTTCTTCTTTCATTACTTCTTAATGTATAACTTGTTGCGGAGGTACGATTGTATTCTAATATAAAGCCATTATTGATAGCACAAAAACATTTAGTTAGAATAATTGCCGAATCTTCTCCATATTTTTAATAACCCCAGTTGTTGAGAATATGTTGATATTCTCAACATAAAACATATCCAAAATCCAACATATTGCCCTTAAGATATTTGTTGAGTTCTAAAAAACTCTACAAATAGAGCTCTAAAACTTTTATAAATAATATGTATAGAGTAATGTACATATATGTCAAAGGTAATTGATTGAGATTTTTATTCATTTGGGGTTCCGAAGGCGTACAATTTGTTATTTAATAATATAAAATAATTAAGAAACTTTTGAAAATAAAATGTGTTCTCTTATCTGTACAGTTACTAGAAATCGATGAAATTGATAAGTTATTACAATCTAATTACTGAAGAAGTGTTAAAAGAAATTACTATTTTAGCATACAGTACTTGTTGATTGTTATTGTTGTTTAAGTGCCGGTGGTGTATCTCAGATTTCTGTTTTACTTTATAAAATATTATTGCAATGGTAACCCTTGACACGGATGTGTCTACAGAGGGTACCTAAATCTTCATACAAGTCACGTTTTGTTATTTTGCAGAGATTGCTTTATTAAATTTTATTTTTATTTCCTTGTACGAAGTAAAGGAATTATTGTAAACAAGAAAAAATTAGGTTTTCCGATTTCAACGGAAATATCCATTTTGATCATCCCTGAACCCATTTTGACTAGTTTTGCCGTGATGTCTGTATGTGTGCGCAGATGTATCTCGCACAACTAAAAACGATTAGCCGTAGAATGTAAAAATTTTGGATTTAGGACTGTTGTAACATCTAGTTGTGCACCTCTTTTTATTACCGTCGATGGGACCAAAATTGTCTCATCTGGATTTTGGACTTTTTCTTAACTGTAGTAAATCTAATTGAGAGCTTTTCAATGATAAATCATAAGTGGTACTTATTTTCATTGGTTCCAGAGTTATATCCTAATGAAATATTTGGATCTTACAAGGGGCGAAGGGGACATCGGTTCGAATTAGACTTCACCTAGTTTTTTGTTTAACTTTTTTTTTGATTTAAATATATTAATTTAATAATTATTAACCACTGACGAATAATAATTCAATTATGTACTTTGAAAAAAAAAAATAAAATAGTGTATGTAATTTAATAGGCGTAAAATTTATTACTATTAAAAATAAAATATGTAATTGTTTGCGAAAATAATACATAAATATAATACACATACCCCTGTGTATAATATATTATATATATTTATCCGTGTGTGTGTGTGTGTGTGCACAAAGGGATTCACGAATAATGTAATAAAGGTTTAGGAAATGTTCAGTTGGTGAAAATAAAAAAAAAAGTGCATATAAACATAATACAGAAACGCTTCGTTTACAAATGTTGGTTGGAGAAAGATTTCGTTCAGACTTCTGCGCCTTCGGTAAAATTATGCCAGACTGCAATTTTCATGGGACCCAAATTAAGCGGTAAATTTACTGGTTTTATATGAAACCTGATCCGAAAAAATGAAAAGTTAACTCCCAGAACTGTATTTTTAGTAGTTTTTGGGAAATATATTAAAATATTTAAAAGAAAAATATCATGTTTTATGTTTGGCCTAAAATAGCTTTGTTAAATGGGTAGTAAACACATAGAATTTTGAACGAAACTTGCCGATATCGTTACAGCATAAAGAAAATGATACGAAAAAATCAACAAAAGCTACATTAAAATGGGGAAAATTTTGAAGGTTATTAAAAACAAAACATGAAATGTGGCAAATTCTAATTATACGTATTTAATAAAACAAAATGTTCAATATTGCAAAACATAAGAAAATATTTTTGAAAAAAACTATCAAAATTTAAAAAAAACTATTTCAAAATTTTTTGAAAAATCAAACAAAACAACACATCAATAAAACAATTTGTAGACACATTTAAAGGCAATTAGAAATTAATTTTATATAAAATTTGTTTGAAATAATTTGTAAATAATGTAAAAATCTTTTACTTAGACGTATGAAGAAATCGTTATGTTTTTAGCATCGCAGGACCTTTTCAGTCATCTTACTCTCGACTTCGAAATCAGCTGATTTGCGAAGACGCGTTCACCACTAGACCAAGCCAGTGGGTTAGGATTGTAGTACCTATGGTAACTAAAGTACATACACACCTTTGACGACAAAAAATTCATAACTTATTTTTTTGCCGCGGTGGCAGAAATATAATAATGAAGTAAAAGATTTAATCTATTATTTCCTTAATGACTATCATTAATTCACAAAATCACCTCCTTCGGGGTGAAGAAGTAATGAATATTTTTAATACATTAACCTTCAAGGGAGCTACGTCCTCGGTTGATGGTTTAAAACCTTCCATAGAATAACAGGAATGTAGGTTGCAAATTTGAAAGTAATAGGTCGGTTGGGTCTCGCTTCGTGTGATAATAAACAAACAGACAAATTTATATTTATGTATGTTTCCGAATAACCGTGATCTATTAGATCGAGAGTACCTGATGAATGCAAAAATTAGCCTTCAACCTAAAAATACCTCGTTTGAATTTTGAAAATCGGATAATGGTTTGTAGAGATATTATAAGAACACCCCCATCTTTGGTTTGTAATGGCATTTCTCCCACACCACCCCATTCGGTAGCCCTAAAGCATAAGACCGAATGTCCGTACCACAAACGGCTACTGTTCCTCAAAACGGTTTAGCGACCAATATCCTTATTAGCTCCTAGAGCTTACCTAACTGCGCGAGTGGAATAAGCGTGTTGCCCTACACCACTCGCTTGCATGACCCCGTCTATAAACTAAAATATATGTCAAATTAAAATATATTCTGTCAAGAACAACAATTTGTTGCCACCTCTAGGTCGCTAAATGCCACCAAGTACCTGACCACCATATTATAGTGCTTGGAGCTATATTTGACCGATGACCAGCCATTTCTCGAGGGTAGCTTCCTGCGGTTAGCGGTAGGAGTCTTATATCCCTTTTATGCCGGTTGAACAAAGCAACAGCATCAAGGAACTCCCACACGGTCCGACAATGTGACGTGAGCCGCACAATGTGACTCGCCGCTTATGATTGGCCAATTTTCCCCCTGACCTAAGTTCCAGGGTGGCCTGAGTCTCCCCCCCCACAAGATCTGGGCAGTCAAACATCATTTGTTCGTTCAACTAGACCTCCCCGCAGATGCACAGCTCATCAGTGGCTAGGTGGAACCGAAACAGATATTGGACCACTTGGCCTCCCGTTGCCCTTAAAAACGAACTAGAGTCGTACCATCCCCCAAGTCCTGTATAAATCTACACATGGCCCTTACTTGTGGCGTGCCATTCTTTCTCCCATGCTTCCATCGCGAGGCTGCAGCCTCCTTCGCAGGCGGGAGATGGGCAATTGTTCGAAAGAGAGCACCCCATTGCACCTCCCAAAACAGCGCCGCAGGGACACCTTGTTTGTTACCAGTTGATGGTAATAATTGGTCTCTAGCCTAACACAGTCCTCGCGGGAAACCCATTATTGTTAAACATAATTTTTTTTTTTAATTAAATAAATTTAATATTATTTTTGTAATTAATTCGATTGATCTCAATTATTAGGCTTTTTGTTTGTTGGGGATAAATAAAAAAAAAACTACTCGATTAATCGCAACCAATTTTTTACCCTTTCTTGGCGTAACTGAGGAACAATTTGGTTGCAATTGATCTAGTAGTTTTTACTTCCTTGTACGATGTAAAAGAAGTATTGTGGTCGAGAAAATTTTTGGTTACCAGATTTCAACGGAAATATCCATTTTGACCATCCCTGAATCCATTTTGTTTAGTTTCGGCGTCACGTCTGTACGTACGAACGTATGTATCTCGCAAAACTCAAAATCGATTAGCCGTAGGATGTTGAAGTTTTGGATCTAGGACTGTTGATCTAGTTGCGTACCTCTCCTTTTGATTGTAATCGACTGGACCAAAAGTGTCCAAAAAGTCCAAAATCTAAAAAAAATCAGTGCTTGGACTTTTTCTTAAACAGTAATAAGCCCTCATTGAGAGCTTTTCAACGATATATTATTGGTAATTATTTTCATTGGTTTCAGAGTTATAGGAAAGTGATTTTAATTAAATTTCAGACATCTCCTTTTTTTTAATTTAAAAATATTGATTAATAATTAAAAAACTGATCAAAAAATACCTTATGTAGTTTTCATTTTAAGAAATTTTTTTATGTAATTAAATAGGCATACAAGGGAAGTCATATATTGTCTACATCAGAATTTTTTTTTTATTAATCTCCAGGACCACAGTTAGGTATTGCTTTAGAGGATGAGAGGAATGATTTGTTGCACGAGTAAAAATGCCATGCCTGACCGAAATTCGAACCCGTGACCTCTTGATGAAAGGCCTTAGAAGCTGCCACTCGCATCACGGAAGCCGGCAAAGATTTTTTGTTTATTCTGAACAAACAAAATCCTTCCAATCTACATAATAGTATAGATTATAGTTTTGCCTTTAACTTACATCTTTGAGAAAATTATTATTATTATAATGGTATGAACGATTTAAAAATCGATATAAAAATTATCATTAATAATAAGCAAGAAAATGAATAATAGAGATGTTTTATTTTTAATGTTAACCAGGTTATAATTCCATATCAAGTTGTATTACGTAAATAGTTTTGAGTTATCAACTAAAGTTATTTCCTGGATCTATTTTTTACAACCTCTAAACAGTATTAAGCTTTATAGCTTTTCGAATACGATACACTTATATACACTAAAATTGTGTATATAAAAAATTATTTCGTAATTTTATTATATGGATATATATTCAATCGAATTGTAAAAGAGTCGTAATATTTTAATTTTCTATAAATTTTAATTTTATTATTTTTTGAACATGAAAAATACCCTTTAAAAACGATAAGATGTACCGTATTGATAATATAAATATAGTAGAAAAATTTATCCAAAAAGAAATTGTAACTTTTTATAAAAAAATTGATGTGGCACCGGATTACTTCCTTGTACGTCTATTAGATTACTTATACACATTTTTGCTGCACTTTATATAAACTTATTTCATTTGAAAGTGAGATACGATTCTCCAATTATTTAATAAAAGTGTACAGTTACACAATTGCTAAAATATTATTTTTATTAACTATCAAATATTTATACAATTATTAACTCAACAATCTTACCTGTTGAAGATTGTTTACCAATTAATCCAGTTATAAAATGATTATTCTACACCGTAATAACACAACATTTTATTGCGTTATCTCGAACCTTTCTTGAAAAATATATTTTTTCTTGAAAAACAAAATTTCGGCCTGATAGAAAAATATGCGTTTTCGAAAATATGTTTATTATGTTTAACATAATAAAGAAAAAATTTATACTTAAGTATAACCACTTCCTAGTGTTTGTCACATAATTGAAGGGCATCCTATGTATGACGATATAATTCATCTTTGGCAACTTTGGTAAAAGGGATTTTGATCTTCATGGTAAAAGTAGGAATCAGAAAAGTTACTTTAGCTGTTTTCAAAGTAACGTTTAAAAAAATAAAAAATAAAATAGGTTATTTAACTTTCACGGCTGTGTAAAGAAGCAGTGTAAATAATTTAACAACAGAAAGGAATACATTAATTACTTTTCAGTGTAATATATCAGTATTAGACGTTAAGAAATATAATTTTAAATTTAATAAAAAAATAAGTTGAAATTTAGTGAATAAAAGTACAGTTAATTTTCAAATGAATTTTAACATAAAAAATACTAGCTGCATATAATAAATTTTCAAAACCTTTTATTCTGAAAAATTAAGTAGACGATGTTATATTAAAGTTAGAAATTTATCTTTTAAAAAAAAAGTGAAGACAGTCATTTTCAAATGACTGCCTTAAAAAAGTAGATTACATACAATAAATATAACCACACGGAAAACATTTTTTTAAGAATAGGGATCCACTAATTTTTAGAGCCCACTGTAACTTTATTGTTAAATTTATGTTAAGATAAAGTAATTTATGTAAAATGATATTAAAACTGTATTTCAGTGATTTTTTCCATAGGTACAATTGTAAAGAACTATTTTCTTTACAATTCTGAAAGGGTTAAAAGATTTTGAAAAAATTATGTACAGTATTAGTTAAATAATTTTAAAAGCAGTGCTATTAAACTCAGGTGTAAGCGAAATTAATTTATAACGAAATAAAAATAGATTGGTCAAAAATCTTCTGAAATTAGAAAAATAAATATTTTTCCCATCTGCGTTCCTCTATACCGTTCATTCGATTACGTTCAAACTTTGGTGCGTAGTTGTGCGCACGCCCGCAAAAATTTCTGAATTAGTTTGGACCCGCTAGGTGGCGCTGGGGGTCGAGATATTTAGAAAAAATGTATGGTCCGATTTGGCTCATATTCGGAATGTGTTATATGGAAAGAAATACCTTTGCAAAAAATTGACTAACGCTGGGATACCTTAGATGACGCTGGGATCTACTTATTTGGAAAATTTGAATTTATGGTAAGTATTTTCAGCGCCACATAGGGAGGTCCCTAGGGCACCTCCCTAGGTGGCGCTGAGGTTGAGATATTTACAAATATTGTATTTATGGATCGATTTGGCTCATATTCAGATTATATATTAGTTACGCGAATACAAAAATTTGTGCAAAAACTATACCGGGTAGGTGGCGCCGGTGTCGATATATATACGAAAAAAATATACAAACGCACTTATGTGCGTTTGGGTTTATTTACGTAAGGGTTTTTGCAAAATGGTCCGCGTTGCCTGGAGAATGTTTAGAGCTATTGAAATCCTTGATCTGACTAGCAGAAAAACTGTTTTTAGAGAATAATTAATTCAGATTAATTAAATTAGATTTAATTAGATTAAATCCTGGTATAGGTTACTCAAATCTAGCAATAGCGAAGAATTGCCGGGCCTGTTAGTAACCAAAGTACAATGATTAGCTTATAGTGTCTTTGGTATGTGTACAGTGTACACTTACCAAAGTAATACATGTAATAAAGTAATACAGTGTACACTTAAGAATACATAATAAGTATACATAAGGAAACTAGTCTTTATGTAGTCTAACTTTCGTAATAAGTTTTATTAGTTTTCTATTTTACCAGTATGAGAATTTCGATCGTCATATGTATCTAATCCCGTGCGTTAGTTGTCGAAATGCAATTCATTGCCAGTTAATATCGAAATTAAACATAATATCGTATTACGATATTATGTTTGTATGTAATGAGTTGCAAAATGGAAAGTGAACAGGTATAATTAAGTATAATAATTTAAAGAGCAGCATCGTCTTCTTAGGTGACATGCCCTTATAACCTAAAACTTGTTTTATGGAGCTTCAAACTTCAATATAGTCTTCAATTTTTAGAAAGAATGGCATAACAAGAACTCCAAAAAGGACTGCAAATATGAATATTTATAATTTTAACATAGTTTTTATTTGATAAAATTTAAATATACGCATATACTCGTATTATTATAAATGAAATGTTTTTAAGCAATTTGAAACTTTCCCATATAAGTAGCTTACCTGTACAATAAAACAAATTTTGTGTTAAGTACAATCTTTTACAACTTATTTGTAGGTGTGACGTGTGTGTAAAGTACTTGACTAGTTATAGGAACGAGTCAAGTCCTATGATAACAGAAGGAATGGATGTGTCATTAGTATGGCTGAATGCGAGTAGCATATTGGTTGGATTAGCATGCTTTACGTAATATATTTGGCTCGGTCAAGAGAGAATCGAGATCTACCTCAAGCCTTACTTACCTGAGTAAGCTTTGCAAGGGTTGCTAGTTGCTCATAAGAAATATTACGTCATTTTAAGGAGCGACTTTATTTTAAGGAGCGAAAATAACTACAGTTATTTTCGTTAAAAAGTAATTGATTATTTTCAATATGCATAGTTCTATTACTAAGAAAATCTGTGTGTCTGAAAAAAGTCCAACACATTTCTGAAAAAACTTTTTTGAAACCGAGAACATAATATAATAAAATTATTATTATTATAACCTAAATGTTATATTAACAGACTAATAACACCTGAATTATTACAGTACCTAATATTTATTGTAATTAAAAATATTTTCGAAATAAATCTCATGTGGATACCACATTGACTTCCTTGTACGCCTATTAAATTATACGCTATAATATAACTGCCGTATTTTTGCGCCAATCTTTCAAATTGTTTCTTAAAAATAACTCGTGCCAAAATCTCTGTCGAAATAACCAAATAACAGTATCAAAACACGGTTATCACTATAACTTTCTTATTAAAATGTCTACATTTCTTAGAAAAAAAAAATCATACGTTTCGAAGAAAAAAGAATCATACATCCCTTAATAGGCGCAGTATCGAATCGGTTTTGTCGTTAGTCCTCTACATTACCTACAACTGTTGGCCGTCTTGTATGCTAAAATATTTCTGAAGGTACAAACCTTTCTTATCCCTTACTTAGCACCGGTGAAATCTACCACAGACTTCCGGCGTGCCGAATTTTATTTATTTTTTTAGATCATATCAGCGGAAACCATTTTATTGTTTGATCTACTGTTATATAAGTCTATGAAACTCTGTCGAGTCGCGTTCTTAATCATCCTTGAGTAGTCCAGTGAGTTTCAGGTCGATATATTGATAAAAACCACGGAACCCATTTAACTGAAAGCTATTTCACATCAAAAATATCCTGCAAGAGGTAGTGAACAATCTATAAAACGTAGATTATAGATACGAGCATGTCGTAGACGTATCCTCGTCTACTTTTAATCGGCGATAATAAATATCGTAGTCGTTTTATCATAATTGCGCCATACAGGGGCGGGTTCAGCAACTGAATTTGGGTGGTGGAGGAGGGGCGATGGCGGCAAGGGGTCACATTTTCTTACTCCTCCTAATTGGGTTGGGTGTATAATATTTCATACATTTCATACTATATTCAACTATAAACACGAAAAATCGTTTTAATCAAGAAGCAAAAAGAACGATTTCAGCAAAAAGAACGATTTGCCGAAGTGCTGAAGTAATTCGAAGTGACCCTCACGGGGACTCTATGCTAACTTTATTAACTTTTTTTTCTGTTTAGCCAATTGAACCACTAAGATATTACTTCAGGGGATGATATGTATGAATGTAACTAAAGCTTAGTTTTGTACAGTCTGAGATCGACCATTCCTAGCTCCACCGGGTTAGTCTAGTGGTTAACTCATCACAAATCAGCTGATTTCACGGTTCTAGGGTTCTATTTCTAGTTGCGAATTTGAATATTAGATCGCGGATACCTGTGTTCTTTGGCGAGGTTGGGGTTCAATTAACCACATATCATAGCAATGATATGACTACACTTCATTCACATTCATACAAACCATCCTCATACGGTGGTTCCGGAGGCTATAAAGAAAAAGAGAGATCGACCATTCCTGAGACGCGTGGTTAATTGAAACCCAACCATCAAAGAATAGCGTATAAACTAGGATTCTAACCTTATAACTCTTCGAAATGAGCTGATTTGCTTAACGATTCACTACTAGACCAACATTGGCTTTGACTGTATAGTCCAATCAGTTTTAATCAAATTCATTACAATCTCTAATTTCACACATTTTTTCCATAAAACATTTTTCATTTCACATTTTTTCATTTATTTCAAAATAAATCATAAATGTGTATGATTACATATTTTAGCATAACGATCGATAATGCGATCTATAATCGATCGATTTGCATTTCGTTACTAATATGCATTAATACAAATTTACGTTACAGAGTTGCAACTGGGTTATTTTGATAATACAGTATTGGTTATATGTCTTAACTGGGTTTTCAAAATGCAAGGACTTCGAGCCTTTGCGCCCCTCCTGCAAACGTCACTAGCATCATCTCTGTCACGCCAAGGACCTTTCAATTACTACAGCATTCTATTATTATTATTAAGAATTTTATTGTATTTAAGTATTGTAGTATTAAGTTTTCAATATTGTAAATTTTTCTCAGAAATAAGTACGATGGAAAATATTTTTCAGTCATAATTCATCCACTTTATCTTTCGTTAATCCGGATAAATTACACTTTTCGAATAAAATCTGGAATATGATCTTATTTTATCAGCGTCCTTTTTAGGTAGATTTCATAATAAAACTACCTATTGTAATGGGTACCATGATTCGACTTCGCGGTGTGTGTACTACCATCTTCGCAGTGTGTGTGTTGCGTGTGTGTGCGCGCGCGCGCGAACAACTGACAATATCTGCGTAATTTTGTGCCTATCACTTTCAAATTGCGCCTATCAAGTAAAATATCGAATTCGTTTAAAGTTCCTACTATTATTTTGGATATTACTAATAAGTTTTTTGATATTGCCAAACATTGGCCCACTTGGGGGCCAATGTTTGGCATATCGAATCTGTTTAAAGTGGTCGTTAGTTCTCTAAACATTACCTAAAACGTTTTATCAGGTTTGATATATCCAACCCTTACAGCAAGGGATGACCAAAATTTTTCTGGAATTTCTTAACTCGTAATCTGTGGTAATTCACTTTTCATCTAGCAAATATTCTCTTATAGTTACTGAGAAACAATGAATACTATCACCTTTATTTTGAGAATGATGAATTCATTTTACTGCCAGTCCCTGTCATACAGAAATGATTGTTCTTGTAGGTTTAAATAACAGCATTTGAAAAAATGTTAAACCATTTCATTAGTCACTTTCCCTTAATGGTTCATTATGAGTGAGAAATGACTCAAGTCAATTTCACACTAATCGAGTCGTAAGTAGGATGCAACTCTTGAGGAATAAACTTCTGGATGAAGTTTATTGTTCAAGAGTAGCAAGAGTAGTTTTCTGCATGGAGCTCCAAGCAGAAATAACCATCAAGAGGAGATTTGCTATTTGCGAATAGGGCATACTAGGCTCAGTCACTAATTTGTGCTCGCCTTGACTGTCGACTAACTGTGCAACACGTCTGTGGATTGTATCTGTTAAGCGGCATTCTGACATGCGACACATATTGGGCAACACCTGTGATTTATAAGGCCGTACATCTTGATTCAAAAGATGTATACATTCCTATAGTCTTGTGTATATCGTTTAGCGTGTGTAGTTTCTTTTTTTAGTGTAGTTTTTTAGGTTTTTTAAGATTAGTTGCTAGGTTTTAGATTTTAATTTTTAATTGTAAATTGTAAATTTTTAATACGTTAAGTATCGTGTTGTGTAGTGCACCCGGGGAAAAAAAACTTTCCCTGGTAAGGTTGGCTATTTAATCTAACAACTTGATTAACAAATATCCTGATTTACAACAAGAAACAACTAAAAACTCCTTTCACTATTTACTTAATGTAAAATGTGATTTATTATTTCTGAATAAGCAATTGCGACCGAGTTAATATGAACAACCTTCTGTTAAAATTTTTTTTTTAATTTTAATTTTATTCTATTCTAACTTAAAAATGAATTTTGTTTCATTTTCAAACAAGAGATTGTTTGATGCCCTGGAGAATAACTTCAGGGCAACAAACAATTAAGGTTATTACTGTTACTGTACGTAACAGTAATTAATATAACAGTACGTAATTTATAACATTACGTAAAAAATGTTACATGTAAAAAATGTTTGTTTTTAAAAAGTTATTTTTACTCAAAAACTATTAGCCGTAGAATGTTGAAATTTTTTATTGTACTTTCATTTAAAAAAAATGAATAATCGCGTCCAGAGCTATGTTACCTAATCAGTCATGATGTAATACGTTGATTGTGGTAATAGCATACACTAAGTAATTGCCGCATAAATAAACTAAGGATAATTTACACTTAATACATTAAATCATAAGTTTCACATATATACAAATATATTTACATTTATCAAGATTACGAAGAAAGCAATCTGTACCATACTGCTGGTCAAAAAAAGATGTTCTTTTTCTTATAACATGAGAAAAACAAAGTACATTGTTATAATACAATTTTTTTTGTCAATATAATATGTAATTTACGTCAAACGTAAAAAATGTGTTTTTGACCCTATTTTTGGCGTTTTACATGGGATATCTTAGAAAATAAAAGAGGTACAGTTCTGGGATCTATTTTTTTCGATTTCCCATCTCAAAAACCATAAGAAACAATTGAATTTTCCCCTTAATTGACCTTCCCAGAATTTCAGAAAGCCTTAATTTACCTAGAGGAACTGAAACTCGGGCTAAATCTTTCATTCTGTATAACTCGCTAACGAAGCGTTTTCGGACCTATGTTTATATGAACTTATTTCTTATTTTTAGCCTCTAGAATGAGTTGCTTCAGCATTTTAAAAAAATTAGGGTTCAAATACAGAGATAGAAGAACAATTGTTAACATGTACAGGAACCAAACAGCAACAATAACAATTGAAGAACATAAGAAAGAAGCCCTAATAAGAAACGGAGTCCGACAAGGATGTTCCCTATCGCCGCTACTTTTTAATCTTTACATGGAACTAGCAGTTAATGATGTTAAAGAACAATTTAGATTCGGAGTAACAGTACAAGGTGAAAAGATAAAGATGCTACGATTTGCTGATGATATAGTAATTCTAGCCGAGAGTAAAAAGGATTTAGAAGAAACAATGAACGGCATAGATGAAGTCCTACGCAAGAACTATCGCATGAAAATAAACAAGAACAAAACAAAAGTAATGAAATGTAGTAGAAATAACAAAGATGGACCGCTGAATGTGAAAATAGGAGGAGAAAAGATTATGGAGGTAGAAGAATTTTGTTATTTGGGAAGTAAAATTACTAAAGATGGACGAAGCAGGAGCGATATAAAATGCCGAATAGCACAAGCTAAACGAGCCTTCAGTAAGAAATATAATTTGTTTACATCAAAAATGAATTTAAATGTCAGGAAAAGATTTTTGAAAGTGTATGTTTGGAGTGTCGCTTTATATGGAAGTGAAACTTGGACAATCGGAGTATCTGAGAAGAAAAGATTAGAAGCTTTTGAAATGCGGTGCTATAGGAGAATGTTAAAAATCAGATGGGTGGATAAAGTGACAAATGAAGAGGTATTGCGGCAAATAGATGAAGAAAGTAGCATTTGGAAAAATATAGTTAAAAGAAGAAACAGACTTATAGGCCACATACTAAGGCATCCTGGAATAGTCGCTTTAATATTGGAAGGACAGGTAGAAGGGAAAAATTGTGTAGGCAGGCCACGTTTGGAGTATGTAAAACAAATTGTTGGGGATGTAGGATGTAGAGGGTATACTGAAATGAAACGACTAGCACTAGATAGGGAATCTTGGAGAGCTGCATCAAACCAGTCAAATGACTGAAGACAAAAAAAAAAAAAAAAGAATGAGTTGGCAAAGTATGCCAAGTTGCCCTATCCTCCTGAATCACTCTGTATATATAAAATATTTAAAACTTTTAAATTAAAAACAGCGTTTGCAACAAATAATAAAATACATAAATAATGAAGACCCTTCTATTACAATAAATCGAGATAATAAATATAATTTAGAAAAACAAGGAGTGTATAGTCTTAATTGCAAAAATTGTGACTTAAAAAATACATACTTTTTTATTTGTTAACCTCCGGGTCGACCGTTACGTATGCTTCAGAGGATGAGATGAATGATTTGTAGCGTGTGCGAAAATACCATGCGTGACCGGGATTCGAACCCGGGATACCTCCGGATGAAAGGTCGAGACGCTACCATTCGCGCCACAGAGGCCGGAAACCTAAAATATAATGGAATGAGAAATTATTAAATTTGAATGACAAAATATTAATATACTGGAATGACAAATCGTTCATTTGCCATTAGAATTAAAGAACATATTAATTTTATTATTAAAAATAATAAAGAAAAATCTATTTTGCTAAACAGATTTTAGAAACTGGACATAATTATAACCGTAAGAAATATAATAAAATATTACAATACAATAATAATGATTATAAAACCAGTATTTTAGAAAGATTTCATACATATTTGAATAAAAATAAATTGATAAACGAACAAGTTAGATTCGATAATGATATCCTTTATAAAAAAATTATACAATAATTAATTATTAATAGGTTGTTAATATTTCATTTAATATTAACTCCACTCCATAACAGTCGCAAACATCTTACGAACATGACGTACAATTTAATTTTATTTCTTGACGACCGACTATTATGAACGTAACAATTTTAATTTAAATACAATTGTACATATGAATTAACATCTTTTGTGAAATTCCTGATGATGGAGTAACGGCTCCGAAAGTACTCGGATATATACTTTTAAAATGGAACCTTATTTTATATAATTGTATTAGTAACAACGTTGCCAAATGCTTAGTAAATTCAATTTTTTATATTATCTTGTTTATTTAGATTTTTCATGGTAGAAAATATAATATCCGAATTTACTTAAAAAACAATATTGTTGACAACTAACGGTTAAATTACCGCTTAATTTCATATCCTTTCTATCCTTTAAAGTTTTTATGTTAATTTGAAGACTTTTTTGAAAGCTTTTTATCAATATTTGTTTATTTTTTTTTAAAGTGAATATCATGTTTTATGCCATTGAAAATGTGTTAAATTCCTGTTTTAAGTAACATTTAGTTACTTAAAACTTGTTCATTTATGTTTTATATTATATTGGAGCTCAGTAATCTTTTCTTTATATAAAAAGACTCCTTTTATCGTTTGTATTACTGACGTTTTATATTTTAGAAAATATTTTTCTGGCATTTTTCTTAAGTGCTCTATTTTACTTGAAATTTTTTGTTCGCCATTCTCGCAGTATTTAATAAATGGTTTCCTGGTACTTTACTCTCATTATATTTGTTTTCTTTGCTAATGTTTGTATCCCATTGGTAATACACATTTCGCTATTATCTTACTTGTGTATATTTTTCTTATTATTCTTTAAGAATTGTTTTTATATTCATTATAATTCTTGTTCTTTTTCCATTTTAAATAGTGGTTATTATATTAATGTTAAAATAAAAAAACATAAAAAAAATTTGTGTTTTAAAATATCTTATTAAACTATATACAATATTTCTTCCACTCTTCCTTAGTTGTTATACGCAATGTCCACGAAGAAACTTTCAGGACATGTTTTCTGGTGAAAATAATGAAAAAAGTTCATATAAACTTAGTTCTGGAAACGCTTTGTTTTCGAGTTACGGCTAGCGAAAGATTTCGCCCGGATTTCACCTCTTCTAATAAAAAGAAGACTACTGTAATTTTTGGGACCCAAATTAAGGTGTAAAGTAGGTAGTTTCTTATGTAATTTGAGCTGGGAAATTGAAAATTAAAATAATTACAATCTGGCTTAAACTTTATTGAAGGCACAGAAATCAGGGCGTAATCTTTTGCCACTCGGTAACGAAGCGTTTCAAAGGTGTGTTTGTATGTCGGCATTCGTATCCGTGGCATCCTGACGAAGGCGGACTGGAATATGTCAAAAGCCAAGGTTTTGAAGATGACCTCCGGTAAAGCCCATAAGGGCTATGAACGGAGGGGTTGGCGGAGGGTTTCTTCCCCAACGGGGGCCAGAATAAACTTTATTCTTTATTTTAATCAGTAGAACATGTCCTGAAAGTTTATTACATTCTTCGTGAATCACTCTCTATGAAATGATTCCGACGTTGTAAGCAGAGTGATGAGTGTACGGAAAAATTATAATATTTTTGTTTTCATTTTGATTTTTCTAATATTTTTATTTTACTTATGTTTAGTAAAATATAAAATTTCACTCAAATTGCGTTTACACGACTGCCTAAAAAGGAGAGTAATGTATTTAGGGTGTATATATATACGTTTGTTAGATACGTTTGTCAGTAGTAGATCAACTACTGAACCGATTTAGATGTATGACCCCGTGTTGGAGCCTTTACGTTACCGAGAGTATCGTAGCCTATATAAATGTGTTATATATATTTTTATATAAATTTAAAAAAAATGGAAAATATATTAGATGAATGAGTCGTTTTTGATTAACTCGCATCTCAAAGCTTCATTTTGAACGATTCGGAAAGTTCGTATCTCTTAATGTATTTAGGATGTATGTTTGTTCCACCGTAGCAGCTTAACGGCTGAACCGATTGTCACAGAACACTCTTTAATTGTCCTATATTAGTAATTATCCAATATTAAACAGCAATGTTTCAGCAGTGTTTTTTTTTGTAGTCGTGTTTTGACATGTAACGTCTTTATAATCACACCGAACGTACGGGTACCAGAACAGAAATTTGTAGCGTAACGAAAAGGTCTATATCGTTCTGCCTTAATAACTCCCTAAGAATTAGTCTCAAAGACGTAAATGCGGTGTCATTTTATAACTTACATTGTCAGCTCACTGGCGAGCGGATTAGCGGGAAGAAAGCACAGCGCAGATCGGTCAAAATTGGCGCTCTCGCTCATTTCCATTCAGTGTAGCACATGACTTACACGTGATAGCGCGGTGATTCGTATGTTTGTATTTAGAGTTTGTCGAAATAAATCGATTTAAGTAATAATAAGTGTATTTTGAACAACATTTACGTGTAAAAATTTAAAGTAAACACGTAAAAGTGTATAAAAATTCAATATGTCAGCTTCAGCTCGCTCAAAAGCCAGTCGGAAATGTAAATTACGCATATCGTTGAAAAAGGGGAGGTTATGGGCCACGCACAGGTACCCCAATGTTCGGTGCCGAGCGAGCGAGACACCGCAAACGAGACGTCGCAAAGCTGGCACGGCGCACTCAGTGAACAACGCCGAAGGCGGAAGCATCTCTACCGCTGGTTATCATTCCTTATGTCTTTTACTTTTCATAGCACAGATCAGTGTTGAACAAAACTGTCGTCGAATATTAGTCGAAATAAATATCTTGTATCATTTAGTGTCTGTTTTATGTTAAAATTAAATTTAGTATGCAGTCAATGTCTCGTTTTTATTTCAATCCAAAACACTAAAAGTGACTCGCTGACGTATATATCGACCAGTTTATCTATAGAGTGGGCCAAATGAAGGAACTAAAATTTTCCATTGGAGACTTTCAATTTTGTTAAAAATATGCGATGGGTGCTCTCCTATTTAACTGTACAGATAAACTGTTCGGACTGTAGCTCGGAGGAAATTCATCCAAGGTCTGTAACGTTGTACGTTAAACCATCGTCGTCCGCCCCGACACAGCCTCACCCGATATTTTCTTTAATATTTATGTCTTCTTTGTATAGTTTATATAATTTTAGAGTAATGGGTAAAACAAGCCTAATGTGTCTAAATAAGCTGATACCGAGTTCGAATCCCGGTCAGGCATGGCATTTTCGCTCACGCTATAAATCATTCAGCTCATCCTCTGAAGCAGTACCTAACGGTTGTCTCGGAGGTTAAAGAAAAAATTTTGATAAATATATGTGCTTTTCCATTAAGTTATTTTAATTTATGTGTATTAACAAATAGTATATTATATATCTTTAAAAATAATTTTCACGTAGAAACAGTTTTTTCTGAAAAATTAAATTTTTTTCTAGAAGTTGTTGTTCTATCACTGCTTTAATTACATTTATAAGCTTTAATATTATTTTCTTGATATAAAAAAAAAGTTATTATAAAAGTTTTTAATCATTATTTTAGTAGATATAATGATAAAAGGTAAAATTAAATTCGTACAAAATAATCTAATAAAGTACTCACAGAAGCTGAGAACTCTTTAGAAGGATTAACTCTTTAAAAGGATAAAGTCACCCTGATAATTTAAACGAAAATCAAATTACACTAACCTAAATAAAAAGGGAGTTACCTAAGACTGATTAAGTTAATTGAAACTGTAAAATTAGTCCTTAGCATAAGAATTAGGCTAGATCTTAAAACCCTCCTTCAAAAAAATAACTACATGCAAATTAGAAATAGTATCAAATTAAATTGATATGTAGAAGAAATATGATCGTAATAAAAAACTAAGAAATCGGTAAAAATTAATGACATAGAAGTAACAAGATATAACTTGAAATCTACGTGAAATAATATTTCATGAGAAGTCCCTGATGTCATTACAAATATATAAAAATCTGATTTGGACACCACGCGACTTCCTAGTACGCCTATTCAATTATATATACACATTTTTTTTTAAATGAAAAGTACATAAAATTATAATCAATAATTTCTGATATTTTTTTTTATTGTATTATTATTTATCGTAAAACTTCTTTTACAATCAGAGGTTAATAATTGTTAATAAATTAATATATTTACATTAAAAAAAGTTAAAAAAAAGAGATGAAGTCGGATTCGAACCGATGTGCCTTCCTCTTGTAAGATCGAAATATTTCATTAATTAAAATTTTATTTGGCTATAACTCTGGAACCGAGGAAAATAATTACCACTTATGATATGTCATTGAAAAGCTCTCTATAAGGGCTTATTACTGCAGTTAAAAAAAGTCCAATTTTGGACTTTTTTAGATACTTTTGGTCCAGTCGATTGCAATCAAAAGGGGAGATGTATAACTACAAGATACAGCAGTCCTAAATCTAAAATTTCTGCATCCTACGGCTAATCGTTTTTGTGTTATGCGAGATACATACGTACGTACAGACGTCACGCCGAAACTAGTCAAAATGCATTCAGGAATGGTCAAAATGGATATTACCATTGAAATCTGAAAATCGAAATTTTTTGCCATCACAATACTTCCTTTACCCAACGAAGTAAAAAACGAGTACTTTAATCGACATACGTTTACAGATTTATTTTATTTGAATATTTAATTATTCATCTTTATTCAGTTCTTTTATCATCTCAAATTGACATTTCTATTTTAAATGGGTATTTTAATTAATTTTCTAGATTTTTACAATGGATCATATATGTATTTTGTTTTATATAATTTTATGTTTAGTGCTTTAGGAACACTAAAAAGAACCCAGAATATAAATGTATCCATAAAATTGGGAAATAAATTGAACTGCTTTTTATAATTTCCATTTTGGTTATTTATTTACATTTTTTTTTTAATTTCCCGTCTTGATAGCGCTATAGCAGACTTATAACTCTAGAAGAGAAAGTATTGTAATCGATCAAATTTCACCATATGTGGTTTTCACCGGTTCTTGACGTTTTGACTCCTAAGGAACCCACAAAAACCAAAAAATCGGATGGAAATTTTTTTGATTTTAATGTTCGTATGTACGTGTGTTCGGTATTGGCTTCTATATCACCTTATATCTCTAGAACTACTGAACCGATTTTGACCAAACTTGGTCAGCTTACTGCTATATATGAGGCATTGATGACATTAAATTCAACTTAAAAATAAAGGAGGTGATGCTGTACAGCAAGGTCATCCTCAGTATCTCGAGATTTCGCTTAATTAAGGTCATATTTTTGTTAGGTACATTTATTAATTAAAAAATACCAACATTTTCAAAAATGTTTTTTGCAAAATCACACCCCACCTCAAAAAATTCTCTAAAGTACTGCTTTGTTGTGACGTCACAGGTGAGTGGTAGAAATGAATTTTTTTTTTGTCTCAGTCATTTGACTGGTTTGATGCAGCTCTCCAAGATCCCCTATCTAGTGCTAGTCGTTTCATTTCAGTATACCCTCTACATCCTACATCCCTAACAATTTGTTTTACATATTCCAAACGTGGCCTGCCTACACAATTTTTTCCTTCTACCTGTCTTTCCAATATTAAAGCGACTATTCCAGGATGCCTTAGTATGTGGCCATAAGTCTGTCTCTTCTTTTAACTATATTTTTCCAAATGCTTCTTACTTCATCTATTTGCCGCAATTCCTCTTCATTTGTCACTTTATCCACCCATCTGATTTTTAACATTCTCCTATAGCACCGCATTTCAAAAGCTTCTAATCTTTTCTTCTCAGATACTCCCAATTGTCCAAGTTTCACTTCCATATAAAGCGACACTCCAAACATATACCTTCAAAAATCTTTTCCTGACATTTAAATTAATTTTTGATGTAAACAAATTATATTTCTTACTGAAGGCTCGTTTCGCTTGTGCTATTCGGCATTTTATATCGCTCCTGCTTCGTCCATCTTTAGTAATTCTACTTCCCAAATAACAAAATTCTTCTACCTCCATAATCTTTTCTCCTCCTATTTTCACATTCAGTGGTCCATCTTTGTTATTTCTACTAAATTTCATTACTTTTGTTTTGTTCTTGTTTATTTTCATGCGATAGTTCTTGCGTAGGACTTCATCTATGCCGTTCAGAAATGAATAATATTTAAAATGTAAAAACGTAACTCGGTTTGACTGGGTCTCAAACTCGATCGCCTGGTCGAATCGATACTTGGTGCATTAAGCGTCACTGCTATACCAGTCTACTGACCTTACAAGCGTAATTTTCGTTGTAAGTTGTGAAATTACACTAGTTTAGTTACTGCCGACGGTCATCGCTAGCACGCCACAACCACGTGAATTAAATACAGTATACACGCGCACTTCAGTTATAATCATTGAATTAAATAAAAGAAAAAATATTATATTTAATGAAAGTGATAAATATTTTAATTAAGTTGTATATAAATCGTACAAACCACAGTTTTAGAAGTACAAGCCCTACAACTGTATTGGCAGATTTTTCATAGATTATGATTGAATTTTAATTTTATTAATTTTTAATTTTTATTTTTTTTGTTACAGGTATTGTTCTCTCCATATTTGATTGTTCATAGTGAATCAAAAGTAGATCGTTTTATCAATAAATAAAATGTTCTCCATTAAAGGTTTGTTTTTAATTTAATATTTTGAAAAATTTCCAGTTATATTTATTTCTTTAATCTATATTTTTTTGCTTGAGTATATGTCAAATAAGCTTGAAACTTATGCTTGGATTATGGAAATGGAATTTTTTAGCTATGAAAATGCCAAGTCTGACCGGGATTCGAACCCGAGACTTCCGGATGAAAGGCCGAGACGCTACCACTCCGCCACGGAGATCGACGGATTTTAATCTAAAGTGTAAAATTTACGATTAAAAGTGAGACACTATATGAGATAAGTAACCTCGGTTGCTTTAACAAATTTCTATCCTGTGAAGGAAGTTCTGCATCATGTTTTTTTCATAACTGGAGCGTTACTATGAGAACAATACCTTGAATAATCTTATTAAGCTCTTGAAATATTTGTGGATTATTGACGTAGAATTGTTTCTTATCTTATTCCATATCAAAAAAATCAAGCTCTAGACGGTTCTGGGAATTTTTCATCCTACCCTGCTAAACGGAATTTGTCTTGTGTGAGTCCCCCTTAGCTTAGCATCGGAATGTACCGATCACTAACGGAAAATCCCGATTCGTTAGTATATGTCGCGTTATGGTCAGGTGTATACTTGTTACATTATTATATATCTACCGATATATTTATCGAATTTTTGGGAAAATTTAGTACTTTTTTACCGGATCCGAATTGTTGGATGAAAATCGCAAATATATCGAAAACCGTCGGTCCTAGCGTTCTGAAAATTTTTTTCAACCTCCTTCACGGTAACCTCATCCGCTCCCAGTGGTACCCGTCGGATGATAATATTTTCAAGTACCCCTGGAGGGCCCACTCGATAATATTTTAAAATGCCCACGAGGCGCCATTCAGAAATTGGGGAAGGGGTGCGATGGGGTGCCATCGTAATATGTCGGCAATCGCTACTTCGATTTTCACGATTCAAATGGCGTATGTATTATCAGGTCAAGCGGTAACTGTTTAATGCATCGGGTATACTGTAAATCGATCGGATCTTGGTTATCCGAAAATTAAATCGTTTAACTATGTTTTGATTGCACTCACCCACTGTAAAACATACCGACCCGATCTTTCGCTCAATACGCTCAAACCTGCTCACTAGGGTGGCTGTAAAGTATAAACTTATAAAGACTATAAAGTAGAAAATAAAAAAATGTATAAAGACTTTTTTAAAAACCACTCTTATATTAAACGCATTAAAAAGTAGAAAATAAAAAAAAAATATGTAAAAAAAATTTAAAACACTACTATTAAATTAAACGCACTAAAAGGTAAAAAATAATTTTAGAATAGTAAAATAGTTTTAGGAGTGTGTTGCTGCAGCACCACACTCTTTAAGCCAATCATCACGCATATGAAAAAATTGGCAAAAACAGCAAATTTTTAATTTGAACCTATTATTTTTACATAATGTTACATATCACAATCAAAGCTTGTGGTCAAATCTATTCTGAGATACCGTGGTAATACTATTTTTTACCTTTTAGTGCGTTTAATGTAAAAGTGGTGTTTTAAAAGGTTTTCTTTACATATTTTTTTACTTATTTATGTGATCGTTTGTCTTCATAAAATAATGAATTATAACCAAAAAGTAGGCACCTTCCGATCAGTAGCGGAAAGTCTCGATTCGTTAGTATCAATTTCTAGAGTTAAATTTTTAATTTAACTTTCGTTATATCAATTTTCATCATTTAATAAAACATATTTTTACACAATTTGGAGAATTAGAATCCTATTCCGAGACGCCGCTCGCCAGGGCAACCCTCCCGACGGCCTAGCTGCGGAGGCATGCCCTAGGTACCACCTGCAGCTAGTGCAATAATGAAATCATTGGATGGCTTATAATGTTATCCTGCTGGAAATAAACATTGGCCAAATTCATTTCTTTCAAATAGGCTTCTAGAAGTCAGTTACCATCGTGATGTATCATTCCGCCAAGACTGTAACTCAGTACCTTTATCATTCTTGATAAAATACGGTCCAATCTTACCGCCGGGCCAACCGGTAAGTTGGAAATAAGCCTCAACATTAAGGATAAGTTGCTTAAAAAAAAAAATCTGAATTTATTGGATTTCCAATATTCGATCGACGAATGCATGACGTTATGCATGGTTTCATGGCTGTAATTATTGATTCAGTTACAGTTTTTAAGTTATGTATTCCTTGATCTTTATGCAAAATGCGAGGTAGATGGATAATTGTTGTGAACGTCTAGGAATTGACAAATCTGGATTTTCAGCGATACTTTCAGGAACAGCAGTAATATTTTCAGTTGAACTAGTATTACTCTGGAAAATTGTTCCTTCATATTAGTAACTCGGTCAGCTACGTAACATTTATAAACTAGTTTTATAATTTTAGTACGTGCTGGTGCTTCATTATGACACTACAAACTTAACGAACCGTCTCTATGAACTTTATACCTTATTGTAGTAAATTTTTACAATTTCTTTGGACTTTTGTTAGAGTATGTAATCCCACTTTCTTTACCAGTGGCGGCTCGTAGCTAGAATTAATGGGGATGCTGCTGCAGAATAATTTTTTCTGGACCTTTTCAAGACTACGGTTAAAGTTTTCTGTAAAATAAAAGAACCAAAAAAAAGGAATCATGTAGAATAGCTGGATGCACGATAATAATCTAGTTCTACACTTAATAAAATTCAAGAATATGGTACGAATAAATATAATTCAGTGTCAATAACGATAATATTTTTTAGTATTATTAGATAATAACTTAATAAAATGTCTGCTTAAAAACACTATATTCCAGTGGTTCTTAATTTAAATTTCTATGTATACAGAAACAAATACATAATTAGTTTTTACTAATTACCTTCTCTTTCGCCCATCCAGCGAATTTTTGGATAGATCTAGCAATCAGAGAGCCCTTGTTTTCCGTATCTTCTGATCACTATTAAAAAAACAACTAAACCGCTTTCATATTTCTTCCACCGACTAAACTAGAAGAAGGAACGAACAAGGAACGTTCCATTCACACGCGGAGTAAAAAAAAAACACTACTTTCCACCAGTATGCCGGGGCCGGCACTGCGGGAGCGACAGTCTTCTCTCTGCCTCACAGCTCTCTACGTGCTCATGCGCACAACAGCTATACACCACGCCGCTGGAATTGTGAAGCGCACGGTTACAAAGATTTTTGTATCCTTTTCATAAACTGGGGGATGGCTACTGACATTAAGCTTAAGGATTATATATTGTACAAGTATAAAGAAAGAATTAAAGAAAAAAGACTCGTTATATTAAATGTTATCGATATATAAAGTGGAAATAGGAGGTGCTGGCAGTTCCACAGTGCCACTACTGTTCTTTTCTATTGTTTAAAGTAAATTATATAAATAACATCTGCACGAAAAAATCTATTGAAAATAATAATAATAGTGTGGAATTAAAAATTATACTTTATGAATAACACGGTGTACACAACGTATTAAAAAAGTTTCTTAATCACCCTTAATTTTTTAACGATATGAATAAAAGATCTTAATTTTTATGAACTTTACTAGACCGCAATTATTTAATTACCCAGTTTCCAACTTTTCTAGTTTTTCGAAGCTCCCACTTGTAATGGAAGGAGTTTGATTAAGAAAGTTAAATGTAAAAATATAGCAGTATAAATGTTTTCTAAGCTTTAGGCTTTAAACTTTCAAAGCATATTTAATGACAGAAATTGACAGATAATCGGATCTTGATAAAATCAAAGATTAAAGTTATTTGTCAAAGTTTGAAATATCGTTATTTACCATTTTTTAAAAAATTCCCATTGTCTGTGATAGGTCGAGAACATCCCGAACCCCCTGATATTTTTGAATTTTGATATTTTTATTGGGAATGACGTAAATAATTTAAAAAATCGTAAAGAAATTAAATTTTTAAGATGGTGTAGGTAGCAAGGTTATTTGTTTTGCAACATTTTTCAGTTTTTTTTTTTTTTTTGGATTAGATAAGTTGAACATTAATTACACATTGGCCAGACAAGTGAAAGATAATAACTACTTTAGAAGGTAATTAGTAAAAACTAATTATGTATTTGTTTCTGTATACATAGAAATTTAAATTAAGCACCACTGGACTATAGTGTTTTTAAGCGGACATTTTATTAACTTATTATCTAATAATACTAAAATAGTACTTTAGGAAAGTACTACTGTAGTATAGTACTTTTATCCTTTTTAGGATAAAAACTACTTTAGTTTTTAAGGAAAGAATATCTGCTGGATGTCTCGTTTTTTACTATACGGCATACAGGTTCCGAATTCTGGTATGGTTGAACTAAGAAAAATCTTGTTAATGCCATGAATATTAATTTAATTTTTTTTTTTCATGAAAATTGACTCATTTAGGATTATAATAAATGGAGTTCATTTTCTTCTAAATACACACACACACACACACATATATATATATATATATATATATATATATATATATTTATTTATTTATAATAATAATAATAATAACAATTTTCTTTTTACTCGAAATGTTTGTAACATAGATTGGATAAGTTCAAGGAACGTTTAAATACGTATGCCGTATTACAATAATGGTGGCAATTGTATGAGAAATTACAGTTGACAATAGATAAAATATATTGCATAATATTTTCATATCAGGCTGTATTTAATCGTTTCTATTGTATACAAATATCATAAGTTTACATTCACAGTATATTTATGCAGTTGGCATGTGTTTAAAATAAATGTGTTTTTCTTCCTCATTATCTGGCATCGGTGTGACATATACATTTACTTCCTTCGTTTTACATAATAATGTATTCTTTATGGATAATCTTTGGAATAAATAATTATTTTTAATAAGTAAATAATTATTTTTTTAATTTTATTATTTGCTTTTTATAATACACTATTAGGAAAAATCGTACCGCCATGTTTACAGGATTTTGTACTGCCTTTTTAAACAGGTCATTGATATGACTTATGATGATTCTTTTCAGAAGTAAAAGTAAAAATGTAGTGTTTAATTTCATGGAAAATCGATTACATCTTACGTTCAATTTATCTGTATGATTTAGGTAAGTTTAAATCCTAATAAGTTATTTTATGTACGTAAAAAAAAATCTGATGTCGACACCACATTATGATTTCCTTGTATGCCCATTAAATTACATATACACATTTTTAAAATTACATAATTTTATTTCACGAATAACTTCTGATTTTTTTCGTATATATATATTTTTTATTGTTATTATTTTATTTATATATTTGTTTTTATTTTTTATTGTCATTGAATTATTATTTATTGTAATTTTTATTACTATCAGAGGTTAATAATTATTAATAAATCAATATATTTAATAAAAAAAAAGTTAAAAAAAGAAAGGAAATCAAGTCAGATTTGAATCGATATGCCTTCACCTTGTAAGATCCAAATATTTCATTAATTCAAATTTTATTTAGCTAATAGCAGACCCGGGAATGCTTCGCTATTGCTATATATATAAATATATATATATAGAGAGAGAGAGAGAGGGAGAGAGCGAGTGGGGGAGAGAGAGAGAGAGAGAGAGAGAGAGAGAGAGTATAAATGAACACAATTGAAAATTTGATAAAAAAATTAAAAAACTGAACTTTACAAATTTTACCTTTCACTTATTCTCCTTCCCCTTTTCCCTTTCCAACTTCTCCCTTTCACCCTTCTCCCTCACTCCTCTACCAGTTTCCTTTTTACCCTTTCCCGTTTTCCCCTTTTCTCTTTTGCCCTCGCGTAAATAGATCCATTAGTTTTTTGCTCTTTAGCGGACACACATACGAACATGCCTTTTATATATATATATATATATATATATATATATATATATATATATACGATATATATAAAAGGCATGTCGACACCGGCCCCACCTTGCGGGTATAGTTTTTGCAAAAATGTTTCTTTTCACGTACCTAATATTCATATTCTGAATATGAACTAAATCGGTCCATAAATATAATTTTTCTAAATATCTTAACCCCAGCGCCATCTAGCGGGTTCATTTTTTGCAGAGATAATTCTTTCCACGTAACATGTATTCTGAATATGAGGCAAATCGGACCATAATTACAATTTTTTGAAATATCTCGACGCCAGCGCCACCTAGCGGGTTCAAACTAATTTAGAAACCTTCCCTGGCATGCGTCCAACCATTCCCCAAAGTTTCATCGCTACCGGATGAACGGTTTAGGAAGGCATTAGACAGAAAACATTCATTTTTATATAGATAACTCTGAAACCAATGAAAATAAGTAGTACTTATGATATATCGTTGGAAGGCTCTCACTGAGGGCTTATTACCTGCAGGTAATGCAATAAGCCCTCCAAAAAAATAATAATAATCCAAAGTTTTTGGATTTTGGAAACTTTTGGTCCAGTCGATTGCAATCAAAAGGGAAGCTGCACAACTAGATGTACAATAGTGCTAAATCCAAAATTTCAACATCCTACAGCTAATCGTTTTTTTTGTTATGTGAGATACATAAGTACGGACGTCCACGTTGAAACTAGTCAAAATGCGTTTAGGGATGGTCAAAATGGATATTTCCGTTGAAATCTGAGAACTGAAATTGTTCGCTATTGCAATAACTTCCTTTACTTCGTACAAGTAAAAAAAAAAAAATGTAATTTTGAATCCAGAAACAACAAAAAATATGAAAAAGTTTTTTGCTTCTACATTTTTACGGGTTCTTGAATAAATTCAATCACCATAAGAAAGTATCTTAGCGACCTAAGGAGTATTAAATTATATGAAAAACTTACCCGTTGAGTACAGTTTTTAGATAAAGGACCCATAATATCCATTCTCCCTGGCTCTAATGGAAACTAAAAGAAAATAATTCCTCTGAAAATTGAACAACTAATAAAAATTTGCCTTAAATTTCTTTTCTGGAGGAGGAAGGTAGTGAATTTTGAAGAAATTTTATGGTAATATTATGATAAAAATTTTAAATAAACTAAAAAGATTTTTAAAAAGTAAAAAAAAATTGATATTTTTAACTTTTATCGGCACCCCCACCCTTTATATTGCCCTCAAAGTATTTTTTTAATTTTTTTGGTCTCTTACACTAGTACTATATTTAGGAAGACAAAAACAATTCGGTTAAAAAATAAGCAATTAATAAAAAAATAACTTTTTAAACTCTTTGGGGACACGTAAGAATTTTGAGGTAAATTAAAACAAAAAAATGGTAGGCTAAGCGTGTACACTAGCTTAATATAAAGTGCCGGGTTATGTTTGCAAAATTTTAAGAAAAATTAACCCCAAAACACCAGTTACCTCACCTCTAGAGATATTAAACCCAAACTTTTATTTATAAATCTCCTCATTTACACGAGTTTATATGCCAAATTTCATCAAAATCTGTTCATTCATCCAAAAGCTATTTGGATGAATGTTATTTTCTTCTTTGCCGCATACCTCTAGCTAGACTTTTTTTTTTGACTTCAGTCATTTGACTGGTTTGATGCAGCTCTCCAAGATTCCCTATCTAATGCTAGTCGTTTCATTTCAGTATATCCTCTACATCCTACATCCCTAACAATTTGTTTTACATATTCCAAACGTGGCTTGCCTACACAATTTTTTCCTTCTACCTGTCCCTCTAATATTAAAGCGACAATTCAAGGATGCTTTAATATGTGGCCTATATGTCTGTCTCTTCTTTTAACTATATTTTACCAAAAGCTTCTTTCTTCATCGATTTGCCGCAAAACCTCTTTATTTGTCACTTTATCCACCCACCTGATTTTTAACATCAGGCGATCCGATCGTCCAAATTTCACTTCCATATAAAGCGACGCTCCAAACATATACTTTCAAAAATCTTTTCCTGACATTTAAATTAATTTTTGATGTAAAAAAATTATATTTCTGACTGAAAGCTCGTTTCACCTGTGCTATTCGGCATTTTATATCGCTCCTGCTTCGTCCATCTTTAGTAATTCTACTTCTCAAATAACAAAATTCTTCTACTTCCGTAATCTTTTTTCTTCCTGTTTTCACATTCAGTGGTCTATCTTTGTTATTTCTACTACATATCATTACTTTCGTTTTGTTGTTTATTTTCATACGGTATTTCTTGCGTAGGACTTTATCCACGCCGCTCATTGTTTCTTCTAAATCCTTTTTTCTCTCGGCTAGAATTACTGTATTATCAGAAAATCGTAGCATCTTTATCTTTTCACCTTGTACTGCTACTCCGGATCTAAATTGTTCTTTAACGTCATTAACTGCTAGTTCTATGTAAAGATTCAAAAGTAACGGGGATAGGAAACATCCTTGTCGGACTCCCTTTCTTATTACGGCTTCTTTCTTATATTCCTCAATTATTACTGTTGCTGTTTGGTTCCTGTAAATGTTAGTAATCGTTCTTCTATCTCTGTATTTGAACCCTAACGTTTTTTAAAATGCTGAACATTTTATAGACCTATGAACCAGAAAAGTAAAAAATCATGACCGCATGAATTGTCTCTAGAGAATAGGGAACCAGTCATCAAAAATCTTGCAACGGTATCAGGAAAATAAATAATTTTAATGTTATAATTATTTCGTTTAAGATATTTGTATGGGTCTCCAGAAATCATGGGGAGGTGAGCTCTTAGTTGTTGACTGGGCATGGAGGGTTTGGGGCTTACTTCCACCGCTTTGGCAGAAGGCCCAAACCGGTTTGCCAATACTGTCAAGAAATAGATACCGTGGAACTCAGGGTTCCACCGTATCTCAGGGTTGTGTCACCGGTGGGTCGAACTGAGGCACACATTGGCCATTCAAGGACTGACGCCGAATGGAACATCGTGAATGGAAGGCTGTAGTAACCTTAGTTACGAATATTAAAAAGACTAAGGAACGAGACGCTGTTGGGTGAAACGGGGCAACCTGGTGGTAGAGCCTTACAGGGGCAGCTGTGCTTATGCGAGGGAGGTTCGCTAAGGTGGACCACTCTTGATGACTGACCGAGGAACCTCTCGAGTTCTGAGTTCGTAATAAAAAAAAGACCAAGACCCGGCTGGATCCCTCCCTAGGGAAGGGGTACGGTTAGAGGCAGGCATATAAAAGAACCATACCTGCCGTGCCGGAATTATAGCCGGTGGGCGGGAAGGCCCTCTTAGAGTATAAGGACACTCTTCCAGACCGAGTATACTTAAATGGATAACCTGTCTGGGGGTGAAGTGGGAGGAAAATATATATATATAAAAGCCCCAGTCACGGCCTACTGGGTGAACGACCCCTGCGGGGAACGGCATAGTCGGGTCCCGCGGGGTCTCAGTAGGTTAGAGGTAAAGACAACCTCTGAGGGTGTGCAATGCATTAGCTGGTCCACTCTCCTAGGTATGAAAAAATACCATAACTGACGGGGATTCGAACGCGGGACATCCCGAATTAATGGCCGAGGCGTTACCACTCCGCCACGGATATCGGCTTACGTTATTTACTTAAATTTTTTAGAAAATACCTATTAATGTAATCAACTGCTACACTTTGTAGGAGATAAAATAAAATAAAATAAATAAAAGTGCTCGTGATTTATTCCCTTCATGAAATATTTCCGCATAACAAATATAATTCCAAATTAGACCAGATCGTAGATTGAACAAAAAAAAAACAATAAATAAAAACATTTCTTTGATGGATAATTTGAAATTATTTAATAAACACGAACCCTATATGGATACCCCTATATGGATCTATCGGTAATTGGGATTTTTTTAAATTTTTAAATATTTTGATTCTCTTTTCTAATTTTTTGTTGGTTATAATAACTGGCGTCCGCATGGTAAAGTGATTAGTGTTCTAATTAATGATTTATTTAATGGTGAGTTTGATTAATTTTCATTCTTATATAATTAAAACAATAGTCACTTTAACTGAAAGAATACGTGTTAATAATTATTGAATATAAAATGTATACTCAAAGACATGTTCATATTTTTTTTATCTATTTTTGACAGAGAAAAATTTATTTTAATTTTATAGTATATTCATAAAAAAAACAAAAAAAAACACTTGTATAATTTAAATAAATATTCAATCATTTAATGTTGAATTTAAATTTATGCCTAATTATTATATGTAATAAGTTGTTTTTTCTTATATTGTCTATAAAGTAATTAAAGACTTTTACGTGACAAATTTGATTTTAAAATAAAATATGAAAAATAATTAAATTTTCATCATTTTCAAAATAAATTAAATGTTGCTCACTTTTTTATTTTGTAATATGATTAAACAATTAATTAATGTAATTGTTAATTAAGGATTTCTTTTTATAAAATAAAATTAATACTCACCCACCGGGTTGGTTTAGTGGTAAACTTGTAAAACAGCTGATTTCGAAATCTAGATTTCTGAGGTTCAAATCCTAATAAAGCTTTTATTCATATTTGAATACTAGATCGTGGATACCGCGTTGTTCTTTGGTGGCTGGTTCTTAATTAATCATATTAGGAATGGTTGACCTCTATCTTTTTATGTTTAGCCTCCAAAACCATGTAAGGTATTCCTCCTTCAGAGGATGAATGAGTATGATATGTATGAATGTAAATGAAGTATAGTCTTGTACAGTCTCAGGTCGATCGTTCCTGAGATGTGTGATTAATTGAAACCTAACTAACAAAGAACACTGGAATGGTCGATCTGAGGTTATTTAAGACACAATTACCGGTACAATTACATTACACTATTGGTAAAGTCACTAATGACTTTAATTTTTGATGCGACCATAAATAAAAAAAAGAAATAATGATTTTTATAACACAACATTTTTTTTGTATTCACAACATTATTTATTCATAATTTGATTCTGGATCGATTGAAATAGATATAATTTAGTTCATTATTTATTATCTTGAGATAATGGCTATTAGTTCATGGCTATTATCTTGAGATAGCTACTTTATACCGTGTCCGGCTTTATTTCATTTAATTTCCAGTTAAACTTTAGTAACTTACAGCTCTAATTTCCTTATAGGTCTTCTAAAACTTTCTCTTTTGTATTCCTCCCCTTATTCACATCTTCTGATCTACGGCAAACTTTTATTCAGCCCTTCTCTTCTCATAATACGTCAAAGCCGGAAAAAACTTTCCGTTTTTTGGTTGTTCTGATTGTTTCTTTCCTTATTTCTTCTTCATTCTACACTCTGTTTATTCACTTACCTTCTTCAAACGTTCTCTGTATCCATACATCAAATTCTTACAGCCTTCTTTTGTCCTTTTTTTAATAATTTCGTTTTACATGTATATACTGTAACAAGATTAGTTTAGCGGATCTGAGTAACGGATTCCTACCAATTAGGAAGAAAATAGTAGAAAATATAATAATGGGAGGAATCCAGAAAGAGACTAAAAGGAGCCCTTTTAATAAAGGTAACAGGTCTGTTTATCAATGGTCTTTGTAATACTGCCTACTGACACACTAAGCACATGTCGTTCCATGAGAAAAGTTATCGAACTAAGGCTTGGAATTTCATGGGAAAATGTAAGGGCACTCGATTATTCTCACGCTTCATGTTGGGTCCGCGACGACAGATAAAGAGGATAGAAGTATAAATAATCCAGGGAAGACCAGTTAAAAATCAGTTCCATGAGGAGGTTCTGCGAGATATCAGTCAGCGAGTGTATTCTGCGAGAAGGTCAGTGAAGGAGCGAATTTCGAGTGCAGGTTTGATGCAACTAAGATGACGCTACGAATGATTCCAGCACATGAAAACAAGAAATGGTTTGGTGAGTTATAAGTGAAAGAAATAATGTACTAAATTTCATTCATAAACTTTTAGGGTAGTTTTATCTGTGAACAGCAAAGGTATTTGCAGTAAAAGAACTTTATACTTGTCTTATCTATTGTACTATTGTTGTTAATACAAGACTATTGGTTAAAACTGTTGGTGACTATCGGTCATGTAACGTCATTTGTCAATGGGATTGAATTCTGGTTTTCATTTTTTATCTACCTGCGAATAAATTCTGACGATTACTTTAAATTCTGTTTATTACTATTATTGACATTGTTTTTTATTGACGTTTAATATTTTATTGTTTTTATTGTTTCCTGTTGCCAATATTGCCATTATTCTAAATATTACTGAGATTTTTTTTTTAAAAATGTTTACGGGCATCGACTACTAAGGTCATTAGTCACGTTCTTAGAAAGAAAGTCGTATCACCATCAGGATCGTCATATGTAAGGGTATAAAGGGCTCTTACATTTTATTTAAAAGCACAAACTACACAGAACATTAAAACACAAATAACAAAGACAAGCACAACACTTACGGGGTGTAAAGGGCCCCGATATTAAAATTTGAGAGGTTCTCAAAAAACCATGAAATTAAAAATAAAAGTTATCAATACCATTATCTTCTTCTACCTGTCTCGATTATTTGTTAATTTTAGCACCCTCGGGGCGACCAGAACCGCCGTTAAGCAGAATATCAGTCGCGCCAGGATGCCGTGGCAGTTGACTCTCCATATAAACAGGCTACAGGCATGCATTGCGCCCACCCATAGCCTCGCGCCCTCAATCCACCCTTGAGGGTCCCCCATGCCTCACTCACTCACTCACTGCTCTTGAATGCAGACAAGCCAGGGTGGCCTAGGCAAGAGGGCTACCTCCCGTCACTATACGTGCCACGCTTCGAGACTCCCATATATGGATGAAACTACCTCTTAGAGACTCTTTAACACAGCTTTAAAATTTCCATTTTTATAGACTTTTAAGAAGTCTACTGGCGTGCAAATATGCAACTATTTTTCTTTCATTTCCATGAGCTAAATCAGCAATAATATCATTTCTTAGACGGAACCTCTTTCTGAGGTCCTCATATATTGTACACTCTTCTATTAGATGCTAAATTGTAAGTGTTTTATTGCAAACACCGCACATTGGTCTCTCATCGCCGGTAAACAGATATGAATTTGTTAATCGCGTGTGACCGATCCTAAGTTTGGTCACAGCTACTTGTTCTCGGCGAGTCAACTTCACGTCGCTTTTCCATTTATATGGAGCAGTTTTTACTGAGTTTAATTTTGTATTTAAACTCCTCCATTCAGTATTCCACTTGTTTTTTTACTACGTTAGTTAGACAATTTTTAACATCTGCCACTCTTACAGGAAATGCATCCAAATCATCGCAGACTGTTGCCTTTCTGGCTGCTTCATCTGCGCTTTCATTACCTATAATACCAGAATGCCCTGGAGTCCATACAAATACGCATCGCTGTCCTCGTTGATTTAAAACGTATAAAATGGACAGGATGTTTGAAATTAGGACATCATTAATGTTTTTGTTCCGAATTGCAACAAGTGCACTTAGAGAATCGGAACAAATTAGCACTCTTTCTTCGCAATAATGTTCTGTGAAGCGAAGAGCTTGATGAATGGCAGTAAGTTCTGCCGTATACACACTTCTCCATTTACATATATGGAGCATCCAACACCATGTTCAGTTTTAGTCAGTATAAATTCTGATATGTTCTTCATAGTTACTGACGGTGGCTAAAAACTCCTGTTGGATGATCACTGCTGGCTTCTTTTTTATTTCTCCCTGAGAGAGATCCAACCTTGTATTTACCGCCGGCAAGAGCCATGGCGGTATTTCTCTCGTAGAAATTGTTAGTGTCTCTGGTATAGCAATGTCATATTTTCTTCTTAATTCGTGGTACCTAATTCCGGCTGATCTGGAATAGGTAGCACGACGTTCGTATAATGCAGTCATAGAATGATTCGTAAAAAGTTTGTGATTTATATGGGCAGGAAAAGCCCATACGTTTGCTGCATATCTTAGTAAAAGGATCTCTCGTCTATAATGTAGTGGCATTATTCCGGCTTCGGACATTAGACTAGTCGCCGGACTTGTGCGGAAAGCGCCTGTCGCATATCTTATTCCGCTATTATGAATAACGTCTAACTTTCTTAGATGCGACTGAGATGTTATTTTTATTGTCTATTATTATTATTATTCTGATTATTATGGTTGTGATTAGTATATATTTTTTTATTTATTTGTTTTATGATTGTCTTTTACTATTATTATTATTGTCATTATTATTGATTTGTCTTGTTTTACTTATGTTTTTAAACCAATGAATTGTAATTGTATAAATATTTTCAATTGTCAATATCTCAATATCCTGATCGAGCCGCGAACACGGGAAAATATTATTAATAAATCTTTATATAAATGTTTTATCAATAATTTTGCATAAGATAGTTTTTTTATTTAAAAAAAAAAATTCTTTGTTGTAAATAGAAATGTTAAAAGATTCTAACAAAATTATTCTATTCCCTTCACTGATAAAAAGTAACTGATAAAAAAAATGAAAAAGAAACGCTTTTTTTAGTATTTTTTTTCAGTGATAAGAAATAAAATATTTTTTGCAGCTTACTACAGTAACTGGTACATGACATCCTGTCTGTGGCATTTGTTGTCAGAATATCGAGTCGGTTGTTAAGAAAAGCCGTTCCACAAGACAGTAAAAAGAAAAAAAAAGTAAAACAAGAAAACTGAACGTTATATAGCAGTTTGTAAAATTTTCTTTTACCTTGTGATTTTTTTATCTAAACTTAATTAATTTGAGAAGGAAAAGTAGGTTAAATGTTAAATAATGATTTTCTGTAGTAATTGTAATTATTGAATGAATCATAAACAATTTTTTTTTTTTTTGCTTGATGAATTAATTAATCACAGAAATTTACCGAGAAGCTTGTACGTGGGAATATGTAAATCGGAATCTTATAACGTATGAATGCCTTACTACTGTGGATTCAAACACGGGACCCGCCGTTGAAAGGCCGAGACGTTACCACTCGGCCACGGAGTTCGGCGATTTAATTAAATTACTTTTATGGTACTAAATTTAACATATTTATGAAGTATATAGTCTCTTTATCTGATATTTTTTAATAAATCTTTCTTGCGGCTTCATAAAGGTACAAATATATTCAAAATAAAATTCTATATTATTGTAAAAGATTATGCTCATGATCAGTAATATTTATTTATTTATAAAAAAATATATTTTAGTTCAGTTCTGACTACAATTAAAATACTTTTTGTAAGTTTTAAAATTATTGTCTGCTACATTTCTACGGGTTTTCTCGTATTGAATTTGGAAAAAAAATTATAGTAAATTTTAATCGGTCTTTTTAGGTGTAATCATGAAGATTTAAAAAAATAAATAACTAAATTTATCTGTTCATGGAAGATGAAAAACAATAAAATAC
Organism: Lycorma delicatula; assembly: GCF_047948215.1. Taxonomy (NCBI): domain Eukaryota; kingdom Metazoa; phylum Arthropoda; class Insecta; order Hemiptera; family Fulgoridae; genus Lycorma; species Lycorma delicatula. Next base: position 18,452,074 of record NC_134457.1, read on the forward strand.
ATTTTAGCATTCATATATGTTTAAAAAAATTACAACTACTTAAATTAATTTGACATAAAGGTAAATTGAATATACCTAGAAATAAATTGTGTCATGTACACGCGCCAGACGGGTACGTATATTTATCTGGAGCAAAATAGTTTCAAACATATATATATATATATATATATATATGTCGGAGTATAAAGTACAGTGGAGTATCTTCCGACAAAACGATGAGAATATTCTTTAGAATATCTGTATTTTTAGTAGTTTTAAGAAATGTACTATTACTAGTAATATTTTGTAAAATAAGGTTTAAATTGTTTTATTGCGGTAAGCTGAGGCCTAGGTAGGCACATGGTTGTCAACGTAGTCGGGATCCCAGGACGATAGGGGTATCATAAAATTAATAAGGAAAAGGAAATATGCAGTAGGTATATTATTTGAGAATATGGAGAAAGGGTAGTCTTGCTTTGGAACCCAGATCGAACAGACGTCCTGGTGGTCGCGAATTCGTTATTTCCCTGAGCCTCGGTCTATCGCAAGTTGTTTTAATATTATTTGAATTCTAAATTGAATTAATCTTATATTGTAATTCGTGTGCTACTGAGTTATTGATAAGTGATAATTATTATTTGTAATTATTTCATTGTACGAGTTATCTACTCATTTTTATTAATTGAATTTTATTGTAATCTTATATATTCTCCACTTGTAATGGTGGGAATGAGTGAAGCACAAAACGTTGAATCCCTGACAAATCTCCTCGCCTCTCCGACATATATATATATATATATATATATATATATATATATATAGATCTGTTGATAAAACAGGTCGAAAGTACCGTACTATTAGAACTAAAAACTTTAGTATAAATCAAATTTCCGCATACCATCAATTTAAAAAGTGTAAATTCTAGTACTTTCAAAGCTGTTACTCCATCTTCAGGAATTTTCTAAAAGATGTTAATTTAAATTCAAATCAATAATCGTTTTTAAAATTAAACTTTTTTGTATATAATAGTCGGTCGTCAAGAATAAAATTAATTTTTACGTCAATAAGACAGTATCGTCACCTTTATAAGATGTTTGTGACTATTATCTAAGATAATAACCACATGACTTCCTTCTAAGGCTGTTAAATTACATTTACATATTTTGAAAAGTACATAAAATTTTATTTCACTAATAACTTCTGATTTTTTTATTTTTTATTTTTTTATTATTAAATTATTATATTGAATGGTATTTAAATTAAAAAAAAAAAATGAGATTAAATGATTCCAATCGAAGTGCCTTCCCCTTGTAAGATCGAAATATTTTATTAATTAAAATTTTATTTGGTTAAAATAATTACCACTTATGATATTTCGTTGAAAAGCTCTCAATGAGGGCTTATTACTGCAGTTAAAAAGTCCAATTTTGGGCTTTTTTGGTTCAGTCTATTTTATTCAAAAGGGGAGGTGCACAACTAGATATTACAACAGTCCTAAATCCATAATTTCAACATTCTACGGCTAATCGTTTTTGAGTTATGCGAGATGCGTACGTACGTACAGACGTCACGCCGAAACTAGTAAAAATGGATATTTCCGTTGAAATCTGAAAACCAAAATATTTCGCGATTACAATACTTCCTTGCCTTTGTACAAGGAAGTAAAAATTCAACCTAGTAACATAATAATAGAACCAACATCCTAGCAATATAATATATGGCTTATTGATAAGTCTTGCTTAATTGTTTATTAAAAAAATCTAGATTTTAGATTCATTGAAAAATAAATTTAAAAAGTGTATAAATTAAAAAATGTCTTGATTGTTTTAAATTAAATCTAAGTATATCGTTACTTATAATAACCAAAATAATTTAACTTAAATTTATTTTGCCTATGCGGCTTGTATAATGGTTAACTCGTCGCAAATCAGTCATTTAACAGCTGATTTTTGAAGTTAAAAGTTAGTTGGTTTTATATAGCCCACCGAGCTGGTCTAGTGGTTAACTCATCGTAAATCAAGTGATTTTGAAGTCGAGAGTTTTAAACTTCAAATCCTAGTAAAGGCAGTTACTTTTATACGGATTTGAATACTAGATCGTGGATTCTGATGTTCTTTGGTGGTTGCATTTCAATTAACCACATATCTCAGGAATGGTCGACCTGAGACTGTAGAAGACTATACTTCATTTACATTCATATATATCATCCTCTGAAGTAATACCTTACTGTGGTTCCGGAGGCTAAACAGGAAAAAGGAGATTTGTTTATATATGGATTTGAATGCTAGACAGGTATACCGATGTGGTTTGGTGATTGGGGTTCAATTAACCACACGTCTCAGGAATGGTCAGCCTGAGTCTGTACAAGAGTATATTTCATTTTACATGTCGTATATATTATCCTCAGCTCATTGTTCCGTATTGGCGGGGTACTAATTAAACAGATTGCAACGTATATATTAAGAAAAAAAAAACTTATTTCATCCATCCAATTTTACTGTAAGTTTACTATGTTCGTTGGAAAATGAACTTTCGCATCACATCACAATCCATATACACAGAATAATATATATTTCCATTATTTAATCTAATAACGGTTCAAATAATCTGATTAACGTTTTACTTTTTCAAAGTAAGATTTCTTATCGTTTTTATTGATTGTAATGTTTTTATTCTTTGTTAATTTCTGAACATATGTAATCTAAAAATGTTATGTTGTGGTCTACTACTTGTTTTCATAGCCGACTATCCTATCTGGGTTATATTCAAATAAGGATGGTCAGACGAAATTCTAAAAATCCGATATTCATATTTTTCTTAAAGTTCTGTTAACAGATTGCTTGTGGTTTTATGAAGAGGGGTCCCCCTCCAATCTGAGTAGCTATTGTTTAGGTCATTTTTTGTATTGTGCGTAGTTTACAAGAAAATCGCCTGGAGTGATTGAAATGAAACTGTATATATATATATATATATATATATATATATATATATATATATATATATATGTTACGTGTGGTGTGTGTGAGTGTATATATATATATATATACAGAGTGTTTCTAAAATGATGGGCTGGCTATGCCTTTTCGAATTCTATTTGTAAAACTAAAAAAAAATATCCTTAGGAAAAATAGTAATTTCAGCTTCGTTCTCCCCCTATCCGCCATTTTGTTATTTTTATATAAAAATTTATATTTCAAGTTCGGATAGACGAATCACATTAATATTTGGTAAGCGTCTTGGTAATAAAGCTTTAAAATTGGCAAAGAATCAGGACTGAAATACCTTCACAAATTAAAAAAAATGGCGGCCATGTTTATTTTTCAATCCGTTATATCTCCATAAATATTAATTTTATCAAAATTTATGTTTTGCTAAAATATTAAGCCTTTTAGTTTGAACAAAATGACATTTTATTTTTTAAAATCAGTTAACAAATAATCGAGTTATGGAAGAAAATTGATCTCCACTTTACGTTCAATTTGATTTTTTTATTTATTGTTAATTCTAGTATTGTAAATTAGTTTCAAATTAAGTAATAATTTTCCCACAATAATTAATTCCCACAATAATAATAATAATAATTATGACACAAAATTACAACATCAATTTTTCTCCTATAACTCGATTATTTGTTAACCGATTTTAAAGAATAAAATGTCATTTTGTTCAAAATAAAAGGCTTAATATTTTAGCTAATAATTTAAATTTTGATAAAACTAATATTTATGGAAATGTAACAGATTGACGAATAAAAATGGCTACCATTGTGTAATTTGAGAAGGTATTTAAGTCCTGATTTTTTGCTAATTTTATAACTTTATTATCAAGACGCTAACGAAATATTAATGCGATTCGTCAGTCTGAACTTGAGATAAACATTTTTATATAAAAACAAAGTGGCGGACAGATGGAGAACGAAGGAGAAATTGCCATTTTTCCTAAGGTTATTTTTTGTTTAGTTTTACAAATAGAATCCGAAAAAGTATAACCAGCCCACCATTTTAGAAACACTCTGTTTATTAGAAATATTAAATTAATTAAATGAATTGCAGTCGTCTGTCCTTATTTAATAAACTTTTACCAAGCATAATTTATTTCTTCATCCAAAAAATTACATTTTATCTTTCTACTGCAGTATTTAGTTATTATTTAGGGTATTTTTCAATTATATTTAAGACGTTATATATAAAGTACTTCTTTACAGAATGATTAAATAACTACATATTTTTCTTTTTAATGTGAAAATTGATGTATAGAGTAACTTACTATCATATAATATTCATTTACTATCATAATACTAAACAACGCTTTTAGGTGGATGGGTGTTCTTGACTAGTGGACTTTTTTGGGCTTCGATGAAAAAATCTCTTGAATTCGTTGCACATTTTCCTCTAAAGTTCGTGAATACTCTGGACTCTTCCCTTTACATAAACACCCCGATTCTTTGAATTGTTTATACCAGCGACGAATATTCTGGGCCGACGGTTGGTAGATACTAAAGCGCTGTCAAAAGGCAGTCTGGACCGTTATTACATATTCTGTCTCTAATTTTTAGAACACAAAACACTTTTTGTCGCATAGAAATCATGTTGTTACGATTGGAGAACGGAACGGAACGCAAGGTTGGCGGGAGTTTATTATTTCTCACTACAGATCGCAGAACCTGGATAAAGTCCCTTGCTGCTGTCTTTTTCTTCTATCGGCCGGGTTATTGGTTATGTGAGGCAATTTCTTTTCGGCCATGGTGCTTTTAGAGACAGACTACAGAAATTCGGCCTGGTAGATTCTGGGATGTGTCCTCAGTGTGGACAATTGGACAACACGTACCATGTTCTTTATGAATGCTCGAAATACGAGTTAATACGTACGGAGACCACCCGGCGGCTTGATTTTATCGGGTTGGCGTTGGATCTCCGTGTAAACTGGAGGAGCCAGGCTGAATGAGCAGTAGTGGAGAGTTTTATAGTGTACTTAGCAAAGGAAAGGATTGCTGAGATGATCTAGTATTCTCTTGGATTTCTCTTTTATTCTATTTTTGTTGATGCTCTGTTTTATAAATTATATTTTTGTTGTTTTATTTCAATTTTACTGTATTGTTATTATTCCGTGTAATATTTTTATGTTTCGTGTTGTGTGTTGAACTCACTTTTACCTTCTACGGGTAGGTAGCTCAGTTCCATTGTTAGGTATTTTCAGTCTTGCTTAAGACTCGGTAAGATGTGTTTTGTTTTGAGTTCATTAACTAGTAATACACCGATGGGAATGTCACTCGTGGCCGAGGCGGAGGAATATGTCAAAAGCGGAGGTTTCGAAGATGACCTTCGGTAAAGCCGATAAGAGCTCTGAACACAGGGGGTATCGGAAGGTATCTTCCCCTACTGTGGTGAGGATGGTTCTTTAGTGGCGGTTATAAATTTTTATTTATGGTTTTATTTATGGACGGAAGTGGTAATTTGCGTTCCTATTCTATAGACCAATGTGAAATGATTTACCAGGGCTGATCGTGGGAGACTAAGCCGTTTGAGCCTCGTATTCCCGGCGTAATTCCCCTTCAGTCCGACCGCTGAAGTCCTTTCGGTGCTAGCGCCTTTCGGGCCAGCAGGAATACGCCTACCGGAGCCCTAGTTTTTAGAGGAAGCAATGCGCCCCCTTCTCCGGAACGAGTCGCATGTGCTGGCTGAAGTGTAACTATAACTCTGAATACGTGTTAGCGTACGTGTGAGTGGAAGTATTGCGATCTGGCGACCGGTATTTGAAACTCTAGAACGTAAACTTTTAAGTAGTGAATATTTCATTGACCGATCATGCGTAGTTGTAGTCATATGCTTTCGAAATCAGATCATTCTTTTTGATACATGCAGTACATTGGGATTTATTTAAGTAAGGATCATTTTTCAGTATTACAAAAAACTAATTACGGTGATTAAATAATCAGTTTTTACGTGTACTACAGATATCCCGTACATATGGGCGTGCTTACATTAAAAAAAAAAATAATGAAAAAAAAATTATTAACTTTGATAATAAATTATATAGAAAAATATTAATAAAATGTAATTATTTAATAAAAAGGTGCTTAATAAACTTGACTGAAATATTGTACGACAGTTAAAATAAGTTTATTATTTAATGTTGACGTAGTCTATTCATTTTAACTAATTTTAGATTAATCAAATGAAATATGTCACTATTTAGGACTGTTATGTCAATAAATGGTGATACAATATAATTTGCTCAAATAATCTTACGTTACTTGTTATTCTAAAGTGTTAAGGAAGGTAAAGTTTGCAAATTATATGAAGTTATTATTACAATATACTTAACTGATGTAGAATTAATAATACAACTCATTTAATAAATATAACTTGTTTATTAATTTAGTATATATACGAGTATACCCGTAAGACATCAAAAGCTTCTTAAATTAAAATTAATTTATGGCAATATTTATTTTAGGCATACAACTATTTTCCGCTTTTATAAATGGAAGAAATCGATAATAGATTTTTACTTCCTTGTACGAAGTAAAGGAAGTATTGTGATCGCGAAAAATTTTGGTTTTCAGATTTCAATAGAAATATTCATTTTGACCATCCCTGAATTCATTTTTACTAGTTCGGCGTGATGTCTGTACGCAAAAACGATTAGCCGTAGAATATTGAAATTTTGGATTTAGGACTGTTGTAACTTCTATTTGTGCAACTCTCCTTTTGATTGCAATCGATTTGACCAAAAATGTCCAAAAAAGCCCAAAATCAAAAGAAATTCTGATTTTGGACTTTTTCTTAACTGCAGTAACAAGTTCTCTTAGTACTAGGCGGGCCAGGGAGCTCCTGGACGGCTTGCAGTGGGTGCTGGCTTTGCGGATCGCACGTACCTATAGGACGGTTTCCAGCAAGGTCGTGTTTGTTATCGCCGGAGTGCCGCCCCTGAATCTCATAGCGGTGGAGAGGGTGATGAGACAGCGGAGTGCTTTACCAAGTGTCGCTCGCGATTGGCTTATCGCAGTGGCAAGAGAGGTGGCAGGCATCGCAGACAGGTGGATGGACGAGATCCCTCATCCCAGATATTAAGACCTGGATAGGGAGGAAGTCCAGAAACCTGTCGTACGAACTCATCCAGTTTCTGAGTGGTCACGGATGCTTTGGCGCTTACCTGCATAGGATTGGGAAAAGAGCTTCCCCCCTATGTAGGTATTGTTCAGTCCTCGTCTCCCCGGAACACGTGATGTTCTGATGTGTGTGCTGGTATGATGTACGGCGCCCAGTAGTCGAGAAGATCGGGGAGTTGGTGGCTGAAAGCGTGATTACCAAGATGCTCGAGTTGGAGGCTACGTGGAAAGTCATAGCTGCCATGGTGGAGGCCATTGTTCGTAGTAGAGAGGTGGACGAGGGTGAGTAGAGGTTTTCTGACCCCTGTTCGTCCCCCTACATCTTTGCTTGTGTTTGTTGCAGAGGTGGTGACCTCTTGCGGGGTGCGGACTGAGTTAAACTTAAAAAGAAGGTGAAAATATGAGGAGAAAAGATTATTGAGGTAGAAGAATTTTGTTATTTGGGAAGTAGAATTACTAAAGATGGACGAAGCAGGAGCGATATAAAATGCCGAATAGCACAAGCTAAACGAGCCTTCAGTAAGAAATATAATTTGTTTACATCAAAAATTAATTTAAATGTCAGCAAAAGATTTTTGAAAGTGTATGTTTATATGAGTTTATATGTTTTTGTTTATATGAGTGTCGCTTTATATGGAAGTGAAACTTGGACGATCGGAGTATCTGAGAAGAAAAGATTAGAAACTTTTGAAATGCGGTGCTATAGGAGAATGTTAAAAATCAGATGGGTGGATAAAGTAACAAATGAAGAGTTGTTACGGCAAATCAATGAAGAAAGAAGATTTGGAAACGCATAGTTACAAGAAGAGACAGACATATAGGTAAAAAAATAAGGCATTCTGGAATATTCGCTTTGATATTGAAGGAACAGTTGATGGGAAAAATTGTGTAGGCAGGCAACATTTGGAATATGAAAAACAAATTGTTAGGGATGTAGGATGTAGAGGGTATACCGAAAGGAAACGACTAGAACTAGTTAGGTACTCTTAGAGAGCTGCATCTAACCAGAAATGACAGAAGGCAAAAAAAAAAATACTATATCCAGGAGGTCAACCGCGAACTAGTTCACACGGTTATTCAGTCTCATCTTTTATCGTGTACCGAATCGCCGTTTCTTCTCTCGAACGGTTGACAATTCCAAATAATCGTGTATTTCAGTTTTTTCGCAAACCACGATCTTCTATTATATTTCTCAATAGTTTGTCTTGTAATCGCTGTATGACTTCTACGTTACTCTCACTTACTGTGCCCCAGATTAGATTCCGTACGTCCAACCGGTTTCAGGACCGCTGAATACAGTAATTGGTTGTTAGGTAGTTATAGTTGCGATCCCCTGTCTTACAATCAATATAACCTCGTGAACTTAATGTTAAGCTGTATCCTTTTCTCTCTGACATGAAACCTCCTAGTCAGACGATAATCTAGCTGCAGTCCTAGGTATCGCACGCTTTTATCTTGGGGATGAAAACGCCCGTAGTTTGAACTCGCGGGCAGTAATCTGTCCTCATCGCAAGAAAGTTAGGCGCCTAAAGCGACTGTGTATGTTAGATCTGTAAGTTCTCCGTGAATTGAACTAAATCAGCTACCCTAGGGTAACCCACCGGGTTGGTCTAGTGGTAAACGCGTCTTCCCAAATCAGCTGATTTGGAAGTTGAGAGTTACACCGTTCAAGTCCTAGTAAAGTCAGTTATTTTTACACGGATTTGAATACTAGATTGTGGATACACCAGTGTTCTTTGGTGTTGGGTTTCAATTAAAAACACATCTCAGGAATGGTCGAACTGAGACTGTGCAAGACTACACGTCATTTATACTCATACATATCATCCTCATTCATCCTTTGAAGTATTATTTGAAAGGTAATTACCGGAGGCTTAACAGGAAAAAGAAGAAGCTACCCTAGGGTATTGTGCGTAGTCAAAATTCTTCATTTCGTTTCGCCACTTACTTTTGTCAGTTCTTTGATTTGTTTTACTGTTTTTTTGTTTGATTTTTTAATCTTTGTGAGAGTGATAAAAGTATCTTTGGGGGTTTTTCTTTGCTTTTTATGTTCTGAACTTTATCAATGTCCATTGGACATCTTCTTTGTATGTATTTATTTATGTTTATTATATATTTAATATATAATAAAGTATATTACTTATATATATATATATATACTATATAAGATATGTGTACATATACAGTGATTTTACTGGAAAACTCGCTTTGCATTCCATTTTGTTTTTTTGGTATTCAAATTCACTTATATTTCAGGTAAATTGGAATCGATTGTAAATTAAACACCGCGGCAAGAGAAAGGAAATTATACTATATGGAGATTTAATTAAGAAATTCAAAATTTTTTATTAAAAATTAAAAATCTTGATATTAAATCAGAGTATAACAAATTGCTGGAAGTTTTATTCGTTACATTTTTATGATTACCTAGAAAAAACTAACATTACTTTTTTGCACACACACACACATACATACACACACACACACACACACACACACACACACACTCTCTCTCTCTCTCTCTCACACACACACACACACACACACACACACACACACACACACACACACACACACACATACACATACACATACACACACATACAAGCTAAAATTAAAATTTATGTAATGAGTTACTAATTTAAATAAACTGAGTCAATGTATTCGGTGCCAAATATTATTGTTGTGACGGTTAAGGTTATGTGACGTCATTAAGTTAACATTACATTCCGGGAACTTCTTTTTTTTGTTTTCCGGAAATACACCGTGAACATATAATTATTTCGTCATCGTTTCTTTTCACGCAATAACTAACTATAAAGGTTTTATATATATTTTCATATCCGTCAGGAAAACTAAACTGATTGTTTAGATTTTCAGTAAATGAATGATGAATTTGTCATTAATCATTCATGATTATTTTTTAACACTAAGATTTATTAAAAATATAAATTACAATATCAATTGGTGCCCTTGAAATAAAAATATTTAATTTGATCCCATTTGTAGCTATTTTAGGTATTTTTTAAAATTTAAATTAATTTACTAAAATCTATTTTATTAAAGAAAAAATATGTGAATCGTATTTATAATTTTTGTTGAATATGTATTTAACTGTACTATCAAGTTGATATATATACCTAAATTAAACAGACTATAAATATTTTTATGGATTGCAAAATGCATACAAATGACCTGTGAAACAGGTTTTCTACTTGATCTATGAAACAGGTATTCTATAAACTCTATTTAATAGAGTCTACATTATTGTTTAGTTCAATTACTATAAAATAATATGATTTATGGTGTATATATATATAAATATATGTGTGTGTGTGTCTGTGTGTGTGTGTGTGTGTATATATATTTTTTTATTGTAGACAGTATTTTTATCTACTGATTTATTCGTGCGAGGTCACTTGTTCTCAATAAATTAGTTAAAAAAAAAAATTGGAATTAAAATCCACGCGGCTACAGTATTTTAGTACGGTGCAGTAAGTTATCGATAAAATATTACCACTTAATGTATATTATATCAACGCAAATCAGGAGTTAATTCTCTATGTGTATGATATTACATGAATGAAATGCATTACTGCAAATCTTATTAGGAAAAAATGAAAGGTTTTCAAAAATGTACTTACAAAATCTGTTGTAGGCACCAGATGACTTCCTTGTACGCCTATTAAATTACATTTACACCTTTTTAAAAGTATATAAAATTTTATTTCACTAATAACTTCTCATTTGTTTTCATATTTTATTATTATTATTGAATTATTATTTATTGCAAATTTTTTTTTACTGTCACAGGTTAATAATAATTAATAAATCAATTATTTAAATTAAAAGAAAAAAGGAAATGAAGTCGAATTCTAACCGAAGTGCTTTTTCTTTGTAAGATCAAAATATTAAATTAATTAAAGTTTTATTTGGCTATAATTCTGGAACCGATGAAAATAAATACCACTTATGATATATCATAGCAAAGTTCTCAATGAGGGCTTATTACTGCAGTTAAGCAAAAGTCCAAAATCCAAATATTTTGGATTTAGAGTTTTTTTTAGACACTCTTGGTCTAGTCGATTGCAATCAAAAGGGGAAGTGCACAACTAGATGTTACAACAGTCCTAAATCCAAAATTTCAACATTCTACGGCTAATCGTTTTTGAGTTATGGGAGATACATACGTACGTACAGATGTCACGCCGAAACTAGTCAAAATGGATTCAGGGATGGTCAAAATGGATATTTCTGTTGAAATCTGAGAACCGTAATTTTTTTCGATCACAATACTTCCTTTAATTCGTACAAGAAAGTAAAAAGAATTTAAAATTTAAAGAAAATTATTTAAAAAATAAATTTAATTCAAAATTTTTCATTGAAGAAGATAGGAAAAACTGTGAATAAACTGAAAAGTTTTTATAAAATATTTTTTTAAGAGAAATATACAAAATTTCTTTTTTCTTCATTTGACAGAGTCTAATCAATATCGAACTGACAACTAACAAAAACATAAACATAATCTCTTTAACATAAATAATAATTTACACTGATAAAAAATAAAGAAAACTGTATACAATTTTTTCAATGTTTGTCTAGTGAGATATTAAGGAAGGATACGTTAATTTTTACTTTACACTTTTTGTCCTACACTTTATTATGGTTTTCTCGCATCTGAACGTAAAACACCTGAGATATAAGTAGGAGTAATGTGAGTTTTTTTAAAGTTAAAAGAGTAATGATATCAGCTAAAGGGGTAAAGTTAATTTACCCCTTGTAACGCTAAATTCTTCCTGCAGTTAAATGAATTTGAAATTTTTACACATTTTAAAGTAGAGAATGTTATCTTAAAAGGAAAATATTTTATATCTCATTTTTTTTTTATAGGGCTGAGATCTTAGGAAAGGGTGTATAGTTTTTGTGTAATTGCTTGTTATCTTTAGTTAGGTCTCGCCTACAATTATATCATGGTTATGGATACATTAAGATGTTAATGGAAATTTTACGCTTAATTTTGAGTTGAAAAAACAATTTGCGGATGAATCCATTAAAATAATATCTTGTTTTAAATTTAAATACATTAAAAAAGACTATTTTTTGTTCTGTTTCAAGTAAAATTAAAATACATTTCGTTCGCTGAAATAACTGAAAAAAAAAATTAAAAACAAATCCGTGGTGCATGTGTGTGAACTCTCCATCTGAATATTTCAAGTACTGAAAAATAATTGTAGAAGAAGCTCAAGGACTTCATTCCAATTCCTGTTGAAATTGGATTCGTACACTTTGTTTAAACAATATAAAAACTGGGATTCTAATATACAAATTTAAATTTAAAATATTAACACGGAAAAAAATTGTTGAATATATTCGTGAAATATAATAAATTATTAATTCTTTTAAAATACAATTGCACTTCAAAGTTTTTACCATAAGGACTGGCTGTTAGTAAACGTACTCATAATAACTTTCAGAGAAAGCAATTTAGAGTAACATGCCTTGTACATTACTACGAATCAGTAGGAGAAAAATAAATTGACGAGAATTAAATCTATTGTATTTATTTATCAAATATGAACAACAGGGTGATTTTTTAGTCCTGTTACCCAATTATTAATGTCTGGTAATTTTTTTCTAAGAAAGGGAAATTTGTTTCGTGACACGTAGTTGGTAGCGCTACTCAACCGGTGTAGATACGGCACTGTGAGTTGAGCTGTGTAAACTTTTGTTCCGTTTCCGGTCGTGTTACGAACAGAATGTTTTTTACCATAGAACAACGAGTTTTCATTCTTGAACAATATATTGCTTCGAAATCGTACGCGAGTGTAAAAAATCATTGCAAATTAAATTTTCTGGTGTTGCTCTGCCAGAAAAAATGTCAATTTCTAGGCTAGCAAACCGATTTCGAAAGACAGGTAGTGTTTGTGACAGAAAACGTAGTGGTCGTCCGAGTCGCTTGACAGATGACGTTTTAGAAAATGTGAAAACAAGATTGCTCAATTCTCCACGGAAAAGTTTACGAAAACTTTCCACACGAGTCGTTTTGTCATATTCGAATTTCAGAAAGCCGCTAAAAATTGAAATTGTATCCGTATCGCGTACGATTAGTCTAAGAGCTTCAGCCTTCAGATTTAAACAAGCGATTGCAATATTGCCGTCGGTTTAGGTCTCTCGTAAACGATAACGGAATCGAATTTTTAAACACAGTGTTCTTTAGCGATGAAGCTTGGATCCATCTCGATGGTTATGTGAACGGTAAAAACCGTCGAATGTGGGCTGTTGAAAATCCTAACGCTTTACAATACAAATCTTTGCATCCTGAAAAAATTGGTGTGTGGTGTGCTATATCTCGTCGACGTATAGTTGGACCCATATTCTTCGAACAGACAGTAAATGGTGAAATATAAAGGAGTATTGTGCGCCAATTTGTGTCCCTCCTGGAACCTCTAGAACCGTATTGTTTCAGAAAGACGGCGCTACATGTCACATGTCTCGAGAAACCGTGGATTTTCTGCAAGAGTTCTTTGATGATCGAATAAAAAGCAAGGACTTATGGCCTCCAAGATCCCCAGACCTCACATACTCTGACTAGTTTTTGTGGGGCTATATTAAGTCCGAGGCCTTCAAAAACAATCCTCACACTATTGATGAACTTAAAGTCAATATTACAAACTTAATCACGAATATTTCCAATGCAACTCTTAAAAAGGTTTCTGCTAATATGCTGAAAAGAGTCCGTGCGTGTATAACCGCAAGGGGTGGGCATTTTGACCATATTCTTTAACAATGATGTAAGTAATATCTTTTTATAAAATCTCTTTTGTAAGTAACAAATACATTTTTTATTCCTCCTAAATTTTCCTTTCTTAAATTACATTTAAAATTGGGTAACAGGATTAAAAAATCACTCTGTATATTATCTGTTATAATTATTATTATTAGATAATTTATTCCATGATGAGATTTTCTCTAAACAACCCTACACATATGCTAGGTAAAATGTTGAAATGATCGTGATTAAAATGAGATCCAGGTCATTCCTTGAATGATCATTCTCAAGATAACAAGCTTCTCATTCTATGCTTACCAAGGAATATGAGAAATGAAATGATTGCTGTTACTGTTGTGGTGGACTTCTCATGCGAAGTCTACCGAAAAGCAAAAGATGTCCAGCTGTACAAGTGGATTTGGTGTATAATGAATGAACCTTCTTTAAAAAAATTTATTTTATTTTTTCATGAGACTATTTAATTTTCGAAATTTTCCTGATTCATTATCCTGAGGGTGAAGTTAGTTGCCAAAAAATTTAGTTATAGCCAGTTCTTTCTGTTTAAAAGTAGACTAGAAGTAAATAGTCTATCAAACTGTATTCTAGCAGCAGAATATAATTATTTATATGAATAAAGTTATACTTTTTCTAAATTTATCCAACTGTAGATCACAAGTAATAACTCTTTATTTTACCTTTTGTTATTTCATTTTTACTTCCTTGCACGAAGTAAAGGAAATATTGTGATGGCGAAAAATTACGGTTTCCAGATTTCAAAGGAAATATCCATTTTAACCATTCCTGAATCCACTTTGACTAGTTTCGTCATGACGTCTGTACATACATAAGTCAGGTGTTTATTTAAACATAAGCTGAATTTCACTAAGGGAACTAGGTCTAAATTTCGTTGTTGCGATCAACATGTTTGGTGGTTTGTTGTGTTGTTTTGCCTCGAATTACGAGACATTCACGAAATTGGCACATATTAAGTAGAACTAGGCGCGGAGTTCGCGCTACCGCGAGCTCGGTTAGCTAGTTCAGAGGGTGACGTTGTAGGACATTCAAGATGTCCGAACGAGGTCTACAGCGAAGGCAATAAGCTGAATTAAATCACCTAAGCAAATGTCTACCGGGGCATTTACATTGGTGGTATCCCAACAAGGCCAGGCTTATTACGGGGTAGGTGTGGCGCACGGAACGTCACCAGTTGGGTGTCTTCTCCTACGGGATTGGATGCACATATATGTATCTCGCATAACTCAAAAACGATTACCCGTAGGATGTTGAAATTTTGGATTTAGGACTGTTGTAACATCTAGTTGTGCACTTACCCTTTGCAAACAACTAGACCAAGAGTGTCCAAAAATGTCCTAAATCCAAATATTTGGATTTTGGAATTTTTCTTAACTGCAGTAATAAGTCCTCATTGAGAGCTTTTCAACAATGTATCATAAGTGGTACTTATTTTCATTGGTTCCAGAGTTATAGCCAAATAAAAGTTTAATTAATGAAATGTTTAGATCTTACAAGGCGGAGACACATCGCTTCGAAACAGACTTCATCACCTTTATTTTAATTAATTTTTTAACTTTTTTTAATTTAAATATTTTGATTATTTATAATTATTAACCTGTGCTAGTAAAAAAATAAAATTACGATAAATAATAATTCAATAATAACCAGGAAAAATATGAACAAATATCAAAACATGAACAAATTTTATGTACTTTTTATTTAAAAAAAAATTGTATTTGTAATTTAATATGCGTACACGGAATTCATGGGTCCATATCAATTTTTTCATTCTACTTTGATTATTAACTCATTATATTTTTTCTCTTCCTTTTTTTCAGGTAGGTTCTGATTTCTTTCCTATGTTCTCTTAAAATACCTCAAATTTTTACTTTTTTAAGTCCTTTTCCAGTTTAGTATATCTTCAATTTTTATTTTCATTTCTTCAATTTTAATATTATTTTATTTACTTTTTTTAATATTATTATTTTTTCTCTTTCCCTTTTCTCTATGTTAATTGTTTTTTTCCTTAATCCAAACGTATGAATATAGATATTTTCAAATTAAAAACGTAATTATAAACTTTAATAATCCCATTTATTAACCTGAAAATTTACTGTTACATATTTTATATTAATATTTTTCAATTATATTTTTAATTCGAAAATTTCTTTATTCATTTGAGTACCGAAGCAGTGATCTTTGCGAAAGCGATTAAAATAGAGAAAAAAAATAATAGTAAATAAATATCTATTTTTGATAATAGTAAATGAATTGTATAAATAACAATCCCGTGATATTAAATACTCATTAACAAAATATTGATATTATTAATTAATAATTCGTTTATAAATTTTCATAAAAGTAAAATCTGTTAGTTTATTTTCTTAGCTTATCATATGATAAAAATATATTAGAGGAAGAAATTGATAAATAACTTTTGCGCAGCACACTAGCTTTCAATAATCTTGAACTCGCTTTGCCTAATGGTACGCAAATATAACACACATTTTTACTTATTATAGCAAATAGGATTAAAGTCTCAAGAAACATCGATACGTCTTTATCTTTCCACTGGTCTTACTTTTCTTGTGTATATATATATATATATATATATTGTCATATATATTATAATTTATTAAACAAGGAATAATCATAAGAATTGTATTATTTCTGTAAACTTGACATAAATTACACATAAATGAACTCGGCCCGGTAAGTGTTTTGTAACAAATTTTTCTATTTTTTTGCTTATTATATGGAACACTTAAACATTGTTAATTGTCTATTATTGTATATCTATAGTCTATTACGTATATTTAACTTTTATTTAAAAAAAATAAAATTCTAAATTAATAAAAAATCAGTTTAAAATAAAAGATCAGTATCGTTTTGGTTAAAAATAGTTTTATTTATATTACAGAAATTTTTGGTTTTTTTTTGAGCGAAAGAAATGATATCTACGAGACTTTACCGTACGGTTGACAATTTCATTGTAATTTTTTGTTGGATATCACTGCGTTTTGTTAGATTCTTTTATTTTTTTATGAATTACTGATTGTTATCTTATGGCTTTATTATTAAATATATTGCCTTCCTAGAACAAACAGAGATACATTTTTTAAATTTCACGACCGATTTTTTTTGTTGATAGTCATATCATAGTCACTTCATACCACATTTTTTCTTTTTTAATAAAACTATTAAGGTTATTACTAGTGAATGCATTACCTTCACGAATCGAAGATCCGTGATAAAATATTGCACTTATTACTTTGTTAAATGTAAACCTCCATTTATATTGTTAAATTCGATTTTACCAATGGAATATATTTCTGTTTTATTTATTCCTTTTTTAATAAAACTAGTAAAATTTCTTGTAAACTAATACTTTTATTTTTTTTTAATGAACTGATGGGAATGAACATATACATAAGAGCATTTACTATTAAAACAAACTGTAGTATATTTTCTTTTAAATTTTATTATTTCAAGTACATTATCAAGTTTTTGTACGCTATCTAGTATCAAGTACTGTTATCTAGCGGCGCGATTCGCAAAGGTACATTAAAAAAATGAATAAAATAACATATTTTAGTCCCGCGGTTCATCAAATGGGGGAAAAAAAAGGTTGTCTAACAAAATTCGAGGTGTTTTTGGAAAGTACTCTTTATATCAAATCTAATTGAAATATAATGTTCTCATGCTTATTTTTTAATATTTTCCCACATTTTAATTTCACTTTTATTTTAGGTCATGTTTAGAACTGTAAACGTAGATCGTTGATTTCACCATCTGCGAACTCTTACCGGCGAAGTTTTACCGAACTCCGTGATATGTGATAGACATAAAATAGAACTCCGCATAAAATAGAAATAAAAATAGAAAAATAAAAATAAAAATTTGCTCTAATTTTTCAAGTAAAAACAACAATTTTACAGTATTATGATATTATTACTTAAAATAAAAAACAAAATAGAAAACAATAACACAGCGGTTCGCTTTCAGTGCGACACTTTATAGTGCAATTGAAAAAAAATCTGATGTGGACACCACATGACTTCCTTGTAACCCTATTAATTTACATATACACACTGTTTTTTTTTAAAATGAAAGGTACATAAAATTTTATTTTATTAATAACTTCTGATTTTTTTGTGTTATTATTGAATTATTATTTAATGTAATTTTTTTTTACAATCAGAGGTTAATAATTATTAATAAATCAATATATTTAAATTAAAAAAGTAAAAAAAAATTAAAAAAGTTGATGAAGTCTGATTCGAACCGATGTTCCTTCCCCCTTCTAAGATCCAAATATTTAATTAATTAAAATTTCATTTGGCTATAACTCTGAAACCAATGAAAATAAGTACCACTAATAATGATATATCGTTGAAAATCTCTCAATGAGGGCTTATTCCTGCAGTTAAAAAAAAATCCAAAATCCAAATTGTTTTGGATTTTGATCTTTTTTTATTACTTTTGGTTTAGTCGATTGAAATCAAAACAACTAGATATTACAACAATCCTAAATCCAAAAATTTTAACATCCTACGGCTAATCGTTTTTGAGTTATGCGTTATATATCCGTACGTACAGACGTTACGCCGAAACTAGTCAAAATGGACTCAGGGATGGTCAAAATAGATATTTCTGTTAAAATCTATAAACCGAAATTTTTGCGATCACAATACTTCTTTTATTTCGTAAAAGGAAGTAATAAAAATCTGAGCACATACGTCAAACAAACAAAAACACTAAGCATTTTTTTTTAAAAATCGTTTACATTTTATATCACATGTAATAAAATTGTGGGGTGCCCTTTATTATATTATATAACAAATTATAAAATTTACTATAGATACTGTGCTGGGACCTGTTTTATTTTATTTTTCAGATGAAACACCATTATAAATCACTAATTCTGTTCCTTAATTAACGTCCTAAAAATTTCAGTAAGACCTCTTTTTACCGGGTTAGCTGAAATCTGAGCTTAATATTTCACTAACCGTGAAACCGCTCATAGGTGTAAATGAACTTTTTCCATTATTTTCTTGAGTAGAATAGGTTATGAAAGTCCCGGGAGAACTTCGTGATACACTCTGTATATTCCTCACTCACTCGTTCATCGATCATAGAATCTATTAACTCTTGATCAAAGAAATTAAAAATTATGGAGGAGCATAAAAAAATCTTACACTTATGTTTCAGGTAACTGTTATGTAATTAAAAAAAAATAAAATTAACTATAAGAGTAGAAATATGGCTTAAAATGATTGACCGACTTTTCCTTTGTAAACTTGAAAGATACTTTTATTTTTTATTTTTTTTTGAAGAACTGAAAACTATAAAAAGATGCATATTAATTTGTTATTCTAGTAATAGAATCTTCAACAATGATACCGAACAGATATTTAGATCTTTGATGAAGTAGTCATTAAAATCTTATTTTTACTTTCTGAATTAATTGAATATCGATATTTTAGATCAAATACTTATTATATTTACTAAAGGTTATAAAATTCTTTGCTAACGTCTTAGAAATATTTGATAAAAAGATAAAATGAACCCCTAATTAAAAAACAATAAATAAATAAATTTGAGAGGTTATAAATACTTATAAAAGAAATACAAGAATTATCCTTTTAGTTCAAACTTCTTTACAGTTTCCGGTCAAGGTCTGTTTCACGATGTCCATCAACAAGGTGTAGAGACAGTCTAATAGAACAGTGGGTGGATTTCATATATAACTTTCTCTCATGACCAGCTCTACATTACCTGTTCGAAGGTGAACTGAAAGATGAACGGCCTACATTATCTGTAACGTTTTTATTAAAGGTTAAATATAGTATTAGTGAATATTTTCTGAATAAGTTCTGATTAACTTATTTCACTGGGTGATAAACAACAAGGTAAAGAAAAATGGTGGGAGCCCTTGATAGATTAAAATAATAGTAATAATAAACCGATAACAATTTGTTATATTTTCTTGGCATTGATTATTTATTCTCACAGCGGAAAAATAATTACCCATGAAAAAAGTTCCTAAGAATTCTTTTTTGTGGTGGAGGTAATTTATGATGAAATTTTGTTGTAAAACTATCATTATATGTTAAAATAAACCAAAAATTCTTAAAAAAAATTTTTTTCTGCTCTCCCACTTCCAAAATCACCTTCTAAGAAATTTTTTTTTGATTTTTCTACGTTTATTGGAAGAAACTAAAAAAAATTCACTAAAATAAAAATATGCAACCAGTAAAAAGATATCTAAGATTTTTTTTTTATGATAAAATAAATTATGATAAAATTTTATTGTTATATTATTATTAAAAGTTTAAATAAACCCTAAAAAGTTTGGAAAAATTAAAAAAAACCTATATTTTTAAACTTTGATCGGCTTCCCTTCCCCAATATTGCCCATTTTATTTTTAAGTATCTTTGCACTAAATAAGAATTTTAAAACATTCGGTTGAAAATTATGCAATAAATAGAAACATTTTTTTTTTTTAGATTTTTGGAAAAGGGGGAATTTTGAGCCAAATTTAATTAAAAAGAAAAAAAGGTTAGCTAAGTATACAAGCATGTACTAAACTGTATATAAAGTGGAGTAATGTTTGTAAAATTGTGAGAAAATTGACCCCAAAAACCTCCACCACCCGCTGGAGATATTGTTCCGAAAATTTTACCAACAAATTTTCTCATATCCATGAGTCTTTGTACAAAATTTCATAAAAATCGGTTTATCCAGTCAAAAGTTATTAAGCTTCAAATACGCCAACGCACGTACGTACATGCATACGAATATTACCTCCCATTTTTTTTTTGTTTTTTTGATTCCCTGGGTCTTGAAAATCAAGAAATGCAAAAAAACCCCATTCCCCACTTTTTGATTGATTATCATATTTTCCTTCTTTCAGCGTAGCTCTAGGATATTGATGCTCAAACTTTTTTCGCTCACCGCCCACGTTGAGAATCAAACATTTTATAGCGCCTCCCAAAATTTTTAAACTTACCACCTGTTAAAAATAATAATTGCAGTTACTATTTTTAACATGCACTTTTAAAAACAGCATTTGCAATTATTGTTTTTAAACTTTGTTTTTAAAGACAAAAGTGGCCTTTTCTCTTTAAAGTGGAATATTTCATTTCAGAAAAATCGTAGACATACAGAGAAAAAATAAATTAAAGCTAACGTTTTAAGTTTTTAAACGATTTTAATGCAGTTTACTTAAAAAAATTCGTCCCTCCATGCGCTCGATCATACACGAAGAAAAACTTTCAAATTTTTAAAACTTTTCTTTTCACCGATTTTTTTTTTTAATTTGATTAATTTTGAAATCTGAAGTATACTGTCAAAATGTACAGTATTCAAGCTTTAATTTTTTTTGTGTTCGTCTCTCCAAATCTCTTGGTTGCAAAGTTAAAGTAGTTTGAATACAATCATTTTTATCATAAAATATAGATGTCCCTTTAATTTTTTATACTACTGTAGTAGATATTTAATATTAGTTTGAAATATCAGGAAAACATCTGCCCTCTGAAGCCTCCAGCGCTCACAAGGGGGCGTTATCACTTTGAGAACGAATGCTCCATAGCTACGATGCCAGGAAAGTAAATGGGAAAATGGTTTATTATTAACGATATCAATTTTATTTGTTATCGAAATTATATTGTGAAATAAATCTATTTTATTCCTCAGAATTAAATAACGTTTTTAAAATATAAGTAAATAATTTTTAACTAATGAGTAATAATTACAAAAAAATAAAATTATTACTTTTTAACCTTTAATTAATAATATAATCTATTTAGAAAACTGATCACTGTATGATAGCAGGTTAAGTACTGTACCGAAGTGCTTAAGTTTTAACTTAAGGCTAAAGACAGGAAATATCGGCAATTGCGGGACCTAAAATTAAATAAAAAAAAAATTAAGTAACGAATTAAGTTAGAAAGTATCTCTTATATAAAAGAGAATGTCCTGACTGATTCACTGACTCATAATCAACGTACAATCAAAACTATTAAAGGTGGAGACTTGAAATTTTCAGGATACCTTCGTATTTTTAAGTAGGCGTACACTAAGAAAGGATTTTGCGAAATTTTGATTTTAAGGGGTTCAAATCGATAAAAAACTAAATTTTGTATTAACAGCGCTATCTGTTGGAGGTAAAAGCAACATACGCTATACTAAATATTTTA
The DNA here is from genome assembly GCF_047948215.1 of Lycorma delicatula. Classification (NCBI taxonomy): domain Eukaryota; kingdom Metazoa; phylum Arthropoda; class Insecta; order Hemiptera; family Fulgoridae; genus Lycorma; species Lycorma delicatula. The sequence continues at coordinate 18,474,150 of NC_134457.1, forward strand.
CGATTCCATTGTAATGTTTCTGATATGTGTGTCTGCTATAGACTAAAAAACTATTGAACCGATTTACGCACAGAGAAGAAGGGAGAAAGGGAAAAACGGAAAATAGAAATAGGGAAAAATCGAAAAAGGGTAAAAAGAGAAGAAGGGAAAATGGAAAAAAGAAATAGGGGGAAACGGGGAAAAGAGATAAAAGAAAAGAAGAAGGGGAAAGGGAAATGGGGAAGAGAAAGGGGATTAAATGAATTTAATTAAAATTAAATAAAATAATATTAAATTAAATTTAAAATAAATAAATAATTAAATTAAAATGGAATTAAAAAATTAGAATATGTAAAGAAAATAATTGAAGAGTCAGATGCAAAAAAATTGGTTGAGATTAAAAGCGTAGGTAAAGCATGAAAATGAAGTAATTCATTACATCTGTCAAATAAGTAATATTAATACATCGTGTGCGCGCGCAGAACAACAGAATGAGTATGTGAATGCTCCAGAAGAATGTCGTTAAATTTTACAGCTGTATTTCTCTGTTTAAAATAATGAAAAAAGTTCGTAATAATCATGTGTCCGGAAAAGGCTTTGTTTTTAAATTAGGAATAATAAAGAATTTTACCATGATTTTTCTGCTTAACGGCAAAATGAACATATACCGAAACTCATCGAAAACCAACTGGAATCGAAAACCGGTGAAGGAGGGAGAAAGGGAATAATCGGAAAAGGGAAAAAGGTAAAAGGGAAGAAGGGGAACATGGAAAAAAGAAAAACGGGGAAAAGGAAAACGGGAAAAAGAAATAGAAAGGGAAAAGATAAAAAAGGAAGGAGAAAGGGAGAAAGAGAAATGGGGGAAGAGGAAGGGAAAGAAAAGTAAGAGAAAGAGAAACGGGAGAAGGAAAGGGAAACAGGAGATGCGGATGGTAGATTTGGGATTGTAATAATTTTTTGTTTATATTTATTGGACTTTTATATTGAACTATTTTAATTCATTCATAAAATGGATTGGTCTAACAAATATTGTTCAATTTTCTTATCTTTCTTTTTTTGTTTTCCTTTATTTAAGTTTTGGGCGACAATTCATTGTTTATCGTATATTCCTTCAGTATTTTTCATAAAAATTTTTATTTACCGTTTTATCAAGATTTAATGAAAATCTAAATATAATATTGTGATTAAATATTTTTTATTTAAAAAAAAAAATAGATTTGCTATTAAAAAAGCATCTATATTGTGAGCGACGTCGCGACGGGGTACGCTAGTCAATGTGTATATATGTTACCATGAAAGACCGATATCTGACAAATGTCGATATTCTCCGGTGAATGTCGACTCATATCAACACAAGTAACCAGGTAGCGCGAGCGAAGCTGCGACCGGGAGCTAGTAAATGTATAAAATAAATATTAACAATTTATTTAAATTTAAACGTTTTAAATTGTGGCGATTTCATCGAGCAAAAAAAAAAAAACTATTTTTAATTTAAAGTTTATTTAAATATATATGTATCCTATGTCACTCCCGCTAATGTAAGCATTCCAACGTGCGGTCATACATCTAAATCGGTTCATCCGTTAAGCTGTTACGATGGAGCAAAAATAAATACGTACACACTAAATACACTACACTTCTTTTTTAGCAATCGTGCAAAAATAAATTTCTTTTAATTAATTTCCTATTATATAGTTTTCCTCGTTAGGTAAAAATAATATGACTTCAAGTTAATTAAATATTTTTTGTTTTCTATTAATTACTTTTTCAAATAATAAATCTTTTTTGAAACAATTTTTTTTTGTCTTCAGTCATTTGACTGGTTTGATGTAGCTCTTCAAGATTCCCTGTCTAGTGCTAGTCGTTTCATTTCTGTATACCCCCTACATCCCTAACAATTTGTTTTATATATTCTAAACGTTGCCTGCACAATTTTTCCCTTCTACCTGTCCCTCCAATATTAAAGCGACTATTCCAGGATGCCTTAATATGTGGCCTATCATTCTGTCCTTCTTTTAACTATATTTTTCCAAATGCTTCTTTCTTCATATATTTGCCGCAACAGCTCTTCATTTACCACTTTATCCAGCCATCTGATTTTTAACATTCTCCTATAGCACCGCATTTCAAAAGCATCTAACCTTTTCTTCTCAGGTACTCCGATCGTCCAAGTTTCACTTCCATATAAAGCTACGCTCCAAACATATACTTTCAAAAATCTTTTCCTGATGTTTAAATTAATTTTTGATGTAAATAAATTATATTTCTGATTGAAGGCTCGTTTTGCATGTGCTATTCGGCACTTTATATCGCTCCTGCTTCATCCATCTTTGAGACTAATCCTTAGAAATATTAAAATTTGATATAATAAAATAATATATCTTTGTAATATAATTATAATAAATACTTCATATAATACTATTACTTCATAGTTTTTTTCACATTAGTCTTACTTATAGACGTGTTGGTGTATTTATTTTGTTACAACTGAAAGGAACTAATTGCTTTAGAATAAATTTTTTTTTAAACAAAGATAATTAAAAATTTCTATGGACAGATGGTCCTAATGAAACAATCAATGCTATACAAACAAATGTTCAATAAATTCCAGATTTATAAAGGTCAAGATGACTGTGTTAAACAGATGAAAGAAGAACTCAAAAAATTCAACATATAAAAAAAACTCTAAATTGAAAAGAATACAGAAAAAAAAATTGAATTAAATGTTTCTGCAGGTGTAAAGAAAAAACCGAACAGAGAATTGACTGATAAAATAAAAGCTAAACAGTCCTAAAAATGAAAAAAATCTAAAGGAAAAAGAAAGAAACTACATGAATTGATATTTGAGTGGTCCTTGAAGGCCTATTCACAGAGAAAAAAAAGATAATTAACTTTTAAGCCGGGTTAAATTTATTGCTTAAATATAATTATTTTTTTCATTCTAATATTAGGTAGCATGTATTTAACGAAAAAAAAAACAATATTTTTATATTAAAATAGATATCACAATGGTTTCTTTATTTAAATTAAAAAGACGTTTACTTTCGTGTCAGTACTATGTAAGAACTAAGATGTAGTAGTTTTGTTAAATGAAGTAATAAAAACGAAGTAAACAGTATAGCGAGTAAGAGTGAGGAACGACCAAATGTTAGTGTGCGTGTGTTGAAACTGTAAGGTCTGTTTGTTACGTTGAGTGGTGGGGAGCATACTGTGCACACAGCTGACAACTGGACCTGCAGTAGTCTGTCTGCTTTCATACGGTTGGATTACGCGACGCTGTCTATTTGTATATTATAATACCTGAAAGTGCAGTGATAAGTGAATTATACGGAATTATCTCTTTATTCAGTGCGTTGTTTTTAATGTATTGTATGTAAAATTAATGAGTGTTTGTGAGGTTAACGTTAAAAATATCGTGTATTTTAATTACTTAATTAGTTTTTTCGTTAGAAGTAATGAAACATTTCTACAATTAAGAAATACGACCATGAATATTTTACCCAATGATCAACCAACAATAGGTAAAAACTATATGCATTATATCTGTAAAATAATTTGGTAATTCAGATGTGAAGTAATTCAGTAGGGGTTAGAGATTTTTTTATGAATAATTAAAAACACTTGAAAAGTATGTGCGTGGGAGTATGGAATGGGAATTTTTTGCTTATGAAATAAATTTTATGTTAAAAAATTTGTTATTTACTAAAATATTAAAAGCCTTTTAATTTTAACAAATTGACATTTTATTTTTTAAATCGGTTAACAAATAGTTTGTGACATAATTATTAGGTTTATTATTGTGAAAAAATTATTACTTAATTTGATATTAATCTACAAGACTAGAATTAACAATAAATAAAAAAAAATAATATTTAATCGAATGAACGTAATGTAGAAGCCATAAAAACAGACAAAAAAATTACATCTATTTTCTACCATAACTCGGGTAATTGTTAACCGATTTAAAAAAATAAAATGTCATTTTGTTCAAAATAAAAGGCTTAATACTTTAGCAAATTAACATAAATTTTTGGTGCTTACGTATTAACGCCACCGCAGCTACAGCTTTATTTAAAAACAAAGTAGTCAATCGGATTTCGGTGGAAAATGAACAGTCTCTTTATTAATTTTAATAAATGGTTATTTATAGTTATTTATTTTTTTAAATATAATTTAACCAAACTTAACTTACGCTCGCTAATCTTGGTGACTAATTAACACCGTAATTTTTGAGTATTTATTTAATAAATTCAGTAATTATTGCAATTATTTATTATTTAATTAATCAAAACACAACTGTTAATTAGTCAAGGTTAGTGAGCGAAGCGAGCGTAGGTTAAGTTTGGTTAAATTATATTTATAAAATAAATAAATATAAATAACCATTTATTAAAATTAATAAAGTGACTGTTTATTTTCCACCGAAATCCGATTGACTACTTTGTTTTTAAATAAAGCTGTAGCTGCGGTGGCGTTAATACGTAAGTACCAAATTTTTCATAAAACTAATATTTATGGAGATATAACTGATGAAACATAAACATTGCTGCCATTTTGTAATTTGCAACGGCATTTAAGTCCTGATTTTTTTGTTAATTTTAAAACTTTATTACTTTATAATTTTAAGACGCTTACCAAATATTAATGTGATTCGTATATCCGAACTTGAGATATAAATTTTTATATAAAAATAACAAAATGCGGACAGGGGGAGAACGAAGCTGAAATTACTATTTTTCCTAAGGATATTTTTTGTTTAGTTTTGCAAGTAGAATCCGAAAAAGTAAAGCCAACCCACCATTTTAAAAATATTCTGTATAGTGCGTTTGGAAAGTTACTGTTGATTGGATTATAGTCCAACCAAATTACACGTAGAGAAAAAAAAATTGTTACCTGGACTTTTATAATTGGAAACGGTAAAGTGGTTTTAAAAAATGTAGAAAAAATAAATGTGTAAGCGGTGGTAGTAAGGGGCGATTTGGGGGAGTTGAAAAAAAAATTTCAAATAAAAAAGTTGTACATCATGCAAAAATCTACAACTTTTGTAGAAGTCATTTTTTGACATAACCTCAAAATTTCCAAGAAAAATGCGCAAATCTTTTTTTTTCGTTTTTTATGTTGAATTTTCGCAAAAATTATTTAATTTTGACGAAACTTGATTTCGTCAAAATACCTTTCTGTGTCTTAAATATCCGCAAATTTTTTTGACGTCAACTTTCGCCGGAAATCGTAATAATACCATTTTTCACCCCTTTTCAGCCCCCAAATCGCATTTATTTCTTACGTTTATTATAAGGCCTTTTACCATTTACACTTATAAAAGTCCAGGTAACAATTTTTTCCCCTCTAAATAAGTTATTTCGATCGGTCTATTATGGATGTGTAATGAAGAAAATTTCTTAATTATAACTTTGTATTTTTATTTGATTATTTTATAGTAACGGTTATTACAATAACTGGAATAGTTTATAAAAGGTGTTAAAAATGATTTCCACGAATCTCAATACAACACTGCACACGTTTCAATTTGTTTTCAGACACTTTAACTAGCTGATGTATTAGAATGTTTCGTTATTGCGATTTTTAGTCGTCAATCGTGTGTGGTTTGTTGGGATACATTGTTTGTTTCGCTTCCCTCCATAAAAAGTAATCTTTAGGAGTCAGATAGGGCGATCGATAAACCCCTCGAAATGATTCGTTCATCAATGACATTTCATAAAACGTTATTGACCTGTGGGCTTTGGGGCTATCTTGTTGACACCAACCGTGATTGATTTCCACTATTGTTAAATGACTAATGAAATTTGTTAAAACAGCACAGTAACGATAACTATTAACTGTATTTTCAAAAAAGATTGGACCCAGAAATCGCGTTCTACTCATACCGACCCAGATTCCAATTTTCGCTTCGTGTAAAGATTGTTCCTGTGATTCATGGGAGTTAGTTGTCGAGTACAGTCGTGTATTTTGTGAATTAATATATTTTCCCAGATGAAATCACGCTTCATCTGTAAAAAAAACGTAGTGTCGAGGATATCTACGGAATTCCGTCAATAAAATATTTAAACCATTAACCAGTCGCGGTTCTTATTTAAAATTAGTGGGGATGCTGCTCCAGAAATTTTTTTCTGGGCCTTTTCAGGGCTATGGTTTAAAGTTTTTGTAAAATAAAAAAAAAACAAAAAAATGAATCAAATAGAATATCTGGAAGCAGGATGATAATCTAATTCTAAACTTTATCACATTCAAGAATATGGTACACGGTTTTTAAGCGTAACATACGCGGAATAAAATAAAAACTATCTTTCATCAGCACGTCAGGGTCGGACTGTGGGAGCGACAGTTCTCTCTCTCCCTCATAGCTTCCTTTGTACGCATGCGCACAACAGCCAAACACTCCGTTGAAACTGTGATGCGTGCAGTTTGATACAAAGATTTTTGTATCTTTTCATAAACTGGGGGATAGCTACTGACATTAAGCTTAAGGATTATATATTGTACAAGTATAAAGAAAGAATTAAAGAAAAAAGGACTCATTATATTAAATGTTATCGATAATATCAAGTAGAAATAAAGGGTGTTGCAGTTCCACAGTGCCTATACGCGAGCCGTCATTGCCATTGACAATAATTTACTCTTTTGGTATGACCTGCAGGTTTCTATTCTTGAACACACATTATTTTATAAGGGAAAAGTTTCAGTTCTTTCCTTACAGCTTTATGTGCGATGTCTTGTTCTTGTGACGAACCTTCCTTCTTTTCCTGTTTAGCCTTCGGGTATTACTGTTCAGGTGTTACTTATGAGGATGATATGTATGAGTGGAAATGAAGTGTACTCTTGTGCAGTCTCAGTTCGACCATTCCTGAGATGTGTGGTTAATTGAACATTGGAACTCTCGACTTCCAAATCAGCTGATTTGGGAAGACGCGCTTGTAACGAACCTACAGAGCAACCAACCTAATGCTGAAAAAACAGAATGCATCACATAATTCTAAAGCATATTGCACAGAGACGTTCCGAACGCTCTGTATAATATTAATTGTAATTTATAGAAACAAACTGATTTGTTCTAATATTTTTTTATTTATCTTTAATGAGTTTAACTGATCTAACTTTTAATTTGATTTATTCTCTCATTTTTAATTTAGGCATTTTTAACTTATCTTTTCTTAAATATATTAATGTATTAAATCAAATAAAAACATGTCAGAATGTATATAAATCTATTTTAAATGTTGAAAAGGAAATTTATATATTTATTGCAATGATTTATATAATTTGATGTGTACAATAACGATTAAAACATAATTTAATTATATGAATGCTGTAAAATCGACTTTATCACTCTTTATAAGATTATCTGTCTCTAATATAAGTAAACATTAGTAATAATATATCCCCCAACTAGATAACTCTTCGGATTTATCGGTTTATACAAAGAGATCACGGTATTTTTTTTAATATATATATATAGGTTGTATTACAATTTGTAACATCATTCAATATTTAGTTTTTATTTCAAAGTTTGTTAAATGTGAACTAAATCTTTAGTAGTAAGATCAAATATTCCGAGCGTTCCATAAATTAATTCCTTGACAACAGATTGTTTGGTCTCTTTTGTTGCTAACAATATACTATTGTTCTATGATCATGACGCCGCCTTCTTCTTAGCTACACATTACCTTCTTGGTGGAATATATATTTCATGATTTAACAGTACGCGTAACGGATGAATGCATATTGGTGCCTATTGTTATGTAACTCTTTATTTGCCATCAAATTGGAGTCTTTTTATCTTCATTCTTTTAGTATATTTTAATACTTCTGAACTGACCTATCAATGTCTCCTGATTTTTAAACTTTAAACATTATTCTATCATTATTTTCGACATTATATTAATACTTACATTTCTCTTACTGGTGTTTTATTTACATTAGTAATAACAAATAAATTTACCGTTTATTTTACAACAGTTGATTTATTTTTTACATATGAAAATAATAAACTGCGTTAGTAAGATTATTTTTCGTTTTAACCGTTGAAGGGTTTATAAATTACTTCCATAAAAAGTAATAAATTTAAAACAAATGTTAAAAAATAATTTCGCGTAATCCACTAAATGATTTAGGATAATTAAAATATTCTAATAAGAGTAATAGTTAAAAAAAGAACATTATTGAATCTTAAATTTATACATACACATTTAAGGATGCGTTGCCATGTAAATCATTAGTATTAAAATTTTTCGGTGAAGGACAATTTGTATTATTTTGTCGTTTAAGACTGGAAACGCCACGTTATTACAGTTTTTTTACTTTCCCGTCTAGATAGCTGTACATCTGTAAAACGGAAAGTAATGTAATCGGTCCAATTTGGGCATATGAGGTTTTCACCAGATCTTGACAGTTTGACTCCGGAAATTTTTCCGGATGTTAATGTTCGTATGAACTTGCGCGCGCGCGTGTGTGTGTTCGGTATTGGCTTCTAAATCACCTTACACAGTATGTCTGAAAAGTTCACGAACTAAATTAAATAACAATACAGATTTAAAGATGAACGAATTTACTCACATCAGCCCTCTATATAGAACCCTTCTCTAGTTATACACTCGTTGCAGCGCCGGTAGAGTCTGTCAAACGCTCTGAAGAAATCACTTTGTGGGATGGACTTCAATTACTCGTTTTAAGCTCTTTGGATGGCCGGAATGTCGTTGAAAAAACGGTCTTTCATCTTCAACTTGAGTTTCGGGAGCACAAAATAGTCTGCTGGAGTCAGGATGGGTGGGATTAGACCGTGATTTGATTTGCGGGGTAATGACGTGTTAAAACTGTTGCCATGTGTGTCCGGGTATTTTCGTGCAACTGCCCGGATCCTGATACTCGGGCCGGATTGGACAAACTCGACGCATCAGGCGCTTCATTACTTTCAAATAGAATTTAGAATTCACGGTTTGACCAGTTGGACAAATTCATGATGAATCAGGCCGATGATGAAGCGGGGTGTGTGCGACCGGAAGCGTCACAAGGTGGGTGTCTTCCCCTACGAGGTTGGGATGTTCCATGTCGCGAGCTCACACAAGGTCACATGAACACAACGTACGCGGTCGAATATAACTCGAGACTCGAGTGACGAAACGTGTTGAAATTTTGTACATATGCTCTTCAGACATCGTACTACATAGTTCCTTGGTTTCCGAGAGGTGGCCGTATTTATATCGACTTCAGAAATTTAGATCGGGAACTTTTCAGATTTATTGTATATATCTCCAGAACGGGAACGATTTTGACCAAAGTTGATCATATTAATTCTATTTATGGGGCATTGATGCCATCAATTTTTTAACCTAAAAGGTCAAGGGGGTGAGACTTTAGAGCAATGTCACCCTCAGTATCTCGTGATTTCGCTTAATTATGGTCATATTTTTCTTAGACACATTTTTTAACAACTAAAAAATAACAATATTTGCAAAAAAAAAAAATAAAATCACATCCCCACCCCCAAAAAATGTTCTAAACTACTGCTGTGTTGTAACGTCACAGATGAGGGGTAAAATTAAATAAGTGAATAATATTTAAAGCGTTAAAAGGTAACTCGGTCTGGCTGGGTCTCGAACGCGCAGTTGACTCGGTACCTGGTGCGTTAAGCCTTGTGACTACACCAGTCTGCCGACCGAACAAGCGAAATTTTTTCTATGCAAGCTGTGAAATTGCATTAGTTTAGTAAGTGCCGACAGTCGTCGTTAGTACCGTTACACCCACGCGATTTAAATACGGTATATGCATGCGCTTTAGTTAGTCATTTAATTAGATAAACAAAAAAAATATTGTATTTAAATAAAATGATAGATATTTTTAATTAAGTTGTGTGTGTAAGCCGTGCATCAGAAACAACTCCACAGCTGTAGGACTTTTACTAAGTCTTTCTTTTTTCCTGTTTAGCCTCCGGTAATCACCGTCAGGTATTACTTCAGAGGATGATATGTATGAGTGTAAGTGAAGTGTAGTCTTGTACAGTCTCAGGTCGGCCATTAATGAGATTTGAGTTAATTAAAACCCAACCACCAAAGAACACCGGTATCCACCATCTTTCCCTGAGTCCTAAAGTCCTACAAGTCTGTATCAGCTTTTTTTCATGTGGTTTGTTGATTCTCCAGTATGTATACGATAATATTCTTTTCAGCTTCGAAAAATTCTTTGTGGTTTTTTAAATTATACAGATTGGGAGAAAAATTTAAACTAGTTCTCCGAACTTATAGTGTTCTTAACAATGAACATCTAAAAACTACAGTTATTTTATTCAATTAATTTTTTTAAACTCTGGTAGAAGCCATTTTTCATTTCTATCTGTATTATATACACACACACACCATCATGAAACACGCCCGCCCTCACGCGCAAACACGGTGATTAGTTGTTTTGTTTAAGTTTAAAAATCGATAATACATAATTGCGAGGTAGTTCTACCCGTGTAGTTTGAAGTAGTGTTACGGCTGCTAATAGTACGGTAAAGGGAGGTAATATATCACGATAGAACATTGTATGTAGCAAAAAGCAAATTACCGGTCCAGTAACTCATTCCATCTTGTATGTCAACTGAGTTTTCTAAACTTAACGAGTAATGTATATTGATTATTTATCTTAAATATGTTGTAATTTTTAATTTTAACATCTATGGATTTCTAACGCCCATTTTTTTGTTTTTTAATTTTGGTGGAGCTATTATGCAACCTTTTTAGTTTATTATTTTTTTACCAATTTAGCTACTAATTTCAATATTTTTTTTTTCTAAAATTGGGCTTTTCTTAAATATTTTATTATCTTTAATTCAACATTCTTTTACGTTTATGTCGGAACGATAACTTGTATTCCTTGTCCTTTAAATAAAAAAAAAACTTGTATTTGTTCAAAAAATCTGTATCAGTTTGATAAAAAAAAACACATAATTAAAAGAAATTTTGATATTGCTTTTCAAAGTGCTTGAATTTTGATCGTTTAAAGATTATCCTTGTTCTGAGAACATTTATTTTAACAAAAAATAATTATATCAAAAAGTACATCATTTTTGAATTTATTTGTATAATATCTGTTTTTTAAATTTCACTGAAATTAAACAAAATTTATATTTTACAATTTACATTAAATTATACTCTCCTTAAAAAGTAGATCACTTGGTTAAGATGTTTCGGATAAAAACTGTTCCAATTGGGAGAGGTTATTCTCTTTAGGCGTCCTTGATTTACAAGGAAATTAAGGTGTGGTTATGTTGTTAAATAATGGAAGTATACGGGAGGAAACGTCCGTTCATTCACAAATTTGATACATTTTAACTAATCAATTCAATTGTGTAATATGATTATAAAAACAACTATTATGGAAATTTTGCTATAGCAATCTCCTGCAATAATCTGCTATGCATATAATGCTTAGACATTTTTTTAAATTTTAAAATTGAATAAATAAACGAGAGATGTTGATAATTTATCCATTTCATGGATGATAAATTTAAAGAAATTTACATATAAATTTAAAATTCCACTGTCGAATTATTTAATGATATTTCGTACTTGTTTGTTATCGCACCGTCTTTTTTTTCATTTTTTTTTTTTTGATCCAACTTTTTTGTCCAAAAACAACATATTATTGCAATGTATTAAATAAATATCTCTGTTAGCGAGCGAAGCGAGCGTAGGTTGTTTGTGTAGAATCAACATAACCAAACCAAACAACCTACGCTCGCTTCGCTCTCTAACCTAGTCTAATTAACGTTAAAAACGTTATACTAAATTACGCTAAATATTTTATACGCTATTTAACGTTAATTAGACAAGGTTAGCTAGAGACGTGAGCGTAGGTTATGTTGATATATCCAATCGCGTTAGACTAGTGGTGAATCAGACTAGTGGCAGAGTAGTAGACTAATGGCATCTTCGCAAATCAGCTGATTTCAAAGTCGAGAGTTCCAACGTTCAAATCCTAATAAAGGCAGTTACTTTTATACGGATTTGAATACTATATCGTGGATATCGGCGTTCTTTGGTGGTTGGGTTTCAATTAACCACACATCTCAGAAATGGTCGACCTGAGACTGTACAAGACTACATTTCATTTACATTCATGCATATCATCCTCATTCATCATCTAATGTAATATCTGATGGTGATTCCCGGAGGCTAAACAAGAAAAAAAAAGTTATGTTGATATACCTACGAATTGTCAGTACACGGAGTCAACAAAAGTGTTTTGTAAATTTCATTTTTTCATTAAAAAATGTACCTTTTCCATCTTAATTAAATAAACATTATTATTCATTTTCTCATGAAATCTGAAGCAGTCGCATAAAAAAAACGTGGCGGGACATTAACAAAAAAATACTCGATATTTTTAACAGTAGTTAAAAATTCCCTTTCGGCACGCCGGAAGGCGGAGATAGATTTCACCGTTGCTAGGGTGCTAACTAGGGGATAAAAAATATTTCCACCTTAAAGTTGAAACAATTCAAATTTACTCAATACGACAATGGTTGCATGTGAAAAAACTTTCAAATGTTTAGCATACGACAAGCCATATGCTCGCTTCGCTCGCTCACTTTGACTAATGTGCGAAGCGAGCGTACGTTAAGATTGGCTATATTATATTTATAAACCCACCGGGTTGTTCTAGTGGTGAACGCGTCTTCCCAAATTATCTGATTGGAAGCCGAGAGTTTCAGCGTTCAAGGCCTAGTAAAGGCAGTTTCTTTTTATACGAATTTGAATACAAGATCGTGGATACCGGTGTTCTTTGGTGGTTGGGTTTCAATTAACCACACATCTCAGTAATGGTCGAACTGAGACTGTACAAGACTTCACTTCATTTACACTCATACATATCATCCTCTGAACGGTAGTTACCGGATGCTAAACAGGAAAAAAGAAAGATTATAATTATAATTCTATTTATTTAATTTGTTGTATCAATATAGCGTTTCAGTGACTAACTAACGTAAGCGTTTTAGGCATATAACAGATTTTGATCCCTATTTAACAAAGCTATTTTACGACAAACATAAAGTAAATTATTTTATGACTCGATTTTTTTGTTCCAAATTTCTTAAAAACGACTAAAAATAAAATTGTGGGACCTATTTAAAAAAATATTTTCAACTCAGATTTCATATAAAACCACTAAATTTACCCCTTAATTTGGATTCCAAGAATTACAGACAGGCGTAATTTTACCGAAGGCGCAAAAATAACGACTAAATCTTTTATCAGCCGACACTCGCTAGTGAACTGTTTCCGAACCCATGTTTAGATGAACTTCTTTATTTTCACCAGTAGAACATTTGCCAAAAGTGTGTTTCATTCTTCTTGAATCACTCTGTATAATATTTCTTCAGTAATGATTATATTTAACAATCTGAATGGCCATTTAGTTTGAAATTTTATATTTCTATAAAGAATTTTCGAGTGTAATCCAGTTTTTTTAAATTTAAAAACCGTTTAACAAAAAAAATTATTTATATCGTTTTCCGTTAATTTTATCAGAGTAATAAGATTTAAAAGAGAATTTTTTCGTAATATTTATTCTCAAAGAAACTTAGTAAATGTTAAATATTATTTAGTTGTACTGAAAATCTTTATTCGACTTAAAATTCATCGTATTTGTCAGTGGAAAAATGTTTAAAAACTGACTAATAATGTTTATGGTGAAAATAATTGATTACAACTCTTTGAATAAAATAGAATGTTTTAGTGTTGTTTAAATAACAGGTGCTAGTAACAAACGGGAGAGTTAAAATTAGCCTTCAGGTGGGATATAGTTTGTTGTCCATGAATTTCTTTAGTTATTATTTTTTTTGTTAAAAGACATAGATGGCCTTCAAAAGTTGTTTGTTCCAGTAATTACTGCTAATATTCATCATCTTACTGATAGATCTTAGTTAAATAAGCTGGGTATTTCCTTTACAATTACCTTCCTCTCGAGTATATACCGTATTTATTCGGTTACCCCCCGCACACGATTAAACCACGCTCTACGATTTTCCGGACTGAAAATTTAAAAAAGAAAATGTAGCACATACCGGTATTTTAAAGTGCAACAGATATGATAAAAAAATACGTAAATACGAAAATATTCAGAAAGTAAAGCATTTAATTCGTTCATTTAAATTACAATATTAATATTATTACATTAATAATTAATTACTGTAGGTACTAGTTTAGTTCAAAATCAGTAGGCCAGTAAAACGAAAAGAAAGTATCATGTTGAAAAGGATCATTTCAATACACTTTTAATGTGGGATTTTATTTTTAATTGATCACTGTCACTGACAATGTCTGCAGAAGAGTTACCGGTAGTCTGCACGTCGCTCTGCCAAAGGGGATCGTCTTCACTATAAACAAGTTCATTAGATATTCCTCATTTTTTAAACTTTTCCTTATTAATTCCGAGGAAATACCTTCCCAAGCATCATTTATCGAAACACAAATCTGGTTAAAATCTGGGAGTTTGATTCTTCCTGTAGGGGGTGAGAAAGAAATTTTCAACAGCCATCCATTTACTGTACAGTTGTTTTAATGTAGATTTGTACGTTTATTAATGCAAACATCTAGTGGTTCCCACTTGATGGTTCTAGTGGTTCATAGAAATGTCAGTCTGCCTGGAATTATTACTTGGTCTGTCATACCCTTTTTTAAAATGCCTTTCACAATCAGTCGTATGCCCCCGATAACTATCCATTACTAGCATACCGGTATTTTTTTATTAAGTAAATCTCCTGATCGCTTTTGCCATACAAACCTGATCCAACCTAAAATTATGGTTTCGTCGATCCTACCTGATTACTGTGCTCTGATGATAACTCCATTTACCTGTACGGTAGGAAGAGTTTTTCTTTTAAAAACATCGTACGGAGGTAATTTTGATCCATCAGAAGTAATGCAAAACATAACTCTACACCTTTGTTTTTCATTACCACCAGTGCGAATCGTAACACTTTTTTCACCTTTTTTTGTTTACGGTTTTGTCAGATGGCATTTCAAAATATATGGGGGTTTGATGAGCGTTTCCTATTTGAGAAGGCAAATAGCCTATATCTTTTCTAATATTTATTATGCCTTTGTGAAAATGTAATATTTCTTATTCATAAGCGTCTGGAAGTCGTTGAGAAATGGTCGTCTTTCGTCTTATTGACAAATCATTTCGTGCAAAAAATCATGTTATCCATCCACGGCTTGCTTTAAAATCAACTTTATTTAATGATTTAGCGATTTCACGAGCATATTAATGACACACTTCTGTCGTGACAGCATAACCGCATTTCCTTTTTTCCATAACAATGTCATACAATTTTTTTTCTGTCTGTGTATTTTGGTTTTAAGCCACGAAAAGCCCTTTTATTACCAGCGCCTTTCACCAGAAGTTGTTTCTTCTTTCGTCAGTCTCGAATGCAGCTTTCATCTACGTCAAATGTTCTTCCTGCCGCCCGATTTCCAAGTTTTTCAGCCTCTTCTATAACGCGCAGTTTTTCATTTACTCTAAAATATCGTAGACGCTGTCCTTTTGTATTAATTTTAATGCCGTAATTAAAATAAATCAACGTATTAAACTTTACAAGATAAACTAAACAGATAAAATGCACATTACCATCCACATATACAAACAATACAATGACATTGCGAATAGACAAGACGACGATCGGTAACTGATACTGACAATAGAACTGGTAGTGTCATTAGAAGGGGATGCAGCCTATACAGAATGATTCCTTTTTTAAAAATACGGTAACTTCCTTCCTATCGATAATATGAACAGGATGTTAATAATTAAGGATGTATTCTGTATAAGCGGCATCCGGTATTGATAAACAGAAGCCTAATTGACTGAATTTAGGTACTTCTAAGAAAACATTTACTCTACATAAATTATTTTAGCTAAAGGCTATGTTTCAAGTAAGCCCCGCACTCTTAATTTTTCTCTCCAATTCCGAGAAAATAAGTTTGGAGGGTATTCGAATAAATACGGTATTTATATATATATATTTTCTCTCTTGTGTATTTTTATAAATGTTTTTTATATAAAAACTTATATCTCAAGTTCGGATAGAGGAATCACATTAATATTTGGTAAGGGTCTTTGTAATAAAGTTGTAAAATTAGTAAAAAATCAGGACCTAAACCCCTTTGCGAATTACTAAATGGCGGCCATGTTTATTTTTCAATCCGTTATATCTCTATAAACATAAGTTTTATAAAAATGTATGTTTTTGCTGAAATATTAAGCCTTTTATTTTGAACAAAATGACGTTTTATTTTTTAATATTGGTTAACAAATAGATGAATTATGGCAGAAAATTGATGTAATTTTGTGTCTGTTTTCATGTCCTCCACTTTACGTTCAATTGGATTAAATATTAATTGTTTTTATTTATTGTTAATTCTAGTATTGTAAATTAGTATCAAATCATGTAATAATTTTCTCACAACAATAGACTTAATAATTAAAAAAATAAAACAACTACCTGTGATAATCATACGTTAATTGTTGTAGAACATTGGGGATACCTCTTTTTTTAAAATAAACAATTAAAAATTGTTAAAAGTTATAAGAGAGGTTTATAGTGTCCATCAATAGAAATTACACGGGTCTCCAGTAGTTTTCTGAGAGATTGTCTTAACCGTTCAAAAATTCCGGGAGTATTCCTAATTTCTTGAAAACCATTTTGGATCCCTTGTTGAAGATCCTCAATGCTGAATATTGGAGTTGAATAAACAATGTGTTTCAAATGGCCTTACAAGTATAAGTCAAGACAATTTAAGTCGAGTGATCGGGCAGGCCAGGGCGCTGGCCCACCGCGGCCTATCCATTCTTCATAGAAAGTTTCATGCAGGAACCTGATACCAATTGACTGTAATGTGCTGGAGCTCCATCATGGGGAAACCACCTATTTCCTCTTAATTGTAAACGTAGGTATTCCAAAATATGTGGAAGATTTTCGGTCAAATGAGCAACATAATTTTCTCCATTTAAATGATTTGGTAGAATGATGGGATCCAAAACATAGTCATTAAAAATACCTGCCCATATATATAGGGAAAGTTTTCTTTGTTGATGGCTACTTTGGAAGGTATCATGAGCAATGTCGTCGCTCCAGACAACGACTGGTTGTGATGGTTTTGAACACCATTCGTTGAAAGAAGTTTTATTTTATATTATTAACATGATTAGCAGTAATAGTCGCTTTGTAAAATTATTCATAAGTGAATATCGATTGTTTTATTATTATGTAATATTATATTATATTGTGAGCAAATTATTACTTAATTTGATACTAATTTACAATTCTAGAATTAACAATAAATAAAAACAATTAATATTTAATCCAATTGAACGTAAAGTGGAGGACATGAAAACAGACAAAAAATTACATCAATTTTCTACCATAACTCGGGTATTTGTTAACCGATTTAAAAAAATAAAATGTCATTTTGTTAAAAATAAAAAGGCTTAATATTTCAGAAAATTAATATTAATTTTTTATAAAACTAATATTTATAGAGTTATAACGGATTGAAAAATAAACATGGCCACCACTGTGTAATTAGCGAAGTCTGATTTTTTGCTAATTCTAAAACATTATTACAAAGACGCTTACCAAATATTGATGTGATTGCTCTATCCAGACTTGAGATATACATTTTTTTATACAAAAATAACCAAATGGCGGACTGGGGAAGAAGGAAGGAGAAATTATCATTTTTCCAAAGGATACTTTTTGTTTAGTTTTAGAAGTGGATTCTGAAAAAGTATAGCCAGTCCACTATTTTAGAAACACTCTGTATATATATATATATATATATATACATATATATATATACATATATAAGTTCTTATATATATATATATATATACGTATGTATATATATACATATAAGAACATGCTCTGACTGACTTAATTCATTAACGCCCAGCAAAAAGATAAATAAATAATAGTAAAGATAAATAATAATATTTATAGTAAAGCTAAATTGATGAAAATTCGTATACATTTTCTTCTTATGGTAAAAGTGCACACTAAGAAAGGATTTTTCGAAAATCCGAGTTTACCAGATTAAAATACAGCAAAAATGAAATTTTCTGATTTTTTTTTTAATTTCTCGGTAACAAGTGAACATATTTATATGATTTTTGGTATGTTTAATCTTCATTAGAATATCCTAAAAATATTATCTAAATTTTTTTCGAATTCCGAGTTTAAAGGGTTAAATGGATTTTTAATTTTTTTTGAAACTCTGGTATTTTTTTTTAATTTCTCGGTACGAGATGAAGATATCAATTTGATTTTTGGTGGGTGTGATTTTCACGTAAATATCTAAAAACAAATTTCAAGGTTTTTCTAAATTTGACCTTGAAAGGGGTGAAGAGAGGTCAAAAAATTTGAACAATGCTTGCAAATTTTTCCCATTTACAATTAAACTTAACAAGATATTCGTTAGATGGGGTTAGTAAATACTTTTCCGACAAATATCTAAAAACCATTAACGGTTTTTTTATTTCAATTTTTTAAGGGCTGCGATGGTGTACGGCGCGTCGGCTCAACCAACACAGCTTTTGCTGCTGTATGTACGACACGGCTGGCTGAATCTCTCTCCGGTTACTTGATAAAAAAACAAAATAAAAGGAATTAAAAAAACAAACAAAAAATTAGAAACGAAGTACGGTCACCTAGTGTGTTTGTCGGGAACGATAAGAACCGGGCAAAATTCATTTTTATTCGTACTTCGTTCGGGTAACCAGTTGTAATTAATATTTTTAAGATGGAGGCTCTTAGATCACTCAACGTTAAGGCATATACTGACCAAACTGTTTCTTGAAAAAATTACAATACACTGATAGCTTTTTAAAATTGAATAGGCTTTAATTTTAATTTTCCATTATTCTCACAAGGATGAGTTTAATGAACTCAGGAGTGTCTAGGAAGCAGGCCCTCTGGCTAGACGGGAAGGTTGAGTGAAGCGAGTCCTAACCGATTAAACTTCCCCTGATTGCGACGGGAAACGCAAGTTACCATATAATGCCGTTGAACGCGCGACGGGTTTGCTACTATATATACATATATTTACGTTAAGCAAATGATCTTTTGTTATGAATGAGATAATCATGGCTAACATTATGTTAAACATTTAAGTTGAATTATATTTCTGAATTATAAATCAAAGTTTAACTAATTTGACAAGATATTGAAATTTTAGTCAGAGCATTTCAGTGCTCCTTAAATTATTTATATAATTATATTATCCACTTACCAACAGTCATTAGTAGTAACTATATTCGAGCGCTTTCGTAGATTATTACTGCATCCTCAAGAACAGTGATGTAATATATATATATATATACCTGAGAAAAAAAGATTAGAAGCTTTTGAAATGCGGTGCTATAGGAGAATGTTAAAAATCAGGTAGGTGGATAAAGTGACAAATGAAGAAGTGTTGTGGCAAATCGATGAAGAAAGAAGCATTTGGAAAAATATAGTTAAAAGAAGAGACAGACTTATAGACCACATATTAAGGGCATTCTGGAATAGTTGCTTTAATATTGGAGGGACAGGTAGAAGGAAAAAATTTTGCAGGCAGGCAACGTTTGGAATATGTAAAACAAATTGTTAGGGATGTAGGATGTAGGAGATATACCGAAATGAAACGACTAGCACTAGGTAGGGAATCTTGCAGAGCTGCATCAAACCAATCAAAAGACAAAATATATGTATATAAATTTTTTCCCTGTTTAGCCTCCGGGAATTACCGTTCAGGTATTAATTCAGATGTTGAATGAGGATGATATGTAAATGAAATGTAGTCTTGTACAGTCTCAGATCGACCATTCCTGAGATGCGTGGTTAACTGAAACCCAACCACCAAAGAACACCTGTATCCACAGTATTCCACGGTATTCAAAACCGTGTAAAAATAACTTTATTAGGATTTAAACGTTGGAACTCTCGACTTCCAAATCAGCTGATTTGGAAGACGCGTTCACCATTAGACCAACCCAGTGGGTTGATGTAATATTAATACTAGATATTAATATTAATACTAGAGTAATATAACAAACTGGAAGTTAGATCAATGAGTATTTGCTTCTCTTAACAGTAATATTAATATTGAAATTAACATATATTCCGAAATATACCCTTTAATTGATTAATTAAAATAACCTATATTTGTTAGTTTATTATTCGCTCTCATTTCCTTACATTCATGCTTATAAAAACCTAAGTTTAATTTTTTTAAACCTAAACAAAAGAGTTTTAGCTCAGACCAGATGGCTTTTTTTTACATTCAACCGTCTATCAAATCCAACACTTTTAAAAATTTTTTTTTTAAAGAGTACTTTTATAATTTTCGTTTTTATAAGGGCGGTTCTCAGACGGGGACGAGGAAACTGTTGGCCAGTGTGCAATCTTCGGTAGTGTTATTTGGAGTTCTTGCATGGAGCGTTGTCGAGGGCCAGGAAGGTTTATTTATTCAACAACGTAGGCTAAATATAGACTCACGGGGTATCATACGATCAGGGCCGAAGCACCATCGGTTATAGCTGGGATGCCGCCGATAGACTTACAAACAAAAATGAGAGCTTCAATAATGGTTGGACGGGACAGAAAGGAAGCAACTGACGGTCTCTACATGGCTTGGCGTACAGATGCCGAGATTCAGACAAAGGAAGGTGGACCTACGGGCTCATAAATCACGTCAGGAACTGGGTGGAGCGAAAGCATGATAACACAGGTTACGAATTCACCCAGTTCCTGTCTGAACATGGATGTTTCCGAGAATATCTGTACAGGATGAGCAATGACGTCCCTAGATGGCGTGACTTAAGAGTAGTGGTCGAGAAACAGGGTGTGGAAGGAGCCAATAATATAATTGAGGTGATGCTCAGCAATAGCGACAAACAGGAATTTGTCTCAACTACGCAAAAATGATAGGAGAGAAGGCCAATGAGGAGAGGTGACGACAGGCTGAAGAGATGCGGATCTATAGAGACATGGAATTCGATGACTGGTGATCAAGTGGGGCCAGCTTCTGGGGGTGATCGACGAGCGACGACTCGCCTCGAAGCGATTTGACGCCTCCTTCGAAGCGAGCGACGACTCCGAGGAGTCGTCGCTCATCGATCGCTTCCTGGGGATGCCTTCCAGTCATCTACATTCGGATAGTA
Source organism: Lycorma delicatula (assembly GCF_047948215.1). NCBI lineage: Eukaryota > Metazoa > Arthropoda > Insecta > Hemiptera > Fulgoridae > Lycorma > Lycorma delicatula. The sequence goes on from NC_134457.1 coordinate 18,495,327, forward strand.
GAGTGCCCGGATAATCATGGAGGGGCTGTGTACATACCATATAGTTTAGATCCGGCCTCTTTACGATAAGAGGGGGAGGTATTTTAGGAGGTGAGAGCCCCGCACTGCCGTCGGCGACTGGCAGAGCTTTTTCCTCCCCTACGGAAAAAATTAAAAAAAATCTGATGTTATTTTAATATTTAAAGTATGATCACACGAAAAGTCATTAGATTTAAAAAAAAGAAAAATCAGTGTAGATTGAAAAACAAGAGCAAAAATTAACATATTTCAAAATATAATATTACATATTTCAAATACGAAAGGCTTCAGAGCCTTTCCGTTAATCATATTTGGTAATTTCTTTGTATTCTTTTTTCTTTACTTTTTTAAAACGCAGTTTTTGCATTTCTTGCAAATTCTTTTTAAACACCGGAAAGTAACGATCACAAGCGGAAAAACACGATTTGTTAGTACATGTCTCATGGTGGTCAGGTGTATACTTGTTATATTATTATATATCTATATGAATGCGAAATATATATTAATAATATATTTCTACTGAAAGTATATGTTTGGAATGTCGCTTTATATGGAAGTGAATCTTGGACAATCGGAGTATCTGAGAAGAAAAAATTAGAAGCTTATGAAATGTGGTGCTATAGGAGATGTTAAAAATCAGATGGGTGGATAAAGTGACAAATAAAGAGGTATTGCGGCAAATAGATGAAGAAAGAAGCATTTGGAAAAATAAAGTTAAAAGAAGAGACAGACTTATAGGCCACATACTAAGGCATCCTGGAACAGTCGCTTTATTATTGGAAGGACAGGTAGAAGGGAAAAATTGTGTAGGCAGGCCACGTTTGGAATATGTAAAACAAATTGTTAGGGATGTAGGATGTAGGGGGTATACCGAAACGAAACGACTAGCACTAGATAGAAAATCTTGGAGAGCTGCATCAAACCAGTCAAATGACTGAAGACAAAAAAAAAATTTCTACTTCCTTGTGCGAAGTAAAGAAAGTATTGTGATCGCGAAAATTTCGGTTTTCAGATTTCAACGGAAATATCCATTTTGATCACCCCTGAATCCATTTTGTCCAGTTTCGGCATGACTTCTGTACGTACATATGTATCTCGCATAACTAAAAAACGATTAGCCGTAGGATGTTGAAATTTTGGATTTAGGACTGTTGTAACATCTAGTTGTGCACCTCCCCTTTTGATTATAATCGACTGAAGCTAAAAGTGTCAAAAAAAGCCCAAAATCCAAAACAATTTGTATTTTGGACTTTGCTTAACTGTAATAAGTAATATTGAGTAATAAGCCTTCATTGAGTGCTTTTCAACGATGTATGATAAGTGGTACTTATTTCCATTGGTTCTAGAGTTATAGCCAAATATAAGTTTAATTAATGCATTATTTGGATCTTACAAGGGGAAGACACATCGGTTCGAATCAGACTTCAGCTCCTTTTTTTTTATTTAAATATTTTGATTTATTAATAATTATTAACCTCTGATTGTAAAAAAAATTTACAAGTTATTAATGAAATAAAATTTTATGTAATTTTCATTAAAAATAAAATTGTATATGTAATTTAATAGGTGTGTAAGGAAGTCATGTGTCTACAACAGATTTTTTTTATTTATGTGATTGTTTTTCTTCATAAAATAATGAACTATAACCAAAAAGTAGGCACCGAAATATACCGATCACTAGCGGAAAATTCCGATTCGTTAGTATCAATTTCTGGAATTAAATTTCTAATTTAACTTTCGTTATATCAATTTTCTTCATTGAAAAAAAAAAATTTTACACAAGAGGTAATCAATTTACCTCTTTACAGAGGTAAACACCTAATAATCCCATTCCGAGACGCCTCCCACCAGGGCAACCCGCCCGGAGGGCCTAGCTGCGAAGGGCGTGCCGTAGGCACGTCTCTGCAGCTTGTCATACATAAAATATCTTTGTAATAATTACATATATTTATGCAAAAAATTTATCTGGGTCATTTATGTAGACTAAAAAAAAAAACAGACTTAAAAAAACTAATTGTAGTACAGTAAGTAAGGGGAGTTTAATGATAAAATATATTTATAGGAGAAGGTTGCTATGGCTCAACATTTTTGAAGATGGTTCCATTTTTCAACCATAAAATTATGTACAACTGTAATTAAGTAAGTGGTTATTACCAATGGGCACGTTAAGTAGAAGAAATTGATACTTGTAGAGGCAATAAAATTTGCTTAAAATGTGTTTTTAAGCAAACTTATATGAAAAAACAAGTCAAAAATTTTCAAGATATAAAAATAAAATTAGATTGAATAATTTTATTGATTTTAATTATTGTGCTGATTTTAACAATAAAAAACGAATTCACAGACTTTCAGATTACTAAACCTTTTGTAATTTTAATTTTACGCATGAGTCTACAGAAATAAACATTATTGTTTTATGATTTTGCTTTTAACTGACAAAAAATTAAGATTTCAAATTAATATAGAAACTTTTAAAACTTACTTGTGTATTGTAAAATAGATGTGAAATTTTTATTCTGTTTTGTAAAAATGTTACTGTAAATTTAAGAATGAATGACATATACATTTTTTTTAAACTTGTCGATGAATTATATATAAATAGTACATGTTTTTACTTCCATGTACGAAGTAAATAAAAGTATTGTGGTTACAAAAAATTTCGGTTTTCAGATTTGAACGGAAATATCCATTTTGACCATCCCTGAATCCATTTTTATTAGTTTCGACGTGACGTCTGTATGTATCTCACATAACTCAAAAACGATTACCGTAAAATGTTGAAATTTTACGTGTGTTGTAACATCTAGTTGTGCACCTTTCCTTTTGATTTCAATCTACTGGACCAAAAGTATCCAAAAAAGCTCAAAACCCAAAACATTTGGATTTTGGACTTTTTCGTAACTGCAATAATAAGCCCTCATTGAGAGCTTTTCAACAATTTATCATAAGTGGTACTTATTTTCATTTGGTTATAGCTAAATAAAATTTTAATTAATGAAATATTTGGATCTTACAAGGGGAAGGCACATCAGTTCGAATCAGACTTTATCTCCGTTTTTTAATTTAAACATATTGATTTATTAATAATTATTAACTTCTGAATGTATAAAGATTTTTACGATAAATAATAATCCAATTAAAAATAAAATACGAAAAAATCAGAAGTTATTACTGAAATACAATTTTATGTAGTTTTATAAATGTGTATATGTAATTTAATAGGCGTACTACGAAGTCATGTAGTGTCCACATCAGATTTTTTACTTTAAGTTTCAATTAAATTAAACAACTTGTAGATCGCTATCAAAATAGTTGATAATAAGAGCGCAATGAATTTTTTTTTATTTATATATTTTTTATAAAATAAACTTATTTGTAAGGTTGTGTTTACGACTGTTTAATATAGCGTGTCTATTACCACTTAACGGGGAAACTAATTCCGTCCCTTAGATAACATCCAACATTCACTTGATGGTGACGTTTAGACGACCACTTAACGTTATAATTAGAACCTTTTCGATTTTTTTTATATAGTTACAACATGCTGATTGTTGCATTTCTCAATTTCTTTTACGATGAATATGAAAATATTTTTAATGTGTGAAAAATATATAACCGAACTCGGATTTGAACCTGAAACTTTCCGGATGAAAGACAAGATGAGTCAACGGAAAGGTTAAATTAAAATGTATTATAAATTTAATAAAATTTCTACTTTTTTAAATAGATAATGATACATTTTTATAATAAATATATTTTTTATGAGTATTTTAACCTGACTTTCTTTAAATATATTAAAATGACTGGATTATACCTGTTACAAGCATACTGTAAAGTAGGAAGAGATCGATCCTGTGTGCTGTGAAGGAGGCTCATAGCACAGTAAAACAATAGCCTACGTATCGATTTAACAATTCTAGGAATTTCAAATTATTTATCTCGCTGAACCTCAACTAAAATTGTTTCATAACTTCCAAGTACAATTTTTTTGTTATTTAAAATATTTCTTGTAAAAAATAAAGTTATAAAGTTGCAGCAACTGAAAGCACAAAAACAAATATATCTGTTAAATTCTTTAGTTGCATGTTACTTTTGATGCCGTTTATATTTATTGCGCCAAATGTACATTCCAATGGGTTGAGGTAAGGTACATTCCAGGTTCGAATCCCAGTTAGGAATGTCATTTTCACGCACGCTACAAATCATTCATCTCATCCTCTGAAGCAATACTTCACGGTGGTCCCGGAGGTTAAACAAAAAAAAAATAAATGAAGTACATTCCAATAAATTTTATCAAACATTTTACCGAATAAAATTATCTTAATATCCCTATTAAATGATATTATACTATACGTAGAAGTTTGCGATAATTTTCATTAAAATTTTACATATTCCATTATCCGTATTTTATGGTAATACTTTACTTTTAAAAGGCAATGAATATTATTATTTTAAATAAGTTTTATTACGATTATTTCACATGCGAATACATGTCGATATCCGTGGTGGAGTGGTAGCGTTTCTGCCTTTAATCCGGAGGTCCCGTGTTCGAATCCTGTTGAGGCATCGCATTATTCATACGGTACAGAAATTCTATTTGCATATCCCACGCACAAGCTTCAAGCTTATGCGGCGATAACAAAGAAAATTTTATTTTTTTTAATACCTTTTTTAGGTCCTTGGATGTTGGTAATGACTATGCAGACAGAATCAGCAGGGGACTCTGAACACACTGAGCTCAAAGGCACCTCCTGGGGCTGACTAATGCTCAAATGCGGTTTCCGGGGGCTGGTCGGAAGACCAGCCCCCTGAAGATTTAGTCGGTAGGGCGCAGGCTACATACGCCGTAACATCTGCGAAACCTGTTAGCGAACAAAAACAAAACAAAAAAAGATCTATCAGCACATACTGAGTCGGTTGTAAAAGATCGTTGACATTGCATGTCTCCCGTCAAATGTTCCTTAGACTTCTTCAAAATTATGAATAAGTCCCTTCATGGTCCCAAATCTTTCAGTAAATGATTAACACTCTCATATTATGCGCTTCACTTAGTTTTATCTTTGAGCATTCTATGGTTCCATAGATCTCTTCTGGGATAATCTAGTGTATTCGTAGCATTATTTTATTAATTCACATCTCGATGCTTGTAACAGTAAAACTCAGATCAAATTTAATAGGCACGACTTATTTAAATAAATAATTACAACAGTAAATAAACTCCCAAAAACAAGGGGTTGAATGGGATCTGTATTTAAAATCTTTTGAATCTTTTATTTTTCAAGATTTAAAAAATTCAGTTTTTTTTAGTATTAATGTAGATGATAAGGGAACTTTTGTTTAATGAAAGAGGGTTCCCGATTTAATAATTTAAAGTTTGTGATATTTATTTTTTATAATAATTTTGATACTATATCTGTTTTTATTGTTATTAAGAACGTTTTATGAAGTAGCTATCCAGCGGGGGTACAAAATATATTAATAATATATTTTATTTTAATATGACTGCCCAAAAAGGAGTGTAATGTATTTTGGGTGTATGTATGTTTGTTCCGTCATAGCAGCTCAACGGCTGACCCGATTTAGATGTATGACACCGCGTTGGAATCCTTACGTTGGTTAGTGCAATAGTATATATATATATATATGTAGTAGTGGAGATTTGCCGGTTGCAGCACAAACTTTAATGAATTGAACTAATGAACTGTGAACTGTGAGTCTCTGTCACTATATGAGCTATTTGAACTGAATGATTCTAATCAGTGGAATACATTTTTTTTTTGTCTTCAGTCATTTGACTGGTTTGATGCAGCTCTCCAAGATTCCCTATCTAGTGCTAATCGTTTCATTTCAGTATACACCCTACATCCTACATCCCTAACAATTTGTTTTACATATTCCAAACGTGGCCTGCCTACACAGTTTTTTCCTTCTACCTGTCCTTCCAATATTAAAGCGATTATTCCAGGATGCCTTAGTATGTGGCCTATAAGTCTGTCTCTTCTTTTAACTGCCTCTTCATTTGTCACTTTATCCACCCATCTGATTTTTAAAATTCTCCTGTAGCACCGCATTTCAAAAGCTTCTAATCTTTTCTTCTCAGATACTCCGATCGTCCAAGTTTCACTTCCATATAAAGCGACACTCCAAACATATACATTCAAAAATCTTTTCCTGACATTTAAATTAATTTAATTTAAATCGAATACATAATATTAAAAAAAAATAATAGAATTAAATTTGCGTTAAGTAAAGTTTCTGTTTAAACAGAAACTTTACTTAACGCAAATTTAATGGGCTTCCGGTGGGGACTGCGCATGAGGCTAGAGTGGTGAGGTGACGCAAGCAATTCGTGCGAGGCTAGACCAATCATCACCATCAACTAGTAACAAACGGGGTGCTCCTGGGAAGCTGTTTAGGGAGGTTCAATAGGGGTATTCTTGTAATATCTGTGTAAACAATTCTCTTTATTTTAAAAATTTAAATGGGATATTCGATAGTGTTGAAGCTAACCCACCGGCTTGGTCTAATGGTGAACGCGTCTTCCCAAATCAGCTGATTTGCTAGTCGAGATTTCCAGCGTTCGAGTACTAGTAAAGTCAGTTATTTTTACACGGATTTGAATACTAGGTCGTTGATACCGGTGTTCTTTGGTGATTGGGTTTCAATTAACCACACATCTCAGGAATGGTCGAATTGAGACTGTACAAGACTACACTTCATTTACACTCATTCATATCATACTCATTCATCCTCTGAAATGTAATTACCGGAGGCTAAACAGAAAAAAGAAAAGTAGGTTGAAGCTAATTTTTGCATCAGGTACATTCTCCAACAGATCCCGGTTATTTTGTAAATGTGGTTATAAAGCTTCCGATTTTCAAAATTCAAAGGGGGTATTTGCTAGGATGCTAGGATGTATGAATGCATGATTTTTCCACCGTAGCAGCTCAGCGGCAGAACCAATTTAGTTGTACGACCGCGCGTTGGAATCCTTTTGTTACCGGGAGTGTCAGAGGCTATATAAATATCCGTATTCCTATATATATATATATATATATATATATATATATACATTCTTTTTTGTATAAGTATATACATGCAGTGAGTGTTCTGGGACGTATTTCCCGAATTTAAGGTACTGATTTAGGACACTAAAATGAGCAAAAAAGTTTCATTACATATAAGTCCTATTTTGCTTTGTTTTCCTTCTGGACGCAATTTTGTGATTTTCAACAAAAACTTATTTCTCAGGAATGGGTACACCTAACTTTAATTAAATTTGTCAAATTTAAGAGTAGTATCTTATTTTAAAAAATAAAACATTTTGAAAATGCCGCCTTCAAAAATTTCAAATAGGCGGCCATCTTAATTTTTAATCTACATTATCTTGGAATTATTTGTTTGATGAAATTTTTACTTATTAAAAAATTTGTTAAGCATTCTATTTTTAGCAAAACTATTCCTAATTTTTAAAAATCTGTTGACAAACAATCGAGTTATTGCAGATAATTAATCCGGCAGGTCGCATGCGCATCGCAATGGAAGCTGATCATTTTTTGCCTGTTTTTATTTACTCCACTAAATGTAATGTAAAGGTTTACGGCTAATCATTTTTGAGTTATGCGAGATACATACGTACGTTGAGACGTCACGCCAAAACTAGTCAAATGAATTCAGAAATGGTCAAAATGGATGTTTCCATTGAAATCTGAAAACCGAAATTTTTCGCGATTACAATACTTCCTTTATTTCGTCAAAGAAGTAAAAATAGTATGGCGTATTTGAAATACGAGTAAAAATCAATCGAGGGGAAAGACAGGAAAGTTATCTAACCGATTGTCAACTTTTTTGTACATAGATTAAAATTTATTTAATAACTTTAAAATTTATTTTTTTACCTGCTTGTGTGAAATAAAGGAAATGTGATCGCGAAAAATTTCGATTCTCAGATTTCAACGGAAATATCCATTTTGACCATCCCTGAACCCATTTTGAATAGTTTCGGGTTGACGTCTGTACGTATGTATCTCGCATAATTAAAAAACGGTCAGCTGTAGAATGTTGAAATTTTGGATTTAGGACTGTTATAACATATATTTGTGCACCTCGCCTTTTGATTGCAAACGACTGGACCAAAAATCGTCTTCTAAAAGTCCCATACTTCAAAAAAGTTGGTTTTTGTACTTAACTGCAGTAATAAGTTCTCACTGAGAGCTTTTCAACGATTTATCATAAGTTGGTACTTTCAATAAAAATGAGTGTTTTATGATTCATTTTCTTTTTATTTGCAGGTAATGGTGCTGGATGATTACTTAAAATTTCTACTTACTGAATTTTACTGTTTGTAAGTAATTTGCTATTAAGTAACTATTTTCATTAATACAATTTAAAAATAAAAATACAAATTTTCCTGTCAAGTGAATAAATTTTTATTTATTTGTGTTTAGAGACATCATTAAATATTAAGAAATATATTTGTTTGAAATAGAATTTTCAATGAAAACTTTTTATAAGACAAAGTAATTTATATTGGTATTTTGATATTATACCTGCTTTTGTGACGTTTACGTTTAAAATTTCAATTTACGAAAAAGATTTCTTTTCAGTCACTGTAGGTAGATTCCTTTTATTCTCAGTTTGCCTCTCCTTGTAATCCTTTTTTTAGTCTTTTTTGTTTTTTTCTAGAAGTGAATAGTTACGTAATAGCTTTTAGTTTTTCTTTTGCATGGTCTAGATAAAGATATAGGACTTTATTTATGTGTTTTTTTTTTTTAAATGATTAATTTATGGAGTAGCCTATTATTTTTAAGCTTACTATTTTTTTATTACTACATGCTTTTTAATATGATATGTTTCTAACTTTTTTTATAAGTTTATGTTATGATCATCCTGTGTTTACTACCGTTCCTTCTAAAATATTAGGTAGTCTAAAATGTATTGAGCCTTTGAAGCCCAAAATTAAGAATACATTTTTTTTTATTGGAAAATAACATTATGAGATCACACATGTACCATTTGTTTTTATGACCTGCCATTTTTCCGGCAACACCATAATCGCTACAGAACTTCTGTAGTTTCTGGTGAAAAAATTGTGACACATGGTTTTCACAGGCCGCTTTTGAAACTAACTTAACACCATTCAGGGAGTTCTGCAGAGACTGAAACAAATGATAGTTTGACAATGCCAGGTCCAGACTATGCAATGGTGAATACATTAAAAACTCCCAGTCAAGTTTTCTCAATTCCTGACTAGTCATTAAAGATGCGGTCTGGCGTTGGTGTACGACACCCTTTCTTTTGACCATTTCAGGCACTTTCTCTTGAATTGCTAGATGTAATCGCGCTAATTGTCGACCGTCTGAGTCTACCGTTCTGCCTGGCGGTAGTACCTTATGATGCACGATGCCCTTCCAATCTCAACAAACCCGCAGCATAAAATTCCTGGGCGTCAGTGTGGGCCTTGTCACACACTGTGGTATTTTTCTTCGCTTTGACCTCGATCTTTTTCACACACTGTTGTCGTAGGTTATCCATTTTTAATCACTCGTGATCAATTGCTTCGGAAATGGCTCGATTACGTTATGTTTTAGTAGAGATTCGTAGATAGAAATTCGATCGAGTAAATTTTTTCTCGCTTCAGATCATGTGGCACATAAACGTCGAGCTTATTTTTGTAGCCAGCTTTCTTTAAATTGTTTAACATTAATTGGTGATGGCTGCTTAGGTTATTAGCAATGTCATGACTGCTTATATGCCGGTCTTCCTCTAATTTTGCTAGAATATCATTCATTTTTTCTGTGATTGACCACTGCGAACAGCATCTTGGACATGGAAATTTTCAGAACGAAAGCGACTTAACTGGCTGTTGGTTTTGATAATACATCTTGCCTGTAAGCAGCACAATTTTCTTCACGGGACTGGGCAACATTTGCGTTTTTATCGAAATAAAATTGTAAAATGTATCGCAGTTTTGCGAACACTAGAGTCTACCGCTCTACCAACAGAGCTAAGCGGACATCCCAATCCCGTAGGGGAAGACACCCGCCTAGTTACGTTCCAGTCGCCACCCCCTCCCCCCCTTCACAGCCTTGTTGAACTTTTACGGGAGTCATCTATCGCCCTCTGACGTTTTAAATCTCATAGTAATAACCCTGGCCTCGTTGGGATGCCACCGATGTAAAAGAGCTACGCGAATAGTTCTCTCATGTTCACGGAGAATATCTTACGGGTGAGTTTAAGAATTCCCAAACTTTTATTCACATCTACTCGCTTCAACAGCTGTCAAATGATGTTCAGCCTGACCCACTGCGAGTCATACAGTCTCTCTCTATTTTCTGCTTACCCTCGGAACCACCGTAAGGTATTACTTCAGAGGGTGAATGAGGATGATGTGTATGATTATAAATGAAGTATAGTCTTCTATAGTTTCAGGTAGGTCGACCATTTCTGAGATGGTGGTTAATTGAAACCCAACCACCAAAGAACACCGGTATCCACGATCTACTATTCAAATCCGTATAAAAGTAACTGCCTTTACTAGGATTACACCATAGACATCTTGACTTCGAAATCGGCTGATTAGCTATGACGAGTTAACCACTAGACCATCCCGGTGGGCTGACTCATATACGCTGAGATTTGGAACGCTAACATTATCTTGTGCGCAAAAGGCTCACTACTTTTAGATTGTCTATTATATGTGTTTTATGGTAATATAAAAAAAAAATGTACAAGTTAATCATTAAAATTAAACCGCCGGTATTTTTTACGTTTCTGAGACTAAGCAAATTGGATTTGACAACGCTATTTAAAGCCGAATTTCCTTCTTGACCATAAAACTACTAGAAGAAATTTAGTATAAAAATATTTAGATTAAAACAAATATTATGTTATAATATTATATTATGTTGATTCGAACTTAATACGTCTTGAAGAAGACAATGGCGTTACTAGTCCACGTCGGACATCGGCTAAATTTCAAATTTAGAATTATTTAAAGAAAATGTTATGCTTAAAGTTTGGATTTAATTAATACCTAGCTGGTATGGATGATTATTTAGGTTGGTCGGATAATACAATTAGCATGATTTTATCAACGTCAATTCAGTTATACACGTATTAACTTAAAACAGACCTGAAACTGTTTATTAAATTTTAATTAATCTCAATGTATTTTGACGCTGGATTATTAGATTAGTATAGTGAATTTATACTCGGGTGAAATTTATTGTTAGCTGTTTTATTAAGTTTTTATTTTAAATATTTTTTCGATTAACTTTTGTGTTGCTCATGTTAGTCGTGGTCACTTAATATCTGATTCTGGTTACTGTTAGGTTTCATCATTAACCACAAATAAAAAAAATGATTTATGGGAATTAGTTATAAATATTTATAATTTGTCATCATTTTTTTTTTTTATTCTATGTTTATATTTTAATCTCATTATGTTTATTATATCCCGCATCATTAATTATTTGAAGTTTACATTCTAATTTCTTCGTCAGTTTATTATTTTTATGTTTCTTCAATTTGATTATTATATTAATTAACCTTGGGGTGACTTAATAAATGATCTATCAATCTTTCTCTAAGTTTTTGTAAAATAAGATTATTTTAATATCGTGATTTTATAATGCTATACTCAATCGATATATTTCGCGTGTTTTACATATTTAAAATAGGATGTTTTTAGTCGTTTTCGATTTTAGTTGTAATTTTTTTTCAGATAAATTTTGTACATCCTGATTTGTCTTTTACAATTCGTTATTTCTTTTCTACCATTATAGTCCTACTCAAATTGTTGTATTAGCTGATAGGTATTCTGTTTTAGCCTTTTTTTAAAAAAAAAATTTAATAATTTTTTTAATTAAATTGAAGTGTGGCTTCCTGTCTATGTTTTGTAATCATACCTTTATCGTTATTTATTCATCAAAAAAGATAATTTACCTCAAGCTTTCACCATTGGTTGATTACTAGGCTGAATACCATTAATGATCGCTGTGTGGTTCACATGATTTTTTAGACTTTGTTGGTATTTGACACTTTGCTGTCTCACAACCTCATAAACCGTCGGATGCTCCAGACATTGGTGAATCTCATCATTCAGGGTGAATCATGGTGCGTCTACAAATATCTTCATTACCTTCTTTTGGAAGCGTTGTACCTTCATTATTATTTCTTGTTGTCCTCCACAACTCCACAGCATAAGTCCAGATTGGTAGTAGGTAAATCAAAATTTTACTGGACAATGTAAGGTGTGAATTTCTCCGTAGCAGCCGATGCAGATTCCCTATACTTCGCGATCACTTGCTTTCTTTTCACTCACATGATACTTGCAAGTCAAACTCCGATCTAGGTACAGTTCTAGATGTGAGTTTACCTAGGTAAACTCACACCTGTTTGTAAGATCTTATATTCTAATTTATAATTAGTATAGATTTTATAATGTAATTTACCACCTTTTTAACCTTTTGTTTTTAATTTAGATGTAACTAATTACCATACTTGTAAATCAGCTCTCATTAGATTATTTCGGTGTTTACGAATTTTTATCTCTTTAACATTTTTGTCTGTATCCGTTTAGTCTCTCTCTGCGATTAATTTTTATATTCATGTACAATAATTAAGAGGTAGAAAGTAAGATAACAGTAAATTATATTTTTAATTAAAATCTTTTGAAAAAAATTTGGTACATTTGCGTATTTATTCGACTGTAAACTGTCCTTTTAAATTGGGGCTTTCTCAAATTATTTAATTACTTTTGTATTTTTTTTTCTTTTTTACTAGGATTGTGATTAATTCAAATAAAAATGGTCATTGTTTTTTGTTCCTATTGTAATGAAAAGATAAAGATGCTACGATTTGCTGATGATATAGTAATTCTAGCCGAGAGTAAAAAGGATTTAGAAGAAACAATGAACGGCATAGATGAAGTCCTACGCAAGAACTATCGCGTGAAAACATAACAAGAACAAAACAAAAGTAATGAAATGTAGAAGAAATAACGAAGATGGACCACTGAATGTGAAAATAGGAGGAGAAAAGATTATGGAGGTAGAAGAATTTTGTTATTTGGGAAGTAGAATTACTAAAGATGGACGAAGCAGGAGCGATATAAAATGCCGAATAGCACAAGCTAAACGAGCCTTCAGTAAGAAATATAATTTGTTTACATCAAAAATTAATTTAAATGTCAGGAAAAGATTTTTGAAAGTGTATGTTTGGAGTGTCTTTATATGGAAGTGAAACTTGGACGATCGGAGTATCTGAGAAGAAAAGATTAGAAGCTTTTGAAATGCGGTGCTATAGGAGAATGTTAAAAATCAGACGGGTGGATAAAGTGACAAATGAAGAGGTATTGCGGCAAATAGATGAAGAAAGAAGCATTTGGAAAAATATAGTTAAAGAAGAGACAGACTTAAAGGCCACATACTAAGGCATCCTGGAATAGTCGCTTTATTATTGGAAGGACAGGTAGAAGGGAAAAATTGTGTAGGCAGGCCAAGTTTGGAATATATAAAACAAATTGTTAGGGATGTAGGATGTAGAGGGTATACTGAAATGAAACTAGGTAGGGAATCTTGGAGAGCTGCATCAAACCAGTCAAATGACTGAAGACAAAAAAAAAAAATTGTAATGCTATTTTAAAAAAAGATTTAGCTTAAAATTTCGAATTATTAGTGAAAGAAACTCAACATTTCAACTGATGAACGATATTTATCATCTGTATTATAAATTCTCTAGGTTTTTCGAGTAGAAAATTTTACCTTGAAAATAATGGTGTAATTCTCTTCCTTTGATACCAGTTTGTTACCGGACGTGTGCAGTTATAATCCAGTACTCCTATTTATTATGAGCTAGGCTCATAAGAGATCCCACCATTATCGGACAGCCATAAGAACCTCTTCCGGCCAGTACTTGCTTTTCTTTAACTTTCACTACAATTATCGACTGCATCAAATTTTTATTTACTCGTATTATTTTTGAAAATATGATCAAAAACGTTCCCTTTATTTTTTACCTATGTATTATTCATTCTTCGAGAAATTTTCTGTGATTATTAATATGCATTTATCTTGAGAGATTTCAAGAACACGCTTATACAGCCGTGTATCAACGGCATTAAATCTTGACGAGCTTATACTTTAAAAAGTGAAATATCTTTAAAATCACACCGAAACATACGGGTACCAGAACAGAAATTTGTAGCGTAACGAAAAGGTCTATATCGGCCTGCCTAACTATTATCACAGAGGCGTAAATGCGGTGTCATTTTATAACTTACATCAGCTCACCGATAAGACTTTGAGGTTTGCCTTTGAAGACTGCCGAGCGGGTTTGCGGGGAGGAGGCACGGCACAGATCGGCCAAAACTGGCGCTTTCGCTCATATTCATTCAGTATAGCTCACGACCTAGACGTGATAGCGCGGTGATTCGTGTGTTTACGTTTAGAGTTTGTCAAAACAGATCGATTTAAGTAATAGTAAATGTATTTTGGACAGTATTTATTCGTAAAATTTAAAGTAAACGTGCAAAAAAGTATAAAAATTAAATATATCAGTTCAGCCCACGCAAAAGCCAACCGGAAATATAAATTACGCATATTATCGGAAAGGAGAGGTTATGAGCCACGCACAGGTACTCCAATGTCCGGTGCCGAGCGAGCGAGAATGATTCGGAATAGTTGCAAAGCTGGCATGACTTGCTCAGTAAAAACGCCGGCGACGCGAGCGCTTCTACTGCTTCTTATTATGCGTTATGTCTCTTCTCATATCACAGACCGATGTTGAACAAAATTGTTGTCGAATATTAGTCGAAATAAATATCTTGTACCATTTAGTGTCTGTTTTATGTTAAAATTAAATTTAGTACGCAGTTGTCTCGTTTTTATTTCGATCCGATACACCAAAAGTGATTTGCTGACATACAGACCGACCGATTTATTTGTAAAATTGGCCAATGAAGGAACTAAAATTTTCCATTGGAGACTTTCAGTTTTGTTAAAAAAAAATACGACGGTGGCTCTCCCGTTTAACTCTATAGAAAAGTTGGTCGGTCTGTAGCTCGGAGAATCTTCATCCAAGGTGTGTAACGTTTCACGTTATACCAACGACCATGCGTTCTGACTCAGCCCCACCCGATATTTTAACAATCGTCCTTCATCTCTGTATAATAATAATATCCATTATTATTTATGTACAGATGGAACACTTAGCAGATCTCTAAGAAATTCTTTAAAAAAACGTTTTTCTGGAGTAGATAATGAATTCATTATAGGATAACTCTTTATTTCATTATCACAGTCATTACTCGTTAAATCAACAACCTAAATACTTAAAAATATTTCCAGTATTGTATTTGTCTTTCTAAAACAATTCAAAACTCATTTTATCGTTCTTTCTAATAACTATTACTTTATATTGTGTTTTGTTTTAAGCTCGTACTTTTTACGAAATCTATTGACTTTATTCAACAACAGCTGGAGATTGTCATTATTATCTACAAAGATAAGGAAAACCTCGGGATACTGTAACTTTTTAATATTGTTGCAATTAACTTTTATAATAATCTTCATTCTTTCCAACGCCTCCTGAACATAAATGAAAAGTATCAGAACTAGTATATATCTTTATCTGACACACTAAAGTATCAAAATATCTTACATCTTTATTCCCCCGTCTTAAATTGTACTGGCAGTTTCCAATACAAGTTTCTGATTTGAATATCCTTTTTATCAAATTACATTTTAAAAGTTCAAATAATTTTTTATGATTTTTATTATCGAAAGGCTTTTTAAAATTCATGTAGTGTACTAAGAAACTCTTTTCTTGACGTTAACATTTCTATATCAAAACTTGCTTAGAATATAAAGCTTTTCACGTTCCAAAGCCGTTCCTAATGCAAAATATCGTCCCGCTGTTATTATCAATCATCATTAATATTACTATTGTAGTAATTACAAATAATATATTATTAATTATATATTATTTATAGTTTATAATTGTTGTTAAAGCGATATTTTGATTACTAAAGTAATATAGTGTTCCTCAAATGTTTCTAGGTAAATCTATAAAATAAGGATTTTACGAGTAATAAATTGGACGGTAGATTTTAATTAATTAGATTATGACCACTATTATAGATAAATTACTATTCATTAACATAATAACTGGTTAATAAATTTATAGAGTAATCGGTATGTTTCTAAATTATTATATTTGATTTAAGTTGCACATTATCATTAGAATAGATTCAAGACGTCTTACCATTGATTATTTTACGAGGCAGTGTAGTAAATTGGAATATATATATATATATATATATATATATATATATATATACATAATTTAGACCGTATAGTATGAAATATAAGAAACTCATAAAACACATTACTTATATGTATTAAAGTTAAACAATGATATCTTTGCGCTCTAGTAGTTTTAAATGAATTCATTATTACAGTAGATAAAAAGTTACAAAAAGAACGTTAAATTAATTAAAATTTTATTCATTCGTATGTGGTAATTATAAGTATTACCTAAAAAAAACTTAAAAAAATTACCTTTTTTTGTATAAAAAGAAAAAAAATAGCTGAATGTCATTTCTTTTTTATAATGAAAGAAAGGGAATCAATAGTTATGTTCATTAGCTCGGTGAAAATTGGTAGCATATGAAATGATGCCAGGAGTGACCGGGATTCAAACTCGGGACCTTCGCATGAAACGTTGAGACTCTAGCTGTTCAGTCACGGTGGTCGACTGAATGTCATTTTAATTTGCGAATTTAAATCCAAATTACAATAAAAATTAAAAATAGATTTTTTAAATTACGAAATCTGATTACGTTTATGGTTCTATTATTTCGGGTGGATCAAAAGTCACTACCTATTGTAAAGGTCATTATTTGAATTCTGTTTCGAGAGGATCTGAGGGTCTGGAATTGGTTAGCGATTGCAATAAAAAAAGGAAAACGTATAAATAAATACTCTTTCGCAACCAAACAAAGTTTCCAAAATATTGTTTAAATTGTATTATATATATATTATAATTATAATTATATTTTATAATTTTATATATATATTTTTATATAATTTTTTTATATAATTTTTATATAATTTTTATATATATTATAATTATAATTATATTATATATTATAATTATATATTCTTTACACGAAATAATAGAACATCCTCAAAAAAATAAATAAATACATAAAAAAAGTACTTGCAGCATATCGGTTTCAGAGAATATTACGGTAAATAACAATTAACTTCCGCAATTATAACAAACACTATATACATAAAGGTTTCTCAAAAGTATATAGTAGAATTACAGCTTATCACAAAATGATAATTTAATTTCACGCACGACTGTTACGATTAATTGCATATTTTTTTTTTAAGTTTGAAAAAGAAAAGTATGTGGGCCGAGTGGTGGCTTCTCGGCCTTTCATTCGGAGGTCTCGGGTTCGAATCCCGGTCAGACATGGCATTTTCACACGCTACAAAAATTGTCATTCTTCTCATTTTCTGAAGTAATACCATAGTAACCATAGTAACAAGGTAAAAAGAGTACTACAGATCCGGCCAGTTTAGCCGAGAAAAGTTTTCATTTGCCTAAAAAAAGGAATCGGCTGATTCCAGTCATTTAAGATTAATAAGAACGATTATTTAATAAGCCTTGATTTTCATCATGATTACGAATCATAAAGTTGTACACATTACCATGTCCTTTCATTTTTTGACCCAAGAGATGGAGTGGGCAGAACCAAAAACTGTACAAAAACAAATTGAATTCATCACTAACACTTTATTGAAGCTAAATGATTATTTATGAGTTTTGTCCCAAAAGTAAGTTTACTGATTTTTTATTTAATTATCTACTGGACTTATCTAAAATTATAAGTTATCTCCTTCGAAGTATGATTCTTGGGAAGTTACACAGCGGTTCCAACGTTTCTTTCACATAGCTGCACCGGAAGTCATTTTCCTTAAGTGTGTGCAGCTCATCGGTTACAGTTTTCTTCATGTTTTTCGACATGTTACTTCAAGTTGAAATTGAAGTTGGAAGGATCATCGTTTTGGGACTTTCCCGAAATGATGATCCTTCAACCTCAACTTAGGGAAGAGGTAGAAATCGCACGTTGGTAGATCTGGCTGTAGGGAGGCTGTGGAAGTAGGGAAATGTTTTTCTTTGTCAGAAATTCTCGAATTGAAAGCAAAATATGAGGCGGCGCGTTATCGTGGTCCAGCACCCAATTATGTGCAATGTCCGTTCGGACTTGCCGGACCCGTTTTCGAAGTCTTTCCAAGATATCTTTGTAAAAGTTGCTATGAAATATTTATCCTGGAGGTACAAATACTTAGTGCACAATGTCACAGTTGTCGAAAAAAACAATCATTATTTTCACCTTGGATCTGCTAATGTGTGTTTTCTTCGGACGAGGAAAACGTTTAGTGTGCCGTTCTGAACTTTGCCGTTTAGTTTCGGGTTCATATTTAAACACCCATTATTCATCACCAGTTATTACTTTATCCAGAAAATTTGGTTCAATTTCGAGTCTTTCCAGTAAATGCTAATAAATTTCCATCCGGTTCACTTTTTGCTCCACAGACAAGTTTTTCGGTACGAGTTTTGAACCAATTTTTCGCATGTGTAAACGATCTGTTAAATTCTACGAACTCAATTTTTATCCAATCCGGATTTTTTTTTTCGACACTCAGTTGGCTGTCTTTCGCCAATACAGCTCGCACCCCTTCCACGTTTTCATCGTTTGTTGACGAGGTTTGTCTTCCAGAACGAGGGACGTCTTTCTCATTTCCTCGTTTCTCTTTGAAAGCTGTGTACCACCTAAAACCCATAATTCTCAATAGAGTGGCATCTCAATAAGCTTTAGTTAAAGAATCAAATGTTTTTGCGGCAGACTTGTTAAATCTCGCACAAAATTTGATAGCGTACCGTTCCTCCATCGCAAACGTAACGAGGTTATAAAACGGGACCATACACGAACAGCAGTAGCGCGCGATTGACTTAACCGATCCAGTCGAGACAAATATGTACGTACAGCCAAGTGAAGAGCGCTTCTTAAAAACAGCAATGCAATTACTATTTTTAACGGATGATAAGTTTAAATATTTTGGGGGCTCTAGAAACTTTTGATTCCCAATGTGGGTGGTGGAAAACGTTTGGGAATCAACGCTCTAATATGTTGAACAAAGCTTTCCTTTCTATTGAATAATAGATTTTTTAAAATCAACATAAGTGATTATAATATTTTTACCCTTTTTGCAGTAATCTGGAATAATTGTTTTTAAACTAATTAATAATCATTCGAACTCGCTCGAGTTTATTCAGGATTTCATTAACGATTTATCTCCTTGTAAAACATTAATTTCTGGGTCCATTACTTTTGGCATTAGGCAAAGAATATTTTTGAATTTTTTTGTACAATATGGCCTTTTCATAACTGAGCTTAGTTCATCCGGTAAAATTTTGCGCAGTATATTAATAAAATTATTTTTTTTTTTACTTCCTTGTAAAAAGTAAAGGAAGTATTCTGATCGCCAAAAATTTCGGTTTTCAGATTTCAACGGAAATATCCATTTTGACCATTTCTGAATTCATTTTGACTCTCTCTTTCTCTTTTTTCCTGTTTAGCCTCCGGTAACTACCGTTTAGATAATTCTTCAGAGGATGAATGAGGATGATATGTATGAATGTAAATGAAGTCTAGTCTTGTACATTCTCAGTTCGACCGTTCCTGAGATGCGTGGTTAATTGAAACCCAACCACCAAAGAACACTGGTATCCACGATCTAGTATTCAAATCCGTGTAAAAATAACTGGCTTTACTAGGACTTGAACGCTGTACTACGCTGTAATAAAATTTGAATTTAGGACTGTTGTAACATCTAGTTGGTACCTTTAATTTTGATTGCAATCGACTGGACCAAAAGTGTTCAAAAGAGCCGAAAATCTAAAAATAAATTGGATTTTGAACTTTTTCTTAACTGCAGTAATAAGCCCTCATTGAGAGCTTTTCAACGATATATAAATAAGTGGTATTTATTTTCATTGGTTTCAGAGTTATAGCTAAATAAAACTTTAACTAATGAAATATTTGAATCTTACAAGGGGAAAGTACCATCGGTTCGAATCCGATTTCATCTCTTTTTTTTCTGTACCTTTTTTTAATTTAAATATATTGATTTATTAATAACTATTAACCTCTAATTGTAAAAAAGTTTTACAATAAATAATAATTCAATAATAAAAAAAAATGTAATAAAAAATAAATGTAATTTAATAGGCGTACAAGAAAGTCATGTGGTGTCCACATCAGATTCTTAACATTTGGTGTAAAGAAATAAAAAAAAAAAAACAAAAAAAAAACAGTGATTGTTATGTTCAGGAAACATTAAATTAATCGAATATAAAATAATCCAAAATTAGGAGAATTTTACCTAATTTCGTATTTTCGCTCTCCTTTAAAATTTGCTTTTGGAAGTTAAGGTACATTTTCCTGTGATATATATATATATCTATATAGTTTAATAATAAACTACTACACATATTAATAATAATTTTATTATATGTAAAATAAATTATTTAGAATTGTCATTATTTCAAAAAACGACAACGAATAATTTATGTCTTATTTATTTAAAATGGAATCTGCTATAGGCGAGAAACAATAAAGATTTGTTTTTTTTTTTTTTACTGCTTCTAAAGTCTGTTTCGCTCTAAAATTATTTTATATTATTTCCATAAATATCAGTTCAGAAAATCGTTATTCAATACAATGGAACAAACGAAGCTTCTTTTAAATAAAGCATAAAATTGAAATAAAATCACAGTGGATTTTATTTTATTTATTCAGAAAAAAAGTATTTACAATAAATATTTTTACGTGAATTTATTTAATTGTAAAGAATCTGAAAAATATTTTACTTATTTTCTTATAAATAATTGATAACAAAAGTTGGATTTTTTTCACATTTATTCGTATTAGAAATAAAATTCGGTGTTGAAAGGACTTAAAGGAAAGAAGGTAAAAAAGTCACAGAAAAAAACATCTAAATGATTTAAATACTATATCAGAGTTTTATTAAAAAGGTTATCAACTACAGAAGAAGAAAGAATTTAAATAGAGATAAAAAATATTTTACTATTTGTTATAAAGTTGACGGAAGTATAATCTTTCAGGCGTTAGATACTTGGTAATTTATTCTGTTCAACCCGAAATCTTGTTTCCCCTATGTCAATAAAAAATGACTTTATTTATTCTGTACGGCTAAAACACAAAATAGTAGATGGCATATCCAGTACATATGATATTCTTTGTGTGTTAAAATAAAAAACGATCATGAAGTTCAGTCAGTAAAATGAAAAACTACATTGGTGAAATAAATATTTAAAAGAAAAATTGTTGACAAAATATAAATTTGAGAATTTTTTCATGAGAAAAACGAGTAGCTATTTTTTATAAAACAAAATTTTAATAACAAGAAAAAATTCTTTTAAACTATTTCATGTAAAATACATTCAGATGAACAATTATTTTCTGAAATTTGTGAGTTTTAAACTATTATTTTCAGTTTGGTTTTACTTGTAGAGAAAGGAAATAAATAGTTTTTTATGAGTCTTAATAGTTTTCTTATTAGTTTTAAGAAACTTTTGAAGTTTACAACTCTGTACTACAGCTTTGTAAGCTGCCGAATTGCGTTTACGGAAATCTATTTGTACAAAACAATGAAATATTTTAACAAATAATTTTGTCCTTTAATATATTTGGAACAAAAGATAAAATGGAAAGTTGACAAGATTAATTTATCATCTTAGTTAATTTTATCATTTGATTGAAAGCAGTAAATAATTACGATAAAATATTTATATATATATTTTTTTTTAAATACAGAGTGTTCCGCAAAGAGGTATACACTTTTGATTTAATATCACTCGCTTATTCCTCCACCGATTCTATTGAAACTTTACAGACCTCTTAACGAAGTTTCTAGAAATATTTTTAAAAAATTTCAACCTTCTAGGATTTATAGAAACAAAATGGCGGCTTTCAAATAAAAACATCAATTTCAGATAAACCATATTTTTTATTCATTTTAAAATAGCCGGTAAAAATTATTATAAACAGATCATGTATATTAAATAACTGTTCGAATTGAATGAACAAAAAACTTAATAATTAGTAAAAACCTTGACTAATTATCTGACTATTTTTAACTAATAGAATTATAATTATAATCTGTTTTTAATCATTTTTACCAGCTATTTTGTAATGAATAAAAAATGTGGTTTATCTGAAATTGATGTTTTTGTTTGAAAACCGCCATTTTGTTTCTATAGATCTTAGAAGATTGAAATTTTCATGCAACATTTTTAAAACCTTCCTTAAAAGGTCTGTAAAATTTCAATATAATCGATGAGAGAATGGGCGAGTGATACTAAATAAAAAGCGTTTACCTCTTCGTAGGACATTTATATATATATATGTATATACACAAAACCTTAGTACTATATACCTTAGTATAACTTAGCTATATACCTTACCTTGGCTATATACCGTAGTTATCATTACCAGAGGAGCTACTTAAAGTTAGTTAAGGTCATACCTTACCAACCGTAAACTAGTATTTGAAATTTCTTTTGATAAGAGTACAAATGTAAAAAAAAAATAAGTCCTCGCTTCAAGATGTAAAATGAAGAGTTCCTCAGAGAAGTGTTTTTGGGCCCTTGCTTTTCTGATGTTTTTTATTAATGATTTATCTCAAAATTATGAGCCATTTATTGTAACTTCGTCGGCGATACAACTATGTCTATACCTCTTTTTTTCTGTCTAGCCTTCGGAACCGTCGTAAGTTATTACTTCAGAGGATGAATGACTATGATATGTATGTATGTGTATATATATATATATATATACACCAACCGATCGTTAAATAACTAATTTTTTTGATATTCTAAGTCAATATTTTTCTAATTTGCAAGCCGAATTATTGATTAAAAACTTAAAAGTTCTCAAAATAAATTAGACATTATGAACATTTTAAATATCTATAGAAATAACTTATATTAAATTGGTATATCATTTCATTATACGATTTTTGTATGCGGAAAACAAGTTTCATGTTTACGTCTCTAATTAGAGAATAATTAGATATTATTGTCATGGAATGAAATCCAAACAGATTTTATTTATATAATTCAACACGAAAGGTTTGCTTGTTAATAAACCACAAAACATATTTTTCTGATAAAAAAAAAGATCAATATCCTACGTAAATTAATTAAATGGGGTACGTCCTACGAAACAAATCTATGGCATTGATTATTGTTACAGATAGATGCGGGTGTTTAGATTTCCGTTCGTTGTCATATACAAGCAGGTATATATCACATCATATCAATTACAAACTCGTTCGTTCAAAATAATTCAATACAAGTGATGAGCTCTATTCAGTAGTATGATTAATAACAGTAATTATATTAATATTTGATTGCGAAACAAAATTGTTTTTAATGAGTAACAGTATTTCATTTTGTGTTCAGTTTTATTCCATAAAACTTGATTTTTTATTAAGTTCAGTCATCCATTAAGTTTGTACTTCAACACCTTTTTTTTTATTTATTTTAGCTTACTATTTTATTTTTAATTTTAAAAATTGTGGTAATTTTATGTTTAATCAATTTTAAAATACTTCTTTTTAGTCTAAATGATATTAATAGTACACCGTTAACCTAATAACAGTAAAGTACAGTCAGCAGAAACTTTTCAGCTGTATATCCATTAAATGAGATAAATTTATTGTCTTAGAACAAATACTGAAGTATTTAATTTTCGTTCTAATCCCCTTCTTAAGAAAAGTTTGATATTTAATTTACAAAATTATAAGCCATTTTCGTTATTTTCAGTATTTTCAAAAGTATTTGAAAAAATTATGATAAATCTATTTTTAATATTTCTTGTAAAGCGTAACATATTAACAAACTGTCATCATGGTTTCAGGAAAAAAATTGTCTAATGGCACAGTCATTTCCCAGTTTTTGGAAAATATTTTAAATATTTCTTTGATATGAAATTCCCTTTTCAATTTTTTTTTTTGATCTTAGTAAAGCATTCAATTTAGTTCCAATTATTTTTACTGATAAAAACCTTAGTAGTTATCATTACCAGAGGAGCTACTTAATGTTAGTTAAGGTCATACCTTACCATCTGTAGACAGGTATTTGAAATTTCTTTTTATAAGAGTATAAATGTTAAAAAAAATCAGTCTTCGCTTCAAGATGTAAAATGAGGTGTTCCTCAAAGAAATGTACTTGGGCCCTTGCTATTATGATGTTTTTTATTAATGATTTTTCTCAAAATTATTAGGCATTTATTGTCGTCATTGAGTCATTTATTTATTCGTCGGCGATACAACTATGTCTATACCTCTTTTTTCTGTTTAGCCTCCGGAACCACCGTAAGTTATTACTTCAGATGATGAATGACTATGATATGTATGAATGTGAATGTATGTATGTAATATGTATGTATGTGTTTTTTTAGTAGTCTTGTACAGTCTCAGGTCGACCACTTCTGAGAAGTGTGGTTAATTGAAACCCAACCACCAAAGAACACCGGTATCCACGATGTAGAATTACTAAAGATGACTATTTAAAAAGAATTGAAAATTCTACGATAACATTTCAGATTATTATTCACTGGATGGATTCTGACCATATAAGTTTGATTATGGATAACATTGTTTCGTTGTGCTTCTCTCATAGAGGTAAAATTACCGATGTGGTCTTATTTTTTACCCTTAAAGCGAAATCCTGAAGGTTTTATTAGATGAAAAGTTCTGTTGGGAATTGCCATAATAAAACGATAAGCTTATCATCATTCTTAAATTTTTATTATGCTTACTATATTCCTATCTAAAACAAAATATCATTTCTCACGTCTATCTTAATAAATTAAAACGAATTTTCATGATACAAAAATGAGATTTCAGTTCATTATCGGGCACCTATAAATATGAATCATGTAGACCGATATTTAGAAAATAAAATATGATAACGTTTTCTTGTTTTTGTATTTATTAATATACAATCTTAATTAAGTAAACTAGATGATTCACATTCATTTTTTCCTCTTTTTTATTTTTGTACTTACGTTATTATAAACTTCTGTATGCGTTACAATATAAATATTTGTTTATAAAATAGTGAGGAGCAATATTCATTCTGGTGGGGGGTATATTCCGTCAAACATTTACACCCTTTTATAATCTAGATTTTTACTATAGTTTGTGTAAAATCTACCCCACTCCTAACTACGGCATGCGGATCACGTGCTCCTGATTGCTACAAAAGTAATGCATGCGCGCTATTTAAAAATAATTATCGTAAATAACTACACCACGTCGAAGAAAATCATAATATTATAACCTACAATAAATAGATAGCTCATTTCAGTATACTTTTGTATTACTTCATTGTTACTGTATATTTATAGCAAAACCTTAGCTTAATATATTTGAAAAAAAATATATACTTTCAAGAAATAAATAAATAAATTACTTCATGTACATCTTGAAAAAAATGTTAGACACAGATAATTTTATTTGTAATTACAAATTACCAGATCATATTTCGTTACTATAATAGTATTGTCATAATTAGATTCTGTGGAAGACATGACAAATTAATTGATGTGACTTTTGGAATACGCTACTTTGGTTGCTGGTGTGAGAAGTCACTGGGTGATGTTAAGTTAAGAGTAGTAGCGGGAATGACATAGCCTACTACGGATCCGCCTTCAGATATTAAATACACTATAGTAGCTCTTTTCTTAGAGATTTCAGGGCGGAGACCTTTATCAGTCGATGGTAATGTCATCTGCAGTTTCTTTATAACATTTTTGTATGTGCTGATTCATTTTACAGACTTGTATGAGAGTTCTTTTCTTAGTATTTGCAGCTAGCTGCAAATAACAGCTAGCCAATAAGGCTGTTTCATTACGTCAGAAATAATATTAAGATGTATGCACTGAGGTTCCAGTTTACATTAGAGAACTTAAACATTAGAGAACTTTAGTGTTTTCTTTATGTGTTTTTAATTTAGATTTTTAGATATGAGGATTTTTGCAAATTTTGTAATAGCTTGTAGAAGTGATAATTTGGTACTAAGCGGATTTGTGTCGTTATATTTTCACATGGTCCTATTTGATGTTTTGTTTGGTTATCCTTGGATGGCTGATTTGTTACTACTCTCATTCCTTTCCCTTCTACACTAAATTTTTTAAAATTCAAATTATCTATCACATATTTTATTTTAAATTATTTAAATTATATATTTCAATTCTTTTGTCTTCTTCTTCTGGTTTTACATTCTCTATTACATTGAAGAAGTCTTCATATCTTTCCCTGGAATTAACATATTGTCGCGTGTTCACAGTTCGACCAGGATATTGAGAGAATAACTAACTAAAAATTTTTTATAGATACAATTTATTACTCTAGAGACATATAAACATAATAAATAATAATAATGACAATACGTATATGTAATATACAAGATAGTAATTCAAATAAAAAGTACAGTATTTGCTGTCCTTTTTGACAGTTAAATGAAATTATAATGACAGTTTAATTGTAAAATCAAAATACATTCCAGTTTAATAAAAAAGTTTAAATAACTGAAACTAATATTGTATTAACAACAAGATAACAACAGAACAGTGTAAAGTTCATACAATCCAATTTTTGAAGTATTATTAATTTTACTGTTTACAATTGAACTACCTTACACTTTTGAATGAATATAATATTGCCAATTTCACTACTGTTTATCAATAACTCAGTGAACAACTTCCTGCATTTATCCAATTGTCCATAATGGAATTCTCGTGACGAAATCTTCACTCGTTACCACACGCTTACTGATATCGCTATCATCGCAACCGGGTTGAACTCGGGTTTGTGAAACTACTGTGTTATTGCTTGTTATTAAGACTGCGCCGAACACGGCCTCGCAAAACTACTGACTATCTTCCTTGGTCCCTGGCAGTATTTTTATCCTGTGGCCTGCAGAACCAGTACCCGCCTCATCCCTTTATTGTTGAAGCGTAATAATTTTCATCGTCTGCGTTTTTGCGTTACTCTATAAATTCTTATTCCAGTCTGATAACCCTTCTGGTCGAACAATACCTTTTGGAGCTGCAATTATTTGTATTAAAAAGAATAGATTTTTTTTTTAGTTTGAGAAAAGAATCATTTTTAGTTTCTTCTGAATTTTTCTTTTCAGTTATTCTTCATTATTCACTCTTTCTTTCTTCTTAATTGGAAGTAATCCGTTACCCTTCTTCTTTTTCCTGTTTAGCCTTCGGTAATTGCCGTTCAGAGGATGAATGAGGATGATATGCATGAATGTAAATGAAGTGTAGTCTTGTACAGTCTCAGTTCGACCATTCCTGAGATGTGCGGTTAATTGAAACCCAACCACTAAAAAACACCGGTATCCACGATCTAGTATTCAAATCCGTATAAAAGTAACTGCCTTTACTAGGACTTGAACGCTGGAACTCTCGACTTCCAAATCATGTGATTTGGGAAGACGCGTTCACCACTAGACCAACCCGGTCGAATAATCTGTCACCCTGGTCCATCATAATGGTCCTGTTACAATATTGCTACTGTTTTGAAAGTAACGCGACTTATAATCTCTAAGAAATAACTTTTTCATTTTGGTCTTTGAGTGGGCGATTTTTCCTAAATGGAAAACTTCCAGGCTGTTGAATCGGACTTGTTTCGTAAACACCTCTAGCACTATTGCAATGGCTACTATGAAGCTCCGGCCTTACCGCTTTCTACATCTTATTGAATGTAATGACCAAGGCTTGTGTTTCTGAACGTCGATCCGTAACAAATGAAGAAATGCGTTACAGTACGGAAGAAACCTTTCAAACTATAACTCCAGAGATGCTTTGCAACATGAAAGAGTATATAGAGACGCATTACTCTGTCCATTCAATGCGATGATGTACACAGAGATCCACTAGATAAGTAATTCATAAATACAAAGGTATATGAAGGTTCAAAGTATGATCTAATTCTGTAAAATACATTTGTCCAGCGGTAGAAGGACTTGTCGTGCGTACTGTACATATCACTCTTTTAAAGTTAACTAAACTTGGATGTCATTAATACATGATCATCTTTGTTCGCCTTTTAACATGATTCTAACATAAATATTTATTGAATTTGTTTGTTAAACTTATAAAGTTGATAAACGTTTATTACCAAGATGTTTTGTTTTCCTGTTTGTATTTCTAACATTAAAATACTTCTCTTTTTTAATGAATTAAATTAAAAAAAAAAAAAAAAAAATGTTCTAGATTTTCAAATTATATTAAATGAAAATATGTAGTCGTTTTATCATTAGTAGTGCCTATATATCAATATAAATATTATGAACTTAATTTTGAACTTTTTTTTTTTTAGAAATAAAAATAAAAATTAAATAAAATTATTAAATTCAATTAAAGTCAATAACAGAAAGAAAATGGTTTTAAAAAATAAAAAGAAATCTATTTTTAATTGTATAATTATTATGAATGAAGCGTAAAACAATATTTATTAGGTTTACCTAACTAAAGCTGTGTAAATATATTTGGCAAAGAATCAAGTTGTTAATGATTAAACAGTTTAAGGTCATAAACGGTTTTATTTTGTCTGTTATTTCCTTTTGTTTATAATGTTTTTATGCTTATTCTTTTTTTTTATCTAAAAAAATTGACAGCTATTGGTAAAGACAAGCTACAAATATCTATAATTTTATTATTTACTCAGTTATTAACATTTTCTCAAAAGTGGTGGAGTAAGTTAAACTTTTATTTTTAGTAAAAATATTTCAGTGTATGTAAACGTAGTAACATATATAATAATTATACG
Organism: Lycorma delicatula; assembly: GCF_047948215.1. Lineage (NCBI taxonomy): Eukaryota > Metazoa > Arthropoda > Insecta > Hemiptera > Fulgoridae > Lycorma > Lycorma delicatula. The sequence goes on from NC_134457.1 coordinate 18,524,297, forward strand.
TATATACAGTAATATAGTTCAATTTCCTCATTGATAAGTACCTAAAAGTTGTTTTGGTATTTTTTTTTTTTTTTACATGACTGTCCAAAAAGGAATGTAATAAATTTAGGGTGTTCCCCTAAAATAACTTAATACATTCCTATTTAGGGTGTTATATTTGTTCCACCGTATCTGGTCAACGGCTGAATCAATTTAGATATATAGCCCCGAGTTGGAATCCCTACTCTACTGAGAGTGTCATAGGCTATTTTATATATATATATATATATATATATATATATATATATATATATATCTGAAAAATTTCGGTTTTTAGATATCAACGGAAATATACACTTTGACCATCCCTGGATCCATTTCAACCAGCTTCGGCGTGACCTCTGTATGTATATATATTGTTTCTAAAATGGTGGGCTGACTATACTTTTTCGGATGCTGCTTGTAATATTAACCAAAAAATATCCTTAGAAAAAATAGAAACTTCTCCTTCGTTCTCTCCCTGTTCAACATTTTCTTATTTTTATATAATAATTTATATCTCAAGTTCGGATAGAGGAATCGAATTAATATTTTGTAAGCGTTTTAGTAATAAAGTTTTAATATTAGCAAAAGATTAGGACTTAAATACCTTTACAAATTACATAATGATGGCCATGTTTATTTTTCAATCCGTTATATCTTCATACATATTAGTTTTATCTAAATTTTTGTTAATTACTAAAATATTAAACTTTTTATTTTGAACAAAATTATAATTTATTTTTATAAATCTGTTAACAAATAGACGAGTTATTGTAGAAAATTGATGTAATTATGTGTCCTCCACTTAACGCTCAATTCGATTAAATATTAATTGTTTTTATATATTTTTATTCTAGTATAGTAAATTAGTGTCAGATTAAGTTATAATTTTCTCACAATAATAGATATAATAATTACGACACAAAATAACATCAATTTTCTCCCGACAAACCAATGATCTGAATGAACCCGTACTTAAAATATCATCTTTTTAAATTTTCAAGATTAAAAATTTAACTGTATAATACAGAAGTGTAAAATTCAACTGCTGATATATACGTCATGAGATTTTTGTTTAAAGAGGATTTCAAGAAATCTGAGTAAGGATTTAAGAATTATTTTTTATTTTTAATATTTTTATTTGTTTACAGTTGTGAATATTTCGAGTTGTGTTCTACCCCTTTCGGGTACTCATCGAGCATGGTGTCATATAGATACAAATTTGTTTTAAATTAAGATTTTTTTTGTTATGTTTTATAAAGTATAATCTTGATAATAAAACTGACATTTGATCATAGGGTCAACTAGGATGCATGCACTGATGATGAAAGTTGAGTAAAAATATTTTTATAAAAAAATTAAACAAAGAGCAAACTATCTGACCGTTTACTTGTATCTGTTATCGTTCATCCATGCAGTTAACATATTCTGTATATCCTGATTGGTCCTTTCAATTTATAAAATGCTGAGTATTTGATGAATTTTTTTTATAAATGCGTTGAATTCGACTAATCGCCTCCGATGTTGAAAAATAACATATACAAATTGTATATTTAACGTTAACTAGACGAAGGTAGCGAGCGAAGTTAGTGTAGGTTATGTTTAGCTTGAATTTAAACTTACTTTTTACTTCCTTGTACGAAGTAAAGTATTGTGATCGCGAAAAATTTCGGTTTTCAGATATCAACGGAAATATACACTTTGAACATCCCTGGATCCATTTCAACCAGCTTCGGCGTGACGTCTGTATGTACATACGTACGTACGTATGTATCTCGCGTAACGCAAAAACAATTACCGTAGAATGTTGAAATTTTGGATTTAGGAATGTCGTAACATCTAGTTGTGCAGCTCATCTTTTGATTGCAATCGACTGGACCAAAAGTATCCAAAAAAGTCAAAATCCAAAAGAAATTGGATTTTGGAATTTTTCTTAACTGCAGTAATAAGCCCTCATTGAGAGCTTTTCTATGATATATCATAAGTGGCACTTATTTTCATTGGTTCCAGAGTTATAGCCAAATAAAATTTTAATTAATGAAATATTTGGATCTTACAAGGGGAAGGCACAACGGTTCAAATCCGACTTAATCTTCTTTTCTTTTTAACTTTTCTTTTTTTAAATTTAAATATATTGATTTCTTAATAATTATTAACCTGTGATTGTAAAAAAAATTACAATAAATTATAATTCAATAATCTATATATATATAAAAATGTTAAGTTCGTTTGTGTACGGCTTCAAAAACTCAAAATGTTCTGCACCGATTGAGCTCAAATTTTAGCACGATATATAACCCGCATCAAAGATTGTTTTCATCTATTTTTAATAAATCTATCTATTTTTAATTTGTACATTTTTAATTTGGAAATGTAAAAAAAGAAAAACCAATCAGATCAATGAAAGATGGCCGCTGTCAAACACAACGACCAAATTTCTTTGAATTATATTTAATAGCTAAAACATCTGTATTTTATTAAAAAAAAAAAAAACACGATAAAAAAAAAATTAGCACGATATATAACCCGCATCAAAGATTGTTTTCATCTATTTTTAATAAATCTATCTATCTATTTTTAATTTGTATAATTTTTTAATAAATAAGAGGCTAATAAATCAGATGGAAATTTAAACAAAGGAAAACCAATCAGATCAATGTAAGATGGCCGCTGTCAAACACAACGACCAATCACAAAGAACCTGTATGGCCGTTGCCAATGTAAACAAAATCACAACTGATTAAGTAACAAATTTCTTTGAATTATTTTTAACAGCTAAAACATCTGTATTTTATTAACAAAAAAAAAACAAAAAACACCAAAACAAAAAAAAGCCACCAAGAAGGATGACTTACAGTAAATAAATTAAAACACCCAACTTTCTTATAGCCCAGATAGACTTAAGATATGCAAACAAAAAGTCGAAATAACCAAATACACAGAAAATAATATCCCTACATAATGACCAAAAAATCCTTTGTTAGGTTATTTTTTTACATATTTATGACCAAACAATCGTTTTTTGGTCATTTAACGTTCTTTGCTATGTAAAAAGCAAAGAACTAAATTCACAAATACTAACACTGAAACCACACAACTAAGTATTCGTTTTTTTGTTTTTTCTAACCTCCGAAACTACCGTTATGCATTGCTTCAGATGAAGATATAAATGATTTATAGCGTATGAAAATGCCATGCCTGACTGGGATTCCAACTCGCAACCACCGGATTAAAATCCGAGACGTTACCACTCGCGCCACGGAGGCCGGCAAACATATTCGTTAGGAGCCGAAAAAAACACGACTTACCAATATGGCGTTGTGTGTCAAACCAATCTTATAGGACTATAATTACTTTTAATATGCGAAACCCTTTGCAATGATTGAACATTAACTTAAACCTCTTCAAAAATTATTCCTTTTGAACTTAACCACATTTTGATATTGTTTTTCTATAACACGGCTGGAATACTTTTCGTTTAATGATAAGAAGCGTTGTCGAAGACAATAACCGAATTCTCTTCCAAAGGACATAATACACCGCTAAACTATTTCTCAATAATTCAAATTCGTGTAATTTTTTTACGAATCGCGTTTTTATCAAAATCTCACCTTTTTCTCAATTGACCTGCGGGGTTTTGTTTTCTTTGGAGACCGTAATTCATTAGTAGATTCGTACTCGAGAATCACGTTGTACACTGAGGCAGCACAACTTCTACTTACATTAGCAGTTTATTAACATCTGAAATCAACGCCGTTTGATTATTCTGTAATTTGTAAGCATTACTCTGCTTTTGTAAGCATTTAAAATGATGTGTTTTTTCGCATGACTTAAGGGCTTTTTTCGCAGCCCACAAATCTTTATATATAAAAATGTTAAGTTCGTTTGTGTACGCTTCAAAAACTCAAAATGTTCTGCACCGATTGAGCTCAAATTTTAGTACGATATATAGCCCGCATCAAAGATTGTTTTTATCTATTTTTCGCATCAGTCACATACCCGCGACCGCGAGAAAACAGTTTTTTTAACGGTCAGCTGTGTACCAGTGACCGCGCTATCTGCCGGAAGCGAAGGGAACACTCGCCATACTAGCTAACGACAACCGCAGTCACATGTGAAACAATACCTGTTCCCAATTACATTGTTTATTAACAAAAAAAAAAAAAAAAACGTATCCACTTGCATCTGATTCAGATTATTATACAATCTGAATTAAATATTCACTTTAATCGAGGTACTTTTGTGTGATCGTGTCGTGATTGAGCTGCGCCTTTCACCAAGCTCTGAATTTATTAGAAAACGTCCAACAGTGGGATATATGTATTAATGACGCGTGCAACACTGCACATCCAAACCACATTCGCGCATCATTCGCAATTATATTGACCACTTGCTTCCCTTCGTCTCCCACAGTGTTATGGGAAAGATATCGATCGCATATGGCTGAGGATATTTTGCATAGAGTACGCCTAGAAAATACCAATATGACCGTTGAATTTACAGAAGGCATTTACAACGAAGAATTGATAAATATTGAAGACAAGTGCTTAGCTATTGCAAATAAAGTTCTTAGTCTATTGGGAATGCCAGCACCCACCCGACCTGCGATTGCTTCATTTGATGTGAATTTACGTCGTGAACAGAATTACAACATTGGTGATCTTCAGTGATATATCCAATCAAACATTCCCAAATTAACGCGTCAACAGAAAGACATTTATGATCGCATAATGCAAATGATAAATGACTGAGTTGGGGGGACCTTCTTCTTGGAGGAACTGGGAAAACATTCCTCATTAGATTGATTCTAGCAACGGTTCGATCAAAAATGACAATTATCCTGTTGCGGAATATTAATCAGCCAAAACTCTGCAACGGAACGCGACTTACAGTTATGAAATTGATGAATAACGTAGTGGAAGCAACGATTTTAACGGGGCCTTTCAAAGGTGAAGATATCCTCATTCCTAGAATATCCATAATCCCGACCGATACACCATTTTAATTTAAAAGATTGCAATTCCCAATTTGATTGGCATTTGCAATCACAAGAATTTATATCCATAAGAATTGCAAAATTAAACTTCTATGAAACGTATGCTTTGTTTTGTTTCTCATTTCTCATCCATGCAACCACAATGTGCCACAGCGAAGCGTGGCGGGTAGAGCTAGTAATAATAATAATAATAAGAAAAAAAAATCAGGAATTATTTGTGAAATAAAATCTTATGTACTTTTAAAAATGTATATATGTAAAGGCGTACAAGGAAGTCATGTGGTGTTCACGTAAAATGTTTTTACGAGAGTTCTCGTAAACTTTAGAGATTGGTGTTGGGTAATTATTTTTAATTTGTAGTTATCGTTTCCACCACTAGCAGAGCTTGTTTGTGTTTTTCGACATATACCGGTGAAAATCCGAATAAGCAAATACTGACATTTGCCAGATATCGGTCTTTCACAGTAAGATATGCATTAAATATGAGAAAAAATGAATTTTGTTCTTTTATTTTCGTTACTCTCTTTGAAATACCTATTAAATGTCTTAGAAAGAATAGAAAATTTTCATTCATTTTCAATTATTTTTAAAGAAAATTGAGAATTAAGGGATTGATTCGTGAATTATAATTTTGTCAATTCTTCTATTTCATGAAAATTTGTTAGAAAATTTAAAACATGAAAATTTAAAAGTGGGATATATTTATTGGAGACCAGAAGATGAATTGAAATGATGTTTCAATAGATTTTTTTTATTATAAGAGGTTTTACATTTTAGAAAAAAAATTTCAAGATTCGAAAATTAAAAGAAAGATTTGATTAAGATGTGTAGATTCCATGATTTATGAGTGGAGGAATTTTTTTTCTTTTCAATGAAGAGTCTATTTTTTTACTATTAAAGAAGTACTATTAAAGGAGAATTTAATTAAAAATTATTAGCTTAAATGGTTTACAAACAAATATGGAATAAACTGAAATAGCTTGCTGGTAGATTGTTACGCAGATCTGGCTGTTACGTTTGATAAATGATAAACTTAATGAATTACTTCGCCTAGATATATGGGTAGAAGAATTTTGTAAAACAATGTTGCGGGAATATGGCTTTGAAATATGAACTGAAATATGTTATAATTTGTCGGACGATTAAGGTTTTCCTCATCATATTGTTACGTTGGCATATTTTCTTTCACAAAAAATCCGTTTTTTCGAACGATTTTAATTTATTTATTGATAACCAAATTCCTTTAAGCATCTACATATACAAAAAGGATCTATAGGAGGCATAAATACCAGTACATAGGCTGATCATATAATTAAAAAAAAATTATGTATTTTACACAAATTGTGAAGTATACCTTACTCAAATGAAACAGCATAAGTAAACTATACTTTAAATTAAAAAAAAAAAATTAATGTTTTACTTCAAAAGGATAAAGAAAAGATCATAACAAACGAAACAATGTAGAATCCATTTCTAGACGATAATTATTAGTCCGTTATACAATATCAATTTTTTTGATTTGCTGTTTCAGTTTTCATTAAAATATTTTTTTACTAACATCGAGAATCTTAAATTTATTTGGCAATTCATTAAAATATTTTTTTGGAGTAGTAGACAGTTTCTTTGTCCAGTTGTTAACAGGTGTTATGGTAACTCAATACTTTTAAAATGAGTGTTAATTGGATTCTGAATAAACTCATTTTTTAGTTCATTATATATACACAATAGAATTCACGAAAAAAAAACACGCCTGATGTCCAACGGTTTGTCTGGATCCTGTTCACTGATTCTTATTATTTTAAAAATACTTTTTTGTAGCCTGTTTAAAGAATCAAACGATGAACCATAAAGATCCCCCCATCCGATGATACCGTACACTGCCATACTTTGAAAAAGACCATAATGTACTTGCTACATCTGCTTTCTCGATAATACTTATTTCAACTTGTAGAAAACATAAACTAGATATTTGGCTTTTTTACTGTGATGTTCACGTGCACATCCCACGTTACATTACAGTCATATGTTATTCCTAGATATATATTGATTTCGACTCTCTTGCGATGCTGACCATTCATTGATCGTGATATCTATATTATCTGGTATAAAATCTCTGTAATTGCCAGAAGTTATGAACACTGATTTATTAGTGGTCAATATTTTTATTTATTTATTTATTCCCAAATATTGTTATTTGGGAAGTAGAATTACTAAAGATGGACGAAGCAGGAGCGATATAAAATGCCGAATAGCACAAGCGAAACGAGCCTTCAGTAAGAAATATAATTTGTTTACATCAAAAATTAATTTCAATGTCAGGAAAAGATTTTTGAAAGTGTATGTTTGGAGTGTCGCTTTATATGGAAGTGAAACTTGGACGATCGGAGTATCTGAGAAGAAAAGATTAGAAGCTTTTGAAATGCGGTGCTATAGGAGAATGTTGAAAATCAGATGGATGGATAAAGTGACAAATGAAGAGGTATTGCGGCAAATAGATTAAGAAAGAAGCATTTCGAAAAATATAGTTAAAAGAAGAGACGGACTTATAGGCCACATACTAAGGCATCCTGGAATAGTCGCTTTAATATTGGAAGGACAGGACGACTAGCACTAGATAGGGAATCTTGCAGAGCTGCATCAAACCAGTCAAATAACTGAAGACAAAAAAAAAATTATTTAAAATTTTAGAGTATGTTTTATTAATGGGAATGTAAATTCTTATAAAAAGAGATTATTTTTATAACAAAGCGATTATCTTAAATGCGCAATTACGGTTTATAGCTCCATCTAGTTACATGTTTGTTTTTTCATATTTTATATTTTAAACTGGTAAACTGCCAAAATTATTCCTGTTTATGCACGAGTGTATAAACTCAAAATAAATGCATTAATCTTAAGTAAATTCATTTCAGTACTGGTTATTAAAGTTAGTAACCGTTAAAACCATTCATATGAACCACACTATTGATTACTGGATGTTAATTGTAATTATTATTTTTCTCAGGTGTTTTCAGTTATGTTAGAAGGGTGTGGGTAAGGAATATTCGATTGATTAATTTTTTAAAGTACTCTTTTAAATGTCATTATACACTCTTTCATTAAAAATTTTCCGTCATTTCAATTTAATAACGCTATTTCATATTTAACTCTGAATAAATTTTACCGAAAATTTATGAATGAAAAAGTAACTTTACAATTTTCAAGTGAAAGGGAATGCATTAATATTTATTATCTTTTATTTAGTTAAAACTCTAATACGTATTTAACCATCGTATTTAGTTAAAAATTGATTTTTTTCTTTTTTATTAAAATTGTTGCTTTCAAGATAAATCAGAAAGAGCTAGGTTCTTCAATTTATTAAAATACTGTTAGAGAAAATTTTTTTATCATGGTAACAGAAATATAATGAAGTAACAGGATTTATTTTTTTGTCTTTAATAAATATTTTTAAAATCTCAACCCCATTAGGGTGACAGTATTAATTATAATTGGAGGTAATGGCCAAGCCTCTAAGTTATAAATCTGTCCGGTAGTTTTTGAATGATGCGTGCTCATAGACGACGCTAGTTATCGTTTTGTTACATATGTAAAAGATTTAATTGTAATTTTTTTTAGAGTGGAATATTTTAATCTAGATAAAATAGTATATTTGGACAATATTAACAAATGCATTTCAACTTCAAGAATAATAAGCAAGACTCCATATTACAAATTTAGGAAATCTATTAAAATAAAAGATGTAAATTAAAGATTTATTTATTTCATAAAATTAACAGTACGAACAATTTGTAACCCACCGGGTTGGTCTAGTGGTAAACTTGTCGTAAATCAGCTGATTTCGAAGTCGAGAGTTCTAAGGTTCAAATCCTAATAAAGGTAGCTGCTTTTATTCGGATTTGAATACTGTATCGTGGATACTGGTGTTTTATGGTGGTTGGATTTCAATTAACCACACATCTTAGGAATGGTCGGTCTGAGTTTGTTGAAGACGACACATTTACCGTACATTTACAAGTGTAAATGTACGCGTATCTTGATGACGCGTTGTTAAATTTAATTGCTGATGCGATTATAATTTTTTTTTATTATAACGACACAGCGACTTTACGATGTGTTCGTAGAAGAATTAGTAAATAGGATGTATTTGAATTAACATTGAGTTGCCACAGACCCAGCGGCGTGTGATTTAATAATGGAATAGATGAGCACTCTGTACGGCCAGACCATAAAGTCACCTAATTGAAGCGATAAGGTAAACCAAAGATATTGTTCCTCAGCAAGCTTGAAAAATCACTGATCGTATTATGTAACAAATTGACCGCCATATAATTCGGGTGCCTGTCCAAACGATTTTGATATCATAGGCTGATCAGAGAGATTTCCTCCCGAACGGTTCGCAAATTAAGGTCATTATATATAAGGCTATTACTTATGTACCACGGTATGTTTAGCATTTTTCGCAGTGTTTTTGTTTGGAACCGTTCAAGTATGTCAATACTGGAGTTGCACGCTGTATCCCACAATTCAAGCCCGTAAGTCTAAACAGGCTTCAAAGGGATTTGTAAATCAATAATTTACTTTCTGCTGAAAGCCGAGATTTATGTTCTACCAGCCAGTGCATGTGTTCAAACTTGAGATCCAACTGTTTCCGCTTAGAAGTGATATGTTTCGTCCAAGTATGTTTCGTCGATCGAGATGAAAACCCAAATGTTTACAGTATTGAGATCTCGGAATCGGAAAATTGAAGATAGAAAACAGGAGGACAGTGTTCCTTACGAAGGATGAACGTGACGTGCTTTGATTTTGTTTCGTTTATTTTTATTTTCTAACATGTAAGCCACGATTCCAGGAAAGTGATATAATCTTGAATAAAACGAAACGCAGTAGTCGGATTTTCGTTGTCAGCAAGAATTGCAGTATCGTCAGCGAACGTTGCAGCTGTGGCATCTGCCGAAATTGGCAAGTCAGCCGTAAACAGAACATACAAGATGGATCCGAGAACGCTTCCTTGAGGTACTCCTGATTATATAAGGAACAAATCCGTCAAAACCTCTCCATGTTTAACTTGAAAGCACCTGTATTGTAGGTAAGATTTTAGTACCACATAGAAAACATGCGGTAAAACATTTTTCAGTTTATAGAGCAACCCTACATCCCAAACCTTGTCAAAAGCCTGACTGACATCGGGGAAAACCGCTGAACAGTACTGTTTCTCTAGAGCATAATTTAAAACGTTTACAATCCTGATTTCTGCTTCACAGGAGCATGTTGCTTCCTAAACCCAAATTGGTGATCCAGATTATAAATAAAATAAAATATATACCTTACAATTTATTTGTGTTCTGTAAAAAATAAAAACATATAAAATTAATTTACAATGAATATTACACACGTAATGCTAGTTATACTTATTTTACATAAAGGTTTAAATAATCAGCACAAAATATATACTTTTTAATATTTATGGAACTAGTTGGCTCAAAAGAAAAATACAGAGATGTAGTTATCACTAATTTATATTAAAAAAAATAGGATGAAAATACATCTAGTGAATGTTGGCTTCTAATTACACCTTAAGGTTGTATTTGGATTTACTTATTTCTTTATTATTTTGAAAAAATCTACAGGATGTCCTTAAAATCTTTCCATGATTACAAAGAAACTATTAAGTTACAGCTATGCGGTTTGCGGCAAAAGAAAGAAAAATCATCAATTTTTTTTACCATTTCAATGAACTTCAATATGTGCGCCTTTTGTCGCTCGTAGAATGTCCAACCGATAATCAATTTTACGCCATGTGTGTTGATCAACATTTCTTCGGTAACACCAGCAACAGCTTCAGTTATTCTCCGTCTCAATGTGTCCAGATCAGGTACGGGTGTTGCGTAGACTCTGTCCTTAATATAACCCCAGAAGAAAAGATCTAAGGGAGTTATGTCTGGTGATCGTGGTGGCTAGGGAGTGGGAACGTCGCGCCCGATCCATCTGCCATCAAATTTATTCAGAAAATCTCGAATTAGTAATCCCAAATTTGGCGGTGCGCCATCCTGCTGGAAAACCACCCTAGGTTGCAAGTCATTTAGTTGAAATATAGCAAAGAGTTTCAGAATATCCAGGTAAGTGTTAGCCGTTATTGATCGCTCAATGAAAAAGAACGGACCTATTCTATTGTGGATATGTTTCTATTGTGCATCAAACTGCACCACACATTCATTTTAGAGGAATCTCTAATCTTTTTCCTGGTAAAATACGGATTTTCTGAACCCCATATTCTCACATATGCCTGTTTACTTTCCCTGAGGTGTGGAAAGCAGCCTTGTCTGAAAAACACACAGACTGCAGGTACGCGTTGTCGTTATCACTCCGTTGCAAAGTCTCGGTCGCAAAGGCAGCACCATGATGGCCGTCCTTCATCTGGCTGTAGATGTTGCAGTATCTGAACTTTATACGCTTGCAAACTTAGTTTCTTGTGTAAAATTTTGTGTATTGTTGATCGGGGAATCCCTAGTTCAGGAGATGCACGACGGGTAGATTTTGGAAGGGCGGTGTATAAATGCTTGCTACGCAACCTCAATCTTCTCTTCACTAACGGATGGTTCGCGGAAAGTCGACTACACTTCCACTCTCCTTAAACTTTGCATACGACGCAACGATACTCTTGCTATCAGGTGTTGGTCGTCCGTTTGTCTACCTAAAATTTCGCTGCACAATAATCGGTTATTTCGACTAGTGATACCACAACACACATTGCGCTTTCGCCTGGATTGACGCCATTTTATAAAAATATTGATCATAGTACCTCTACTCTGCCTCTACTTGCATCAAAGCAATATAAAAAAAACGTGATAATTTTTTTTTTCTTTTGCCACAAACCGTACAGCTGTAACTGTAATAGTTTTTTTTTTAATTTTTTAAGCGTGGAAAATTTTACGGACACTAGTTATGTTACTTTAAATACGCAAAAAGAAAGATTTATTCGCTGCTGAGTACGAAATAAAAGATTTCAACAACAACAAATTGAAGTAACTACTCTTTTGAATAATACAGAAATTTACTCATTGTTTTACTTTTTTCTTAATAAACAGTGACAACTTGTTACAGATCTTAGAAGAGAAATAAGTGAAATTCCGTTTAAACATTTAACTTCATTTTTTTGATAAAGTATAATTACTCGTATTTGCTGATCTTAAATTTGGCCTTTTTACGCCATTTTCGCTTCGTATAAAGTAGTTTATTTAACTTTTTAATTAAATAAATGTGAGACTTGTAATAAGTTCACAGAATAAAGGGAAGGTGTACTTTAAGCGTTGCTTATTAGTTACTCCACGTATAATTTTTTTTATGTGTAGTAGTTAGTAGTTTAATGTTTTCTTTTTCATAAGTTTGTGTGCTTTTTTTTCATAACCCGGACAAGAAATTCCATATTGCAACCTAAAATGGTCCGATAAACAATTAATTTCAGAACAGACTTTCGGAAGTAAAAAACGAAGAAAATAGAATTTTCTTACGCAACTTTTATTTTATTAATATAACGTGTTTTTTTATTAATATAATTAATAAAGTTTATTAAGGTTAATATAATAATAAAGCTTTTTTTTTATTTATTTATATAGTGTCAACAATTTAGGTTTTTACCAATAATTAAATATAAAATATTTTATTTTTCCAATCTGTTCTGTCACTGTACAATTATTAGAAAATTCAGTAATATTCTCAATATATCTATAATACAATCTAACCAAAAATTTGACTACTTTACGTTAGCTAAAAATCATAAAATAGAGATGTATAAGTAGTACCCTTTAAATAAAACTATTCAACTAAAATTTTAAGGAATCCAATTATCTGCGGTCATTACAGAAAGAAACGAAGGGTGACCTTCAAAAATCACAATAAACCGGTCGTTGAAATAATCGAGGCTAACTAGAATTTTTTTGTAAATTAATATTTGAGTCTATTTGACTAAAATATTATATTCATTTAGAGTAATAATTCTTCTTATTTCACATAAACATTTCTTAAAATTTATGCTTTTATTTTGGATTATTTGTAAAAAAAAAATATGAAATAAAAATATAAACATATATTTATAAAAACCGCCGGGTTAGTCTAGTGGTTAAACTTGTTATTACAAAATCAGCTGATTTTCAAAGTCGAGTGTTGTAAGGTTTGAGTCCTTTTAAAGGCAGTTGCTTTTATTGGATCTGAATGCTAGACTGTGATTAACGGTTTTTTTTTTGGTGGTTGGGTTTCAATTAACCGCACGTTTCAGGAGTGGTCAGCCTGAGTCTGGTCAAGACTAAACATTTATACTTACACGCCGGACCGCGCATAGATGCCTTTTGGCATCTCTGCAGAATACTGTTGACATCATGTCGTTGTTCTGTTACTTTGTAACCTGGTATACATAAAATAAAATAAATAAAATTTCTATTAAAATTGCTTTTTTATTGCAAAAGAAATTTTAAAAATATTAGTTTCTAGTTTAAAAAATTTTCCGATGGTTTCCCGTCATTTAATGGATGGTAACAAGTTTTCACTCTAAAAATCGTAAAATAAATTTTACGTTAGTTATTCTTTTAGAAAAATATAATTTCATTATAAATGAAATAATTATTTCTTATTTAAAGATGAGGTAACTGCAAAAACTTCCCGTCTTCACCAATCAAAAATTGTCTTTACCGTTTCAATATGGCCGACGGTAAACTCTAAAAATTATCATCTGTATTTACGCTACCTATTTTTTCATTGTACAGTATTTTAAAGGAAATCATACTGTGTTACTTAAAAACGTCAATACCTATGACCTTAATTAACAAAGCGTTGATTATTAATTAACAAATTGGCTTACTGATCAACGTGATATTTAAGAAATATTCAAATATGTTGCGAAGCTTTATTAATTAGAAACCCTAACATAGAGCTGCGTCACTTGTTCGTGCAAAGGTATATATGTTTTATTTATAGATTGCCAGGTCAATTCCTAGATTGATAGACTGACTGATAGATTGGTTAATTGATTCCTAGATTCATAGGTTGTCAGGTCAAGAGGTATTGTCAGTTTGAATCCAAAACCGAATGCTGGTCGAAGGTAGCATCAAAAAGCCGTTCACGTGAAAGTTCTTTCACGTGAAAAGCCGTTTAGTTCTTCCAGCTGGGCCTCAAACTCTATTAACATAGGAGACTAGCGCTTTATTATCTGTACTACTATGACAGGTGATTGATTGGAGATGTAATGAGCCATAGGTGTATAATAAATAAGGGAATAAGTAATTTTAACTCTTCCAGATCTAGGTTTTGAACATAATGGAAGCACTGCATGGATTGCAGCCCCATGACCAGTGAATCAATTTTTAAAAAAAATCTGAAGTGGACACCACATGACTTCCTTGTATGCCTATTAAATTACATACACACATTTTTTTTTTAAAATGAAAAGTACATAAAATTTTATTTCATTAATAACTTCTGATATTTTTTCTTTTATTATTATTGAATTATAATTTATGGTAAATGTTTTTACAACTACAGGTTATTAATTATTAATAAATCATTATATTTAAATTAAAAAAAGAAGTTAAAAAAAAGAGATGAAGTCTGATTCGAAACGACGTGCCTTCTTCTAAAAACCAAATATTTCATTAGTTAACATTTCATTTGACTATAACTCTGGAACCAATGAAAATAAGTGCCACTTATGATATATTGAAAAGCTCAAAATAAGAGCTTATTGCTGCAGTTAATAAAAAGTCTAAAATATAAATCTTTTGGATTTTGGGCTTTTTTTAGACATTTTTGGTCAATTCGATCAAAAGGGGAAGTACACAGCTAGATGTTACAACAGTCCTAAATCCAAAATTTCAACGTCCTACGGCTAATCGTTTTTGAGTTATTATTAGATACATACGTACGTACAGACGTCACGCCGAAACTAGTCAAAATGGATTCAGGGATGGTCAAAATGTATATTTCCGTTGAAATGTGAAAACCGAAATTTTTCCCGATAACAATACTTCCTTTACTTTGTACAAGGAAATAAAAAGCGTTAAAAAAATAGAAGTGTTGGTAGATTTAAAATACATACAAGTTTTTTCTCCTAAAGTCGAATGGCAAATATGAGTAGGCCTGAATATTATCAGTACAAATAATAGAAATGTTGTAATTTAGTAAAACAATATAATAACAATACTGTTGATGTAGTAACCGATCTTTTGTTAATACTAAACAATAGCAGAATAAAACCTATTAAGTATTACCTTTGAATTTGTGTAATTAAAACAGCATTGTAAAACTTAGTTTTACCAAAGTAATAATTTGATAACAATTTCACTTATATGTAATATAATATAAAGAGATCCCCGGAGAATTCTGCTAAACTTCATCGGCGTATTTCTCATATTAAAATAATGAAATATTTCGTATAAACATAGGTCCGAAAACTCTTCTTTAACAAGTTACAACTAGTGAAAATCGCCTTGATTTCTGCCCCTCCGCTGAAATGAAGACTTAATAAAATTCTGGGAAGATAAAATTAAAGGGAAAATGTAGTGGTTTCGTATGGGTTTTGACCCGAACAATTTTTTTAAAAATGGGTCCCAAATCTGTATCTCCATTATGTTTTACGAAATCAGGTGCAATAAACAAAAAATTGAGTTGAAAAACTGTTTTTTTTTTTTAGTTTTGGCGTAAAATAAATTTGTTAAATTGTCAACAAATAAATAAAATTAAAAAAAAAATTATTAGGTAAATTGTAAGAAAATCTATTTCAAAGAAAATTGATATAAATAAATCCAGTAAAAAATAAATAATAGTGGAAGAAAATAATGTATTCTTTAATAAAGAATAATAATACGTACCAATACTGGAAAATACTGAATTAAAATTTTTGACTAAAACGAACAGCCTTCTATTGTTGGATTGGTTTGCTTGGCATTTCTCCCGCCATCATCCCATTCGGTCGCCCTAAAGCATACGGGGAAAATTTGATCGTAACAGTTTAGCGACCAGTATTCTAAATAGCTCCTAGAGCTTACCTAACAACGTGAGCGGACTAAGCACAGTGCCATACACTACCGACTTACGTGTCCCAACCGTTCACTTGTCATATATTTGCTAAAATGGATAGGCGCACCCCGTCAACTATTAAAAATATATATGACATCCATAAATTAATATTCATTTCGTCTGGACAGCAATTTGCTGTCACGCCTAGGTTGTTGAATGCTAGCAAGTACCTGTCCACGATATTAAAGCGCTTGGAGCCTTAACTGGCTGATTTTTTTTTGGGGGGGGGGGACGAAAAATGCCTGCGCCCTTATTATCGCCCGGAATGTTTTTTTTAATAAAAAATAAAATAAAATAAAGCTAATCTAAAAGATGAATAAAACTTACAACTAATATCACAGATAAAATCTAAAATAAAACCAAAAGTGAATTGAATTTAACAAAGTCCGAGAGGGGTGTAAAGGGTCCATTCTCGGATAACAAAAAGACTAAAAACCATAAAAGATCTAACATAAAAAATATACACGACAAAATTAAATTTTTTGTATTAAGCAGTACATTTTTGTATTACCCAGTACTAAACGCAAAAATATAAACATCCGGTTTAAAATTTCAATATCATTGCACAAGACACCACGGTTGTTTCTGGGTAAATTAAATTTACGACGCAACGCCGCATAACGTATGCAATCTATGAGTATGTGGCGCACAGTCATGCGGCAGTTGGATCGTGCGCATAGGGGTGCGTGTCCTCCTGGCATCAGGTACTCGTGTATGACCCTCGTATGTCTTATTCGCAATCGACAGAGGACTGCTTCCTCACGCCGAGTTTTTCTTCATGAAGAGTCCCATGGCAACACAGATTCTTTAATCTGCCGGAGTTTATTATCAACGGTAGCCGTCCAGTCACCTTGCCACTTTGCTGTTAGTGATTGTTTTACATAATTAATAAAATCAGAAGTAGCAACTCGGGTGGTGAAAGGAGGCTGATTACATGCTTCTTTGGCAGCGGAATCTGCATGTTCGTTACCTCGAATCCCTACGTGGCTAGGAACCCAGCAAAACTTACTTGTGTGTTGCGATTATCCAACTCAGCTATTGCGTTGTAAATTTCAATGACGATAGGATGTTTGGAATAAAATTTTTTTAAGGCTTGGAGAGCACTACACGAGTCACTGCAAATAAGAATGTTTCTATATTTAGGGTTAATGATATTTAGAGTCTTATTTAATTGGCTAATAGTCAGCCATGTATTGTTGGTTAAAATTTTAAAATCGAACTAAACTTCTGAAACGAAATAAAATAGCATAAGTTCTTCTTATATTATATCGACTGTTCAAAATGTCCGCCGTCAACTTGAAAACACATTTCAGCACGGCAAGTTACAGATGAGATAGCATTTTCTAGCATTCTTGAATTGTTTTTGATTTTTTCAACGGCCCTCGTGATTATTTTTAAAAGTTCATTTGCATTTTCCGATATTTATGCATACACCAACGCTTTCATGTATTCTGACTAATTGAGTTTCTGAAGGATGGAATCAGACTGACTATCTAATGAAGTTAGCGTAAAGTAAATCTTTGCTTTTAGCGTGGATGGAGCCGAATGAGTCACCAGGAGCTCTGTGAGCCGTACGGAGTTGCGTGCAGCTGTCCGAAGGACTTCTTAAAATTAAGTCCTTCTTTAAAATAAAATTTAAAATTCCTCATTTAGATAACCCTGCATCCAAACATAAGAAACACATTGTTTTGTAACAACCATTGAAAATAATTCAGTGCAGCTTTTGATATATACCTTCTTCAATATATTGAACTGGTTGAGGATGATATAGATAGTGATACCTACGATGTGTAATATTCGCCATATAATGTTGCGTGGAATCCCCAAACGGGCAGATAATCTACGGTACGAGTTATTGGACTTCGCTCTGTCATAAGTAAAATTAGCTCATTCAGAAATGTTTCAATTTTAGATTTTACATTAAATGTTTCACTTTCCCTTAGGCACCTGCAAATACTTGTGGGTTAGCAATATTTCGATTGGGAAATCTCCGACGATATTCTTCAACGCCTCGTGTAGCGTTGCCTTTACAAAAATCATAGATGAAATAAATATCGGAATATTCCTGATTTTTAAAGTTATAAGACATTTCTCTTTTACTACAGAATAAATAACTTGATAATTATCAAAAGCGTTTAAAATCTGTGCAAATGAACTAATTAAATATCAGATAAATCACAAATGTATACTTCACAAATTAAATAAAATTTTATATTGAAAATTAACTTCTCAATAACAAATACTGCACACTTTTTTCCTGTTTAGCATCCGGGAATCACCGTCAGGTATTACCTCAGAGATTGAATAAGGATGATATGTATAAGTGAAGTGTAGTCTTGTACAGTCTCAGGACGATCATTTCTGAGATATGTGGTTAATTGAAACCCAATCACCAAAGAACACCGGTATCCACGATTTAGAATTCAAATCCGTATATAAGTAAATGCCTTTATTAGGATTTGAACGTTGGAACTCTCGACTTCGAAATCAACTGATTTGCGAAGACGCATTCACCACTAGACCAACCCGGTGGGTACTGCACACTGAAGCAAGATTCTGAATCATAACCACACAATGTTTTAAAATTTGTTTGTAGAGCTTTGCTGTCTAGTATATTAAACATAGGACTACTGATATTTTACGGCATTACAGCGCCCTTAAGAGTCAATTTATGGACTAACAAATATGGACAAATACATAGCGTATTTTTTATGTTATTCTTTCAATGAAAATACAACTAAATTGCTGTTGTGGTATGTTTTTGGTAGATAATAATTTATTAGAAATAATCTTTGTAGAATTTTCTATTAGTTTAATCGCGAAAAATTTTGGTTTTCATATTTCAACGGAAATATCCATTTTGACCATTCCTGTATCCGATTAGCGTAGAATGTTGAAATTTTGAATTTAGGACTGCTGTAATATCTATTTGTGTTCCTTCCCTTTTAATTGCAATCAACTGGACCAAAAATGTCCAAGAAAGCCCAAAATAAAAACAAAAAAAATAATTTTAAACTTTATCTTAACTGCAGTAATAAGCCTTCATTGAGAGCTTTTCAACGATATATCATAAGTGGTACTTACTCTCATTAGTTCCAGAGTTATAGCCAGATCAAATTTTAATTAATGAAATATTTGGATCTTACAAGGGGAAAGCACATCGGTTCCAATTCGACTTTATCACCTTTTTTACATTTTCTTTTAATTTAAATATATTGATTTATTAATAATTATTAACCTCTGATTACGTTTTTACGATGAATAATAATTCAATAATAACAGTAAAAAAAAAAAAAATATGAAAAATATCAAAAGTCATTAATAAAATAAAATGTTATGTACTTTTTTTTCTAAAAAAAAGTGTATATATAATTTAACAGGCATACAAGCAAGTCATGTGGTGTCCACATCAGATTTATTTGTTTTACACCCTACTTCATAGAAAATAATGGGAGAGTTCCATCCCATCTTTAAAAGTTTTTCAGGTCAAAAACCATGAGAAACCACTAAATTCGCTCCTTAATTTGCCTTTCTGGAATTTCAGTAGAGCTTCATTTCAGTGGAGGAACAGAAATCGGGGCGAAATCTTTTACTAGCCGTTACGTGCTAAAGAAGGATTTTCGGACTTACGTTATATGAATTTTTTTCATTATTTTAATGAGAGAAATACGCCCATGAATTTTAGAAAAATCTTCCCAAGACACTCTGTAATGTTCAATTTAACAAAATTCTATAAATACAATTTATTTATACGTATCATATTCTATAATGATGAATTTTTAATTTGACCCATTAAACTTTTTTTAATACAGTTTTATTAATCGAAAGTTAATTATTTTAATTTCATGGTTATATTATTTTAAAGTAAATGAAATTTAGTTTACATTTCCACAGTGGTAACATTTAACCTTAAGTGAATTTATAAAACTGTAAAACTCTAGTAACAATAAAATTACAATGAAACAAAAAGCTGCCAGGCATTCTTCGTCGTTTTCCCAATTAGCAACCAGCACATCACGTATGCTATTATTATTATCAACGTACTTTTTTAAACTTTAAAAAATGATGTATAAAGTTAAATTGGATTTTAATAATTAAAAAGAATTGCAGGGTTCGTCATTATTTTTTCCTTTGATTAACAAATAGAAAAACCAAATAATTCTGTCTCCATTTTCTCACATATAAAACAGATAATCTTTATGAATATAACACGTTAAAAATATATAGAATAAAAAAAAAGAAAGTCGGTGTTTTTATCTCTAAAGGCGTCACTACTTAATGGTTCATCCGTTTTTAATGAAAATCGCAAATTGATTTGGCGTTGGCTTGGTTTAAATTTCAGCTTCATTACTTTTCAACATTAATTTTATCCTCGTGACCAGTAATGAATATTTTATACTCTAGTACAAGAATATAATTTTTGTAAAGAATAATGATAAAAAATAAGATTTAATTTTGTAGAAAGTTTTCTAAAAAAATACTTTATTTTGACATTCTTTCCAGCTATTGGGTAACAACGTTGTTTTGGATATATAGTGGGCATCAGTTATCCAAAATCTTATTTTCCGGATCCACTTTTAGACTGCACTAGGCAATTTAAAACAAATTAATAAAATACTTACAAAATTTTAAATAGTATCAAATATAACTATCCATCAATAGAAAATGTATTTTTATTAATTTTTGTTTTTACTGAGATTTTTAATTGACATTTTTGCAATTCGTATTGCACAAAACATAAGTACAGATACTGAAAAAATAGTACGGACGATTTTCTGTCTATTTTTCTTCAATAAAAAACCTGTTTTTAAAAGATTCTATTAATTTTTATTGGTTGTATTTTCATTAATTTTCTCAGAATTAAATTCTCTACAAGTTTTATTACTAAATGTTTCCCATTTATTAGTCATTTAAAAAAGCTATTTTACTACAAACCTAAAAAAAAACATGTTTTTCCACACCGAATTTTAAGTTTTAATTCGGATATCATAAAAACTACCGGAGTTACAATTATGGGACCTATTTTATCCTATTTTTCAGCTTAAATTACGTAAGAAACTACCAACTTTACTTCTTAATTTGGGTCCTAAAAATTAGAAAAGAAGAGCTGAAATCCGGGCAAAATGTTTCGCTAGCCGTAACTCGAAAACAAAACGTTTCCAGATCTATATTTATATAAACTTTTTCCGTTATTAAAAGCTTTTATTTAACTCCCTTTAGGAATAATCAAATCTTGCAACTGCTATATCTTTTGATCTATCGTATGAAAATCAATGAAATTTGGTACACGTATTTAACTTCGATGACAATACAGCACTACGGTGTCGGAATTTGATATGACCTACCCCCACGCCATTACACGCTACCCCTACGCTAAATTCATGTATTTAGTTGAAAATTTTCATTTCTCATGAACTATCTTATGAAAATGATTGAAATTTGGTACACGTATGTAACTTCGATGTGTAAAAATATTTTTTTTTAGTGTTAAAAAAATACAAAAAAAAAAATTAACATAAATATATTTGATTACATATAAAAAATTATCTTTTAAAAAAGCTTTTATTTAACTAATATTAATATTAACATTAATAAAAAGAGGAAACAAATTAGAAAAACCCTCTAAAAAGTAAAAAATAAAAATTAAATCAAACTGAGAATTTAAAAAAAATGTGTAATATATTAATAAATATAAAAATGCACTGAAAATTAAAAAATAAATTATATAAATATCTAATAAATAACCAATAAATAAAAAATAAATAAATGTATTAATTATTAAATTTTAAAATTAAAAGTAATGAAAATATTTAGTTAAATAAAAGCGTGGCGCAGTTTTTAGAACAATGTTTTCGAATAAGTATTTATAGACATTTGCTGTATTTTAAAATATATTTTTTGTTTAATGAGGTTGTTTAGTATATGTATATAGTTTATTTATCTGTAATAAAATAACTCAAGTTTTAATTCTTTGATGGTTCAAATTTGCACCGAGATGACCTTTAAGGGTTAATAAAATTAAATATAAAAATTAAATTTAGAAATCTTGCACAAAGTTATTACATTTTGACGGTTATCTGAAAAATTATTAATTATTACCATTATAATTGTAATCGTAATTATGAATTCATTAAATAAAAATTCATAATTAATTAAAATGAAACTTTTAGCGGAAAGGGTGTGTTAAATTTGGCTTAGATTACAACAGAATTCGAAGATGAACTTCAACTATGTGAGAACACGTACAAAGAAAGCAAGTGGGTACGTTTTCCCAGATTGTTACTTGTAGCTAGTCAGTCTCAACTGGAGAGGTTCCAGCAAACCTTTCCGCTTCCTCGCGTCGTTATTGAAAATGAAAACGAAGATTAATTGTAAAAATAAATGTTGTGTTGTTTTAAATAAATTATAAAAACTGCGCCACGCTTTTATTTAACTAAATATTTTCATTACTTTTAATTTTAAAATATAATAATTATTACATTTATTTATTAGATATTTATATAATTTATTTTTTACTTTTCAGTGCATTTTTATATTTGTTAATATATTATATTTTTTGTTTAAAATTCTCAATTTGATTTAATTCTTATTTTTTACTTTTTAGAGGGTTTTTCTAATTTGTTTCCTTTTTTTATTAATGTTAATATTAGTTAAATAAAAGCTTTTTAAATAAATAATTTTTTATATGTAATCAAATATATTTTTGTAATTTTTTTTTCACCAGTAGAACATGTACTAAGTGTTTTTCTTATTATTCGTGGGACTCTGTATAAAAACAAAGGTCATTATTTTGGAAAATCTCATTAAACAACTGAAATTCGATTATATTATTATAAATTTGAATAACGGTACTAATTTTCATTTTAAAATTTGTCGTTGAATTTATGTAATATCATATAAAGTTGTTCACGGAAATTAATATAATTTACATTTCAACGATTAGAAGAATTAAATTTTGTTTATTTAATGCATCTTGTAAGAGAAAGAGTTTTCAACGAAACTTAAATATAATTCCAGTTAATTCGTATGTCATTTCTGGAGGGCTTAGAATTTCTCTTTTTTTATATTAATGAATTAAACGGATTTAAAATTAATTTTAAAGAAAGTATTGAAATATTATTTGAAGTGTATCTGTAAGAGACACAAGTATTTTACCAGAATTGCTAATATTTTATTATACGTCTGTATTTGAATATTCAACTGATTTACTAATTAACTTTGTTATGTTATTTTTACGTTGAAAATATAAGTTCTTAATAAATTATAAAATACTTGTAATTTATTAAATAACTTTCTTCTCAGAGAAAAATAAAATAAAGAAAAAAGTTACTTTGTGTTAAAAGAAAAAGAAAAAAGTATCTTAATAATTTATAAATTCTCTTACTTAAATAATTATGTGAAAATTAAATTTGAAAGTTTATATTTTAATTACAAAAAAAGTTTAAGGAAAAGTTTATATTAATAATTAATATTATGGAACTTTTAAGTACACTACACATTTTCGTATGAAAAAAAATTATTCTTTTATTCCTTAAATAAATTAAAATCATCAGTAGGTTAGTACTAAAATTAAGCTTAAATATTCATAACATTTTGTGCTAGAGGCCCTTTTGCTTTAAAATATAGATTCATACGCACCGATAGTAAATTGGAATGAAAGTTGGGAAAGTGTAATATAATGTACAATTGTATTATACAAAGTTTTCGAATATTTAGTTGAAAATTTGTGTACCTGTTGGGAAAGCTGGTTGTAATAAAACCATATATTTTACTTATCTTAACCTATACCGCATAATAATCCTTTTAATTTAATTAAAAATCATAGTGCAATTTTAATTCTCGAAACTCGAAATTTGTAAGCCGAAATTTGTTTAATTTGTTTTACATAAATAGTTTTGAACTTATCCAATCACACTCTTAAAAAAATAAATGAAATATTACATGGTTCAAAATAAAGCTGGAAAAATATTGCATGACTTTCCCGGATATTCTAAAAAATTGGGGGCTTTCAAATCAAGGGGACTGTTTTATTGACTTTAACATGTTCTAAAATTAGTATTAAATAAATTAAAATGGAAATCCCAAAAAACCTTTTTTTTGGATTTGTTAAAAAAAATTGGGCCCCAGCATTAAGAGATCATTTTTAGTCTCTTTTATTCTTACAAAAATAAGTTTTAGGCATTGATAATTTAGAATTGCTAAAAACAATTTGACTTTGAAGGCTCATTTACCTCAGGGGAAGTAATTAATTGGGTAAAAAGTATGCTAAAATATGTAACCTCGAAGTGGTAATACTAAATTAAAAAAAAAAAAAATTAGAAAATATTGGAAAATTAAAAGGATACAACTACAGTTTTATATATGATTAGGATTTTAAATGATTGGGATATTTTTAATTGATATTTATATAATTAATATTAATTGATATTTATATAATTGACATTTATTTCTATTTTGATATTTTTAATTTAATTGATTGGGATTTTAAATGATTAGCCAGTATTTTAAATGTCACTTTTATTTCCTTGTTAATACAAGACTAGTGATTAAAAGTGTAAGAATAGCGGTCTAGCTAATGTCTTTTGCAATGGGACTGAATTCTGCTTTTCCATTCTTTTTATCTACCTGTCAATAAATGCTGACGAGTACTTTAAATTCTATTTTGTGTGTAGTTTTTTTGTTATTATTATTGATACTTATGATTATTTGTTGCTATTATTTCCATTTAATTTTTTTTTTATTTAATTTTTATGGGCATCGACTGCTAAGGTCATTAGCCCTCGTCACATTCTTTAAAAGAAATTATTATCTCCATCAGGATCGTCATATGTAAGGGTGTAAAGGGCCCTTACATTTTATTTAAAAACACAAACTTCACAATAAACATTAAAACATGAAGGACAAGGACAATCACAAACACTTACGGGGTGTAAAGGGCCCCAATATTAAAATTTGAGATAGGTTCTCAAAAGACCATGAACTTAAAATTAAAATTAAACTAATCAATACCATATCTTTCTTTCTTCTACGAAGTCTCATTTATAGTTTGCTTAAGCACCCTCGGGGCGACCAGAACCGCCGTTGAGCAGTATATCAGTCGTGCCAGGGTGCCGTGGCAGTTGATTCCTTCTTATATCAGGCCATAGGCATGCACGGCGTACACCCATAGCCTCGCGCCCTCAATCCACCCTTGAGAGTCCCCTATGCCATCATCGGACACACCCCGACTCACTGCTCTTGAATGCAGGTGAGCCAAAATGGCCAAGGCAAGAGGGCTACCTCCCGTCACTATACGTGCCACGCTTCGAGACTCCCTTATATGTATATATAAAACTACCGCTTAGAGTATCTCTTACCACAGCTTTAAACCTCCACTTTATAGACTTTTAAGAAGTCCACTGACGTGTAAAAATGCAACTATATTTTCTTCATTTCCATTATCCAGATCAGCAGTAATATTATTTGTAAGACGGAACCTCTTTCTGAGGTCCTCATATATGGTACACTCTTCTATTAGATGCTTGATTGTCAGTGTTTTATTACAAACACCGCACATTGGTCTCACTTCCCCGCTTAACAAATATAAATTTGTTAATCGCGTGTGACCGATTCTAAGTCTGGTCACCGCTACTTGTTCACGGCGAGTCAACTTAAAGTCGCTTTTCCATTTATAAGGAGAAGTTTTAACTGAGTTTAATTTTGTATTTAAACTCCTCCATTCAGCGTTCCACTTGTTTCTTACTATGTTTGTTAGACGGTTTTTAACATCTGCCACTCTTACAGGAAATGCATCCAAATCATCGCAGACTGTTGCCTTTCTGGCAGCTTCGTCTACGATTTCATTACCTGTAATACCAGCATGCCCTGGAGTCCATACAAATACGCATCGCTGTCCTCGTTGTTTTAGTACGTATAAAATGGACAGGATGTTTGCAATTAGGACATCCTTAATGTTCTTGTTCCGAATTGCGACGAGTGCACTTAATGAATCGGAACATATTAGCACTCTCTCTTCGCAATAGTGTTCAGTGTAGCGAAGAGCTTGCTGAATTGCAGTGAGTTCTGCCGTGTAGACACTGGCCACATCTGGCAGTCTCCAAGAGTGGGCTTCTTCATTTACATATATCGAGCATCCAACACCATGTTCTGTTTTAGAACCGTCAGTATAAATTCTAATATGTTCTTCGTAACTACTGACGGTTGCTAAAAATTCCTGCTGGATGATCACTGCTGGTTTCTTTTTTATTTCTCCTTGAGAGAGATCTAAACTTGTATTTACCGCTGGCAAGAGCCATGGCGGTATTTCTCTAGTAGAAATTGCTAGTGTCTCTGGTATAGCAATTTCATAATTTCTTCTTAATTCGTGGTACCTAATTCCGGTTGGTCTGGAATAGGTAGCACGATGTTCATATACTGCAGCCATAGGATGATTCGTAAACAATTTATTATTTATATGAGCAGGGAAAGCCCATACATTTGCTGCATATCTTAACAAAAGGATCTCTCTTAAATAATGTAGTGGCATTATTCCGGCTTCAGACATTAGACTAGCCGCCGGACTTGTGCGGAAAGCGCCTGTTGCATATCTTATTCCGCTATTATGAACTACGTCTAACTTTCTTAAGTGCGACTTTCTAGCGGATGAATATACGATGCATCCGTAGTCTAGTTTAGATTGAACCAATGCTTTATACAATCTCAATAATGTCTCTTTGTCTGAGCCCCAATTTAAATTCGATAAACATTTTATAATGTTTAGGGCTCTTTTGCATCTATCACTCAAGTCCTGTATATGTAATCCCCATGTAAGGGATTTATCCAATACTAGTCCTAAATATCTTACGCTATCTTTATATTGTATTGGATTATCGTCAATTGTCAACGCAGGACTTTGATGAGGAATTCTCTTCCTACAAAAGTGTACACAGCACGTTTTTTCTGGTGAGAATTGGAATCCGTTATTCCTTGCAACTTCATTTAGAGCATTGATTGCTCGTTGCAATTTGTACCTCACCATAGCAGTCTTGTTGCTGGCATACACAATTGCCAGATCATCAACATAGACGCTTTTGCTGATTTCTACTGGAATGGCTAGTATCAATTTATTAATGGCAATGGTAAACAAGGTACCGCTCAACGGCGAACCCTGCGGTATGCCATTTTCCAAGATTCTTTCACATGAATATTCATTTTTGACGCGTACTTGGAAGGTACGGTCATTCATGTAGTTGCTGAGCAGTATAGGCAGATTGCCACGAATGCCCCATTCATGTATCTGGAGCATTATACCATGACGCCAGGTCATATCGAAAGCCTTCTGAAGATCAAAGAAGACTCCGACACAATGTTTCCTTTTAATAAAGCTGTTATATATAATGTCCTCTAAGCTGATCATTTGATCAGTGGTAGAATGGTATTGCCGAAAACCTGCTTGATACGGTGATATCAGGTTTTCTTTTTCCAAAACCCAGACGAGTCGATTATTAATCATTTTTTCCAGTATTTTTCCCATAGCACACGTCAAAGAAATAGGACGATAGCTATTGGGGTCTGTTAAATTTTTATTTTTCTTTGGTACTGGAACAACATGAGCTTTTTTCCACTGCTGCGGGTACGTTCCATCCCGCCAAATTTTATTATAAAGTTCTAATAATCTGCGTTTTGCAGTGGTATTCAGCTGCCTGATCATATTATAATGGATTTCATCCGGACCAGCAGCTGTGTTACCTGCTTTTTCCAACGCTTTCGCGAGTTCTTCCATTTTAAATGGTACATTATATGAGTAATTATACTCAGTTCTAAAATTTAGTAGACCTTCGAGTTCTTCTTTTTTGGCTCGAAAACCTTCCTCGTAGTTGGCCGATCTGCTGGCCTTTTCGAAGTGATTGGATAACAGCTCTGCAATTTCATATGGAGTGTCTTTTATTTCATCTTCATCTTGAAGGCTAGTTATGGGAGCAAAATCATTACGCCCACAAATCGCCTTCACTTTCCTCCAAACATCTGATGCAGTAGTAGTTTTGTCGATGGATGACACGTATTGCTGCCAGGATCGTTTTTTCGAGTCTATCATAAGACGTTTTGCATACGCCCTGTATTTCTTAAAGGCAACAAGATTTTCTATACTAGGACGCTTCTTAAAGGCGTTATACGCCCTTTTCTTTCTTTTTATAGCTTCATTTATTTCATCGTTCCACCATGGAACGGGTTTTTTCGTAATTTTCCCAGATGTTTTGGGAATATATCCCGATGCCGATTCAATTATTACATTTGTTATGTCGTCGACATCGTCTCCGATAACTCCAGTTGTTTCTGGGAGTATCGTTCTAGCTGTGAAGCTCGTCCAGTCTGCCTTCTCAAATAACCATCTTTTAGGGATGGGATATATTGTTCTTGTAACATCAGTTACAATTTGCACCGGAAAATGATCGCTTCCATGTAGATCATCTATGACATGGAAGCTGTACCTTGGTGCTATCGATCCGCTTATAAGTGCAAGATCTATACAGGACGTCGATCCATCTCTGGCATTGAAAAAGGTTCCTGATCCGTCGTTTAAAATAACAAGTTCTGAATTCATCAGGAACCCTTCCAGTTCTCTTCCACGGGGATCTACTATATCTGATCCCCAAAGAGAATCATGAGCATTAAAGTCACCCACCAGTAAAACAGGTGGGGGAAGCTCGGAAATTAGTCTTGCTATGTCATCCTTATTCCAATCAAAATACGGCAAGTATATGCTGCAGACAGTGACCTGGAGCGGACGCTTCATTCTAACGGCGACCGCTTGTAGGTTTGTGTTTAGAACAACCGCTTCGGTGGTAGCTCTAGTCGATGTTAATATAGCTACTCCACCTCTAACTCTTACATTTGGCGGTTGATCTCGCCGAAATATATCGAATCCTTTTAATTTAAAATTTTCATTTCGGCGGAAATGCGTTTCTTGCAGACATATACAAATCGGGTCTACGTCATGTACCAAGCGTTGGAGCTCATGGATGTTTGAAAACCATCCATTGATGTTCCATTGTACAATCGACTCGCTAATTTTTAATTAAATTATTGTCTGGGTTTTCCTTTCGGCCATCCCTTTTTCCTTTTCTTCTCCATCCTACGAACAGCATCGTGTTCTCGGAGAAGGTCGTCGCCTGTAAGGCTTCCGGTCTCCGTATCGGAGACCACCGAAGCCGCCGACGACGACGGGCATGGATCGGCGCCGGTTTCAGGCGCCGATTGAGAGGCGGCAACCTGGCCGCTCCCCAACACGGGGGTCGCACCGGTCACCGCCTGTGGGAGGGGGGACACTCGCCCCCCCTGTGTGATTTTTTGTGGCCTCTGAGGCTTAGAGGCCACTTCAGTTACAGGAAGCTTGGGAGCCTCCATAACAGTCTCTGTAGGTATCAGCTTTTTCTTTTCATCAAGAATCTCGCTGAGACGGACTTGACATTCTGGTTTGGTGTCCGTTTTCTTTTCTGGAGGAGCAACTTTCACTTTTATCGACTTATCTTCAGCAGGCTGTACCACTATCTTTGGTTAAACAAATTCTTTATTGCCAAAAGATTTCATCTTGTTTTCGATGATCCTCTCAATCATGTTAGCCAAAGTAGGCGCAAGTTTATTTATAATCTGAGCCTCATCTACAGCAATCGGAGCAGAAGCAGGAACAGTAGCCGCAGCCTGAGCATAAGATGTTGTTGCTCTAGGTTTGCGGCCGTTAACAATCTTTTTGGCTTCGATGTAGCTGACTTTCTGCAGGGTTTTAACTTCCTGCACAGCTACTTCTTCTTTGTAGACAGGACAATTCCTGGATCTACATGAATGCTGTCCCTTGCAGTTGATGCATGTAGGGGGCTCTTTACACAGCTCTCCCTTATGCACCTCTTCGCCGCACACGCATATTTGCGTTCTCTCACATTTGATAGCGGTGTGGCCAAAACGTTGGCACTTGAAGCATCGCATAGGTTGCGGGATAAATGCCCGCACATCCAATCGATGTATCCCCGCTCTAATCTTCTCCGGCAAGGTAGGCCGGTTAAATGTGAGAACATGAGAGGCTGAAGGTAGGACTTCGCCATTCCTCCTCATGTTCAATCGGCGACATTCAATTACTCCCTGTGATGACAACTCCTCAACAATTTCTTGCTCAGTGCAATTTAGAAGATCCCGACAGACGACCACACCTCTTGAGGTGTTGAGCGTACTGTGGGGATCGACATGTACAGCCAGTTCTCCAATCTTTTTAAGCCCCAAAATCTTTTGAGACTGGACTTCATTTACAGTCTCAACATGAAGTCCCATGAAGGTCTTCCTTATTTCTTTTACAGGTCCACCAGCGCATTTGGTTATCTCCCGAGCGATGAGAAAAGGACTCACCCTCGAGAAATTTCCATCCTCCTTTGTAATGACCAAATATTTGGGTTTCGGTACATTACTACTTTTAAAAAAAGCTTTTTGTAAGCTTTTTCTAGCCTCAATCTCTAACCTTTTAGTTTCTGTACTTTTTCTCCGTTTTGCCTCAGGCGAAACGGCTGGTTCTAAACGAGGGTGTTTACGTGAACCCTCTGCCACGTTTAATTGTTCAACTTGCATGAAGAATAAATCCCTTCTGTAGTAAGGCTAGCCGCCGGGGTACACCCCCACTCCAGGGCTACCAACCCTGGAGGTCCGTTCCGGTACTCCGGTGGAACCGGCATATGTCCAGGCAGAGAGCGGATGCGCAGTCTCTGCACTGACTCCAGGCCCTTACACACCGAGGCTTTCAGGGCTCCCATGCTCCGAACAACATGGGCACCTTAACTACATGCTTGCCATCGCGGGGGGCATGTGGACGACAAAAGGTCTCCATTACACCTGCAAATAACTTCGACCGTAGCCGCCACATCGCCAGCTCTAAGTTTGGTATATGTCCACTTCCTAATCCATAAATTGTTCATATCCTGCAGGTGGCCATTATAACTAGTTTCGGCGTGACGTCTGTACATACGTATGTATCTCGCATGACTCTAAACCATTTGCCGTAGCACGTTAAAATTTTGGATTAGGACAGCTCAAAATCCAAAAAAAATTAGGATTTGGACTGTTTCTTAACTGCAGTAATAAGCCCTCATTGAGAGCTTTTCAACGCTATATCATAAGTGGTACTTATTTTCATAGTTGCAAAATTATAGCCAAATGAAATTTTAATTATGGTAGGGTAGCTTCCCAGCGGAGGGGTGCGTCGGCCATCCACAAGCGGAGATCGGCGTGCTTCGATGAAGCTGGGAAGACCCCGATTGGACGGCCTAGGAGGGAGCAAGACAGGGGGGGGCAGAGACAACTGCCACGACTCCCTGAGACGACCGCTCATTGCCTAACCGCGGAGGCCGGTGGTCTTGGAGAGTTTAAAAAAAAAGTCAACATACATAAATAAATGTTTGTTATAAAAACGGTTAGTTTGGACTTAGGGATAACGTTAAAAAGGTAATTTTACATTCACTCTCCATAAAAAAAATGATGGTGCGTTTGTTTGTTTGTTGAATGTGCTCAAATTTTTATTTTAGCTACTATTTGCGTAGGGCGGACAAATAAGGTGCGCCGGACGGCTTCGCGCAGCGTACGAACGATATATTTAAAATTATATTTATGTTTTGTGAAATAAGAATCTGATGTGGAGAACACATGACTTCCTTGTACGCCTATTAAATTACATATACACATTTTTTTAAAATGAAAGTACATAAAATTTTTCATTAAAAACGTCTGATATTTTTTATTTTATTTTTTTGTTATTATTGAATTATTATTTATCGTTTAATTTTTTTTATAGAGAGGTTAATAATTATTAATATATCAATATATTAAAAAAAAAAGTTAAAAAGGAGAAGCCTTCCCCTAAGATCCAGATATTTCATTAATTACAATTTTATTTCGCTATTACTCTGGAACCAATGAAAATAAGTACCACTTATCATAAATCGTTGCAAAGTTCTCAATGAGGTCTTATTGCTGCAGTTAAGAAAAAGTCTAAAATCCAAATTTTCAGAATTTTGAGCTTTTTTGGACACTTTTCGTTCAGTCGATTGCAATCAAAAGAAGAGAAACAAAGATGTTACAACAGGCCTAAATCCAAAATGTTAACATTCTATGTCTGATCATTTTTGAGTTAAGCAAGATATGTACGTACAGACGTCACGCCGAAATTAGTGAAAATGTATTGAGGGATGATCAAAATAGATATTTTCGTTGACATCTGAAAACAAAACTTTTTCGCGATCACAATCCTTTACTTCGAACAAGGAAGTAAAAAGGAAAACATTGGGGTTAGAGCTGTGTTAAAAAATCACAACTCAAGAAACAGCTAAAAATATTCAGGATTTTGAAGCTTTTCGTTGTAAAAGTTTTTTTTTTGTTGTTCGTACGCTAAATTCATGAACGATATTTACCTATGGTGGACCAAAAAATTTAACAAAATCATGTGTAATGAAACATAAACCATGCAACATTTTAGCGGTGAGTCATAGGCCTGCCTTTTTTCTAGTGTTATATAAAAAGTTAAGATGTCTTTATTGGTGAAAAAAGTTTTTCCTAAAATGTCCCCTTGAAGCACAATTTAAAAAAAAGAAGATTTTTTGATCATTTTTTTAAATCGATGGCTATACTTTCTCTTTAATATAGTTATATGAGCCGGGAACTTAAAAATAATATTTTTTCATCAGAAATATTGATTTTTTATAACCTTTGGAAGGCAATTTTGCTTTTTATACATTCTTAGGGGATCTAAATAAAATTTTATTTTCCTGGTAATTATAAAAGGTATCCCATTTAATAGAAAATCCTTTTTATAGCAATATATGAGATTCCAAATATTATAAAAAAGTCCTTTCGTATTGAAATACTCGGTTTTATTATGGAACAATTATTTTTTATTAAAGTTAAAAAAAAAAATGAGTAAATGTATTTTAAAAAGTTGTGATGAAGCAGGAAGCATTTAAAAAGTGTAATAATGGTATTTATAGATTTCTAAAAAAAATGTATTTTATTTTGCTTTAATCAATATATAAGCTGTATGAGCTTTAGCCTTTGTTCTTATCTTTTCTCAGTATTTGGCCTTATGCCAACAAATTCTATTCTTTATACTAGACTTTCACTTAAAAGTTTGCCAAAAGAGGAGACAGGACATAGAATTCCAAAATTAAGTAAATGATCGATTAAGATATTATTTATAAATTATAAAGCTATTATTTATTTTATCAAAAGGATTTTATAAATGTAATTATTTTTATTATCATCGGAATAAAAAGTAAATTTCGGGTTTAAAAATTATGAAAGTATTATGAAATTCACTATAAGCCTGGTTGGTGAACAAGTACCGTTAAATAAAATTGTAAATAAATTATTTAAAATTAATAGTAAGTAAAAAATAGTGTTTTGCGAAACTGTTATTGAAATTAATTGATAAATCAGGAAACTCTGAAACACTTTATAAATCGTTTTTTCTGGGTGCTGCTTGATCAGGAAGCATTTTGCAACGATACGAATGGGAAATAATTTAGAATATATAGCAAAACAATTTTAATTCAGAATAATTAAGAAGTAGGATCGGAAAAAGTGTAGATAAAAGCTATGTTTGTCTATTCGTAGATCAAGATTTTATTTAATTTTTAAAAATTAATGTAACATTAAAGCTAAAATTTAAATGGTAACTTGTTAATATACCATTAATAGCTACGTCTAGGATGTTGGTCTCTGCCATCGGAAACGATTAAATTAAATTAAATTCGTAATTTCGTAATATAATGATTTTGTAAAGACCAATATTGCAGAGTTCGATACGAAGGGCTAATAGAAAGAATAGAGGGCAGTATTTGACCGATTATAAAAATATAGAAGACCAGAAAAATCGCCTTTAGATCACTGAATTAAAAGTATACAACATTTTTTGAGAAAAACTTTTTAAATGTATTTAATAGGCAAGAAAAAAGTTGACAACACAGTTGTAGGAGTTTCCTGTCACGCGGCAACCCACAACTGTGGGTTGTTTCTGAAGCACGGTTTATACACACAACTTAATTTAAAATAATTATCATTTTATTTAAATATAATATTTTTTAATTTATTTAATTCAATGATTCTATCCGGATATCCTGATTGCTACTCTATCTATTCATCCATAACAGCATCAAACCCCCTTAGTTATCCTCCCAAGGGTTAAAAATCTCAGGAAACCAGCAACTATGATTCCATTTCCTTTCGCTTTTCCTAGTAAGTTGCAGATCAAAATGAGAATTGGACCTTGCAAGTTCTCTGACTACTTTGGTATGTTCAGCTTCGTTCCTGTGGTAGACATATAAGACATGGCACACATCAATCTGGACACAAGCCTGAATTAATCAAACCAAATCTGGCCAACCTATCTCGAAAAGCCTCATAAATAGACATTATTTGAGCCATTTTCAAAGAATCTATGTTGAGCTAGTCCAGAGATATTAATCAAAATACTGGCAAACAACAATACACAACAATATTGTATAAATATCTTTCGTAAATTTCTGTTACT
The DNA here is from genome assembly GCF_047948215.1 of Lycorma delicatula. Classification (NCBI taxonomy): domain Eukaryota; kingdom Metazoa; phylum Arthropoda; class Insecta; order Hemiptera; family Fulgoridae; genus Lycorma; species Lycorma delicatula. The sequence goes on from NC_134457.1 coordinate 18,558,913, forward strand.
TTTATATGAGTTTTTTTTTTTAGATTAAGGGTTATTGAAACGTCGACATTTGCAAAAGCTCTCATACTAAAAATTTTGGCCGATTGCTGTAATTTCCTTTACAACTATATCGCTGCAAAAAGAAGTTACAGAAATAGTAAAGCTATAGTCAAGAAAGTAAAAATATGATATCGAAAGCACATGACTTCCTCGTACGACTAAAATTGGATATACACAATTTTTTAAAATGAAAAGTATATAAAATTTTATTTCATTAATAATTTCTGATATTTTTTCATTTTTTCGTTTTATTATTGAATTATTATTTACCATAAAAATCTTTTTACAATAAAAGGTTAATAATTATTAATAAATCAATAAATTTAAAGAAAATGAAATCTGATTCGAACCGATATGCCTTCCCCATGTAAGAACCATTTCATTAATTAAAATTTTATTTGGCTTTATATCTGGAACCAATGAAAATAAGTACATCGCTGAAAAGCTCCCAATGAGGGCTTATTATTGTAATAAAAAAAGACTAAAAAATCCAAATTCTTTTGGATTTTTGGACACTTTTGGTGCAGTCAATTGCAATCAAAAAGGGAGTTGCACAACTAGATGTTACAACAGTACTAAATCCAAAATTTTAACATCCTACGGCTAATCGTTTTTGAGTTATGCGTAGATACATAGTACGTACAGATGTCACGCCGAAACTTATCAAAATGGACTCAAGGTTGGTCAAAATGAATATTTCCGTTGAAATGTAGAAACCAAAATTTTTCGCGATCACAATTATTTTTCTACTTCGTACAAGGAAAAAAAAAATTGTAAAATAAATAATTTTGAAAGAAATATTACCTCCATTATACATTTTTTCCATCTGCATGGTAAGAGTTATAGGTACTTAGTAAATAGTGTCTTTTTTTTTGTCTTCAGTCATTTGACCGGTTTGATGCAGCTCTCCAACATTCCCTATCTAGTGCTAGTCGTTTCATTTCGGTATACCCCCTACATCCTACATCCCTGACAATTTGTTTTACATATTCCAAACGTTGCCTGCCTGCAAAATGTTTTCCTTCTACCTGTCCCTCCAATATTAAAGCAACTATTTCAGAATGCCTTAATATGTGGCCTATAAGTCAGTCTCTTCTTTTAATTATATTTTTCCAAATGCTTCTTTCTTCATCGATTTGCCACAACACTTCTTCATTTGTCACTTTATCCACCTACCTGATTTTTAACATTCTCCTATAGCACCGCATTTCAAAAGCTTCTAATCTTTTCTTCTCAGGTACCCCGATCGTCCAAGTATCACTACCATATAAAGACGCTCCAAACATATACTTTCAAAAATCTTTTCCTGACATAGTGTCTATAGATGTCAATAGTGTCTATAGATGAAAATAATAACATCTAAATCATTCTGTAAATAAGGTAAGTTTTAAGAACTCTCATTTTAGATGATTTAAAAAAATAAGGTTTTACAATTTGAACTTTATTATTTATTTTTTATTGTAGTGAAATTATATCTTCGACGATTAATATTAAATTTTATGAAGTTTGGATAAAACTTTTTATGTTATCCGAGAAAAATATAATATTATTTAATTTCATTCGAATATATAAGTATTCTAGAAGCACATACCGTGTTCTATTATGAAATAAAAAACTTATCTTTGTAAAAATTAACTTAAACATTATACATCACTTGAAAAAGATTGAATTTATATTTCATTAAAACTTTAACATTTCTTTCTATCTCGCTATTTAAACGTTTTCTCGGTAAAAAAATTTCGACGTTCCGTAACTTCGTAGGTAGGTTTTATTAAAAAAATGTAATTCTCTCATTTAAGAACTTTAAAAATGTTTCCGATGATCAGTTGCAAAATAGCAGTAAATAAAAAAAAAAAAAAAAAAAATATATATATATATATAAATTTTTTTTTGATTTTAGTAAAGATGGTATTTAATTTTATTCAGACAGTGTTTTAGGAAAAATGTTACGGTACGTATATAATAATTATAGTTAATATTGGATTGGATAAAGTGTTATAAAGGATTAAAAAAAACTTCATTAAAACTCTACATTTATTAACTGTACGAGAAATTAATGTGTTATGAGGAGTACGAAAATAGCATTCACTTAAAATGCAATTCATAATAAATATATATTATTTATACGTATGTATATACATTTATATATATATGTTACCGTGCAAAACTGATATGTGGCAAATATCGATATTCTGCTGTGAATGTCAGCACAAACCAAATACGACGGTAAAAGATCGAAATATTTGCTTAATCGACCTTTGCCGATATATGTCGACAAACACAGAGAAGTTCTCTGTTGGGGATCAAAACGATAATAAAAATTTAAAAAAAATTACCCAATACCAATCTCTAAGGTAACGAGAAACCTTTGTAAACAAAAGGAAGTTTAAATTTAAGCCAAACATAACCTACGCTTCGCTCGCTAACTTCGTCTTATTAAGTTAAATATTTAAATTATATATGTTACCTTCTCCAATATTGGACGTGATTAATTAAATTCACCGCATTCAGCATGTTCTGATGGTGAAAGTTGAATAAAAATATTTTTATACAAAAAATTGAATAAAGGACAAAACATTTGACCATTTGAACATATTCTGTATATATTGATTAGCCCTTTCAGTTTACCCACCGGGTTGATCTAGTGGCGAACGCGTCTTCCAAAATCAGCTGATTTGGAAGTCGACAGTTCCAGCGTTCACGTCCTAGTAAAGCCAGATATTTTTACACGGATTTCAATACTAGATCGTGGATACCGGTGTTCTTTGGTGGTTGGATTTCAATTAACCACACATCTCAGGAATGGTCAAACTGAGAATTTACAAGACTACACTTCATTTACACTCATTACATATCATCCTCTGAAGAATTATCTTAACGGTAGTTACCGGAGGCTAAACAGGAAAAGAGAGAGAGAGAGAGAGATAGAGCCCTTTCAGTATTACAGTCAAAAAAATTTGATTAATTTTTTTTATAAATACTGTGAAAACATTAACGATGCTGGGAAGGCCAGTTAAAGTAAACAAATTTTATAGGCACTACATAACTTCCTTGTACGTCTATTAACATTTTTTAAAATGAAAAGTACATAAATTTTTTTATTAATAACTTCTGATTTCTTTTCATACTTTTTTTTTTAATTGTTATTATTGAATTATTATTTATCGTAAAAGTTTTTTTTTACAAAGGTTAATAATTATTAATAAAATAAATATATTTAAATTAAAAAGAAAAAGTAAAAAAACAAAAGGAGATGAAGTCTGATTTGAACCGATGTGCCTTCCCCTTTAAAGATTCAGATGTTTCATTAGTTAAAAGTTCATTTGGCTATAACTCTAGAACCAATGAAAATAAGTACCACGTGTGATATATCTTTTAAAAGCTCTCGATAAGAACTTATTATTGCAGTTAAGAAAAATTCAAAAATTCAATTTTTTTGGATTTTGGGCTCTTTTGAACAATTTTGGTTCAGTTAATTGCAATCAAAAAGGGAAGGGTGCAACTAAATGTTACACCAGTCCCAAATCCAAGATTTTAACATCCTACTACTAATCATTTTTAAGTTATGCGAGATTCATACCTACGTACCTACGTACATCATGCTGAAACTGGTCAAAATGGATTCAGGGATGATCAAAATGGATATTTCCGTTGAAATCTGAAAACCGAAATTTTCCGCGATCACAATACTTTCTTTACATCGTACAAGGAAGTAAAAATTATTTTTTTCTTTAATGAATATTTTTTAATTCACAACTTCATTCTCAAAGGAACTAGGGCCTCGACATATGGCTTAAATCCTTTCCTTGGATAATACAAATGCATCATGCAAGTTTCAAAGCAATCGGTCGGTTGATTTTCGCGTAATGCTAGAACAAACAAACAAACAAACATACACACAAACATTCAGAAAAACTTTCTACTCTCTCTCTATATATACTGAACGAATTTATATACTTTTAAATATATTGTTGTCTGTTCGCGGCTCGATCAGAATATTGAGAGATTGAGAGTTATAAAAGTTTATACAATTACAATTTATTAGTTTAAAAATATAAGTAAATTAGGTAAAAATCAATTATAAAAATGACAATAAGAATAATAATCAACAATAATAAACAACTCACAATAATAATAAAAATAATGACAATCGTTTGATAATAGTAATAAACGACAGTAATAAACCATTAATAATAACTGTAATCACAGACAGAACAACTAATAATAATAAAAAAAAACGATTACATACAAAACAGAATTTAACGTAATCGACGGGCTTTATTTACAGGTAGTTAAATATTAAAACCCAGAATTCAGTCCCAGTGAAAAAATACATTAGCATGACTACTAATCTTAACACTTTTAATCATTAGGTTTGTATTAAGAACAATAGCATAGTAGATAAGGAATGTATAATGTTCTTTCATTCAAATACCTTTACTGTTTATAAATAAAATTTCCCTAACAATTTATGAATGAAATTTAGTATATTATCTTTTTCACAGTCTAACAGTAACTCAACGCACCACTTCTTGTTTTTATTTACTGGAATTACTTTTAACGTCATCTTAATCGCGTCGAACTTGTACTCATTAGAAATTTGCTCCTTCGCTGACCTCCTCGCAGAATACTCTCGCGTAATAACTCCTCGCTTAAAACTCTCTTGCAGACTCTCCTCGGAGACTGATTGTCAACCGGTCTTCCCCGGATTATTTATACTCCTATCCTCTTTACCTGCAGGACCGGATCGAAGCGTGAGAATAATCGACCGCTCTTACATTTTCCAATGAGATTCCTACCCTGGTCCGGTAACCCCTTTTCACTGAACAACATCTATTTAGGCGTATCAGCGGGCAGTATTACAAAGGACGATTGTTAAACGGACTTGTTAGCTCTACTAAAAGGATTCCTTTTAGTCCCTTTTTTGGATTCCTCCCATTATAATATTTTCTACTACTTATTTATTTTAATTGGTAGTAATCCGTTACTCATGTCTGTTATACAGGTCTTGTTAAAATATATATATTTTTTTAAATTATTTGGGTTTTAATTGTTAAAAAAAATATTTATAAAATCTTTTCAGTTTACATTAATCATTAATTATAGTAAATCAATGAATATGTTAACCAAACAATGAGTGATAAAATTTTGTGTTTTGTTATAACCTAAGCTTGCTGTAGATTCAATCAACAATGTTAATTGTGTAATACACAAAGTTTCAAAATTAAACCTGGTATATTCACTTTCGTATTGTGCATAAAACCCTTTAGAATATTCTAAAATAAGATCAAAAAAGGGTCCACCCTAAATTCTTACTTCAGAAATTTTCACTATGCAATTTATATGATCTGATTTTGAATTTAATGATTTTTACTCCTTCTTTCATTTTCCTGTTTAGTCTCCAGTAACTACCGTTCAGATAATACTTCAGAGGATAAATGAGGATGATATGTATGAGTGTAAATGAAGTGTAGTCTTGTACAGTCTCAGGTCTACCATTCCTGAGATGTGTGGTTAATTGAAACCCAACGTCCAAAGAACACCGGTATCCACGATGAAGTATTCAAATCCGTGTAAAAATAACTGGTCTTACTAGGATTTGAACACTGGAACTCTCGACTTCCAAATCAACTGATTTGGGAAGACGCGTTTACCAATAGACCAACCCGGTGGGTTGAGTTTTACTCCAATATCGTTTAAGCGATATTTAATTAACCATTCTTATACAGTTAAAGAACTATTCAGAGATATGAAATTATAATAATAATATTATTTATCGGATATCTCTAAAAAAAGGTATTTCAACAAACGATTTTTTTTCTTTTTTAAGTATAAATTCAGTGAACTAAAAGCATTTGTTCTCTTACTACTTGTTCAAAAATGAAGTTACCTGTAAGTTAAGTGACTTTACAAAAGAAAGTATTCTTGAAGTACTCTTAAGTAGACTGACGTCGTCGACATTTATACAATGGAGTTAGCTTCAAATTGTTTATTCAGCTAATAAATATCATTTTTAATGTACATTATGGTGTAGATTAAATAATATCAAACACCATTACATGTAATTTTTTATGTTGACAAATCAATAGGAAATAAATTATAATAAAACTTTCTTAGTCATGTTAAATTTAAATTATTAAAAGAAACAAAAAAAAAAAAAAAACAAAAAAAACGTTAAAGTCCTGAAAGAGTAAAATTTTTAATTTATCGTATAATTCTAGAAAAAAATATGTGTTGTAAAAGTTGAATGCTAAAAAACGTAGATGTACTAGTAAATTAATACCTTATTTCAATATAACATCTAGTGCTGATCTAAATTAAAAACAAGTTGACAACAAAGTTGTAGGACTTTCCGGTCACGCAATCACGCAGCTAAAACCGCTTTCCAGTAAAATCCTACACTTGTGAGTTGTTTCTAATGCACGGCTTATACACACATAAATTAATTAAAAATATTTATAATTTTATTTAAATTTAATATTCTTTAGTTTATTTAATTCAATGATTCTAACTAAAGCACGCGCGTATACCGTGTTTAATTCGCGCGGATGAAGCGATACTAACGGCGATGGTCGGCATTATCTTAACTAATGTAATTTCACAACTTAAAATAGGAGAAATTTTGCTTGTAGGATCGGTAGATTGGTGAAGCTGCTCGGTACCGGGTGCTTAACGCACCAGGTACCGAGTCAACCAGGCGATCGAGTTACTTTTTTACACTTTAAATATTATTCATTTATTTAATTCTACTGTTCATCTGTGACGTCACAACATAGCAGTAGTTTAGAGCACTTTATGTGGTGGAGGTGAGATTTTGCAAAATATTTTTTTGCAAATATTGTTATATATTAATTGTTAACAAATGTGCCGAAGAAAAAAAAAACCATTAGACGAAATGTCGAGATACTGAGGGTGACCTTGCTCTACAGCCTCGTTCCACTGACCTTTTATATTGAAAATTCAATGATCCATATATATAGAAGTAATCTGTCCAAGGTTTATCAAAATCGGTCTAATAGTTCTGGAGATATAAGGTGATTTAGAGGCTAACAGCGGCTCGCACACGCACATACAAATATTAACATCCAGAAAATTTCTATCCCGTTTTTTGGGTTCCTTAGGTGTCAAAATGTCAAGATCCGGTGAAAACCGCATATGTCGAAATTGGACCGATTACAATATTTTCCGTTCTAGAGTTACAGCTCTGCTATAGCGCTATCTAGACTGGAAAGTAGGAGTGGTATTTCAATAAATCTATTTGAAATTAATGAAATAATTTTAAACGTGGTTTTAATTTTTATTTTCCCGGCAATGGCTTTGGTACTGCTGAAGTAATGTAGCTACAAAAAGAAAGTATAATTGACTGGCTAAAATTTTGGGTATCGGAGTTTGTGAAAATTAGACATTTTAAGACTCTTTAAATCTAAAGATTGTTATAGAAATTTCTATAAAAGTTCTAGAAATATATTCGTAAACATGTTGGATTTTATCTTGGTTATAATCCCCGGTCTGGTTCAACAAAAAATTCTTCGAAAATGACGGAAATATATATATATATATATATAGTTATTTCAGACAATGATATCATTTAATTTTTTAAATAATTTAATTACGATTTGAGGAAGTACAGAAGTAGAGGTTATCTTATCTTGATAAAATTGCCCGAAATTAATTTTCTATTATCTCTAAATTATTTTACTCTAAATATTTCATAATTAAGTAATTAATGTTTAAAAACTCTATGTGCTAATTATTTAAATTGATTGACGTTGGCGAAATCATGTTGCACAGGGGGTATTGACGTTAATTTTATCTAATTAATTTGTCAGTTTAAACGTAGTATAAATTTAGTATTGATAGTTTACGCAGTATACTGGTTGTTAGTGATATAATTATGTCATATTCTTCTTGTAATAGTGAGAATACGTATTTGTTAATTGATATAGATTGATATAAAATTGATCAGTAGGATGCAATAAATAGATAAACCGCATCACTCTAGGCAGATTCTTTCTGCTTTTAATAATGCTTTTAAAAATGGGCAACATTGTATCTCTATAATTTCTAATATTAATTTATAATTCTCTGGAATAATTATTGTTAAAAATTCTAAAATATTGGGAATAAATGTACTTTTTTTTATTATTTAAAAAAAAAAAAAAATTTATCATTCTTAACCACCCCGGGGGTAACTGGCATCACCTTGCGGCATTACCTCATGTTAGTGACGTGGAAGCAGATTCCACCCCTAGCTTGGCCTGTTCAGGCCCCCATCGGGGTCCTCCGTGCATTCTCGAGTCACCCAAACCATCCGCTTGTGGATGGTCCCGATGGCTCTCCGCAGAGAGGCTACCCACCCCGTCACTGACCTACCAGAGTCCAGGCACGCGTTTCACGTGCCCTTCTCCTTGTTTCGCGCCCTCTCACACCTTCAGGGTCCATCTTGCCATCATTAGAAGCAGCCCGACCCGCCAGCTCTTGCGTACTGGCAAGCCAGACTGTCCTAGGCAAGATGGCTGCCTGCCTGGCCCTAATCGTCACCACGATTCATTGGCCTCCGCCTTTTTTTTTTTTCCCCTCAAGAAATTATTAATACACAATTTGAAACCACATAATTAATTCACAATACAATTTTGGAATCACATAGTTAATTTACAATATACAATTTGAAATCACATAATTAATTCACAATACACAATTTGAAATCACATAATTAATTCACAATTTACAAAGACTTACTATCCTTCATTTGATGATCTAGTTAACTCCGCTCTCAGTGCCCGTCTATTCACCCCAATCCTCAGTCTCTCTTTCTTTGGTCTGTAGGATTTTCGTCACCAGTCCCGAAACCTGATCCCATTGTCTCCTGCCCCGCAGCATGTGCTCGATGATGTTCTCCGGGGTCAGCCACTCTAGGCCAGATAGCCTCTTCAAGGCCACCCACCTTCGGCAATGAAAGAAGACATGCTCCGGGGTGTCCTCCTCCGAGCAGTAGAGACACGTCGGGTCGTCCCTCCTCCGGAACCTGGCGAGGTACACTCCAAACTCCCCGTGTCCGGAGAGAAACTCTGTCAGGTAATAGTTGACTTCTCCGAAACCCCTCCTGATCCACGGGTGGGAATAAATGTACTAATTTGAACTACAATTACTTTTTCCACGCCAAAAAATAAATTAATTAATGGTAAATCATTTCATGTAATATAACGATTTTTATTTTTCAAATAAGCTACATATATTTATACGAGGTCTGTTCAAAAAATAACCGAACTTTTTTAATTACCCGCCAACAGAGATATCTGGTGACGTGCGGTTGGCGGCATTATGTTCTGCATAACCTCTGTAACCACACGTTCATGGATTATTGATATCTCGTTTACTTATTTTTGTTAGATAGACCGATCGAAATAATTCATTTAGAAGGAAAAAAATTGTACTTGGACTTTTATAAATGGAAATGGTAAAGGAGATTATCATCATCTTTTACTAAAGGCTACGCCTTGTCGATTTAGCCATGTCTCTCTCATCACCACCTCTCTCTTCAAGTTATTATACGAACCTCTTCTTTAACATTATTGAAGATGGTTGCTCTCGGTCTACCTCTAGGGTTTTTACCCAAAACCTTGCCCTCAAATATATTCGTCAAGAACTGATCATGTCGTATCAATTTCGCTCTTCTTCTTTGTATAATTTAGCAAGGACCTCCTGTCACCCTCTTCTGCTAACACTTGATCATTTCTTTTTCTATCCACTCAGCTTGTTCTTGTTATTCTCCTCCAAATCTACACTTCTATTGCTTCCAAGGAGGCTTATAATAAACGTAAAAAAAAATAAATGCTTAAGCGGTGGTGGTGACGAGTTGATTTGGGGGAGGTTGAAACGGTGTGAAAATGATATTATTGCGATTTCCGGTGAAAGTTGACGTCAAAAACATTTTTGGTTATTTAAAACACAGCAAGGTATACTCTAACCAAGTTTCGTCAAAAGTAAATTATTTTTGCGGAAATGAAAAATAAAATAACGCAAAAAAAAGTTTTTGCATTTTTCTCCGAAATTTTGAGGTTTGGAGGAATGTTAAAAAGTGATCTCTACAAAAATTGTAGGTTTTTGCATGATCTACAGCTTTTCTGCTGGAACATTTTTTTTCAACCCCCAACTACCCAAATCACTCCTCCACCGTAAATGACATAGCCGTAAAGCCAGCTTTCATTCTTCCGTTACGATCTTTTGCATGAATGTTTCATCGTCATCGGCTTGATCGAGGAGTTGCTATCAAATGTCCACTCGATGTTCTTTCTGCTGTTCTGTCATCAAACGAGCAACAAACTTTACTGCAACTCGATGCATGTTCAATTTTTCAGTCAAAATATTATGGTATGATCCGATCGAAATGCTAACCCTTTCTGCAAGTCTTTCTGAGAGTGATCGGCGATTTGCACGCACCAGATTGTTGCTTTTCTGAAAGTGTGTATCATCAGTTGAAGCCGAAGACCTTCTTGGTCGAGGGTCATTGACTGACGACCACTTTTAAATCATGAAAATCATTCATAGCACTGCGTACGACCCAGAGAATCATCTTTGTAAGGTTGTTTCAAAAGTTGAAAAGTTTCTGTGTAAGTTTTCCCCAGTTTTACGCAAAATTTTTCGTTGTATCGTCGCTCCGGAAAAATTCCAATTACAAAAATCGATATTTACCAATTACTAATACTTAAACATGCTGCACTCAAATAACAATAACAGACCTCATATACATATATATATATATAATTAAACAATTACAAGTATGTACTTCTCCTCTGCTGAATTAACATTTTTTCTCCTAATGTGTACGTTGCAGTCTGTTCAATTATCGAACAATAAGCAACCCCCCTACGGGCCACAGTGAGATGAGGATGATATGTATGACGTGCAAGTGAGACTATGCCTCACTTGCATGACTCAGTCATCTAAATACAGATACAGACTGAGGCTGACCATTCCTGAGACGTGTAATTAATTGAACCCTAACCACAAAAGTACACCGGTATTCACCGTCTAGTATTCAAATACTTATAAAAGCAATTAACTTTACTAAGATTTGAACCTCAGAACCTTCGACTTCGAATATCAGCTCTTAAACAACTGATCTGCGACGACGAGTTAACCACTAGCCCAGATCGATGGGCTAAATTAAACTATTAAATATATATACATTAGAAAGCCTAATTCAGATTTTTTACAGTTTTATCGTCTGAATTTCCTTCCAATAATATTCGTCTGAATTTCAAAATAAATTAATTCAATTTACTTTAATAGAAAGATCAGTAAATAATTATCGGCAGTGCAACTATAAATATTATTTCAGTAAAAATAAAGAAAACTTACAATATCATCAATTTTAACATAGTCCCCGTGCTTTTCCGAGCACTTCTGTCGTACCTCAAAAACATCTTTATGCACTAAAAAAAAAAAAAAAAATACTTATAGGATAGCAACAAGCCTGGCATGAAAATCTTCTTCGGAAGTCAATCGACAGCCACTTCTTATTGTCTGTTTGTGAATGAAACAGGTGATAGCATGAAAAAGAAAAATCAGGAATGTATAGCAAGAAGACAGCAAGATTATTTCTAATCTTATAGGGTGAATTAATACCTGGCTTAAGTCTGTTTTGAATTATTTACATGTTTAATCCATCTTTTGAAATTTTGTTATCTGAGTAACATTACTACTGTATTGGGTACTTACGTATTAGCCCGTCGACCAGTGAATTGCAAATATTTGGGTTATTGTTAGTATCACCCGATATCACCATTATATTACCATTTTCATAACCATTTATATTTATTTATTTATTTTATAAATATAATCTAACCAAATTAACCTACGCTCGCTTAGCTTGCTAAGTTTGACTAATTAACACAGTAATGTTTTGAGTGTTTTTGGGTTCGAGTACCAGTCATGGTATTTTCACACACGCTACAAATCATTCATCTATCCTCTGAAGCATGGACCCGGTGGACCCGGAGGTTAAAAAAAAACTCCAAAAAAACCAGTAATTATTGCAATTATTTATTATTTAAATAATGAAAACATTACTGTTAGTGGAAGTTAGCGAGCGAGGCAAGTGTTGGTTAAGTTTGGTTAATTTTATATCTATAATTATAAGAAATATCTTTATATTGCTAAATATAATTGTATGCTAATTATATTTTTAATACGAAAATGTGTTAATGATCCCGTAACGTTGAAGATCATTATGGTTATGGTCGACGGGCTAATACGTAAGTACCTTATATGCTGTCTTTACATTTAACTCATAACTAACTATCTTCTTTTTTTCCCTTTCATCAATTTGAGTCTTAGTCCTACTATTTCTAAATTAAATTTTTTTCCTTAAACTTCATTATTCTTTTCAAATGTAATCCAAAAGTTATATTCGAATCATTGTTCCCTGTTAAATTAAAATTTAGTTTGTCGACGGAAACATCGATCTGTTTTATACGTCATATAAATAGAACTGTTTAACGTGTCAATTTTTATTTCCTCGTGAGACTTTTAGAAGATTTAAAACCTAAAAAAATTATAAACTGCTACCCAACACTTTTATGAAAGACTGCCACACAATTAGATTATTATATGTTACTACTGCTTGTAGCTACCGTTTGTCAGGTGGTTACGTGTCAGTGTAGTGTACGTTTTGTTGCAGTGCAGTATTGTGAATGGAGTTGTGTTTGTGTAAAATTCCTTCTGCACCTGTATACCATGCGGTTCCGGTCTGGGACAGTCCTGTCCGGGAGGGGTGGGATGCTCCGGCGTCTTACTTTTGATGATCGGGCGGGGACTCCTTCCGGAGCCGCCGGGGGAAAACTTAAGACCGTAGTATCGGTGGGGGATCTCTTCAGGGGTTCCCCACTTGAGGCAAGGCAACGTAAAGACCGGAGTACGGTGAGGGTAACCCCTCGGGGGTCTCCTTATTTGAGTCATGGCAAGAATAGACGGAGTCCCGGCTGTCTGGGTGGGGGCATAGTCGAGCCCAGGGTTATTTCCCAGGTGGTTTGAGGCAATGGCACCCTCCAGAACTGAGTTTCTGTTTGAGTATGTGTCCAGCTCTGAGGGGCGGGGCAAATAAATAAGAAGAAAAAAAATTCCTCATTGAATCCAAGAGAGGATAGCTATAGTTGAAGCCTATATTCGTTCTGAATTGTTTGAAAATTCACAAGTATTCGTAGAAAAATTTCCGAATGCCTGTTTGCCAGCGTAGAGCAGCATACACGATTTAGTTAAAAAATAGCGTACAACAGGATCGGTTTCAAATACAAAATGAAATAGGCAACCTTCCGTTAGGATTCCACAGATCATTGCCGATATTGAAAGGTGAATTACTACTGCCAGTCCAAAAAAATCACTACGTAAGTTATCCTAACAATCTGGTGTTAAATACAAATCTTGTAATAAAATTCATCATGAATTAAAACTGAAATCGTACCGCATTACAACTAAAGGAGACAGACAACAAGTCAGCAGAGGACGGTCGCGTCGACGTTCCCCAGAGTTGTCTACTTGTGTTAATATTTTTCATTCGGGCTACTTAAAAAATAGAGTTTATGCATCTAATCCCCGTAACATTAATGAACTGGACGTGAAAATTCAGATAAATCAACGCAGTTGACAACAACGTTTTGCGTCAGACGGCTCTCAATATGATCAGCCGAGCACAAAAGTGCATCGATGTCCAGGGTGGACATTTTAAACATCTTTTTTATCAATAACGTAAATAAATGCCACATTTAAATTACGTTTTATGTTTTACTTATTTAATTTATCCGTATAATTCACAAAAATTCATTCCAACTTAACCTACCGATTCTAAAGCGGTTACGTTACGGGTTTCGGTTTTATGTTTTTCACTCTGTATATAAAGCTATGCATAATTACGAAGAAACACATAAAGAAACTCATAACCTTATCTAATATATTTCACACAATACATTACAGGAAAAGAAAAAGATAATTGGTTTTAATTGTTTTTAATTGTAAAAATAAGAGTAAAAAGGAATGTACTTGAAGAATGACGCAATGACAATCGTCTTAAGAATTTTTTTCATTATAATTTATTTCGCAATTTAATACTACGCCACTTGTAAACTTGTTTTCCTATTAAGCAATTTTTTTTCCTATTAATTGATAGATAGATTCAAAATTTAAATGACACGTTGATATAATTAGAGGACAGTTTTTTAAATTTTAACGCTATTTTGTAAGGTATATTAATTATTTTAGCGAGTAAAATTAAACAAACAGATATCCAATTTGATCTCCGTGATGGAGTGAAAGAATCCTGGTCTTTCATCTAGAGGTCCTGGGTTCGAATCACAAGCACAAACTTCGATCGTATTTAGTAATTAATCATAAATATGTATATAATAACAGATTTTATTTTCTATATTCAATAATGAATATATTTTCAAATTGGGATATCAAACGATAAATTCTACAGCTTTATTGAAATTCTTAAATGACATTCTACAAAAAATTAGATGAAAAATTAAACAATTAAAGGAATCTAGAAACGTTCAAACGTAATCTTTAAAAAAAATAATGAAATTTAATAATTAATATAATAAAATAAAGTAATTTTTTTTAAGGTTATTAGAAAGAGGTAAGATGAATGATGGTGGCCTATTGATAAATTAATACCTTACTTGTAACTAATTTTAAATCATAAAAAAGAGAGTTGTAAATAATTGTCAATTACATTATGATATATAAAAAAATTTTCGTATTGATTTTAAAATAAAAATCTGATGTAGACATCACATGAGTTCCTTTTGCGCCTATTAAATTACATATACACATTTTTTTTTTTTTAAATGAAAAATACATAAATTTCATTTTTTTATTTTTATTGTTATTGAATTATTATTTATTGTAAAAACGTTTTTACAATCAGGGGTTAATAATTATTAATATCAATATATTTAAATTAAATAAAAAATAAAAAGGAGGTGAAGTCTGATTCGAATCGATGTGCCTTCCCGTTATAAGATCCAAATATTTCATTAATTAACATTTCAATTGGCTGTAACTCTAGAATCAATGAAAATAAGTACCACTTACCATATATCCTTGAGACTCAATGAGGACTTATTATTGCACTTAGGAAAAATCCAAAATCCAAATTTTTGCGGACTCACTCGATTGCAATCAAAAAAAGAGGTGCACAAGTAGATGTTACAACAGTCCAAAATCCAAAATTTCAGCATCCTACGGCTGATTTTGGAGTTATGTGAGGTGCATACGTGCACATATCGTATGTGGTAGATGGTCAAGAAAAAGTGACAGGTAGTCGTGATTGGAAGAGGCCATACAAAGGCGATAGTCGGTTGTGTAAATACGTACACTAATGGAAATGACTGCCGAAGCGTCTGCATCGCTGGCATCCTAACAGAGGCCAAACTGATGACTGTTGTGTTATCAAGTTTAGAGGGTCTAAAAGACGACCTCCGGTAAATCCCATCAAGGCTATGAAGGAGGTGGTGTAGCAACCGGGATCGTCACAAGGTGACAAGTCTAGTCTTCCCCTACCGGGATCATCAGGATGGTTATTATATATATAATTGTAATATATCTTATATATAATACAAGGATATATATTAAAAAGTAGGAGTATTTAAGATATTCTAGCCCACTGAGCTGTTCTAATGGTTAACTCGTCATTGCAAATCAGCTGATTTTGAAGTCGAGAGTTCTAAGATTGAAATCCTAGTAAAGGCAGTTATTTTTATACGTATTTGAATACTAGATTGTGGATACCGGTGTTCTTTGGTGGTTGGGATTCAATTAATCACACATCTTAGGAATGGCTGACCTGAAACTGTACAAGACTAAAGTTCATTTACATACATACATATCATCCTCACTCATCCTCTGTAGTAATACCTTACGGCGGTTCCGGAGGCTAAACAGAAAAAGAAAGAAAGGACGTATATTCTCTTTGTATTTTGGATGAACTATTTTAATTTAAATGCTATTATAATGGAAAGTATCGTTTCAAGTTATTTATGATTCGTATTTTATATCTTTCCCTATAAATCTTATATTATCTTATCAAATATTTTTATCCATTCTCTATTTTTCATTTTTACATTCACTTAGAGAATTTTATTCCTTCAAACATTTCTTATACCCGTACTAAACTTTTTTTTCAGTATAATTCATTATTGAATAACGACAGAGAATGTAAGCATAAAACAAAATTTATGTATTTTAAATTAATGTTATATTGAAATACCATTTTTCTTTATCTAGAATACGTTATATACTGGAATAAAATGTTCAGCATTTTAAAAAAATTAGGGTTCAAATACAGAGATAGAAGAACAACTGCTAACATGTACAGGAACCAAACAGCAACAGTAATAATTGAAGAACATAAGAAAGAAGCCGTAATAAGAAAGGGAGTCCGACAAAGATGTTCCCTGTCTCCGTTACTTTTTAATCTTTACATGGAACTAGCAGTTAATGATGTTAAAGAACAAATTAGATTCGGAGTAACAGTACAAGGTGAAAAGATAAAGATGCTACGATTTGCTGATGATATAGTAATTCTAGCCGAGAATAAAAAGGATTTAGAAGAAACAATGAACGGCATAGATGAAGTCCTACGCAAGAACTATCGCATGAAAATAAACAAGAACAAAACAAAAGTAATGAAATGTAGTAGAAATAACAAAGATGGACCATTGAATGTGAAAACAGGAGGAGAAAAGATTATGGAGGTAGAAGAATTTTGTTATTTGGGAAGTAGAATTACTAAAGATGGACGAAGGAGGAGCGATATAAAATGCCGAATAGCACAAGCGAAACGAGCCTTCAGTAAGAAATATAATTTGTTTACATCAAAAATTAATTTAAATGTCAGGAAAAGATTTTTGAAAGTATATGTTTGGAGTGTAGCTTTATATGGAAATGAAACTTGAACAATCGGAGTATCTGAGAAGAAAAGATTAGAAGCTTTTGAAATGCGGTGCTATAGGAGAATGTTAAAAATCAGATGGGTGGATAAAGTGACAAATGAAGAGGTATTGCGGCAAATAGATGAAGAAAGAAGCATTTGGAAAAATATAGTTAAAAGAAGAGACAGACTTATAGGCCACATACTAAGGCATCCTGGAATAGTCGCTTTATTATTGGAAGGACAGGTAGAAGGGAAAAATTGTGTAGGCAGGCCAAGTTTGGAATATGTAAAACAAATTGTTAGGGATGTAGGATGTAGAGGGTATACTGAAATGAAACGACTAGCACTAGAAAGGGAATCTTGGAGAGCTGCATCAAACCAGTCAAATGACTGAAGACAAAAAAAAAAAGATTACGTTAAGACAATGTTTGTTTTTAAAATGAAAATAAAATACTCTGTCTTATCAGATTTAAAAATTTATATTGTACTTTTTATATTTCATTTATAAATTTGAACTATCCTTTGGGGTTATACAAATATTACAGTGTTCAATATTTTATATAAATTCAGAAATAATAACTGATTTAAATGAAAAAAAAAAATTATATTTAAAAACAAAAAACAAAATGATTATGTAGTATTTGTTATAAAGGATTTCTATAGATTTATATCATATTTTTGTAATAATTATGTTTAAAATATAAAAAGGAAAAATATTGTTTTAAATCAATTTAATTGAAATTTTATATTTGTAAAAACAAAAAAAAAATGCAATAGAAGTTTTATAATCTTCTTTTCCATGTGATTTTTTTTTAAACAGGATAATTTCGAGAAGTGCTCGTTTGTCACAGAATTTATGTATTCGATTGTAATTTATATTTACTGTGAAATTGTACGTCACAGAAATGAAACTATTCTGAAACCACAGATGGATTCTCGAATACAGGGCGATTCAAAATGGACTTCAAAACTTTAAAAACATATAAAAATTTATTTAGATAACTTACAGATTCGGTTGAGGTGTCATTTCATAGAAAAATACATCAAGTATTGGTTCACGTAGTTCATTAGTACCAAATCCGGCTACTAGTGTTGTTAAAAATGGATACGTTTATTGGTGTGGAATGTGCTCGCTGCGTGTTTTGATTTTACAATTTCAAGTCGAACATCTGCAGTTCAACGTAATTTTCATTGAGAGTGCGTTAGGGGGCCTCCTAGTAGACGTAAAATTTACTCATGGTTCCAAACCTTCTTTGAGACAGGTTATTCTGTTAAACATTAAAAATCACCGGGACGCCAACGCGTCCCTGAAGCTGCTATAGAATAACTCAGAAAAAGCTTTGCAAGCAGTCCGAAGAAATCAACTCGACGTGAGTCACGTGAGACTGGCATTCCACAAACGATTTTTTTGGAGCGTATTACGTAAGCGATTGCACTTGAAGCCACACAAATTAATCATGGTTCAACACTTTACAGATGATGACAAAGTTTCTTTGCTGCAGTTTCGTGAGGAAATTTTGGATAGAGTTGCAGATGATACATTTTTAGAGAATGTAATTTTTAGTGATTAGTCAACTTTTTACATCAGCGGCATGGTGGACATCTATAACTGCCGAATATGTAGTCGTGAAAACCCTCGTGAAACTTTGTAGCACATTAATGTTAGCTCTAAGGTCAGTTTTCAAGTAAAAAAAAAAAAATGTTAAACCCATTGTTTTTTCAGGAACCAACCGTAAATGGTATTGTTTATCTAGACATGCTTAAAAATTTTCTAATTCCTCAGTTAGACGATGATGACCAAGATGGAAAGATTATTATCCCCACAAGACGGGGCACCATCTCACTACCACCTAGAAATTCGAGATTTTCTTGATACTCGATTCCCAGGTCACTGAATCGGTCTTGAAGGCACAATTGCATGGCTACTTTGCTTCCCAGTTTTGACCCCGCCAAATTCTTTCTTGTGGTATTTCATTGAAGATCGGGTTTATGTACTTCTTTTGCCTGCTGATATTGTTGAACTAAAACTACGAATTAACGCGGCAGCTGCAGAAACTGAATTTTTTCTTGGTTACAATCTTTTTTATGTAGCCCCAAAAGAAGAAATCCATTTTCGTCAAATCGGGACTTCGTGATGGCCAAGTTATAGGAGCTTCGCTACCTAACCGGTCTTCCGGGAACCTATCGTTTAGCGTACAACATTTTCATGATGTGGAGCGGTTCAATCTTGTTGGAGAATTAGGCCTTTCATATTTTTAATATGTAGAAACACAAAATGTTAGAGTACCCATGCCCGTAATAATCTGCTCAAGGAAAAGAATGGTTCAAAAATCCGATTGTACATTATACAACATCCGCAATTTTTGAAAAGTTACGGATGAGTTCCTTCGATTCGTGTGAATTTTCTGAGCCCCATACTCGACAATTATGACTATTCCCGACTTAACATGTTGCTTCATCAGAAAATAAATTGTGCTGCAAATAGTTTACATCAGCAGAAATGAAATCTAACTTGGTCGTTAAAAATTTAACTCTATGTGGCTTATCGTTAAGTTTAATTTCACTCACTAGCTGCTATTAATAAGCAGTGGTGGCTTGCGAATAAGCACTGTGGAACTACAGCACCCCCTATTTTCACTTGATAATATTATCGATAATATTTAATATAATGAGTCCTTTTTTCTTTAATTCTTTCTTTATACTTCTACAATACATAATCCTTAATCTTAATGTCAGTAGCTATCCCTGCAGTTTACGAAAAAGTTACAAAAATATTTGTATGGAACTGTGCGCTTCACAGTACCAGCGGGGTGGTATTCGACTGTTTTACGCATGCGCACATAGGAAGCTGCACGTGAGGCTGCGAGGAAGAGAGAGCATTGTCGCTCCCGCAGTACCGATCCTGGCGTGCTGGTGGAAGGTAGTTTTTTTATTTTACTCCCCGTGTGTTGTGCTTAAAATCCTTGTACTATATTCTTGAATGTGATAAAGAGTAGAATTAGATTATTATCCTGCTTCCAGGTACTCTGATTCAAATTTTTTTTTCAAAACAAGAAGAATGGATTTCATTTTTAAACGAATAGATCAAGCTTGAACTGTAACAATTTAGGTTAATGTAAGTGTAAAATGTTTGATTTTGTTCTTCCAGGATTTTATCACGTTTCTAAATAAATTTTTTTTTATACATATTACTTTACATTTACACAATTTTAAAACAAAGCTAAAAAGTTTCTGGAGCAGCACCCCCACTAATTTTAGCTACGAGTCGCCACTGGTAGTGCTATCTAGACGGGAAAGTTAAAAGTTTTTGATTAGTAGTAATACATAAATCGATCATCGTTTGATTAATATTGTGTCTGTCAAAAAAGGTTTTTTAAAATTTTAATTGCAATGAATTTTTAAAGAGATGTTTTAGATGAATCAGTAATTTATTAAAAATGACAACGGAAGTATAAAAAGGCTTCTGAAATGCAAAATATTATTATGAGCTACATGAAAATAATTTTATCGCAAACAGAAAATGATAATTATCTATTTTATATAAAATATTTTTTTAATTCAAAAATTATTTATTCATCTTTAGTTATTCCTTAAAAAAAAATGATTTTAATCATTACTTCTAAGATGGTGTAATATTAAGGATATATCTTATGTGTATGTAGATTATATAGTTTCTTGAACGTTATGCATTTGTTATCTATACTAAATTTCGTATTTTTGTTGTTGTTACGAGTCGTTATTAATAGTTATAAACGTTTTCTAGTATATAATAGTTATATACTAGAAAACGTTTTACTAATTATTGTACACGATAAGTTTAGCATAATATTATCACTAAGTTTAGCCTTTCCATTATTAATTTTTGTCTTTAATTATAGAAAATAATGAAAATGTTTAGTCTTTCTTGAAATATTGATTTTCATTAACATAAAGTAAACACGTATAGGTTGCTTTATCATTAAACTCGTGCTATTTTCGAATTAACTGCATTAGAATTTAAATTAATATGGATCGTCTTAGTTCAACGAAAACTGAATTATCATAGGCATTTTATACACAAAAAGACATACTGTTTATTTAATAATTTTTATGAAAATCATTTTAAAATCAACAGATTTAATATATAATTAAAAAAAGAAATTTAATAAAATTTTATTTACCTTCAAATTAATCTAAAAAAAGTAATAGAAATTTTAGGAAGAAATTTCTATAATTTTTTTTTTATGTCTTTTTTGTATTAACGAGTCTTGAAATATTGAAATATGTAAAAAAAACCTGATTCAAAAATTTAGGCAAATCACTCTACATTTTGTTTTTATATATATATATATATATATACAGAGAGCGGCAGAAATAACTCCCGAATTTGCCGCCGTCGTAGCTCAGCGCTAGTGGTAGTAGGCGGGTCCGGACTGGTTCCATAGTGCAGGTCTGGTGTAGCAATTTTCAGTTGCTAACATGGCGTGGAGCGGTGAACATCGTGCGTTTGTCATCGAAACTTATTTTAAAAATGGTGATTCTGTAATCTGTACGCAGCGATTATTTCGTACACACTTCGAGATAAGTCGACACGGTGCAATCCCTGACAGGAAAACCATTCTAACACGGGTTAGAAATTTTAGAGTTACGAGTTCGGCTATGAAAAAACCACCGCCAGGTAGAACTCGCAGCGTTCGAACTCCACAGAACGTTCAACTACTCCAGCAAGCAGTTACACGATCTCCAAGGCGTTCAGCCCGTAGGCAAGCTGCCAGCTTGGGAATATCTGATCGAACAGCGAGAAGAATTTTACACCAAGACCTGCACTTCCACCCGTATAAAATAATGGTTGTGGAGGAACTTAGTGAACGTGATCGGGCCAGTCGTATTGCATCTTGTCACGCTATCCTTGAAAATGTTCCAAACAATGCAGTCGTACTCTCATCTGACGAAGCGCATTTTCATTTGTCAGGTTAAGCAAAATTTTTGTTATCGGGCAGAAAATAATCCTAGACAACTGCATGAGCGACCTCTCCATAGCCAACATGTTACAGTTTGGTGTGCTGTAGCAGACTTTGGAATCATAGGCCCGTATTTTTTTGAGGAGGAAGGTGCGAACAGTTACAGTTACGTCTCAACGTTATGTACACATGCTAAACAACTTCCTGAAGCCGAAACTGAATGAAATTGGAAATCGTGTTGTATGTTACAGGATGGTCCAACCGCTCACACTGCAAGACAATCTATGGAAGTCCTAAGACAAATGTTTCCAGGGCGTTTAATCTTACTGCGAGGTAACATGCCGTGGTCAGCTCGTTCACCCGATCTTGCTGCTTGTGACTTCTTTCTATGGGGCTACTTAAAGAGTAAAGTCTACAAAAAACAAACCGAGGACAACCGACGAACTCAAAGCTGCTATCCGACACGAAATCGCAGAAATTCCACAAGAGATGACGACGAGAGTAATGCACAATTTCCGAGTGAGGCTTCAGTCGTGTATAGACAATGACGGTCGCCATTTAAATGATATTATTTTTAATCATTTATATATACAATAAATGGCAACGATAATTCTTATTATGGTATAATAAAAGTTTGACTAAAATATATTACGTATTTTTTTATTAGCCCTTCAAACTGGGAAGTTATTTCTGCCGCTCTCTGTATTACTAGAGAAACAATAGAAATAAAGCCGGGCAAGTAAAAATAAGAAATCGAGTGGGGCTGTGTCGAGGCCCACGGCCGTTGGTTTAACGTGAAACGTTACAGACCTTGGATGACCCTCCGAGTTACAGACCGACCAACTTATCTTTAGAGTTAAATGGGAGAGCCAGCATAGTATTTTTTTAAAACAAAATTGACATTCTCCAATGAAGAATTTTAGTTTCTCCATTTGGCCATAAATTCATCAATTTTAACATCGGATATTTATACAGTTATTAATTCAACAGTCTTACCTGAAATATTTGGATAGAGTAAAAGTCCCTTTATTACGCTTTAAATAAATGTAAGTCTTATATTTATCTAATACTATGTTTTTTAAATTATTATGATGCAACCAGTAACAAAATTAAAAACTGAAATAGAAGAAGGTTACTAAATTTTATAGCGATATTTATTATCAAGTAGCCTAAAACAGATGGATAAATAAAAATAATAAGATTCTAAATTATAATTTTCAATTAGTATTAAATAATCAGATGTTTCACCAAATCTAATGTGGACACCGTATGACTCCTTGTACGCCTATTAAATTACATATATACATTTTAAATGCACATAAAATTCTATTTTACTAATAAATACTGATTTTCTTTTATTGCTATTATTAAATTATTATTTATTGTAAATTTATTTTTACAATCAGAGGTTAATAACTATTAATAAATCAATATATTTAAATTTAAAAAAATGTCGGGAATTAAGTCCGATTCGAACCGATATGGCTTCCCCTTGTAAGATCCAAATATTTCATTAATGAAAATTTTACGTGGCTATAATTCTGGAACCAGTAAAAATAAATACCACTTATGATATATCCTTGAAAAGCTTTCAATGAGGATTTATTACTGCAGTTAAGAAAAAGTTCAAAATTCAAATTTGTTTGGATTATGGGCTTTTTTTAGACACTTTTGGTCCAGTTGATTGCAGTCAAAATAAGAGGTGCACAACCAGATGTTCCAAGAGTCCTAAATCCAAAATTTCAACATTCTACGTGTAATCGTTTTTGAGTTTTAAGAGATACATACGTACGTACAGACGTCACGCCGAAACTAATAACAATGGATTGAAGAATGGTCAAAATGGATATTTTCGTTGAAATCTGAAAACCAAAATTTTTCGCGATCACAATACTTCCTCTACTTCGTACAAGGAAGTAAAAATATTTAAAATTTATTACATTTAAAAATTTCAATATTATAAATAATATCTATTCCATTTATCTTTAAATTAAGTTCTGTGAACTCCAGATTAAAGGTTACAGCTTACCAAACTGGTCGAGTGGTTTACTCGTCTTTTCAAATTAATTCCTTAATAGGTGATTTTTGAAGTCGAAGATTCTGAGGTACAATATCTTGTAAAAGTTGTTGATTTTGTACGGATTTGAATACTATACAATGGATTCCGGTGTGTTTTGGTAGTTGGGATTCACTTATCTATACGTCTCAGGAATAGTCGGCCTTAGTTTGTACAAGATTACACCTCAAACATATTATACGTGGAATGGAACGAAAGGATAGCGGGAGATTTATGTGTCTTCCTAATAATCGCAACACCTAGACAAAAATCCCTTGCTATCCTATTATTTTATCGGACGGGTAATTATTATTTATTTAATAGCGGTTATATTTATTGACGGAATTATTTGCTGCATTTCGATCCTTTAGACTAGTAAAAAACAATTGACTGGAGCTGATCTTGAGAAGCTGGCCGCGTATGAGCTTCGTTCTCCAGGGTGATTCTCCTGACGTTCTTTCAGTGCTAGAGCCTTCCGGCCTAGCAGGAATGCTCCTTTTGGGGGCCTTAATGTTTGGAGAATGCAATGCTGTCCCCTTTCCGGAGGGAGTCGCATGTGTTAACGGTGATATAATTTAGGAAGGAGCATTGATCTGATGTTAAATAGCTAAAAGTTAAAATAGTTTCTTCACTCGGGCTTTCTTCATTACTGCATCTCGGCTGGATTCGGTCGGATTATGTTTTTGTTGTTGTCCTTGTTTTGTTTTTATGTTATTTTGTTGTTATTGTTCCATGTAATAATTGTATGTTTCGTGATGTGTGTTGAACTCACTTTTACCTTCTACGAATAGGTAGTTCAATTCCTTAGTTTGGTATTTTCAGTCTTCCTTAAGACTTGGAGAGTTGTGTGAGATTGTTTTGAGTTTATTAATTAGAAGTACGAGGGCTATTTTTTTTCAAGGTCCGATCGGTCACGAAATTAAAACCACAGTGAAAATAAAAAAAAATGTTTATTTGTAACAAGTACTTACTTAGTTTCGCTATTTCTCTACATAGTCACCACTCCGATTTAGACATTTGTCGCAGCGTGGTACCAAACTTCCAATACCCTCGTCATAGAACGGAGCCGCCTATGTTTTCAGCCATGTTTCTACGCACACATTTTGCGGTACTGAAGTCTCTCACTCACAATGGTGTAGAGTGCTGAACTTAAAATTACAGGAAACGAATCAGTCAATACAGAAATTATGAACCGACGATTTTCTCGAATCGCCTCATCTACTCGCTCAACGAGATCATCGGTTGACACTCGCTTCCTTACCTGACCGCCTGCATCATGAACGTCTGTACGTCCTGCCTTAAAGTTCCTACACTATTGCCGCACTTTGCTGTCACTCATTGAAGTTTCACCGTACATATTACTTATACGTCGATGAATTTCAGCCGCATTACACCCCTCAGCCTGAAGAAATCGAATTACCGCACGCACTTCACACTTGGAGGGAAATGCTGTTGTTGTAGACATGTTTACGTGCTAGTTGCGTGTTCAGAACTAAACAAAGTGACGCGGCTTGATTGAAAGCCATACTAGAGACGCTGCGCAACACATATGCGTAGAGGTTCATCCGAATTTTGCACGGGTTTTTATTTCGCGACCGATCGGACTTTGAAATAAAATAACCCTCGTACACCGATGGGAATCTCACTCGTGGGATTCGCATCGGTGGCATCCTGGCAGAGGCGGACTGGAATATTTCAAAAGCCGAGGTTTCGAAGATGACCTCCGGTAAAGCTCATAAGGGTTTGGATCGGAGGGGTTGACGGTGGGTGTCTTCCCTACGGGGTCAGGATGGATTAGGTCGGGTCAGATTCCAGTCCGTGGTAGCGGTTCGATCTTCGTTCTTCTTTTCTTCTTTAATATCATACGTATCATTGCTATTTCATTGAGCCGTCGCTTTGGGGTATTGCTTATTATTTAGTAGTTGTATAGATTGTATCGTACACATTAGGAAATATAATATTAAACGTTATAGAGTTATTTTTAATTAATTGGTTATTTCTAAACGCCAATATTTTAAGAGGAATAAAGAAAGTATTGGCTTTTACTCTTTGTTTTTAAGTTGGTTTTATTTTTTTTAAAATAGTCTATTTATTGATTTAATTATAATATTTTTAACGCGGTAAAATTAAAGAAAATATAGTTTTATATATTAAAAAAGTTATTTATTTATTCTTTCTTTAACAGGAAAAAAATGTACTATTAGTGGTTATAACTTTGTAAAAAAATATCCCGATGAGAAAAGTTAAGAAGTAATTGTTTTTTGAAATTTTTTTTCCCGAGACCAATAGGAAAAAATATATATTTAAAGGAAAACAGGTTAATTAAATTAATTATAAATGTAATATTATTTAAATTTATAAACTTAAATATTTTCACATGTTATCAAAATTATTTGCGGAAAGATTACATCACATATTTCAAAAAGATATAAAATTTGATAAGATATTACAACTGTAAAAAAAAGTAATAAAAAAATATATTAAAGATGTTAAAAGAAAGGAAACAATAAAACACAGAAAATAAATATGAAAAATCTATGTAATATATTTATTCCAATTTGAATGCGGTAGATATAAAATAAACAGTGTATAATAAAGTGTGAAAAGATAATTCTAATGTAAAATAAGAAAGAAATAAAATTGCAAATGGATTTTTTTTAATGTCTTTCATTTAAAAAAATACTAATTTTTATAAAGATTCAATTTTAATCAAAGTATCAGTTTTATTATTTTATTAATAAAAAAAAAAAAAAAAAAATTGGAAGATGATAAATAAAAGAAGTAACTAATTTGTTTTAAACAAAGTAATTTAAAACGTTTTGAAGAGTGTAAAGCTTTAAATCTTGTGTAGAATCGTATTATAAAGCGAAGTTATCGATCCGATATGACGTCATTGGTGGTTTCATAACGTAATGATACACACCAAAAATGTGGCCATTTGTTTTGTTTATATTTTATACTTTTGGTATTAACGACAAAAGAAGAAAGATATATATCACTACTAGTAATTTTATGTTACTTTTACAACTATCAAGCATAATAGATTTAGCACCTTCTTTTAACGATGAATGAAAATATATCATTTTTTATTAGTCTATTCTCTGCTGAATTGTTTGAACTCATAGAAATTCTATAGAAAGATAATAAGTTTTTATGTATACGACATTTAAAAATTAAAAATCTACTATTTAGATTTTAAAAATTAAAAAAAATCTTTGTCATTTAATTCCAGACATTTAAAAATTAAAGAGACAAAACTGTAGAAAAAGTTTTATTTATTCATGACAATGAAATTAACGGCACTTTCAATGTAATTCCACGTTTGAAATAAATAGTCGACAATTTGAAATAAATAAAAGAGATTATAATAATGAAATATTTTCGAACTGCAGATTTTTTTTTTTAAGCCAGGGATGCCAACTTGAACGTAATGTAATTTATTATTTTAAAAAGTTTTTCCGTTGTAGCTGTTTGTCTCTTTAGTTATTGAACGACCCATTTTTAATCATGTGAATGTAATAAATGAATCGTTTAAAGTTATATTCATTCATAAGAGACAGTATTAATATGCATACATAATCGTTTTAATGTTATAAATATGACGAGGTAGGAATAACTAACGATTAAATAACTACACAGTTCAGTAATTTTAATATTGATGTTTACAACACAAAGAATAAGTTCTGTTAATTGGTTATTTGAAAAAAATAAATAAAAAAATAAAAAACGAGCTGAAGAATATTTTATAATATTTATTATAACTATGATAATCTATAATACAAGTAACCATAATTATATTAATCGGAAAAATTTGCTGATTGTGAAATGATATTTATCGTTTCTTCCAGTAATAAAAATGGAGGATGGTTTCTTACTTTTACACTTTCTTGTTAGTTTGTATGATTTAATTTCTTAATAAAATTACTTATAAAAGGATTAAGAAGACGAAAACAAAAAATACTCTTTTTTGACTGTTATTATAACATAACCGAATTGATATCCCTACGACCGTATGCGAAAAATGTGAAAACTTGCCCTATAATTAATAACTAATAATTAATAACTAACAACTTAATAACTAATAATTAATAATTTTTATCATTCATGGAGAATGTAAAGGTTTCTCAGTAACCGGACTCAAAACAACTAATATAGAGGTGTCATACGAAGAAACTTTCAGAGGACATGTTCTACTAGTGAAAATAATGTAAATGTTCATATAAACATAAGTCTGTTTCTTTTTCCTGTTTATTCTCTGGGAATTACCGTACAGGTATTACTTCAGAGGATGATATGTATGAGTGTAAATGAAGTGTAATCTCTTAATACAGTCTCATTTCGACCGTTCCTGAGATGTGCGGTTAATTGAAACCCAACCACCAAAGAACACCGGTATCCACGCTCTAGTATTCAAATCCGTATAAAAGTAATTGCCTTTACTAGGACTTGAATGCTGGAACTCTCAACTTCGAAATCAGCTGATTTGGGAAGATGCGTTTACCACTAGACCAACCCGGTGGGTTATATAAACATAGGTCTGGAAACACTTTTTTTCCGAGTTACGAAAGATTACACCCGGATTTCATTTCTTCTAATAAATAGAAGCCCTACAATTATTAACCGAAATTACGGGTAATTTCGGTTCAAAAATTACAGTAAATTACATCCGACGTAAAACACAAAATTCGGCGTCGAAAAAAAAGCTTTATTTTTAGGTTTCTAGTACAATACTTTTGTTAAATTACTAATATATGCGGAAAATTTAGTTACAAAAGTTGTAGAGAATTTAATTTTTAAAAATTAATGTAAATACAGCCAATGATTTTCTATCTACTTTTCGTTTGTTTTGCTTTAATAAAAAACCTATTTTTAATATTTTTTTTTACTTTTTATTGGCTATTTCAAGTATTAAAATTAATTTTATAATGTGTAAAATTGATGAGTTAGCAAGATCTACTGGCAAAACCGTGCTTCGATTACCTCCCTACTATTGTGTTATTGTATTACAAACCGGTGTTATAGAGATAGAAGAGGAAGTCTAAGAGGATGAAAAGGACCATACAATACTGAGATCTGGATTTAATAAAGCAAAAAAAGATTTGAATGCCAGAAAGACTCCCTGGATAGACGGGATACCTGCAGAATTACTGCGCAGCGCAGATACTGAAGCGAAAGGTAAATTATACAAATTGGTGTGTAATATTTACGAAAAAGGGGAAGTTCCATCAGACTTCAAAAAGAGTGTTATTGTCATGATACCAAAAAAAACAGGAGCATATAAAAATGAAGAATACAAAACAATTAGCTTAACTATTCATGCATCAAAAATATTAACTACAATTCTGTACATAAGAACTGAGAGGAGAGTGGAAGAAGTGTTAGGAGAAGACCCAATTTGTTTTCAGGAAAAGTACAGGGACAAGGGAAGCAATTTTAGCGCTCAGATTGATAGTAGAAAGAAGATTAAAGAAAAAAAATTGACATACATAGCATTTAGAAACTTAGAAAAGGCATTTGTTAACGTAGATTGGAATAAAATGTTCAGCATTTTAAAAAATTTAGGGTTCAAGTATAGAGATAGAAGAAAAATTGCTAACATTTACAGAACCAGACTGCAACAGTAATAATCAAAGAACATAAGAAAGAAGCTGTAATAAGGAAGGGGATGTTTCCTATCCCCGTTAGTTTTTAATCTTTACATAAAACTAGCAGTTAAGGATGTTAAAAAACAATTTAGACCTGGAGTAACAGTACAACGTGAAAAATAAAGATTCTACTATTTGCTGATGATATAGTAGTTCTAGCTAAGAGTAAAAAAGATTTAGAAGAAACAATGAATGGCATGGATAAATTCCTACGCAACAACTACCGCATGAAAATAAACAAGAACAAAACCAAAGTAATGAAATGAAAAATAACGTAGATGGACTACTGAATATAAAAATGAGAAGATAAAAGATTATGAAGGAAGAAAAGTTTTGTTACTTGGGAAGTAGAATTACTACTAATGATAGACGCAGAAGGATCTATATAAAATGCCGAATAACACAGGCAAAACGAGCATTCAATCAGAAATATCATTTGTCTACATCAAAAATTAATTTAGACGTCAGGAAAACATTTTTGAAAGTATATGTTTGGAGCACAGCTTTATATGGAACTGAAACTTGGACGATTGGAATACCTGAGAAGAAAAAAAAAAATTAGAAGCTTTTGACATATAGTATTATAGGAAACTGTTAAAAATCAGTTGGATGGATAAAGTGACAAATAAAGAAGTGTTGCAAATTTATGAAGAAAGAAGCGTTTTGAAAAATATAGTTAAAAGAAGAGACAGGCTTATAGGCAACATGTTAAGGCATCCTGGAATAGTCGCTTTGATATTGGAAAGACAGGTAGAAGAGAAACATTCTGCTGAAAGGAAACGCTTGGAATATGTAAAATAAATTTTTAGGGATGTAGGATGTAGGGGGTATACCGAAATGAAACGACTGGTACTAGATAGGGAATCTTAGCGAGCTGCAACAAACCGGTTAAATGACTGAAGACAAAAAAAATATTGTATACTCAACCTAGTTGAGTGAATTTGGAGACAAATCAAGTTACTTAGCGTCAGAAAATATGCTTTTAAAATAGCTGATATTAAAAATTTATGCTTAAAAGCCGTCGATAAAACAGGTCAGCAGGAATGGAAAAATTGTATAAAACATGTAACGGATATTGTTGAACTAAATTGTTGGGAATTGGATAAAATAATAAAAAGAAACTGACACCACATGACTTCCTTGTACGCCTATTAAATTACATATACACATTTTTTTTAAATGTAAAGTACATAAAATTTTATTTCATTAATAACTTACGATATTTTTTCATATTTTTCTTTTTTTTATTGTTATGGAATTATATGTTATCGTAATTTTTTTTGCAATCAGAGGTTAATAACTATTAATAAATAAATATATTTAAATTTAAAAAAAAACTTACTGTAAAAAAAGAAGATGAAGTCTGATTCGAACCGATGTGTCTTCCCCTTGTAAGATACAAATATTTTATTAATTAAAATTTTATTTGCCTATAACTCTGGAACCAATGAAATCAAGTACCACTTATGATGTATCATTGAAAAGCTCTCAAGGCTTATTACTGCAGTTAAAAAAAGCCCAAAATATGATTTTTGTTTTTGATTTTGGACTTTTCTGGACACTTTTAGTTCAGTTGATTGCAATCAAAATGGTAGGTGCACAACTTGATGTTACAACAGTCCGAAATCAAAAATTTCTACATCATACGGCTAATCATTTTTGAGTTATGCGAAATACAGACGTCACGCCAAAACTAGTCAAAATGGATTCAGGGATGGTCAAAATGGATATTTCCGTTGAAACCTGAGAACCGAAATTTTTTGTGATTACAGTACTTCCTTGTATTTCGTACAAGTAAGTAAAAACAAAATTGAACCTCCCGTTGTATCTTTTAATGCCGACAGCACTACGTATTTCTCGCAATCAAATTACGAAAACTGAATTGAATTTATTATTTGTTCATTATCGTTGAAATTTAATCTAAAATATTAGTGAACTTTTACTGTTTGTGGACAATTAACAATTTCATAACTCTTAAAAACACAAATAAAATGTCTTAATTTATTAAAATTTTTAAATATATATATATAATTTTTGTAAAATATAATAGCGCGTGTTTACTGAATATTAACGTTGCGTAGTTTTTTTTATGTACATCAGGATTTATAAAATGCTTGTGAATCGACCGCCTGAACACTCGTACGCCCAGATTGTTCGCTTAAACTCTGTAAGCTAACTGAATATTGTAAAGTTATAAAATAATTTATTATGAAAGGTTCTTCAGCGTTTCTTTTGGTTTTTAAAATTTATTACTATTTTTGTCATTGAATTTATTTCTAAATGTAATTATTATGAAAATAATTTTAAAAAAATTTGTTCTTCAGTAATTTTTATAAGAAGAAAATAAATAAAATTACTTCAGTAAAGAAAAATAAGAAAAAATATTTTTAGTTGAATTCAAATAATAAATTCCTACCTTTGTTCCGAAAGAGTAAACAGAATACTGTATTTTATGGAAATAAACGCGCGTATGGTAAAAATGAAAAAGACTTCAATTCTTCATTCATATGAACAACTGAACGCTCAAAATGATAAACAACTTAAGGACAAAATAAGTCTCTAGTGTACCATATATTTTTGTAATATATTACTTATTTTTACTTTTTAAAATTTTATATTTTTTATGATTTAAAAAATAAAATTATAAAATTTGAAGAATGTTAACACGAAATATCAGTTCCTTATATATGAATTAAAAAAATATCTTGGTATTAATTATTAACGCTGAAATGGACAGTTATAAATGATAGCCCGCATTACAGTACAATTCAGTTTATCTTGATGAAATATATCTCTACGTAAATCCACAAAACGATTTTTCATTAACAATAAATACATTAAAAAAAACTTCAAAATCAAGATTGTTGTGTACACTGTATGTTTTATCATGCTGTATATTGTAACAAGACCGGTATAGTGGACCTGAGTAACGTATTCCTGCCTATTAAGAAGAAAGTAGTAGAAAATATAATAATGGGAGAATCCACAATAGGGTTAAAAGAAAACTTTTTAGGTCTGTTTAACAATCGTCTCTTGTAATATTGACCACTGACACACCTAAACAGATGTTCGTTCCGTGAGAAGAGTTACCGGACCAAGGTTAGGAATACATGGGAACGAAAGGACACGGTCGATCGTTCTCACGCTTCGAGTTAAGTCCGGTCTGGCAGGTAAAGAGGATAGAAGTATAAATACTCCTATCCTCGACTATCCTAACTGGGAAAGACCAGTTAAAAATCAATTCTGCGAGGAGAGTTTGCGGATGTGAGTCGGCAAGATGAAGTCTGCGAATCAGTCCGCAAGACGATAGTCAGCGAGAGTTTTCTGTGAGAAGGTCAGTGAAGGAGCTAATTTCAAATTGAACTAAGTCGGCGCAACTAAGGTAGCATTACAAGTAATGGTTCGGTGAGTTACTGTTATGACTAAAATGAAAGAGATAAAGTATTAAATTTCATTCATAAACTGTTAGGGTAGTTTTATTTGTGAACAGTAACTGTATTTGCAGTAAAAGAACTTTATATTTGTCTTATCTATTGTTAATACAAGACTAGTGATTAAAAGTGTAAGAATAGCGGTCTAGCTAATGTCTTTTGCAATGGGACTGAATTCTGCTTTTCCATTCTTTTTATCTACCTGTCAATAAATGCTGACGAGTACTTTAAATTCTATTTTGTATGTAGTTTTTTTGTTATTATTATTGATACTTATGATTATTTGTTGCTATTATTGACATTTAATATTACTATTATTATTGTTTACTGTTGCCATTACTGTCATTATTCTAATTATTATTGTGAGATTTTTTTTTATTGTCTGATTATTATTCTGATTATTATTATGGTTGCGATTACTATCTTTTTTTTACTAGCTGTTTTATGATTGTCGTTTACTTTTATTATTATTGTCATTATTTTTGATTTGTCTTGTTTTACTCACGTTTTTAAGCCAATAAATTGTAATTATATAAACATTTTTAATTGTCAATCTGTCAGTATCCAGATCGAGCCGCAAACATGCGACAATATTGTATAAATAGATAATTATAAGCCGTTGGCACCCGCATAATGTTTTTTTAGGTCAGTCAATATGATACTTCTGTAGAGCAATGACACATAGGTGTAATATGTAAGTCTGAAGTATTCGTATTCAGTATATTTTAATCCTATATTAAGTTAAGATTAAAAACAGACGGGACATCGGTACACGAGATGGTAACTATTGCATTAAGAAGTAAACTGGTGTCAATAAACGGAGATTCCGAATAGCAAATTAAAAAATTCTGTGGCTTTGCGGTATCTTCATTTCTGAGAATGGCACACGAACAGTGTCATGAAAGGACAGTCAATATAATAAGAATCTATAGATGACACACTTGAAGCGTCCCACAACCTTAGTTTTATTCATACAGATGTATGCGCGCACACACACACACACACACACACACACACACACACACACACACACACACACACACACACACACACACACACACACACACACACACACACACACACATACACACACACACACACACACACACACACACACACACACACACAGAGAGAGAGAGAGAGAGAGAGAGAGAGAGAGAGAGAGAGAGAGAGAGAGAGAGAGTGAGAGAGAGAGAGAGAGAGAGAGAGAGAGAGAGAAATATTGCCACAATGAAACAGTCTACAAACAAGTCGACCTGATTCTCAGTGTAGTGAAAAAACGAAGGATTTCCCATTTTTTCTACGTATTAAGAATGCCTGAGAACCGAATTCTGAAACAACTGGTCACAAGTAATATTAACAAAAAAAACCTATGGAAAATATGTTGGAGAAATCCAAAGAGATCTTCAGAAATTGGCTTGAGGGTTAAGGACGCCTGTGATGAAATAAAACTTAACTACGCACTCCAAAACAATAGATTTAACGTTAAAAAAATAGAAAGGCATAACAAAGTGGAGGTCACAGACGAGATCAGGAAGCAAAGATCCGATAGAATGAAGAAATACTGGGAAAATCGAAAGGCCAGACTAATACAGAAATTCAAGAGAAACTGAAATATGAATGATTAAGTGGTTCAATGTGGCCTCAAAAGTAACAAAAAAGACAAACCTTTTTAAAAGACTGCTTTCAATTAACAATATAACAATTGACTATAACTTGTGTGTGACAAAAAATAAAACTAGACTAAGTTTAATTCAAAAGTGTTTAAAAGTTGAATGCAGTAAGTTAAAAAAAATTTCGCTTTTGAAAGGATCTAATCCAGCTATGTCCAACCCGCGTCCCAGTTGTTCCGTTTGTGTGACCCTTATAGATTTTACATAGATAATCTTTTGTTATGCATTAAAAAAATCAAACAAAATTTAGAATATATTTTATACAAGTAAATGAACATTTTTTTATATTGGCTACGATAGCGTAATACAGTTTTCATGGCTAATTTTTATTTTGACCTATTTGCAACATTCATAGATGACTTACTACAGTCTTAATTTTTTTTTCATATCCTCCTCTGGGCTAGATCAACGTGCAGCATAAACACAGCCCGGGGGAGTGTCCATTACTCTAACGAGCCTACCCGCCTACCGGCTGTAGGTCCGGCATGATAGGCAGGCCTGACGGTAGGATCTTCAATTCCTTGTTCTGCTTCTAACCCCAGTGCAAAGCCACCTGGTCCGACTAAACAAAGTCGTGCCAATCGACTCCTCCCTGAAAGCCGAGACTCGGCCTTGCATTGCCAACCCGAAGGTCACCTCCGCCGGGACTCGGTCTTTCAAGCGCCTGTCTCTAATAAGCGCGACCTACAGGTTGCACCTGCCGGGACTCCGTCTTATCAGCTCCGGGGCATCAGAGTCCCCGTATTTCATCATCGACGGCCACCCACCCGAGCGTGAACACACGCCGACTCCAGAAGGGATTCCAGCATCCCATTGCTATCATACCATTTACGGTACTGCAATAAACCGGAACGCCCCCACCTAGCAGAAACTGATAAGCCAGACACTGGACAACAAGCCACCGGGTTGGTCTAGTGGTGAAGGCGTCTTCCCAAATCAGTTGATTTGGAAGTCGAGAGTTCCAGCATTCAAGTCCTAGTAAAACCAGCTATTTTTACACGGATTTGAATACTAGATCGTGGATACCGGTGTTCTTTGGTGGTTGGATTTTCAATTAACCACACATCTCAGGTATGGTCGAGCTGAGAATGTACAAGACTACACTTCATTCACACTCATACATATCATCCTCTGAAGTATTATCTAAACGGTAGTTACCGGAGGCTAAACAGGAAAAAGAAAGAAGAAGACATTGGACAACAGTTACCTTCCATAAAGCCTGTAAACACCAGGACAGCAACTCACTCGGGAGCAGCACACTCATCCGTCCGGCGATCCTTCTTCCCACAAGTAACGCATACCCACGGGTTTCCACAAGTGGCCCGCTGATAACCCGGTTACTCGGGTTTTTAATTTAAGATGCTAAATTTAGTTTTTTCATTTATGACGCTAAAGATACACGCTGTAATACATTTTGATTTTTAAAATAATATGGTTTAAAAATAAACTACATGTTTTAAAAAAAAATTATTTTAGGAACAAAATATAAATAAGTTTAGTTAGTATTGGGGAATTTAAAAAAAGATACCGCTATAAAAAAATATATTAAAAAATAAAAACTCTTTGATTTTTTAAATATATTGTTTTATTACACTGAAAATTGTATAATAAAATTATAAACAAATTAAACAATTTATTTACTTATAATATGCGGCCGGCCTTTATACCTATTATCTTTTTTTAATTTTTTCCTGTTTAACATTCGGGAATCACCGACTGGTATTTCTTCAGAAGATGAATGAGGTTATGTATTATTTTATGTAAAGGAGATGTAGTCTTGTACAGTCTCTGGTCGACCATTTCTGAAATATGTGGTTAATTGAAATCTAACCACTAAAGAACACCGGTATCCACGATCTAGTATTCAAATCCGTATAAAAGTAACTTGCTTTTACTAGTATTTGAACGTTGGAACTGTTGACTTCGAAATCAGCTGATTTGCGAAGACGCGTTCACCACTAGACCAATCCGGTGGGGCTTACACCTGTTGTCTATGAGGTGTGAGGTTCACTTTACATTCCTAGTATTTTAATGGCCCGGTAACGATTTTGGGTCGGACATAACTGATTTAAATCGTAGTTTGGGAGAATTGTTCTGTGTATTTATTATTGGGTTAAGAAATTGGCAATGGATAAATAATATGTTCTATGTTTAGTACTGCGTTCCTTTCTTAGCTTCATTTTTCTATCACTTGTTGATGCGTTTCGGAATCACTCCATTGTCGAAACATATTGTACTGGTACTCAATAGTATTCAAATATTATTATTCCTAATCTGTACGTTGCAGTCTGTTCAATTAGTTAACAATAAGCAATCCCGTCCCACGGCCTAATGAGATGAGGATTTTTTGTATTTCATGTAAAGGAAGTGTAGACTTGTACAGATTCAGGCCGATCATTTCTGAGATGTGTGGTTAATTAAACCCCAACCAACAAAGTACACCGGTATCTACTGTTTAGAATTCAAACCGTATAAAAGAAACTAACTTTTATTAGGATTTGAACCTAAGAACCTTCGACTTCGAAAATCAGCCGTTTATAAAATTATTTGCGACGACCAGTTTACCACTAGAAATAGAAAAGAAAAAAAGAATTGAAATAAAGCACACCAGTGTTTACCGGGCCAATTAATTACTCAAAATTTGCGCTAGTAGCGTAGTAAACAAACAAATTTCTATTGTGGTCTAACGATGGAAAAATCCATTTTTCCGTAGAAGATACCAAATAGAGCGTGGCCTACGGTAATATTGGAGTTTTGGAGACTAATAAAAGAAAAATAAAGAGAGTTTCTTAGTCACCGTGGAAAATAGGAGTATTGAATTCTTAAGATCAAAATATTAGGCAAAGAATAAGTTCAAATCTACGACTATTTAGGGTAAGTGACGGAGTATGGGGACATATAAAATTTGCTAGAAAGTAATAATAATTTGAAAGTTAAACTACACGAATAATTTCGTGGATTTGTTAAAAAATGACTTCGGCGAAACAGCATAATTAAAAAAAAGTTGAGTGTGTTCAAATAGAGCACTGTTATGTAATAAAGGCTGCAATATTTTCAGTCAAATAATTATATATATACAATGACAAACAAATTAATCCGAAGTATTTTTAACGTAAAATTTTATTTTTAAAAGAAAAAAATTGTTTAATAGTCCAACTTAATCATATTTTATAGTTTATGTGTTCCCCTTTGTTTTTGATTATCTGATTAATCCTCTTTGGCGTTGATTCCACTAATTTCTTCATCCCGAAACTAACCTGTATCAATGAACTAATAAGGTTTTTGTGCTACAATTTATTTTTCCAAGTCTTTTCAGCGGGTCGGAGGAGTACCCTGGCCACAACAACACTCGAATTTTTTGGTTTTGAAGAACACTTTCACTTTCTTTGACGTGTGATATGTTGCAACCTCCTGTTGGAAAATGAATTGTGGGTTCTTCTGCGTAAGTGGGACTATTTTTCTTTGATATGTATTAATGGATTGGCCCGATTTCATCATCCCATCCACAGGTTCCTGTCCCTTCATGTGCAAAACATCCCTGAAAAATCTTTTAGCCGCTAGTTTAGAGCATATTTTGGGGTGGGATGCGATTTTGCAAATATTATTATTTTCTAATTAACAAATACGCCTAAGAACAATATAATCTTAATTAAGCGAAATCTCGAGATACTGAGGGTGACCTTGCTCTAAAGCCTCACTACCTTGACCTTTTAAATTGAATATTTAATGGAATCAATGCTTCATATACAGAAATAATGTGACAAGTTTAGTCAAAATCGGTCCATTATTTCTGGAGATATAAGGTGATTTATAGTGCGACACCGAACACACACACGTACATACAAACATCCGGAAAATTTCCAACCGGTGTTTTGGTTCCTTAGGTATCAAAACGTCAAGACCCGGTGAGCAGCATATGCCCGAATTGGACCGATTACAATACTTTCCCTTCTACAGCTATAGCGCTAGACGATTAAGTAAAAGTTAATACAAACATATATTAACCAGCTAGCCTCCGTAGCGCGAGTAGTAGCGTCTCGGCTTTTCATCCGGAGATCCGGGATTCGAATCCCGGTCAGGCATGGCATTTTTAATACACGCTACAAATCATTCATCTCATTCTCTATGAGATGAATGATTTGTAGCTGCTACGGGTAGGTTGTAGCTGCTACGGGTAATACGTAACCGTAGCACCCGGAGGTTAAACAAGAAAAAAACAAACATATGTCTGAAAATGCTTTATTATCGAATTACGGCTAAAAATATTTGTTTTTAATTTTTATATATAACATTATTTCTGTTAAGTTTTGTTGATTTAATAATAAAACCTTTTTTTTTCTTTTTTATAAACTTTGCTACATCACTTTTCTCAGAATTAAATTTTTTACAGGTTTTAATAATAAAATTTACGCATTTATTAGTCATTTATCAAAGTTATTGTACCTCAAATCTAAAAACACTTGTTTTTCGTCAACGAATCTTTCTGTTTTGCATTGGATATAATGAAAATTACGGGAGGTAAAGTTCTGACACCTGTTTTATTCGACTTTTCGGGTCAAAAAACACAAATAACCATCATGTTTACCCTTTATATAACGCCTTAAAAATTTCATTATTTCCAACTCTAAATTCACGCATGAAATCTATTAATGATTTCTTCTTTATTTTGTAGAGTCCTGGGAACCTATAGTTTATGAATAACCCACGTATTATTCTTTATTTCTTTAGTCTTGAATTTATCAGAGATAAATTTATCATTGATTTATCAGAGGAGTAACATGTCACTTTTTTTTCTTTTTTTTCTGTTTAACCTCCGGGGCCGCAGTTAAGCATTACTGTACAGAGGATGAGATGAATGATTTGTAGGTGTGTGAAAAATGCCATGCCTGACCGTGATTCGAACCCGGGACCTCCGGGTGAAAGGCCGAGACGCTACCACTCGCGCCACGGAGGTCGGCGTCACTTCTTTATTAGGATCTTATAAGTTAACGTATCTAAAATTTTAAACAATGTATCAAATCTTTACTACTAACAGATTATATGGTGCGCGGACTCAAAAATATTAAAAAAGATGTTGTTTTTCAATTTAAGTAAATTACAATCTAACCTATAAATATCTACGGTAACGGCTAAACGACTTAATCTATTTAGATGTACGATGCCGCATTGGAATCCTTACGCTACCGGGAATGTCATAGGCTATAAAAATATTTGTATATATATATATATATTTTTTTTTTAAAATAAATTTAAAATATTTAAAAAAAAGCTGTCAACACAGTTATAGGACTTGCCTGTCACGCGGCTAAAGCTGCGTTCCAGGAAAATCTTACAACTGTAGGTTGTTTCTGATGCACGGCTTACGCATACACACGCACACACACACACACACACACACAATTTAAAATATTTATCATTTTATTTAAATGTAATATTTATTTAATTAATTTATTCTAACTAAAGCGCACGCGCATATCGTATTTAATTCTCGTGGTTGTTTCGGTAATACCTGCATTGGTTAGTCGTGACTAACCAATGTAGTTTCACAACTTACATAGAACAAATTTCGCTTGTACTATCGGCAGACTGGTATAGCCACGAGGCTTAACCCACCAGGCACCGAATCAACGTAGCGATCGAGTTCGAGACGAGACCTAGCCAGACCGAGTTATTTATTTTTACACATTAAATATTATTCGTTTATTTAATTCTACTGCTTACCTGTGACGTTACAACATAGCAGTAGTTTAGAATATTTTTTAGGGTGGGGATGCGATTTTGCAAAATTTTTTTTGAAATATTGTTATTTTTTAATTGTTAACAAATGTGCCTAAGAAAAATATGACCTTAATTAGGCGAAATTTTGAGATAATGAGGGTGACTTTGTCTACAGTCTCACCCCTTGATTGACCTTTAAGTTGAAAATTTAATGGCATCAGTGCGCTATATATAGAAGAATCTAACAAAGTTTTATCAAAATCGGTTTTGTGGTTTTGTAAATATAAAGTGATTTAAAGGCCAACATCGAAAACACATGTACATAGAAACATGAAGATCTGCATATTTCCATCTGGGTTTTTTTGGGTTCCTTAGGTGTCAAAACGTCATGATCCGATGAAGACTCCATATGCTCTAATTGAACCGATTACAATACTTTATATTTTAGAGTTATAGTGCTATCCAGACGGGAAAGTAAAAATTATACTGTATACCAAGTTTTCACCAGCACCCTCTTTAATTATCCTATATTAAACAGCAATGTTTTTTTTTTTTGGCAGTCGTATTTTTTAATTTTTAATATTTATGTCTTGTTTTGTAATGTACTCTTATTTGAAAAATAAACATAATTTAAAAAGGAAATAAAAAGAACTAAATATAGTAGGTAAATAACTAGACATAATTTTCCATCCGTTTTATCAGGATTTGTGGTAACAGCTGATCTGTTATTATTGAGATATTTGGTTTGTCTGGCATTTCTCCCACCACCACCACCTAATTTGGTCGCCCTAAAGCATGAGACCGAATGTCCGAGCCACAAACGGTTACTGTGCCTCAACGGTTTAGCGACCAATATCCTAATTAGCACCTAGAGCTTACGTAACTGCTTGAACAGAATAAGCGTGGTGCCCTACACCACTCTCTTGCGTGTTTCACCGCTCTCTTGTCATATATTACTAATGTGGGTAGGCGCACCCCATCTACATATTAAAATATATGACTTGTCAATAAATTAAAATTTATTCTGTCAAGGACAGTAATTTGCTGCCACGCCTAGATGGCTGAATGCCAGCAAGTACCTGTCCACCATATTTTAGCTCTTGAATTTGACCGATGGCCACCATTTATCGAGGGTAGCTTCCTATAGCAAACGGTTGGAGTCTTATATCCCTTAAACAACTGATACCGGTTGAACAAAGCAACGGAATCAAGGAAACTCTTACACGGTCCGACAATGCGGCTCACGTCACATTGACTCGCCGCTTATGAGTGACCAATTTTCCCCTTGACCTCTAAATTCCAGGTTGTTCTCAGTTCTAGCCCCTTCAAGAGCTGGGGAGTCGAAAATCATGTGTTCGTTCGACTGGACCTCCCCGCAGACGCACAGCTCATCAGTTGCCAGGTGGAATCGAAAAAAAATATTGGTTCAAATTCGCGTGGTTGGAGAGCACTTAGGCACCCGTTGCTCTTAAAACGAACTAGTGGCGTACCATCCCCTTATGTCCTGTATAAATCTACAGAAGGACTCATGTCGTGCTATTCTTGTTGCCGTGCTTCCATTGTGATGCTGTAAGACGGGAGATCGACAACTGTTCGAAATTTAGAACCGGTACATTGCGATCACCGGTCCGCTCCGGTACAGGCTCGGCTCGAAACCGCATCCCAAGTACCTCGGCCTTCCAACTTCTTCGCAATTTCCACATGGCTGCCCGAACTTTCACCACTGAATCGATTGAGATACACCGAACATCTAGTCTAATTACGGCTTAATTAATGTGGGTATGAATTATTAAATGGCGTGTATATACATGCACTTACTCGCGCACGCACATTATATTAGTGCGTGAATGAAGGTAATTAAAATGTAAATTATTTCATGTGTTCATGATGAAAATAATATGAGCGTCATTTATTTTGTTGTATAATAATAATGAGAAAAATGAACTCATAAGGTTTTATTGCTCTTTTAATTATTTTTAAAGAAAATAATAAAAAAAAAAATATACAATGAGAGAAAAAAGTAAATGAGTTTGTTTGTTTTCTTTTTTCCATTTTATGTTAATTTTATTATTTCTCATTAAATTATCTTGTCTGGGAAAATATCAAATTATTATTTTAAAATTAAAAATACGAGATGAAATATCTTAAATTAAAAATTTTAATGAATTATTCACTAAATTCAAATTAAAAGAAAATATTATTTTTTGTTTGGTTTTATATTCAGTTAAAAAAAAATTAATTTCTTCCAGTATTTTACTTTGAAATAGTATATAAAAAATGGGAGATTTAACTGAGAAAATTTAAAAAAAGAACATATTACAGTTTCCTATTAGTAGTTATCAATTAATTAAAATTACAAATCAGTTCACAGTTTATTAATGTATTATAAAAATAAAAGAGTAATTTAAATCAAGAACAACTAGCATCCACCGTCTAAAGTTTTCCCGCGCTATTTGCGTATAAAATTTCAAAAACTGAAAATAGGTTTTCTTAATTACATGTAGGGAGTTGCCCTCAGAGTTATAGCTGTTCACAACGTAATTAGATAAAATAAAATATTTAGATAAAGGTTGTATTCCAAAAATCAAATTTTAATGAAATTAAGAGAATTCTGAAGTTTTTCAAAACCTTCCTTACCCATTTTTACTTCTTTGCGCGAAGTAATGAAAATATTGTGATCTTGAAAAATTTAGGTTTTCAACTAAAATATCCATTTTGACCATACCTGAATCCATTTTGCCTAGTTCGGCGTGACGTCTGCAAGTATGTATCTGGCATAATTCAACAACGATTAGCCATAGGATGTTGAAATTTTCAATTTAGGACTGTTGTAACATTTAGTTATGCATCTTCAATTTTGATTGCAATCGATTGAACTAAAAGAAGCCCAAAATCCAAAAAAATTGGATTTTAGAATTTTTATTAATTGCAGTAATAAGCCATTAATTGATATACCATCAACGATATATCATCATAAGTGGTACTTATTTTCATTGGTTCCAGAGTTATAGCCAAACAAAACTTTAGTTAATGAAATATTTGGATCTTACAAGGGGAAAGCACTTCGGTTCAAATCCGACTTCATTTTTTTTTTAACTTCTTTTTAAATTTAAATATATTGATTTATTAATAATGTATCTATTGTAAAAATCAATTACCATAAATAATAATTCAATATTAACAATAATAAAAGATAAGAAAAAATTTTAGAATTTTTTTTTGCCTTCAGTCATTTGTATGGTTTGATGCAACTCTCCAAGATTCCCTATCTAGTGCTAGTCGTTTCATTTCGGTATACCCCCTACATCCTACATCCCTAACAATTTGTTTTACGTATTCCAAACGTTGCCTGCCTGCACAATTTTTTCCTTCTACCTGTCCTTCCAATATTAAAGCGTCTATTCCAGGATGCCTTAGTATGTGGCCTATAAGTCTGTCTCTTCTTTTAACTATATTTTTCCAAATGCTTCTTTCTTCATCTATTTGCCGCAATACCTCT
Source organism: Lycorma delicatula (assembly GCF_047948215.1). Lineage (NCBI taxonomy): Eukaryota > Metazoa > Arthropoda > Insecta > Hemiptera > Fulgoridae > Lycorma > Lycorma delicatula. The sequence continues at coordinate 18,602,847 of NC_134457.1, forward strand.
TCATTTGTCACTTTATCCACCCATCTGATTTTTACCATTCTTCTATAGCACCGCATTTCAAAAGCTTCTAATCTTTTCTTCTCAGATATTCCGATCGTCCAAGTTTCACTTCCATATAAAGCGACACTCCAAACATATACTTTCAAAAATCTTTTCCTGACATTTAAATTAATTTTTGATGTAAACAAATTATATTTCTTACTGAAGGCTCGTTTAGCTTGTGCTATTCGGCATTTTATATCGCTCCTGCTTTGTCCATCTTTAGTAATTCTACTTTCCAAATAATAAAATTCTTCGACCTCCATAATCTTTTCTCTTCCTATTTTCACATTGAGTCGTCCATCTTCATTATTTCTACTGCATTTCATTACTTTCGTTTTCATCTTGTTTATTTTCATGCGGTAGTTCTTGCGTAGGACTGCATCCAAAGGTTCATTGTTTCTTCTATGTCCTTTTTACTCTCAGCTAGAATTACTATATCATCAGCAAATCGTAGCATCTTTATCTTTTCACCTTGTACTGTTACTCCGGATCTAAATTATTCTTTAACTCCATTAAATGCTAGTTCTGTGTAAAGATTAAAAAGTAACGGGGATAGGGAACATCCTTGTCGGACTCCCTTTCTTATTACGGCTTCTTTCTTATGTTCTTTGATTATTAGTGTTGCTGTTTGGTTTCTGAAAATAGTAATCGTTCTTCTATCTGTATTTGAACCCTAATTTTTTTAAAATGCTGAACATTTTATTCCAGTCTACGTTATCGAATGCGTTTTCTAGGTCTATAAACGCCAAGTATGTCGGTTTGTTTTTCTTTAATCTTCCTTCTACTATTAATCTGAGGCCTAAAATTGCCTCCCTTGTCCCTATACTTTTCCTGAAACCAAATTGGTTTTCTCCTAACACTTCTTCCACTCTCCTCTTAATTCTTCCGTACAGAATTCTAGTTAAGATTTCTGATGCATCACTAGTTAAGCTAATTGTTTTGTATTCTTCACGTTGATCTACTCCTTTGGTATCATGACTATAACACTCTTTTTGAAGTCTGACGGAACTTCCCTTTTTTCTTAAATATTACTCACCAGTTTGCATAATCTATCAATCGCTTCCTCACCTGCACTGCGCTGTAATTCTAAAGGTTTCCGTCTATTTCAGGAGCCTTTCTGCCATTCAATTTTGAATTTATTAATGAAATAAAATTTTATGTCCTTTAAAAATGTGTATATATAAATTAATAGGCGTACAAGGAAGTCATGTGGTGTCAACATCAGATTTTTTATTAAAGGTAAACTATATATACAGTAACGCATTCATTTGATAGTAATTTAAGTAAGAATGAAAAATTTGTGTTACCTCTACTAAAACTGGAACTGTATAGATATTTTTATGTTTGTGGCTCCGAAGGTGTACAATTTGTTACCTAATAATATAAAGGAAACTTTAGAGAATACAATATTCTGTTATTTGTACGGTACACTAGAAATCAATGAAATTGAATTTCCAATCTAATTATCGATGAAATTGTTAAAAGTATCTACTATATTATGATTACAACATTTGTAGATTGTTATTGTAATTTTAAGTTGCTGGCGGTTTATCTCAGAATTTCTGTTTCAATTTATAAAATGTTATTCTAATGGTAACCCTCGACAGCGGTTTGTCTACAGAGAACTAAATTTTCATACACATTTTGTTATTGCAGAAAAAGTTTTACTGAATTTTCTTTTTATATTTATTATGTTTTATTTATTTTATTTAATTTTAATTTTATTTTTTTTGTTTTAAAATGAATGTTTGTTTTTCCCGTATATGCGTTGCTATACATTCATCCGATTCTGATGAAACTTTGATGAGTTTTTGGATGCACGCCCACGAATGTTTCTGAATTATTTTGTACCCGCTAGGTGGCGCTGGGGTTGAGATATTTTGAAAAATTTTATTTATGATCCGATTTGGCTCATATTCAGAATATATATTAGTCACCTGAAAAGAAAAATTGGTGTAACAACTATAACCGCTAGGTGGCGCTGGAGTCGAGATATTTACGAAACAAATATACAAACCAACTTTCTTCTTCAATATATATATATAAAAAGCAGTGTTGTATGTGCGACCGCTACAGACTAAAAAACTAATGGACCGATTTACAGGCGGGTTTTTACAAAATGGTCCGCGTTGTCCGGAGAAGGTTTAAAGCTATTGAAATCTTCGATCTGATCAGTATAAAGAAAGGTAGGGGTATTTTGAAACGACTAATCAGTTTAGAGAGTAGTTTGAATTAAATCCGATAGGTAGTGTTGTTTTTACAGTTGGATTTATTTATATTCACATTTATAAAGTGAAAGGTTAAATTTGGTGAAGTTCTGTAATGTTTAGTTTTTTAATGTTTCAGTCTTGTTCATTGAATCTATATATTCGTATATACTGAAATATAGCAACAGCAAAGCATTGACACACAGGGTCTGCTTGTTATTATAAAAAATAAAGTATGTATATATAATTTTAAAAACACCTTACACAATTCCAATTTATTTTGATTGAGCGCTTTCTTTCAGTTATTCTGCCATCTTCAAGAGGGTATAATTATGATTTATGTATGTAAAAAAACATAACCTTACATAATTAAATTATATATATATATATATAACAATTGATCGTCATTTTGTTAAAATTCGTCAAATGTTGTAGTTTTCAAAAGTGACTACGTCCGTATTGTAATAGTTTCTCAATTGTTGTCAATTACAACAATAATTAACAATTATTGTTGACTCTCAACTAACAATTAATAAACTATTACAATACGGACGTAGTCACTATATAATACAGACGTAGACTTAAAACTTTAAACAAACTGATGATCAATTTGTTATACATATATATATATAAATATATAATTTAATTTTGTAGGTTTTTTATTTGTTATATATATTAATCATAACTGTACTCCTCTTGAAGAAGGCAGAATAGCCGAAAGCGCTCGAGCAAAATAAATTGGAATATGGTAAGCTGTTTGTAAAATTATATATAATATCCAATATATATAATATAATATACCAAATAGCCAATTATATAATATACCAAACGGTGCCATGTTCGAAAAACTAAATTATGTTATTGGTTGTAGTTGTGGAAACAATGTATAAATAAAATAATAATAATGTTTGTTCGGTAAAATCTTACTAGACTTTTCATTGATAACTGATTTTCTTTGTTCTTTTGTGTTATTTGTATTCTGAAAGTAATATTTTAAGTTCATATGAATTAAAGTATTATTTTCTGAGTGTTCTCTGCGATTAAAGTTTGTGATTAGAGTTCAAACTTTGGTCATAGAATGGATTCACAGTGAACAATTTTTTTTTTAGGCATATTCTCTTTATTTTATCGGTAAGCAAGTAGTTGAGATAGAGAATTGACCGAGAAGTTTGTTAAAGGTATTCATTCTCTCTGATGTGGTTGGCATGAATGTAAATGAGACTAAACTTTATTAAACTAAAATTTAATCGTCGAAATAGCCTAATCTTAAGCAGTAATATTAAAACTAAAGTTTAACTAAAGTATAAAACATAACCTTTTTAAGTCTTAAACTTTTTTCATTTCGCATGGTTTGATTATTTTCATAGTTGATATTTTATTGAGTTGAAACCCAGAGTCAGAATAAATAGTAATTACGTTATTTTGCATAAAAATATTTTATAAAATAAAATTACGGCCGATTTTTACTTATCTAATGTTTTTTTTTTAAATTGAAAACATTTGAAAACTTTTATATACCCTTTTTTTTTTTCTTTTTTACAGTCGCATCAGGAATTACAGTCATTAGCGACTAAAGTAACACTATCATGTAGTGTTACACTATTTTAATTTTGTATAATTTAGATACTTCCTTTCTTCAACACCATACTACATCATCTGTCTTAATGAAATTTAATGTTGAATTAAAGTAAGAAATATAAATATGAGTAAATTTGGGAAAACATTATATAATTTTGCGGGCGCTGTTCTTTACGTTCAACAAAATTTTTAAATGGAATAATAATAATACAATAAAATTAAATTGTTAAATAAAAGTTATTTATTATTTTCCAACCTAGATAGCGCTATAGCTCTAGAAGGGAAAGTTTAGTAATCGGTCCAATTTGGGGATATGCAGTCTTCATCGGATCTTGACGTGTTGACACCTAAGGAACCCAAAAAACCGGATGGAAATTATCCGAATGTTAATATTCGTATGTATGTGTGTTCGGTGTCTGCCTGTAAATCACCTTACACCTCTAATAGAACTACTGGGCCGATTTTGACCAAGTTTGGTCAGATTGTATCTAAATATGGTGCATTAATACCATTAGGCTGTAGAGCAAGGTCACACTCAATATCTCGAGATTTCGCCTAATTAAGGTCATATTATTCTTAGAAACATTTGTTATCAATTAAAAAATAACAGTATTTGGAAAAAACTTAATTGTAAAAAAAAGTGGCGACGAATGTGAATTAAATAAATGAATAATATTTGTAGTGTAAAAAGGTAACTGAGTCTCGAACTCGATCGCCCGGTCGACACTGTTATCTGGTGCGTTAAGTCTCGCGGCTACACAAGTTGCCGACGGTACAAGCAAAATTGATTCTATATAACTTGTGAAATTACATTAGTTTAGTTAGTGTCGACCGTCGCTGTTAGTATCGCCAGGACCAGACCTGAGGTCCTGTGGGACTTTAGTTTATTCTGGGTGCATTCCAATCGCGTAATTTAAAGATATGTCGTTGTGGCAATTTAGGCTGAATTTGCTGTGTTTGAGATATGCTGTCGTGGCATATTTGTCGTACAGTAGGTACTTATGGTTTAGGGCTTATCAGTAGTTATAGGCGCGGGGTCTTTGATCTTCAGCATGTAGGCTTGTACCTTAGTATCTGATGGCTACGTGGTAATCTTAGGTTTCTGATGTCTTCTTTGAAGCCAAAACTTGACTGGGGCGAAATTACTGATGTAGATGTCCCTCGGGGGATCTGCATCGGTGGCATCTCACGAGGCCGGATCGAGCACTGTGGAATGTGATCAGTTTGAGGGCAAAAAGATGACCTCCGATTAAGCCATTCTTGGTTAGGAACGGAGGGGGTGGTGTAGCGACCAGACGCGCTACGAGAAGGGATCTTCTCCCCTCCGGGGGGAATCGAGATGTTAGTACCGTGCAAAAATTTGTACGCGCGCTTTAGTTAGAATTATTGAATTAAATAAACGAAAAAAATATTATTTTTAAATAAAATTATAAATATTTTAAATGAAGTTAAGTGTGTATGTGTATGTAAGCATCAGAAACAAGCCACTTTTCGGAATGCGGCCAAAGCCACGTTCCTGGAAAGTCTTATAACTGTGTTGTAAGTTTTTTTAAAATAAAAATTGAAAAAAAAAATATTCAGTTTTTTCCGCGGATAGGCTTTCAAAGGCCACGCAAATATCATATCAGGTATCTTCTTTCTTTTTCTTCCAGAAGCTCTTCATTCTTTCGGACTGTTTAGCTCTTCTTTCTTCAGTTCATTCTCTTCTGTTGAGTTTTTTCTTTCCACGTACCTTTAATTCACAAATTTTCTTTCTGTATTCTTTTCGATCTAGGCAATCTTTTTCTGTAGTTTTAAATTTTTTGAGCTCTTCTTCCATCTGTTTAACATAACCATCTTTATCTTTATAATTCCAGAGTTTATTGAAGATCTGTTGGTTTAGCCTTGATTAGTTCGTTCGAACCACGTCTCCGTATAATTTTAGTCGTCGTTTTGTTATTGTTACTTCCAGATCTTACATTTTATTTGATATCTGTCTGTGGCCTTCTGGTGTTCTTAAACCATAAATCCTTCTTAAAATTCTTCTCTATATCTTAAGTAGATTTTCTATTCCAGTTATATTTGTACTTTCCATGCCGGACAAAATTACTGTTCTTACAACTGTGTTATAATGTCTTAATTATTTATTTATAAAAAGGTTCTTTTTATTGAACATATTTTTTGTGTAAAAACTTATTTCTTCTAATTTGTGTTTTTTGATCTCAAACATTAGTTTATCTGTTCCATTTCTAATTATTTCTCCAAGATATTTAAAATGATCCGTGATATTAATTTAGCCATAGTTTGTTATCTTTTTGGGTATATACTGGTACTTATCATTTTTGTCTTTGAAAAAATCAGAAAGCCTGTTCTTTCAGCTACTTTTCTCAATTGGTTAATTTAGTTGATATCTTATTGTTCTGATTCTGCAAAGCGTGTTAAGTGGTCGGCAAAAGCTAGACATTCAATCTTCGGGTTCTTGTCATTTTTTCATCTTTTTGTACTTAAGTCATTATTTTCCTACACGGTTTTCATGACTGTCTAAAACAAAGTTGAAAAGCATTGGTGAATGACTATCTTTTTTTCTTAGTTCTGTTTTTATTTGGAATGATTCGCTGACATCAAAACTCTATTTTAGATACAGTAATACAAGGTGATTCAAAGAAACGGGAAATTTAAAAAATTAAATAACGTTAATGAAAAATTTTTTTTAGAAAATGAATTTTATTTCATGTAATTGTACAAATGTTGCCATTTTAGGATACATACATTTTAGTTTATTTTTTAAAGATGACATCTTGCAGGTGACCTCCTCTTCTACGTAAACAGTCTCTTCGTTAAATTGTTTATGGTTTGACGTAACATCTCAACTGGAATTTCCGCAATTGCTTCTCGGATCTTTGCCTTCAGTTCTTCCGTTGTAGCAGGTCTACTGTGGAACGCTTTACTTTTAAGGTGACCCCCACAAAAAGTAATCGCAAGCTGCGAGATCAGCGATCTGGGAGGCCATCTAATGTCACCATTTCGTGAAATGACACGTTGTCCAAACAATCGGCGTACAGCTGCCATCGATATTTGTGCAGTATGTGACGTTGCTCCGTCTTGTTGAAATCAGGCTGTGTTAAGAATCGGTGGAAATCTCTTTTGTTGTTCCACAACAAAGGTTTCAAGCACGGCTACATAACGAGCCGACGTCACTGTAATCGCAAGACCGTTGACATCCTCAAAAAAATAAGGGCCTATAACACCGTAAGATGACATAGCACACCACACGGTCACTTTCTGGCTGTGCAACGGACGCTGGTGTAGCTGCGTAGGATTTTCTTGTGCCCGTTATCTGAAATTTTGCTCGTTAACAAATCCACTGAGGTGGAAATGCGCTTCGTCTGATATCCACAGTTCGTGAACAAACTCTTCGTTATCATTTATCTTCTGAGGCATTACATTACAGAATTGTGCTCGCACAACTGCATCGTTCGGTTTCAGTTCCTGGACGATCTGCAACTTGTATGGATGGTATTGCAAGTCCTTCACTAACATTCTTCGAACACTTGAACTCTGCGATTGTAAAGATGCTGAGAGACGTCGGATTGACCGATGTGGACTTCGTGTGACAGCATCTTGTAAAGCTTGAACATTCTGTGGTGTACGGCCGGTTCGCTCACGGTTTCTTTTTCATTGCCGAACCAGTTTCCTCAAAATTAGATATCCATGTTTTAATTGCATGTGCTGATGGAACACGGTCGTGCCGTACCAGATTAAAATGACGGCGAAATTCTCTACGGGCTCACCCACACTGTCATTGTTTTTGTAAAACGCTTTGATAGCAAATGCACGTTGCGCACCACTCCAAGGATCCATGACAACTAAATGACAGGTTAGGTTAGAGAGGCTGGCGCCACTTATCAAGTGGTACCAATCGCCCACGGCTACCCTTCCCGTTTCCCGTTTCTTTGATTCACTCTGTAGTTAAAGTGAGTTTAATTAAATTTATGATTTTTGGTCAATTTTTTTTTAATATTATTTTAATATGTCAAATATGGTTTCTCTATCTACTGAATCATAGGATTTTTGAAAATTAATGAATGAAATTAAGGTTCTGTTGGTTTAGTGTTGTAATATTTTAGTTGTAATATTCAGCTTTTACGAATACAAAAAAAAGTGCCATGAAGTTAATTAATTAAATAAAAATAAAAATTATGAATATTATTCTTAAATATAAGTTAGTAATGATTATTATTATTATTAATAATAATAGTGAAGGTAATGTTTTTATTAGTTTGGTTGATTGGGTGCGGCTAACAGATTTAACCTGCAGTTGCAAAAATGAATTGTTCAATAAAAAAATGTTGGTTCGATTTGATCCTATTGTTTAACACTTATTTCATACAAAAGTTTTAATAACGGTCATAATTTGAATTGAAAAACAAATAAACTATCATAAATTATAAACAAATACAAAAAAAAATATTAAATTCTTACGTCGTTCCATGGGGATAACGTTTTTAAAAATGTTTCCCATGATGTTTACATTAATAGTAATGCTGTTAAATTTTCAATCTTCAAAATAAAATTAAAAAAAAATTATGTTTTATATACAGGTCCTTCATCGCTCCCTTGTTCTTTGGAGCATAAAAATTTAGTTTTTGGAATAATTATTTACTTCAATAAGTCAACCCAATTTGATGTTATCTTATTCAGTAAGGGAAAAAATTATAATTTACTTAAAAGAAAAAAAACATTTAGGTATATTTATGCCCCTTTGTTCGATGGGATAAAAATATCATGCCTATGTTGGGATATAAATGGATAAATATTTGTACCAAATTGTAACTTTTTTGTCTACTGGTTTTAGGGATTTGATGGCAGTCTGTTTAGAGTTGAAATACCCTCTCCCCCAATTATAAAATCCATTCGACTTAAAAGTACAGGCGAGAGCAACGTAAAATTGAACCCATTACGTAACCGCTGAAGAATCGGAAGGTTATGTTGGAATGAAATTTTATGAATGATAGGGGTAAATTAAATAAGAAAAACGTAATTTAAATGTTACATTTATTTACCTTATTGTTACAAAAGATGTTCAAAATGACCATCCTGGTAGTATCGATGCACTCTTGTGCTCGAACGATCACATTGAGAGTCGTCCGACGCAAAATGTTATTGTCAATTGCGTTGACTTCTCTTGAATGTTCACGTTCAGTTCATCAATGCTATGGGGATTAGATGCATGATCTCTCTCCTTTACGTAGCCCCAAAGAAAAAATCGCAAGTACACAACTCTGGGAAACGTGGAAGTCATCGTCCCCTGCTGACAGCTCGTTCATTTATGAAAACTGCATGAACGCGATTCATGACGTGTTATCACACATCAAGAAAGAACAACGTATCCGTTGCTCCGTCTTGTTGGAAGAAGCTGTATTCTTTTTCATTATCAGTTAAATTTTGCATAGAATTCGAAAATCGTAAGGTAAACTTGTGCATTGACAGTCTGATCAAAAAAATATCGGTCCCACTATACGATTACCGGAAACGGCACACTAAACACTAATTTTCTCATCGTGAAGTGGACGTTCGAATATCTAGTGAGGATTTCTCACCATCCAATACTTGATATTCTGCGAATTAACATGGCCGGATAAATTAAACCATGCCTCGTTCTGACATGAAATACGACATCGGGTCTATCTCTCCACCAACATGTTTTCGAGAAGTTGCAATAATCAAGTCGTTTCGATTTTTCTTCTTCGGTTGTTGCACAGTTGTAACGCGGTACGGTTTCAATTTTAATTCATGAAGAATTTTACAAGATTTGTATTTAAAACCAGATTATTGGAATAACTTGCGTAGTAATTTTTTTGGACTGCCGGTAATTCTTTCAATATCGGCAGTGGCCTGTGGAGTCCTAACGGAAAGTTCCCTATTTGTTTTGTATTTGCAACCGAACCTGTTGTACACCATTTTTAACTAAATCGTCTATGCTACTCTTCGCTGGGATACAAGCATTTAGAAATTTTTCTACGAATAATCGACGTGATTCTTCAAACGATCTAGAACGAATATAAGCTTCAACTATAGTTATTCTCTCCTGGATTGAATAAGGCATTTTTCTCAAACACAACTACACAGCATAAAAACGTATACTTCACTAACACGTAATCATCTGACAAACGGCAGCAAAAATTAGTTGTAACATATACATTCACTAGTCGCGCTAGTTGTATGAGAGTCTTTCATAAATAGTGTTGGGTAGCGGTTTCATTATGGGTTCGGTTTTATATTGCTCAACCTGTAAATATATATAATGAAGTATTTGTGCCAAATTTCAATTTTTTTTCTCAACGAGTTTTCTAGATATATGGTTAAAACTGTTAAGAAGTAATGTTGAATATCCTTCCACCCATAATTTCGATTAACTTTAATCTTTGGAATTTTTAATAACTTAATAATCACTTTTATCGTAGCAAACCTGAATTTTCTACGAGTACTGTAAAGAAAGTAAAAATTTAAAATGTTGAAACTTAATTCTATCCTATTTTAATATTATGAAAAATTTAATACTCTCAACTCTGTACATATATATATATATATATATATATATATATATATATATTGTTAAGCCGTACAGCTAGTCCGCAGAGATATTTATCAAAATATAACCAACACATATTCGCACGTACATTTTATATATTCGCAAGATTTTAATTCATTTTATTACCTATTAATAGATAGCCTATTATTTGATTTCTCTTTTTGAAATTTTACTGTTATAAAAAAAATTGGTAAAAAATAAATAAAGTTGAAAGTTTTATTACATATTTGTAAAAAACACATTTTTTAAGTTTTCTTAATATGAAATAAAATTTTCTAAACGTTTTAGTACCGTATATATACGACTACATATATATTTATTTTAAAAGGAAAATAAATTTTCTTAATACGTAAACTAGATTTTAAGGGAAAAGTACAGATATCGATTCATATTATGCTCGTTCTAAAACCTACTCTTTAATTTGAAATGAACTTTACTTTTTAGTGTTCTACATAGCATCTATCAAACAGTCTTTATAGTGGTATACAGCATACAAATGAAAAAGTTAAATAAAATAAACATTCTCCAGGAATTACTATAAAAAATTGATGAAGTTAAAAACAGAATTTAGAATACATATTTATTCATTAATGTTAAAATATAAAAGAAAGTTTGAAATCTCAAATACTACTGACTATAAAAAACTTGATAAATAAATAATTACTTTAGTAAAATAATTTTTTGACGTGAAACTCCTTTAAAATCACTAGGGAAACATACGGGTACCAGAACAGAAATTTGTAGCGTAACTAAAAGGTCTATATCGGTCTGCCTTAATAACTCCCTAACTATTAGTCTCAGAGACGTAAATGCGGTGTTATTTTATAACTTACATGGTCAGCTTGCCCATACGACTTTGAGTTTGCGTGAATGGTAACTGGGTTGGCAAGGAGGGGGCACAGCGCAGATCGACCAAGACTGGCGTTCTCGCTCATTTCCATTTATTGTAGTTCACGATTTAGATGTAATTCATGTGTTTGTGCTTAGAGTTTGTCGAGATAGATCGATTTAAGTAATAATAAGTGTATTTTGAACAATATTTATGCGTAAAACCTTAAGTAAATATGTAAAAAAGTATAAAACTTAAATGGCAGCCTCAGTTCGCGCAAAAGCCAGCTGGAAATATAAATTACGCATATCGTTGGAAAAGGTAGGTTATGGGCCACGCACAGGTACCCCAATGTCCGTTGCCGAGCGAGCGGGACTGTTTCGGGAGCGCCGTAAACTGGTACGGCGCGCTCAGCGAACGACACCGTCGGAGCGAGCACCTCTACCGCTGCTTATTTCTCTTACATCTCATATCACAGACCAATGTTGAATAAAACTTTCATCGATTATTAGTCGATATAAATATCATGTACCATTTAATGTCTGCTTTATATTAAAATCAAATTTAGTACGCAGTTAATGTCTCGTTTTTATTTCAATCCGATACACTAAAAGTGACTCGGTGACATACAGACCGACCAATTTATCTGTAGAGTTGGCCAAATGAAGGAACTAAAGTTTTCCACTGGAGACTTTCAATTTTGTTCAAAAAAATATGATGGTGGCTCTCCCATTTAACTCTACAGATAAGTTGGTCGGTCTGTAGCTCGGAGGAACTTCATCCAAGGTCTGTAACGTTTCACGTTAAACCAACGGCCGTGCGCCCCGTCACAGCCCCACCCGATTTTTTTATCAGTCTTGTATATAAAGCCGAAATTTTGTTTGTTTGTCTGACTCTCTGTTTTTTGTCTGTGTGTTCTTGCGTCATGCGAGAACCAACCGACCGATTGTTTTCACATTTTATTCATATTATACCAGGGAAGGCCATAGACCCCTACCCCCAAAACTTCCGAATTCTGCCACAAAATGGTTTTCTACTTTTACAACAATCTGTAAGCTTCTCTTTTTTCTTTTTCTAACCTCTTATAAACGTTTCCGGAATATCTTGTTTACGACCAGATGAACGATTGCCGATTTCCTCAGATAAGCGAAGAACTTTTAATTTTTGGCAGACTGTAAACGAAAGCAAACGTTTTACAGAACTCATTTATACTAGCTTGCGTAAAGTACAGTCTGGAAAAGCTTAGTATAAGTATAAACTGAAGACACAAAGTACCTTCAGTCAACCAAAACAAAATTAATACTGTTATGTTTTTAGCTGAGATAATTTGTGTCCTATAGAAAAATACAAGATAATGAATAATAAGAAATGTTACATAACCAGAAAGGTAGAGATAAATAAAAATGCTTATGACAAAAGTCTCTATTTATAAACATAACGAGTGACTCAGCATTTATTTATCGACGTGAATTTAATAGTTTTAGAATCCAAGCTACGATTTGTTTACGTTACTATAGAGCATTAGTATATTATACCGCAATATGCAGTACTATGATAAATACAGATACATAATGGATTTTTCATTTGAAGACCCTACGTATCACGCGCACCTATAAATTTCATTTTTGTTTTTAAGAAAAAAAAAAGCTTGTCGTAAGCGAGAAAATATGGTATTTTGTGTGGTTACTCAAATCGAGGTTTGCTTTATGGTTTTCCTTAAGCCTTCCAAGAAAATTCTAAATCAGAATTTTATTAAAAGGGTTAAGGAATTTCATAATTCACAAAGAAGTTAAAAAAAAAAAATAAATAAATAAGAAAATAGTTTCGTCTTTTCTTTAACCTATTTTTTACACGACTGCGCAAAAAAGGAATGTGATGTATTTAGGGTGTACGTATGCATGTTCCGCCGTAGCAGTTCAACGGCTGAACTGATTTAGATGTATGACTCCGCATTGGAATCTTTATTATCGGGAGTGTCATAGGCTATATCTATATTTGTATGCAGATGATTCAAAAGGAAAGGGAGATAATCAGAAAACTGATTCTAGAGATTGAAATATGAAAAAAAGGTTCATACAAACATATGCTCGAAAACACTTTGTTATCGAGTTACTGCTAACAAAAACTTTCGCGAGGATTTCAGTACTCCCGGTGAAATTTCAGTATATTAGGTATAAACATGATGTTTATTATGTTTTTTGTACTAATAAATCTAATAAAACAGGTCCCGAGATATTTCCCGTAGTTTTCATGATATTCAACGTAAAACAGAAAAGTTTGGTGACGTAAAAAAGTACAATAACTTTGTTAAATTACTAATAAATGCGTAAATTTTATTATCAAAACATGTAGAAAATTTTATTCTGAGAGAATTAATTTAATAAATTCAATAAAAAAAACTTTTATTTATAACAAACATAAAAAAAACCTTGTAAATTTGTAAAAATTAAAACCAGAGTTTTTAGTACAATAAATTTATTTCTTTGAAAAATTAAAGTATTTTTAATTAACTTTAAAAAATACTCATTTTGGTTTATACTCTAATAATTTATTACAAGACTGCCCAAACAGGAGTAAAATGAATTTAAGGTGTATGTAATGTATGTTCCACCGCAACAGCTCAACAGCTGAACCTATTTAGATGTATGATCCCGTGTTGGAATTCATACGTCACCGGGAGTGTCATAGGCTCTCGCTCTCTCACTCCCTCTCTCTCTCTCTTTCTATATATATATATATGTTTAAATAAATTTAAAAAAATTGAAAACAAAATTATACAAAATACAAAATTGTCACCCGCACGCTCTTAAACTATCTTATATTAAAGAACGCTATTTTGTTTGATACTCGTGTTTGTTAATCTATATAATTAAAAATAAATGTTTGTTTGTTTGTCCCGTTTGCGTTCCTATATCATTCATCGGATTGCGATGAAACTTTAGCGAGTTGTTGTGCGCGCCCGCAAAGGTTTCTGAATTAGTTTAGACTCACTAGGTGGCGCAGGGGTCGAGATATTTCGAAAATTGTATTTATGGTCCGATTTGGTTCATATTCAAAATATGTGTTATTTACATAGAAAGAAATACCTCTGCAAAAGATGGACCCGCTAATTGGCGGTGTGGCCGAAATATTTCGAAAAATTGTATTTATGTACTGATTTGGTTCATATTCCGAATATATATTAGTTTCCTGAAAAAAAAATTTTTTGCAAAAACTTTACTCGCTAGGTGGCGTCGGAATCGAGAATTCACCAGATAAATAAATAGATATTCAAATAGACCTTCCTCTCTCTCTCTCTCTCTGTATATCTATCTATCTATCTATCTATATATATATATATATATATATATATATATATATATACATACACATAAAAGGCAAGTTCATATGTATGTCCTTTATAGATTAAAATAACTACTGAACTGATTTACGCACGGGTTTTTGTAAAATTGTCCGGAAAAGGTTTAAAACTATTGAAATCCTCGATCTGATCAGTAGAAAGAAAGTTAGAGGTAATTTGAACTTACTACTATGTTTAGAGAGTAGTTTGAATTAAATCCGACAGGTAGTGCTGTTATGACAATGGATTTATTTACATTCTGACTTGAAAGGTTAAATTTTGTGAAGTTTCATAATGTTGGATTTTTTAATGTTTTATCAAACTTGTGTTCATATAATCTCTCTCTCTCTCTCTCTCTCTCTCTCTCTCTCTATATATATATATATATATATATATATATATATAATTTGTGTTTTTGAAACGCAACTCATAAAATGTATCATTATTATAATTAAAATGAGATAAAAATTAATATATTGGGATATCTGATTACATGACTTAAGTTATATGAATGATTACATTAATAGTAATTCAGTTATGTACTCAGGCGTATCTAACCTGAATTAATTCTTATTATAAAAATAAATTAAAGTCAGCCATGATTACAATGATAAATTAAACTGAAATTTAATAGTTTGACGTAAAATGAATTATCAGGAAAAATAATTAGTAAAAACTTAAAATATCAATTTTTTAAGGAAATTAAATTGATATACCTTAAATAATTTATATCTCTTTATGTTATAAATACTCATGACCTTGCATATTAATAGTTTTTTATTTATAATAAAATTCTTCAGGTATAGCCTGTAGCTGTATTTTTAAAGAGATATGCTATTCTCAACGGCTAATTAGAGATTATTCTTTTTATTGTAAGCATACATTATTTTAAAGAGTAGTTGTATTTTTATTGCAATTATTTATGTATTGCTTTTTATATTTTTTATTTATCTTAATTAAAAATTTAATTGTCATTGTTACGAAATACAATGAGTAATCATAATTTCTTATATCAGGAATACATAAAAATAAAATTAAAACCTTGACGGAATCTGAAATTAAAAATCATCATATAATCGTTATTAAAAATCATCTTCGTGGTTTATTATACCATCAAGAAATCAGTTTGGTTACTAGTAAAACAATAGAAAAAAC
Organism: Lycorma delicatula; assembly: GCF_047948215.1. Taxonomy (NCBI): domain Eukaryota; kingdom Metazoa; phylum Arthropoda; class Insecta; order Hemiptera; family Fulgoridae; genus Lycorma; species Lycorma delicatula. The sequence continues at coordinate 18,618,569 of NC_134457.1, forward strand.
CCGTAAAGAATTGCAAATTTTCCAAAGGCTGTACCTTTCAATCAATAATATTTAAAAATGGAAACAAAACAATAAAATTATGTTGTTTAATACATTTAATTTTATTTTATATAAATAAAAGCTGACAACACAGTTGTAGGACTTTCACGCGAATTTAGTCGCGTTCCTACTTATCAATGATTATCAGTGACTTATTGGTACTTATAATTTTATATAAATGTAAATATTTTTTCGATTATTTAATTCAATGAGTCTAACTAAAGCGCGTGCGCATACCGTATTTAATTCGCGCGACGGTCGGCACTAAATAATGTAATTTCAAAACTTACATAGAACAAACATTCGCTTATATTGTCGGCAGACTGGTATAGCCGTGGTGCTTAACCCAGCAGGTACCGAGTCAACCGGGCGATCGAGTTCGACACCCAGGCAGACCGAATTTTTATTTTTATACTTCAAATATTATTAATTTATATAATTCTACCACTCACCTGTGACGTCACAACATTACAGTAGTTAGAACTTTTTTGGGAGGGTGTGCGATTTTACAAAAGTTTTTTTGCAAATATTGTTATTTTTTAATTGTTAACAAAAGTGCCTAAGAAAAATATGACCTTAATTAGGCGAAATCTCGAGATACTGAGGATGACCTTGCTCTGTAGCTTCATTCACCTGATCTTTCAAGATGAAAATTGAATAGCATCAATGCGCCATATGCAGAAGTAATTTGACTAAGTTAGATCAAAAAAGGTCCAGTAGTTCTGGAAAGATAAGATGATCTAGGGGCCAACACCGAAACACACACGTAGGAGGTGTGTGAGAAAAGTAATGAGACTGACTTTTTACTTACCAGTTTTTATTTTTTCAAATAACAATATTATCCCCTTCAAAGTAGTTCCCTTGGGTAGCTGTTCACCAGCGGAATCGTTGTTCCCACTTCTGGTAGCAGTACTGGAAGGCTTAAAAAAACTGGTCGGTCACAGTTTTTTGAATGTTCTCCAGAGTTCCAAAATGACATCCTTTTAAGACATATTTCAATTTCGGGAAAAGGAAAGAGTCACAAGGACTCAAATCAGGTGAGTAGATGAGGGTTCAGGAACCGTAGGAATGCGTTTGAGGTAAAAAATTCCGTGATGGAAATGGCCGTGTGAACCGGGGCATTTTCATGATGAAGCATCCACTTGCCTGCAATGTCTGGTCTCACGCGAATCACTCTTTTCCTGAGCATTTCAAGGACACCTTTTTAAAACACTTGGTTGACAGTTTGTCCTGGAGGAACAAATTTTTTATGCACGTTATCGCTTCTGTCAAAAAAGCAATTCGGCATGGTTTTGATCTTCGATTTGCTAATTCGACATTTTTTCGGTCGAGGAGATGACGGAGTGTGACACTCTTCTCTTTGCCGCGTTGTTTCAGGATCGTACTCAAATATCCAGGATTAATCAATCACCTATGATCACACGATTGAAGAATTCTTGGTCATTGTCAATCCTCTCAAGAAGATCAACGCAAGCATCTCTTCGATTGTCCTTTTGTTCCGTTGTGAGGTTTTTCGGCACCAATTTCGCACAAACGTTCGGCATGTCCAAATCGTCTGTCAACATTTGATGTACGGTGAAAGCGTTTAAATTTAACTATTCACTCATCATCCTTATTGTTAAACGACAGTCTGATCTCACAAGAACCCTCACACGGTCAACGTTTTCGTCAGATTTTGAAGTTGAAGGTCTCCCTGAGCGAGGTAGATCTTCAACGTGTTCTCGGCCTTCCAAAAATGATTTGTACCAGCGGAAAACTTGTGCTCTCGATAAGAAATGTTCCCCATAGACCTGTTTCAACTTTTCAAAGATCATACTAGCGGATTCTCCAAGTTTAACAGAAAACTTGATTGCACAACTTTGCTCTAAATTCCGATGCTTCAATTTCATAATACACAACTTCACTGATGGCGCAGTTAAAAATAATGAGTTGGCTGAACGGAGTTGAAACTCGTACTGAGCATGTGGAAGGGATGAACAAACCGGTCTAGCACAGACCGGTAGACACAGCGTTGCCAGATCGCTTGCAGTGTTACCACTCTCATTACTTTTCTCACATACTTCATACATACGAACATTAATATCCGGAAAATTTTGATCCGTTTTTTTGGTTCCGTCGAGGCCAAACGTAAAGATCCGGTGAAAGCCGCATATGCGCAAATTAAACCGATTACAATAGTTTCCCTTCTAAAGCTATAACTCTGCTACCGCGCTATGTAGACGGAAAAGAAATCGTATTATTTTGTTCGGTTTTTAGAAACAAAAAATCAATGTAGTATTTAGTGCAGTTAATAAATTTATTAAATAAAATAAAAGTTACGATTATTTAACTCTAAATATGTTATTAATTATTACTATCATTAATATTTTTACTAATAATAATGCAAATTATTTTTATAGGTTTCGTTTACAGCGTTTTTTTTATTTGTGACCGGGTATTGAAAGCATATCTGACCCATAGTTAGGAAGAAGTAAAATGAAAGTAATAATTTAAAATTAATTTAATAAAAGTAAAATTAAGTGTTCGATTTATTCCACTTTTTTTCATCAGCGAAGGGGAAAGCTCTCCCAGCCAAGTGTCGGGTTCTCGCCGACTAAAACCCCTCCCCCTTACACAGAATGCCCTGATTCCCGCCTTTTGACATTACTCAGAGCATGCTTGACACTTGCGGGACTTCTTGTGCGGGTCGAAGAATCCTGGACACATCAGCGGCAGTGATGACCCTTAAGGGCCCCCAATTGCCTCTTTGTCCTGGCTGTCCTTTCCTCATCCAGCCCGGTAACAATCAAAGCTGCAAGGCATTTCTGTTTTTTTTTTTTTTTATACTTCTCATTTATCTTCTTAGTCTCACGTAATCAGGTAACGTTTTTACCTTAAAAGTAATTCATTCATAAAATTATAATTGAGAAACGTTCAATAATTTTTTAGTAAAAACGTTTTGGACCCAATTTACTCCCTTGCACGAAAAAATCTTATACATTATTGTTAATAACAGCTAAAACTTGAAGTATTAGAAATTATGAAAAATATGATGTGGATATCACATGACTTCCTTGCACGCATATTAAATTACACAACACATTTTTTGCTGCACTTCATTTAAACTTATTTCATTTAAAAATGATATTCCAATTCTCTAATAAAGTGGACAGTTACACAAATGTATTGTGGTGGACACCACATTTTTTTGTAGTGTCCATATTAAGCATTTTATATTAGTTTATGAATTAATTTTGTTTCACGTCGCTGAAGTAGTTATGTGGTGTAAGTGAGAACGTATCGGATCAGTAACCATGCACACACATTGGATTGAATACAACTTCATACACATATATATATCTTTAAATTTTTTTAAAATTAAAATATATAAATTTATTAATAATTATTAACCTCTGATTGTAAAATGTATGAATTTAAATTAAATGTACATAAAATTTTATTTCACTAATAACTTCTTTTTTTTAAATATTTTTCCTTCCTTGTACGAAATAAAGAAGTATTGTGATCGCGAAAAAATTCGGTTTCCAGATTTCAACTAAATATCCATTTTGACCCTCTCTGAATCAATTTTGGCTAGTTTCAGCGTGATATATGTCCGTATGTATGTATGCATAACTCAAAAACGATTTGTCGTAGGATGTTAAAATTTTGGATTTAGAACTGTTGTAACATTTAGTTGAGTACCTGCCTTTTTGAATGCAATCGACTGGACCAAATGTATCCAAAAAAAGCCCAAAAACAAATATATTCGGAATTTGGACTTTTTTTTATCTGCTTATAAGGTCTCATTGAGAACTTTTCAACGGCATATTATAAGAGGTACTTATTTTCATTGGTTCCAGAGTTATAGCTAAATAAAATTTTAATTAATGAAGTACTTGCATCTCAGGGAAAGGCATATCGGTTCGAATCAGACTTCATTCATCTCCTTTTTTTTTAATTTAATAATATTTATTTATTAATAATTATTAACCTCTCATTGTAAAAAATGTGTTTACGATAAATAAAAAATTCAATAACAACAAAAAAAAAATGTAAGAATATATCAGAAGTTTTTTATCTTATAAATATTTATGAACTTTTCATTTAAAAAAGAATTGTTTAAATGTAATTTAATAGGCGTACAAGGAAGTCATGTGTTGTCCACATCAGATTTTTCTTTGCACTGTTATTATTGAATTATTTATTATTAATTTTTTTTTATAATCAGAGGTTAATAATTATTAATAAATCAATATATTTATATTAAAAAAAAAATTAAAAAAAGAGATTAAGTTTAATTCGAATCGATGTGCCTTCCACTTCTAAGATCCAAATATTTCATTAATTAAAATTTTATTTGACTATAACACTGGACCCAATGAAAATAAATACCACGTATGATGTATCGTTGAAAAGCTCTCAATGAGGGCTTATTACTGCAATTAAGAAAAAGTTCAAAATCAAATTTCTTGATTTTGGGTTTTTTTTTGACACTTTTTGTTCAGCCGATTGCAGTTAAAAGGAGGTGCACAGCTAGATGTTACAACAGTGCTAAATCCCAAATTTCAACATCCTACGGCTAATCGTTTTTGAGTTATGCGAGATACATACGTACGTACAGACGTCATGCCGAAACTAGTCAAAATGGATATTTCTGTTGAAATCTGTAAACGGAAATTTGTCACTATTACAATACTTCCTTTACTTCATACAATGAAATAAAAATGAAAAAAAAATTGAACTCCTCTTTTTTTTTAAAAAAAAAAAGTTGTCATTTCGACTGCATTAATCTACTTCTGTCGGATTTTCGATCTTGAAGATTATTGTTTAAAATATTTATAGTTTTAAGTATAGTCTCATTCAGTCTCTTATTTTTTTGGAACTTAAAAGTTAATATATTGAAACTATTATTTACTTCAAAAGTCGGCCCGATTTGATACATTCCTTTCCAAGAAGGCGGAAAAAATTGTAATTTACTATAAAAAAAAAGATGTTGGTTAATGATGTCTCTTTGTCCCATGAGGTCAAAATCAGACCAAAGCCGGTTTGTTTATAAATATATATATATATATATAGCAAAATAATTTTCCTGAATTTCAAGTTTTTTGTCAATAAGTGTTAAGAGATATGAAGAAACCATTTTATAAATAAATTTTGAATACCTGTCCAAGTAATAATTCCCATTAACTTAAAAATTTGGAATTTTTTTAAATAACTTTATAAGCACATTCATTATACTAAAGCTCAATTTTCTACGATCACAATAAAAAAAAAATAGATAAAAAGTTTTGTTTTATTTTCCTTACGTGTACATTGCAATCTGTTCAGTTATTGAACAGATAAACCAACCTCCATCACGGTCCAATGAGATGAGGATGATATATGACATGTAAATGAGATGTAATCATGCACAAACACAGGCCGACCATTTCTAAGACCAATTAATTGAACCCCAACCACCGAAGGGAACTATCACTCTCTAGAATTCAAATCTGCATAAAAGCAAGTAACTTTTACTAGGATTTGAATTTCAGAACCTTGGACTTCGAAAATCAGTTGTTAATAACTGACTTCCGACGGCGAGTTTAACCATTAGACCGTTTCGACTGCCCAAAAAGGAGTGTAATGGTTTTAGGTTGTATTTATGTATGTATGTTTGTTTGTTTGTTCCACCGTAGCAGATTTACAGTTAAACCGAGTTAGATTATGACCCCGCGTTGGAATACTTACGTTACGGGGAGTGACATAGACTGTATAAATATGTATGTTTAATTGTAACACTAAAAAAGGCTTGAAAAAATCATATATACGATTCTAAATGGATAATCGATTGTATTTTCAGTATCGATTTATTTGGCTCGAAAATCACTAGTTGTCTTTTACGATCTTCTACGATATTGAATAAATGATTTACGGTAGTAAAATTTATTTGTTTTATAATTATTATGTTTTATAACATTTAAAAAAATAAAATAAAATAATTTTTTGACGGGCAGTATTTCATCGTAAGTGTGTCTTATGATCTTTCTCTTATTCATTGGTGTTGCTTCATCTTATTATTCTCTCTTTTTATGTTTAGCCTACGGAACCACCGTAAGGTATTACTTCAGAGAGTGAATGAGGATGATATGTATGAATTCAAATGAAGTGTAGTTTTGTACAGTTAAGTCTCAGGTCGACCATTCCTGAGATGTGTGGTTAATTGAAATCCAACCACCAAAGAACACCGGTATCCACGATCTAGTATTCAAAATCGGCCCGAACCTGGATGTGGAGGTCCTCACCCTGACCTTTATTAAGACCCCGACTTCACCTGGCGACACAACCCCTCACTGAGCGGAGGAGTTCAGCGTAAATTTTACCTTCCGCTTTGACTATCATGTGGTCGTCGGCGGGCCGTTACCTGCCGATATCCTTCTGCATCAACACTAACAGTTGCACTAATTATTTCTTCCCGACCCGTCTACTGAAATATTCAACTGTGCGGCACAATTGTTGCCCCGCTGGTCCTGAAAAACACACCGCACGACTGTGTCCATCCTTCATCACCTGAGGAACCGACCGGCAGTCGATGAAAGCCACCTCACTGTCCCCAGCCGTCGAGTTATTATTAGGACGTAATCAGTACGGCCAAGGTAAATTTATCCAGATCCGTATAAAAGTGCCTTTACTAGGATTTGAACCTTAGAACTCATCTTATTAGTTAAATATTAATTAATAATCCCTTTCATTTATTAATAAAACTAATAAATAATAATAAATAAATAAAAATGCAAATGTTAATAAAAATAATCTACGCTTAGGAATTAAATAATAATAATTTGTAAGTTAATTGATAACGGACTGCTTCTAGCGGGAGAGAGTCGTGTAAGAAGCCGTGTGCAGCCGTCCGGCGTACCATCATTGGTCCACTCTGTGCCACATTTTATTGTTAAATATTAAACAATAATCCCTTTCTTTTATTTAATTTTTATAATTGTTATTTTCATGACTGCCCAAAAAGGAGTTCAATGGTTTTAGGGCGTATGTTTGTATATTTGTTCCACTATAGCAGCGCAACGTCCGAACCGATTTAGATCAATGACCCCGCGTTGGAAGCCTTACGTTTCCGGGAGTGTCATAGACACTTCCGAAAACGTACATATTTTTTTTGTAATTATATATGTATTTTATATATATTTATGTATATTTATAAAAATATATGTAGCAGTGGAGATTTACCTACTGTGTGAGCTGGGTTTGAACTGAATGATTCGAATCAATCGAATGAATAATATAACAAAAATAATAGAATTAAATTTACCTTAAATAAAATAAAATAAATTTAAATAATTTCTATTTAATAATATTTGGCTTCCCGTGGGGACTGCGTGTTGTAGCCAGAGTGTAGTGGTGATGCGAGCACCTCGTGCGAGGCTAAACCAATCATCACCATCAATTGGTAACAAACAGGATGTCTCTGGGAAGATATTTTGGAAGGAGCAATGCGGTGGTGTTATAATTAATACCTCTACAAACAATCTTCCAGTTTTCAAAATTTAGGGGTATTTGTTAACCCACGTGGTTGGTCTAGTGGTGAACGCGTCTTCCCAAATCAGCTGATTTGGAAGTCGAGAGTTCCAGCGTTCAAGTCCTAGTTAAGTCAGCTATTTTAACACGGATTTGAATACTAGATCGTGGATACCGGTGTTCTTTGGTGGTTGGGTTTCAATTAGCCACACATCTTAGGAATGGTCGAACTGAGTCTGTACAAGACTTACACTTCATTTACACTCATACATATCATCCTCATTCATCTTCTGAAGATTATCTGAAAGGTAATTACCGGAGGCTAAACAGGAAAAAGAAAAAAAGGGGTATTTGTTAGTAGATTGAAGGTTAACTTTTTCATGCATCAGGTACACTATCTTGGCAACCAATCTTCCGATTGTATAATTGAAACGGGGTATTTGCTAGTATAATACAAAATCTCGATGGAACCTAACCATTGAAAAATGTTTGTCAGCAATATTTTATCGCCAGTCGTGTTCTTTATTTTTAATTATCTCTTGTATCCCAATGTATCTTGTTGTTTTATCTCAAGATTATATACATTGAATTGTTATTATTATCCTAAGCTTTTATATTGTTTGGAGTTTCGCTTCATTAAATTGGGAACATCCATTGGAAACATTATGTTAAAAGTTTTCGCGTGATCATTAATTTTCCTTTATTTTTGTATAAAATGTAGATGTCATTTTTTCCTTTATTAGAATTAATAAAAGGTATTATTTTAAATTTATGACATTAAAGAAAAACAATAATTCTCTTCGTTAAAATAAAAAGTACAATATATTTTTTAAAAAAAGAAGTAAATTTGTTTTTTTATAATTTTAAACTATATTAATGATAAAATCATGTATAATGATGATAAATTGTTGGACTTTTTTAACTGTTTCCTAATGAATTTTTAATTTATATTCATTTATGAGACCTATTGCGACACGTAACATTTATAATTAATATTTTACATAAACTCATTCCTTGAAATAATTTTTATTTGTTAATGGAAAAGTATTATATTTAATTGATATAAATTTATTACAATTTGCTGACGTAAAAGTATGATGAAGATTTAGAAAACTGAAATATTAAATATTTGTGTAGGGAACAAAAAAGTTGTTATATTACAGAAATTCACGGTGTGATTTATTATAGGCTTACGCAAGTGTTAAAAAAAGGAAAATAAATATTGTTTTCTTTATCTGAACATCGCACCTCATAAATTATCTTTTTTAATAATACTATGAAGGGTAGTATTGTTGTTTTTTAAAATTGCAAGAACTACGTTTTAATTTAAGATGATTGAAATGATGATAAAAAATTGGAAATTCATATTTTGATCGTAGCATCTTGGAGTAAATTAAACGTTTTTAAATTTAATTATCGGCATTTCATTGAAATTATCTAGTGAATATAGTTATTTATACAGATTTCATCAATAGAGATGATCAGTTAATATTATTTACTTTTTGAATTCCCTTCTAGTAAATAAAAATGAGTGGCAATACTAAGTTGTACGAATAATCAGGGGTGTCGAATATTATGCCGTCTTGGTTCAATACCTCGGTTAGGTTTAATTATTCGGTACTTACGTATTAACGCCACCGCAGCTACAGCTTTATTTAAAAAACAAAGTAGTCAATCGGATATCGGAAAATGAACAGTCTCTTTATTAATTTTAATAAATGGGTTATTTATATTTATTTATTTTATAAATATAATTTAACCAAACTTAAACCTACGCTCGCTAACCTTGACTAATTAACACCGTAATTTTTTGAGTATTTATTTAATAAATTCAGTAATTATTGCAATTATTTATTATTTAAATAATCAAAACACTCCTGTTAATTAATCAAGGTTAGCGAGTGAATCGAGGTTACGTTTGGTTATATATTTATAAAATAAATAAATATAAATAATCATTTATTAAAATTAATAAAGAGACTGTTTTGAATCTATGTTAAACTCTATATCGGCCCATTTTCCACCGAAATCCGATTGACTACTTTGTTTTTAAATAAAGCTGTAGCTGCGGTGGCGTTAATACGTAAGTACCAATTATTCTAAATACTGATTATTCAGCCGGCCTCCGTGACGCGAGTAGTAGCGTCTCGGCCTTTTATCCGGAAGTCCCGGATTCGAATCCCGGTCAGGCGTTCATCTAAAAAGATTCATCTAAAAAGGAATAACAAAAAAGTTAAAATTAAAAAAACAGTAAGAAAAAAAGGTGTGAGAAACTTTCATTTAAAAATTAAATAATTCAATTAAATAACCCTGAGTCTTAACAAGGGGAAAAGGTCAAATTCTCTAGTAAGAAAGGATTATGTTGAGATATACCGATGACGATTAGTGGTCAAACTCGTCAATTAGCCAAGTAAAATACAATAGATTATAAAGTTGAAAAAAAGAAGGCTATTACAGATTTAATTTTTTAATTTAAGTTTTCGTTATTATGATTATTCAGTGGATTTTCCTAGATTTTTTTTCTTAACATAGAATAAGTCTTAAGGTAGAAATTACTACAAAAATGTTTTACATTTTTTCTTTTCTTTAAATAGTTCCACTCGTAACCGCCTATCCTTTGCTATGTTAATTTTACTGAACACCCATTATCTCAGTAACTATTAATGCTACAGGCTTCAAATTTTCTTTGGGTACTTTGCATTCCAAGTTGATTAGAGAGACTATATGTATTAGATTAGATTAGACTATAATAGATTAAATTTAACTGTATTTGACTGTGATTAGATTTGATTTGACTGTATTAAATTAGATTTAATTATATATGTAGTAGATTAGACTAAAATTATAACTATAAACCACTTCCCTAATCTTATATATGTTTGTTCCATATGCGTTCCTTTATCATTCATCCGATTGCTATGAAACTTTGGTGAGTTGTTGTGCGCACTCCCCGAAAGTTTTTGAATTAGTTTGAACCCGCTAGGTGGCGCTGGGGTAGAGATATTTCGAAAAATTGTATTTATGAACCGATTTGATTCATATTCAGAATATATATTAAATACATGAAAAGAAACATTTTTGCAAAAACTATACCCACTAGATATCGCTGGTGTCGAGATATCTACGAAACAAACAAACAAATATGCAAACAAAGTTTCTTTTTCTATATATGTAAAAGGCAAAATGTTCGTATGTGTGTCCGCTATAGACTAAGAAACTACTGGATCGAATGACTACGGGAAAAAAGGGAAAAATAAAAAGGGAAATAGTGAAAACTGGAAAAAATAAAAAGTAAAATAGGAAAAGGGAGAACGGTAATAGGGAAAAGGGGAAATGGTGATAAAGCGAAGGGGGAAATATGAAAATGATAAAAGCTGGAAATGGGAAGAGGGTTAAATGGGATAAAGTGAAAGGTTAAGTTTTGTGAAGTTCCGAAATGCTCATTTTTTTAATGTCTTATCAAACTTTCATTTGAGTTCATTTAATCTACATATATATTTAAATCTATCAATTGCCGGGTCAGCTAGTGGAATATAAATTAATAATAATAATAAAAATTAATTTTTTAGGAATTATTTTTTTTTTAACAGATAATTGTTCACATATCTTCGTAAGTCTAGATGTATTGAAAGATATATACATATAGATTAATGGAAAATAAATTCAAATTGTTATCTTGAGTGGTGCCTAAGATAATAGGTCATAAATATACAAAAAAATATTTTTGGATAACAGGATGTAAAAATTACATTAACAAGTATTTTTTTTAAGTTACCCGTTTTAAAACTGTCTGACTTTATAATCTGGGACACCACTGTTAGCTTCCTGATCTAGCTTTAGCTTTTTATTTCTTCTTATCTGTCTTGCTTTTTACTGCTCTTTTTGAACTATTTTTTTTTCTCCTCGGTTACCCGTTCCTCGTCAATCTTTTTTAACATTTTTACGGTATTAAGTAAGACCCGGATCGATTCCAAGATGCTGAAGAACTTCACATTTGCTAATGTGTTAAATGTTGAACATTGCATCATATAATTTAAACTCAAGTATTTCCTTTCCCACAAAATTATTTTTTAGCAACCTGTTCTAAATTATGTGGTCGAGAGACTCGTTGGAGTTCTGCGTCTGTCCATAGAGACATTTTTCCAAAAAAATCTTCATCAGATAAACTTTGAAATATTCACTTTACAACTTGAAGAACTGACAGACATTCTGGGTGGAGTTTTGTATAAGAACATTTACTGGTAAATTAGCCAATTTTATTGGAAAATTTGAGTGTCATTCTTTGCAAAACAACCAAGTCTCTGAAACCTACATCATTCCTGGAGTAATACACTTGTTTAAAATGTTTCGCCCTGTTTGTCTTACTAATTTTACTAGTTAAATTTGCTAATAAACCATAGGGTTTATTAACAAATAATTAATGACTTAATTACACAATTTAAAAAAAAAAATAATTTGCAATAAAAAAAAGAATATCTTTAGTAAAAAATTTGGGTCTAATTTGATCCATTCGATCAAACATGCTTTTGCTTTACAACTAATACAATATGAAACGTATACGAGCTAATTGAGAAAAAAAATCAAAATTCTTTGTAAAGAATGTTGATCCGAGTGAATTCCTTAACCGAATGATGTTTTAATCTTCAAAACATTACTGAATTTAAATTATAATTGCTAAAAAACAATTTTGGTCCTACTTGGCCACTTTTTTTTTTTTTTTTTTTTCTCCCTACTCTCCCCGACCGGATATCCATTTAAGTATACTCAGTCGGGGAGAGTGTCCTTCTACTCAAAGGGGGCGTCCCCCACCCACCGGCTTTACATCCGGCACGGCAGGTTGGCCCCCCCGGTCTTGGATCTTTTGTTTTATTTTTTGCCTGCCTCTAATTCCACGCGTTAGGGCCAAGGTCCGGCGATGCCGTCCCCCAGCCCCTCCGCAGGGAACCGGGTCTCGGTCTTTACGCCTATGCCTCTAACCGCCGGTACCCGCCCCACAAAGCGCCTAAACGTCCGCAGGGAGACACACCGCCGGCCGGGACTCGGTCTTTTCTTTTATTCCCATCTCCCCTGGAGTTCTCCCCCTTCGCAGGAACCCGCATACCAGGGCATACGGGCCCTCCACGGAGAGACTGTCCACCCTTCCCTACTTAACTTAATCACAGTCTACCGCCCTCTTCTTCCTTAGTTCTCAGGATCTCTCCAGCAAACCTTCTGAACCAGTCCCAGTTCTCTTGATTTTGTACCATCCAATTAATTAGATTATCCGGTGTTAATCGATTTGTTATAATTACCCTCCTGTTTTCAGCCCATCTAGGACATACAAATATAGTGTGCTCCGCATTATCTGTTTCCTCACAATAAACACATTGTGGTGTGTCCCTTTTTCCAATTCCGGCTAGGTACTGCCCGAAAGATCCATGCCCCGATAATAACTGTGTCATATAGAAGTCAACGTTTCCGCGTCTACTTCCATACCACCTAACTATATCAGGGATTAGTCTTCTAGTCCAATCCCCGACTCTTGAGCGTGACCATTCCAACTGCCATTCTTGCTCCAATTGAGCCGCTATCTCGTCTTGTGGTAGTCCCTCATATCTAAGCATCCTGCTTTTAATCTGCAGGTCTATTGGTAGAACCTCTGTTATTACGCAAAGCGCGTCATAGGACACCGTTCTGTAACTAGCGGCCACCCTCAACAGTGCAAGTCTATGCGCGCTTCTCAATTTTCCTTTATTCCGTTTAATACTAATTGTGTGTCCCCAAACCGGTGCCGCGTATAATATCATTGATGTTGTTGCAGCAGTTATTAATTTCCTAGTTTCTATTTTTGGTGTTCCATGGTTCTGGAAGAGAACCATGCGGTCAGAGCTTTGACCATTGGAGTGACCCTACTACATATCATATCGATGTGTCTGCTAAATCTCAAATTTTTATCGAGTATGACTCCCAGATATTTTGCCTCATTGACTTGCAGAGGAGAGCCAATTATCTCCTCTGATATTCAAATTTATACCTCTAATAGGTCTTCTGCCGGAAAGGACAATACAACTGGACTTCCCTGGGGCTATCTGTAGTTGGCTTCTTTGTAACCATTCATCTATAATTCCTAATGCCAGATTGGCTTTGCGTTCTAAGTTATCTACATCCCTATCCTCAACGAGGATTGCTATGTCATCAGCATAGCCAATTGCAGTAACTCCTTCAGGATAATTCAGTCTGAAGACTGCGTCATAAAAAATGTTCCACAAGGTTTGGCCCAGCACAGAACCTTGAGGAACGCCACCAAACATCTGGAAAACTGCCTTACCTTCCAAAGTTTTGATCTCAAGAAACCTTTGATGTAGATAGTGATTAACTTGATTTATTAGATATTCGCTTATTCGCATCTCATGCAATGCATCAATTATAGATGACCAGGGGACTGATCCGAACGCGTTCCTAATGTCCAGCATTATCACTAGGGGGATTTTCCTGGTCCTCCAGGTACCGCTCCTGCTATTTAAAGCCCAATTTTTAACTTTCTCTAAGGCATTTATGGTAGATCGGCCTTTTCTAAATCCATATTGTTGTGGATGTAGACAGCCCTTTTCCTCAAGCTCTGCCCTAAGCCTGCCTTCTATCAGCCTCTCAACCACCTTTCCCATATTATTAATAAGAGTAATCGGCCTATATCCATTATTTACCCCCGCCTTGGGTATAAAAACCGTCCTGGCTGCTTTCCAGCAGCCAGGAAAATTACAGTTTTGTAGACCATAACTAGCCAGATCCACAATTTCCCAGGGTATTATTCCTGCTTTAGTCTTGATGATGGCAGCAAGTATGCCATCCCGCCCTGGACTTTTCCGGTTTTTCAACTTTTTAATGGCCTCAATTACTTCTTGTTCTGTGAATCTGCCACCTTCACAAACAATTGTTTCCCTATTCAGATTTTCAGGTCTAGGGAAAAGAATCCTAACTTGTCGTTCCGCTTCCTCCTTACTCAACGTTGGCACCTGTCTACCTAGCCTTTTGGTAATTATCTTAAAAGCTTTCCCCCAAGGGTCAGTGTCAAGTTCGTTATAGAGCTCTTGCCATTTATTCCTCTTAGATTGCTTTATGAGAAAGTTAAGCTTTTTCCTGGCCTGTCTATAGTCTTGGGCAGCACGTCGACTTTCTTCATCGTTACTATTCCTTGCTCGCGACCTCTGAGCAGTTCTTTTGTGACGCTGCATGATTTTCCTTTGGTCTTCGATTTCTGTGGTCCACCAGTACACCAGATGATATCTATACCGGACTGCGGTATGTTAGCAATTTCCTCTTTGATTATTTCTTGAAATTTCTCCGGTTCTATGTTTTCACAGTTCCTAATCCTATTTGCCGCATTATTTGACACCCGGTGTATCTGGAAATCCGTTAATCTAGAGATAATATTATCCTGCCTTACCCGCCTTGGACAATCTCTGATGTTAACCAATACGGCCTTGTGATCACTAGCAGTTTCTTCGGTAAGGACAGCAAACTCGACGGTATCTGCTCTAAACCTACTATCCACAATTACCATGTCTATTGTTGATTGGTGACCTCTTGCGCTGTATGTAGGAGCCCCATCATTTATACAGCAAGCACCCGTAACCTCCAACAAGTCCTTGAGAATTCTACCTCTAGCATTTGTAGAATTGGCACCCCCTACAGTAGTTTTACAATTAAAATCTCCAAGCACTACCACTCTTTTCCTCGATCTGGTCATGATCTGCTGTAGGTTAAATATCTGGTTTTGATAAAACTCTATAGTGCAATTGGGGCTGATGTATGTACCCACAATAATCGTGTCACTTAATTCAATAGCTATTATTCCGTCTTCTCTGCTGTACAAGTTATAATCTACTCTATCGTGTATTCTTCTGATGGCCACAGCCCCATTCCTGTTGGGTATCCATTGACCTCTGGCAGCCGAATACACATTAGGCTCCGTAGACACCAGAAAGTCGACATTGTATCTTGTGGCTATTTCCAGCGTCAGGTCTCCTGATAGTAGGCTTCTATTATTATTACTTAATAATATTTTAATCATTATGTTTATTGCAGCTCGCACTCCCGGTTCTGTGTTCTGTACTTCTGCAATCGAGACACTTCATTGCTTGCCTACAGTCTTTGATGAAATGCCACGTATTACCACAGTTGAAACATAAGTTGGTGCGGTCAGGGCCCCTGCATTCTCTTCTACCGTGCCCTATGCTCCAGCACCGGTAACATTTTTCGTTTTCGATGTGGATATATGCCCTACAGCAAACCCAGCCTAAGCTCAGTCTTGCTGTTATTAACTTTGTTGCGCTGCGTTGAGTAGTAATTACTGTAGCATTTTTGGTACTACCGTATGCGTCTCTCATAGATGTTATTTGAAATCTCTCACCCGTTCCTAGGACCTTCTCAATTGCCTCTTTTAGCTCACCTTCCGTAGTATCTCCAAGCATGTCCTTAGTGTGTACAACTGTTCTACGGTCTCCCTTGTTATGTATATCGACCTGAAGATCCCCTGCTCTATCCTTCAGCATTGCAGAAAACTCCCCTGCCTTCTGTACTACACTTACCCTAACTTCTAGCTGTTCATCTCTACCCTTTCTTATAGAAAGAATTTCTCCAGCCTCCTCTACTTTAACTTTCTCTTTCATAGTTTTTAATAGATCAGCGTATGTTTTCCCTCGTCCTTGTACAACAATGGTTTTACTCTCGGCGACTGGTGGGGTTCCTCGCCTTACAGACGCCGATCTGGATCTTGGTCTCGCATTGTCACTTGGATTAGGGAGGACCATCCTTGGTAAGGTCTTCCCCTTCCTTAAAATATATATTACTATTTTCCTAATTAAAATGCCTGGAGGGCCATTTGGTATCACGAAAACTGAAGACTCAGAGTTACCCACTACTCTTCTTAGTGCCTTAAGTACGTGTGACGCCATTTCCTTATCCCCGCAACTGGAGTCATAGATGACTGTGTATCTTGTACCATTAGTTGTGACCTTACTGTCTTCGAGTATCGTTGATTCCTGAAGAAACATTGCACCAGGCGTTGCTCCTGCATATATGCTGTTTGGTCTTATGCCATTCAAGTCTACAAAGTGACAACTACCCTCTCCAGGTTTTGCTGCGTTAACCTGAGTGATCCTGTTCATCACCCACCTTGATCATCTGGAGGGCAGTCTCTCTATCAATTGCTCGTCTGATAGATCAACATCCAAAATATCTGACATCTCGCTGTTATAATGACCTTCAGTCTGAGTGGTCTGATTACTTGTCTCCGCTTTCTCTTCACACAGTCTTTGTAAGTCTTCATATATTTCTTTAAGTTCCCTTTCATGGGCTTTGATTGCAGTTTGACTCCCCTTGCCAGTCATGTGCCTCAGTTGTGTGATTGCATTACCTAATTTGTAGGTAATTTCCTCAAGAGTAGGAGGGGTTTCTTCCTCCTCCGAAGAACCCGCTCTAGGTCTTTTGGCTACTCTGCCCTCGGTTTCCCTCCATTTATACTTTTCCTGGGTGCTCACCGTAGTATCCATACCTTCAGTGTCCACTGTGCCACTCTCTCTCCTTCCAGTTGCTCCCTTCGAGGGTCCAGCCCCTTGTGACGCTGTATCCTCAGATGGGAGGGAGCTACGACGTCGCATGTCCCGAAATTGTACTTAGGGGCAATTCCGCATTCGTTGATACTCAAAGAAAAAAAAAAAAAAAAAAAAATATATATATATATAAATGATAGCTTGGTAAACTAAGCTACAGCAGTCTATATCTTATCAAGAGATAACAACAACCGAAATTAATTAAATTAATTCCAATATCAAAAGTTTATCACTTGAATAATAATAAACAATATTATCAGTCGATGCCAGTTACTATTGTCTATGCCATCCACTACAGATAAGCTACACCCGAATTGAAAACAACTCAAGGTACACCACTACTAACACACTAATCACTGCGACCAGCAGTCAACTATGAACCTTATTGCCAATAGCAATAAGGCTACTCAGATTAAAAAAAAAAAATTCAATAAAAAGGTCAGTCCGAAACCAAAAATCACCAAATTATATTAAAACACTTCCGAAAATTTTCCACCGTCGATTCCCAATTCCAAAAATCAGATATAAAACCGTTAATCCGAAAAAAAAACAGTATAAGACAGAGCGCACAACAATACGTCCGACCGCAACACAAGCTTCCACTCGACTCTACTTGGCCACCTTGGTTGTCAGCTACCTCACATATCCTTTTTTTTATAACATAAAAACTTGAAAAAAGATAAAGTAAAAAAATTAAAAAATTTCGAAATTTGTTTTAATTCTTAAGTCGGATTCCATGAGATCTTAATTTTAAAAACGTTCGCGTATCGTCTACATTAGTAGCAAATACAATTGGATTTTCAATCTTAAAAATCTCATTTTATAAACGCAATATAATTGCGTTTAGTATTTCCTAAATAAAGGTTTTCATGGAAAGCGATAAAATAACATTTTGTTACAATGTTACAAGTATGTTTAAGCATCCTTAATGGGAATAAGAATTTCTGTTTTGTCGTATTTATAAGTACATATATCACACTTAAAACTCTATTTATTATATAAAGTATTTCTCCCACCTTTTGCAAACTAATTTTTTGTGTATAAATAAAATAATTAATCGTAGGAGATAAAAAAGAAGTACATATTAATGAAGATTTGTACCCTATAATAATTCCCATTTAATCTTTTTAAACGTTCATAAAATAACAGTCGGAACATGCATAATAAATTGCTCTCGTAGGAGTAAAAGAGGAAATATGTGACGACTGCCAACTAATAGGATTTTCAGTTAAAAAAATGTATTCATGAATTTTTAACGTATAATTTACGTATAAAATTTTTATTCATTTGGCTACAGATGTTCTATTGCTGCTGCAGAATATAGTTATAAAGGGAAAGTTTAGCGGTGTGCCAAATGTTTGGGTACCGAATTTTTTCTGGGCGAAATGCTTTCGTGTTATCATCTGCTGGACACGATATATTTATTTTAAATACATAAATGTTAAAAATTGACAATTAAAAACCAATACTCAGCTACGTAAATATACATCTTAAAAAGAAAAAGACTGTAACATGATAAAAGCGAAATAAAACCATAGAGATATATCACATTATTAATTTCAATTATACTAATAAAAATATCATCAGCTATATGACAAATAACATAAATTAGCTGGAACACACTACATTCAATTCAAATATCTGAATATAAACGGACGGCGCTAAGAGAACGTAAAAGTTAGAATAACATTTCATTATCCCGTAGCATAGTTCGCATGTTAACTTTAGTTTAAATTTGCGACACAATGGCGCATAACAGATGCGATGCACAAGGATAAAGTCCACTATTAGTTGGCAGTCGCTGCGAGAACAAAGGGGTGAATTGTTTGCGTCATCACATATCCATGAGTGAGCCTGATGTACGCTATTCGTAAACAGAAAATAATAATCCCTTATCGACGGTTGTTTCTGCATGAGGAGCTCCACGGTGACACATTGTTCCTTAATTGTATGAAGTTTATAGTTAATATTGGTATCCCATTCTTTTTGACATTCATCATGAACATACAACATAAAACATACAACAACGTTCGAAAGCACGCGATTGGTGAAAGGAGGCTTGAAACAAGATTTTTTGCCGCACTATCAGCGCACACGTTGCCTGAAATTCCAATACGGCTAGGGATCCAGCAGAAGCTTACAGTTGTATTACGTCTAGTCATTTGCGAAATAACACACTGAATCTCATAGACAATGGGTGGCTGGAGTACACATCACTAATCGTCTGTAAAGCACTCGTGGAATCTGAGCAAATAAATACATTTCGAAATGTTGGGCTAATTATATTTAAGGCTTTATTAATAGCATACAACTCCGAGAAGAAAATACTGACGATGCAGGGAAGGCCAAATGTGTATGTTCTGTTGCCAACTAAAAAAGCACAACCAACAGAATAAACGATTTTAAAACTGTCCGTATAAAATATGGCATCAGGATTCACGTAATTTATAGTAAAAAATTTGTTTTATAAGGTAACTGATTTTCGACCTTATAAGACAAGAAGACCGTACAATATTTATATCATCTTTTTTAAAAATATAATTTTTTTTAGTTTTTTTGAATTAAAATTGCACCAAAAACAAGGAGGCTAAGTGGCTACCTTTTTTAAAATAGTAATATGTTTACAGTTAATTTTCATGATTGAAAATCCTACTGCATCTAGTATTATGTAGATAAAATGGGTACTTTAAAAATAAGGTGATCCCATGGGACTCCTTTTAAAAATTATAAAATATTTTTGTTTTTTGATATTGTATCTGTTTTTAAAGTTGTGGTTATTAAACATTTTATATGAGGTATCTATTGAGAAAAAGGGTCAAATAGGACCCAAATTTTTTTATTAAAAATCTTAATTTTTACTTCCTTTTACTAAGTAAAAGAAGTATTGTGATCGAGAAAGTATTTGGTTTTCAGATTTCAACGGAAATATATTTTTTGACCATTCCTGAATCCTTTTTGACTAGTTTCGGCGTGATGTCTGTACGTACGCGTAACTCAATCGATTAGCCGTGGGATGTTGAAGTTTTTGATTTAGGACTGTTGTAACATCTAATTGTGCACCTCCCCTTTTGATAGCAATCGATTGGATTTTGATTTTTTCGACTTTGGATTTTGGAACTTTTCTTAACTGCAGTAATAAGCCCTCATCGAGAGCTTTATTACGATTTATCATGTGTTACTTATTTTCATTGGTTCCAGAGTTGTAGACAAATAAAAGTTTAATTAATGAAATATTTGGACCTTACAAGGGAAGCAAGGAATTAAGGACCTTACAACGGTTCAAATCACACTTCATCTCCTTTTTTTTTAAATTTAAATATGTTGATTTATTAGTAATTATTAACCCGTGATTGTAAAACAAAAATTACAGTAAATAAAAGTTCAATAATAACAATGAAAAAAAATCAGAAGTTATTAGTTAAATAAAATTTTACGGACCTTTTTAAAATGTGTATGTGTAATTTAATAGGCATTATTATACAGAGCGTTTCATAATGTTCTTAGGAGCTACAAAAATTAAGTACAAAAAAGGATTTCACTTACCTAAATGAAAGTTGTACGAGGTGATGCAGGGAGTCAAACAGTTTTTGTTAAAATCTATAAATGTTCAATATGTGCTCCTCTGGTGACACAGCACACATCAACACGAAAGAAGCACACATCAACTCTTGCCAAACTCGTTCTAACATTTCGTTTTCGATAGAGTTGATCGCATTGATTATGCGATTCTTTAGCTCAGCGATATCGTGCGGCATCGGTGGGATAAACACCTTATCTTTCACGTAACCCCAGAGAAAGAAATCGCATGGCGTGAGGTCTGGTGATCTTGGTGGCCACAGCATAATGTGTTGGTCTTCTTCAGACGCACGTCCTATCCAGCGCCGAGGTAACGTTGTGTTAAGGTACTGTCGAACCTCGTTATGAAAACGGGCAGCACAACCATCTTGCTGGAAAATTAAGTCGTTGAGTAGCCGAGGCATAAGCCATAATTGTAACATATCTAGGTATATCATGCCGGTTACTGTCGTTTCCACAAAAAATATGTTTATGTAATTTAATAGGTGTACAAGGAAGTCTTGTACAGCAGATTTTTTGCTTTAGTAATTATACATTAAATATGAATATACGTTTAAATATAATATACATTTGATGTTAAAAAAGTCATTTGGTCGAAGGGGGTCAATTAGGATCCAAAATATTCTACAAAGAATTTTAATTTGTTTCTCAATTACACTTTTAATACTCATAATTTTAAGATATACTCATATGTTTAAGATATAAACATCCTTTGATCAAGGGGGTAAATCGATTACAAATTTTTATCTAAATATTGCATAATTAAGATATTACTATTTAAAAAATCCTACGGCATATTTGAAATAAAAAGCTGTAAAAAACAAACCCGGTAAATTATGATATCCTTTTTGCATACTTTTTTGTTGTTGTTCATGCAATATATAATAACGCATTGCATAGAAGTCGTTGCTGTGGCATGAGTGGTAGCCTTACATCTGGAGGGTCCGGGTTCCAATCTCGGTCAGGCATAGCATTTTCAGAAGCTACAGAATTGCCATTTCATCTCATCTTTTGAAGCAATACAATTCCAATCTTTGGAGGCTTAGAAAAAATCATAAATTATCATTTATAATTTTTTTCATTATAATTTTTTTTTTCATTTTTTTATCATCTGATAATTTATGATTATTTATTTATTTGATCATTTATGATCATTTCTGATAATTTATAATCATAAATGATCATAAATTATCAGATAAATAAAATACATGTGATTTATGTTAATTTTTTTTTTTTTGTATAGATTACAATGTATTAAATATTTTGTTAATTTACTGTGTATGTAATTTTATTATAAACATTTTAATAAAAATTAATATTTTCCTTTTTTTTTTTACAGGTAATAATGGATGTTTCAGTTAAATCTCTACTGGTTAATTTTGTAAGTAATTTTCCAGTAAGAAACTAGTTTTATTAATTCTATTAAGACATTCAGTATCATTTTGATGATAAAAACTTCATCGGTCATTTGGTAAAAGTGGTTCCAATGGGACCGAAATCTTTTGCTTACAATTTTTTTTTTTTTTAATTATACTTTTAATACTGTTAATTTTGAAGTAAAATTGTATGATTAAGGCAGTCAAATCTGACCCTACATTTTTACAGAAAAGTTTGAACTTTTGGATATTGTACCATAAACATTATTTAATTTTCTTTTTTCCTATTTAGCCTCCGGTAATTACCGTTTAGATAATTCTTCAGAGGATGAATGAGGATGATATGTATGAGTGTAAATGAAGTGTAGTCTTGTACATTCTCAGTTCGACCATTCCTGAGATGTGTGGTTAATTGAAACCCAACCACTAAAGAACACCGGTATCCACGATCTATTATTCAAATCCGTGTAAAAATAACTGGCTTTACTAGGACTTGAACGCTGTAACTCTCGACTTCCAAATCAGCTGATTTGGGAAGACGCGTTAACCATTAGACCAACCCGGTGGGAAACATTGTTTAATTAAGTGATTAATACAGTACGTTCGAAAAGTCGCTGTGAATTATATGGTACATTCTATTCTTTCAGGTTTAGGTTGGTTGCTTTGTGGGTTCGTTATAAGAGCAATATATCGGACTTACTACCGAACATAAAGCTGTAACGAAAAAACTAAAGCTTTTCCCCTACAAAGTAATGTGTGTTTAAGAACTGAAATCAACAGATCATGCCAGAGACTAGATTATTAATGGCGGTTTAAATGTTTTATTAACCGAAATTTCGTAGGTTTCCTCAACATTACGATTTTTTACAGATGTAGCATGATTTCATCTGGAAGGGTATATTAATTCGCACAATACACGACTGTGGTCTGCAACTAACCTCCATGAATTACGCAAACGATCTTTACACGAAGCGAACGTTTGAGTCTGGGTCGGTGCGAGTAAAAAGCTCATTGTGGGCCCAATCTTTTTTGAAAATACAGTTAATAGTGATCGTTACTGTGCTGTTTTAATAAACTTCATTAATCAATTAACAGAAGTGGAAATCAATCACGGTTGTTACTAACAAAATGGAGCTACAGGAAACACAGTTAACACATCTATGACTTTTTAACGAAATGTCTTTGGTGAACTAATCAATTCTAGGGGTTTTAGCCTGCATGATCGTTCAATGTGATTCCCCCAGATTACTTCCTATGGGGGTCACTGAAACAAACAGTATATCGCAACAGACCACACATTAGAGATGAACTAAAAACCGCAATATCGGCATAGTATGATACATTTCAATACTTTACCTGGTTAACGTGTTTGAAAACAAATTGAAACGTGTGCAGTATTGTATCGATGTTGGAGGAGTTCATTTTCAACACCTTTTATAAACTATTCCAGTTATTGTAATAAACATTTCTATAAAATAATGAAATAAAAATACAAAGTAATAATAAAGAAAGTTTTGTTATTATACTTCCATAATTTCAGTGCACAGAAATTTTCGAACGCTCTGTATTTAAAAATCCTGTGATGTATTTGAAATAAAAAATCTCTTATGGTCAAAACCGGTAGGTTATGCAAGTTCATCCCAATAATTTAAATTTAAAAATTTTTTTGTAAAAATGAATAATTATTATGAAAAATAATACATTACAACAAAAAAATTATTAATCTGAAATATTCGTTTTTTTATTGAAATGTTATTTGTTACATTTAACAAAAAAAAAAAAAAAACAATTATTTATGTTATTAATGCTAGTAAATACAGGAGAAAATAATGAAAATCTTCTTAAAAAATGAAATAACGTAAAATAGATTACCAAAAATTAAATAAAATATTTATTCCAACAAAAATGTAAGGGTAAAAAGAAAAGAATATCTAAGTAGAACTTAAAAAAAGAAAATGAAGAAATACGAGGTGAATGCATCCTTAGAGTTACAATCCCTCTAGTATAGGGTTGATAAGATTAAGTAGGTATCCGTAGCAGTGCCTCAACCTACAAAATCGAAGAAATTCAAATTACGCTTAAATTTTATTACTATATGGAGGCTGTAAGTGATATATTAGAAGAATATTCATTAAAATAAATGGATTGTTATTTTTATTATGTAACTTTGGTATTTCTTGAAAGAGATTTTTTAATATTGAGAAAGATAAATTGCTTTTATTAATTTAAATATTTTGTATTCATTAATAAAATTAAATAACTAAGTTAAAAATAGAAAATATAAGTTATAAATAAATAAATATTTTATTCTGATCGATATAATGTAATGACGCATTTTACAGATGACGTCATTATAAGATAATGAATGATAAATGTAAAGACATAAATTAATGGATACAAAATATATGTGATTAAAGTCCATAATAGTTACTTAAAATATAAATAAATCAAATAATGTTAACGTAAAAATATGAGTACATTTAACTAATATACATATATATATATATTTTTTGTCTTCAGTCATTTGACTGGTTTGATGCAGCTCTCCAAGATTCCTTATCTAGTGCTAGTCGTTTCATTTCAGTATACCCTCTACATCCTACATCCCTAACAATTTGTTTGTTTTACATATTCCAAATGTGGCCTGCCTACACAATTTTTTCCTTCTACCTGTTCTTCCAATGTTAAAGCGACTATTCCAGGATGCCTTAGTATGTGGCCTATAAGTCTGTCTCTTCTTTTAACTATATTTTTCCAAATGCTTCTTTCTTCATCTATTTGCCGCAATACCTCTTCATTTGTCACTTTATCCACCCGTCTGATTTTTAACATTCTCCTATACCACCGCATTTCAAAAGCTTCTAATCTTTTCTTCTCAGATACTCCAATCGTCCAAGTTTCACTTCCGTATAAAGCGACACTCCAAACATACACTTTCAAAAATCTTTTCCTGACATTTAAATTAATTTTTGATGTAAACAAATTATATTTCTTACTGAAGGCTCGTTTAGCTTGTGCTATTCGGCATTTTATATCGCTCTTGCTTCGTCCATCTTTAGTAATTTTACTTCCCAAATAACAAAATTGTTCTACCTCCATAATCTTTTCTCCTCCTATTTTCACATTCAGTGGTCCATCTTTGTTATTACTACTACATTTCATTACTTTTGTTTTGTTCTTGTTTATTTTTATGCGATATTTCTTGCCTAGGACTTCATCTATGCCGTTCATTGTTTCTTCTAAATCCTTTTTACTCTCGGCTAGAATTACTATATCATCAGCAAATCGTAGCATCTTTATCTTTTCACCTTGTACTGTTACTCCGAATCTAAATTGTTCTTTAACATCATTAACTGCTACTTCCATGTAAAGATTAAAAAAGTAACGTAGATAGGGAACATCCTTTTTTAGAAAGCTCCCTTTCTTATTACGGCTTCTTTCTTATGTTTTTCAATTGTTACTGTTGCTGTTTGGTTCCTGTACATGTTAGCAATTGTTCTTCTATTTCTGTATTTGAACCCTAATTTTTTTAAAATGCTGAAGATTTTATTCCAGTCTACGTTATCGAATGCCTTTTCTAGGTCTATAAACGCCAAGTATGTTGGTTTGTTTTTCTTTAATCTTCCTTCTAATATTAATCATTTAACTAATATATGTATATATATATATATATATTACAAAATAATTCACAATTCGGAAGGCATTGTTGAAAATTATTTTGAATACTCTTTTCTTTTTTTTTAAACTCCGGGATCACCGTTACGTATTACTTCAGAGTATGAGATGAATGACAATTTTTGTAGCGTATGAAAATGTCATGTCTGACCGGGATTCTATTTTGAGTACTTATTGATATACAACTCACCGGATTTGTCTAGTGGTGAATTCGACATCGGAAATCAATTGAGTTTTCAGTCGAAAGTTCTAAGGTTCAAATCCTAGTAAGAGCATTTAATTTTACTTTTATACGGTTTTTGATAACTAGATCGTAGATGCCGATGTTCTTTAGTGGTTGGGTTTCAATTTACTATACATCTCAGAAGCGGTCGACCTGAAACTGTACAAGACTACACTTCATTTACATTTATACAAATCATCCTCATTCATCCTCTGAAATAATACCTTACGCTAGTTCTGGAGCGAAGAAAAGAAAGAAGGTTGAATGATATGCAGAAAATTCATTGTTTTTTTTTTAAATGTTTAAATTATTGTTTTTTACCGACTTTTCGAAGAAAAGTATGGTACGGTCGCATGGTGGGAGTGGAAGATGAAAATAAATTTTGTTTACGTTTTGAGGTATGAGAGGTACGAAAATCCATTCAATTAAATTGTGTGTTCTTATATATATATATATATATATTTATAATTTATTAATTTATAGGCTATTTATAAACTTTTGTGGCTCAAAAATCTCCAAAACTATTGGATAAATTTCAATGAAATGTAGATATGCTGTTGTAGTGTATCTGAAGTTGTGCATCTGGAAAATTAATAAAGATTGGTTCAGTTTTTCTTGAGTTACACCAATTTAGGATCAGAAAATTTGAGCCGGGCAAGTTCGAACCGTGATTCGTTCCGATGCGGCAAATTGGGATGTGGAAACAAGAAAATGAAAAATTGCAAGAAAACCGACTTTTCGTTATATATTATACAAAATAATATTATTTCTGTAAAACAAAATTTTTAATTATATTTTAAATAAATTGGTGAGCTGATGCTTTAATTATATTAAAACTGATAACGGAAGTATAACAAAAGCCGTTTTTCATAAGCCGAAGTATTGTGATGAGTTTCACGAAAATAGTTCCGTTGTTTGGTTTGATGGAGGATATTTTGTTATTTTTTTAGAATAAATTACAATTTCTTTTTGTGAAAGATTGCACATTCATAAATTTAAACTTTCAATCATTGATGGTGGGACGCTGGAGCCTCCCACCCCTCCCTGTCAGAGCCGTAGTGGTACCTCGACTTTCTCAGAAATATTCTTGCTTATCCGTTCAGCAGCACCATTATCACCCCGCACCTTTCTTTTTCTTGTTTAGCCTCCGCTAATTACCGTTCAGATAATACTTCAGAGGATGATATGTATTAGTGTAGTCTTGTACAGTCTCAGTTCGACCATTCCTGAGATATGTGGATATCCAACCACCAAAGGACACCGGTATCCACGATCTAGTATTCAAAATCGGCCCGCACCTGGATGTGCAGGTTCTCACACTGATCCTTATTAAGATCCCGACTTCACCCGGCGACACAACTCCTTTCACTGAGCGGAGGAGGTCAGCGTAAATTTTCCCTTCCGTTTTGACTATCACTGTCGTCGTCGGCGGGATTACCGGC
This sequence comes from Lycorma delicatula, assembly GCF_047948215.1. Lineage (NCBI taxonomy): Eukaryota > Metazoa > Arthropoda > Insecta > Hemiptera > Fulgoridae > Lycorma > Lycorma delicatula. The sequence continues at coordinate 18,645,981 of NC_134457.1, forward strand.
CGTTTCCTGCCGATATCCTTCTGCATCAACACTAACAGTTGCACTAAGTGTTTCTTCCCGACCCGTCTACTGAAATATTCAACTGTGCGGCACAATAGTTGCCTAACTCGCTCCGATGGTCCGGAAAAACACACCGCCCGACTGTGTCCATCCTTCATCAGGTGAGGAACCGACTGGCAATGAAGGCCACCTCACGGTCCCCAGCCGTCGAGTTAATTATTAGAACGTAATCAGTACGACCAAGGTCAATTTTGGAATCACCGCCGTCTCCGGACAGGTTTCGAGCAGATGACTGTACAGCAAGGCCTTGGCCAGCCGTCAATTTACCCGAACAAGCCAGGTCCCCAAACCATGGTGCTTTACGAAATACCGGAGTATGATTTGGGTGGTCGACCGCATCCTCCAGATCAATTATCCATGCAAATCCAGTACTCTTTTCTACCCCAGTAGTGTCCACCAGGACTGAAGATTGGAAAACATCTTCAGGCCAGCTCTACGAAGAACCAGTCTCCCAAGGTCCTCTTCAGCAACACCATCATTAATCGTTCGACGGAGTTCCGCACCTAATCAGGACGCAGTCTGGTCAAGACCCGCGGCTGGAATCTGCGAAGCCTTGTCCGTGACAATGAAATACGTCTGGGTGGCCTCTTCTACCGTACCCCGCTTAGTTGATTTTCTCTCCTGAGACTCTACGATTATTTTATCAAGAACATCTTGAAATATCTTCATCATACGAACAGAGGAATTCATACGTTCGGAACACTCCTTGATTTCTACTTTTGTGTTCGTATGCTACCGCACAAGCGTGCTGAACTCCCTAACACGGTTAAACAAAAAAGTCACGTTATTAATAAAATATCTCTTCCGGAGTTTAAGGCTCTTTGCACCACCCGCACTTCTCTTCCCCTCCGTTTCCCCTTCTACTATACGGGAGACGTCCTAGAATGACCCACACTTCTCCAATCCAGAGGCCTCTCTTGAGGAGTACAAGGAACCCCTACCACCAGCCTTGGACGTTTTTGTTTCCTCTGCAATGGGTGGAAAAAGGCGCAATATCTGTTTCCTAGATGTCTTTGGGATCCCTTGCCCACTTCCATATCATCATCAGATCGTACTGGAAGATGCGAGAAGTTCTCCTCAAAGTCGCTACCACCTGCGAAACCCGCAGCGATTAAAACCGGCGAAGCGACAGCCTGTCCCCGCCGCCGAGCCGATGTGCCGTTCTTCTCGATTTCTCTGCGTCTTTCCATCAGCCGCTCCTCACGCCGAAATTTCGCTTTATAAATTCCGTACAAGATACTTACACTTTCTAGCCGATGACACCTTGGTAATTCGGGCCATTGGACACATCTCGCAATAGGTGCGTCACAAACATCATATTTAAATAAATCGTAGTCACTATAAGATTATGGTTACAAATTTGCAAGAATATATATATTTATGTATATTGTTACAAATTTGAGCATTATGATTATTATTCTTGTATTATTATTTTTATTAATTGTTATTGATTTGTTATCACTATTATATATTATATTGATAAAAAAGATTGTAAAATAATTATACTTGGTTTATCTTGTACTTCTGAAGCATATTAATGATATAATTTTTTATTTGTATTAGTACAACGTTTTGTACGTTATATTATATCTTAATTATATTAATATTCTCATATTATAAGAAAAATAATTTCCTTTTTTTGACGAGCCGTATGTTCAGATTCATTTGTTTTCTTTGTCCTCTTACTTAACGTAAACATCTCCTGATACCTTTGGTCTTATTTGTTAATAAACCAGCTGATCTTAATTACTGTTAGAATTAATTATATGAATTTATTTTCTTTTAAGAAGTATTAGCAACAATATCACTAAATTTTTGTTGCTCTATCTAGACATATTTAATATTTATTTAAAATATGAATAAATGTGAACTTAACTAAAAACATAAATTATTATAACTCATTGCAATGTTTAATTAATGAAGTGTAAACCTATAGCCGGGTCAACTGATTATGATCAAATACAAACGAAAATCCCTCACTTTACACTGTTTTAAATCTAACAACTAGCGTTATCTATCATTGCAGAGTATTACTAAATAAAGTTCATTCAACGACGGAATATTACGACAAAGACCCTAATCATGCACATCGGCCTATGTTGGATTCAGTTAAAGACTAGTAAGGCTTTAAATATTATATATATATAAGGAACCAGATACCATTAAAAATTGTGAAATAAAATAATCTAAAAAATAGAAATAAAAACCGAGAACAACAATTACTAAACTGTTACAAATAGATATATTTCTATTTATTAAGTAAAAGTATTTACAACAAATAACTATTCTTGAAGTCGGTTGCCAACACAAATTAAACGTAAAGTTAGTACCTCAACCGACCGCTAGGCAGCTAAACGGGATTCCAACATGTAAAATGGGATTTCAAGAGAATAAAAGAGAAAGCATCTCACGATCATACCTCATCTTGAGTTATTTAATAATTAAAGTTACAACAAATAACTACTCTTGAAGTCTGTATGCCAGCCAACACAAGTTAAATAAAAAAAAAAAAAAAAAAACTATGATCTATACAATACAAATCCTACTTCAAACAATGCAAAATTGTCAGAAGTTTGGATGGATGCTTGGAATATCAGAAGTTTAAATTTGAACATAGGCTAGGTAATTTAAAACAAGAACTGGGTAGATTAAGACTAGATATAGTTATAAGTATTAAGGTTTTATTGGTGTATTATATTTTTGTAGATCCCATTTTATATTAGTAAAACTTCTATTACCAATTTTTAATTGTTTGAAGTAGGATTTGTATTGTATAGATCATAGTTTTTATTTTTTTACTTGGTGATGATATTTGTACCTAAGCATCTATAGAGTATTCTTATATTATATTTTAGCATGTAAAATTTTATTGGTGTATTATATTTTTGTAGATCTCATTTTATATTAGTAAAACTTCTATTACCAATTTTGCATTGTTTGAAGAAGGATTTGTATTGCATAGATCACAGTTTTTTTTAGTTTTTTTTTTAATTTAACTTGTGTTGGCTAGCACACAGACTTCAAGAGTAGTTATTTGTTGTAACTTTAATTATTAACTAAAAATATAATTATTTGTAACATTTTTAGTACTATTATTTTTTGAAGTCGGTTTTTATTTTTATTTTTAAATTATTTTATAATAAATACTTACTGCAGGGCTGTGTCTACGGCACGCCTCCTCAGGTATTAGACCCTCCGGGCGGGTTATCCTGGCGCCGGCGTCGCGGAATGAGATTATTAGATGTCGAAAATTGATTATCTCTTATGTAAAATATTTTTTTTTTAATTATGAAAATTTATATAACGAAAGTTATATATAGATATATTTTAACTATAGAAATTGATACTAACGAATCGGTTTTCTCCGGTAGTGATCGGTATATTCCGGTGCCTCTTTTTTGGTTACAGTTAATTATTTAGTGGATAAAAAATATGTAAAAAAATGTTTAAAACATCACTCTTAAATTAAACGCACTAAAAGGTAAAAAATAATTTTAGGACGGTATCTCAGAATGGATTTGACAACAAGCTTTGATGGTGATATGTAAGATTATCTGAAATTCATAGCTACAAATTAAAATTTTGATGTTTTTGACAATTTGTTCATATGCGTGATAAATGGCCAAAAGAGTGGGAGGCTGCAGCACCCCTTTATTTAGGCCATTCGAACCCCCTCCTCAATTTCCGAACGGCGCCCCAGGGGCACTGAAAATATTATCATCCGACGGGTACCACTGGAAGCGGATGGAATTCTCGTCTAGGGGAGTCAAAGAATTTTTTCAGAGCGCTAGGACCGAACGTTTTCGAGATATTTGCGATTTTCGTCCGGAAATTCGGATCCGGTTAAAAAGTATAAAATTTTCCCAAAACTTCGATATTTATATACAGGATCATTCACGGGAACCGGATGTTTTTGGTGGGTTGTACTCGGGCGTTCGTGGTGGGAGGGGCACGTGGCTGGTGTTTGACGTTTCCTTTGTTCATAGCATTTACATTTTAGTTGTTGAGATGGAGCCGTGGACGCTAGACCAACGCCTGTACGCGTATGACAGTTTTGTGCGAAATGACGAATCCGTAACTGCTGTTCAGCGAGATTTCCGCCGTCAGTTTAATATCCATCGTAATGCAAGTGTCCCTTCTCGTAATACAATATTGCGACGGATAAACAACCTTCGAACAAGCGGTTCAGTATTGAAGAAAAAACCACCGGGTCCCCGGCGAACCGCTAACACTCCGAAGAACATCGAACGAGTAAAGGAAGCCATTGTCAGAAGCCCACGCCGCTCTATTCAGAGGCATTCAGCAGCGCTTCAAATGAACACAAGTACGGTAAGACGAATTCTGCATACAGACCTGCATTTCCATCCTTACAAGATAGCCGTCGTGCAGCAGTTAAACGAGCAAGATTTCATGCAGCGATTACAATTTCGTCGACAAATGCTTACCGTTTTTGAAGAAAATGAAAATTTGTTATTGTTAATGAGTGAAGAAACCCATTTTCATCTGAATGGCTTCGTCGACAAACAGAATTGCCGGTATTGGGCAGAACGAAACCCACATCGGCTTCACGACAGACCACTTCATAGTCCAAAGGTGACTGTCTGGTGTGCGATAGGAAAGGTCGGTGTTATTGGACCATATTTTTTTAAGAAAATGACGCTGCCGTAACTGTAACAGCTAATCGTTACGTTGCGATGTTGAATACGTTTTTCATCCCTGAGTTACGAAACCGGGGAATCGATTTTCAAAATGTGTTATTCCAGCAGGATGGAGCTACAGCGCACACAGCGAGGGCAACGATGGCTGTTCTCCGTAACTTGTTTCCGGGACGGATCGTTTCCAGATTCGGCGACATTTCTTGGCCCCCCTCCGTCCCCCGACTTGAGTAGTTGTGATTTTTTCTGCGGGGGTTTCTGTAATCGCGTGTGTACGGCAATAAACCGCGTACATTGGAGGACCTAAAGATCGCAATTCGTCATTACGTCACCCAGATTGATGTAGACATGCTGCAAAGAATTGAGGCCAGTTACCGTGAAAGGCTACAACAATGTATTGCCCAAAATGAACATCACTTGCCGGACATAATTTTTCGTTCACGAGTAAGTAACACATGCTTTGATTTAACAAGTGTTTCAGTACCAATAAAACTTTTTTAAAGTAAATATTCAATTTTATGATTATTTTAAAAACATCCGGTTCCCGTGAATGACTGTATATATCGACATAATTTTTCTAAAGCTGATCCTTCCGGGAATCATATTCCTCTGCACTATACAAATTATATTAATCCGATCAACCCAAGTACAGAACTAATAAAATAAAATAAAATAGGATGACACCTACCTTATTCTATAATCCAAGCAAGAGCGCTTTCGCGAGTACCTCGCGAAATTTCAATATCCTACGGGTAATCGTTTTTGAGTTACGCGAAATACGTACGTACGTACAGACGTTACGCTGAAACTAGTCAGAATGGATTCAGGGATGATCAAAATGGATATTCCCATTGAAATCTGAAAACCCAGAATTTTCGCGATCACAATACTTCCTTTACTTCGAACAAGGAAGAAAAAAGTGAGATATCTAGATTTAGAAAGAAGCATTTAAGAAACGGTAAGAAGAAAAATAGATTGATTGATGAGAACAGACAGTATTCAACAAAAAGAAAAGTAAGTAGAATAAAAAAAAATAGTTTTTATAAATCGCTTAAAGAGAAATCTTCTTTCCAGTTTAAATTAAAAAGAAAAATGGAGAAAATTCGTTAACAATGAGGAGAAAAATTACATAGGTATGAAATAATAAGATTTATTATAAATTGCAAATTATAACTAAACTTTTTTTATTTTGCCTTATGTTAATGTTATTACTGTAACTAAACTTTGAAATTATTGAAAATAGGCATCCTTAAATAAGTTTTCATTGTTTGGAGCTGAATTTACATATTTCTATTGAAAGCACTTAGACTGTGAATTCATTTAGTCAGAATGCATTAATAAAGTTTAAGAGATCCTTCATCCATCTCTCTCTTTATTCTTTCCACCTTGATATTAAAATGATGCCGTGAAGCACTTATAGATGCATAAAAGGTTATTTGATCTTGTTTAGTTACGCTATATTAAATTACATTAAAAAATCAGATTAGTTTTACAAAGTGATTTAACTACTTTTCATCTCTGCAGGAGAGCGAGTGGTAAAATATTCCCCTTGTGTTTCTGCTCTCTATCATAAGAGACACTGTAAGAGTAGTTATCTAGATCATAATCAATAATTTAATTATTCGTGTCGTCTGGATTGATGTGCTATGGCTTTTCGATCGCGGAAATGGTGTTTAGATATTTTGATATACGAGGAAATGTGGGGAAAAATTACTTTTCAATTAAAACTGTAGCAATTTAAATTTCTATTTCTGAAATGAATTTATATATTATAAAAAAATCTGATGTGGACACTACATGAATTTCCTTGTACGACTATTAAATTACATAAACAAATTTTTTTAAATAAAATTTTAAGTACACAAAAATTTAATTTCATTAATTACTTCTATTTTTTTCATATTTTTATTTTTTATTGTTATTTTTGAATAATTATTTATTGTATTTTTTTACAATCAGAGGTTAATAATTATCAATAAACTAATATATATAATTAAAGAAAAGTTAAAAAAGGAAATGAAGTCGGATTCGAAACGATGTCCTTGCCCTTGTACGACCCAAATATTTTATTCATGAAAATTTTATTTGGGTATTAGGGTATTACTCTTAAACCACTGAAAATAAGTACTAGTTGTGATATATCGTTGAAAAGCTCTCAATTAGGGCTTAAAACTGCAGTTAATAAAAAGTCCAAAATCCAAATTTTGGGATTTTTTTTGGACACTTGGTTCAGACGATTGCAATCAAAAGGAGAGGTGCATGACTAGATAAATAACGTGATTGGAAATCAGTTTCTTTAAAACTATGGAAGCTCTTGAAGTGTGTCTCATAAGACCATCTTCTTGAAAAAATGGATTTTTTTTAAAGGCCAAGAATTAATTTAAATTAAAATAAGTTTTCTACACGCTAATATAACAACGTGAATGTATTTCATTGAAACAAAAAAAAAACTAAAATCAATTTAAAAATAATGTATTATTAAGTTATTTAAAGTTATATAAATCGAAAAACTATACAAGTGAAGTTTGTAATGAAGAAACAAAGTAAAACTACCTCATATTACATTATTAATTTCAGTAATAAATGTGATTAGTTACTGATGTATAACGTGAAACAAATTTTAGTATGAAACTCAAGTGAACCGCCAGTAAAAAAGGATATATCATTACAAAAAAAAAAATTTAATATTATTTTCTATTTATAAAGCCTTGGGTAGACATTTTTCGGGCTAGGCAATCCTGAGATATAAAAATCATAAAATTTTCTTTTTCCTTCTCTTTCATATTAAAACGTCGGGTGGGGCTGTGTCAGGGCGCACGGCAGTTGGATTGTCGTTAAACGTTACAGACCTTGAATGAAGTTTCTCCGAGCTACATACCGACCAACTTATCTGTACAGTTAAACGGGAAAGCCACCATCGTATTTTTTTAACAAAACTGAAAGTCTCCAATGGAAAATTTTAGTTCATTCATATGGCCAACTCTACAAATAAATTAGTCGGTCTGTATATCAGCGAGTCACTTTTTGTGTATTTGATTGAAATGAAAACGAGATATTGACTGCGTACTAAATTTAATTTTAACATAAAACAGTCATTAAATGATATTTATTTCGACTAATATTCTACGACAATTTTGTTCAACATTGGTTTGTGATATGAGAAGTAAGAGACATAAGGTATAATAAGCAGCGGTAGAAGTGCTGGCGTCGTCGGCGTCGTTCATTGACCCTGCCGTACCAGCTTTGCTACGCTCGTGAAACAGTCTCGCTCGCTCAGCACCGAATATTGGGGTACCTATACGTGATTTATAACCTCCCCTTTTCAACGATATGCGTAATTTATATTTCCGGCTGGCTTTTGCGATGGCTGAGACTCATCGATTAAATTTCTATACATTTTTATACGTTTACTTTAATTTGTTACATATAAATATTGTCCGAAATACACTTATTATTACTTAAATTGTTCTATATCGTCAAACTCTAAAGGTAAACACCCGAATAACCGTGCTATCACGTCTAAGTTGTGATAGGCACGGCGGTGAATGGAAATGAGCGAGAGCGTCAGTTTTGGCCGATCTGTGGTTTGCTCCCTCCGCGCCAAACAGCTTGCTAGTGACGCAAACTCGGTATTGTATCGGCTAGCTGACCGTGTAAGTTATAAAATGACACCTCATTTACGTCTTTGAGACTAATAGTTAGGGAGTTATTAAGGCAGGACGATGGAGTTAATAAGGCAGGACGATATAGACCTTTTCGTTACGCTAAAATTTCTGTTCTGGTACCCGTATATTTTGGTGTGATTTTAAACATTTTTCACCTCAAGAACACAAAAAGACATGGTTTTAAATAAATCTATAAAAATGGATTACCCAGTAAACATAAATAAAAGATAATTTTATTTTCAATATAATAGTATGTATATTGTGTTCTATTTTCGCAAGACCACAATGAAAAGCATGGAGCTGGACCTTAGTTCTATTTTGCACCGTATCTTTAGTTAATCCAAAGAGATTTACTATATGTTGTATATTGAAGCTATAATTTCATTTTGCATTAAAACCTTTGTCATATTTAACGCATTTATGGTAGATACTTAAATATGAACCCCATGGTTATATGTGAAGCGCGCTCCATCATTATGATCTTACGAAAATAGACAACTTTATACTTATTATTTTGTTGAAAACAAAATTCTACTCGTATTTATGTTTACTGGGTAATCCGTTTATTAGATTTGGTTAAAAAACATATTTTTTTATTTTTTTTTATATTAGTACGATGTTTAAATATTTACATGAGTAAATACAATACGGGCGTTTTCGATATATCGTGCAAGTATGATCGAAGCGTTACGATGGTTGATCAACTATATCGATTTTCATCTCAAAAACCTTTCTTTCTTTTTCTGTTTATCCTCCGGAACTACCGTAAGATATTACTTCAGAGGATGCTATGTATGAATTGTAAATGAAGTGTATGTAGTCTAGTACAATGTCAAGTCGACCAATCTTGAGATGTGTGATTAATTGAAACCCAACCACCAAAGAAAACCGGTATCCACGAACTAATATTCAAATCTGTATAAAAGTAAATGCCTTTACTAGGATTTGAACCTTAGAATTCTCGACTTCAAAATCAGCTGACTTACGATGACGAGTTCACCACTAAACCAATCTGTTGGGTAAATCCCAAAAATCTACTGCGCTTGTGTACTAACCCTCTCCATCTTCTGGGCATGTGTATTATTCGTTAACCGTTAACCGTGGAACGAAAGTGAGCTAAAGAAAAGAATGTAAAAAAAGAAAAATCTTAATCATTCCTTAATACACGAGATTATCGGAAAGATTTAAAATCAAAAATATCTTTTTTAGAGATTTGGTAAATGTAAAAGTGGTTTATTATAAAGAAGAGTGGATTTTTTATATTAACATATCGATTTACTGGATAAAATTTGGATTTATTACTGTGTATAATTTAAAACTAGAAAATATGCGAGAGAAAAATCCATCATATCGATATAACAGTAATTCATCACCGTTGAATATAGTATTCTTTTAAATTTTTGTCGTATTATCAGTTCTTTATCTCATCTTCTGTTTTGTGTGATTATAATAAAAGAATATCGTTAAAATTATGCAAGTTAATAAAGAATTTTACATTTATTTGATGTTACGTTACTTAACCGTTTATTATTTTTGTATTGCAATTTTAATTTTGTCAGAATTATTATTAACTAGTGAACCCGACGATGGTACTCTATTGTTAAATTTGAGTGTATGAATTAAATAAAATTTGTTTTATATCTGACAATTATATTACGAAAATAATAAAATAAACAATATTAATTGTAATTCAATTAAATAAATCAAAATCATTGCAACGCTCTGGGATATACGATTTTTTGGGTAATTCCATTTGGCATATATATAAAAAAATCGCTAGGTTTTTCTTCACTGGAGCATGCAACGTATAACTGACCGTAAGAAAAACATGAATTTTCCAAATTAGGGTACATTGAAAACGAATATTGTCTTTAATTTATATAAATTCACGATCATAACAATTGATACTACTTTAAAATATTTAAGGTATTTATCATAGTCATTCTTATACATAACAAACATCTCATGCCAGGCTAACAGATATATGTAAGTTAATAAGTTACATTTATTTGACGTTACGTTACTTAACCGTTTATTATTTTTGTATTACAATTTTAATTTTTCAGAATTATTATTAACTACTTGTGGACCAGGAAATGCTTCTCTATTGCTTAATTTGAGTGCATGAATTAAATAAATTTTGTATTATATCTGACAAATTATATTACGAACATGTAAGCACTTCCGGGACAAATAATAATATATTGTGAAATTTTCAGTGAAGTCTGTTTAATACTTTTTGAGTTATTAGGGCATGCATAAAATGAAGATTGTTTTTACTTCTTGTACGAAGTAAAGGAAGTATTAGTATCACAAAAAATGTTGTTTTTCTGATTTCAATGGAAATATCCATTTTGACCATCCCTGAGTCCATTTTGACTAGTTTCGGCGTGACGTCTCTACGTACGTGGATGTGTGTATGTATCCCGCATAACTCAAAAACGATTAGCCGTAGGATGTTGAAATTTTGGATTTAGGACTGTTGTAACATCTCGTTGTGCACCTCCCCTTTTTATTGCAATCGAATAGACCAAAAGTGTTCAAAAAAGGCCAAAATTAAAAAAAAACTGTATTAACTGCAGTTATAAGTCCTCATTGAGAGCTTTTCAACGATATATAATAAGTGGTATTTATTTTCGTTGGTTCCAGAGTTATAGCCAAATAAAATTTATTGATGAAATATTTGGTTGTTAAAAGGGGAAGGCACATCTGTTTCAATAAGACTTAATCCTTTCTTTTTTTAACTATTCTTCTTTTCTTAATTTAAATATACTGTTTATTAATAATTAATAACCTGTGATTGTAAAAAGGTTTTACAATAAATAATAATTTAATAATAACAATAAAAAAAATGGAAAAAAATCAGAAGTTACTAATGAAAAAAATTTTATGTTTTTTCATTCCAAAAAAAAAACAACAAAAAACAGTTATATGCAATTTAATAGGCATACAAGCTTGTGGTGTCCACATCAGATTTTTTATTTATTTGTTGAGTATATAGATAAATGAATAAAAATAATTTGAATCACTTTGTTCATAGATTTACAATCTGTGTAATTAAATAATTTTGTCGTTAAGAATATTTGTAGGTGAACATCCCATTAAATTTGAAATTCAAGAGGTCACAAACTGTAAGAAATTTATCGGTCCCTAAAAGAGTTTCGTACAGTTTGCATCATTGAATTTCCTGAACTAGTTATAAGTCCAATCAACCAGTTGGAGAAATTACATCAGCTTGTAATATTGGTATAAAGTTTTATGATTATTGAAAACGTATTAATACAACCACAGATCTTTGAAAGTTTGAAATCTGGTTCAGTTAAAACACTTGGAGGCATGGAACATTCCCGGGAAATTGTTCAATAACATTTATATCCCCGGGAAATTATTTACTAACTGAAAGTTATTGGAATTCATCATTTGTTTAAATATATTATTAAAAACCTCACCATTTCAAATTTAATTGTTATAATTACACAAATTTAACAGCGGTTACTTATTGAATGAGCGATTGGTTACAAACTCCGTTATACCTAAAATAAACTTCCGTGTTATTAGATATTATCTATACATATAAAAGAACATGTTCTGACTCATTCATTAACGCCCAGCAAAAACTGTTGAAGATAAAAATATGAAATTTTATTTTTAATTCCGGGTTTAAAGGGTTAAACTGAAGTAAAACAGAAATTTACTATGTTTTTAATTTATCGATAAGAAATTAAGATACCAACTTAATTTATGGTGTGCGTAATCTTCATGTGGATATCTAAAAACAAATTTCTAAATTTTTTTATATTCCGAGTTTATAGGTTTAAAATGTATTTTGATTTTTTTTTTTAAATCCGACTATTTTTTTTTAAATTTATCGGTAACAAATCAAGATATGAACTTGATTTTCGATGTGTATAATTTTCATATAAATATGTAGAAACCAATTTCTAGATTTTTTTTTTGAAATTCGATCTTGAAACAGATGAAAAAATGTAAAAAAGATTTGAACACTAAATGCAAATTTTTTCTATTTCCGACTATACTATACGAGATATTCTCTAGATTTGTACTTGAAAATACTCTTCATATAATTATTTGGTAACCATTTTCGGTTTTTATTTCCTTGTAGGAAGTAAAGGAAATATTGTGATTTAGATTTTCAGATTTCAACGGAAATATCCTTTTTCATCATCTTTGAAACCATTTTGGCTAGTTTCGACATGACGTCTGTTTGTACGTATCTCGCATAAATCAAAGACGATTAGCCGTAGGAAGTTATAGTTTTGGATTTAGGACTGTTGTAATACCTAGTTGTGCACCTTCCTTTTTGATTGCAATCGACTGGACCGGTGTTCAAAAAAGCCCAAAATCCAAAAATTTGGATTTTGGGCTTTTTATTAATTGCAGTAATAAGCCCTTCATTGATGTACCAGCAACGTTATATAATCATAAGCGGTACTTATTTTCATTGGTTCAAAGTTATACCCAAATAAAACTTTAGTTAATGAAATATTTGGATCTTATAAGGGGAAAGCACATCGGTTCGAATCCAATTTCATTTTTTTTTTCACTTCTTTTTAAATTTAAATATATTGATTTATTAATAATGTATCTCCGATTGTAAAAAACATTACCATAAATAATAATTCAATATTAACAATAAAAAAAATATCAGAAGTTATTAATGAAATAAAATTTTATGTGCTTTTCATTTTAAAAAAAGTGTGAATGTGAAATTTAACAGGCGTACAAGGAAGTCATGTGGTGTCCACATCAAATTTTTGTTTAAATTTCGATTTTTTAACGGTGCGAAGTGTGTGGCGCGGTGGCTCAACCAACACAGTCACTGCCACTGTAAATGCGACGGGACTGGATACATTTGCCTCCGGCTAGTTGATTATAAAACATAAAATAAATAAAAAATTGACCATATGCATATTACATTTATTCTATGATGGTCTTTTAACAATTAAAGAGACAGATAACAATAAGAAAATTACTATACATTCAACGATAATGAAACTATTTTATATACTTCGTATTTACTATTTTTACACATCTGCTACATTTAAGTATTTTTCCCCACATTATTTTAGCTTTATTATCCCAATAGTGAAGAATTGATGTTGATGTCTGACCCATTTTTGTACTGCATTCTAAATCTGTTATTGCAGAACTCAGTAGCGCATAAAAATGCTTTGAAAGAAGCAAACAAATAAAGAATTTGATGGTGTGAAATCGGAACAGTAAACTGGATGTGGCAGCACCCCCACCCCCCTTCGACCACGACTCAACTTTCATAGTTTTCTGTATCTCAAATGACACGAAAAATGAAAATCTCATCATAGCATGCTGCTTTTCCCGGTAAACATTTCAAGCCGAACCAACATTTTTAAATTAGATAAAAAGTTATAACAATTAAAAATTATTTTTGAATAGTTGACGTTTTTGTTGTTAGGGTGGCCGACTTGAACTACAGATTAGTTCAGTTTATTCTATTTAATATTTTTTCTACTGTTGCCATTTCTATCTTTAATTATGAATGGATCTTGTGTTAATGTAACTATGTCACGGTTGAGATGTTTTTGTGCTTTAACACGTTTTAGATAACGTACTCTTCCTGTAACTATTTTACACCATTAACATTTGGCTAATTAGTAGCATCTTTCTAAAAACCAAGCATTTAGTTTTAGGAATTTGCTGTTCATTCATATTTAAAAATTAAAGGTAAAATAATCTTAAATTTCTTTTTCTTGATACCAATTTAACAGTACTCCTTTTTTTTTAAGACAGTACATTGCAATCTGTTCTACTAGTGATCGATAAGCAACCACTCCGACGACCCAATGAGATGAGGATGATATACGTGACATGTAAATGAGGTGTAGTCTTGTGTAGACTCAGGCCGACCGTTCCTGAGATGTATAGTTAATTGGACCCCAACCACCAAAGTACACAGGTATCCACTATCTAGTATTGAAATCAGTATTAAAGCAACTAGGATTTGCTTTAATAGCAAATTTTACTTTTGCTTTACTAGGATTTGAACCTCAGAACCTTCGACTTCAAAAATCAGCTGTTAAACAACTGATTTGTGAAGACGAGTTAACCACTAGACCGACCCGGTGGACTAAATTTAAAAAAAATTATTTTCTTAATTTTATGGAGAGAAATGGATTTTGATGTAGTTTTAAAATTCTGATTCTTCTACATCAGTTCAGTTTTATTAACAAGATCGATTATATCAAGTTTCTTAACAGGTTTCGGTCCATCAAATTTGAATCTTTAATTGTGAGAGAGATTATTTTATTAAGTAATTTTATTTCGACTAATGATTGATTGAGTGAGCTTATTCAATTATTATTGGCACATCGATGTATTTTTCTTTCATAAAAGACTTTTCATTTTTGAAATGAATAATCAAAATAAAAATTCTATTTAGAAACGTAATCATTTAGTCTTTATTTATGTAATCTAAGAATAGATTAAGGAAATTATTTAATGAGTTCTTTAATTAAGGCCTGTAAAATCTAACATAAATAAAAGTCAGAAAAAAGTGTCAAAAAATTTTTAGATTAATGTTAATATTTATGCAGTAAAATACGTAACGGTTTCGTAATAATTTAGGAGGGGGCACACAGTTTGGTCAACGCCTCTAATTTTATAGATCTCTGTATCAAGCTGGAATTTCACGAATCATTATCTACTAAACTTTATAGAAATGTGAGATCACTGATAAAGAAAATGTATTCATTAAACGTCCTTTATGTAGAAATAGAATGGATAATTTTATAAAGAGCTAATAATTGATGTATTAAAAAATATAATAAAATTTAGAAATCATATTTAAGTTAATAAAATGATTAAAATATACCCCAAACCATAAATATCTTAATAAATGTAAATATCGATAAAGGTTAGGATAAGGTGGGTAAACCATTGATATATGTTTTGCAAACATGAAACGTGCAGGATGAAATTAATGATAATCTCATAACGAAAGCAGAAAAAATAAGTTTTAGTGTTCGTTAAAATACCTTATGCATTCTTATTTAACATAAATAAATGGAAAATTTTTCTTTTAATACAGTTCTTAAATTTATTACCTTTGTTACAAACTAAAATATTAAAATATGTTAAGAATGTTTTAATGAATTGCCTTTTAAATAAATTAACTCTTTAAAACTCGTTGTAAAGTATATATATATATATATATATATATATATATAAGTAATATAGATTAATACAGGTTATATATATGCCGTGGCTCCGTGGCTCGAGTAGTTGCGTCTCGACCTTTCATCCGGAGGTCTCG
Source organism: Lycorma delicatula (assembly GCF_047948215.1). Taxonomy (NCBI): domain Eukaryota; kingdom Metazoa; phylum Arthropoda; class Insecta; order Hemiptera; family Fulgoridae; genus Lycorma; species Lycorma delicatula. Next base: position 18,661,670 of record NC_134457.1, read on the forward strand.
GGTTCGAATCCTGGTCAGGCATGGCATTTTCATACACGCTAAAAATCATTCATCTCATCCTCTGAAGCAATACCTGACGATAGACCCGGAGGTTAAAAAAAAGGAAAAAAAAAACTTGTAATTTTGTGTCTGGGTTTCATGTCCTCCATTTTACGTTCAGTTCGATTAAATATTAATTATTTTTATTTATTGTTAATTTTATTGTTGTAAATTAGTATCCAATTAAGTAATAATTTTCTTACAATAATAAATTTCGGCGAAATAAGCACTCTAGCCGGCTCCTAGCTACCAAAGTCGCTTGCTGCTTTAGCTATTAAAACATCAGACCCTTTCAGCCACTCTCTTCAGGGCTAGAAATCTACGGAAGCTAGCAATTATGTTCCATTCTCTTTAGGTTTTTTAATTGACTTCCAAATCTAAGAGAGAATTAATTTTCCCAAGTTCTCTATTTTAGTACGTTCAACTTAATATTAGCTCAGGAGACTAATAGTAAAGAGAAAGGAACGCGAAACGACCTAAGACGAAATCGCGAGAAAAAATGAAATCAAAAATTTGAGTGATTGCTCTTCTCACTTCAGTTTCTGAGATAGGTACAATGCTGAAGAGAAAATAGAAGAAGATAAAGAGAAATAAGGAAGGGAAAACGAGAAAGATCAAACCTGAAATAAAACAGAAATTCTCATCTAACTTGTTGAAAGTTACTAAAGGCCAAACCTATGACAGTGTTCTAGACAAAATAAGAACAATGGATCCGGAGCTGTATCAGGAAATTGGGTCACTTGGATGGACGCTGATCACTTGGATGTGATCAGCGTCCACGTGGGTGATGTCATTCTTCAAGCGGACAGAAGTTTAAACAGGAAAGCCGTACAGATTACGTTCAAAAACACGGTTGAAACTACTTATAATGTAATAATATATTATGCAACGAGTCTATAATGATTAACATTGATGCACGAGTACGAAGTAAGTTACGATACGAGCCTTGGCGAGTTTCATAACCTTCGCAAGAATGCATTAACGACCATTAGAGAGGAAATATTGGAATTATTGATTTAATGAATAATGGAATCAGTCATAGATTACATTGTTTACACTGTTTATCCTTCTGATTGCCTTTAAAAAAAAAACAAAAAAACAGTTAGTTTAGCGTACTTGGTTTTGTCTGTTACATGATTCAAATTTGGAGTAAATTTCATTATTGAATAATGTGTCCAAAAAGATGTTGATCTTATTTTTTACAACAGTTCTTTAAAATAAACATGCAATACACTTTCCTAGAACGAACCCACCGGGTTGGTCTAGTGGTGAACGTGTCTTCTCCAATCAGCTGATTTGGAAGTCGAGAGTTCCAGCGTTTAAGTTCTAGTAAAGTCAGTTATTTTTATACGGATTTGATTACTAGCTCGTGGATACCGGTATTCTTTGGTGGTTGGGTTTCAATTAACAACACATCTTAGGAATGGTCGAACTGAGTCTGTACAAGACTACATCATACATATCATTCCTCATTCAACCTCTGAAGTAATAGCTGAACGGTAATTCCCGGTGATTAAACAGGAAAAAGTTTCCTAGAACGAGTTTATATTGCTCGCCAATTTCCATGAACTGATTATATAATTTTTCATAAACGATTTTTAATTTTTGTGGCAATAGATTATTATTCATAAGTTTTGTCTATTCATTAATATCGATTGGTATTAAAGACATTTATTCCTCAGAATTCGACTTAATTAACAAAAGGATAAAAGTGTAATATAGCAACTTAGTTATCTATTGGTGTACTTTTTAAATTTCACCTCTTCTTACAAATTACTAAATCAGATTAAAATCAAAGTAAAAATAGAGCTGATACATTAAATAATACCCACTTCTGATTGTTCGCTGATTGAAAAGAGTAGGCTTTTGTTCGGTTGAATAACCGATCAAATGAAAATCATAATGTATCAAAATGAAAATCTGTTTCAAAATGACTCTTATTATGAGACAGGTTCCAGCCGCGTAATTAAAATATTATAATACAGCTGTAGAAAAATTTTGTTTATTTAGTAATTTAACTGTAATATTTTATTAAATAATTTATTTGTAGATGGAATATCTTTTTTACCGACAAGATAACATTTGAGTGTTTTACTAAAGATACACAATGAAACACCAAGAATCAGCTAAACTATTACTATTAATAGTACTATTTATTATTAATAGTATTATTACTATCACTAGCCGGTCAGAGCTCGCTTCGCTCGCCGACCGTCTAGGCAGGGGGTTCTGCTCCCTGGACCCTCGACACGTTCGTACCCTCATATTTGTGAAAATAGTAAGCATTTAAAAAAAATATTTTAAGAAAAGGAATATGAGAGCGTGGAGAATATTTTTCTGAACATTTTGGTGCTTTTATATCTAAACTTTGTTTAGGGAGTGATTATATATAGAATTTAATAGTTAATAAAAATATAATGTTTAACGCTAACCATATTGATAACAGGGAGTTGACTTCTTCGTTTAGTTTGTGTGTGTGTTCGTGTGAGGTTGTGTTACTTGCTAGTTCAGCTGCTGCTATTGGCCCAGAGTGGACCACGTGATGCCCCGGCCGGATATGTGCAACGACTCTTTCCCCCTAAGTAAAGAATATTTTGCTAAATATTAAGTAATAATCCCTTTCTTTTATTAATAAATGACAATAAATAAAAATACAAATATAAATAAAAATAATTTACGCATAAAAATTAAATTAAATAAGCTGTAAATTAATTGACAACGATCTGCTTCTAGCGAGATAGAGTTGCTGTGTGTAGCCTCCCGGCGCACCATTGGTCCGTTCTGCACCAATGACAGTTAAAATAAAAATGTGAGCACGTGCGATAAACAGACAAACATACAAACAAACCCATGCATCATTCTTTTTACTTTCTTGTACGAAGTAAAGGAAGTATTGTGATCGCGAAAAATTTCGGTTTTCAGGTTTCAACGGAAATCTCGTTTATTACTATCCCTGAATCCATTTTGACTAATTTCGACGTGACGTCTGTACGTACGTACGTATGTATGTATCTCGCATAACTTAAAAAGGATTAGCCGTAGAATGTTAAAATTTTGGATTTAGGACAATTGTTACTTCTAGTTGTGCAACTCCCCTTTTGATTGCAATCGAGTTGAACAAAAATGCCCCAAAAAGCCTAAAATTAAACAAATTTGGATTTGGGCTTTTTCTTAGCTGCAGTAATAAGCCCTTATTGAGAGCTCTTCAACGATTTATCATAATTGATACTTATTTTCATTAGTTCCAGAGCTATAGCCAAATAAAAGTTTTAAATAATGAATTATTTGAATCTTACAAGGCACATCGGTTCAAATCCGACTTCATCTCCTTTTTTCTTTTAACTTTAAATTAAATTTATATTTAATTAATATAAATATTTAATATATATATATTTTTTAATTATATATATATATATTAAATATATATTTATTTTATTAATATTTCTTTAATATTTAAATTTAAAAAAAAATTTATTATATCAATTTATTAATAATTATTAACCTCGGTGAAAAACGTTTTACAATAAATAATAAGAAAAAAAGTAAAAATATCAGAAATTATTAATGAAGTGAAATTTTATGTGTTTTTAAAAATTTGTATTTGTAATTTAATAGGTGCACAACGAAGTCACGTGATGTCCAGATCAGTTGTTTTATGAGAAAAAAGACGACCTACGTAATTTACTTGTGACATTTGAAGCAAACTTTTTATATACACCATTTTCAATTTAAGATGACGTTTTTAGTGTAGGACATGTATACACCTGACCACCACGAGACATGTACTATCGAATCGGAATTTTCCATTAGTGATCGGTACATTTCTGGTGCCTAAAGTAAGGGGGACGGACATACAGACAGACTGACAGATACATATACAAATTCTCTTTAGTATGGTAGGATTATATTTCATTGATCGTATTACGCAAAGTTTGAACAGAATGAACGTTTTTTAAATTAATAATTTAACAGTCTATTTAACTAGAATGTATTTTGTTTTATTTTTGTTCAATGCCAGTTGTCCATCGATACGTAAATTTAATATTTAATTTATTTAACTTAGACAATAATGATCAATGCATTGGTCTTTAGTTTAAGCAATAAAACCTGTAATAATTACATCGTTTCAGTTTTATAACGCTAATTTCATACGGTTAGGAATTATGACGATATCTAACTTTTATTTATTTATGTGGTATTAACCGGCTAAGTTATTTTGATATTTATTTTAGTAAGAAATTTATATCAAGAGTTATGAAATTAAATAATATACAATTAATGTTTATAGTTACAATATAAACAGCGGCAATGATTATTATTATAGACGTTTTTAGCCTCTATTTAAAAAGCCTACTCTTGTTTAAAGTTGTATTTACTGCTGTTGTAATCTTGTTTTAACAATCAAATTCAATTGAGTTACTATTTATTTTTTAAATATTTGATTAGTTTATTTACTTTAAATCTATTTACTTATGTTTATTTTACTTTTACCATATGCCATATGATGTTTATTTACTTACCCTACAAATCTACACCGCACTCACAAATCATCATTATTTATTTATCATTGTTTTACCAGTGATGATAACAAAAAAAAAAATGTTATGCATTATTTTTGTTGATATTCTTTGCAAAATAAACAATTAAGATCGAATTACACATTTTTACTTTTATTAAAATGTTCAATAAAAACAATTTTTTTTTTTTGAGGCCACATTGGATTACTTCAATCATCCTTCCCAGTATTTCTTCATTCTTTCGGACCGTTGCTTCCTGATCTCGTCTGACCTCCACTTTGTTGTGCCTTCCTAATTTTTTAACGTTGTTTTTTAACGTTGTATCTATTGTTTTTAAGTGCGGGGGTTAATTTTCATTTTATCACAGGGGCATCCTCAACCCTCAAACCAATTTCTTGAATATCTCTTTGAATTTCTACATACATATTCTGCGCAGGTTTTTTTGTTAATATTCCTTGTGACGAGTTGTTTTAGAATTCGATTCTCAGACATACGTGAAAAAAATGGGAAATCCTTCGTTGTTTTATTGTATTGAGAATCGGGTCGATTTGTTTGTAGACTGTTTCGTTTGTGGCAATTCACCAGACTCCATCTTTTTGATAAATTTTATTTAAAGAAGTTCTGATAATTCACCTTTCTGTTTTAAGTAATTGGTTCGTATTAGTTTCATTGTTAATCTAAAGATAATCTCACAAGCATAAAACGCCACCGGAAGAACTACTGTATAATAATGGTGAATTTTGGATTTTATTGAGAAACATTTTATTGTATACTAGCAGACCTGGCAATGCTTCGCTATTGCTATATATATATATATATATATATGGAGAGAGAGAGAGAGAGAGAGTGAGAGAGAGAGAGAGAGAAGAGAGAGAGAGTGAATGAGTGGGAGAGAGAGCGTTTAAATGAACACAATTGAAAATTTGATAAAAAAATTAAAAAACTGAACTTCACAAATTTTACCTTTCACTTATTCTTCTTCCCCTTTTCCCTTTCCAACTTCTCCCTTTCATCCCTCATCCCTCTACCATTTGCTTTTTTACCTTTCCCGTTTTCCCCTTTTCTCTTTCCATCTTTTCCCCGTTTTCCATTTTCCCTCTTTTTCCATTTGCCCACGCGTAAATGGGTCTGCTAGTTTTTTGGTCTTTAGCGGACACACATACGAACATGCCTTTATATATATATATATATATATATATATATATATATATATATATATATATATATATATATATATATATATATATAGAATAAAAAAGTCTGTTTGTATATTTGTTTGTTTGTTTCGTAAATATCACGATACCAGCCCCACCTTGCGGGTATAGTTTTTGCAAAAATATTTCTTTTCACGTAACTAATATTCATATTCTGAATATGAACCAAATCGGTCCATAAATATAATTTTTCTAAATATCTCAACCCCAGCGCCATCTAGCGGGTTAATTTTTTGCATAGATAATTCTTTCCATGTAAGTAACATGTATTCTGAATATGAGGTAAATCGGACCATAAATACAATTTTTCGAAATATCTCGACGCCAGAGCCACCTAGCGGATCCAAACTTATTCAGAAACCTTTCCTGGCATGCGTCCAACCAATCCCCAAAGTTTTATCGCTATCGGATGAACGGTTTAGGATGGCATAAGAGACATACATACGGACAAACATTCATTTATATATATATATAGATTTGCCAAGTTAGAATTTGTGGTGTTTTAATTTTAGTTATTCTGTTTTACCATGTTTGTTTTTGCTTTAATCTGCAGTGAATGATTTCATCTAAGTATTTAAATTGTTCAACTATTTTTATTTCTTTATCGTTACTTTGAATTTGCTTATACAGAGGGAGTCAATGGCCATTGTTTCTGTGTTTTCATAAGACAATTTCAGCCAAATCCTTTCGGAAATCTTTTCTAGGCTAGTGATTTTTTTTTAACTTGTTTCATATTTAGTGCTAGTAGGACTAAATCATCGGCAAATCCTAATGTATTAGTTTTTATTAAATTTTTACCTGCTCCTATTATTCTTTTAACGGGATTTTCCTTTTGCCAAATCTTAATTATGTAGTCCAATATAATATCGATAGCAATGGGAAAAGTTCATCATCTTATCTCAATCCGGTCTTTATCGAGAAGGGTTCAGATATCTCCCCTCTAACATTAACCTTGGACTGTGTGTTAATTCTATCATTTTCACCAATTTTGGGGGAAGCCTATAATTTCGTAGAATTTGTAGCAAAGTTGGACAATGAATACATCCATATGCTGTTTTAAAGTCTTTGAAACTGATTAACTTTATATTATAAAAGAGCATTGTTTTCATTTAAAAAAATAAAAAATAAACATTTCTCTTATAAAATAACAAATAATTTTTACTTAAAATGTTCTTTTCATGAAAAGCTAGATTTAAATTTAAAAATTCTTTCTAAAAAAAAAATTATAAATAAAAAAATACAGAAGTGAACATACATAAATCATTGAATATTATTTCAATGAATGTAATTGAAATATAATTTTTTTATACAGTAAAAGGTAAGAAATTTTCACCGTATTATAAGACGCTATTAAAAATGCATTTACTTATACAAATGAAAAAAAAGAAGAAATTAAACGTTCAATAAAGTGTACTTCAATGATATTATACCTCCTTTGAAAGTTCAATAATATCCTGAACCGATTAAGTAAATAACTATAAAATATAAAAGCAATCCTTAAACATTTTATCGGCAGTCTTTTTTTAAAGGAAAAAATAATATTATTGATAACGGAACTACAGTTGGAATTAAATTAAGGATATTGAAATAAATGCAAATAAAATAAAAAAAAGCAAAGCGTAATAAAAATAAAAAGATTTGTAACGAACAAGGATTATGTGTGAATACTTGGTTCTGTATTTTACATACAAATATGAGTTTAGCACCGAATCGCGTGATTTGAAATAAGTTATAGAGTGTTATTAGATCAAACAGAGGTTGTAAAATAAATCAATAAATTACAATTTCAACTTAACTTTTATATTATTTCTCACAATACTTTATAACATTACAGTCAGTCAACGTATTATAAAATGTAATAGTGAAGAAAAAAGTTATTTATTTAAAATATTCTGATAATTTGGTTCGTTAAGTATAATTATTTAACAGAAAATATGCACTTTTATCTTAAATCTCCCTTTTAGGTAGATTTTATAAGAAAGCTAATTATTGTAATGAGTATTATGAATTGACTTCCGGAAAATTTCGACATATCTTCACTTCTTCACGTTTCGCATCCCCCAAACCACAAAACGACCGTCAGTTCAAAGGTTTATATATATTTTACGGTAAAACCCCGAATACCGGTAAATCTTAAGTTTTACCGGTAAATTTCTAACATTTACCAAGTCGCTTGGTAAAAGTCCGAAAAAATCTTGAAAACATTTATTTCGGACTTTTACCGAATAGTTTTGGTCATTATTAACATTTACCTTAGAATGTTGGTAAAAGTTGACAATTCTGTAATGAAATCATTCAAAAGTATGAATTTAAAAATGCTCTTCCCAATTTCGGTATTTCAGTGCACTGCGGGTGATAAATGAAACAGGTTTTTTTCAAAAGATTACACAAAACTTTATTTTGCTATATAATACTAAGACATTTCAAAAACTTTACAAGTAATTAATTCATATACACTAATATTCAAAAATTAATAATTTTCAGCAAACTTCTACAATGTTAAATAGCAATACGTTCGTTGTTATAATTAAATGAGTATAGAGGAAGTTGGAACTAAGACACTGAGCATACAAAAAGTTGTGAAAAAACTGTCTTTAGTTGGTGGGCAGGGATTCAGAAAATGCAATTGCGTGAAAAAGTGTACGTCTCGAACAGATGTTTGTGCAGATCTGCAAAATTATTTTGTAATTCTAAATGCCATAATAGTCAACAAAAAAATGCAATAAAAAATAACGTGTCAATTTCAAAATCCGTACAATTGGAAAACTAAGTTTAACAAAATTTTTCATTCAAAAAGTAATTAATATGAACAGCAAACGTTTCTTGCATACGAGTTGTTTTCTAGTACTTGAGATGGGCATTATTTTTAGTTATAGAGTTTTTTTTGTAATTTGTAGTCTCGAAAGGATTCATTTAGTTATAACAACGAACATATTACCATTTACCATTGTAGAAGTTTGCTGAAAATTATTCATTCCTGAATATTAGTGTATATGAATTAATTATTTGTAAAGTTTTTGAAATGTCATTATTATATAGCAAAATAAAGTTTTGTGTAATCTTTTGAAAAAAACCTGTTTCATTTTTCACCCGCAGTGCACTGAAATTACGAAATCGGGAAGAGCATTTTTTTAAATTCATACTTTTGAGTGATTTAATTACAGAATTGTCAACTTTTACCAACAGTCTATGGTAAATGTCAATAATAATCAAAACTATTCGGTAAAAGTCTGAAATAAATGTGTTTTCAACATTTTTTCGGACTTTTACCAAGTGACTAGGTAAATGTTAGAATTTACCGGTAAAACTTAAGATTTACCGGTATTCGGGGTTTTACCGTAACATATACATTTATATATATTTCACTTTTTTGTAGAAAGGATAACTGCCGTAATTTTGCGCGAATCACTTTCAGACTGATACATAAAATATAACGATCCAAACTCTCGGTCGAGTTCGTTAATGGGCAAAATCGTACATTGGGGTGGAAATGGGGGAAGCTTTATTGAAAAAAAAAATCGCTATAATTTTCTTATTAAGTAAAATATCGAATTCGTTTGAAGTTCCTACTATTCTTTGAATAAGGGTCTAAAACCTATATAAGTCAATTTTTATCACCGGCAATTTTATCACCGGCAAAGAGTGATTTTTTAATTGGCGCAAGGAGTGGAAAAAATGGGGTTTCGAAAACAAAACGAATCATACATCCCTTAATAGGCACACTATCGAATCGGTTTAAAGTGGTCGTTAGTCCTCTAAACATTACCTAAAACTTTTATCTGAAACAACTTTTGATATGATCAACCCTTACGGAAAGGGATGACCAAAATGTTGCTGGAATTGTGTGAAGATGGGTTTGTCGTATGCTAAACATGTGAAATGTTTTTTCACATGCAACCATTGTTGAATTGGGTAAATTTGAAGTTTTTTTTTTAACTTTAAGGTGGAAATATTTTTTATCCACTACTTAGCACCGTTGAAGTCTACCTCCGCCTTCCGGCGTGCCGAAAGAAAATTTTTACGTAGATCTATAATACGATCAAACATTAATACTTTTCTTTTTTATTATTATTAACATTCTTATATTAACTCGCTCTTGGACTGTGTATGTGAGATTCATGATACAGAACCTTTCAGTCGAATTTTGAAGCACTTCCCCTTATCGCTCTGAAATTTTGTATGCAGGTTTGCTCCTGATGACACCATATTTTAGCAACATTTTCAAATCGCTGAGATGCCCCAAGTTTCTAAGTGAAAAAATAGCCTCTTGAAATTCAACCCCGTTTACAAGCATAATTTCTTAGTAAAAGAAAGTTTTTAGAGAAAAAAGGTAGCTAGTCTGTTTCGGTAAGTTTGGATCTAAAATTCGACACGTTTGAAACACATAATTTTACCAAAATGTAGGGCTCTGTATTTATAAACAAGTGAGATATAGATTAGGGTATATAGTTGCTACAAATTCTGTACAGTAGCGACTGAAGTTTTGGGAAAATTTAATATTTTTTAACCGGATCCGAATTTTCGGACGAAAATGGCAAAAAAATAAGAACGTTTTAATACGAACATTTTAATAAAAGTAAAAATGTATAATTCGATTTTAATTGTTTATTTTGCAAAGAATATCAATAAAAATAATGCATAACATTTTTTTTGTTACCATCACTGGTTACGATGATAAATAAATAATGATAATTTATGAGTGCAGTGTAGATGTGTGGAATAAGTAAAAATTTCCTACCGTTAGTGCAGTGCAAGGTGCAAGGGACTTATATTGTTTAAGTGTAAATATGATCTATACTGGTTCTGTAGATAGCTCACAATAATAATTAAAAATATATTATTGTTAATAGACAGACAATACTGTAATCAAATCATGCTTATAGAACCCAATACTATTTCTTGTACCACATTACAAAGATCACTAATGTAGAGGCAGAGGGACTTGAACTGTTTTGTGCCAAATCCAATCTGTAGATTGCCACATTCAATGTGTAGTCTGTGGATCGGATACATGACTGGGCTGACGAGAGTTTGGTAATGTACTTATTCCTGATTACGTGCTATGTAATCTTGCTTTTTATAATAAAATCAGTAAACAACAGATTTAATAAATTATTTAGTCAGCAAAAATTTATTTTGTTGTCATTATACTAAAAAATAAAAAATATAAATTCTGCAGATAGGAAAATTTAGATGTTAAAATGTATCTACACTATAAAGTAAATATCTACATTCTCCTCAATAGAATATATGTGTGGACAAACTTATAAAAAGAGTAAAGTTACGTCTGTTAATTTGCAAAATTGAGTAAGCTGTTTTATGTATACTGTATTTTAGTTTATCACCAGCCACAGAAATTCAAGAGGAACTGAAATATGGATAACTAAAGTGGTCCAATGTGGCCTCAAAGTAAAAAAAAATAAATAAATAAATAAAGTTAATCAATAATTTGATTTACATGATAATTTATTCATGTCTTATTTTATAAAACAACTAAAGAAATATAAAGCACGTTATAATATAATAAACATATTTCCATATATTTAGTTCATTGTTTCGAAAATCTGTTAATATATTTTTTTATTCTCTTTACTTTTGTTTTACACCAAAACATTTATCAATCCTTTTTTCTCCTTCTTGATTTTTAATGCTTTCATAAACCTTTTCTTTCATATCGCCCTACCATGCTAAAGTCACGAATGTAAAAACCCAACTTTTCAGGAGAGACAAAGTACAGTTTCAGTGTTAAATTTTAAATAGGTCCATCATTTTTATTCACTTTATTCATGATTGGTCTTATTCCTTACCTCATACTTTATAGATTACATACATTATTATCTTTAATTGGCCATTAGTATTGTTGTAAAAGTAAATTAAAATAAAACTCGATACTCTGCATTATTGCGACAATTTTAGTATGTTAATAAATTAAACTGTTAAATTAAATTGAGAAAATAAATCAAACTTTCGCGGAATATGGGATGAGGATAAATACAAAGAAGATAAAAAGCTTGATAATTAACAAATCAACCAAAAGGGCAACAATTAGGATTGGGGGGAAATAAAGTTGATCAAGTGGCATCCTTCAAGTACCTTGGGTGCATCATTAAAGGAAGATATGAAGTGCGATCAGGAAGTTAAAGTACGAATTGCTAGGGCAAAGGAAGCAAATTAGATCTGCGACTAAAGAAAAAACTTGCGAAATGTTTTGTGTAGAGTGTGGATCTTTAAGAGGCAGAGACATGGACTATTAGGAAGGGAGAGGAGAGAAAATTGGAGGCCTTTGAAATGTGGGTTTGGAGGAGGATGGAAAAGATCAGCTGGACGGAGAGAGTTCGCAATAAGGAGGTGCTTCGTAGAGTGGAAGAAGAAAGGGCGATTATTGAAATAATAAAAAGAAGAAAATTCAGTCGGTTGGGACTTTGGCTGAGACGTGACTGCCTGTTGGTAACGGCATTGGAAGGATTTGTAACGGGGAGGAAAGGAAGAGGTCGGAGACGAATGAAAATGGTAGACAATATAAAAAGGGAAGGAAGTTACTATAAAATGAAACTGATGGCACAGAATCGAGCAGAATGGAGGGCGGCCATGTAAAAACCTGCCTTTGGGCAGAACACTTATTATTAATAAATTAAAAGGTGTAAACTATTCAATGTACCATATTCATCAATTTACTTCGTAAACAATTATTTTCTGCATTTTGGCAGGCAAGACTATTTTGTTTAGTGAGGAGTATTGATAAAGGATTGCAGGAATCATTAAATAATTAAAAGTTATGCGTTGTATTGAATTCATTGTATTGGTAAGATTATTACGATATTTGAAAAATGTATGAAAGTTTAAATAAAGATAGAAAACCAATGAATACTGGTATCTTAATCGTTTATTGATTCTTACATTAGTCTCTGCGATAAAAAAATTTATTGAAAATTTATAAACGTTTTACGCATGTTTTTTTTACAATTAGCTATTAAAATATACATGTATTTGAAAAGTAAAATGATATAACGAATCGTGAAACATTACTTGTTTTGAATAATTAAAAGGATTGACTGTGGGGTTTCATACATTTTTAAAATTTTTATCGAATATATTTCTGATTATTACTTTCAGAACATACCGGCCAATCCGTTACGTCATTTGTTTTGAATATAAAAATCGTCAAAAATTTTGAATATAACATTTGCAAAGAGAATTGCGGTTTTTAAATAGAAATATATGATATAGTATTACTTTATCTACAATGACGTCCATGTGTGTTAAATAGCAAAACAATATTAATCAGTATTAATGTATAATGAAAACAAATATGTATGTTGCCGGGAGATGATAAAAACGGAGATTTGATCAAATCCCTAAGGTAGATGATCAGTTCACGGAATATGTTAAAATTACAACTCTGTGGGGTGATTTCCCTAAAGGAAGTTTATATATTAAAAGTATTTATTTAGTAAACCGTGTATTATTAAATTTAGAGTAGGTAATACAACAATAGTCATTGAAACACAAATTATTTATTCGAAACTAATTGAAAATCTTAACTTATAAAAGTTAAGTTAATTTTGTAGCGTTTGTGAAAATGTCATGTCTGACCGGGATTCGAACCCGGTACCTCCCGATGAAAGGCTGAGACGCTACCACTCGCGCCATGGAGGCCGTCTAACGTATAAGTTAAGTAATTAAGTTATACGTTTTTTTCATTTTTTTTTTTTCAATTAGTTTCGGATAAATAATTTGTGTTTCAATGACTATTGTTGTATTACCTATTCTACATTTAATAATGCATGGTTTACTAAATAAAAACTTTTAATATCTAAACTTTCTTTAGGGAAATCATCCCTCAGAGTTGTAATTTTAACACCTTCCGTGAATTGATCATCTACCTTAGGGATCTGATGAAATCTCCGTTTTCATCATTTCCTTCCGAGATATATATTCTTGTCTTTAAATGGATCTAGAAATCATGCCTAATTCTTCGGCGGTGTGACTAAAGCTATAAATAACCTGAATAAAACCTTTCTAAAAATTGTAATTTACATAATTTCTGGGAAAACGAATTTCCGAAAATATCTACAAAATATTTTAATTAAGTTTTTTTAATAAGATAATTATTTTTTTAATATTTAGAGTTGTTACCGTTCGATCACTAAGGAAGTTTATATATCTCCATTGTTCTGTTCCTGTTTTCTATATTTGCCGAGAGTAGTGATCAGTAAATCGGGCTCTGTTAGGAGCCTTAACACCAAATTTACAGTTACATTGACTGTTTTTACTTGTTGGCGAGTTAGGAAATAGTCTATTACTCAAGAAAACGTTTTTAAAAAATACAAAAAAAAATTTTTGGTCCCTACAAGGTGGATAGTTATCATATACTAAATATAATCAAAATCAAAAATAGTGATGCACTGATCATTTGTTGAACTAAAATGGAATACCCCATATATATCCATTGTTCTGTTCCTGTTTTGTATATTGATTGAGACGAGTGATTGATAAGTTGAGCTCTGAGACGGATATCTTCCGTCTCACGATTTTACATGCTTATGCTAAAGAGTTTTAGGATACAGAAATACATATTATGTTTCTACGATTTCTAATTATTTTTTGAGGAAAAATTTATTCAAATTGTGAATTATATTCGGCTGTAATAATCTAAGTTTAATTTAATTTGTTTTTTTTTATCAAATCGTATATGCAAGCAAAGTATTTTTAATACACTCACTAAGTAAAATACTTACAGTTTGATTAGAAAAATGTTTTACAATCGTAGAACCTAATCAGTTACTCGCTTTTTTTTGCTTTTTTTTTTAAATGCTTTCAGATCCGACAACCGTTTTATTGTGGCCAGATTTTACTTTGACTCAATCACTTGACAATAGAAAACACTCAAGGATGTTCTATTGGTGCATTCATTTTTATAGACTTGATTTTTTGCGGAGTTAATATTGAATGTTGACTGCTTTCAATTTGTGGACAGAATGTCTGGTTTGTTTCATTTTAACTTTAATGAATGAAATTTTCTTAATTTCAACACGCGTTCGTTTTAATTGGTTTTGTTGCTTCTTTTTTTAAAAGAACGTTAACTTTTTTTAATGAGTTAATAAAGTTTTTTAATGTATTTTTCCCCATATAATTATCCTTTAAATGCTCGTAATATTTAACTTGATTAAGTATTACTTATTTTTACTTTATTTACTGCTATAATGTGGCACCTTAATTATTAAAATCGTTTAATTAATGAAAATTAATATAATAATAAATAAAAATAATAATATAGATTAGAAATTAAATAAATAGATTTTTACTTTATCAACTTAGCTCTACTGCTGTTGCAGGAGCTTAGCTATAAAGAAAAAATATAACAGTCGGCCAAAGTTTTTGGAGTCAGTGTTTTTGCAAGTATCGACGTTCATGATCCCTGTTATTAAAAAAATAAATAAATAAAAGCTGACAACACAGATGTAGGACTTTCCCATCACGCGGCTAAAGCCGCTTTCCGAGAAATTCCTAAAACTTTGGTTTGTTTCTGATACACGGCATACAGACACAACTTATTGTAAAATATTTATCATTTTATTTAAATATAATATTTTTTCATTTATTTAATTCAATGAATCATTTCAGTATCAGTACGCGCACATACTGTATTTAATTCGCGCGGGTGCGGCAGTTGTAGCGGCACTAACTAAACTAATGTCCCGGTAGGTGCGACCAGTAGGTCGCGCTTGTTACACACAGGCGCTTAAAAGACCTAGTCCCGGCGGAGGTGACCTTCGGGTTGCCTCCGTTTGAGGTAGGTAATGCAAGACCGAGTCCCGGCTTCCAGGGTGGGATCGCTGGGCACGACTTTGTCGGATCTGGTAGCTTTGCGCTGGAGTTAGAGGCACAGCAAGGACATTAAAATCCTACCGGCGGGCCTGTCTGTCATGCTGTAATTACAGCGGATAGGCTCGTTAGAGTAATGGACAATCCCCGAGTGTGTTTATGCTTCGCGTTGATCCAGCCCGAGGGAGGAAAACAACTAAACTAATATAATTTAACAACTTACATAGAACAAATTTTAGCATTTTAGAATAGAACAAATTTGGCGCGAGGCTTAACGCACTAGGTACCTAATCAACTGGGCGATCGAGTCGAGACCAAGTTACTTTTTTAATCTTTAAATATTATTTATTTATTTATTTAATTCTACCGCAGATCTGTGACGTCACAACATAGCAGACGACTACAATGTCAGTGCTACCAACCTTTGAAATATTAATTAAATAAATATTTAATATTTAGTGTAAACGAAAATTGGTTGGCAACCCTGTGGAATTTCAAATTTCCCGGTCCAACAGGATGAGCGAAAATGGAATTCCCCACAAGGAAAAAGGGATATTTCAAGATGGCGGACTGTGACCCTAGCGCTCCGTTTGGTAACAGAAGGTATTATTGACGCACTTAGCCATTCGTTTAGAGCATTTTCTCGGGTGGAGATGTGGTTTTGCATAAAATTCTTTTTTTTTTGCAAATATTGTTATTTTTTAATTGTTAACAAATTTATCTAAAAAAAATGTGACTTTTACTAGGCGTAATCTCGACAAACTGAGGGTGACCTTGCTCTACAGTCTCACCCCATTGGCCTTTTAAGTTGAAAATTTAATGGGATCAATGTTCTATATATAGAAGTAAGCTAAGTTTGTTCAAAATCGGTTTAGTAGTTCTGGTGATATAAGATGATTTAAAGGCCAACACCGAACATATACATGTACATACGACCAATGACATCGGAAAATTTCTCCGTTTTTTGGGGTTCCTTAGGTGTCAAAACGTCAAGATCCGGTGTAAACCGCATATGCTCAAATTGGACAGATTACTATTGCAATTGCCACTCGCGCCGGTCTCCGTGGCGCGAGTGATAGCGTCTCGGCCTTTCACCTGGAGGTCCTGGGTTCGAATCCCGGTCAGGCATGGCATTTTTTCATACGCTACATTTCCATATCCCACGCACAGGCTTCAAGCTTATTGTGGTGATATCATCAAAAAAAAAAAATTAAAAAAAAATTAAGGGAAAGTTTTATTTCCCTTCTTGAGCTATAGCGTTATCTAGGCAAAAAAATAAAAATAATATACGAATATTCTTATAAGTAACAAGAAAAAATCCATTTAAATATTCTTTAGAATATTTAAATTTTTTTTGTTTGTGTATGTATCTGATATAACAGTGCAACCATTGTTGGTGAAATGATAGGAGTCATATTTCCCTTCCAAAAATGACATAGACATCTATAAGAATAATAAAAATCCCAAGCGCGTCTTGCTTGCGAAAGTGAAGAATGAAGAAGTTTTGTTTGTTGTAGTCCTCACTAAGCCAAATAAATCAGCATGCTAAGCTCTTCGAAATGCGGGTAATTTGGTAATTTTGGTAATTTCACTGATGTAAATAACATCAGTGATTGGCTGTACAGTGTACATAATTACTTTTAGAGAAAGCAATTTTTATCGATGTCTCTGTGCATCGGATGCATTATGTGAATCATATCCATAACAAAAACTGCATGCTGCAAAATTATTTTATCTTAAGCCATATAATACTATTATTTAAGGCAGGTAGAAACGAAAGTGATTAACTAAAGTTAATGAAATCCAGCTAATTCTGGCTACTTTTATTAATCTGTAACTGTTGAAAAATATGTTAGATAGAAATGTGAAAAACATTTGATATTCAATGTAAACAAATTAATAGCATTTTACCGTAATTCTGTTTAAAAATCTGCAAATTTTTGGAGTTAATCACTTTGTCAAATGAAGAATGGTACGATTCAATGAAAAGTCAAAGTGATTATAAAAAAAATTATTTTCTAATTAGGATAATACAGAATATTATTATAATTAAAATAATTTAAGAGCATGTTCTTCCTTTGTTATACTTTATTTCATTCATCTACATAAACTGCAGCGTCATCATCAGATTCTAGTTCAGCAGTTCTACTGTCGGTAACTAAATGTTTGTAGTACCTGTGATGAACAGGTAATATGTATCGCAATAAGGACATCATGTCTTTCTTTTTTTCCTTTGAAATTGTTAGAACTCCAGGATAGAGTTCATTTTGCTCTATTAGAGGAAGCAATATTCGAGGTCACCCTGAAGTCGTTTTCATTAAACTAACTAATGACGTGGACTCTGAAAAGCTTTCCTTAAAGAATATTGTAAAAGGTTCACTTTTTAAAAGTCTAATCCATCTCATTTTTAGCCAATTTACATTTTATCCGTCAAAAGTTGTCTTGCGGTTCACAAAAAGGTCTTCTTTTCTTAGTTGAAAGAAAATCTTGACCTTGCATTTCAATCAGCTAAAATGGATTTTTCTTTTTACTTGCAAGAATAGTATCATACCAATCCCGAGGGGAGAAAATATTTTCTTTCTTACTTGAAAACTTTTCAATCACACCAAAATCAGCATTATTTGGCAGGAAACTGTGCCCTGATACAAGAAATTTTAGGTTTAAAACACTCTGCTGCAATCTGAGAACCACCCAATAATTTTAAGATACGTAAAACGAGCTTAATATTTCGGTTTTGCCCAGTGCAAGATGCTTATGATTTTTAAAGTATATGTTTCTGTAAGCATGCAGCTCTCTCTTGAAACCCACGAGAAACATCGGTTTCTGACCGACCACACATACATAAATCCCTGGTTAGTTTTCAAGCACTGGCAACCAACGTTGTAAACGTACAGATTACGTTTATAATACGCCACCGATGTGGATAGTTTCGGAAACGCCAGTGCTTTTTGCATGTCAAATGTAAATACATAATTATTTTCAACACACCTTTCTTTATCCAGTTTATTCTCATTTCTTGCAATCTCAGCATCAATAAGATAGAGTTCTTTTTCATTTTGTACAAGTTTCTTTTCCTCTTCATTTTGAGATGGCTAAAACGTTCTACGGTACCCATCACATATCTGGCAAGTGTCTTTAGCAGAAGCCTTAAAGTGGAGATTGAATTTCGTAGAGAACACATGGTAATACATTTTTTCCTTCACAGGAATCGTATTTTCATTTTTACATTTTTCTGTGTATAAATTGTACATCTTTTTGATTGTTAACTCCGGATTTAAATATTTACGGTTGGGATTATGTGCCCTTGTATAGCGGCTGAAATAAGTTGGAAATGATTTAATATGTTCAACCACGCCAGAAATATCTATTTTGTTGCCAGGTTCGTGCTTCCCTTGGTGACCAACAACAGCGGTAATATTACTTTTTGAACAAGCGTTATACAGTCTGCCGTCACTGACTTGGAAAATTTCTCTGAAGTATTTTTTGCATACTGTTATAGTTTCATCGGTTACACGAATAAAAAAATGAAATGATTTATTTCTAGGAGATTTCGTGCTCGACAGTGTCTCCTGACAATGTTAGCAGTTTGACATGAGCCTCGTAAAAGTATATTCTGCTTAGTAAGATCAGAAAGTTTGTAAAACTCAATAAATGTTCTTTTTCTCTGTTCTCCCGAAATTTTTAAATTATAGTTTTTTTGCAGTTACATGGTGTATCTTTAAAAGTCTTATCTCTACTAAGTTTTCCCGAACGACTTCTGTAAGGTGCCCCACTCACTCGGTTATTGCTTTCTCTTGTTCTCTTCCAGTTTTCTGGATTTCTGAACCGTTTTCTTCCTGTAATGGTGTTGTATTTCATTTTGTTCAAATGGCATTAAACTTGTGGATGGCTGAGCAAAATCGTACCGTTGCTCAGAGTTACTGTCCGAACTGTCATCACTTTCACTACCACTAACATCAGGTGATATAAAGTTTGGGTCTTTGTCACTGTCATCACATGCACTTGTTTCTGATTCACTCATTCTAACTTATACAAATAAAAAACTTAACTTTTCTAACCAATAAAAAATATAAACAATCTCAAATTGATATTATACTGTTATTAAATAAACCACGACCGCTCAATGTACACTATAACAACACTGTTCGTTTGGTGTTAATCACACTAACCACTGAAAACTCTCGTGTTTTATTCAGTTGTCAACACGTGTGCTGCACTCTGTGATCAAACTAAAGTAGGGAGTTAATCCGTATAGCCACTTAATAAAGAAGTGTTTCCAGTTGTTGGCAACCACTTCTGGCGGAAATTTAAAAAAATGGAGTTAATCAGTTTGGCTTCTGACTGCCTCATTTATCGATTATTTAAATATTCAAGTACGTCATGAGTTTATTTATTTAAAGTGTTTTAATATAGAGAGAAGATAAAATTATATTTACAGTGAAAATATTATTCAGTGAATATATTATCTCGCAACAGCGATTGATTTTTTTTTCTATCGCTAAAATTAATTAATTTTTCTCCAATTTTTGTTACAAAACTTTTTTCAATATTTATATTTTTTCCAATTGTAACGTTACATGAAGTATCTCCATTTGGGAATAAAACAGCAGGAAAACTTAATTATTTTTTTTATATCTGTAAATGTATTTAAGACATTGAAATATAATTTTATTGTTTTTTTTCTCTTACCAAATTAAAAAATCAATGAATAAAACAAGTAATTAAAACTTTTTTTCGCCGCAGTGTTTAATTTATAATCGGTTCCAATTTACCGGAACCATAAGTAAATTTGTATAAAAAAATTACACACAAAAAGGGGTTTCTATTGAAATCCTTCGAAGAACTGTGTATGTATGCGTATTCATAAATTATATAATGAAAAGAAATAAGTACATACAAAAATGAGTATAATGAACATTGATAAAGTTCACAAACATAAAAAACAAAGAAAATACCAGAAAATCGGGTAGGGCTGTGTCGGGGCGCACGGCCGTTGGTTTAACGTGAAATGTTACAGACCTTGCATGAAGTTCCTCCGAGCTACAGACCGAGCGACTTATCTGTAGACTTAAATGGGAGAGCCATCATCGTATTTTTTTTTAACAAAATTGAAAGTCTCCAATGGAAAATTTTAATTCCTTTATTTGACCAAATCTACAAATAAATCTGTCGGTCTGTATGTCAGCGAGTCATTTTTAATGTATTGGAATGAAATAAAAACGAGACCTGACTGCGTACTAAATTTAATTTTAATATAAAATAGATACGAAATGGTACATGATATTTATTTCGACTAATATACGACTACAATTTTGTACAACATCGGTCTGTGATAAGAAGTAAATGATATAAGACATAATAAGCAGCGATAGAGATGCTCGCGCTGCCAGCGTCGTTCACTAAGCGCACCGTGCCAGCTTTGCGACGCTCCCGAAACAATCTCGTTCCCTCGGCACCAGACATCGGGGTATCTGTGCGTGGCTCATAACTTCCCCGTATCAACGATATACGTAATTTATATTCCCGACTAGCTTTTGCGCAGGCTGAGGCTTATATGAGGCATATATTTTTTTTTTACTTTTTTTCACGTTTACATTAAATTTTTTACAAATAAGTATTTTCCAAAATACACTTATTATTATTTAAATAAATCTATCTCGACAGATTCTAGTCACAAACACACGAATGCTATCACGTCTAAGTCGTGAGCTACACTGAATTGAAATGAGCGAGAGCGCCAGTTTTGGCAGACTTAGGCTGTGTCCCTCCCGTCAACCCACTCCTCAGTAACGCAAATTCAAAGTTATCGGCAAGCTGACCATGTAAGTTGTAAAATGATACAACATTTACGTCTTTAAGACTAATAGTTAAAGAGTTATTAAGATTGGACGATATAGAATTTTTGTTACGCTACAAATTTCTGTTCTGGTAGTGTTTCGGTGTGATTTTAAAGCCGTTTCACGTCAAAAAATGGTTTTATCAATCACGCAAAGAATAACTAATCAAAAGTAGAAACAGTGAATCAAACTAATAAAAATAAGTGGTAAAACGAAATAAAGAATTTGACTATGCCCACCATCTTGAGGTAGCTGATTCACCTCAAATCTGGGACAAATTACAGATATGATATATGCAGCCGCTTTAGGCGCCTAAAGTCCTCGTTTTCCAGGTATCTTGTACCAAATCGCTGTATCTCCTTTCGAACCGTTGGCAATCCTAGATAACCGTGAATTTTCAGTTTTCCCAATAATTTCTCAATAGTTTGTTCTAGAATCGCTGTACGACTTCGATGCTACTCTCGTCCCTCACAGTTGGATTCCGTCGGTCCAAATCGGTTTCAGGACCGCTGAGGACATGAATAACTTATCGGGTAATGATAGTTACCTGATTATCATTAACTGCCTAATTTATTAGGCAAGTTACTTTTATACGGATTTGAATACTAGATCGTGGATAACAGTGTGTTTTGGTGGTTGGGATTAATTTAACCACACATCTTAGTAATGGTCGACCTGAGACTGTACAAGACTACACTTTATTTGCATTCATACATATCATTCTCATACATATTGTTCCTCTGAAGTAATACCTTACTGTGGTTCCTGAGACTAAACAGAAAAAGAAAAGGTAATAATAGTTACGTCCTCCTGTCAAACAACAGTTCATCTCCCTGAACTTAATTTTAAACTGCGCCCTTTTTCCGTAATATGAATCCTCCACGTTAGACGGCGATCCAGATGCAGTCCTAGGTATCGCACGCTGCTAGCTTGCAGGATGATGTGTAGACTCTCGACTAAATACAAATATAGAATATAAATTTAAGAAGAAAATTATTAAAATCAGGAAATAATTTTGATTTAGAACCGGAATAAAAGTTGTTTTAGTCCGAAAAAGATGTTACTAAACATATATATTATATGATTGCTTTGATGTCCTGAAACCAGTGGCAGCTCGTAGCTAAAATTAGTGGGGGTGCTGTTCCATAAAAACCTTTTTTGGGCCTTGTCAAGGTCACGGTTAAAGATTTCTGCAAAATAAAATTACCGAAAAAAATGAATCAAATAGAATAGCTGGAAGCAGGATAATAATCTAATTCTACCCTTTATTTCATTCAACTATATTGTCCACAATTTTTAAGCACAACACGTGGAGTGAAAAAAAACTGCCTTCAATCACCACGCCAGGGTCGGCACTGTGGGAGCGATAATGCTCTCTCTCCCTCGCTACCTCATGTGCAGCTTCCTATGTGCGCATGCGCACAACAGCCAAACACCACGCCGCTGGAACTGTGAAGCGAACAGTTCCTTACAAAGATTTTTGTATTTCTTTCATAAACTGGGGATGGCTACTAATATTCAGCTAAAGGATTATAACAAGTATACTTATACAAGTATAAGTATATACTTATAAGTATAAAGAAAGAATTAACGAAAAATTGACTCATTGTAGTAAATGCTTTACATAATATTAAATGGAAATATGTGGTGCTGTAGTTCTACAAAGCATATACGCATGCGAGATCCCACGTTAGGTCGGCCAGGGAACTTCTTTCTTCTTCTTGGCTTTCTACTGTTGGTGATCTGGGAATGAATGATCTAGCACTTCTGGGCTGCTGCTTACAAAGCCGGCCAGTGCGTGGTGGGGGCCACAACGTTGCTGTTGTGGTGAGGGGGCGTGTCGCAGTCAGCTTGCGTGACAGGAGAAACATTGTGCATCCGCGTAGGTAGACTTTGAGTTTTCCCCGATATCTACTGGCTAGCATTGTTGCTCGCAGATAGTAAGTTCAGCCTGTGGAAAAAATGTATATTTATATATATATATACATTTACAATTATATTCGCGTTTTATAATTATAGACTAGTAAAACAATAAAAAAATGAAAAAAAAAATTCTTGACACTTACCACGAACCATACTTAGGACAAATGATTGTACGCTTACCACTCTACCAAATGACTAGGCAGTTGAGTTTTATTTTTAGTGTAACTGTTTTTTTTTTTCTTCAGTCATTTGACTGGTTTGATGCAGCTCTCCAAGATTACCTATCTAGTGCTAGTCGTTTCATTTCAGTATACCCTCTACATCCTACATCCCCAACAATTTGTTTTACATATTCCAAACGTGGCCTACCTACACAATTTTTCCCTTCTACCTGTCCTTCCAATATTAAAGCGACTATTCCAGGATGCCTTAGTATGTGGCCTATAAGTCTGTCTCTTCTTTTAACTATATTTTTCCAAATGCTTCTTTCTTCATCTATTTGCCGCAATACCTCTTCATTTGTCACTTTATCCACCCGTCTGATTTTTAACATTCTCCTATAGCACCGCATTTCAAAAGCTTCTAATCTTTTCTTCTCAGATACTCCGATCGTCCAAGTTTCACTTCCATATAAAGCGACACTCCAAACATACACTTTCAAAAATCTTTTCCTGACATTTAAATTAATTTTTGATGTAAACAAATTATATTTCTTACTGAAGGCTCGTTTAGCTTGTGCTATTCGGCATTTTATATCGCTCCTGCTTCGTCCATCTTTAGTAATTTTACTTCCCAAATAACAAAATTCATCTACCTCCATAATCTTTTCTCCTCCTATTTTCACATTCAGTGGTCCATCTTTGTTATTTCTACTACATTTCATTACTTTTGTTTTGTTCTTGTTTATTTTCATGCGATAGTTCTTGCGTAGGACTTCATCTATGCCGTTCATTGTTTCTTCTAAATCCTTTTTACTCTCGGCTAGAATTACTATATCATCAGCAAATCGTAGCATCTTTATCTTTTCACCTTGTACTGTTACTCCGAATTACTAACTGTTTAGGATATAGAAATTTTTGTTCCAATTTAAAATTTTTTGTAAATTGAGAAATATTC
The DNA here is from genome assembly GCF_047948215.1 of Lycorma delicatula. Lineage (NCBI taxonomy): Eukaryota > Metazoa > Arthropoda > Insecta > Hemiptera > Fulgoridae > Lycorma > Lycorma delicatula. Next base: position 18,686,141 of record NC_134457.1, read on the forward strand.
TTTTCCACCTCATGAAAAAATTGGTTATGAAACTAGCAGTTAAGTAAATTATGATTCTGGATAATTTTATAGATCAAATAATTTTAAATTAATTAAATTTTTATCGGTTTAAAAATATTTTCAAATAATTCCTTTTAATTAATTTCAATCATTGATATATTGTGATTTTTATCAAACAAAAAAATTCTTGTTACTAATTGGTTTGTGTTCGGATATATTCCAACGTATATTTTAAATAAACTAAGTAAGTAAATAGATAAGAGTTTTGTATTATGTTCTTTAAATACTTATGTAATATTTATTAATTTTGTTAATGATTAATTCACCACATAAATTTGAAATAAAGCTTTTACATGGGAATACGGAATAGAAATTTTTTAGTTATGAAAATTGCCACGGCTGATCGGGATTCGAACCCGTAACCTTCCGGATTAAAGGCTTGTGTGCGACCTCTCAACCGTTATCGATATTTTCGTGATTTTTTCTAATATTATGAAAATATCTCAGTATTTACGTATTTTGTATAATATGTACTGTAACTTAATACGATGCATAAATTTTAGTGATAAATATTCTACTTGTTGGCCCATAAGTCTTCTAAAATAAAAAAAAAAATTCTAATATTAGTCTTTTATTTGCAATTGAAAATTGTTTTTTATTTTGACATTTAATAAATCAAATTCTCTATTGATTCAATTTAGCAATTTCTGTGTTATTTTTATTTTCCCACCTAGATAGTGCTGTAGCAGAGCTATAGCTCTAGAAAGAGAAAATATTTTTATCGATCCAACATAGGCATATGCGATTTTCACTGGATAATGACATTTTGACTCCTAACGAACCTCCCCCAAAAAAAAAAAAAAACGGATGGAAATTTTCCGTTTGTATGTACTTATGTGTATTTGGTGTTAGTATCTAAATCATCTTATATATCCATAACTACTGGACCGATTTTGAGCAACCTTTGTCATATTACTTCAATATGTGGGGCATTGATGCCATTAAATTTTCAGCTTAAAAGGTCAACGGGGTGAGTCTGTAAAGCAAGGTCATCCTCGGTATCTCGAGGTTTCGCCTAATAAAGTCATGTTTTTTTTAGGCAAATTTGTTAACAATTAAAAATAAGATTTGCAAATAAATTCAGCAAAATCGCAAAAAATGCTTTAAACTTTGAAGCTTTGTTGTGATCACTATGATGGTTTTTTTATTGTGGTTTTTTCTATTGTAGTCTAATTATGGATATAAATTAATCTTGACTAAAATTTTTGTTTTGTTTTTTTTTTTTAACCTCCGGGACCATCGTTAGGTACTGCTTCAGAGGATGAGATGAATGATTTGTAGTGTGTGTGAAAATGCCATGCCTGACTAGGGAACCGAACCCGGGACCACCGGAGGAAAGGCCGCAACACTACCACTCGTGCCACGTAGCCCGATCTATCTTTATAAAAATTGGGAGCCCCAAACCTCACTAAGCGGCCGGACCCGACCAAAAGTCATGCATTTTTTAAATATTTTTCTTCTTTTCCTTTTTGATTATAATCAAGACTGCTTAAAAAAAGATTTTTTATAAAATTGAACATTAACTCTCAATTTGGGGTTCGCGCAAAAAGTAACCAACGTGGTAGTGTTACGTATCAATTTCTTCATTTTCAAGCGCTGAAAACGATTGTAATATTTAAAGTTTTTGAAATACAAGCTTTTTTTTTTAGTAATATCAGATTTGAAATATGCGTTTTTAATTTCAAACCAATATTGTTGGTTATCTTGTAATCGTAACGTGGGATTTTTTTCGATGTGTCATTAATATATTGTATTTTATTTATAAATATTCCCGTGACGGGAGAGTCACGCGGAGGTTTTTTCCCCTAATAACAGGTATTCAATTTTTCGTGCATAATAATATTTTGTTATCAGTAATATTTAAAAAATTCTTGTACTTCCAAATATAATTAGTAAGTTATTCTTACGTGATTATAACTTGTACATTTATCTATAAGTTTATATATTATTTACGACTCACGGTTTTTTCAAATCTTTTATGCTTTTGTTTGTAATTATGCAATTATTAGCTAGATTAATCTATAGTAAATATTAAAAAAAGGCTATTCTATTTTGTTATAGTAAATATATCTGTAAAATGTTAAAAAAAAAATTGTAAAGATGTCTTGGATCAACTAAGTCAAATTCTGATCTTACGGTTGAGGTAATTTTATAGGCTGATGTAAACAATAGAACTGCGTGGGTAAGCACGGTGAATGAAGGGAGAAGCATTTGCAATGCTTGTAATAAGCTAGGCATGAGTGGATTAAGTGGGCGTATTTTTCCTTTCTTTTTTTTAACTAAAACGGTAAAATAATTTTATTGAACTGTGTAGTACGTTTGTTTATGATTTTATATTCAGTAGAAAGATTTTAGTTACTTAAAAAATTCGTTAATTGTTTTCTTAATTAATTATATATATATATACTAGCGGATCCGACAGACGTTGTCCTGAAGCGGCATTATTCTGTAATAAATACACACACATAAATATAAGTAACTTAATTAAGTTAAAATTAGCAGGAATGTGTTCGAAATTGCATTAAAATGACTATTAGTATGATATTATCAGTTTGTGATTGTTGTATTATTGTAATGGGTTTATTGATTAATTATGTGTAGTATGGTTAATATTTATTTTCACTAAATAATGAGATGTCGATGAAAATTGAATTAAAAAATCGAAACGTCGTAAAATTAATAATTAGTGTAATTAATAAATTTTCATCCACATTACTACTAATTTTCACTTAACATGATTCTAAAAAAGTACCTCCTACATATTTTTTTTTTTTTTAATAATTTTGATGTTTCATAACCATGTAACAGCTTAACTAATCAATTAATAAAAAAATTAAAGCACTGTAAAAAAGCAACGTAGTTAAAATTTTAGTAGAAATTTTTCTCATTCTTTATTTTAACATCTATTTTACCAAATTTTAGATAATTGTAAATTAAAAATAATTTTAGAAAACTTTTTATAAAATTAATCAGCTAAAACATTATAAGTTCAATTTTTTAAATATACTTTAAACTATATTATAAGTAACTTATATTTTTATTTTATAAATGTTATAATTTATTTTACAAACTTAAATTTTTATTTTCAAAGAGCCGTTCAATACTTCATAAGTTGCATAGAATCAAATGAGAACTGACAATTTAAATTTGTAGGTTAAGTTAATTGTTATTGAATGCACGTGTATACATCATTAAAATTCATGAAAAATCATGTAAAATACTCACTTCAATACTGCACCTTACAAATGTGCACAATGTACATTTTTTAATTACACTTTAAAACATTATTTTAATAAATAATAATATAATATTTCTCAATACGCGCACAATTCTAAACGCGATCGCAGTGCTACCTACTTGTTAATTAATCAGTTGTGATTTTGTTTGCATTGGCAACAGCCATACGGGATCTTTGTGATTGGTCGTTGTGTTTGACAGCGGCCATCTTGCATTGATCTGGTTGGTTTTCCTTTGTTTACATTTCCATCTGATTTATTAGCCTCTTATTTATTAAAAAACTGTTTTCTCGCGATTTTTTGTAACACAATAATAACACAAAATTACGAAATATTTTTCTCAATTTGATCGCAGCACCAACTGTCGGGACAAACTAAAATTAAAATAGAATATTATTGAATATTCGATACTGCGATGGTAGTGCAGTCTGCCGGATCCAATGTAAAACATTCCAAAATTAACAACTACTTATAAATAAAAAATTATTTTAAAAAACATTTTCTATTGGACCAAATTGTGAATCTAAATCATTCTCGAATCCCCTTGAACACACACAAAATTTCATCAATATCAGTCCAGCCGTTTAGAAGGATTCAGTTTCATACACACGCACACAAGAAATATATATATAAAGATGTTTTTTAACTTTTTATATTCCTCACAAGTAAACAAGTTATCATATCACTCGTAGAAAAAAAAGGTCAATCAAGCGAAATCGACTCGCATGGTATTTGCGATGAGAATACATGAGAATAGATGGAGGTTACATCCCGGAAACTGAAAGTTTACAATATTAAGTATTTCCCTAGATCGTTGTCTAACGTAGAAGGTTCACGTTAAACAAAAAAGGAAACTGTTAGATGTAAAATTTAAGGAGCTTTACAGGTTATTAGGCAGGATATCGTAACTTTTTCAAGAAACAAACTTCTTTTTCTTCTTCTTGCATAAAGAGATTTTAAAACCGGAATCCATCTCTGGGGTACGGCGAGTACCTGCAAGTACTTAAAATATATAAGAAAACTCCAATTTAAGTGAATGGTATTTTCGTACTCCTCATAATTCAAAACATAAAAAAAATTTATTTCATCACCCAATCCCACTATTTGACCGAAAGTAATACCGTACTTTTCTTCCAAATTTTTCGAAATTAAATTGAGCGTAACTCAAGAATACCTAACCCAATCTTCATTAAATTTTCACATTAAAAACTACAATACAGTACTACAGCATATCTAAATTTGAGTGAAATTGATGTTGTAGTTTTAGAGATCTTATATATATCTTATATATATATATATATGTGTGAGTGTATATAAGGAAACCCCGATTTAAGTAAGTGGTATTTTTGCATACCTCTTACCTCAGAGCTTAAGGAAAATTCATTTTCACCTCCCTGTCCCCCACACCATGCGACCAAATGTAATACTGAACTTTTCTTTGAACAGCCTGTAAAAAAAAAACGTTATATGTAAAATTGTAGACTATACATTTTTTCCTAATAAAGAGTTACGTGAATATGTTCAAAGTAAGAAAAAAATATTTTTGGTTAAAATTGAGGTCTTTCTTAAGTGTAATAAGCTAATCATAAATAAATTTAAATTAAGGTTACATTTAAATCAAGATTAAAATTGTTCAATCCTTAAAGTTTTATTACGATGAGTTTAATGTTTGGTTGTCCTGACTGACTGATTCATCAACTTCCAGAAAATACTACTGAAGATAAATTGCTGAAAATATGTATACATGTTTTTCTTACGGCGTAAGTGCACTATAAGGAAGAATATTTTTTTGAAATTTCGAGTTTAGGAGTTAAAATGATGTAACAATGAAATTTATTATTATTTTTTTAAAATTTATCCGTAACAAATGGAGATATCAACTTTGATGTATGTAATTTTCATGTGAATATCTAAAAAATTTTAATTATTTTTTTTTAATTCCGAGTTTAAAGGATTAAAATACATTTTTGAATTTTCTTTAAAACGTGGCTATTTTTTTAAAATTCTCAATTACAAATGAAGATATCAATATGATTTTACATGTATATAATTTTAATGTAAATATCTAAAAACTAATTTCTAATTTTTTTTACAATTCTTATTTTAAAGGGTTAAAATGTATTTTGAATTTTTTATTGAAAGCCATTTTTTAAATTTATCGGTAAAAATGAAGATATCGATTTGATTTTCGGTGTATATAATTTTCATGTAAGTATCTAAAAATTAGTTTATAGATTTTTTGAAAGTCGACCTTGAAAAGGGCGAAGAAAGATAAAAAAGATTTGAACAATGATTGCAAGTTTTCCCCTTTTTTGATTATACTGAACGAGATATACACTAGATTGGGGCTTGCAAATATACTCTTTACATAAATATCTAAAAACCATTTTCGGTTTTTTTTAATTTTAATTTTTTAAGGCGTGCAACTGTGTACGGCGCGGCTCAACCAACACAGCCAGTATGTGCGACGCGACTGGCTGCCATACGGTTATGGCAGCCAGTCGCGTATTTTTAAGATGGAGGCTGACTGTTTTGAAACCCACTTGTTTTAGATCACTCAGAGTTTCGGGCTGTGTAATGACCAAACTGGTGCTCTGAAGAAATTGCAGTACACTAATATATTTTATTAATTGAACTGGTTTTAATTTTTTTTTATCATTATTATTCTTACAACTATGTTAATGAACACAGAGCCCTGTGGCTTTACCGGTAGGACGAGCGAAGCCATGACCGGAAAAAGTATCCCATGATCACGACGAGAAACGCAAGTAACCACATAGCTCCGGCAAAGCCGCGAAGGGGATGCTGTAACATTTAATATGTTATCCATAAAGACTATCTTATATATAAATCTATAAAGACTACCTTATGTATAATTGCGAAAGTTTGTGGAACTGACCGTTTGTTTGCAATAACATTATAATTTTTTTTCCCTACTCTCCCGGACCGGATATCCATTTAAGTTTACTCAGTCGGGGAGAGTGTCCTTTTACTCTAAGGGAGCGTCCCCCGCCCACCGGTTGTACACCCGGCACGGCAGGTTAGCTCCCCCGGTCTCGGATCTTTAATTTTATTTTATTCTCCTGCCTGTAATCCCCCGCCTCGGTGACGGGGTATGGCTACGCCACCTCCCATCCCCTCAGCAGGGAACCGGGTGTCGGTCATTATGCCTTTGCCTCTAATCAGTGGTACCGTCCCCAGTAAGCGCCGAGGCACCCGCAGGAGCGGCACCGCCAACCGGGACTCGGTCTTTTATTTGTCCCACAATTCCCAGATGTTCCCCCCCTTCTCAGGAACCCGCACACCAAGCTGGTGTGCAACATTATTTGAGAACCAACTGTCCGATTGCTTTCAATTTTCAGGATATGTTCGTGTTATTCCAGAAAAATTATTTAGTTGTGGATCGTAGCCCTATTCCTTTTTGGGGGTTAAGATATTAAATGCATTCATTAAACAAGCAGAAATTAATCTTTTTCTTCATTATATTTCTATCATCTTGGTAACAGGGGTATAATGAAGTAAAATTGTATAATAAACAAAATTATATTTAGTGTAGTATATACTGCTGCCCCTAATTGTCCAGGATTTGTTGCAATCGTATCGTATCTGAAGATATGGTGATCTTAGTAGCTAAAAATGACCGGATTTTAGCCCCGGAGAAGCTTCAGTCGGCGTTGGATGCAATCATTACGCGGCTCACAAATGAAAGATTTAAATCAATCCGGCGAAATCTACCCATGTTACCTTTACAATTAAAATAGGAGACTGCCCTCCTATATACTTGGATAACATTGAAATTCCTCGTACAATTAGTGTGAGATACCTTGACTTACATCTAGATCGCAGTATGACGTGGAGAAATCATGAGCTGGAGAAGAAGAAACAAATTGACCAGAAATACAAGCGTGTGTATTGGCAAATGGGTAAGGTTTCCCACTCCTTTCTCTCTAAGGATGTCTTTTATAAGACCTTTTTAAAACCGATATGGACGTATGAAATTCAGCTCTGAGGAACAACTAGTGACAGCAATATTAAAGTGATCTAAAAGGTCACAGAACAAGTTACTGAGGAATTGACCCAACCGTCTTGGTTCGTCAGCAATTCTGAATTACATCTGGATTACTTGAATACCTGGAAATCCCGTTTGTTCAAGATGAGATTTATAGTTTTTCTCTTCTTCTGTTTACTTTCCGGAAACAACCGTAAGGTATTAGTTCAGAGGTTGATATATATATGAAAGTAAATGAAGTATAGTCTTGTACAAACTCAGGTGGACCATTCCTGAGATGTGTGGTTAATTAAAACCCAACCACCAAAGAACACCGGTATCTACGATCTAGTTTTCAAATACGTATAAAAGTAACTGCCTTTACTAGGATTTGAACCTTTCAACTCTCGACTTCGAAATCAGTTTGCTTTGCAATGACGAGTTCACCACTAGACCAAACCGGTAGGTTTGAGATTGACCGTTTCAGTTCTAAATACATGGTTAGGCTAAATAGATATGTAAATCCGCTAGACAGCGGTGATAGTATTAGACGATTAGAAAGGTTCATATGATGGATTTTAAAAATGGTCGTTGAAGCTCTATTTTTTCCCAGTAGTATTTGTTATTAAAAAAAAAAAATTTTACCATTGTTTTAACGAATATTTTTGTTTGCTTCTTACTGTTTACTGTTATTTTCATTCGTTCATTTATCTATCTGTTTTTATCTTCTATTTGATAAAAAACCATGCGAACTGAAGTTGTTGGATACATAGTATCCAGTGATGACAGTGCTTTTGACTAGTGAGTGGTAATTGGATCTTATTTGTTTCTATAGTTATGTTTATTATTATGAACCTTTCTGTTATTATAATCTTGTTATTTGTTTTCGTAGGGGAGTAATCATTAAATGGCCCTCTCAAGTGATATTTTTAATACTAAAATTAAATTTTTCTTTAAAATTAATCTTTTATCATTAATACATTATTTACTATTGGATAATAAATTAATGTTTGTTTATTTTGGAATATAGTAAATAATCTTCAATATAGTGTTCTAATGTATGCGATACGAAAACTAACATTTGCCATCATAATACCAAATGTAGCATTAATTTACGGACTCAGTAATACAAAGCTAAGTGTAAAATTACCATTTCATTATCGATGTAAAATTATGTTAAATTTGTATTAATTATATGTAAATTATATTTAAATTAGAAGTGAAATTCCTGAGACAACATATACGCAACATAGACAACATTTGTTGTTTATTTTGGTTGATTTATTGTACGATATTACTTAAATTGTTTAAAGCTTTTTTTATAATTATTAAAAATTAGTAAATTACTTCAAGTTATGTTTAAAAAAAAAATGTTCAGTTTATTTTATTTTCCTATGATTTAACGCTTATTTTTTGTATTAAATTTTAGTTTTTTAGTGAAAGTAATTATACAGAGCGTTCTGAAAGTAGCTGTACAGTATGCTTTATAATTATGTGATACATTCTGTTCTTTCGGCGTTAGGTTGGTTGTCCTGTGGGATCGTTGTGCGTTGCTCAGTAATTAACCAAGATGTCACTTGAGTTGTGATTGAACGTGCTTCGTTTCGTTTATCGGAATCAATAGTTGCGAGAAACGTAATCGTTCTTTCGGTAGAATAACGAATTTTTCTCGTTGAAACTAGTTGTTCATGAAGGTCACACAAGTATACTGATTTAATCAAGCATAAATTTTCTGAAAATTTCCAAGTACTCCTGATTCCTCACCGCAATGCAGTTCAAACTCTTATCGAAAAATTTCGGGTGAAAATTTTTAGGCTTTTTTTTGTTGTTTGTGGGCGAAAAACGCCTGGGCGTTATCGTCGCCCGGAACTTTATTAATAAAAGGGTCAAATAATTCCAAAATAATAAAGTTTATAAGGTGTAAATGTAATATTAATCATATAATAAAAATTTATTAAAACAAGCCAAGAAGACTAAATAAAACTCAAAACTAATACCACAAACGAAGTCGATAAAATATAAAAGTTAAAATAATCGAATAAAGAAACTATATAAAACTTACCTAATTCCGATGGGTTGTGCAAAAGTCCCCTCCCCGGATAGTAAAATTAAATACATAGAACCAAAAAAATCAAAATTGAAAGTAAAGGTTAAAATTAATAAAAAAACTCTCCTAACAGAAAAACATATATGATAATATTAAATAGGCTTTGTTGAAGACGTTGATCGAAGGGGAATACTACCTGAACTGAACGAAAAAGTTGCTTGATGTTTTGGATGCTATGGCCGAAAGTCCATCAAAGTCAGTGCGTAAGTTTGCATAGTAGAATGAGTCTATAATAGGACTTGCCACCGTACATTAAGCTGTAAGAAAAGAACTGAAATTTTTCCCCTACAAAGTAATGCGTGTTCAAAAATTGAAAACTATAGATCGTGCCAAAAGACTGAATTATTGTCAACGATTTTAACGTTTTATTGTCCAAAATTCCGTAGGTATCCTCAATATTATGGGTTTTTTTTTACAGATAAAGCGTGGTTTGATCAGGGAGGGTATATTAATTAATAAAGTACATGACTGTGGTCGAAAACTAACCCCCATAAATTACGAGAACAATCCTTACGCAAAGTGAAAGTTACATTTTAGGTCGGTGTGAGTACAACGTGCATTGTGGGGCCAATATTTTTTGATATTACAGTTAATAGTGATTGTTATTGCGCTGTTTTAACAAACTTCATTAATCACTTAACAGAAGTGAAAATCAATTCCGGTTGTTTCCAATAAGATGACGTCACAGTGCATACAAAGAGGTCAATGAGTTTTTTTACGAAATGTTTTTGATGAATGGATCATTTCGAGGGGTTTGTGGCCTGCACTATTACCCGATTTGACTTCTACAACTAACTGGTATTCAATCATTTGACTGGTTTGATGCAGCTCTCCAAGATTCACAACCTAGTGCCAGTCGTTTCATTTCGGTACACTCCCTACATCCTACAATCCTAACGATTTATTTTACATATTCCAAACGTTGCCTGACTGAACAATTTTTCCCATCTACCTGTCCCTCTAATATCACAGCAACTATTTCAGGATGCCTTAAGATGTGGCATGTAATTCTCTCTCTCTTTTTAACTATATTTTTACAAATGCTTCTTTCTTCATCAGTTTGCCGCAACACCTTTTCATTTGTCACTTTATCCACCCATCTGATTTTTAACATTCTCCTATAGCACCAAATTTCAAAAGCTTCCTATTTTTTCTTCTCAGGTACTCCGATCGTCCAAGTTTCACTTCCATTTAAAGTTACGTTGCAAACATATACTTTCAAAAATGCTTTCCTGATGTTTAAATTCATTTTTGATGTAAGCAAATTATATTTCTGACTGAAAGCTTAAACTCTCTCCTAGGTACATAAAATGGTTGGTAGCATTTATATTTTGGTATTTAGTTTTTGTCGTTTTTAATGTGAATAGTTTCATGTTCGTCATGATTTTCATACATTTTGGCCTGATTTTTGGGGTATTCCTATTAAGACTTCTGTTTATGCTTTATGTTATATAATAATAAAAATGCTCTTTTCTTTCTTTTCCTGTTTAGCCTCCGGTAACTACCGTTTAGATAATACTTCAGAGGATGATGAGGATGATATGTATGAGTGTAAATGAAGTGTAGTCTTGTACATTCTCAGTTCGACCGTTCCTGAGATGTGGGGTTAATTGAAACCCAACCACCAAAGAACACCGGTATCCACGATCTAGTATTCAAATCCGTGTAAAAGTAACTGGATTTACTAGGACTTGAACGCTGGAACTCTCGCCTTCCAAATCAGCTGATTTGGGAAGACTCGTTCACCACTAGACCAACCCGGTGGGTTTATAAAAATGCTCTGAGGTAGATAATCCCCACGTCCGGAACATAACATAAATTCACGTCTAGAACGACACCAGCTGTACATAAGTAGAATACATAAAGTTGGTTAACGGGGTTCTGAGTGTTATTTTCAGAAATGTTAATTTTCTTTTGATCTGATTTTCATCTACAAGTCACTATAAGGATTGGACTTCAATCACCTGAAGATCATCCACTATTAAAAACAATTTTATATATGGATTTACATCAATATTAGACCTGGTGATGTGGTGACCAGGGTCGATGTGATTGCAGGTGTAACAGAGACCCTTCCGTTGTCTACATTCACCCCGCGATGACAAGCATGTAGGTGCATTGTAAGGTGCATTTCCATGTTGGTGTATGGAAGCCTTGAAAGCTTATGTGAGTAGGAGCCTGGAGTAGGTACAGAAATTGCGCATCCGATCTCTACCAGCACATATGCCGGCTACATCGGAGTACCGGGCTGGATCTTCATGGTTGGCAGCAATGGGGTGGGCAACTACTCTAGCAGCTAGCCTTGCTACAGAAAATATTAACGGATCATGCACGTTGAATAATTTCTCGTGGCGAGGGTTCAAGTAAATACCCTTGTTTAGAACCAGCCGTGTCGCCGAAAGCGAGACGGAAGATGAGTACTGAGTCAGGAAGAATTCGTTATGAGATGAGAAGTCTGCAGTTAACTAAGAACAGTTCATCCTGATCTAAGTACCTTATGATCAAGAAGGATGATGGTAATTTTGCGAGGGTAAACCTTTTTCTTATCACTAGTGAAATAACTATTTGCGCTAGAGACCCAGTGAAGGAAATACAATAAAATTTCAGGCGTCTTTACGACCAACGAAATTCATTTCCAAAACATTTTTGATGAATTAAAATAGACGCGTTTAGTGTACGCGTTGATCCTTACAGCACTATCAGTACGTCAAAGAGTGTTGTGGTTTATCGTGATGAGTTAAATTGTTTAAAGAAATAAATTATTGAGGAGTTGTCAACGCAGGGAATAATAGAGTGCCGAAGGCTGACCATGAGAAGGAATGCGAGTTTCTACCTTCTGTCTGTCATGTACTCACCTTTAATAAATTTTAACTACCAGAGAAAGTGAGGTCAGGCATACACCATCTGCATGTATAAGTTTTTATGCCGCAACCCAAGTGATGATTTATGTGCCAGTGATTATGCCACACAACGGTTCGATGCGAGAGACTTCAAATGTGTGTGTGTCTGCGCGCGCGCGTGTGGTGAACAAATTCACGAGGGGAAACCATGTAAGGATCCTCACATTTCGGTAACTCCAAATTACAGCACTCATACCGGTCATACGCCCTTTTCACTCTGTACGTGTTATATGTGTTTTATTTAATATTCCATGTTTGCGTTTATTTTGGGTTTAATAAAATGTAAGGGCCCTATACACCCTTTCATCTGACGATCCTACTGGTGATTTTATTATCTTGTTATGAATCCACTTTGACTAGATTCGGGGTGACATCTGTACGCACGTATGTGCGTATGTATCTCTCATAACTCAAAAACAATTAGGCATGTTGAAATTTTGGATTTAGGACTGTTGTAACATTTAGTTGTGCACCGCTCCTTTTGATGCAATCGACTGGACCAAAAGTGTTCAAAAAAGCCCATAAACCCCAAAAATATGGATTTTTTACTTTTTGTTAACTGCAGTAATAGGCCCTCATTGAGAGCTTTTCAACAATATATCATAAATGGTACTATTTTCATTGGATCCAAAGTTATAGCCAAATGAAATTTTAATTAATGAAATATCCACTTCATCTTTTTTTTTTAAATTTAAATATATTGATTTATTAATAATTATTATCCTCTGATTGTAAAAAATAATAATTCAATAATAACAATAAAATAAAAAAATATGAAAAAATATCAGAAGTTATTAATGAAATAAAAATTCGTATACTTTTAATTTTAAAAAAATGTGTATATGTAATTTAATAGGCGTACAAGGAAGTCATTTAGCGTCCACATCAGATTTTTTAAAGAATGTGTCAAAGGCTAAAAAAAAAAATCATCGATGCCTATATAACTAAATAAAAAATAATAATTTTAATAATATATAATAATAATAATAGTATTATAACTTAAGTTTTTATTTTTCTTAAATCACTACGTTTTTAAAAGTATTTATTTCCTAAAATGTACATTTACGAAAAGATTAAAAATAATTTTGTTTTATATAGCGCACGAATCGTTACGAAAGTTCTGACATTCGCTTCTCTTCAAAACGTAGGAAACATTAAAACTTTATAAAATAATCTGTAAATAAAACCTCACGTTATTTGTGTACTTGTTCGTGCGCGGGCGTGGAAATGGAATATATTTGTCAAAACATATTGGATTAATTAGACCTTTGCACTTTTCGTTATGTACTTTTTTTTTGTCTTCTGTCATTTGACTGGTTTGATGCAGCTCTCCAAGATTCCCTATCTAGTGCTAGTCGTTTCATTTCAGTATACCCTCTACATCCTACATCCCAAACAATTTGTTTTACATATTCCAACCGTGGCCTGCCTACACAATTTTTCCCTTCTACCTGTCCTTCCAATATTAAAGCGACTATTCCAGGATGCCTTAGTATGTGACCTATAAGTCTGTCTCTTCTTTCAACTATATTTTTCCAAATGCTTCTTTCTTCATCTATTTCCCGCAATACCTCTTCATTTGTCACTTTATCCACCCATCTGATTTTTAACATTCTCCTATAGCACCGCATTTCAAAAGCTTCTAATCTTTTCTTCTCAGATACTCCGATCGTCCAAGTTTCACTTCCATATAAAGCGACACTCCAAACATACACTTTCAAAAATCTTTTCCTGACATTTAAATTAATTTTTGATGTAAACAAATTATATTTCTTACTGAAGGCTCGTTTAGCTTGTGCTATTTGGCACAAGCTAAAGTTATGCATATGTATAAAAGAGATTATTTAATATAATATCTGCTACCTTTCGCTAAAAACGTTACCTTTCTAATATGTAAAAGGATTTTTAAGCTGTACTTAGAATTTATTTAAGCTAAATTAGCTTTTCGTCTAAAATTAAAAGCGTGAAAAATATAAATCCCCTTTTTTGATTAATTATTTTTACCCTTTCGCTATATATAAACTTAATATTACAAACTATATTATGGTACATTTAATGTTTCTTTTATTATCAAATTTTTATTTTGCACTTTGCTCGTTATATTATTTTACGTCAAATGTCTTATTCTCCGACCATAAATTTGAATTATTATTTTTTGGTGTAATATGATAGGTATATATTATATATTAAAATCTATACGTACATTTATATTTTCCTACGTGCTTATAATTAGTACGAAGTATGTATGTGTTTGTGTAGAGAAAGGAACTGGCCATCAAATTCTTAATTCTTACCTAGTATTCCTTAGTGCTGTAAAAGATTCATATATATCTTCATTAAAAAAAAATTGTATTTTTAAAAACGTATATAAAGTATGTATAAAATAAAATTAAGTATGAAATAAAAAAATTACAAAATTGGAAAACATTTAAAAAACGAAATGTCATTATCAGGATGCACTATGGATACTGTTTGCATACATGAAGAAATATTTAAAAAAGTGAAATAAAAAACAGTGAAATAACAAGAAAATAATAAAAATTATTACCCGTAAATAAACAGTTCGTTTGAAGTATTATAAAACAATCTTTTGATACCGAAATTTTAGTATAAGAATAGAACACTAAAGTAAAAAAAATCAGAGGGGTGTTTTTAATAAGTAAGAAGTAAGTTCCGCTTAATTTGCCGCCTATATTCGCGAAGTAAACAGATAGCACATACACAGCTCTGTTATTTCAATCAATAGTTGTTAACAAGTCGTTTTGTTGTTAACAGTTTATATTCATCCATCTATAATAGTGCTTCAATTCTTTATCTTGCTAAATGTAAAGTAAAAGTAAATCAATTTTTCATAACCAAAAATCTGATGTGGACACCACATAACTTCCTTGTACGCCTACTAAATTACATTTACACATTTAAAAAAAAAATGAAGAGTACATAAAATTTTATTTCATTTTTTTCTTGTTATTATTGATTTATTATTCATCGTAAAACATTTTTTACAATGAGAGGTTAATAATTATTAATCAATATATTTAAATAAAAAAAAGAAGTCGAAGTCTGATTAGAACCGATGTGTCTTCCCCTAACTTCGTTGTACGTCTATTAAATTACGTAAACACATTTTGTTTTTTAAATTGAAAAATGTATAAAATTTTATTTCATTAATAACTTCTGGTATTTTTACATTTTTTTATGGTTATTATTGAATTATTATTTATTGTAAAATTGTTTTCACAATCAGAGGTTAATAATTATTAATAAATCGTCATATTTAAATCTAAAAAAAAAGTTAAAAGAAAAAAAGAGATGAAGTCGGATTTGCACCGATGTGGCTTTTAAGATTCAAATATTTCTTTAATTAAAATTTTATTTGGCTATTACTCTGGAACCAATGAAAATAAGTACTACTTATGATATATAGTTGAAAAGCTCTCAATGAGGGCTTATTACTGTAGTTAAGAAAAGTCCAAAATCCCAATTTTTTTAGTTGTTAGGTTATTTTAGACACTTTTGGTTCAGTCGATTGCATCAAAAGGGGTGGTGCACAATTAGATGTTACAATAGTCCTAAATCCAAAATTTCAACATCCTACGGCTAATCATTTTTGAGTTATGCGAGATACATACATTCATATGTACAGATGTCACGCCGAAACTATTCAAAAAGGATTCATGTTTGGTCAAATTGGATATTTCTGTTGAAATCTGAAAACTGAATTTTTTCGCGATCACAATACTTCCTTTACTTTGTACAATGAAGTAAAACCAATTTTGCACATGAAATTCACGGGAAAATGTTTGATGTTTACGAGCCAGATATTATGTGTAATGCTATAATAAAGCAATGGTGGCGTTCATTTCGAGAACGGCAAATGAATGTTTATTATGAAATACGTAGCTGCTGGCCGTCAGTGATAACGGATGATTTTGATTGTAAAAGTTGACGAGAACATTCAAAAGAACCGGCGGGTGCTTCATCTTATTACAATTGTCTTTGAGGTTTCCTGACGTTTCACGATCTTTAATTTTGAAGCCTTGAATGAAAAATTAGGTTATAAAACAATGGGTGCCAAAAATGATAACCGATATTCATATGGAAAAACACATTGCTGCAACCAATGGATTTTTACAGCGTTACGAAAATGAAATGATTTGTTTCATCACATTGTTAACGGAGATGAAAGGTGGATTTCGTATGGGAACGTCGAAACAAAGTTATGCAATTCCTGTTTATTACGATCATCTATTTAAAAGCACCTTTTTTAATTTTTAAAATATTTTGAGACAGTTTTGGGCTACTACCAGCTATAACAGCCTTCTTTTGTCAATTAAAAATAACTTTTTCAAGCAATAATTTTGTAAAAACCTGTAAACTTTTTACGAATGCTTTTTTTTTCAGCAGTCGTGTTTTTTTAATTAATATTTATCTCTTGTTAGTATATAATTCATAGAAACACAATTTAAATTAATAATATTATTTGGTCATTAATTTTTTTTTTGTTTTAGGTGAGTTTCTTGATCTTACACTGAACTGATTTGACAGGTATGCTATGTTATACTATTTTTATTTGGTTTTATTATACGTATATATGAAAGTCAAGATATTTGTTTTTCTTCTTGAATTGGCCACCTTAGGACTTCAATAATTATCTTAATCATTTTTTTATTTTTTGACTTCCTTTCTTCCCAATATTTCGTCGTTGTTTCTCAATGTTTTCGCTTTATCTCTTCACTCTATCTGTAGTATATTTCTTTTTCGGTTTTTCCAGATAACTATTGTTTTCTAAAATAATATTTCTAAATTTATTTCTATTTAAGATTATTGTTTTAGTGATATTTACTTCTCTCGTATCCTTTGAAGTTTTATTAAACAAGGTCAGGGGTTTTTACTTTGTTACTTTCTTGTAGTTATTGTAATCGTGAAAAATATTGGTTTTCAGATCTAAACGGAAATATTCATTTTGACCATCGCTGAATCCATTTTGACTAGTTTCGGCGTGACTTTTGTACATACGTACGAGTGTATCTTGCATAACTCAAAAACGATTAGCCGTAGGGTGTTTAAATCTTGAATTTATAACTGTTGTAACATCTAGTTGTGCACCTTCCCGTTTGATTGCAATCGACTTAATCAAAAATATCAAAAAAGTCCAAAATCAAAAAATTGGATTTTGGACTTTTTCTTTACTGCAGTAATAAGCCTTCATTGAGAGCATTTCAACAATGTATCATAAGTGGTACTTATTTTCATTGGTTCCAGAGTTCTTTTTCCAAATAACATTTTAATTAATCAAGTATTTGGATCTTACAAGAGAAAGGCACATCGATTCGAATCCGACTTCATTTTCTCTTTTTTCAACTTTTTTTTTTTATTTTGAATTTATTGATTATTAACCACGCATGTAAAAAGTTTTTTACTAAAAATTCTTTTAGTCTCATTACATTTATAAAACTTCAATTTTCTAATCCTTCACTTATTCTCTTCAATCTTAATTGGCCCTAATATTTTTCTTAATATTTTCTTAAGTAGCTCTTCAATTTCGTCTGTCTTATTTATATATAAATATTCCGATGCCTAATTACTGCAACAAATAACTAATAATTATAACGGAGGCCTAATAACTGTATTATTTGTTCTTTCAACTAATTTTTCAGCTACTCCAATGTGTGTGTGTGTGTGTGTGTGTGTGTGTGTGTGTGTTGTGTGTGTGTGTGTCTGTGTGTGTGTGTATGGGTGTGGGTGTGGGTGTGGGTGTGTGTGTGTGTGTGTGGGTGGGTGTAGGCAAATACAGTTACCACTACCGGCTTGCCAGGCCTGACGTAGTGCAATGTAAGTGTAACCGTACCGGGAAACATGTAGTCTGAACAGACTCAGGTCGACCACTCTTAAGAGGTCTTCTTCTTCTTCTTCTTTCTTTTTCCTGTTATAGCCTGCGGTAACTACCGTTCAGATAATACTTCAGAGGATGAATGAGTGTAAATGAAGTGTAGTCTTGTACAGTCTCAATTCTACCGTTCCTGAGATGTGAGGTTAATTGAAACCCAACCACCAAAGAACACCGGAATCCACGATCTAGTATTCAAATCCGTGTAAAAAGGACTGGCTTTACTAGCACTTGAACGCTGGTACTCTCGACTTCCAAATCAGCTGACTTGTGAAGACGCGTTCACTACTAGACCAACCCGGTGGCTACTCCTGAGAGGTCTGGTTAATTGAAACTCAACTACAAAAGAACACCGGTGTTACAGTTTAGCATTTAGATCGATATAAAAATATGTGCCTCTACAAGAAAATAACTATGTTATAATACCTAATTTTTGTTTTTTTGAAAACTTCTTTTTTTTTATTGTGTAAGTGCTTTGTTAAATGATACATAAGATACATTTTATTAGCTCTAATTTTATTCATATCTTTATCTAAAGCTTTGAACTTAATTATTTCATTTGGATATTTAAATTTATACACTTTATTAATGTTTCCATATTCAACTTTTAAAGTCTTTAAATCATTTTTAATGTTTGTCATAAATTCAGTTTTTCAAAAGAAATTGGTAAAACTGTTTTTTCATCTAATATCTTTCAAAGATTAATTTAAATTTCTGCAGTTTTAATATCCGGAGATAGAATTGCCAGATCATCTGCAATGAGCAAACAATTGATTTTGAGATTCTCACCCTTACTTCCTAGTTTCATATTTTCTAACTTTAAAATTTCCATTTATTTGTTCCATTCATTCACTAATAACTTCCTTCAAAATTACGTTAAACAGTAAGGACGGTAAACTATCATATGTATTTATATATTAAAATTTTTTTTAAAAATAATTAATATTTTGTTAAGAAAGACCGGACAACAACAGCTGTGGTCATTAACCCGAGTGAAATCTGTAGCGTATGAAAAAATACCATGCATGACCGGGATTCGAACCCAGGACCGCCACACAAAATGCCGAGACGCTACCTACTCAGCCATGAGGTTGACATTTTTAATTTTATTAATTAGGTTATCAGCGATTTTAAAAAACAATATAAAACTGCAGCATAAAAATTAATAAATCTAAGAAAAAGAAAAAAAATATTTCGAAGTTTACTCGAAATTTTACGTAAATTGTATTCTATTTAGTGTATGTGTAAATACTGGGAAGATAAAAAATAAATTTTGTTTTTTCCCCACATTATTATGTTTATTGTAATATTACCTTTCTTGTAAGCAATTTTTTTTTCAAATTTTCACGTAATTTGCTGACATAAAAAGCGCTTAAATATCCATTTTTGTCATTTTGATATATGTCTGGCGAGAACAATCTCGCTTATAAAAAAAAAGAAACAGTTATAGATTTTATGATATACATTTATGATTTAAAAGTGGAGTTTGAGTTGTAATATATATAAATATATGAAAAATTACACTGGGTGTCCTTAAAAGATGAGGTCAAACTATAGTAAGTGATTCTACGTAACATACTGAAAAAACAATGACCAGTTAAAAATCCGAAAACGCATATTTTTCTGTCTGTCCGCCATTTTGTTTTTTAAGAAAAAAAAAATTATTTTTCAAGAACCGCTGGAGACAACGCAATAAAATTTTGTTCTTTATTTTAATCTAACTCTTTTTTAATAGGAAAAAAATAACGATACTCGTTGACAAATTTCAAACTGGCAGTCGTTTCAAATTTAAATATCTTGGGAATTCTTAGATTCATCAAATTTTTTTGTATTGTAAAAATTATGAAAAATATTTTTATGAACAAAACGACACCTTAGTTGTAAATATGTGGCGACAAACAATAGAGTTATTGCAAAGATTAGGCCTCAACCGATATGGCGGCCATCTTGTTTTTTTTTATCGTGGCTCCATAATGTAAAAATTCATAATGTTAAATTCTTAGCAATTTTAATCAGAAATTTGGTTTAGTTATCGATTGAGTCACGATAATAAAAAAAACAATATGGCCGCCTTATCTGCTGAGGCCTACTTTTTCCAATAACTTTTGTTTGTCGTCGGATTTTTATGATTAAGGTGTCGTTTTGTTCACAAAAAAAAAATGATTCATAACTTTTATAATACAACACAATTTGATAACGCAAATAATTCCTAACATATTTACGATTGAAAAATTGAAGCGATCACCATTTTGAAATTTGTCAACGAAGAGTATCGTTATTTTTTTCCTATTAAAAAAAAAAGTTAGGTTAAAATAAATTACAAAATGTATGGCGTTTCCAACCGTTCTTGAAAAAAAAAACGTAAATGGCGAACAGACAAAAAATTATGCGTTTTCAGACCTATGTTCACTGCACATTTTTCTTCAGTATGTTAAGTAGAATCACTTCCTAGAGTTTGGCCTCGCTTTTTAAGGACACCATATATATCTATTATATAAATAAAAATATAAATGTTCGTTTCTTCAAAATCTTAAATCTCCGAAAGTTTTTCACCGATGGTTGCTTTGAAATTTTGACACAACGTTATGTTCGAATACACGCGTATTTTTATTTACCTACTATTTATATACCCTAAGATGTCACACCTGCGATAGGTAAAAACATGCTTTTCTTTAGAAAACAACAGCGCTATCTGTTGGACGTAAAAGCAACAAACGCTATACTAAATATTTTACGATTCCACTTCAATGTTTCCGATATATGTGTCTGAATGGAAAGGGAAATAAGGGAAACAGAAAATGGAGGAAATGAAAGAGGAAATTTGGGAAAAGGAAAGTGGGGGAAAGGAAAAACGGGAAAAGGGAAAAGCGAAAGGGATTACGGTAAAATGGGAAAAGGAAAGAAAGGTTCTATTTTGTGAATCTCTGTAATGTTCATTTTGTTAATGTTTTATCAAACTTTCATTTAATTTATATGTATACTCAAATCTAGCAATAGCGAAGCATTGCCGGGTCTGCAAGGGTTATTTTTTTTCAAGGTCCGATCGGTCACGAAATTAAAACCACAGTGAAAATAAAAAAAAATTTATTTGTAACAAGTACTTACATAGTTACGCTATTTCTCTACATAGTCGTCACTCCGATTTAGACATTTGTCGTAGCATGGTACCAACTTTCCAATACCCTCGTCATAGAACGGAGTCGCCTTTGTTTTCAGCCGGGTTTCTACGCTGGTCTGCAGTCGATGTCTGTGCCAAAATGTTGTCTTCCTAGAGAGCGTTTCATCCTCTGCTTATTATTATTCAAATAAGAATAAGCGGAGAGGAATGTTGTGATCAGGCAATGTCTTTCTCCATGACAATCCTCGACCGCACACTGCAGCTGTAACAAAGAAGCTCCTGCAGCGTTTTCGTTGGGAAGTGTTTGATCACCACCATACAGCACGGACTTCGCTCCATCCGATTTTCACCTCTTTGATCACATGAAACGCGGGCTAGGATGAAAACATTTTGGCACACACATCGAGTTGCAGACCAGCGTAGAAATATGGCTGAAAACACAGGCGACTCCGTTCTATGACGAGGGTATTGGAAAGTTGGTACCATGCTACGACAAATGTCTAAATCGGAGTGACGACTATGTAGAGAAATAGTGTAACTATGTAAGTACTTGTTATAAATAAAATTTTTTTTATTTTCACTGTGGTTTTAATTTCCTGACCGATCGGACCTTGAAAAAAAAACCCTCGTATATATAAAATAACATATTGTGGCATTTTTTTTTTTTAATTTAACCATTGTCAGTTAACTAGCAGCATTTCTAGAAATAACTGTTGAGAAATATAACAGAAGCGGTGTGTTTTGCGAAAAATACTGAAATATATGATCATCTGGGATTGCCAACCGTTACAGAGGAGATCAGGCGATTCTGTACAAAATGAGACTGAACAAACATGTAAAGTGGCTCACGGTTGAATTCCTGGATAAAGAAAAAGACTACAAATATTATATCTTTAAATTATCCGAGATTTGAGGTGAATTAGCTACCCTAGGGGTTGTGTTTCGTCAAAATTCTTCATTTCGTTACGTCACTTTTGTTGGTTTTTTAATTTGTTTGACTGTTTCATTGTTTGATTAGCTATTCTTTGTATCATTGATAAGAGTATTTTGGTGTTTCCTTTGCTTCTCATGTTCTGAATTATTATCAATGTTCTTTGGATTCATGTTTGCATTTACTTATTTATGTTTATTATATATTTTGTATAATACATAAGATGTGCTTGCATATACAGTTTTTTTTTTGTGGTATTTCAATGGAAAACCCTCTCTGTATCATTTTTTTATTCAGATTTACTTATGGCTCCGGTAAATTGGAACATACTGCAAATTAAATACTGCTGAAAAAAAAAACATTGTTAAGTCCCAAATATTAAATTTTTGAACAATTATTTCTTTTCCGGTATTACAGGATTTTGAATTTTTGTAGCGCAACGGAATTGGATGTATAAAAAATTATATGAATTTTGGAACGATATAGAATTTTTACTTTTCCACGATACCTGCCTCACAAATATTCATTGCGTTTTCGGTTTAACAATTTGCTACGCGTATTGGTATTCAACGGCACAAGATTATTTGTACAGTATTAATTAGTAAGGTCAGCTGCTCTTCCTTTCTCAGTTGCATCGCAGTTCTTCATTAACTCGCAGTTCGATCGTCCAACTTTAATTTGAAAGAGATAAATAAAAAAAAAAAGGGGAATAAATATTATTTGATTATATTTTAGAAGGAGTACTTCGCCATGTATGGGGGGGGGGGGGGTATTCATTATGGTATTGACCTGTGTGCTGTTTGTGTGGCAGGCCAATCTAATTAACCCGTCGGGTTAGTATAGTGGTGAACTTACCGTAAATCAGCTGATTTCGAATTCGAGAGTTCCAGCGTTCAAGTCCTAGTAAAGGCAGATTTTTTTACGAATTTGAATTCTAGATCGTGGATACCGGTGTTCATTGGTGGTTGAATTTAAATTAACCACACATCTCAGGAACGATCGACATGAGACTGTACAAGACTACACTTCATTTATATTCATACATATCATCCTCATTCATCCTCTGAAGTAATACCTTACGGTGGTTCCGGAGGCTAAACAGAAAAAAGAAAAAAAATCTGATGTGGACACCCCATGACTTCCTTGAACGGACACCTATTAAATTACATAAACATTTATTTTTAAAATGAAAAGTATATAAAATGTTATTTCATTAATAACTTCTGATATTTTTTTTACTTTTTTTTTATTATTGAATTATTATTTATAGTAAAACTTTTTTACAATCGGAGGTTAATAATTATTAATAAATCAATATATTTAAATTAAAAAAAAGGAGATGAAGTTTGATACGAACAGATGTGCCTTCCTCTTGTAAGATCCATATATTTCATTAATTAAAAATTTATTTGGCTATAACTCTGGAACAATGAAAATAATTACCACTTATGATATATTGTTGAAAAGCTCTCAATGAGGACTTATTATTGTAGTTAATTAAAAGTCTAAAATTTCAACATTTGGATTTAAATCCAAATTTTAACATCCTAGGACATCGTTTCGCATAACATACATACGTACGTACAGACTTCACGACGAAACTAGTCAAAGTGAATTCAAGGATGGTCAAAATAGATATTTCCGTTGAAATCTGAAAACCGAAATTTTTCATGATCACAATATTTCCTTTACTTTGTACAAGGAAATAAAAAGAAAAGAAGACCAATCTACTAATATAATGAGCATAAATTTGTTCTTTTAATTTAAATTCTGGAAAAGGCAATCCTAAAAAATTCTTTAGTTCAAAATCAGAGATATAAATTGAATTTTACATCTTGAATTAGATTACTAGAATTAAATAAATTTTGACATAATCTATAAATATTGAAAACACTTCTCAATGTATTAATGTTTATTCGTAATTGAATTTTAAGGGAATTTTTGGAAAATTAATTTTGTTGTATTTGATTAAATCAGTGGCAAATTTGGATTTATACTCTTATTGATATACAAAAGAATCTATTTTATAATTTTATTTGATTTTGTGCCATTCACCGTTGCAGTTTGTGTTGGGTTAATCTAATTTAAAATGTTAACTTTATTCCTCTACACTCACGCTTTCGTAAAAAAAAATCAGTTCGCTGTAAATCGTACGATTTTACGTAAAATTTCACTGGGTGTATGATTGTATATTAAATTTGATATTCTTATTTAGCATGTTACCAAAAAAAAATTGCGTAATTTTAATGTCGGTAAATTTTAATATATTAATATTTTGATCAAGACGTACTTTACGGTCAAGGATAAACCAAGTACTTCATATCTATTAATGCATTTTTCTCTTTACAGCAATTAATACTATTTTATATATTTCAGTCCCTATTTCCGTTTCTCATTTTACAGCTGAATGAGTATTTTGCCCCAGTGCTGTATTACTACTACCCTCTTTATTTTTCGACATTAAAATGCTGCTGAAAAAAGTCATCTTTTAAAATGTGATGAAACCGATTTTCCTTCCTCACGGTTGAATTAATAGAATACTTTCTCTTTTGTCGTGACACGTTTAAATTGCACATATTGATTTTAATAAATAGAAAATTATAAATTATTTATAATTATGGAAATATCATTCTCGATCTTTTCATTAAGATCGTTAAGTATTATTATTGTTAAACATGAAACAAAATAAAATTATTTTCGAAACTAGGAAAGTAAATAAAGTAATTCTTTGTCCTCTAAAATATAACTTCATGTATTTTTATATAAATTAGCGTACAAGAGTTCAAATAACCATCTATTTATTTATATATTTTTTATCTCTCCTGTCAAAAGGAGGTGAACTAGATATCTTATCTAATCAATTTCATGTTCTTCTAAATCCATTAGTTCCGATCATAACCGTAAAAGATGTAGGTGATATATTAAGTCATAAATTACGCCTAACAATGATGTATGTAGCTGTATTTAAGAACATCAGCCACGTAGTGATACTAAGGAAAATAAGGCTAACTTCCTCTATGTGCCTGTAAATCGAAAAATGATGCTAATTCTTTTAATGAATTAAGTCTTTGAGTTCTTGTGATTACAATAATTTTATTTTAATTGTAAATATTATTTACATGTATAACATTAATAACTTGTAAATCTTTATGTAAGTTTATTGTATTAATAAATGAGTGAAATAAGACTTGATGAGTCTTTAGAGACTTGTAGTAGACACGTCGAAGAAAGGTATAGGACTGACTGCATGAACTGAGGAGCTTACTAATATACTGTGTACGGAGCCGTTGAATCGTCAGGAGCTGTGTAAACAATCATGAAATGTGTAGCTATCGAAGGATCTTTAAAAATTAAAATTCCTACTTTAAATAACAATTTAAAGTTTCAACATTTAAACAGGAGCCACAAAAAAGTGAACATTTGTAAGAGTATTTAAAAATTAACTAATTCATTTAATAACACTGAGACTTAACAATTCATAATGTGCATAATAAAAAATAATTTTTTTTTTTTCTTCATTCATTTGACTGGTTTGATGCAGCTGTCCAAGATTCCCTATCTAGGGCTAGTCGTTTCATTTCGGTATACCCCCTACATCCTACATTCCTAACAATTTGTTTTTTATATTCCAAACGTGGCCTGCCTACACAATCTTTTCCTTCTACCTGTCCTTCCAATATTAAAGCGACTATTCCAGGATGCCTTAGTATGTGGCCTATAAGTCTGTCTATTCGTTTAGCTATATTTTTCCAAATGCTTCTTTCTTCATCTATTTGCCGCAATACCTCTTCATTTGTCACTTTATCCACCCACCTGATTTTTAACATTCAAAATATTTTCTTCTCAGGCAATCCGATCGTCCAAATTTCACTTCCATATAAAGCGACGCTCCAAACATATACTTTCAAAAATCTTTTCCTGAAATTTAAATTAATTTTTGATGTAAAAAAATTATATTTCTGACTGAAAGCTCGTTTCACCTGTGCTATTCGGCATTTTATATCGCTCCTGCTTCGTCCATCTTTAGTAATTCTTCTTCCCAAATAACAAAATTCTTCTACATCCGTAATCTTTTCTCCTACTATGTTCACATTCAGTGGTCCATCTTTGTTATCTCTACTACATTTCATTACTTTCGTTTTGTTCTTGTTTATTTTCATGCGGTAGTTCTTGCGTAGGACTTCATCCACGCCGTTCATTGTTTCTTCTAAATCCTGTTTACTCTCAGCTAGAATTACTATATCATCAGCAAATCGTATCATCTTTATCTTTTCACTTGTACTGTTACCCCGAATGTAAATTGTTCTGTAACATCATTAACTGCTAGTTCCATTTAAAGATTAAAAAGTAACGGAGATAGGGAACATCCTTGTCGGTCTCCCTTTCTTATTACGGCTTCTTTGTTCCGTTCTTCAATTATTACTGTTGCTGTTTGGTTCCTGTAAATGTTAGGAATTGTTCTTCTATCTCTGTATTTGAACCCTAATTTTTTTAAAATGCTGAACATTTTATTCCAGTCTACGTTATCGAATGCCTTTTCTAGATCTAAAAATAAAATGTGCGAAAAATAATTTCGTGTTTTATATTAAATTTACTTTATTACAATATTAGAATTAGACATTTACGTATTTTTTTAGTCTACGTGAAAGAACTTTTTTTACCTCTTAATATAACTCAATATAAGCACTATTTACAGCCCTGTAGACGTGAAAACGATAATCCAACCCATTCCACACTCCGGCGAACGTGACTGAAGGAATTGCTTCCAGGGCTGAAGTTATTCTTTGGCGCAGCTGGTTGAGTGACTCTATTTTTTCTTGGTAACAATATTTTTTACGTAATCTCAAAAGAAGAAATCGATCGGCGTTAAATCGGGACTTCCCAATTGCCAAACGAAGGAAACTTCTTGCCTATCTGGCCTTCTGTTTTTTTTTTTATCTTTTTTTTCTTAACCTCCGGAACCACTACCATTACAGGGTGTGATGAACAGTTCCATTACAGGATGTGATGAATGATTTGTAGCGTGGATGAAAATGCCATTTCTGACCGGGATTCGAACCCGGGACCTCCGGGTTCGGCTTGAAGACCTTCGACCTTCTGGTTACTTGGGTCGAGCGCACTCCGGTTTTAATTATGTTGGAAAATTAGATCTGCCATATTTTTATGTGCTAAAACACTACACTCTTTTATTTATGAGAGTATATTTTTCAGTTAAAAATGATTTATTTTAATAACATAATTTTACATATATATATATATATATATTGACATAATTTATAAATATTGAAAACACTTCTCAATGTATTAATGTTTATTCGTAAGCATTTATTTTTGCCCACCTAATATATATATGTATATTAGGTGGGCAAAAAATGTTTTTCAATTACCACCGCCCGGAAAAAACATAATACAATATTTAGAAAAAAGTATTTAAATAATTATTAAATAGTCAAATTCAGATTCATGGCCTATGGAATAAAATAATAATCTAACAAAACGTAGTGATATCCAACAAAAAAAAATACTATGAAACTTTAAACCGTACTCTAAGAATCTCACAGATATCATTTCTTCCGCTC
Source organism: Lycorma delicatula (assembly GCF_047948215.1). NCBI lineage: Eukaryota > Metazoa > Arthropoda > Insecta > Hemiptera > Fulgoridae > Lycorma > Lycorma delicatula. The sequence continues at coordinate 18,713,950 of NC_134457.1, forward strand.
AAAAATTTAACATATGGATACTGACATAAAAAAAAGGTGACACACTAACATTTCTATTATCAAATTCTGTTAATTTATAATTTTGTTAAAAAAATATACATTTTAAATTTAGGTAATATACAATAACAGATAATAAATAACGTTTAAGCGTTCTATATAACAAGAAAAAAATAGAAAAATTTATCAGAAAATTCTTAGGCCCGATTTCATTTGTATGTACGAGGGTTATTTTTTTTCAAGTTCTGATCGGTCACGAAATTAAAACCACAGTGAAAATGAAAACTTTTTTATTTGTAACAAGTACATTGTTTCGCTATTTCTCTACATGGTCGCCACTCAGATTTAGACATTTGTCGTAGCCTGGTACCAACTTTCCAATACCCTTGTCATAGAACGGAGCCGCCTGTGTTTTCAACCGTGTTTCTACGCCGGTTTGCAGATCGATGTCTGTGCCAAACTGTTATCCTCCTACGATTGGTTGGAATTTCGTGCCTGATAATGATAAGAATTAATCTCACCTTATGATTGGTTAAAATAGAACGGATACGATTGATTGGAATTTCGTGCCTGATAATGATAAGAATTACTCTCACCTTATGATTGGTTAAAAAAGTACGGATACGATTGGTTGGAATTTCGTGCCTGATAATGATAAGAATTAATATCACTTTATGATTGGTTAAAAAAGAAAGAACACGATTGGTTGGAATTTTGTGCCTGATAATGATAAGAATTAGTCTCACCTTATGATTGGTTAAAAAAGAAAGAATACGATTGGGTGGAATTTCGTGCCTGATGATGATAAGAATTACTCTCACTTTATGATTGGTTATAAAAGAAAGAATACGATTGGGTGGAATTTCGTGCCTGATAATGATAAGAATTATTCTCACCTTATGATTGGTTAAAAAAGAACGGATACGATTGGTTGGAATTTCGTGCCTCAAATTTCTTTGCTCACATGAAACGCTGGCTAGGAGGATAACATTTTGGCACTGACATCGATCTGCAGACCGGCGTAGAAACACGGCTGAATACACAGGCGGCTCCGTTCTATGGCCAGGGTATTGGAAAGTTGGTACCACGCTACGACAAATGTATAAATCCGAGTGGCGATTATGTACAGAAATAGCGTAACTATGTAAGTACTTGTTACAAATAAAAAAGTTTTTATTTTCACTGTGGTTTTAATTTCGTGACCGATCGGAACTTTAAATAAAATAACCCTGGTACATACAAATGAAATCGGGCCTGTAAGAATTTTGGATAATTTTTTTTATTTTTTCTTGTTATATGGAAAGCTTAAACGTTATTTTTTTATCTGTTATTGTATATTACCTAAATTTAAAATGTATATTTTTATAACAAAATTATAAATTAACAGAATTTGATAACAGAAATGTTATTTTGTCTTACCTTTTTTTATATCAGTATCATTTTGTTAAATTTTTGTGCGGAAGAAATGATATCTGCGAGATTCTTAGGGTGCGGTTTAAAGAATCATTCTATTTTTTTGGATATCACTACGTTTTGTTAGATTGAATGAAAAGAGCGGGAATTAATTGATTAATTATGTACGGGACGATTTAAATTTTGTGAACAGTGGATCGAGGAGTTAAATTTTTAATTAGGAAAAGTCAATATATTTTTCGTAGCCTATCTTTGGTTTTTGAGTTTCGGCATAACTACTACTAGACATTATAATTTTTTTTATTTTTTGAAATGTTGAAGCAAACCTGGCAGTCGGCCTCGCGATCATGAAATAAATGTGGTAGTATTGTTTGCATATGAAACTTTGTTCACATACAATATTGATGTTTGTTTGTTATTTTAACTTATGTATTTTGCTTTTTGTCGATTTCTTTTGTTGCAGTTGTATTTCACGTCAATAAAAAAATATTTTTTATTATTATTACTGTTGAATTAATTTTATGGGCTTATTAGACAAGAAATTGTTGGCATTTTATTACAAAAGATATTATTTTTATGCTAAATTATAGAATGAAATTACGTACTACTGGAAAAAGCTGGATCTGAAATAATCATGAAATATTGGTTTTTGCCATTTTACAAAATATAATGTTTATATTTTATATAAATTTACTTCTGCTTGTATGCAGAAGTAAACTTATTACCTTCCTTAGATTACATTATTACTAAAGGATTGTTCTTTTGGAGCTAATCCTCTGTGAATATATAACAAAAACGTCTGTGAATAAGTGATTCTAAGGTATTATTAATAACACAATATGAGTCACATTTTCACCTCCGGTTTTCTTTTCTCAAAGAATTACAAAGGAAAAATAAAGGATAATGGTGTCAGAGATACAACAATGATACATTTTTTGTAATTTTAAAAATGGAAAATTATTTTTCATGGTGTCAGTTTCATCACACACACACACACACACACACACACACACACACACACACACACACACACACACACACACACACACACACACACACACACACACACACACACAGAGAGAGAGAGAGAGAGAGAGAGAGAGAGAGAGAGAGAGAGAGAGAGAGAGAGAGAGAGAGAGAGAGAGAGAGAGAGAGAGAGAGAGAGAGAGAGAGAGAGAGAGAGAGAGAGAGAGAGAGAGAGAGAGAGAGAGAGAGAGAGAGAGAGAGAGAGAGACATTCCTTTTGTGCCTTAAATGTAGTAAATAAGCCAGATGACCTCTTTGAGACATCTGATGTAACACTTTGAATTATACAATATTAGAGTTTTTATTTTACCTTATTTTAGGACTTCAGTTTAATACTTAAATTTTAAATTGTACTTTATACTAAATTAAAAGTTTAATTCATTAAAAACTGAAATTGTTTTTTTTTTTTTAACAATTTCAGCCTAACAAATAGATAGCAATTATGAACTAATTACTGTGGTATTTGTCAATTATGATTCTTTAGATGGTGTGCTGTGAAGTTTTAAATACATTAATATAATTACTTGTTTGTGGCGATCGAGTAAACCAAACAAGTTTGGACATTTTCTGAAAAATTAATAAAATTGAAGTTAGAGATGTTATAAAGTACTTGGTTTTAAAAGTTTTAATTAAAACAGCCAGAAAAAGAGTTCCATTCCACTTTAAAGGAGTCGTCATCCTCTTCGTTTACATCGGTAAAAAATTTGATGTGGATACTACATGACTTTCTTGTACGTCCATTAAATTACATATACAGATTTTTTGCTGCACTTAATTTAAATTTATTTTATTTGAAAGTAAGTTACGATCCTCCAATTCATTAATAAAGTGGATAGTTACACAATTCAATTGTGTTGGACACCACATTGCATCACTTTTTTTGTGGTGTCTGTATCGGCATTTTTTATTTTGTCTTCAGTCATTTGACTGGTTTGATGCAGCTCTCCAAGATTCCCTATCTAGTGCTAATCGTTTCATTTCAGTATACCCTCTACATCCTACATCCCTAACAATTTGTTTTACATATTCCAAACGTGGCCTGCCTACACAATTTTGTCCATCTACCTGTCCTTCCAATATTACAGCGACTATTCCAGTATGCCTCAGTATGTGGCCTATAAGTCTTTCTCTTCTTTTAACTATATTTTTCCAAATGCTTCTTTCTTCATCTATTTGCCGCAATACCTCTTCATTTGTCACTTTATCCACCCGTCTGATTTTTAACATTCTCCTATAGCACCGCATTTCTAAAGCTTCTAATCTTTTCTTCTCAGATACTCCGATCGTTCAAGTTTCACTTCCATATAAAGCGACACTCCAAACATACACTTCAAAAATCTTTTCCTGACATTTAAATTAATTTTTGATGTAAACAAATTATATTTCTTACTGAAGGCTCGTTTAGCTTGTGCTATTCGGCATTTTATATCGCTCTTGCTTCGTCCATCTTTAGTAATTCTACTTCCCAAATAACAAAATTCTTCTACCTCCATAATCTTTTCTCCTCCTATTTTCACATTCAGCGGTCCATCTTTGTTATTTCTACTACATTTCATTACTTTTGTTTTGTTCTTGTTTATTTTCATGCGATAGTTCTTGCGTAGGACTTCATCTATGCCGTTCATTGTTTCTTCTAAATCCTTTTTACTTTCGGCTAGAATTACTATATCATCAGCAAATCGTAGCATCTTTATCTTTTCACCTTATACTGTTACTCCGAATCTAAATTGTTCTTTAACATCATTAACTGCTAGTTCCATGTAAAGATTAAAAAGTAATGGAGATAGGGAACATCCTTGTCGGACTCCCTTTCATATTACGGCTTCTTTGCCGTTTTAAATCAATATATTTAGATTTAAAAAAAGTTAAATAAAAAAGAAGGGAAATAAAGTCGGGTTTAAACCGATGTGTCTTGCTCTTGTAAGATCCAAATATTTCATTAATTAAACTTTTTTTTGCTATAACTCGGGATGCAATGAAAATAAGTACCACTTACGACATATCATTGAAAAGTTCCTTATGCTGTTAATTATTGCAGTTAAGAAAAAGTCCAAAATCCAATTTTTTGGGGATTTTTGCTTTGTTGGATACTTTTGGTTCAGTCGATTGCAATAAAAAGGAGAGGTGCACAATTAGATGTTACAGCAGTGCTAAATCCAAAATTCCAATATCCTACGGCTAATCGTTTTTGAGTTATGCGAGATACATACGCACGTACAGATGTCAAGCCGAAACTTGATAAAATAGATTCACGGATGGTCAAAATGGATATTTCCCTTGAAATCTGAAACCTAAATTTTTTTATCTGTAATTTGAGAAAGATTTAACCTCGGTTAACTTAAGAGTTCTATTCAGGCTAAACATCCACATATGGCGGAAAAGAAAGTGCTATTACAACGATAATGCGCTTGCATACATTCAGGGTGTCCCATATAAAACGCAACCCAACCTTATATTCTTAGGTATTGAAATAATAAAAAGGCATGTGTAAATGTAAATGTAATTTTTATTATTACCATCCATTACCTTACATTTAGAGTAAATGTTGTAAGTGGCAGCTATTTTCTTGAATACAAGCTTCAATTCTTTTTACAGCGTTTTTTGCAACTTGTTTCAAAGTTTGTGGCTGGATATTTAATACAGGTTCTTCAATATTGACAATCGTTCAAGTGTTCGTGGTTTGTTGCTGTAGGCTGTTTCTTTGAGGTAACCCCGTAGAAAAAAATCCGCCGCAGTGAAATCTGGAGATCTTGGTGGCCACAAGCATCGACCGATAACACGATTACCAAAGAATTCCTCAACGAAATCAGAAGTTGAACCTGCGTAGTGCGATGTCACACTGTCATGTTGTAGCCAGCAGTGTCTGTCTTCCTCTTCTAAGAGTGCAATGAACTGAAATAAAATATCCTGATATCGTTCTGCATTAATGGTGTATTCGAAAAAAATAAGACCGATTATTTTCTTCCGTGACATCGCGCCACACACTCCCAACTTCTGCAGATGTAATTGTTTTTCGTTGTGCCTGTATCTTCGAGTAAAATTCCATGATCTACACTTTGAAGTGCTTCCAAATCTATTTTCCAGCGCTTACTTCCTTTCCGAAAGCTAAAGAAATGACTCGAAGAACGACATTCACTTCAAATAATTGAAATCAGAGTTGAAACAACCGCTTGTTGTGCATAGGTAAACAAATTGCCTTATAATAAGGGTAATAAATATTTTAAATGTTTTTAGTGTAAATGTATCGAATTGTTGAACAATTGTGAAAAGTCTTGTGTTACTTTGTCTGGCAGAAAACTTTCCAAACGGCTCTGGTATATTCTGACACTAGTAGGCTATCTACCTACATATTGTATTTTTCTACATATACTCACATTTTACAAATAAGACTTTCCATATTTATAGCTGTCATATTTAAAATTAAAAAAATTGTTTCATTAAAATAAAAATTTGTTTCTGTTTAACAATAAAAAGGGTTGGAGTAATTACATAAAAAGAAAAAAAAAATTGGCTTATTTTCAGAATAGTATATCTGTCATAAGTTAAAATATTTCGATAGTTTTAGAAAATTTATTATTTATGTCCATAAACAGCTTTTTATAATTATAAAGAGTACGTCAAAAAAAAAACAAAAAAAAAAACAATTATTGATGTATTCTACCATTTTCTAGAATAGTGACACTGAAACAGTCCTTATTACTTTTCCCCTTTTAGACTTTTCTTGATTTTTATTAGGAAATCGATTTTCTTAGTTGGTTAATTTTGAGATTGAGGCTAAAAATAATCAGGCTAAAAGCGGTCATAAATTGAAATTTTCAACATTTAGCTTTTATTATTCTTCTTTCTATATTTATTTCCCTCTCAAATGGTGTAATCTCTAATACATTTGAATTTATAGAAAAGCCGGTTAGGTACAGAAAAGAGCTAGGTGAACCGTACTTTTGATGTTCATTACAGTCAAATAGATATTTGATACATTTTATGATTATCAGGTAAACGTGGTTAAATGAACTTATATAATTTTAAACTACGTTTCTGAAATAACTAAGTATTTTTTTTATATTAAATTGTAATTAAAATTTATATCAATTAATATTTTCAAATATAAATAAAACTTATGCTTTCACGGCTAACGGACGAACATTGGGTGGGCTGATGCGGAGGGATATTGATGGTGGAGATGTGGTGAGGAGATGAAAACTCCAGTCACATCGGCATCGCGTCTCTCTGGCTAGTAACGTTTTGACACAGCGAGGTTCCATCGTCGGTTACGTAAAGTATTATCGTAAAGTTTCTCATGAATAAGGTGTTAAACCGGACGAAATTTTGACCAGTTTTCATATGTAGTCACGTCTATGTCTACGACTGCTTTAGTAAATTTAAAGAAAGGGTAAAGCTGTAGAAAATAATTCAAAATAAGCATTCAAGAACATGTGTGACGACACACTTAATAAATCGGTACCTTACGACTGTTGAGATCGCTTGGTGGTAAATTCATGGAAATGTCCGTTCTATTTTCACAAAGCATAAGACATTCCGCATAGTCTCTGCGTATGGGTTCCTAGACATTTGACCCGAAATCAGAAACAAGCATGGCAGTAAATTTGCTAAAAGCCTCAAAAATGGACTTTGACAAGAGGGAAATAGTTTTTTATGTCGCATTATTAATGATGAGACATGGGCTCATTATTACGCTGGAGTAGTGTAGGAGTAGCCTTGCCCTTTAAAGCCAACGTTCAACAGCTGAAAAAGTTGTTGCAACCTTCTTTTGGAACCGGAAAGGCGTATTTTTTCTACGAAGTCACATTGTGAATGCTACATTCAAAAGCAATCTAAAAAACAAGAAGAGCTGAAATCCAATCAGAGATGTGACTCTCCTTCCTGAAAACTCCAGGCCTTACGAAAGCGTTAGAACTCGGGATAAATTGGATCGAAATTTACTGGAAAACGTTAGAATAGTCTCTTACAGACTAGGTTTATCCCACTGCTATTTATCTTGTTTATGTCCTTGAAAGGCACAATGGGAAGACATAGATTGTTTAACAACAGGGAAGTAGAGGAATTCGTTTGCAGTTGGCTTGTGTTAAGCCCTCAAACATTTATGAAGAAGAGATTGAAATGTTTCTCACGCATTGAGAAAAACTTGTAAGTCTGATGTATAGGCTGCGTAGCAAGATTACGTGGCAGTGATCCACTGTTACTCTAATTTTTAATCAGAGACTACTGGACACTCCTCTAAAGATGTGCAGGTCAGCTTTAGGTCGAGAAAATTGAATTATTTTCAGTACAAAGTAGTCCATTACTCAACAAGGGTTTCAGCCATTGTACTGTTCCCAGTATCCGGTTTTACAAACTTAAGGCGTGTGGAGTTTATTCATACAGCGAATAATCACAAGGACTTGATGGAGTGTAAACCTATTGGTTTGCGGCATGCAAATATGTGTCACCTGATGGCGTCATCTAGCAGAACCGCCTCCAGTTTGGTAATACGTGAACCCTGGTCAGAAAATATATCTTCTTTCTAATGTAAACATTAAGGACCATGACCCCCTCATTAATACAACCTTAAATCGTTGAAACAGTAATCGTATTAAAATTTAACGGTAGCCAACAGTTCTCGTCTTACCAGGTATCGCGCAGTGAATCATAAACTCTCGTGCTTTGTGCTACCAAGAGCTCCGGGCTGGCCTGGATGAACAGATGACAATGAAATTTCTTTCATAAAATGCAAAAGTATTTTCTTTTTACGAAGTAAAGGAAGTATTGTGATTGCGTTTCAGTTTTCAGATTTCAACGGAGATATACATTTTGACCATCCCTAAATCCATTTTGACTTGTTTCGGCGTGACGTCTGTACCAACGTACGTACGTAATGTATCTCGCATGACTCAAAAACGATTAGTCTTACTGTGTTGAAATTTTGGATTAGGAGTGTTGAAACATCTAGTTGTGCATCTCCCCTTTGGTTCCAGGGTTACAGCCAAATAAAATTTTAATTAATGAAATAGTTGGATCTTAAAAGGGTAAAGTACATCCGTTCAAATCCGACTTCATCTTTTTTTTTAACTTTAAATAAATTTAAATATATTGATATTAAAATTAAATATTAATATATTGATTCATTTAAATCAATAATTTAAATATATTGATTTATTAATAATTATTAACCTCTGATTGTAAAAAAATATTGCAATAAATATTAATTCAATAATAACGATAAAAAAAATGAATGAAAAAATATCAGAAATTATTAATGAAATAGAATTTTATGTACTTTAAAAAATCTGTATATGTAATTTAATAGGCGTACAAGTAAGTTATGTGGTGTCCACATCAGATTATTTTTTTCCGGGTCCACTTGTTATTATTATTATTAACAATTAAACAATTAATTTACCTGCTGAATCAACCCCACAAGTTTGGACAATACCTTTTGAAACACTCACGATTTGTATTATGGGTATTGACTTAATTATTTAATTAAATTTAAAAAAATTATTAAATTATTAATAACTATTACACTTTTATACTTTTGAACACTCTGAAAAACATTTATTCTGATTAATAGCTTGTAATTTTGGCTTAAAAAAATAAAAGTCAATAGGTTTAACCTTAGAAATCAGAAATGTAAAATATCTGTTATTTTCGTTTTTAAAGTTCTGATCACAGACATTAAAATAGAGTAAAATTTTACTTTAACTTAACTGAAATTTATTTCTAGCGTCGAAAGATAAACTTAAGAATTTACCATTTGTTTTCACTGCTAGTAAAGGATAAACTCTAGTAGGAGATCACCGCTTGTAGAAGGATCAATTCAAATTTGAATTTATTTCATCTATAAATAGCCTTCCTTATGTAATCTTGAAAACATTAAATCTTTACTTTATTGGCAAGTAGTGCAAAGTCTAAAAAAGTAAAAACAAATTGTACTGATAAAAATTATCGTAAATTTTTTAATAAAATATTATTAACTGAAGTAAGCGACATACACACGGTTTTAACTCTGTTGTTTATAATATAATAATCTTATAAGGAACATTGTAAGGTAAAAAAAACACAATATTTATAAGTCATTCAAAAAAATCGATAAAACAATAACTAGTGAATAAATAAAAATGAAAATTCTTATTAAAAAAAGACATATTTAAAACTTTGTACTTCAGTTAAAAAATATTCTCTGCTTTCGACCTCAAACTGCTTCGCTATCTTCAGGAACTAGAACGGTCTGTTCCGAGGCTTCTCGGTAAGGAACTGTGATGAGGCGCTCCTTGGCTGCGCGCGCCTCTAAATTGATTATTTACCATCTAGAAGACATAAACGGGACCTACAAGGGACGAATTTAGCGAGATGATTAAGAATTACAATGAGTACACACACATCTTTAAAGACGGCTTTGACTCGACCGACAACTGTGGCCGTTCAATAATACTCCCTGATAACGAGATAATATGTAAGCGTAGTGCCTATTCCTCTGTGTTCTTTTGTGAGGCCTACGCAATTTACTCTGCCTTGCGAGTTATTGAGGCTCGCAGTTACCTGTAACAGTGATCTGAACTACTATTAAAATTATCTGTGACACTTAAGAATTGGTTAGCATGGCATTTCTCCATTACGTTTTCTCCGGAGAAAAGATAAATCCAGTCGTTTTATCCCATGATTATCGAAACATTATGGCTTAACATTATGTTCGTAGAATTGATGCTCAACTTAATGACACTATGATAATGATTGCCGGGGTTATCAAGTCTACTCCCGTGGAATGACTCCCGGTATTGAGCCACATACCCTACCCCGAAGCTGCGCCGTATGAAGGCTCTTGTAAGAGAGTACAAGAAGATTATGGACAATCGAAACCTGCCAATACATGAGGACATTGAGGATGCCAATCGTGGTCGCCTTCGATCTAGAAAGCCACCTATCAAAACAGCAATTGCTGCCACAGAGGACGGATTTGACCTAATTGACGCCTGGTGTCGAGAATGGACCACAAAGCAGAATAACCGAATCCCATGTATTACTTAAAGGTCGCCAGGTTTTGACTTGCCACGTAAGACATGGTCAACGCTAAACAGAATACGAACTCAGCATGGTAGGTGCGCCTATTTTCTGTATAAATGGGGTAAAACACTGACGCCCCTTTGTGAGTATGGTGAAAATCAAACTCTTAGACACGTCACAGAAGTTTGCCCTAGGACAGCTTATGAAGGGAATCCTGAAGATTTCCTGATGCCGATTCCAGAATCGATAGCATATATTAGTTTGTTAAATCTTTGTTTATAATTTTGACTGTAATTTGTGTTATGTTTTAATGTCATACGCTAAATAAATAAATAAACCCCACCATTTCAAACGGGTTGTGTTTTGGAGCAAATTGAAAAATCACCTACGAATAACGAACATATAACTGATTTCCGCAGCAGTCTGTTATGGTACTTATGGCTACAGTAAATAACGGAACACTGATGTCACTTCTATGTGGTATTCAGTTTTCTAGTGTAAAATTTCGGATACCGTCGTTTTAACACGAACTTGAAAGGACCGACTACTGAAAAAACCCCTGAAAACTCAAGGAGATTCCCTCGTATATCTCATTCATGTAGTGTACTGAACTCTGCTCTTGCCGTATCGTATGATTTGAAAATTTTGTAATTTTTTATAAATTTCTTGAAAAAAAAATTGGATAAATATAAAATTAGATTAACTTAATTCATTGAGATCTGATAAATTTATATTAAAACGTTTACAATTATTAAAACTCAAAAGCTACTTAATGTCTGATAAAACATCTTTATCTGTTTTTAATATATTAAAAAAGACATCAAGATCAAAAAAAAAATTATACATCGAACTTACAAGATTTTTAAAAATAATTCGTTGAAAAAAAAAAATTGAAAGTGATTGAGTTGAAAAGTAAAATAGAATTTAAAGTCTGTATTGATCACATTGAAGGTTTAACTGCATGTGACAAGAATTATAAATAAGATAAAATCATTCAGTTAGATAAAAAGACTTTCAGGATAAAAAGACGCGAACTACAAATTGTTCTTTTTAAATTAAATTTAAAAAGAACAATAACATTTATTAAAGATTTGTGTAAGAGAAAGAACTTGCTTATATCATACTTCTAATTTTATCATTAAGTAATACAAATCAAAAAAAGAAACCTGTAATTACAGGTTTATAATGTTTGCATTCTTTAATGAATGCAAATCAAGGGAATGAAATATCCAGGTAAGTTTTTTGAACAACTCGCATCTCAACGCTTCATTCTGAACGATTCCTAATCCTCGTATGTCATACGTGTGAAATTGTTGTCTTACTAGTATTTTTGCACGATTGCTCAAAAATGAATGTAATGTATTTAGAGGTTATATATGTACCTATGTTTGTTCCACTGTAGCAGCTAAACGGCTGAACCGATTTAAATGTATGTCACTGCGTTGAAATTCTTATGTTACCGGGATTGTCATTGGCTACATATCTATGTTTAAATAAATTTAAAAAATTAGAAAAAAAATTATACTACATTAAAAATTGTCACCCCCCAGTGTCTTTAATTATCTTTTATTAGTAATTATCCTATATTATAGAGCAATGTTTTTTAATCTTTAATATTTATTTCTTGTTTTAATAGATTTCCTTTTTTCTATTTAACCTCCGGGAATTACCGTTCAGGTATTACTTCAGAGAATGAATGAGGATGATATGTTTGAGTGTAAATGAAGTGTAGTCTTGTACAGTCTCAGTTCGACCATTCCTGAGATGTATCGTTAATTGAAACCTAAGTACCAAAGAACACCGGTATCCACGATCTAGTATTCAAATCCGTATAAAAATAACTGCCTTTACTAGGACTTGAACGCTGGAACTCTCGACTTCCAAATAAGCTGATTTGGGAAGACGCGTTCACCTCTACATCAACCCGATGGATTTATTTTAATAGACTAAGCTTAACTAACACCACGATTCCTTCAGTTGTTAATCATCAGTGGTAAATAAATAATACATGTTAGAACATAAAGTAAATATTTTAGAATTAACATTCGATACGATTAATTAATGGATAATGCATCAACAGTTAGTTAATGCTAATCAGTATAAAAGAGATCCATAATTACCTAGTGATGTCATCTATTCGTGAAGAAATTCACCGGTTAAGCGCAGGAAAGTATGTACTTTAGATTAACATGCGTGTAAACCATCTGACTGTTACGCAATTGGATATCAGTGAAGATGTGAGACGACTGAAAAGGTTGCATGTAAAAAAAATCTTGTGACTAATGTGTACAGTAAATATGTCCTTTTCTTTGTTTTATTTACGATTAAACTGTTGAGTCGACAATTTATCCTTTTTTACTTTGTTTTATTACTTTGTTACGGACTTTGTGTAAATTTTTAGTTGTGTTTTATTCGCAGTGCTTTTAATTTAACTATGCTTTGTTCAGAATTTTATTATATTTTCTTAGGAGGTATCAGTCACTAGATACCTCTCACGTCATTATTTCTTTATGCAATTTACTTATACAGAGCGAATCAAAAGTACGGAAACCCTCCAAAAACTTTAAAATCGATCAAGATAGAATACTGTAATTTTCAGGATAAAGTATTTGTCACCTACATTACCTATTGATGAGAAATAGAAATTCAACCCTTTCATAGGAGGATAGCCCGGGGGTTGTAATTCAAATATTTTAGGTGTGATCCTCATTGTGAGGATCACAAAGATCCTCTTTGTGTGATATATCATTTTAAAGGTCTCTTTAAGACAACAAAAATGGTATAATTAAAAAGTTACGATGACTGTAACAAAAATGATGGGGGGATAAATTTTTGATTTTGTAGAAGTTTAATTGAAAATTTCGGAACTATTATCGCAAATAAATAATTTATAAAAATTAGATATAATAAAAGTATTATATAATAGTATTATATATTTCGGCTATTTACTTACATTTCCTTTTAAAAAATGTTCAAAATGTTCTCCTGTTGTTTAACAGTAGGCCAGTCAGTTGTAAAAAGGATAAAACAGCATAATTCAGTGATTCCCTAGTGATATTTTCTGCTGATTATCGAATTCTGTTTTGTAAATCATCGATATCTTGGGACTTATTAAGATGAATAATACTTTTTCAGCGGTTCCATAGAAATAGTCCAATGGTGACCAAGTGAGGTGATCTCGCTAGTCATTCTGTTTCAACCCTTCGGCCAATCCATCTTCCTGAAAAAAATCTGATGTGGACATCACATGTCTTCTTTGTACGCCTGTTAAATTACATAGACATATTTTTTTTAAAATGGCAAGTACATAAAATTTTATTTCATTAATAACTTTTGATATTTTTTACATTTCTTTTTACATTGAAAATTGAAGCCAACGACGTTTTGAATATTTAAAACGATATGACCGAGATGCAAAGCCTCATATTTTACTGCGTTTAAATTTACATCAATAAATATAGGTTCTATCAATGGTTCATCAACAATACTAGCCCGTTGATTTACTTTGACTGGATATTATGTATGTCCCTCACGATACCAGTGTGGATTAATATCGTCCGGTATCGACAGTTATGCCGATTTGCATTGCCATTTAAAAAAAAAATGTAGCATTATCATTAAAAACTATGTAGTCTTTTTTTTTTTTTTTGTTATAGATGAGTATGAGAAATGGCATTTACGCAACCCCACATAAATGGGGGAGTGTCGGACTCGCACGGGTTCGGCTAGATGTTATTAAGAGTCTATGTGTACCCGCGCCCTACCGACTAAAACTCTTATCTCACCGTTTCTCCTCCTCCGGGGTCGGTCCTGCAGTTTATGCATTGCGCGGGCCCAGGAGGTGCCCATAGGGTCCAGGAGTTCTATGTCCCCGTGCTTCATCACCGTCGCCCATCCTCACAAGTGCAGACGCACAACGGCTCCACAAGGGGCTGTCCTTCGCCCCTTCATCTTCAAGTCACTTTCGTCTGAGTCTCAGGTCTTTTGTATAAAGCTCTGATTCCTTGCTGGATGATCTTCAGTCATCTTACTGATCTGGATCCTAAATCAGGCTCTATCCCATTCTCTGGCTTCTCTCGCTTTAGGTTTTTGGATACTTGTTGCTAGGTGTACTACCTTGTCCCATTCCGCTCTTCCTGTCAACATGTATGGAACTGTTTCTTCCGCAGAAAGCCAGCTTAAACTGACATCTTGTCTGTTCACATCCAACCGCTGGCATTGGTAGATGGTACGGTCAACGGTATCTTCAAAATCGCAGTACCTGCATAAAGGAAACGCTCTCCTGCCAAATCGATGCAGGTCGGCTTCAAACTCGCCGTCTCTAATAAGTTAGGATCTACAAAAATATTGTTCATCATAATTTTGCAGAACTCAAGTCTTCGGTCGTAGTCATCTTAATTAAGTTCTTCATTAAAGTTCTCATTTAAGTTCTTCATTAAGTTCTACCAGATGAATTTTGAAATGTTTGAACTTTTCATTTTTTAATGTTCGATTAACCGAACTTTGCCTTATGTTATATTTTAGTGCTGGTGTTCGCGTCGAGGAATGAGGATTCTATTAATTCTTGCATAATCGCTAACGATTTGTTATTATTTATTGCAGATCTAGGCCTCCTGGTTTTCTCCTATTGTTTTTAAAACTGTGCCTTTTTAAACAGGGTTACGATTATTAATTGCTGCATGGAACGATTCAGAAAATTCATTATACGACAAAATTCTATCACCAATGCCCTTCATTGTTAAAAAAGTGTGACCCTCTTCTGTTCACTACGTGACATGTTGACAGCAATGTTAGCAAGCAGCAAGGAAAAAATTAATTCAGAAAAATCAATTATAAAAAATATAAAAAAGATGTAAACAACAAAAGTGGTAATTTGGTAAAAGTAGACAAAATCAATTAGCCACCGACCCAAATAAATTCTCACCCTACAATACTAAAGGACATTTATGTGTGCGTGTGTGTGTGTGTGTGTGTGTGTTCGTTCCCCTTAGCTTAGCATTGGAATGTACCGACCACTACCGGAAAATCCCGATTTGTTAGTACAGGTTTCGTGGTGGCCTGGTGTATACGTATTATATTATTATAAATCGATATATGTGCAAAATATATATTAATAATATATTTTTTTATTTATGTGATAGTTTTTCTTCATAAAATAATGAACTATTAACAAAAAGTAGGCATCGGAATGTACCGATCATTAGCGGAAAATACCGATTCGTTAGTATCAATTTCTAGAGTTAAATTTCTAATTTAACTTTCGTTATATCAATTTTCATCATTAAAAAAAAATATATTTTTACACAAGATGTAATCAATTTTGGACATCTAATAATCCTATTCCGAGACGCCGCCCCCCCAGGGCAATCCGTCCGGAGGGCCTAGCTGCGGAGGACGTGTTTACAGCACTCATGTCGTGTTTACGACAGTAACGTCATGTCTATAAGATGTTTGCGACTATTATGACTTATTGACGTACAAATTAATTTTATTCTTGACGAATGACTATTATAAACATGAACTTTATTTTAAAAATGATTATTGATTTGAATTTAAATTAACATCCCTGTAGATGGAGTAACAGCTCCGAAAGTAGTAGGATTTACACTTTTTAAATTGTTGCTAAGTGGAAATTTAATTTACACAATTGTATTAATACAAACGGTGTCAAATTCTTAGTAAATTAAATCTAACAATATTTTCATTTATTTACTCATTAAATTGAAAGAAAAACATTTTTTTTGTGTTAAATAATAATTTTTTTTTTTAATTTACATTTAAATTTTGAAATGAATTTTAATTTAATTCACTTTAATTTCTTTTTATTTAATTTTATTATTTGAACTTACTAAATTTGGTAATCTTCAAGACGTAGTGTGTCATTTTTGGTACAGACATCGTACCAATTTTTTATTTATACCATTTTTCTTGTCTTAAAGAGAGCTTTAAAATGATGTGCCACAAAAAGGGTGTTACAATTTAAAATTGAATTTTAGTTACAACCCCTGGGTCATCCCTCAAGAATGAGTTGAAATTCTATTTCTCGTGTAAAGGTAAAGTATTTGACCGATACCTTATTCTGAAAGTTACAGTATTATATTTGGAACGGTTTTGAAATTGTTAAGGGTTTATACCATACTATTGACTCGTTCTGTACTTTTGTTATTTGAGAAACTTATTGTAACTGAAAAAAAAAAATAAAAAATAAAAAAAAATAAATATAAATCGTATTATGTTTTGTTAAATAAATTACCCCTATTTTGAACAAAATTTTATTACTTCAATTCGGCTGAAAAACATTTGAGATAATGCTGAAATTGTTTAAGCGAATCCCATTAATCTTTTCATATTCATTGTCATATCTTGTAGGAAAATTATACGGTTCAATTAATTACGCACAGATTAACCACAACATTTCAGTAAATAATAGTTGTAGTTTAGTTTCCTAATTAGTTTTGTGAATCTTTTTTTATTAGTTAATTACAACATAAGATATCACAACATATAATTTAAAGAATTTTATAAAATTGAATAAAAAAAATAACTTTATAAAAATACATAATAAGTTTTTTTATTTTTTATTTTCTGGAATGTATTTTAAAAAAGCATTCCTATTTTTTCATTTATCATTTTTCCTCATTCATTTCAATTCAGCAGAATAAATTTTCTATTTGTTTTCAGTCTTCAGTATACAAAATTTTACTATGCAATCGTGTATTCCCCAGGCAATAACATACAAAAATGTCAGGATGATCTTTTTACATTTTACCTTTCCACTAAAAAATGAATACAGGTGATAAAATTACTTAATTTTGAACATAAGACTTGCTGATACGTTTTTAAATCTGTTTGGAAGAATATGATGTGTGCACTACTTGACATATTTTTTGCTGCATTTCATTTAAATTTATTTCATTAGAAAGTGAAATACGATCCTCCAATTATTTAATAAAGTGGACAGTTACACTATTGCGTTGTGGTAAATACCACATTGCATCACATTTTTTTGTGGTGTCCGTATCAGCATTTTATATTGTTTGTATATTAATTTTGTTTCACGTGGCTCTAGTAGTTGTGGTGTAAGTGAGAACGTGTCGGATCCGTAACCATGGACACATCGGTTCGAATCCGACTAAACATACATAATTTTTTTATTTTAAATATATTGATTTATTAATAACTATTAATCTTTGTAAAAATTATTGAATTAAAATGAAATGTACATAAAATTTTATTTCAGTTATAACTTCTGCTGTTTTTTCATATATTTTAAAAATTATTATTGAATTATTATTTATTGTACATTTTTTTTTTTTACAATCAGAGGTTAATAATTATTAATAAATTAATCTATTTAAATTAAAAAAAGAATAAAAATTTAAAAAAAAGAGATTAAGTCTTATTCGAACCGATGTGCTTTCTCCTTGTAAGATCCGAATATTTTAATAATTAATCATTTATTTGGCTATAACTCTGGAACCAATGAAATAAGTACCAGTTATGATATATAGTTGAAAAGCTCTCAATGAGGGCTTATTACTGTAGTTAAGAAAAAGTCCAAAATCCAATTTTATTTTTTGATTTTGGACTTTTTTAGACACTTTTCGTTCAGTCGATTGCAATCAAAACGGGAGGTACGTAACTAAATGTTACAAAAGTCCTAAATCCTAAATTTCAACATTCTACGGCTAATCGTTTTTTAATTGTTATACGACATACGTACGTACCTACAGACGTCACGCTGAAACTAGTCAAAATGGATTTAGGGATGATCAACATGGATAGTTCCGTTGAAATCTGAAACCGAAATTTTTCGCGATTACAATACTTCCTTTATTTCGTACAACGAAGTTAAAATGTGTAGTGTAAATGTTTATTATGTGGAAAAATAGACGTTAAGTTTTTATAGGGAATGAAATATACTTTTAATGCCATATTTGTTTAATTTTGTTATCTCTTTACACTTCCAAATTTTTATTTATTTATTTATTGTCAATCGGAAATTACATATAGAATTTTATTCAACGTATTTATCCTTGACACAGGCAGCAAAAGAAACGTTGAGCGCTAACCGCGAGTTCATATCATTATAATAGGATGATTAAGAAAATAACTAATTTTATATAATAACTAATTACAAATACAATATGACTAAGTAAAAATACATGATTTTTCAAACATGATACTTAAAAATAAAAAAAATCATAAAAATTTAAACTGAGAAATTAAATTTAAAAAAATACGTAGAACTAGGATGTAAAACTATTTAAGTTTGCATTGAAATAAATAAAATAAAATACAATAAATTCATAACTTAAAAAAAAATGAGAAAAAAATAATTTCGTTATGGAGAAATGAAAAGAAATACATTATATGCGGTTGTGCATTACATTTCAGTTACCTCTCGTATCAAACAGATGTTTTCGAAATCATAGTATGGAAACCGTTACTAGTTTTGGTTTTATAATTTATTGGTTATATGTGTATTTGGTTTGAATATACGATATTGTAACTTATAATAGAACATTTCGTTGTATTTTATATTTCATTACAAATTTTTAATAATTTTATTATTTAATTTTTGAATGAAATATTTTGTTAATTAATTTATTATCATTTAATTTAATATTCAAATGAAAAATGTGTAGGATACAAGTTTACTTCTGACCTTCAATTTTGTGTTCAGTAATGCATTCTTGCGTGCCGTTATGAGAAAGTATAAATATTCTAAAAGATATATATACTAAACTTAGCATGCAAACAATTTTGTTCATGAATGTATGCGTGCATACATTATAGAAAAAATTCTCCTTTTTTTGTAATTTATTATTTTTGGTTAAAATTTTTTATTTCCTGAAATAAATTAATGAGTCTGATCATTTTTATTGTTATATAACGTAAGGAAATCATTGATAATAATAATAGTTTCTTTTTTTAAAGTAGCCTCCTTATACTCCTTACAACCACTCCAGCCTCCATAGGGATCTGGACCTACAAGGAGGGTGGGAAGAACAACCCCCTCTTAGAGCTAAGTGGCAGAACAGTCTAAACGATCTTAATATGCCACTTTGTCCACAAGAAACAATAACAGAAAATACTTCTTAATAAAAGTATATTAAATAATACAAAAGAATAATACTTTTTCAGAGGGTCATTAAATAACTATGAAAAAGTGATTAATATCTGGACATTGAAATAAGTATGAAAAATGAATATATATACTATCCAGCATAAACTAGTTAGTGATACTACCTACAGCTCAATGTATTTTACCAGTAGAAGAACAAGCAAAAAGATCCAATAGATCAGCGTACCTATTTGATAAGCCAAAGCCCTACGAAGTAGGGCCTAAAGCTCCTGACGTTCCGAACTAGCAGTAGCAGTTTTAACTCACAATATTCCGGCAAACTACCGTGGAGGAGATCTGCAACAAACTTCAAATCGAAAATAGTCCGCCGATCGTCCAATTTCTCTAAGTTCAAATTTCTACATTGAGCAGAGTAGGAAGTAGTATCAAATCGACTAGAAAACCTCCATCTCAACGCTCAAAGCAATTTCTTCTCTGCGCTTTTAATCAAATCAGTAATGAAAGCACGATCCCTGTTCTAAATGACCGTACAATACTCAACATGAGGACGAACAAGTATTTTATACAATAATGACTAAGTTTTATCAATATGAAACAATGACAGAGCCATCGCACAACACTGAAATTTCTTCTTCTCAGTGAAGTGATGCCCTCAACGTAGGGTATAAAAGAAAACTTCAAGTCAAAAAGAACCCCGAAGTCCCTCATCTCCTAAACTCGCTCAATGCGAGAATGCCCATAAAATAATAATAATAATAATTATAATGGTGATGGTGATAATGATAATTATAATGATGGTGGGGGTGATGGTGATGATGATGATAATAATAATTAATATTATTAATTATTTATTTAATACGGCAAAACAATAGAAAATGTTTTGCCAACATGATACTGCTATTTTTTTTTTATCTGAATTTTTACGGGCATCGACTGCTAAGGTCATTAGCCCTCGTCACAATCTTTAAAAGAAATTACTATCACCATCTGGATCGTCATATGTAAGGGTGTAAAGGGACCTTAATATTTATTTAAAAGCACAAACTACACAAAACATTAAGACACAAAGATAAGTACAACACACGGGGTGTAAAGGGCCGCGATATTAAAATTTGAGATAAGGTTCTCAAAACACCATGAAATTAAAAAAAATTCAACCCATCAATACCACATCCTTCTTTCTTTCTTCTACGAGTCTCGTTTATAGTTTGTTTAAGCACCCTTGGGGCGACCAGAACCGCCGTTAATTACTGCTATTATTATCAGCATACCATCGTATTAATCTAGCATATGATGCTTGGTTAATAACTATAAAACAAAGTAGCATACAGAGCATGTAATGTATGCCAGATTAAAATAAAAACCAATTTAACAATAATAAACAATTACAATTTTTTTTATCTTCAGTCATTTGACTGGTGCAGCTCTCCATGATTCCCTATCTAGTGCTAGTCGTTTCATTTCGGTATGTTCCCTACATCCTAGATCCCTAACAATTTGTTTTACATATTCCAAACGTTGCCTGTCTGCCAATTTTTTTCTTTTTACCTGTCCTTCAATATTAAAGCGACTATTCCAGGATGCCTTAATATGTGGCCTGTAAGTCTGTCTCTTCTTTTAACTATATTTTTCCAAATGCTTCTTTCTTCATCGATTTACTGCAATACCTCTTCATTTATCATTTTATCCATCCATCTGATTTTTAACATTCTCCTATAGCACCACATTTCAAAAGCTTCTAATTTTTTCTTTTCAGGTACTCCGATCGTCCAAGTTACATTTCCATATAATGCTACGCTCCAAACATATACTTTCAAAAATCTTTTCCTGACGTCTAAATTAATTTTTGATGTAAACAAATTATATTTCTGATTGAATGCTCGTTTTGCCTGTGTTATTCGGCATTTTATATAGATCCTTCTGCGTCTATCATTAGTAGTAATTCTACTTCCCAAATAGACGTTTGTGTACCCATTGTACTTCTTAGTCATCTCGCTAAATTGGTTCCGTGTTTTAATGTTGTATATTAAAAGAAACACTAATTTCTATTAATAATTTATTATTGTTTTTGTAAGTTAAATCTTTCGAAAATATTATATAAATATTTCTCAATTAAATATCATCTTCTATTACTGAAAAAAAAATTATTCCTTTCTTAAAGGTACTTTAGGAACGAAAGTATATTTCCAGTGTAGAGAGTAGAAGAAACGCAAACAGTGCTATCTACAAATATATAAGACAAAAAGATAAATATCTTAAAATATCTGATAGACAATAATTTTTTTTAAATTATAGGACTAATATAAAAAAATAGATGAAAACAAGTAAAAATTCAGAAGTAATAAGAACTTGACAAATATAATGAAACTGAGAAAATAACAGATTCCAACAGAAAAAGAAGAGCCAAATTCTTCGACCACCTTATGAAAGTTAATGATAACAAACTTAAAAAATTAAAATCTTTAACCACATTTAACAAAACTGGAAATCATTGAACCTCAATGGATCAAAAAGACGTAAAAGAAATAAAAATATTTCAAGAAAGAATAAAAATAGAACAAAGTTCAGAAAACTGGTATAAAAAGATTTTAAAGTGAAGAAAGAGAAAAAAACGGCTCTTTTCAAAAGCGAGAAGGCAAAAAAAAAAAAAGATTTCTTGGAAGACCTGGGGAGAAAATACCCAGAAGAAAGAAAAATTAGTGCAAAATATTGCTTCAAGTTGTCCACATTTGGGCAAATTAGGTATAAAAATAATTTAAAATTTGGATGTTGTAAACGTCCAGTCATATTTTGTTATCTTATACAACAAAAAGTCTGATTAAAAATTTAATATTTTAATTTTTCTATTTTTTCTCTTTTTACGGCTTTTTTTCTCTTACATCTAATAATTGCTGATCTCCGTCGCGGAGTAGTTGCGTCATAGCCTTTCATCCGACCCACCGGGTTGGTCTAGTGGTTAACGCGTCTTCCCAAATCAGCTGATTTGGAAGTCGAGAGTTACAGCGTTCAAGTCCTAGTAAAGCCAGTTATTTTTACACGGATTTGAATACTAGATCGTGGATACCGGTGTTCTTTGATGGTTGGGTTTCAATTAACCACACATCTCAGTAATGATCGAACTGAGAATGTATAAGACTGTACACTTCATTTACACTCATACATATCATCCTCATTCATCCTCTGAAGAATTATCTAAACGGTAGTTACCGGAGGCTAAACAGGAAAAAGAAAGAAAAAGAAAAGAAAGCCTTCCATCCGAAGGTCCCGGGTTCAAATCCCGGTCAGGCTTGGCTTTTTTCATACGCTATAAAATTCCATTTCCGTATTCCGCGCACAAGCTTCAAACTTATGTGGCGATATCATAAAAAAAAAATTATATCATGTATTGGTATATTATTGTTAATTGTACTTCATTAATATTATTAGTATTATTATCACTGAAATTTATTTAGATATGTTATATTTACAATGAACTGTTCATTTCATTCCTATTTGATCAATATTGTAAACTGACTTAATTGTAATATTTTCAGTATTCTACTTTCCTGTTCACTCCAAGCTACCACACTCCTTTTCTTTTTAACCGTTAATTTTTTTATCTCAAAGTGAATTATTATATTTCATTAAAATATCCTTCTTGCAACTCGTCCGTGATTTAGATAGTAAAGGTGCAATATTTACGGTAGAACTGTATTAAAATCGAAATATTATAAAATAGATGTGAGTATGGAACAAATCGAGCGTTTCTAAACTCATATTTATGCAAACAGATATGTAACGGTGACGCAAGCGGAATATAGACATGTTTGAACAGGTAATGGCAGATAAATCACCTTCTGAACATCATAGTGACTAAATATTGAGCTGGAAAATAAAAATTATACATAAAAACCTTCTTTTCAATTTATAATATAATTTCAGTGTGTTCTGTTTATTATAGTATCCCTAGCATCAATAAATTTCAGTACCGAGTTCACTGAAGAGAAAACATTCTCTATATTATTCAGTGATGTTATACATATATTAACGATTACGTTGAAACAATTTAAATGCAAATAGATTATAATATATTTTTACTCTTCTATTGTAAAGAAAGGAATTTTTACGCACGTATTATAAAATTACAATTAAGAAATTATTGTAAACAATAAATTTAAAAAGATTAATTGATAAAAAATTACGAGGTCTTTAAATAAAGTAATGAGACTAGTTTTTTTTTGGCAGCGAAAGTGGCAACATTGTAAAGTTACTAATAAACATAAGATTATATGAACAGCTGATTTATATTAGGTATTAATATATTTAATCTCTTGTTCCCACGTGAGACATAAACAAACTTTTCGTCAAACGAGTTTTTGTTGTGCGTTACAAAAATGAGTGATACTAATTATGAGCAACGTTGTGCAATCAAGTTTTATTTTAAACTCGGTGAGAATGCTATTGAAACTTTATCAAGATTGAAAAAGGCGTATGGAGATGACGCTTTGTCAAGAGCCCAAGTTTTTAGATGGTATAAAGGATTTTCAGATGGCCGGGAATCAGTTGCGGACGATCCACGCTCTGCAAGACCGTTACCGTCAAAAAGTGACGATAATTTTCAGCGAATCAGAGATTTGATACGGTACGACCAGTGATAAACTGTCAGAATGATTGCAGAACAATTGAATTTGGACCATACCACAGTCCATCAAATTTTGACAAACAAGCGGGACATGAAAAAAGTTTATGCAAAATTGGTCTTAATAAACCTCTCTATTGATTTGAAAAACAACAGGGTGGAAGTGTCCAGGATCTTCTAGGGCGAATTGAAACTGATCCTGATTTTCTAAAAAAATTATATTACTGGTGATGAATCTTGAATATTTGAATACGACCCAGAAACAAAATGCCAGAGCAAGGAGTGGCACACTTCAAACTTACCACGTCTCAAAAAGGCAAAAATGAGCAAACCAAATATCAAAACTATGCTAATTTGTTTCTTCGATAGTAATGGCATTAATTAGTAAGCATTAATAAGGAGTTTTTGCCTTCAGGACAGACTGTAATTCAATAGGTTTACCGAGAAACTTTTGAAAGACTACGGAAAAGAGCTGCCCACGTGAGACCAGCTATCAAAGACAAATGGACGCTGCATCATGACACTGCACCTTGTCAGACTGCACTCTGAATTAATGAGTTATTGGCAAAGAAAAACATTCCTTTAGTTCATCAACCACCTTATTCATCTGACTTCAGTCCGTGCGACTTTTTCCTGTTCAGAACTTTAAAAAAACACCTCAAAGGACCCATTTTGGAACAGTAAAAAACATTAAAAAATATGTAACCGACCATCTGAAGGATGTTCTGGTTTCTGGTTCCAACACTTCTATGAAGAGTGGGAAAACCGTTTGAAGCACTGCTTGGCTTCCCAAGAGAACTATTTCGAAGATGAAGTATAACTGGACTTTTGAGTCGATGTATAACTGGATCGTAAAGAAAACGTTTTTCTGAACCAGTATCATTTCTTTATTTACAGACCTAGAATACATTTATATCTATATAAATAAACGTCAATTCTAGTTTTGTGTGCGTCCTAATAACTTAAAAACTACTTAAACGATTTCGCTGAAAATTTAACAATTTATTTTTATTTGTCCCGAGAGTGTTTACATGTTATTAGTTCCATGTGTTGACCGTTTAAAAGAGATAACATTGAACATTTAAAAACACATCATCACATAATAACTGTCTGAGGAAGTTGGTATTGACATAGACGACGATCGATATAAACAATGACAATCGATATAGACGATTTCTTTCGATACATACAATGACATTAAATTTAGTAAAAAACATTTTAGATTATTTATTTATAGGTTTTTATTTTCTCGTCTAGGTAGCGCTATAGCATAATTATATCTCTATAAGGGAAAGTATTCTAATCGGTCTAACTTAGGCATATGCGGATTTCACCAGATGATATTTTGACCCCTAACGAAATCAAAAACCGGATGGAAATTTTCCGGATGTTAAGATTCGTATGTATGTGTGTTTGCGCGCACGCGCGTTGTGTGTTAGGTGCTGGCCTCTAAATCAACTTATATCTCCAGACCAACTGGACCAAACCAAACTTGGTCAGATTTACGGGGAGCAACGATGCCATTAAATTTTTAACTTAAAAGGTTAAGAGGGCAAGGGTGTACAGCAAGGTCACCCTCAGTGTCTCCACATTTCGCCTAATTAAAGTCATATTTTTCTTAGACACAATTATTAACAATTAAAAAATAACATGAGAAACAAAAAACGCTTTTACAAAATCTTACCCACACCCCAAAAGATGCTCTAAACTAGTGGCTAAGTGGGCATACGGCGTCAATAGAACTTCCTCTCACCACAAGGAGCGCTAGTGTTGCAATCCGCTATCTTGGAATTTATCTTTTCCCTCTGGGAAATTCCCTTTTCCCTCAAACTCTTGGACCGGAAACTTGAAATTCCACAGATTTGCCAACCAAATTTTTTTTTACATATTAAATATTAATTATTTATTTTATTTAGTCTAGTTGATGTGTAATTACACATCTTACATAGAACAAATTTCGCTTTTACAGTCGGCAGAGTGGTATAGCCGCGAGGCTTAACTCACCAGATACCAAGTCAACCAGGCGATCGAGTTCGAGACCCGCCCAGAACGAATTAATTTTTTACTTTTTTAAATATTATTCATTTATTTAATTCTACCGTTTACCTAATTCGACGTCACAACATAGCAGACGATTACTACAGCTGTACGTGAGTGCCACCAGCCTTTCAAATATTAATGAAATAAAATAAAATAAATAATTAATATTTAAAGTGTAAGAAATAATTCGGTTGGCAAATCTGTGGAATTTAAAATTTCTCGGTTCAAGAGTTCGAGAGGAAACGGGAATTTCCCAGTGGGAAAATACAAATTCCAAGTTGGCGGGTTGCAACACTAGCGCTCCTTGTGGTGAGAGGATGTTCTATTGACGCCGTATGCCCACTTAGCCACTAATTTAGAGCATCTTTTGTGGTGGGGGTAAGATTTTGTAAAAGCGTTTATTTGCTCATGTTATTTTTTAATTGTTAACAATTGTGTTTAAGAAAAATATGACCTTAATTAGGCGAAATGTGGATATACTGAGGGTGACCTTGCTGTACATTCTTGCCCTCTTAATCTTTTAAGTTAAAAATTTAACGGCATCGTTGCTCCCCGTAATTAGCAATAATCTGACCAAGTGTGGTTTGGTCCAGTAGGTCTGGAGATATAAGTTGATTTAGAGGCCAGCACCGAACACACAACGAGTGCGCGTGCACACATACGAACATTAACATACGGAAAATTTCCATCCGGCTTTTTGAGTTTCTTAGGTGTCAAAACCTAATTATGCGGATTTCACCAGAAATCCGCATATGCCTAACTTAGACCGATTACAATACTTCACCTTATAGAGCTACAGCTCTGCTATTGCGCTACCTGGACGAGAAAATATAAACGTATAAATAAATAACCTAAAACCTTTTTTACTAAATTTAATGTCGTTTTATTTTTACTGAATTTAATGTCGTCGTAAATGTCGATGTTTATGTATCGAGAGAAATCGTCTATGTCGATTGTCATTGTTTATATCGATCATCGTCTATGTCAATACCAATTTCCTCAGACAGTTACTTTGCGATGATCTGTTTTTAAATTTGTTTATAGATGCGCCAAATGGAATCACCAAAATCATCGTACTTATATCATAGAGCATTGCCATGATGTTAATTTATTTAATTGAACTACAAATAATATTGGTTATTTTATTATTTTCGTAACGTAATTTGTCAGATATAATACAAAATTTATTTAATTCATATACTAAAATTTAGCAATAGCCAAGCATTTCTGGGTCCGTTAATATTTATACATTAATTAATTAAAAAAAAAGAAACTAAGTTTTCTTTACGGCAAAGGTTTATCGTAACTTTACTGAAATCTGTACCTAATACATATTACGTTATTTATTAATTAAAGAAAATTAAATAATTACCTAGTACCTACAACTCGCATATATATATGGATGTGTGATTCGGAGAACAGAATAGCTGACTGATAAAGCTCTTCTAATATCAGGTTTAAAGGATTGAATCTATCTTAAACAAATTGAAATCAATAATTAATGATCTCCACAGTATCCCATTTTAATAGATTCCCCCTTACTCAATAATGGAAGATGTTGGAGGTGGTCAGATATGATACTAATCACACGGTATTATCTGTGAAATGAGATAGCTCTGTAGTGATTAAACTCAATCTGTCTTTAGACCTTAATGTAATTTAGGTTAACATAAATTCGAAATAACTTTAATTTAAATAAACAGCTTAAATGATGTAAAGAATCCTTCTCCGAGTTATTTTATGTTTTCACTAATCATTTTAGTTCACTATTATATATTTATTTATAAATTATTATTTTTTTTAATTCAAGTTAAGTTTGTTTCTATTTTCCCGGATGTACTGTATCTGCTTGAATCTAAACCACAAATTTTCAAAAGTTTTTTGTGAAAATAATTGAAAATAAAAATAAGAATAACATAATAATAATAAATATAACTTTTTTTGATTTTCAAAAAGCATATGATTCGGTATATAGAACATCACTTTTTAGCAAAATTAGGTTTAGATAACAAAACCGCAAACTTAATCAAAGCAACATTAATTATAATTAACACATACCCTAAAATATAATTTCTGGGAGAATTATTTGATCCTTTACTTTTCCCATCGAAACTGGCGTAAGATAAAGGAGATGGACTTTCTCCGCTACTTTTTAATTATGCTCCTGAAAAGGTAGTAATTTAGACAAAGATAGTGAAATATTAACCTCTGATTGTAAAAAGTTTTCAATTAAAATTATAAGTACATAAAATTTTATTTCATTAATAACTTTTGTTTTTTTTCATAATGTTATTATTTATTGTTAATTTTTTTTTACAATCAAAGGTTAATAATTATTAATAAATCAATATATTTAAATTAAAAAAAAAGTTAAAAAAAGTGTATCCGCTGCACGATATCTTAATTATATTTTTCCGTATAATAATTATTTATCTATATTTTGCTATACCGAGTGTTCATTTTAAGATTGCCACCTCTGGGATCTTTTAACTTAAGAAAAGCCATAACGAACCTTATGGAGAGAACGTTTTTTAATTTTTGAGTGCATTATAAATACCCTTTAGGCACGATTGATCCTTCGCTATTTTTCCAATGTATATGAAAGTCGGATTTGTACCGATGTGCCATCCCCTTGTATTTTTTTTTGTTTTTTTTTCTTCAGTCATTTGACTGGTTTGATGCAGCTCTCCAAGATTCCCTATCTAGTGCTAGTCGTTTCATTTCAGTATACCTTTTACATCCTACATCCCTAACAATTTGTTTTACATATTCCAAACGTGGCCTGCCTACACAATTTTTTCCTTCTACCTGTCCTTCCAATATTAAAGCGACTATTCCAGGATGCTTTAGTATGTGGCCTATAAGTCTGTCTCTTCTTTTAACTATATTTTTCCAAATGCTTCTTTCTTCATCTATTTGCCGCAATACCTCTTCATTTGTCACTTTATCCACCCATCTGATTTTTAACATTCTCCTATAGCACCACATTTCAAAAGCTTCTAATCTTTTCTTCTCAGATACTCCGATCGTCCAAGTTTCACTTCCATATAAAGCGACAGTCCAAACATACACTTTCAAAAATCTTTTCCTGTTATTTAAATTAATTTTTGATGTAAACAAATTATATTTCTTACTGAAGGCTCGTTTCGCTTGTGGTATTCGGCATTTTATATCGCTCCTGCTTCGACCATCTTTCGTAATTCTACTTCCCAAATAACAAATTCTTCTACCTCCATAATATTTTCTCCTCCTATTTTCACATTCAGTGGTCCATCATTGTTATTTCTACTACATTTCATTACTTTTGTTTTCTTCTTTTTATTTTCATGCGATATTTCTTGCGTAGGACTTCATCTATGCCGTTCATTGTTTCTTCTAAATCCTTTTTATTCGCGGCTAGAATTACTATATCATCAGCAAATCGTAGCATCTTTATCTTTTCACCTTGTACTGTTACTCCGAATCTAAATTGTTCTTTAACATCATTAACTGCTAGATCCATGTAAAGATTAAAAAGTAACGGAGATAGGGAACATCCTTGTCGGACTCCCTTTCTTATTACGGCTTCTTTCTTATGTTCTTCAATTATTACTGTTGCTGTTTGGTTCCTGAACATGTTAGCAATTGTTCCTCTATCTCTGTATTTGAACGCTAACTTTTTTAAAATGCTGAACATTTTCATCCCCTTGTAAGATACAAATATTTCATTAATTAAAATTTTATTTAACTATAACTCTGAAACCAGTGAATATAAGTATCACTTATATATATCGTTGAAAAACTCTCAATAAGGGCTTTTACTGCAGTTAAGTCCAAAAATCCAAATTTATTTAGAGTTCTGACTGGATACACACATTTGTCCCAATCGATTGCAATCAAAAGGGGAGGTCCAGAACTAAATGTTACAGCAGTCCTAAATCCAAAATTTCAACATTCTACGGCTAATTGTTTTTGAGTTATGCAAGATACATACGTACATACACATGTCAAAATTAGTCAAAATGGGTTCAGGGATGGTCAAAATGGATATTTCCGTTGAAATCTGAAAATCTAAATTTTTGGCAATTAAAATACTTCCTTTACTTTATACAAGAAACTAAAAAGGAGGACCTAGAATTTTTCTCCATTTTGAATTTAAACTTATTATGTATAGTGATCGTAGATGTTTTATGTGTAGTGGTCGTAGAATAAAACTGTAAGAATCCATTACAAAGATTGAGTTAATGTAGCAAAGTAATAAAATCAACGAATGACATTAAAGTCTTTTATTTCAATCAGGTAGAGAAAAAAAACTGATGAAGATTGGAAAAATGAGTCATATTAACACAGAGTAAAGGTCAATAATAGTGAGTGATTGTTGTTTACTCTGCGGGATAACATGGATGTTACTGCGTTATAAATTGTCTGGCTTCTGCTAATGGATTTCACTTGATATAGAAAACACTCTAAGGTTAATCTAGTTGTATTTATTAATAATGTTACTTCAGAAATATACTGTCCATACAAAATTATGATTTTATTTTATAATTTCAATATATTCATTATAACAAAAAAAAACAATCTACTATCCTCTGCACGATATCTGTATTTTTATGTATAATAATTATTTTATCTATATTTTGCTATACCGAATGTTCATTTTAAGATTGCCACCTCTGGGATCTTGTAACTTAAGAAAAGCCACGAAGAACTTTAAAGAGAGAACGTTTTTTTTTAATTTTTGAGTGCATTATAAATACCCTTTAGGCATGATTGATCCTTCGCTATTTTACCAATATGACGGCCAACTTATTTTAAAATGGAAAACTCCAACTGTTATAGCATCTTTGTTTACAACTCCGTTTTAAAACATTTTTCTCCAAATAAAACAATTTAGCAGCTATACCTCATTTCTAGTCGTACGTATAAATATACAGAGTGTCCCACGAAGAAACGGGAGAAATTTTCTGAACATATTCTACTGGTGAAAATTAATCAAAAATGTTAATTTAAACAAATGTCTTAAAACGTTTTTTTTTCGAGTTACGATTAGCGAAAGATCTCATCAGGATTTGAGCTCTTCTAATAAACCGAAGCCCTATTGTCATTTTTAGAATAACCATATTATTGCCATATTAAAGAATAACATTGGTTGTTTCTTACGTAATTTAAACTGGGAAGTAAGATAAAAGAGGTTTCAGAATTGTAACTCTAGTAATTTTTAAGATATCACATGTAAAACACAAAATTCGGTGTCGAATAATGGGGTTCTTTGTTAGGTTTGTAGTACAATAGAATTGTTAAATGACAAATAAATACGAAAGATTTAGTAATAAAACTTTTAGAGAATTTAATTTTGAGAAACTTAATGTAAATACAGCCAATAAAAAGTAAATAAAGACCTTTAAAAATGGGTTTTTTATTAGACCAATTAATTCGCCACCACGACCAATTGACTTAACGCCACTAGACTTCATTTGAGGTCATATTAAAACGATAGTATACAAACAAAAATGAATACGAAAGGAAAATTACTCATTAAGTTACGAAATGATCCTGATATGATATGGAAAGCCACCGGAAATATTTTACGTCGGGCAGAGTGTTATGTACATTGCGAAGGAAGGAACTTCGAACAATTTACTGTATGTGAAGGTTGTTAAATTTTTTTACCATCAGAGGTTAATAATTATTAATAAATAAATATATTTAAATTAAAAAAAAAAAAAGTTAAAAAAGTATATTTATATGAAAGTCGGATTTGAAGCGATGTGCCTTCCCCTTGTAAGATACAAATATTTCATTAATTAAAATTTTATTTGACTATAACTCTGGAACCAATGAATATACCATTTATTATTTACTATTTATTAGTTAATTTTTTTTTTGCTTTGCTGTATTAAAAATATTAAACATTAGGTACAGAATAATACGATTATCTGTCAATTTTTTGTCTGTTTTGCTTCAATAAAAAATCGATTTTTAAATACAATAATATTCATAAAATCAATATTATTTTTGATTTTGCATGTAATTCATAGAAAATTAAACTTTTTTTTTTAATATTAAATATTTAATTTTAATTACGGGAAAAGAGTTCTGTTCATTTTCTTATCGTTAAAAAAAATGTGTGAAACAATTAATTTAAAGTAAATTTAAATTAATCTTGTTGGGTATCATTAAAAATAATTAATAAAATACAACTTAAAACACCACCTCACCACCAATTATTACGTAAAATTATAAAATATAATGAGGAATATAAAATAAAGATCAACACTGTAAGAAGTTTGTTCATCATAAACAAGATAAAATACTGACACGAACTCTTGTCACGTATGAGATGAAAATAAAATTCACACAATATCGCAAACTGAAGTCGGCTTATGTTGGCGACCATCTGTTAAACAGATTTTTTCTACTCTTTTAACAATGTCTTAAGCAGTAATTTCTTAATGATTATTTTAACAAGCCCTAATGATGATAACATTTTGTAATTAATTTTGCTTTAAGGAAAATATCAAAAATAATTTTGTTAAAAGCTGGGAACTTTTTTTATCATTATAAAATTTAAATTACATCATTTTAAAACAAATTAAAATACTTGCTACGTTCATCGAAGATTAAACATAAAGAAATAAAATACGATATAAAAATAGTTAAAAAAATCGGTAGGGGCAGTGTCGGGGCGCACGGCCGTTGGTTTAACGTGAAATGTTACAGACCGACCAACTTATCGGTAGAGTTAAATGGAAGCGCCCCCACCGGAATTTTTGAACAAAACTGAAAGTCTTCAATCAAAAATTTTACTTTGGGTCAAGCGGTAGCAGGCCGTCCAGCTTCGGGCAATATCGAAATTCGTTTTAGCGCGATAGCGATGGTATTTTATTTCCATTTATCGACTTGTTATAGGTACTACATAAACGAAATTCCGCTACATTTTCGCCGGGGAATTTAGCCGGAAGAAGTGAAATGTCGCTACTTAAAATCTCTGTACAACCAAAGTCGATCACAAACGCTGCAAGACAGCCAAACGGATTGTTTTAAAAATACCGTTTTGAAGCGTTTTTCCGCTGCACGTCAATGATCCTGAATCGCATCAATTCGACTGATATTGATATCCATCAGCCCGGGGACGTCTTCGACCGATGTCGACGATGGGTGTTATCTTCACTTTTTATGTCCATTAGCTGGGGTAAGCAGCGGTAGAGGTGCTCGCGCTGTCGGCATTTGCGTGCCGTGCCAGCTTTGCGACACTCCCGAAACAGTCTCGCTCGCTCGGTACCGGACATTGGGGTACCTGTGCGTGGCCCGTAACCTCCTCTTTCCAACATTATGCGTAATTTATATTTCCGGCTGGGTTTTGCGCGGGTTGAGGCTGACATATTAAATTTTTATATTTTTTACACGTTTACTTTAATTTTTTACACATAAATATTGTCAATAATACACTTATTATTAGTTAAATCGATCTATCTCGACAAACATTAAACAGAAACACACGAATAACCACGCTATCACGTCTAAGTCATGAGCTACACTGAATGGAAATGAGCGAGAGCGCCAGTTTTGGCCGATCTGCGCTGTGACCCCTTATCACCGTGCCCCCTCATCGTCATCACGCTTGTCAGTGACGCAAACTCAAAGTCATATCGGTGAGATGACGATGTAAGTTATAAAATGGCACCGTATTTACGTCTCTGAAATTAATAGTTGGGGAGTTATTAAGGCAGAACAATATACACATTTTCGTTGCGCTACAAATTTCTGTTCTGGTATTCGTATGTTTCGGTGTGATTTTAAAGACGTTTCACGTCAATATGTTTTAAAATAAAAAATGTTTTGTTCTATACTATTCATGACCTAAATTACATAATTAAAATAGAATTCTTTTCATTGTTCTTAATTAATGTCTTTCTTTAAATGACAATTCGTTAAAAACTATTACCTCAATAAATTTTTATTATGATTTAAAAATATATTTATTTAAAATTATATTTTATTTTCATATATCAAGTTTTGTATTATGCAGTTATAGCTACAAATTGTATACTAACAACGCTATAGCAAAGAGAATAGATTTAAAAAAAATCTGTTCATGCATCGTACTTATCTGATATACTTCAGATGCAAATAATGCTCATTTTCTCTTAATAAATATAGAAATTGTTCACTAAGTTCTCCTGGGACCTTCATAACCTATTCTACTTGTAAAAATAATGGAGTTCATATAAACATATGTACTGAAATGCTTCGTTTACGAGTTTCGACTAGTGAAAGATTTCACTCGGACATCTGATGTAGACATTGCATGACTTCCTTGTATGCCTATTAAATTAGATATACACATTTTTAAAAGTACATACAATTTTATTTCATTAATAACTTCTAATATTTATTCATATTATTTTTTGTTATTATTGGATTATTAGTTATCGTAAAGATTTTTTACAATCAAAGGTTAATAATTATTAATATTAATTAATAATTATTAATAAACCAATATATTTAAATTTAAAAAAAAAACTTGAAAAAAGGGAGATGAAGTCTTCTGATTCGAACCGATGTTCCCTTCTCCTAAAATCCAAATAATTCATTAATTAAAAGTTTATTTGGCTATAACTCTGAAATCAATGAAAATAAGTACCACTTATGATACGTCATTGAAATCTCAATGAGGGCTTATTACTGCAGTTAAGAAAAAGTCTAAAGTCAAATTTTTTTGGATGTTCGGTTTTTTTGGACATTTTTGGTCCAGTCGATTGCAAACAAAAGAGGAGGTGTACAATGAGATTTTACAACAATCCTACAGCCAAAATTTTAAATCCTACGGCTAATCGTTTTTGAGTTATGCGAGATACATACGCGCACAACGTCACGCTGAAACTAGTGAAAATGGATTCAGGAATGGTCAAAACAGATATTTCCGTTGAAAATTGAAAACCGAAATTTTTCGCGATCACAATACTTCTTTTACTTCGTACAAGGAAGCAAAACGGTCGTACTGACATTTGTAAGACCTTGATTAAGGAACACAATTACTGATTTCTTATGGTTTTCGATCAGAAAAATAGAATAAAATAGATCCCAGAACAGTATCTGTTCCTAGTAAAGGCAATTTGTTTTATACGGATTTAAAAACTAGATCGTCGATACAGTTATTCTTTGGTGGTTGGGTTTCATCTAAGGAATGGTCGAACTGAGACTGTACAAGACTTACACTTCATTTATATCTATACATATCATCTTCTGAAGTAATACCTTACGGTGGTTCCGGAGGCTAAACAGAAAATTGAAAAAGAAAGATTTCTTTATTAAAAAGAACGTTTTAGCAAAATTATTGAAAAACAAAGAACCGTATCTGTAGTAATTTTTGAGAAATCTAGGGTGAAAACTAATAAACTGTGGTAAAACACTATTTTTTTCTGTTTGACGAACAATAACATTGTTAAATTTGTAATAAAGACGTAAAACTTGTAAAGGAAACTTGTAGAGAATTAAATTCTGAAACAAAATGGTTTACGACTCGTAAGTTGAATAAAACAAAGAAAAGTTAAAAAGATGCGAATTTTAATCAAAAACAGTACACTAGACCAGACTTCATTGTTACTACTAGTTTATAATAAATGTTCAAAAGTAAGCCCGCTATTTTCAACCCATTTCTTGGCACTCTTCTTTACTGCTTTTATTTAGTTTTTAGGGCTGTCCTTATGTTACTCAGCCATCCATAATGCGAACAATTAATTCCTCACGAGTTTGTGTTTTTGTTTTGTATACAATATTTTTCATCTATTCTGAGACGCAAAAATCTAGAGGTGTGATCTTTAGATCACCTGATCAGGTACTTAGATCACCAAGATTATCTGATCAAGTAATCTTGGTGACCAGGATTATCGACCTCGATGACGATCCATTTCTCAAGGAAATTATGATTTAAGTGAGCGGAAACGGCCGAAAGAAAGTGGCAAGACGCGCCTTCGTGCTAGAAGTACACCTTCCACCTCGGCGTTAGAGGAATATCTACAAGCAGTTGGCGGCAATTCTTCTTGAAGAAAGTGCAAGTAGACCTAACTGTTTAAGCGGCCAGGTAATATGAATGATCCAAACAGCTAATAGTGAAGAAGGTCGCACCATATATTGACGTTAAATCGGTGTTGAAAATTGCCTTTCACCGTTTTATGTGGATTTACTTCTTTCCATGTATGCTCATTGCGTAAGTTGACGCAATTTGTCGATAAACAAAACATACTTGTAGAGTTGTCGATTTGTATTCCACCATTTGCAGAAATCGAAGCTTTGCTTCGATTTCTTCAAATGTCTTCAATGTCTTCTGGTGTAGATATCGAATTGACTGTTTAGGATAAGGTTAAAACTTGTATTAAATGTCCTCCAAATTATCAAATACAAACACAAAGACAGTATTGCGCATTGTTGTTCAACTGTTGTTATTTTATTGCCAACTTTGAAACAATATTTTTTCTAATAATTTATTGTGTTTCTATCATTAATAAAAAAATGATTCATTAATAAAAAAAACAATTTATTTGTTTCCATCCCAGATTTCTCAAAAGTTACTGCAGATAAGGTTGTGGAACCAATTTTAATCAATTTTTCGGGTCAAGAACCGTAACAAATCACTAATTTTGTCCCTTAATTAA
Source organism: Lycorma delicatula (assembly GCF_047948215.1). Taxonomy (NCBI): domain Eukaryota; kingdom Metazoa; phylum Arthropoda; class Insecta; order Hemiptera; family Fulgoridae; genus Lycorma; species Lycorma delicatula. Next base: position 18,750,766 of record NC_134457.1, read on the forward strand.
CGTCTTAAAAATCTCAGTACGACCTTATTTCACCGGGCTATCTGAAATGCGAGCGAAATCTTTCACTAGCCGTAACTCGCAAACGAAGCACTTTAGGAAATATGTTTATATCAAGTTTTTCCATTATTTTAACGAGTAGAATAGGGTATGAAAGTCCCGGGAGAAGTTTTTGATATACTCGGTATAAAAAATTATGACCATTCAGCTTTATAATGGGAGAATAACACTATTCTATAAAATGAAATAGGACAAATAAAGTGTAATAAGAAAAATGTAAAAATAAAATGTAATAAAAAAAAAATGAGCAGTACGTTACTTGTTTTATCTTTAATGGTATATCGTACAGTTATTTTTTATGGCGTAGTTTAATAATAAGAAAATTATAATCTGTAGTTTGATTTTTAGTAATTTTAATGTTTCATATTAAAAATATGTTATATTTATTTGAATCATTAAATCCCCGCAGCTATTTTTCGTGGTGGAATAAAAGTTACTTTATAGAAATCATACGCACCAATTAACTGCAAACTGGTTATCAGGAATTCCATTTGAACGAGCAATTTTTCGCATTTTTAAAAAAAAAATTCAGTCCTTTTTGGCAATGTAGACGAACATTTTATATTTTTTATAATAATTCTTTCAGTTCTGAACATGTAAACTTCTTCCTTATTATTACAGTCCTTGATCAATGAATATAAATTTAACATTTTTCTCTTCATCTGCATGTGGAAATCTGTTTTTGAAATTTCTACGGTTTGTATGAGAAAAATATTTTTAATTATTTATTATATTCAGACGAAATTTAAAAAAAATTATGATAAATAAAAGATCCCGGATTTCCAAATTTATGTTATTAATTATTTGTACTATGATATAATAAGTAACACTCTGATTTGAAATGATAACTGGGTAAGAGACTTTTTTTTATAAGACAGAGCTTTTTCAAGAGAAATTTCTTGAAAGAATTTTCCGTTCTATATATAATTTTTTTTTTTCGTCCTATGTCATTTGACTGGTTTGATGCAGCTCTCCAAGATTCCCTATCTAGTGCTAGTCGTTTCATTTCAGTATACCCTCTACATCCTACATCCCTAACAATTTGTTTTACATATTCCAAACGTGGCCTGCCTACACAATTTTTCCCTTCTACCTGTCCTTCCAATATTAAAGCGACTATTCCAGGATGCCTTAGTATGTGGCCTATAAGTCTGTCTCTTCTTTTAACTATATTTTTCCAAATGCTTCTTTCTTCATCTATTTGCCGCAATACCTCTTCATTTGTCACTTTATCCACCCATCTGATTTTTAACATTCTCCTATAGCACCACATTTCAAAAGCTTCTAATCTTTTCTTCTCAGATACTCCGATCGTCCAAGTTTCACTTCCATATAAAGCGACACTAAATAAATACGGTAATTTTATTTATGCATTTTTCTTCTTTGTTTGGTACTTCAGCCTTTTATGAGCTTTTGGCTTTCTCCACGATACTCTTATCTCTATACATTACCATCTCTCTCTACCCACTCTCTCTCCAACATAGAGGTGAAGGAATCTTCCTTCACCTCATCTAATCATCGTGTTCTGGTCTACCCTTTTTTCTTATGCTGAACAAACGTTCATTAAATATCAGTTACGGCATCCTATTTTTAAAAATTTAAAGCGTGATTCAGCACAGCATCCCGACGCAACAGCAACAGAAACGACAAAGCTCCAACCCACAGTGCAGGAAGAGGGACCCGTACACGAATTGATGTTGGTGGTGAATATAATAATGTTTTAAAGTAACCCCAGCTACTTTACAACCAGATCCATAAAATAAAAAAAACACTTTCGTAGTCCGCAAAAAATCATCTCCAATACAGACACCCTAACTGATATATTGGAACTGATCATATTGGAACTTGAATCGCTCAAACCAGTATTCTATGGTACACGATTATTGAGCGACTATAACTGCGATGATCCACAGCATTTATCGTCTCGAAATTTTACAAATTCGAGGAGAAGTTGAATGTGAACGAATTCTTTGTAGAATTTGATCACAGTTCGCGAGAGTCCGAAAGTATAGACCAGGGGACAAACCTAGAAGTAGTAAAGCTTGTAATATATCCGAAATAATATTTTTATTTAGAATTTATGCTTATATCCAACTTCTGTTTAAAACGGTTTACTTATAAACAGTTGAATTTAAGTTAAAAAAATTATACGCCATAATCGTTCATTAGCGTGAACTTATTATATGAAAAGAATAGTAATATCTCAACTAAATTAAAGGCTAAAAGCATTTACGTATTTATTTTATAGAGTGCGACAGTATTTTACTCCGTATATTAATTAAAATTTAAATGTTAAAGAATTATTTGCTTCAGTTACGAATGACAGTAGTGCATTTCAGGATATAGAAATATGCTTCATAAAATGTACATTTAAAAGATCTAATTGGATTTTTAATTAAATAATATGTTTCATCGAAACTATTCCATTTTAACCTCATTTTATGATATCAGATATTTCTTGTACGCTTCTTATTTCTAGAATAGGTTGTTTATACATTGATTAAATAGTCGGCGTATTTTTTTTTTAATGAGTATATCATAAAGATGGAATCTTTATTTTCGTCGAGTAAATTTTTTATATGACATAAGAAAAGTAAGTTCTATGACATTACATTTTATGCTTGAGTAAGATCACTGAAGTGTTAAATCTCTGCTATTTTTATATTATTTTGTTGACCTGTTGTTGAAATTCAGTTCTCTTTATATAATCTTTCCAGTAATAAACAAAGAAAAATTTTATTTTTTAAGATTTTTATTTTACGTAACATTGTCTGTCGTCAGCTATTAAAGAAAAAAAATTATTTCTGAATAAAATACGTGTTTAAATGTAAAAGTTTTAGTTTTTCTATCTGAAGATACTTTTATTCCAATCAAACCCAGGTGGGGTATTCTGTACCTCTTATAACTGTCCACAATTCTTTCATTAGACTAGTTTTAGGATGGTCTATTAGCTTAAAAGTACTATAAAATTCCATTTTCTAATCTAAGTAAAAAATTTGATGTGGACACTTTGTACGCACATGACTTCCTTGTACGCCTATTAAATTACATATACACATTTTTTTAAAATGAAAATTACATAAAATTTTTTTTCATTAATAACTTCTGATTTTTTTGTTATTATTATTGAATTATTATTTATTGTAAACAATAATAATTTTTTTACAATCAGAGGTTAATAATTATTATTAAATCTATAAATTTAAATTTAAAAAAAGGAGATGAACTCTGATTGCAACCGATGTGCTTTCCCCTTATAAGATCCAAATATTTCATTAATTAAAATTTCATTTGGCCAAACTCTGGAACTAATAAAAATAAATATCACATCTTTGAAAAATTCTCAATGACGTCTTGTTACTAATGTTAAGAAAACGTAAAAAATACATTTTTTTTAGATTTTGGGCTTTTTTGGACACCTTTGGTTCAATCGATTGCAATCAAAAGGGGAGGTGCACAACTAGATGTTGCATCTAAATCCAAAATGTCATCAACCTACGGCTAATCGATTTTGAGTTATGTACGTACGTACATACATACATATGTGATTTTTACTTCCTTTACTTCGTACAAGGAAGTAAAAATAGAAAAAAAGCATTGTTAAATGAAAGAATAAAAAAATCAAACAAAATAAATACAATTAGGTCATGATATTGTTGTTTTAAACTTTTTTTTTAGTTTTAAATAATTTTCAAACCCGGTAATAAAACACAGAAAAACTTTTTTTTATAAAAAGTTGCATTTCGGTCAAAAAGAAGATTATTTTATCTATCTCTATTTTAAATAATTCTATTCCATAACCATATCTGTTGATTTTCCATGGAAATCATCTCTTTTTCATAATTAGAATAAAAAAAATGTAATGACAATTATAATATAATTAAATACAAATAAATTATTTTGTTAATCTGTAGTAATATATTGGTTTATAACTGTCAATATATTGGTATTAAATGAGACTTTTGTAAAGTAATTTACGGATATTTGTTTTGAAATTGAAAGGTAGGTGTGAAGTAAGGTTAAAATGCCAAAAGCCAAAGCCACGTTTGACAGATCGGTTTCATAGATTATACATATTCAACTACACAAGGTGGTTTTGCTGAATTCTGTTGACATTTATTCTTTGCTAATTACTATACGATCGACTTCACTGGAAATTTATATTTCAAGTGAGGATATACACACACTCACAAATACGATATAAAAATGTTAAATATTGATACGTATTATGTATTTTTTTTTGTATAATTTAACATTATTAATGATATAATTTGATCCACATATTCGTGCCATTAGTGAACAATTTTTTCCAAATCGTATTTATTATGTTATTGAAAAAAAAAAACAAAAAAAAAAACAGCTTTTAGTAAATAATATTAAAAAATAATTGCTAAACGTAGAAATTTCTGCTAGCACATTAAATAAAGATCTATCTGCTGAAATTACTGTTTTATTTTAATTTATATTATTTTTTCTTTAAATTCTTGTATTAGCGTTCTACAAAATCCTGCAAGTCGATGCCGTTAAGCGATCTGCAGAAATAGGAGCATAATGAACCCAACCATTTTCCATTTATCCAGACAAAAGAAAAAAATTGCTGTGTATTTCAACAGAGTACTGCAACAAAGAAATTGAAGTTAAAAATGAGAATCATTTGGAGAATTCGTAATGGAGGAAACTGGAATAAAGAACGAAAAGGAAACTTAGTGATCGTTAATTAAGAAATAAATTTGAAAGTAGATTACATTTCTTTGACTTTTTTTTTGTATTGCATTGTACTACTAAAGTATGTAACAAACAGTTTACGAGCAGATTGAAATAAAATTTATTTTTAAAATCATTCATTGTATCCTATGATAACCAATGACGTGTATGCCAGTTATTATACCATTTTTTCCAGTTTTCCTTCTCGATTTTTTCACTTTATTTATCATCTAATTGTGGATTAATTAATAATGCAGAAGTATAATGGCAGTATTATTGTATTATAAAAGCTACTCTTTAAAAAAATCTGATGTCGACACTACTTGATTTCCTTGTACGCTTATTAAATTAATTATATATACACATTTTTTGGTGCACTTCATTTAAAGTTATTTCGTTTGAAAGTGAGATACTATCCTCCAATTTTTTAATAAAAGTGGACAGTTTACCCAATTGCTAAAATATTAGTTTTTATTAACATCAAATATTTATACAATTATTAATTCAACAATCTTACCTGAAATATTAGGTTAGAGTATACGTCCTTTTATTACTCTTTAAATAAATGTAAGTCTTATATCTACCTAATACTATGTTTTTTTAAATATTATTATGATGTAACCATCAACAAATTGAAAACAAAAACGAAACAGGAGAAGGTTACTAAATTTTATAGCAATATTATCAGGTAGACTGAATCAAATGCATAAATAAATATAATACGATTCTAAATTATAATTTTAAATTAAAATTAAATAATCAGATGTTTCATCAAATCTGATGTTAACACTACATGGCTTCCTTGTTGGTGAATAACTTCGTGAATTCGTAAATTCGGGAATAACTTGATTCAGTCAGAACAAAAAGAAAACATCAGACATAAACCAAACATAAAAATCAAAACATATAACTTGTTACGTAACATTGGAGACAGTTTATTACAACGCCACGCGGTTTGTTTACAACAGAATAGCTCTTAACAGACGTGAATCGAGTATACAGCCTATCATTGCCTGGAAACTGTAGTAAGTTTACTTGGAATCGGGGGTTTTAAAAATGTACAACAAACAGGAATTGAATAGTTGGAAAACTTAATTTATTACTACTGGTAAAGAAGACACCATTAGTGATGCTATTCTGAAAGTACTCAATTATAAGTAACTTATTAATTGGTTTAAAGATCATATTGACCCTGTAGAGGAAGAAACCCACTATGTGACAGTTGCGGTCCCCACGTCACCCACTCCATACCTAGCCGTTATGGGCTTTACCGGAGGACATCTCCAGTACCTCGGCAATGTCACCTTTCAGTCAAGCCTCAGCCAGGGAGCCACCGATGCGAATGCTACATGTGACATTCCTATCAGTATACTACTGCCCCTAAAAAACAACAAAATTAAAAACAAAACGCATCTTACGTTAGTCTCAAACAAGACTGAGTAAACAAAATATGGAAAGGAATTACCTACTCTAAGGTAAAAGAAGTGAGTGTAACACGCAATTGCAGTAAAAGAAACCAACAAAAAAATCTTACCATTACAAAACAAAGAAAAGAAGAACGTAGGAAGGCCCAGGCGGCATTCTAAACGCCCTCAACAATGCTTTCTTTTGCCAAATAGTGTATGAAATTCTCAATTATTTCCATTCGGCCTGATTTCGCCAATTGACACGTAGATCCAGCACCAACGCGATAATATCGAGCCGACAGACAGATAGTCTCCGTACATATCAACTAATACTTGGAACAAACATATATCATCTACATCAAACATCTGCATCCTGTCCCGGAAAGCGCCACGCCCAGAAAGATATTGCGTCTCGTGCTTATTCAGGTGTATCCAAGAGGAAGCATCCAAACTAATATCAGGAATCAGACCATACGTATAACGCCCGTTCTCTGCCCGACCCCATCTGGCCTGCCACAAAGCATTAACATTTTGTTCAATTTCCCGAACTTTGTCAGAAGTTAACTCGACTAATTTTTTGGCGACATATTGCTGTTGCCGTTCTGACTCAATCCAATCAATCGGTTTCACGTCTGCAATCACCAAGATCGGCTCCCGTGAAATTGTACGGTAGCTACCGTTAAAAGTATAGGGGGTTGAACCCTCAACAATATGTTCCTATAGCTTTTAAACCTTTTAGCCTATCCACCCAAACAGGCGCTGCATATAGCATAATTGCCTCGCAGATGTCTTATACTCATGATCAAGCTAGCTCTTGTTTTAGATAATTTTTTGTCATATTCAACCTACGTATAAAGAAAGCATGTATTAGATTAGAAAACTTTAAACGATTGAAATTAAATTTACCATCAAATTTATGTTTTTGATTTGGATCGTCTAAAACGAAAAAATTGTTTTTCTGTTTTATTCTTATACCAAAATCTTTGTTAGAAATACGCTTTTGAAAGGGCTTCGTACATACTTTTTATTTATTAATTTGTATTATTATTATATCTTTAGTTATATACATTATTCTTAATGTTTACTGATTATAATTATTTAAATATCGAAATTACTATTTAGCCTTTTAAATTTTAGATAGAATTTTTGTAAAGGATTCTTTGAACTTAATTGAATTTCCAGTCTATTTTAATATCGGTATAACTTAGATAATTAATTCTGTGTAAAGGAAATATAAAAACGTAAAAAAATTAAGGAAAGAGAATTAATGGTGATTTGTTCATACAATGGAGAAGAAAGTATGATAATTTGAAAAGAAGAAAATAAGAAACGCAACTTCACGGATGGAAATGTGAAAGGTGATGCTAGAAGGAATAGTTGAAAATGGATTATATAAAAGGGTATTCAAGATTGATTGGGATGGGAAGGTGGAGTTGAAGAACAACTTGAACGAGTAATCCTAGTAAGCAACCCAGATACGTGGAATAATAACAAGAGTAGACCTGTAGAAAAAGAAAAATTACAAGAAAGATGGATTATCTATGTTCAAACAATGTAAAATGGTATTTAATCTTAAAACTTTTGTTACATCTACGCCTGAAGGAAATGAAAATATTGATAATGTACCGTGAATTATTTGTAGCTTAGATAGAATCGAGATTCTAGATGAACGTTTTTTAACTGAAAAGTTGCAGATATGCTTTTCCATTCGTTTTTTTTTTTATTAATTTTTTTACTGTAAGATGTTTTTTTAAATGGCCAAACCATATGCAAACTTTTACATTATTTTACGTTCACCATGAAAATTATATTTTTTACAATCGCTATAGAAAAAAAAATCAATCTGACTTAATTCAAATTAAACAGTTTAGTGTTTATTTTAAATAAACACTACTTGTGAATGCGTCTTCCCAAATCAGCTGATTTGGAAATTGAGAGTTCCAGCGTTCAAGTCCTAGTAAAGGTATTTAAATAAAATTCATTAGTAAATATTATTATAAGAAGCGAATTCTCAAGAATTAATTGATTAATTTTTCTTGAGAATTAATTAATTCTCAAGAATTGTTGTGGAATTAATAAAATAAAAAATTCATTATTACCAAACTTCAGTAACAAAAGAACGCATAATAAATTTAATACAATGGATTAGTTTTAATTCATACATAAAAAAAAATCCAAAACTCTGATGTGAACACCACATCACTTCCTTGGACGCCTATTAAATTACATGTACACATTTAAAAAAAATGAAAAGTACATAAAATTTTATTTCAATTATAACGTCTGATATTTTTTCATATTATTTTTTGTTATTTTTGGATTATTTAAAAATGTGTATTTTTAAAAGTACGTAAATTTTTATTTTACTAATAACTTCTGATATTTTTTCATATTATTATTTTTTTTATTGTTATTAAATTAATATTTACCGTAAATTTTTTTTTACAATCAGAAATTAATAATTATTATTAAATCAATATATAAATCGAATATGTAATTTTATTCATTTTTTAATGTACCTTTACGAATCGCACCGCTAGATAGCAGTTCTTGATAGTACTAGCTAGCGTACAAAAACTTGATAATGTACTTGAAATAATAAAATAAAATAAAAATATATAATATATAGTAAATGCTCTTTCGTAAATGAAAGTACTAAAGATGAAACAATTTTTTTAATTCCCATCACTTCTTTAAAAAAAAAATTAATTAATTTGCAAGAGATTATACTAGTTTTATTAAAAAAGGAAAAATATGGTATGAGGTGAAAGATATGACTATCAACAAAAAAATTGACCGTGAAATTCAATTTGTTTATTCGAGAAAGCCAATAAATTTTAATAATAAATCCATAACGTAACAATCAGTAAGTCATACATAAATAAAAGAATAATCTAACAAAACGCAGTGATATCCCAAAAAATTACAACTAAATTGTAAATCGTACGTAAGACTCTCGCAAATATCATTTCTTCCACTCAAAAAAACAAAAATGTCTGTAATATAAATTAAAAGTGTTTTTAACAAAATGATACTGCTATCAAAAAGTTAAGACACTACATTTCTATTATCAAAATATGTTATAAATTTAGAATTTTCTTTAAAAAAAAATACATGTTAAATATATATAATAGACAATAGATATAAAATAATAGATAATAAACAATTTCTCAGCATTCCATACAATAAGCAAAACATGAAAAAAATTGTTACAAAATCATTACCGGCCCGATTTCATTTATGTGTAATACATATCACATTACAGAAATAATACAATTCTTATGATTATTTGTTGTTTAATAAATGAAATCGGGCCGGTAAGAGTTTTATAACAAATTTTTGTTTTTTTATTATTATATGGAACGCTCAAATATTTTTTATTATCTATTATTGTATGTCTATTGTCTATTTCATTTATTTAACTTGTATTTTTTTTAAACAAAATTAATAATAGATTTTGATAATAGCAATGTAGAATCTCTTACCTTTTTTAATATCAGTAGTGTTTTGTTAAAAACAGTTTTATTTATATTACAGAAATTTTTGTTTTTTGAGCGGAATAAATGATATCTGCGAAACTCTTACCGTACAGTTTACAATTTCACTGTAATTTTTCTTTTTAGATTTACTTATACGTTTTTTTAATAAATTTAATTTTTTATGCGTTTTTTCTATATTTTTCTTACGAGTTTAATGAATACAGACGGGTCCACGGTGCAGAGCCCTCTGGTTAGACGGGAAGGGCAAGTGAAATGAACCTTGACTGGCGAATCATTCCGGATCGCGACGGAAGTAACCATATAGCACAGGCAAACCGGCGACGGGTCTGCTAATCTCGTGTAAACAAGACTATTAGACATATTAGGAGTCACTTAATAAAATATTTAAAATTTAATAAAATTATTAACTCGTTATTTTAAAAAATAGTTTTTTTTTGGAAAATGTTTTTTATATTTTTTTTTTTAACAATTAAAAGAATTATTTACATAAATAATTATTAAAATTTAATATTCATTCGTCGTCGACCTTAGTTAAATATTTATATATTTTTTTCCCTTAATACAGGATAAATTATAAAATATACGCTATTGTAATAAAGGACAGAAAATAAAATGAAAAGCTAATACTTTTTTTTTGTTTTAGTCTCTTTTAAAAGAAATCTTTACAGTTTTTTTTTCAGATTGTTAATCTTCTTAGTAGGGTTTAAATTTATTATAAGATTCTTAATAATTTCAATATATTGTTTTTACGAACGGAAGTGATAATTTTTAAAAACGTCTTTGTTCAGTTAGATGGGAATTACTGAAATAATTTATTTTTTTGATTTATTCAAATAATACCCGCGTAATTTTATTACATTCTATAAAAAAATATATATATATATAAGATATTTAAATAAACACCATAGCGTAATTAATTTTAAGAAAGTTTATAAAAATCCTTTTCATATTTTTAAGTTTCACAAGCTCTGCTTTGAATTCCAGATTTATTATCAATTAATTAATAGCGAATTCTCAAATAAAGCATATTTGATATATATAGTTAATTCTCCCTTAACATTTAAAGTGAAAGCTTCACTTTTACGTATAATGCTTTCCATTAGTTTACTTTATGTCTAGTTTAAAGTAAAAGATGGATTAAAACTCATCGAAGTAAGCAAATGAGGTGGAGAAATGGAGAAGGACACTACTGTAGAAGTAACCTGTCTTTTTTTCTGTTTAGCTTTTGGAACCACCGTAAAGTATAACTTCAGAGGTTGATATGTATGAATGTTAATGAACTGTACTCTTGTGCAGTCTTAGGTCGGTCATTTCTAAGATGTGTGGTTAATTGTAATCCAGCCACCAAAGAACATCGGTATCCACGATCTAGCATTCAAATCCGTATAAAAGTAACTGCCTTTACTAGGATTTGAACCTTAGAAATCACGACTTCGAAATCAGCTGATTTACGATGACGCAAAAAATTCATTTGATTTTCAAATGGTTCAATCTAATACACCACTAGACCAATCCGTTGGTTTATTTTACATGTAATTTTTTCTTTTTTTGGGAAGAGGGGGAATACCAGTTACGTACGCCCAATAAGAGGCAATGTCGGACTCACTACAGATTCTGCAAGGTGTTAATTGAAGTGCGTATGTATTCCTGCTCCCTACCGACTAAAAGTAACCCCCTTCCGCCACCAACTCCCCCCGACCGGGGCCAAACTGGAATTGAAGCATTACCACGGACCCAGCGGGAGTCTTCGGACTCAAGGGATTCAGAGTCCCTGTGCGTCATCACCGTCGCCGATCCACGCAAGCTCGAACCAGCGAATAGCTCAGGGGAGCTGTCCTTCATCCCTTCGTCCTCCGGCCGTGCTCTTCTGTCTCCCTCAGAGGACGTTTCCCAGAAACTATCATTCCGCTGGCGGTTCAGTAGAAATCCTACCGAGTACCCTGCTCAGTCAGACAGTATTCCAGTTCTCTTTTCTATTTCCTTTGTACTGAGTATATTTGCTATACTTCATACCAGTTTCCATTTTCGTAGTTTATTTCAACATAAAGTCTATCTCATTTTCTGGTGTCAAGTTGGCTAGTTCAGGCAAGACTCTAAAAGCATTCCATCTGTCACAGACAAAGAACAGTTGTTCCGGAGTATTTTCCGCTCCACAATATATACTGTCAGGCGAGAATCTTCTTTGTAACTGTTTAGGTATACCCCAAATATCCCGTGGCCCGAGAGGAACTGCGTGAGGAAGTATGACCCCCCCCCCCGCAACCACACGGACACAGAGTTGAAGTCGGGGAATCAGACGCCTGGTCCATGCTCCTTTAGTAGATGTAACCTATTAGTAGTAGTAGTAGATGTAACCTAATGCAAGAGAAATATCGCACTCGGAGAAGGGGTGAGAACAGAGATTTTGTAAACCTCTCCAGTTAGAAGGTATCTATTTAGCTACAATCTCCCGGGAAAGTGGGGGATTTTTAGTCAGATAGGAGCTGCAAATAACTGATCAGCAATTTTACTGCTTACTTCTTGTGCCTCATCCGCTCAGCGAACGTTAGCTATCATGCTGACGACCATAATTTTATTCACCGTTGTCCTGAAAAGAGATGTACTCGACATTCCAAACCATTGGCTCAAATTTTTTAAACATGATATCTTTACCTGCCTAAACGACGATGTCGTTCTGGTATCTTTCGCTGAATAACTAGGTGTAACAGGGTGTACTTATCTGGAAGTCTGGGGTATGTGGCCAAAATAGGATAATTTACGGATTTTGATGTTCGCACAATCTCTGGTATTTTTTTCATTTTTCTTAGAATCGTTTCATTTGTTACTTCATGCGTTTCCAACACACTTTTAGAAGACGCATGTAAAACCACATCTTGAAGGCTTCAATTTTTTTTTTATAGATTCCTCAGTACGTGTGCAGGAGTCATGTCGTAACGATAGAGAACACGTAGATACTGAGCATTCTTGTACATAATCCCAATGAATGGTCTGGTGACACGAGGACGTTCTTAAGTCATTATGCATTGATCAAATTAAATAAAAGTTGTAATAAAAATTTACTTTTTAATGCAGATTTTCGGCAGAAATAACCGCGTTGTCGCTAGAATTTTTTATCTAAAGAAGTATCCAAATTAATTACTCTGTATAATCGTAGACTCGTCATCGCAAATAATTGATTTCGAAGTCCAGAGTTCTAATGTTCAAATTGTAGTAAAGACAATTAATTTTATACGAATTTAAATAATAGATGATGGATACCGGTGTTTCTATTAAACACACATCTCGGGAATGGTGGACCTGAGACTGTAGTCTGAACTTCATTTACATTCATACGTATCATCCTCATTCATTCTCTGAGGAATACCTTACGGTGGTTCCGGAGGGTAAACCGGAAAAGAAAAGGTGCGAGTTAAAAGTTTAATATTTTTTTGATAATAAAAAAAAGAATTTTATAAATTTATAATTTTGGTCCCTTTCTAATCAACAAAGAATTTTCCATCACTATTGACAAAGTAAATTTCTAAACTAGTTGTTATTTATTACGTAATTTATTTTTGAAACCACCTTTACTAATAAACTAATTTTGTAACTTATTTAAAGGCAGTGCGCTTGGTTAGAGTTTAATTTAACAACATTTTTTTTCTTTTTTTAATTAAAAATAACTTTTTATCCGTATGTAATAATTTTGTAAAATTTTACTAAATAACGTTGTTAACTCGTTTTAGAATGTAGTCTTTCTCCATAGTTTATTTTCATAATCATTTAGCATAGCTCTTTATTTACATCTACTTCTCATAGACAATAAACTACAGTATTTTTTGAACATTCACTGTCTGATCACCTTTATCAGACAGTGTGTACGTATTAGGTAAACAGGGCTCACTTCGCTCGCCTTTCCCGTCTGGCAGAAGGCGCCAACTCCTGCACCTACTGTATTCATTATCCTCATGCCTGGAAAAATAATACGGATAAATAATGTTAAAGTCTATTCAATTCAATTTATAAAAACTATCAATACATTGTAATTTTTTCAAACCAAAAGTTTGATAAGCACAGGACTCGAAACTTTGAATGGTCTGAAGAATGCGGGTTTCAGAACCAATTTTACAAATAGTAGTTAAAGCTGATTACCCGTCCTTCGTAGGGGTAAAAACTATTTTGCACGGTTCTTACCGTTATCCTACAAGCACCCCGAGAAAGTGACTGTACTTCGTTTCTTATTTTAGGTGGATTTCACAAGATAACCCATACCTATTGTATGGGTTCCATGATTCACTTCCGGAAAGTTTCGACATAGCTTCGCGTTTCACATCTCCCAGACCCCAAAACCACCGTCAGTTCAAAAGCTGTATATACATTTATATATATATATATATATTTCACTTTCTTGTGGACACGGTAACTGCCGTAATTTTGCGCCAATCACTTTCAAATTGTTCCATAAAAATAACTCGTCCCAAAATCTCGATCGAGTTTGTTAACGGCCAAAATCGGACCATGGGAATGGAAATGGGGGCTTTTTCGAAAAAATGTCGCTATAACTTTCTTATTAAGTAAAATATCGTTTAAAGTTCCTACTATTCTTTGGATAAACCTTATTAAGGAAAGTTTTTTGATATCACCAACCATTGGCCCAGGGGGAGAAAAAAATGGGGTTTCAAAGGCAAAAAAATCATACCTCCCTTAGTAGGCACCTATAGAATCTGTTTAAAGTGGTCGTTAGTTCTCTAAACATTACCTAAAATTTTTGTCTAAAACAATTTTTGATATGACCTACCCTTACGGCAAGGGATGACCAAACTTTTTCCAGAATTGTAAGAAGATGGATGGGGCTTGTCGTATGTTAAACATGTGAAACTTTATTTCAGATGCAATCATTGTCGTAAATTGTAAATTGTTGAGTAAATTTTAACTTTAAGGTGAAAGTTTGTTTTATCCCCTACTTAGCACCGGCGCCATCAACCTCCACCTTCCAACGTGGCGAAAGGAAAGTTTTTTATTTATTTTTATTTTTTCTTTATTTTATATTTTTAATCAAATAACAGGAAGCAGGTGCAGTCACTCACGTTGGAGGCACAGTAACACTGGTAGTTGGTTGGTTAAGCCGCCTCGCCGTACATCATTGCATCTTTAAATCTATTTTTATTGATAACCCGAAAAGAGATCGTAAAAGACAAGCCAGACATTTTTTTTGTAGAAACTTTAATTTCAAATATTGTAAGCGATCTAATTCAATTTTACCAACGCTTTTGCCATACAGAGTAGGATCTCGGCAGGGAACATAATCCAATTGTTACCGCAAGCCATTAAAACGGCCGAATTTTGAAACGGTGAAACAGTTCATAGTGGCAGCAGTCCTATGTTCTTTTTAGGTGTAAAATTTACTTCAGCCGAATTTAAGATAAATCGGTTCAGTAGTTTTAACGTGAATGTGTAACAGATTTACAAAAATGACTATATATATATATAGACATCAGATGCCGATAACATATAAAAAACTGAATAATTCTAATTAATGTGAAACTTGTTTTTTTATTTATAACATTTTATATATTGCATCTAAGAAATTTAAATATTGCATAATTTGACACGTTTGAATTATTATTAAATTACAATTACACTTTCATAATATATATATATATTTTTTTTAAAAATATTTTTATTTATAGTCGTATTAACAATAAACTTATTTGTTACTCATATATCTGTGTTAATGTACTGATAAATGTGTAGTCTCGAATAGTCTCAGGTCGATCATTCCTCAGATGTGTGGTTAATTGAAACCAAACTACCAAATAATACTGGTATCCACGATCTAATATTCAAATTCGAATAACCGCCATTGCCTTTTCTAGGATTTGAATCTTAGAACTCTTGACTTCGAAATCGGCTGATTTATGATGACGAGTTTTACCACTACATCAATCCGGTGGGTTTTCATAATATTAATATTAATTAGAATACACTAATAGTTTATTGATCTACTACTGTTTTTAATTTAAATCTTCTTGCAGTGGCGGCTCGCGTATAGGACCTGCAGCATCCCCTATTTCCACTTGATATTATTGATAACATTTAATATAATAAGTCCTTTTTTCTTTAATTCTTTCTTTGTACTTGTACAATATGTAATCCTTAAACTTAATGTCAGTAGCCATCCCCCAGTTTATGAAAAATATACAGAAATCTTTGAATGAAACTGTGAGCCTCACAGTTCCAGCGGCGTTGTGTTTAACACCACGCTGTTGTGCGCCTGCGCACATAGGAAGCTGCACGCAGCGCTGCGACGAGGAGTAGTGTTGCTCCCACAGTGCCGCCCTGGCGTGCCGGTGGAAGGTAGTTTTTTTTTACTCCGCGTGTGTATGGAACGTTCCTTGTTCCTTTTCTAGTTTAGTCGGAATGGAAAAATTGACTATCTTGAGCAGTACTATGAATAATATAATTATGCAAATTAAGTAAACTTTATTGCATTTTCAAACATAAGTGATGAAATTATAATTAGTATGAAACTCCTACAAAGATAAATTAATATTTTTTTTTTTTTTGTTTTAGGTGAGTTCTTCTTACTTTTAGACTGAACTAATTTCTCAGGTATGCTATGTTATGTTAATTTTATTTAAACATAAAAATCGTGCGTAATTTTCGTATAAAACCATTTAAAACATCTTAACCCTGATTCACAACTGCCCAGTACAACTTACTGCAAGCCTGCCTCTTTTATAAATTGTATAGATAAACTTATCTTAAGAATGACAGACGGAATGATTCTTTACTTAATCAAACAAATAACTCCGTCCATAAAGGCTTTCATTTTTTATACGACTGCCCAAAACGGAATGTAATGTATTAGCGTGTGTGTTCCATCGTAGCGGCTGAACGGCTGAACCGATTTATATGTTTGACCCCGCGTTGGAATCCTTACGTTACCGGAAGTGCTTGTACGAGGCTTGTCCCAAAAGTAAGTGTACTGGTTTTTTATTTAATTATTTATTGGACTTATCTGAAATTACAAGTTATCTCCTTCGATGTATGACCCTTGGGAAGTTAGCAGTCCCAAAGTTTCTTCCACTCTTCATAGCAGTACCGGAAGTTATTTTCCTTAAGTGTGTTTAAGCCCATCGGTTGCAGGTTTTTTTTTAATGTTTTCCATCGTCCCGAAATGATGACCCGTCAGCTTCAATTCCAACTTAGGTAAGAGGTAGAAATCACACAGAACTAGATCTGGGCCGTAGGGAGGCTGTGGAATTAGGGAAATATTTTTCTTACCAGAAATTCTCGAATTGAAAGCGAAATGTGAGCTGGCGCGTTATCGTGTGGCAGCACCCAATCGTGTGGAATGTTCGACTAGCTGGACCCGTTTTTGAAGTCTTTCCAAGACATCTTTGTAAAAGGCACAATTGACTGTTTCTCCTGGCAGTAAAGATTATTTGTGCAAAATGCACAGCTCGAACCATTTCCACATTTTCATCGATTTTGACGAGATTTGTCTTCCAGAACGAGGGTCGTCTTCAACAATTTTTTGACCCTATTTAAAAGCTTTGTGCCACTTAAAAAGACATAGTTCTCGATAGAGTGGCATCTCTATAAGCTTATTTTATTATTAATAATATAAAGTTAAAGAATCAAATGTGTCTGTAATAGACTTGTTGAGTTTCACACAAAATTTCATTGTGTAATGTTGTTCATTATTTTCCTCCATCGCTAACGTAACGAGGTAATATAACACGACCATACAACAAACAGAAGTACCGCATGACTCAGTCAGCCGATCCAGTTGAAACAAGTATACACGTGCATTCTAGGTACGTTATACACCTACGTTATGTTATACATCAAGGACGTTTTACATTACCTGTTCGTTAATAGGTAAATCATTGCACTTATTTTGGGTCAAACCTCGTATTTATTCGTGTTTAAATAAATATAAAAAAATTAAAAACAGAATTATTACTTATTACAAATATTGCATACAAAATTATTACCAGCACGCTCTTTAATTATTCTATATTGTTAACTATCCTAGATTAATGAGCAATGTTTCTTAGCAGTATTTTTTTTAAATTTGTATTTTATAAAGAAAATAATTAAATTAAAACTTACTTTCTAACGTAACGAAAAAAATTATTTTTATTTCCTTATATGAAGTAAAGGAAGTATTGTGATCGCGAAAAGTGACGGTTGTCAAATTTCAACGGGAATACTCATTTTTACCATCCCTGAATCCATTTTGACCAGTTTCGGTGTGACGTCTGTACGTACGTATGTATCTTGCATAACTCAAAAACGGTTAGCCGTAGGATGTTGAAATTTTGGATTTAAGACTGTTGTAACATCTAGTTGTGCACTTCCCCTTTTGATTGCAATCGACTAAATCAAAAGTGTCCAAACAAGGCAAAAATCCAAAAAATTGGATTTTGATCTTTTTCTTAACTGCAGTAATAAGCCCTCATTGAGAGTTTTTCAACTACATATCATATGTGGTACTTTTTTTCATTGGTTCCAGAGTTATAACCTAATCTCATTTTAATTAATGAAATGTTTGGATCTCACGAAGGGAAGGCACATCGGTTCGAATCCGACTTCTTTTTTTGTAAATTTAAATGTAAGGATTTATTAATAATTATTAACCACTGATTGTAAAAAAAAAACGATAAATAATAATTGAATAATGATAAAAAAAAATATCAGAAATTATTAAGGAAAAACTTTATGTACTTTTCATTTAAAAAAAAAAAATGTGTGTGTGTAATTTAATAGGCGTACAAGGAGTGTCCACATCAAATTTTTTATTTTTATTAAAAAACTAGCTGGATGGCTAGCAAGTTTTTTTTTTGCTGGCTTCAGATTTGTTTTGCTATTTTTCCTTTCCGAAGGCATCTTCTAACATGTTTTACATGCCATTTTATTCCTCTCATCTTCCTTGTTAGTAAATTTAGCACATTCCAAACGAAGTGAATTAAATTTTCAACATGAGAAGAGTAATATGTATCGAATAGAATTTTATATATATATATATATATATATATGTGTGTGTGTGTGTGTGTGTGTGTGTGTGTGTGTGTGTGTGTGTGTGTGTGTGTGTGTGTGTGCGTGTGTGTGTGTGTGTGTGTGTTATATACGTTTTTTACTTTTCCGGTTATAACTGTAAAGCTCCTGTAGTAGCATAGTTATTAAGGGAAAGTAAAGCGATTGACCAACACTTTTTATCGGGTTTTTTTTAAAATGATTCACTCAATCCAAAAATATAGAAACTCCCAGAATATATATAATAGGTACCTGTTCTGGCCTTCATTTAAGATTAATATCTCTGGAAATGTAGAATTTTCTCTTGAATTCAACCCAAAAAAATTTGATGTGGATATCACATGATTTCCTTGTACGTCTATTAAATTAAATTTACACATTTTTTGCTGCCCTTCAATTAAATTTATTTCATTTGAAACTGATATACAATCCTCCAATTCTTAAATAAAGTGGTCAGTTACACAAATGCATTGTGATGTCTTAACGTCTTAAATATTTTGATATTTTATACTTCGTGGTATTTAATTTATTTTCCAAATTGTGATTGTTGTCAAAAATGTTATATGAGTTATTTTTCAAGTAAGGGGGGAGGTCAAATCAGACCGAAATTAATTTACGTAACATTTAATTTTTTTAAGTTATACTCTGAATACAGTGACCCAGTTGTTTTTACTGATAATTTTGTGCACGTTACATTTTTCATAAATACGTTTTTAATATTTAAAGAATGGAGCATTTAAAATATAAATCTGTTAAGAGCAAACTTGGGCAAAAAACTGAAAATTATGAAAATTTTTTCCAGCATTTTAACATTTTAAGCGTAAGATTTTATTTCATTTGACCTATTCTAGTAATAGAACTCACATTAGTTGAATTTTCTTGTCAGAAACAGATTAAAAATGTTGAGTTAAGCGTTTCAGTAAATGTTCATTGAGTGGAGTGGCCATTATAATCCAACGGCTCTTCATCCAGAGTGGGCCCATTATATACTCTATCATCCTCTCTTCCCAGGTACAAGACAAGGAAAAGTAGCTGACGACTGTTTCCCGTCATTAACAGAGAAAAGTAGTTCTTAAACAATGTTGACTTTATTTATCAGGTCATGATATGTACTCTTTGTTTAAAGTAGGACCGGGTCCACCATAGACTTAATGGTTATGAAGTAAAATAATTTTCAACGCATCTAATCTTATAATCACATCGTATATTTGTTGTTTTCAACCTAAAAAAAATAAATTACGTAAAACAGTCTGTTTAAATTGAAATTTTTTTTATAAAAATACTAGCTGTACCCGCCACACTTCGCTGTGGCACATTGTGGTTGCATGGATGAGAAATGAGAAACAAAACAAAGCATACGTTTCATAGAAGTTTAATTTTGCAATACTTGTGGATATACAATATTTTTTTGTTTTTCCACTGCCTGCGTAGATATAAAGGCTATCTGGTTTGCTGACTCGGGAACACGCACATACAGTTGTCCATGTGAAAAGCAATCCGTATCTAAATCTAAACCACACAATTCTCAAGATTGACCTTGAGCTTTATTGATTGTGATTGCAAATGCCAATCGAATTGGGAATTGCAATCTTTTAAATTGAAATGGTGTATCGGTCGGGATCATGGGTATTATAGGAATGAGGACATCTTCACCTTTGAAAGTCCCTGTTAAAATCGTTGCTTCCACTACGTTATTCATCAATTTCTTAATTGCAAGTCCCGTGCCGTTGCAGAGTTTTGGCTGATTAATATTCCGCAACAGGATAATTGGCACACCTATTTTCAATTATAATATGTGTGGTGGCATCCCTGGTAGATCAAGTGAGTTTAAAAATTCCGTTGGATAACTAACTACTTCATCTGCTTCCACAACGGTGTCTATCGACTTATATGTAATTTCCTCACATTGAATGCTGGACTGAATAACATTATTAAGTTGATAGACATCTTTATTCTTTGCGGCAAGGATAGCTCGTTCACTGAGCCGATCGTGATTTCTATGATTAATTTGAATATCAGGAAATACTTTTTCGATCAGTTCTTCTTTCGATGTTACTAAATTACAAAAATTATCAAGAAATGATATTCGTCTAGACGTCTCATCGACTGGCAGCTGTTCGTTTCCAATGTACGGTTACTGTCGTGAGAATACCTCAGCTGATGGATCATTCTGCAACTGGACAGGCATATTCGTAGTCAACTGCAATGTACGTACGTGTCGCCACAGTGTTGAATATATCAGGCAAGCATTTATTTCGTCTGCTGGTGTCGGTCGAGAAATTACAGGCAATGTTGGCCTAAAATCTACTGCGAGCAATATCAAAGCATTCCGGAATGGTTGAACGTTTCCTCGCAAATCTCCTAACGATCGATCAAGAGTTTTAAGCGATTTTTTATGTGCCATCGTGCATTCATCCCAAAAAATGAGTTTACATTTTTGTAATACTTTTCCCATACAGGATGCTTTGGAAATATTGCACGTGGTAGTCTCGATGATTTGCATGTTTAATGGCAACTTCAGAGCTGAATGCGCAGTCCTTCCACCTGGTAACAATGTTGCAGCTATTCCGGACGAAGCAAGAGCTAAGGCTATGTCATTTTTTGATCGAACCGTTGCTAGAAACAATCTAATGAGGAATGTTTTCTCAGTTCCTCCTGGCGCATCCAAGAAGAAGGTCCCCCCAACTCCGTCATTTATCATTTGCATTATGCGATCATAAATGCCTTTCTGTTCACGCGTTAATTTGGGAATGTTTGATTGGACATATGACTGAAGATCACCAATGTTGTAATTCTGTTCACGGCGTAAATCCACATCAAATGAAGCAATCTCAGCTCGGATGGGTGCTGGCATTCCCAATTGACTAAGAACTTTATTTGCATTAGCTAAGCACTTTCTTCAATATTTATCAATGCTTAGTTGTAAATGCCTTCTGTAAATTCAGACAAAAGTGAATATTTAACCTAACAAAGAATTTTTTGGTCATATGTAGGGATATTATTTTCTGTGTATTTCGTTATTTCGACTTTTTTTGTTTGCATAGTCTTAAGTCTATCTGGGCTATAAGAAAGTTGGGTGTTTTAATTTATTTACTGTAAGTCATCCTTCTTGGTGGCTTTTCTTTTTGTTTTTGTGTTTTTTTAAAAATAAAATACAGATGTTTTAGCTGTTAAATATAATTCAAAGAAATTTGTTACTTAATCAGTTGCGATTTTGTTTACATTGGCAACGGCCATACGGCCTCTTTGTGATTGGTCGTTGTGTTTGACAGCGGCCATCTTGCATTGATCTGATTGGTTTTCCTTTGTTTACATTTCCATCTGATTTATTAGCCTCTTATTTATTAAAAAACTGTACAAATTAAAAATAGATAAATAGATTTATTAAAAATAGATGAAAACAATCTTTGATGCGGGTTATATATCGTGCTAAAATTTGAGCTCAATCGGTGCAGAACATTTTGAATTTTTGAAGCCGTACATAAATGAACTTAACATTTTTATATGTATAGATGTATATTTACCAACATAAAAAAAAATTTCAACTGTCTTTTTTTAACTAAGATTATATTTTGTAAGTTTCTAAACTTTACAAACAGACTATAATCATCGATGAATTTAAAAAAAAATAAAAATGGTGAACCTTTATCAATTTCTGCCAGATAATAACTGTAGAAGATTTTTTAAATACAAAAGTTAATGATGATTTGAAGATTAAAGAATTGTTTTTTTTTTTAATTTTTCTTCTCCCAGGGACGGAACCTGCAGTTAAGTATTACACAGCCCAGGGGAGTGTCTCCTTTACTGTAACGGGCTTTCACGTCTCAGCCCGCCGGTCGGATCTCACTTTGGGTTCGCCTCAAACCCTCAGCGTAGGAACCACCAGGTCCGGCTATAACGTCCCTGGGTCTCCACTCCGGGATCCGAGACTCGGTCTTTATGCTAATACCTCTAACGGGGACATCCCGAGTGGGGCATCCCCGCCGGGTCTAAGTCTTTTTCGCTCCGGGGTGCGAGAGTTCCCGTGCATCATCGCTACCGCCCACTCGTGCAAGCACGTGCGAACGGCAGCTCCGCAGAGGGCTGTCCCTCATCGCCGAGCCCCGAACATCTGCACTTTAGACAGTCTTATCTCACAATCGCCAGTGTTTATGTTGTTTCTGTGTATTATTTTTTTATCAATATACAGGAATTTCGCCTTTTATTCTCTGAAAAAGATTTGTTTCATACGAACGGCATGTTTTTGTTGGTCTAACCGTATTTAAAATAAATAAAAACCTAAAAATTGTAAAATTTTAAAAATGAAAAACTTAAAAAAGAAGATAGATTTTTTGTTATTTTATTCCGTTTCTTTAGAATAAAGTAACTAAAGAAAAAGTATCGACTCATGCTAATCTAACACTTTTCAAATAACTCAAGAACAACTCAACCAATCTTCATCAAATTTTCAAATGCACAACTTCATGTACACTACTAAACCATATTTAAATTTCAATGAAATTGATGAAGTAGTTATGGAGATTTTTGAGACACAAATTCTACACATAGGACCCTACATATACTAGCATCCCTGTCATGGCTTCGCCCGCTCTGTATGATTGCTTGCGTTTCCTTCAGCGGTCAATTTTTTTTTATTTTATATTTTTAGCCAAGTAACCCAAGGCAGGTGCCGCCAGCTGCGTTGCACACACACACAGTAACAGTGGCAGTGGTTTTGTTGGTTAAACCGCCGCGCTGTACACCTGTGTACCCCTTAAATAAACGAAATTAAAAAAATCCGAAAATGGTATTTAGATATTACCTGAAGAGTATTTATTTGCAAACAAAATCTACTGCATATCTAGTTTACTATAATTGGAAATGGGGAAAATTTTCTTCACCAGTTACAAGATCGAATTTCAGAAAATCATGAAATTGGTTTTTAATTATTCAGATGTAGATTACACACACCAAAAATTAAGTTGATATCTTCATTTTTTACCGAGATATAAAAAAATATAATCTGATTTAGACTTCCTTGTACGTCTATTAAATTACATATACATATTTTTTGCTGCACTTCATTTAAACTTATTTCATTTGAAAGTGAGATACGATGTCCTCCAATTCTTTAATAAAGTGGACAGTTACACAATTGCATTCTGGTGAACACCATATTGTATGACATTTTTTTATGGTATCCATATCAGAATTTTATATTAGTTTATATATTAATTTTGTTTTACGTCGGGTCAGGTAGTTATATGGTGTGAGAAGATAACACATCCGTAACCATGCACACATCGGTTCGAATCCGACTTCATATACATTTTTTTTTTTTATTTAAATATATTGATTTATTAATAATTACTGACCCCTGTAAAATTTTTGAATTAAAACTAATAGTACAAAACTTTTTATCTCATTAATAAATTGTGATTGCGTTTCTTTTTTTTTTTTATTGTTATTATTGAATTATTATTTACTGTAAAACATTTTTACCATCAGAGGTTAATGATTTTTAATTAATTAATATATTTAAATTAAAAAAAAAAAAAAAAAAAAAAAAAAAAAAAAAAAAAAAAAATGTATGTGAAGTCGAATTCGAACCAATGTGCATTCCCCTTGTAAGATCCAAAGATTTCGTTAATTAAAATCTTATTTATCTATAACTCCGGAACCAATGAAAATAAGTATCACTTATGATACATCGTTAAAAAGCTCTCTATGAGAGCTTATTACTGCAGTGAAGAAAAAGTCCAAAATCCAAATTGTTTCGATTTTGGCCTTTTTTTGGACACTTTTGGTCCAGTTGATTGCAATTAGAAGAGGAGGTGCACAACTAGATGTACAACAGTCCTAAATCCAAAATGTCAACATCCTACGGCTAATCGTTTTTAAGTTATGCGAAATACATACGAACGTACTTACGTACATACTTACGCACGCACAGACGTCACACCGAAACTAGTTAAAATGTATTCAAGGATGATCAAAAAATTGATATTTTCATTGAAATCTGAAAACCGAAATATTTCGCGATCGCAATACATCTTTTCTTCGTATAAGAAATTAAAAATAAACGTACAAAAAATTAAAAAATCATTTTATCCTTTTAAACTAGAAATTTCAAAAAATCCTTTCTTTTTAGGTACGTACACTGTAAGAAGAACTTGTATACAGAATTTCATCACTTTATTATTTTCTGGGCGTTGATTATGAATGGTTCGCCATATATTATCTTAAACATATACTAGCTTCTGTGTCGTGGTCGGGGGATATTTAGCCGGTCGTAGCTCGCTTCTCGGCTTTCTCGTCTATCCAGAGGACTCTGCCCCTTGGACTGGCTGTGTTCATTAAACTCATGCTTGTGAGATTAATAATGTTACAGTAGCGAACAAATTAATCCGAAGAAAGGGAATTTTTGTTCTGTTGTAGGGAATTTTCCTTTTGTGGAAGACTGCATCCTGTTTGGTGTTTCAGGTTATGTTGTTAGTTCATATACAAACAGAATTAGTGGTTTTTCTCCTTTTATAATTAATTTTTGGTGAGTTGTGATTTTCTGTTATAAGTTTGTTATTTGTTTCTAGTTAATACAATGGATATAACCCCACGAAAGCGGTCAAAAATTCTTTCTCTGTCCCAACACACACAAATGACTCGAAGACAGATTGTCAGTGAGTGTAGTGTGGGGTTAGATACTGTAAATGAGATCGTGAAAAGGTTTAGGGGAACTGTTTTCGTCTCTTCAAAGAGAAAAGGAAAATGTAGATGGAAAAAGAAAACCACGCCTACATCGATTACTAATAAAAAAAAGTAAAATTAATCCACGATTGTCAGCTGTTGACCTTAATAGGGACATGACAGCCAGTGGGACTAATCTTGATAGTGTAATTAAAAATTAATGCCTGTACCATTTACAAAAAATATCAGTGTATTGCAATTTCTTCAGAGCAACATTTATCGCGGTCAGTATCGGACACGAAACTTTAAGTAATTCAAGAATGTGGGTTTCAAAACAATCGGCCCCCATTTTAAAAATATTAGTTATAACTAGTTATCCGAAGTACGGGTAAAAATGTTTATTAGTCGGATCTTAGAGTCCCCTGACAAATACTACTAGGAGGTAACTGTATTTTGTTTCTCATTTTCAAAAAAAAAAATTAATATCTTTTTTGTTATGAGTTTTAGTCAAGTAGTTGAAGGCACATGCGGCCAGTCGCGTCGCACATACAGTAACAACTGCTGCATCGATTGAGCCACCGCGGGGTACATCATCGCACCCCTTAAATAATCGAAATTAGAAAAAACCTGAAAGTGGTTATTAGATATTTATCTAAAGAGTATTTTCAAGCCCCAATCTATTGAATATCTCGTTTAGTATAGTAGGAAATAGGGAAAATTTGAGTCATTGTTAATTTTTTTTTACATTTATCACCCCCTTTCAAGGTCAAATTTTTAAAAAATCTAGAAATTCAGTTTTAGATATTTACATAAAATTACACCCACCAAAAATCATGTTTGTATCTTCATGTATTACTTATAAATTCAAAAATATAATTGATCGGGTTTTAAAAAAATTTCAGAATCCATTTTACTTTTTAAACTCGGAATTTCCAAAAATAAGAAATTAGTTTTTAGATATTCACATGAAGATTACACACACCAAAAATCAAGTTGGTATCTTCATTTGTTACCGAGAACTTAAAAAAATAGTAAATTTCATTGTTACTCCATTTTAACACTTTAAATTCGGAATTTCTAAATTTTTTTTCTTAGTGTGCACTTACACCGTAAGAAGAAAATTTATACAAATTTTAATCAGTTTATCTTTAGTAGTTTTTCTAGGCGTTGATGAATCACTCAGTCAGTCAATCAGAAGAATTTGCTTTATAGGTACAGGAAAAAAATCTCTCTCTCTCTCTCTCTATATATATATATATATATATATATATATACAGTATATCTAGAAATTCTCCCAGGATTTAATAAATCCCGCTTAGAATAATTCGAATTTTATTTAGAAACAAAGCCGTTACTATTCAACTTCTCTTACACCATTTTTTTTCAGAATTAGATTCTCAGAAGAAGAAGGTTTTGTTTAAAGGTTTTATGTGTTTATAACCCATTTAAAATAGTTCTTGTACGTAAAACAAAAAGAAAAACAGCGTTTTTTATTCCAGTTCATTGGTTTTCAACCAAGATTTCTCAAAACGTACCGCACATACTGTTTTGCAATCTTTACTCGATTCATCAGCTCAATAGCAATAAGAAATCATTAATTCTGTCCCTTAAGTAACATCCAAAAAATTTCAGTACGATCTCATTTCACCGCGTTATCTGAAATCCGAGCACGATATTTTAAGAGGCCGTAACTCTCAAACGAAGCGATTTACAGCATTTGTTTATGTGAATTTTTTCCATTATTTTCACGATGACACTCCCCGGAGAACTTCGTGATACACTCTGTTTATACATTTAGGAAATCCTATTTTAAGTTAATGGCATTGTCGTACTCTTAAGTAAATTAATTTTCAACCCCCGAGCCCACCACGCGACCGAAAGTAATACCATACGTTTCTTCAAAAAGTTTCTTTTCAATTTTTTTCTGTTTAGCCTCCGGAACCATCGTAAGATATTACTTGAGAAGATGAATGAGGATGATATGTATGAATGCAAATGAAGTGTAATCTTGTACAGTCTCAGGTCGGGCATTCTTGAGATGTGTGGTTAACTGAAACCCAAATACCGGTATTTACGATCTAATATTCAAATCCGTAAAAGTAACTGCTTTTACTAGGATTTGAACCTTACAACTCTCGACTTCGAACAGTCTGTGAAAAGCTATTCAATTATTCCTTAAATTTCGATTTCTGAGGCTTAGTAAATTAAGGCTAAGTAAATTATTGAGGGTTAATTTTTTTTCTTTAATTACGTCCAAAATTGAAAATGAGATTAAAAGAAAAATATTTTTTTTTTTTAATTTTCCCCGCTATTTTTGGATACGGTTTTACTTATTTTTTTTATTATTTAGTACTCACGTTAAATTTGTGGATATATTTGACGTGAAACGTCTTTAAAATCGCACTAATACATACAGGTATCAGAACCTGCGGTTACGCGACAAATTCCCGCTTGGGAATAACTAAAAGGTAACTAAAACGTAACTAAACGGTCTATATCGTCCTGCCTTTATAACTTTATAACTATTAGTTTGAGAGACGTAAATGTGGTGTTATTTTATAAGTCACCGATACGACTGAGTTTGCGTCACTGAAACGGGTGATGGGAAGGTGGAACTGCGGAGATCGGCCAAAACTGGCCCTTTCGCTCATTTCTATTCAATGTAGCTCACAACTTAGATGTGATAGCGTGGTGATTCGTGTGTTTCTGTTTACAATTTATCCACAAGTGTATTTTGGACAATATTTACGTGTAAAAAGTTAAATTAAACATGTAAAAAAATATAAAAAATTCAATATGTCAGCCTCAGCCCGCGCAAACGTCAGCCGGAATATAAATTATGCATATCATTGGAAAGGGGAGGTTATGGACCAAGCATAGAAACATCAATGTGTGCCGAGCGAGTGAGACTCTTTCGGGAGCGTCGCAAACTGGTACGGCGCGCTCAGTGAACGGCGCGAGCACCTGTACCACTGTCTACCAAACCGATAGACATAACGTTTGAATATAACACCCATACATCTGTCGAAGACGTCCCCGCGATGATGGATATCAACATCAGTCGAATCAATGCGATTCAGGACCATTGGCGTGCAGTGGCCAAACGCTTCAAAACGGTATTTGAAAACAATTCGTTTGGCCTGTCTTGCAGCGTTTCTGATCGACTTTGGTTCGACAGAGATTTAATGCGAGCGAAAGCTCGCAATATCTCTCTTCTTCAAATTCTCCGGCGAAAATGTACCGGCATTTTGTTTATGTAGTATCTGTAGGAAGTCGATGTGCCATTAAAATTCCGGTTAAAATTTTCTATTTGAGACTTTTAGTTTTGTTCAAAAAATACGATGGTGCCTCTCCCATTTAACTTTACAGGTAATTTGGTCGGTCTGTAGCGCGGAGGAACTTCATTAAAAGTATGTATAATTTCACGGTAAACCATAGGCCGTTCGCCCCGATTCAGCCCCACCCGATGTCTTTATTTATAACCAGCATAATACTGCAATGATAGATTTAATTAACATTTTTCCTTATTCATTGAACCATTAAATAAGTCTAATTTTAATAAATAAAATAATTTATTTTTGATAGTTGAGTATTTTTAAATATATATAATAGTCCCATTTCTATAATTAAAATAAAAAGAACAAAAGTTTTGTTATAAAAGAATGGGTGTATGTATTATACATGTTTTCTATTTTTCATGATGCTTTCTAAATAGTTTTTAAGTGGAGAATTTTTATTTCCTTTATTATTACTAATACTGAAACTGAAAAAAAAAAAAAATAAAGTTGAGGTCTTCATTAAGTAAACAAAACAATTGCATTTTTTTACTCGTACGTTATATTTAGAGAAAATAAAATTACATTTGTTCAACATAGTAAGTCAGACAAAGGAAAAACCGGTAAATTTATTTTCCACACCAATCTTATTACAAAGAGGAAGGTGTAGTAAACTTCACGTGTTCCACCCCATTTAAAGTACTAAAGAAAGAAACCTGTAGTGAAAGGTTTTACAACAACGCAAATGGATGTAAGAGTAATGCACTTCAAAAACTATTCCTTATCGTTATTTTATTTTTGTTTCAAAATGTTTTTTTTTTATTATTAGTAATATAAATACCTATACTCCTAACTGAATAATTTTTAATTATTATAAATGTAATAACAAAATTATTAAAAACTAAACTTTGTTGAGAATATTAATTTTCGTTTACTTGTTTCGTTATTTAAATTAGCGTTTCAGGAATTTCTGAGCTAAAATTCTATTGCTTTTTCTTGTAACCTAACTAGTATTCATTTTTTATTTTCCCGTTTAGATAGCGGTACAGGAGAGGTATAGCTTTAGAAGGGAAAGTATTGTAATCGGGACTGTTTGGGCATATACGGTTTTCACTGGATCCTGACGTTGTGACTCCTAAGGAACCCAAATAACCCAAAAACCCTATGGAAATTTTCTTGTACACAAATGAACACATGCACGTTTTTTTGATGTTGGCTTCTAAATCACCTTATCTTCAGTACTATTGGACCGATTTCGACCAAACTTGGTCAGATTACGTCTATTTATGGGTCATTGATGTCATTAAATTTTCAAATTAAAAGGTCGATAGTGTCAGGCTGTAGATCAAGGTTATTCTTATCTCGAGATTTCGCTTAATAATATCATATTTTTTGAAGTTACATTTGTTAAGGATTAAATAAAATAGCAATATTTGCAAAAAAAGCTTTTAGAAAAATTGCACCCCACCCCAAAAAATGTTGTTATAGTCGTCTGCTATGTGGTGATATTACAGGTGAGCGGTAGAATTAAATAAATGAATAATATTTAAAGTGTAAAAATATAACTCGGTCTGACTGGGTTTCGAACTCGATCGCCTGGTCGACTCGGTACCTTGTGCGTTAAGCCTCGCGGCTACACCAGTTGCCGACCGTACAAGGGAACAAAATTTTTTCTATGTAAGTTGTGAAATTATATTAGTTTATTTGGTACCGACCGTCACTGCTAGTACCGCCACACCCGCGCGAATTAAATTCGGTATGTGCGCGCGCTTTAGTTAGAATCATTGAATAAAATAAACGAAAAAATATTATATTTAAATAAAATGATAAATATTATGAATTAAGTATGTGTAAGCCGTACGCGTTAGAAGCTACAACTGTATTGTCGGCTTTGTTTTAATTCGGTCTGGTTGTTTTATCACTGAAAAAACAGTCAGACCGAATTTTCTTGTTTAATTTATATTCTCTTAATAGTAATTTCATAGTTGACAGATTAAATCTATTCTAATAATCCTTTATGTTCTAACTTTACTTGATATTCAATTATTCTCCTTCCAGGTCAGTAATAATAATTAATTCTTCAATGTTATTCAACCATTGCATAAGTTGATATCATAATTTCATTAACAAATTTGAAGCTGTGTATTTTATGCTTTAGAAAACAATTTATTTATAAGAATTCAATAATATTAATAATTAATAAATTGAAAAAAAAAACCAACTGAAGTGAAAATATAACGATTTATTTGTTCAGCTTAAATAAAATATGAAAAGTTATTTTCTATTTGATAAATACATAAACCTTTTCTTTCAATCAGTATATAGCACATATAGCTCACGTCAGGAATGAGTAGATATTCTGTTGCAAGGATACAAAAGTAATAGTTCCAACGTGTACCTGGATAAATCAAGGTAAACCGTGTTAAAACTCTGGTTAGAAAGCATAACAAAATACACAGTTAGCGTTTTCGACATCGGTCACTTAGGACTGCAAAATAGTTAGTTAACTTCTGGCTAGTTTTTTGGCTGTCCAATATTCCATTCAGTCTTTCTTCTCCTTCTGGAACCCTTTGAATTCTTAATTTCTTTCTAAGCACCCTATATCTTATCATGAAAAATACTTGACGGAATATTTTATTATACTAGACTATACTTAGTAAACGTTTTTAAAAGTATACAATTTTATATTTTTCTTAAAAGGGTTTTATTAATCCAGGAAAAAACAATTAATATATAACATGCTTTGTATTTCATGAAGTTTACCTATTTACACATTTGTTTTAAAAAACAGGTTGGATAAGATTACCGAAATATAAAAATTTATAAATTATGACGTAATGAAAAAGAATTTAGAAAAAAAGCAAAAAAATAATTTTTATTAGAAATGCTTTTTTTTTGTCATAATGTTTAATTTACAATCGGTTCCAATTTTCTGGAATCATAAGTAGGTTTGAATGCCAAAAAAAAAAAAAAATAGAGATGCAGAGTCCGGTTAAATCTAACATGTTACGTTTGCGATGAGCAAGGGTTAGTGCCCGCGAGTTCAAATTAATATGGTTTTCTTGCCGGCTAATAGGGTGCGATACCTAGAAATGCATCTGGATCACCATCTGACGTGATATGAGTCATATTGGGGAGAAAAGGATGCAGTTTAATATTAAATTAAGGAAGATTTACTGGTTGATAGGCAAGGGGTGGCAACTATCATTATCTATCAAGCATTATCTATTCAGACTCAGCGGTCCTGAAACCGATTTGGTTATATGAAATCCAAGAATGGGGCACGACAAACGAGTGCAACATCGAAGTCAAACAGCGATTCCAGAACAGACTATCGAGAAATATAACATAAGTATCTCGGTTTGCAAAAAAATACTGAATGCACGATTATCTGGGATTGCCAACTGTGGAGAAGGAATACAGTGGTTCAGTTCAAGGTATAAAATGAAACTGAACAAACATGTGAACTGGTTCACGGTTTATGTAATATTTTTCGCAAGAAATATATACATCATCATTTTAATGAAAAAACTAAGAGGTATAATTTTTTTTTAAATTTAATATTAAAATATATATTTTCTGTTTATAGAAAAAATAAATTAGTATAACCATAATTTGATGAAATAATTTAAAATAATGAGTAGATCTTATAAACAACCGTCAAGTTTAAACTCGCTCTCCACTGTAACTCACTGCATAAGCGCGTATGAAAAATACACCAATAAAAAGTCAACATAACCTTAAATTGAGGTTTTATTGTCTGTTGACATTAAATTGAGCGTAACTCAAGAACGATTAAACCAATCTTTATGAAATTATCACACGCACAATTTCAGATTTATATACGCTCCTATAACGTATATAAATTTCAATGGAATTAACAAGATTTTGTGTTTTTGAGCCACAAAATTTTATTATATGCAATTTTAAGAACAGCTTACCAAAATTCAGTTTGCCTTCATGTAGCGCTTTCGGCTCTTCTGCCATCTTCAGGAGGAATTTATAGTTAAAATATATAAAGAATATAAAATTCACATAATAAAATTAAATTCATAACGATTGATTGTCATTTTGTAAAATCATAAGTTAAAGTAACTACGTCCGTTTTATGAGTATTACAGTTGTTATCTAAAACAGACGTAGTTACTCGTAATTTAACTAATGACTTTAACATTATAAAATGATGTTGTATATTTAATTTTATTATATGAATTTTATATTCTTTATATATTTTAAATATAAATTATAAATTCCTCCTGAAGATGACAGAATAACCGAAAGCGCTAGAGAAAGTCAAATGGAATTTTGGTAAGCTGTTATTAAAGTTATATATAATAGCTATTTTACCAAACGGTGATTTTCGAAACACTTAAAGTTTTATACATGAATGGTTCTTTCGTAATTCTTATACCTCAACCGTAAAGGAAATTTATGTTCACCCCACAATTTTACCGTGCGACTCAGGAACGATTCATCTAATCGTCTTTTAATTTTCATATGAATAATTTCAGATGCACTATAACAGCATATCTAAATTTGAATGAAATTGATTCAGTAGTTTTGGAAATTTTCGAGCCACAGGTTTTATAATACGTAGAGCTATATATATATATATTCGTATTCCTCATACCTCAAAACATAAAGAAAATTCAATTTCACCCCTCAATCCCGCCGTGCTACCGAAATTAATAATAAAAAAAAGTAATAAAACGAACAGTACTAGACTACTTATATATAAGGGCATTAAAATTATTTTTTATACACTAAAAATGCTAATTTTTTAAACAGTTTTATTACTAAATAATAAAAAATATATTTTAAGGCCATTTACGTAAGAAGTGCTTCAAGTTTTTAATCGATTAAAACTATACGTACGTCTACAGAGATGTAGGTTAACTGAAACTAGTTTCCTATTGTAAAATGCTATCGGGCGGGTACTGGGGCGTATTGTTTCATATGGGGAGTTTTTTTTTAGCGAGTTCCCGTCGCTGATGGGAACTCACACATCCAGTAGTGCGGGCTGCTGGGCGTCTGGGCGCAGATGTTTTCTCCTCCTGTGAAAAAAAAAGAAAACGTTTCCTATTGTAAGCATCTTATTTTGCTCCATAAATGACGTAATTCTTAATACAGTAATACTTCCTTCCAGTTCAGTGCTCTCTCCCTCAATACTAAAACTTTCAAACGTTTTACTTAAGCTTCTTCCAATTGTAAAAGATTTCTGCATCAGCTTACTTGTTCCAAAAATAATGAATTTACCAGATTTTAAATTGACAATAATTTGTATTACATTTGACGCATTTCATGAATGTAAACAATTTTAACGTTTGTAAAATTTACAATTTTAATCTTTGTAAAATTTCTAAAACATTTAACAATACCATCATTTTTCGACTTCAGTCCATTAAAATTAAATTCTTGTTCTTTAATTGATCATCTGATGTTACCGTTTACACATAAAATGCATTTTATTTACTTAAGCCTTCTTTTAACTTTTTTTCAATCTACTTACTGTCAGATATCTTTTTATTATAATTATATTTTTATTCTATTTCACAGCGTCCATTCCATTATATCTTTCCTAATTTTAAACATTACACTTCAAAAATATTATTTTTTTATCTACTATTTATTTCCTGATTGATAGATTTATATCCTAATGATATTTTTTTATATTTGTTCATGATTCTTTTTTTTTTTGTTTTCTTTAATATCAGGATCCTTTGGAAAGTTCTCATCCTAACATAGAGATAGCACAAGTGTGACCAAATGACTGTGATATTTATCAAGAATGATTGTTTAAAGGGCGTGCTGCGAATTTTCAGAAGCGTGCGTTTACTTGCTTATTTATGGCGTTCGAGTAAACCAAAACGTTTTGACATTTTATGAAAAATGTGTATAAAATTGAAGTTCGAACCATTATAAAGTACTTTTAATCAAAAGATTTAACCCCGAAAAATATAATATAAAAAATATGATGTGGACAACACGTGACTTCCTTTTAGGTCTATTAAATTACATATACACATTTTTTTTTAAATGAAAAGTACGTAAAATTTTATTTCATTAATAACTTCTGATATTTTTTCATATCTTTTTTTTTATTGTTATTATTGAATTATTATTGATTGTAATTTTGTTTTACAATCAGATGTTAATAATTATTAATAAACTAATATAATTAAATTTAAAAAAAGTTAAAAAAAAGGAGATGATGTCGGATTTGAACCGATGTGCCTTCCCCTTGCAATATCCAAGTATTTCATTAATTAAAATTTTATTTGGCTATAACTCTGGAATCAATGAAAATAATTACTACTTATGGCATATCGTTGAAAAGTTCTCAATGAGGGCTATTACCCCAGTTAAAAAAAAGTCCAAAATCCATATTGTTTTGAATTTTGGGCTTTTTAGACACTTTTGTTCCAGTCGATTACAGTCAAAAGGGACGGTGCACAACTAGATGTTACAACAGTCCTAATCCAATGTTTCAACATCCTGCAGCTAATCGTTTTTGAGTTATGTGAGGTACGTACAGACGTCACGCCGAAACTAGTCAAAATGGATTCAGGGATGGTCAAAATGGACATTTCCTTTGAAATCTGGAAACCGAAATTTTTATACGATAATACAAATATAGGATAATTA
This sequence comes from Lycorma delicatula, assembly GCF_047948215.1. NCBI lineage: Eukaryota > Metazoa > Arthropoda > Insecta > Hemiptera > Fulgoridae > Lycorma > Lycorma delicatula. The sequence continues at coordinate 18,786,040 of NC_134457.1, forward strand.
AAAGAGCGTGCGGGTAACAATTTTGTACATAAAATAATTTTTTTTCAATTTTCTTAATTTATATATATAAAAATTAATATAATATTAATTAATTAATATTTATTATTAATATTATATTAATATTAATTAATTATATAACTATGACACTCCCGATAACTTACAAATTCCAACGCGGAGTTATACATCTATATCGGTTCAGGCGTTAAGCTGCTACGATGGAACAAACATATATACCTACATCCTAATCACATAATACTCCTTTTTGACAATTGTTTAAAAAGAGTTAGATCTCATTTAAAAAGTTCCTTTCCTTCGTTTTTGACGTTAAAAAAGTGGGCTGCTAAATTTAAATGTACATCCATTCAATATGATGAATTAATGCCAAAAAACTGCTACGACTGAAGAAATCAAGACAAAAATGCACAATCCTGTATTAAATGATTCTCGACTAAAGTTCCGTGAGCTTCCTGAAAATATGTCGATAAACATCATGATGTTTTGGTATCAAAAAAAGCTTTCCGTTTAATGAATGCCATGATTGTTAACAGTCGATCAAAAATGCATTCGACTAAATATTTTTCAAGGGTGTTTAAATTTATTTATTTGCGATTTCATTGAGTTTCTTTGGCGTTTTATAACAGTAAATAAAACATGGATTTACCATTACACACTAAAAATTACGCCAAACATACCATTACACGCCTAACAATAGCTGGGAGCAGTTAAAAATTTTGCCCAAAAAACAAACGATAATGGTTTCATGAGCTAGAAAAAACATGACTACGCTTTTTGGAATTCTCTTAGTGTATTGCTCATAAACTTCCTGGAGAAAAACAAGATCATCCCCGGAGAGTATACGCTTCACTACTGTACCAATTGAATGGTGTTATTTAGGCTTAACATCCAAGTCTCGAGTTGTTGCTGAAACCTCCATGGAAAATGCTTTGAATTGGTTCCAGATGCACTGTATTTAGCTTCCACGATTACTTCTTCCCAAACTTCAAGGTATAGCTTCCTGGGTGATGATTCACTTTAAAATATATAGTTAAAGATGAGATAACCGCTTATTTTGCAGACTTGGACAATCGAATTACAGTGAAGGTATTAAAAATAATGGAAGTTTTTTGTTTAAATATATCGAATTGCAAGTGAATATATTGAAAAATAAAAATAAAACATTGTGAAAATCTCTTGTTTTCTTTGTCAGGCTGAGAATTTTCCGAATGGATCTTGTATACACATTTATCGTTTATCATGTGTTGTATTGAATTTAATTAAAAAATGACTGATTATTATGCATTTTTTATAATTTGTTCTATCAGTCCATTATTTGATTGTAATTTTATTTTCTGATTGAATTTGTTTTCTTTTTTCTTACAGAAATTCGTTTCTTAACTTCATTTAAACCATATATTTTTGAAAAAACTATACAACTCTGCTTTAATTAAATTGTATAGAAAACTTCTGCGTTAAATTTTTATTAGAGTTAAAATAATGTTAAAATAAATAGTCACGTGTGATGAAAAATTACGAGATGAAGTCGAGAATATATTGTTGGTATAGGTTTTCTGTTTGCATACATTTGGCTTAAAAAAAAAATAAATAAACCAGTCAGAGCGAGTGTTACATTTTTAAACTTTAATTATTACTCGTTTATTTAATACTACCGCTCACCTGTAACGCCACTACATAGCGGTCGACAACAACAAATTTTTTTTTCTTTATCTATGGTATGTTAGTTTATAAGTTTTTTGTTTAATTTTTTAGAGTAGTTTTAGTTTCTTTTATTTTTTTATAAAACCGTTTTATTCCGGGCGATGATAGGGCGAAAGCGTTTTTCACCCTCCAAAAAACAAACAAAATTTTTTTTGCAAATATTTTTTAATTATTAATAAATGTGCTTAAGAAAAATATGACCCTAATTAGGCGAAATCTCGAGATACTGATGATACCTTGCTCTACAGACTCACCATGTTCACCTTTGAAGTTGAAACTTTAATGGAATAATTGCCCCATACAGAAGTAATTAAATAATTTTAGTCAAAATCGGTTCAGTAGTTCTGGAAATATAAGTTGATTTAGAGGCCAACACCGAACACTTACACACATGTACATACGAACATTAATATCTGAAAAATCTTTATCCAATTTTTTTGGTTTCTTAGGTGTGAAAACGTCAACATCCGGTGAAAACCGCACATGCCCAAACTGGACCGATTACAATATTTTACAATGTAGTGCAGCGCTATGTAATAGTTTACACTATTTTGTAAACTGATCATTTTCAAAGTACGTGCAAAATAAAAGGAAGTAGCATTTTAAATCTAAAAGGAAGTGAGATCCCTTAATATAATAATTGTAAATAAGGAAGAATATATTGCAAAAGTAATAATTATCATATAATTCAGTAAATTTATGATATAATTTATAAATTTATTTCATTTATTCGTATAAATAAAATAAGTTATATCGATTCATTTAATTATTCAGAAAGGTAATTGAATGAAATAAGATACTACTGTATGTGTAATGAATTAATTTTGTGTTACCATGTTTCACACATATTTATTTATTAATATATGCGTAACTTAATTGAACAACGGATGGATAAGATGTGGTTTGCGGACTGTGTTGTTTTGAGAAAGCTTGGCAAAACAGGGTCGATACTCGCACAATTCCCCTTCAACATTATCCTCCCACTTTTGTTTTGTTCTTCATACCCATACTTCCATTCGTACTGAATATATACATCACTAATGTATATAAAATTAAAAAATTATAATAATAGTAAACATTACAATCTTTTTTTAATTATCTACTGGTCTTAAATTTTCGTTTATTTAAAAAAAAATTTATTATATGAAAATACATTTTTTTTAGAATTTAATAAAAGCATTAGAGCAATTTTAATGCAGAGATATTTGGTTACATTATCAACACATATTTTAATAACATTTTTAATGAATTTTATGCCTGTTAGTTATAGTTTTATGATGTTATTTTATAAAGATTTTTGGGTTTTTTTTTACCATATTTTGTAATTTTTTTTAATATTCGTTATATAAATATGGAAAGTAAACCCGGTCAGGCATGGCATTTTTAATACGCTACAAATTTCTATTCTTACAGGCTAAAATGAGCGAAGCAGACGATGCGTGTCATTTCCAAAAAAAAAAAAAATAAATAAATAAGCATAAAATGCTGAACATAAAGAAAAATTTACCAAAGTATCACTCACTATAAGTGGGTTATACTGAAGAAATTTATGCTAACAACAGTTGAGAACTTGACCTACGGAATTTTTTTTTTATCCTATGCCTTGATTGTCTTGGGCCATTTCGGCCATGCGACGTCTAGCAGCCCAATACACTCACTCGTTGCTGTGGTTCTAAAGTCTCGTAATTCAGTAAAGGTCGATAGATGCATGGCTGTCATAGACCCTTGTCGAGGCCAATACGGCTTCATGAAAGGGGTTGGCACCGAGAATTGCATCTTAAATGCTCTTACCGAGGTGGAAAGCGCCGACTGCAAATATGTTTTGGCTATTTTTATTGATATAGAGGCAGCATTTCCTTTCTTGTGTTGGAGTTCTGTCCTCTATGCTTTGGAACGCCGCGATGTTCCCGAAGCAATACAGGCCGTGGTACGAGACTACTTGTCTAACCGTACGGCTCTGTTTAAGGATGCGCACCTAGTTGTGGAAAAATCCGTCACCAGGGGAAGCCCGCAGGGTTCCGTTCTCGGCCCCCTGCTGTGGAACCTGGTGTTCGACAGGTTTCTGGGGTTGACATTCCCAGAAGGAGTCACGGCCCAGGCTTTCGCCGATGACTGTCTCTTTTTAGTTCGTGGAAATTCACGACAACAGCTAGAAAGCAGAGCGCAGGCGGCTTTGTCAACCGCCGAAGGCTGGATGGACATACAAAATTTAAAGATTTCTGTGCCCAAGACGAAGTTTATGCTTCTGAAGGGCGCAGACAAATTATGCAGTCGAAACCCCCACATTAAGTATAAAGGCTGTGTAATCAGCCAAGTAAGGGTTCATATGTACCTAGGTGTTTTGTTTGATGACAAGTTGCTTTTTAGCAACCACATTAAACAAGTTGCGGCGGACGCTGTCTCTGTGATGCACAAACTTAGAAGGATTGCTCGGAAAGACTACGGGCTGTCTGGTCGCCAAATGTACTTGGTGTACCGAGGTGTCTTCGAGAGTATGATCGCATACGCGGCGCCAGTTTGGGGGCAAAGGTTGGATAGAAATAGAGCACTGCTTCTAAATTTAAGGAGTGCCGAGCGCAGAGCCTTAATTGTATGCACTGGTGTTTTTAAAACAACCTCCTACGAGGCTACTACCGTATTGGGAAAGGCTCTCCCAATCGATTTAGTGGTGAAAGTTCGAGCAGCCATGTGGAAGTTGCGAAGAGGTCGGGAAACCAAGGTATTTGGGATGCGGTTTCGGGCCGGGCTAGAACCGGAACGGAACGGCTATCGCAATGCACCGGGTCTAAATTTCGAACAGTTGCCCATTTCCCGCCTGCGGAATAATTTAGAGCCTCGCGATGGAGGCATGGCAACATGAATGGCACACCACGACTAAGGGAAGATCTTTGTATAGATTTAAACAAGATCTGGGGGGATGGTATGCCTCGAGTTCATTTTTAAGGGCGGCGGGTGCCCAAGTGCTCACCAACCATGTGAATTTGATGCAATATCTGTTCAGGTTTCGCCTAGCGGCTGATGAGTTGTGTATCTGCGGGGAGATCCAGTCGAATGAACATCTAATGTTCGGCTGCCCTGCTCTTGGGGGGGGCCAGAGACCGGGCCACCCTGGAACTTAGAGGTCGGGGGGGAAAACTGGCCGCTCATAAACGGCGAGTCAATGTGGCGTGAGCCGCATTGTCGGACCGTGTGGGAGTTCCTCGATGAGGTTGCGATGTTCAACCGTCATCGTTAGGTTGGTTCATTTAAATGGGATTTATTGATTCCTGTACCGTGTCTGTGGAAAGTCTTCCTTGAAATAATGACTGCCATCAGCCAGTAATAAGCTCCAAGCGCTTTAAATGGTGGACAGGCACTAGCTGGCAAACAGCGACCGAGGTGTGGCGGCTTAAATTGCCGTCTTTTTGACTTATAACTGTTTAGTTTTAAATTGTAACAAGGGGTGCGCCTCCCCGATCTAGTTTTAATGTGACAAGTGAGCGGTAGGGACTCATAAAGCGGGTGCTGTACGGCAACCAGCTTAACCGCTCACTCAAGTTAGGAGCTCACTAGGAGCATTAGGAATAACGAGGTCGCAAATCTGTTTCTGAGGGACAGTAGCCGTTTTTTGGCACAGAACATTTGGTCTATGCTCTAGGGTGACCGAATGGGGTGGTGGCGGGAGAGATGCCAGCTAACCAATAGACCCTTGTCGATACAGTGGGCATGTCGATGATTCGACGACTCCAATGCGGTGGAGGTGGTTCTGGAGATGGTCCCCTTCTTTATTCGCAACTGTGCAACAGTCTCACCCCTTGGAAGATCTACTACTGGCACTCGCCCCTTTTCGTCAAGTAATGATACCCTTTAACTCTAGCCGCTATTTCTGCTCTAATTCTTCCATGCCGTCACAAAAAGTATTGGCTTCTCGGGCTGTTCCTTTCTGGCACCTTCTTTAGCTAATCGTTCAGCTTTTTCATTGCCCGATAATCCACAGTGTACCGATATCCACTGTAAAACGACTTTTATGCCTTCTAAAATCAACTCCTCAATCAATTCCAGACACATGTTAGCTTGATTTGTGGAAGAGCAGGAATCATTAGAAACGGCAATTGTGGCAGCTTGCTAACCAATCAGGATAAAGATTTTCTGCGGTTTGTTCTTTTTTATGGACGTACGAAATGCAACTATGGGGTACGACAAGTGAGAGTAACATCGAAATCGTACAGCGATTCCAGAAAAAACTGTTCAGAAATATAATAGAAACGCCGTGGTTTAAGAAAAACCGTGAAACACGATTATCTGGTATTGCCAACTGTTCATTAGTAGATGCGCTAATTCAGTACTAGATACGAAATGAAACTGAAGAAACATGTGAAATTACTCGCAGTTAATCTCCTGGATAATAGCTAGGACGTTAAGCGCGACTTAAGCTTCACATCCTAGTAAAGGCAGTTACTTTTATATGGATTTGAATACTAGGTCGTGGATACCGGTGTTCTTTGGTGGTTGGGCTTCAAGTAACCACACTTTTCAGTGAGACTAAAAACTTTCACTCTGTATATCTTTTAACGGATACAGAAGCTTTGAGAGGAAAGAAATAATGTTAAACTAAAATAAATAAGAATTTAGAAGAAATGATAAAGGGATTCTTTCTAGAAAAGAATTTATAGAAAAACATAGGAGGTGCAAATAATGAAAATTACTAGAATAATCTGAAGGATTATTCGGGTACTCGAAGGTCAGGAGAATGAATATTTACGGGGACTAGCTGAGGATAGTTAGTAGTTTTTCACGTTGAAGTTCGGTGCAGAGGGCGATAAAAGCGATAATACTAACAGTTGGTAACGACTGAACGGTGCGTCACGAGTATTCTATTTTGGGCAGTGGTTGAAAACAAGAAGGTGTTCGGTGAGTTATTTGTAAACAGGAGTGAAAGTAACAGTATTTTATTCATTCATAGATTGTAGGGTAATTGTTTTGTAAACAGTAAAAGTGAATAATATTTGCAGAAATTAATTTATATGAATTTTAAATTTTTCTATTGTTATCTTATTGCTAATTCAATATTAGTTTTTATTGGTTATTTTAAAGTTTTTAGTAGATCGGAATTGTAATTTGTTATTTAATTTGTCTTTAGTAAATCATTTTTTTTTTTTACTTGAATTACTATTTTGTCTTTTTTTTTTTACTATTAAGGCTGCAAAGGACCACTTTAGTCAGAATAATTCAAGTCTTTTTTGCCGATCTTTTGGCCTTTAAGTTCTGAGATTTTACTTTCTTCCAATATTTAGTCATTCTTAATGATCTTGCTTCACGATCCTCTTCTGAATAAACCCTTTTTGTATATATATATATATATATATATATATATATATATATAAACCCTTTATATGTTTTATATTTTTTTTTTTGTCTTCAGTCATTTGACTGGTTTGATGCAGCTCTCCAAGATTCCCTATCTAGTGCTAGTCGTTTCATTTCAGTATACCCTCTACATCCTACATCCCTAACAATTTGTTTTACATATTCCAAACGTGGCCTGCCTACACAATTTTTCCCTTCTACCTGTCCTTCCAATATTAAAGCGACTATTTCAGGATGCCTTAGTATGTGGCCTATAAGTCCGTCTCTTCTTTTAACTATATTTTTCCAAATGCTTCTTTCTTCATCTATTTGCCGCAATACCTCTTCATTTGTCACTTTATCCACCCATCTGATTTTTAACATTCTCCTATAGCACCGCATTTCAAAAGCTTCTAATCTTTTCTTCTCATATACTCCGATTGTCCAAGTTTCACTTCCGTATAAAGCGACACTCCAAACATATACTTTCAAAAATCTTTTCCTGGCATTTAAATTAATTTTTGATGTAAACAAATTATATTTCTTACTGAAGGCTCGTTTCGGTTGTGCTATTCGGCATTTGATATCGCTCCTGCTTCGTCCATCTTTAGTAATTCTACCTCCCAAATAACAAAATTGTTCTACCTCCATAATCTTTTTTCCTCCTATTTTCACATTCAGTGGTCCATCTTTGTTATTTCTACTACATTTCATTACTTTTGTTTTGTTCTTGTTTATTTTCATGCGATAGTTCTTGCGTAGGACTTCATCTATGCCGTTCATTGTTTCTTCTAAATCCCTTTTGCTCTCGGCTAGAATTACTATATCATCAGCAAATCGTAGCATCTTTATCTTTCCACCTTGAACTGTTACTCCGAATCTAAATTGTTCTTTACCATCATTAACTGCTAGTTCCATGTAAAGATTAAAAAGTAACGGAGATAGGGAACATCCTTGGTGGACTCCCTTTCTTATTACGGCTATGTTTTATATATATATTTATTATTTATTTTATATATTTGATAGTAATAAATTTTATTTTCAGTAGATTTTTACGCGTGTAATTATTTCGCATGTAAACAATTACAATCACGTATTAAAAAAAATCCCGGGTTCAGATACCTTTACTTTTTAGTTTATTAATCCTTGTTCTACAAGGATATTGAATTCTGAATATCCGCGAACACGCGACAACATATATATATTTTCTATATAGTTTGTATATATATGTAGAAGTCTACATATGTACCTTTAAGAGTAAATTTTTAGCTTATTTTCAGTATCATAATACTTAAAAAAAAGCTTTCCGTATTATATTTCCATCTGAAAAATGGTTACTGCTATTAGTGTAACTGTTATTTCTCTACCTCAGCGGTCGGTTTCATCGCATCAAATCAATCTTAATTAGGTTTGCTCGATCTGGTATGGGATACAATTACGGAAAACGTAACCTTTACGTCCGCAACACGCAACATTTATATATTTCACCAATTTTCCTAATCCCATTATGAAATATTATCTGAATGAAAACTGATAAAACTACTCAAATCTATTACGAAAATTTTTGTATGTAGTTAAATAAAAAATGGTGTTCATTAATCAAACAAAGTAAATGAAATAAAATAACTAATAATTTTTAATTATAAGTATGCCTATGAGTTTTAACAATTAAAAAGCTAAATTTTATAAAACTTATTTAAATTTAATGTTATCTTTAAAATTTAAATACGACCTGCAGGAATTCTTTTTATAGTTGTGTCAAAAATTAAAATTTTTCACAAACATTCCGTTTGCTCATCTAAAAAAATAAAATAAAATCAACATATTATGGAAAAATAATAAATATAAATATAAAATAGTATTCAAATAAAACAAACATTTAATAATACTACTTTAATCTTTTTAGAAGTCAAAGTAGGAGAAAACCGGAGTCTTTTTTGTTATTCGACCCGCGTTCTTTTTTACGCATTATTAACGAATTGTTTTTTCACATATTCGCTGAATATGGAACCTACAATCATCCGAACATAAGACTAGTACTTTTCCACTTTGATACAACGAGTAAACAATAAAGCAGAACAACCTTTAGCTCAACCGTTGCTTTTCAGCAATGGTTATACAGGTTCTGTTACACAGCAACTAAAAAATATCATTCAACATCACAAATAAACATACAATAGTAAATATTAAAGAAAAGAAACTTACACTTATCATTTTATAATTAGATCATCCAAAGGCAGACATGCCGTACAAAGAAAGTAACCTATAAAGTTCTTTTTTAAACTGCGTTACACATTTAACATATTTACCTTTAACTAACTAAAATTAGTCAAAAAAATATTTAAAAAAACAAAAAAAATTACAAAAATAAGTTTGATAAGATATAAAAAATATTTTTTTTTTAAAAAAAGCTTTTATTTATCTAATATTACAAAAAAGAAACAAATTAGAAAAACCCTCTAAAAAGTAAAAAATAAGAATTAAATCAAATTGAGAATTTTAAACAAAAAAATATAATACATTAACAAATATAAAAATGCACTGAAAAGTAAAAAATAAATTATATAAATATTTAATAAATAACCAATAAATAAAAAATAAATGTATTAATTATTAAATTTTAAAATTAAAAGTAATGAAAATATTTAGTTAAATAAAAGCGTGGCGTAGTTTTTATAATTTATATAAAACAATACAACATTTATTTATACAATAATTAATCTTCATTTTCATTTTCATTAACGACGCGAGGAGTCGGAAAGATCTGCTGCAACCTCTCCAGTTGAGACTGACTAGCTGCAAGTAGCAATCTGGAAAAATGCCCCCACTTGCTTTCTTTGTACGTGTTCTAACATAGTTGAAATTCATCTTCGAATTCTGCTTGTAATCTAAGACAAATTGAACGCACTCTTTCCGCTAAAAGTTTTATTATAATTAATTATGAATTTTTATTTAATGAATTCATAATTACGATTACAATTATAATAATGATAATAATTAATAATTTTTCAGATAACCGTCAAAATGTAATAACTTTAATCAAGATTTCTAAATTTAATTTTTATTGTTAATCGTATTAGCCCTTAAAGGTCATCTCGGTGCAAATTTGAACCATCAAAGAATTAAAACTTGAGTTATTTTATTACATATAAATAAAGTATATACATATACTAAACAACCTCATTTAATCAAAATGTTTTTTAAAATATAGAAAATGTCTATAATACTTTGTAAACATTGAAAACATTGTTACAAAAACTGCGCCACGCTTTTATTTAACTAAATATTTTCATTACTTTTAATTTTAAAATTTAATAATTATTGCATTTATTTATTGGTTATTAGTAGATATTTATATAATTTATTTTTTACTTTTCAGTGCATTTTTTTTTTGTCTTCAGTCATTTGACTGGTTTGATGCAGCTCTCCAAGATTCCTTATCTAGTGCTAGTCGTTTCATTTCAGTATACCCTCTACATCCTACATCCCTAACAATTTGTTTTACATATTCCAAACGTGGCCTCTCCCTACACAATTTTTCCCTTCTACCTGTCCTTCCAATATTAAAGCGACTATTCCAGGATGCCTTAGTATGTGGCCTATAAGTCTGTCTCTTCTTTTAACTATATTTTTCCAAATGCTTCTTTCTTCATCTATTTGCAACACCTCTTCATTTGTCACTTTATCCACCCATCTGATTTTTAACATTCTCCTATAGCACCACATTTCAAAAGCTTCTAATCTTTTCTTCTCATATACTCCGATTGTCCAAGTTTCACTTCCGTATAAAGCGACACTCCAAACATATACTTTCAAAAATCTTTTCCTGGCATTTAAATTAATTTTTGATGTAAACAAATTATATTTCTTACTGAAGGCTCGTTTCGGTTGTGCTATTCGGCATTTGATATCGCTCCTGCTTCGTCCATCTTTAGTAATTCTACTTCCCAAATAACAAAATTCTTTTACCTCCATAAACTTTTCTCCTCCTATTTTCACATTCAGTGGTCCATCTTTGCTATTTCTACTACATTTCATTACTTTTGTTTTGTTCTTGTCTATTTTCATGCGATAGTTCTTGCGTAGGACTTCATCTATGCCGTTCATTGTTTCTTCTAAATCCTTTTTACTCTCGGCTAGAATTACTATATCATCAGCAAATCGTAGCATCTTTATCTTTTTTCCTTGTACTGTTACTCCGAATCTAATTTTACCAATGTTCTTTTCTCTTTCCACTTCTGAACACTTTTCTTTAATCCATTCTTCTTTCGCCAGTTTGCACTTCCTGTTAATAGCATTTCTTAATTGCCGATAGTTCCATTTACTTTCTTCATCGCTAGCATTCTTATATTTTCTACGTTCATCCATCAGCTGCAATATATCGTCTGAAACCCAAGGTTTTCTACCAGTTCTCTTTATTCCGCCTAAGTTTGCTTCTGCTGATTTAAGAAATTCCTTTTTAACATTCTCCCATTCTTCTTCTACATTTACTACCTTATCTTTTTTACTCAGACCTCTTGCGATGTCCTCCTCAAAAATCTTCTTTACCTCCTCTTCCTCAAACTTCTCTAAATTCCACCGATTCATCTGACACTTTTTCTTCAAGTTTTTAAACCCCAATCTACATTTCATTATCACCAAATTATGGTCGCTATCAATGTCTGCTCCAGGGTAAGTTTTGCAGTCAACGAGTTGATTTCTAAATCTTTGCTTAACCATGATATAATCTATCTGGTACCTTGCAGTATCGCCTGGATTTTTCCAAGTGTATATTCTTCTATTATGATTTTTAAATTGGGTGTTGGCAATTACTAAATTATACTTCGTGCAAAACTCTATAAGTCGGTCACCTCTTTCATTCCTTTTGCCCAGCCCGTATTCACCCACTATATTTCCTTCCTTGCCTTTTCCAATGCTTGCATTCCAATCTCCAACTATTATTAAATTGTCATCTCCTTTTACGTGTTTAATTGCTTCATCAATCTCTTCGTATACACACTCTACCTCATCATCATCATGGGCGCTTGTAGGTATATAGACGTTAACAATCGTTGTCGGTTTAGGTTTTGATTTTATCCTTATTACAATGATTCTCTCGCTATGCGTTTTGAAATACTCTACTCTCTTCCCTATCTTCTTGTTCATTATGAAACCTACTCCTGCCTGCCCATTATTTGAAGCTGAGTTATTAATACTAAAATTACCTGACCAAAAGTCGCCTTCCTCGTCCTACCGAACCTCACTAATTCCTACTACATTCACATTTATCCTTTCCATTTCCCTTTTTAAATTTTCTAGCCTACCAACATTTTTTAAACTTCTAACATTCCACGCTCCGATTCGTAGAATGTTATTTTTTAATTTTCTGGTGACCCCTTCCTCCGGAGATCCGAACGGGGGACTAGTTTACCTCCGGAATATTTTACCAAGGAAGGCGCCTCCATCATTGCTATTTGAAAATGCAGAGAGCCACATTTTCTTGGAAAAAAAACAGCTGTAGTTTTCCATTGCTTTCAGCTGTGCATTTTTATATTTGTTAATATATTTTTTTGTTTAAAATTCTCAATTTGATTTAATTCTTTTTTTTTTTTTACTTTTTAGACGGTTTTTCTAATTTGTTTCCTTTTTTATTAATGTTAATATTAATATTAGTTTAATAAAAACTTTTTTAAAAAATAATTTTTTATATGTTATCAAATATATTTTTGTATTTTTAGAATTTTTATTTACAGTTTTATCAGGATTTAATGAAAGAATATTTTTAGTTTTAAATTAATGAGCTTGCTACTAAAAAAAAATTGCGGGTAAAACCACGACGGGGGGAACGCTAATTATATATATATAAAATAAAGATGATGTTTTAAGATTATTTAATGGATTGCCACACTGAATCAATGTCTTGTTTTCAAATCAAGTGAATTTTTATTAATAATTCTAAACATAATCTGTTATTTTATGTTAATTAATTAGTATAGATTGACAGTATATTTACCAGTTCATGTACAAATTATGTGTAAACTACAAGTTTATTACAAAAATGTAGTTTATTATTATAAAGAGAATATTGCATCAAAAATAAAATTTTGTAAAAAAAGATTTAACATTTTGTAAGTTCAGTAATAGAAATAGTTTTTTTTTTTTTGGAAAATAATTGTTGCTTCTATAAGCGTAGGCTATGTTTGGTTTAAATTTAAACTTCTTTTTTTACAAGGGTTTCTCGTAATCTATTTACATTAGAGATTGGTAATGGACATTTTTTTTAAATTTCTAGTTATTGTTTCGACCCCCACCAAAGGCTTATTTATGTTTGTCGGCATATACCGGCGAAGTTTCGATTAAGCAAATATTTCGGTCTTTCACCGATGTATTTGGTATGTGTCGACATTCACCGGAAGATACATTTGCCAGATATCGGTCTTTCATGATAACATATATAATTTGTATATTTAATGTTAATTAGAAGACTATGTCAGCGAGCGAATCGAGCTTAAGTTATTTTTCGGTATTTTATATTGACATACCTAAGGTTTGTGTACTATTCCGTGTACTGACGAATCATGTGAATATCAATATAACCTAACTAAACATAGCCTGCGCTCGCTTCGCTCGCTAACTTCGTCTAATGAATGTTAAATATACAAATTATAATTATAATTATCTTTTTGTGATGTGAAATTCTGAAAAATTACCAAAATATTTTAATTAATTAATTGGTATACCCAGTTAAAGTTGGGTATACCCAACTTTTAACGACATTAATTATTTAAAGGAAGGGAATAGAAGGGATTGTATTGATTGCGTTTGTTAGAATGGCGTGGGAGTATAGAGGAAATTTATTACGGGAATATAATGCATAAGTTCATACGTATATACAAAGGTGTATTATGTTTGTGTGTATGTATGCACACATGAGTTGTATGTACATGGTATGGGAGCAAATGGGTGTAGATTGTGACGTAGGAGTGTTTATGCATATGCATATACCAGAAGAGTTCCATTGCGTGGAAGAAGAAAATTATTTTGATTTTTCCATTAAGGGATTTATTTTGAAGTTATGTATTTATAAAATAGTTCTTTTGTTTTCCTTGTTTTTAAATCGATTAAATACGTAAATTGTATAATAGTAGTCATCAGTGCATATGTTTTCGTAGTGTAATTTATAATTCTATTTCGGTTATACGATGTTACGGGCAAATCTACGTTAATTGCTCATCTTTAAAATTTGTAATTATTTACGTATGATAACTTATTCAATTAACTATTCATTTTACTTTATCACCGATAATTATTTTTTTAGTAAAGATTTATTTTTGGTTTGATACACTTACTGCTAGCGATTAACGAAAGCCCATATTTACTTCAACTCTGACAAACAACCAGTTTAGTTATATATTTAAAATTTCTATTATTTAATATATTATTTTTGTATTCTGATAAAAAAGTCAATAAAGTTTTATTACTAGACTGCCCAGAATATGTAATGTATTTAGGATATGTGGTATGGTTTTCCCACCGTAGGAGCTCAGCGGCGGCTGAACTGATTTAGATCTATGACACCGCGTTGGAATCCTTACGTTATCGGGAGTGTTATAGGCTATAGTATAAATATATATATATATATGTATATATATATACTAGATCGTGGATACCGGTGTTCTTTGGTGGTTGGGTTTCAATTAACCACACTTCTCAGGAATGGTCGACCTGAGACTGTACAAGACCACTTCATTATCCATATCATCCTCATTCATCCTCTGAAGTAATACCTTACGGTGATCCCGAAGACTAAACAGAAATAGAAAAACAGTAGCTTTTTTACATGACTGCCCAAACAGGAGTTTATTTAGGGTGTATGTTCCACCGTAGCATCTCAACGCCTGAACCGACTTAGATGTATGACACCGCATCGGAATCCTTTTGTTACGGTAGTGTCATTAGCTAAAATGTATATATGTTTAAATAAAGTTAAAAAATTAGAAAAAGAAATTATACTATATAGAAAATTGCCACCCGCACGGTCTTTAATTATCCTATATTTAAGAGCAATATTTTTTTTGGCAGTAGTATTTTTTTATTATTATTATTTCAATATTGCAAACATTACTTTTATATATATATATATATATATATATATATACTAACTGACCCGACAGAAGTTGTCCTTACGCGGCATTATTCAATAATAAATGCACACATATAAATATAAGTAACTTAATTAAGTTAAAATTAGCAGGAATGTGTTCTAAATTTCAATAAAATGACTATTATGATATTATATTATGTATTATTAGTTTGATATTATCAGTTTGTGATTGTTGTATTATTGTAATGGGTTTATTGATTAATTATGTGTAGTATGGTTAATATTTATTTTCACTAAATATTGAGATGTCCGATGAAAATTGAATTAAAAAATCGAAACGTCGTAAAATTAATAATTAGTGTAATTAATAAATTTTCATCCACATTACAACTAATTTTCACATCATTCTAAAAAGTACCTCCTACTTATATATTTTTTTATTTAATAATTTTGATGTTTCATAACCATGTAACAGCTTAATTAATCAATTAATAAAAAAATTAAAGCACTGTAAAAAAGCAACGTAGTTAAAATTTTAGTAGAAATTTTTATCATTTTTCTCATTCTTTATTTTAACATCTATTTTACCAAATTTTAGATAATTGTAAATTAAAAATAATTTTAGAAAACCTTTTATAAAATTAATCAGCTAAAACATTATAAATTCAATTTTTTAAATATACTTTAAACTTTAAGTAACTTATATTTTAATTTTATGAATGTTATAATTTATTTTACAAACTTAAATTTTTATTTTCAAAGAGCCGTTTAATACTCCATAAGTTGCATAGAATCAAATGAGAACTGACAATTTAAATTTGTAGGTTAAGTTGATTGTTATTGAATGCACGTGTATACATCATTAAAATTCATGAAAAATCATGTAAAATACTCACTTCAATACTGCACCTTACAAATTTGCACAATGTAATTTTTTAATTAAACTCTAAAACGTTATTTCAATAAATAATAATATAATATAATATTATCAATAAGCGCGCAATTCTAGCAGACTCGGCAATGCTTCGCTATTGCTAGATCTGAGTATACATACAAATTAAATGACAACAATTGTTTCATAAAACCTTAAAAAAACTGAACATTAGCAATTTAACAAAATTTAACCTTTCACTTTATAAAAGTCAGAATGTAAATAAATCCAAATGGCAAAACAACAGCACTACCTATCGGATGTAATTCACAGCACTCTCTAATCACAGTATTCGGTGGAAAATAATTTTTTAACGAAAAGTGTTGTGGCTGCAAAATCATTACAATTAATACAAATTACAAATACAACAATTTAATTCAAACTATTCTTTAAATACGAATTTTAATGTAAGAACAACACTAAGCTTTTACGCAAGTAACTGATATGCGAAAGATCAACAAATAAAAAAAAATTCCTAGAATCCGATCGCAACACCAACTACCAGGTTTGACTGATAAACCAGAAGTTAAAAAAAAAAAACTTCTAAAACGCGATCGCAGCTCCGCCTACCGGACCCACACGCTGCCTACCGGACCCAATTGTGAACCTGAACCATCCCAAGATCAACAACACAAATAAATTAAAAAAAACATTTTCCCTTCAACACTGTACCTTACAAATTTGCACAATGTATATTTTTTAATTACACTTTAACACGTTATTTCAATAAATAATCATATAATATTTTTCAATACGCGCACAATTCTAAACGAGATCGCAGTGCTGCCTACTTGTTACTTAATCAGTTGTGATTTTGTTAACATTGGCAACGGCCATACGAGCTCTTTGTGATTGGTCGTTGTGTTTGACACCGGCCATCTTGCATTGATCTGATTGGTTTTCCTTTGTTTACATTTCCATCTGATTTATTAGCCTCTTATTTATTAAAAAATTGTTTTCTCGCGATTTTTTGTAACACAGTAATAAGACAAAATTACGAAATATTTTTCTCAATTTGATCGCAGCACCAACTGTCGGGAAAAACTAAAATTAAAATAGAATAATATTCGATGCTGCGGTGGTAGTGCAGTCTACCGGATCCAATGTAAAACATTCCAAAATCAACAACTACTTATAAATAAAAAATTAATTAAAAAAACATTTTCCAATGAACCAAATTGTGAATCTAAATCATTCTTGAATACCCTTTAACACACACACAAAATTTCATCAAAATCAGTTCAGCCGTTTAGGAGGAGTTCAATTTCACACACACACACACACACACACACACACAAGAAATATACATATTCGCAAAGAATGTAAACTTTCTGGATTTGTTCTACTACTACAAATAAAGAAGAAATTTCCTTCTTGCGACACAAATTACGGGGTAAATTTAGTAATTTCGTAAAGAAATCCGACATGAAAAATTGAAAAAATATTTTAGTAGTTTTCGAGAAATCTTGAGTAAAAGATAAAAGATTAGGCAAAACAAAACTTATCAAAATATGACAGATTTAAACTAGGTAACAAAACTTTTAATACTAAAAACAAAAGAATTAATTAAAAAGAATAATAAAACCAAGTTGCAAACAGTTAAATAAACTGTCAAAAATGTCCTCAAGAGTTGACACAACACTGCTCAACGAAAAATATTTTTTGTGGCTTTCCGTATTTCATCAGGGTTGTTTTGTAATAGTTGTACCTAGCTGAGAGTTCTAATAACTAACTCTTCTCTTGCATTACACTTTTATTTTATTTTCAATAAACTTCCAAATTCATGTTAGTTTCTGTTACTTTGTTCATACCATTTTACTCAAAATCAAATTCACTACAAATTTTATTGAAATATTTTATGATTATAACCCATTTAACAAAGTTATTTTACGCAAAACAAAAAAACAGTGAGTGAGTTTCATTCCCAATTTTTTGTCTTTTCTCATCAAAAACTACTACAGATACAAATCCTTCGACCTATTATTTCAGTTTTTCATATCGTGGATACCGGTGTTCTTTGGTGGTTAGGCTTCAAATAACCATACATCTCAGTAATTGTCGATCTGAATCTGTACAAGACTACACTTCATTTACATTCATACATATCATCATCTGAAGTAATACCATATGGTGGTTCCGGAGGCTAAACAGAAAAAAGGATGAGAATGGATATGTGGAGAACTTTTTGATGGGTTGTGGTATCGGAGGGTGTAGGCATGGATCTCGCTCCCGAAACCGGATCACTGTAGAAAGAGATTCGATATGTTTTTATCATTCAATTTGTGAACCTGTTTCCTGATTTTTAAGTAAGTCAAGAGGACTTTGAGTAAATTGAATTGTATGACAAAATTGTGGTTGTTGCGATCAAAACTTTGTTTCTTTGGTATGATGATAGTATTATTGGTATTTGATGTATTTATATAGTGTAATTGAAGTTAGCGTAGTGGTAGGGCGTGGGGGTTGGTCATATCAAGTTCCGACACCGTAGTGTTGTATTGCCAACGAAGTTACATACGTGTACTAAATTTCATTGATTTTCATCCGATAGATCAAAAGATATAGCAGTTGCAAGATTTGATTATTCCTAAAGCGAGTTAAATAAAAGCTTTTAAAAAAGGAAGATAAGAAAATTGCCCAGCAAAGATGAAGAAAAGTTGCCTAGCATTCCCGTAGTGCGTTCGGCGTGCAATATGTTACTTGCGTTTCCCGTCGCGTTCAGGGGATATTAGCCGGTCATCGCTCGCCCTTCCCGTCTAGTCAGAGAGCTCTTTCCCTTGGATTTCGCTGTGTTCATTAGACTCATGCTTGTGAGAATAATAATATAAATAAAAATTAAAGCCTGCTAAAATTATAAAAAATATCAGTGTATCGTAATTTCTTCAGAACAACATTTTGATCAGTACAGGGCCCGAAACTTTGAGTGATCTAAGAATATGGATTTCAAAACAGTCGGTTTCCATCTTAAAAATATTAATTATAATTGGTTACCCGTACAAAGTGCAGGTAAAAATATATTCTGTCTGGTTTTTATCGTTACCCGACAAACACCACTAGGAAGTGTCCGTATTTCTTTTCTCTTCTTTTTTGTTTCAATTTTTTAATGACTTTCAATTTTTGTTGTTTACTCAAGTAACCGGATGCAGAGGCAGCCAGTCGCGTCGGACATTCAGCAAAGGTTTTTGTGTTGGTCGTACCGCAAAAATGAAATTCAAATAAACCCGAGAATGGTTTTTAGATATTTATTTGAATAATATTTGCAAGCCCCACTCTAGTGAATATCTCGTGTAGTATTGTCATGAATCGTGAAAATATGTAATCATTTCATTCAAATATTTTTGCCTTCCTTTACCCATTTCAAGGTCAAATTTTGAAAATTCTAGAAATTGATTTTTATGTACTTACTTCAAAATTACACACCAAAAAATGAAGTTGATATTTTCATTAATTCCTGAGAATTCAGAAATATAAAATAAAAAAAAAAATTAAATCCAGTTTAACTCTTTAAACTCTGAGTTACAAAAAATCTAGAAATCAATTTTTTAGAAATTTGCTGAAGGTTACACACACCAAAAATCATGTTGATATCGTCACTTATTACTGAGAAATTAAAAAAAATATAGTAAATTTCATCATTATTTCATTTCAACCCTTTAAACTCGGAATTTTAAAAAATCCTTTCTTATTGTAAACTTAGACTGTAAGAAAATTTAAAAAATTTTCGCAATTTATATTCCATAGTTTTTGCTGGGTTTTCATGAATCAGTCAGTCAGGGGCAGAATAATTTGCTTTCTAGGTAGAGATAATATATATACAGGACGTATATGTATAATAATATAAGTTAATAATAATAATATATGTTAATAATATAAGAGGTGTGTCAGTGGGCAATATTACCAAAATACGATTGTTAACCGGACCGGTTACTTTTACTAAAAGGGTTTCTTTTAGCCTCTTTCTGGGTTCCTTCCATTATTATATTTTTTACTACTTTCTTCTTAATTGGCATGAATCCGGTACTCAAGTCCGTTATACCGGTCTTGTTACAATATATTTATATTTATATAAACATTAGTTTTTTCAAGATTAAATACTATTTTATGTAAATCAATAAATACGGTCTCTACAGGTGAATATTTTATTCTCTAGTCTAAGCTGTATCATTAAAATACTATTACGATTTTTCTAATCATTCAGCTACAGAATTGAAATTTACACTTAAGTAACAAAAGAGGTCTTTTTCTTTATCTTTTTTTTTTTTAATGAATTCAGTCGTTTATATTGTGATGTATTGCATTCTCTTCTTGCGTAAAAGGTTTTTCAACATTTTGATTATAGAATTTATAAAATGTTTTATATATATATAATAGATTAACATAATTTATTTTTATACTTATAAATTACATTTTAACGCAATATAAAAGATCTCAGCAATAAGAATTTACTTCCTTTTTTTAGGTGGATCTCCCCACACCACCACACTATTACCCCATCCCTCATAAATCAAAATTATTTTTAAAAAATCGTTGCTATGACATATTGTATAAACAATAAAAAAAATAAATAAAAAATAAAAATCTTTTAATTTTTATTATTAAACTGAAATAATTTTAGTAAAATATTATGATCATATTTGATATTTGATTCTACGTGTCAGTAAAGGGATACTAATCTTTTACTCGTAATGTTTAATTCAGTTTATAAAGAAAAATTGGCAAAGAGTTACATTACGTTCCCGGCGATAGTTCTTATGTTCGACAAAATTTTAATATGGAACTAATATAATAAAATGATAATGTTAAGTAAAATTTATTAATTTTTCATAAAAATTGTAAATATTATTGCCTGGCTTTTAAGAATACAATAAATAGTAATAATTAATGCCACGAAGTTAACAATTTTATTAAATCCTACCCTACTAAACGGCATTTGTATGTGTGTCTGTGTGTGCGTCCCCCTTGGTTTAGCACCGGAATGTACCGATCACCAGTGGAAAATCCTGATTGGTTAGTGCATTTCTCGTGGTGGTCAGGTTTATACTTGTTATATATATCGATATCCGTATAATATTTATGAAAAAGGGGAAGTTCCGTCAGACTTCAAAAAAAGTGTTATAGTCATGATACCAAAGAAAGCAGGAGCAGATCAATATGAAGAATACAGAATAATTAGTTTAACTAATCATCCATCAAAAATCTTAACTAGAATTCTATACAGAAGAATTGAGAGGAGAGTGGAAGAAAACACTTCTTCCACTCTCCTAACTCAGGTCTTCTCTGGTCTTCTCCTAACACAGGAGAAGACCAATTTGGTTTCAGGAAAAGTATAGGGACAAGGGGAGCAATTTTAGGCCTCAGATTAATAGTAGAAGGAAGATTAAAGAAAAACAAACCGACATACTTGGCATTTGTATACCTAGAAAAGGCATTCGATAACGTAGACTGGAATAAAATGTTCAGCATTTTAAAAAAATTAGGGTTCAAATACAGAAATAGAAGAACAATTGCGAACATTTACAGGAATCAAACAGCAACAGTAATTATTGAAGAACATAAGAAAGAAGGCGTAATAAGTAAGGGTGTTCCCCATCCCCGTCACTTTTTAATCATTACATAGAATTAGCAGTGAATGATGTTAAAAAAAAAATTAGATTCGGAGTAACAGTACAAGGTGAAAAGATAAAAGATGCTACGATTTGCTGATGATATAGTAATTCTAGCTGATAGTAAAAAGGACTTAGAAGAAACAATGAACGGCATGGATGAAGTCCTACTATCGCATGAAAATATACGAGAACAAAACAAAAGTAATGAAATGTAGTAGAAATAACAAAGGTGGAATGCTGAATGTGAAAATAGGAGGAGAAAAGATTATGGAGGTAGAAGAATTTTGTTATTTGGGAAGTAGAATTACTAAAGATGGACGAAGCAGGAGCGATATAAAATGCCGAATAGCACAAGCGAAACGAGCCTTCGGTAAGAAATATAATTTGTTTACATCAAAAATTAATTTAAATGTCAAGAAAATATTTTTGAAAGTATGTTTGGAGCGTCGCTTTATATGGAAGTGAAACTTGGACCATCAGAGTATCTGAGAAAAAGAGATTAGAAGCTTTTGAAATGCGGTGCTACAGGAGAATGTTAAAAATCAGATGGCTGGATAATGTGACAAATGAAGAGGTGTTGCGGCAAATAGATGAAGAAAGAAGCATTTGGAAAAATATAGTTAAAAGAAGAGACAGACTTATTAAGGCATCCTGGAATAGTCGCTTTAAAATTGGAGGTACGGATCCTAGCGCTCTTAAATTTTTTTCGCTATCCCTTAGCAATATCCCATTAGCTTCAAGTGGTACCCGTCGGATGATAATATTTTCAAGTGCCCCCGAGGCACCGTTCGGAAATTGGGAATGTGCCTCCGTAATATCTCGCCAACCGCTCGTCCGATCTTCATGATTCAAACGGCATATGTATCATCCGGTCGATTGATAACTGCTTAACTCATCGGGTACACTCTTGATCGACGGAAGCTTGGTTTTCCGTAAATTAAACCGTTTACCCCCTTATTTACTCACCCACCGTAAAACGTACCGATCCGATCTTTAAATATGCTCAAACTTGTGCGCTAGCGTAGCTGTATAGTATAAACTTATGAAGACGAAACAGTAGAAAATAAAAAAATATGAAAAAAAAATTTTAGAACACCACTCTTAAATTAAACGCAGTAAAATTTTTACTGCGTAAATTTGATCATTTTCGTTTTTTTTTGTCTTCAGTCATTTGACTGGTTTGATGCAGCTCTCCAAGATTCCCTATCTAGTGCTAGTCGTTTCATTTCAGTATACCCTCTACATCCTACATCCCCAACAATTTGTTTTACATATTCCAAACGTGGCCTGCCTACACAATTTTTCCCTTCTACCTGTCCTTCCAATATTAAAGCGACTATTCCAGAATGCCTTAGTATGTGGCCTATAAGTCTGTCTCTTCTTTTAACTATATTTTTCCAAATGCTTCTTTCTCCATCTATTTGCCGCAATACCTCTTCATTTGTCACTTTATCCACCCATCTGATTTTTAACATTCTCCTATAGCACCACATTTCAAAAGCTTCTAATCTTTTCTTCTCAGATACTCCGATTGTCCAAGTTTCGCTTCCATATAAAGCGACACTCCAAACATACACTTTTAAAAATCTTTTCCTGACATTTAAATTAATTTTTGATGTAAACAAATTATATTTCTTACTGAAGGCTCGTTTAGCTTGTGCTATTCGGCATTTTATATCGCTCCTGCTTCGTCCATCTTTATTAATTTTACTTCCCAAATAACAAAATTCTTCTACCTCCTTAATCTTTTCTCCTCCTATTTTCACATTCAGTGATCCATCTTTGTTATTTCTACTACATTTCATTACTTTTGTTTTGTTCTTGTTTATTTTCATGCGATAGTTCTTGCGTAGGACTTCATCTATGCCGTTCATTGTTTCTTCTAAATCCTTTTTACTCTCGGTTAGAATTACTATATCATCAGAAAATCGTAGCATCTTTATCTTTTCACCTTGTACTGTTACTCCGAATCTAAATTGTTCTTTAACATCATTAACTGCTAGTTCCATGTAAAGATTAAAAAGTAACGGTGATAGGGAACATCCTTGTCGGACTCCCTTTCTTATTAGGGCTTCTTTCTTATGTTCTTCAATTGTTATTGTTGCTGTTTGGTTCCTGTACATGTTAGCAATTGTTCTTCTATCTCTGTATTTGAACCCTAATTTTTTTAAAATGCTGAACATTTTATTCCAATCTACGTTATCGAAAGCCTTTTCTAGATCTATAAACGCCAAGTATGTTGGTTTGTTTTTCTTTAATCTTCCTTCTACTATTAATCTGAGGCCTAAAATTGCTTCCCTTGTCCCTATACTTTTCCTGAAACCAAATTGGTCTTTTCCTAACACTTCTTCCACTCTCCTCTCAATTCTTTTGTATAAAATTCTAGTTAAGATTTTTGATGCATTACTAGTTAAACTAATTGTTCTATATTCTTCACATTTATCTGCCCCTGCTTTCTTTGGTATCATAACTATAACACTTTTTTTGAAGTCTGACGGAAATTCCCCTTTTTCATAAATATTACACACCAGTTTGTATAATCTTCAATCGCTTCCCCACCTGCACTGCACAGTAATTCTACAGGTATTCCGTCTATTTCAGGAGCCTTTCTGCCATTTAAATGCCCTCATTTTCGTAGTAGTATAATATAACCAACTGTTATTAGCTACTTATAGCTGAAAACTTACTTATAAAATATGTAACTAAAGTGAAATTCTTTTCCAATTTTAATACATTAAATCCTTTTTGATAAGGATAATGTGCTGAAGTCAATATATTTTTTTATTACTACAAGTAAGTACTACAGATCAAAGTTATGTGATTTTAATATCGGTTACTTTTTTTAGAAATACTTTTAGATGATATAAAAAAAGCCATTCAGTAAAGATGTTTGCATGTACGTAAAATGAAATGATATCGCATTAGTTACTCTCTGGTAATTAATTTCCGATATTCAGTTAAAGTATCAGCTCTAAATTTCTATTAATACTACTTTTTTCTTTTTTAAAATTATCCGCTTGAATTTATTAAATTTTCATGCATTCCAATGGAGAATTTTCATTGAATTAATTATTTAAAAGATCGGTAAATCTAAAAAAGTTGTTATCGTAAGTAAGATTATATCCCTAATAATAATTATTTTTTATTAGAAATTCCTATAGTAAAGAGCTTTAGTATTTTTATAAAATGTAGGGAGAAAAAATCTGATGTGGACACCAAATGACTTCTTTGTACGCCTATTAAATTAATCATGTACATTATTTAAAATGAAAAGTACATCAAATTTTATTTCAATAATAACTTTTGATATTAAGATTTTTTATTTTGTTATTGAATTATTATTTATTGTTAATTTTTTTTTAACCAGAAGTTAATAATTATTAATAAATCAATATATTTAGATTAAAAAAAACAGTTAAAAAAAGGAGACGAAGTCTGATTCTTACCGATGTGGTTTCCCCTTCTAAGATTCAAATATTTCATTAATTAAAATTTCATTTGGTTATAACTCTGGAACCAATGAAAATAAGTACCATGATATATCGCTGAAAAGCTCTCAATGAGGGCTTATTACTGCAGTTAAGAAAAAGTTCAACATCCAAATTGTTTTGATTTTTGAGCTTTTTTGAACAATTTTGGTTCAGTCGATTGCAAAGAGGGAAGTGCACAACTAGATGTTATAACAATCCTAAATCCAAAATTTCAACATCCTAAGGCTAATCGTCTTTGAGTTATGCGAAATACATACTTACTTACGTACAGAGACGTAAGGCTGAAACTAGTCATAATGGGATTCAGGGATGTTAAAAACAGATATTTTCGTTGAAATTTGAAAACCGAAATTTTTCGCGATCACAATACTTCCTTTTCTTTGTACAAGGAAGTGAAAATGCAGATCGCGTTTAATGATTGTGTTATTAAATAATAAAAAAAAAATTTTTTCTATATTTAGGTCAATGTTTTTTTTTTTGTTAATAGTTAACATGTCGTCGCGTGTTCGCAGCGCGACCTGTATATTGAAAGAATAACAGACTAGACATTTGTTATAAATACAATTTATCTTCCTAAAGATATATAAACAAAATAAATAATAATAATAATAATAATAAATATATAATATACAAAATAATAATTCAAATAAGAACAAGATTTGTTTAAAGGCAGTTAAATTATAAAAACTAGAATACAATTTACTAATAACGGTATGATGACCGCCAGAACCTCTAAATTGCATTAACAACAAGATAACACTAAAAACTCTAAAGTTCATAAAATTCTTTTTCTGCAAATATTATTTCTTTTACTATTTAAATAGAACTACTCTACACTTTATGAATGAGTCATACTATCACTTCACTACTGTTTACCAATAACTCGTCGAACAACTTCCTGCATTCACCCACTGCTCACAATGACGTAGTCATCACTCGTTGTTACCTCACGCTTACTGATATCGCCGTCACCACGACCGCGTCGAACTCTGGCATGCAAATGTACTCGCTGTTATCGGTTATTATCACGACTACGCCCAACAGTCTCGCAGAACTACACACTCCGCTGGTTCCTGGCAGTATTTATATTCGCTGGCCTGTAGAACCAGTATTCGCCTCATCTTTTAACTGTTGAAGCGTAATAATTTTCATCGTCCGCACTCTTACGTTTTCCCATAAATTCTGATCCGGTAACCCTTCTGTTAGAACAACTGCTTTTGGTAGTATCAATCGTGAATGATTTATTTTTTCTACAAACAGTTAAATCCTTGTTTCCCTAACGGGTTCTCTTGAAGCTTCTGTGACGCCTCCAGCTATCACGAAAGGGATATCTTTTAGAAATCCCTTTCTATTCTCTTGGTTAACAAATATTTTGGAATCGTTCCACTGCTTTTTGGTCGTAATTTAGTTCGATTCGTCTTTACTATATCACTAAATTCGACACTTTTCATTCGCTTCGTTTGCGAAGACGAAAGCTCTCCTTTATGAGGGTTTTTATGTAAATCGTCTGCCACAGGATGTGTGGAAGTAGAAATCTCCATATATGAAGTTTTGCAGTCAAGATGTCACAGGTGCGGGCGTAGAGGCCGTTGGGCATGCCTTGGATCACACTAATCCTGCTTGGGTTCTCCCAGTCAGTCGCCTCCACAGATTAAACCTGAGCCGGGGAGTCAGTTACTATCTGAACCGCCATACCGATATCCTAGGGCTCTCACGTAACAGTAAAGAGCTCCTCTATACCTTTACCCATGGGGCAAACCCTGCGAAGAGCAGAAAATGTCAATTTAGAACATATTTTAAAATAAAACAAAAAGGTATATAAAATGATCCTCTTTTAAATTATTTCCTTTTCTGAGACATGGCAGAATATATTTTATTTGGTTCGTAAAGTCTCAAGAATAGATGAAAGTGCTCCTTTATTAAATCTGTTCTCGAATTACTATGTTTGAAGTAAAATAAATCATTGTCGTACTGTATATCTAAGGGCCAGAAATATGCTGGTATCATACAGGATCCATCCTCATTGGTGGGGCTCGGAGATGTGTTTTCTGCTGAAGAGAATTTTACGCTATCCTCTGAATGGAGTTGTTCGTCTTATACTTCGATATATCAGTATAATTGGATAAACAATATACTTTCTCAAAGTTGCCTATCCCTTTTCTTTATCTTTGATTCTTTCTTTCTCATTTTTGGCCCTACAGGTATAGGCCATACCCTGCTAGGTTTAATCTGAAGATGTTATTATTATCTATGAGTATATTCACTTTCTGAGATCCGACGAGGTACACCTGCACTTCAGTTTCATATGTTTGTTTGGTGGCTCAATAAACATAATGGCTTTACAGTAAGTCGTGTTATATCTAATTTCCTAGACCCAACCAAAATTCATAATACAAATAAAACGACCCAGCGGTGAGCATTGCCTCAGAGTCTTGGCTTGACTTAATCCCCGCTGAAACTTTTTGGGCGGGTAAAGTATTTCCCCTCTCTTTTGGAGACGTTTTCTTTTCTCAGAATTCATTGCTGTTTGATCAACAGGATCTTTGTTTTATTTACGTACCATTTTAAAAGTGATTGAAATATGAA
Source organism: Lycorma delicatula (assembly GCF_047948215.1). Lineage (NCBI taxonomy): Eukaryota > Metazoa > Arthropoda > Insecta > Hemiptera > Fulgoridae > Lycorma > Lycorma delicatula. The sequence goes on from NC_134457.1 coordinate 18,813,775, forward strand.
CACTGATTTCTGATAGATATTAACAGCATTTAAGATGAGAGATTTTAGAATGATTTAAACTTTGAGATAATAGTTTTAAAATTCTCTCGTTATAAATATACAAATTTCCTAAAATAAGTATAGAAAATTTGGTAAAGATTATCTAATAAATCGATTAAGAAAAAAGTTTATAACTAGATTAAGAAATGCTCAGTTTTCAGTTTGTTGGATATTTTATATTTTTGAAATATAAATTCACATCTCAAGAAAACATTACACTATATTAATAGAATTTGGTATACATACGAAAGATATTCTGTTTAAAAAAATAAGTATGTAAATTTTTTTACTGGAAAATCAGTAGCGTCTCTTTAACTGTATGTTTGAATTTTTTTAGATTTTATTTTATTAAAAACAAATTTTAATATTTTATTATGAAAATAAAAAATAATTAATTTTTAAGTGCATTTTTAACACAATCGAAAGATCATTGTGTAAGTCTAAATTAGAGTCAGTTTTCATTTCCTTCATAATGGAACAAATGACAAAACTAAAAATCTGATGTGGGCACCATATGACTTCCTCATACGCCTGTTAAATTACATATGCGCATTTTTTTAAAATGAAAAGTACATAAAATTTTATTTCATTAAATACTTCCGATATATATATTTTTTTAAATTTTTATTATTGAAACATTATTTATTGTAAAAGTATTTTTACAATCAGAAGTTAATAATAAATCAAATTAATAAATCAATATATTTAAATTAAAATAAAAAAGTTACTAAAAAGGAGATGAAGTCGGATTTGAACCGATGTGCCGTTCTCTTGTATTATCCAAATATTTCATTAATTAAAATTTTATTTTGCTATACCTCTGGAACATTGAAAATAACTACCACTTATGATATATCCTTGAAAATCTCTCAATGACGGCATATTACTGTAGTTAAGGAAAAGTCCAAAACCAAATCTTTTGGATTTTGGGCTTTTTTGACACTTTTGGTCCAGTCAATTGCAATCAAAAGGGAAGGTACACAACTAGATGTAACAAAAATCCTAAATCCAAAATTTCAACATCCTACGACTAATCGTTTTTGAGTTATGCAAGATAAATACGCACATACGTACGTATAGATGTCATGCCGAAACAAGTCAAAATGGATTCAGGGATGGTCAATATGGATTATTTTATTGAAATCTGAAAACCAAAATTTTTTCCAATCAAAATACTTCCTTTACTTCGTACAAGAAAGTATAAAATTAAAACACATTTTTAAATGCAGTTAAAAACAATGGAATTATGGCAAAGATCATTGTTTAAACCCGTAAATTCGAGTCAGTTTTAATTTCCTCCGTAATGGAACAAATGACAAAACTAAAAAAGCGAAAGTTCCAATTATTAGACAGAGAAGATAAAATTGGGGTTACTTTTATTTAAAACTAACTTTTCGTTTTAAATCCTAAATTTTTCGTTCCAAATGGCTAATAGATGGAAAACTAAGCGTTTCCAGAGATGTGATTATAGGAACTTCTTTTTTTTGTATAATAATTTGACCCCAAATTATTTCACTGGCACCCTGTTGTATATGTCACAGTAAATTGTGTTTTGCAATGAATTTGGGAACCATATTTTATTACTTCAGTAATTAACCTTTTTTGACGTATATCAAACAAAAATATCCCTGAATCTCTTCTATGAAAGCATCTATACCAGATCACAAAGAAAGATTTACCTTTGTGATCCCAGCATTGTCAAAATGTGTTCGTAGAATATTTTAATTTATTATCACCAAGTAGAATAAAGGAGAAGGAATATCAAGGATAAACGTATGGGTAGTAAGAAAGGTGGATCTACCAGCTAAGAAGACGTTGTACAAAAAAAATCCCTTCCTTGGGAATAAATCAAGGTCCCATTCCACTCACAATTCCCCGAAAGATTAGGGAAGTTTTGTACTGAATGGATGCTGTACATTACAACCAAATGAAAAGATACAGGTTTCCTAAAAGAACTAACTCATTCCCTGAATGTGTGGAATGTTAATGTTTCCAAGCAAGCTATAAACTGTTCAACTAGATCCAGTGGAGGTAGGTATTTTTGTAAAACAATTACTGAAATAATCTGAACATTTACTCTTATTTATTTTTTTTATTACAATTATAAACCATTATTTTTCAAGTATTGTTAATATTTTGTTGTTAATGATTTGAAGATCTGCCCATATTTTATTCATGCATTTAATAAAATGTCTTTTCTCATAATAATAAATCCATATTTAATTAAAAATTATTTTAGCTATTACTGTCACATTATTTAATAAAACAATTCATAAATTTATAGTTTAATTTATCGTCATGGTATTGTAACTAGCATAGGAAGACATTAAAACACCATATTTGTTTTCTTAACAGTATTTTCCATTGAGAAAATTAAATTTAGCTTTTATAAAATAATTTCTTATATTTATCTTAAACCGTAAATTCGTTGTATTTTAAGCTATGTTAATTTATATTCTAGAATTTTATTATTAAAGATAAAACTTAATCCTAATGTCATTTATTAACCAATGCACCATCTGTGCAGAGTAAATCATAAAACCAAATTCATTCTTTCTGTGACATATCGTTATTTATCATGAATTCGTCTAATTTGATGCGTTTCTCTTGCGTTATCTTTAAATTATATTTAAAATACAGAGTGTCCTATAAGATTCCATATATAGAAAAAAGTATGGAAGCTTATACATTTACTTCTTCTATAGCTTCTTAGCTGTATTTTATTGGAAAAATATAGCTAAAAGAAGGGACAGACTTATAGGCCACATCTTAAGGCATCCTGGAATAGTCGCTTTAATAATGGAGAGACAGGTAGATGGAAAAAATTATGCAAGCTGGGAACGTTTGGAATATGTAAAACAAATTGTTAGAGATGTAGGATGTAGGGAATATACCGAAATGAAACGACTGGCGCTAGACAGGGAATCTTGAAGAGAAGCATCAAACCAGTCAAATGACTGAAGACAAAAAAAACGTAGAAAAATAAAATTTTTTAAAATGAAAACAGTTTTTAACCGACTTCAAAAAAGGTTACATATTTGACATGTATATTTTTACTTTCCCGTCTAAATAGCGCTTTAACAGAGATATAACTCTAGAAGGGAAATTATTGTAATCTGTACAATTTGGGCATACGTGGTTTTCACCGGATCTTGACGTTTTGACACCTAAGGAACCCAAAAAATAAAAAAACTGGATGGACATTTTCTGGGTGTTGATGTTCGTATGTACGTGTGTGGGTGTTCGGTGTTTGTTTCTAAATCATCTTATATCTACAACTACTGGACCGATTTTCACCAAGTTTGGGCAGATTAATTCTACATATGGGACATTGATGCCATTAAATTTTCAACTTAAAAGTCTTCTTCAATCTTCTTCAATTTTCCCCAACACCTCTTCATTTGTCACTTTATCCATCACCTGATTTTTAACATTCTCCTGTAGCATCCCATTTCAAAAGCTTTTAATATTTTCTTCCCAAGTACTCCTATCGTTCAAGTTTCACTTCCATATAAAGCTACGCTCCAAACATATACTTTCAGAAATGCTTTCTGATGTTTAAATTAATTTTTAATGTAAGAAAATTATATTTTTGAGTAAAAGCTCGTTTCACCTGAGCTATTTGAAAATTTACATCGCTCCTGCTTCGTCCATCATTAACAATTCTACTTCTCAAATAATAAAATTCTTCTACTTTCATAGTCTTTTCGCGTCCTATTTTTATATTCAATGGTCCATCTACTTTATCTCTACTATATTTCATTACTTTCGGTTTGATCTTTTTTATTTTCATGTGATAGTTCTTGCAAGGACTTCATCCATGCCATTCATTGTTTCTTCTAATTCTTTTTCTACTCTCTGCTAGAATTATTATATTATCAACAAATCGTAGCATCTTTATCTTTACACTTTGCACTGTTACTCCGGATCTAAATTGATCTTTAACATCATTAACATCTAGCTCTATGTAAAGATTAAAAAGTAACGGGATAGGGAACATCCTTGTCGGACTCCCTTTTTTATTACTGCTTCTTTTTTCTTATGCTCTTCGATTATTACTGTTGCAGTTTGGTTCCTGTAAATGTTAGCAATTGTTGTTCTACCTCTATACTTGAACCCTAAACGTTTTAAAATGCTGAACTTTTATTCCAGTTTACGTTATCAAATGCGTTTTCTAAGTGTGCAAATGCCATGTATGGCGGTTTGTTTATCTTTAATCTTCCTTCTATTATTAATCTGAGCGCTAAAATTGCTTCCCTTGTCTCTGTACTTTTTCTGAAACCAAATTGGTCTATGAGAAAACAAAAGAATAAATATTTTTTTAAAATTTAGTATTAAAATATATGTTCTGTTTTTAAGAAAATTATATTATAAAACCGTAATTTGATGAAAATTAAAAATAATGAGTAGACCCTACATACAAGCATCAAATTAAAACTCACTTACCACTGTTAACTCGCTGAATAAAGGGGCATCAAAAATACACCAATACAACGTTAATATAACCTCAAATTGAGTTTATTTTGTCTGTTTTCGACCTTAAATTGATTGTAACTGAAGAACGACTCAAGTAATCTTCATCAAATTTTCACATGCACAACTTCAGAGACAATACAGCATGTCTAAATTTTATTGAAATTGATGCAGAAGTTATGGAGATTTTTGTGCCCCAAAATTTTATACATGAATGATATTTTCGTAATCCTTATACCTCAAAACGTAAAGAAAATTTCACCTCCAATCCCTCTGTGCGAGAAAAAGGAATATCGTTCTTTTCTTCGAAAAGTCATTTCCAAGTAACGACTTTTATTTTTTTAAATTAAACATTTTTTTAATTAATAATTTTTATGATAATTATTTGATATATCGGACCATTTTTCCCTTTAATAAAACAATTAACTTATTTCGTTCAATATCACATTATAAACTTTATAATTTTAAAATTGAAGAATTCATAAATAAAAAATTAAATATTTTTTCCATTACATTTTTTTAGTAATGATTAAAAAGAATTTTTCTGGCAAATAGAATCCTTTTTCATTTTTTATTCATTATTACATAACTCTCTAAGTACAATTAAAAGCTAAAAATATTATTACAATTTAAGTTTCTTTATCATCAATACAAAAATAATATAATAAAATAATCCAAATTCTAATGATGTAAATTGAAATGGTTGTCTGCTAATGTTGAAAGAATGTTGGTTTTTTTTAATTACTAACAAAGAAGCCTGCGTCAAATTTATACAGCTGAAAGTTCACATAAATATAGATTCGGAAATACTTCATCATTTAGTCTGGATTGGAGAAACATTTTTCCCTGATATTTGTGCCTTTGGTAAAATTATGCCCGACTGTAATTTTTAGGACCCAAATTAAGAGGTAAATGTTATGGTTTAATATGAAGCTGAACTGAAAAATTGGAGAACAAAAATTGTCCCAGAACAATCCCGGACAATACTATTTCATGAACCGTAAAATTTTATATAAATTTCTCAATAGGTTTTGTTTAAATATTATGTGTTTATTACCCATAAACACATAACAATGGTATTTTGCGCCAGTCATAAAATAGTGTATTTTTTGACCTAATCTCTTTTCTTTTACCTGGGATTTTTCAAAAAAATACTAAAAAATCAGTTAACATTCTCCTTTAATATCACTAGTAGAACATGTACCGGAAATTTGTAACATTCTTTTTGAATCACCTATATGAATTCACTGTAGCACATAAAATGAGAAATTTTAAGAAAGTAATAGATATAAAACACATTATTTCATAAGAAGTAAGTTTGAAATCAGATAGCAGGAGAAACCGTTATAAGTATGTAGCTATTTTATTTTGGGTTAAATTATCGATCCTAAAATTAATTTATTCCTCAAAAATAATATCATCCAATGTCTAGGCAGTAAAAGCAAAGTGATCAAAACAAGAGATATAGAATAGATGATAAAATCTGTCTTCACTTAGAAGCATTTTCCTGCACTAGAAAAAACTCTTGCGCAGTTCTATGCCAGAAGACCCCCGCAATATAACCGAAATAGAATTATAAATTATGCTACCCAAACATACTTATTAATAACTAATGTAATACAGGGTGAGAAACATAAAACCGAACCCATAACGTAACCGCTGCAGAATCGATAGGTTATGTTGCAATCAAATTTTATGAAATTAAATAAGAAAAACATAAAGCGTAATTTAAATGTTGCATTTATTTACGTTATTGTTACAAAAGATGTACATAATGACCACCCTGGGCATCGATGTACTTTTGTGCTCGACTGATCATATTGAGAGTCGTCTGACGCAAATCGTTGTAATCAATTGAATTGATTTCTCATGGAATGTTTACCTTCAGTTTATCAATATTGTGGAGATTAGATGCATAAACTCTCTCCTTTAAGTAGCCTTAAAGGAAACAATCGCAAGTAGACAACTCTATTTGTCCACCAACAATGTTTTCGAGAAGCCAGTTACAATAATCAAGTCGTTTCGATTTGTCTATCTTCTTCAGTTGTAACGCGGTATGGTTTTAATTTTAATTCATGAAGAATTTTATGACAAGATGTATATTTAACACCAGATTGTTGGGATAACTTGCGTTGTGATTTTTTTGACTGGCAGTAATTCTCCTTTCAAAATCGGCAATGGAGTTCTAACGGAAGGTTGCCTATTTCGTTTTACATTGGAAACCGGACCTGCTGTACGCTATTTTTTTAGTTAAATTGTTTATGCTTCTCTTCGCTGGGATACAGGCATTCGGAAATTTTCCTACTAATACTTGACGTGATTCTTCAAACGATCCAGAACGAATATAGGCCTCAACTACAGCTACCCTTTCCTGAATTGAATAAGGCATTTTACACAAACTGCACTCACAATACTGCACTGCAACAAAACGTATACTGCACTGACACGTAATCACCTGATAAACGGCAGTCGCGCTAATTGTGTGAGAGTCTTTTATAAATAGTGTCGGGTAGAGGTTTGATTATGTGTTCGGTTTTATGTTGCTCTCCTGTATAATTCGTGTCCCTAAATGATTTAAAAACTAGGAAAATAAGTGTTCTGTTTTCTAATTGCATTTTTCTTTTTTTTCTTTTCGTTCCGACCACTACGGATTAAATTTGTTTAGTTTTTACTTCTTTTTGTTTTCCCAAAATGTTTTCGTTCTTTTGCTCTTCGTGTCGTCTTTCTTGCGTCCATCTCTTCAGATTTATACCCTTTTTTTCTTTCTCCAGAGCAACTTAGATTCTCGAATCACTTTTCTAAATTTATCTCTATTTTTACACAGATCCTTAGAAACGTTTAACGTTTTTAGATCTATTTCTGTTTCTTTAAACCAGTTGGTCTTTGTTGCTCTGTTTATGTAGAAATTAAATATTTCTTTTGTCAGCCTTTGGTTGTTCATTCTACGTAAATGTCCATAAAACTGAAATATATTTTTGCGGATTAAGTTCCCCTTATTTTTTCTGTATATTTGTAAATTTCTTTTTCACTTTTAAATTTGTAAATTCCATATTCATATTTTGGTTCATAATTTTTTCTTAAAATTATTTTTTCTACTCTTACTATTTCTTGTTCCGAAAAACTGCAGACATTCTGCCCTATACAGTACTTCAGGTAGGACTACAGTTTTGTAGTGCCTCAGTTGTTTATTTCTTCATTAGAAAAAAATTTCTTTTAATAAATTTTCCATTAGTGTTTACATGTTTAAATAGATTTAAAAAGTTTGAAAAAAGATCGTACTATATATAAAATTGGTACCCGCACCCTCTTTAATTATCCTATATTAAAGAGCAATGTCTTTTGGCAGTTGTGTTTTAACTTCCTCATACGAAGTAAAGGAAGTATTGCGATCGCGAAAAATTTCGGTTTTCAGATTTCAACGGAAATATCCATTCTGACCATCCCTGAATCCATTTTGAATAGTTTCGGCGTTACGTCTCTGTACGTAAGTAAGTATGTATTTCGCATAACTCAAAAACGATTAGCCTTAGGATGTTGAAATTTTGGATTTAAGATTGTTATAACATCTAGTTGTGCACTTCCCTCTTTGCAATCGACTGAACCAAAATTGTTCAAAAAAGCTCAAAAACCAAAACAATTTGGATGTTGAACTTTTTCTTAACTGCAGTAATAAGCCCTCATTGAGAGGTTCCAGAGTTATAACCAAATGAAATTTTAATTAATGAAATATTTGAATCTTAGAAGGGGAAACCACATCGGTAAGAATCAGACTTCGTCTCCTTTTTTTAACTGTTTTTTTTTTTAATCTAAATATATTGATTTATTAATAATTATTAACCTTTGGTTAAAAAAAAAAATTAACAATAAATAATAATTCAATAACAAAATAAAAAATCTTAATATCAAAAGTTATTATTGAAATAAAATTTGATGTACTTTTCATTTTAAATAATGTACATAATTAATTTAATAGGCGTACAAAGAAGTCATTTGGTGTCCACATCAGAGTTTTTCTCCCTACATTTTATAAAAATATTAAAGCTATTTACTATAGGAATTTCTAATAAAAAATAATTATTATTAGGGATATAATTTTACTTACGATAATAATTTTTTTAGATTTACCGACCTTTTAAATAATTAATTCAATGAAAATTCTCCATTGGAATGCATGAAAATTTAATAAATTCAAGCGGATAATTTTAAAAAAGAAAAAAGTAGTATTAATAGAAATTTAGAGCTGATACTTTAACTGAATATCGGAAATTAATTACCAGAGAGTAACTAATGCGATATCATTTCATTTTACGTACATGCAAACATCTTTACTGAATGGCTTTTTTTATATCATCTAAAAGTATTTCTAAAAAAAGTAACCGATATTAAAATCACATAACTTTGATCTGTAGTACTTACTTGTAGTAATAAAAAAATATATTGACTTCAGCAATTTATCCTTATTAAAAGGATTTAATGTATTAAAATTGGAAAAGAATTTCACTTTAGTTACATATTTTATAAGTAAGTTTTCAGCTATAAGTAGCTAATAACAGTTTCTTATATTATACGTAGTTGCTTATAGTGACGACTGTGCGTACGTATGTATCTCGTATAATTCAAAAACGATTAGCCGTAGGATGTTGAAATTTTGGGTATAAAACTGTTATAACATGTAGTCGTGCACCTCCCCTTTTGATTGCAATCAAATGGACCAAAAGTATCCAAAAAAGCTCAAAATACAAAAAAAAATTGGATTTTGGACTTTTTCTTAACTGTGATAAGAAAAAGATTGAGGGCCTTCATTGAGAGATTTTAAATGATATATCATAAATAGTACTTATTTTAATTGGTTCCAGAGTTGTAGCCAAATAAAACTTTAATTAATGGAATATATGGATCTTACAAGAGGACGGCACATCTGTTCAAATTCAACTTCCTCTCCTTTTTTTAATTTAAATATTTTGATTAATTAATAATCGTTAACCTGTGATTGTAAAAAAAAATTACGATAAATAATAATAATTCTGTAATAACAATTAAAAAATATGAAAAATAACAGAAGTTATTAATGAAATAAAACTTTATATACTTTTCATTTAAAAAAATGTGGTTTATATGTAATTTAATAGGCGTACAAGGAAGTCGTCCAGATCAGAATTTTTTAATTTTAAATTTTATCTTTTGTTTACTTGTAAAAATACTTCAATAATAAAATTTACAAAAAAATATAATTTTTCGTGTTTACGGAGTTATTAAAATTTAATTTATATAAAAAATTATTGTAAATATCTCTGACCGAAAATAACATTTTCTAAATCTGGAAAGAATGAAGTGGAATAACTAAATAGTCTATCTGTCGCATCATGCCGTTTTTAAAACCTTAAGCACCTCAACCAAAACTCGGGTGGTTTTTGACGCATCTTTGAAAACTAGCAACAGCATTTCATTTAAGTTACCTACTGAGACTCGGTCCTACGATTCAACAAGATTTATGCGCTATCATGTTACGGTTTTGTACACACAAAATCGCATTTATAGCCGATATTAGCAAAATGTATCGCCAAATAAGGATAGATCCTGGTGACTACAACCTTCAGCGCATTCTGTGAAGAAAATCTAGCAATGAACCTGTGCGTGAGTATCAATTAACTACTGTTACGTATGGGACTGCATCAGCGTTGATTTTAGCGACCGGATGTTTAAGGCAACTTGCCTTTGAAGAAGCCGACAAGTATCCTCAAGCGATTCTTCAGCGTGAGTTTTACATTGATGATTGTATATCTGGAGCAGAAGACTTACATCAAGCCATTTTTCTTCAAAGAAACCTTCAAGCACTATTGGAGTCGGGAGGTTTTCCGTTAAGAAAATGGTCAACTAACTCAAGTAAACTTTTAGAAACTATTCCACCAGAATTTTGGGAGACGCCTCATTCTTTAAATTTTGACGAATAACTTTGTGTATTTCATTTTACTCTGGTTAACTATTTTCAAGTGTTAACTATTTTCTTTTATTATTTGACCAATGATTTTATTGTTTATCACTGAACATTTTAGATATTATACTTGGTTTTATTTAAAACTATATACAAAAATATATATTTTGGTGGCCGGTATGTTTGCGCATATACGTCACTCAAATAGTGGGGGTATACAAGCAGACTAGCTGGACAGCTTAGTTCTCGCCCAATTTCAGCGGTGTAAGCAACTCGCTTACACCGCGGCTTTATTAACAAGTTTATATCTCATTTATTTTATTTTATGTAACTTATTATCATTCACTCAAGTCTTTTTATGACATGTATAAATTCGTATTCTAATCTATTTACAGTCCACTCATTGTTTTTATAAATATACATCTTGACTGAATTATGAGCATTGTTTCTTTGTTTATTTCACGCTATTCAAATTGTGTAACATCCATATTTAGTCAAACAGATTTCGAAGTCGAGAATTCTAAGGTTCAATTCCTAATAAAGGTAGTTGCTTTATTAGAATTTGTCTTTTCAAGACTATAAGTTTACTTGTACAGTTACTTTACACTGATAAGTCGTTAATGACTTATCAGTGTTCATGCGACTATAAAAAAAAAAAAATAATTAAAAATTTTACATATTTTTATAGTGGTCAAAGAAAATTAAACTATTTAAAACTCCGAAGTTTTAAATCGATTGGATTAGGAATGGTAAAATATTTTACCGTATTTTTGAACAGTTTCGCATCATATGTCAAAGTGCTGTAGATCACAAATATTAGAATTCGGCTATGTACTGATCCAGCATTGATCTGATTTTCAAACGCTTCGTATAAATTGATATTAGGATAATTTTTTTTTTTTTTTTTAATTTGATGAACTATAATTTCTTTAACCTTGTTAAATAATATAACACAAACTCAGGTTGACTTTATCAAAATAAATAATTACTCAAATAAATTTTTAATTTTCAAAAAATAAGAGGCTGAATGGGATTCGTTCTTAAAATATCAATTTTTTAAACTTTAATTTTTAAAATTCAAAATCCAAGTGTATCCAGGTGTATCCATGCATAAATTCTAGCTACTTGGAAAAATTTTTGAAAAAAGTGTTCCAGTGGGACCCAAATTAAGAATTTAAAATTTTTATCAATATTTTAATAATGTTTAATGCTTTATTTGTTTTCGAAGTTACAGACTCTATTTAAAAAAGTTATATGTGAGCTACATATCAAGCTAGGAGATGAAATGCGACCAAAATTTTAATTTTTTCTCAATTGTACATTTAATACTTCATAATTCGTAATGTAAAAATGTCATTTGATCAATTAACTCAAATCTTAGCCAAATTTTTTTTTAAGAACATTTTAATTTTTTTGCAAGGTTGAGCAAAATCTTTTTTCTACACCCGTTCAATTAAATCAATAAAATCATTATTTTTAATAATAATAAAAATAATAATTTATCGATAAAATTAAAAAAAAAAACTTAACTACTGTTAATTTTTTTGTAATTTTTTTTAAAATAAAATAAATATTTATCAGAATTAATTCCACAACGATGTCTGATTTCGCCTGAATTATCGTTTTGACAATTTTTTCACTAAAATACGAACGAGGAAAATTAAATTAATACTCTCCTTGAAACTCCTTATGCAATTTATCCTTTTTTTTTTTCAAAAAAGTTCCTTTAAATATCCTTGGTTAAAGAATATATATTTATTTTTTTCTTCAATTAAGACGTTTATTAATAAAATTTATAACGCATTAAGTGCTTTTATTATTTTTTCATGATAATTTACTTAATTTCGTTCATTTAAATAAAAGTTATAAAAATATGGTTATAAAACAAACCAAACCATGAGAGACTTTTTAATCAATTAATTACAAGGAAAATATAGAAGGCCTATAAAATTAAACAGAAAGAAGACTGACAAAATATGGAAAAATAAGCCAGATTTGGAGAGGAATGAAAACACAAAACAGAAACAGAAGATTGAAAAAAATGAAAAGAAAGAGACAGAAATGAAAAGAAAACTTATAAGACGAGCTAATAAGAAAAAAACCTCTTTCCATTTTCATAAAAAGAAATCCTTTTAGTATTTCTTTTATTACGGTCTTCTCTGAAAAGTAAACTATTAAGTAATGAGAGTAGACCATCAAAAGTAATACATTGAAATATATTTTTTATATTTTACTAATTCGTTTTTCTAATTGTATGTATGTACACACTAAAAGAATACGTCAAAATCTCTAATAGTTGCTTCAATTTTTCTGATAAAAATAATAATTATTGGGTTGAGAAATATTTAAGCAATAAGAAAATAAATTAAATTCATAAAATATTCTTAAAATAACTTAGGTATACAGTAATGTATAATATCTCATTACGTTGTAAAAATATTCGTTTTATTTTCCCGTCTAGCGCTGTAGCAATGCTATAGCTTTAGAAGGAAAAGTATTGTAGTCGGTCCAATTTGGATTTATATAGTTTTCACCAGATCTTGATTTTTTGACACCTAAGGAACCCAAAAAACCGTATGGAAATTTTCCGGATGTTCATATATACGTTTGTGTGTTCAGTCTTGCACTCCTTAGATCTCCTGAACTAGTCGACCAATTTTTGACCAAACTTGGTCACATTACTTCTATATACATGGAATTGGTGCTATTAAATTTTCAACTTAAAAGGTTAACGAAGAGAGGATGTACAGCAAGGTCATCCTCGATATCTCCAAAATCCGCCTAATTTAGATCTTATTTTTATTAAGCACATTCGTTAACAATTAAAAAATAATATTTCCAAAAAATGTTTTTAAAAATCACACCCCCACCCTAAAAATTATATAAATAAACTACCGGCTAAATGGGTATTCTGTGTCAGTAGCACTCCCTCTCAGCAGAAGCAGCGTTGGTCAGCAGAAGCAGCGAAGTAAAAATATTTTTGTTATCTGCTATGTTATAATGTCACAAGTGAGCGGTATGAATAATATTTAAAGTGTAAAAAAAGTATTAAAGTGGCCGCTAGCACCGACATATCCGCAAGAATTAAATACGGTATGCGCGCGCGCACTTTGGTCAGAATTATTGAATTAAATAAACGAAAAAAATATTATATTTAAATAAAATTTTAAATATTTTAAATTAAGTTGTATGTTCCGTTTTAAATGTGTTGTCTGGGCTCAACATATTGCGCAATAAGCCGAGCCTTTAATGAATAAGCTTTAATTTCCCTTGTACAAAGTAAAGGAATTATTGTGATCGTGAAAAATTTGGATTTTAAGATTTCTACGATAATAAGCATTTTGACCATCCCTGAATCCATTTTGACTAATTTGGCTTGACGTCTGTACCTACGTACGTATGTATCTCGCATAACTCAGAAATGATTAGCCGTAGGATGTTGAAATTTTGAATTTAGGACTGGTGTAATATCTAGTTGTGTACCTCCCCTTTTGACTGCAATAAACTGCCTCAAAAGTGTCCAAAAAAAGCCCAGAAAATGGATTTTGTACTTTTTCTTAATTGCAGTAATAAGGCCTCATTGAGAGATTTTCAACAATGTATCGTAAGTGGTACATATTTTCACTGGTAATACATATTACATATTTTAATAATGTAATATTTGGATCTTACAAGGGGAAGGTACATCGGTTCAAATCCTTTAAAAAAAAATAGTTCAAAAATAGTTAAAAAAGGAGATTTCATTCCTGTTTTTTAACTATTTTTTTTTTTATTTATTTAAATACATTAATTTATTAATAATTATTAACGTCTGATTGTAAAAGATTTTTATAATAAATAATTATTCAATAATAACAATAAAAAAATAAATATATGAAAAAATAAGAGAAGTTATTAATGAAATAAAATTTTATGTACTTTCATTTTAAAAAAATGTGTAAATGTAATTTAATAGGCGTACACATCACATTTTTTTTATTAAATTCAATTGTGATACCATAAATTAATCCTGGTTTAATCAAGACTATCCATTAATCATTTAAAAAATTGTAGAGAAAAAAGTTAACACTAACTTTAACCAAAATATTTTGTTAAGCTGATGGAAAATGTTTACTATGTTGAGGTGTTTCTTGTGATTGAACGGTGGTACAGAGACGTCAGTAAGGCATGATGTATTGTAAGATAAGTTCCTCGTTTATAAAGCTTTAATGAATTATAGGTTTTACTGTTCTAAGATCTTGATTCATTTATTATTGTTTTTTTTCTAACATCTTATTTTTTTATTATTGAATTTTATAGCAATTAAATTAACTTTTATTTTAAATATAAACAATTATGTTGACAATATTTAGATAATAATTAATATACTTTACAGTATATTGTAATAAATCATCATAATTTTACAATATTTTCTTAATTAAAAAAAAATAAAAAATAAAAAGCTCGCATAGGGTTAGGTTTTTTTAATACGTTACCGTTTTTGGCAAAGGGTTTTAGGTTGATTTTTTTTTCCCGACTTTGCTCTTGACAGATTTTATTTCAGATACTCCAAATAGTTTTTAATGATTTAACTACGTAATATTTAGAGTGCAATTGCGAAAAAGATAAAAATTTCAGCTAAAAAATATGATTAAATTACATTTTTACTTTAAAAATCATGTAGTATTAAAAATATAATTAAGAACAAAATCAAGATTATTTTTTATAACAAATTTTGACCTCCTTGATCAAATGCCGTTTTCATCATCAAGATTATAATGTATGTAGAGAATTCTTTTTTCTTTTGCTTATGTGTAACATTAACAATCGGTACCTCATGGTGGATAACTAAATTTGATTCATGATAATTATGTGGTCCTCGATAAAACCCAACATTAAAGCATACAAAGGTTCAACACTTCATATACAAGAAAAGCACTTGTATAATTGGTCCGTGTAAAGTTCAGGACTTAACATAGCACTAGAAATAAATCGCAGAAAGGAAAAAAGTCTTCAAAACCAATACATGAAAACAATACTATATACCGGAGTGGCCCATAAGTAGTTAGCCACAGTTTGAATCACCATAACTTCTAGTGGAAGCGCATTTTCTGACAGGTTCACCTTTTAACATATTTTAGAGGTATCATATTGAAATGTTCCAGAAGGGTTTTCTCTTTTACGGATCGCCTTCTGCAATTTTCTGAAGAGTGGTTCACCTAGTTGGAAGAGAACTCACAGTTGTAACAGAGCGTGGTGTTGACTGATGAAGCCAAATTTCATCTATCCGGTATTATAAACAGCTATAATTGAGTATATTGGCGTACGAATGAATCAAAATTTGGTAGTGGAGTACGATGATAAAATTTCCGGCATCATAGTCTGAGGAGGTTTACGTACCAAAGAGTCATTGGCCTTTTCTTCTTTAAAGATGTCGTCAATATTGAGAATTACCTCGAGCTCATTAAGGAAATTGTTTACCGTTTACTCCAACAGAGACCGCTTTAATCAATTGTGGGAGCAGGATGGAGCTTCCCCTCGTTATGCCACAACGGTACGGAATCGGTAGGACCAGGTATTCCCTGACTTTAGATCGGACATCACGAGCCAATCGAATGGCAGGACTGCTCTCCTGATCTCATCTCACCAGACGTTCTCCTGTGAGGCTATTTAAGGAACAAAATTAATTTTCGCAATATCAACACCCTATAGGATCTGAAGAATGGGATTAATCAGGAATTTACTGCTGCCCCTCATCAACTGTATGCAAAATCGTGTGAAAATGTGTCTGCGATTACTTACAGGCCTGTATTGACGTTAATATTATAGAAGTTGATTACACAATAGAAAACCGATATAAAAAGAGTATTTATGTTACAAAATAAGCCATCTGTTTTCTTTTCATGTCTACACTGCTAGAAGTTACGGCGCGTTAAATTATAGTCTATTACTTATGAGCCACTCTGTATAGTACAAATATTCGTCGGTAAATACATTTGGATGTAATTCGTAGACCATCAAAGTGATGTTTAGTACACAATGACAGAATTATCTTTTGTTTCCACTCCTAGGTTCTTTCTCCAGGTCATTCCTAGATCCAATACATGAAAACGTTTTAGTTGGCTAAAGTCATCGCTTTTGTCCAATAGATTTACTGCCAGATAATTTACACGTCTATCTTGCCTCTGTTTGTATCGAGAGCTCATTTTTTGTATTTACTGAGTATTTCTTCGTAAACAGATGGTGTAGATAGTCATGAATTTTTTTACCCCTAAAAAACTAAAGTGCCTTAGAGTACAATTAAAAAAAAAAAAAAAAAAATTAAAACTTTTTTCTAAGATCATTTCGGTCCTAATTGATCATGATTGATAACACTAGGTCACTAAAATGTTTGTTAAAAGCCACAACTTGAAAAAAGATAAAGTATACGAAATTATAGAAAATCAAAATAAATTCCATTACTAGAAAACAATTTAAGAAAGTTTTGTGCTTTAATACAAAATGTATTCAACAATAATAGAAGAAAGCTATTAATATTTGAAATTGCGTATTGTCGTACTCGCTTGTCAATAGACAAAAATTATGTACATTATATTATGAAATTTAAAAAGGCAAAACTATCAAAATTATTTCTTTTATAGAAGATGTTTTAGATATATATACATTGAACTTCATTAAAATATTTAAATTTCTTCTTAAAATATAACTTTTTATTGAAAAAACAAAATGGCGCTCAGATAGAAAATAAGAAAGATTTGCATTCGTCCACAAAAACTATTTTCTTCTAATGTTGGTCAGTCTCTAATTTGGGCACTTCTCTCGGGCTACATTATATTGATATTTTCGACGGGTAGAAATGGATACCATGATATCCCTTTATCCGATGGGTCGAATATCATAGTAAAGGACTTAAAACAAGAAGTTGGTATTTTAAGTAACATAATAGTTAAGTTCATAATACTAAAGCTCAATTTTCTCTGACATGAAGATAAATGTACATACATGTTTATGAAGATAAAAATAATACTGTGTGTTTCAAAATGAATATTGGGATTTTAACGCTATATATTTATTTCAGAATTTTCAGGTACGTTGATTACTTATAATGAAATGAAAGAGCAATTCAAACAATTTTAGCTGATTGCAAGTGCATAAACTGTTTCCTGTACCTTCCGCTTAATCCGTTAATAGCAAAGATAACAGAAAGCGTTCTGTGTTTTGCAGTTTGCAAATTGTGAACCTGTAACTATCATTCAACACCTGCGTTCCATTTTAAGTTCCATTATGATCTGAGTGATAATAACATTCGTAGATGGTATAAATAATTTGAAACCACTGCCTATATTTGTAAAGAGAAGAGTATAACACGACCAAATGTCTACGAACTCAAGTTTAACGTGTAAGTCAGTCTTTTGTGCGTAGTCCTAGGAAACCCGTTAGTAAAGCTAGCCACGAATTACCAATTCCAGGATGCCAGTTTGGAGGGTTTTAAGGAAAATCTTACAACTGCGTCTATATCGTTTGCAGCTGTTACAAGCACTTAAATCTACAGATTATGGTTAGCTTGCTAACTTTACAAATGTAATAATACACCGTGACGATGAAGACTTCATCGTGTCGTATTCAGTTACGAATCAACATTCCATGTTAATGGAAAAAGTAAACACTGATAATATGCGTATATCTGGATCAAAAAATCCTAATCAAATATTCAGTGTGAACGAAACTGAATGTTTTTTTGTGCTGTATCCCGATGGCAAATTTATGTGCCGTTTTTTTTTCGTGGAAGAAAGTGTGTCTGGAGTGAACAGTCAACTATGGCTCTTTCCTCGACTGCATTACGAATCACAGAACTATATGGGAATAAGATGTTGCGCTTCCTTACTGGCCTAAACCTGTACGTGATCGGTTGAATGAAATTCTCCACGACTGCCGGATCGGTCGCCGGGGATCAGTGACAGGGCATGTTTGTCGTGACCTCCAAGTTCGCCCGATCTGACCCCGAGCGATTTTTTGTTTGACGGTTAATGAGGATCACGTGTATGTGCCACCATTAACCGGTTGACCTACCCGACTTGAGGGATAGGATTGAAGCAGCTGTTGCATCAATTACTTCAGTCTTGCTGGTTGAAGTATCGTATGAACTCTCTTAACGGCTGAATGTGTGACGAATCACATTAAAATTTATAGGAAAACTTGTTTGAGTTTTTTTTTTCATTTCATATATAATTTATCAATGTAAGTAAAACTTAATGAAGATTACATAACTTTAAAACCCCGATTATTAATTTTGAAACACAGTATTTCAAGAAAGTCAAGTTTTAGAGACAAAATTTTATTTACAGGTTGAAATTACAAGAAAAAAAATATTAAAAAAAATTAACATTCAATATACCCACGTGAAATATTGATTGTTGTGGCAGGATCAGTTCAAATTTATTTAGTAGGGCAAAAATAAATAATGTAATGTAATTTAAAATAATTCCTTTCTATAAAGTAATTCAAAATCTTTTCTTTAGCTTATTAAAAGGTTACGTAGTAATGGGAATATATATTTGTCCATTTCCATAAAGTTTCTTGTGATAGCTATCTGTTAGAAAACAAAATCTGATATGGACACCACATGAATTCCTTGTACGCCTATTAAATTACATATACACGTTTTTTTTTTTTTTTAATGAAAAGTACATAAAATTTTGTTTCACTAATAACTTTTGATATATTTTTTTTTTAATTGATTTTGTTCAATTATTATTTATTGTAATTTTTTTTTACTATCAGAAGATAATAGGAAATTAATAAGGCAATATATTTAAATTAAAGAAAGGGAGATGAAGATTGCTTCGAATCGAAGTGCCTTTCCTCGAAAAATCCAAATATTTCATTAATTAAAATTTTATTTGGCTATAACTCTGGAACCAATAAAAATAACCACTTTGATATATAGTTGAAAAGCTCTCAATGAGGGCTTATTACTACAGTTAAGAAAAACTCAGAAATCCAATATTTTTGGATTTTGGGTTTTTTTAGAAGCTTTTGGTCTAGTCGATTGCAATCAAAAGGGGAGGTGCACATATACAGCAATACAACTTACAACAGTACTAAATCTAAAATTACAACATCTTACGGCTTATCATTTTTGAGTTATACGAGATACCTACGTATATGCGTTGTACAGACGTCACGCCGAAACTAGTCAAAATGGATTCAGGGATGGTCAAATTGGATATTTCCGTTGAAATCTGAAAACCGCAATTTTTCGCAATCACAATACTTCCTTTACTTCGTACAAGGAAGTAAAAATAATTTTGCATGAACTAAAATCTGATACTTTTCAAAGTACGCTAAAGGTTGCTGCACAATATTTTCATTGTACGGTTTCAAATTTAATCATGAAAAATCGTACAAGATGTAAATTTTCACTAGTTTGTCGTAGTAACTTAAATTTCTACGATGTACGATCTTTGTTATGATTCTAAATTTTTTCGGCCCGGTAAAAATTCTTCTTTGATTATCGGTTACGGCTTCTGGAGTCCTAACGAAAGGTCGCCTATTTCGTTTTGCGGTAAAAAACGATACCATAATTTTAATCAAATCATGTATTCTACATTTTGTTAGGATACTGGCATTCGAACAATTGTCCAGAGATATTTAACTCGTTTTTTGAAAGGATCTAAATTGCATCTTTCTTCGATCCAATAAAGCATTTTATATATACACAATTATATTGTACGTAATCATGAGCAATTTACGACTGAAAACAATAGACGAGAATAGTATTATATTCAATCAGTAGTGGCGCTAGTAGTAGCAATATAATATTGTGAGATCTCGATTTTTAAGTTGCTCTCTCTGTATCATGTTTTTTTTTTCATTAATAATGAACTTATTACTTGTCAATTTTTTTTTATCAGAACTGAGTTTTCTGTTAATTCATCTGTTATTCGTAATTCTCTTGTTAAGTTTATACAAAATTAAAGTTTATACAGTTAAAATTATACTATTCGAAATAACATGAATACGGCTTATTCATTTTTATTCACCTTTCGTTACACAACGATTTTTTATACCTTTAATTCTAAGAAGTAGCTATACAGATAGGAATCTTTCAAATATAATCGAAATATAATAATATTTCCATTTTGAGACGCATTATTTTTCAATAACGTGTTATAATATTAGTAAAAAGGGTTAAGAAAAATTATATATTTGATATCAGTTATAAAGGAAGAAATATGCGGAATATATAAATGTTGGTAGCAGATGTTTAAATCAAATAAAGTGCTTTTACAGTTTACCCTAACTTTAAACGATAACGATCTCACCAGGAGACCTTTAGTGTTTATAGCGGCTTTAAACCGTAATGACCAGAACAGAATTTTAATATCACTTCCATTTAATTTATAACCTTTTGTTGTTATATAAATATAAAATATCAGAACGTTTAAATATTTATTTTTACTTAAAATAAAGGAAGGATTTCAGATGATAAAGATCTGTCGTTGCAAAACTTTCTACGTATTTAAAACGCATGGTGCTTTAAATACCACCATTGTATATACATTAAATTATTTATTTAATGTATATACAAGGAACGTTTTCTTCAATTTTGGAATTTTTTAAACCAGAGTGTAATATTTTACCCACCGGGTTGGGCTAGTGGTGAACTCATCATAGCAAATTAGCTGATTTCGAAGTCGAGAGTTCTAAGATTTAAATCCTAGTTAAGGAACTAGTTACTTTTATACGGGTTTGAATACTGAATCGTGGATACGTTTTTTGGTGGTTGGGTTTCAATTAATCACAAATCTCAGGAATGATCAACTTGAGACCGTAAAACATTTTACCTGTGACCGTTAATTTTAACTGAATATTTAACCTGATGTTCAACCTGAGACTGTACTTCATTTATATACATACATATCATCTTCATTCATCCTCTGAAGTAAAACCTTACAGTGTTTCTGGAGGCTAAACGTAAAAAGAAAGACTAGTGTAAATGGAGATTCCTGCGCATTCTGTTGGTTGTACACATAAGGTACAAGTGTCATGGCGTGTTGTCATGAAGCAACGTTAAACAACAGTCAATCGTAAAGAACATGTTGTCCAATATAGTGAATGAATATGTGGAACAGTGCGTTGTAATGAAATTTCTCATGAATGAAGACATAACATCGACCTCGATGAAGATACAGGATTGAAGGATTTGTAACTTCCATTATTCCAAACACATGTAGGGAAAAATTGTAAGATTTACTCTTTCATTTTACTTGTCATTGTTACTGTGAACCAAAGTTTGACTTGCAAGTTTTATCTAACGTTTTCTCTAAGAATGAAGCTATACTGAAATTCTTATAAGTTAAATTAAAGGGAAAATTTTGTGGTTTTATTTCTAATAATTTAGAAAAAATATTAGATATAATAGCTACTTTTGTAGCTACATCAGGGCTGGCAAGCCAGTAAAGGTAATTGCATTTGTATATATACAACATCCAGCTCCAGCAGCAGCTAGAAAAAACTGGTTGGAGAAAACTAAACATAATTTAAAAAAAAATTATTGTAAAACACAAAACGTGTTGTTATCGCAAAACACAATTTTTTTTACATTTTATATACTGAGTTAAATTGCCAGTAAATAAATAACATTTTTGCAATAAAAGTTATAAAGAACTTATTTCTGGGGAAATCTATATAAGTAATGTCAGCTAAAGATAAAGAAAATCGAATGAAATTCCAGTTTTATTTAAAACAAGAAGACCAAAACGTTAAATTTGAATTATGTATATCGCAATATATAGTTAATTAAAACTTTCACCATTTCATGAATTTATGATTGTTGTTAAAAAGTAGTACAAAAAAAATAAAATAATATCCATTTTTATATAACTAGACAACAAATTTTCGTGTAAGACAAGACAAAGTTTAGCCTTAGAGGTAAAAAGGCGTTGTTATAATTAAAAAATATCGTTGGTCACTTTTAATCAACTTCAGTAAAAAAGAAGATTTTTTGATAACATCATTTTTTAAGTGTATTTAAAACTTTAACTGTTCACTAAAAGGATAAACTTTTTTTTTTTTAAATACTTTATAAAGGGAAATTCTCTGGTGATACTGTTGTAATATACTTCCAGAAAAGTCTCATAAATAAACATTCATTGTCTAAATAGACAATTTACAGATTATCGACTTATTTTTGTTTATTTATATTTAATTATTATTATAATATAATGATGTACATAACCTGTTGTTATTCCAATATTCAAAGCAATTTTATGCAGAAAACAGAAAAAACGTTGGAAAATTAAAGATAAAAAAAATTACACCTCTTTCTTTTAATACCTTTAGTTTACACTTGGTAGCGTAAGAGATGCATGGAGATTGCTCGGTGGAGATTTCTTAACTTCTTTTCTCTGCATTTCCCTTTATATTATGTTTATCAGACTCATTTATCTCACCTTTGCTTTTTTTGTGAGCTTTTTTTCATGTGAGTAGCTTTCTTTTTTAAAGGGTTCTAAATATTAAATAAATGTATAAACATTAAATATTTTAAATATTTTTTTTTAAGTCGAGAAACCTAATTAAAAAAAAAAACTAAATATTAATACAATAATTTTGTAATTTTTCTGTAAATTTTTATTTTTTGATGTTGATGTCAAATTAAGGAGTAAATAGGTTCTTGGTTTTTAATTCATTTAAAAATCAAAATTTAAAGAATTGAAAGGTATTATATTTTTATTTTTAGTGGTTTTTTTATAATAGTGTTTATTATTTAAGTTAATTTTATTAATAAATTACTGACCCATTTAAAAAGAATTTCTCATTACTTTTTTCTAAATTAAATAATTTTTATTTTTTTAACAGTACAATCATATTAAAGAGTTTTTAAATGATAGTAATTAAAAAAAATTATAAATAAAAAACGAAAACAAATCAAACAAAAGGTAATGGTCAGTAACAGAGGGCAGGGCGGAAATGGCAGGCGCATAGCTTCCTGCTCTAGGATTGAGAGCCAACTATAACGCATCCTATACGGTTTTGGGTAGGGGATAGTGGTTAGCTGGGATTTCAGATATTCTGAATAAGCAGTCGTGGTCATGTCTGAGAGGTGGCGGAATATTATCTAGAGGTACAACAATGCACCTATAAAATACCACAAGCTGAAAGGACCACTATGACATGATAAGTATGGACTATCCGTAAATTAGCTGACAAATCCTTCAAACGTAGGGATGGAAGGCTAGTCAAGATAACGCAGTGTATAGGAATTTAGATGGAGAAAGACAAAGAGAAACCATCTCTATTATTTCCCAAGAGAACTAGAATTGTGATTATGAACAGTGGATTTGGGCGTAAATAAAATTAATAATTAAAAGCTTAATCTGAATTTCCAATAATTTTATTTAACCTGTATTAGTAATTTGTAGAAAAGTAATTTCATTTTACCTTTCAGAATGTTATTACTTTATCGACTATAGTAATATAAGCTCTTGTAGAAGTGTAGCTATGTATTACGGGAAAATATATAGATCGGTAAAAAAATCTAAAAAAATTAGTCTTTTAAATTTTGTGCCTTAGGGTACATTAAAAAAAAAAAATCGATTTAAATAAATTGTTAATCTACGAAAAAAAATTTTATACTTCCAATGTACTCAAACTAAAAAAAAAATGTATCAGATAAATGTTTGTGCGCATCTATGTATGTACCGGTATGTTGGCCTGTATTTCGTCTTATAATTTGGAACTTCGAAGACCGATATTTTTCAAACTTGTTAGACAGATACTATCTTTGGAGAGAAATAATGTAACATAACACGTTGGTTCAAACAATTGAAGAAACTGGATCAGTTAAGAAACAGAAATCAACCGGCAGACCAAGTGAACCAGACGAAACGGTTGAACTAATTAGAGAATCGGCAATTAGAAGTCCAGGGAAGTCCATCTCCCGTTGAAGCGTCGAATTACGTATTCAAAAATCAACAGTTCACAAAGTTTTACGTAAAAAACTGAAATTACACGCTTATAAAATCCAGATACTGCAGGAATTGAAACTCGATGATAGTGCAAAACCTTACAATTTCGCTGTTGAAATGTCGGACAGAATAAGTGAAAACGAATCATTTTTAGACGATATAATTTTTACAGACGAAGCTACATTCCACGTGAATGGATGTGTTAACAGACACAATTCACGAATATGGGGCTCTGAAAACCCACACGCAATTATTGAGAAACAACGCGATTCGCCTGAAGTTAATGTTTGGTGTGGTGTGATGAAAAATCGTGAATAGAGCCATTCTTCTTCGCTGAAAAAAACAATTAATGGAGTTGTGTATCTTGACATGTTAACCGATTATTGCTTTCCTCAGCCGGATGAACGCGAAAACATTCATCAACTTCATTTCCAACGAGATGGTGCTCCCCCGCACTTCAATGCGTTGGTCACGGACGCTTTGAACGAAAAATTTGGAGATCGATGGATAGGCCGGCAAGGACCCGTACTTTGGCCTCCAAGGTGTCCAGACCTGACACTTTGCGATTTTTTCTTGTAGGGGTACATCAAAAGCGTTGTTTATACACAAAAAATTCGCGACTTAAACCACTTAATGACAACCATTAACGAAAAAATGTTAACTAATGTTTGGAGAGAAGTTAAGTATCGTTTGGAAATTTGTCGAGCGACTAAGGGCGCACATATTGAAATTTATTAATTATGTAAAAAAATGTTTCAGACGACAAATTTGAAAAATAAAAAACATAAACTGTAAGTAATTCTGTTTTAATTTAAACCATGTTCATAACCGCACCATTCTTTTATGATAACCCTGTATTTTATTTTTGTAAAAATTTGAAAAAGGGTTGGAGGGTGTTTTGGCCAAAATAAAATCACAAATCTCAACTAGGATATTTTAGCAAAATTATTTTCGTAAAAAATTTTTTTTTATCAAGTTCCCAAATTATCAATAATTTTTATTTGATGTTCATCCCTGTCCCCAGAAAATAACTTTTTATATTTTTATTTTTTTAGCTATTTCTTACTTAAGAAATTGAGTTAATGGGAGTTTTTTGCATCTGTATTTTATAAATCAATCCTTTAAACCAGTATAAAAACCTGTTGCCTGCCCCACTTCAATGGTCTGAGGTAACAAAATTATTTTTTTAATTAATAAAAGAAAAATTATTTAAATCAAATACGCCAGTTGTCTGTTGTATTTAAAATACAAAAATTTTAATTTTTTTATAACCCTTACTGTTTAATATTTCTTGAAAAAGAAATTACTCAAAAATTTTCAACTCCTTCCTAGAAAATTATAACTTCATTTATTTATTTATTTAGAATTATTGCTGTATCTTTAGATTTTATAAACAATTTAAAAAAAATCTTTTTCAGAATTTATTATACTCATTTAGAGATTATTTTTCTTAAAAATTAATTTTACCCGAATATTTTCGGTTGAATATGAGACTCCCAAAATATTTTTTTTTTGCAATTTCAAATTTTTAATGCTCAAAACGTATATTGTTAAACAATAAACTCACTAAAATAATTTATTACCCCTCCCCCGATGAAAAAGCTTTCAAATTTAACAAAAAAAAAAATTCGAAAAATATAATTAATAATTTCGATTTTAATTTATTTAAAATCAATTTTAGTGTATATGTTAATCATTAGCTAAAGCGTCCTGATGCATATCAGGACGCTATGTGCTCCCAAATTTTTAAAAAGTCGTAAAAAATATTTTTAGAAATTATGATGCTAATATACTGATTATTATTGAATATTTTGGTACTGCTTTATTTTGTTCATCTTAACTTCAAAACTTAAAGTTAAAAGATTTAAATATAATCAAAATGAATTTGAATGTGCGTCCAATTCATTGCCGTTTTTTTTTTTTTTTTTTTTTTTTATTGCTTTTGTTTATTTCATATCTTTATATTCATATGTTTGGATTACTGCTACTGCTTCACAGATTAATTTTATATTTTAATATCGATTTTAATCGCCTTCATTTTCATCATTTTATTCGCTTTCATTTTTTAATCATATATTGATTAATAATGGTTTTCCCACGGTATTACTTAATCATTTCAGAGCTTTTTGTTATAATAATAGTAAATGTAATACATGATATATAAAAATTAAAGTAAAGTAATAATTATAAAGCGACAATTTTTTTTTTGGGGGGGGGGGGGCGGCGGAGCTGTTGGTGCTGATGATAATAAAATAATAATGAAAATAATTTTATACTGAAACGGTTTTTTATACTTTATTGCATTTGAAAAATACAAAACATATGCTTTAGATTTAATACATTATTTACTCCGTAAATATGAATCATAATGTTAGAACAAGTGAATAATTTTTTTCATAA
Source organism: Lycorma delicatula (assembly GCF_047948215.1). NCBI lineage: Eukaryota > Metazoa > Arthropoda > Insecta > Hemiptera > Fulgoridae > Lycorma > Lycorma delicatula. The sequence continues at coordinate 18,840,568 of NC_134457.1, forward strand.
TCCACATTTATACTTCACACACTCACACATTTACACTCCAATAAATGTTATGCATTAATAGAAAACTAGTCGTCGATTTTTCTTTCTCGCCATAATATCTAAAACTTCATCCGGATTAACAGTAATATCTCCATCCATTGACAAAGAAACTAACGAACTTAATCTCCCATCCCCTAACTTGCAATCGTTTGACTCTCTTTATTGTGGAGAACAAGCGTTCATTAATATAGCGGGCAGCGTACAGCTGTGCACATTGCGTGCAAGAGAGATAGACTGATAGGACGGTTGGAATAGTTATATAGTCATTCCTTTACGAAAACATCTCGTACAGCTCCGTATATTTACATAGTATAAGATATTTTCAGGATAGTTAATAGCGCGGTAAGCCAACCGGGCCACGGTAATTTTAATTATTACCTTCACAGAGTTGGGAGAAGGCAAACGCCGGCCTGTATGTACTGCGGCGTTAAGGACGATGCAGACCACACCTTCAAGGAATGCATCAGATGGATACAAAATAGACGGGATACAAATTTATCAACGATGAGACCTGAGGAGATTACGAGTAACATGCTACATAGAGAGGACAATTGGGAAAGAATTGAAGGAACTATCAGGAATATCTTAACAGTAAAAAACGAACACGAGAGGAAACTGGGCTTATGAGTTAATAGATTAGGGTAGGGTGGATAGCCCCAGTGGTGAGGACTGGCGTGCTTAGGTGTGTCAGTTCCAAGGATCCACTGGGGACTCCGAGGGAGAATAGGTCTATACAAGTGTAAAAGACCCATCGATGCGTCACGACTTTCCACGGTATGGCGTAGCGATACAGAAGGGCAAATGAGATTCAAAAGACCTGACCGGTGGGCCGACCTACCTTGCCGGACATACATACGGTGGGGAGGCCCATTAGAGTATAACAGGCAAAAAACAAAAAAAAAAAAGCCAACCGATGTGCACAGCAATACGCCGCCCGCTATACATGTTGTAACCGGAAGAATCGCTAAAACTTGCAAGAGATAATGGATATTCGGCAAATATTCTTTATTGCAGCGATCTAACATTTCAATCACTTCTAGATCGCATTTTAAATCTAATGACTTTATCTCCTCGCATCAAATAAGATATTCCACTTGACGGACAGATTCAGAACATTTATCATAATATATCGCTAAGATTTTTATTTCATCCACTTTCCTAGGACTGGTTGAACCTAGCAAAAGAAATTGAAAAAAATGTTGAAGATTCTTTGAACTCCGCGCCGTTTAGCTACCTATGCATGTGTTTGGAATGCGATAAGCAAGTTTTGAATTTCTGGCTTGCTGGAAATCCCCAGTAATCAATTATTTTCATTAGTACTGCGTCAGAGTGAGCGCGGCGTTCACAAGTCCAGTAACGGGTGTTAAGGTATGTATGAGAGGATCAATGACTAGGGAGATGATTATGTACCGATTTCTTTCAAATTTTATGACAATATTTTTGAGATTTTATACGTTACAAAAATTTAAAATGTTAAAAATGGATTGCTTGAACCCAACGTACTAGATTCACCTGTGAATGATAATGTCTAATAATTGTCGGGCGATGGGGGCTGCAGCTTCCACCTCCCGACAATTTCGGCAAGGGTTGTAGCCCCCTTAGCTCCCCGCTCGCTACGTACGTATTATAATATAACAAAAATAAATAAAAATATCATCTACATACAAAGTAATTTAAATTCCTTTGAAAATTAAGTGATATATAATCGTTTTTATTTTTTTTAATTTTTTAAATAATAACTAGTAGCATATTAGATAATTTTTATTATCATAAATCTAGAAATAGCATGCACCTTACCATACTTTGAACCTGTCTAATGCCAAGAGTCACGCAATATTAATAAATAAAAAATAAATAAATTGAAAGGAGGGTCCCTCCCTGTTTCATCAGGGGGGGACCCTGCATGATTAACGCCGTTACTCGACTTGTGAATGCCGCGCTCACTCTGACGCAATACTAATAAAAATAATTGATTACTGGGGTTTCCCGCAAGCCAGAAATTCAACACTTGCTTTTCGCATTCCTATGTATTATCACTTCTAGATCGCATTTTAAATTTAATGGCTTTTTCTAAAATTATGTATGAAAATAAATAGTATTCCTCCAATGATTTTTAACAAAGTTATGCTCAGTTTGGTATTTGGATATTATACATTATCTTTCTATGCACAATTTGACTTGGCCAAAGCCGTCAGCCGAGGACCTGGGCTCACGACCAACAATACTAAAAAGCATCGTCGGCCGAGTTGTTCGGGAGACTAGGGGTTATAGGCCTGTAGCATGTAAAACTAAATATATTGAGTTTCTGATACAGAAACTTGTGTAAAATAGTTTTTCTTTTAATTTTCATATTTCATTGTTTACATTTTTTTACGGTTCTATTAAATAAGAATTAAGTAACAGTTACCCTGTTATGATAAAATAACTATCAAATTAAGTGTATTTATTCATTTATTTGTTATTTTAGTTTATGTAATCTAAACTGCCAGTAAGATACATATAATATTAGTTCTAGAGAACTGTACGTAAACTTTAATTTATTGTGAATATTCTCAACTAATAATGTAAGTTATATAGTGTTTATTCAAATCATTTTATGTAAACTATACCTTTACACGGAATAAAACACACACACACACACACACTCAATATAAGTTCATTGAGGTGGATATAACATAAACGTGGAAATCCAATTTAAAATAACATGGTAGTTATTAATATTACGTGACTCTTGGTATTAGATAGGTTCACAGTATGGTAGGGTGCATGCTACTTCTAAATTTACTATAATAAAAATTATCTAATATGCTACTAGTTATTACTAAATAATAAAGAAAATAAAAACCATTACTATACGACTCAATTTTCAAATAAATCTAAATTACTTTGTATGTAGATGATATTCGCTAAAGAAGTAATTAATAAACATCAATTCTAGGAAATAAATTAACTACAACATTATGTAGATATTTTGGAGAAAATTCTTTCATAAAAATTTGATAAACCGCTAGAAAAAAAAATTAGATACTATTCTTTTGAAATTTTATTTTTTTCAATAAAAAAATCAGAGAAAAAAACAGCTGACAAAAGATGAACATTTTTCCCGCATTTCCTTATCCCCTTAAATGGGTTTCTCTTTGTTAAAAAAATTTAAAATGGAAATATTACAATAAAATTAAGTAGTTACATGAAATTTGTCTAATATTAAATAGAAATTGTAAATAACTTTATTATTATTATTATTGTCGAATTTTATAAATGAAACTAAATCAAACAATATTTAGTGCTATTAAGATAATCACAAAATAAAAATTAAAAATTATGAATTATTCTTTTCTCCTATAAAAAATCATGGTGCGTTGGTTTGTTTGCTGTGTGTGCTCACATTTTTATTTTGAATGAAGCACACGAACGATTCATTCATTCGAACGATTTATACTTCTCGAATGATTCATTTATTCCAACGATTTATCTAAAATTATATTTCTGTTTTGGGGATAAAGAAGGAAAACATTGAGAAACAGCTAAAAATGTTCAGGATTTTGAATCTTTTCGTTGTAAATTTTTTGTTTTTAGTACGGTAAATTTATGAACGTTATTTAGTTACAATCGGCAAAAACATTTAACAAAATCATGTGTAATGAAACATAAACCATGTAACATTTTCTCGGCAAACATTGAAGGTATTATTGCTTTGGCTGATAAGGCAGAGAAAGCAGATTTGACCCAGAATTGCGAAAAAAGATCGATATGTTCTGTAAAAAACATTTTGTACGATTTAAACTGTATTAAAAGTGTACAGTATACAAGTATACGGTGGAAGGGTTGGTGTGGGGACCGGAATCGTCACAAGGCGGATGTCTTCCCCTACGGGGGGTTGGGATGTATTAAAAGTCTAGATAGAGAAAAAACCCTTAACCAGATTACATATATTTATTCAGAATTGTAAAGTATTTAGAGTATAAATACTGCCGCCCTCCGTGACGCACGTGCTAGCGTCTTGGCCTTTCATCCGGGGGTCCCGGGTTCGAACCCCTGGTCAGGCAATGGCATTTTCACATGCTAAAAATATTTCATTCATTTCATCCTCTGAAGCAATACGTAACGGTAATCCTGGAGGTTAAAAAAAAGTATATTAATACTAAAAAAAAAAAATTAACATTTTTAGTAAGAAGGTATGGGTCCCAATTGAGCCCGGTGCTCTCAGCTAAATAATAACATTTATAATAAAATCCACGAACTAAAAAATAGATAAAAGATCAGAAATTATAAAACTTTTTTAAATTCTTCAGTCGGGTCCTTTTTTTAAAAGGTTTCCATTTTGTCTACATTAATACTAGATACAGCCTATTTTTCACTGATGAAAAATCTGTGGGTTGTTACTGACGCATGGCTTACACAGACATCTTAATTTAATATATTTATAACTTTATTTAAATATAATATTTTTTCGTTTATTTAATTCAATGATTATAACTAAATCGCGCGCGCATACCGTTATTCAATTCTCGCGAGTGTGATGATAATAGCGGCGATTATGAGCAATAACTATACTAAAGTAATTTCACTGCTTACATAGCAAAGATTTCGCTTGTACGGTAGCCGCGAGGCTTATCGCACAAGGTACCGAGTCGACCGGACGATCGAGTTCGTGATCCAGCTAGAACTAGTTACTTTATTACACTTTAAATATTATTCATTTATTTAATTCAACCGCTTGCTTGTGACACTAGAACGTATAACGACAACAGCTGTACGTCAGTGCTACCAACCTTTGAAATATTAACTAAATAAAATAAAATATATAATTAATATGTAAAGTGAAAAATATAATTTTTTCGGCAACTTTGTGGAATTTAAAATTTCCCGGTCCAAGATGACGAGGGAATAGGGAATTTCCCACAGGAAAAAAGGAAAATTCCAAGATAGTGTACGGCAACACTAGCGCTTCTTGTGATGATGTGAGGTACTATTGACGCAGTATGCTCACTTAGCCACTAGTTCAGATTTTATGGTAGGGGTGGGATTTTGTAAAAAGATTTTTTTTGCAAGTATGTTATTTTCTAATTGGTAACAAATATGCATAAGTAAATATTCTAAATTAGGCGAAATCTCGGGATAGTAAGGGTGACCTTTCTCTACAGTCTCACCCCCTTGACCTTTTAACATGAAATTTTAGCGGCATGAATACTCCATATATAGAAGTAATTCTGACCAAGTTTGTCAAAACAGGTCCAGTAGTTTGGGAACGAACCAAAACTGTCTAGAAATAATGTTGATTATCCTTCATCCCTAAATCCGATTGATTTAAAAAAACTGGAATTTTAAATAACTTATTAACTGCCTCTCTTCTAAAAAACCGTTTTCTACAACTATTATACAAAAAGTCATAAATTAAAAATTGCAAAAATTAATGCTTCAGCTATTTTAACGTCCAAAATTTAATGCCATTCATGTTCTACATATAAAAATGTCCTAAGCAGTATTCGAAAAACTTGTTTTGAGACATTATGGTAATATTAATTAAAATATTAGGCCAACACATTTGTGTGCCTCGTAAAAACGTCTTCTGGATATTTCTGTAACTTGTTTTGTGTTTTTTAAACTAATTGGGTTTTTAAATGATGACATTTGCAAAAACATCGGAACCCAAGATGTTGGCCGATCGCTATACTTTCCAATTATATAAAGGTCGTTCAGTAATGACCGTAGAATGATGTAGAGATATTATTTATTCAGTGAAATTGAAAACCTAATTATTAACATAATCCCGGCCACGTTTAGGCATTTATCCGATCTTTGTGTGACTTTTCATATTCTAGAAATAAAGGATTTTTTATCAAATCTCTTGACCAGTTCCTTGTTGCCAAGCTCAACGCCATCTAAAAATACTTTTAGAAACTCAAACAAAAATAGAAATCTGATTATGCGAGATCGGAACTGTGGAAAAACCTGTCGACCCAACTTTTGAATAACTTCCAACGGCATTTGAGCGGAATGGTGTTCGGGTGTTTTCATAGAAAAGAATTACGTTTTTTAAGAAAGAACCAGGAAATTTCCACATTAATTTCTAACTTATCACAATAAATTTCCTGCTGATTTTTTTTCTCAAACAATCGCAATAATTGGACCTTTATATCCCCTAAAATACTGTTATTATCACTTTACCGGCTTACGCGTAGTTTGAATTTTTTTTTGGCAAGTGATTCGGATGTTTCCATTCCATACCTATGTTTGAATTCCAGCGATTGAAAACGATGAAGCCAAGTTTCATCATAAGTTACCATGCGATGTACAAAAGAATTACTTTCCGCTAAAAACCGTTGTTTAAATTTCTTTCAGATGTGAAATAGGGTATCTGTTGATTTTGATTCGAATATCTCGTTATCATCTCGATAAGTTTTATCGAAATTCAGCTTATCATGCGTAATAAAATGGACAGTGATGATTTTTATTCGACAAATATCTACAATTTCCCAAATTTTTATGAGTCTCCCCTGGCGAATAAAATCATTAATGAGGTTTTACAAAGCGTCATTTTAATTTTCAACGATCTTCCGTTAGGATGAAAATCGGCGATACCAACTTCTGCCTATTTAACTGTTCGCTCTAATTAAAAATCTGCACGGTTAATACAGTTTACATATTATTTTAATAACCGGGACTGAATTTCACTCGGTTTTACACCTTCATAAAATACGAGTGGAAAACGTGTCACAGCTGTTTTAGGTTCACTTTTAAGCAGAGACAACATTTTGAAATAAAATAAATGTAATAAAAAAATTCTTTTTGAACAGCTGATATTTTCTATACCGGGGTTCCAACTCGAACGTCAGACAGCTTAGTTTATTCTAATATATATATATTTTCCCGTTTTTACCATTTGGTGTTTGATGCAACGTGTTAGGTACAATACTTCAAAGATCTGTATAATTATTACTCTGATAATTCTAGATTTCTTTTTATGTTACAAAAAAAGAAATAGAAATAATTAGATCAACATATTACAGATTCCAACTGTAAGAACTATTTCGGTTATTTCTAATAAAGATTTTTAACTATTTTTGTTTCAGGTAAATATTAATTTCAAGATATCAAGGGCTAATTGGTTTTTTTATTTTACTGAAACTGGTAAGAATATGTTTTTTCTAATATTAACCAACAAATTTTCAAATTTGTTATCTAATACATTTTTTGTAACCTTTTGTTTACTCTAACAGATATATTACTTAAAAAAAAAACGAAATAGATTTTACTTTTAGGTAGATTTCATAGGAAAACTACCTATTGTTATGAGTACCATGATTCAACTTACGGAAAATTTCGACATATATTTGCGTTTCACATCCCCCAGACCCCAAAACCACCATCAGCTCAAAAGTATATATATATATAGATATATATACATTTATAATATATTTCACGTTCTTGCGGACACAATAACTGCCGTAATTTTTCGCCAATAATTTTGAAATTGTTTCTTTAAAATAACTCGTCCCAAAATCTGGAACGAGTTCGTTAATAGCCAAAATCGGACCATGGGGTTGAAAATGGGGGGGGGGATTTTTTGAAAAAACAAAATATCGCTATAACTTTCTTATTAATTAAAATATAGAATTCGTTTGAAGTTCCAACTATTTTTTGGATAAGGGCCCAAAACCTATGTAAGTAAAGTTTTTTTATATCACCAATCGTTGGCTCAGGGGGTTGAAAAAATTATTTCGAAAACTAAAAAGAATCATATCTTCTTTAATAGGCACAGTATCGAATCGGTTTAAAATGGTTGTTAATCCTTTAAACATTTTCTAAAACTTTTATCTGAAACAACTTTTGATATGATCAACCCTTACGGAAAGGGATGACGAAAATGTTGCTGGAATTGTATGAAGATGGGTTTGTCGTACGCTAAACATGTGAAATGTTTTTTCACATGCAACCATTGTTGAATTGGGTAAATTTGAAGTTTTTTTTTAACTTTAAGGTGGAAATATTTTTTATCCACTACTTAGCACCGTTGAAGTCTACCCTCCGCCTTCCGGCGTGCCGAAAGGAAATTTTTACGTAGATCTATAATACGATCAAACATTAATACTTCTATTTTTTCTTATTATTACCATTCTTATATTAACTCGCTCTTGGACTGTGTATGTTAGATTCATGATACGGAACCTTTCAGTCGACTTCCGCTTATCGCTCTGAAATTTTGTATACAGGTTTGTTCCTGATGACAACATATTTTAGCAACATTTTCAAATCGCTGAGATGCCCTTATGTTTCTAAGTGAAAAAAACCCTCTTAAACTTATTCAACCTCGTTTAAATGCTTAATTTCTTAGTAAAAGAAAGTTTTTTTAGAGAAAAAAGGTAGCTAGTCTGTTTCGGTAAGTTTAAATCTAAAATTCGACACGTTTGAAACACATAATTTTACTAAAATGTAAGGCTCTACCTACTATAACAATCGACTGGAGCTAATTTATAACACGTTTTAGTTTTATAAACAAGTGAGATATATATTAGGGTATACAGTTGCTATAAATTCTGTACAGTAGAGACCGAAGTTTTGGGAAAATTTAATGTTTTTTAACCAGAACCGAAATTTCGGCCGAAAATTGCAAAACAAACAAGAACGTTTTAATACGAACATTTTAATAAAAGTAAAAATGTATAAAACTTATCCAAAAACATTAACTTTATCCTAAAACTTATCCAAGTAAAGTTTTTTATATCACCAACTATTCGCACAGAGTTAGAAAAAATGGGGGTTGGAAGACAATTCATACCTCCCTTAAGAGGCACAGTTTCGAATCGATTTAAAGTGTTCTTTAGTTCTTTAAGCATTACCTAAAACTTTTGTCTGAAACAATTTTTGATATGACCAACCCTTACAGCAAGGGATGTCCAAAAGTGGCTGGGATTGTAAGAAGATAGGGCTTGTCGTATGTTTAACATGTGAAACTTTTTTCACATGCAATTATTGTCGTATTGAGTAAATTTGAAGTTTTTCTTAACCTTAAGGTGGAAACTTTTTTATCCCCTACTTAGCACCGGTGCAATCTACCTCCGCCCCCGGCGTGCCTAAAGGGATTTTTTTTTAAATTATAATACTAATTGCCTAGACTTATCATTTCTACTAAAATAAACTAATACGGCATTACAGTACACATCTTTCTCTTATTATTTGTCTTTTTGTACGATTTTTTTGGTGTATTTCTTTATTTATAATCAGTTTCCTAACAATGAAACTATAAGTAAATTGAACAGTGCAATAATTATGAAAAGGAATTATCCAGAAAAAATGAACGAAATAGATTTAACTTTTAGGTATTTTTTTATGAAATCTACTTAAAAGTAAAATCTACTTTTATTGTAATTAGTACTATGATTCGACTTCCGGAAAATTTCGACATATCTTCGGTTTTCACATCCCCCAGACCCCAAAACCACTATCAGTATACTTCCCAAAAGTATACTACAATAAAAAGTTTTAACGAATAAAAATATAAAAGCGCAACAAAGTACGAACAATTAGACAATTAACTGTTAAGAACAAAAGAGAGTTAAATGGCAACCTAACACAGGTATAAAGAAATATATATAATTGAATTAAATTGTTAGCAAAAAAGAATAAGCAATTGAGTAAAAAAAAAAAAAAATAAAACAAAATTGTCACAATTCATACGTGAGAAGAAAAAGAGGATATATAACGAATTACATATAAGAAACAAAGTAAAAACCACGAAACTTAAACAATTTATATTACTAAATTAAAATAATTGTTAATTAGTATCGGTAAAATTTCAGTAACAAAATACGGTTTCTACTCAAAACAGATGATGATATTCAACACCTGAACGGATATAACAAAAAAAAAAAAAAAATTCTAGCGTTTTATTCTATCTAAAATAAATATACGATAAAATTATATATATATATATATTTTTTTTAGTAATTGTTTTAAACTTTATAACCTTAATTTTTAACGCTAAAATGAACTATTGTATTTTTTATTAATTTTTTTTCTTTTTTAAATAACTCGAGTAGATACAGTTGGTTTATTCTACCAGCTGACGCATAAAAATAATATTATTTTTGGTTATTATTATTTTATATAAAAAATATTTAAAGAGTAATACAAAAGAAAAAACTTCTGCGATTCAATACAGGTTTAAGCAGAATTTGAGTAAAAATAAAATATTAATTTTTATCAAATTTTAATTTCATAAAAAAATATTATTACAAGGGAAGCAATTTTAGGCCTCAGATTAATAGTAGAAGGAAGATTAAAGAAAAACAAACCAACATACTTGGCGTTTATAGACCTAAAAAAGGCATTCGATAACGTAGACTGGAATAAAATGTTCAGCATTTAAAAAAAAAATTAGGGTTCAAATACAGAGATAGAAGAACAATTGCTAACATGTACAGGAACCAAACAGCAACAGTAATAATCGAAGAACTTAAGAAAGAAACCGTAATAAGAAAGGGAGTCCGACAAGGATGTTCCCTATCTCCGTTACTTTTTAATCTTTAGAAGGAACTAGCAGTTAATGATGTTAAAAAACAATTTAGATTCGGAGTAACAGTACAAGGTGAAAAGATAAAGATGCTACGATTTGCTGATGATATAGTAATTCTAGCCGAGAATAAAAAGGGTTTAGAAGAAACAATAAACGGCATAGATGAAGTACTGCGCAAGAACTATCGCATGAAAATAAACAAGAACAAAACAAAAGTAATGAAATGTAGTAGAAATAACAAAGATGGACCGCTGAATGTGAAAATAGGAGGAGAAAAGATTATGGAGGTAGAAGAATTTTGTTATTTGGGAAGTAGAATTACTAAAGATGGACGAAGCAGGAGCGATATAAAATGCCGAATAGCACAAGCTAAACGAGCCTTCAGTAAGAAATATAATTTGTTTACATCAAAAATTAATTTAAATGTCAGGAAAAGATTTTTTAAAGTGTATGTTTGGAGTGTCGCTTTATATGGAAGTGAAACTTGGACGATCGGAGTATCTGAGAAGAAAAGATTAGAAGCTTTTGAAATGTGGTCCTATAGGAGAATGTTAAAAATCAGATGGGTGGATAAAGTGACAAATAAAGAGGTATTGCGGCAAATAGATGAAGAAAGAAGCATTTGGAAAAATATAGTTAAAAGAAGAGACAGACTTATAGGCCACATACTAAGGCATTCTGGAATAGTCGCTTTAATATTGGAAGGACAGGTAGAAGGGAAAAATTGTGTAGGCAGGCCACGTTTGGAATATGTAAAACAAATTGTTGGGGATGTAGGATGTAGAGGGTATACTGAAATGAAACGACTAGCACTATATAGGGAATCTTGGAGAGCTGCATCAAACCAGTCAAATGACTGAAGACAAAAAAAAAAATCAAAAAATAGCTGATCTCTGTGTTGGATTGCGAGGATCTGTAACTTTTATCCTAAGGTTCTGGATTCGATTCCAGATCAGAATGATATTTTTTATACAGTATAAAAACTTCATTTTATTATCATCTAACGGAAACTGTTACAGAGTGCCAGCTACAATAAAACGAAATAAAAACAAGTTAATTGCTCTCTCCTCCTGATCAATTAATAGAAATTCTGCATATCTGTTCATTGTTCCGAAGAAACAAATTGTTGATATTTTAATTGCGTTTGAAAAAAATATGTCGTATAATTTTCCAATTAAACTGTGACCACTATTAATTTAAATAATAATACTATTATTATTATTTAGAAGTTTTTCACCATCGTGGTTATTCAGTTCATGTGACTGGTATGTACCAGGTCACATGTTCTATTGTAGGTACTTGCTGATTGCTACAGTTTTTAAAATTATGGCTTTCTATAAGTTTGCGTGAAAATGTATTTGGACATTTAATTTGTTCAGGTATCATGTCATTGTTTTTCTGTTATACCTGTGATTGATATTATGATCGGTGCTATTGTTATTAATTTCTGTTTCCAGGTTTCTTTCAGATTTATTGCAAGGGGAGTATATCTATCTATTTTCTCTCTTTCTTTTAATATTAAACTAGCTTCAGGGCGTCACCGCAGCTAGGCCCTCCGGGTGGGTTGTCCCGACGGGCGGCGTCTCCGAATGGGATTAATAGGTGTCAAAAATTGATTACCTCTTTTGTAAAAATGAAAATGATGAAAATTGATAAAATGAAAGTTAAAGTAAAGATTTAACTCTAGAAATTGATACTAATGAATCGGTACTTTTCGGTGCCTACGTTTTGTTAATAGTTCATTATTTAATGAAGAAAAACAATCTCATAAATAAATAAAAAAATATATAAAATTTGTAATTTTTGTTAAATTAAACGCACAAAATGGTAAAACATAATTTAAGGACGGTATCTCAGAATGGATTTGTTAACATGCTTTGATGGTGATGTGTAAGACAACGTGAAAGTTCTAGCTTCAAATTAAAAATTTTATGTGTTTGCTAATCTTTTCTTATGCGTGTTGCACCCCACTCTTTAGGCCATTCATCATTCATAAGAAAAAAATGGCAAAAACATCAAATTTTTAATTTGAAGTTATGACTTACACAATCTTACATACCATCGTCAAAGATTGTTATATCCGTTCTGAGATACCGTCCTAAAATTATTTTTTACATTTTAATGCATTTAATTTAAGAATGATATTAAAACATTTTTTTTACATTTTGTTTTTTTATTTTATACTTTTTAGTGCATTTAATATAAGAATGGTTTGTAAAAAAGTTTTTGATACATTTTTTATTTTCTACTTTTTAGTCTTCATAAGTTTATACTTTACAGCTGCGCTAGCGGACAGGTTTGAGCGTATTTAGAAAAAGAACGTATCGGTACGTTTTACGGTGGATGAGTGCAAACTAAACATAGGGCTGAACGATTTAATTTTCGGATAACTAAGATCCGGTCGATCAAGAGTGTACCCGATGCATTAATCAGTAAACGCTCGACCTGTTAATACAGATAAGACTGTTGATACGCAGCGTTCCTCGTCCCACCACAGGAACTGGAATATCACGTGTTTCGACGTGTCTAACTCTCGACAGTAGGGCAGAAAGGGTCTTCAGCTCTTCTTTGTCCATACAGGTATGAACAAAAGACCCCTATGGCCTGTCAGGAATTGTGTCAGCCAGAATCCCAGTTCGCCAAACTTCTTCTCGTCCCACGGTTCAATTTGCGCAATCAAACGATGCGTCCACCTCCCTTTCGTGGATTCATCCCACTTGGCTTGCCAATCACGGTAAACATTTGTGTTGGCATTGTTCTTAGATAACCCTGATAAATTTGCGCACGAGCCGCCACCAGCTGCTGTATTGGCGGCATCCCAGTCACCACCAGCACCGCCTCAGTCGATACAGAGGCGTATGCCGACTATTTACTTTAATTTTTATTTACTTCCGTCTTACTTTCTGACGCCACATTAATTAAGTATTTTACAACAATTTATAACTATTTTAGGATGTAAGTATATTTTGCACTTACTAACTTGTATTCAAATTAAGTTAATACGGGAATAAGCTGATAAGACTTATGCATTAGCGGGATGAATATTGTATAATTTATGAAAGTAAATAAATAAAATAAATTATTACATGCAGATCTTTGTGGTGGAGTGGTAGTATTTCTGTCTTTCATCCGAAAGGTTATGTTTGTGTGCTAGTCAAGCACAGTATACTTTAAACAGTACGAAATTCATTATCATCCAACAATAACTGTTTTTGGCATCAGCCTGTTATTGCTACATAAAAATAAATAGATGATAAATTAACAATATATTTAAGTAATTATTAATTAAAAGATAACATAATGTTCTGGTTATTATTATAAAGGTGTCCCAAATGTCCAAAATGAATTGATATTTTAAATTTGCCGCCATTTATACGCCGTTAAACCAGAGTAGAGATTTTTATACACTGTTGTCATTAAACATATGCAGATCAAATTATGGAAAAGTACGCACTTGAACAACGCTTAGAAATGATCATCTTACCGATGAGTACATTCTCTTCTTTCCGGCTTGTTAATAAATAAAATTGTCAAATTTGGGGATCAGGAAATCCAAGAAAAGATTAAAGAAATTTCCATGTATCCTCGGCGATTCAAGGTTTGATGCGGATTTTGGATTGGGTATTGATTGGACCTTCTTCGAAAATGAATATAGAGATGCTGCTACCGTCAGTGGAGCTCGATATCGTGAGATGATTTCAAACTCTACAGTCTAAAATAAATTATATGGATGAGGAAGGCAGTGGTTTCAACAGGATGGTGCAACGTCACATTGCCGATGAAACCGTGCAGTTATTGCAAGAAAAAATTACTGGTCGTGTTATCTCATAGCGAGATGATGTGAATTGACCGAAAAGATCATGTGACTTGGACACCATTGGCCATTATTGTTTGGGGGTATCTCAAGGATAAGTGTACAGCAATAAACCACAAAAAATTTTGGACCTCAAAGAAAAAATTCGACACAACATTGCAGACATTTCCCTGCAGTTATGTCAACATGTTTTGGTAAATTTTATCAAGAGTGAACATAGTATGCATCCAAGGCCGGAGCGTTCATTTCTCAGGTGTTTTGAATCGCGCATAACCTCCTTGTCATTCACTACATTCTAATAAAGTAAAAATATTAGCAATTATCAAATAAAAATGTGTTTTATTAAAAAATTAAAATATCTCTTTTTGGGACACTCTTCATTTTATTTGAAATAGATAAATAAATTATTGGTTTATTTTCTGATATATATATATATATACATATATATTTAATTTATAATTTGTTGTTAATCAGTAAATGAAATAATTTGTTTATATGAAATCATAATACTATTACGTTAATTGTACAATAAACAATTTCATACATTTAAATCAAATAATGGATGCAATCCTTTTATTTAATATGTTTTAAATAAACTTTAATAATTAATGAAGTAATTAATTGGAAATTAATAATTCATTTATTTTGTTTTATAATGAATTCTATCGTATAGATTGTAACCATATAATTTGAATAAAACTGAAATTAATGAAACGCCGACCTCCTTGGCTGAGTGGGTAGTGCCTCGGCATTTCATGCGGAGGTCCCGGTTTCGAATCCCAGTTAGACATGGCATCTTTTCATATGCTACCAATATCTACGGGGCTTAATGACCCCATAGCTGTTGATCCCCGCTGTTTCATTTAAAAAAATTATTTGAGTCAATTTTTAACACTGTGATCGCGAAAAATTTCAGATTTCAACGGAAATATCCATTTTGACCATCCCTGAATCCATTTTGATAAGTTTCGTCGAGATGTTTGTACGTATATATCTCGCATAACTCGAAAATGATTAGCTGTAGGATAATGAAATTTTGGATTTAAGGCCGTTGTAACATCTAGTTGTGCACCTCCCTTTTTAATTGCAATTGACTGGTACAAAAGTGTCCAAAAAAGCTCAAATTAAAAAAAATATATTGGATTTTGGACTTTTTCTTAACTGCAGTAATAATTCCACATTGAGAGCATTTCAACGATATAAGTGGCACTTATTTTCATTGGTTCCAGAGTTACAGCCAAACAAAATTTTAATTAATGAAATATTTGGATCTTACAAAGGAAAGGCACTTCGGTTAGAATCAGACTTCTTCTCCTTTTTTTTAACTTTTTTTTAAATTAAAATATTTTGATTTGTTAATAATTATTAACCTCCGATTGTGAAAATTAATTACAATAAATAATTCGATAATAACAAAAAAAAAAAAACTCTATATATATATATATTAAATATTCGACAATAACAATAAAATATATATATATATGAAAAAATATCAGAAATTACCATGTACTTTTAATTTAAAAAAAAAAAATTGTGTATGTAATTTAATAGGCGTATAAGGAAGTCATGTAGTGTCCACATCTTTTTTTTTTTTTTTAATTTCAGAGCTGGATGTCACATGTGCTTATACGTTCCTTTGACCCAAATTGAAATTGATAAAAATTAGAAAATATGATTTAATATATTGTCGCGATTCGACATGATATTGAGAGACTAACAAACTATAAATTTCTTATAAATACGATTTATTACTTTAAAGACATATAAATAATAATAATAATAATAATAATAATAATAAAACTATGTGACATACAAAATAGTAATTTAAGTAAAAAGGACAAGATTTATTTATAGACAGTTAAATTATAAAAACCAGAATACAGTCCAATTTACTAAAAACGTTATAAAGACCGCTAAAACCTAATATTGCATTAACAAGAAAAGTCTAAAGTTCATACAATTCAATTTTCTGCAAATATTATTTACTTTTACTGTTTACAATAGAACTACCTTACCCTTTATGGATGAGTAGATTACCGTCACTTTCACCACTGTTTACCAATAACTCACCGAACAATTTCCTGCATTCACCCACTGTCCTCTTCCTCACTCTCACCTGTATATATTGCGACTTATATATATATATATATATATATATATATGTACATATTTGTGATGTCCTTTTCACTCGTAGTTACCACAAGCTTGCTGATATCGCTATAATCGCAACCGTCGAACTCAGACTTCCAAAACTACTCACTGTTTTCGCTTGTTATCACGACTGCGCCGAACACGACCTCGCAGAACTATTGACTCTCTCCGCTGGTTCCTGCCCATATTTATATTCCCCGCCTCATTGTTTAACTGTTGAAGCATAATAATTTTCATTGTCCGCGCCTTTAAGTTTTTCTATAAATTCTTATTCCGATTTGGTAACACTTCTGGTTAACCAACAGCTTTTGGAGATATCTACAAAGAAGAAATTGTTAAACGGACCTGTTAGTCTGAGAAAATAATCCCTTTAATTCCTTATGGATTCTTCTTTTCATTATTATTTTCTTTTTCTTTTTTCTTAACAAGAAGAAATTCGCTGTAATTGTCCTGTTACAGTATGTTTAAATTAGTTTCTATATTTTTCCAATCCGAGTATAAGCAATGGTTACTTATATTGGCTATATTATTAATTTATTTTTCGAATATTAAATTACGAAAAGAGTAAATAATTTTTTAAACGTAAATTGTTATTATTTTATTAAAAAAATAATAGAAATGACGGATAAATATAAAAAAAAAATTGAAAAGAGTTTGTGTTTATAAATAGAGCTGGTTCTATTCATATTTCAAGTTTGTAAGTTCATTGCTATTTAATTACAATAATTTTGTGTATAAATTAAGTAAAGTCGCTAAAGAATTTATATATATATATATATTTTTTTTTATAAATTTAATCCATTTCACAATTTTGAAGATTTTTATGGAAATATAGCTTTTGATAAATGAATTTATTTACCTTAAAAATTAAATAATAGAAAAGTCAGTTTAAAAAATTTATGTAATTTTGTACTCGTTTAAAATGGTGAACGAACAATTATTCTATTACAATTGAAGTGGTCGGTACCAAAGGAGTGCAAGTGACATTTCAGTATAAAATGAGCTAGAAATATTGGGGTTGGGGAAAAGTTTCTTCGTATTCTCCCGATAAATGGCTTTACAATTGCGTAATTTTATTAATAATATTTATCAAATCTGGTAGCACTTGCGTGCTTTTGAAAGTGACTTATCAGTGAATATTTTTAGGAAGGTTGTGATTATATTATTTTATTTATTTAAAAGTTATTACATCTTGAGATTAGTATAAAAATTAAAAATAAATTTGATACATTTTCAAATTTTATTAGAGAAAAAAGAAAAAAGCAATTGGCTACTAATATAACTGTGATATTAATACGGTATCAATTCGTGTGGCACACTGGTAGTTCCAAGTGTTTTCTGTCTGGAAATTTTGATATCAATAATGCATTGGCTGAAATTTATATACTGTCGTGGCATAATCTTATTGCAATCGTTTATAAAGTTGGTACTTACGGTTTTAGGTGGTGATAGAATGTATAGTTAGGCACGGGTTTCTTTGATTTTCCGCGTATAGGCTGTTAGTTTAAAGTTCCTGAGGATTATGTGGTAGAGTTAGGTGTCTGATGTCTTCTTTGAAGGCATAACTTGACTAGCGTGGAATTTATCAATGTGGATGTCTCTCGAGGCATCTGCATCGGTGGCATCTCACGAGGCCGGACTGATGACTGTGAAATGTGATCAGTTTGTGGGCAAGAAGACTTCCTGCGAGTAAGTCACTCATGGCGAAGAACGGAAGACGTGGTGTAGAGACCAGACACGCTAAGAGGCGAGTGTTCTTCTCCCTCGGGAAGGAATTGAGATGTCAGTAATGTACTGAAGTTGAGTTCACTAAGGGAACTAGGAATAAATTTCGTTGTAGTGAACAACATTTTTGGTAATATGTTATTATACAATTGCCTCGAATTTATTAGACATTTAAACACGAAACTGGCTCTATAAAATGTAGAACTAGACGTGGGCTTCGTGCTTCCGCAAACTCGGTTAGCTAGTTCAGAGTGCAACAATGTAGGACATTCAAGATAGCCGGATGAAGCCTGCAGTGAAGACAAAAGGTGGGTTTATAGAACACTGATGTAAATGTCTACCGAGGCATTTACATCGGTGGCATCTCAATGAGGACTGGCTTATTACTATGAGATGTAAAAAGTTAGAGGGCGAAAGACGACTCCCGTTAAAGTCCATCAGGGCTATGAACGGTGGGGTGGTGTGGTTACCGGAAACGTCACAAGGCGGATGTATTTCCGTACGGGGTTGGGATGTACTGCACTTCGCTTTGGTCGGTTAATGGCTGAAGAATCGATGAAATCATGGACACATTGAGGAGACCGGCATATTAGTAATTATGATATTAGTAACGAACTAAACATCCATCTCAAAACAATTTTAAATTGTTTGAAAAAAGCAGAATACAAAATAAATCTGATGTGTACACCATATAACTTCCTTTAAATTACATATACACATTTTTTAAAGTACATAACATTTTTTTACTAATAACTTCTCTGTTTTTTCATATATTATATATATATATATATATATATATATATATATATATATATATATTATTGTTATTGTTGGATATTGATTGAAAAAATTATTATAAATATTTATTGTAAATTTATTTTTACAAAAAGTTCTTAGTAATTATTAATAAATCAATACATTTCAATTAAAAAAAAAAAAAAAAACTAAAAAAATGGAAATGAAGTATGATTCGAACCGATGTGCCTTCGCCTTATAAGATCCAAATATTTCATTAATTAAAATTTTATTTGGCTATACGAGTAACTTTGGAACGAATGAAAACAAGTATTATGATGTATAGTTGAAAAGCTCTCAATGAGGGCTGATTGCTGCAGTTAAGAAGATTTCCAAAATCCAAATTCTTTTTGATTTTGCGCTTTTTTGGTCCAGTGTTTTGCAGTCAAAAGGGGAGGTTTACAACTACATACATACGTACGTAAATATGTCACGCCGAAAATAGTCAAAATGGATTCAGAAATGGTTAAAATGGATATTTCCGTTGAAATCTGGAAACCAAAATTTTTCACGATCACAATACTTCCTTTACTTCGTACTAGGAAGTAAAAAAATATATGTATTTTTGTGCCACATGATTTAAAATGAAAGATTTTATGGATTGAATTTCCATCTGCTAATCATTGCTAAAACGAAATGAAATTAAAACGTTTTTAACGGCTCATTACAAACGATTAAAAATGGTTCATGTACGTATAATTATAATATTTGGAAAAGGTTGTGGTCGAAGCAAAGTGAAGCTTCGCAAACGGTGGAAACGTCAGGATGGTTGACAAAAAATGTTATCTGTATGAGTGATGAGATCAGAAAGGAATTTTTCACTATTAGCTGTTTTTTTATTTGTGTTTTTGGTGGGCGAAAATCGCTTCGGCGTTATCATCGTCCACTATTAGCTGTTGCCGCTACATCAAAAACATTTATTCTATTCTCTGCCGTCAACATCTGGAAGGTTTATGTCAAGAAATCGAGATGTAGCGACCAGAATTGATATTTAGTAATCATGTCGTTTTCCATCCCGGCAACGCCTGATCTCATACATTTTTGATGATTGTCGAAAATTGAGAGAACTTGGCCAGGAAGTATCGATGAATCCACATTATAGACTAGACCTTGCATCGTTAGATTACCATTTTTTTTTTGCCTCTACAGAACTCTATGCTTTAGAAAAAAGTCTTTAGAAACCATCCTTCAAAAATGAAAACAGTTTTTCATCCAGAGAATATAGTAGTTCTCTAGTGACGAGATTGTGATCTTATCTCAAAACTAGTAAAAATGATTGATCAAAATGTTACCTAATTGGTTTAATAAATTTTATTTGATATATATAAAGGCTTCATTTAGTTTCACATTAAAATGCGAAGAATTTTCTCCCCAACCCGTTGTAAAATATGAGTACTACGCTATTTACTGTCAAAGAATCTTAAACACATCGTTAACGAGTGGTGCGCTTTTTTTTTTTAATTAGTTAATAAAACCGTAAACTAATTTTGTACCAAAATTTATGCAAGTAATCTTTTTCAAGCTTATGAATTAGTTCAGTAGTTGTTGTAGATGAGATACCTGTGACCTTTGATGGTTGGGTTTCAATTAACCACACATCTCAGGAATGGTCGATCTGAGACGGTTACAAGACTACTCTTCATTACATTCATACATATCATATAAGTAATACCTTACGGTGGTTCCAGAGGCTAAACAGAAAAAGGGAAGAAGCTGTTGTAGATAAATAGTGTATAGGGTTATTTTTAGTATTCCTATTTGTTAAAATTTTTATTAACATTTTATGAGATATCTTTTATGATATAATAACTAAGTATTTAGTTATTATACTCCACAGCAAATATGTTAATTTTACATTCAAAAAAAAAATATAAGTGAAGTCATAAACAATTTTTTTTCTTATTATTTTTCAATTAATAAAAATTTTTCTTTGGAATCTATCTTCTTATTAAAGCCAAACTTTAATGAAGTAATTACAGAGTTAAAATCTCAAGGTATCGTCATAGAATTACATAAGATGTTAAATTTAGCATTTAATATTCCACGCAACATTGGCTTACATATATCAAATTGTTTGATTCTTAACCTATATTTTAAGATATTACTTACGTTAAATATAATTAATAGTTATAAATAACTTAAAAAGAAATTACATTATTATAAAACCGTAATTACATGAAGCGTTATATAATCGGAAGGACTACAGAATTTTTCAAGAAAAAAATATAATAAAAATCTAAAAATTATTTTTAAGAAAATTCCACAGCCAAAACCTCGAAAATAATACTTTAATTATATGAGAAATTATATTAATTAGGAAGTCAAAAGATTTATCAAAATTTTGAAAAACGTACACTATACAATGAGATAAAGAAGTTAATATTTTATGGTTATTTATATAATGGATAAAACTTGATTACCATCAAAAATATTTAGCTTTAAAAAAAAAAGAAAAGCAGAATAAGATGTTCAAAAAAAAAAAATTCGAAATCAAGTCATAAAATGATGAAATTATACACAGCGACGTAACTCGGGTGACAATACAATTTCATTGTTAATTTTATATATTTTTGTATTATATCTATATATAAAATGCAAGGGAACTGAATCGATAAGATAAAGCTATCGATCCGATTTATTTTGACTATCTATTCAGTATGAATAAATCAGGATAACCCACCGGGTTGGTCTAGTGGTTAAACTTGTCATTGCAAATCAGCTGATTTCAAAGTCGAGACTTTTAAGGTTCAAATACTAGTAAAGACAGTTAGTTGCTTTTATACGGATTTGAATAATAGATCACGGATACCGGTATTCTTTGATGGTTTTTTTTCCTTCCTTACTCTCATTGCGGGTCTCCCGACCCGCAATTAAACATAGAACAGCGTAGGAAGTGTCCTTTTTACTCTAACAGCCCTTCCCACCTACCGGCAGTACGTCCAGCATGGCAGGTCGGATCTTTATTCTACATTATATTAGCAACCCATTAGAGTACCCCAATTCCTGTTCAGTTTTTTAGCAGTGGTCCTATATGAGGCTACCCATCTTACAGTTTTCATTATACAACAACCACAAGGGATCCCCGATCCCTCATCAAGAACGGCCCACCTCGGCAAACCGTCCTCTCCAGACTATTTGCCGAGGTGGGACATTCTTGATGTGGGATCAGGGATTCCTTGTGGTAGTTTTTGAATAATGAAGACTGGAAGCTGGATAGTCTCATATAGAATCACTGCAAAAAACTACACA
This sequence comes from Lycorma delicatula, assembly GCF_047948215.1. Taxonomy (NCBI): domain Eukaryota; kingdom Metazoa; phylum Arthropoda; class Insecta; order Hemiptera; family Fulgoridae; genus Lycorma; species Lycorma delicatula. Next base: position 18,862,857 of record NC_134457.1, read on the forward strand.
GGAAGCGGGGATACTCTAATAATGGGTTGCTTACTAATATAATAATAATAATAATAATAATAATAAAAATTCTAATATAATAATAATTTTTTGATGGTTTGGTTTCAATTAACCACACGTCTCAGGAATGGTCGACCTGAGACTGTACTAGACTACATTCATATATATCATCCTCATTCATCCTGTGAAGTAATTAGCTTACGGTGGTACCAGAGGCTAAACAGAAAGAGAGAGAGAGAGAGGGACAGAGTAAATCTTTATAAATATTATAATATTTATAAAATAAATCCATCTCTACCTCATTCGATTACTTCGTTTTAATTTTTATTTTAAAATATAAAGATGAAACCAGATTTAACGTATAAAATGAAATTTATAACATACCGAAAACATTTCATTTAAAAAAAAAGAAAAAATTGAATAAAATCGCTTTTTGCAACTGAAAACTGATAACATAGAATAATACATATTAATATTTATTTTTCACTTTTCACGAAAAAAAAGTATTGAGATTTCAACACGATAATTTTTGAATATTTTTATCAGTTATTTGACGGTGTAATAAAATGCCAATTTTAATTGTGAATGTTTAATTTGATTAGTCTCTGTATTGTTTAACTCGTGCAATTTTTCTTTTTCTAATTCTATTTAACGGTGCTGTATCACACAATTGCTTGGTAATTAAATTACTTTGATTTCCAGGGTAATAAAATGAAAAACCTTCTATTTGACGCATTCAAACAAGAAAATCGCTTAATTTACTCTTAGGAATTATGTTATTTATAGCTTTATAGCTTCTCCTATTTTCTAATCCGTTTTTTTTCTTTTCCAATTAATTACCAGTAATAAATTGTTCAAGATTTCTCTCTTCTAATATTTTTTGCATTTTATATATATTTTTTATTATTTATTCTCCTCAAACCAAATATCTTGAAAGTGTACCGATTTTTATATTGTTCCATAATGTAATTAATTTATTTAACAATAAATTCAAAATATTTTTAATTTATCTTTTAAAAGCTTTTATTCAACTCGCTTTAGGAATAATCAAATCTTGCAACTGCTATATCTTTTGATCTATCGTATAAAAATCAATGAAATTTGGTACACTTATGTAACTTCGATGACAATACAGCACTACGGTATCGGAATTTGATATGACCCACCCCCACGCCATTACACGCTACCCCTACGCTAAATTCATGCATTTAGTTGAAAATTTTCATTTCTCATGAACTATCGTTTGAAAATGGTTGAAATTTGGTACACGTATGTAACTTCGATGTGTAAAAATATTTTTTTTTTTACTTTTTTTTTAGTGTTAAAAAAAATACAAAAAACAAAAACAAATACAAAAATATATTTGACTACATATAAAAAATTATTTTTTTAAAAAAACTTTTATTTAACTAATATTAACATTAATAAAAAAAGGAAACAAATTAGAAAAACCCTCTAAAAAGTAAAAAATAAGAATTAAATCAAATTGAGAATTTAAAAAAAAATATATATAATATATTAACAAATATAAAAATGCACTGAAAAGTAAAAAATAAATTATATAAATATCTAATAAATAAAAGTAATAATTATTAAATTTTAAAATTAAAAGTGCTGAAAATATTTAGTTAAATAAAAGCGTGGCGGAGTTTTTAGAACAATGTTTTCGAATAAGTATTTATAGACATTTGCTGTATTTTAAAATATATTTTTTGTTTAATGAGGTTGTTTAGTATATGTATATACTTTATTTATCTGTAACAAAATAACTCAAGTTTTAATTCTTTGATGGTTCAAATTTGCACCGAGGTGACCTTTAAGGGTTAATAAGATTAAAAATATAAATTAAATTTAGAAATCTTGTACAAAGTTATTACATTTTGACGGTAATCTGAAAAATTAATAATTATTATAATTGTAATCGTAATTATGAATTCATTAAAGAAAAATTCATAATTAATTAAAATGAAGCTTTTAGCGGAAAGGGTGCGTTCAATTTGGCTTATTTTATTTATCTTTCATTGAAAGTAATATTTTCTTAAGTAAGATTTTTTTAATAGATACATAATTACTTCTTGAAATTTAATAGGAAGTTCTTATCAGATATTATTAAATATTAAATATTATTTTACTAAAATATAGAAATACTAACACAAATGATAATAATTTTTTTTTGTGTTATGAAAGATCGGGCATCAACAGTTGTCGTCATTAGCCGGATAGAAATTAATAGCATATGAAAAGATCCATGCCTGACCGAAATTCGAACTTGTGACTTCCGCATGAAATACAGAGACTCTACCTATTCAGCCACGTAGGTCGGAAAAACATTAATAAATGACTGAAAATGACACTTTTTTTAAACAAATATATTGTATAAATATATTCAAATATATTTGATAAATAAAAATGTTATTTAAAAATTAATTTAACTTATAAAAATAATAATAATATTAATAAAAAAAATCGCTTATGTATCTCTGAACATCATTCACAATAGAAATATATATCAGACCAATTCCTTTGTATTATATTTTTGGCATTGTAAAATCTTATAAATCAAAATCCGTTGAACAACACAATACTTTCTCTTTTATTTTCGGCACACAATATATTACATTTATGTCAAGAGATCCTCTTTATATCACGTATTCTTTGTTTATTCTTCGATATTTACGGCCAAATATCTTGAACTAGTGATAATATTTATTTCATTATTCAATTTTCATAAAATAAGAGATACATTTTCATGTTCAAAATTGGCAGAAAAAGAATTATTTTCTAGCTTTTTATAAAAAAGAAAGTTTTATCGTATATATTTATTATTTATAAATCTCCTTAAATAGGTACAGGGTATCCAAAAAAAGAATTTCACGATTTTAAATTAAATATATTTTATTACATTTAGAATTACAATATGTGTGTTTTATTACATGAAAGTACAAAGATGAAAGTTTTTTACGTATTAACCAATTCAAGCACCATATACAGCCATGTAGACGTCTAAATGATAATCTACCTCATTCCACATTCTGAAGAGCATGTCAGCAGGAATCGCTTCCAATACTGCTGTTATTCTTTGGCACAACAGAAGAAATTAGTCGGTGTCAAATTGGGACTTTGTGGTGGCCAAACGATATAAACTTCTCTGCCTATCTGGTATTCTGGAAACCTGTTGTTGAGCGCAGTCAATCACTGCGCTTGTGCACTACATCATGCACAAATTCTGTATGATGTAGTGAAGAAGGTATATCCCATTGAAAGATTAGGCTCTTCATATTTTCAGTCTTTCTTTCTATTTTTCTGTTTAGTCTCCGGAACTACCGTAAGGTATTACTTCAGAGGATGATAGGTATGACTGTAAATGAAGTATAGTACAGTCTCAGTTCGATCATTCCTGAGATGTGTGGTTAATTGAAACTCAACCACCAAAGAACCGGCCATGGACTCTTCAGCGCCTACCTGTGTGGTAGGAGGGGGGCGGATGACCCCTACTGTCCTTACTGCGGCGACCCGGATACCCCAGAACACGTGGTGTTCTGGTGCCCGCAGTGGGATGAATACCGTATAGTTTGCTCGGCGACTACCGAACCGCTCAGCGTGGAGAACATCATCGCTACCATGTTGCAGAGCCCGAAATGTTTTGACACCATTGCAGGGTTCGTGGCGAGGGTTCTTCAGGAGAAGGATCGGGGGGCTCGGGGATGAGGGACTGCCCTCTGCGGAGCTGCCGTTCGCACGCGCTTGCACGAGTGGGCGGTAGCGATGAGGCACGGGGACTCTCGCACTCCCGAGCGAAAAAGACCGAGTCCCGGTGGGGATGCCCCACTCGGGGTGTCGCTGTTAGAGGCATTGGCATAAAGACCGGGTCCCGGCTCCCGGAGTGGGGATCCAGGGACGGCATAGCCGGGCCTAGTGGATCCTACTCTGGGGGTTTGGGGCGGGCGCAAAGTGACCGGCGGGCCGAGACGTGGAGGCCCGTTAGAGTAAAGGACACTCTCCTGGGCCGTGTAATACTTAACTGCAGGATCCGGCCCGGGGGAGAAGAAAAAAATAACCACCAAAGAACACCGGTATTCATGATCTAGTATTAAAATCCGTATGAAAGTAGCTGCCTTTACTAGGATTTGAATCTTATAATCTCTGAACCTTAGAACCAATTTAAGAAGTCCAACTTTAATTATAAACAAAATTCTCAAAAATATACGTAGGTATTTCTCACAGAACGATCACGACCAGCAACGAATCGTTGTCGTTTAAACATATCTATACCTCGCCTCTCTATATTCTCAAAATTTACCGTTTGATACTCTTCAATCTGGATAATTTTCCCGGTATTCTAATAATAATTTTATTGATTTTATATTAAATTAACATGTCCTCATCAACCCTCCAAATGAAAACAAATTTTTCACCCATTGTTAATGACTGATCGAATAAAAAAAACAGCACAATCATCGTTAGAATGAATATTCAAATGCGAGATACTAAAACTAATTGTTGATCGGCTGTTATTGCCAATCTATGAAAAAATAAATGTTTAAGGTTTTAGAAGGATGTTTTTCAAATTTATTTTTATAATTTTTAACATTTCTTTGTAAATCGTTCTATTATTTAAATAGTATGTAAAATCGTACACGTTTCCGATCCATTTTGTGTGTTTTGATTTTTGTTAAGTTGAACTTCTGAAGTTTGTATTTAATTTTAATAGACATTATTTTCATCAATTTTCTCTGAATTATATTCTCTACAAAATTCACTAGAAATTCTTATTTTTTATTGATAAATTAACATAGTTATTTTATTCCAAACCTAAAAAGATATACATTCCGACAATTTTTTTCGTGATTTACCCGGTTTTTCTTAAAACCTAAATGATATAGAGATCTATTCAATTTTTCAGATCAAAAACCATAAGAAATCAGAAAATTTACCCCTCGATTTGTACCTCTAGAATTTTAGTACGATTTAATTTCACAAAGGGAGCAGAAAGCAGGGCTAAATGTTTCGCGAGCCGAAACTCACTAACGAACCGTTTTCTGATCTATGTTTGTATGAATCTTTTCCTTATTTTTAATTGTAGAATCATCTTCTAGAGATTGCCTTGCAATTTGGAATCACTCTGTATATTTTTTAGGCTTGGCATATTGTTATAAAACCGTATCAATTCAGTAAAAAGAAGCAACAGGAAACAAGTTTTCACCTGACTTGAGAGCTTGTTGTTCTTGAACAGGTTGTTATTTTTAAGATTGACTTACATCTGATATCAGATCGAATTTATCTGTTAGATTATTGTACCTTATACTTTTTTTTATATGTAGGAAAATTATTTTTATGAAGTTCATAAATAAATGTGTTAATATTATAGTGATTAAATGTTCAAATTATTAAATTCTTGAACTTATAATTAAATATAGTTTATTAAGTTTAATAACCATAGTTATTATATTTATAGTATAATTATTAAATTTACATTTCTCTAATATTTATAAAAGTAGAAAAAAATTGTAGTGTTTAAATATTAATATATTTAGTAAAAATAATAGATTAAAAATAAATATTTAAAAACACCTTAGTTATTTGTTTATATTTACTCCTTTTATTGATGTTGTTATATATGGAATATCTTTTCAACTACATTTGCAGCTTCTCAAGTTTATTTTCTCAACTATTAAAAGTTTTTTTAAAAAAAGAAGAAGTTTAAAAGGTTTTCTGACTAGATTGATTAGTTGTTAAGGAAAAGAAATTCTATTTTTTTTTATTTCCTTAGAATTCTTGTTAGTAATAGATATTATTGTTTGCAGTTTTATTATTATTATTAAATCGGATTTATAAATAGAAAGATGATGAGAGAAGCTGTAGTGGAGTTACGTTTTATTTTAAATTTATCTGTTTATATTTTCAACTTACAAAAAAAAAATCACCATAGGAAATACTAATGAAAAATTTCATTAAAAAAGAGGATTAAAATAAAAATCAAAATATTAAGTAAACATTTTTTTCTGATACCAATTGTCTTACAAAAAACAGGGATGAAAGCTAGAATTTGGAGATGAAAATATCGTATTATTTAACAATGAATATTTTTAATAAGACATCCCTTTCCAAAAATAACGAAAGTGACATTACAAAAGAATAATATTTCCAGTAGCACTATACAGGGAAAGGGATTAAAAAAAGTTTCAGAAAAATAGAAAAAAGAGGGATTTTAATAAAAATACCCGGTCCAAAATATGAAAGTCGACCTCTGTGAATGAGTATGTAGCCTATCGGCATTTCGTGCGGAGGTCCCGAGTTCAATCCTGGTCAGGTATGACATCTTTTCATACGCAACCAATTTCCACCGGCCAATTGATGCCCACTCTTTTGTGTGTGTGTGTGTGTGTGTGTGTGTGTGTGTATGCATATATATATATATATAAATACTAGCGGACAAGACAGACGTTGTCCTGACGCGGCATTATTCTGTAATAAATGCACACACATAAATATAAGAAACTTAATTAAGTTAAAATTAGCAGGATGTGTTCTAAATTTCATTAAAACCCCTATATTTTAGTTTATTACTCCTCTGATATTATCGGACAGATTACTCCTTAAGTCGGAGTTAATCATCATTTCGTTTATTTGTTTTTTGTTGCCAATCACTTAATCGCTCTTTGGTTTGCTATAATTCTTCTGATCTTAATTTGTGTGCACATTCTCTAGTTTTCAAATTTTTCCTCTCTTTATATTCATCATCCTCTCTTAATCTTTTTATCCTTTCCTTGGTTTTAACGTTTTCTTTCTCTTTATATTTATCATTTTCTCTTAATATTTTATTCTTCCCTTCTTCTCAACATTTTCTTCCCCTTCATCTTGTCGTTTTTTGAGATATATATATATATATTACTAGCGGACCCGACAGACGTTGTCCTGACGCGGCATTATTCTGTAATAAATGCACACAGATAAATATAAGTAACTTAATTAAGTTAAAATTAGCAGGAATGTGTTCTAAATTTCATTAAAATGACTATTAGTATGATATTATAAGTTTTTGATTATTGTAATGGGTTTATTGATTAATTCTTTGTAGTATGGTTAATATTTATTTTCACTAAATATTGAGATGTCCGATGAAAATTGAATTAAAAAATCGAAACGTCGTAAAATTAATAATTAGGGAAATTAATAAATTTTTATCCACGTTACTACTAATTTTCACTTAACATCATTCTAAAAAAGTATCTGCTACATATTTTTTTTTTAAATTTAATAATTTTGATGTTTCATAACCATGTAACAGCTTAATTAATCAATTAATAAAAAATTAAAGCACTGTAAAAAAGCAACGTAGTTAAAATTTTAGTAGAAATTTTTATCATTCTTTATTTTAACATCTATTTTACCAAATTTTAGATAATTTTAAATTAAAAATAATTTTAGAAAACTTTTTATAAAATTAATCAGCTAAACCATTATAAATTCAATTTTTTAAATGTACTTTAAAGTATATTATAAGTAACTTATATTTTAATTTTATAAATGACATAATTTATTTTACAAACTTAAATTTTTATTTTCAAAGAACCGTTCAATACTTCATAATTGCATAGAATCAAATGAGAACTGACAATTTAAATTTGTAGGTTAAGTTGATTGTTATTGAATGCACGTGTATACATCATTAAAATTCATGTAAAATACTCACTTCAATACTGCACCTTACAAATTTGCAGAATGACAATTTTTTAATTAAACTTTAAAACGTTATTTCAATAAATAATAATATAATATAATATTATCAATAAGCGCGCAATTCTAGCAGACTCGGCAATGCTTCGCTATTCCTAGATCTGAGTATACATACAGATTAAATGACAACAACTGAAAGTTCCATAAAACCTAAAAAACTGAACATTAGCAATTTAACAAAATTTAACATTTCACTTTATAAAAGTCAGAATGCAAATAAATCCAAATGGCAAAACAACACCACTACCTATCGGATTTAATCACACCACTCTCTAATCACAGTATTCGGTGGAAAATAATTTTTTAACGAAAAGTGTTATGGCTGCAAAATCATTACAATTAATACTGAACATTAAGAAACTTACAAAACATTACGGAACCTTATAAAATTTCACCTTTAACTTTATAAAATTCAGAATGTAAATAAATCCAATTGTCAGAACAGCACTACCTATCGGATTTAATTCAAACTATTCTCTAAATACGAATTTTAATGTAAGAACAACACTAAGCTACGACGCAAGTAACTGATATGCGAAAAAGCAACAAAATAAAAAAAATTCCTAGAATCCGATCACAGCACCAACTACCGGGTTTGACTGATAAACCAAAAATCTAAAACGCGATCACAGCTCTACCCACACGCTGCCTACCGGACCCAATTGTGAACCTTAACTATCCCAAGATAAACACATAAATAAATTTAAAAAAACATTTTCACTTATACTGTACCTTACAAATTTGCACAATGTATATTTTTTAATTACACTTTAAAACGTTATTTCAGTAAATAATAATATAATATTTCTCAATACGCGCACAATTATAAACGCGATCGCAGTGCTGCCTACTTGTTACTTAATCAGTTGCGATTTTGTTTACATTGTGAACGGCCATACGGGCTCTTTGTGATTGGTCGTTGTGTTTGACAGTGGCCATCTTGCATTGATCTGAATGGTTTTCCTTTGTTTACGTTTCCATCTGATTTATTAGCCTCTTATTTATTAAAAAACTGTTTTCTCGCGATTTTTTGTAACACAATAATAACACAAAATTACAAAATATTTTTCTCAATTTGATCGCAGCACCAACTGTCGGAACAAACTAAAATTAAAATAGAATATTATTGAATATTCGATACTGCGATGGTAGTGCAGTCTGCCGGATCCAATGTAAAACATTTCAAAATCAACAATTACTTATAAATAAAAAAATTAATTAAAAAAACATTTTCCAGTGGACCAAATTGTGAATCTAAATCATTCTCAAATCCCCTTGAACACACCACAAAATTTCATCAAAATCAGTCCACAAAATATATATATATATATATAAAGTATGAAAAAGATATTTATAAATTTAAAAAAAAACTGAAGAAATGTATAAAGATTTTGAGAAAAAAAGAATATTTAACGAGGAAAAGAAGGTAATAATTTTACTGATAATTACATAAAATAAATGAGAGCAGATTAACTAAACAAAATTTTAATATTTAAAGAAAGAAATCCTAAAATAAGCTGGTTTAGTGAAGGAAAAAAATATGAAAATACTAAATAAATCCAAAAGCATAATCCGAACAAAAAATTCTCAGAAAAAAAAGATAGATAAATCTGAATTACCAGAAGAGCAGAAGAGAAAGCAAAGTCGGAAAGTAATGAAATTAAAAGAGAGATGAGTGAACGGATGAAAAACTTTTGGAAAAGAAGGAAGTCTGAGCTATGTAAATGTAGTCGTTAAAGGTCAGGTCGAAAGAAAAAAAAAAACCCTGCACATCTAGTCTCTGGAATTAATATATTTTAAAACGTTTTTCACTTTAAACCTAGGGTAGAAATGTTATATTTGATTCCTTTTAAGAGCTGTCCTGTTTTAAACTAATAGTGTGGAGTTGTAATAAACTGATTCGATTGTTACACGTACATATTACTAAACTCTCCTTTTTTAAAAATAAATAATTTTATCTGATCTTTTCATCTGGCGCCGACTGAATCGAGTTATTTATAGATTAATTACATGGCAGTTATATTTAAAATTATATCAATGTTTTTGTTAACAAAACCACGTTAGACCAGTGATTCCCAAACTGTGCGCCGTGGCGCCCTGGGGAGCCGCGGCATCTTCACAGGGGCGTCGCGAAATATTGTAAAGCTACATAATCAATTGAACCAAGACATATTAATATATGGTTATATTATTAATAAATTATATTAATATTATTAATTAAATGTTAATAAAGTAAAAAAAAAAATATTGAAGATACACGAGTTTTATTTATTTTTATCTATTACGTACGAATAGTCATACTTTTAGTTAGGGTAGGGCGCCATGTAATAATTTTAATTGAAAAGGGCGCCGTGTCTCGGAAAAGTTTGGGACCACTGCGATAGACGGACGATAAACTGTTACAAACATTGGTGAGGACTAAAACAAACTGAATCATTCGGTACATTACTGCAGTAAAACAATCGCACACGCTGCAGTAAAACCTCACCTTACAAACAACAGTATAGGATACGTCTTACGCTGAACACAGTATACATGATTTGTTTTTTTTTTCAAAAGATGCCGTTACGTTTCATGGTCCCGGAGGTAAAAAACAACAACAAAAAATTTTGAATAAATCCCAACTTTTATCATAGGTATAACTGTTTCTAATTCTAGTTTTTTTCACAAATAATCCAAAATAATCAGGTGGGGCTGTGTTGGGGCTCACTGCCGTTGATTTAACGTGAAACGTTACAGACCTTGGATGAAGTTCCTCCGAGCTACAGACCCACCAACTTATCTGTGGAGTTACATGGGACAGCCACCATCGTACTTTTTGAACAAAACTGAAAGTCCCCAATGGAAAATTTTAGTTCCTTCATTTACCCGACTCTACAGATAAATTGATCGATCCGTATATCAGCGAGTCACTTTTAATGTATTGGATTGAAATAAAAACGAGACATTGACTGCGTAATAAATGTAATTTTAACTTAATACAGACATTAAATGATACATGATATTTATTTCGACTAATATTCGGCGACAATTTTGTCAACATCGGTCTGTAATATGAAAAGTAAGAGAAATAAGACATAATAAGCAGTGGTAGAGGTGCCCGCACCGCAGGCGTCATTTACCTGAGCACGCCGTGCCACCTTTGCGACGCTCCGGAAACAGTCTCGCTCGCTCGGCACCGGACATTAGGGTACCTGCGCGTGGCCCATAATCTCCCCTTTCCAACGGTAAGCGTAATTAATATTTCCGGGAGGCTTTTGCGCGGGCTGAGTTTGATATATTGAATTTTTTTACTTTTTTGCATCATTAATTTAATTTTTTACACATAAATATTGTCCAAAATACACTTATTACTTAAATCGATCTATCTCGACAAACTGTAAACACAAACATACAAATCACCGCGCTATCACGTCGAATTCATGAGCTACACTGAATGGAAATAAGCGAGAGCGCCACTTTTGGCCGATCTGCGCTGTGCTCTCTCCTAGCCAACCCGCTCGCCAGTAACGCAAACTCAAAGTCGTATTGATGAGCTGACCATGTAAATTACAAAATGCCAGAGCATTTACGTTTCTGAGACTAATATTTAGGGTGTTATTAAGACAGGACCATATAGACCTTTTCGTTATGCTGCAAATTTCTGTTCTGGTACTTGTGTGTTTCGGTGTGATTTTAGACACGTTTCACGTCGATATCAGCATTTAAGTTGATTTAACGTTATCTTATATACTATTATCTTCGAGTACAGTTAAATTTGTATAATTTTTCGTAATAACTATATTTATTATAAACAAAATTAATCCACAAAATGTTTATATATTTAATTTTTACTTTCCTGTCTAGATAGCGCTATAGCAGTGCTATGGCTCAAGAAGGAAGAGTATAGTAATCGGTCCAATTTGGGCATATGCTATTTTTACCGGATCTTGAAGTTTTGACATCTAAGGAACCCGAAAAACGAAACAACTGGATGGAATTTTCCGGATGATAAATGTTCATTGTTGGCCTCTGAATCACCTTATGTCTTCAGAACTACGGGACCGATTTTGACCAAACTTTATCACATTACTTCTATGTATGGGGCACTAATATAATTAAATTTTCGTTTTAAAAGGTCAAGGAGGGAGTAAGAATGAGCAAGGTCACCCTCAATATCTCGAGATTTCCCCCAATTAAGGGCATATTTTTCTAGGCACATTCGTTAATAATTAAAAATAACAGTATTTCCAAAAAAAGATTTTTTCAAAATCGTACCCTCACCCCAAAAAATGCTCTAAACTAGTGGCTAAGTGGGCATACTATGTCAGTTTCACCTGACGTAGTGCACCTGACACTACCTTGCGCTAGTGTCGCAGTCAGCCATCTTGGAATTTCCCTTTTTTCCTGAGGGAAATTCCCCTTTTCCCTCGTTCTCTTGAACCGGGAAATTTGAAATTCACAGGTTGGCCAACCAGATTATTTTTTACACTTTAAGTATTAATTATTTATTTTATTTAGTTTATATTTCAAAGCTTGGCAGCATTGACATACAGCTCTTGTACTCTTTTGCTATGTTGTGACGTCGTAGGTGAGCGGTAGATTAAATAAATGAGTGATATTTAAAGTGTAAAAGTGTAACTCGATCTAGCCGGGTCTTGAATTCGATCACCCGATTGAGTCGGTACTTGGGCGTCAAGCCTCGCGGCTACACCATTCTACTGACCGTAAAAGCGGAATTTGTTCTATGTTGTGGAATTACATTAGTTTCGTTAGTGCCGACTGTAGCCGCTAGTATTGCTACATCCGCGCGAATTCAATAGTGTATGCGCGCGCTTACTTAGTGTTATTGAATTAAATAAACGAAAAAAGATTATATTTAAGTAAAATTATAAACTTTTTAAATTAAGTTGTGTGTATATGTTGTGTAATCCGTGCATCAGAAGCAACCCTCAGTTGTAGGACTTTCTCTGTATTACTGTGTTGTTTTTTTCTAAATGTTTCGAATAACTCTAACTTTTTCCATTGGTATAACATCTTTCATTTTAATTTTTTTTCACAAACAATTCAAAAAAATTGGCATTTAAGCTGAAGGTTATCTTTTAACTGCATTATCTTAGGTTAAATGTGTATAATTTTTGTAATAACTGTATATTATATAAAAAATCAACCATTACATATATATATATATTTTTTTTAGATAAGCACAAAAGTAAAAATGATTATCATATTCGTCATAGGAAAAGTATTTCAATATCCTTGTATTTATAACATTCCTTATGCAGCATGCAATTAACACAAAAAAGAAATGCAAATTTCCATGCATATATATTTGGGTACATACATCAATTTAACTGTCATTGATCAATTACAATATCAGTTAACGTACAGCTTTCAATGTACAGAAATAATTAACCTTTTTGGTTTGAACGTATAAATTCAACTATTAAATTTCTAATTCACATTTCCACCTCACTTAATCGTAATAGAAATTCGTATCTCATTTGTTTTACATGAACAGTTTTGATGACTACATTTCTACAGTGAATAAATTTTAACATTACTCTTAAAATAAACTTATTCTGTTTTCTATAACTTCTCTTCTTCAGAAATATAGTAGAATTAAATTTTTATTGAAATAATAATGCATCGATAAATTAAAAAAATTTCCGTTTTTTAATGTTTAAATACCTAAATAAATTGATGATATATTTCAAATGCAATTACTTATAAAACAAACTATCTACAATTAAACATTATACGAGTAGATAAGGAAAACTTTTTTAATTGATTCTGTTAAAACTTTACTTTGTTAATTATTCTATGCAGTACAGTATTAAAAAGTTTTCAAATACCACATAATATTTATAAATTTATTTATTTCATCTTAATCAAACGTAAAACTTTTAATATATTTTATCACTATTAATTAATTTACAAATTTATTTTTTTACTTGCAGATTTATGATTTTTATTCTTATTGCTTTTATTGATAAAACTAAGTGTAATTCTATTAAAATATCAAGGAGTTATAATTTCATGTTGTTGATTTTCGACAATTCACTTTAATTTTTTTACGAATGTAGTTGTTACGTTTTCTCCTCCTCTTGCCGACGGGTGCTGAAACCTAGCGGTGGTTAGGATGCCCACAGCAAACTATGGACGCCAGACCATCACGCCACTCTACGTCACAAGCTGCTCCCTCGAGCACTGTACGTAGCGTCTTCTAACCAGTCTGCACTCATAACTGACCCAAGGCGGTCGCGTCTGGATGAACATTACTTTAAGTTTTATTTAGTTTATGTTTCCTATCTTTAACGTTACGTTATAAGTTACTAGTGTTATGTTACCAAACCCACCGGGTTGGTCTAGTGGTTAACGCGTCTTCCCAAATCAGCTGATTTGGAAGTCGATAGTTACAGCGTTCAAGTCCTAGTAAAGCCAGATATTTTTACACGGATTTGAATACTAGATCGTGGACACCGGTGTTCTTTGGTGGTTGGGTTTCAATTAACCACACATCTCAGGTACGGTCGAACTGAGAATGTACAAGACTACATTTCATTTATACTCATACATGTCATCCTCATTTATCCTCTGAAGAATTATCTAAACGGTAGTTACAGGAGGCTAAACAGGAAAAAAAGAAAGTGTTATGTTACAAAATTATTTTAAACCGCCAAGACGGCGTACAATTAAACATTCCTTCAGTAATCAATAAGGTGTTGTCTTCATTCATCACCTATGAACACATATAATCCACTCTCGCTCTAAAATCTACCGCAACGCTGTTAACCAAGAGCGTCAAAAGTAGTAAAATGTTAATATAAAAACACCATAATAATTTAAAAATATCTAAAGAACATATTAACCATAATTAGTCCAAGAGGCTACATCTTTTTTTTACCCACTTTTCGAAAAGAAAAGTACGATATTACTTCCGGTCTCACATTGGAATTGGTGGGAGTAAAATTGAATTTTCTTTAAATTTTAAAGTATAAGGAGTACGAAAATACCATTCACTTAAAATTAAATATGCATAAAATTTGGGACTGAAAAATCTCCAAAACTATTAAATCAATTTCATTGAAATTTAGGTGTGCTGTTGTAGAATATATGAAGTTGTGCATGTGAAAAATTTATGAAGATTAGTTGAGTTGTTTCTGAGTTATATCCAATTTAAAGTTTTTTTTTTTTTGATGAGTTGGAAGAACCCCATTTACCGGAAAAGTCTCAGACTCGCTAACAGGTTTCACAAGATGTTATTAAGAGTGTGTATGTATACCTGCGCGCTGCCAACTAAACCTCCTATCTCACCGATCCTCTCCTCCCGGGGCCGTCCCCGCAATTAAGCATTGCTCAGCCCTGGGGGTCCTTATAGTGCTTTGAGCTCAGCGGTTTAGGAGTCCCCGTGCTTCCATGCCATCCATGCAAACAAGGACGAACGGAGGCTACGCGAAGGGCTGTCCTTTACCTTGTCGCTCTCTGTTCTGTTACTTCACTACTTCCATGGTGGTCTTCTAACTCGTGTGATGGCCTTGGGTGCCCATCTCTCTTAGTTCTCCGTCCATGTTCTGTTATCGTCTTCTTTCGTCTTCAGTATCATTGCCACGAGTTTACAAACTGATTCCCATTCCGTGGGTCCCTCAAGCATAAATTCGACTGTTCCTGCCGGAATCAGCCAATCAAGTCTTAGTTGTCGCCTTTGATCGTCCCATCTCATACATCTATAAATAGTATGCTCTGGTGAATCAATTCAGAGGATTTCGATGATACCATTCAGGTATAACATTTTGTGGCTCGAAAATCTCCAAAACTATTTCATCAAATTCATTGAAATTTAGATATACTACAGTAGTGTATCTGAAATTGTGCATCTGGAAATTTGATAAAGAATGTTTTAGTCATTCTTCAGTTACGCTCAATTTCAGGTTCGCAACAGACAACATAACCTCAATTTGTAAATTACCTCAAAATCAACATAACCTCAATTTGAGGTTATGTTGATTTTGAATTGGTGTATATTTAATACGTGCTTATGCAGTGAGTTACAGTTGTAAGCGAGTTTAAAGGATACTTGTATGTAGGGTCTACTCGTCGTTTTTTAGTTATTTCAGTAAATTACGATTATTAAAATTAAATTTTCTTGTAAACAAAGAAAATTTTTTAAATAGTAAAAAAAAATACTCTTTTAATTTTCTCATTTAATTTGGGTTTTTTATATTAATTGCGCAAAAAATTATACAAATAATATTATACTAAATAAAATAACGAAACGTCTGTCTTCATGTGCATATCCTTGCCAGAATTTTTTTGTTTTCAAATAGTGACATAAGAATGTTTGTATTGCCTCAACATTGCGCCCATGACCCTTAATTGGCCCAGAATTATAATCCGAATGTATTTAAAAATAATAAAAAAAACCGTGTATACTTGATAAAGAAATAAAATTTCGATCAGTAACAAGAAGGAATTGCAATATACTGCAATTGTGTAGTTTCTTGATAACTATTATTTCTTAGAATTTTTTTATTTGATTGGTCAGAATAATAAATTATGACTGGTAAACGTTTAAAGAACTTCGATTTGATGGTATGTAATTTTAGTTTATTGGTCACAAATATAATTCATTCTTAAACGTTTTATTTATCTAAATTTTGTTTATTTTGATTGTTCATAATTAAATTATATTGTAATTGTGTAAATAGATTGGCTAAAATCAATAATTTTCTTGAATTTGATTAGAATGGAATATTAGGAATGGCGAATCAGTTTTTTCTTCAGTAAAATTTATTAGCTTTATTGGTTTCACTTTTATTGTATTCAGATATACTTAGTATATGATATTTGCTGTGAATCCTTCTTCTATTGGTTTCTTAATTATTACCCTCGACGGAACGGAGACGGTATATGCGTTTGGGGGTAAGAGATTGTGTGTATCTGTTACTATTTTCCTCAAAAACTACTGGACCGATTTCGATGCCGGTTTTTCCATTATATAGGTATCACTTCTAAGCAGGTTCATAGATATGTTTTATGGTTATAAGCCACCAGCTGAAGTAGATGAAGTAGGCGCTGAAGTAGATTTGTTTCTGTAAAACGACTGATTTTGATGTGGTTTTTTGCATTACATAAGTATCACCTCATTACATTACGTAGATATCACCTCAGAGCAGGTTCTTAGATTACCGGTGTTCTTTGGTGGTTGGGTTTCAATTAACCACACATCTCAGGAATGGTCGACTGAGACTGTACAAGAATACACTTCATTTACACTCATACATATCATCCTCATTCATCCTGTGAAGTATTATCTGAAAGGTAATTATCGGAGGCTAAACAGGAAAAAGAAAGAAAGGTTCTTAGATTAGTTTTACTGTTATAAGCCGCCAGGGGGCGCTGCAATAGATATGTTTCTTCAAAACGGGTTCGTAGATTTTTCATAACTTTTAATTTTGTCACTTGTGATTAACCTTCCTTTTATACGACTGAAAAAAGTAGTATAATGTATTTAGAGTGTATGTATGTTTGTTCTACCGTAGCAGCTCAGCAACTGAACCGATTTAGATGAATGACTCCGCGTCAATTCTTACGTAACCGGGTGTGTCATAGCTATATAATATGTATATATATATATATATATATATATATATATATACACACATAGTACCCCACGAAGAATCGGAGAAACTTTCAGGACATGTTCTACTTGTAAAAATACTTTAAAAAATTCGTATAATCATAGGCTGGGCGCTTTGTTTTCGAGTTATGGCTAGCATAGATTACACCCGGATTTCAGCTCTTCTAATAAAATGAAGCTCTACAAATTTACTAGCCACATCATCAACTGCTGCAAGAAGGCGGGAGGCATGGTAAAAGCACTGAACGCTTTACTAACATTGCAAAGTGCGCCAAGGGCGTCGAAGAGGAAACTGGTAGTGTCAACAATAACATCGTCAATCTTATATGCAGCACCAGTGTGGGGGACATCCTTACGCATAAAAAGAAATTTGACTATAGTTATGTATGGCGTTCACAGGAGAGCCCTAATAGGAGTAGTTTCCACCCACCGAACCGTATCGTACGAGGCCCTCTGCGTTCTCGCTTCAGTACCACCAGTCGACCTTCATGTGGGAGAAAGGCTGGATATATCTCATGGTTCGAGCAGGACAGACGCTAGAGAACGTATGGTGACCGAATGGAAGAACAGGTGACGTGTAAGAGGGGTAGCACAATGGACCAAGCGAAGTATACATGACCTAGACGCGTGGAACGGCAGGAAGTTCGGTGAAGTACACTTCTACATAGTGCAGATATTAACGGAGCATGGTAATTTTCAAGATTACCTGCATAAAATAGGCAGACCTGCGTCACCGTCATGTTGGTTTTGCGAAGACGCGGACTCTGTTGAAGATACAGTCTTCAAATGCCAAAAATGGGACATACAACGGAAAAGGGCGGATATCGTACAGTGCACACGAGATACCCTTGTGAACTACATTTTACAAAGCGAGGAAAATGGGAGGAGGGTCAACACATATGCCACAGAGGTAATCAGGAGTAAAAAACAAGAGGAGCAGCGCCGAGGCTATTAGTATAGGAACGGGATGACAGCCGCAGAGGTAAGGGCTGGCATGCCCAGGTGTGCCAGTGCCTATGATTCTCTGGGGACTCCAGGGGATGGTAGGCACAGTAAAAGAGAAAAGACCCGGCGCTGTGTTATGGGCAGATATGTCCGGATACAGCGTCAAGAATGGGTACAATAAAGACTCCTCAAAAGAGCTGACCGGCGAGCCGACCTACCATGCCGGATATACAGCCTGTTGGTGGGAAGGCTTGTTAGAGTAACCAGACACTTCTCTGGGTGGAGTTATACGCAACAGTCCGGACCGACCTAGAGGTGTAGAGGGGGAAAAAGTTACTATTATTCTGTCTTTTGTATTTTAGTTTCTTTTTCAGGTTTCTGTAAAGCCTTAATACTATAATTATTATTTATCAATATTATTCACACAACCATGAGGATAACGTACAGTGCTAGGATACAGGGGGTAGAATCCTCTGGATTGATGGGAATGTCGACTGAAGCAAGCTTTAGTTTGACGGGTGTCCTGCGGCGCCAGTCCCTCTAGAAAATTGAGAATGGCCATCGAAGCGAGCTAATGGTAATGGGTAGGCCTCGGGAGGTTCTGAGGAGCACCTGAATTGGTTCCGGGATTCGCCTCTGCTGTAGTGAGCCCTAAGGATCCAGGTTCTGGCTAGACTGGCCGGCTATTTATTTATAATTTTGTACATTTGCTTTTAATCTTGAATAAGATAAGATTGTATATATAAATAATGGATGAATGAAGCCTTTTCTTGATGAAATTCCACATTTACAAAAGAAAATAAATAATTTGATTTAATAAAATTATTTAAAAAACCACAACAGCCGAGTTAAATATTTCTGTTTGTAACACTTAAGGTTTTGTGTACCGAAACAGGTGTTATAAATAATTTTGTGGAAATGAAATTACATATGTTCATTTTTTTTGTGACTACGCAAATAAACTTTTTTTATTAAAAAAAATGTAATATCTACTGATGATAACTTTTTGAAAGGTGAAATTCGTTTTATTATGTAATTAAATTTGGGAAAAAAATAACTTCATTGTTAAGTAGATTAATAAAAGCAATTAAACTTTTAATTATATAAAAATAAAATGAAAATCAATCTTACCAACAATTTGTTTGTGTTTTTCTAGTACTTTCGGTCATTCGACCATCTTCAGGAGGTAAGTTTTCTTTCTATTTAAAAAAATAAAAATAAAAATATGTAAATTAAAAAGTTATAAATTGTTAAAATTATAACAACCGTTCGTTATTATATAAAAGTAATTACATCCGTTACATAAGGAAGTAGCAGTTGTTATGAATGTTAATGGTTGGAGGGAGATAATCAGGTTAGGTATCTTGATAATCATTAATTATTTGTTTAAATAAAATATCGTCTTCAAATTTAGTTAGTTCCTTAATTAATTTATTGTTATAATTATATATAAAATTTTTCGAGAATGCTGGTTTTATAAAAATCGTTAGAAATATCTAATATTTTAATAAAATTATCAGGAATGTAATCATAATTATTTTGTAATATATGTTTAGCATAACTAGATTTATCTAAATAACCTTTCTTTATATTATTAATATGTTCTTTAATTCTAATAGAAAAAGAACGATTGGTCATATCTATATATTCTAGGTAGTAGACTTCGTATTTTAAACTATAGACTCCTTGTCTGTCTAAGATATTTATATTTTTGGGGTTTGTTGTTTTAGTAGGATCGTTATTATTTATAAAATTTATTATTTTATTGTTAACGGTGTATGTTGTTTTCAGATTATAAGTTTTATGTATTTTATAAAAATATCTATAAAATGGATTAAATTCTATTTTTATATAAGATTTTTCTGAATCGCTATGTAATAATTTTGTTTAATTTATTGATCAGTTCTTCATTGTATCCACACAATAATGCTATATTTTTTATAATTTCAGAGTTTAGTTTTAAATTGTTGTGTTTAAGATATTAAATGGCTCTTTAAATTAAAGAATTAAAAGCTATCATTTTTAGGTTCCATGGATGAGATTAATTAACATTTATACAATGTTATGTTGAGTTGATTTTCTATATATGTCAATTTATAAACTATTATTACAATCTTTTTCGATAGTAATATATAAATAGTTAATACTGTTAATTTCATGATTCATCGGGATTAATGTAATCTGTTTCAACCATTAACATTCATATCAACTTCCTTACGTAACGGATGTAATTACTTTTATACAATGACGACCGGTTGTTATGATTTTAATAATTTATAAAATTTTTAATTTACATATTTTAATTTTAAAGTTTTTAAATTGAAAGAAAACTTGTCTCCTGAAGATGGTCGAATAACCGAAAGTACGGGAGAAACACAAACAAATTGTTGGTAAGGTTGATTTTCATTTTATTTTTATATAATTAAAAACTTATGCACCATCGGTGCCATGCTTGAAAAATTTAAATTATACTATCAGTTTTATGTATATATATATATATATATATACATAATATATATATATATATGTAATGTAATTAATTTAACTATCCTCTATCAATCAGCTTATAAAATTTACTACATTATCTAATTAAAATACATTTATTTACAAAGAAGGGTTATTTTGCTTTGTTTGTATTAAGTTTGTTGCAAATATATTTTTTAATATAGCACTTCATCTGAAACACAAAAAACAATTAGAATATATTACAGTCCAGAATTTAACGACACCGCAGTTATAAATATTCATCTTAGAGTACTTCACATTACATGCGTATTCCAGTCGATAAAAAGCGTTTTTTTGTGAGACAAATCCGGCAATCTGCCAAGACTGCAACAAAAAACATTTCCAGATTTTTCTTTTTTTTATGAAAAAAGACTTTTTTTTCAGTTATAACTGTACTTTTTGTCTGGATTGACAAAAGATTACATTGTCTGCGGACTACTACAATGAAATGATTTTGCGATTTACGACAGCATTGATTTATATATACAGAGTGTATCACGAAGTTCTCCCGGGATTTTCATAATCTATTGTACGTGTGGAAATAATGGAATAAGTTCAAATAAACTTACCTACCGGCTTGGTCTAGTGGTGAAAGCGCCTCCCCAAATCAGCTGATTTGGTAGTTGAGAATACCAGCGTTAAAGTCCTAGTAAAGTCAGTTATTTTTACAGGGATTTGAATACTATATCGTTGATACCGGTGTTCTTTGGTGGTTGGGTTTCAATTAACCACATATCTCAGGAGTGGTCGAACAGAGACTGTACAA
This sequence comes from Lycorma delicatula, assembly GCF_047948215.1. Lineage (NCBI taxonomy): Eukaryota > Metazoa > Arthropoda > Insecta > Hemiptera > Fulgoridae > Lycorma > Lycorma delicatula. The sequence goes on from NC_134457.1 coordinate 18,884,429, forward strand.
GACTACACTTCATTTACACTCATACATATCAGCCTCATTCATCCTCTGAATTATTATCTGAAAGGTAATTACCGGAGTCTAAACAGGAAAAAGAAAAGTTCAAATAAACTTATATCCTAAAATACTTGGTTTGCGAGATACGACTACTGAAAGATTTCGGTTGGATTTCAGCTACCCGGTGAAATGAGGTCATGCTCAAATTTCTACGACGTTAATTATTGAGCAGAATTAGTGATTTCTTGTGGTTATTGGCCTGAAAAATTGAATAAAATAAGTCCCAGAATCATATCTGCAGTAGTTCTTTTAGAAATTTGGGGTCAAAATCAATAAATTTGTCCTGTTTTTGTTTTACTTTTGATGTACAATAACTTTGTTAAATTGATAATAAACACGTAAAACGTTTCAAAAAAGCTTGTAGAGAATTTAATTCTGAACAAAATAGTTTAAAATAAATTGAATAAAAAAAAGTAGAAAAATTCGAATTATATTTAGAAACACAACATTACTACATTTGTCAGAAAATTACTTATTTAATGTTAATAAAATCTATATTCTTTATTTTGTGAAAAATTACTGTTGTTGTTACAAATGAAAAAAAAAAAAACTGAAAATTACCATAAAACTTGTAAACTAAAAATAAATAAATAAAAATTACTTAAATCATTTTTTTTTATATTAATAACAGAAATATGATTATTTGAAAAATTTTTACTTCAAAGTTAGCAATAACATAACAGCTGATCAACAATGCGCAATACTGTATACTGTGTTTAAATCAGTTTGAAAGATACGTTAAGTATATCGGGTACTGTGAACTGCACTGTCGTTTTGTGAAGTTTAAATTGAACGTGATCGGTTACCGTTGAAGTAATGCCGTACTTTTACAACAGAGGAATCTGCTGGTATAGTATTCATTTTGGGTGTGTATAATGGTAATCTTACAGCTGCTGCAGTAAAATATGAAATACAATTTCCGAATCGCAGGATGCCAGATATCAAAATAATTAGCGTAACTTTTCGCTATCTTCGGGAAACAGGTTCACTACCTAGTATTTGTCCAGATACGAACGATATGTCCAACAAGATGCTGATATCGATGAAATTATTATCGATGCAATTCAGTGCAGTCCAGACTTCTTTCTAAGCGGAGAGGAATAACCCATTCGATAGCTTGGACGATACTTAAGCAAAGTAAGTTTTATTTTTATCATAATCAGCCAGTTAGACATCTACACGCAGGAAAAGGTCCGCTTCGCTTGAAGTTCTGCAACTGGTAGGATACAAACCGACAACTACAAAATATGTTTTGTTTACTGACGAAGCAAATATCATTCAAACTGGCGTCAAGAACTTACGCAAAGAGCATACATGAGCAGAAGTAAATCCTCATGAAATTATAGAATGCAATTTTCAACAACGATTTAGCGTCAATGTGTGGTGCAGCCTTCTTCAAATCGGCTGTTTCGATGGTTCTTATTAACTGGTCGCTTAGATTCTGAGATGTACTTGCACTTTCTTCAAAAAGAATTACCGTAGCTGCTGGAAGATGTTTCTCTACCGCCGAAACGTAAAGTATACTTCCAGCTTGATGATGCGCCTCTCTTATACTTGAATATGATTATAAAAAAACTGATGTATACACCACATGACTTCCATGTACGCCTATTATATTACATAGACACATATTTTGCTGCACTTCATTAAAACTTATTTCATCTGAAATTGAGATACAATTCTTTAATATCAGTGAAGAGTTAGTTACACAATTACTAAAATATTAATTTTTGTTAACATCAAATATCTTCTTCTTTTTCCTGTTTAGCCTCCGGTAATTACCGTTCAGATAATACTTCAGAGGATGAATGAGGATGATATGTAATGAGTGTAAATGAAGTGTAGTGTTGTACATTTTCTGTTCGACCATTCCTGAGATGTGTGGTTAATTGAAACCCAACCACCAAAGAACACCGGTATTCACGATCTAGTATTCAAGTCCGTGTAAAAATAACTGGCTTTACTAGGACTTGAACGCTGGAACTCTCGACTTCCAAATCAGCTGATTTGGGAAGACGCGTTCACCACTAGACCAACCCGGTGGGTCAACATCAAATATCTATACAGTTATTAACTCAACAAAGCTTACCTGAAATATTAGGTTAGAGTAAAAGTCCCTTTATTACTCTTTAAATAAATGTATGTCTTATATCTATGTAATACTATGTTTCTCTAAATTATTATGGTGTAACTATCAACAAAATGGAAACAAAATCGAAACAGAAGGTTAGTATTAAATTTTATAGCGATATTTACTATCAAGTAGACTGAAACAAGTGGATAAATAAAAATAATACGATTCTAAATTATAATTTTCAATTAATATTAAATAATCAGATGTTTCACCAAATCTGATATGGACAACATACGACTTTCTTGTGCACTTATTAAATTACATATACTCGTACACATTTTTAAAAGTGCATAAAATTTTATTTCACTAATAACCTCTGCTTTTTTCTTTTTTTTTATTGCTATTATTGACTTATTATTTATGTAAAATATTTTTTACAATCAGCGGTTAATAATTATTAATGAATCAATATATTTAAATTAAAAAAAAAACAAAAAAAAAAATAGTTAAAAAAAAGGAGATGAAGTCGGATTTGAAACAATGTGCCTTTTCCTTGTTCGATCCAAATATTTCATCAATTAAAATTTTATTTGGTTATAACTCTGGAACCAATGAAAATACGTTACACTTATATATCGTTGAGAAGATCTCAATGAGGGCTTATTACTACAGTTACGAAAAGGTTCAAATTCAAATTTTTTGGATTTTGGGCTTTTTGGACAGTTTTTTTACCAGTCGATTGCAATCAAAAGAAAAGGTGCACAACTGGATGTTACAACAGTCCTGAATCAAAAATTTCAACATCCTACCACTAATCGTTTCTGAGTTATGCGAGATACATACGTACATACAGACGTCACGCTGAAACTAGTCAAAATGGATTCAGGGATGGTCAAAGTGGATATTTTTGTTGAAATTTGGAAACCAAAATTTTTTGCGATCACAATACTTCCTTCGTGCAAGGAAGTAAAAACAATTTGGTTTACTCTTACAAATCATAAATATTTTATTAATATTTCCAGAATTGCCATTGCCTACGTCATTTATTCTCGAATCTTTTTCTTATCAATTTGTTTATAATACAAATTCTATATTATTTTCCTAATAAATAATAGATTAAAAAAAAAACAAAAAGGATTAAAATCAAAAAGGATATATAATGAAAAAGGAAATCATTGATGTAAAAAGTAAACAAATAAAAAGGTTGGTTTTGGTTCCTTATTGATTATCACTTAACCGTTCAGTTAGCTTAGAGATTTGATATCAATATGTTTCAGTAGAACTAGTTTAGGTCTTTATTCACATCAAAGCTCGTGTCTTTTTAAATTTAACGTTTCATCCATCAAACTCCCGGTTTGGTCTAGCGGTAAACTTGTCATCGCAAATTAGCTAATTTCAAAGTCGCGAGGTTCAAATCTTAGTAAAGACAGTTATTTTTACACGGATTTGAATACTAGATCGTGGATACCGGTTTCTTTGGTGATTGGGTTTCAATTAACTACACGTTTCAGCAATGGACGATCTGAGACTATTTTACGTTCACTTCATTTACATTACTACATTATATAGATATACGTAAATATATACATTACTACACTTGATTTACATTCAGTCCTCATACATCTTCTAAAGTAATATCTTACGGTTGTTCTGGAGATACAAAAAAAAACAAATCCTTTCATCCATGCATCCTAATTTTTTAAAAATAATTAAAGTTTAAAAAAAAAAAAACTAACTTTAGTTATAATACTTTCTTTCCCTGTTTAGCCTGCGGGAATTACCGTTCAGATATTACTTCTGAGGATGAATGAGGATGATACATATGAGTGTAAATGAAGTGTAGTCTTGTACAATCTCAGGACGACCATTTCTGAGATGTGTGGTTAATCGAAATCCAACTACCAAAGAACACCGGTATCCATGATCTAGTATCCAAAACCAGATAAAATTAACTAACTGCCTTTACTAGAACTTGAACACTGCAACTCTCGTCTTCCAAAAAGCTGATTTGTTTATTTATAATACTTTTTTTTTTAACTTCCGAGACCACCGTTGGGTATTGCTTCAGAGGATGAGATGAATGATTTGTAGCAGTGTGAAAATGCCATGCCTGACCGGGATTCGAACCCGGGACCTCCGGATGGAAGGACGAGACGCTTTCACTCGCGCCATAAAAGCCGGCTTATTTATAATACTGGGTGTCGTAAATGTAACTCTGCATCTAAACAAAATCAACTGGATGTTAATCAATAAAACACGATTTAACTTATTTTTTATTTTATCAGCAGTGAAGCTAACAGTTCATTTTGTTTATAACTGATTTCCATCATGTGTTTTTGTTTAAAATACTTCCTGGATAAAATTGAATCATATAACAAAACTTCATCCTGCGAATGAGAACAAAACCTCGAAAAATTGCAGGAATCTCTCATTAAATTGACTTTTATTATTTATTATTAGTGACTAGCCATAGTGAGGAGTAACAAAGGAGGATTTCACAACTTTACCGTCAAGGGGGCTAGAGCTTCATCTATAACTTAAAATCTTTTCTGAGATAACACGAATGTATTGTGAAAATTTGAAAGCAGTCCATCGGTTGGTTCTAGCGTGATGCTGTTGCAAACGAGATAGATCTTGCCACAAACTTTCGCATTTATACGATGTATTAGATAGTGGGCTTTACTACTTTTTTGATCTTTTAAAAATTAAATTTTATTATAATAGTAAGTGTTCTGCCCAAAGGCAGGTTATCACTTGGCCGCCCTCCCATTCTGCTCGATTCTGTGTCATCCGTTTCGTTTTATAGTAACTTCCTTCACTTTCTATATATTGTATACCAGTTTCATTCGTTTCCGACCTTTTGCTTTCCTCCCCGTTAAAAATCTTTCCAATACCGTCACCAACAAGCGGTTACGCCGCAGACAATGTCGCAACCAATTGCATTTTCTTCTTTTTGTTATTTCGATAATCGTCTTCTCTTTTCCCATTCCACGAAGCAACTCCTCATTCCAAACTTTCACCATCCAGCTGATCTTTTCCATCTTCCTTCAAACCCACATTTCAAAGGCTTCCAATTTTCTCTCCTCTCCTATCCTAATAGTTCATGTCTCTGCCTCATAAAGGGCCACACTCTACACAAAACATTTCGCAAGTTTTTTCCTTAGTCGCAGTTTGCTACATAGTATTCTCCTCATTTTGTTGAATGCTTCCTTTGTCCTAGCAATTCGTACTTTAACTTCCTGATCACACTTCATATCTTCCTTAATGATGCACCTCAGGTACTTGAAGGATGCCACCTGCTCAACTTTATTTCTCCCAATCCTAATTGTTACCCTTTTGCTTGATTTTCTTATCATGCTTTTTGTCTTCTTTATTAATCTTCATCCCATATTCCTCACACAGGTTTGATTTATTCTCATTCACTCTCTTATTATAAAGCTATTTATTTCTGTATTATTAAAACTCTAAAACATTTTTGGTATCTGCAAATCATCTTTTATTATATCTGTTAGTATTTAAATTTTAAAATCCTGACGTAATAGCTTTAATTCAGTTGAACCTAAGATTTTACCCTATTTATTCTTTGATGAAAAGAAGCATAGTTTTTGAAAGCTGTAGGAGCTAAAAATTAAAATGTTATACCAAAAAAAAATCTGAGTTGTATTTTTAACGGTATAGGTAATTTGTTTTTATTAATTAAAACAAATATAAAAAAAGGATCTTTTATACAAAATTGAAATGAAAATAATTTTAAATAAAGAATGAAAGATGAAAGTACGAAGTTCAAACAATGAACATTTCTGTTGCTTCGAGCTATTTTACTTTAATAATTTAAAAATATTTCTAGAGATACTTTTTTTGTAATTTTTAAATAAAAATGATCGTTATATGCAGTTGTATTTTATATATTCTTTCATTTTTTTATGTGATACACGCATCGAGTAATTTCTCTCATTTTTATTTTAGTATTATTATTTCAAATATTTTTTTTTCTTTCCGTGGGAGGAGGAAAATTTGCTGTCAAATGGACAACAGAGAAATAATTATTTTCATTTATCTACAATTTATGCTCCAACATTTTTTTTTAAGTCAAATAAATTAATAAAAAAAAAGAAGTTAATTGATGTTTGTAGAATAAAAATAATAATCTAAGGACAGGTCGATTTTTATCGAAATAGTTACAAAAAATGAAAAAAAAATCTGATATTTTACCCATATAAATTCGAAAAGAGAGGAAGGATTAAAAAAAAAGTAATAACTTTTTAGTTCTTTTTTTTTTTGTCTTCAGTCATTTGACTGGTTTGATGCAGCTCTCCAAGATTCCCTATCTAATGCTAGTCGTTTCATTTCAGTATACCCTCTACATCCTACATCCCTAACAATTTGTTTTACATATTCCAAACGTGGCCTGCCTACACAATTTTGTCCTTCTACCTGTCCTTCCAATATTAAAGCGACTATTCCAGGATGCCTTAGTATGTGGCCATAAGTCTGTCTCTTCTTTTAACTATATTTTTCCAAGTGCTTCTTTCTTCATCTATTTGCCGCAATACCTCTTCATTTGTCACTTTATCCACCCATCTGATTTTTAACATTCTCCTATAGCACCACATTTCAAAAGCTTCTAATCTTTTCTTCTCAGATACTCCGATCGTCCAAGTTTCACTTCCATATAAAGCGACACTCCAAACATACACTTTCAAAAATCTTTTCCTGACATTTAAATTCATTTTTGATGTAAACAAATTATATTTCTTACTGAAGGCTCGTTTAGCTTGTGCTATTCGGCATTTTATATCGCTCCTGCTTCGTCCATCTTTAGTAATTTTACTTCCCAAATAACAAAATTCTTCTACCTCCATAATCTTATCTCCTCCTATTTTCACATTCAGCGGTCCATCTTTGTTATTTCTACTACATTTCATTACTTTTGTTTTGTTCTTGTTTATTTTCATGCGATAGTTCTTCCGTAGGACTTCATCTATGCCGTTCATTGTTTCTTCTAAATCCTTTTTACTCTCGTTCTAGTTCTATAAAATTAATAAACTTAAATACCTTAATAACATTATTAAGACTATTTATTTTTCATATGCATGATCCTTTCTTCAGCTTGGAATAAGAGTTTGGGGTGTCCCCAAACTCTTGATGTGCAGCTTTTTTCTTTCGATGTGCAGATGTGTTTTCGGTTCTTTTGATGTGCAGATTATTAAAATATTAATAATACAAAAAAATCGTATTAAAGCAATCGTATCCTACGCAGCTTTATCGTAGCGATAATTCTTTTGCTAATATTTAATGTTTTAACTTATTGACGACTTACCCTATTTGAAGAATTTAATAACTTTTATAAATAAGAATATATTTTTTGATCACACACTACTTCATATAATTTGCGTTTGGCTGCAAATATTTTCCCGCTCTTGATCTAACTTTGTGCAGAAGTCAATTTTTGTACATTAGTAACAGTTTAATTAATCTTATTCCTGTACAGTTTATTGCTATAATATTATTAGATCTGTGATTAAACAAATTATAGAATGGATTACGGATAACAATATTTTCTCTTTCCTAAGTTTTTGTTATGTTTGTGAATATATGAAGAAATTGAATTTCTCTTTCAATTTCATTCTTGTAATGTGCTTGAGATCACTTTTTTTTTAACTCTATTTTTTTCTCAATATTGTACTTAATGGTATTGTCATACCCTTTTTATAATTGACTTATTCAATTTTATTTTAAGATTTATTTTAATTTTGTTTACACTACTTTTATTGCACTTTATTTCATTTGTAGATTGATTCTTTTTCGTACTTTAGTTGAATTGTACTCTCTGCTGGCGTAAAGTTTTTTGCTTCGTTGACAGTGCCCATATTATTTTATATGTTTATGTTTTAATAGAAATCAATGTTATTTTTATTTTTTTTAGTATATTTTGATTTAGTAATATCTATTTTTCCTTGTAAATTTTTTATAATTTCTGAGGTGTACAAATTTTAATTTTTAGTGAACTACTGTGTTGATTTGCTGATTACATCATTAATATATTGTACAAATTATTAGATAGTATGGCATGGTTCATTAAAAAAATCTTCTTTTATATTTTGTATTAAAAAAAAAAAAGATCAATTCATGTTTTAACATCAACAAAATTCCAATATTTATTAACAAAACATATAAGGGAATCATTGTAATTAAATAATTTAAATTGACACGAAATTTGGTTAACTTCATGAATAATTCAGTTGTTAGAAACCGACTATTATTTTGTTTGTTCCTAGCATCTTTTAAACGTTATCTATTTATTTTAAACGATATTTATATACAACGGGTTCACAGTAAGTGTATAGATATGATATTGTTTATTGTCCGATCTTCCTCATTTCTTTTATTATATTTTAACAGCAAAGTGATATTATTTGAATCAAAAAAGATATATATTAAAAATTAAGAAACATGACTTCCAAAAAAAAAAACATTGCTTTTTAATAAGGATAATTAATGACCTTGCGGGTTACAATTTTGTATTCAGTATACCTTTCTTTTTTTTTTCACCGTTTTAAATTTATTTAAACATACATATATACAGAATGTTTCTAAAATGGTGGGCTGGCTATACTTTTTCGGATTCTACTTGTAAAACTAAACAAAAAATATCCTTAAGAAAAATGGGTAGTATCTCCTTCGTTCTCCTGCTGTCCTCCATTTTGTTATTTTTATGTAAAAATTTATATCTCAAGTTCTGATAAAGGAATCGCATAAATATTTAGTAAACGTCTTGGTAATAAAGTTTTAAAATTAGCAAAAAACCAGGACATAAGTATCTACGCAAATTACAAAATGGCGGCCATGTTTATTTTTCAATCCGTTATATCTCCATAAATATTAGTTTTATCAAAATTTATGTTTGTTAAAATATTAAGCCATTTATTTTGAATAAAATTCAATTTTATTTTTTAAAATCGGTTAACAAATAGCCGAGTTATGGCAGAAAATTTATGTAATAATTTTGCGTCTATTTTCATGTCCTTCACTTTACGTTCAGTTCGATTAAATATTTTTTTTATTTATTGTTAATTCTAGCCTTGTTGTAAATTAGTATTTCTGATGATTTTCCACGTAGATTGGCATTCTGTAACTGGTTTTGAAGAAAATTAATCGGAAACCGTTTATTTTAGGCAAGGATTCTGTTCACAGATGAAGCTTTTTTGAGCCGGAATGATGCTCAGAACTATCACAACCAGCATATCTGGAGCGACGAGAATCCTCATGCTACCTTCCAAAGTATCTATCAGCAAAGAAACATATGGACAGATATATTTAATAACTCTCTTTTAGGCTATCATTCTACCAAATCGTTTAAGCGGAGATAATTATCTTGCTTGTTTGACCGAAAATCTTCTACATTTGTTGGAAGACCTACCTCTACAATTAAGAGGAAATATGTGATTTCACCATGATGGAGCTCCAGGATATTTCAGTCAGTCCGTATCAGATTTCCTACATGAAACTTTCCATGAAAAATGGATAAGCCGCGGAAGGCACTGCCCTGGCCTGCCCGATCACCTGACTTAACCCTTTTCACTTCTAATTGTGGGTCCATTTGAAACATACTGTTTATTCATCTCCAATACTCAACATTGGGAATCTTCAGCAAAGGATCCAAAATTGATTTCAAGAAATTAGGAATACTCCCGGAATTTTGAACAGTTAAGACAATCTCTAGGAATACTCCGAAATTTTGAACGGTTAAGACAATCTCTCCAAAAAATATTGGAGGCTTGTGTAATTTCTAATGGTGAACACTTTGAATAACTCTTTTAACTTTTAACAATAGTTAACTGTTTATTAAAAAAATATTAAAAAATTACACCTAACGTTCTACAACAATTAACGTAAGATTATCACAAGAACTTGTTTTATTTTTTTTCAACTAGTAGGTCTATTATTGTGAAAAAATTATTAATTTTGCACTAATTTACAATACTAAAATTAACAATAAACAAAAACAATATTTAATCGAATTAAACATAAAGTGGAGAACATGAAAACAGACACAAAATTACATCATGAATTTTCTGCCAACTGGGCTATTTGTTTAAAAAAATGAAATGTTATTTTATTCAAAATAAAAGGCTTATTATTTTAGCAATAACATAAATCTTGATAAAACTATTATTTGTGGAGATATAACGGACTGAAAAATAAACATGGCCGCCATTTTGTAATTTGCCAAGGTATTTAAATCCTTATTTTTGCTAATCTTAAAACTTTATTACCAAGACGCTTATAAAATATTAATGTAATTCCTCTCACCGAACTTGAGATATTAATTATTACATAAAAATAACAAAATGGCGGACGGTGGTAGAACGAAGGAGAAATTGCCATTTTTCCTAAGGATATTTTCTGTTTATTTTACAAATCGATTCCGAAAAAGTACACCATTTTAGAAACACCCTTTGTGTGTGTGTGTGTGTTTGTTTAAAAAGTGTATGTACATATATATATATATACATATGATCATATGATACTTCCGGTAACGTAAGGATCCCCTGGATCATACATCTAAATCGGTTCAGCTGTTGAGCTGCTACGGTGGAATATACATATGAGTAAATACACCCTAAATACATTACTCCATTTTGAACAGTCATGTAAATTAAGGTCTATTTCTAAGTATGTTAGTTAATTTTTGCTCTGGTTTGTTTTCATCGTGATTTTGTATTATACTAGCAAATACTTCGCTTAAATTTTGTAAATCGGAAGATTGATTACTAAGATACAACAACATTTCTGAACAACTGTGATCTGTTAGATCGAGATTGTACCCGATGCATCTAAAATTTGGCCTTCAGTTTACTAAGAATTACCCTGTTTGAATTTTGAAAATCGGAGGATTGTTTGCAGAGATTTTATATGACCACCATATTGCACCTCCCAAAACAGCGCCCCAGGAGTATGCCGTTTGTTACCAGATGACAGTGATGATTGGAGTAGCCTCGCGCTAGGTGCTTACATAACCTCACAATTCTATCTTCACATGGAGTTCCAACGGGAACCCTATTATTATAAACAGCCAATTTTTTTAATTTATTTAATATAATTTTATAAAACGTAAATTTAATTCTATTATTTTTCTAATATTATTCATTCGATTGATTCGAATCATTTAGTTCAAACCTAGCTCATATACTGATAAGAGACTCACAGTTCACAGGTCATTAATTCTATTCATTAAAGTGTTTTGCTTTAACCGGAAAATCTCCACTACTATATATATATATATATATATATATATATATATATGGCCTGAGATACTCCAGTTAACGTAAGAATTCCAACCCGGGGTCATACATATAAGTAGGAGCAGCCATTGAAACGCTACGGTGGAACAAACATATACATAGACATACACACACTCTAAACATATTACACAACTTTCTGGAAAGTCGTGTAACGAGTTCATACGTAATTTGCAAATGTTTTTGTGCTCTTACGTGTAATCTTGTGTTTCTTATAATATTTTATTAATTTCAAACTATAACTTAGCGTAATAAATTTTATCTTTTGAATCAAATAAAGTTGGTTATATTTTAAGGTTGCAAGTGTGTTTAATTATTTCTGTAATGTGATTATTCTAAAATCATTTTCTTTTAATTTTATCTTATCCTCTTTTTGAAATTTATGACCTATAATTCCTTGATGTTTTTTCGATTTATTCTACCACCTTAGATTCTTTTTAAAAATTTGATTCTTTTTTACATTTTTACAATATCTTAGATAGTAATGTTTATTAAAAATTTCATTAATTAAAAGTTTATTTGGCTATAATTCTGAAACCAATGCAAATAAGTACCACTTATGATACATCGTTGAAAAGGTCTCGATGAAGGCTTTTTACTTCAGTTAAGAAAAAGTCCAAAATCCAATTTTTGTTTTGGATTTTGGGCTTTTTTTGGACACTTTTGATTCAGTTGAATGTAATAAAAATTGGATTTGCACAATTAGATGTTACAACAGTCCTAAATCCAAAATATCATCATCCTACTAATCGTTTATGAGTTTTGCGAGATACGTAGTTAAATAGGTACATACGTACATATAGATGTCACACTGAAACTAGTCAAAAAGGATATTTCCGTTGAAATATGAAATCTGAACCCGAAATTATCGCGATTACAATACTTCCTTGTACTTAATCCAAGGAAGTTCAAATTTATGCTAAAGATAATCCATGATAACTGTTAACTGAGTTTTACATCCTGGAAAAAATTTTGCGACTTAATAAATAGATAATTATTTATCTATTAGTTTTTAATGATAAATTATCTGTAGTATTAATTATTTTTAACAGTTTATTTAATTTTTGTCATTCGGCAAATATACTGAGAAATAGATGAACTTTAAGATATATTAATATAAAACGTATATTTTAATTCAAATAATAAAACATATTTAATATATATAACTGAATAATAATCTTAGAAAAGATATAATTTTGTAATAAATTTGAATGGTCAATTATTTTTTCATATTCTGTATACTTTTTTTACAATAGATTTTTGGAATATATTTTTTTTTATAGATGCACTTCTACTACTTTAAATTACCAGCTTATTGAAGAAAACGAGTCTCTTTTTTTACGATAGCACTGATATATGACGGATGAAACCTTTCTTATCTGTAAAGATCAGCAGAATTCTTAAGTAATGCGGTAAAAATGTGTGGGAATTCTGCCAGCACTCAGATAAAATAGATGAATAAAACGATATCTTGGTGTCACTCTTTGTTGAGAAGTAAATGTATTGCTTTTTTTGTAGTATAAATCCATAGTGAAAAAACAGACTTGTAGAAATTTTTATATCTGAAATAGAAGTAATAATCTAATATATAAACACTGAAGTATTTTTTTCATTAAATCAGCATGCCCTTTATAAATTCAGGAATACGAAAACAAAAATTAATACTCCTATGAGTAAACTTTAATATTTTTGTTTAATATTTTGTTTTGTAAACTATAATATTTTTAATATTTTGTTTAATATTTTAGTATTTTGTTAAATAAAAGTGAATTCTAAATATATTGCCACGTGTTCGCGGCTCGACTAGGATGTTGAGAGATTAACAAACTTAACATTTCTTATAAATAAAATTTATTACTCTAAAAACATAGAATATAAAATAATAAATAAATGATAATAGTAATAAAAACAACATTAATAATGATAGTGGATGTAATGACATACAAACTAGTAATTCAGTTGGCCTCCGTAGGGCGAGTGGTGGCGTCTCGGCCTTTCATCTGGAGGTCCCGGGTTCGAATCCCGGTCGGGCATAGAACTTTTCATACACGCTACAAATCATTCATCGCATCCTCTGAAGTAATACCTGGACGGTAATTCCCGGAGGCTAAGCAGGAAAAAAGAGAAGGTTAAAATTATACATATATATGTATTATAAATTATATATTGTAAAATTTGTTGTCAACTCCTTGTCTGATTTAGTGTTATGACTTATATTTTATTAAATTCTTCAGAATTTAATGTTAAATTATGAAATATGAATTTCCATATACGCTATTATAATTTCGTCGTTTTATTATTAAAATTTGATAAAACTGTTGGAATGCTGCAAAAAGATTTAATTAAATTTACAGAGTATGTAATACTTTTAAATATTTATTAATTGGTTCGTATATCATTGGATTAAAATTCTTTAACTCTGTTTAAAACCATTTCCATTTCATCTTTAACAAGTAATTTAAACTTAAATAAATACGCAGGCCAAATAAAGTTGAAATATACACATGCAGTCAAATCAGGACCTCTTTTCACTTCATAATTATTTATTATTAACAAAACCGGCAGTACTCAATCAACAAAAATTAAGAAACTGGGGAAGGTACACACTCGACCAACATATCAAAATGGCACTGAAAAACACTCGCTTACAACGCACAAATTTTATTCGAATCATGAGACCAGAGTGACTTGTTGATCGCAACATCGACAATCTTGTCCTACAATTCAATTTACTCAAAGTCCTCAGGATTTACTTGAAAATCAAGAAACAGATTCACAAATTTAATAAGCCCCTAATAAAAACATACCCTATAACTCTGTACTCTGGTGCGCTTTTGGAAGCGAGGTCAATGTCTACACTCTCCCACACTGCAACTCAATCGCAGAGTTCTCCACATATCTATTTTCATCCTAATATCAAATATCTAAGCTAACCGGCGCTTGATGCCAAAACGCCTATCTTGGCGAAGTACGCATCCAGGTAGACCCATAGCCCCCTGGTTGTTAGTTATTCTATCTATACACCTATAACAGCATCAGATTCCCTCAGCTATCCTCTGCAGGGCCAAGAATCTAAGGAAGCCAGCAATTATGTTCCATTCCCTTTCGGTTTTCCAGTTAACTTACAGATCAAAACCACAATTAATCCTTACAAGTTCTCTAACTACTATGGTACGTTCAGCTTTGTACCTGGGCCCCAAAAATAAATTGAAATGACAGAAAACTAAAAATGTAATGCGATTAGAATTATAAGAAAAATGAATTCATCAATAAATAGTTAGACGATTCATAAAACTTATTTAGCTTAGAAATAAAAAATATTTAAAAAAATAAAAAACGTTTTTTAATGTAACAAAAATAACTAGATGTAAACAGTATTATGAACTTAAAGTAATATTTATTAACACTTTCAATATATCTTCTTTTTTGATGAACATTTTTTTTATTCTATTTTTTTTTCTCTTAGAAACAATAATATTTTCATTTAAAAAGTTCTGTATTTTTATTTTTCTTATGTAAAGGGTTTGATGAGAAATTTCGATTAATAGATGACGAATCCCCTAGTAGATATAAAATTAAACTATTGTTTGTTTTACCCAATTCTTCGTTAATATGATATTTCCCTTCCTGAATTTTGTTTCATACATTTTAAAAGTTTCATAGCGGGGTTATACATTACAATTTTTCAGCAAGGCCACATGAAAATCATCTCTTCTCGTATCCATTTTTTAAGGCCCTGGAGATTTCGTGGTGGAGTTATTTGGAAAATATGAAGTTTCAATTACCTGCAAAGGAAAAATCACTTTTAGACCGACCTTGTTGCCCATGGAACGTCTTAATACTTTGCGACGAAATGGTTGGGAAAGAATTTCCTACAACTTTCATGGAAGTTCTTAAAGTTTGGCTCATAGTACCATCTTGTTGAAATATTTTAATTTAATTGACAATATGATAGCCTGTCATGTTAATTCATGCTGAATTTATTAAAACAGTACGCCCAACGTCATACTTAAAGAAATGTGGCCGTATAATTCGAAATAATGAAATGGCTTCCCAGAATAACACATATATGATGGACTGCTTTTCTTGTAAAGTCACTCATTTAAAGATTATTTAGAAAGTCTAAATTAACGTTTATCTTGTCCAGTAACAGAAAACATAAAACAAATTGACTTGCGTGAACAATATAATTCAGTGTATGCACTAATCTGAATCTTATCGGATAGTAAAACCCTCTTTACACTGCAATCATGTTCCTTTCAGTGTGAAATTCTTTCTACGAAGTTTTCCGTTGCGTAGGCAGAAGGGTTCGGACCATTTCGCCAGATATATTATCAATATCAGAAATGATAAAAAATTTCAAAAGTTTTAAAATTTTTTAGTCTGGTCCAATGGAATCCATTTTTTTAAATTCCATGTCTACTTTAATGCTGGATGCAGTTGGATTTTCATTCTTTATAATTTAATTTTTTTTTTTTTTAATTTGTTATTTAAAGTACTTTTATCGCCCTTTTATTTGTGATTTATTTTATTGGAGAAATTATATATTCTTATAATTAGTCGTTGAGTTAGTGCAATGCGATTTAACAAGGTTTAAAAAAAATTATAAGTCAATTATTATTCGCAATGTAGTTATAAATTTTGTTGCTATACAAATAGGAAACTTACATGTACATCATTTTTCAGCATAGTCCCCTTGCATTTCAACGCACTTGGTCCATCGTTGCACATGCTTCCTGATGCCCTCATAAAAGAAGGTTTTCGGTTAACTGCGAGCCAGGAATGTACCGCTTCTTTCACTGTTTCATCCGAGGTAAATCGACGGCCCCTTAATGACTCTTTGAGTGGACCAAACAAGTGGTAGTCAGAAGGGGCAAGATCAGGAGCCAGTACTTCAAAGTTTCAGCAAAGTTTCTGGAGCGTTTCAGCAGTATGCGGACGGGCATTGCCGTGCAACAATACAACATCTTTCGACAGTCTTCGGCGTTTGCTTTGAATTGCAGGCTTCAGCTTGGCAGTAAGCGTCTCACTGTAACACGCACTGTTTATTGTCGTGCCCCTTTCCTCATAATGTTCCAGTACTGGGCCTTGTGAGTCCCAAAAACCGTAATCATCAGTTTTCCTGCAGATGATTGGATCTTGAACTTTATTTGCAGGGCGAATTTGTATGTTTCCATTCCATACGCTGCCGTTTACTCTCCGGCTGGTAATGATAGATCCATGTTTCTTCACCAGTGATGATTCTGTCTAAGAATATGTCCCGTTCGTTACCATAGCGATCCAAATGTATTTGGCAGATGTACAAGCGCGTTTGTTTATGATACTGTGTGAGTTGTTTTGGGACCCATCTTGCACAGACTTTATGAAACCCAAGTCTGTTATGGATGATTCTGTAGGCAGAACCGTGACTAATTTGCTGACGATGTGCCACCATTAATAGTTACTCGTGTGTCTAAGAAAACCATGTCACATGCACGCTGAATGTTTTTTTTCATTTGTGGCGGTAAACGGTCGTCCGGCTCCTTCGTCGTGCGTAACACTTGTGCGACCATTTTTTAATTTTTCCATCCAATAGTAGACTCTCCGTTACGGCAACACACTGTTCCCGTACTGTAACGAAAATCTTCGATGAATTTCGTCCCCTCATACACCTTCAGACCACAAAAACGGATCACTGATCCGTTTTTTTTAACGTTGTTCTTTGGTGCAAACAGAAAGCGGAGCAGCCATGGTTAACGGCAGGACAGCGATAATGGAATAATGGAACTAACCTAGCAGCATCAAACCTGCACAGACATAACAACAATTAAATCACGCATGCGTCATCTACGCAACACGACAGTACTACCAACATAAACAAAAATATAACTAAATTGCGGATAATAATTGACTTACCCTCGTGGATATATATATATATATACTAGCTCTACCCGCCACACTTCGCTGTGGCACAACATTGTGGTTGCATGGATGAGAAATGAGAAACAAAACAAAGCATACGTTTCATAGAAGTTTAATTTTGCAATACTTGTGGGTATACAATATTTTTTTGTTTTTCCACTGTCTGCGTAGATATAAAGGCTATCTGGTTTGCCGACTCGGGAACATGCAACATACAGTTGCCCACGTGAGAAGCAATCCGCATCAAACCTAAACCACACAATTCTAAAGATTGACCTTGAGCTTTATTGATTGTGATTGCAAATGCCAATCGAATTGGGAATTGCAATCTTTTAAATTAAAATGGTGTATCGGTCGGGATTAAGGGTATTCGAGGAATGAGGACATCTTCACCTTTGAAAGGCCCCGTTAAAATCGTTGCTTCCACTACGTTATTCATCAATTTCTTAACGGCTAGTCGCGTGCCGTTGCAGAGTTTGGCTGATTAATATTCCGCAACAGGATAATTGTCATTTTTTGATCGAACCGTTGCTAGAATCAATCTAATGAGGAATGTTTTCCCAGTTCCTCCTGGCGCATCCAAGAAGAAGGTACCCCCAACTCCGTCATTTATCATTTGCATTGTGCGATCATAAATGCCTTTCTGTTCACGCGTTAATTTGGGAATGTTTCATTGGACATATGACTGAAGATCACCAATGTTGTAATTCTGTTCACGGCGTAAATCCACATCAAATGAAGCAATCGCAGCTCGGGTGGGTGCTGGCATTCCCAATTGACTAAGAACTTTATTTGCAATAGCTAAGAACTTGTCTTCAATATTTATCAATGCTTCATTGTAAATGCCTTCTGTAAATTTTATGGTCTATTGGTATTTTCTAGGCGTACTCTATGCAAAATATCCTCAGCCATATGCGATCGATATCTATCCCATAACTCTCTGGGAGATGAAGGGAAGCAAGCGGTCAATATAATTGCGAATAATGCGCGAATTTGGTTTGGATGTGCAGTGTTGCACGCGTCATTAATACATATATCCCACTGTTGGTCGTTTTCTAATAAATTCAGAGCTTGGTGAAAGGCGCAGCTCAATCACGACACGATCACACAAAAGTACCTCGATTAAAGTGAATATTTAATTCAGATTATATAATAATCTGAATCAGATGCAAGTGGATACGTTTTTTTTTTTGTTAATAAACAATGTAATTGGGAACAGGTATTGTTTCACATGTGACTTCGGTTGTCGTTAGCTAGTATGGCGAGTGTTCCCCTCGCTTCCGGCAGATGGCGCGGTCACTGGTACACAACTGACCGTTAAAAAAACTGTATTCTCGCGGTCGCGGGTATGTGACAGATGCGAAAAACAGATAAAAACAATCTTTGATGCGGGTTATATATCGTACTAAAATTTGAGCTCAATCGGTGCAGAACATTTTGAGTTTTTGAAGCCGTACACAAACAAACTTAACATTTTTATATAAAAAGATTTGTAAAAGATTTCAGAATAATCAAACGGCGTTATTTTCAGATGTTAATAAACTGCTAACGTAAGTAGAAGTTGTGCTGCTTCAGTGTACATCGTGATTCTCGAGTATGAATCTTCTAATGAATTACGGTCTCCAAAGAAAACAAAACCCCGCAGGTCGATTGAGAAAAAGTGAGATTTTGATAAAAACGCGATT
Organism: Lycorma delicatula; assembly: GCF_047948215.1. NCBI lineage: Eukaryota > Metazoa > Arthropoda > Insecta > Hemiptera > Fulgoridae > Lycorma > Lycorma delicatula. Next base: position 18,903,445 of record NC_134457.1, read on the forward strand.
CGTAAAAAAATTACACGAATTTGAATTATTTAGAAATAGTTTAGCGGTGTATTATGTCCTTTGGAAGAGAATTCGGTTATTGTCTTCGACAACGCTTCTTGGCATTAAACGAAAAGAATTCCAGCCGTGTTATAGATAAACAATGATATCAAAATGCGGCTTAGTTCAAAAGGAATATTTTTTGAAGAGGTTTAAGTTAATGTTCAATCATTGCAAAGGGTTTCGCGTATTAAAAGTAATTATAGTCCGTATAATATTGGTTTGACACACAACGCGATATTGGTAAGTCGTGTTTTTATTCGGCTCCTAACGAATATGTTTGCTGGCCTCCGTGGCGTGAGTGATAACGTTTCGGATTTTAATCCGGTGGTTCCGAGTTGGAATCCTGGTCAGGCATGGCATTTTCATACGCTATAAATCATTCATATCATCATCTGAAGCAATGCATAACGGTGGTTTCGGAGGTTAGAAAAAACAAAAAAAAAACGAATACTTAGTTGTGTTTCAGTGTTACTTAGTAATCAGTGTTACTATTTGTGAATTTTGTTCTTGGCTTTTTTACATAGCAAAGAACGCTAAATGACCAAAAAGCGATTGTTTGGTGATATATATGTAAAAAAATAACCTAACAAAGGATTTTTTGGTCATTATGTAGGGATATTATTTCTGTGTATTTGGTTATTTCGACTTTTTTTGTTTGCATAGTCTTAAGTCTATCTCGGCTATAAGAAAGTTGGGTGTTTTAATTTATTTACTGTTAGTCATCCTTCTTGGTGGCTTTTCTTTTTGTTTTGGTGTTTGTTTTTTTTAATAAAATACAGATGTTTTAGCTGTTAAATATAATTCAAAGAAATTTGGTCGTTGTGTTTGACAACGGCCATCTTGCATTGATCTGATTGGTTTTCCTTTGTTTACATTTCCAAATTAAAAATAGATCGATTTATTAAAAATAGATGAAAACAATGTTTGATGCGGGTTATATATCGTGATAAAATTTGAGCTCAATCGGTGCAGAACATTTTGAGTTTTTGAAGCCGTACACAAACGAACTTAACATTTTTATATATATAGATAGATACACATATATGGAAACCATGAAGCCATATTATCCAGTATGTTGAAAATTAGGCCTAAACTAGGATAGAGTCGAATATTTGTGCCAAATTTCAACCTTTTGATCAACAAGCTTTCGAGATACGAGACAAAAATGATTTAAAAATAATATTCCACACCCCCACATCCGATTGACTTAAAACTTTGGAATTTTAAATAACTTAGTAAGTATTTTCAGACTACTAAAGCTTAGTTTTGTATGACCACTGGACAAAAAGTGAAAAATAAAAAATTGCATAAACTTCTTCTATCTCTTTTTTATTTAATTTTGTCCAAAATTTACTGCATTAGTGTTTCATGCATAAAAAGGTTTTGAGCCTTTTCGAAACATTTACTTGCATACATAAGTACATGATCCGGAATTTTTTTAAAGTTTTTTATTCGTTTTTTGGATTGAGGAAATCTTGAAACAGCATAAGGGTTTTTTTAATTATTTTTTACTAAGAGATTTGTTTCGAAATTTGCAAAAACTCTGATACGGAAATGCTGCAGCAGTGGAAACCAAGCTAGGAGAGTAAAAATTGTATTCTTCTTTTTAATCCATCACGGTATAGGCAATTCACCTGTTCCGGTTTCAAAGGGTTACCACCGCTTTCTTGGCCATCCCACACTTCTTTTGACTTTCGGTCGATAGTGTATTATTTCCTTGGGGAACCTCCCGTCTACCATCCTTTCTTTTTTTCTTTTTCCTGTTTAGCCTCCGGTAACTACCGTTTTTAGATAATACTTCAGAGGATGAATGAGGATGATATGTATGAGTGTAAATAAAGTGTGGTCTTGTACATTCTCAGTTCGACCAATCCTGAGATGTGTGGTGGTTAATTGAAACCCAACCACCAAAGAACACCGGTATCCACGATCTAGCATTCAAATCCATGTAAAAATAACTGGCTTTTACTAGGACTTGAACGCTGGAACTCTCGGCTTCCAAATCAGCTGATTTGGGAAGACGCGTTCACCACTAGACCAACCTGGTGGGTTCCGTCTTCTGATATCCTTGTTCCTAAAACGATCTTGTCTAGTACACCCCTTTACCGGACGCAGGTATCTCATTTCCGCTGCCTGAATTTTACTGAGCTATCTCTTTGATAAGACCCAACCTCAGCCATACAACAGATTAGGAACAGCCATCACTTTATAAAACTTTATTGAGTTTCATTCAACACCTTCCTGTGCAGTGTTTTCCTTATTTTTCCACAAATGGCTTGAAATCTAGAGATCTTCTTATCGAAATCTCTATTATCTCTAAGCAAAAAATGTAAAAACTACAATTTTAATTTATTTTTGATTGTTTGATTATGTTAAAAAGAACGAAAATATAATTCTTTGATTGAGAATCAAATCCAGGATTTCTTGTTTACTAAGTAATAAATCAGTTCATCAGTTGGCACCTTTGCATAAAGCATTGTGGGAAACACAGCCTGTTTAATTTGGAATGATGTCAACACGTACAATGCATTCATAATTTATTATTACAGTAAGCAATTGGTTCTGTCCAGTTATATTACTGATTCAAATTGTCGACGCTAACGACATTTATTTGTGTGTGTAAAAAATGCCCCGCTTTGATCATATCACATGTGTATTATCATTATGGCATATAGGTAATTATCAGTTAATTATGTGCGTTTGTAAATGAAGGGACATTTTAGTTTTAGTAATCTATACGCGGGTATTAAAATAAACTTATTACAAAAGTTTTTTTTTAGGTTTACGATTGATTTTTATATTATTCATTCAAAATGGTACATAAAGAAGAAATTTTGTACATAAATCGTCTAAACTAAGAAAAATGTTTGTTGTAAGAAATTGACATTTTAATCATCATTATTTACGGAACATAGACAAGATACGTTATGTTATTTGTGAAAATTTAATTTTGTTTAATTAATATGTAAAATCAACCTTTCAATGATTATTTTTTTAAAATTGTAGTAATATATTACAAGAGAAAAATGAAAGTAATGAAATGTAGTAGAAATAATGTAGATGGACCACTAAATATGAAAATAGGAAGAGAAAAGATTATGGAGGTAGAAGAATTCTATTATTTGTGAGGTAGAATTACTAAAGATGGACGAAGCAGGAGCGATTTAAAATGCCGAATACCACAAGCTAAACGAGCTTTTAGTCAGAAATATAATTGTATAAATTAAATTTCCACTTACCAACAATTTAAAAAGTGTAAATCCTAGTACTTTCGGAGCTGTTACTCCATCTTTAGGGATTTTCTAAAAGATGTTAATTTAAATTCAAATCAATAATCGTTTTTAAAATTAAACTGTTATATTTATAACAGTCAGTCGTCAGAAATAAAATTAATTCGTCCGTCAATAACACAGTATTGTTTATAAGATATTTATCTCTGCCAGGACATATGCCGGTTCCACCGGAGTACCGGATCAGACCTCCAAGGTTAGTAGCCCTGGAGTGCGGGTGTACCCCGGCGGCTAGCCTTGCTACAGAAGGGATTCACTGTTCATGAATATTGAACAATCAAACGTGGCAGAGGGTGCACGTAAACACCCTCGTTTAGAAACCTCCGATTCGCCGCAAGCGAAGAGGAAAAAAAGTAAAGAATCTGATAGGATAAAGAAAGATGCTGATAGAATCAGTAAAGAATTAAAGAAAAGTCTATTTGGCTATAGCGCACCAAAGCCAAGATTTTTAATTATTACAAGGGAGAATGGAAACTTTCAAAAAGTTAGTCCATTCCTTATCGCAAGAGAAGTTACAAATTGTGCTGGTGGTCCTGTCAAGGAAATTCGTAAAACTTTTAATGGTTTGCATGTCGAAACCATCAACGTCATGCAAAGCCAGAAAGTTTTGGCGTTGAAGAAGATCGGTGAATTTGCGGTTTCTGTCCAACCGCATAGCACACTGAACTCATCCAGAGGAGTTGTTGTTTGTCGCGATCTTCTTAATTGTACAGAAGAAGAAATTGTACAAGAAATGTCGAGTCAGGGAGTAATTCAATGTCGCAGACTTACTATGAGAAGAAATGGTGAGATTCTTCCTTCGGCCTCGCATGTTTTGACATTTAATAGGCCGAATCTTCCTGAAAAGGTACGAGCTGGCATCCATCGGCTTGATGTACGAGCTTTCATCCCGCAGCCGATGAGATGTTTTAAGTGTCAACACAGCAGCAAGATGTGAAGCGCAGGAAATATGTATATGTGGAGAGAAAACACATGAGGGTTACCCATGTAAAGACCCTCCAACCTGCGTTAACTGTAAAGGGCATCACAATTGTCGTTCAAGAAACCGCCCTACATATAAATTAGAAACAGCAATTCAGGAAGTTAAAACGCTTCAGAAGGTAAGCTATCCTGAAGCAAAGAAGATTGTTAATAAGCGTACACCACGACCATCGACTTCTTATGCAGAAGCAGCGGCTGCCCCTTCCACATCTAAAATTAATGTGGAGCAGTTGCTTAACACGATGGCACCAAGTCTTGCGACGATGATTGAAAGAATCATTGATTCAAAGATTGAGTCGACTCATCAGAGAAAACAAAGTAAAGATGAGAAGGCTCATCCCCGGACTGACGCCGTTGACATGAGAGACACACCAGCGCCGTTTAAAAAACCAGCTAAATCTGCGATTGTAAAGTCACCAACTTGTGTAAGAATTAAAAATCTTGATTTATCTGACAAAGAGAAACAGATAGCTCCGTCGTGTAGTCACAAATCTAAAGAAATTGTGACAAGAAAACCTGAATCTGCGGAAATGGAGGTGCAAGTTATTATAGGAAAAGCACCAGGCGCAGATGAAATAAAACCTGTACCAATAGAGCCTCCCAAAGCGCAAAGACCAGCTTCGGTGAGAGCATCTATTTCAGCCGGACCCAGTACTGCAGTAGAGATAGAGTCCGGCTCATCCGCCGCGGAGACATCATCGCACATTAATTTAGATTCTTTAGCAAAGATGCTAACGGCGCCGGCGAAGGTATCATCAACTGACGTCAGCCGAAGAACGTCACTGGCATCCGAAATAGAGGAAGACGATGCCATGTCTGAGGCCTCAGATACGCTGTCATCAGAGGTTGAGGCCGTCAGAAGAATGGAGAAACGTAAAAAAGGATGGCCGAAAGGAAATCCCTAGAAAGCAATTTTATTGGATCAGAAGTTATAAGAAAAGTAAAATTTTGATCATTTTTTTTTTTGACACATGAAAATGTGAAATTTTGAACCCTTTTTTATTTTTTTTTTGAAGTGGGATGGAGCTAATGACCAAAGTAGTCGATGCCCCTAAAAACCTCAAAAAAAAAAAAAAGAAAAAAAAGAAGATATTTACGACTATTAGACATAATAGTCACAAACATCTTATAAACATGACGTTACTGCCTTATTTACTAACAAATTAGTGTTATTATTGACGACCGACTATTATAAACATAACAGTTTAATTTAGTAATGTTACTATTTTGAAAGAATTTATGGGAAAAGAAAGAGTTTGTAATGATGCTATCTAGTGGTTTCAGTATAGAACAGATAAAACAGAATAGATGACATAAAAAAAAACGTGAGAAAATTTAGAACTTCTATAAAGTAGAATGTGTTTCAAACTATGTGCAAATATCTCTAAAGGTTGACCCCTGATAACATTGAAATGTTGATACGATGAGCCAAATAAAATTGCGTGTTTGTACTTTTCAAATAAATCTTTTATTTAAATTTTTGTTTGAAATTATTTACTTGGTCAATGAAAGTAATAATTAAAGTAATATAAAGACTTATAATAATCTCAAAAAAACTACTTGAATTTGATAGCGTAGAGAAATTATTTAAATTACCGCTGTGTTATTTAGTAAATATATTTGATCATTTTTCTGCTTATTAATTTAATATCAGCTTGGTTATACATACGTGTAATGACTAGAATTTATTGAAAACAAAATTCTTTGAAAATAAAATCATTTTAAGATTATGTTTGCATAAAGTCTTTTTAAAATCGAACTACATTACTTGTAGTACGTAGTATAATTAGGTTAATAAAATTAACTGTCCTTTTCGTCTCTTTATTGACTATATAAAATAAATAGAAATAACAACAATTTTGAAGTACAAAGCGAGTTAAAAATTCGTTTAAAACACTTAAAAAATCGATTTGTAATAAAGTAGAGAAAAACTAGATGTAATAAAATCGTATGCCCATAATGAACCTTTCGTGTTTAAGATCTACTTAGAATAGAGTTTCTAACGTGTACATTTTTTTTTTATAATCAATTCGATTTTATAAAGGACGTAAGAGTTTATTGATTTTCCTTGAACTACAGAAGTCGTATTAAATAATAATATACCATGACCAGTATCTCCTTGTATATCTTAAAATATTCAGTTACTTTTGCTTATTTTCTTTAATTTTTTAGCCGATAATATTAAAGTACATTAATATATGATTAGTCGATACATGACATGAATTTCTTTTATATAAGAAAGTTGTAATATTATTAAATATTAATGTAGTTTAAAATTGAACGCTTCATTTAGTTCAATCAATACTTGTGTTAGGTAAAAGCTTAAGGTGTTAGGTATAAAGCTTAACAAAGGGCTACGTATGTTAAAAAAGAACATTATAAAAATCTGTATCATATATTTTATACGTATGTATTTATGTAAGTTATAGTACAGTAATTAACTGACACATGTAAGAGAAGTGCCACGAGCACCCGCTAATCAAGTAATTCTTAGTATTTAGTAACATGCAGAAATGTAACTTAGTTGTAACCTTTGTTTTAATTTTACGATTTTTATTTCTTTTATTAGACTCCGTACGGAAGGGTTTGATGTTAGTTTTCATTCAATATTTAGTATTGGTCTTTTTTTTTGTATTACTGATAATAGTTACGAGTGCACACTTAATATTTACTGTAATATTTATTTTGTGTGTAAATAAAATTAATTTTTTAAAAACACACATTGTTGAGTTTCAAACTTAACTTATATGTATAAATATATACAAACTGTCCTAGGAGCTATTGACCAAATTTCAGGAACCGATTAGGATATTAAAAATAAACAAACAAAAAAATCAAGAGGTAAATGCATTATCTCTCGCCTTATTGTTTTTTCTGTCCCCTTTTTATGTTTTTTTTCCTTATATAAAGTAAAGGATTGTGATCGCGAAAAATTTCGGTTTTCACATTTCAACGGAAATATCCATTCTGATCATCACTGAATCCATTTTCACTATTTCCGACGTGACGTCTGTACGTACATATACAAGGCCTGGCTTATTACTGTGAGATATAATCAGTTAGAGAGTCAAAAGGCGACCTTAGTTAAAGTTAATTAGGGCTAAGAACGGTAGGGGGTAGGGTTGTGTCTACCAATATCGTCACAAGGCGGGTGTCTTCCCCTACGGTAGTTGGGATGTACGTAAATATGTGCGTACGTATTATCGAATAAATAAAAAACGATTAGGTGTAGAATATTGAAATTTTGGATTTAGGACTGATGTAACATCTACTTGTATATCTCTCCTTTTGATTGCAATAGACGGGATCAAAAGTGTCCAAAAAAAGCCCAAAATTAAAAATATTTGAGTTTTGGGATTTTTTTAAGTGCATTAATAAGCCCTCATTGAGAGATTTTCAACGATATATCATCTAAGTGGTATTTATTTAGTTCCAGATTTATAGCCCAATAAAACTTTAATTAATGAAATATTTGGGTTTTATAAGGGGAAGACAGATCGGCGAGAATCCGACTTCATTTCCTTTCTTTTTTTTAATTTTTTTTTTTTTTTTAATTTAAATATATTGATTTATTAATAATTATTAACCTGTGATTGTAATAAAATGTTTACAATAAATAATAATTCAATAATAACAATTAAAAAAAAAAGATTAAAAAAATCAGAAGTTAGTAGTGAAATAAATTTAATAGGCGTACAAAGAAGTCATGTGATGTCCACATCAGATTTTTCAATAAAAATTCATATCTTAGTAACAGACTGAGATTGTAAAGGAAAATCCCGTGTAATGCACCCAGCAACATTTAAAAAAAAAAATAAATATGTTCGAAAAATTACTTTAAAAAATTAAAAATGGCGGCAATTAAATATTCCAACTGCCATTTAGATGTAAATTCTGATAATTTTATTCTTGTTAATACAGGGTGTCCCATATAAAACGCAACCCATCAATTACTCATCCATGAAATTTCAAAAGTCAAGTTTACTCCCCTACTCGTTACTGTACGTTACAGTACGAAATCAGCGGTTACAGTGCAAGATTTGTTTCGCCATAAGTACTCAGATAAACCAGCTCCTAACAAAACATCAGTATCAAGGTTAGTTGCAAAATTTAGAGAGACCGGTTCTGTTAATAACAAGGAACACAAAAGATCTCCGTCAGTGTTGAATACAGATACAGTCAGTGAAATCAAAGACCGATTACTCGCCTCGCCAAATAAATCGATCAGACGTTTGTCTGCTGAAATTAATTTGTCTAAATCAACTGTTCATCGGGCGACCAAACGATTACAATTACGACTTATCGCATTAAAACGGTTCATCAACTTCTTGAGCCCGATAAAGAAAAACGGCTACAATATTGTCAACGGTTCCGTCGATTTCTGCGTGAGAGAATTAATGTTATGGATTCGTTATTTTCACAGATGAAGCACGGTTTCATTCGGATGGCTACGTAAATAGCCAAAACAGTAGAATTTGGAGTGCTGAAAATCCCCACGTTTATCACGAAAAACAATTACACCCGCAGAAGTTGGGCGTGTGGTGCGCGATATCGCGGAAGAAAATAATCGGTCTTATTTTTTTTCGAGTACACCATTAATGCAGAACGATATCAGGATATTTTATTTCAGTTCATCGCCCTCTTGGAAGAAGAAAGACACTGCTGGCTACAACATGACGGTGCAACATCGTACTACGCAGGTTCAACTTCTGATTTCGCCAAGGAATTCTTTTGTAATCGTGTTATCGGTCGAGGCTTGTGGCCACCAAGATCTCCAGATTTGACTGCGGCGGATTTTTTTCTACGGGGTTACCTCAAAGAAAAAGCCTACAGCCACAAACCACGAACACTTGAACGATTGAAAGTCAATATTGAACAAACCGTATTAAATATCCAGCCACACACTTTGAAAAAAGTTGCAAGAAACGCTGTAAAAAGAATTGAGGCTTGTATTCAAGAAGATGGCGGCCACTTCCAACATTTACTCTAAATGTAAGGTAATGGATGGTAATAATAAAAATTATATTTACATTTATTTACACATGCCTTTTTATTATTTCAATACCTACTAATATAAGGTTGGGTTGCGTTTTATATGGGACACTCTGTATTTCTTCTGCTAATTTTACATTTCGCATTATCTTTGAAATATTTTTTCTCAGTTTCAACATTTTGTAGTTGCATCACTAACTAATCAAACTAACTTTGCTCGATTAAATGATTTTTTTATTTTTATATATATGATTTAATTAATATTAAAATAAATTACGAAAAAAAATGTTAAAAAGCTAAAGACAATGTTGTATGTGATGCACGGATTACACATACATACATATAGAAATTAATTTAAAAAATTTGTCATTTTATTTAAATACTAGCTGCAGCTAGGCCATCCGGGTAGGTTGCCCTGGTGAGCGGCGTCTCTGAATGGGATTATTAGGTGTCAAAAATCGATTACCTCTTTTGTAAAAATATTTTTCTTTTTTTAATGATGAAAATAGATATAACGAAAGTTAAATTAGCGATTGATACTAATGAATCCGAGTACATTTCTAGCCAGTGATCGGTACATTTCGGTGCCCACTTTTTGGTTACACTTCTATGAAAAAAAGCAATTTCATAAATAAAAAAAACTGATGTGGATCCTGCATGACTTCCTTGTACGCCTATTAAATTATATATACAGATTTTTAAAAGTATATAAAATTTTATTTCACTAATAACTTCTGATTTTTTAATTTTTTGTTTTATTGTTATTATTGAATTATTATTTATTGTACTTTTTTTTATTATCACAGGTTAATAATTATTAATAAATCAATATATTTAAATAAAAAAAAAAAAAAACTAAAAAAATGGAACTGAAGTCGAATTCGAACCGATGTACCTTGTAAGATCAACATATTTTATTATTTAACATTTTATTTGCTATAACTCTGGAAGAAATGAAAATAAGTACCACTTACGATATATCGTTGAAAATCTCTCTAGGAGGGCTTATTACTGCAGTTAAGAAAAATTCCAAAAACCAAGTTTTTTGGATTTTGAGATTTTTTTGGGCATTTTTGGTCAAGTTGGTTACAATCAAAAGGGATTAAGAAAAGGGATAAGAAATATCCACTCAAAAAAAAAACTCGTACTTTGTTTGTTTGTTTGTGACAGTCGAGTAGAACAAACAAGTTTTTGTCAATTTTTGAAAAATTAAATTTAAGTTTTAGCTATTACAATGTACTTTGTTTTAAAAGGTTCCACCCCAACAGAATACAATTAGAATTAGATTTTATTTTAAAAGATTCTTCCCCCATTTTTCGACGTTAAAAAAATGTGTAGCTGAATTTAAAATTGATCGTTCAACCATTGAATATGATGAATACTTGGGACGTTCGATGTTAATTCAATCAAAATATTTGATTTTTGTCTAAATTTATGTTTTGTTTCACTATTTAACCCCAAAACTATTTAACTGTATTCCCTTTATAGGAAAAAATAATTGGTATTTAAAATTGCATTAGGTGAATTTAATTTTCCAGTTCTTGAAGTAAATAATTTTTATGGATCATAAAAACCATTTTAAATTTTCTTTAACTTTAACTGGCATTTTTTTTATAATATGCAATTATTGGTCTTTAAACATTATCTTTAGTCACTTATTTAACTTATTAGTTAATTATCCTAAGGCTATAAGAATCCAGTTTATTTTATTAATAACGATAAAATTAATAATTACAATAAAAGTATAGTAAATGCAGTGCTACCTCGTATCAGCTAAATGAAAGCAATAACTTATTTATTTATTTTTTTTATTTTTTATTTTAAATTTTTTTCTTAAAACTACTCAACTACTTAAACGTTTTGGGCACTCTTTTGGGTACATCAACTTTTTTTCTGTTTAGCCTCCGGAACTACCGTAAGGTATTACTTCAGAGGATGATATGCATAAATGTAAATAAAGTATAGTTTTGTACATTCTCATACTGACTATTTTTGCGATGTTTTGTTAATTGAAACCCAACCACAAAAGATCACCGGTATCCACGATCTAGTATAAAATCCGTATAAAAGTAAATTGCCTTTACTATGATTTGAACCTTAGAACTCCTGACTTCGAAATCAGCTGATTTGCGATCTCAAGTTTACCACTAGACCAACTCGGTGGGTTCAGGTACATCAACTAACAATTTTCTTCTTTTTTTTCAAAGAAATAAAAAAAAAAGTTGTTTTATAGTTTTCGTCGTTATTTTGTTTTATTTTTATACTAGCCGGGCCGTCTAGCCAGAAACTGGACCCTTAGGACCTAGGCGAACCCCGAAGCCAACTCAAGGGCTCCTCGGGACCTCACGAAGTCACGGGGTCTACCACTGAGCTACAGAGCTCGCTTTGGTCGCCATTCCCGTCTACTCAGAAGTGTCCGTCCCTTGGACACCCGCACTGTTCGTAATTCTCATATTTGTGAGAATAATACTGATAAACAACGATTAACGTATTTAGGTTTATACAAATCTGAAAAATAAACTAAATTAAAGAGAGAATAGTAGTAACTAAAGTAAACATGTCTTTGAATACGAGAAAATCATTGAGTTTGGTATAAACTGTGCGTAAAGCGCACATGATATCACTGAGATAATTATTATCACTTTAGACAATGTAAGCTTTTTGGGCATTGTAAATTAAATACCAACATGCTTTGTTTAGAAACGATAAATCTCTTCTGTGTAACTGGGGTAACTTACGCACGAGAAATTTATGTCCGTGCATAAATCTTTTATCCAAACAGTTCTGGGTTTGAATAAAAATCAGATTTGAATTATTTTACAAAAAAATCTGGTGTAAACACTGTATGACTTCCTTGTACGCCTGTTAAATTACATATACACATTTTTTTCTGTACTCCATTTAAACTTATTTTACAGGGTGGTTTTTTAGTCCTGTTACCCAATTTTAAATGTAATTTATGAAAGGGAAATTTAGGTGGAATAAAAATGTATTTATTACTTACAAAAGAGATTTAATAATAAGCTATTAATTACATAATTGTTAAAGAACATGCTCAAAATTCTCACCCCTAGCGGTTATACACGCACGGACTCTTTTCTGCGTATTAGAAGAAACCTTTTTAAGAGTTGAATTGGAAATATTCGTGATTAGGTCTGTAAGTTCATCAATAGTGTGAGGATTGTTTTAGAAGGCTTCGGACTTAACATAGCCCCACAAAAAGTAGTCAGGAGATGTGAGGTCTGGGGACATTGGAGGCCATAAGCCCTTGCTTATTATTCGATCATCAAAGAACTCTTGCAAAAAATCCACGGTTTCACGAGACGTGTGGCATGTAGCGCCGTCTTGCTGAAACCAGCAATACCGTTCTTGAGGTTCCAGGAGGGACACAAATTGGCGCACAATATTCCAGTATACTTCACCGTTTAGTGTCTGTTCGAAGAATATGGGTCCGACTATACGATGACGAGATATTGCACACCACACACCAATTTTTTCAGGATGCAAAGATTTGTCTTGTAAAGCGTTCGAATTTTCAACCGCCCAAATTCGACAGTTTTAACCGTTCACATAACCATCGAGATGGATCCAAGCTTCATCGCTAAAGAACACTGTGTTTAAAAATTCGATTCCGTTATCGTTTACGAGAGACCTAAACCGACGGCAATATTGCAATCGCTTGTTTAAATCTGGATGCTAAAGCTCTTGGACTAATCGTACGCGATACGGATATAATTTCAATTTTTTAGCGGCTTTCTGAACACTCGAATATGACAAACCGACTTGCGTGGAAAGTTTTCGTAAACTTTTCCTTGGAGAATTGAGAAATCTTGTTTTTACATTCTCTAGAACGTCATCTGTCAAGCGAGTCGATCGACCGCTACGTTTTCTGTCGCAAACACTACCTGTCTCTCGAAAATCGGTTTGCTAGCCTAGAAATTGACATTTTTTCTGGTGGATAAACACCAACAAATTTAATTTGAAATGATTCTTTTACACTTGCGTACGATTTCATAGCAAAATATTGTTCAAGAATGAAAACTCGTTGTTCTATGGTGAAAGACATTCTGTTCGTAACACGACCGGAAACAGCACAAAGGTTTACACAGCTCAAGGAGAATCAACTCACACTGCCGTATCTATACCGGGTGAGTAGCACTACCAACTTCGTGTCACGAAGTTTCGTCTAAGAAAGGGAAACTAAATTTTCCCTTTCTTAGAAAAAATTACCAGACATTAACAATTGGGTAACAGGACTAAAAAATCACTCTGTATTTGAAAGTGAGATACGATCCTTCAATTCTTTAATAAAGTGGGCAGTTACACAATTGCTAAAATATTAGTTATTATTTACATCAAATATTTATGTAATCATTAATTCAACAATCTTACCTGAAATATTAGGATTGAATAAAAGTCCCTTTATTACTCTTTAATTAAATGCCTTATGTCTATCTAATACAAATTTTTTAAAATTATTTTGTTGTAGCCATCAACAAAATGAAAACAAAAACGAATAATCAGATGTTTCACCAAATCTGATGTGGACGCCAGATGACTTACTTGTACGCCTATTAAATAACATATACATATTTTTTTTAAATAAAAAGTACATAAAATTTTGTTTATTTCATTACAAAATTCTGATATTTTTTATTTTTTTTTATTTTTATTATCGAATTATTATTTATTGTAAAGGCTTTTTTTAATAATTATTAATAAATCAATATATTTAAATTAAAAGAAAAACAAATTGATGCAGTCTGATTCAAACTGATTTGCCTTCCCTTACAAGATCCAAATATTTCATTTGGGTATAACTGTGGAACCAATGAAAATAAGCACCACTTATGATATATCGTTAAAAAGCTCTCAACGAGGGCTTATTATTACAGTTAAGAAAAATCCAAAATTTTCTCGATGCTGGGCTTTTTGGGCACTTTTGATTCAGTCTATTTTAATCAAAAGGGAAGATGCACACCTAGATGTTACAACAGTACCAAATTCAAAATTTCAACATCCTACGGCTAATCGTTTTAGAGTTATGTGAGATACTTACGTACGTACATACATACATACATATGTAAGTGCAGACATTACACTGAAACTAGTCAAAATGGATATTTCCGTTGAAATCGGAAAACCGAAATTTTTGCAATCAAAACAGTTCCTTTACTTCGTATAAGGAAGTAAAAATGATGTAATTTTGAACAATTTTCTTAGATTCTTCTAAAATGTAGTGAGGTAGTTGAATAGATGAATATGAGTAATGGCTTTCGCCACTACGAAAAAAACTATTAACAAATTCATCCTCTAACCACGGATATGGTTTAATATTATCCAATATCAATTGACAAGTTTAGGATTGATTGAATTCTTGCAGCAATTTTATCAGAAGATGAAATTTCATAATCTGGAATATTGTCAAAAATTACTAATATGATTGGATAATCAATATCGTGTTAAATTATGTTATCGTGTTTAATTTATGTCCAATGCAGAGCTTTTATAAAATATGTTTATCTCTTTCTACAAACGCTTATTCTTTTACTTGTTGAATTGGACTAATCCTATTATGGATTTATCTTTTTATTAATTACTTAAAATTACTTCCCTACAGGGAGGAAGAGTAGCGTAATTAAGGCTCTACTTGTTGCTGTGGAACAGTTTTATTGATTTTTCAAGAATTTTATGAAAAATGATTCATCTTTTACCAGTCTACATAAGTATTGTAATTTAAAAATATTTCAACGCATCAAAATTTATTCTGTCTAATGTAGACATAGAATAGATAGGGACAATAATAGATTTGAATATTTTACAGTGTGAACATCATATATAAATTTACTTTTTAAAAATTTCCCTATTTACATAATTTTTTCCCGTTTACTACTTTTTTTATACACATCTTCCAAAACCACAACTCTCACATATTTTTATACTTTTTATTAATTTATTAAAAAATTGGTATCAATTTTACTGGATTGAAATTATTCCGAGAAACATTTAGTAATCTTTATTGGATTTTTTTCCTAAAAGATTTAATAGTCGCTTTCAATATTAGATTAAAATATTATTGAGATAATATATATTAGTTTCCCGGCACAGATAGAATAGCTGTATTAAAGGGGGAGTATGATAATTATATCCAAAATGGGGTATCCGGTTTTTTTTTAATCTTTACGGTTTAGAGTCCAACTAGAAAAAAACACATATGTATGTACGTAGATATGTACGTCGCACTCATTTTGTCCTTATATCTTAAGATTGACCGAACCGATTTTCATCAAATTTGGCTCAAATATTTTTATATATTGAGCATTGATCAAATTAATTTTTTTTTAATTTTGTAAAGGGGATATCGGGAAAAATTCAATTTTAATTTTCTTCAAAGACATTTTACAGAAAACTTTATTAAAGTAAATTTGTTACCTATAGTGCATATATAAATATTCCAAAAATACTTTTTCACAAATCAATCTTTCAGCTCTTATAATCGAAATATATATTTTTTTCTTCTATCGCTCTACATCTCTTCGGTTTAAATACTATTCAGAGATATTTTGTAAATATGTAGACCTATCAAGAAATGTCCACAATTTTTACTTGCTCTATTTTAACTCACAATGTGTTTTCAATTATTTTTCTTGTTTGCTCTCAAATCTTACATCCTTAATTTAGCATACTTCTTGATATTGCCGATGGATGAAATTTTGCAGTTACTAAGGTCGGATGACAATACAATATTCCACCATTACTTTTGCAAACATCCCCTTGTACGGGAGTAAATTCAGGGTGCCGGTGTAATAATTTAACATACTTTCTGAATGAAATTTTGCATATTTAAATTTTGCATATTAAATTTTGCCTATTGATGAAATTTTGCACGGTTGCTAAAGTTGGATGACAATACAATATTTCATATTACTTTTGCAAACATCTTCCCGTACGGGGGTAAATTTGTAAAATGTATATAAGCGACAAAAAAGTTTTGTTAATTTACAATAATTGCATTTCAATAATAAAAAACTTCACTATTTCGTTACTTTGTATTATAAATGTTTGATTGAAAATTTGTTTGATATTTTATAAATATATTAGAAATTTCAAAATATGATGTTATCTTTTGAAATTCAAATTAACCTACTAATTAAACTCGTGCAATCTATGATAATAATTTGATTAAAATATAAAGCAAGATTTTAAGAATTTGTAAAATTATTTGTAATATTATTTAAATTTTTTTTTTTTGTCTTCAGTCATTTGACTGGTTTGATGCAGCTCTCCAAGATTCCC
Source organism: Lycorma delicatula (assembly GCF_047948215.1). Classification (NCBI taxonomy): domain Eukaryota; kingdom Metazoa; phylum Arthropoda; class Insecta; order Hemiptera; family Fulgoridae; genus Lycorma; species Lycorma delicatula. The sequence continues at coordinate 18,920,046 of NC_134457.1, forward strand.
TATCTAGTGCTAGTCGTTTCATTTCAGTATACCCTCTACATCCTACATCCCTAACAATTTGTTTTACATATTCCAAACGTGGCCTGCCTACACAATTTTGTCCATCTACCTGTCCTTCCAATATTAAAGCGACTATTCCAGGATGCCTTAGTATGTGGCCTATAAGTCTGTCTCTTCTTTTAACTATATTTTTCCAAATGCTTCTTTCTTCATCTATTTTCCGCAATACCTCTTCATTTGTCACTTTATCCACCCACCTGATTTTTAACATTCTCCTATAGCACCACATTTCAAAAGCTTCTAATCTTTTCTTCTCAGATACTCAGATCGTCCAAGTTTCACTTCCATATAGAGCGACACTCCAAACATACACTTTCAAAAATCTTTTCCTGACATTTAAATTAATTTTTGACAAATTATATTTCTTACTGAAGGCTCGTTTAGCTTGTGCTATTCGGCATTTTATATCGCTCCTGCTTCGTCCATCTTTAGTAATTTTACTTCCCAAATAACAAAATTCTTCTACCTCCATAATCTTTTCTCCTCCTATTTTCACATTCAGCGGTCCATCTTTGTTAAATTATTTAAATAATGGATCTAAAATGCAGGAGAGGTTTATTGAAAATTTTATTTTTTTATTTTAGCTTCTATTGAAGGAAGAGTTAGATTTAGAGAAAACTTAGCAATTTTTTTTTTAGTTTAACCTACATATGAATATTTTTACACAGATATTTCTTTAAATTTATTGCTCCCATCTGCAATAAATATATATTCGGTTTTTTTTTTTACTCTTGTTGCTGTTTTAATCTTTTTTATTAATAGCCGGGAAAATTATACAATATTTCACCAGTTCTTTGTTGTATTACATGAACTTAAATTTTAAAATTTTATTTTTACATTAAAAAATAGGAAATATAATCATTAATATTATTTCAATATTTCATTGCTTTTTTAAGACGTTACAAATACCGTCTAACGATTTTTTTTTAATATTTCAAAAACTTTCTCTAACGTTAACAGCTCTGAAAATTTGTTGTGAATTGACAGAAGTTAAACAAAAAAAAATTAAAGTTAAACCTGTTACTGTTCTTAGCAGCTGACGATCAAAGGTTTTACTTCACAGAAAACTAAATATACTTAACTGTAATTTACAATATTGTTTGAAAATTGAAACAGTAGATGCAATCAGGAGTTTAATTAACTGCCGTACACAATTTCAGCGTACAAACGTACTGATAATGAGTCCCTTTTTAGTTAGTTTTCTTGAATAACTCTGTTAATGATGGAAACAACTTCAGTTAGAATGAAAATTAAATTAAACTTTTTCATTTAGAGCACAAAGTTTAAATAAATATTCAAAATTATTCTAATTATTATTTTTTTTTTAATATTAAAATTAATTTTATTTAATTAATTATAATTATTAAATTATTAGTAATTAAAAATTATTATTTTTAATTAAGTTTTTTGTAATTAATTTTCAATTTTAAGAATTTGGCAATTTTTCCTTAAGGAATCTCACTAAAAAGTAATATATCCAGTAAATATTGAATAAATTGTATTTCCTTTTGTATTAATATTTTTTTCTGTTTAAAGTTATTTTTATTAATTAACGTTAAATAGGTAAATTAAAATGAAAAGGAAATAAAAGTAACTAAAGAAAGTTTTGCTAGTAAGCCGCAAGCTCATATATTTGGTTTAGCATAGTTCCAGCAGTATGTATATATATATATACTTAACTCCTTTTACTTGGTATTAAAAAATAATATAACCTTTGTTTTCAAATTTTAGACTACATAATCATTTAATCAGTAAATTTAACTAGAATACAGGGGTGTTCAAAAAGTGACACAACCTTATGGGAAAATGAGAGGTTACAATAGTTATTTAAAGTGGCCTCTATTATGCGATTCACATAATTGAATACGACGTTGCATGCTCTTAAGGACATGTAACGTTTGTTGAGTAATTGCAGCGAAACATTGTTTAAATTCGCTTTGCAATTCGGTAATGGTGTGAGGATGAATTTTGTAAGCAGCATCTTTAAGGTATCCGTATAGGAAAAAGTCAGAGGGAATAAATCATGAGACCGAGGAAGCCACAAACCCTTCGAAATCATTTGTCCATAAAAACTTGATCCATGAAAATCATTCTGTTGCTGGGTATATAAGCCGTAACACTGTCCTGCTGAAACCATGTGTACTCTAGCCGGCCTTTCTTTTTCATGTTTAGCATCCGGTAACTACCATTCAAATAATACTTCAGAAGATGTATGAAGATGATATGTATGAGTGTAAATGAAGTGTAGTCTTGTATATTCTCAGTTCGACCATTCCAGAGATGTGTGTTAATTGAAACCCAACCACCAAAGAACACCGGTATCCACGATCTAGTATTCAAATTCGTGTAAAAATAACTGGATTTACTAGGACTTGAACGCTGGAACTCTCGACTTCTAAATCAGCTGATTTGGGAATATGCGTTCACCACTAGTCCAACCCGGTGGGTTACGCAGGTATAGTGTTTACAAATTTTTGCACCATCTGTATGTGGCACTCACTTTTCAGTATGACATGAAAGAATATCATGAAGATTCGCCTACGTGACACTTTGATTGCACATCAAACACTCACTTTTTGTCCGTACACAGAAGATTCGTGCAGCTGATGTGGATTTTCCGTACACAAAATGCTGCAATTCTGTGCATCCGCGTATCCATCAAGGTGGAACCATGCTTCGTCAGATCAAAACCAGTTATCGAGTTCTTCGTCATCTGGCATTACAGATGACACGAACCACTTACAAAAAGCTATTACTTACAAAAATCTTTAAACACTTGATCGATGCCATATGGATACTACTAACGGAGAGACCAGACTGGCTAGATACGGGTCGCACAGACTTCTTGGGACAAATAGAATATGCAGCTTGCATCTCGATCAACTTTTCTGGTGTTAAAACTTTCAGTCGAATACTTTTGCTGCATCTGCTGCATTCCCGGTCTCTTAGAATGTTTCGTATAGCCACTTAATGTAGGACTTGTTTGGTGTATTCACTCCATAATTTTCTATAAAGGCGTTCTGGCTCTGGGCATAACTGGCACATCTAATATATTGGCAGGTAATGAATATTCTCTGCTACATTGTGCAATGAATTTTTCTCAGTGAAACATGCAACAAAAGAAGGAAACATTTTTCCGTATGGTTGCGTCACTTTTTCAACACTTTATTAACATTGTCATCAGCGATACGTTAAAATTTTGCTGAATTTTACCCACATATAATTTTTTTTTATCAACTTACATTTAAATTGCAGGCATACCCACTTTCCATAAAATGTTTAATGAATACTGTCAGATATATATATATTTATATATATATTTCTGTTTGGTGTTATAACAGAATTACGGTAGTAGGTGACCTGACAAAGTCAAAATTACTCTGAAAAATAAAATAAACAGTTTCAAAGATAACAAAATTCACTATTCAGGCTGATTATGAAAAATGAGGTGTAAAGTGGTTTTCCATTCATTTATTTCCTAGCCTTAACAACATATCAAGGCTAGGAAATGTAGATGATTACTTAAGCCTTACAAGTGATAAATTCTCTTTGACAACACAGTCGCTTGTTTGCGCAGTGAATATAATTATTTCCTATGAAAGTTGGGCATTTATTTCAGCTGATGCTTCATTTGTCATATCTAAAAGAAAGATCGGACCGAAAACTGAATCACTAATTGTAAAGTTAATATAGTAATAGGTTGTATAATAGTAAATAATATGCTTACAAGTAGGCAGTTATAATTTTTTATCAACAAATTTAATACTTGTTAAATAAATAATACATCATTTGCCGATCTTGTGGCGGAGTAGTAACGTATAGACCTTTCATCCGGAGATCTCGGGTTCGAATCCCGATTAGGCACGGCAGTTTCCATACGCTTTAAAATTCCATTTCCATATTCTACGCACAGACTTCAAGCTTAGTGGCATCATCATCAAGCAATAAAAAATATATTTTGCAAACCAAAGTCTTACTGTACTTTTCCCCAAAACACCCTTTTTGAGAAAAATTGTTTTATTTTTAAAGAAATATTAAGCTATTTTTTTGTTATTTTATCTCCGGAACCGCTGTTAGGTATTGCTTCACAGGGTGAGGTGAAAAAAATTTTTTTTAGCTTGTGAAAATGCCATGCCTGACCGGGATTTGAACCCGGGACCTCCGGATAAAAGTCGGAGATGCTACCACTCGTGCCACGGAGACCGGAAAGCTAGTATTGTTTAGTGGTTACTATTCTAAGGGAAAAAATAGAAAAAAAATTGTATTCAGTTCATTTAGTTTTAAATAATTGAAAAAATGACTATAGAAATCAATATAAATGTATTTGCATGAATAAATTTGCGTGTATGTTAAAAATATAAAATCAGTTTGTATAAATAATTCAGGACTTACAATGAGGTTTATTGCGGGGTACATTCGATTATTTAATAACAATATTGAACTCAATGTTAACATCACTGACCTACAAGAGTTTTTTACACAGATAACGTTGGCGTATTCTTATATATTTTTTACTAAATAATGTTATAACCTCAAAATTTGTCGGAAGGGCTTAGTTTTTTTGTAAATATCACGCGTAAAAAAGCTATTAATTTATTTTCAGTATTAAGAATAAACAGTTGCAAAGATTTGTTGTGAATAAATGTGTGTATATCTATATAAATAAAAGACAATCTTTGTTTTGTGTGTGCCCTAATAACTCAAAAACAATTTAACCGATTTCGCTGAAAATTTCGCAATCTATTACTATTTGTCTCGAGAGTGTTTCAGTGTCATTATTTTCGTAATATTTAATAATATAATAATTATATAACCTAATATTTTTTAATAACAAATTAATCTCTGAGGAAGTCGATATTGATATAGTCAAAGATCGATATAGACAATGACAATCGGTATAAACGATATTTCTCGGTATATACGACATTAAATTTTGTAAAAGAAGATTTATGTTATTTATTTATACGTTTTTTTTACTTCGTGGTATGAAGTAAAAAAAGTATTGTGATCGCGAAACATTTCAATTTTCATACCTCAACGTAAATATACATTTTGACCATCCCTGAATCCATTTTGACTAGTGGGCGTGATGTCTGTACGTATGTATCTCGCATAACTCAAAAACGATTAGCTGTAGGATGTTGAAATTTTTGATTTAGCACTATTGTAAATCTAATTGTGAACTTCCCTTTTTGTATTGCAATCGAAATTAAAATTAAAACTTTAATTAAATAAATATTTTGATCTTAAATGTAAGGCACATCGGTTCGAATCATTTATCTCCTTTTATTTTTTTTAATTTAAATATATTGATTTAATAATTATTAACCCGTGATTGTAAAAAAAAAATTATAATAAATAATAATTCAATGATAATAAAAAAATATTTTTTTAAAAATTAGTGAAATAAAATTTTATGTACTTATAAAAATATGTAAATGTAATTTAATAGGCATTACATATGTGATAATTTGGCGTAACATCTAATAGATGTAATAGATTTGGCGAAACATCTGATTATTTAAAATTAATTGAAAATTATAATTTAAAATCGTATTTTTATTTTGGATCTTCTAGTTTAATTTCTGTTTAACTTTATGTACATTGAAGTTAAGTACAGAGTGACTGAAAAATATATACCCTCACAAGAACAACATATACACTGAAGCATGCATGCCCGATCTTTAATAAATTGCAAAAAATTCCTATGTTTTAGTTTATTACTCCTCTGATATTGTCGGACATTATACTCCTTAAGTCGGAGTTAATCATCATTTCGTTTATTTGTTTTTTGTTGCCAATCACTTAATCACTCTTTGGTTTGATATAATTCTTCTGATCTTAATTTGTGTACACATTCTCTAGTTTTCAAATTTTTCCTCTCTTTATATTCATCATCCTCTGTTAATCTTTTTATTCGTTCCTTGGTTTTAACGTTTTCTTTCTCTTTATATTTATCATTTTCTCTTAATATTTTTTCTTCCCTTCTTCTCAACATTTTCTTCCCCTTCATCTTGTCGTTTTTTGAGATATATATATATATATATATATATATATATATATATATACTAGCGGACCCGATAGACGTTGTCCTGACGCGGCATTATTCTGTAATAAATACACACACATAAATATAAGTAACTTAATTAAGTTAAACTTAGCAGGAATGTGTTTACAATTTCATTTAAATGACTATTAGTATGATATTATCAGTTTGTGATTATTGTAATGGGTTTATTGATTAATTAAGTGTAGTGTGGTTAATATTTATTTTCACTAAATATTGAGATGTCCGATGAAAATTGAATTAAAAGATCGAAACGTCGTAAAATTAATAATTAGTGAAATTAATAAATTTTTATCCACATTACTACTAATTTTCACTTAACATCATTCTAAAAAAGTACCTCCTACATATTTTTTATTTATTTAATAATTTTGATGTTTCATAACCATGTAACAGCTTAATTAATCAATTAATAAAAAAATTAAAGCACTGTAAAAAAGCAACGTAGTTAAAATTTTAGTAGAAATTTTTATCATTCTTTATTTTATCATTTATTTTACCAAATTTTAGATAATTGTAAATTAAAAATAATTTTAGAAAACCTTTTATAAAATTAATCAGCTAAAACATTATAAATTCAATTTTTTAAATATACTTTAAACTTTAAGTAACTTATATTTTAATTTTATAAATGTTATAATTTATTTTACAAACTTAAATTTTTATTTTCAAAGAGCCGTTTAATACTTCATAAGTTGCATAGAATCAAATGAGAACTGACAATTTAAATTTGTAGGTTAAGTTGATTGTTATTGAATGCACGTGTATACATCATTAAAATTCATGAAAAATCATGTAAAATACTCACTTCAATACTGCACCTTACAAATTTGCACAATCTACATGTTTTAATTAAACTTTAAAACGTTATTTCAATAAATAATAATATAATATAATATTCTCAATAAGCGCGCAATTCTAGCAGACTCGGCAATGCTTCGCTATTCCTAGATCTGAGTATACATACAGATTAAATGACAACAACTGAAAGTTCCATAAAACCTAAAAAACTGAACATTAGCAATTTAACAAAATTTAACCTTTCACTTTATAAAAGTCAGAATGTAAATAAATCCAAATGGCAAAACAACAGCTCTACCTATCGGATTTAATTCACTCCACTATCTAATCACAGTATTCGGTGGAAAATAATTTTTTAACGAAAAGTGTTGTGGCTGCAAAATCATTACAATTAATACTGAAAATTAAGAAACTTACAAAACATTACGGAACCTTATAAAATTTCACTTTTAACTTTATAAAATTCAGAATGTAAATAAATCCAACTGTCAGAACAGCACTACCTATCGGATTTAATTTAAACTATTCTGTAAATACGAATTTTAATGTAAGAACAACACTAAGCTACGACGCAAGTAACTGATATGCGAAAAGGCAACAAAATTAAAAAAAATCCTAGAATCCGATCGCAGCATCAATTACCGGTTTTGACTGAATAACCAAAAATTAAAAAAAAAAACTTCTAAAACGCGATCGCAGCCCTTCCTACCGGACCCACACGCTGCCTACCAGACCTAATTGTGAACCTTAACCATCCAAAGATCAACAACACATAAATAAATTAAAAAAACATTTTCAATTCAACACTGTACCTTACAAATTTGCACAATGTATATTTTTTAATTACACTTTAAAATGTTATTTCAATAAATAATAATATAATATTTCTCAATACGCGCACAATTATAAACGCGATCGCAGTGCTGCCTACTTGTTACTTGATCAGTTGTGATTTTGTTTACATTGTGTACGGCCATACGGGCTCTTTGTGATTGGTCGTTGTGTTTGACAGCGGCAATCTTGCATTGATCTGATTGGTTTTCCTTTGTTTACGTTTCCATCTGATTTATTAGCCTCTTATTTATTAAAAAAACTGTTTTCTCGCGATTTTTTGTAACACAATAATAACACAAAATTACGAAATATTTTTCTCAATTTGATCGCAGCACCAACTGTCGGGACAAACTAAAATTAAAATAGAATATTATTGAATATTCGATACTGCGATGGTAGTGCAGTCTGCCGGATCCAATGTAAAACATTTCAAAATCAACAATTACTTATAAATAAAAAAATAATAAAAAAAAACATTTTCCAGTTGACCAAATTGTGAATTTCAATCATTCTCGAATCCCCTTGAACACACACACAAATTTTCATCAAAGTCAGTCCAGCCCCTTTAGGAGGAGTTCACTTTCATCCATACGCACACAAGAAATATTTATATTCATATAAAGATAACGTGAAGAAAATATTTGTTCATGTTATCTTTATTTTATTTATTATGCAAGATTGTTGAATTAATAATTGTATAAATATTTGATGTTAATAAAAATTAATACTTTAGCAACTGTCTACTTTATTAAAGAATTGGAGGATCGTATCACACTTTCAAATGAAATAATTTTAAATGAAGTGCAGCCAAAAATGTGTATATGTAATTTAATAGGCGTTTAAGGAATTATTATTCCACATCAGAGTTTTTTTTTGTGTGATTTATATAGTAGTAGATTGGTGAGGTTTGAACTGTGATAAACATTCTGACAATAGCAAAGCCTTGCCGGGTCCACCAGTTAATAATGAAATAGAAATGTCTGAAAATATTTTTTTTTTTTTGTCTTCAGTCATTTGACTGGTTTGATGCAGCTCTCCAAGATTCCCTATCTAGTGCTAGTCGTTTCATTTCAGTATACCCTCTACATTCTACATCCCCAACAATTTGTTTTACATACTCCAAACGTGGCCTACCTACGCAATTTTTCCCTTCTACCTGTCCTTCCAATATTAAAGCGACTATTCCAGGATGCCTTAGTATGTGGCCTATAAGTCTGTCTCTTCTTTTAACTATATTTTTCCAAATGCTTCTTTCTTCATCTATTTGCCGCAATACCTCTTCATTTGTCACTTTATCCACCCACCTGATTTTTAACATTATCCTATAGCACCACATTTCAAAAGCTTCTAATCTTTTCTTCTCAGATACTCCGATCGTCCAAGTTTCACTTCCATATAAAGCGACACTCCAAGCATACACTTTCAAAAATCTTTTCCTGACATTTAAATTAATTTTTGATGTAAACAAATTATATTTTTTACTGAAGGCTCGTTTAGCTTGTGCTATTCGGTATTTTATATAGCTCCTGCTTCGTCCATGTTTAGTAATTTTACTTCCCAAATAACAAAATTCTTCTACCTCCATAATCTTTTCTCCTCCTATTTTCACATTCAGTGGTCCATCTTTGTTATTTCTGCTATATTTCATTACTTTTGTTTTGTTCTTGTTTATTTTCATGCGATAGTTCTTGCGTAGGACTTTATCTATGCCGTTCATTGTTTCTTCTAAATCCTTTTTACTCTCGGCTAGAATTACTATATCATCAGCAAATCGTAGCATCTTTATCTTTTCACGTTGTACTGTTACTCCGAATCTAAATTGTTCTTTAACATCATTAACTGCTAGTTCCATGTAAAGATTAAAAAGTAACGGAGATAGGGAACATCCTTGTCGGACTCCCTTTCTTATTAGGGCTTCTTTCTAATATTTATAAATGAGGTATTTATAAATGGTTCAGAGTGTAATAATTTGGACGGATGATTAGTTTGGCTAATATAGAGTGACATTGATACTAACTGTTAAGTATTACTCATTTCTTCTAGGAAAAATAAATTAATCTCAGAAATATATTTCTCTTTAATTAATAGCCTTTATTAAGGACAACATTTATGTAGTTATTTTAATAATTATTTTTACTGTGAAATAACCCAAACCAGAAAATCAGTTTCGTTCAGGCTTTGATGTAATACCACGGTGACTTTGGTATTTTATCTATTCCTCCTTTATCTGATTAAGATGTGTATTTTGATTTTTATGCTGCTTGCATATGGTTAGTAATTTCTATAAAACTGTCTCGTAGTAGTGTAAATCATCTTGCAATTTTTGCTAAGTATGTGTTGAATTAATTTTTAAATCTCAAAGAAGAAATATTACCTCTTTGGTTAAATAATCATTTGAACTCATTTTACACTGTGTGGGTGTAAAATAGGACATCAGAACAAACCTTGGGCCCATCACATTTGCCATAACCCTTGTGTTACCTTACCAAGTAGCTGGCTAAAGAAAAAGCCGCGACATGTATATTTTGTTGTTCCTATTATACGGAAACGGCCTCAGGAACCTTCGGCAGACGCATAACGCCTCGTACGACACTGTTCTGTACGGCGAGACCACTCCTATTAGCATCCTTTTATGTGTACCAGCCATTTTCTTGTAATTCTTCTTGTATTCTACTAGGCCACCAAACTGATACGGCGTACAGGAGTGCCAACGTCACAGCCGTGGCTATCACCTTTCTCTTACAGGCCCTTAGAGCACGCTGTGAGGACATGTTAAGCTTTTGATCATGCCCTCAGTTACATACGTTGTTTATCTGCTCAGTAAAACGTCCGTTTTTCTGAAATGTGATGCCTAAATATTTAAGCGATTGTACCGTCCTAATCGCGTGTCCGTTTATGTTTATGTTAAGCGGTTCCAATACTCTCCTGCCGGTTAAAGTGATATACTTACTCTTCTGGACTGATAGCTCCAGATCTCTAGAGTGTAGCCATTCCTCTATTCTTTCCAAGTAGTGCTAGCTATTTCCTGCACCTCCTGAGTATTTTTACCTTGTACTAACACAGCTAGATCGTCTGAGTATGCTATTAATTCGGCGCCTCTTGGGTAGTTTAACTGCAGGATACCGTCGAACGTAAGTACCCATAATAATGTACCGAGGACAGATCCATGTGGGACCCCACCATACAATTCAAACTCAATAGGCCCCTCCTGGGCATTAATCTTACAGACTTGCTCCGAGAGATACTCCCCAATCTGTCTCCTCAGATATGGACTAATACATTTATCCAGTAATGCTCTGTTTATATGCTTCCACTTGATAGTGCCGATTGCATTCTTAACGTCGAGTGAAACAAAAAGGGAGATGCCTCACGTTCTCCATGTCTCTTGTTTCACAATATTGGCCCAGTCCATTATTCTTACTGCCGCTTGTATGGTAGACCGTCCTTTCCAGAAACCGTATTGCTTAGAGCTGATACCCAAATCTTCATTAATCTCCTTAATTGTTCTGGCTGATAATAACTTCTCCAGCACCTTTCGCAAGGTGTTTATAAGGCTCAGTGGCCTATACTGTAGGTGGCCATCTTTGTCACTGTCCTTAGGCAGCAAGACCCCTCTCTCCTGTTTCCAACACCTGGGAAAGGTACCGGACTCCAAGCCTTGATTAATTACGTCTGCTATCTGCCAAGGAGCTTTTTTTATGAGACCCTTAACAAGAGCCGCCGGTATCCCGTCCGGCCCAGGGTTCTTTTTGCTTCCCAGTTGCTTAGCCGCACTCGCAATTTCAGCAGGCGTGAATCTTCTTCTTTTAAACTCTGTTCTGATGTATTCTGTATCTTCCCTACAGGGGAAAAGATCCGTAATTCGTTGAACCGCCTGATTTCTGCTCAAAACAGGTATCCGCCAAAGCGTTTCGTAATAATTTTATAAGCTTGGCCCCAGGGGTCATTGTCCAGCTCGTTACATAGCCTGATCCAATGACCCCTCTTACCCTGTTTTATACTTCTATTTAGTGCACGCCTAGCAACCAAAAACATTTCTACGGCAGTTTCATAAGTCTGTCCACCTCTGGGTCTGAGCCTGTGTTTTTTACTCCTGGCGTAATGCAATTTCTTCCTTAAATCTGCAATTTCGCTGTTCCACCAGTATACAGGGCTCTACCTCTTGTTCTGTTTAACTCCCTGTCCATTTCTTTTTTTTATGTTAGTCAACGCTTCTGGAGATAGATCAATTATATGATTTATTCTATCAGTAACTTTAGCGACTATTCTATCAATTTGGTTGGCAGTAGATCTCATTCATCCTTTTTTTTTTTTTTTTTTTTTTTTTTTCTCTCTCAGCTCCCCTGAGCCGGACCGACTTGTTGGTATTACGCCGCCCAGGGGAGTGTCTTTAAACTCAAATAGGCCTCCCCACCTACCGGCTATATACCGGCAAGGCAGGTCGGCCTACCGGTTAGCTCTTTTTGAGAGTTCTTTATCAATATTGGCCCCTTGGGGACCCAAAAAGGCAATCCTAATACACCACGCCAGACCCAGTTCGCCGCGACGCGGTACCGGGTCCCTTCAGTATTCAGTGTGCTCTTGCCTGACTGTTACCCGTGGAGTCCTTGGTGGCTCATCAGTGCCAACACACCGCAGCATGCTGGACCTCACCAGCAAGGCTGTCCACCCAGTCCTATTCTAGCCAACACCTTGTCTTCTCTCATCGGAGTATTTCTGTAGAACAACTTGTCTAACAAAACTAGCAAAATTATTCCAGTTTGACTCGCTTCTTAGCATGTAGTCTATTGTTGTCTCTGTAGTTATACCTGTGAGTGCCTTACTATGTCTGAGTGTGTCCCACCTATTGCACTCAAAAAAGGTGTGCTCAGCATCATCTATCTCGTTGCAGTAGTTGCAAATTGGCTCTTCTCTCTTGCCTATTTTGTGCAGGTAGTTATTGAAGGAACCATGTCCTGTAAAAAACTGCGACAGGTGATGATCAACCTCACCAAATCTTCTCGACAACCATGGCTTGATGTTGGGGATGAGGGTTCTCGTCCATCGACCCACAGCTTCCTGCGACCATCTTTCCTGCCAGATATTATAAACGGCATCCCTGACCTCTTGTTCTGGCTTGCCTTGTGCCCTCTCCACCCTCTTTTTTACGATTAGGTCAATAGGAGGTGTACCCGATAACACGCACAGGGCGGCATAGGACACTGTCCTGTATGCGGACACAACACCTAGGAGCACACACCTGTGCGTCCTCGCCAGTCTCTCTTTGTTGCGCCTGATGGCGATAGAGCGCCACCAGGCAGGAACGGCATACATAAGCGAAGACACGACGGTGGTCGCCAGTAAACGGCGACTCTCATTCATCCTGTGAAATAATAACTTACGGTGGTTCCGGAGGCTAAACAGAAAAAGAGAGAGACTAGAGTATGTAATGAGTTAATATCCTTTGTAATATAAATTAAAATTGATTTAAAATTTATTTTCACGGTTGATATGGAGAAAATTTAACCTAAAATCTACCGCATTGAATTTTTATTGTACTTAATTTATTAAATATTTACGTATTGCGGCTAGATTTCTAATACCTTAAAAATTAAGTTGCTTGCTTAATAATTCGAACCTACGCAACCATCCACACATGCGCACGCACGTTCACAATACATGCACATACACAAAAGCATGAAAGCGTTTCCCTTACTTTGATCATAATATGAATTACTTAAATATCTTTAAAATTTGATTGGAAATTTGGTTAAATTTTTGCACAGGAAAACTGCAAAATATATAAAGTTCTCATTAAAAAAAACAAAAATCCTATCCTACTAAAAGGCATTTGAATGTATGTGTGTCTGTGTCTGTGTTTGCGTCCCCCTTAGCTTAGCCCCGGAATGTACTGATCAGTAGCGGAAAATCCCGATTCGTTAGTATATCGATATATATATATATATATATATATATACGCGAAATATATATTAATAATATATTTTTTATTTATTTACGTGATTATTTTAATTTCATAAAATCGATTATTTATGTTAAGACTCACGGTTTCATTTCCTCCTTTTTTATTTGTAAAATTAAAACTTTTTCACTTTTTTCGTTACTCTCATTAAACGAATTTGTTTAATACTCTTTTGTTAATCAGTCTTGTAATAATTATAAAATAAATTAATATATTTGACTACCGTAATTCATTCGTTCAGTATCGTAACAGATCTTAAAACATAACTGGTACAAATAAATTGATACTGAATCGATTATCTACATAGAATCATATATATAATTTTTTTTTTGGCCTTGTAGTTATAATTAAACATACATATAGGAAAAACACGTGAGTCAAATCAAATGGTAAACATTAAAGGTCAAAATTATAAGAAACAATAATGCTCAAAATTCTTCTAATTTTGAATCCTATATATCCTCCTTAGCGATTTATTGATTTTAAAGCCAACTTCTCTTTTGTTATTTTGTCAAGGAAGGTCAGTTTTGTATTACGATAATTTGTTTCGTAAATTGAATACAATATATAAATAATAAAGTAATTAATTTAATTTATATTTAAGGTTCCAGCTCTCGTATTAAGTGAATTTCCATATGGATCAAGCCATATGGATTATGAATTTCCATTATGGATCTTGAAAATATTGAGTGTGTAAACTTTAAAGAAGTCTAAATCGATCTAAACCAAATTTAACTGAAAAGATTTGCTGATATTTTTTCGCTTTTTTTAATCAGTTTTCATCATTTAAAAAAAATTTTTACATAAGAGGGAATCAATTTTGGACTCCTAATAGTAGCATTCCGCGACGCCACCCGCCAGGGCAACCCTTCCGAAGGGCCTAGCCGCGAAGGCGTTCCGTAATCTCGCTCTAAAGCTAGAAGAGAAAAAAATAATAACTCAGTTTTATTTTCTCATTAAAACTTAAATTTTTCTGGGAAATATTTTCTTAAATAATAAATTATTTTCAGATAAAATGAATAATAATTATTTTCCTTATATGATATATATTTGTCGACGTAGTAAATATTACATTCATTAGACGTTTTGAAATTCTTGCAAACACCTTAATACGAATACTCTTCAAAAGAGGGAGCAATAAAGTGTTGAGATTTTACGCTCAGCCTTTATTTTAGATAGGCAACGAAATCCTTTGCTTCATTAAGCAATTTAGAGAATAAATTATTAAGCAGAAATTAATTAATTTGATTATCCTCAAGTACTAGAAAATTACCCTACGCTTTTGAGTTTAAACTGATTAAATAAGATATATCACTAATACTTTGCCTTCTTAATAACTTTTATTAACAAAAATATTAATGGTACGTAGCAGGAATATTATATATTAACAAAAATCTGATGTGTACAACACATGACTTCCTTGCACGCCTATTAAATTACGTATGCACATTTTTAAAAGTACATTTGATTTCACTAATAACTTCTGATTTTTTTTTTTTTTTTTTTTTTTTTATTGTTATTGAGTTATTATTTATTGTAATTTGTTTTTTACAATTAGAGGTTAATGATAATTAATAAACCAATATATTTAATTAAATAAAAACAAGTTAAAAAAAGAAATGAAGTCGCATTCGAATCGATGTGCCTTCACTTTGAAGGATCAAAATATTTCATTAATTAAGATTTTGTTTGGCTATAACTCTAGATCCAATAAAATAAGTACCACTTATGTTATATCGTTGCAAAGCTCTCAATTAAGGCTGATTACTGCAGTTAAAAAAAAGTCCAAAATCCAAAGTTTTTGTTACAACAGTCCCAAATCCAAAATTTCAGTATTCTACGGGTAATCGTTTTTGAGTTATTCGAGATATGTGCGTACGTAGAGACATCACAATGACGTTACAAACTAGTCAAAATGAATTCAGGGATGATTAAAATGGATATTTCCGTTGAAATATAAAAACCGAGATTTTTCGCGATCACAATACATCTGTTACTTCATACAAGAAAGTAAAAATTAAGCGTTTTAAGTATAGCAATAAAAATCATATGAAAATCACTCTTTTGAAGCAAATTATATGTATGGTGATATTTAAGTATGGAGCTGGAGCTTCATAATTAAATATCACCAACTTTGTACTGGATATCTGAGATTTGTTTGGAGGTAGAAAGGTAGGGGGTTGTATATAGTTCAAAATAGGAAGGTCGACGTATGAGACTTGATTTCGATTTAAGATTTTACAAGAAAAACAATGGTGAAACCCGTTTTTCTGTTAATACTTCCATTATCGAATTATAAGCATTCGAAGTTGCAATGACGGAAAAATTGTATTAACAATAAAACAACGAGCTGCATGAAAATTTTATTGCATTTTACATTGATAATGCGAACTTTAACGAACTTTATACAGTGCTGTAATATAGATAATAATAAACAAAAATTTATTAAAAGACATTGTTGCTCGGACGATACGAACTACGTGGTCCCACGTTCACTATTGCCCGGAGCTGTAATCTAGAAGTGCTACCATACATTTCTGTCAAACAAAAAATTATCCTAATTAAAATATCTTTTACAAATTTAACTGTCATTCCTACAAAACAAAAAAATTTGGGTTGCGCGACTTTGTGATCACTCTGTGTGTGTGTGTATATATATATATATATATATATATATATATATATATATATGAAAAAATTTAATAAATGAATTTAAATCAATAACTCATCAAAAAGAAATTCTAATCCTAATAATATCAATATTTATATTTATTAGATTATGTTATTCATATTTCTATATCAATATTTATATCACGTTTTTGTAAAAATTGTTATATTTCAACTGTAAACAATTGTAATTAAAACAAATATGACCTTAATTAGTATTAAGTATATTCTGTATATAAATAGAATAACGGATGCGCACGCTTGTTGTGTGTCTGTATTTTTCTTCTAACTTTTCTTTCTCTCTCTTTTTCTTTTTGTCCTACGGAACCACCGTAATATATTACTTCAGAGGATGAATGAGAATGATATGTATGAATGTAAATGAAGTGTAGTCTTTTACAATCTCAGTTCCACCATTCCTGAGATGTGTGGTTAATTGAAACCCAACCACCAAGAAACACCGGTATGCACGATCTAGAATTCAAATCCGTATAAATGTTTATATGTTTATAGCTTTACTAGGATTTGAACCTTACAACTCTAGAATTCGAAATCAGCTGATTTGCGATGATGAATTCACCACTAAACCAACCCGGTGGGTTTCTTCTAATTTGTCCTTTTTTATCTCCAAGGATAGGTCTTCACGGACCACGCAAATATCATTTAATGTTGTTTCTTACAGAAGTTTTTCAGACTTTATAACTCTTCTTTCTTCAAATCTATTCTTCTCTGTTGAGTTTTTCTTTTCATCTACGGGAACCTTTAATTCAAAAATGTTCTTTCTGTATTCTTTTTTTATCTTGAAAGCCTTTTTCTGTAATTTTGAACTTTTTGAGCTCTTCTTTCATCTATTTATATATTTTCTTCGACGTTTGAAGTTCCAGAGTTTTTTGAAAATTTGTATGTTTAACCTAATTTTTCGTTTTATTTAGTGTATTTATTTTTTATTTTTATTGTTATGTGTTCCTTTGTTATTTATTTTTAACAGGTAAAGAAAAAATAAAATAAAAACGATTATTCTACAGAATATTAGATAATAAGTTACGTGGAAATTTTGTGGGATACGTTTATATAAAATTAGGTTGATTGTTGTGTAGTATCTCTCCTGCATTTTTATAATGTTTAGGTTAAAGATTATACTGCTTATGTTGATTAAAATATATTTATAACATTCCACAAAGGATCTATTGAAATTAAACAATTTTTTTGTTAGAGTTTAATTAAAAGATTTTTAAATTACTATATGTAGATACAGTGAAATATGAATATAAATTAAAATGTTAATACTGACAAAGAATCCTTGAATTAATAAATACGTAAGAGAAAATTAAAAAGAAAACTGTATTAGTAGATTGGTACTGTAATTACAAAAGAGTTTTTTCCGTAAATATCAAACGAAATACATACAACAGTTTTGTGCGTGATTACATGAGCGATGGTGATCGAAAACGCATATGAAAGTGAATAGAATAAGAACTCTGTTCTTTTTTTCTTTTTATGATGTATATAAACATTAAAAAAAAACCTGATTTTGATTTACCAGTAGCATATCATAACGGTGATCAAATTTTTAGAAGGTTAAATAAGAACCATTGATAAACTAACATGTACTGATTTGTAAATGAAAAAAAAAATTGACAACACATTTGTGGAAAGTCCTTTAACTGTGCGTTGTTTCTGATGCACGGCTAACAAACACAACTTAATTTAAAAGAGGTGTCGAAAATTGAGGTATCATTTTAATTTTAATAAAAAAAAAACTTTTTTTTCCGATTTTTTTTGTTGTCTTCAGTCATTTGACTGGTTTGATGAAGTTCTCCAAGATTCCCTATCTAGTGCTAGTCGTTTCACTTCAGTATACCCTCTACATCCTACATCCCTAACAATTTGTTTTACATATTCCAAACGTGGCCTGCCTACACAATTTTTCCCTTCTACCTGTCCTTCCAATATTAAAGCGACTATTCCAGGATGCCTTAGTATGTGGCCTATAAGTCTGTCTCTTCTTTTAACTATATTTTTCCAAATGCTTCTTTCTTCATCTATTTGCCGCAATACCTCTTCATTTGTCACTTTATCCACCCATCTGATTTTTAACATTCTCCTATAGCACCGCATTTCAAAAGCTTCTAATCTTTTCTTCTCAGATATTCCGATTGTCCAAGTTTCACTTCCATATAAAGCGACACTCCAAACATACACTTTCAAAAATCTTTTCCTGACATTTAAATTAATTTTTGATGTAAACAAATTATATTTCTTTCTTTTTTCAGATATTAAAAATATTTTTATTACAGTTTATTACAACTAGGTTCCGGTTAAAAATGAAAAATTATGTCGGTCAAGTGACCCCCTCTACTGGCTCGGCAGGATCGCAATCTTTTACCATAATTATCAATCTCGTTTTTCAATAAACTGTTGTCAACGGTTGATATCTGCTCGATAATGTTGGTTTTAAGCTCTTGAACTGTTGTGGGATTATTGTTGTACACTTTCGATTTCAAAAAACCCCACAAAAAAATATCTAAAGGTGTCAAATCACACGATCTTGGTGGCCAATTTACTCCTCCTCTACGAGAAATAATGCGATTTTCGAACTTCTCTTTCAAAAGATCCATTGTTTCTCTTGCTGTGCGACAAGTGGCATCATCCTGTTGAAACCACATATTCTCTACGTCTAAATCATCAATTTTCCGCCACAAAAAACTTCGGATCATCTCCCTGTAGCGATTTCCATTGACTGTAATCGCATTTCCATTTTCGTTTTCAAAAAAATATGGTCCGATGATTCCTCTGGACCACAAACCACACCAAACCGTTACTTTTTGTGGATGTAATGGTTCCTCTAAGATAACTCTTGGCTTCTCTTCACCCCAAATGCTGCAATTCTGCTTGTTGACGTAGCCATTGAGCTGGAAAGGGGCTTCGTCGGTGAAGATTAGTTTGTTAAGAAAATTCTCATTTTCTTCTTGTTTGTCGATGGCCCAAGAAACGAATTGCCGACGTAATGGGTGGTCAGCTGGTTTTAATTCTTGGGTCAGCTGGATCTTATAAGCCTTTAAATGGAGATCACGATGCAAAATGTTGAATAATGTAGATCGTTTGATGTTTAATTGTTGCGAACGACGACGAATGGATGTTTTTGGATCTTTTTCAACACTTCTGCTCACAACTGCTATATTCTTGGTTGAACGACCACTACGTTGATAAATTCTCTTTCTGTTATCATAACGGATCCAGTTTCTTCAAAAATTTGAAATTTGAAGAAGATGGCACGATTTGTTGGAGCATTTTCTCTACCGAATTTTGTTCTAAATTTCCTAATTACAACTTGAAAACTTTTGCCATTTTCAAAAAAATTTTTAATAATAAAAACACGATGTTCCTTCGTGTAACGTTCC
Organism: Lycorma delicatula; assembly: GCF_047948215.1. NCBI lineage: Eukaryota > Metazoa > Arthropoda > Insecta > Hemiptera > Fulgoridae > Lycorma > Lycorma delicatula. The sequence continues at coordinate 18,939,835 of NC_134457.1, forward strand.
ATATTAACTAACCGGAATGTATTTAGAATCTTAAAATAAGAATTTCGAATAAAAATTACAAGTAGAAAAAAAATGGCAGCAAAATTAAAATGGACAATTTTGGACACTCTTTAATTTTGGACACTCTTTTTGGACACTCTTTATTTATAATTTTATTTAAATATATTTTTTCGTTTATTTAATTCAATGATTTTAACTAAAGCGCGCGCGCAAACCTTATTTCATTCGTGCGGGTTGGCGGTACTAGCGGCAACGGTCTGCAGTAACTAAACTAATAATCTAATTTCACAACTTACATAGAACAAATTTCGCTTGTACGGTCAGCAGACTGGTGTAGCCACGAGGGTTAACGCAACTGGTACCGAGTCAACCGGGCGATCGAGTTACTTTTTTACACTTTAAATATTATTCATTTATTTAATTCTACCACTCAGCTGTGACGTAGTACATAGTAGGCAACTACAATAGCTGTACGTCAACCTTTGAAATATTCACTAAATAAAATAAAATAATTTATTACAGTTCAAGAGTATACAATAATTTCGTTTCCTATGAAATTTCAAATTTCCCGATGCAAGAGGACGAGGGAAAAATTAATTTTACAAAGGGAAATTCCAATATGGCGGCCTGCGAAATTACCGCTTCTTGTGGTGACAGGTCATACCACGACAGGTGTGCATACCACGTCAATAGTACCCATTGACGTGGTATGCATACTTAACCACTAGTATAGAGCATTTTTTGGGGTGTGGTTGCGATTTTGCAAAGACTTTTTTGCAAAAATTGTTATTTTTTAATTGAAAACAAATGCGTTTAAAAAAAATATGAATTTAATTAGGCGAAATCTGTAGATACTGAGGGTGATCTTGCTCTACAGTCTCACCCGCTACACCTTTTAATTTGAAAAGTTAATGACATTAATGCCGTATATATATATATATATATATATATATATAGAAGTAATCTGACGAGTTTGGTCAAAATCAGTCCAGTAGTTCTGGAGATATAAGGTGATTTAGATCACAATACCGAACACACACTCGTACATATAAACATTAACATCCGGAAAATTTCCATCCGGTTTTATGGGTTCCTTAGGTGTCAAAACTTCAAAATCCGTTGAAAACCGCGTATGCCCAAATTGGATCGATTACAATACTTTCCATTATAGAACTACATCTCTACTATAGCGCTATGTAGACGGAAAGTAAAAATATTAAATCCCTATACATATCTTCTTTCGTGTTTATAACAGACGTCAAAAGAGTTAATGAAAATATGATTATAATTATATTGTTTTGTTTAATAACAAACGAACAAAAATGTTGAAGAAATACAGATTAGAAAGTAATCGTTGTCTAATCTTACAACTAATTTCCTATTATCGTTAATCGAACCTTTTTTACTTCCTTGTACAAAGTAAAGGAAGTAATGTGATCTCGAAAAATTTCAATTTTCAGATTTCAACGGAAATTTCCATTTTGACTATTCCTGAACCCATTTTGACTAGTTTCGGCGTGACGTCTGTATGTACGTATGTATGTGCGTATGTATCTCGCATAATTCTAAAACGATTACCCCTAGGATGTTGAAATTATGGATTTAGTACTGTTGTACCATCTAGTTGGCACCTTTCCTTTTGATTGCAATCGACTGGACCAAAAGTGTCCAAAAAAACCCAAAATTAAAAAAAAAAAAAATATGGATTTTGGACTTTTTGTTAACTGCAGTAATAAGCCTTCATTGAGAACTTTTCAACGATATATCCTATCATAAGTGGTGGAACTTATTTTCATTGGTTTGAGTTATAGCCAAATGATTTTTTTTTAATTAATGAAATGTTCGGATCTTAGAAGGGGAAGGCACATCCGGTTCAAATCCTACTTCATCTCCTTTTCCTTTTTTTAATTTTTTTTTTTTAATTTAAATATATTGAGTTACCAATAAATTATTAACCTCTGATTGTAAAAACGTTTTACAATAAATAATAATTCAATAATAACAATGAAAAAAAGTTTTATGTATTTTTCATTTAAAAAAAAAAAAATGTGTATTTGTAATTTAATAGCTCTACAAGGAAGTCATGTAGTGTCCACATCAGATTTTTATCTAAATTTTTAAATCTATATTTCTTTATCAACATTAAAATTAAGAAGAATGTTCCGCAATTCTTTAAAATTAAATCTCAACACAGTTAGATGCTATGATCGGTCAATAAAATTATGTACTGTAATAATACACAAAATGACAGCCTAGTATTTTTTCCTACACTCATATATTTGAGTTTGCATATAATTCACATTTAATTTAATTAGTGTTTATATTAATTATTTATTACCATACATCTATTAAATGTAATTTTTTAAATATAAATTGAAGATTTGTATTGTATTTTATTATTTGTTAATACTTCTATATATTTATTTATTATTTATAGTATGATACATAGATGTACGGTGTTTATGATATTAAAACTAAATACTTTAACCAGTATAACAGTAAATGTATAATATTTACCTAGGTATAATTGCAAATATAGCTATACACATAAATTAAAATCCAGTTTTTTCAGCAATTCGACTACGGGTGAGTTAGCACGATATATATATTTTGCGGATCCCCTTTTGTGCTCGCTATGGAGAGTACTTAATCAAATGTTCAATAGTTTGCTCACAACCAGCCGTACGTAACATACCCCATTTGTTCATAAAATCTTTTACCATATCCAGTTCTTACGCGATTATTCATAAACCATAATTTTTTTGGCAGACTAAAGTCTGGCACTTACTCATGCATCGCCTCTACCTAATGGGAACCGTAGTTTTCTTCCCGCAAGATTATTGTTGTTTTACATTAAAGTCCTCCTCTGTAAGCTTTTAGGCCAGTTTCCATATATTGTAGCGATTTGTTTCGTGCACTCCAAATTTTAAAAGATATATATTGTTTCTTTCTTTTTCTTGTTTAGCCTCCGGTAACTACCGTTTAGATAATAGTTCAGAGGATGAATGAGGATGATATGTATGAGTGTGAATGAAGTGTGTAGTCTTGTACATTCTCAGTTCGACCATACCTGAGATGTGTGGTTAATTGAAACCCAACCACCAAAGAACACCGGTATCCACGATCTAGTATTCAAGTCCGTGTAAATACTAGATCGTGGATAGATTTATATTCTAGACATCCTATCTTCACCGAAATTATCAACTCAGCGATTGTATTGTGATACAATCGCTGAGTTGAGCCGTCGCAACAAACAAATGAGTTTTTGCTGGATCCCTAGCCGTGTGGGAATTTCGGGTATTGAACGTGCAAATTCCGCTGTTAAAGATGCATGTAGCCAACCGTCTTTCACCACTCGTGATATTTTTACCGATTTTATTAATTCTGTCAAAAAATCTTCGGGGAAGGTGTCAAGGTGACTAGACTGCTACAGTAGATAATAAACTCCGGCAAATCAGGGATACTATGCTGCAGTGGAGTTCTTCAATCCGGAATAACTGTCGAGAGGTGGTTTTTATTTGCCTTTTTCGAATAGGGCATAATAGTCTTCCATATGGACACCTAACGAATCAGAACGATACACTCGTTTGTCTTCGCTGCAACTGCCAACTAACGATAAACGTTGACTGCTGTGTTATGCAGCGTTGCATCGGGAATTTAAATTAGGGGCTACCATCCGAGATTTTCTAGGTTCTAAACATGTGAAACTTTTTTTCACATGCAACCATTGTCGTATTGAGTAAATTTGATTTTTTTTTTAACTTTAAGGTGGAAATCTTTTTTATACCCTACTTAGCACCCGTGAAATCTACTTCTGCCTTCCGGCGTCCCGAAAGGGATTTTTTTATATGATTTTAAAATTCTGAAGTCTTTTTTTAGTCACCCGGTATTTATGTATGTTCCTTTTTATATTTTACTTTTTAAAATTCCTAAAAATATTTAGATTTATTTTAAATATTTTATTTAATTTAAACAAATTTATTTCCAAAAATATTTTGTATTTATATTAAGCCTAGAATAAATTAAATTAACAAAATTAAAACTCTTATTTAAGTAAATAATTCATTATTTTTGTTCTTTATTAAACAAAGATTATTTAATTATGTAACAGATTTAAAAAAAAAATTATTTCAAATAAATTTTCTGTAACATCACCAAAATAATACTATTATTATTTCAAAGGAATTCATAATCATTTGACATGTGAAATAAAGAAGATAAACTGAAAATGATATGCTGATAAAGTATGGAGTACCTTGCAAAATTAATGGAGAACAAAATTTTAGATTACTTTGAATTTTAGAGAAGAAGCCGACAAAGTGAATGTTATAGATAACTTAAAATAATTCAACAAAAGTTAAGTAATTTATTTCGTATCTTAATTAATATATTGTCAATAATAATAAACAAATTTACGTATTATTTTTATTAAATCTTTTATTAATCACGAATTTATTAACCCTTAAAATGAATAGACGTATTTGATGATTTATTCTCAATTCTATTTGTAATCCCTTTATAAGCTTTTTCTTGAAAATTCAAGATCTTTTTATGAAATCCTTTGTAGGGAATCCTCTCATCATACCAAAGAGAAGTCTCTAATTTTCTTTGATCTTTTTTACGTTATTAGAAGTTTGATTAATGAAAATAATAAATATATTTCCCTCATTTCTGTAAACTTAATACTAGAAGATATGCGATTTTCTTTAATATAATTAAAGTATAACATTGTTTTAATAATTGTTTAATTTATTTTTATTCGGTAATAAAGGATTTTTTCCATTACAAATAATATTTTATTATTTCAAAATTACATTATTTGAAGAACTAGACTTTTATTTATAATAATTATTATTTTTAAGTAAACTGTTTTAACTTTATTGAATAATAATAACTAATAAGAAAGGGTTATTTAAAGATGTGAAATTTTGATTACTTGATATAATTATAAAACATGTTTTAGAGTAGAATATGTTTTCAAATAATTACAAAACGGAAAAATATAATCAAACTTTCCGATTAAATTAATTAAATTTAATTTAATTAAATTGATCCAATTAAATTAATACGCTGCATAAATAGTTTAAGAACATGTATTTATGTTAACTGCAAAATCATATAGTTGCAATCGAACTGACATAGTTCACAAATTACACCAAAAAATATCATAAATTTTCTGCCTCACCTCCAGCGAGGAGACTTCCAGAACCAGTAATGCCCCAACCTTCATGCCCACCCTAGGGGGTGGGTTTCGGATTTTTGAGTGCCTTATGCTTCAAATATAGTGTCCCCAAGGGGATCCCCCACCGGGACTCTGGTCTTTACTACCTCCCTAAAAGACTGCAAGTCCAGATGATCGTTGTCACAGTACAAAGCGTCATAAATCGTACATGGAGTCTCCAGTTGATCATCGGAGCCAGCACACCAGGGTATACCGACCCTCACAGCTGGGGCTGTTCAAAACCTGCCATTAGAAACCCCTCCTCCGTTTCTTATCATCTTTGGCTCAAAGCATGATGATGATTTCTGATTTCATTTCTCCCTTCTTAAGAAATTGTTTAATTCGTATCATGTTAGATTAAGTATAGCATAAAGTACATCAGACTGATGTAAATGTAATTTTGTTGCATAAAGATGAATGGAAGGGTTAGGTGAATAAGTATAAACCTCTGTTATAAATGTAATACGTATACTTAGCCCATTGGATAAATGGAAGGTTTTTTTTTTATTTCTGCGGGAACGTGACTTGCCTTTCTACTTAGAATAATTTATAAACCACTTCTTGAATCCTTATTTCTTGTTAAAAATATAATAATAAAGTTCTTAGTTACTCATATAATTTATAAAATTTGAATGAAATAAATCTGTTTTTACTTTCTTGTACAAAGTAATTGAAGTAATGTGATCGCGAAAAATGTCGGTTTCCAGATTTCAACGGAAATATCCATTTTGACCATCCCTGAATCCATTTTGACTAGTTTCGGCGAGACGTCTTTTCGTACATACGTATGTTTGTATGTACATATGTATCTCGCATACTCAAAAACTATTAGCTGTAGGATGTTGAAATTTTTGATTAGGACTGTTGTACCATCTAGTTGTGCACCTCCTTTTTTGATTACTTTTTAAAAGTGATTTTACTTTTGGACCAAAAGTGTCCAAAAAACCCAAAATAAAAAAATTTTCATTTTGGAATTTTTCTTAACTACAGTAATAAGCCCTCATTGAGAGCTTCTCAACGATAAGTGGTACTTATTTTCATTGGTTCACAATGTTTAATTAATGAAATATTTGGATTTAAGAGAAGGCACATCGGTTCAAATCAGACTTCATCTCCTTTTATTTTAACTTTAAATATATTAATTAATTAATAATTATTAACTTCTCATCGTAAAAAAAAATGTACGATGAATAATAATTCAATTATAATAATAAAAAGAAAAAAGTATGAAAAATATCTAAGTTTTTAATGAAATAAAATTTGATAATCTTTTCATTTAAAAAAAAAAGAATGTGTAAATGTAAGGCGTACAAGGAAGTCATGTGTTGTCCACATCATATTTTTTAATGTTAATTTATTGGATATTTAAAGTGTACTGTCTCTCAGTTATAAATACCAGTGTTTTATTGTATTATAATAATAATAATAATTTATTTTGGCCTCTACATCTCCCCTTACTTGCATCCCAACCTCCAGAAAGAAAACCTAACAGGGAAACTGAGTGATGTACTCTAATGTGATTAAAGTACATAGAAGGTTAAAGAATATCTTGGTGTATGAATACTTGTCGTGTTAGGGAACATAAAACATCAGAACACTAAACTGAACATAAATATACTAAACTACAAAATAGCCTGGTAACGCGGCAAATTAAAAACATTAACATGCAAATTAGTAACAATACAAATAACATATCGAGAAAGCGTATTGCAATGCATTCATTATATCCTTGGTTTTAACATGAAATAATCTACCAGCCGAATTTACTCATTTACCCCATAATAAATTTTACTAAGGGTTCAACCTGTTGTCGTTAAACCATTTAAACAATTAAACGGAAACACTAAATCGAATAAAAGGGACTCGTAAGCTTATATTTCTCGAATCACATTTAACAACCCCATTAACAGTTTTATGAACAAAAACAAGTTCTTGCAAAGTGCCCGTGAACTTGAGCGATTTTATCTTCCAAAAATAGCACCATCTTGTAATCTTAAAAAAAAATATATCATAATTTAAAGACGTAGCATATTGAATAGTTGCTGTAGTGCTTCTAAATTATAGGGTTTTTAAAAAGTGAAGCAATCTTATGGAAAAAGGAGTAAGTTATAATTGTTGTTGAAAGTGGCTTTAATTAAGCGATTCACATAATACAATACGACGTTGCATGTTACACCCTTAAACATATGTTATAACGTTTGTTGAGAAATTTCAGCGACACGCCGTTCAATTTCTCTCTGCAGTTCGGAAATGGTGTGAGGATGAATTGTTTTAAGCAGCATCCCAGCGGCATTTGGTGGCATCCCAGCGGCATTTGGTGGCATCCCAGCGGCTATCATTAAGATAATAGCTAGGATCGTACCTTGGGAAATAGTCGATGTAGCCAGCTACGGCCTACAAAATAGAAGCTTCCCTGAATGCTGGAAGGAATCAAGAACAGTCTTCCTCCCAAAGGCAGGACAGATTCAAGAGAACACAGCATATAGACCGATTACGCTCATAAATAATATGGGAAAAGTAGTTGAAAGGTTGTTAGAAAATAGACTTAGAGAAGAAATAGAAGAAAAACAATGTCTACATCCGGAACAATACGAATTCAGAAAGGGACGGTCCAACGGTGACCGCAGTCGAGAAGGTAAAAAACTGGGCATTAAATTGCAGAAGCGGTACATGGAGGACTAGAAAAATCCCCATGATCATAATGCTTGATGTTAGAAACGCATTTGGTACGGTCCCCTGGACAGACATCATTGAGGCGCTTCAAGCCATGCAAATAAGTAAATACTTAGTAAATCAGATAGATCAATATCTGCAAAATAGGTTCATAGAGGTCAAAACCCTAGAAAGGAAAGCCATATTTCAGGTATTCGGAGGGGTGCCGCAGGGATCTGTCCTTGGCCCAACCTTATGGAATGTTTTCTATGATAAAATCTTCAGGCTGAACTACCCCAAAGGGGTATCGATAGTAGGATACGCGGATGATATCGCAATATTAGTAGAAGACAGAGATATTAATGAACTGGAGAACAAGGCAAACCAAGCGCTTAGAACAATAGATGAATGGATGGAGGATAACAAATTAGAAATAGCTCCTAATAAATCGTGTTGCCTGGTCCTCTCGGGTAGAAGACCATTAAGAAGTGTGAATCTAAATATCAGAGGACAGAGAATTGATGAAGTAAAAGAAACAAAATACTTGGGGGTACTTCTGAACAAAAGTTTAAGGTTCAGCAAGCATAATGATATGATTTGTGGGAGAGTTACTCCTGCTGTAAAGGGATTAAGAGGATTATTTCAAAACCACGGAACACCTAAAATGGTTATTCGAAGATTGATAACCGCGGCTATCACTTCGACGGTACTGTATGCGGCTCCCATATGGGGGGCGGCAATGAACATACAGCGAAATAAAAAGAAGTTGAGAAGTGTCCATAGACTGGCATTGCTGCGTGTAGCTGCTAGTTACTGTACGGTATCGTATTACGCGCTGTGCGTACTGACCGGGGTCCTACCCATAGACCTTCAGATAAAAGCCAGAACCCTCAGACACAGCGGTATGTCGAAAGAAGAGATGGAAGGGATTATAGAACAAGAATGGCAAGAAGAGTGGACAGGGTCCAGAGTGGGAGAATGGACCAGACGCCTAATCCCTAATATTAAAACCTGGAGTAACAATAGACTCGGAGATGTCAATTTTTACATAACACAATTACTGACGGGGCACGGCTCTTTCGGTCAGTATCTGTATAGGATCGGGAAGAGAGCCACCCCGCAGTGCATCTATTGTCCAGAGAACGACGATGCCGAACATACGTTGTTCATATGTCCAAGATGGGCCGTTAACAGAGATCAAATAGTAATTAATGGTCTTACACCAGAAAATCTCATAAACTGGTTGGGGTACAACAATGAGAACTGGGAATGGTTCCGCAGGTTCGCCGGGGAGGTCCTGCGGGCCAAAGAGGATGAAGACAGAAGAATGGGAGTATAAACAGTAGGGTAGGGCGGACAGTCACTCCATGGAGGGCCTGTACGCCTTGTTGTGCGGGTACCTGAGAAGGGGGTGAACTCCAGGGGAGTTTGAGTTTGGGTTAAAATAAAAGACCAAGTCCCGGTCGGCGGGGTCGTCCCTGCGGGAGCCTAGGCTCTTTGTAGGTCGTTGCGCTGTCGATTAGAGGCCAAAGGCGTAAAGATCGAGTCCCGGTTCCCTGCTGAGGCGCTGGGGACGGCATAGCCAGACCTTGGCTCTAAAGCGGGGGATTAGAGGCAGGCAATGTAAAACAAAAGATCCAAGACCGGGGAGGCCAACCTGCCGTTCCGGACGTATAGCCGGCGGGTGGGGGACGCCTCCTTTGAGAGTAAAAGGACACTCTCCCCGACTGAGTATACTTAATTGGATATCCGGTCGGGGAGAGTAGGGGAAAAAAAAAAGCATCCTTAAGGTATCCCAACAAGAAAAATCAGGATGGAATAAATCAGGAGACCAGGGACCACAACCCTTCTAATTCATTTACCCATTAAAATGATAGTGTTGTTGACTGCATGAGCTGCAGTATTATCCTGTTGAAAGCACTTGTACTGCGGCCGGTCTGCAGTTATGCTGTTTACAAATTGTTGCATCATCTGTATATAGCGCTCACTGTTCACTGTTCCATGAAAAAATTTCATGAAGATTGGCTTACGTGATATTACATACCAAACACCCACTTTTTGTCCTTGGAGAGGAGACTTCTGCAGCCGATGTGGATTTTCCGTACACCAAACTCATGAATTCTGTGCATTCACGTAACCATGAAGGTGGAATTGTGCCTTGTCAGACGGAAATCAATCGTCAAATTCTTCCCAAACTGGCGTTACAGGAGATTGAACTTCTTTTTTTTTCCTGTTTAGCCTCCCGGAATCACCGTTAGGTATTACTTCATAGGATAAATGAGGATGATATGTTTGAGTGTAAATGAAGTGTAGTCATGTACAGTCTCAGTTCGATCATTCTTGAGATGTGTGTTTAATTGAAACCCAACCACCAAAGAACACCGGTATCCACAATCTAGTATTCAAATCCGTGTAAAAATAACTTATTTTAACAGAACTTGAACGCTGGAACTCAAGTCCTACCAAAAGTCAGTTATTTTTACAGGAGGTTGAACTACTAACAGAAAACTACACATTTTTCATTGTATGCAGGTAGCAACTCTTGAACACACACATTCTATACGGATGCATCTTTAAACATTTGCGTAATGCCGTGTGGACACTAACAATGGAGAGATCAGACTAGCTAGATAGGTGTCGCACAGAATGCCTGGGACTAACATGCAGCTTGCACGTTAATCAACTTTTTTGGTGTTACTGTTTTTAACTGCATCTACCACATTCCTTGTCTCTTGGAACGTGTACAGCCAATTGATGGAGGACTTGTTTGGTGGACCCACACCATACTCTTCTGTAAAGGAATTTTGCATCAGGGAATAACTGGCATGTTTCATGTATTAGGAGATATGTATTGGGAGATATCGCTGCTGCATAGTACAACATATTTTTCTTCAATTTTCCTTAATTAAACTTGCAAAAAAATGGGAACATTGTTTCATAGGTTGCAACACTTTTTGAACACTCTGTACTACAGGTGTACTCCATGTCACAATTCGAGATTACCACAATTAAGAACAGGTCTAACTACAATCATATATAGGTGTAAGATGGTATTTTCATTCTGGAAATGCCGTCTAAACTAAAGGAGCAAACCAAGATTTCTTTTGGACTAGGAGAATGTCCTACTTACATACTCGTAGAAAATTAACTTTAAATTGAGGTAAATTCAAAAATCAGAAATACTTTCAATACGCTGTATAAAGTGCTTATCAATTCTGCAGATATAATTCGTCATAAGGGTTTTCCTAGATTCAATGTAAGATAGAAAATATTAAGAACATAAAGTAAAAGTAACAAACATATTCTTGTTAGTTTCATATGAATGGATATATTAAGTTCATTCTTTCGAAAAAAGTATACAAGTAAAGTACAAAATTTATTCTCGAGCGTTTGTAAACTACTGAATTGTGTAAAATTCAATCAATTTCCTTTAAGAGTTAAAAAGAATAACAAACCTGGTTGGTTATTACTTTGCTGTAGTATTATTGTAAAAGAAAAACTATTAAATCTTGTAGAGAAAGAACAAAGAAGTAATCTTCAATAAATATTTCAAATAAATTCTTTGTTTTCACCATTGATTATTGGTTTTTTTTTTTAAGATAAAATCTGATATTTATTTTTCTTACTACAGCTTTATTGATTCTGCAAAAGCATAGTGATAAAAAGAGAGTATAGCAATCTGTCCAACATTTGATATCGGGGTTTTTGCAAATGTCGATGTTTCAAAATCCCCTTATTAAAAAAAAAAAAAAAAACAAAATCGTTTTAGATTTTGTTTTCCAGAAGATTTTTCCATTTTTGCAATTTCCAGAAGATACATAGATACGTACGTTGACGTATATTTTTATTAATATCTCCGGAATGGATAAACATAAATTCATCGAAAATAACTCAAAGAAAGTTATTAAATGAAGGGCATTAATAGCATTAATTTTTTGACAAATTTAAAAAAAGGGAATGGGTAGTTTTTGCTATTTTTAAAATTTTATTTTGTGAGTAGTGTATTGACCTTGTCGTATTCAGTGACCTTGCTCCCGAAAGCGGACCATATTAGAGAGAGTTAGTATGTTTTTATTAAAGGCTTATTAAATTTTTGAGTCTGTTTCTTGATTTTTAAGTAAATCAAGAGGATTTCGAGTAAATTAAATTGTAGGACAAAATTACCGTAGTTGTGATTAACACTCGTTTTGTTGATATCAGGATATTATTTTTGGTGTTAAAAAACTCAATCAAGTAATACTCTGAGTACATAGTCTAATTGAAGTTAGATATAAAAAGAGTTTTTGTGTGAAATCTTGGTGTTAATAGAAGGTGCGGGGATCGCGATTCCGCGAATCGGTTAATTTGATACTTGGTTGTAATTTATGGTAGGTGATCGTGGTTGGAAGAGGCCATACGAAGGCAATAGTAGGTTGTGTAAATACACAAATATAAAATCTGACAGTAGCCAAACTGATGTCAGTGTTGTTTTATCAAGTTTAGTGTATCTAAAAGACTCCGGTAAAGCCCATTAGAGGAACGGAGGGGATATTGACACCGCCCCTCCGTTCCAAGGATCGTCGCAAGGCGGGGGTGTCTTTCCCTATGAGAAACAGGATGTTTAAATTTTGTAACAAATTAAAAAAAGGGCGTTTTCGCTATTTTTAATAATTTACTTTGTGAGTTTTGATTGTAGAAAATTGAATTTTAGTACAGTTCATTTTAAGCTATTTAAAAGTCCAGAGTTATAAAACGATCGGATTTAAGGATGAGAAATATATTCGAAATTATTTCTGAACGTTTATTGATTCATGTCGATGTTCCCCTAAACCTTTTGCTCCCAAAAAATTGAAATTTATAGCAACAATAGAGCTATTGCCGGGAATGTAAAAATACTTGAATGAAGTAAGTGCTCATAAAATAAACTAATATTATTCACACAGCTGACTTGAAGGAATAGTCGTTTAATCTCATAAAATTTATTACCTACTCATAAAACATAAGATTTAAAACCAACCCAGATAGTATTTAAAACAGCTTTCTGACTTTATAAAGCGAATCGATTTCTGTAAATAACTTATTTTTATTATATGGTTTTATTTAAATTTATTATTTTTTTACCGTTAAATAGTTAATAGCTTTTCAACTACTGCTGATTTCTATATATATATATATATCTTTCTGCTGATTTCTTCAGTCTACAAATAATGAGTCGTTTTTCTATCAGAACTTTTTTTTTTTTTTAATTACAATTCGTTTATTTATAATCGGTTCAAAGAAGGAGCCATACCCAATTAGAATTACATATGCTCTTGATGAGAGGTTTCCAATGAATCCCGTCAATAACACATGCATTCATAGGACATTAGTTCAGATATGAAGTAAATATAAGATAATATATATAAATAGATAAGACAATAATTCATTTGTGTAAATGAACAGAATCGACCTCATAAAAAGTATAATGAAAGGTGGTGAAATGAATTGAAAAGTAATTAAATGTTGTAGGAATAATGAAGATCGACCAATGAATATAAAAATACGAATAGAAGTCTCCGGAAATAGAAGAATTTTATTATTTGGGAAATAGAATTACTAAAGATGGACGAAGCAGGAGCGATATAAAATGCTGAATAGCACCCGCGAAACTAGCTTTCAGTCAAAAATGTAATTGCTTACATCAAAAATTAATTTAAACATCAGGAAAAGAATTTTGAAAGTATGTGTTTGGAGCGTAGCTTTATATGGAAGTGAAACTTGGACGATCGGAGTATCTGAGAAGAAAAGGTTACAAGCTTTAGAAATGTGGTGTTACAGGATAATTTTAAAAATCAGATGGGTTGATAAAGTGACAAATGAAGAGGCATTGCGGCAAATTGATGAAGAAAGAAGCATTTGGAAAAATATAGTTAAAAGAAGAGACAGACTTATAGGCTACATATTAAGGCATCCTGGAATAGTCGCTTTAATATTGGAAGGACATATAGATGAGAAAAATTGTGCAGGCAGGCAGGTAACGTTCGGAATATGTAAAACAAATTGTTAGGAATGTAGGATGTAGGGGTGTATACCGGAATGATACAACTGGTACTAGATAGAGGATCTTGGAGAGCTGCATCAAACCAGTCAAATGAATGAAGACAAAAAAAAAAAAGGTTCATAAAACCCCAAAAAAAACAATAAACCAAATAATATTAAAGGATAAGGTTAAAAAAACGAAATCGTAAAATAATTGACTTATGAAATGAATTAAGGTCCTTCCAACAGGCATAGAGAAGATGCTTATCACTTAAGGGATGTAATTTTTATATAATTTTTTATTGTATTCACTTAGAAAATCAAAATTATTTCAATGTGAATTATTTAAATTGCTACAAATTTTGAGTGAACCTATTCACAATAATGTTTAGTCTGTTTTTACTTTCTTGTACGAAGTAAAGAAATAACTGTGATCACAAAAAATTTCGGTTTCCAAATTTGAACTGAAATATCCATTTTGACAAGTTTCAGCGTGACGTCTGTATGTACGTACGTATGTATCTCGCATAACTCAAAAACGATTAGCCGTAGAATGTTGAAATTTTGTATTTATGACTGTTGTAATATCTAGTTGTGTACCTCCTCTTTTGATTGCAATTGACTGCCACAACAGGCCAAAATCCCCCAAAATCCCCCAAAAATCTGTATTTTGGACTTTTTCTTAACTGCAGTAATAATCCCTCATTGAGAACTTTTCAGCGATATATCATAAGTGGTATTTATTTTCATTTGTTCTAGAGTTATAGCCAAATAAAATATTAATTAATGAAATAGTTGAATCGTACAAGGCGAAGGCACATCGGTTGGAATAGGACCTTTCCTTTATTCCTTTTAACTTAATTCCTTTTTTTTTTAATTTTTTTTTTTTAATTTAAATGTATTGATTTATTAATAATTATTAGTCTCTGATTGTGAAAAATTTTTTTTTTAACTTTTTTTAAAATTTAAATACATATAAATTCTTTTTAAACTCCGGGACCACCGTTAGATATTGCTTCAGAGGATGAGAAGAATGCTTTGTAGCGTTGGAAAATGCCGTGCCTGACCGGGATTCGAACCCGGGGCCTCCGGATGAAAGGCCGAGACGCTACCACTCGTGCCACGGAAGCCGGAAATTTAAATATATTGATTTAATAATAATTATTATTAACCTCTGATTGCAAAAAAAAAAAATGTGTATATGTAATTTTATAGGCCTACAAAGAAGTCATGTGGTGTCCACATCCGAATTTTTTTCGTTATCCATAATGAAGCCAATAAATATAATTTATCAATAATCAGCAATGTTTCAAAGGAGGTCGGGTTTAATGACAATAAATTATTAAAATAAATTCATATTTAAAAACATGAAAATTGTTCCATTAAATTTCTTACAAAAAAAACGAATTTTCGTAGGTGCTATTAAAATATATATATTCTTTGTAAAAATAAAAATATGTATATAAGAGTAACCCATTGAACAATCATAATGAAAATGGATTAAAAAATGATTTATATTATAATTTTTTATTTTATTAGATTTGTGGCTGCTGCGGATTTAATAGCTTAAGCATGTACTGGTCTAACTGTTCTAGCTACTTGACGAGTCCGGCCCACCTGTCGAACATTGGTGAATTTTCCCATAACTTTTCTACCCACTACAGGGATTTCTTGCTTGTTGGCTATTGGAACAACTCGGTATCATCATCATTAATACTTCGATCTTTTCCAACTTTTTTTTTAATACCACCAGTATTCCGTCATTAGTATTCTCTTAGCTTCTTTTAACGTAGAAAAATATTTCACCGGATTTCTTAATTTTTACTACGGTAAAAGGATTAAACAAACGTTTTGTTGTTTTTTTATCATGAGATGAAATGGATTTATGTAAAAGGGTTTCTACCCTTACAAAATAAATCAATTTTTTGTAAGGTATTTTATTAAAATAAACTCAATGAAATATACTGGATACCATTTTTTTAATTCTTTTTTTTTGTAGAAAATGTTAAAAGATTTTGATTCGTCTAATGTAACAAAAAAAAAAATTGATTTCAAATTCACATTACTTTGTTATGAATTTTTCAAATTATTATTTTTTATGAATAGTATTTTATGAGTAGTTTGTAATATATTATTGAATCATAGGTTCTATATATATATAAAAACAAACAGATATATATAATAATGATTACGGCTAATTCACCTTAATTTTGAATAGAAATTTGTAAAATGGTTATAATTAATCAAAAAATATATTTACTTTTAACTGAATTAATTAATATGAATTTTTATTTCGGCTTCAGTCATTTGACTGGTTTGATGCAGCTCTCTAAGATTTCCTATCTAGTGCAAGTCGTTTCATGTCGGTATACCCTTACATTCTACATCCCTAACAACTTGTTTTACATATTCCAGACGTTCCCTGCCTGCACAATTTTTCCCTTCTACCTGTCTCTCTAATATTAAAGCCACTATTCCAGGATGCCTTAGTATGTAAACTATAAGTTTGTCTCTTCTTTTAACTATATTTTTCCAAATGCTTCATTCTTAATCGATTTGCCGTAACACCTCTTCATTTGTCACTTTATCCACCCATCTGATTTTTAACATTCTCTTATAGCACCACATTTCAAAAGCTTCTAATCTTTTCTTTTCAAGTACTCCGATCGTCCAAGTTTCACTTCTATATAAAGCTACGCTCCAAACTGTTTCTTTTAAAAATCTTTTCGTAACGTTTAAATTAATTTTTTTGATGTAAACAAATATTATATTTCTTCCTGAAGGCTCGTTTCGCCTGTGCTATTCGGCATTATATATCGCTCCTGCTTCGTCCATCTTTACTTATTCTACTTCTTAAATAACAAAATTCTTCTACCTCTGTAATCTTTTCTCTTCCTATTTTTACATTCAGTGGTCCATCTTCGTTATTTCTGTTACATTTCATTACTTTCGTTTTGTTCTTGTTTATCTTCATGCGGTAGTTCTTGTGTAGGACTTCATCCATGCCGTCATTGTTTCTTCTAAATCTTTTTTACTCTCAGCTAGAGTTACTATATTATCAGCAAATCGTAGCATCTTTAATATGAATATGAAGGGATTAATATGAATATGAAAGGGATATAAATGTGAAGGGATTTCTCTAGAGCATAAGGTTACTGGTGTTGCAAATACATATACATGAATTATTGAAATTGATAATTTAAATGCTGTAAAGATGATTTAGATGGGAAGAATTATTATTAAATTTTTTTATTGATGATGTATTTTCTTGGAGTGTTATTAATAAATGTTCTGCGATTATATTTGCGGTTAGCCGGACTGAAAGGACGATTGGTTGAATAATGAATGTTTCCTGTTGTTTCGATTATAATTATAGTTTTTACAAAATCAAATAGTTTGTTTAAAAACATACATTTATTTATGTAAAGTTTACATAATTAAAAGAATATCATTTCATTTTACATGTCAAGTTAAAATAATTTTTTATACAATGAAATATAATGTTTGTAATTATTGGAAATCACACGATTTCATATGTATGTAAATCTATATAATCTGTTAAAGAGAAATAGAGAAACAGTATATATATCAACTAACATTATACCGGATGATTCAAAAAGGACTACACAACTGTAAAAGCATTTAAATATTTATTGAGATAACTTACAGATTCGCTTGAGATCTCGTTTCATAGAAAAACACATCGAGTTTTTCACCCAACATTCATTTTGGTTCTATAAGACTTCCATTTGTAATGCGACATACATTTCTTCTGAAGTCAGTTTCATTCCAGAATGTAGCCAGCAAGTCGGACGTTACCTTTACAGCTTTAGCATTAATTGAAAGTCTTAGCTGAACAAGATCAGCAGGCAAAGGTGCAGGCATAAATTGGCATTCATAAACCCGGTGTAACGAAACCCCACAAGAAAAAATCTAGCGAGCTCTGCGGAGCGAGCTGGCCATTCAGTTGGACCTTCACGAACGATCCACCGACCTAGGAATCGAGGATCAAGAAAGACTCGGACGTCTAGGTGATAAATATTATAAGGTGGTGCTCCATTTTACTAAAAGTAATGATGTCCATCTTGATCATCGTTTAACCGAGAAATTAGAGAATTTTGAAGTAGGTCAGATAAACGATACCATTTACTGTTTTCTTCTTGAAAAAAAACTGCCCTTACAGTCTTTGTTTGCTTATGGCACAAAAAAAGTTGATCTTATTGCTATTACGAATGTGCTGCAAAGTTTCATGAGGGTTTTCCCGACCCCATATTTGTCAGTTATGTACGTTATCTTGCCACTAATGTGAAACGTCACTATTAAGAATTACATTGTGTAAAAATGTATCGTCTACAATTCTATCCATCATTTCCACATGAAACTGCAGCCGAGCAACTTTGTCTTCATCTGTGATGTGTTGAGTTACGGTTAGGTGTACGGATTCAAGTGCAATCGTTTACGTAATACGTGCCAAACAATCGTTTGTGAAATGCCAATCTCATGTGAGGCACGTTAAGTTGATTTCTTTGGTTTACGTGCAAAGCTATCTCTTTGCCACAGCAGCTTCAGGAACACTTGGGCATCCTGATTATATTGTATGTTTAACAGAACAACCTTTCTCAACTAAGGTTTGATACCAATAGTAAAATTCTGTGCCTACTAGGCAGTTCCTTACCGTACTCTACGAAAATTACGTTGAACTATAGTTGCTGATTGCAAATAGTGAAACCAAAACACACAGCGAAATCGTTTCGCAGCAATGTAAAATGTAAACTATATCCATTTTTAACAATAGCGGTGACAGTGCTGGTGGGTGAATTGAATACTAATAAACTACATAAATCAGAAATTAATGTTTTTTCTACCAAATGAGACCTCAACCGAATTAGATAATTTACAGTTATCTAAATACATTTTTATATGTTTTTAAATTTGTGAAGTCCTTTTTGAATCACCCGGTATTTTACACCCTTTTATAAGTTTTAAATATTATATTTTAATACCACACAAGTGTAGTTTACATATACAAATAAGCATAACATTTTAACTCAGAAATAAAATGTAATGTTTGGAAAGTTGATTTATTGACTACGCTTTAAATGTTGTAGTGAGTAAATAAATAAATAAACATAAATTAATGAGAACGAATTAAATTTTTCATATGCTAGCCAGGCGTAAATTTATGTTTGCCTAACAAAAAAATACTAACAGTTTAATTCAAAGGTTCCAAATCTAAATACATTTTACTCTAGTTAAAATTTTAACTTAATTAATGATTGTTGCTCAACCAACTGTATAGAATTTACATCATTAATAAGGTATTAAAATCAGTCAAGCATAATACTAAGTAACTATATCTACCCTGTTACTTACAAAGTTAGACAAATAACCTATCCATCCATTAGGACGGTTAGGTATATTTGTCGGATGGTAAGTATATTTGTATACCCGTTTATTAAATATATCATTTATTTTTCTAATATTACTGTACTAAAGATAGAGAATTTTAATCAGTATAAAAAGAAACTGAAAATTCCAGATTTTCAGTTTAAAGAGAAGTGTAAAATAACTACTTATTTGAATATTATAATGAACAGATTTTAAATTCTGTTTTTTTTTTAACGATAATTTTCATACGTATTTTTCCGTAAAGAATTTCATCATCTGTTTAGTTTAGGATGCCACAATTATGTATCAACACATGCAAGTAACTTATGAATATTTAATTTTGAGGAAACTGGTATAGAAATGAAAAGAAACCTCCAGGCGCTGCGCGGACCATACGTAATTCAGACGATATCGACACTGTTTGAGCTACTTTCATAAGAAGCCCCACTGCTCAACTGATCTTCATATAGTCATTTAGTTTAAAGGGTTAAGGATTACTGTTTTAGGATTTATTTTATGTCCTGTACAATGTGCTGGTTGTCCAGGAACTGAAACCAAACAATCATATACTGTGCCATCAATTCTGTATAGAAACGTTTGTAAAGAAAAACGAGAATAATGTTTTTATTAACCAACTGAGGATGTCGGATGAAGTCCATTCTGCTACATTACCGTTTTTGTAATAAACGAAATTTTCCTTTTTGGGCACAGTAGAATCCTAACTGCTAAAGGTTATAAATAAAATTAACATAATTTTTTCACAAAATAATTGCAAAAATATTGTTAGTGTTGACGGAGTTATTTACCTGTTATTTTAAATTATATTTTTTGCTGTTCAGGTGTTTTATTATTTTAAGGTTTATTAAAATTTTAATTTTTAAAAATTCCCGTTTTCCTGAATCACTCTTTAGTAATAACAAGAGACAAATATTAAAAGTTAAAAAACATGGTTACCAGAAATAAAACTGCTGATAAACGTTGCTTTTTAATATAGGATAATTAAAGAGCGTGCGGGTGACAATCGGTTCAGCCATTGAGCTGTTACGGTGAAACAAACATACGTACGTACACCCTAAATACATTACACTCCTTTTTGGGCAGTCGTATAAAACCACTAGTTCATATGTGTAGGTTTCCGAATCGTTCAGAGTTAAGCGTTGAGATTCGAGTTATTCAGAAACTCATTCGTCTGATAGATTTTTCAAAGTTTTTAAATTTACACACACGGTAGAAAGCTAGTGGTATCAACGGTGACCTCCTCTATTTTATACGCAGCATCAGTGTGGGGGAAAGCCTTACGAGTTAAAAGGAACCTACCACGTGTGAATAGTGTGCACAGAAGAACCCTGACAGCAGTAGTTTCTACCTACCGGACGGTTTCGTACAAAGCATTATGCGTTCTTGCCTCGGTACCGCCAATCGAGTTGCAAGTGAATGAAAGGGTAGATATAGCACAAAGCCTGAGTAAGCAAGATTCCAGAGCAAGATTGATTACCGAATGGAAGAACAGGTGGTGAGCATGAGGGGTGGCACAGTAGACCAAGAGGTCTACTGTTATTATATTATAACGAGAACGTAATTTTCAGAATTACCTACATAAAACTGGTAAACGAGAGTTATCGACATGTATTTTGTGAGGAGGAAAACTCTTTGGAACACACAGTCTTCAGATGTCGACAATGGGACACACTGCGGAATAGAGCTGCAATTGCTCAGCGTACACCAGATGACCTGGTGGACATCATGTTAAGCAGTGAAGATTAATGGAGGAGAGTAGACGCATACACTAAGGAAGTACTAAAAAGTAAGGATCAAGAAAAGCGGCGCCTGGGGTATTAGCGTAGGTTAGGGAGTACAGACCCAGAGGCAAGAGCATGCCTAAGTGTGACAGTAACAATGAACTTCTGGGAACTCCAGGGAATAGTAGGCTGAACACTAGGAGAAAAGACCTAGCGCCGTGTTTGGCAGAAGTTTCCTCAAAAGAGCTGACCGGTGAGCCGACCTACCATGCCGGATATACAACCGGTAGCTGGGAAGGCACATTAGAGTAACCAGACACTCCTTCAGGTGGAGTTATACCTACCAGTTTGGATCGATCTGGAGGAGTTGAGGGAAAAAAAAGAAAAGGTTCAGCCGTTGAGTAACTACGATGAAACAAAAATACATTATACTCCTTTTTGACAGTCGTGTAAAAAGAATCCTTTCGAACTCTTGTTGCTCCATAACCCGAATGAAACTGCGTTATAATGAGCTGGTCTTTTCGGGGGCGAAGCATAGCAAGAACTAAATCAGTTATTTCAGGCGTACTTAACAGGCGACCAACGAATCTTGATGCTTAGTGCCATGGCAGCGACAGTCGCAATTCGAATCGTTCTACTATTCTTTTAGCGTAACATTTACTTCATTACCTAACAGCTAATGGGTCTTTGTAAAATCTATTGTGGTGTTAGTATGGGATCACAGAACACACTTTTTTTGAAATTTTATTTAGCTCAATGTACAGCTAATATTCTGAACATTATTATATTTTTAAATTTAATTTGATTATATATATATATATATTTGATTTTGTCAAATTTAATTGGTTCACTGAAAAATATTTAATTAATGTCCGACTAATTTCTCTGAAAAAATATCTTGTTACATATTTTTCAAAATTTTAAACCTGACAAGAATTACAAAAGCGCTTATGTGAAGTTGGAAATTGTCCAACAGCACACCTGCACATAAAATGGTATAACATGCAAATCAAAATGTATTACCTAACCCACCGGGTTGGTCTAGTGGTAAACTCGTAGTCATAAGCCAGCTGATTTCGTAGTTCTCAGCTTCAAATCCTAACCCACCACCGGGTTGGTCTAGTGGTGAACGCGTCTTCCGAAATCAGCTGATTTGGAAGTCGAGAGTTCAGCGTTCAAGTCCTAGTTAATTCAGTTATTTTTACACAGATTTGAATACTAGATCGTAGATACCGGTGTTCTTTGGTGGTCGGGTTTCAATTAACCATACATCTCAGGAATGGTCAAACTGAGACTGTACAAGACTACACTAATACATATCATCCTCATTCATCCTCTGAAGTATTATCTGAAAGGTAATTACCGGAGGCTAAACAGAAAAAAGGAAGATAAAAAGGTTCAAATCTTCATAATGGTAGTTTCTAAAGGTAACTTTATTCGGATTTGAATCTTAGATCGTAGATACCGGTGTTCTTTGGTGGTCGGGTTTCAATTAACCATACATCTCAGGAATGGTCAAACTGAGACTGTACAAGACTACACTAATACATATCATCCTAATTCATCCTCTGAAATATTATCTGAAAGGTAATTACCGGAGGCTAAACAGGAAAAAGGAAGATAAAAAGGTTCAAATTTTCTTAATGGTAGTTTCTAAAGGTAACTTTATTCGGATTTGAATGTTAGATCGTGGATACTGGTGTTCTTTGGTGGTCGGGTTTCAATTAACCATACATCTCAGGAATGGTCAAACTGATACTGTACAAGACTACACTAATACATATCATCCTCATTCATCCTCTGAAGTATTATCTGAAAGGTAATTACCGGAGGCTAAACAGGAAAAAGGAAGATAAAAAGGTTCAAATCTTCATAATGGTAGTTTCTAAAGGTAACTTTATTCGGATTTGAATGTTAGATCGTGGATACTGGTGTTCTTTGGTGGTTGGGTTTCAATTAACCACATGTCTCAGGATTAGTCGACTAATCCTGAGACGGTTTGTTCAAGACTGCAAATTTACCGGTAGAGTTTGATTATACTGATAAGGCGCTACTGACTTTAATTGTTGATAGACTATAAAAAAAGTATTAAAAAAATGTATTATCTTCATTGAGTACTGGTATTCCGTTTTATTTTCAAGCAGATATTCAAAAGTTACTGTTAGAAAACGAATAAATATACTAAATAATGTAATCGGAATTTACAGAAGAAACTAATCATTTAGAACAAAATAAAACTATTTTAATTAATGAGGGTGAATGTCATCTGCTTTTCAAGAAATATTTAAATTTCCAAGGTTAATGTCATCAGAATCATCGTCGTAATCATTACAGTAATTTTCACTATCTAATTGTAAAGAAATCATCAATTATTGCCTTTTAAAATAGGAACATTTAGCCCATTACTAAATCACTACACCACGATTTATTTGTTGTGTGAGAAGATAATTTATACGACTCGTCGAGGTACACTTTCGTTCTATATTCGGTTATAAATCTTTTTACAGCTGTCAGATACTGAATACGTTTAAACTTTGTCATGTTACTCAGTTAAAACCTTCCTGTTATTTTCGGTTTTTTCCACCTTAAGCCCAATTCTTTAATTATTTTTCTAAAATTCTCCTCTTTTCCTGAATTGTAACTTTAAGTGCTAACATTATGTTTTCCACTTTCAGCAGTTTTTTTTATAAATTTCGTCTCATGCAACCCCGTAAGGGATTATAATCAGTCTCACCACACACTCTTTTCTCGCTCTTTGGACTCACTCTTTTTCCTGTTCAGCCTCCAGAAATCACCGTCAGGTATTACTTCAGACGATTAATGAGGATGATATGTATGAGTGTAAGTGAAGTGTAGTCTTGTACAGTCTCAGGTCGACCGTTTATGAGATGTGTTGTTAATTGAAACCCAACCACCAAAGAACACCGGTATTCACGATCTAGTGTTGAAATCCGTATAAAAGTTTACCTTTACTAGGATTTGAACGTTGGAACTCACGACTTCGAAAATCAGCTGATTTGTGAAGACGCGTTCACCTCTAGGCCAATCCGAATTGAATTAACTATTATAAATTGAATTATACTATTGAATAACTGAATTATGCAGTTATTCTACGGGCAGTCTAAATTGATCTGAATCTAAGCGCAGATTTAGACGATTTAAATATTTTTAAGTAAACTTTACTTTATTGCTTTTACCAGAAGGAAATACTTATTTAATAAATACCATTTGTTTTCAATTAAGATCTCCATTCATTGTTAATTAAAGTCCGGCTGCAGAAATTTGAAGAAACATATGTAGCAATGAACGACAAAACATCATTTAAAAACCATAAATATAGCTGCCGCAATGAATCTTGAAGCTTGAAGTACGATGGAGAGGTGGAGTAGTTCGTGACCCAGTTTTTACCTTGTCATGGTTATCTCCGTGCCATAGGGAAAACGTCGTTCCCCGACTGCTTTTTTTGAAAAACAGCGCTATCTGTTGGACGTAAAAGCAACACATGCTATATTAAATATTTTACGATTTCATTTCCATGTTTCGGATATGTGTATCCGCTATAGTCTAAAAAAACTACTGGACCGATTTACGCGCAGGGATAAAGGGAGGAAAGGAAAAATCGGAAGGGAAAATCGAAAGAGGTAAAGGAAAGGAGGGGAAAATGGGGGAAAAGGAAAAGGAAATGGGGAAAGGGGGAAATATGGACCGGGAAGAACATAAAAGCGGAAATGGGAAAGAGGAAATGGAGAGGGAAATAAGGGAAAGATAAATGGGGAAAGTAAAGAGAAGAAGGAATGGTTAAAGGAAAGAGGGAAAACGGAGAAAAGTAAAAAGTTAATATGGTAAAAATGAAAATGGGAAAAGGGAAATCGGGAAAAGGGGAAAGGGAGAAAGGGTAGAAGGGAAAAAAGAATGGTTAAATTTTGTGAAGTTCTGTAATGTTCATTTTGTTAATGTTTTATCAAACTTTCAGTTGTGTTCATCTATATAAATATACTCAAAATTAGCAATAGCGAAGCATTGCCGGGTCTGCTAGTTGTATAATAACTAAATATAATACGCTGTATAGTTTAAACAAGTGTAATATACGTACACAGTATAATATATTAACAAAATGTATTATGGCTCAAATTATTGCACAATTTTAATTCCATTATAATCACGCAAAGTGAAATAGAGCACTAAATATTATTAATTCTGTGCAAATTATCACCATAGTGCAATTTGTAGAAGTTAGCTTCTAAATGAATAATTCATGAATTAATAAAAATGTTTACCTTCGCGAACCATTTAAAATTTACAATTAAATAAACGTATACATAAATATATAAACATAAAATTTACATTTTTTTAATGACTTAATTCATTTAAAAAATACGATGTTTATTATTTTTATGAAAGTAATTATTATATTGTTGAAGCAGATATGTACATGGTAAAATAAAATAATAAATTAACCATTTTTTTTTCTAAAACAATTAACTGTAACATTTTTCAATCAAGATCAGTCGTATTTTTGTGAATTCAAAATGTTTTAAAATTACGTATTTACATAAAAATTTTTATATTTTCCAGTGACTAGAAAAAAAACATCAGATGTAGACACCATATGACTTCCTTGTACGTCTATTAAGTTACATGTTTTTAAAATGAAAAGTAGATAAAATTTTATTGTATTAATAACATCTGATATTTTTTCAGATTTGTTTTTCTTTATTGTTATTGATTTATTGTTTATTGTAAAACATTTCTTTTACAATCAGAGGTTAATAATTATCAATAAATCAATATATTTAAATTAAAAAATTAAAAAAAAAAAAAAACATGATAACGAATTCAAACCATGTGCCTTTCCCTTGTAAGATCCAAATATTTCATAATCAATATTTCAATTCAATATTCAATTTCAAATATTTCAAAATTCAAATTTTTGGGATTTTGGGTTTTTTTGGACAATTTTGATCAAGTCGATTGCATTGAAAAGGGGTAGTCCACAACTAGATCTTACAACAGTCCTAAATCCAAAATTTCAACATCCTACGGCTAATCGTGTTCGAGTTATGCGAGATACATGCCTACGTACAGACGTCACGCTGAAACTAGTCAAAATGGATTCAGGGATGGTCAAAATGGATATTTCAGTTGAAATCTAAAAACCGAGATTTTTCCTGATCACAATACTTCGTATAACGAAGTAAAAATTACCCTTTATTGTAAATTGTTCAATTGAATTTTCCAGACAATAGTAAACGTACGAAAAGAATAATAAATAAAATTAAGTTGTTAATCATTTCCTTAGTTTTTTTTTATAAAATGAAAAATATTACAAGAGTTTTATTTAAAATAATAATTTTATTATCATATTTTCCGCTAAGTACACTAATTTCTAGGTTGAGTTCTGTTTACTTTTCTTAGCTTCATTGTTTTATTATAAGTTGACTCCTTTTGACACCACTCTATTGTCAAAACTTATTATACCGGTAATTTTACATTTCTGTTAGTCATTATATAGCGTTTTGTCAACGCCCCTCCCTTTATTTGATGTCGTGTCTTATCTGAATTTCTTGTTTATTTGTTATTAACAGTTATCTTTTAATTTTATTAATCTATTCCCTGTTTTTAACCGTTTAAACAGTATTCAACATAGAAAAAATATTACAATTTTTTTTTCCTTTTTCAATTATACTTCAGAAAATGCAAATTGGTTATTATTTTTTTAAAAATATTTTCATTTATACTCCCATCAACAATTAAATCATTAGCGACTTATCAGTGTAACGTAACTGTACCGGTAAATTTATAGTCTTGAACAAACTCAGGTTGACTACTCCTGAGACGTGTGGTTAATTGAAACCAACCACCAGAGAACATCCGTATCCACGATCTAGTATTCAAATACGAATAGAAGTAACTATCACTTTTTGGAGTTGAACCTGAGAACTTCGACTTCGAAATCAGCTGATTTACGACGACGAATTTACCACGGTTATTAATTTTGACACAATTAAAGATTAGTAAGTATTTAAATTTAGTAAAAAAAATGGTCTTTAATTAAAAATATTTATGTTATCTTGATTTCATAAGAAAGCTACCTATTTTAATGGGTACGATGATTCGACATCCGGAAAATTTTTACATATAATCGCGGTTCACATCCCCTAGACCCCAAAACCATAGTCACTTAAAAAAGGTATATGTACATTTATATATATTTCTCTTTATTCTGAACACAATAAGTGCCGTAATTTTTCGCCAATCAGTTTCAAATTGATACATAAAATATAACGACCCAAAATCTCAGTCGAGTTCGTTAACGGGCTTTGGGGTGCAGAGGGGGAGGCGTTTTCGAAAAAACAAAATATTGGTCTTTCTTACTAAGTAAAATATCAAATTCATTTTAAGTTCCTACAATTTTTTGGATAAGGGCCTAAAACTTATCCAAGTAAAGTTTTTTATATCACCAACTAGAGTTAGAAACTCGCTCAGAGTTAGAAAAAATGGGGTTTGGAAGACAAAAATTCATACCTCCCTTAAGAGGCACAATTTTGAATCGATTTAAAGTATTCTTTAGTTCTCTAAGCATTACCTAAAACTTTTGTCTGTAACAATTTTTTATATGAAAACCCTTGCAGCAAAGGATGACCAAAACAAAAAAAAAACAGAAAAAACAAAATATCTATCTATATCTATATCTATCAATATCAATATCTATATCGCTACAACTTTTTTATTAATTAAAATATTGAATTAGTTTAAAGTTTCTACTCTTCTTTGGATAAGGGCCTAAAGTTTATCTAAGAAAAGTTTTTGATATCACCAACCATTGGCCCAGAAGGTAGAAAAATGGTTTCTCGAAGACAAAAAAAATGTATACGATCCTTAATAAGCACAGTACCGAATCGGTTTGAAGTGGTCGTTCGTCCTCTAAACATTACCTATAACTTTCGTTTTCAACAATTTTTAATATGACCAACCGTTACGGCAAGGGATGACCAAAATGTTGCTGAAATTGTAAGAAGATTAGGTCTACCTCCGCCTTCCGGCGTGCCGAAAATGATTTCATTTCTTAGTTCATTTTCCCCAGATTTTTCTTCGTTAGGTAGGTATTTTTACAGCCAGATGTCCTTCCAGGTAGAATTAAAATTTATTATACTTTAATAATTTACCAGGCTTCTTCGTAACATGTTTCACCTTACGTGTGTGAAAAAGGGTTTCCGTGAAATCTTTCAAATTAAACTTACCTGGAATTTTGACATGCTATCTAAACGTAATGTGAAAAATAATAGAAAGACCGGTTTTAAAAGAAGGCAGATATTGGCTGTTTCTTACATAAATGCCGGTTTAGAGGTTTCAGACTACACTATGACCGTATTTTAAGACATATTAAGCAGAAATGTGAATAAATAAGTACAATAAGCATATTGAATAAAAAAAAAATGTTGAATTTGTCTGAATTGGTTTGAATTCGTATTTTTTTATATTTAAAAAAAATAACGTTTTTATACTTTTTTTTTTTTACTTTATATCACCACATAAGCTTGAAGATTGTTCGTGGGATATGGAAATGTAACGTATTAATAATGCCGTGCCTGACTGGGATTCAAACCCAGGACCTCTGAATAAAAAGCTGAGATGCTACCACTCGTGCCACGGAGGCCGGCGTGACCGACTCAAAAATACTTATAAATTTATAAGTGCCACAAACAAATTTGCGAATTGGTATTAAAATACTTTTCATAAACCGGTAAAAACGAATAGCCTTCAATAGGTCAGCATGGAAGTGACTGTGAATAAGTGGGAGGGTATGAAATATTTCTCTTAACTGTTTAGAAAGATCAATTGATATATTGATACACACAGTGAAAATGAATTGTTGGACCAGCGGAAAAGTATAAGGTATTTGAATATAAATATATGCAACAAAGCGACGATTGATTTTTTTGCTGTTTGCGACGTTCTATCACGCTATACCCTTCAATATACTAATAGCAGTGACAGTTGAGAAATTATACTGTTGGAGCACCAGATCGGGGGTAAATGCAGACATGGTTATATTGCAAAACGGTTCATTTCCCCCATCTATATATTTCTTCAACATCAGCTCACCAACGGTGATACATGCTCAAAGGTAAACAAAATGAACTACTTCTGCTCAACCAAATACGCTTACAAAACTTATAAATTTATTAAACTTTGTTCTATTGTTCAATAGAACCACCGTGATTTTAGTTTAAACAAAATCATATACAGTCATATAATTGTGATTAGAAAATTATAAAAAAGTTTCATCAAAACCTTGTAAGAAATTAAACTTGGTAGCTTAATTTTATATATACATATTAAGTTATTATTTATATTCATTCATATTGACTTTATTTACATTCATTTTCTCAGAATAAAATTCTCTACTAGTTTTGTTAATAAATCTTCGGCATTTATTAGTCATTTAATAAGCTATTGTACTGCAAACCTAAAAAAATATGTTTATCGACGTTAAATTTTGTGCTTTACTTCGGATATCTTAAAAACTACTTGAGTTACTGTTCTGAGAGCTGTTTTCTACTATTTCCCAGATAAAATTGCAAAAGAAACTACCAACCTCCTTTACTCCTTAATTTTGGTCCCGAAAATTACAGTAGGGCTTCTTTTTTTTAGAAAGGCTTAAATCCGGGCGAAATCTTTCGTTAGCCGTAATATGAAATTTTTTCATTAATTACACCAGTAGAACATGTTCTGAAAATTTCTCCGTTTCTTCTGTATATATATATATATATATATATATATATATACAGAGCGTGTCATAATTTTCTTCGGAATTTCGAAAATTCATTAACAAAAAACTATTTCACTTATAAGAATAAAACAAGTACTGTACGAAAGAGTACTTCAAATAGGTTTTTTCACATATACAAGGCAGTTAGTAAACCATTTGCTCGCTAGGCTTCGACAATAGAGAAAATGGCTGCCACGGGAAACGAGAAATTGTTTTGTGTGTTAGAATTTCACTTGTCAAAGTCAGTAATTTCTGTGCAACGTGCGTTTCGGTTGAAATTTCATAAGGAGCCACTAAGTGACAATTCAATTCGTGCACGGTATAAACGATTCGGTGTAACCGGTTGCTTGTGCAAGCGAAAATCAGCTGGTCGTCCATCAACCTCTGAAGTCAATGTCGAACGTGTGCGTGCAAGTTTCATTCGCAGCCCGTCAAAATCGACTACGGCTCCAGGCATAAAATTAGGAATTCCGAAAACAACAGTGTGGAGAGTTCTCCGTAAACGTTTATTATGCAAACCGTACCGTCTTCAATTAATCCAGCGTTTTTTTTATGGAGATAAAACACGACTTAGGCTCGATTTTTGTTTACAGTTACAGGAATAGGTGTTGTTAGATGTAGGATTTCTAAACAAGATAATTTTCAGCGATGAAGCTACTTTCCATATTAGCGGCAAAGTAAACCGTCATAATGTGCGAGTTTGGGGAACTGAAAACCCACACGCTTATGTAAAACATATTCGGGATTCTCCGAAAGTAAACGTTTTTTTGTGCGATCTCTTGTGAGGCAGTGTACGGGGCGTTCTTTTTTATGGAAACGACAGTAATCGGCATGATATACCTGGATATGTTACAATTATGGCTTATGCCTCGGCTACTCAATGATTTCATTTTCCAGCAAGACGGTTGTCCTGCCCGTTTTCATAACGAGGTTCGAAAGTACCTTAACACAACTACCTCGGCGCTGGATAGGACGTGCGTCTGAAGAAGACCAACACATTATGCTGTGGCCACCAAGATCACCAGACTTCACGCCATGTGATTTCATTCTCTGGGGTTACGTGAAAGATAAGGTGTTTATTCCACCAATGCCGCACGATATCGCTGAGCTAAAGGATCGCATAATCAATGCAATCAACTCTATCGAAAATGACGTGTTAGAACGAGTTGGACAAGAACTAGGCTTTCGTGTTGATGTGTGCCGTGTCATCAGAGGAGCACATATTGAACATTTATCGATTTTAACAAAAACTGTTTGAGGTCCTGCATTACCTTGTACAACTTTCATTTACGTAAGTGAAATAATTTTTTTGTACTGAATTTTTGTAACTCCTAAGAACATTATGAAACGCCCTGTGTATGGGTGTTTCTAAAATGGTGGGCTGGCTATACTTTTTTCGGATTCTACTTGTGAAACTAAACAAAAAATGTCCTTAAGAAAAATAGCAATTTCTCCTTCGTTCTCCCCTTGTCCGCCATTTTGTTATTTGTATATAAAAATTTACATCTCAAATTCGGATAGTTGAATTGTATTAATATTTTGTAAGCATCTTGGTAATACAATTTTAAAATTATGAAAAAATCAGGACTTTACAAATTACAAAATAGCGGCTATGTGTTTTTTCAATCCGTTATATTTCCATAAATATTAGTTTTATCAAAACTTATTTTATTGGCTAAAATATTAAACCTTTTATTTTCAACAAAATGACATTTCATTTTTTTAAATCGGTTAAAAAATAGTCGAGTTATTGCAGAAAATTGATTTTGTAATTTTGTGTCATAATTGTTAGGTCTATTATTGTGAGAAAATTATTACTTAATTTGATATAATACTAGAATTGACAATAAATAAAAAAAAAAAAAAAAATTAATCGAATTGAACGTGAAGTGGAAGACATGAAAACAGACACAAAATTACAACATCAATTTTAGTGCCATAACTCGGCTTTTTGATAACCGACTTTAAAAAGTAGAATGTAATTTTTTTCAAAATAAAATAAATTTTGATAAAACTAATAATTATGGAAATATAACAGATTGAAAAAACATGGCCGCTATTTTGTAATTTGTGAGGTATTGTATTATATATATATTATTATTATTGTATTATGTTATTCCTGATTTTTTTATATTCTTTAAACTTTATTACCAAGACCCTTACCAAATATTAATGTGATTCCTCTATCCGAACTTGAGATATAAATATAAATAAAATTATAAAATATAAATTTTTATATAAATTTTAGAAAATAAAGATATACATTTTTATATAAAAATTATGAAATGGTAGACAGAGGGAGAATGAAAGAGAAATTGCCATTCTTTCTAAGGATAATGTTTACTTTTAAAAGTAGAACCCAAAAAATATAGCCAGCCCATTTTAACACTCTGTATTTATGCAATTTTTTTCTTTTATTAAAAAAATAATTCACAAAGGTTTATTTCCTGTTATAATAAATGACCTTATTAAATTACTGGAATAATCTACTTTTCTAGTATTTAAATGAATTTTATGAAGAATACTGATTGACGATATCTATTTGCATAAACTGTATTATATTCATAAAAAGAAAAAAAAAACTACGGTAGAACTTTTTATGGTTGTTTTTAATGGGTGTACGCCTTGAAAGATATTTTTTACCATTAAAAGTTTTCAGTTTTAAAATTATCTCTTTAAAAATTGTTTTGTTATATATGTAACCTGGAGGTAATAAAAAAATAAAACATATATTATAATAAAAACATCTAATGATACCTTCAGATTATTAGGTCTTTTTTTTTACTAAATCGTCTAAAAACTCATTATTTTCTATAAATATATTATCTTAAATGAGATAAAATTAGATTCCATTTAGGCTGCACTGATTTATATTTAAACTTGCTAATAAATATCAAACTTTTTTATAGAATTCAAATTTATTTCTTTTAATATTATCACATTTAGAAACGCTCAACAATCACTTACAAAGTATAAAAACATAAAATTAGATGCTAGTTTTAATTAATAATCATTATTAGTATAGAGGAATCGGTAAACAAAAAAACAACAATTAAAAAGAAAAAAAAAATGAGTATAAAACACGTTGCCGATCTTCGAAGCGGAATAGTAATGTCTCGGCCTTTCATCCGAAGTTGCCCTGTTCGAATCCCGGTCAGGCATGGCATTTTTCATACGTTACAAATTGTCATTCTCATTTTTCTATAAACAAGCTTTTCCTTGTAATGAATTACTTAATTTTTCAGTCAAAAAAAGAAGTATATACAGGCTACATACAGAATGTATCACGAAGTTCTCCCGGGACTTTCCATAACCTATTCTATTCGTAAAAATAATGAAAAAGTTCATTTAGATATATATCCGAAATTGCTTCATTTGCGAGTTAATGAAATATTTCTCTCGGATTTCAGCTACCCCGGTGAAATGAGGTCGTACTAAAATTTTTAGGACGTTAATTAAGGAGCAAAATTAATGGTATGTTATGGAGTTCGACTTAAAAAATCGAATAAAACAGATACCTGATCCGTATCTGTGGTAGGTTTTTTTTTAGAAATCTGGGGTGAAAATTAATAAACTTTGGTAGAAAACCCTGTTTCTGTTTTACGTTTGACGTAAAATAACGTTGTTAAATATATATTGCGCTCATAAAACATTTAAACAAACCTTGTAGAGAATTTAATTTTGAACAACATGCTGTAAGATAATTTTAATAAAACAAACAAAAAAGTTAAAAAAAAATGTAAACAAAAACCATATATACCATATAATCCATATATTTTGGATTTTGGTCTTTTTTAGACTTTTTTTTTTTTGTCTTCAGTCATTTGACTGGTTTGATGCAGCTCTCCAAGATTCCCTATCTAGTGCTAGTCGTTTCATTTCAGTATACCCTCTACATCCTACATCCCCAACAATTTGTTTTACATACTCCAAACGTGGCCTGCCTACACAATTTTTCCCTTCTACCTGTCCTTTCAATATTAAAGCGACTATTCCAGGATGCCTTAGTATGTGGCCTATAAGTCTGCCTCTTCTTTTAACTATATTTTTCCAAATGCTTCTTTCTTCATCTATTTGCCGCAATACCTCTTCATTTGTCACTTTATCCACCCGTCTGATTTTTAACATTCTCCTATAGCACCGCATTTCAAAAGCTTCTAATCTTTTCTTCTCATATACTCCGATCGTCCAAGGTTCACTTCCATATAAAGCGACACTCCAAACATACACTTTCAAAAATCTTTTCCTGACATTTAAATTAATTTTTGATGTAAACAAATTATATTTCTTACTGAAGGCTCGTTTAGCTTGTGCTATTCGGCATTTAATATCGCTCCTGCTTCGTCCATCTTTAGTAATTTTACTTCCCAAATAACAAAATTCTTCTACCTCCATAATCTTTTCTCCTCCTATTTTCACATTCAGCGGTCCATCTTTGTTATTTCTACTACATTTCATTACTTTTGTTTTGTTCTTGTTTATTTTCACGCGATAGTTCTTGCGTAGGACTTCATCTATGCCGTTCATTGTTTCTTCTAAATCCTTTTTACTCTCGGCTAGAATTACTATATCATCAGCAAATCGTAGCATCTTTATCTTTTCACCTTGTACTGTTACTCCGAATCTAAATTGTTCTTTAACATCATTAACTGCTAGTTCCATGTAAAGATTAAAAAGTAACGGAGATAGGGAACATCCTTGACGGACTCCCTTTCTTATTAGGGCTTCTTTCTTATGTTCTTCAATTGTTATTGTTGGTGTTTGGTTCCTGTACATGTTAGCAATTGTTCTTCTATCTCTGTATTTGAACCCTAATTTTTTTAAAATGCTGAACATTTTATTCCAGTCTACGTTATCGAAAGGAATGCAAAGTTGGCAGGAGTCTATTACTCCCTACTTTATCGCAGAACCTGGACAGAGTCCCTTGCTGCTGGATCATTCTAATCGGGCTTGTTTTTTAAAAGGGTTATTTTTTAATCTCGGATCTAATTTTTCAAGTTTTGTCTATTATTATTTTAGTGAATTTAAGACGGATTTAATTGCATTCCAATCCGTTGTTAAACCAGCGTTATCGAACCCATTTCATGGGCCGACCGCGGAAGGCTAGGCTTATAAAGCCTGTCCTCCCGACGTAATTCCCCTTCAGACCGTCCACTGAAGTCCTTTCGGTGCTAACTCTTTAATAGGCTAGCAGGAATACGCCACAACGGGGCACTAGCTATAAGGAGGGAGCAATGCGTCCCCTTTTCCGGAGGAGTCGCAATTGCTGGGATATTTTGTCTTACTGTAAGTTTTTTTAAATTTAGACCGCGTTTTTGTTTTATGCGCGACTTACCGTGTTTGACGTCTTCAAACTATATAACTCGCGAAAACTTTTCACTCGCGACCCCGGAAACGCGTCTGACGCACTATTCCGTTTATGGCTCATGCGATATGGAGGCCCCTAAGCCTGGTTTGTCGTTATCGAAAGCCTTTTCTAGGTCTATAAACGCCAAGTATGTTGGTTTGCTTTTCTTTAATCTTCCTTCTACTATTAATCTGAGGCCTAAAATTGCTTCCCTTGTCCCTATATTTTTCCTGAAACCAAATTGGTCTTCTCCTAACACTTCTTCCACTCTCCTCTCAATTCTTCTGTATAAAATTCTAGTTAAGATTTTTGATGCATGACTAGTTAAACTAATTGTTCTGTATTCTTCACATTTATCTGCCCCTGCTTTCTTTGGTATCATAACTATAACACTTTTTTTGAAGTCTGATGGAAATTCCCCATTTTCATAAATATTACACACCAGTTTGTATAATCTATCAATCGCTTCCTCACCTGCACTGCGCAGTAATTCTACAGGTATTCCGTCTATTCCAGGAGCCTTTCTGCCATTTAAATCTTTTAAATTGGACACTTTTGGTCAAGTCGATTGCATTCAAAAGGGGAGGTGCATAACTAGATGTTATAACAGTTCTAAATCCAAAATTTCAAAATCCTACGGCTAATCGTTTTTAAGTTACGCGAGATACATACGTACAGACGTCACGCCAAATTAGTCAAAATTGTTTCAGGGATGGTCAAAATGGATATTTCCGTTGAAATCTGAAAACCGAAATTTTTGACAATCACAATACTTTCTTTACTTCATACAAGGAAGTAAAAAATTGGAAATTACATAATAATTGTAAAATAAAAATAAATAAATAAAAATTACTTACATAATTTTCTTATTAATGATAAAAATACAATATTATTTGAAAAATTATTATTTAAAGTTTGCAATAAAACAACAACTGATCAACAATGTGCTTTAATCAGCTTAAATCATTTTGTACGGTAAATTAATTATGTAGGGTATTGTATACTGCTGTCGTTAGCGAAGGTTTTCTGTGAATTTTAGTTTGAACATTTTTGTTCAATGTTTGTCATTGAAGTAACGCCATACTTATTTACAACAGAGGAATTCGCTGATATTGTATCTATTTTGGGTGTGTGTAGTGGTAATGCTACAGCTGCTGCAGAAGAATATGAATACGTTTCCCGAATCACAGGATTCCAGATCCTGAAACAGTTAGCGCGACTTTCGCAGTCTCTGGAAAACAGGTTCACTAACTAATATTCGTACCAGCTAGTAACAATCTGTCCAACACGTCGATGAAATTATTATCGATACAGTTCAACGCGATACAAAAGTTTTATCCTTATCATAAATAGCCAGTTCAACATCTACACATAGGAGACGGTCTGCTTCGCTTGGAGTTCTGCAATTGATGGATAACAAGTCAACAACTCTACAAATATGTTCTGTTTACCGATGAGGCAAATTTCACACGAAAGCGGTAAACAACTTAGTTGATGAGCATACATGGACAGAAGTAAATCCTCATGAAAAGGTGGAAGGTAATTTTCAACACCGATTTAGCGTCAATAATGAATTCGTCTTTTACAGAATTAGTTGTTTGAACCATTTGCACTTTCTTCAAGAAGAATTGCCGTAGCTGCTTGAAGATGTTCCTTAGCGCTGAAACGAAAAATATACTTCCAGCACGACGGGGCGCCTTTCCTTGTGCCGTTTCCATTCACTTAATTCATCATTTCCCTGAAAAATGGATCGATCTTGGAAGTCCACATTCCTGGCCACCAAAATCCCCTGATCTAACACCTTTAGATTTTTGCGTCAACTGTGTATCTAGTTTAAATTTTAATTTTTCATAAGTGATTATTAGATGTTTCTATTCATGATTTTATTTCAATAACTATTTATCACAACTCATTCTTTATTTCAATTCTGTTTTAGGTAAAAATCAGTACAACATTTGGCGTCAAACGTTTTCACTTACTTGAGACTATCGCATGCTGGTAATGTATTTTTATTAAATTTTAATTATAGTAATTGAATTATTTATTAGATTTTTTAACTTTAATGCAATAATTTCATCTTCTGATGATGGCTTTCAAGTATGCCTAAAGATCTTGAGTTCGTTTCAGTATGCTGGTAAGGTTAATTTCATTAATTGTTAATATTATTTAATTAACACATCAGCGGTACCATGTTCCAGAAATTAATTATTATATTTTATTTATGTTTTACATCATAAGAAATATTTTTAATGACAACAATTAGTAATTTAAAAAAAATCACTTTCTTAATTATTAAATATCAAAGTGTGGTTTATAATTTTTTTTTAAATTCTTTTTTTATCATCTACGGATCGCATTAGAGATCAACTTTATTATGAATTTTGTTTCTTTTTCTGGCAGTACGCTTTCATTTTTTGACTAACTTCCTCTCTTTTCTTGAAAAAATTTTTCCTTTTCATCTTTTACAATTTTTTAATCGTTTTATTTTTAATTCAGAAAGAAAATTAAAGATTTTTTTTTAATTTGTTGTCCTCCATTCTTTTTAAATATTCGTAAAAGCTTAATCTTCATTTTCTGATAGAGTCCGACACTTTTTTCAAATTACTAGTAAATTTTTAAATTGATCTTAAAATATTTTGATTATTTTTTTAAATTTACATGCTAAATTCTTAAAATGTTTCTTTTTTTTAATTTTTCCAGCCTTTCTTTTTTATTATCATCGTTTTTGTATCATATATGAATTTGGGTTTAATGGTTTTGCAGTATTTCTAAGTTTTATTATAAGAGCAAAAGATTTTTGTTATATTTTATATTATTACTTATTTGGGAAGTAGAAATACTAGAGATGTTCGAAGCTGGAGCGATATAAAATGCCAAATAGCACAGGCAAAACAAGCTTTCAGTCAAAAATATAATTTGCTTAATCAAAAATTAATTTTACGTCAGGAAAGCATTTTTGAAAGTATATGTTTGGAGCGTAGGTTTATATGGAAATGAAACTTGGATGATCGGAGGAGTACTTCAGAAGAAAAAGTTAGAAGCTTTTGAAATTTGGTGTTACAGGAGAATGTTAAAAACCAGATGGGTGGATGAAGTAACAAATGAAGAGGCCTTGCGGCAAACTGATGAAGAGAGAAGTATTTGGAAAAGTATAGTTAAAATAAAAGACAGACTTTAAGGTCACATATTAAGGCATCCTGGAATAGTCGCTTTAATATTGGAGGGACATATAGATGGGAAAAATTGTGCTGGTAGGCAACGTTTGGAATACGTAAAACAAATTGTTAGGGATTTAGGATGTAGGAATATACCGAAATGAATCGGCTGGCACTAGATAGGGAATCTTGGAGAACTGCATCAAGCTAGTAAATGACTAGCTTGACAAAAAAGACTGCTAGTGCCCCCCCCCCCTACCGTCAAGGCTTCACCCGCAATATTTTTTATTTATTTTTTTATAATAAAAACTATTTAATCCAGAATATTGGATTTAGATAGCATTAAATGCTCATAAAACGGTAAACAGACAAATTTGTATTGAAAGTATAGAAGGAAGATATGTAAATAACGAATTTTTGTCCAATACTAAAATAAATATGGCTCTGATAAAGACCGATTAGAATGTAGTACTGAAAAGTGCTGTTTGAGATATTTTTATGTTAGGACTTTCTTATAAACTGTATTGGCAGATATTTTTGTGGTGTTAGAATTAATAATCTGCTTTTTTTGTGCATCTGTGTATCTTGCTCGTCGTTTTCTAAATGTTGTCTTGGTAACAGATAACGCTGTTAAATATTGGTGGTTAGAGAACGGTAAGGGTTCGTAAACCTTAAAGTGACCATAGATAAATCACCAGAGAAGCGCATCCTTAGTACAGGATGAATATTGTTACCGAAAGTAGTATAAAGTTCACCATCGCAGTAAACCTCGAATACAAATAGAAATAATCTACTAGCTTACACCTCACAAAATCCACCATAAGTCGAACCTTTGGTCATTTAAACGAAATATTTATCGCAGCTAGAATAGTTGTAACCCCAATTATTTTCCGTCATAGTTGAGAATTCTTCCTAATTCTCTACTTTATGTGACATAACTATTTCTCTCACTTCATTGGCCAGTAGTATATGAAATAAGAAAGAGATCGAAAAAGACATGGATCATCTCCTGCAATTTATAGGTGACACAGAGATGTATACCCGTTTTGGAATGAACAAAACACAGGTGATTTTTCAACTAATTTTATTATGTTGGCTGGAAAATGTGGAGAAACAAATACCATTTATGTTAGGTGGTAAAAATTGCATCTGGAAGGTGACCATATTCCATGATTAATGTTTCAAGTCAAGAAATGAAGCTGATCTACCCCCGTTCCAGTGTCTCCTGCATGATCTGCTGTACATCCCCACAAATACCTGTCTTCAGTTTCTGCACTGTACGAGGTTTCTCGACGTACACCCACTCCTTTGAGTATCCCACAGGAAGAAATCCCACATACTCAGGCTGGGAGATCGAGGGGGCCAAGGAACATCTCCGAAACTAGAAATTCGAATCGCCGCTTCTCACATACGTATCGTACGTGAACACGCGATGGTCCACTGATCACTCACGCATGGTAACTGAAATAAATAGCATTAGTTCGCACACATGTGACGACAAACAAATTATAGATATATGAGTAATAGTAACAGTGTTCGGTTCATTCCAGAATGGGTATACATCTTTGGGTCACTTGTATGAGGTATCAATTCTTCATTAACATTTAAATATTCTATGCGAAATTTTATCCATTAAATTAATTAATTAATTTTTATGTATTTATAGCACCCCCATAGCGGCTTCGCTCGCGCTATATTATTACTTGCGTTTCCCATAGCGGTCAGGAGATATTTTGCCGGTCGTGGCTCGCTTTATTCACCCTTTCCGTCTAACCAGAGGACTCTGGCCCCTTGAACCCCGATGTGTTCATTAAACTCTTGCTTGTAAGAATAATAATGATAAATAAAAATTAAAGCCTGTTCAATTTAGAAAAAAAAGTTCATGTATTGAAACTTCTTTAGAGAAACAGTTTGGTCAGTACAGAACCAGAAACTTTGAGTTGTCTAAGAATGTGGATTCAAAAACAGTCGGCCTCCATCTTAAAAATATTAATTATAACTGGTTTCTCGTATTTCGTACGAGCAAAAATATATTTTGGCCGTACCTGACTCACCACTAGTGTTCTTAATCGACCTGACAAACACTACGAGGTGTGACCGTACTTGGTATCCGGTTCTTAAAAAAAAATTTAATTACTTTTATATAATTTTTTTAAGTTAACTAACTCCAGGTGCAGCCAGTCGCGTCGCACATGCAGTACCCTTTAAAAAATCGAAATTAAAAAAAAAAAAACCGAAAATGGTTTTTGATAATTATCTAAATAATATTTGCAGTTCCCAATCTAGTGAGAATATCTGGTTTATTGTAGTCGGAAATGAGGAAAATTTACAATCATTGTTCAAATTTTTTTTTTACCTTTCTAACCGCTTTCAAGGTCGAATTTCGGAAAATCTAGAAATCAATTTTATAAAAAATTCTAAAAATTTCTAGAATTCTAGAAAAGTATAGAAAAGTAATTGCTTTTAGATATTAACATGAAAATTACATACACTAAAAATTAAGTTAATATATTTATTTGTTACCAGTAAATAAATAAAAAAATAACCGGGTTTCAAAAAAAAATTAAAAATTAATTTTAACCGTTTAAACTTAGAATTTTAATAATTTTTTTCTTAGTGCGCCACTTTCACCGTAAAAGAACATGTAATCAAATTTTCATCAATTTATCTTTAGTAGTTTTTGCTGGGCGTTGATGAATCGCTCACTCAATCAGTCAAGACAAGTTCCTTTATAGCTACAGATATACGAGCATATTTTGTTGGTTGGCTAGTTCCATTTTATCTGCTTTAATTTCCTATTTGGATCTTTCTTTAGCGTTATATTTTACTCTATTATTTTTTCGAGAAATTAAAATTTTTTATTTACAGAAATGTAAATATCCAGTTTATTTTGTGATTATTTTTTTATATGAAAATTAAAAATTTAGTGAAGTTATATAGATGTGTATTTTATTTGATTTAAATGTCTAAAGATTAATAAGCTTAAAAATACTTTTAATATATAATTTATTTGTATTTTATTCCTGAAATTTTTTATAAATTTTAATTGTACCAAAAACAAAATATAATTGTGTTAGACACATCTTAGTACAATGAAAGATCTTTTAACATAACAATAATGGATAAATTTAACATGTGTACATGATGTAAAAAATATTACGAGACTAATTAATGGTTAAAAGAAAAAAAAAATTATAATTGAAAAGTAACGTTACTCGAATGATTAAAGAACATGTTAGAGAACAAGAATCTGTTACTAATAAAGAAAACAATTCCCACTTCAAACTTGGATTAGGAATCGTTTTTCTATTAATAAAAGATTGCATCTATACTGTTTAATATATATACACGAGGAATATTTCTAAACTAAAGACCGCTGGAAAATTTCTCTGCTTAAGGTCGACGAACATGTGTCGTTCATGGCCACGCTAGTAATGAACACATAGCATTATTGTCTAAGTTGTCGCGTTGTAGTATTTTTGATTACGTGTATTATTATGTTATAGAATTAATAGGAAAATCGATGTTGCCGTCGACTGTGAAATACCAGTCATACGTTTTTTAAACCATCAAAACTTTTTAGTCGACTGAATTTCATAAGCAGTTGGTTGCTGTGTACGGTGATAATGTAATGAATGAAAGAAACGTCCGAAAATGGTATGAAAGGTTTAGAAATAACAGAATTAATGTGTATGATGAAGAATGTTGGGGGAGGCCCTCGATAATCACCGAGTACTAGTTGAAACGCGTCCATGATGAAATCAGAAAAGATCGTCTCTCAACGATTTCCGACCTGGTCCTTCCTTTTTCTGGTATTTCAAGAGCTGTTATCGGTGGCATTGTTCATGACCATTTAGGCTTCAGAAAGGTTATGCATGTTGGGTGCCGCACGTCTCAATGGAATGTCACAAAAAAATCCGAATGAGATCTGCTTTGGAATTTTTGATGCCCTACACAGAAAAAGAGATGAAACATGGGTTTCGTATTACACCCCAGAGAGAAAACGGCAGTCAACTGATTGGCGTCATCCTCAATCACCAACCAGACCAACAAATCTCAAGCCGCAGCCATTTTGACGCAGACTGATAGCCACAGTCTTTTGGGATCGGTTTGGCATACTGCTGATTGATTTCATGTCACGTGAAACGTCTAAAAAATGCAGAAACCTACTGCGAAACTCTAATAAGTTACGGCTAGCCATTCAAAATTGGCAATGTGGGCGGCTGACAGACGGCGTCGTCCTGCTGCACGATAATGCACGTCCAAATGTTGTGGGTCCGACACGTGATTTACTGAGAATATTTGGATGGAAAATTTACAATCACCTACCATATAGACCGGATTTAGTTCCTTCTGATTACCATTAATTTGGCGAATTGGAAGAATTCTTGAACGGTAAGCAATTCACGGAGATTGATCGACTTAAAAATGCTGTTAATCAGTGGCTAAATGAACTGGCGGTAGAAGAATACGACGAGGGTATATTGAAGTTGGTGTATCGGTATGATAAATGTCTTAATTCATGTCGCAATTGTATAGAGAAGTAGTATAAGGTATGTAGTTTAAGAGAAATAAAAAAAATATGTACAATGTTTTCAGGATAATTTGTTTATAATGATATACGATCTTTACTTTAGAGATAACCTTTCATATATATATATATTTTTTTTTAAAAATAAAATAACTGTAATTATAAAGGCATTTTAAAAATCTTAGCAGCACTAATTTCTATCTACGTAAGAAACTGAGGCAAACTTTATATATTATTCCTAATATTTACGTTACAATCTCTTAAATTATTGTACAAAAGAGCCCCCCCCCCCGACCAATACAGATTAGGGATGACATGTATGACGTAAATAAGGTGTAGTCTTGTTCAGACTCAGCTGACCATTCCAGAGTCGTTGG
This sequence comes from Lycorma delicatula, assembly GCF_047948215.1. Classification (NCBI taxonomy): domain Eukaryota; kingdom Metazoa; phylum Arthropoda; class Insecta; order Hemiptera; family Fulgoridae; genus Lycorma; species Lycorma delicatula. The sequence continues at coordinate 18,983,015 of NC_134457.1, forward strand.
TTTATTGAATCCCAACCACCAAAGTACACCGGTATCTATAAAAGAAATTAATATAAGATTACTAAGATTACCTGCGACATCAAAAATCAGCTGTTAAATTAACAAATTCCGACAGTTACGTAAATTAAAGAAATTTTCTAAAAATTTTAATACTTTTAACTCAAATAATAAATCGACTCTACCACCGTATTGGGAAAGGCTCTCCCAATCGATTTCGTGGTGAAAGTTCGGGCGGTCATGTGGAAGTTGCGAAGAGGCAGGAGGCCGAGGTATTTGGGATGCAATTTCGAGCCGGGCTTGTACCGGAGCAGAATGGTGATCACAATGCACCGGTTCTAAATTTCGTGCAGTTGCTCATCTCTCGCCTGAGAAGGAGGATTTAAAGCATCTCGATGGATGCATGGCTGCAAGAATGGCACACCACGACTAAGGGAAGATCCTTGTATAGATTAATACAGGATTTGGGGTGATGGTATGCCTCTCCTTCGTTTTTAAGGGCAACGAGTGTCCAGGTGCTCTCCAACCACGCAAACTTGAAAAAAATATTTGTTTCAGTTTCGCCTGGCAGGTGATGAGCTGTGCGTCTGCGGGGAGGTCCAGACGAACGAACATATGATGTTGGACTGCTCAGCTCTTGGGGGAGGGGGCAGAACTCAGGCCACCCTGGAACTTAGAGGTCAATGGGAAAATTGGCCACTCATAAGCGACAAGTCAATGTAGCGTGAGCCGCATTGTCGGACCGTGTGGGAGTTCCTAGATGCCGTTGCTTTGTTCAATCGGCATCAGTAGTTTATTTAAGGGAACGATTCCAACCTCACTGCTGTGGAAAACTACTCGAGAGTTATGGCTGGCTATCAGCCAATTACAGCTCCTAGCGCTTTAATACTGGTGGACAGGTACTTACTGGCATTCAGCGACCTAGGCGTGGCAGCGAATTACTGTCTTGAGATAAATTTAATTTATTGAATGTCATATATATTTTAGTAGTTGACGGGGTGCACCTACCCATTTTAGAATATATGACAACTGAGCGGTGGGACACGAAGCAAGTGGTGTGTGGCACTATGCTTAGTTCGCTCACGCAATTAGATTAGCTGTAGGAGCTAGTTAGGACATTGATCGCTAAACTGATTCGAGGCTCAGTAGCCGTTTGTGGCATAGACATTTGGTCTTATGCGTTAGGGCGACCGAATGGGGTGGTGGCGGGAGAAATGCCGTGCAAATCAATCTAATAATAAATCTGCCAGTAACTCAACCGATCAAAATTTTGCTAATTAACTCTGAAATTAAATATTTAGAAGAAAAAATGTCTTTAATGTGAATGTAAATTGTTTATTATTTTAATAGTAATTCATTTTTAAATGTTATTACATTTTGCAATCTTTTATCAACAAATATTTTATTAATTATGTAAAGAAAAAATATTTTAATTTCTTGTCAAGCTAGTCGATAATTTACACAACTTTTATTCTTTCGTATGTGTATGTATGATAATGACATAAACTTAATAGAAGGAAATTTTACTTACATCAAAATTTCCGCCTGTAATTGACAAAATCATTAAAACAAAATATATCTACTTGTCTTGCGTACTAAAGAAAATCAGGAGTTAAACGGTTTGCCGTTTTTTTCTTTCACTAAGGAAAATGTTAAGTTACACATAAGTATTGTCAAGCTCACTGAAATGGAGTTGATATTCAGCCGTAGAAGTGACGACATCTTTATCTGTTCAAAATTGAGACTGGCTGTGTAGTGGACAACATTCCTCTTGGAAAAAGGCACTCTGAGTAATGCATTTTATACCTAAGGTTATTTACATGAAATACAGCCATACGGTAGAGTGGAATATATAATGTAAAGAACAAATGTTAAACCGTCTTTTATGAAACAATACATTTTAAACTCGGTAAGAGAGTAATGATGTTTTGTGTATAAAAGAGATCATTGCTAACCTCATATTAAAAAACAAAATCTGATGTGTACATGACTTCCTTTTACGTCTATTAAATTGCATATATACATTTTTTTTAAATGAAAAGTACATAAAATTATTTTACTAAAAACTTGTGATTTTTTTCATATATTTTTTTATTATTACTTATTGTAAACTATTTTTTTACAATTGGAGATTAATGATTATTAATAAATCAATATATTTAAATTAAAAAAAGGAAATGAAATCGGATTCGAACCGATGTGCCTTCTCCTTGTTTCATGTAACTATTATATGTTCTGAATGTGAGCCAAATTGGACCGTAAATGCAATTTTTCCAAATTTCTAGACCCCCAATGCCATTTAGCTTGTCATTTTTTTTTGCAGTGGTATTTCTTTCCATGTAACACATATTCTGAATATGAACCAAATCGAACTGTAAATACAGTTTTTCGAAATATCTTGACCCCCAGCGCCAACTAGCGGCTCCACAGTAATTCAGAAATCTTTACGGGCAATAAATCTATTGCACTCAATAACTCACTAAAATTTCATCGCAATCGGATGAATGGTATAGGAACAGATACGGGAGACAAACAAACATTCATATATATATATATATATATATATATATATATATATATATATATATATATATATATATATATATAAAATACAGTATAAACCCGAGTGAAAATTTTTAGTAAATTAAAAATATTTTAATTTTTCAAAGGACCAAATTTATTTAAATAAAAACACCTTTTTTAATACTTACACGACTGTCCATGAAAGAGTGTAATGTATTGGTGTATGTATATATGTACTGTATGTTCCTTCTACCGTAGCAGCTCACCGGCTGAACCGATTTTGATGTACAGCCCTGTGTTGGAATTTTTACGTTACTGGGAGTGTAATAGGTTATAAAAATATGTAAATATATTTAAATAAATTTAATAAATTTGAAAAGTCTATCAAATGGATGAGTTGTTTTTGAAAAACTCGCATCTCAACGCTTCTTTCTGAACGATTCGGAAACCTCGTATCTCATACGTGTGAAATTGTCTTAGTAGTGTTTTCGCACTACTGCCCAAAAAGAGTGTAATGTATTTAGTATGCACGTACGTCCCACCGTAGCAGCTTAACGGCTGAAGCGATTTAGATGTATGACCTTGCGTTGGGATCCTTGCGTTACCACGAAGTGTCATAGGCTATATATATATATATATATATATATATATATATATATAGATATAAATTAATAAAATTAGAAACAAATTCTATAATATATACATATTACTGACGGTCTCTACATGGCTTGGCATGACAGATGACGAGATTCGGACAAAGGAAGGTGGACCTATGGGCTCAGCAACTTCAGGAATAGGGTACAGCGAAACCATGGTAAAACAGGCTACGAATTCACCTAGTTTCTGTCTGGACATGGATGTTTCCATTTCTGAACAGGATGGGCAGATGCCATACAAGTCGTTGTCATGATTTCGGCGGGCTGAATACAGCAGAGCATGTGGTGTTCTTTAGTCCTAGATGGCATGACTTAAGTGTAGTGCTCGAGGATCAAGGTGTGGAGGGGGCCAGCAATATAATCTAGATGATGATCTCAGCAATAGCGACAAATGGGAAAGTATCTCGAATACGATCACGACAGTGGAGAGAAGGCCAATGAGAAGAGGGAACGACAGGCTGAGGAAATGCGGATCAATAGAAACATGGAGTTCGATGGCGGGCGATCAAGGGGGGCCATTTTCTGATGGTGGGTGGCGGGGACTCCTCGGAGTCGTCGCTCGTCGATTTCCTCCTGGGAACGCCTTCCGGTCATCCAGATTCGGATAGTAGAGTGCCTGGATGATCATGCAGGTGCTGTACATACCATATGGCTTAGATCCGGCTACTGCATGGTAAGAGGGGATATTTTTTAGCGGGTGAGAGCCCCGCATTGCCGTCAGTGCGGGGTTGACGGCGGCTGGCAAAGCTTTTTCCTCCCCATACAAAAAAAATTACTATTTTGTTACACACTCATAAAATTTTTCTTTTAATTTATTTTTTAATAATAAAAGTTGATTTTCATTTTTTTACACTTTCTTACATTAATTTCCTCAAATTTAAATTCTCTCCAAATATTGTCAATAAAATTTACACATTTCTTAGTAACTTAACAAAATTATTGCACTTCAGTCCTAAAAAAAAAACAACATATTTTATTGTCACCGGGTGTTTTTTTTTTTAAGTTGGACATCATGAAAAATACAGGAGATGCACAGTTTTGGAACTTGTATTATTCGATTTTTCAGGTCAGAAAACATAAGAAACAATTAAGGTTATCTTATCAAGGCCTTAAAGATTTCACCGGGAGATCTATAATCCAGGCGAAATATTTCGCTAGCCGTAACTTGATAACAAAACTTTTTCGAACATATGTTTATATAAACTTGTTTCCTTATTTCAAGCTGTAGTATCGCTTCCCAAATAATTCCCCTTTCCTCTTGAATCCCTCTATGTAATTTAATGATTAAATCTAAGCTATTAAAATAATAGGCACCTTTTATCAGTCACATATATTTATTTTTAAATTAAAAATATTATATATAAAAATACAGCTATATATTAAATATTTTCCGCTCATAGCACTAGTAATTTTCGTACTAAAGAGATATTTTCTTTTGTTTTTCTTTTCTCTTTTTTATTTCTGCTTAGTTTGTCGATCGAGGAGTCACTTGTTTCAAAGTCTTCTTTCTGTTCTTTGTGCCGTACCTCATTCAACGAGAACGGATATATCTTTGATATTCATCCTTCCTGTTCTACTTTATTTTATTTTCCTTTACTTTTCTCCTTTGTTTCCTTTATTTTATAAATTTTTTCTATAATAATCTCTTTATATTTTATAAACAAAACCATATAAATTTGTGGTAAGAATATTTCATGTACATTTTTTTATAAAAGACAAGCTCCAGTAAATATCCTCTTTTACATATCAAAATTGAAACTGTTTATTTAATAAAGTTATTATAAAGTGCTGTTAACTTACTTCGTTTTTAAATTTATATTTTAAGATACACATCATTAGTTGTTTTTAACAAATATAGTTTTAATCGTTGAACCAGCCGACCGTTCTTTATTAGAATTCCTTGGGTGGTACCTCTAATTTGGTAATTCTAATTATTGACTCTTCAATCTTTTTAAAATGCTACACGCACCCTTTTTCATTAAAATAAACTTACAAGAAAAAAGCGTATGTAAAATTAGGAATTTTCTTTGGCAGGCCGTTGTCTAATCAGGAAATTCGGAGATTAAGCAACTCTTACACCTTTCCTATAGAACTGCAATTTACTATACTGTAGTAACTACTGCAGTGCCGTCTTTTTAAATACTTTATTGCCACGTTAATACTTTAAAATTACGTTTTCCAAGTTAATGGGGTAGTTATTTTTTTGGGGGGGGGGGATTCTGGTTTGAATTGGATTAGTATCTAAATGCTACAAAAAATCATATCAGTATTTGATTTACATCCCCTAAAATTGGGGGTTTACAAGTTTTTCACTTGGAAGTAACTAAAAATAGCAGGAAATATTGATATTAACAATAACCAGATTGGAGAAATAACCCGATATAACCATTTATATTATCAATTATATAACCATTCGTATTTATTTATCTTATGAATATAATCTTTTTTTTTACTTTTTTTTGTTTAACCTCCGAACCACCGTTAGGTATTGCTTCAGAGGATGAGATGAATGGTTTTTAGCGTGTGTGAAGAAGCCATGCCTGACCGGGATTCGAACCCGGGACCTCCGGATGAAAGGCTGAGACGCTACCACTAGCTTCACGGAGGCCGACTGTGAATATAATATAGCCAAACATAACCTACACTCGCTTTGCTCGACTAATTAATAGCAATATTTTGAGTATTTAAATCATAAATTCGGTAGTTATTGAAATTATTTAAATAATCAAAACATTATTGTTAATTAGTCAAGGTTAGTGAGGAAATGAGCGTAGAAGTTTTGTTAGATTATATTTATAACTTATATCTACAGTTGTATAATTATAATCAATAATGCTTATATTTTTATTTATTTATGTAAAATATGTTAATATGGAGAATGTTTAAAATGACCGGTATTAAACAACATGTTAGTGTGTTATAGGGTTATTTCTCTAACCTGGTTGTTCTTAATATCAGTATTTCCTGCTATTCTGAGTTATTTCCAGGTTAAAAACGTTTTGGATTACGTTAATATCAATATTTCCTGCTATACTCTTGGGGGGAGAGAAACGAAAAACTATCAAACTCTTTTTACGAAAATTAACAAATATGATTACATTTCCTTGATATTTTATTATTTATTTAATTTTATATAAATTGTTTTAAAATAACCGCTCTACATATCACATATCAAGATTTTATGTGCAATTTAATAATATATCATGCACACAAGTTTAGTTATAACGTTACTGACTTTTTAAATTTCTGAAAAACAAGTTTTTGAAAAATGTAAAAAACATTTTTAGTATATTTAATATATAATCGATAATTCAGATCCAACATCATGAATTTCTGAAAGTTCTGATTTTTGAAAATCAGACAGCCGTATACTAACATGTTATCTGCTATCACCTGTACTAACATGAAAAGGAAGTTTTAGTTCGTTATATTCTTTTCTAGATTGTAAAGAAATCCGTATAAAAGTAACTGCCTTTACTAGGATAGATGTAGGTGTACCTACACCCTTTTATTTAATAGAGGCATCTTGTTCATCCTAAATATGTTTTATAAAATTCTACACTCACATTTTAATGGCGTAAGCTAAAATGTGCTAAATTCAACTGGTACTGAATTATTTCGATTAAAGTGGTATCGAAACAACTAATATGTATTTTTAAGAACATCCTCATTTTTTAGTATACTTAATCCCAAAAGAGTACTGTTCACTCGTATATTTCTCCATCATAACTAAAAGCTGTCGAAAATATAGATTTATCTTTTTCGATTTGCACGAATTAAAAAAAAACAAACCAGTTGTAGTCGTCTGTTTACCCATTATTTAAATAACAATTTTATTAATTAAAAATATTTAAATATTTTTAAATTTTATTTAAAAAATATTATATTATATATTTATATATTTTGTTATTTATTATTTTATATATTTTGTTTAAGAGTAAATATTTTAGATATTTTAAATAATAATAATAAGAAGAAATAGAAGAAGAAGAAGAAACGTCCTTATTGTTAAAAAAATTATTCAATAATTATATTGGTACAACTGAAAGTTTTCATTTGAAATAGAAATCGTTATTTTGAGATGAGGACAACAGTTTCACATTAATGTTAACATTTCATCCACATGTCGTCATACAATATTCTATATTGTGCGTAATATGGATCACGAATATTACATATACCTACATTATTGAATATAAACAGCATACAGTTGTGTTAATAATTTAATTACGTACAAAATCAAATAATCAAACGTAAAATAACCATAACTTTTACAAAAAATAAAAAATAAAATAAAATACAAAATAAATAAAATCAAGATATTAAATGTAAAACTATTTAAAATATCTTAAGATCAGATAAAGAAAATTACCACAAATTAAAAAAAAAAATCGGATTCTGTAAGAAAAATATATTACGAACTCTTAAATAGAATGAAAGACAACAGATTAAAAAAATGAATTTTAATTAATTTTTTTAAGTGAAAAACTAAAACTAACTCGTTTCAAGAGATAAAAGAAAATATAAATAAATAGAATATTAATCAAAAAGAAATATTAGACCGAAATATTTTCAGAAAATAAAATAAAAAATGCCTTTTCGTGCGAAGGTTCCAGGTTCGAATCCCGGTCAGGTATGACATCTTTTCATACGCTAATAATTTCCACCGTGCTAATGACCATAGCTGTTGAAACCCGCTTTTTTATAACAAAAAATTAATAATAAAATTAAATAATTTAAGAGTTTTTAAGGAAAAACCAATTTTCTCTAAAAGATAGAAAAAAAAAGTTAGTCAAAGAATGAAAGATTACTTCAAGGAAATAAATGCTAAGTAAAGTCGTTTTTTTATTGCAATCCATAGTTGGATTATATAAAAAAATACATGACTAAAACAGTTCAAAAAATGAAAAATATTTGAAAATATTAGAAGTATTTATAAATTTTGTTAAAAAAGCACACAAAGTAGTTTCAGAACTTTCCTGTCATACGGTTATTTATAAATAAAATGTAATTAATGTATTAATGAGATATTGAAAAAAATTCACGTTATAATTACAAAATAATAATTTTGGCTTGAGATTAAAATCGAAAATTTGAAACCTGGTATTACTAAAAAAAAGCTTCAAATTCAACAACTTTAATTATTAAAATCGTTTTCAGCGCCCTTGAAAATGTATAAATCGATACCTCACACGACCATGTTTGTTACTTATTGCGGGAACCCCAAATTGGGAATCAAAGTTCAACTTTTAAAAAACTTTTTTTAAAGCAGTATTGATGACAATAAAAAAGGAAAACAGAAAAATGTCAAAAAGTGCATGCCTTTTGGTCGGCTTTGGTCGCTTGGTGGGGTTTTGGGTTACCAATTTGGTAAAGATTACTAATACTAGATTTATGACCGGCGGACGGGGAGGACCGTTCGGGGAGAGTAGATAACTCTCCCTGGGCTGTGCTTTGCTTTGTTGTGAATCCGGCCCGGGGGGTAGGGTGAAAAAAAAAAATTAGTAAAGGTTAATTTATATGCATAATTAGACGATAATACAGAAGCCACCAATATAACAGCAACAGTAACAATTGAAGAACATAAGAAAGAAGCCGTAATAAGAAAGGGAGTCCGACAAGGATGTTCCCTATCTCCGTTACTTTTTAATCTTTACATGGAACTAGCAGTTAACGATGTTAAAGAACAATTTAGATTCGGAGTAACAGTACAAGGTGAAAAGATAAAGATGCTACGATTTGCTGATGATAAAGTAATTGTACAGATGAAGTGCAACTGCACAGATGAAGTCCTATGCAAGAACTATCGCATGAAAATAAACAAGAACAAAACGAAAGTAATGAAATGTACTAGAAATAACAAAGATGGACCGCTGAATGTGAAAATAGGAGGAGAAAAGATTATGGAGGTAGAAGAATTTTGTTATTTGGGAAGTAGAATTACTAAAGATGGACGAATCAGGAGCGATATAAAATGCCGAATAGCACAAGCTAAACGAGCCTTCAGTAAGAAATATAATTTGTTTACATCAAAAATTAATTTAAATGTAAGGAAAAGATTTTTGAAAGTGTATGTTTGGAGTGTCGCTTTATAAGGAAGTGAAACTTGGACGATCGGAGTATCTGAGAAGAAAAGATTAGAAGCTTTTGAAATGCGGTGCTATAGGAGAATGTTAAAAATCAGATGGGTGGATTAAGTGACAAATGAAGAGGTATTGCGGCAAATAGATGAAGTAAGAAGCATTTGGAAAAATATAGTTAAAAATAAGAGACAGACTTATAGGCCACATACTAAAGCATCCTGGAATAGTCGCTTTAATATTGGAAGGACAGGTAGAAGGGAAAAATTGTGTAGGCAGGTCACGTTTGGAATATGTAAAACAAATTGTTGGGGATGTAGGATGTAGAGGGTATACTTAAATGAAACGACTAGCACTAGATAGGGAATCTTGGAGAGCTGCATCAAACCAGTCAAATGACTGAAGACAAAAAAAAAAACAGAAGCCACATCGAAAAACAACATCATAGCGATCACAACAAAGGTTTAAAGTTTAGAACATTTTTTTAGGGTGGGAGTACGATTTTTCAAAAGATTGTTGTTTTCAAATTGTTAAAAAATGTACATAAGAAAAATATTTTAATTAGGGAAAATCTCGAAATACTGAGGGTGACCTTGCTCTACAGGCTCACCCTCTTGATCTTTTAAGTTGAAAATTCAATGTCATTAATGGCCCACATATAGATGTAATCTGACCAAGTTTCATCAAAATCAGTTCTGTAGTTCTGGAGATATAAGGTGATTTAAATTTCGATACCGCACAAACATATACATACGATCATCCGGAAAATTTCCATCTGGTTTTTTAGGTTTTTTGGTGTCAAAACGTCGCAACCGGGCTGATCTTGTTCTGAAATCGACATCGCAAATCAGCTGATATCGAAGTCGAGAGTTCTAAGGTTCAACTCCTAGTAAAGACAGTTACTTTTATTCGAATTTGAATATTAGGTCGTGGATACCGGTGTTCTCAGTTGATTAGGTTTCAATTAACAATACATCTCAGGAATGGTCGGCCTGAGACTATACTTCATTTATATTTATACATATCATTCTCATTCATCCTCTGAAATAACGTCTTATGATGGTTCCGGGGACTAAACAGAAATAAGAAAGGTGTCAAAACGTCAAGATCTGGTGTAAACTGTGTGTGCTCAAATTGGACCGATTACAATAAATAATTTTCCTTGTAGAGCTATAGCTGTGCTATAGCGCTATCCAGGCGGGAAAAATAAAAAGTCAGTTAAGATCGGTAATTAATAATGGTGGTTTTTTTGTATGTTTGTAAATATTATATATTAAAATTTGTTAAGTTTATGTACCATATTTTATTTATTTTATTATTATTTAATTCTCTAATTTTAGAATTTATAAGGAGTAAGAGTAAGGAATGAAGACAGCATATTTATTAACAAATTTCAAATATATATATAACAATGAAAATATTATCCAAGGGTAGTATTGGTTTCCACAGGTAACACAGTAGCTCATTTGTGGCCAACACCAGAAAACCATTACCAGTTTTGTATCTTTTACAAAGTGTTATAAATTTCTTCCTCTTAAAATTTAATTTATTAACTCAATCTAAATGGAAAGTTCTAATAATTCAGTGTACATAAAATTTTACATTGTTATTATCACGTTAATTTTACTTTAATTTTGTTTCTAATAAATATTATTATTAGATATAAAGTTCAATATTTCAATTTTATTTTGTTTTAAAAATTATTTTTATGAAATTAACGTCTAATTAATTAATTAACGTCTTAATTTATTGAAATAACGTGTTAAAGTGTAATTAAAAAATATACATTGTGCAAATTTGTAAGGTAAAGTATTGAAGTGAAAATGTTTTTTTAATTTATTTATGTGTTGTTGATCTTTGAATGGTTAAGGTTCACAATTGGGTCCGGTAGGCAGCGTGTGGGTCCGGTAGGCAGAGCTGTGATCGCGTTTTAGAACTTTTTTTTTTTAATTTTTGGTTTATCAGTCAAACCCGGTAGTTGGTGCTGCGATCGGATTCTAGGAATTTTTTTTATTTTGTTGCTTTTTCGCATATCAGTTACTTGCGTCGTAGCTTAGTGTTGTTCTTACATTAAAATTCGTATTTAGAGAATAGTTTGAATTAAATCCGATAGGTAGTGCTGTTCTGACAATTGGATTTATTTACATTCTGAATTTTATAAAGTTAAAGGTGAAATTTTATAAGGTTCCGTAATGTTTTGTAAGTTTCTTAATGTTCAGTATTAGTTGTAATGATTTTGCAAACACAACACTTTTCGTTAAAAAAATATTTTCCACCGAATACTGTGATTAGAGAGTGGTGTGAATTAAATCCGATAGGTAGTGCTGTTGTTTTGCCATTTGAATTTATTTACATTCTGATTTTTATAAAGTGAAAGGTTAAATTTTGTTAAATTGCAGATGTTCAGTTTTTTAAGGTTTTATGAAACGTTCAATTGTTCTCATTTAATCTGTATGTATACTCAGATTTAGCAACAGCGAAGCATTGCCGAGTCTGCTAGAATTGCGCGCTTATTGAGAATATTATATTATATTATTATTTATTGAAATAACGTTTTGAAGTTTAATTAAAAAAATGTACATTTTGCAAATTTGTAAGGTGCAGTATTGATGTGAATATTTTACATGATTTTTCATGAATTTTAATGATGTATACACGTGCATTCAATAACAATCAACTTAATCTACAAATTTAAATTGTCAGTTCTCATTTGATTCTATGCAACTTATGAAGTATTGAACGGCTCTTTGAAAATAAAAATTTAAGTTTGTAAAATAAATTATAACATTTATAAAATTAAAATTTAAGTTACTTGTAATATAGTTTAATGTATATTTAAAAAATTGAATTCATAATGTTTTAGCTGATTAATTTTATAAAACGTTTTCAAAAATTATTTTTAATTTACAATTATCTAAAATTTAGTAAAATAGATGTTATAATAAAGAATGATAAAAATGATAAAAATTTCTAGTAAAATTTTAACTACGTTGCTTTTTTACAGTGCTTTAATTTTTTTATTAATTGATTAATTAAGCTGTTACATGGTTATGAAACATCAAAATTATTAAATAAAAAAAAAAAATATGTAGGAGGTACTTTTTTAGAATGATGTGAAAATTAGTAGTAATGTGGATGAAAATATAAATTTTCATTAATAATACATAAATAACATAATTAATAATAATTACACTAATTATTAATTTTACGACGTTTCGATTTTTTAATTCAATTTTCATCGACATCTCAATATTTAGTGAAAATAAATATTAACCGTACTACACATAATTAATCAATAAACCCATTACAATAATACAACAATCACAAACTGATAATATCATACCAATAGTCATTTTAATGAAATTTAGAACACATTCCTGCTAATTTTAACTTAATTATATTTATGTGTGTGCATTTATTACAGAATAATGCCGCGTTAGGACAACGTCTGTCGGGTCCGCTAGTATATATATATAATTTTTTTTTTTTAATTTTTTAATCGATGAATTTATCCACTAGAATAATGAAATTTAAGAAATTTCAGTAGCATTTCAGATAAATAATTAGTGTTTAATTAGTAAACACACTTTTAAATTAGAATTTATAAAATATTTACACGAAAAGATATATTAATAAACTACAGTAATAGTATTATAACTACAGTACGAGTACTGTATAGTAACTACAGTACAGTAACATAACAGAAGTATTACACTAAATACCTAAATAGTATTTAATGAAAGTAAGTTGAATGCTTTGAAAATTTTTAAGACCAAAATACTTCTTAATGACTACAATACTAATTTATCACAGTACTGTCATACTAATTTATAATTATTTATATTTTTCGTCAGATAAATATTTATCTTCATAAAAAAAAAAAATCAGCTCGAAATTTCTGGCTCTTGTATTCACCTCACCTACGCCCAGGGGCGTAGGTGTCCCGTTTTTTAGTCTACAATTTAAATTGTTTTATGATGTGAAGTTTTAGGTTTTTTGTTTTGTTTTTTTATTACTTTTTTCTAACTGCTCTTTTCCTGTAGGAGTTTGAATAATTAATAGAGATGCTTTCTAGGGAATCATTTTACCGAAAAAATAATAACCGTATCCTCTTATACATAAAAATTCATTTTCCCATTTTCCTTATAAGATCTCATAAATTAATAAATTATAAGGGTTATTTACAGCAAGAAAATATTATGATTGGCTAAGATAGTGGTTCCCAAACTTTTCCGAGTCGCGGCGCCCTTTTTCAATTAACATTTCTCCATGCCGCCCTACCATAAGTGAAAGTATTACTACTCATAAGTAAGAGATAAAAATAAATAAAACTCTTGTATCTTCATTATTTTTTTAATTTTATTAACATAAAATTAATAATTATAAATTTCTTGGTTCAATTAATTATGAAGCTTTTACCATATTTCGCGGCGTCCCTATGAAAAGGCCGCTGCTCCCTGGGGCGCCGCGGCGCAGAGTTTGGGAATCACAGAGCTAAGAAATTATGTTTATATGATTTTTATTTTTCTAATTTCTATTAAATATTTTTAAGTAGGAGAGAGCATTTTTAAAAAATAGATTTTAACTTTCAGTATGCTGTCAAAAAGGCTTATTCTAACAAAGCTTATTCTTTTATTCTCGGATGATTCTTGGAGGGCAGTTCACCCCTATTGGGGACGGGGACTTAATTTTAGTACCATGCGTCTGCTATATAAGGGTGTATGCAAAGCTATAATGCTGTATGCTGTACTTGTCTGAGCTCATAGAATAAAGTACAAATGTTGTAGAAAAGGTTTGTTGAGAGCCCAGCGTTTGCTATTGTTATCTGTGATTGGTGCTTATAAGACTGTCTCTCGAGAGGCGGTCTTTGTTATTTCTGGTATTAAACCCATTCATATCCTTGTGACTGAACGCCAATTACTTTAAAATGATAAGAAGTTAACTTACCTCTAGGGGCATAAAATTAATAAACGACCTAGGTTTCCATTTATGCAAATCAGCTTGAATTACACGATTGCCGTTACACCCATGATATTTTTCCTGGTGTAAGAAGTAAGATATTAAGGTGGATTTCCCCCAATCGGCATGTTACACAGTTTCTTTCTGAACATGGTCCTTTTCGAGATAGATTAACCAGATTTGGTTTGATTAATTCAGGTTTGTATCCGGAGTGTAGGGAGGGCCATTGTTGATGTGTGCCATGTTTTATATATCTGCCTCAGAAACGTACCAAAGTAGCTAGAGAGCTTACGAGGCTCAATTCTGGTTTTGATCGGCAAGTTAACTGGAAACCGAAAGGGAATAGAACATAGATGCTGACTTCCTTAAATTCTTAGCCCTGCGGATAATGGCTAAGGGAGTCTGATGCTTTCATACATTATAGATAAGATAACAACTCGGGCGACTAGGGGCCCATCCTGAATGCTTATTTCGCCTAGAAACGTGTTTTGGCATCTAGCCCCGGTTAGTTGAGGTATTCGCTGTTAGGATGGGATGGATTTATAGAGAACTCTGTGATGGAGCTGCGATGTTGGAGGGTGTAGGTATTAACCTCCCTCCTGGAAGTGGACCAGAGGAGAGAGAGATAGGACATGTTTTCATTAGAGGCTTATTAAATTTCTGAATTTGTTTCTTAATTCTTAAGTAAATCAAAAAGACTTTGAATAAATTGAATTGTAGGACAAAAATGTCTTTATTGCGATCAACGCTTATTTTGTTGGTATGAGAAAAGTATTTTTGATGTTTAAAGACAATCAAGTAATGACCTGAGTGCATAATCTAATTGAAGTTAGACAGGAAGAAGAGTTTCTGTGTGAACCCTTCGGTGTTAGAGGAAGGTGCGGGGTTCGTGCTTCTGCGAATCGGTTAATTTGATGACTGTTGGTTGTAAATTATAATAGGTGGTCGTGTTTGGAAGAGACCATACGAAGTAGGTCTCTACTTCCTATATTAGGTCTTAACCTCTATAATAGGTTGTGTAAATATTGATGGAAATGTCTGACAAAGCATTTGCATCGGTGGTATCCTGACAGAGATCAAACTGACGACTGCGTTGTGAAGTTTAGAGGGTTTAAAAGATGACCCGGTAAAGCCTATCAGAGCTAGAAACGCTGGTAATGGTGTGGCGACGTGGATCGTTACAAGGTGGTTTCTTTTGCTACGGGAGTCAGGATGAATAGATTTTAAACTTAGTAGTAATTTAAAAGCGTTGTTAATACGATCTAAAATTGAAATGTGACTACCAGAGAAGTACATATCGTTATTCTTTGCTATTCCGAAGGTTCCGAGTTCGATTCCCGGCTATAGTCTGAAAAATTTATAATCAAAGCACAACTTACTCGCTAATGATCTTAATAACTGATACTGCTTATAAAAAAAAATCGTAACTTTACTATTAAATTACTGAAAAAAAGGAGAATCATTTGGTAATAAAAAGACAAATCACTGTGGAAAAATTATTATTTATACAACAAAATGAAATTAAAGTTTCTTTCCAACATAATCCTTGACTACATTTTGGCAGTAATCCCATCTTTCTGTGAACCTTTTTTATTCCTGTACAAAATTGTTCACATTGGTGTCTGAACCATTAATATTACACTAATTACCCGTTCATTACCCACGCTCTGTACGTGTTCATTTTTCACGAACCTGTTGCCATGTAAAAGCTTTGTGAGAACCAAACTAAATAAAATCTGATAGTACGAGATCAGGATTTTAAGGTGGCTTTTCAACACCTCCCAAACTGATTTTTGAATAGCTTCCCGTATTTTTGATCGTAATGGGACGGGTGTTATTACAAAGAAGAATTTCACCTTTTAAAAGAAAACCAGAAATTTTCTTTTTTATTGTCGATAAAAATTTGTGATATTTGTTCTTCTCGTTTTTTATCTTCGATTCTCTTATAAAAATTTGGACTTTTTACCGTTATTTTAACATTCGATGATTTTACAGCTTCAGAAAATAAAAATTTTCTTCCACGATATAAGTTTCAAGCGAACCAGCAATTTTTAAATAAAGAAGAATATTTTCGCAATAATAGAGATACTTTTCAAACAGTTTTATCAGGTTTACTAACTTCAATGTGAGAGAGTTTCAGTATTTTTTTTCTTACGATCGGTAAAATTATTGTAGAAACCTCCTGCAAATTATAACGCACATTATATAAAAAGGAATCCCTCGTGGAAATTCATCAACTTATACACTAATACTTTAAGAAATTCTGAAGGTAGAACGTAGTACCTACACAAGGTAGTTTTGAAGTATTGTACTAGCAGTAATAAAGTAGAAAACAATATCAAGAATCATAAAAATAGTAGCAGATTGATGAAAAACTTAGAAAAGAAAAAATAAACCAACAAAAAAAAAGAAAAATGAAAGTAAAAACAGAAATAGAGAGGAAGGGAATGAATGATTGATTAATGCACAACATTCAGTGGGTGTAATTACAGTTTTACGTAAGGTCCAGAACGTATTGTTTAAGATTTCTAACATTCGTATTCTAATTATTAAAAGTTTTCCGCTGTGGCCATTTTTCAGTTTATTTATTAAATGACCCTCGTAAAAACAGAATTATAGTATTTAAATTTAACAGTTTTAATATACTATTTAAAAATTAAACGTAATAAGTATTTTATACAATAAAACTGTATAGAGATTTTAATAAATATCTTGATTAAAACAACAAATTATGATCGGAAATACTGTTTGGTTAAATATTTTTTCTAAAAAAAAAAAAGTTTAGTTACAAGTACATCTAAAACATCAGGAGTTCACTGGATTTAAACTTTTTATTTCTTTATCTTTAAACTTCAAAAGTCCATGATTTACAAAATTATGTTTTTTTTTGTTTTTTTTTGTCTTCAGTCATTTGACTGGTTTGATGCAGCTCTCCAAGATTCCCTATCTAGTGCTATTCGTTTCATTTCAGTATACCCTCTACATCCTACATCCCTAACAATTTGTTTTACATATTCCAAACGTGGCCTGCCTACACAATTTTTCCCTTCTACCTGTCCTTCCAATATTAAAGCGACTATTCCAGGATGCCTTAGTATGTGGCCTATAAGTCTGTCTCTTCTTTTAACTATATTTTTCCAAATGCTTCTTTCTTCATCTATTTGCCGCAATACCTCTTCATTTGTCACTTAATCCACCCATCTGATTTTTAACATTCTCTTATAGCACCGCATTTCAAAAGCTTCTAATATTTTCTTCTCAAATACTCCGATCGTCCAAGTTTCACTTCCATATAAAGCGACACTCCAAACATATACTTTCAAAAATCTTTTCCTGACATTTAAATTAATTTTTGATGTAAAGAAATTTATATGTTAAGGAAAATTTTTTATTTTGTGTCTCCCGTTGTGTTTGTATATTCAGTCTTGATAATATTTAATTATTGGTTAAATAATTATTTTATGCATATTTAAAATTTAAAAAATATTATTTCCACAGTAATAATATTGAATTTATCAGATTATGCATATTAAAAATAAGCACTCCATCTTCCTAGTGTTGAAGAATTTTATATAATACTCTGAGCATCATAAAAATGATCTACTTCCTTGTTTTATATACTGCATGATCTCTAAGTTTGACTATTCCCCCATCCCACCAAAACCTCTTCTAGAGATAGAATAAATCATTCTGATATAAGCAAGAGTGGACGTCTCCTCATTGATGTAAATGTGAACGCTTTACCCCTCTTTTCACTGTACTCTCTTTTCACAGCGCGAATTCTAACCTTATGTTCAAAAGTCAAAAACCTTATTGAACATAAGGTATACGTTGAACAAAAGAGGTTAAAGACACTCTTAACTTCTTAATTTTATACATGAAAAATTGAAGAGTTTTAAAGATAAAAAATACAATTTTCGTTGATTATAAATATTTCATACGCTACAAATTTCCTTTTTCATTCCAATGCACAAATTTCTTTGTAAGATTCTGTGATGAATTAATTTATCAGTCGAAAATAATAAAAATGATTTTTTTATTTATTAAATTTACCCGGTATTCCTGTTTTACGTATTTGAAAATAATTTAAATAGAAGATAAAAAAATATATATACTCTCTGAACAGACAATTTGACAAATTTAAATTTTCACTTTCTGGCTTGGCTAAAGCTCTATTGCTGCTCATTAACATAACTGAAATCGGTTAGGGCTGTATCGGGACGCACGGCCGTTGGTTTAACGTTACAGATCTTGGATGAAGTTTCTCCGAGCTACAGATCGACCAACTTCTTAATTGTCTTGAGACACTCTCAACTTCTTAATTTTATACATGAAAAATTGAAGAGTTTTCAAGGTAAAAAATACAATTTTCGTTGATTATAAATAAATATAATATATTTCATACGCTACAAATTTCCTTTTTCATTCCAATGCACAAATTTCTTTGTAAGATTCTGTGATGAATTAATTTATCAGTCGAAAATAATAAAAATGATTTTTTTATTTATTAAATTTACCCGGTATTCCTGTTTTACGTATTTGAAAATAATTTAAATAGAAGATAAAAAATATATATATATACTCTCTGAACAGACAATTTGACAAATTTAAATTTTCACTTTCTGGCTTGGCTAAAGCTCTATTGCTGCTCATCAACATAACTGAAATCGGTTAGGGCTGTATCGGAACGCACGGCCGTTGGTTTAACGTTACAGATCTTGGATGAAGTTTCTCCGAGCTACAGATCGACCAACTTATCTGTACAGTTAAATGGGGGAGTCACCATGGCTTTTTTTTTTTTTACAAAACGATATCTCTAATGTCAAATTTCAGTTTTTTCATTTGGACAATTCTACAGATAAATTGGTCGGTCTGTCTATCAGCCATTCAATTTTAGTGTATCGGATTGAAAGAAAAACGAGACACTGACTTCGTACTAAATTTAATTTCAACGTAAGACAGATACTAAGTGGTACATGATATTTATTTCGACTAATATTCGACAACAATTTTGTTGAACATCGGTTTGTCATATGAGAAGTAAAAGATATAAGGCATAATAGGCAGCGGTAAAGGTACTTGCGCCGTCGGCGTCGTTCACTGAGCTTGCGCAGTGCCAGCTTTGCGACGCTCCCGAAACGGTCTCGCTCGCTCAGCACCGGACATTGCAGTATCTATGCATGGCACATAACCTCCCCTTTTCAACGACAAGCATAATTTATATCTGCGGCTAGCTTTTGCGCGGGCTCAGGCTGGCATATTGAATTTTTATACTTTTTTACATATTTACTTTAAATTTTTACACATAAATATTATCCAAAATATACTTATTATTTAAATCGATCTATCTCGGCAAATTCTAAACACAAACACACGAATCACTGCGCTATCACGTCTAAATCGTGAGCTACTCTGAATGGAAATGAGCGAGAGCGCCAGTTTTGGCCGATTTGCGCTGTGCTCCTTGCCTGCCAACCTGCTCTATAGTGACGCAAAATCGAAGTCGTATCGGCTAGTTGACCATGTAAGTTATATAATGACACCATATTTACGTCTCTATCATTAATAGTTGTGGAGTTATTAAGGCAGAACGATATAGCCTTTTTCGTTACGCTACTAATTTCTGTTATGGTACACGTATATTTCGACGTGATTTTAAAAACGTTTTTCGTCAAAATAGAAAATAGAGCGATCGGTTAAAAGTTTAGATAACCATTTTTTTTTTTTTACAAATGTTAACATCTTAAGAAACCTTTAGTTCTTCTTCTTTTTTTTTTTGTCTTCAGTCATTTGACTGGTTTGATGCAGCTCTCCAAGATTCCCTATCTAGTGCTAGTCGTTTCATTTAAGTATACCCTCTACAACCTACATCCCTAACAATTTGTTTTACATATTCCAAACGTGGCCTGTCTACACAATTTTTCCCTTCTACTTGCCCTTCCAATATTAAAGCGACTATTCCAGGATGCCTTAGTATGTGGCCTATAAGTCTGTCTCTTCTTTTAACTATATTTTTCCAAATGCTTCTTTCTTCATCTATTTGCCGCAATAACTCTTCATTTGTCACTTTATACACCTATCTGATTATTAACATTCTCTTATAGCACCGCATTTCAAAAGCTTCTAATCTTTTCTTCTCAGATACACAGATTGTCCAAGTTTCACTTCCATTTAGAGCAACACTCCAAACATATACTTTCAAAAATCTTTTCCTGACATTTAAATTCATTTTTGATGTAAACAAATTATATTTCTTACTGAAGCCTCGTTTAGCTTGTGCTATTCGTCATTTTATATCGCTCCTGATTCGTCCATCTTTAGTAATTCTACTTCCAAAATAACAAAATTCTTCTACCTCCATAATCTTTTCTCCTCCTATTTTCACATTCAGTGGTCCATCTTTGTTATTTCTACTATATTTCATTACTTTTGTTTTGTTCTCGTTTATTTTCATGCGATAGTTCTTGCGGACTTCATCTATGCCGTTCCTTGTTTCTTCTAAATCCTTTTTACTCTCGGCTAGAATTACTATATCATCGGCAAATCGTAGCATCTTTATCTTTTCACCTTGTACTGTTACTCCGAATCTAAATTGTTCTTTAACATCATTAACTGCTAGTTCCATGTCAAGATGAAAAAGTAACGGAGATAGGGAACATCCTTGTGGGACTCCCTTTCTTATTACGGCTTCTTTCCTATGTTCTTCAATTGTTACTGTTGCTGTTTGGTTCCTATACATGTTAATAATTGTTCAACCTTTAGTTCAAAAAACACAAAAAAAAATATAGAAATTTAGAAAGGAAGATTTTTAAGATTTATCTGCTGTTGTGCGGTCTAATAGAGTTTTCAGTTTTATCATTGGAATTTTTGTTTAATCAATTTAAAATCTAATATTAAAAATTTGTGGGGTATTTTAGAAAACTTCATTATTTATCCAAAATTCTTTACCCTAAAATTCAATTTAAATTTATAATTAAGTACTTATTTCAGTTTTACATTTAAATAATTTATTAGTTAGTAATATTACGTCAAACAAGATCAAATAGTATTATTAAATTTCTTGCAAACTTTTATTTTAGCACTAGGAGTTTTAGTTGTAATAAACGACAGTTCTATTCAAAGGGTTTAATTATAACTCAGATTTCATGCTCCATGCATGCCTTATTTAATTCAAATTATACGTCATAAATGATTAAAAAGAAATTAAAAACACTTATAAATAAAGAACAGGGAGAATGGCAATATTCTTTTGAAATACGGTGGATTTTGTAGTACAATTGTTCACTCAAAGTGTATGTACGCTTTGTTATAGTGTATTTTTATAATTCATGATATCCTTTTGTTTTTATTTTTTCTCTTTATTCTGTTCGTAGTTAAGTGGTCATGTATATTAACTGTAAGAAAGGGATTTTTAATGTTACACATCCAATGTTTGAAGATAAATATATTAACAATAATTAGCGAGATATACATATATATACGTATACACCAGTCTGCCCGTCTAGCCAAAACCTGGACCCTCAGGGCTCAGGTCAGTCCAGGCGAATCCCGATGCCAAATCAGGGTCTCCTCGGGGCCTCCTGGGAGCCGACGGTCCTACTCCATGGCCGTAGAGCTCGCTTCGCAGCCATTTCCAATTTGCCTGGTGAACCGGCGCCTTGGAAACCAGTTTCAGTTACCATTCCCCAAAGTGCTCCAACTCCTGGACACCCGCTCTGTACGTTATCCTCATGGTTGTGATAATAATACTGGTAAATAATAATTATAGTATTCAGGTTTTTTACAGAAACCTGAAAAAGAAACTAAATTACAAAAGATAGAATAATAGTAACCATGGTAACTAAAGTACACACCTTTGATGACGAAAAATTCATAACTTATTTTTTTGCCGCAGAGGCAGAATATAGTAAAGAATTAAAAGGATTAATATATTTTTTCCTTAATAAATATCCTTAATTCACAACTTCACCATACTTGGGGGCGAAGAAATAATGGATATTTTTAATTTTTAACCTTCAAGGGAGCTAGGGCCGCCTTGGTCAGTGGCTTAAAATCTTCCACGGGATAACACAAACACGTATCTTGCAAATTTCAACGTAATCGTTCGATCAGTTTCTGCGTGATCCGATAACAAACAAACAGAAAAACTTTACGTATATATATATATATATATATATATATATATACATTTCCAAATAATCGTGATCTGTTCGATCGAGAGCGTGCCTGATGCATGCAAAAGGTAGCTTTCAACCTACTAACAAATAACTCGTTTGAATTTTGAAAATCGTATGATTGTTTGCAGAGATATTATAACAGTACCTGCTTTGCTCCTTCCAAAATAGCTTCCCAGATACATCCTGTTTATTACCAATTGATGGTGATGATTGGTCTAACCTCCCACGAGGTGCTCGCATCACCTCATCACTCTAGCCGCACACTCAGTCTCCGCGGGAAGCCCATTATTATTAAACAGAAATTTTTTTTATTTATTTAATATTATTTTATGTTATGTAACGTAAATTTAATTCGATTATTTGTAATATTATTCTTTCAATTGATTCGAATAATTCAGTTCAAACCCAGCTTACACAGTAATAGAGACTCACAGTCATTAATTCAATTCATTAAAGTTTGTGTTTCAAACGGAAAATCTTTACTACTACATATATTAATATTTTTTTTTCGATATTTTTCGAGATGAAATATATCTAAAAACTGAAATATATCTAAAAACCTTCTCCATTATGCTACAAAACAAGGGTAAAATATGTTTGTAATTGATCGAATAGTTTTTTGTTTATCCCAAACAAACAAAAACTTTCTTCCTGAGAGTAGTATATATATATATATATATATATATATGTGTGTGTGTGTGTGTGTGTGTGTGTGTGTGTGTGTGTGTGTGTGTGTGTGTGTGTGTGTGTGTGTGTGTGTGTGTGTGTGTGTAAAGAGAGAGTGAGTGAGTGAGAGGGGGATATCGAAAGAGAGAAAAGCCTAATATAAATATTTTAATATTTGAAATATTCTCGAATGAAAATTAGTTGAAAGAAAATTAATTGGTAAATTTAGTGTAAAAAGAAAAATTCCCCGCATTCTTAACACCCTTAGCTTATCTTAGCCTAGATATTAGTGTCATTTCTATGCATTCCTTAAATGTTTTACCACAACTGAAGTTTCTCACTGTTTTTGTTTCCTGCAAAGGATTATTTTCCATTTAAACTTCAATTTTTATAAATCTACTATATTAGTTAACATTTAAAAATTAAAATAAGAAAATATATTATTTAACATGGTTTTTTTAAATTTTTAATCATCTTAAAGTTAGCTCAAAATTGAAGGTTTGAACTTTCTTTGATATTTTTGTCTTCCTAATTTTGCCGAATATTAAAAGTAGGAAATTTAAAACTGAATATTTATTGTATTTTATAATATTAATCTTTTTTAATTAATTAAAAAATAAAAAATAAAATTATGTTATTATTTATTTTTTTAAATTTATTATTTTGTTATCTTTAAAACATGAAAGATAATATTATTATTCAGTTGTTAAATTTTAGATGGGGTCGTTTTCCAATGCTTTTCTTTTTACTTCCTTGTACGAAGTAAGGAAGTATTGTGATCGCGAAAAACTTCGGTTTTCAGATTTCAACGGATATATCCATTTTGACCATCACTGAATCCCTGAATCCATTTTGACTATTTTCCATTTTGAATCCATTTTTAGATGTGACGTCATACGTACGTATGTATCTCGCATAACTGAAAAACTAATACCCGTAGGATTTTGAAATTTTTGATTTAGAACTATTGTAACGTATAGTTGGGTACCTCTCCTTTTGACTGCAATCGACTGGACCAAAAGTGTCCAAAAAAGGAGCATGAGTTTTGGAAGCAGAATTCGTAAGGTATTCCAGTAAGAAAAAGTCAGGAAGGGATAAATCAGGAGACTGAGGTAGCCACAACACCTTTGAAATCACTTGTCCATGAAAGCACTGAACCAAGAAAGTCATAGTGTTGTTGGCTGGATGAGCCGTAGCATTTTCCTCCTGAAACCACGTGTACTCTAGCCGGTCAGCAAGTATATTGTTAACAAATTGTTTCACCATCTGTATCCCACTGTTCCCTGTGCCATGAAAGATAGTCAAGTCAGTTAGATATATGTGTATTGTTCCAAGGTGAAAGAATGCCAAAAAAAAATCTACTAATATTATAATGAACTGTGGTAAAGTTTATAGTTCATAATATTATATACACCAGAAAATTATTCATAATATAATATAATAATTCATAACATGAATAATAATTCATAATATTATATAGTACACCAGAAAATCTCATAAACTGGTTGGGGTACAACAATGAGAACTGGGAATGGTTCCGCAGGTTCGCCGGGGAGGTCCTGCGGCCCAAAGAGGATGAAGACAGAAGAATGGGAGTATAAACAGTAGGGTAGGGCGGACAGTCACTCCATGTAGGGCCTGTACGCCTTGGTGTGCGGGTACCTGAGAAGGGGGTGAACTCCAGGGGAGTTTGAGTTTGGGTTAAAATAAAAGACCAAGTCCCGGTCGGCGGGGTCGTCCCTGCGGGAGCCTAGGCTCTTTGTGGGGTCGGCGCTGTCGATTAGAGGCCAAAGGCGTAAAGACCGAGTCCCGGTTCCCTGCTGAGGCGCTGGGGGACGGCATAGCCGGACCTTGGCTCTAAAGCGGGGGATTAGAGCAGGCAATGTAAAACAAAAGATCCGAGACCGGGGAGGCCAACCTGCCGTGCCGGACGTATAGCCGGCGGGTGGGGGACGCCTCCTTTGAGAGTAAAAGGACACTCTCCCCGACTGAGTATACTTAATTGGATATCCGGTCGGGGAGAGTAGGAAAAAAAAATATATATTGGTTGGTATCTTTCACAGTTTCGGTTTATATTTTTAAAGTTGAAAATGATTGCGACTTCCATTGACATTCCAGCAAAATTATGAATAATTATTCATAATTTTGGAGAATTCTCCAAAGAGAAAAAAAGACAAATTATGCAACCCTTTATTTTATTCATTTAACATAATGTAAATTAATAATTAAATTCATCGTGTTATTGATACATGTTATAAAAATCCTGTCTGTATAAGATATACTTTTAATAAAATTGTTATACATTCATTACTGAAAATTAAAATCCAAAATATATGGAAGTTAAAAGACAATTTTAGTTATTGAAATGTTACGTTTCTGACAATCATTGGATTAGCAAACCTGATAACAGAACACAAAGCTTTATACTATCAAAGCATTGAATTGGAAAAAAATTATCATATTGAATAACATATGTCAATCAAAACTTAGGCTTTTACATATCAGAATATTTCTTTTTAATGTAGAATATTTGTTCAATAAACCTATCAAACGTCTCGGATTTTCGTTATTGAATGATGTACCTTCTGGCAAATAAAAGGTTAAAAGTTGTAAGATGTAAAAATCCTTTACTTAGGTAGTTTTAATTTCTCTGACCATATTTTTCAGAAAAATTTATATTTATATATAAATTTATCAATATGTGAATGATATGAGTTTTCCTTATACTACAACCTTCAGAGTAACAATATCTCTTCCAAAGATGAATAATAATTAGATACATTATTTAAATAAATATTTTTTTTTAATTTGCATTAAGTGATGTGGAAGAAGTCTAAAGCATTAATGTAATATTATAGCCTTGAAAATCCGTTGTTTGAACATATGTTTCCTTGTTTAACATGTTTTCTATGTCAGAGCGCCTTCCCGCTGGTAGTTAACTGATAGCTGTTGTAATAATTGGAGGGTTCATGGTAGCGATCGACCTCTGGCAATCGAATCTGCAGTGCTCTCTCGGTAGACGGTACGACTGTGTGCGCTGGCTGGTCGATACGAGTGTGGTTCTACCGGGCGCCGTTGGGTGGCGCCATAGTCAAAGTCTCGCCTTTTCCTGTATCTATCACTTTCACTATAATATTATGTTTTACATCTCTTTTTTTCTTGTTTTCTTACTAATTTTTATCACTTTTTATTTCCTGTGTCCTTTTTTTTATTGAATCAGTTTTATGTCTTGCTTGTTAACTAAATTACGAATAATTTAATCATATCAACGTTGTTTTGTCATTAAAATTTGAGAAGAATTACAGAATTACTTTAAATAAAAGAAAAATCAAATTATTTTCAGATGAAAATTAATAACAGCTGGTTATTCTAATTTTACAAAGTTCTGTTACTTTTAATTTACTTTTCCGTCCTTGTACAATTAAGAATATGCCTTATTATATCTTCATCTGCTGTAAAAAAAAAAAAATATATCGGTTAAAACTAAAAAAAATCGAACAGATAAAGATTTAAAAAGTTGTTTTTGTGCGACTACTAATTTAGAAAAACTTTAAAATAATCAGTTACTATTAATTTTGTTTTTTCTTTTTTATATTATTGCAAGCAGTTTTGAATAAGAGTGTATATTCTTATGAAATATTGAGGCAACTTCTCCTGTTATATTTTGTTTTATTTTTAGAATGTAAAAAAAAAAACCTAAATTTCTGATCCCAAAATAAATTATATTATACGTTTAATTTTGTTTTATCATAAACGCTACATGTTATTTATAAAAAATAAATATTATAAATAAATTTATAAATACTAGAGTGCTAATTTATCTTGATGGTTCAAATGATTAAAATGACGAACGATTTGGATGTCAGAGTTAAAAGGTCGTAGTCTTCTTCTTCCCATAAATAGACACGTATCTATTCTGGTTAACAACCCTTATTATATTTAATCTGATCACCTCTTCCATAGTTCACCTAGTTTGCTTTTGCCTTCTGGTTTCTATTTTTTGGTTTCATTACTGATAGCATTCGTCATGCATGTTCTCTTCACTTTTTTATTATTGAAAGTAACTTTATATTTTGTTACACAAAGTCAAAATGGCTAATTCTAACAAATATTTTCATTTCGTTTTTCGAGATTTAACAACTCAAAGAATTTTTATTTCGTAAGCCTGAAATCTTTTTCATTGTTGCTATCGGTCAGGCCTTACTACCGTATTACCGAAAAACAAAAGGGCGTCACTACTTCAGTAAAGAATATCAAAATCCATTGTATTATGAAATTTTCTCACTGTATTCGAAGAAACGTTCCTTTTCAGGCTGATGACGATCCACATATTAAGTTAAATCTGCTCATTATATGTATGTACATACACAATGTGTATGAAAAGTTCTCAAACTAAATTTTTGTAATAAATACAAGTAGCGCCATCTCTCGGACAACCAAGGAACTATATGGTACTATGTCTGACGTGTGTGTACAAAATTTCATCACTCCAGTCTAGAGTTATATTTGGACGCGTACGTTGTGTTCATGTGACCATGTGCGAGCTCGCGATATGGAACAGAGAAGCGCGATAAAATGTTGTGTTAAACTTAAAAAATCTTTCGTTGAAACTTATTCTATGATACAGCAAGCATTCGGTGATGAAGCCGCATCTCGTACTACAACATACACGTGGTCCAAGCGGTATAAAGACTGTAGAGAATCGTTTGATGACGGCGTTCTAAGCGGGAGGCCGTCAACAGTTGTTCACGACGAAAACGTTGTGAAAGTCCGCACGCAGCTAGTCAAACTGTTGCAACTGGTCAAACCGTTAACTCTAAATTCAATTTGGAACTAATGAAACGCCTGATGCGTCACATTCGTCGAATCCGGTCCGAGTACCCAGAAGACTCTTGCACGACAATGCAACGGGATACATGGCAACAGTTGTAGTTATTTTGCCGCAAATCAAATCGCCGACTTTTCCCACCCGCCCTATTCATTCGACTTGGCTACAGCAGACTATTTTTTGTTCCCGAAATTCACGTTGAAGATTAAAATCCGCTTTTTCGACGGCATTCCGGCCATTCAATGGCCATGCACTGAGCAGTTGAAGGCGATCCCACAAAGTGATTTCTCCAGAGCGTTTGACGGATTATACCGGCGCTGCAACGAGTTTGTAACTAGAAAAGGATTCTATTTAGAGTGCTGATGTGAGTAAATTCGTTTATCTTTAAATCTGTATTTTTATTTAATTTATTTCGGCAACTTTTCAGACATACTGCGTAAGTCTTTTCTCTTAGTCAAGGTACTTTAACAACTCTAGAACTTAAAGGTTAAATAAACACTAAAATGCCTGAAATATATTCATTAGAATTATACATTTTGAATTTAGTTAATAGATTAGAATATTATACAGAAAGGTGAAGAAAGTATTTAGAGCGAATGCCATCAGTAATGATCTCGATAGAATCCATTAACTTCAAATTAGGAGGTAAATAGGAAGTAAGTAGAGCATGGAAGAACTGGTTAAATTAAACATACTTATTTCAGTGATTCTAATTTTCAAAATAATTTTTCATCTTACTGGTTATTTTTTTCTAACTTCTAATATTTCTACATTCCGGGCGAATGTAACTAGAATAGATTAAAGAAGAGAGTATGGTGTTCATAACAAAAAAGGGGTATCGGATTTTTTGAACATTTTTACGTTTTAAGGTCGAACTAGTTTATCTAGACCAACAAAACATATGTGTGTTTGTGTGTACCGGATTGCTTTTCGCTTTATATTTCAGGAATGACCTGACCGATTTTATTCTAATTTCTATCACATACTTTTGTTCAAAAGTAATTTTTTGAAAATTTTGCAAAAAAGTAATTTTTTTTTTCAAAATTCGATTTTATTCTAATTTCTATCACATGCTTTTGTTCAAAAGTAATTTTTTGATAATTTTGCAAAAAAGTAATTTTTTGAAAATTTTTCAAAAAAGTAATTTTTTTTTCAAAATTCGATTTTATTCTAATTTCTATCACATACCTTTGTTCAAAAGTAATTTTTTGAAAATTTTGCAAAAAAGTAATTTTTTTTTTTCAAAATTCGATTTTATTCTAATTTCTATCACATGCTTTTGTTCAAAAGTAATTTTTTGAAAATTTTGCAAAAAAGTAATTTTTTTTTTCAAAATTCGATTTTATTCTAATTTCTATCACATGCTTTTGTTCAAAAGTAATTTTTTGAAAATTTTGCAAAAAAGTAATTTTTTGAAAATTTTTCAAAAAAGTAATTTTTTTTTCAAAATTCGATTTTATTCTAATTTCTATCACATACCTTTGTTCAAAAGTAATTTTTTGAAAATTTTGCAAAAAAGTAATTTTTTTTTTCAAAATTCGATTTTATTCTAATTTCTATCACATGCTTTTGTTCAAAAGTAATTTTTTGAAAATTTTGCAAAAAAGTAATTTTTTTTTTCAAAATTCGATTTTATTCTAATTTCTATCACATACCTTTGTTCAAAAGTAATTTTTTGAAAATTTTGCAAAAAAGTAATTTTTTTTTTTCAAAATTCGATTTTATTCTAATTTCTATCACATGCTTTTGTTCAAAAGTAATTTTTTGAAAATTTTGCAAAAAAGTAATTTTTTTTTTTCAAAATTCGATTTTATTCTAATTTCTATCACATGCTTTTGTTCAAAAGTAATTTTTTGAAAATTTTGCAAAAAAGTAATTTTTTGAAAATTTTTCAAAAAAGTAATTTTTTTTTCAAAATTCGATTTTATTCTAATTTCTATCACATACCTTTGTTCAAAAGTAATTTTTTGAAAATTTTGCAAAAAAGTAATTTTTTTTTTTCAAAATTCGATTTTATTCTAATTTCTATCACATGCTTTTGTTCAAAAGTAATTTTTTGAAAATTTTGCAAAAAAGTAATTTTTTTTTTCAAAATTCGATTTTATTCTAATTTCTATCACATACTTTTATTCAAAAGTAATTTTTTGAAAATTTTGCAAAAAAGTAATTTTTTTTTCAAATTTCGATTTTATTCTAATTTCTATCACATACCTTTGTTCAAAAGTAATTTTTTGAAAATTTTGCAAAAAAGTAATTTTTTTTTCAAAATTCGATTTTATTCTAATTTCTATCACATGCTTTTGTTCAAAAGTAATTTTTTGAAAATTTTGCAAAAAAGTAATTTTTTGAAAATTTTTCAAAAAAGTAATTTTTTTTTCAAAATTCGATTTTATTCTAATTTCTATCACATACCTTTGTTCAAAAGTAATTTTTTGAAAATTTTGCAAAAACGTAATTTTTTTTTTTCAAAATTCGATTTTATTCTAATTTCATCACATGCTTTTGTTCAAAAGTAATTTTTTGAAAATTTTGCAAAAAAGTAATTTTTTTTTTTCAAAATTCGATTTTATTCTAATTTCTATCACATGCTTTTGTTCAAAAGTAATTTTTTGAAAATTTTGCAAAAAAGTAATTTTTTGAAAATTTTTCAAAAAAGTAATTTTTTTTTCAAAATTCGATTTTATTCTAATTTCTATCACATACCTTTGTTCAAAAGTAATTTTTTGAAAATTTTGCAAAAAAGTAATTTTTTTTTTTCAAAATTCGATTTTATTCTAATTTCTATCACATGCTTTTGTTCAAAAGTAATTTTTTGAAAATTTTGCAAAAAAGTAATTTTTTTTTTCAAAATTCGATTTTATTCTAATTTCTATCACATACCTTTGTTCAAAAGTAATTTTTTGAAAATTTTGCAAAAAAGTAATTTTTTTTTCAAATTTCGATTTTATTCTAATTTCTATCACATACCTTTGTTCAAAAGTAATTTTTTGAAAATTTTGCAAAAAAGTAATTTTTTTTTCAAATTTCGATTTTATTCTAATTTCTATCACATACCTTTGTTCAAAAGTAATTTTTTGAAAATTTTGCAAAAAAGTAATTTTTTTTTTTCAAAATTCGATTTTATTCTAATTTCTATCACATACCTTTGTTCAAAAGTAATTTTTTGAAAATTTTGCAAAAAAGTAATTTTTTTTTTTCAAAATTCGATTTTATTCTAATTTCATCACATGCTTTTGTTCAAAAGTAATTTTTTGAAAATTTTGCAAAAAAGTAATTTTTTTTTTTCAAAATTCGATTTTATTCTAATTTCTATCACATGCTTTTGTTCAAAAGTAATTTTTTGAAAATTTTGCAAAAAAGTAATTTTTTGAAAATTTTTCAAAAAAGTAATTTTTTTTTTCAAAATTCGATTTTATTCTATTTCTATCACATACCTTTGTTCAAAAGTAATTTTTTGAAAATTTTGCAAAAAAGTAATTTTTTTTTTCAAAATTCGATTTTATTCTAATTTCTATCACATACTTTTATTCAAAAGTAATTTTTTGAAAATTTTGCAAAAAAGTAATTTTTTTTTCAAATTTCGATTTTATTCTAATTTCTATCACATACCTTTGTTCAAAAGTAATTTTTTGAAAATTTTGCAAAAAAGTAATTTTTTTTTCAAAATTCGATTTTATTCTAATTTCTATCACATGCTTTTGTTCAAAAGTAATTTTTTGAAAATTTTGCAAAAAAGTAATATTTTGAAAATTTTTCAAAAAAGTAATTTTTTTTTCAAAATTCGATTTTATTCTAATTTCTATCACATACCTTTGTTCAAAAGTAATTTTTTGAAAATTTTGCAAAAAAGTAATTTTTTTTTTTCAAAATTCGATTTTTTTCTAATTTCATCACATGCTTTTGTTCAAAAGTAATTTTTTGAAAATTTTGCAAAAAAGTAATTTTTTTTTTTCAAAATTCGATTTTATTCTAATTTCTATCACATGCTTTTGTTCAAAAGTAATTTTTTGAAAATTTTGCAAAAAAGTAATTTTTTGAAAATTTTTCAAAAAGTAATTTTTTTTTCAAAATTCGATTTTATTCTAATTTCTATCACATACCTTTGTTCAAAAGTAATTTTTTGAAAATTTTGCAAAAAAGTAATTTTTTTTTTCAAAATTCGATTTTATTCTAATTTCTATCACATGCTTTTGTTCAAAAGTAATTTTTTGAAAATTTTGCAAAAAAGTAATTTTTTTTTTAAAAATTCGATTTTATTCTAATTTCTATCACATACTTTTATTCAAAAGTAATTTTTTGAAAATTTTGCAAAAAAGTAATTTTTTTTTCAAATTTCGATTTTATTCTAATTTCTATCACATACCTTTGTTCAAAAGTAATTTTTTGAAAATTTTGCAAAAAAGTAATTTTTTTTTCAAAATTCGATTTTATTCTAATTTCTATCACATACCTTTGTTCAAAAGTAATTTTTTGAAAATTTTGCAAAAAAGTAATTTTTTTTTCAAAATTCGATTTTATTCTAATTTCTATCACATACTTTTGTTCAAAAGTAATTTTTTGAAAATTTTGCAAAAAAGTAATTTTTTTTTTCAAAATTCGATTTTATTCTAATTTCTATCACATGCTTTTGTTCAAAAGTAATTTTTTGAAAATTTTGCAAAAAAGTAATTTTTTGAAAATTTTGCAAAAAAGTAATTTTTTTTTCAAAATTCGATTTTATTCTAATTTCTATCACATACCTTTGTTCAAAAGTAATTTTTTGAAAATTTTGCAAAAAAGTAATTTTTTTTTCAAAATTCGATTTTATTCTAATTTCTATCACATACTTTTATTCAAAAGTAATTTTTTGAAAATTTTGCAAAAAAGTAATTTTTTTTTCAAATTTCGATTTTATTCTAATTTCTATCACATACCTTTGTTCAAAAGTAATTTTTTGAAAATTTTGCAAAAAAGTAATTTTTTTTTCAAAATTCGATTTTATTCTAATTTCTATCACATGCTTTTGTTCAAAAGTAATTTTTTGAAAATTTTGCAAAAAAGTAATATTTTGAAAATTTTTCAAAAAAGTAATTTTTTTTTCAAAATTCGATTTTATTCTAATTTCTATCACATACCTTTGTTCAAAAGTAATTTTTTGAAAATTTTGCAAAAAAGTAATTTTTTTTTTTCAAAATTCGATTTTATTCTAATTTCATCACATGCTTTTGTTCAAAAGTAATTTTTTGAAAATTTTGCAAAAAAGTAATTTTTTTTTTTCAAAATTCGATTTTATTCTAATTTCTATCACATGCTTTTGTTCAAAAGTAATTTTTTGAAAATTTTGCAAAAAAGTAATTTTTTGAAAATTTTGCAAAAAAGTAATTTTTTTTTTCAAAATTCGATTTTATTCTAATTTCTATCACATACTTTTATTCAAAAGTAATTTTTTGAAAATTTTGCAAAAAAGTAATTTTTTTTTCAAATTTCGATTTTATTCTAATTTCTATCACATACCTTTGTTCAAAAGTAATTTTTTGAAAATTTTGCAAAAAAGTAATTTTTTTTTCAAAATTCGATTTTATTCTAATTTCTATCACATACTTTTGTTCAAAAGTAATTTTTTGAAAATTTTGCAAAAAAGTAATTTTTTTTTTCAAAATTCGATTTTATTCTAATTTCTATCACATGCTTTTGTTCAAAAGTAATTTTTTGAAAATTTTGCAAAAAAGTAATTTTTTTTTCAAAATTCGATTTTATTCTAATTTCTATCACATACCTTTGTTCAAAAGTAATTTTTTGAAAATTTTGCAAAAAAGTAATTTTTTGAAAATTTTGCAAAAAAGTAATTTTTTTTTTTCTAAATTCGATCATTCGATAACGAGTAAAATTCGATTTCGATTTTCTTCAGAGATATTGTAGATAAAACTTTATTAAAGCAAGTATGTTAGCTACAGTGCATATATAAATATTCAAAGATTCTTCTTTTTACTTCCTTGTATGAAGTAAAGGAAGTATTGTGATCGCGTTCAATTTCGGTTTTTCATATTTCAACGGAAATATCCATTTTCACCATTCCTGAATCCATTTTGACTAGTTTCGACGTGACGTCTGTACGTATATATGTATCTAGCATAACTCAAAACCGATTAGCCGTAGGTTGTTGAAATTTTTGATAAAGGACTGTTGTAACATCTAGCAACCTATCTAACCACCTCCCTTTTTGATTGCAATCGACTAAACCAAAAGTGTTAAAAACATCCCAAAATCCAAACAAATTGGATTTTGGATTTTTTCTTAAATTTAGTAATAAGCACTCATTGAGAGCTTTTCAACGATGTATCATAGTGGTACTTATTTTAATTAGTTCGAGAATTATACTCAAATAAAATTTTAAATAATGAAATATTTGGATCGTAAGGGGAAGGCACATAGGTTCGAATCATACATCATCTCAATTTTTTTAAAAATTTAAATATATTGATTTAATAATAACAATAAAAAAAAGATATGAAAAAATACAAGAAGATATTGATAAAATAAAATCTTATGTACTTTTAAAAATGTGTATATCTAATTTAATAGGCGTACAATGAATCATTGGGTGTCCACGTCAGATATTTTTCAAAAAATCAACCCTTCCCTTTCAAGATTGAAATATATGTTTTTTATTCTTTTGTTATCTCCTTTCTGTTTAAATATTTTCACATTTTTTGAAAATCTGTATTTCATACATACGAGGTACGTGAGAAAAGTAATGAGACTGACATTTTACTTACCAAAGTTTTTATTTTTTCAAACAACAATATATAACCCTTCAAAGTAGTTCTCTTGGTCAGCTATACACCAGCGGAGTTGTTGTTCCCACTCCTGGTAGCAGCGCTGGAAGGCTTCAACTGGTGGGCTTTTAACTGGTCGGACAAAGTCTTTTCTCCAGAGTTTCAAAATGACGTCCTTTTAAGACATGCTTCAATTTCGGAAAATGGAAAAAGTTACAAAGGTGAATAGAGGGGGGGGAATCGTACGAATGCGTTTTGAGGTCAAAAATTCCCTGATGGAAATGGTCGTGCGACACGGGGCATTGTCATGATGAAGCATCTACTTGTCTGCAATGTCTGGTCTCACGCGAATCACTTTTCCTGAGCCTATCAAGGACACCTTTGTAAAACACTTGGTTGACAGTTTGTCTTGGATGAACATATTTTTTATGCACGGTACTCCTACTGTCAAAAAAGCAAATCAGAATTCGGTCGAAGCGATGACGGAGTGTGCCGCTCTTCGCTTTGCCGCTTTGTTTCAGGATCGTACTCCAATATCCAGGATTCATAACCTGTGATCACACGATTGAAGAATTCATGGTGATTGTCAATCCTCTCAAGAAGATCAACGCACACATTTCTTCGATTGTCCTTCTGTTTTGTTGTGAGGTTTTTCGGCACCAATTTTGCACAAACCTTCGCATGTCCAAATCGTCTGTTAAAGTTTGATGTACGGTGAAAGTGTTTAACTGTTGACTCATCATCCTTTTTGTTAACCAATGGTCTGATCTCACAAGAACTCTCACACGCTCAACGTTTTCGTCAGATTTTGAAATTGAAGGTTTCCCTGAGCGAAGTTGATCTTCAACGTGTTCTCGGCCTTCCAAAAATGATTTGTGCCAGCGGAAAACTTGTGCTGTTGATAAGTAATGTTCCCCATACGCCTGTTTCAACTTTTCAAATGTCACACTCACGGATTCCTCAAGTTTAACACAAAACTTGATTGCCGTTGTTCTAAATTCCGATGCTCCATTTTCATAACACAACTGCATTGTTTGCGCTGTCAAAAATAATGTGTTGGCTGAACGGAGTTGAAACTCGTACTGAGCATGTGGAAGGGATGAACAAACCGGTCTAGCATAGACCGGTAGACACAGCGTTGCCAGATCGCTCGGAGTGTTACCAATCTCATTACTTTTCTCACACACCTCGTAGAACTATTATGAAATATGTAAAAAAATTAAAAATATTATAATGCAGAGAAGATTTTTGAAATTTTTTTCAATCTAATAATGTATTTAGGCCATCCATATTCACTACATATTTAATTTGGTGAAAGTGAAAAACTGCACTTTCACTTCTGTCGTGCACATTACTTGTGACAACAGTATACCCAAATTTACTTCCCACATCCAGCAATTTACACTCTTATCAACCAATATCAAGAAGTAACTACATTCTAAGTCCTTTCTTGATCTGAATGTCTTCTTTTACGTTTATGAGATGATTAGAAATGCTATTATTTATCATAACTTCCAGTAAAGATTATTATTTTTTGTTTGAATTATATACGTATTATCCCCGTAATGTTTAACTTATATTAAAATATTGTATTCGTCCTGATGATGACAAATAAATATGTTATAAAAAGGGTTTTATTCATTTATTTATTTATACTTTTTTATATGCAGTTGCTGGCATTAGTTCTTACTAAAATTGCTGATAGTTAGTAACCCATTGATCATAATGATATTGAAAATTGCTGATATAATAGTCGATTTGGAATCATTCCAGTTGGATTTGAAATGTTTCCAAATCGTTATAAAACAAGTATTAATTATTATCTTTTATCGTTGCTTTATTTATCGTTAACTTTTATTATTATTAAGATTTAAAAAATTATAACGAAAAATAGAATATAATTAAATGTAAGAGCAAATTTGATATAAAATAGGTTTTTGAATTATAAAAACACGCCCATGTTTTTTGAGAATACCATTCACATCGCATAATTATTTTAATATTTCGTGTATTACTTCTCTATATCTTTTGCATAATTATTATTACTTAATTTTAATAGTTTCTACGTTTTATGGTGTAACTATTTTAGCATAATCTATTAATAAAAATATGTTTAGAAACAAAAATATAATTCTTTCTGAAATCCGCTTACATCACCAGAACTAACCGAGTTTGACAAACTTGGTCAGATTACTTTTATTATGTGGAATTGATGCCATTAAATTCTCAAATTAAAAAATCAAGGGGTGAGGCTGGAGAGCAAGGTCACCCTTCAGTATACCGAGATTTCGCTTAATTAAGGTCTTATCTTTGTTAGGTACATTTGTTAACGATTAAAAATTAACAATATTTTCTAAAAAAAGTTTTGCAAAATCGCACCCCCACCCCAAAAAATGTCGCCGTTAGTACCGCCACACCCGCGCGAACTATATACGGTAGAAGCGCAAGCTTTATTTAGAATCATTAAATTAGATAAACGAAAAAAATTTATATTTTAATAAGATTATAAATATTTTTAATTAAGTTGTGTGTGTAAGCCGTGCATCAGAAACAACCCAAAGTTGTCAGACTTTTTTTATTCCGGTCGGAATGATCTACAGATATTATATTAAGTGTCATCTAACCCAAAACTTGAGTCTCCTCTGAGAATTCCTGAAAGAATACTCATCAGTTACTTCAGGAACGTCCGAGATTATTCCCTCACCGGAAAATCACTTTGAAAGCTTGTCGATACTTTATGACATATATGAGGGTCATTGCGAGCAGAATTAAAAAAAACCAGGCCAATCTGTCCAGTAGAACAGCTAGATGAACTGGAAATATGTTTCAAGCAAGCAATTTACATGTGGTAGTAAAGGAAAAAGAAAAACAAGGGGGTTGGGGGTGAGACTTATTGTAAATGGAATAGGTTTTTAGCCGATTATTTAAATTATATAACAGTACATTGTAATAATAACGCTATAAAGCAGCACGGGTCCACTATGTTAAGGCCGATTTTTACTTGTACGAAGTAAATGAAGTATAAATCGCGAAAAATTTCGGTTTTTCAATTTTCAACGGAAATATACTTTTACACCATCCCTGACTCCATTTTGACTAGTTTCCGCGTGACGTCTTTACGTACGCACGTACGCTCGTATATATATCTCGTATAACTCAAAAATTATTAGCCGTAAGATGTTGAAATTTTTTATTAGGTCTGTTTTAACATCTATTTGTGCACCTCTCCTTTTGATTGCAATCGACAGAAACAAAAAGGCCCAAAATGCAAAAAAAAAAAAATGAGTTTTGGACTTTCTCCTAACTGCAGTAATAAGCCCTCATTGAGAGCTTTTCAACGATATATCATGAGTAGTACTAATTTTCATCAGTTCCAGAGTTATAGCCAAATGAATTTATAATTAATGAATTATTTGGATCTTATAAGGGCACATCGGTTCGAATTAGACTTCATCTCTTTTTTTTTTTAATTTAAATATATTGATTTATTAATAATTATTAAACTCCGATTGTAAAAATAATTTTAAAATAAATAATAAGTCAATAATAATAACAAAAAAATATATGAAAAAAATCAGAAGTTGTTAGTGAAATAAAATTTTATGTACTTTTAAAAACATGTATATGTAACTTAATAGGCGTACAAGGAAGTCTGCATCATATTTTTATAGAAGTAAAAGAAAAAATAGAAAGAAAATCGTATTACTTTTTCTGTACCTAATAATCATTCTTTGTAAAGCATTATTTTTAAACCTTCTACATTGAATTAGCATTTACAAACGAAAGGGTAATTTCCAACGTGTTCGTTTTCTGTTGCTCGCCAAGTAAATCATCATGTGATTCAGCATATTCAGCGTAGCCCAGACACTAGCACAAGGTGAATTTCATGTGGCACTTTGTCAAATAAAAGTGCGGCGCATCCTACGGAAAGAAAATCTTTATCCTTTCCTCCTGAAGAAGGTTCAGAATGATTAATATACAAAATAATCGAATTAAATTTAAGTTAAATAAAGTAAAATAAAACAAAATAAATTAAAAAAATTTCTCTTTAATAATCCCCACAGTTTCCCGTGGGGGGTTACATATGACGCTAGAGTGGTGAGGTGAAGATAAATATAAAACTAGACACAATAACGAAAGAAATCGCTAGTCTTAACCCTTTTTAACTACTAGTCTTATATTAACAAACAGTCGTCTAGAGTTCACTTGCAAACACCTTTGGTGTCTACCGTAACAGTTTATGAATGAAGTTTGTTGCATTATTTCTTTCACTTATAGTTTTACTGTAACTCACCGATAGTATTTTCTAGTTACTAGATTTACTAGTAGCATCACCTTAATCATATCGAACTGGATACTCTCCTCGCTGGACTGACATCTTGCACACACGTCTCATAGACTCACCCCAGTGACTCTCCACGCTGTACCGTCGACGTACGTCTCGCTATACTGGTTTGCAGAACTATGCCGAACCCACACGATTCACCACCACCACTCGCAGCTGCCCTTGCGGGACCCTACGCCGTAACGCTTCGAAGACTGGTTCTAATAGAAGTCTTCTTTTTTGCTTGTCTTACTAGGCTATTTATACTTGTAGACCTGTTGAACCGGACCCAAGTCGAAGCGTGAGAACAGTCGATCGAGGCTTTGTTCCCATGAATTCGAAACCTGGTTTCTTCTCACCGTACAACAGGTGTTCATTGTGTGTCAGCGGGCAGTATAACAAAGGACGATTGTTAAACGGACCTGTTCTTTACAAAAAGGGTTCTCCTTTTTCTCCCTTTCATGATCTTTCAATTATTGTATTAATTATTACTTTCATAATAATTGGTAGGAATCCATTACTCAGGCCCGCTATACCAGTCGTGTTACACTATATTAAAGAGCAATGTTTTTTGGCAGTCGTGTTTTTGAATTTTTATCTTTTGTTTGTTTTTATTTTGTCGACTATAGCGATGTTTGCTGCTACAGCTATAACGGGAAAGTACATAGATTGGTAATAAAAAACTGATCTTTTCTAAGTTTTGTGCCTTTTATTTGGTTTAACCTCCGGGTCCGCAGTCAGAGGATGAGATTAGTGTTTTGCAGTGTGTGTGTGGAAAATGCCATGCCTGGCCGGGATTCGAACCCAGTTTTGTACCTTAGAAGACGTTAAAAAAATATTTTAAAAAAAGATAGATTTAAATAAATTGTAAATAATCTACGAACTTATTTTTTATTCCACTGCTACAAAGTTCAAAGAAAATCTGGTTTTATCAGACGCACGTTTGTGGGTATGTTGGTCTGGATTGGTTGAAACTCTGAAACTCACTGACTGATTTTATTCAAACTTGGTAGACAGGTACTAACTTCAGGGGCAGGTAATGTATAAAGTTTTTTTCCAAAAATTGGAAAAAAGTGTGTTGTTATTTAATTGGGGGTTATTATTTTATTAAAATTTTAAATCTTTATTGGGGCAATTTAACACAAAACTTTTCTTATAAAAGTTGAAATTTTTTATCATCATATATTACCGAAACTTTTTATTTAATATTCACCCTCTCCGCAAAAAAATGACTTTATGTATTTTTTCTTTTTTTATATCTTCTTTCTTTACTGTTTAGCCTCCGGTAACTACCGTTTAGATAATTCTTCAGAGGATGAATGAGGATGGCGAATAAAATAAAATTAAAGATCCGAGACCGGGGGAGCTAACCTGCCGTGCCGG
Organism: Lycorma delicatula; assembly: GCF_047948215.1. Taxonomy (NCBI): domain Eukaryota; kingdom Metazoa; phylum Arthropoda; class Insecta; order Hemiptera; family Fulgoridae; genus Lycorma; species Lycorma delicatula. Next base: position 19,023,363 of record NC_134457.1, read on the forward strand.
GGGTACAACCGGTGGGCGGGGGACGCTCCCTTAGAGTAAAAGGACACTCTCCCCGACTGAGTAAACTTAAATGGATATCCGGTCAGGGAGAGTAGGGATCAAAAAAAAAAAAGGATGAATGAGGATGATATGTATGAGTGTAAATGAAGTGTAGTCTTGTACATTCTCAGTTCGACCATTCCTGAAATGTGTGGTTAATTGAAACCCAACCACCAAAGAACACCGGCGGTATCCACGATCTAGTATTCAAATCCGTGTAAAAATAACTGGCTTTACTAGGACTTGAACGCTGGAACTCTCGACTTCCAAATCAGCTGATTAGGGAAGACGCGTTCACCACTAGACCAACCCGGTGGGTCTCTTTTTTTATATCTGCTTCAGAAAAGGAGTCAACGGGAATTTTTTCCATTTATATTTTCTCGATCAATAGGCCTTCAAACCCTTATAAAAATGTTTCAGTGTTCTGTAGTAACAAAAAATATTTTTATTTTTTTTAAATTATTTTAATTCCGTATTGTAAGTTACCCATTATATTTAATTGTAAAAAATAAATCTTAAATTTTTGATACCCCTTAATCTGTAGTATTTCTTGAAAAAATTAGTCAAAAATTCTCATCCCTTCATAAAAGATTACAACTTTGTTTATTTAAAATTATATTTATTATCCCGAAGTTAAGGAAGCACCGCAAATCTTAATAATTATACAGAATAAGGAAGCCCCTTATATCTCTCGGTGGCTGAGTAATGCGTAAGTGGATCCGACTGCGAGGAACTAACCTTGTTTAATTAACGTTTAACATACAAATTAGGTACAATTTATTATTAACAAAAATAAATACAATAATTAAATACAATGATACTTAAATTAACGCAATTCGAGTGGTCCCCGTTAACACAAGTAGAACTGAACAACAGAATTGAGACATGTGAATGAAAAAGGCTGTACGTACCAAAAAATTATTTTTTAACCGACTTATTTGAAATAAAAATAAGAATTTGAGAATGCTTTATTTTATAATTAAGGACTAAACCTCTTTAACAGGCTTCAAAAAGGGGGAGGTTCTCAATTCGACTATTTACATTTTTTTAATGTAGGTTCCGTAATATTTCCGACTTGCCAAGAGCTCTCCAAGATTCCCTATCTAGTGCTAGTCGTTTCATTTCAGTATACCCTCTACATCCTACATCCCTAACAATTTGTTTTACATATTACAAACGTGGCCTGCCTACACAATTTTTCCCTTCTACCTGTCCTTCCAATATTAAAGCGACTATTCCAGGATGCCTTAGTATGTGGCCTATAAATCTGTCTCTTCTTTTAACTATATTTTTCCAAATGCTTCTTTCTTCATCTATTGCCGCAATACCTCTTCATTTGTCACTTTATCCACCCATCTGTTTTTAACATTCTCCTATAGCACCGCATTTCAAAAGCTTCTACTTTTCTTCTCAGATACTCCGATCGTCCAAGTTTCACTTCCATATAAAGCGACACTCCAAACATACACTTTCAAAAATTTTTTCCTGACATTTAAATTAATTTTTTATGTAAACAAATTATATTTCTTACTGAAGGCTCGTTTAGCTTGTGCTATTCGGCATTTTATATCGCTCCTGCTTCGTCCATCTTTACTAATTCTACTTCCCAAATAACAAAATTCTTCTACCTCCAAAATCTTTTCTCCTCCTATTTTCACATTCATTGGCCATCTTTGTTATTTCTACTACATTTCATTACTTTTGTTTTGTTCATGTTTATTTTTATGCGATAGTTCTTGCGTAGGACTTCATCTATAGTTCATTGTTTCTTCTAAATCCTTTTTACTTTCGGCTAGAATTACTATATCATCAGCAAATCGTAGCATCTTAACTTTTCACCTTGTACTGTTACTCCGAATCTAAATTGTTCTTTAACATCATTAACTGCTAGTTCCATGTAGAGATTAAAAAGTAACGGTGATAGGGAACATCCTTGTCGGACTCCCTATCTTATTACGGCTTCTTTCTTATGTTCTTCAATTGTTACTGTTGCTGTTTGGTTCCTGTACATGTTAGCAATTGTTCTTCTATCTCTGTATTTGAACCCTAATTTTTTAAAATGCTGAACATTTTATTCCAGTCTACGTTATCGAATGCCTTTTCTAGGTCTAAAAACGCCATCAGAAATTTATTAATGGTAATTTAATTACAGTCTTTAAGTGTAGCTGGAGTGAGTAATGACCGGTATTAAGTGATTAACTTGCTTTTAAATTCTACTAACTAAAAATAATAATTCAAACAATAAACAACTTTCGTCCGAGTTAAAAAAAAAAAGTAAAAATAACCTTTATTTCTTTTTTTTGTTTTTTTAACCTCCGGGAATACCGTTAGGTTTTTCTTCCATAGAGTGAGGAAAAATCTCTGCCAGCCGCCGTCAGGCCCGCATTGATGGCAGTGCGGGGCTCTCACCCGCTAAAAATCCTCCCCTATTATCATGCATGGGCCGGATCTAATCCATGTGGTATGTACAACCTCTGTATGATCACCTAGACACTATTCCTTCTGAGGATGAGATGAAAGATTTGTAGCGTGTGTGAAAATGCCATTGCTATACCGGGATTCGAAGCCGGGATCTCTGGATTAAAGACCGAGACGCTACCACTCGCGCCACGGAGGCCGGCAACCTTTATTTCTTAATACTTGTTATTTTTATAGAGAAACAAAAGAATAAAATAAATAAATAAAATATAAAATTTAATATAAAAAAAATAAATATTCCTCTTTTTATTTGTGGTTCAATGTTATCGTATTTCTCAGATGAATGCGGATAAATCATATTAACTTTATTTCGGAACGTATATTTTCTGATTTATCTGTGTTTTTCTTTTTAATAAAAGTTATTTGATTTTAAAAATGTATAAAATTTATTTATCTTATATAATAATAACGAAATTTTGGACCGGATGTTTCTGTTTTTGCATAGTACCAGGTTAATGCAAAAAAATTCATATTATCATATATATTTTTATGCCAGCAGAGTTTTGATAATTTTTAAATTTTGATTTTTTTGGTTCTCTGTCTTTAATTTTATTATGAGAGAAGGGAGCCTTTTGCACAACCTATCGGAATTAGGTAAGTTTTATATACAGAGTGATTCAAAGAAACGGGCAATTTAAAAAATTAAATAACGTTAATGAACATTTTTTTTAGAAAATGAATTTTATTTCATGTAATTGTACAAATGTTGCCATTATAGGATACATACATTTTAATTTATTTTTTAAAGATGACATCTTCCAGATGACCTCCTCGTCTACATAAACACTCACGAAGTCTCTTAGTTAAATTGTTCATGGTTTGACCTAACATCTCAACTGGAATTTCCGCAATTGCTTCTCGGATCTTTGCCTTCCGTTCTTCCGTTGTAGCAGGTCTACTGTGGAACGCTTTGCTTTTAAGGAGATCCCACAAAAAGTAATCGCAAGCTGAGAGATCAGGCGATCTGGGAGGCCATCTAATGTCACCGTTTCGTGAAATGACACGTCGTCCAAACAATCGGCGTACAGCTGTCATCGATATTCGTGCAGTATGTGACGTTGCTCCGTCTTGTTGAAACCAGGCTGTGTTAAGAATCGGTGGAAATCTCTTTTGTTGTTCCACAACAAAGGTTTCAAGCACGGCTACGTAACGAGCCGACGTTACTGTAATCGCAAGACCGTTGTCATTCTCAAAAAAATAAGGGCCTATAACACCGTAAGATGACATAGCACACCACACGGTCACTTTCTGGCTGTGCAACGGACGCTGGTGTAGCTGCGTAGGATTTTCTTGTGCTCGGTATCTGAAATTTTGCTTGTTAACAAATCCACTGAGGTGGAAATACGCTTCGTCTGACATCCACAGTTCGTGAACAAACTCTTCATTATCATATTTATCTTCTGAAGCATTACATTACAGAATTGTGCTCGCACAACTGCATCGTTCGGTTTCAGTTCCTGGACGATCTGCAACTTGTATGGATGGTATAGCAAGTCCTTCGCTAACATTCTTCGAACACTTGAACTATGCAATTGTAAAGTTGCTGAGAGACGACGGATTGACCGATGTGGACTTCGTGTGACAGCATCTTGTAAAGATGGAACACGGTCGTGCCGTCCCAGATTAAAATGACGGCGACATTCTCTACGCGCTCCTCCACACTGTCATTGTTTTTGTAAAACGCTTTGATAGCAAATACACGTTGCGCACCACTCCAAGTATCCATGACAACTAAATGGCAGGTTAGGTTATAGTGGCTGGCGCCACCACTTATCAAGTGGTACCAATCGCCCACAGCTACCAACACAACTTTCAAAATTTCCTGTTTCTTTGAATCACTCTATATTTTCTTTATTCTATTATTTTTAACTTTTATATTTTAAAGACTTCGTCTGCGATATTAGTTTTCAATTTTATTCCACTTTTTTGACTTTTGTTTTAATAAATTTTTATTAATTGATTAATATTAATTTTACACCTTATAAGTTTTATTATTTTGGAGCTATTTTACCCTTTTATTAATAAAAGTTAATAAATTATTAATAAAAGATGATAACGCTCACGCGTTTTTTGCTCCCAAACAAACAAAAAACAAAGCAGAGTTAGATAAATGTTTTTCCATATTTATATCAAGATGCTCTAAAAATAACAATTAATAACAATAGAAATAAAGATAATTATAAAAGATAACAGCATGTGAATGAAAACGAAAATACGCCCGAAAAAAATAATAACCATAAGTGACTTTACCAAACGTTCTTGTTTGAACTTCTTTGGTTTAGATAAGGAATGCCAGCACTACATTGACTGCTGTTTTGTTTCGACGTTGAAGTAAGAAATCCAGATTTATCTACGGTAACAATGTGATTAAACAATCAATCATCTTCATTTTTGTAACTCTGCCAAAATCCATGCACTGAATCAAGTCATTTTTCCTTGTGTGTATGTGTCGGTTAACATCTTTGGTACCCATCTGGCACGCAAGTTTTTATATCCCAATTTTTTAGTCAAAATAAACCCAAGATCGTGAAAAATCGGAAACACTAAATATGATTGTAAATCGATGAAACGTCGGTATTCTCGAATGTTTTTTTTATTAACCTTCCCTTTTCCTATATCTTCCTTAAACCTTTAAACCAGTTTGTTGTAGGTTTTTGTTTTTCAATATATTCCACTAACTTCTTCGCTAATCTATCTTAATTCATTCTATTAATGAGAACATAGAATATTAAGCTCAAATAAACTAAATGAAATGCTTCAAGACTTAAATTAAGTTTGTGAATATCAACCAAAAGGAGACAAAATGTGTGGTATTAGATGAAAAAAGGAGAGGATCAAAATTAAGATAAGAAATGAAGTTTTTTGAACATAACTGATGAACTGACTGAATTGCACAGTAGAAATTAAAAAATAATAATATCAAGAAGTAAATAGCAATTTAATAAAAACACAATCCTGCTGTATATTAGCGTTAAGGAAGACATTAAGGGAATATTTTATTTGGAGTGTGATGCTGTATGGAGCTGAAACGTGGACGATAAAAAAACAGACAAAAAATGAATTGAAGCAACAGAATGAAAAGTGTCAGATGACAAGAACATGTAACAAATGAAAAATTATAAATTAGAATCGAAGAGAACAGGAAAATGCTAAATGTGATTGAATAAAGGAAAAGGAACCAGTCAGCTCGTCGGTACGAAAAAGTGTTTATTAGTGGATGCACTGAGTTATTGGATAAAGTAGGTCTAAACCGATATGACAGTCATCTTGTGTTTTTATTATCGAAACTCACTCGTTACCTACATAAAATTTTATTAATCACGTTAATAAAAAAAAAGATGGCTGCCACATCGATTTAGGCCTATTTTTTGCAATAACTCTGTTATTTGTCGTCAGATTTTTACGACTAATATGTCGTTTTGTTCACAATAAAATGGTTTATAATTTTTATAATACAATACAATTTTATAAATCTAATAATTCCTAAGATATGTAAGATTGAATAATAGTAACGACTGCCATTTTGAAATCTGTCAACGAAGAATATAATTATTTTTTTCATATTAAAAGATATTAGTTTAAAATAAAGTATAAAATTTTATTGCGTTATCTCTTAACCGTTCTTGAAAAATAATTTTTTTTCTTAAAAAACAAAATGGTGGACAGACAGAAAAATACGGACGGACATTTTCGTGGATACCGGTGTTCTTTGGTCTTTGGTGATTAGATTTCAATTAACCACACATCTCAGGAATGATTGAACTGAGACTGTACAAGACTACACTTCATTTACCCTCATACTTATAATTCTCATTCATCCTCTGAAGTAATACCTGAATGGTAATTCCTGGAGGCTGAACAGGAAAAAGAAAGACAGAAAAATATGCGTTTTCGGACTTATGTTCACTATATATTTTTTCTTCAGTATTTTAAGTAGAATTACTTCCTAGAGTTTGGTCTTGCCTTTAAAGGACACTGTGTATACCAGGAAAGTAACGCAATTGAAGAAATATTTATGTAGTGTAAAACGAACAACACTTTTATAAAAATCTGGAACATGTTTTTTTTTTTTTTTTGGTAAAAGTGTATTGTAAATTTCTTTCTCATTAGTTTAAGTTGATCACATATCCATATGTGATCCCGAAAGCGCGTGCTCCTCACGTACTCTCAACTTTTAAATTTGTGATAATCTGCAAGTGCTTGCGCGTAATAACATAACTTATTAAAACGAATTCAGAGGTGCCAAGATATTGTATATCAATAAAAATATTAACAAAGGAAATTTTAGGTTAACAATTTTTTCATTTACATACGACGAATCTCTACATAAAATCTCATTATACAGTAATGTGTAACTTTTAATTGTTTTTTGATGACTTGAAAAGTCTAATTTTTACGATTATGAATATCTTTTTAAATCTGTACCGTTTAAAATCCTGTTTGATTGACTATTTTATTTTATTCGTTCAAATGTTAACTGATAGAATTGAGCAGTGTAGTGAAAAATAACGAGAAAGAGATTTTCAAGAGATTATATTTTCAATTTAAATTCCTTTATTTTGCAGTTTAATAGAGTTTTCAGTTTTATTTCTTGTATATTTATTGAATTAATTCACTATTTAATATTTATAGATTATATTATAGATCATCAGTAGATTATTTTTTAACAAACTTTATTATTTATCTGAAATTATTTACTTTAAAATCAATTAAATATAACATAATTAAGTACTTATTTCAATTTTATCTTAAATAATTTATTATAGTCCAAAATATTGCTTCAAACAAAAGCAAATAGTTTAATCAAATCTCTGTTCAGCGTTTTTTGTGAGTTATTGTAACGAGCGTTCTCTATTCAAAGGGATAAGTAATAGAGAATTTCTGCTCCGGGTATGTCTTATTTAATTGAAATTATAGCACATGTCATAAATTACTAATGTAGTGTTAAATAATTGTAAATAAAGAGCACAGAGAATTTCAGTATTCTTTTTAAATTCAGTGAATCTTTATATGCTGCAGTTTTGCATTAAAAGTGTATTTAGGCTTTGTTGTAGAATATTTTTTATATTCTTTAGTTTTTAATCTATTATCTCTGATCTGTTCGTAAATAAGTAGCTATGAATACTCATTGTAACCAAGAAATTCTTTGTAAACAAAATGTACAAAAATAAATATATATATATATATATTTACTTTTACGTCATTTATATCTTCTTTACGTCATCGATCAGTGGACATTAAACAGAAGAAACTTTGCATAATAGTAATAAAAAAAGAGTAAAATGAAAAAATGAATAAAGATTTTATTTTCCAATCTCTTTCTTTCCCAGGTATATAGTGCTTAAAATAAACATATATCTATACTACCATTTAAAGAAGAAGAAGGTAAAATATGATATGGTCACCACATAACTTCCTTGTACGCCTTATAATTACATATACACATTTTAAAAAATACATAAAATTTTATTTCACCAGTTAACTTCTGATATATTTTTATTTTTTTATTGTTATTATTGAATTATTATTTACTGTAATTTTTTTATAATCAGAGGATAATAATTATAAATAAATCAATATATATAAATTAAAAAAGAGGAAATGAAGTCGGATTTGAACTTCCTCTTATAAGCTCCAACATTTCATTGATTAAAATTTTATTTGGCTATAACTCTGGAAACAATGAAAATAAGTACCACTTATGAATATCGTTGAAAAGCTCTCAATGAGGGCTTATTACTGCAGTTAAGAAAAAATCCAATCAACCAAATCTTTTGGTTATTGGGATTTTTTGGAAACTTTTGGTCTAGTCCATTGCAATCAAAAGGAGAGGTGCACAACTAGATGTAACAACATCCCAACTTCGTAGGGAAAGACACCCGCATTGTGACGCTTCCGGTCACCGCACCACTCCCCCCCCTTACTAGTCCTGATGGGCTTTAACGGGAGTCGCCCTGTAACTTTTTACATCTCACAATACTAAGCCAGGCCTCTTTGGGATGCCACCGATGTAAATGCCTCGGTAGACATTTACATCGGTGATTTATTAACTCAGCTTTTGCCATCGCTATAGACCTCGTCCGGACATAGTCCGGACGATATATAATCGATATATATATATAATATAGATATATAGATAATATATATATATAGATAATATAGATATATATATATATAAATATATATATATATATAAATATATATATATATATAAATATATATACATAGAGCCGAGGAGATTTCCTGGTTAATGCATAAACTTTAATGAATTGTGCACTGTGAGTATCTATAATTTTGTGAGCTGGATTTGAACTGAATGATTCGAATCAGTTGAATGAATAGTATTAAAAAATAATAGAATTAGATTTATGTTAATAAAATAATATTAAATAAATTTTTAAAAAATTCTGTTTAACAATAATGGGCTTCTCGTATGGACTGCGTGTGAGGCTACAGTACTGATGTATGCAAGCACCTCGTGGGAGGCTAGACCGATAATCACCATCACCTGGTAACAAACGGAGTGCCCCTAGGGCGCTCTTGTGGGAGGTTCAATGGTATCCCCTTATAATATCTCTGCAAACAATCGTTCGATTTTCAAAATTCAAACTGGGTATTTGTTAGTAGGTTGAATGAAGGATATTTTTTTTTTCCATTCATCATGTCATTGAACTAACAGACTACAGTTATTCAGAAATGTTGTTATATATAATGTTAGGCTGTTTGTTTGTTATTGCATTACGCGAGAGTCAATCGACGGATTACTTTCAAATTTGCAGGATACCTTTGTGTTATCCTAGGAAAGACTTTAATCCATCGACCGAGGTCCTAGCTTTCTTGTAGGTTAAGATATTAAAAATATTCATTATTCGTCTCAAGGTCGGTGAAGTTGTAAATTGAAGATACTGATTAAGGAAAAAATAGATTAATCCTTTTACTTCAGTATTATATTTCTGCCGCCATGGCAAAGAAATAAATTATTAATTTTTCGTCGTCAAAGTTGTGTGAACTTTTGTTACCATAGTTAATATTATTCTATCTTTTGCAATTTATTTTTTTTTAGGTTTTTATAAAGCCTGAATACTTTAATTATTATTTATCAGTATTATTCTCTCAATCGTGAAGATAACGTAGAGTGCGGTGTCCAGGAAGTGGAGCTCTGTAGGTAGAGGAAATATCGACCGAAGCCAGCTCTGCGGCCACGGGATAGGCCCTTGGCTCTGAGGAGCTTCTGAGTTTACTCAGGGATTCGCATAGCCTGACCTGAGCTCTGAAGGTCCAAGTTCTGGCTAGATGGGCCGGCTAGTATATCATATTTTTAAACTTTACCTTTCAACATTAAATCTCTATCTCTATCTAGTATTAACGAAGACGACTTGGGAACATTTCAAAAAAGGAGGTGTCATGTGATCCAACTTAAGTATTACAAATATTATTGGAATTTTGTATAACTTGTGATACTTTATCGGTTTTTCAAATTGTTATAATTGTTATATGAATAAGTTGTTGAGTACAACTGAGGTCCAAAATCTTTTACTAAAAGTTTTAATCATGAGGGTCAGATTAGACCCAAACTTTACAACTGAATTTGGTTCTTTTTCATAATAGTACTCTACAATAGTGCATAAATCATAAATATTTAATTATTTTATGATGTATTTAAAAATAAAAGTCTGTAAACGGCTAAGCCTGGTACGGTATACACAGCCTACCGGGCTGGTCTAGTTGTTATCTCGCCTCACAAATCATCTGATTTTGAAGTCGAAAGTTCTAAGGTTTAAATGCTAGTAAAATCCTAGTTTATTCGTATTTGAATACTAGATCGTAGATACCGATGTTCTTTGTTGGTTGGGTTTCAATTAATCGCACATTTCAGGAGTGATTGACTTGAGATTCTACAAGACTACACTTCATTCACATTCATACATATCATCCTCATTCATCCTCTGAAGTAATACCTTACGTGATTCCGGAGGCTAAAACAGAAATAGATAGAGGTACGTTATATACAAGTCTTTGCCGGGTATTTAATTTAACATTAATGATTATTCCTTCAAAAAAAAAAAATCAATCCAGTTAGAGATGAAAAAAATTTAAGAAGAGTTAAATAAAAAAAATGTTATCTTCAGTTCTGTCACACACATAAATACGCGATCAAAATGTATTCATTATATTCACTTCCACCTCATCGATAACAGATTAATGTTTATTGGCCTAATCACTCTCTCTTTTTTTTTTTTTAATTTCTATTCACCAATCACATGACATTATTGGTTCCGTATTAACATTCATCATCGTTATCTATTTCTCTTCTCACCAATTCACTTGTGATTGGTTAATAGAAGCTGATTTCTTATCTACTTTGAAAAGGTAAAGCCCCTCTTAATGAGTATTTTTTATATTGTTTTTTTTTTTATAAAAATTTTTTCTGGTCTTAATGTATTAACGGGACATGGGTGTTTCAATGGTTATCTCCATAAGGTGGGAAGAAGGAATGAACCCACTTGCATGTACTGCGAACAGGACGATGATTCTGAGCATTCGTTTTTAGTATGTAATAAATGGATAAGACTAAGACACGACGAAGGTATTCATGGAAAAACGCCGAAGGAGACCGTGGATTTCATGTCAGCAGTAAGGAGAACTGGAGGAAGCTCGCTGATTATATAAAGACAGTACTAAAACAGAAGAATGAAGATGAAAGAAGTATGGGTTTCTAGTATGTTAGGTTGGGTGGACAGTCTCAGCGGTGAGAGCCAGCATGCTTAGGTGTGGTGGTTTCAATGATCCGCTGAGGACTCCTTGGGGTGTGCTGTACGGACAAGAGAGTATTATAAAAGATCCGGGGGTCACATCACGACTTGTAGGTATGATGTGGTTCCATAGAGAATAACAAATCTCAAAAGTAGATTGGCCTGACCCACATGGTAGGCCTGACCTGCCATGCCGGTATATAGCGGGTAGGCGGGGAGGGCCTATTAGAGTAACGGACACTCCCCTGGGTGGCGTAATACCATCAATTCGCTCCGACCCAGGGGAGTAGAGAGAAAAAAAAAATGTATTACAGAGCGTTCGGAAAGTCGCTGTGCAGTATGCTTTAGAATTATGTGTACATTCTGTTCTTTCGGCGTTAGGTTGATTGCCCTGAGTTTTCTTTGGGCGATGCTCAGTAATAAACCAAGACGTCAGTTGTTGAGTTTTGATTGAATGTACTTCGTTTCGTTTATCAAAATCATTAATTGTTCTTTCACGCATTTTTCTCGTTGAACACGTCTTTCGTGAAGGTGACAAGTATACTGATTTAGTGTTGCACAAGTTTTCTGAAAAGTTTCCTAATACTCTTGTTCCTCACCGCAATACAGTAAGAACCCTTATCAAAAGATTTTGAGTAACACGCTGTATTGAATACGCTGATCGAAGTGGAAGACCATCTAAATTAAAAGAACAGAAATTGCTTAATATTTCGGGTACTATGATCGAAAGTCCATCAGAGTCAATGCGTAAGATACAGCACTTGCTACTGCACACAAAGCTGCAAGAAAGGAACTTAAACGTTTCTCCTGCAAAGTATTCAAAATGGCACAACGTTTTCTTTAATTTTATATTTTTATTATTTTAAATATTTAAGAAATCAAAATAAAAAAGTTTTTTCAAAAACTTTTGAAAAAATTTTCAAAAGAAAATTAAGTTAAGTCAATGAAAATAGAATCAATACAAATTAACACAGCCTTAAACCTTCTATTTAACTGATAGTTGGTCCAGCTCAGAGAAGCTTTATTACTAGGTTAAAGATTGTACAACACCTCATGTGTCGTATTTCATCTATAAATTTATTTGATACAGAAAAATTTGCAGTTACCTAAAAAAAAGAGATGTAAAATTTATTTATGTAATTTCTACACAAAACGTCTAGCTTATGTGGTGAATTAATATATGGTAAAAAAAAAAAATTAAAATAATAAACGCAATAAAAGTTTAAAACATAATAAACTTTAGTCGTAAAACTTTATATATTAATTTACGTAATCCTAAATAGTAATTCGTTTAAATTTTGGAAACAAAAAATATTATTTGATCTAATTTACTAAATATTATAGAATATTATCTTTATCAAAACAAATTATAATTAATTAGTCTTCGTTTTAATTTATACGACACAATTTTTTTTTACAATAATTTCATTTGTAAATTATACATTTCAACCAAAGGAACTGTAAATGATGTCCATTCATATATGAATAAGAAAAATTTCGTTTTATCAAAATAACTAACTGATGAAAATAAAAAAGGCAAAAATATACCACCAGAGAAATTACGCCATTTCCAAATGACAGAAAAAAAAAAGGGAGAATTTATTGCAGTCATCAAGTTTGTTAAATAGTTTTTTTACTGATGACTACAGATTAAAGTGAGTAGAATAGGAAAATTATTAAATCTTAAAAACGTTAAAATTAATATTCATACGTCGTAGACAAAGACTTATCTACAGCATCCATTCCTTACCTAATTCACTAATTAAGTAAAAATGGCTTGTTATTTTTTAAATTTTAAATAAATAAAATTTTGACAAATATAATCTATTAAATTCTATTACATATTTTTACATTCTGGTTCTATGTATTTTTTTTAACTTAATTTTTCAATTTAAATTTTTATTTAGTTATATTGTATATGTAATTAGTTATTATTTTAAATTAGTTGTTTTATTAATCATCCTATTATAATGATATTAACTCGCGAGTTGCGCTCAAGGTTTCTTTGCTTTGCTACTTGCGTCAGGGATAAATATGTTGAAAAAATTGTATATATAATTTTCAATTGGTAATGAATCAATATTTTTATTATTATTTATTTATACAGAAAACTGAATAGCATGCTTAAAAATAAATATTTTTCATTTTGCAGTTTTAATATATTTTTTAACAGTCATCATTTTAGTAACGTAGTATAAATTTATTTATTTAATTTTTTACGAACATACGTTAGTTCTATATCATTCTATGCTAATTTTTTTGTATTATAATTATTGAAAAAAATTTTAAATATTATAATAAAATTTTATACATAATAAAAAAAATTACATTTGTCTAAAAAGCAGACTTTAATTACATACAGATTACAAACTGTAGTAATAAATACAAACTCTAATGTAGAAAAATATACAAAATTACAATTGATTTTATTACTTACGATTACTAGTAAGCCATATTAAACCAAATGCTAATAACAAATAAGAAAAAAAATTATTAAATATTTTGCATTTTTTTACTCAGAATATTTTTATCTACAGAATATACAAAATGAATTACAGATTGTCAGTTTAACTCCATTTGTCAATTTGAATCCAGTTTGATTGTCAACTTCAATCCAATTTACTATTTAGTTTACAATAATATAATAATACTAATAATTATATTGATGTCGTAGATTGATATTTCATTAGATTGGTAACTGATTGAAATTTACATTTGAGTGACGATAATTTTTGTTATAATAACTGGATTTCTGAGAAAAATATATTAAATTGTTATATACATATTGAAATAATTTTTTGAAATAATTTTTTATTGCTTTTCTTTAACTTATAACGTTTTATTTTTCATGTTTGTTCTTAAATCTTACATCCTTAATTTAATGTACTTACTGATATTGATTGGTGAAATTTTCCAGTTACTAAGGTCGGGTGACAATACAATATTCCACCATTACTTTTGCAAACATCCCCCAATACGGGGATAAATAAAGGGTGCGGGTGTAAAAAATGGAAAAATCGGCAAAACGGTTATGCGGCGTTTTTGGGGTCGCAGATGACCCCAAAAACCCCGACATAAAAAAATGATAAAAACTTGGTACGGGAGTTTTTGTGGTTTCGAATTTGACAACATTTCGTCATCACTATCTATAAATATATATAATATACAGAAATCCAAATTAACCTACTAATTAAACTCATGCAATGTATGATAATAATTTGATTAAAGTCCGGCATATAAATCTGACGATTTTGTAGTAATTGTTATGTTGGCACCACTGTGAGAAGGCGGGAGTGTTGTACATCGACAGGTCTGTTCATGCTATTTCAATAGCCAGTATCTCGTGGTCGGGTGAACAACGAGCATTTGTGATTGAAGCCTATTTTAAAACTAACGACTCGGTTATTGTAACACAGCGTTTATTTCGCAAACATTTCAATTTAAATCGACACGCGTCTGTTCATAGTAGGAATACGATATTGTTGTGGGTGAAAAATTTTAGGAACACATCGTCTGCTTTAAAAATGAAACCAATAGGACGAAAACGGACTGTGAGAACGCCTGAAAACATTAACGCTGTAAGGTTAGCTGTTACGCGGTCTCCACGACGTTCAGCAGCGAGACATGCTCCTGCGCTAGCCATTTCTGATCGAAGTGTACGACGAATTCTTTATGCCGACCTGAAATTCCATCCGTATAAGATGATGTTACTGCAGCAACTTAATGCAAATGATTGGGCGTCTCGCAAAGCAGCTTACGAGGTCATCCTCGAAAATGTCCAACAGGATGCCATTATTCTTTTAAGTGACGAGGCGCATTTTCATCTGTCAGGATTTGTGAATAAACAAAATTACCGTTATTGGGCTTCGCATAATCCGCAGCAAATTCTTGAAAAACCACTTCACAGTCAATATTTTACACTGTGGTGTGCGGTTTCAAAGTTCGGCATAATCGGCCCATATGTTTTTGAGGAGTTAAATTGCAGAGTAACAGTAACATCTCGATACGTAAACATGTTCAATGAATTTCTGCGACTGAAACTGAATCATTTTCTAGGACATGAAATTTGGTTTCAACAGGATGGTGCCACCGCCCATACGGCGATAATCGCAATGGATGTTCTTCGAGAAACCGTTTCTGGACGTTTGTTTTCCCGATTTGGTGACATTCCTTGGCTAGCGTGTTCACCTGATCTGGCTGTTTGTGATTTTTTTCTGTGGGCGTATCTCAAACATAAGGTCTTCAATAGTCGACCTCAGTCAATTTCAGAACTCAAGGAGGCCATTCAATGAGAAATTGAAGCAGTTTCACAAGTGATGATTGTGCGAGCAATGTCAAATTTTAGAATGAGGTTAAGTGAGTGTGTGAGGAGTAATGGAAAACATTTGGACGACATCTATGTAATCTATGTAATTCACTATAACTTGCAAAAATTGATCTTAATTTGATATATTAAATGTTTGAATTATACGAAACACAGTTTAATTATTATCCCTCAAAAATCGTCAGGTTTATATACCGGACCCTATAAAAAGGAAGTTTTTAAACATTTTGAAAACTCTGTAATATTATTAATAAGTAAACCAATTTAATAAAACTTAGACCAGACTAGTCTAGTATACTGAACCCATCGGGTTGGTCTAGCGGTGAACGCGTCTTCCCAAATCAGCTGATTTGGAAGTCGAGAGTTCCAGCGTTCAAGTCCTAGTAAAGCCGATTATTTTTACACGGATTTGAATACTAGATCGTGGATACTGGTGTTCTTTGGTGGTTGGGTTTCAATTAACCACACATCTCAGGAATGGTCGAACTGAGGCTGTACAAGACTACACTTTATTTACACTCATACATATCATCCTCATTCATCCTCTGAAGTATTATCTGAACGGTAGTTACCGGAGGCAAAACAGGAAAAAGAAAGAAAGTCTAGTATACTGAAAAATCTATTTTCGAGTTCTATTTTTATTTTTCTAGTTTCTATTTTTTCGAGTTTTTTATTTTTTTTTTAATTCATCAACTCAAAAAGCTTTTTTTACATAATTCCCAAGTAAAATGCTTAATAACAATGACGATGACAAAATATTTTTAAAACGTGTTATGTTACCGGATGAAGTGGTTGTGGCAACCGGCATAGTTTTAGAAAATGGGGATTCCGGATCTCAGCAATCCCATGAAATTATTGAGTATGTTAGAAATGGCCCAAAAATAAACGTGTGGTGCAATTTGATATCCGATCGTGTGATTGACCAATTCTTTTTTCATGAGCCTACTATCACAGGAATGTTTATTTAGACGTGCTACAACGGTAAGTTTTCCCACAAAACCAAAATTGAACAAGAAAGTAACGAAACTTACACACACTTATTATTCTTATCACTTGTCACACTTAGCCTAGACGCCTCCACACTTAAGCCTAGGCGTTCGACGTGCTCTCAATGAAAGATTGCCTAATCGTTGGATAGGTAGGGCCGGTCCTGCGCTTTGGCCTCTGAGAAGCCGAGATTTGACATTCCTGGGATGTTTTGATTAGGGACGTTTTAAGGGATACGTTAAAAACTGTCTGCAGTGAAAAAATCAGGGATGTACAACATTTAAGACAACGCATCACCGTTGCTGTTGCTCCAGTTACGCCTACCATGATCCAGCGGACCTGGGCAGAAGTCGATTATCGGCTGCATGTTTGCAGACCGACCAACCGGGCTTATAATGGAATATTCTAAAGTATGTAAACATTCTTTGAGTTGCTGAGTTTAAAAAAAAAAAATATTCGTTTCATTATCTCTAAATAGTTTCTGAAATACGATTTTTTTTTTAATTGCTGCAAACTTTTTCAATGACTGTATGTTTATAGTAATTTAAAGTCTTGTATGATGTTAGTTCTTTTTCAGTATTTGTTGCAATTAAAATGTTACACATTTTCCTAATTTAAAATTTAAAATCCATTTTAGAAATCTGCAGGTGGCTTAAATGAATTTTTTGTGATTTTAATATATCAATATTGGAATCTTACATACGCTAAGTTAATATAATTAATTTATCTCATGTTTTGGCGATTTTATGGCCTTAAAAATTTTGTTTTTCCGCCATTTTGAGGTTATAAACTTTATTTAAAAATTGATAATATATTTTATGAATGTTATTAGACCATTATTAAGTAATGATTATTTTGGCGGTCATTTTGGGTGAATCCGACGGTCGCTTGCAGCTATACCGGTATTTTTGTAATCCTGTTACGATGCTTAATCCGAATCTGAAATCAGAATCAAAATCCGAGATAAAATAATGTTCACAAACAAACATACTGAATTCAGTAATCAAGTGTTCGTTCGTTGAATATTATTAGCTAAATTTAAAAAAAAATGATCTAAATATGAAAATAAAAATACGTTTGTAAGTAAAATGTGTTTTTTAATAGTAATTTACAAATTAATCAAGAGTTGTTGAATATAATGTTACATTCTATAAAAGTAAATAATTATTTTAACTGGAAAAAAATTCTAAGTTTAATATTAAATAACATTATTAGGTACGTTTTGTGATTTCATAACATCTTCTCAATGTGCTCCATAATAATTTCAAGTAATTAAATTTGTCTTATAATTAAATTTTATTTATTATACATATTAATTATTATAATTGTTTTTACAAATAATTAATAATACACGGCTTCCAGCAAAATCACTTAAAATTTTTTCATATTTAAATTGCTTTTTCTTTTTATTATTTCGTAGTACTGAATTATTAAAGAAATATTGAATAACGCAGGCGATAAATTATATTTTAGCATGCGAAAAAGTGCGATATTATATCACTTGTTTATAGCAGAAACGTAGATTTATACTTCAGAGTAGCAAGACCTTTTATAATATGTAAATTGAATAAACTCTGAGAGAAAAACATTACCTTGTTTGTATCAAGCCATTTCCTCAATATTATGTTTGTTTAAACTTTAAAAAATTGTAAAAATAAACTTAAAATATAAAATTAACTATAAAATTATTTTAACTTTAAAAATTATTATATATTTTTAATATAAATATATTTTGAATTCTCTTAATAAATTCTTTGAAACGTATAATCCGTGTAAAAGATTAATTGTATTAACTAATGTATTTTCTAAATTAATTCCTACATGAAAACGTAGCACACGTTTGTTCTTCTGGCTAATTTATAAAATCGAACAAATTGCAATATGAAATTATTTTCTATGAAATAAAATGTTCAGAATTTTCAATTAATACTATTTATTTGATTACCAGCTTATATCAAAACGAATATAACAAGAAGTTATTTTTTAGTTTTAATAGCTGCTAATTATAATTATGTTAATCCATGAACACCTAAATGGAGAGAATTCTGATTTTTTTCATTAGCAAAAAAATAAAAGAAAATTAATAAATGTAATAAACCTTGTACCTCAATTTATTTTCTCATTTACACCTGATACCCCATTTTAGGTAAGCTGGTGCCACTTCCTTTGTTTTCAAAATAGACACTTCTCTTCTTTTTCCTGTTTAGCCTCCGGTAACTACCGTTTTTAGATAATACTTCAGAGGATGAATGAGGATGATATGTATGAGTGTAAATGAAGTGTGGTGTCTTGTACATTCTCAGTTCGACCAATCCTGAGATGTGTGGTTATTTGAAACCCAACCACCAAAGAAAACCGGTATCCACGATCTAGCATTCAAATCCATGTAAAAATAACTGGCTTTACTAGCACTTGAACGCTGGAACTCTCGGCTTCCAAATCGGCTGATTTGGGAAGACGCGTTCACCACTAGACCAACTCGGTGGGTTCAAAATAGACACTAAACACGCGAATGTTTACTGTCTTGTACTCGTACATGAAAGTATTGTAATCGCGAAATATATCGGTTTTCAGATTTCAACGGAAATATCCATTTTGACCATCCCTGAATCAAATTTGACTAGTTTCGGCGTGACTTCTGTATGTACGTAAGTAAAGTGGCGATTCGTAGCTAAAATGGGGGTGCTGCTCCAGAAAACTTTTAGCCTTTGTTTTAAAATTGTGTAAAAAGGAAACAAACATGTATAAAAAGAAAATTTATTTTGAAACTTCATAAAATCCTGTAGGAACAAAATCAAACATTTTTTACTTACTTAAATATATAAATTGTTACAGTTCAAGTATAAAAAAAAAATTTGATGTGGAAATTGTAAACATTTTTTCATAATCAGAGGTTCAATATATTTAAATTAAATGAAGTTAAAAATAGGAGATGAAGTCTGATTCGAACCGATGTGCCTTCCCTTCTAAAATCCAAATATTTCATTAATTAAAATTTTATTTGGCTATAACTCTGGAACCAATTAAAATAAGTACCACTTATGATATATCGTTGAAAAGCTCTCAATGAGGGCTTATTACTGCAGTTAGACAAAAGTCCAAAATCCAATTTTTTTTGATTTTGGGCTTTTTTGGACATTTTTGGTTCAATCCATTGCAATCAAAAGGCGAAGTTCACAACTAGATATTACAGCAGTCCTGAATGCAAACTTTCAACATCCTACGGCCAATCGTTTTTGAATTATGATGCAAGATTGATACGTACAGACATCACGCCAAAACTAGTAAAAATGCATTCAGGAATCTTTAAAATAAATATTTCCATTGAAATCTGAAAACTGAAATTATTCGCCATCAGTAATCTAATTCTACATTTTATCACATTCAAGAATATGGCACATGGTTTTTAAGCACAACACACGTGGAGTAAAAAAAAAAAAACTACCTTCCACCAACACACCAGAATCGGACTGTAGAATCGACAGTGCTCTCTCTTTCACGCAGGCTCGCGTGCAGCTTCGTATGTGCACATGTGCATAACACCAAACAAAACGCGGCTGGAACTGTGAGGCGCCCAGTTCCATACAAACATTTTTGTATTTCTTTCATAAACTGAAGTATGGTTACTGAGATTACGCTAAGGATTACATATTGTACAAGTATTAAAAAAAACTAAAGTAAAAAGGATTCGTTATATAAAATGTTATCGATAATATCAAGTGGAAATAAGGGGTACTGCAGTTCCACAGTGCCTATACACGAGCCGCCACTGCGGACGTAGGTACGTACGTACGTATGTATCTCGTGTAACTCAAAAACGATTAGCCGCAGAATGTTAATATTTTTAGATTTAGGACTGTTGTCACATCTAGTTGTGCACCTCCCCTTTTAATTGCAATCGACTGGACCGAAAGTGTACAAAACAGCCCAAAATCCAAAAAGTTGGATTTTAGATTTTTCTTAACTGCAGTAATAATTCCTCATTCAGAGCTTTTTAACGATTTATCACAAGTGGTACTTATTTTCATTGGTTCCAGAGTTAAAGCCAAATAAAATTTTAATTAATGAAATGTTTAGATCTTACAAGGGGAAGGCAGTTCGGTTTGAATCCGACTTCATCTCCTTTTTTTTAACTTTTTTTTAAATTTAAATATATTGATTTATTAATAAATTCCCCTCTGATAGTAAAAATAAATTACAATAAATAATAATTCAATAATAGAAAAAAAAGTATGTAATTTAATAGGCGTATAAGGAAGTCACGTGGTGTCCACATCATATTTTTTTATTTATTTAACAATAACCAAATAATATTTTTTTTTTTTAATAATTACTCATATTTATTACTGAAAAAAAAAATTATAACCCAATAACATTATTTTAATGATTAAGGACTAATCTAAGATTTATTATTAATATGGAAAATTTTACATTAACTTCATTAATTAAGAACACTGATGCTAATAAAAAGTTATTGAATTTTTGCAGAACGAAAATTATACAATCTAAACGAGTTTGTAAAAAAATCCATCAAATGAAATTAGTTACTGAAAAAGGACGAAGCAGTCATGAAAGGCTGAGTTGTAATAAACGAAAATGTAGAGAAACGTTTCTGTTACAAAACATACGTGACTGGAAAACAGTCAATAGCCGTCATTAAAGACTACATCGCTGTATAACCAAACATAACCTACGTTCGTTTCTCTCGCTAACTTTGTCTAATTAATGTTAGTTAGACGAAGTTTTTGGGGTATTTTAATAAAAACATGTTTTGGAAGTTAATTTAGTTATTAAAAAACAAAAAAATATCGGGTTATTTCGTTACTTTTGGAAAAAAAAAGTGGTATTCGCTTATTGTAAAAGCACCTACACCTTTTTTTCTGTTGTAGCAGTAACACTATTAAGGTTAATTATAAAGATCAGCTAAAACTTTGGATGTCCAGGTTTTTACAAAGGTCGACGTTTCAATACTTTTTTTTTAAAAACACACAAAAAAAATTTATAAAAAGTTCATGAATTGATTTGTATTTTGATTAATATCTGCGAAATGGCTCAACATAAATTGTTTTAAAAAAGCCTGAAAGAATCTCTACATATTGATGGCATTAAATTTTGGACAAAATTAAAAAAAGGGGAAAGGGTAGTTTACAAAATTTTGAGTTTTTTGTATAGTAGTAGTTGTTGCTGAAAATGTAATCTTTAGATCAATGAAAATATTTAAATATTTCAAAGTTTTTGTTTAATTTATTTAATTTATATTAGCGTAGAATTATGAGAGGTAAATTCGGTAATTATATAAACTCACAGGGCAAAACAATTCACAAACCTAATTATCAAATTTTATTGAAACATATATGTCTGTGCGTGTGTAATATTTTTGTTAAATAAATAAAGATGGAGCTTCAATATTATTTTATTATTATTAGACATTATTTTCTACCGCCGATCTCCATGACGGAGTAATAGCACCTCTGCCTTTCATCCAAAAATTCTTGGTTCGTTTCCGGTCAGAAATGGCATTTTCATATGCTACAAAAATTATTATCATCAATCAGTAACTCTTATTAATAATCAGCGTATTGCTGCTGTAAAAATAACTCTCTTCCCCGTCGCGGTTTTGCCCAAACTATATGGCTACTTCTGCTTCCCGTCGTGGTCAGGTGATTTTTAATCAGTCAGGGCTCTATTTCCTGGATCCCCTGGGTTCGTTAAACTCATGATAAGAATAAATTCGTAAACACAATGTTAAATAAAAGCTACATCCTGTTCAATTTATAAAAACAATGGGTGTGTTGTTTATTTCTTCAGAGCAACAATTTGGTCAGTACAGGACCAAACAAAATACATAAATCAACCAGAAACAATTAAACTGTATCTTAAATTATTAAAAAACCGAAATAAAAAAATACCAGCTTATTTAATTCTGGGTTTTATTTTATGGGAATTGTTTTTTTGATTTCCCGTCGCGGCTTCGCTCGCGAAATAAACTATCAGAATTACAAATATAAATTATCATTACAATGTTACCACTAAACCGCATAAAGAGTGATCCAATAGCGGTAGCATAAAACAGAAAAAAAATTATAAAAAAATCTGATGTGGACACCACATGATTTCCTTATACGCCTATTATACTACATTCACACATATTTTTAAAATGAAAAGTACATAACATTTTATTTTATTAATAACATAATTTTTCTTTTTTTTATTGTTATTATTGAATTATTAATAAATCTATATATTAAAGTTGAAAAAAAGGAGATGAAGTCGGATTCGAACCGATATACCTTCCCCTTGTATCATCCAAATATTTCATTAATTAAAACTTTATTTGGCTATAACTCTGAAACCAATGAAAATAAGTACAACTTATGATATATCGTTGAAAAGCTCTCAATCAGGGCTTATTATTGCAGTTGAGAAAAAGTCCAAAATCCAAATTTTTACGCATCAATCCAAATGCGCATCATTACAAAAAAATACACTCCGGGCTGTATAAGTCCAAAATCCAAATTTTTTGGGATTTTGGACATTTTTGGTCTAGTCGATTGCAATCAAAAGGGGAGGTGCACAACTAGATGTTTCAGCAGTCCTAAATTCAAAATTGCATTATCCTACAGCTAATTGTTTTTGAGTTATGCGAGATACGTACATACATACAGACGTCATGCCATGTCTAGCCAAAATGGATTCAAGGTTGGTCAAAATCTATATTCCGTTGAAATCTGAAAACCGAAAGTTTTCGCGATCACAATACTTTTTTTACTTTGTACAAGGAAATAAATACAATTTATGCTTTTTACCCCTTAAAATAATAATATTCAAAAACCCAATGTTTTTTTTGAAAACCCAAATGTTCATTTCAAGAGTGTTTGCAAATCCCAATCGAATGAATATCTCGTTTATTGTAGTCGGTTATGGAGAAAATTTTCAGTCAGTGTTTTAAATATTTTTACCTTTTTTCAAGGTTGAATTTCAAAAATCTACAAAAAATTTTTAGAAATTCACATGAAGATTAGAAGATTACACATACCAAAATACAAGTTGATATTTTTATTTGTCACAGATACATTCAGAACAGTAAAATTTAATGTTACCCTCTTTTTATCCTTTAAATTTGGAACTTAAAGAAATTTCTATCTTAGTGTGCACTTACACTGTAAGAAGAATGTATATACAAATTTTCCTCAATTTATCTTCAGCGCTTTTGCTCGGCGTTAATTTTGAATCACTCATAACATATTTGATCACATCAAAAATACGCATCATTACAAAAAAATACACTCCGGGCTGTGTAAGTCCAATGTCACAATTTTTTTCGTTGCGTTGTACTTGTCCCTAACGGAATACTTTACATTGGTAGCCGTATTGGATGCCTAGTTTGTTTTTGGCTGTCGAAAAGGTTACAAGTATTTTGATGTGGTCGGCGATTTTAACTTGCGATTTTAAATTTGCATTAAATTTTGCTTTAAAAATGGAAGAAAGTGTAGCAGCGCATTGGAAATGTTGAATGTCGCTTTTAACGATTCTTCTATCAATAAACAAGCGTTTACAAGTAGTATAAACGTTTCCAAGAGGGCCGTGAAGTGTTAAAGATGACGAGAGTCCTAGATGACCCAGCACATCAGCAACCGATTACATAATCGAAAAAGTGAAGAAAATGATTACGGACAGTCGCTAAATCACGGTCAGAGTGGTTTCTGATGATGTTGGCTTAGCATTTTGCTCAAGCCAACAATTGTTTTGAATGTTATGGACATGAAACATGCGGCAGAAAAATCTGTTCCAAAATAATTGATTTTCGACCAAAAGCAGTGCCGAATAATATTTCTCAGGAGTAGCTGAATGAAGTGAACGACGACCCAGAATTGCTCAAACGGATCGTAAATGGTGATGGAACAAGGTTTATGGGTGTTGAGATTTAGGCCGAATCACCTCAATGGAAGCTTCCTGAAAAGCCAAGACCGAAAAAAGCTTATTAAATTCGATCGTATTTCTGATAACTCTGTTCTTCAATTTCAACGGTTCAGTCTTTTATTGTCACCAGATCGTACAGCCAGTGAGTACTACCTATACACTGATTGCGTGAAACAACCCGAAGAAAACCCCAGATGTGTGGCGAAACAATTCATGGAAATTACATTACGTTAAAGCACCTGCTCACACTTCAGGTCTTGTTCGTAAATTTTTGGCCAAAAAAAACCCTTATAATGCCTCCGCCTTTGTATTCGCCAGATATGGATCCCCTGTGCTTTTTCCTATTCCCTAAGCTGGAAATAACCTTGAAAGGACAACGTTTTGCCAATATTGAAGAGATAAAGACAGATTCGCTGAAAGAGCTAAACACCGTACCGAAAATTGCGTTCTAGAGGTGTTTCGAAGATTGAAGAAAAGCTGACGTGAACGTATTTTATCTGAAGGGGAGTACTTTGGAGGTAAAAAGTTAATATTGATGAATAAATAACAATTGTTTGAGAAAAATTAAAATTCTGCGTATATTTTTCTTTTTTTTTTTTTTGAATCAGTCAGAAAAAACTGTTATTTGATTTCCTATAAATTATTAAATTATATTTTTTATTTCTTTATTTACACCATAAAAATAAATATGGAAACTTTATATCTCAGTTTAAAAAAAAAACGGTTCAAACTTTGTATGTTGTTGCATATTCTCCCCCCCAAAAAATAAAAAGACCTCTTACCTAATGTTATTCTTTATGTTTTTATCTATCCTTAATTTAATTATTTTTTCTTTCTGGTAACAAAATTATAACAGGGAAATACTTTTTAGCTATTATTTAAATTTTAGAATATGTTATATCTTAATCATCTATAAATAGTTTTGTTTACGAAGAAAACTTTTCTATAATATATTCCTGTAACAATGGAGAATCATTATCAGTCAGTAAAACTGTGGTAATTAATATGTTTTGTCAAAATGGTTAAAGTTTTATTATCTTTAAATTATAATTGATGTCTAATTATGTTATATTACATACTAATATTTTTTTAATAATTCTTGGATTGAATATTATACAAAACGTTTTTTTTTTGTTCGTCCTGACCACTAAGGTTCACATTTACATAACAGTTTGGAACTTCTTTTGTTTTTTCTATTAAACTATAAAAATATTTTCAATTTTTTTTCTATTGTTTCCCTCTGTTGTTTTGCTTCTTCGGTCCATTTTCTTTTTATACTCCTCTTATCCTTCTTTTCTGGAAACTTATATTCTTTGATGAATTTTCTAAATTGGTATCTATCTAAACAGGCTTCTTTGGAGATTTTTATATTTTTAGATCGTTTTCTACTTCTTTAAACAGTTAGTTTTAATAGTTCTACACTTATAAAAATAAATATTTATTTTGTTAATCTTTTTTTCGCTCATTCTGTATAAATGCCCATGTAATTGTAATCGTCTTCTCCGAATAATATCTTATTTTTATAAATTTCTGTTTCACTTTTTAGTTTAAAAATTATAATAAGGATATATTTAACACGGATTCTTCAGGTAATTTTATAAAAATGAGAAACGTAAAGTTAAATATAAAAATGAACATTTTCCTATTAGTAATATTTTGCCTGATCTCAAGAAAATCTTGTCTTCTTTTTAGATTTTATGGATCCCGTATAGAAGTAAATATGGTCCCATTTTTTTTTTTTTTTTAAATAAAAATATGAAAATGTTGCATATAAAAAGCGTCTTATTTTTTTGTGTATATTGTAATATGCATGTCTGATAAAAAAATTAAAAATTTTTCTATTCTGTTTTTATTATAAAAATAAACCATTATATGTATAAGATAAATAACATTACAGTTTAGGTACGCATGTACTTTATTATCTTTAAAAATACTCATACATGAAAATCTTCAGAATAATAATTCTGTATTCATATACAGTTGAATATTGTAAAATTAGGCTAAGTGATACGATGCAAATACTGATTAATAGTCCGCCGATCCCCGTGACGTAGTTGTAGCGGATCGGTCTTTCATCTGGAGGTCCCGGATTCGAATCCCGGTTGGCATTTTTCATACGATACAAAAATCCCATTTCTATTTCACACGCATAAGCTTTTTAAGCTTATGTGGGAAATCATCAAGCCAAAATAAATAAATTATAATAAAATAACATAAAATAAAATATTAAAATTTTCTGACGAAATAATTTTTAGTTGATACTAGAAAATAAGATGAATAAAACATTGATTGTAAGACTTCAACTATAGAAAATAAATTTTAATTATTATTTAAAATTTAAATTAAATGTTTTATTGCCATTACTATTTTTAACCGACTTCTAAAAAGGAGACTATGTATTCGACCAATATAATTTTTTTTTATGTTCGCGCATAATTTTTTCCTATTAATTCAAATGAAATAAATCATGTTGCAATCGACGCAGTTGCGTGTTCCGGTGGTTCCATGATGTTGAAAAAATTTTTAGACCCAAAAAATCGGTCTGAAAAATGTTTCCGCCGTCCGGCGGGTAGGTAGTGACAGAGGGAATCCTGATATTCTATACGTATGCGTTACGTTAGATGATGTTATATGGTATTTTGTAGGGCAGGTAAAGTGAGTTTCTGCACAAGATATGTAACACCGTTAAAAATAAATCATCAAAAATCGAGATATCTCGTCCTAAACCTTTTAGATCCAATATACATTGAATAAATACAGCATTGGTAGGGACAGTGGAGAATCTTTTAATTCTATATATGTACATCACATTATATGGTTTTAATATCGGATCCATTTTTAAAAAAAAAAAAATTATTATATTTTGACCTCGTTGGTAAGATAACTGAATTCTTTCTTTGTTTTCCGCACTTCTTTCATTTTTAACCGATGGGCGAGTGCTCTTTTAAAACTCTCCCGTTGTCTAAAAACTGTTAACAGCACTTTATCGTATATTTTCGTCATTCGAAAATTTCCACCACATACTCGGTTATAATTTCTTTGCTCATTAGTCGCCCTGATTTTGTTTCTGCCAACTAATACACGCATTCTGCTTTCTCTTGTAGCAATACCATAGTAATTAGGCTCAGGCTGATAATTACTTGCCTGTGCAAGGGTCTAAGCAGCTACTACCTGACGAAGAATGTGTATAAATAAAACTAAATTGTCGCTTCAAGATTACACATAAAGTATTATTTACACGTAAAGTAATACCGTATTCTTTCTTTAATTCCTGGAATTATTTTTCAGACACTCGGTGTTTTTTATTTTTGTCTCAGTAAAGATAATTTAAACAGGAAGAAGAAAGTCTGAAAAGCATGAAGAAGAAAATAAAAATGTTTGCTTCTTTAACAACTTTTCAAACTTTTTCTAGACTAAAATATGGTAGTACGTCCTTTTTTTTTTTTTTTTTTTTTTTAAACTGAATTTTTACGGGCATCGACTGCTAAGGTCATTAGCCCTCGTCACATTCTTTAAAAGAAATTATTATCTCCATCAGGATCGTCATATGTAAGGGTGTAAAGGGCCCTTACATTTTATTTAAAAACACAAACTTCACAATAAACATTAAAAAACATGAAAGACAAGGACAATCACAAACACTTACGGGGTGTAAAGGGCCCCAATATTAAAATTTGAGATAGGTTCTCAAAAGACCATGAACTTTAAATTGAAATTAAACTAATCAATACCATATCTTTCTTTCTTCTACGAAGTCTCATTTATAGTTTGCTTAAGCACCCTCGGGGCGACCAGAACCGCCGTTGAGCAGTATATCAGTCGTGCCAGGGTGCCGTGGCAGTTGAATCCTTCTTATATCAGGCCATAGGCATGCACGGCGTACACCCATAAACTCGCGCCCTCAATCCACCCTTGAGGGTCCCTCATGCCATCATCGGACACACCCCGACTCACTGCTCTTGAATGCAGGTGAGCCAAAATGGCCTAGGCAAGAGGGCTACCTCCCGTCACTATACGTGCCACGCTTCGAGACTCCCTTATATGTATATATAAAACTACCGCTTAGAGTATCTTTTACCACAGCTTTAAACTTCCATTTTATAGACTTTTAAGAAGTCCACTGGCGTGTAAAAATGCAACTATATTTTCTTCATTTCCATTATCCAGATCAGCACTAATATTATTTGTAAGACGGAACCTCTTTCTGAGGTCCTCATATATGGTACACTCTTCTATTAGATGCTTGATTGTCATTTTTTTTATTACAAACACCGCACATTGGTCTCACTTCGCCGGTTAACAAATATAAATTTGTTAATCGCGTGTGACCGATTCTAAGTCTGGTCACCGCTACTTGTTCACGGCGAGTCAACTTAAAGTCGCTTTTCCATTTATAAGGAGAAGTTTTAACCGAGTTTAATTTTGTATTTAAACTCCTCCATTCAGCGTTCCACTTGTTTCTTACTATGTTGGTTAGACGGTTTTTAACATCTGCCACTCTTACAGGAAATGCATCCAAGTCATCGCAGACTGTTGCCTTTCTGGCAGCTTCGTCTGCGATTTCATTACCTATAATACCAGCATGCCCTGGAGTCCATACAAATACGCATCGCTGTCCTCGTTGTTTTAATACGTATAAAATGGACAGGATGTTTGCAATTAGGACATCCTTAATGTTCTTGTTCCGAATTGCGACGAGTGCACTTAATGAATCGGAACATATTAGCACTCTCTCTTCGCAATAGTGTTCAGTGTAGCGAAGAGCTAAACACTATTGCGAAGAGAGAGTGCTAATATATTCCGATTCATTAAGTGCACTCGTCGCAATTCGGAACAAGAACATTAAGGATGACCTAGTACGTCTTATTAAGCCTTTATAAATGTAATCATTAGAATAAAAATATATTATAATTCTCTTATTACTTTTTTTTAACCTAAGTTAGTTTAAAAAAAATTTGTATTATTTTTAGTGTTTGCTTTCGTTTATTTACTACACGAAAAATATTTCCCCGAAACAATTTTATTACCGGTTACAAAATATGCTATACCGGTAAATAAGTTATCTCTTTTTTTAGTATGTACATATTATGAAAAACAGTTTTATCAATTTAAAAATTTATAGAGATCGACAAGAGTAGAAAAATTATGCCAGCATATTTTGTTACGATAAAAGAACCAACAACTAACTTTAGTTAATTAACTTGGTTAATAATCAATTAACAAAGTGTACAAAAATGGGTGTGTTTCTATGTATATACGAGTATGTATACATACATTTATTAACTAGCCGTTCCGTCTAGCCGGAACCTGGACCAGGCAAATCCCGGAACCAACTCAGGGGGCTCGTCGAGACTTCCTGGGACCACGGGATCCTAACCTAGGGTGGCAGAGCTCACTTTGGTCTCCATTCCTGGTACTTTGGTTTTATTCATGGTTGTCATAATAATACTGATAAATAACGATTAAAGTATTCAGGCTTTATAGAAACCTGAAAAGAAATTAAATTACAAAAGGCAGCGTAGTATTAACTATGGTAACTAAAGTACACACACCTTTGACGACGAAAAATTCATAACTTATTTCTTTGCTATGGTGGCAGAAACATTACGAAGTAAAATTATTAATCACAAATATCTTTAATAACAAATACCTCAGAAAATATCTTTAATTCACAACTTCTCCCTCCTTGGAAGCGAAGAAATTATGAATGTTTTCAATGTACTTATATACATATACCTATATTTTATATATATCTTTAAGGGAGGTAGGGTCTCTGTCTAGTAGCTTAAAACCTTCCCTGGGAAAACACGACTGCATCCTGAAAATTTGAAAGCAATAGGTCGGGTAGACCGATACGGGAACAAACATATATATACGAGGTGCTCGCATACCTCACCACTCTAGCCTCACACGCAGTCTCCATGGAAAGCCCGTTATTGTTAAACAGAATTTTTTTAAATTTATTTAATATTATTTTTATAACGTAAATGTAATTCTATTATTTTGTAATATTATTTATTCGATTGATATGAATCATTCATATCAAAAAAAAAGTATATGTATATATATATATATATATATATATATATATATCTTCTTTTTTTTAAAAGATTTTTCGAGATGAAATATATCTAAAAACCTTCTCAGTTGTGCTACGAAACATGGGTAAAAATTTCGTTGCGATTGATCGAGTGGTTTTTTATTTATCCAGAACAAACAAAAACCCTCTTCATATTTGTATAGATTTATTTATTTATTTACTTTTATCAACTACAATAATATAAGACTCAATTACAGCTATTCTTGACTGATGATTTTTGTATCGTGGGAAAAATGCCTGACCGTTATTCGATATCACAGTCGTTTCAATGAACGGCTAAGACGCTGCCTACACCACAGAAATGGGTTAAACTAATATATTTTTAACACTTTTTGTAAATCTTCTGCAAAACATCGTTTTATTTTCACATATTTAATCTTATGAAATTAAAAAAAAAAATATTAATATTCTTTTATATTATAATGCCAGAAGGACTGTAGAAATATATATTTATTATCCAGGCATCATAGGTCTAGAGAGCTATGCTGTAAGAAGGAAATTATGGCAATCAGTCAAAAAATGATGTATAAGTTTTTCTGCATTTCTTTACGTTTCAAGACCCACGGACCCCATAAAAAAAAAGTGAGGGGGTAGTGTTCGTACTTATATACCTGAAACTTGTGGTGAAACCTGTGTTTGAAACTTCCAGCCAAAAGTTTAATAATTTTTGGTCCGATATACTTGTACTAATTTTAATGAAATTTTGTACAGTCGTTTATATGGTGCAATCTATTAGTAAAGTTTTGGGGTGAATATTTCCAGGAGGTGAGCAGATAGTTTTTTGGGGTCAATTTTCTCAAAACGTTTGCAAACATACCTCCATTTTAAGTATATGCATGCATGCTTATTATATACGTAGATGCTTACCATTTAAAAAAAAAACTATTAATTATTTTATATATTTAATATTTTTTAAATGAACTTTTTAAATCTTTTCCTAGGCATAGTAGTAGCGCAAGTGATTTAAAAAAAAATTAATAATATTGGGGGTCGAGAGCCGATCAAAGTTTTAAAATATCAATTTTTTGAACTTTTTAAAGCTTTTTTGGTTTATTTAAACTTTAATATTATTAAAAGTGTACATAATGAACTTTTAATAATAATATTACATAAGAATTTCATCATAATTCACCCTCAACACCAAAAAGAAATCTTATCTTAGATAACGTTAATTAGTTATATATTTTTGAATGGAATTCTTTTTCCTTTTTGATATCACCACATAAGCTGAAAGCTTGTTCGTGGAATATGGCAATGGAAATTTGTAGCGTATAAAAAATGCCATACCTGACCGGGATTCGAATACAGAACGTCCGGATGAAAGGCCGAGATGCTACCACTCCGCCACATTTTTAGTTTTTTCCATGTTAGTAAACGAAGAAAAATTAAAAAAAATTCTTTGAAGGTGATTTTAGAAGTGGAAGAACAAAAAAAATAAAAATATAATTTTTTTGCATTAAAGAATTTTTTGTTTGTTTATATAATCATAATTTTACAATAGAATTTCATCATAAATAACCCCTATCTCAAAAAGAGAATCATACATAACTTTTTTTGTGCATTATTTTTCCACTCTATAAAAACTAATAACCAATGCGAGGAAACTATTACAACTTTGTTGTCGTCTTTTTAAGTTAAGCAATAATATAAATTTGTTCTTTAAATAAAACCATATAAAGTTTTTATTTATATGTAAATTATATACATACGCCGCGTATGTGAAACAGCGGCACGGGATGAGACCGCTTTATCTAAAGAAAAACAATTTAAAACTGTAATGAAATATTGGATTCTGCATGGAGAAAACCTCCACTTAATAGCGATTATTTAAATGTTGTTCCGTATTATAAATTTTCATTAAAATATTTCTGTAAGTAAACAATACTAACCATATTTTATGGTTTGAGAAAAAAACCTTTTCTAAAAATTTGGAAAAATGTAAACCTACTTTTTTATTGGGTAGAATAATGTACGACAAACTACGAGGGCTATCCAGAAAGTAACTTACGTTTTGAAATAAAAAATCAACCAAAAAATAAAAAAAAATAAATTTTTTTATATACAATCGAAAGAGACAATCTTAAAATATTTTTCTACATAGTCGCCATTTAAATTGAGGGACTTATCATAACGATGCACAAGCTTTTCAATTCTTTCTCTGTAGAAATCTGATGCCTTAGATTTTTGGCACAAAACTTGTGATAACCAAGCTTCCCCGATACAATTTCATGCAGTAAACTTCGTGAAATTTAAGGGAAATGAAGTGAGAGTTCCGTAATCGTAATGCAAATTTTTCTGTTGATTTTCATCGTTAGTTTATCAGTCACAAGGCTAGACCGATCAGTGCGGTCCTAAAAATGAACGTTGGTGCGGCCATTTTTAAACCAAATGCACTACTGCCACCTTCACTCATTATTCCATCTCCGTACACCTCACAAAGTTACCGATGAATTTCAATTGGCTTGAGTTTTTTTTTTGCCAGTAAAAACCTAATCACTTAACGCACCTCACAAACTCGCCGGATTTTCCATTGAAAAGCACATTTCAACAATTCACAACGAACAAAATAGAAAAATCGCAGTCCACATGCTACGACAGCTTGATACATACTGAGTGTAGAAACGTTTTGACGTCAAGATGGCGGCTCTATACCCACCCATCTCCACGATGGGCACAAACGTAGGTTATTTTCTGGACCGCCGTAGTATATCAGATTTTATGTTAAAAAAAAATAAAGAAAATGGATAAAAATTATAAAGAATTCTGTTAATACAATTTAGTAATTGTTGTTTAATATACATCATAAAACGCATCGATCATCTACTTTTTTGGATTTTTATATTTTTAAAATCTGAAAATCAGCCTCAGGTTGCTTCTCTATTTCCAAGAACTAGATCTGCCTGCTCCGAAGATCCATGAAAAAGGAATAGGATGCGGTGTCCCTTGGTTACGTGCGTTTCCAGAGATCGTATATTTACAATCTAGAAGTCGTAAACGGGACACAAGTTTCCAGTCTGTAAGAGACCAATTTAACAACATGGCCAAGACGTACAATGGGTACACTTTCATCTACACAGACGGGTCTGTCTCGGCCGATGGATGTGGCTGTTCTATTATTCTTCCTGACACCGAGATATTAAATAAACTTAATGCCTGTTCTTCTGTGTTCTTTTGCGTGACCTTTGCGATTTACTTCGCCTTGAAAGTTATCAAAACCCGTAGCGATGGCAGTATCCTAGTAATTACAGACTCTACGAGTGTACTTGAGAGCTTGAGCTGCAAATGTTCTGAATCCATCATCCAGATTATTCATGATAACCTTTCCAGTGTAAATAAGACTATGGTATATAGGTCGCTGGCCATTGTGGTATTCTCGTGTACGAACGGGCCGATGAGGCTGCCAAGAGAGCTGCAATAAATGGCATCAGAGTGCAATCGAAATGTGAGAGAGACTTTATAAGATCAGTCCGTATAAAATTGCGGGCTCAGTGGAATAGAGTCTGGCTGCTGAGTCCTCCCACGGCATTACACAACGAAATCTCTTTCCCCGAGCAACAGAAGAGACCAAGTCATCCTAACTCGGCTAAGGATTGGACACACCAGGATTACACACGCTCAGCTACTTGACTCTCCTCAGAAGATCTGTGAGACTTGCAAGGTCAAATGGTCCGTGTACCACTTGCTGTTTGATTGCTCAATCTTTGGAATCATCCGACAAAACTTAGATCTGGGTTCGGATATGAAATTTCTATTAAACTAGAACAAAGGTAAAAAACGTCTGTTGTGGGTTCCTCTCCTACAATGGAATGACGAATACGATTTAATATGATTTTTGTGTGATTTATGTATTTTATTTTGCATTTATTGTTGTCACTTGTCTATGTTTATTATTTATCGTTCCTATTTCTTTATTGTTTAATTTTGTTCTTTATGATTTTGTTGTTTTATATAATACTACCTGATAGTGTTACTGTTGTCGGTAATGATTATAATTGTTGATGTGACTGTAAATAAAAGCATTAAAAAAACAACTGAAAATAATGACGAAATTTGGTTCTAAAATTTTGATATTACGTAAAAAGATCGATTAGGCTATAACAAAACAAATTTTGAAAGAACATTTAGTTTGAATTTAAAAAAAAACAAATTTATTTAACTGTATACCATACATGTCATGAAATTATACTTAATAATATATTTAACTTAATTTAAATACATAGTTAAATGTAAATGTGAGTGGTACATCTAAAGTATCATATTTCCACTCACTATTATTATTTTCCTTATTTATATATCATAAATCTTTATCAGTAATAATAAAATAAATTATACTTTTATTTTTAACCAGTGATATAGAATTTATTTTAATTAGAATTAGTTGAATTCTCCCATCTCAAAATAGATCTTATTAATCCTTTATATTAAGTTTTACGTTAATACCGCAACGAAATTTATTTTTATGACAGTGCAGAAAGTTTAATTAATTTACAAAAAATAGTTTTCATCCTTAACAATGATACTTTAAAAGTTATATACAACATACATTTTTAACTGAGTCCTACAAAAAAAGTCCACAAATTTATTACATTTCAACATAATTTAATAAATGATTTCCCGTAAAAAAAACCGGCTGATTGCTAAAAGCACAAAGAGTAAACTGTTTTACTTCCTTGTACGAAGTAAAGGAAGTATTTTGATCGTGAAAAATTCCGGTTTTAGATTTCAACGGAAATATCCATTTTGACCATACCTGAATCCATTTTGGCTTGTTTCGACGTGACGTCTGTACGTACATAAATGTGTATCTCGCATAACTCAAAAATGATTAGCCGTATGATTTTGAAATTTTGAATTTAGAATTTTTATAACATCTAGTTGTGCACTTTCCCTTTTAATTGCAATCGATTGGACCAAAAGTGTCCAGAAAAGACTAAAACCCCAAAAATGTGGATTTTGGACTTAACTGCAATAATAAGCCCTCGTTGAGAGGTTTTCAACGATATATCATAAGTGGTACTTATTTTCATTGGTTCCCGAGTTATAGAGAAATAAAATTTGAATTAATGAAATATTTTGTTCTTACAAGGGGAAGGCACATCGCTTTGAATCCAACTTCATTTCCGACTGTTTTTTTTTAATATATTGATTTATTATTAATTATTAACCTCTGATTATAAATAAAATTACAATAAATAATAATTTAATAATAAGAATAAAAAAAGAAAAAATATCAGAAGTTATTAATGAAATAAAATTTTATGTCCTTTTTTTTTAAAAAAAAAAGGTATACGTAATTTAATAGATGTAACAGGACGTCATGTGGTGTCCACGTCTGATGTTTTATTTAGCTAAGCTAATAATGATGATAACTCATTTTTATACTTTATTGAAACTGATGTTTTATGAAACAAACGTCAAAAAAGCAAGTTTGAAGTTAGGTTACAAATAATTCTTCGGATAGGAGATAAAAAAAAATTGACAATGTTGTAATACTTTCCTGGTTATTTTTTATTCTTTTTTCCTCACAGTTCACCTTGGAACACGTTAGCTTATTTATTTATTCGCTGTTTTTTTTTTCTGTTTTTCTATTTGTCCAGTACCTCTTTATTCTTTCTGATATTTCTTTCCTTCGTTTTTCAGAAAGTTCAAGTCTGCTGTTTTTGCCTTTTGGCGCTTTTTGGAAACATTTATTTTCATCGTTTAATTTATTTTATAATTTTTTTCAGTTATCTTCAGTTGTTTAAAGTATTCTTGGAATTGTGTGAACCATTTCATTTGCCTTTAGTTTTTTTACTTTGGAAGAAATCAAAAATTTAATTAGGTGTTCTACTGTTATTCATTCTAAAAATTGGGAGTAAAATGCAATTCATCGTTTACTTATCGTGTCTGACAATTTTTCAATTTTAGTATAAAGTTTGTTAATTGAAATTTATTTTACCTGATTCTTTTGAAATTTAGGATCTAAAATTTTTCTTATAATTTTCCTTTCTTTTAGGCAGATTTCATAAGATAACTGCCTATTGTAATTGGTACCACGATTCGACTTCCAGAAAATTTCGAGAAAACCACCGTCAGTTCAAAATGTTATATTTACATTTATACACACGCGCGCACGCGCGCGCGAACACACACACATTTATTTTTTTTTTTCTTCAGTCATTTGACTGGTTTGATGCAGCTCTCCAAGATTCCCTATCTAGTGCTAGTCGTTTCATTTCAGTATACCCTCTACATCCTACATCCCTAACAATTTGTTTTACATATTCCAAACGTGGCCTGCCTACACAATTTTTCCCTTCTACCCGTCCTTCCAATATTAAAGCGACTATTCCAGGATGCCTTAGTATGTGGCCTATAAGTCTGTCGCTTCTTTTAACTATATTTTTCCAAATGCTTCTTTCTTCATCTATTTGTCGCAATACCTCTTCATTTGTCACTTTATCCACCCATCTGATTTTTAACATTCTCTTATAGCACCGCATTTCAAAAGCTTCTAATCTTTTCTTCTCAGATACACAGATTGTCCAAGTTTCACTCCCATATAAAGCGACACTCTATATATATATATATATATATGTATATATTTCACTTTCTTGTGGATACGATAACTGCCGTAATTTTGCGCTAATCACTTTCAAATTAATACATAAAATATAACGACCCAAAATCTCAGTCGAGTTCGTTAATGGGCAAAATCGGACCATGGGGCTGAAAATTGGTTGGGGAGCGTTTTCAAAAAAGCAAAATATCGCTCTAACTTTCTATTCTATTCTATTCTTTTGTTAAGGGCCTTTTTTTTTTTTTTTTATCTTGTTAAGCAGCCCAAGGCAACCAGCCTCCGCCTGTTAAGACATAGCATGGTCGCCTTGCAGTGCCGTGGCAGCAGTCTCTGCCCACCCTAACTGCCTCCTTACGGAGGATCTCCCGCCGGGGTCCCCAAAGCCTCTTCAGGGTGAGCCAACCACCTCATCGGGCAGCTAACTCCCCCCTCTTCGATGGGGCTACCCTCCCCGTCCCTAACCTACATGTAGTCGGCACGCCTTCCGCGTACCGCTACCCCCACGCGTTCCTCTCATAGCTGAGGGTCCTCGATGCCATCATCGGGGAGCCCCGACCCCACTACACTTGCCAGTGGAGCCAGAACACCCTAGGCAAGAAGGCTACCTCCCTGGTCCCTAATCGTTGCCACGATTCATCCCCAGCCTTCAGAGTCTTTTAAGGCTTCTATTAAATTTCTATTTGTTAAGGGCCTAAAACGTATTAAAGTAACGTTTTTTTATATCACCAACCATTGCCTATTTCTGTATTGAACCATTGATTTGGATTTTTTTGGATTTGAACCATTGAAACTCTATTTTGAAACTCCATTGAAACAAACCATTGAAACTGAAATAGAGTTTCGAAGATAAAAGTTATACCATCCTTAATGGGCAGAGTAACGAACGAATCGGGTTAAAGTGGTCGATAATCCTCTAAAAAAACCTAAAAGTTTTATCTGAAATAATTTTTTATATGATCAACCCTTACGGCAAGGGATTACCAAAATGTTGCTGGAATTGTAAGAAAATGGGGTTTGTCTTATACTAAACATGTGAAACATTTTTCCACATGCTGAACCAGAAGAGTATAGAACCAAATAACATAAATGCAATGTAAAGTTTAGTTTTTCGGAAAATAAAATTAATTAAATTAAAAGAAATAAAAAATAATAATAAAAATTAAAAAACCTAAAAGAAAAGAAAATTTGATCAAATTATCAATATGTTCAATTTGTTTTATGTTAGAAAAATCTTTGGCTTTGTTATTATCTCTACTTTGCTTTATGTTTATCATTTTATTTTCTCATAATTTCATCGACTGTATTATGAAATGTTTTCTATTCAGTTTTTTTTTTTTTTGGTTTTTCAGAATATCATTTTTGCTAGTAATATAAATCATTTAGAAAGGTGTGAAGGAATACCTTACTTGCATATAAATATGGCAAATTTGTTGGGGAAGTGGTGCCTTCCATCCGGAGATTAAAATTTGGGTCAGGCACAGCACATTTTTCATATACTACAAAATTCATTATCAAACGTAAATAACTGTTGACAGGTTGAGCATCAACCTGTTGTTGTTGTTTAAATAAATAAATAATAAGTTTATATTTAGTTAAGTTAAACACTTTTTAATCATAAATAACTTCCACTTTTAATTCATTTTTACAATGAAATTATTTTGATATTTAAAAAATTTATTTAATAAAAAAAAGGATAAAAAAATCATTCAAACATTTTTTTACAAGTAAATAGGTATTTTTTGTCAGATAATAACCATTATTGCATCGTTTGCCGATACATGACAACCGTAACTGTCGATGATTATCCAACTCAGGACTCGATTACGTTGCAATCTGGATTGAACTAGCGATTTGGCTAGAAGGTTTAGACCTTCTAGCAGAGTGGTTCAAGAAATGGATTGACTGACTGCTCAGGAATATATTTAAATGTAGTTTAAATCCCACAAGCTTTAAGTGTTCGGTATTTCGGTATTTATTTACTTAGATCGTCGTAACAAGGAAAGTTCACATTAAGGGGAAAAAGAAACAGATATCCAATTTCAGGAACTATACTGGTTGCTAGGGAGGAAATCACAATTATTCCTACCTAACAAGCTACTTCTATACAAAGTGATCCTAAAACTTGTTTGGAATATGAAATCCAACTCTGGGATACGGCAAGTATCAGCAATATAGAGATAATTCAGTGTTTGCAGAATAAATTTGCAAGCTGCATTATACAGGCACCATGATTCGTACGGAACAGCCTGACTCCATAGGGGAAGACACCCTCCATGTGACGGTTTTGGTCGCCACGCCACCCCTCCATATCTAGCCCTTATGGGGTTTAGCGGAGTTTATCTTCAGTGCCTCGGCAATAACACCTTTCAGTCAAGCCTCAGCCTGGATGTCACAAGCGACATTCCCATCGGTGTATTACTAACAGACTCCAAATAAACACATCTAGCCAAGTCTCAAACAAGACTGAATGACATTCCAAGAACGAATGAACTGAACTTTACCTACTCCAAAGGTAAAAATGAGTTTGACACACAACGAGTCATAAAACGCAACAAAAAAACACTAAAAAAACATTACAGTAACAGTAAATAATGTAACATAATATAACCAACGAAAAAAAATTCTATAACTAAACAGAAACAAAAACAGCAACTGAATAACAATAAAAACAAACATAAGTACAAACAAGAGAAGTCTAAAAGATCATTATACCCATTTAGCGATTCTTTATTTTGCCAAATATGCAATAAAACTTTCTACGATCATCATTCGGCCCTGCTTTTCCAATCAACACGGATATCAAGTGTCGACCTGATAATATCAAGCCGACACGTAGTCTCTGTGCGCATTAAGTCATACCTTTTGTTTTTTCCTCTCTACTCCCCTGGGCTAGTCTGACTTGGTGGTATTGCGCCACCCAGGGTAGTGTCTTTTTACTCTAATAGGCCCTCCAACCTACCGGCTATATGCCGGCATGGCAGGTCGGCCTATCGGTTAGCTCTTTTGAGAATTACACTTATGTTTTTTTCTATTGCCAATTTTAGACACCACGCCATACCAGGTATGTCGTGGCGTGGTGTCGGGTATTTTCTTGATTAATATTTTGTTGATCCCTAACTAATTTCCTTGGAGTCCTCAGCGGCTCATCGAGACTGACACACCTTGGCATGTCGACACTCACCGCTGAGGCTGTCCTCCCTTCCCTAACCTTGTTAATAACCCATGCTTCTCTCATCCGTGTTTTTTTGAGAGATGATTTGTCTAACGAAGTCTGCGACTCTTCTCCAGTTTTCTTCGCCGCTTAATATGAGTGTAAGGCTCCACCAGCCTTCCCTGTGAAAGCCGCGTTGAATCTTAAAGTGGCCAACCTGTTGCATTCAAAGAACGTATGCTCCGCATCGTCCAGTTCCTCAAAGTACATACACCTTGAGTCTTCCCTACTTCCCACTTTGTGCAAATAACTGTTGAAGCAGCCATGTTCTGTGAGGAACTGGGTGAAATAGTGCTCCGTGTCCCAGTGTCTTCTCGTAATCCAGGGCTTAATTAGTGGGATTAGTGATTTAGTTCATCGAGCCACGCCGTCTTCAGCCCACCTCTCTTGCCAGATGTTGATGATAGCGCCTCTGACCTCTCCTGTTGCCCTCTTCCTTGCGACTTTTCTACTCGTTGCCTCGCGATTAAATCAATTGGAGGCACACCGGCCAAAACACATAGGGCTTCGTAAGAAACGGTCCTGTATGCTGCTACCCCTCCCAGGAGCACTCTTCTGTGCGTCCTTATTTCTTCTGATGGAGATGGAATGCCACTAGGCCGTAACCGCATACATTAGCGAGGACACGACAGTGGATGCAAGTAGTCTGCGTTTGGAGGCTCTAGGGGCCCTCTGTGATGACATAATTGCGTTGAGGCTCTTAATCATACCCTCTACTTTCTGGCAAATGCTGTCTATATGTTAGGTATATCGACAGCTCTTCTGGAGTATCACTCCCAAGTATTTCAGGCTGCTAACTTCCTCTATGGCATTATCATTTATACTTACATTCATAGGCTCCAAATGTCTATTGCCCGTAAATGCGATACACCGACACTTGTCTATAGACAGCTCCAGTCCCCTAGAGCTCAACCACTCGTATATGATGTTGGTAGCAGCATTCGCCCTCTCGGGCACCTCCCTGATCGTCTTGCCTTCCACGAGAACCGCGAGGTCATCGGTGTAAGCTATCACCTCGTTACCGTCTGGGAACACACTATTTAGAAGTCCATCAGACTTCTAAAGTCTGATGGACTTAGAAGTCCATACCAGAGTCAGCCAGGCTAAATTTCTGTAGTTCGTTCCGAAAAGCGCCATGCCCTGAAAGAAATTGCGTCACATTGTTCGGGTGTACCCAAGAGGCATCCCTTAAAGGAACAAAGAAATTCACGAGTACCTAGGATTACCGTGTGTTCAAGAGGAAGTCGATCGATTTGCAACTAAGCACAAACTAAGACTTGACGACCACGTTAAAGTATCCAGCAATTAACCTCTTAGACAGTAGGAAATATATAAGGCGATTAACTGAATACATGTACTGGAATTCTGTGTTTTACGTCGGATATCTTAAAAATTACTGTAGTTACAGTTTTGAAACCTACTTTATAGCTCAAATTACATAACAAACCACCAATATTACTCTTTAATTTGGATCCCAAAAATAACAGTAGGAGTTTTTATTAGAAGAGCTGAAATCCGGGCGAAATCCTTTGCTACACGTAATTCGAAAACAAAGTGTTTCCAAACCTGTTTATAAGAACTTTTTTCATTACTTCCACCAGCAGAATATAAAAGTACTGAAAGCTTTTCCGTTTCTTGGTAGCACAGCCGGTATATATAAATTAGGGATCTAATAGAATCCATCGGTATAGTCTAGTGGTTTACTCGTCATCGCAAATCGATTGATTTAGAAGTCAAGAGTTTTAAGGTTCAAATCCTAGTAAAGGCAGTTAGTTACTTTTATCTGGATTTGAATAATAGATCGTGGATACCACTGTTCTTTGGTGGTTGGGTTTCAATTAACAACACATTTCAGGTACGGTCGACCTGAGACTGTACAAGACTACACTTGATTTGCATTTATACTTATCATTCTCATTCATCCTCTGAAGTTTTACCTTACGGTGGTTTCGGAGGCTTCTAAAGTTGTACATTTTTTTTGTTAAACCTGATCCCACCGTTAGATATTGCTTCAGAGGATGAGATGAATAATTTTAAGCGTGTGTGAAAATGCCATCCTTGACCGAGATTCGAACCCAGGACCTCCGGATGAAAGGAGGTCCCGGGTTCGAATCCCGGGACCCAAAGTTGTGCATCTTCAAAGTATTTATGTTTGCGTTTAAGATCATTTGTGCTTCTAATGTTATTTGTTCCTACTTCTCTCTAAAATTAAAATTTAATTTGGTTAACAAGAATGTCATAGAAACAGGAATGAAAATTATTTATTTTATATTTTTAGTCTCAACACATTCTTTTTGTAACCCTTATTCTCTTTTTTTTGTTATTCCTCTTCTATCTTCTCCTGCTCCTCCTCCTCCTAAAATCATTTACTTCCTGTCTTCCCATTTTTTCTTTCTTTTATTCTTATTCTTGTTTACATCTTTATATAGATCGTTTTTCTTCTTTTTTTCATAATATAATATATTTTTATAATTTAAAAAGTTGTGAGTCGAAGAGTTCAGATTTAATATTCTAATGTAATATCTTAATTTTAATATAATGGAGAAATTCCATTTTTTAATTTGATAAATAAAAGTTAAATCAGAAAATTACTATTTTGACATAATTTTTTATAGCATATTTTGTAACTGGATATATTGAAGGTTTAATACTAAAATATATTGAAGATTAATACTAAAGTTTTCATTCATTGTCGTTATACACATTTTAGGATTTTATTCGACAAGTATTTTCTTCTAGCATAGTTTTAAAATAATTTCATATAGCATCACTAACATTAATTTTGTTAAAAAAATATTTATAAAGCAATTTTTTAAATATAAAATGCTACAATTAATTAATTTATTAAATTATTTAATTTTTTCATTTCATTCAGTAATTTTATAAAGAATCGTCTATGACTTCTTAAAAACGGAAATTTAATAAAAAATAAATAAAATTAATTAAATCTTTAAAAATATAGAGGTAGATAATGTTTGTTATCTTACTCACGAAAATAATTTGTCTAAATTCATTAGATATTATTCATGTGATTAAAGCAACAAATATTTATCTTTATCGTAGTAATTGTACATTTAATTAACGTACTGTTAAAAAAATAACGATAAATCAGCGAAAATGTCTATAAAACTAATCGACAGAAATTATAAAAAAATTAACAAATCAAAAAATAATTCGCGCCGGTGTGGCGGTAAAAACGGCGATGGTCAGCATTAACTAAACTAATTTAATTTCACAACTTACATATTACAAATTTTTTAGCTTGTACAGTCAACAAACTGAATTAGCTGCAAAGCTTTTACGCACCAGGTACCGAATCAATCGGATGAGCGCGTTCAATACCCTGCCAGACCGAGTTAATGTTTTTATACTTTAAATATTATTCAATTATTTAATTCTACCGCTCACCTGTGTCGTCAAAACATAGCAGACGACTACAACAACATTTTTAGGGGTGGGGAGGCGATTTTACATAACTTTTTTGAAAATAAATGTTGCTGTTTTTTTAATCGTTAAATGTGTCTAAAGAAAAATATGACTATAATTACGTGAAATCTCGAGATACTGAGGGTGACCTTACTCTACAGTTTCACCCTATTGACCTTTTAAGTTGAAAATTGAATGACATCAATTCCCCATATGTAGAAGTAATCTGACCAAGTTTTGTCTTAATTGGTCCTGTAGTAATGAAGGTATAAGATGATTTAAAGGATAAAACCGAAAACACACACGTACATAAGAACATTTACATACCGAAAATTTCCATCCAGTTTTTTGGGTTCGGTAGATGTCAAAACGTCAAGATCCGGTGAAAACATCATATCCCCAAATTGGACCGATTACATTATTTTCTATTTTAGAGCTAAAGTTCTACTATAAATCTACCTAGACGGGAAAGTAAAACAATTCTTGCAAAATATTAAATATTATCTAATATTCTTTTAATTAGAATACCAGTTCAAATAGTAAATGAACAGGAAGAACATCGGGGTAAATTACTACCAGGAAGATGTTGCCATACAGTACAAATGTTTAACTTGAAACAAATAATAAATTACAAAAAATGAAAGGAGAAGATGAAAATTTAATATTAATCTTTGTTCGGTTGGTATGAAATTATTTAACGTTGACAAAAAAAAACAGCCATATTTTAACCTCCGGACTACCGTTCTGATATTGCTTCAGAGGATGAGATGGATTACAATTTTTTTACCGTGTGAAAAATGCCATGCCTGATCAGGATTCGAACCCGGGACCTCCGGATGAAAGGCCAAGACGCTACCACTCACACCACGGAGGCCGGCAAGAATTTAATACTTTAAACCGTTTTAATAAATAATAATATTGTTGTTTAGATAAAATCTTCATATAACTATTGCAATAATTTATTTAAACATTTCATTTTTTTTTAAATTTAAAATGAAGAATTCATTTTT
Source organism: Lycorma delicatula (assembly GCF_047948215.1). Classification (NCBI taxonomy): domain Eukaryota; kingdom Metazoa; phylum Arthropoda; class Insecta; order Hemiptera; family Fulgoridae; genus Lycorma; species Lycorma delicatula. Next base: position 19,068,170 of record NC_134457.1, read on the forward strand.
CATAAAAACGAAAAAAAAATGCTAATTCCGACAGAGATTTGAAACCAGAATCTACAGGTTAATAAACAAAGATATAACCGTCTTTTGAACGGGTATTGAATAAATGTAATCCATTATGAAATGAATGCTCAATCGCCCATATTCGAGTGAGGCGATTTTAGCCGAGCGGAAGAGACTCTGCTTGGTGTACTCATTAGACAAATCTGCTGTGAGGTGTGTGCCTCTGCAAGTAGATACGTTCGTTCGGCTAGTCTCGGGGAGCCGAATTTGTACGAGCAAGAGAGAATCTACCAGTTGTCCGTGGCGTTTGTGCTTGGCTGTTTCGTTTTTACATTAATAACATTTATAATTTGTTCGGTGGGCGTGTAACTACTAAATTCGTGTAACTACTATACATATCTTCAGTGTATACGTTTTAGTGAATTCGTTCTAATAGTGAAAAATATTATTGAAGAGTTATTCAACTGCTGAGTATGTAAGTAAATTTATGTGTTTCTCAACATACATGGAGTTCGACAGAATAATATTTCAAAGTATTCTTTTCATTACTCACATAGCAAATTTCGTGTACGCCGACACATCATGATTGTTTATGTATATTATATACTTTTTATGTTTTTCTTAATTAGCTCATACAATTTTATTTTTTTAATGTTTATGTACTTTTTTATACAGTAAATTCAATATTTAGAAATATTTAATTAATAATTTTAAATAAGACGTATTAAGTTTTGTTTCCTTTCTGTTATAAAAATATAAATTCACGTAAACCTAAACTAAAAATTAATTAGAATAAACGTTAACACAAAAAAATTGTTTTAAATTTAATTGAAACAAAAAATTAACATAAAAAACTAACTGGGTAATATAAATCCACACACGCTAAATATGAATCAATATAAAATATAAAATCATTCCTTAAAAAAATTTGTTGCTAAGTTACCAAGCTTTAATTAGGTTAGATTTTTTTAAATAGTTGTCTTCAGTAAACAGGCGTCATAATATTATTAAGAAAGTTTTAATCTTATACTTAAAATAAATAAATGTAATACTAAAATCGATTGGAAGGAATATAAAATCATATTTATTAAAAAAAATATTACAAAGTTGGAGTTTTGTTTTCGTATTCCTCAGCGTATAACGTATACATTACACCCAAAAGTATATTTTTTACGGCCACGTAATATCATTGATATGTTATGAATTATTTATCGAGTTATGTATTAGTTATCTCATATATTATATATTTTATGTAATACAAAATGTACAGTAAAATACCTAACTGAAAACAATCAGCCTGTGTATTAATATCGAATGTTAAAATCGAAAGAATTGGATTATTATAAATTAACAACTGATTTATTCAACTAAATTTGTAATACCTTTTTTACTTCCTTTACTAAAAAGTATTCAGATTGCGAAAAATTTCAGTTTTCAGATTTCAATGGAAATATCCATTTTGACCATCCCTGAAACCCTTTTTATTAATTTCGTCCTGATGTCTTTACGTACGTATGTAAGTATCTCGCATAACTGAAAAACGATTGGCTGTAGAACGTTGAAATTTTTGATTTAGGACTGTTGTAACATGTAGTTCCGCACCTCTCCTTTTTATTGCAATCGACTAGACCAAAAAAGCCCAAAATCAATTTTCTTAAGGGCAGTAATAAGTCATCATCGAGAGATTTTCAAGTGTTACTTATTTTATATCAAATAAAATATACCAAATAAAATTACAATTAATTAAATATTTGGATTTTACAAGGGGAAGGGGCATCGGTTCAAATTCGACTTCAAAATTTAATATTGATTTATTAATAATTAACCTCTAATTATAAAAAAAATTCAATAAATAATTCAATAAAAAAAATAATAATAAATGAAAAAGTATCAAAAGTTATTAATGAAGTAAAATTTTATGTACTTTTTTTATTATAAAAAAAAATGTGTGTATGTAATTTAATAGGCGTACAAGGAAGTCCATGTGGTGTCCATATCAGATTTTTTAAGTTAGTGTTACCATCTTTTTTTTTTTTTAACTTCCTGATCCACCTTTAGATATTCTTCAGAGGATGAAGCTGAATGATTTGTAGCGTGTGTGAAAATGCCATGTCTGACCAGGATTCAAACCCGGGACCTCCGGATGAAAGGCCGAGACGCTACCACTCGCGCAATGGAAGCCGGCCATCTAATTTGTTTCATTTACTATAACTAATAAATATCAGCTGATATTAATACTGGAAGTTAATTTTTATTTAGATAATAATATCAGTTGATAAAGCCTTTTAATTTCTTGTTTTGTCAATTATTAGTTACTGTTTACTAGTATAATATTATTATATATATTATAAATGCTTTAAAATTTTTTATCTCGTTTTATTGCTAACATTAAATTTCAGTCATTACAAATTTGAATGCTTATAACTCGATAACGAAGACATTAAAACAAAACGGGGTTTACCATTATTTTTCTTGTCAAATTTTAAATTGCAATCATTTTTCATATGAGCACTTCTTATTTTAAAAATTCTGATGTGTGCACCATATTACTTACTTGTACGCCTGTTAAATTACATGTACAAATTATTTTTATAATAAAAACTACATGAAATTTATTTCATTAATAACCTCTGATATATTTTTTTCATTGTTATTATTGAATTAATTATTTATTGTAATTTTTTTTTTAAATCAGACGTTAATAATTAATTATTAATAAATCAATATATTTTAATTTAAAAAAAAATTTTAAAAAAAGAAGATGAAGTCATATTTGAACGATGTGCCTTCCTTTTGTAAGATCCAAATATTTCATTAATTAAAACTTTATTTCTATATAACTTGGGAACCAATGAAAATAAGTACCACATACGTTATATCGTTGAAAACCTCTACAGGTAATACAAAGTCCAAATTTTTTTTTTTGGATTTTGGGCTTTTTTTTGATACTTTTGGTTTAGTCGACTGCAGTCAAAAGGGGAGATGCACAACTAGATGTTACATATATATATATATATATATATATACATATGTATAGACGTCACGGAAAAATGGATTCAGGGATGGTCAAAATGGATATTTCCGTTGAATCTGAAAACCGAAAATTTTCGCTATCGCAATAATTCCTTTACTTAGTAAAAGGAAGAAAAACTTAAGTTTGATTCGATATGGCGCATCCAAGATAGCGGACAAAAATTCAAAGCCCAGTGTAATGCAGTTTTTTAAAACCCCATTTCTTTCTGCCTCCAAATACCTCTTAGATATGCAGTGTAGAGCTGTTTCTATATTTAAATATCATTCTGTACAGGTATAGTATTACCAATTGTGTAATATTTATTATTTGTTAGGTTTTGTTAATCCTGTATAAATAAAATAGTTCATTTGTATCGTTTAAATTTTTTCTAACACGAATATTATAATCTTTTATCAATTTATTTATTTTAATTTGCGTATTACAATTTGTTAATATAAGAAAAAGAAAAGAAGAAACAAAGAATGTGATGCCAGTGTTTAACTTGTATTTGTTATTTATTTATAATAAAAAATGTTAATTCTTTCTTTAAAAGAGAATAATTCGTTAAACATCTCATGTTATTTGGGAGCTTGTTCAGGCTTGTTGGAACAAATACTTCTGGTGTAGATTTGTCAATCTTTTTATGATAAATCTTTTTGCGTTTAATCATACATAATAATTGATTTCATGATTATTTCTAAACTTATTTTCAAAATAATATTTAAGAATTATTATTCAGTAAGAATTATTGTGATAGTTTAGAGTAGTAATAATAAAAATATGTTTATCTTTATAAATGCAATAATACATTACAGAGGTTCTGAGTATAAAATTAATTTTAAAATTTTACAATTAAAAATTCATTTACCATTTTATAATTTATTTATTCATTCCAAAGTATATTTTCGGAATTTAACAGCCACTGTACTGAACTTCTTACGATATCAATATAACCTCTGTTAATTAGACGAGATTAGTGAGCATAACTTATAATTGGTCATTTTTTTTTTTTGTCTTGTCATTTGACTGGTTTGATGCAGCTCTCCAAGATTCCCTATCTAGCGCTAGTCATTTCATTTCAGTATACCCTCTACATCCTACATCCCTAACAATTTGTTTTACATATTCCAAACGTGGCCTGCCTACACAATTTTTTCCTTCTACCTGTCCTTCCAATATTAAACCGACTATTCCAGGATGCCTTAGTATGTGGCCTATAAGTCTGTCTCTTCTTTTAACTATATTTTTCCAAATGCTTCTTTCTTCATCTATTTGCCGCAATAACTCTTCATTTGTCACTTTATACACCCATCTGATTTTTAACATTCTCCTATAGCACCACGTTTCAAAAGCTTCTAATCTTTTCTTCTGAGATACACAGATTGTCCAAGTTTCACTTCCATATAGAGCGACACTCCAAACATATACTTTCAAAAATCTTTTCCTGACATTTAAATTAATTTTTGATGTAAACAAATTATATTTCTTACTGAAGGCTAGTTTCGCTTGTGCTATTCGGCATTTTATATCGCTCCTGCTTCGTCCAACATTAGTAATTCTACTTCCCAAATAACAAAATTCTTCTACCTCCATAATCTTTTCTCCTCCTATTTTCACATTCAGTGGTCCATCTTTGTTATTTCTACTACATTACATTTGTTTTGTTCTTGTTTATTTTCATGCGATAGTTCTTGCGTAGGACTTCATCTGTGCAGTTGCACTTCATCTGTACAATTACTATATCATCAGCAAATCGTAGCATCTTTATCTTTTCACCTTGTACTGTTACTCCGAATCTAAATTGTTCTTTAACATCATTAACTGCTAGTTCCATGTAAAGATCAAAAAGTAACGGTGATAGGGAACATCCTTGTCGGACTCCCTTTCTTATTACGGCTTCTTTCTTATGTTCTTCAATTATTACTGTTGCTGTTTCGTTCCTGTACATGTTAGCAATTGTTCTTCTATCTCTGTATTTGAACCCTAATTTTTTTTAAATTCTGAACATTTTATTTCAGTCTACATTATCGAATGCCTTTTCTAGGTCTATAAACGCCAAGTATGTTGGTTTGTTTTTCTTTAATCTTCTTTCTACTGTTAATCTGAGGCCTAAAATTGCTTTTTCTAGTCCCTATACCTTTCCTGAAACGTATACGTTTCAGGAAAATTGGTTAATAACGATTACCAATGAATTGTACATACACAATATATTTTTTTTATTTTTGTTTTTCTCTTTAACCTCCGGAACCACTGTAAGGTATTACTTCCGACGATGAATGGGGATTATATGTATAAACGTAAATGTAATTGTATATATGTATTTATACATATGTATAAATATAAATTATACATATGTAAAAATGTCTTTTACAGTCTCAGGTCGACCATTTCTGAGATATGTGATTAATTGAAACCCAACCATCAAAGAACACCGGTATCCACGATCTAGTATTCAAATACGTATAAACTAACTGGTGTTACTAGGATTTGAATTTTGGAACTCTCGACTTGGAAATCAGCTGATTTACAATGACGAGTTCATCAGTAGGTCAACCTTCGCTTCGCTTGCTAGTCAATGTTCCCGAGCGAATCGAGCGTAGGTTAGATTTGGTTAGATTATATTTATTATTTACATTTATAATAATAAGCATAATGGTTATATTGGATCACTCTCAAGTAGTACGTTTTGAAGAATCATGTTTGAATAAAATCGACGAATAGAAATAAAAAAGCGGATTTTCCAAGCGGATTTTTCTGATGCACCGCTTACAGATACATACAAACGCACCGTAATTTAAATATTTATCATTTTATTTAAAGATAATATTTTTTTGTTTATTTAATTCACTAATTTTAACTAAAGCGCGCGCGCGCCTACCGTGTTTCATTCGCGTGGGTGTGGCGGTACCAGCGGTCACAGAAAAAGAAAAAAAGGCGTCTACAGCAGTTGTAGGTCAGTGCTACACTACAGCTGCTTGTGGTGAGATGTAATCATCAGCAAAATGAAAGCAAAAACGAATAATGAGATGTTTCATCAAATCTGATGTGGACCCGCCCTCATGACTTACTTGTACGCCTATTAAATAATAGATACACATTTTTTTTTTTTTAACTGAAAAGTACATGAACTTTTATTTCATTAATAACTTCTGATTTTTTTTTTGTTTTTTTGAACTATTATTTGTTGTAAATTTTTGTTTTTACAGTCAAATATTAATATTTATTAATTTGAACTATTATTTATTGTAAATTTTTGTTTTTACAGTCATATATTAATAATTATTAATAAATCAATGTATTAAAATGAAAAAAAGTTGAAAAAAGAAAAAGGAGATGAAGTTTGATTTGAATTGATGTGTCTTCCCCTTATAAGGTTAAAATATTTCATTAATTAAAATTTTATTTGACTATAACAATGGAACCAATGAAAATAACTACCAGTTATGATATATTGTTCAAAAACTCTCAATGAGGGCTTAGTACTGCAGTTAAGAAAAAGTCCAAAATCCAAAAATAATTTGATTGCAATCAAAAGGGAAGATGTTCAACTTTATGTTACAACATTCGTAAATCCAAAATTTTTAACCATCCTACGGCTAATGGTTTTTGCGTTATGCGAAATACGTACGTACGTACAAACATACATACATACATACATACATGCGTACGTACAGACGTCACGCGGAAACTGATCAAAATGAATTCAGGGATGGTCAAAATGTATATTTCCGTTGAAATCTAAAAACCGAAATTTTTCGCGATCACAATACTTCCTTTACTTCGTACAAGGAAGTAAAAAACTTACAAACATTTCATCTCATCCTCTGATGCAACACAGAACGCGGTACCCAGAAGCTAAAATAAAAAATTGTTCTATCAATTTTTTATCAATCTAATATACCGTTTGTAATATTTTTATTTGTTTAAATAAGTTTTGGTTACATGAGAATTTTTTAGAATCTTATGGAGTACATTTTTATTAATTTTAAGCTTTATTTTTTCTGTTTGTTCTGCACTATGTAGGAAATTTTCATACCTTTAAAGGAAGATCCTAGTATAAATTTATCCAGGATCTGAGGGGATGGTATGCCACGAGCTCGTTTTAAGGGCAACGGGTGCCCAGGTGCTAACTAATGATGTTAATTTAAACCAATATCTGTTTCGGTTTCGCCTGGCAGCTGATGAGCTGTGCGTCTGCGGGGAGGTCCAGTCAAATGAATACCTGATGTTTGACTGTCCAGCTCTTGGGGGAGGGGGGCAGTGACCGGGCCACCGTGGAACTTAGTGGTAAAGGGGAAAATTGACCACTTATAAGCGGCGAGTCAATGTGGCGAGAGCCGCGTTGTCGGACCGTGTGGGAGTTCCTTGATGCGGTTGCTTTGTTCAACCGACTTCAGTAGTTTACCTAAAGGAAAAGACTCCTACCGCGCTGTTGTAGGAAGCTAATCTAGAGATATATATGGCTCTAGTTAAGGCTCCAAGTACTTTAATTTGTTGAGCATGTACTTGCTGGCATTCAGCGACCTAGGCGTGGCAGCGAATTGCTGTCTAGACAAAGTAAATTTTAATTTATGGATATCATATTTATTTTTAGTAGTTGACGGGGTGCACCCCGTATATATAGCGAGTTTAAGAATCACCGATGTAAATATCTACCGAGGCATTTATATTGGTGGCCTCCCAACGAGGCCTGGCTTATTACTATGAGGTGTAAAAGTTACAGGGCGAAAGATGTCTCCCGTTAAAGCCCATCAGGGCTACAAACGGGGGAGTGGTGTGGCGACCGGAAGCGTCACAAGGCTTCCCCTACGGGGTTGGGTGTTTCCCCTTTTGATTGCAATGGACTAGACCAAAAGTTTCCAAAAATGCCCAAAAACCAAAAGATTTGGATTTTTGATTTTTTCTTAATTGCAGTAGTAAGTTCTCATTGAAAGTTTTTCAATGATATATCATAAATTGTACTCATTTTCATTGGTTCCAGAGTTATAGCCAAATAAAATCTTAATTAATGAAATATTTTGACTTTTACTTGTTACAAGAGGAAGGCACATCGTTCAAATCCTACTTCATCTCTTTTTTTAAATTTAAAAAAGTGGAACTCCTATAGCTCGAATATTCAAGGGAAACTACCAGGTTGGTGTAGTGGTGAACGCGTCTTCGCATATTAGCTGATTTGGAAGTTGAAAGTTCCAGCATTCAAGTCCTAGTAAAGGCAGTTTCTTTTAAACGGATTTGAATACTAGATCGAGGATACCGGTGTTCTTTGGTGATTGGGTTTCAATTAACCACATATCTCAGGAATGGTCGAACTGAGACTGTACAAGACTACACTTCATTTAAACTCATCATCATCATCATTCATACTCTGAAGTATTATCTGAAAGGTAATTACCGGAGGCTGAACAGGAAAAAGAAAGAATATTCAAGGGAATAAAGAAAAATTCGACTAGAGAAATATACATGTTACGAAATTATTACTCGCTGTAAATTCACTCACGTAAAATGTAAAGCACTATTTAAGAAAATATTGCATTTTTTCCTAGTTATACAGTCTTATTATATTACAGCAATATTATTATATGATATGAATCTGCTTTATAAATACAATATACTATACGTACTACTGGTTAGTACGTATATATAGTATATATGTAATTAGTATTCTATTACCACGAAGACAACTAAACAAAATGTAGGCTAATAAATAAACAACGAAAATACTGTACATTAATCACATCTTTTCTCACTGATGATAATTTATTACCCAAAAATCGTAAATGAATGTAAGATAAAAACCTATACATATGAATAGTAAAAAATATCATTGTTGTATATATAAAAACCGGTTCAGTTTTTAATTCAAGAATTGTATTTTTAAAAGTTTTTCAAATAAGGTTTTTTTTTTTTGTCTTCAGTCATTTGACTGGTTTGATGCAGCTCTCCAAGATTCCCTATCTAGTGCTAGTCATTTCATTTCGGTATACCCCCTACATCCTATATCCCTAACAATTTTTTTTTACATATTCTAAACGTTGCCTGCCTATACAATTTTTTCCTTCTACCTGTCCCTGCAATATTAAAGCGACTATTACAGGATGCCTTAATATGTGGCCTATAAGTCTGTCTCATCTTTTAGCTATATTCAAATAATATAAAAACAATAATAAAATTATAAAAAATAAAATAAAAAGTGAAGAATAGTTGGCTCTTTCGTAAAAAAAAAATTAAATTTAATTAAAATCGATTAAAAAATTAGTTCATAGTTGTCTGACGTTTCTTCTGATGAAGTGTGCATTCAACCATTTTTCTACATCTGCCATCGCGGATAAAACGATTCTGGTACATCATCATTTGAGTCAACGAATCGTCGAACAGGCTCAACGTTGATTGTAAGTTCCATTAAAGTTGGGGGCGTACGTATAATAGTTCATTGTCGTTATCAATCTCTATGATGTCATCCTCATTTGTCTTGACGTTATCCGTATTAATTACTGTATCTTTGTCGGTAGGGTATTTGGCTACTACCAAATCTTCGTTCATAGAAATATAATCTGGAAAAGTTACATCGCTGAGTAATTGCAAAACATCAATTGCCATTCATTATCATCATCATCATCACCATTATTGTTGCTAGAACAAAGGTTTTCACTATTAGTTTGTTCACATTCCGATATAAAAACTGGTAGTTGTGGGTTTTTATATTCAGCTTTTTTAAAACAGTTAAAAATTGTTAGCTCAGTAACATCATTCCAAGATTTTTTAAGTTCCCATACACAAAGAGGATTAATTTCTGTTTTATGTTTCTTTTCAACCATCTATAACGTTTTCATTATAACTCTTTTCCTCTATATTTGTTAAAATTTTATATAATGCCGTGTTCCATTGGTTGGAGTTTAGAGGTAACATTTAGTGCAAAGAAAAATCATTTTAATGACAACAATTCCTGAGGATACGTTTTTGGATGTACCTGGCAGTTGTCAATAAATAGATCTTTCTATTTTTCGATTGATAATAATGATCCGATTTGAATAACCATTTTTCGAAGATTTAACTAGTCACTTGCGCTTTTCTATTGACTTCGTACTGAATAGGAAAAGATTTAACTTTAGCGAAACAACGTGGTTTTATCTATTTACCAATTAAAGAGAGGTTTCAATCTTTCTGTCCCCGACATGTTCCCACCTAAAAGAACTGTGACGTGGTTTTTACTTCGTTTTCCACCGTAATATTTATCACCTTAAAAGTTAAAGTTTTGTCAGGTAAAGATTTGTAAAACAGTCTAGTTTCATCAGTGTTGTATGCGCTCTTAATTTGTTTTAACGTACTATTTATTCACATATTATAAACTTTTTCATTTACACTAGCACTTTCACCACAAATATTTTTAAAAATTATTCCATGCCTATCTCTAAACTTATTTAGCCAACCTACGCTAGTTTTAAATCCGTACAATTGAACTGTCTAGCAAAGTACTCGGCTTTTTCGCGTAAAATTGGTCCACTAATAGGTAAATTTTGATCGCGACTGTTTTTAAACTACTCTAAAACGCTTTTTTTAAACATCGGGATACTTGACAATCTTCACTCTTTTGATAACGCCTGAATTACGAAGGCTACGTACGATCTTTCAAAACTTATTTCACGGTTTCTGTAAATCGTTGTAAGCGTGTTGGGTGGTATTCCGAATTTCGATGATATCACGTTTTTTATCTTTTTCCCTTGGTCTACTTCCATTATAAGCTTTATTTTATCATCTAACGACAGTGTTTTTAAATTACTATTCGACATTTAAAAAAAATAAAAACTAAATAAAAACTGAACTTAATTGTATAAATATTAAACAAATAAAAATCCTTGTAAAGAAAGAATAAGAACACTCTTGTTTGCAGTAGCAAAAAAACACCAACAGACATACAAATACGCATACGAGCTAAACTGTTATAAAGACACATTGACCGACACTTCTTACGACAAACGAGTTCCGGTGAATAATGATGCGTGATGTATAATATTTCACTTCCCTTTTGTTGATGTGTCCTTTTTTGTTATCGCATAGTACAGAAAGTGAATCGTGCTTGTTTCATATTTCTGAACTGAAAATAACCCTAATGTTAAACTTCGGATTTTTATTTTATTTTTTGTAATAAAATAATCAAATTTTTGCTTCGACTTGTAGGATCTTTGTTCGAATTAAAGGAATTATATTTCCGTATAACGTAATACAATATGGTCGGGAATTGGAATAAATTTCGAGTTGTAGAAATTTTCGAGTTATAAGTATTTGAGTTACAGGAATTTGACCGTATATTAATTTATTGGTACTTATGTATTAACGCCACCGCAGCTACAGCTTTATTTAAAATTGAGTATTTATTTTATTGAGTCTCTTTATTAATTTTAAGAAATGGTTATTTATATTTTATTTATTTTATAAATATAATTTAACCAAACTTAACCTATGCTCGCTTCGCTCGCTAACCTTGACTAATTATCACCGTAATCTTTTGAGTATTTGTTTAATAAATTCAGTAATTATTGAAATTATTTATTATTTAAATAATCAAAACACTCCTGTTAATTAATCAAGGTTAGCGAGCGAAGCGAGCGTAGGTTAAGTTTGGTTAAATTATATTTATAAAATAAATAAATATAAATAACCATTTATTCAAATTAATAAAGAGACTGTTTTGAATCTATGTTAAACTCTATATCGACCCATTTTCCATCGAAATCCGATTGACTATGTTTTTAAATAAAGCTGTAGCTGCGGTAGCGTTAACACGTAAGTACCAATTTATTTATAATTATTAACATCTGATTGTAAATAAAAATACAATAAATAATCAATAACAATTAAAAAAAAAAATAAAAAAATATCAGACGTTATTAATGAAATAAAATTGTATATACTTTTAAAAATGTGTATATGTAATTTAATACGCGTAAAAGGAAATCATGTGGTATCCACATCAGATTTTTTTTTTTCAGTGCAAATTATTATTAAAATCCTGCTAATCCTGCTACTCTTACCATTTAAAATTGCTTAGTTGTCTTTCCCACTATCTGGGCTTATACCAATAACAGATCATTTTGAGTACTAGAAATTGCTAAATTTAATTTTTCTTTGTTAAAGAATTCAAAAGTTATTTAATGGTTACCAAACTTTTATGTACACACCAAAAAAATAAAAAATAAAATAAAAAATACAGTTCAGTCGTTTCATTAGTCGTAATAAAAATAATATTTTTAAATTTCTATTTTTATTTGTTTTCATAAATTGAACAGTACTGCGTCTCGCTTCTGATAACATTTATATCCTATGATATAAATAAAATCAGAAGATTCCCGTATTAACATAAATTGATTGCAAGTTATTCACACAGTAAAATACAAAAATACAATGAAAGATATAGATAATACATAAAATGTTCCGGTTGAAGCACTTGCCGAAGCGGTTGTTGAAGCGGTTGAAGATTTGCCGGTTGAAGCACAAACTTTAATGAATTGGAAATTAACTGTGAACTGGTGAGTCTCTATTACTGTGTGAACTGAGTTTGAACTGAATAATTCGAATCAATCAAATGAATAATATTACAAAAATAATAATAATAGAATTAAATTTACGTTAAATAAAATAATATTAAATAATTTTTTTTTTAAATTCTTTTTAACAATAATGGGATTCTCGTGGGGACTGCGTGTGAGGCTAGAATGGTGGGGTATACGAACATCTCGTTGGAGGCTAGACGGATCATCACCATCACCATGTGCTAGACGGATCATCACCATGTGCCACATGGCATGCGGCACATTTAGGGGCACAGGGGCACCCAGCGCTCCAGGGGCCCCTGGGGCCCCAGGGGCACAAACAGGGTGCTCCTGGAGCGCTGTTTTGGGAGGTGCAATGGTGTACTCTTATAATATCTCTCCAAACAATCGTCCGATTTTCAAAATGGGTACTTAGTAGTTTGAAGGCTAACTTTTGCACTCATCAGGTACACTCTCAACAGATCACAGTTATTCGGAAATGTTGTTATACCTTCACAACTGATCTTCCGATTTTCAACATTCAAACGGGGTACAGTCGTGATATTTGTTTATAGACAAAAACAAATGAGGTATTACTCATTTTAGAAATTATTATATGTTTTTTTCAATTAGGGAAATAAGCAGAAAATTGTCAGATTAGATAGATATTCATTGTTTCTAGATGCAATTTAATAGTAGGCCTTCTTTAATTTGATTCTGCAATCAATGGATAATCTGTTAAACTAGATATAATTTGTATTATATTTTATAGCACTTTTATATAATTTTTATTTTTTCGTTTCACAAAATAGTTATGAATTGTGTGACAATCCAAAAATTATGTATGATAAATAAATTATTATACACTACTGAGTTAGTTTCTTCTAGTATTTTCTTTCTGAAAGTTTAAAGATGAATTATCAAATTTCAGGCATCTGATTGAGGTAAAAACATCTTTAAAATTACTCCGAAATATACGGGTACCAGTACAGAAATATGTAGCGTGACAAAAAGGTCTATATCGTCCTGCCTTAATAACTCCTAACTATTAAGTCTCAGAGACGTAAATCCGGTGTCACTTTATAACTTACATGGTCAGCTCGTCGATCCAACTTTGAGTTGGCGTCACTGATGAACGGGTTGGCGAATGTAGTGTAGGTCGGTCAAAACTGACGCTCTCGCTCATTTCAAATCAGTGTATCTGACGATTTAGACGTGATAGCGCGTTGATTCGTGTATTTGTGTTTAGAGTTTGTCAAAATAGATCGATTTAAGTAATAATAGGTGTATTTTGGACAATATTTATGTGTAAAAAATTAAAGTAAAAATATAAAAAAGTATAGAAATTCAGTGTATCAGCCTCAGACCTCGCGAAAGCTAGCTGGAAATATAAATTACGCATATCGTTGGAAAGGGAAGGTTATATGCCACGCACAGGTACCCCGATTTCTGGTTCTGAGCGAGCGAGACTGTTTCGGGAGCGTCACAAAGCTGACACAGTGCGCTCAGAAAACAACGCCGGCAGCGCGAGCATCTCTACTCGAATATTAGTCGAAATAAATATCATGTATCATTTAGTGTCTGTTTTATGTTAAAATTAATTTTATACGCAGTCGATGTCTCGTTTTTTTTAATCCAATACGCTGAAGTGACTTGCTGACATACAGACCGATCAATTTATCTGTAGTTGGCCAAATGAAGGAACTAGAATTTTCCATCGGAGACTTTCAGTTTTGTTAAAAAAAAAAAAAAATACGATGGTGGCTTTTCCATTTATCTCTACAGATAATTTGGTCGGTCTGTAGCTCGTAGGAAGTTCATCAAAGGTCTGTAACATTTCCCGCTAAAACAATGTTTGTGCGACCCGACAGAGCCCCACCCGATTTTTTGAATCGCAATACCGGTTGTAATATCATTTGTTCAAGTTTTACTTCATTACTTGATCAAAAACAATTAGGTTTTTCCTTATTTATTGTAATATAATTTACTATATATTTTTAGAGATAAACCAAAATAATGTTTTTCTACACACACAATAGAATGAGTTCTGTGAATTTAAATTCAGTGCTGTAAAAATTTAATTAAAAATTGTTTTATGAAAAACGGTTTGTCGATAATATTTATAAGGTTTTTATAAAAAATTATTTTATTTTAAGAGAATGAAAGGATCAAGTTGCAGGTTTATTTTATCATTTCTCCCTTGACATATTCTAAAAAAAAAATAACTGTATAACGCAGAATTAGGGTTCAAATCGTAATAGAATTGAAACTAAAGGATTTTTTAAGAATATGTTACGAAAATTTGTACGTAACAACTCTGCAAAACAACATCGTTATGTTTATTTACAACCACTTCAATATTCAGTATTTCGTTCAATTCAGTGAATCTGAGATAAGTAACAAGGGGGTTTGGCATATATAATAGGGTAGTGAAAATTGTTAGTAATAAAATATTCGATATATATTTAAGTCTTTCTTTTTTTTTTATAAAAATGCACCTTTTTTTCCTTTTCCTGTTTAGCCTCCGGTAATTACCGTTCAGATAATACTTCAGAAGATGAATGAGGATGATATGTATGAGTATAAATGAACTCTTCAGTTCGTTTATACGATACGAACTGAACACAGTCTCAGTTCGACCATTCCTGAGATGTGTGGTTAATTGAAACCCAACCACTAAAGAACACCGGTATCCACGATCTAGTATTCAAATCCGTATAAAAATAATTGACTTTACTAGGACTAAATTTTTACTTACCGTAACAAAAAGTACAGCACCCAGTTTTTCTGTAACAGTTTTAAAACAGCCATTTGTATCAATTATTCAAATTTTTGTTATAGCAATTTATTCCAAAATCAAAATAAGTGGTAATAGGGTACAAAAAGGTCTTTTTTAATATCATGAATGTCTTTAACATAATAAAATATACTTTAATTGATTTTTAAATCTTGTGTGTATGTGTGTATGTGTGTGTGTACCTTCATGTACGCGTATGTATGAGTAATCGTTCATGTTATTTGAAAACCAATAAAAGCGGTTAAAACGAAATACAAAATAGCTAACTACCAGTTATCTGACGTATATACCTACGCGCGCGCACACACACAAGCACACACTACAGCGTGAAAATTACTCCGAACGCAGATGTTATTTAATAAACAGTAACTTTAGTTAGAAAAAATATATACCTGTTAAATTTATGACTACCTAGTAACCTCATTTACTACTATTTATCACTTCATGTATTATACGATGTATTATATCACTTCATGTATTATATACGATTTGGCATCGATTCAATAAGTTACTACACATTTTTTTTTTTTTTTTTTTTATTTCTTAATCATAAAATCATACCGATATTATTGTTTTAATGAGATAGATGTTTCTGATAGAATTTATTTTGAGATTCGTATTTTGATTATTGCTCAAAGATTTTAAATTGGGTTTAAATCTGAAGAATTGCTGGCCACCGGAGCACTTTAATATTTCGTTCTTCGAAAGTTTTTCCATTTTCTTTTAGTAGTAATCTGTTTTAAAGTTTTGTCACAACTTTTTTCTTTATAATATTGATATATCAATCGCTTTTCAACATACTACTTACTGGAAGTAAAGAACATTTGGCCTTCAAATCCAAGATAATCCCAGGAATGAATCAATTTTTGATTTTGATTTTGGATGTGAGCCGCTGATATATTTTCATTTGATGTTTTTCTAATGTATGGAACCCTTTTGCTCCATAAAAAGGTGACTCATCCAAAAACAATTTCTAGTCCTCTTTTTCCTGTTTACGTGTGCCTAGATCTACAAGATCCATTTTTTTTTTTTTTGTAAATTGCTGTAGTTGAAAGATGCTTTTTAACTGGCCGATGAGCTTTCCGTTCAGCTGTAAGAAGTCAACAGTTGTCACATGTAAATATATTTCACTGGCTTCTATTCTCGATTTAGATCCACAGCGGATAATTTTGATCAATTTTCCTTTTTCTCACTAATAACGATCTTTCTTTCTTTTTATCTTTAGCCTCTAGATCCACCGTAGCGTATTACTTCGGAGGATGAGTATGGATGATTATGCATGAATGTAAATTAAGTGTAGTCTTGTACAGTCTCAGTTCGACCATTCCTGAGATGTGTAGTTAACCACCAAAGAACACCGGTATCCACGATCTAGTGTTCAAATCAAAAATATAAAAGTTACCGCCTTTACTAGGTTTGAATCTAGTAAAGGCAGTTACTTTTATTTGGATTTGAATAACCATCTTTCTTTTTCCTGTTTAGCCTCCGGTAATTACTTTTCAGTTAATACTTCAGAGGATGAATCAGGATGATATGTGTGAGAGTAAATGAAGTGTAGTCTTGTACAGTTTCAGTTCGACCATTTCTGAGATGTGTGATAATTGAAATCCAACCACCAAAGAACACCGGTATCCACAATCTAGTATTCAAATCCGACTTTACTAGGACATGAACGCTGGAACTCTCGATTTCCAAATCAGCTGAT
Organism: Lycorma delicatula; assembly: GCF_047948215.1. NCBI lineage: Eukaryota > Metazoa > Arthropoda > Insecta > Hemiptera > Fulgoridae > Lycorma > Lycorma delicatula. The sequence continues at coordinate 19,085,212 of NC_134457.1, forward strand.
TTGGGAAGACGCGATCACCATTAGACCAACCCGGTGGGTTACTAATAACAATCTGGATTAGTTTTCTTTTACGGTGTCATTTGATTGTACTTTCAGGTGAAAAGTAACCAGTTTCTGTAAATTGTTTTAAAAAAGCATTCACTGCCCCAAGTCCAGCATTACACTCGGAAGCTATTTGTAGTTGTCATTCTGATATGCTTAGAAAAAGAGAAACAATTGTCAAAAGCTCTCTTGGAGTTTAGTCCGTTATATATTCAAGATACACAGAACAAAAAATACGAGAATATGATTTTGTAATAAAAAATTTAATAAACTTTTACAAAACACTATTTATAGGATGGAAATTGATGAAAGTAACCAAAGAAAAATACCTCACATTACACAGGATACTATAAGAATTAGTGTGATGAAGCAGTATAGCCAAAACATAGAAATTGACAAAAGATTCCCTGTGTGTGGATTAATTTGCGCACTACGTATACATATATATATATATATATGAATGCTTATAAAAACCGTTTCAAGAATTCAAAGGATGGGTCCCCACATCGAAATAAATTGTATTATACAATTAAAAAATTAATATTTTTAAATATCGGTAAGCGTATTTGAAATAAAAATGTGTAAAGGCAAAGTTACGAAACGTATGCAACCTAAAGCTAGCTTTCTTTTTACTGTTGACCTTAACACGAGATAAAAATTTTTTAGCTTTATTTATTGGATTGAGTGAAAACCTATAAAAAATCCTTGATACATAATCTAAGCCATCTAATACCGTCAAAAATAGGTATTTCTGAGGAAATAGGTATTTCTGTGGTTTTCTGAGGAAAACCATAGAAAAGCATTAGTTTAACTCTAATAATAGTATACCCTAATAATCTTTAATACAGTTACTTCTTCCGTAAATTAAATTCGTTCATTATTATAGATACTATTTTATTGCTGCAACATATAAAAATCGTATGTGAACACCAGACGACTTCCTTGTACGCCTATTAAATTACATATAACATTTTTAAAAGTACATAAAATTTTATTCCATTAATAATTTCTGATATTTTTCTCATATTTTTTTTTATTCTTATTATTGAATTACTATTTATTGGAAAAACGTTTTTACAATTAGACTAAGTCAATCAATATATTTAAATTAAAAAAAAAAAAAAATTAAAAAAAATGAGATGAAGTTTGAGTCCAACAGATGTAGCTTCTTATAAGATCCAAATATTTCCTTAATTAAGATATCATTTGGCTATAACTGTGGAACCAATGAAAATAAGTACCACTTATGATATGTCGTGAAAAGCTCTCAATGAGGGCTTATTACTTCAGTTAAAAAAAGTCCAAAATCCAAATTGTTTTGTTTTGAGTTTTTTTTGGACACTTTTTGTTCAATCTATTGCAATCAAATCGGGATGTACACAACAAAATGTTAAAGCAGTCCTAAATCCAAAATTTCAATATTCTACGTCTAATCGTTTTTGAGTTATGGGAGATAAATGCGAACGTACGTACGTACAGACGTCACACCGAAACTAATCAAAATTCAGATTCAGGATTTAGGGATTGTCAACATGTATATTTCCGTTGAAATCTGAAAACCGAAATTTTTCGCGATCACAATAATTTCTATATTTCGTACAAGGAAGTAAAAATATAAGTTATATTATTACTTCTCCAATTTAAATTAACTTTTTATAAAAGTTAATAGTTTAATTAACACTAGCTAAATAATTTCATACAAATAAATATAATATTATTTGAAATAACTTCAATATTTTCATAAAATTCCGAAATTGTTTTAAAATTTATATTGTAATAGCGGACTTAAGTTTAATATTTAAAATTAATCAATAAAAATCAGGTTTAAATTTGTGTAAAGTTTTCATAGCCATAATTTTAGAGACTACAAGAGCCTTTGAAACTAGATACAAAAATGATCCTGTTAAAATAAAAATATGATGATTGAAGATTTAAAGCATATCAGTGATCGAGTAGCTATTAAAATTATCGCCATTTTGGGTACAACTTTTATTATTCCATTTTTCTTGTTTTAATGGGAACTTTAAAATAATTTATCACACAAAGGATGTTACCGTTTATAATATTTCAGTTAAAATCCCTGGGCCACCCCTCCTAGAAGGGGTTGAAATTATATTTTTCGTAAAAGATAGAGTAGTTGACCGTTACCTTAACCTGAATGTTACAGTATTCTATCTGGACCGGTTTTAAAATTGTTAAGGGGGTTTCCATACTTTTGGTTCGCTATGTATATTCGTTACGAACTATTCATATACTGAATATAGAAGGAATATTTTGGGTATAAATATCAGTCAAATATGGTATTTGTCATCTGCTGAAAAAACTTCTTCTCTTAACTTGATTATATTTATATGTAAATACATAATTGTTTACCTATTTAACTTTTTTAAGCTTATAGTTATTTAAATAAAAGAGTTATAATCAGGTTACATTGGTTATGATTTTATAGATAATTTTTTAATATAAATCATAACTGTTAATGGATTTTAAATAAAACGTGAAATTTGTTTAACCATTTTAAATAAAAGTACTATTGTACTGTACGTACGAACGTATGTATCATGTATAACTCAAAAACGATTCGCCGTATGAATGTTACAAATTTTGATTTAGAACTGCTGTAACATCTAATTGTGCACCTCTACTTTTTATTGCGATCGACTGAACCAAAGTGTCCAAAAAAGCAGCCAAAAATCCAAAAGAATTTTGATTTTGGACTTTTTCTTAACTGCAGTAATAAGCCTTCATTGAGAGATTTTCAACGATTTATCATAAGTGGTACTTTTTCCATTTATTCCAGGATTATAGTCAAATAAAATTTTAATATTTTAATCTTGCAAAGGGTTAATCTTGCGTATCTGTTCGAATTCGATTTCATTTCCTTTTATCTTTTTTTAACTTTTTTTTATTTTAATTTAACTGTATTGCTTTATTAACAATTTATTAATTATTAACCTGTGATTGTGAAAAAGCTTTTACAATAAATAATAACAATAAAAAAAAATATATATATATTAATGCAGAAGTTATTAGTGAAATAAAATTTTATTTACTTTTAGAAATGTGTATGTAATTTAATATGCGTACAAGGAAGTCATATAGTGTCCAGATCAGATTTATATATATATATATAAATAAAAAATATTTAATTGTACAAAAATAGGAAGAATCACTTTTTCTTGGATGCCTAATGTGTAATCAATTTTTTCTTAAGTGTTCAAAGTGTAATAAAAATCCCACAATGCTTACTTAACATAATTATTAATAAATTTTGAAACTCGAAAAACTTACGCAACAGCTATTCTACCTACTTTAGTATAATTACGCATTACTCATTTATTAATAATTATATTTTTTTCTATTACATTAAAATAAATATTTCATAGACAGTGAGAAAGAAAAAAAAGATTTTTACATCACGTAGTGCGCAGATGGCCCTTTTTATTCCTTTCCGTTTATTTAGGAAAATTTTTAGTAGAACTGTTCCCGGGTCAATAAGATTGCTGGTGGGGGATTCGGCTGTTATCAAATCTGTAAGCGCCCTACGGTGGCATGCAAACAGAAAAGGGAAAAGCGGAATGTACTTCCTATTTTATTATAGACGCTTTGAAACAACATTTTCTAAGTTAGATATTCTATTTTGCATAGATTTTTTTCCAGAATAGTTGGCTACATTGAAAATCAAAATGTATAAATTATTATTTCTATTTTATTTATTTTTTTCATGAGCTTAACAAAATAGATAGAGCAAAGAAAAAAAAACATATACTCCAATTTTAAGAGGTGGGGATTGATTTTTGAAAAAGGATTTTTTATTATTTATATATTTGCATTGTAGTTCACAAATTTATTTTGTACAGTTTTCTCTAAAATGTCTTTGAAGAAAATAGATTTTTTTTTAAATATTTTATATCCCTTCATCCCTTTAACGAAGTTTGAAAAAAATTAATATTATCATAACACGATTACCAAAGAATTCCTCGCCGAAATCAGAAGTTGAACCTGCGTAGTGCGATGTCGCACCGTCACCGTCATGTTGTAGCCAGCAGTGTCTGTCTTCCTCTTCGAAGAGTGCGATGAACTGAAATAAAATATCCTGATATCGTTCTGCATTAATGGTGTACTCGAAAAAAATAGGTCCGATTATTTTCTTCCGCGATATCGCGAACCACACGCCCAACGTCTGCGGGTGTAATTGTTTTTCGTGTTAAACGTGGGGATTTTCAGCACTCCAAATTCTACTGTTTTGGCTGTTTACGTAGCCATCTAAATGAAACCGTGCTTCACGCATAAAGCGACGGAACCATTGACAATATTTTAGCCGTTTTTCTTTGTCGGGCTCAAGAAGTTGATGAACCGCTTGAATGCGATAATCTCGTAATTGTAATTGTTTGGTCGCCTGATGAACAGTTGATTTAGACTAATTAATTTCAGCAGACAAACTTCTAATCGATTTATTTGGCGAGGCGAGAAATCGGTCTTTGATTTCAGTGACTGTATCTGTATTCAACACTGACGCAGATCTTTTGTGTTCCTTGTTATTAACAGAACCGGTCTCTCTAAATTTTGCGACTAACCTTAATACTGATGTTTTGTTAAGAGCTGGTTTTTCTGGGTACTTATGGCGAAACAAATCTTGCGCTGCAACCGCTGATTTCGTACTGAAGTACGACTCGACAATGAAAACACGTTCGTCTAGCGAAAACACCATCTTGTCTCTAGCAATACACTGACGTTATGATTGCATTGTTGTTACTATCGGTAGTGTTCTACTGCGTCGCCGCGATGTTCAGATGTTGGACGAGTCCATTTCAGTAACGAGTAGGGGAGTAAGCTTGACTTTTGAAATTTCATGGATGAGTGATTGATGGATTGCGTTTTATATGGGACACGCTGTATTTTATGGTAAAAAATGATTGTGTTTAAAGTACTTTAACTTTGCAACCAAGAATCTTAGAGGGACAAATAAAAAATAAAAAAATTAAAGTTTGAATATTCTAGTTTTTGACAGTATACTTCAGATTTCAATAATCATCAAATTGAAATAATTCAGTAAGAAGAAAAGTTTTAATAATCTGGAAGTTTTTCCTCGTGTTCGATCAAGCGCAACGACTCGTAGCATTCCCATCGTCGTATTTGAATATGGATTTAGTGTTTTAGCAACGTTGCTAAAAAAAAAGGGAAATCGGCTGCATGTTACCGAACGTGGCGACTTGTAAAAAAATTCGAGCCTGATTTTAACAAACTCGTTAAAGCAGATCAGATTCATCCTTCATATTAATGTAAGTGTAATTTTTTAGTTGAAAGCTTTTGTCTTAATTATTGTATTATATTAAATGTGCTATCACTATTGTTGTTATATAACTATATAGATACAATTGTAATTTTTTTGAAGGCAATTTTAATAAAAATACTTCCAATGCGTTTTAATTGCTTTCATTTCAAATGTAAGTTTCAGCTCAGAAGTAGGATATGCCAGATTTACAAACTACAATTGCAATTATTATTACAATTGCTGTTTTAAATAAAATAAAACATTAAACCTTTAAACGTAAAAATTTGCAAAAATACTATTACGTCTTTTTTGTCAGGATCCTTCCTTAGAGGTTTTCTCATTAGTGTCCCCCCTGCATCATAGGAACACGACCCCATCTTCCGGATAGCCTTTGTACCCCTCCACTGGAGGGTTACCTTCCCCGGCCATAATCTACCAGATCCAGACGTGCGTTGCACACGACCTTCGTCATCCGCGTCCCCTTGCACATACCTCAAGGGTCCTCCGTGCCATCCTCGGGGAGTCCCGACCCCCACACGCTTGAATGTGGACGGACAAGACATCCTAGGCATAGAGGTTGCCTCCCTGGCTCTACACGCTTCCGCCTCTGTTTTTTTAATTTTTCACCATAATTCGTGACCAGTTGACTCACGGCTACCTTATTCCACACCGCCAGGTATCACTGTTGTCCACAGCCACACAAACTACATAGAAGTATGCCAGGCACTACCGCCTCTCCCGATTCACCCCGGTCCCTGAGTAGGCCCATGACCAGCCCTTGTTACACCGCAGAGAAAATGCGACATAGTAATTCTATATACAATATTTACAATAGCATTCACAAGTTATTACACCAACGTGCTCAAAGCCGACTAAGCCCAGAATACAATTTACATAACACCTGTTAACTAACACAAGGTGGATACAAGATTACAATTAATACAATACTTGATTTATTATTAGACAATATCAATCATAATGTCATCTCCTTCGAAACGCTTACACCCGGGATACCGATACAGTAGTAACCACCAGGCTGGTCTAGTGGTTACTCGTCATCGCAATTCAGCCGATTACAAAGTCGAGAGTTCCAACGTTTAAATCCTAGTAAGGACAGTTACTTTAATATGGATTTAGATACTAGATCGTGGATACCGTTTGTTTGATGGTTTTTTTTTCCCATAGGAGGAGAAAAAAGCTCTGCCAGCCGCCGCCAGGCCCGCTCTGACGGCAAGTGCGGGGCTCTCACCCGCTAAAAAACCTCCCCCTCTAGTCACGCAGGGGACAGACACATGGTATGTTCGCAGACCCTGCGCAACTACCCATCTCCACCCAGTATATATTAATCACTCAGTATTTTTATTAAACCGAAATTTTCACCCTAAAAATCCTTTTTTCGCGAAAAATTTCGGTTTTCAGATTTCAAAAGAAATATCCATTTTGACCATCCCTGAATCCATTTTTACTAGTTTCGGCGTGACGTATATACGTACGTATGTGCTTATTTATCTCGCATAACTTAAAAACGATTAGCCGTAGGATGTAGAAAATTTGGATTTAGGACTGTTGTAACATCTAGTTGTGCACCTCCCCTTATGATTGCAATTGACTGGACCAAAAATGACCAAAAGTGTGTAAAATTTGGATTTTGGACTTTTTCTTAACCACAGTAATAATTCCTCGTTGACAGCTTTTCAACGAAATATCATAAGTGGTACTTATTTTCATTGGTTCCAGAGTTATAGCCGAGTTAAAATTTTAATTAATTAAATATTAGGATCTTACAATGGGAAGACATGTCGGTTCGAATCCGACTTCATCTCTTTTTTTTTAATTAATTTTTTTTTTTGTTTAAATATATTGATTGCTAAATAACTATTAACCGCTGATTGTAAACAAAATTTTATGATAAACAAGAATTTAATAATGATAATAATAATAATAAAAATGAAAAATTATCAAAAAATATTAATGAAATAAAATTTTATGTACTTTTTATTTTTTTTTTAAATTTATATGTAATTTAATAGGCGTACAAGGAAATCATGTTGCCCATGTTCACATCAGACGTTTTATACATTGTAAAACATGTTTGTTACTACAAATAATATAATTGACATCAGTTAGCAGTTATATCAATCAGTTATATAAAAAATAAAAATTGATTTTAATAAGAATTATTAAAAATAATTATTATAGATAATTTATTTTAAAAAAACAGTCATTAATGGAAATATAAATGATATTTTCATCCATTCATCAATCTTTTTTTCATCGATTTAATTAATCGATCATTGTAGATGTAAGAAAGAATCTCAATTTAATTAATTTTGTACATATATATTATTTATCTGTTATATAACGTTAAATTAATATAAATTTTCTGGATTTTAAACTATACGAACTACTTACATCCACACTATGCAATTTAAAAAAAAAAATTAATATTTAAAAAAATTAAAATTCTATTCAAATAAAACTTTGTTTCAGCAGGAAATCTTTTTTTATTGAGATTTGTTTTTAGTGGGTTTGTTTTTTAACAGACTGGTTGCAATACGTACACCGTAAAATAAATGTAAATTCTAGGTCTGTGTTTAAATATATATAATTCACTTAGCTAAGTAAACAGACAACTTTTACTCAGTCAAGTAAACAGACTCTGTGCACGAGTGTTCAGACGGCTGATTCACAAGCATCTCCTGTAAATCCTAATGCATATAAATTAAATTACGCGACGTAATATTCAGTAACCAAGCGCTATTATACTATTATAAATATATTTTTAATTTAAATAAATTAAAAAGATTTCAAACGATCAATAAATATTTCTTACCTTGATCGGTATATCTGAATACCCGTGAGTATTTTATTCATTAAAGATGTTCATTGTTACGTAGTTGAAGAGTTGTGAAATTGTCATTTGCTCACTAACAGTAAACGTTCACTAATAGTTTTGATTAAATATCTATGAAAATAAAAAAATTCAAATTCAGCTCGGTTTTCGTCATCTGAGAAAAATTAGTATTGCTATCAGTATTAAGAGATACATTGAGAGGCCCAATTTTGTTTTCTATTATATTTTCCAGTTCTCAATAATTTGGTTCAACAGTATCCGTTACATATTTTTTATAGTTTTTCCATTTTTGCTGGATCGTTTTATAGATAGCTTTTAACCATAAATCTCTTACATTATATATTTTAAAAGACGTATTTTCTGACCCTACGTAACTTTTGATTTGTCCCAAAATTAACTCAATTTGGTTGAATTCACAATGATAGGGAGGTAATTAAACCGTAGTTTTACTACTAGGTTTTGCTAAGTAATCAGTTTTATACACATTGAAGTACTTTTAATACGCAAAACCCTTTACAATAATTGGACCTTAAGTGCATTCCCTTCAAAAACAACTTCTTTGAGTTAAGCCATATTTTGATATCGTAATTTTCCAAGACACGGCTTGAATTTTTTACTTTTTACATGAATGTTAAGGGGGCATTGTCTAAGACAATAACCGAATAATCTTCCATAAGAGATAACACATCGCTAAACCATTTTGAAGACACATATCTGCCTTTCATCTCGTTATTATAATATCTTGCGAATTTAAGATTCAAACATTTAGAGACCACCACTGACAAACTCGTTATCACTGGCGGTACGTGTAATTATGTGACGCTTACTTTTATCCGATGGAGCCTTATTACAGTTTCATAAGCCGCACAGAAATGTTTTTGTATTGAAAGGTAACCGTAATTCATTAGTAGATTTATACTCACGAAAAAACATTTTAGTACACTTAAGAAGCACAACTACCACTTTTGTTAGCAATCTTATTAACGATATCTGAAATCAATACCGTTGAATTATTCTGTAATTAAATTTTGTAAACATTTAAAATGATGGTGTTTTTCTGCACGACTTAAAGGGCTTTTTTTGGAGGGGATATCAGTAATCGAGTACTATTATCAGCTGAATTGGTATCAGAAATAGTATCAAAATAATGGTACAAGTCGTACAGACTCAAATCTAGGAATACGCTATACTCAGGTCCCAAAAACTTAAAAAAATTCAATTTTATTAATTTTAAATAGCATTAGAATAAATAAATAAATAATAATAAACAGAACACAAAACTTACACATGAGAACAAAAGAGTAATCATATGAAAAGATCAAGGGCTTTAATACAACTGAGAAATCTTAAACGTTTAGTTACATGTCTAATTATCCTGTGACTAATATGTTAGTGGATAATACTAAATCGTGGACACCGGTGTTCTTTAGTGGTTGGGTTTCAATTAACCACATATCTGAGAAATTATCGACCTGAAAGTGTACAAGACTACACTTCACTTACACTCATGCAAATACAAATTATAGATATAAAAAAAAGAAATAGTAACGTTTTAATTATTGACTGTTACTAAGTTTAATTTTATCAATGTATTATAACTTTTTCGATTTCTTTAAATTTTTAAGCAATTATATTTTTTATGATTTTTTTTTTTATCTTCAGTCATTTGACTGGTTTGATGCAGCTCTCCACGATTCCCTATCTAGTGCCAGTAGTTTCATTTCGGTATACATCATACATCCCTAAAAATTTGTTTTACATATTCCAAACGTTACCTGCCTGTACAATTTTTACCTTCTACCTATCCCTTCAATATCAAAGCGACTATTCCAGGATGATTTAATATGTGGCCTATAAGTCTTGCCTCTTATTTTAGCTTTATTTTTCCAAATACTGCTTTCTTCATCAATTTGCCGCAGTACCTCTTCATTTGTCACTTTATCCACCCGTTTGATTTTTAACATTCTTCTATAGCACCAAATTACAAAAGCTTCTAATAATTTTTCTTTGGTACTCCGAGCATCCAAGTTTCACTACCATATAAAGCTATGCTCTAAACATATACTTTCAAAAATGCTTTACTGACATTTAAATTAATTTTTTATTTTAACAAATTGTATTTCTGACTGAAATCTTGTTTCGCTTGTGCTATTTGGCATTTTATATCGCTCCTGCTTCGTCCATTTTTAGTAATTCTACTTCCCAAAATAACAAAATTCTTCAACCTCCATAGTCTTTTCTCTTCGTATTTTTTTTTATATTCAGTGGTCCATCTACTTTATTACTACTACATTTCATTATTTTTGTTTTGTTCTTGTTTATTTTCATGCGGTAGTTTTTGCGTAGAACTTCATCCATGTCATTGATTGTTTCTTCTAAATCTTTTTTACTCTCGGCTAGAATTAGTATATCATCAACAAATCTTAGCGTCTTTATCTTTTTTTAATGATGTTTAAGAACATCATTAACAGCTAATTCTATGTGAAGATTAAATAAAAATTAACGGGGAAAGGGAACATTCTTGTTAAACTTCCTTTTTATTACTGCTAATTATTACTTTTTTATGATAGAAATTTAATTCAATTTCTCTTCAATACGTTTTTGAAGTTTTTTTATAATTTTTTCTTTTTAATAAACTTTTGAAATTATGTTTTTTTAGAATTAGTAAAATTTAAAGGATAGTAAATTTTAATTTTTTTTCAGAATATTTTTTGTAAATTTTGTTATTTTATTAGCAAATTTTTATTCATTGCATTTTTTTTTTAACTTATAATTCTGTTTTTCATTTTGCACTAATTTTGAATTTTATTGAAACATATTTATTTTTTTAATATTTTTATTTCCATTAAAGATTATATATGTCCAGTTGGTATAATAAACGGTTTTCAATTTTCCAATTGTCCACATTCGGCCTTGCAAACGTCAATCCGGATAATTGGCGTTCCACTGTACTTAAAGAGACTATCAGAATAAAAGGTTTATTAACAATTTACATCTATTTAAACTAATATAAGCTATTAGGTTTTTATTAATGAATAATTGCATAATTTAAAATTTCTTAGAAATTAATCTACTATTAAATAATCGTGTTTCGCCTGGCATGGTTCTATTACGCATTTTTGAAGAGTAAAAATTTTCTTTTTATGTTTATTGAAGATACACGTCACAGACTCGTAGTAGAAAATTCAGTAATAGAAATACATAATAGATCATTTTAATAATTTCAAACAGTTAATATTATTTATTTTTTTAAATTTAAATGTTCAATATTTAAGGTTTAATAGATGTTAGGACCAGGGCCGGCTCTATGCGGTTGACAAGGTAGGCAACACCTATGGCGGCAAAAGCGCCTGAACTAGAGCGCAAAAAAAACACAACCCACAAAGTTATATTTTGATTACTTGAATCTAGTAAATAGTATTATTTACTATTTATTAGTACATTAATATTATTATTGTATTAGTTTTGTACTAATTGAGAATGGTATTTGGTAATTGTGAGCCTCAACGTCCTCCCTTAATCTTTTTCAGATTGAAGTATGTTGAAAAATATGTTACGTAATTAATAAAAATACAAGTTTGAAAAGTTGGAAGAGGATGAATACTCCTTAGTATTCATCCTTAGAATCTGTAAAGGCAGTAGGCGTTGTTTCAGCTGTTTTGGTCAACTACATCATATAGTCAGGATACAGTGTAGCAAGACTGGATCATAAATGACGTACAGGGACTACAGACCCTACAGGGTCTTGTAGTCCCTGTATTTTCTTTTGAAAAAGAACTCTGCGAGATGCCCGTGCAAGTGGTGCTTACAATTTCCTACCGAGGAACGTTTGAACGCACTACTCACCACGCACGCTCGATTGTCTTTGTATGAGTTCCCGTGTCCGGATATATGAAATTATGTTTGTGGTTAATCGCTAATTGTTGGTACCCCTCGTGTTGCAAACAGTTATTGTACCGGAAAGAATATACTTTTGTATGATAGGCAATTAGGTGGCGTGTGTGATAGCAGGTTTAGCTAATTCTACAAGGTATTATATTGTTAAAAGTAAAAATAAAAAAGATCTGAAATAAAAAAGATCTGGATTTACAGGATGTACAAAAAGAGAATATCGGTTATACGGGATCCCTACTGAAATCCGATTGTTTGCGTATATAAAAATAAAATCACCTATACGTATAAATTATTGTATATAATTTTCATTTTTTACGTTAATCAGCGAGGTTAGCGAGCGAATCTGTTATGTTTGATTAGATGTTGATTCCGTGTAATGATGTATCGCGCACTACATCAATATAACCTAACCAAACATAATCTACGCTCGCTTCGTTCGCTAATTAATGTTAAATATACAAATTGTATATATATTTTACCTATTTAGCTGGCCAGTAGACAGCTTCATTGTATCCTGATTATATGATGGAGTTGATAACAACGCTACTGCCATTACAGATTCTGAGGAAGAATACTAAGGGTAAATCATTCTTCCGACTTTTGAAATTTATATAGCATATTTTTCAACATACTTCAATTTGAAAAAGAACGTTGAGGACGTTCAGGCTCACAATTACCTGGTATTTATTTATCCTGCTGAAATATTATTAATTCATCTCGCAATTCCAATAACCGGTTTAAAACTTTCCCCGTGATAAACCATCTCAGCATGGAAAAAAGAGAATTTTCTTTTCTCCCGTTTTATTGTTTTATTTAGACAAAAAACGTTTAAGTATGTATGTACATATACGAGGTGAACTCATTTATGTTTATCTCAGAGTTTACAAACTGATTTTCTTGGAATTTGGTTCACACACACACACACACACACACACACACACACACACACACACACTATATATATATATATATATATATATATACCTATTTGCACTTGATATTATCGATAACGCTTAAAATAATGAATCCTTTTTTCTTTGTACTTGTACAATATATAATTCTTAAGCTTAATATCAGTAGCCATCCGCCAGTTTATGAAAAAGATACAAAACTCTTTGTATGAAACTGTGCGCTTCACAGTTCCAGCGGCATGGTGCGAATGCGCACATAGGAAGCTGCCGTGCACGGTAGAGAGAGCACTGTCGTTTTCGCAGTGCCGACCCTGGCGTCCTGATAGAAGTTAGTTTTTTTTTTTTTCCGCGTGTGTTTGGAACGTTCCTTGTTCGTTCTCTTTTCTAGTTTAATCATTGCAAGGAATATGAAAGTGATTTAGTTGTTTTTCAGTAGTGATTAGAAGATGCAAGCAAGGACTCTTTGATTACCAAATCTGTCAAAAAACACGCTAGAAGTAATTAGTAAAAAACTAATTATGTATTTGTTTCTGTGTGTACATAGAAATTTAAATTAACCATCATTGGACTATAGTATTTTTAAGCGGACATTTTATTATTATTTAATAATACTAAAAAATATTATCGTTATTGACATTTTAAACCGAATAAATAATACCATAATCTAGAATGTAATAAAATGTAGAATTAGATTATTATCCTGTTTCCAGCTATTCTATTTGATTCATTTTTTCGGTTCTTTTATTTTACAGAAAACTTTAACCGTTTCTGTGTCTTTTCAAGGCCCAGAATAACATTTTCTGGAGCAGAAATCCCACTAATTTTACCTACGAGCCGCCACTGTTTGTATTTTATGATGGTCGTTCAATAATAAAAAAAATCAAATGACAATAAAAAATGTATCATTTATTTAATGACAATAAAACTAACGCTACTTGTTCCATCTTTCTGTGAGATTTCTTATTCCAGTAATAAAGAGATGTTAACATTGCTGTATGAATCATTCTTGTACCGCACTCTTTCATTGATTCCAAACTAGGTGTTACATAAAAATTTTATGAGAACTAAACAAAGTAATATCTAACGGTCGGAATAAAGACTGTAAGGTAGATGTAACAACACTTTCCAACTCGACGTTTGAATACCTTCCCGTATATTTTGGGTGGCATGGAGGTAGTTCTTGGCATACAGAAAAATTACGCCTATTGACCGAGAAACTGTGCGTTTCCTATTAATTACAGATGTCACTTTATTTTCAGTTGCACCAAAGTAATACTCGCTCTTGATTGTACATTTTCAATCATCAATTTCAATATTTTGGGAATATAAAGTTTGTCCTTTATATTCCCAAAACGCCTTTAGCATAGCTTTACCGGCTTACGAGTAGGTTTTGAATTTCTTTCTGATGGGTTAACTCGGGTGTTTCCATTCCCTTCGCGTTACCTTCCGTTTGTCATTATATATATATATATATATATAGGGCGTTGATCTTATTAATTCTTTCTCGAAATTTCTTGAGGAGAGTGGATATCGCGTAAAAACCAATTTCGGTTTTATTTCAGAGGCATATTAGAGAAAAATTCATTAAAGAAATTTTTTAATTACAATGTATATATAAATAATCCAATTTTTTTTTCAAAAATCAACCCGCACCTCTTAAATTTGAAGTACATGAATTTTGTTCTTTTGCATTATATCTTTTTGGTTTAACTATTTTCAACAATTTTTTTAATCAATGTTAAAAAATGTTAAGAACAAGTTCTTAAATCCGATGTAGAACTGTAAAGAAATATCTACAATTTATATTAACTCGCTCTTGGACTATGTATATGAGATTCATGGTAAGGAACCTTTCAGTCGAATTTTAAAGCACACCCGCTTATCGCTCTGAAATTTTGCATACAGGTCTGATGACAAAACATTTTAGTAACATTTTGAAGTCACTAAGATGCGTTAATTGGTGAAAAAAAAATTCCCTTAAGTGAAAAAAATGCCGCTTGAATTTATGCAACCCCGTTTACATGCATATTTTCCTAGTGAAAGAATTATCCATGTTTGTTATATTGTCGTTTCAGTTTATTAAATTGAACGAAAGTATTTTTTCAACGGCTGAGGCAAATATTCAAATTTCGTATAACCGTTACATTCAATATTTATGTCTGATGATTCATGATACTTATGAGCTAGAAAATGAAAGTCATCACTCCTCTTCGATCATAAGTGAGAAGTGCGCATTTTCCCTGCGTAGATTATAGACTAAGATCAAAATCACCTTAAAATTGTAATAACAAAACAAACATGAAAAAAGTACAAGAAAAAATCAAAAAAGTAATTTTGCTGCCAACAGAACTTGAACACGCGACCGCACACACAGTGAAAAAAAAAACTCGCAACTTTTGTTAAATTATGGTTGGAATTTGGAAATCAGGAACTTCCTTTGGAGTATTAAGTGACATTACTGGCTGGTTCAGTGTATGAATGCATGAGAGATTTTAATATATGAGACTAGAGATTTGTGATGTTTGAAGTGTATATGAGTAATATACAGTAATAATTTTTAAGATATATGAATTTTTAAAGCTGCCTGTTCTCTTGCTTGCGGTATTGGAAATTGGAGGCATGAAAATTTCGAAAGATCGCTCAAGCCTGCGCACTAGCGCAGCTGTAAAGTATATACTTATGAAGACTAAAAGGCCTTACTGGCCTAAAGAGTGGGGAGCAAAGATTTGTACTTTGACAAGGGCTCCCCACTCTTTAGGCCATTCATCACGCATATGAAAAAATTGGCAAAAACATCAAAATTTTTAATTTGAAGCTAAGACTTTCACATAATCTTACATATCACCATCAAAGACTGTTGTCAAATCCATTATGAGTTACCGTCCTAAAATTATTTTTTACCTTTAGTGCGTTTAATTTAAGAGAGGTGTTTTACATTTTTTTACATATTTTCTATTTTAAAATTATAGACCCCGCATCTAAAATGCAGAAAATTTCTTTGAAACCTTTTATTATTTTAGACTTTATTAAAGCGGGTGTTATAATTTGAGAATGCTTTACTAAAGCAAATTCGTTAAGCTTAATGTGTATATGAATATTTTTAGAACATCTTCTCTTTTTTTTTTGTTAAGGATCAATTCATTACAAAAAAATTATTCCTTAATTTTCCAACAGAGTAAGAAAGCACCTAAAATTAATTTTTTTTTTTTTTAATGAAATTTGGGACTTTTGATTCTTAAATCTTATTTTGGGAGTAATCATAATCAATAAGATATCCAGTTTGATAATTAGGCCCCAGTTTTTTTTTGTTTTTTTATTTTTTTCGACTTCAACGTTTATAAATCTAATTTTGGTGAGTATTAGCATAATTAAAAGAATATTTTCCAACCTCCGTGTTTGAGTAAGTTGTGTCTCGGCATTTCGTGCGGAGGTCCCGAGTTAGAATCCTGGTCAGGCATAGCATTTTTTCATACGCTATCAATTTCCACCGGGACAAAGACCATATGTTTTGATGTCTGCTCTTTCATGACAAAAAAGAAAATTAATACAGCAAAATTATTCAAGAACATGTAAGACTTTTAAGCCTACTTTATTTTACACTTTTTCAGATTTTTTTCAGATTTGTTTTACTTCTTTTATTTTTCCAAATGTAGAATTTTTTACGATTCTAACGTAAACGTTAGAATCTTTTTTTTATATTAATGCAAATTAGCTTGACAGATGGGACTCTGCCCATTTACACCAAATACTTTTTTTTGTGGCTCTTGGCTATGTCCGGAACTGGCATAATTTTTTCATTATTTGCAAGAGCAGTCCTCAGAATAAAATAAGATGATGCAAGACGACTGGGATACTGAGGGTTTTAGTTTACAGGACGCCCCGTTCCTGAGGGCTCACAAGTCCTGGTGTATGGGTTCCCGTGATGAAGTGGGAACTCCTGGGGTCCGTTAGGTGTGAATGAATGAAAAGACCGACACCCGGCCGGCGGTGTGGGTTCTCGGATTCGCTTTGACGGCCTCGGCTCCTGCGCCGTCGGTTTGAGGCTGGCAAAAGGAAAGACCGAGACCCGGTCTCCGGCGGGGGGAGGGGGACTGGGAACGGCATAGCCGGGCCTGGTTTCTTCCGTTGGAGAAAAGAGGCAGGCAATTGAAAAATTCGGAAAGGACACGTCCCCGAGTCGAGTATACTTAATTGGATGTCCGGTTCGGGGATGTAGGGGGAAAAAAGGTACTTTTTTACAAATTTGTAAAATAAAATATTTCCATTGACCGGCGTAGCCGGGAAGGTTATGCCAACTCTTTTTTTATTGAATTATTAAATATTGGTAATATTCTTCTCATTTTTTACTCTTCGTAATCTTTAACAAAGAATAAATTTCCTTTTATTTAAGTTAATTTTAAAATACTGTTATGTTAGTTTCTGCTCAATTATAAAATATATATGCAAACAAACCAAACCCATTTTTATATCATGAACCATTTAATTAATATTCAGAAGCGATAAAAATATAATTGTTAAGAGTGGTATAAAATAATTTGATGATGATATTGGTCTGTATACATAAAACAATGAATATTGTTCTGATAGATTGCTTTACATTTGCATGAAATATAACTGTCTATTACTTTTTTGTTGCATATTATTCATATTGCGAATGTAAAAAGTAAAATTGCTATGAAATTTTATGATTTTTTAATTAATGAAAATACTCATTTCATATTTGTTAATAAAATATTACATAAAAACATTTATGAAATAATATTTATTATTATTATTCTCAAGTATACAAATTTTCAGTTTAAAAAAATTGACATCGTTTTTTTCCTGGAGGCATATCTAAGTATCGTCATATTTAAAAAACAGAATTTAATTAAAAAACTAAACAATACTAATATAAAAACACAGCATAGATGGGAAAGACCCCATGACTTATGTTAAAAGCGAAATAAAACCGCAGTGAATACTACATTAAATATGTAACTTAAATAACAAAATTAACATCTGGCAAAAACGGTATAAATAAACAATAAAGATTGTATAAATAATCAAATTTTTGAATCAAGATGTCCGGCCTTTACAAATCACTAGACATTCGATAACATTATTACATCATTCCCCGACATACTTCGCTTGTCAGCCCCTACTTTAAACTTGTCACAAAATGCCTCACAACAGATAAAATCCAGAAGGATGTGGTGTACAGTTAGCAGTCGCAGCGACCTCAAACGGATAGATCTGTTTGATTCATCCATGAGCGAGTCTAGTGTGCCCTATTCGGAAATGGAAATAATAACCTCCTCTCGACGTTTTATTCCCGCATGAGGAGCTTCACGGTAACAACAGTGTCCCTAACTGGACGAAGTTTATTGTTTCATTCTTTTTGCCTCTCATCATGAGCTACCCTCTTCAGAAAACAGATAAGATCGTTCGAAACAACGCGATTAGTGAAAGGAGGCTCGAAACAAACCTCTTTTGCCACCTCTTTTGCTCATTCCCTGAAATCTCAGTATGGCTTGGGATTCAGCAGAAGCTAGCAGTTGTATTGTACTGTGTCATTTGAGAAATAACTCACTGAATCTCATAGGCAATAAGGTGTCTGGAGAGTACATGTCACTAATCGGCTGTAAGGGACTTATGGAATCTGAGGAGACAAGTTAGTGTCTCTGAGAAGCTAGCAGTTGTATTGTACTGTGTCATTTGAGAAATAACTCACTGAATCTCATAGGCAATAAGGTGTCTGGAGAGTACATGTCACTAATCGGCTGTAAGGGACTTATGGAATCTGAGGAGACAAGTTAGTGTCTAAATGTTGAGCTAATTATATTTAAAGCCTTTTATAGCATACAGCTGTGCAACAAAAATACTGACGATGCTGGGAAATCCAAACACATATATATATATATATATATATATATATACTGTCGCCAACCACAAAAGCATAATCAACAGAATTAGCATTTTTAGAGCCGTCAACATAAACTATAGCATCAGGATTCATGCTATTTATAATATTATAAAATATGTTTCCTAAGATAACCATATTTGTGTTCTTTTTATTAAACAGACAAAAGACCAAAGCAGTAATTAACGAGAGAAGGCCTCTAAGGGAGGTAATAACATGAAGCAACAGTAAGAACTGCAGGTAATTATATATTTGGAGCTGAGAAAAGACGTTGAGTTCTGATGCCTAGCGGAGCAGTAGATGATTGCTTCCCTCATATCGATTAAAATGCAGGTTGAAGAACACCGCATCAGAGGTAGAATGATTTGACTGCGCTTTAATGCGAGATAAATAGGAACAGGTCATTCGTTTTTGCAATTCCAAAACGATGGCTCAACAGTGTCCACTAGTTTTTTTTTAAATCAGTAAATATTTAACTTAATTTTTTCATATTTTTTATAATTATATTTATTTGTGAAAGAAATGAAGATATTTAAAAAAATAATATCCTTATTCAGAGTGAGTAACTAAAAAACATAATGAGACGGCTCAAATTGCAGTTATTTAAATGTCACCTTTAACGATATTAATACTAGCTATTGGTTGTGTATGTAACTACTTTCATTTATTGGCATTTGTAGTAAATTGTTCTTCTGTGCAGTGTAGTTTCATTCAGTGGAGATGAGTTTTCTAAAATCCCTGTACGATTGAAGAAAGGGTTGGCAAAGTAGAAATTATATGTACCTTCTGGATCCTTTGCGTCAAATATCTGAAGAAAAATTTCAAAACACAAAATTTCCCAACAATAGAAGAGAACACGATTTCATTAAAAAATTACTTAGAACTGGGTCAATTTCAAACGCAAAATTAAATAGGCATTTCGTCGGATTTTTGCCTATTTTTAATTGATGTAAACGTTTCTAATTATGGTTATCGATTGATTAACGTAATTTAGGTAAATTCAAATTTCAGTAGAAAAGTGTTGACGTATAATATTGTTTAAATTATATAACATTTTTATAGTTTCGCTCAAAGTCGATTATAAATGTTTCTAATTATCGAATGATTAACATAATTTAAATAAAAACAAATTGTTGTAATAAAATATTGAAATTTTGATGAGTTCAGCAGTCATCAGCCGAAAGAGTGAAGAGGTCTACACTTTCCCCCGTGATGCCCTTTTCAGAGCCACTAGACAATATGAGGTTTACGGCTTATAATCTGACTAGAGCCGGTTCACAAAAAGGCAGACCAAAGAAGAAATAAGACCACAGAAGAAAAAGAAAAAAAGAAGGACGAAAAAGAAAGCGACTCATCGCCACGGACTGAGTCCAGCCGAGATGCAGCACGAATGACAGCTAGAGTGAAGAAGTCCCTTAAGTTCACCTTACCAACCCACCATCCTTTCCTAACTTACAATTTTACTTCATTCAGCACCTCCGACTTCCTCCGGAGAAGGGAGCGCATTGTTTCCTCCAAACACTAGGGCCCCGGAAGGTGTATTCCTGTTAGCTCGAAAGACGTTAGCACCAAAAGAACTGAAGGGGATTTACATCGGGAGTACGAAGCTCGTATGCGCCTAGTCTCCCAAGATCGGTCCCGGTTAATTAATTTGCATTGCTCTATAGGACCGGAACGCAAAAACCAACTTCGTCCATAAATAAAACATAAAAATGTATAACCGCCACTAAATAAATAATGACCCGATCGATACTAGAAACACAACAGCAAGGGACATTTTCTAGGTTCTGCGATTAGTAGAGAGATAACAAACTCCCGCTACCCTTGCGTTTCGTTCCGTTACTGAAATTTAAAGAGTTCTATGACCTGAGGTCATAATCGATATTTAAAGAAAAATTTCTGCAGGTTAGAATAAATCTACACGTAAGTTATCATAAAAAAAATTCTTGTAAAATACTCATCCTGCCATTAAGATTTTTCATGATTAAAATTTGGTACCGTATCGTGTAATAACTGTTCAACAACTTAATAAAAGAGACAAACCAAAAAAACCTCTTAATTATTACAACTGGCTTCTCAAAAACATTGTCAATGTACATCAATGATGACCTCATTCACGTCAAACGATGAATATCGGTTTCATGGTATGCATGGTTTCATTTACGGGGATGTTTATTCTTATAACGCCAAGTATGAGACGACTGAAAATCCTCACCAGATGTTTAAGTTTGCATTTCACGATGAGAAAATAAGATGTGCTATTTCCGTTAATCTTATAACAGGACCAATATTTTTTGACAGGATTGTCGATAAAAAATATACCTTACTAGTTTTGAAGAATTTTACCTCAGTTTACAAATGGTGAAAAAGTGTAAGGTTTATCCAACAAGACAGAGTAACACTCTGTAAAAATCGCACTTATGCGATTTTTACAGAAGACTGAACTGTCAACAGAGGAAGATGACTTCCGCCTTCCTCAGATTTCTCTAGTTGGATTGTTTCCTTCGAGGCTGTTTGAAGGATAGAATTTATGTATAAATTCCTCAGACTGTCGATGAAGACGATTGTTCAACAAAATCCTCTTAATCGATAGGATTGACTCTTAAGTTATGCGTTACGGACTCTTTTAGTTGATGACTTGAGCACAAAAATGCGTAGCTGCTAAGGCGCTCACATCGAGCATCCTTAGTAAAAATATAGTAAATATGTAAATTTATGCTAATGTAAATAAGAATCTAATTTAATTTACGTTTCAATTTATTCCTTCCTTTCATAGAATGTTATATGTCGTAAAATTTTGCTGTGTTTAGAAAGTAGTGGTTCAGTATTAAGTCCCTCTTAAAGACCCCCTCCCTCTTAAAGTTGAATTATAATATTACAGCTTAGCTAGTCTAACCCACCGGGTTGGTCTAGTGGTTAACACGTCTTCCCAAATCAGCTGATTTGAAAGTCAAGAGTTACAGCGTTCAAGTCCTAGTAAAGCCAGCTATTTTTACACGGACTTGAATACTAGATCGTGGATACCGGTGTTCTTTGGTGGTTGGGTTTCAATTAACCACACATCTCAGGTATGGTCCAACTGAGAATGTACAAGACTACTTCATTCACACTCATACATATCATCCTTCATTCATCCTCTGAAGTATTATCTAAACGGTAGTTACCGGAGGCTAAACAGGAAAAAGAAAGAAAAAGAAAAGCTTAGCTAGTCTGCATATTTAATCTGTTTTTATATTACAATCATAGCCGTAACAAAACTGATTGAATATCTTTTAAAAATATCTAAATGTATTTGACCGTTTATGCAAATACAGGTTCGTTTTAATGAATTTATTTTTTCCACAAATCCTACCCTTCTAAAGGGAAATTCTATGTGTCTGTGTGTGTTCGTCCCCGTTAGCTTAGCACCGGAATGTCCGATCACTAATGGAAAATCCTGATTCGTCAGTACTTGTCTCGTGGTGGTCAGGGGTATACTTATATATTTATTACTTGTACTTATTATTTATACTTGTAAAACATATTTATTTCTTTTATCGATATATATGCGAAATATATATAAATATATATTTTTTTATTTAAATGACTTTTTCTTCATAAAATAATGAATTATAACCAAAAAGTAATTATTCAAATTAACCATGATACAACTGGAAAACTTTCTTCTGATTATCCTTCATCCTTTTCTGATTTCATTTAATATTCATTGAATATTCAGTTTAATTAAAAAAAAAAAGGACTGTTCCACTTTTTTATCATTAATGCTGTTGTTTTGATTGACCTTATAAATTTATTTTTTCTATTACTATTTAATATTGAATTTTGATTAATTTTAAATATATTTTTATAATTCTATTTAGAGTCCATTACAGCGTAATGGACTGAATTATGTGTAGATTTTATTTTAAGCGAATTCTTATTCTAATATCGTTAAAGTAATCCTTTCTTTAAGAAGTAGTCTATGAAATCAGAAATACTAATTATTATTATCTCCGAAACTAATCAGAAGAAGCAGTAGCTGGAAAAATGACCAATAACTGAAAAAATCGATGATACAAATTGTCCACACTAGGCAATAAGAACCAATAAAGTATATTTTAGTTCTTGGGATAAGAGAGGAATACATTTTTACGCTAATCGAGAACGAAAAATTCGAACTGTGTATAATAGTTAATCAAAAGTCGTTTTTTTTATTAGTTTCCTTCAATTTTTTTTTTGTAGAATATACATTTTTGTTACGAAATTGTGTCAGAATGAATAATATAATTCTCACTTATTTTCTTTTATGAAAATAATTAGTTATTAGCTTTAAAATCAACAGTAAATATTATTTTTATAAGACAAAATAGTATTCTCTTATGTTTAAATATATTTAAAATAATCAGATTATTAACATCTTTACCCAAGATATAATCAATTTTGGACCTAGTAATCCCGTTTCGAAATGCCACCCGAAAGGCGAACCGTAGGCACGTCGGGAAAAGATAATAATATATAAGAAGATTGAAGTTTGTACAACTTATCAAAATTTAATAAACTTTAAAATATATATTCTGTATACAATGTATGCCACTCGTATCGTGGATTTAAATCAATAATTTCAATATTTTATCACTCACAGAAATACGAATATGATATTCTCTAACATATCTATTTAATAATTAAAAATTCATATGATATATTTTTAAATATAAAATTTATTATAAATTATAATTATAATTACTTTTATAAACACAGTACTTTTTTTTACTAAACGATAATTATACTTCAGGATGAAACTTACTAATATGTTGAAATATCAAATTGAACAAATTTTCACCCATCGCCGGTGACAACGTAGGAATTCCCATAAATGAGAATATGCAAACAAACTCTATTAGCCCATCCATCATTAATGATTGCGTCATTATTGTATATAATTTTTATATTTAACGTTAATTAGTCGAGGTTTGCGAGTGAAGCGAGATTAGGTTATGTTTGGTTAGGTTATATTGATGTACGTACGATTCGTCGTCCTATGTCGTTAAAAAAATAGAAACAATTTGGGTGGGGGTTTCCGAAAGCGTATCTACCATATTATTTTATTAAGTTGCATCTGAAAAATGTAAATAAGTAATGAATTGTAAAATCTAATTAGTTTGTACTTATAATACTGAATGGGTAATAATAATGAATAATGAATAATGAATGGGTAATGCTGAATAAGGTAATGCTAATGGGTAATACTGAATATTGGATAATAATACTAATAAGTTATTGAATTTTGACGTGAAATGTCTTTAAAATCACACCGAAACATACGGGTAACAGAAATTAGTAGCGTAACGAAAAGGTCTATATCATCCTGCCTTAATAACTCCCTAACTATTAATTTCAAAGACGGAAATGCAGTGTCATTTTATAATTTACATGGTCAGCTCACCGATACGACTTTGAGTCTGGGTCACTGATGAGCGGGTTGGTGGGCAGAGGGCACAGCGCAGATCGGCCAAAACTGACGCTCTCGCTCATTTCCTTTCAGTGTAGCTCACGAGTTATTGCGCGGTGATTCGTGTGTTTGAGTTTAAATTTTGTCGAGATAGATCGATTTAAGTAATAATAATTGTATTTTGGATAATATTTATATGTACAAAATTAAACAAACGTGTAAAAATTCAATATGTCAGCCTCAGCCCGTGCAAATGCCAGTCGAAAATATAAATTACGTATATCGTTGGAACGGGGAGGTTATGGGCCATGCACAGGTATCTCAGTATCAGGTGCAGAACGAGTGAGACTAATTCGGGGGCGTTGCAAAGCTGGCACGGCGCACTCGGTGAACGACGCCGACGGCGCGAGCAGCTCTACCGCTGCTGATTATGGCTTATCTCTCTAACTTCCCATATCGGACCCCCAAGGTTGAACAAAATTATCATCAAAATATTAATCGTAATAAATATTATGTACTATTCACTTAGTGTCTGTTTTATGTTAAAATTAAATTTAGTACGTAGTCAATGTCTCGTTTTTATTTCAATCCGATACACTAAAAGTGACTCGCTGACATCCAGATCGACTAATTTATCTTCAGAGTTGGCCAAATGAAGGTACTAAAATTTTCCATTGTAGACTTTCAGTTTTGTTAAAAAGAAATTCGATGGTGCTCTCCCATTTAACTTTACAGATACGTTGGTCGATCTGTAGCTCGGAGGAAATTCATCCAAGGTCTGTAATGTTTCACGTTAAACCAACTGCCGTACGCCCTATACAGCCCTACCCGATTTTTTTTTTTTATGAAAGGGATGACATTTTTTCTTTACGTAAATGTTAGTATTACATGGTTATTAAATAATAAGATTAAACATTTTTTATACGAAATACTTATTCATGTTTGTAACTTTAACAATAAGGAGATTATATAAATAATATATCGGAAAAAAAGAGATTAAAATGTAATTGAAATTAAGAAAAATTATGCAAATTTGGAGTTATAATTTAATTAATGACCTTTAATTAATGACTGTTGATTCTTCATAGTATATATTAAATATACTAGTTTTAATTACATGTTTAGTATTATTATTAATCATATAATTAATTATATTATTAATCCTTTAATTATATCTCTTTCTATTCCCTTTGTGAAGTTAAGCCGTACAAAAATTCTTGGAGTACAAATCGAAAGATAAATGTAGTGCTTCTTATGGCTTTTCATCTAACAAACCGAATAAAAGTGGTTTGAGACCTCTATCTCACTTAGGGTTTAAGTAAAACGGAGTAAAACTTGAAAAGGTTTTGTCAAAAAATACATTTTTTCTTTAAATTTTCTAAATGTGGAATAAAATTTACTAATTAACAGACAAACATTTCTAATTAACTATGCAGAGATTCAGTTCTGAGAAAAATTATGTAAATAACGTCTATTAAAATTAAACTTAAATTTGAGAAGAATTAAATTCAACTTTAATAAAAAACAAAGCACACAAACTGGATCGGAAAAGTGATACGATTTTAAACAGTACAATTTATATATTGTAAAATGTATAAAAATAAATGATAAAGAATCTTTTTAAAACATTAAAAAATTTTAATTTTTATACGTTGGCGATAACAGCTGATCAACGATTAAGTTTAGTGCATTGAATGTTTAATTCAATTTCTTAGATCGAAACCCATAAGGAAACACCAAATTTACTCCTTGATTTGTACCCCAAAAAGTTTAATACGGCATAATTTTACGGAAGGGGCAGAAAGCAGTGCTAAATGTTTCACGTACCGAAATTCTCCAACGAACGGTTTTCTGATCTATGTAATCGTATATACGAACGGTTTTTTTTTTGTTTTTGGCTATAGAATCATCTCCCGAGAGATTGCCGTGCAATTTGGAATCTGCATATATATATATTAATTAATCGTTGTTTTCTCTTAAATCCTGGTTTGACAGTTTTAATTTCTCCGCTATGAGATCCAGGAAACATGATTCACTTTTAAATTTATATTGATACGATATTTGTCAAGTATGATTCTTAAGATGACGTGTGCGATGTTTTTTCTGATGCGTGAGTTTAATTGTTTGTGGCGAGCGATTAAAGTAATCAAAATATGATAATTTCTGAAATGTTGATAAAATTAAAGTTATTAAGTAATTTGCTTTAAAAGATTTAACTTTGATGAACAACAAACAAATAAAACCGACAGAAAAGTTAAACCATAATGATTGGCATCACGTCCAAACTGTTGAATAGTTAGTAATTTTAGAATTTGATTAAATTAATTTTATTCAATTGTTAAAGTTAAATAAGGAGCGCTGTTTCTCCAAATTATATTTTTATTAATAAAACAGTAAATCAATTAAACCGTACCTAAATAATCATAAGAAAAAAAATTCATTAATTGGGTATATCCAAAATTATTATAGAAGGTTTTCTACCAAATTATTTCAAACTCCGGTATTTCAAACATTTCAAACTCCGGTACTTATCACAAATCAGCGTTTTATTGTCGTAGATTAAACTACGGAGATAAATGCAACGGTCATATCAACTACATTTAACTGCATCACAACCTGCACTTTTGACGTAAAAGATGTAGAAAATATTTGGTACATGCAGTGCTATCTACCGGGTTTTCCGTAAATGTACGGAATCGATTGAACCGCGTTGTACTATACGCAGTTCTACAAAACAAAGGAAATCACTATATATTTAAAAAAATTACTACATAAGAAATACTTATTGTTATAATACGAATATAATCGACCGTACAGATTAATTTTATTTTTAATTTTAAAATAAATTAAAAAATGAATAATTATTACAAAAAAGATTTTAAGAATCGCTCATAAATAAGTTTTTTTATTATTTTACTAACATATATATTAGAAATAGAACTTGCTAGACGACCTTTTCCTTTTCATCTGTTTAATTTAACCCAAGAGTTTATCATAATAATATATAATATTAAATTTTAACAATAAATTAAATAATACGTACGTTTAAAATTTAAATATCTTAAATTATTGATTAAAAAAAAGTTAATACTCTTAATTATTTTGAGTCCCTATCGTAATCTAAGGAATTGATTAAAGGCATGAAAATAAAAATAAAGTTCTTGTGTACAGATACCTTATCTCGTTTCATTTTCTCTAGGTTCAAAATATTTTTTTCCATTAAGTTTTATATCTTAAACACAGAATGAAATATTTCAATGAAATTTGGTGTACATGTACTCAAGAACATGTTATGTAATATAAATAAGTTTGACAATTATACCTTTAAAAATTACAAAATTGTGGTTATTTAAATATTTTAATATTAATAGCTCCGGAAATATTAGGGAAATATGATTTTTTAAATAAAATGTTAAGTTTTTTGTTGTGAACAAAATGATTTCTCGTTTATTTAATGTAGGTTAAAATTGCTAAAGTTGCATTGAAAAATTTATGAACTCAATGAAGTTCAATGAAGCATTATGAAGTTTTGTGGCTGTTGTGATATTAATAAAAGTATAATTAGTGAAGGAAATAAAAATAAAAAAATTAAATTGAACTTTAATAGTACAAATTAATTAAACTATTAGTTAATTAAAAATTTTTTTCATAACTTTTTTAATAATTAAATCATACGTTAAAAAATCATTTATTGTGTGAACAAAGTTATTTGTTAGTAAACCAACCACAAAATGAAAGCTGAAAATTTTTGTGAAGAGAAATTTTTTGTAGATTGAGAATGTAAAATCAACAGTATAAGTATTATGGATTACATATTTAGAGGGTTAGATCTTTACCAGAGTTAAGAGTTAAAGAAAAAATAACTAAAACCTTCATTTTCAAAATTTTATTTGATTCGCTGTTAGCCCTCAAAGTTACTTTGAATTGAAGGACTATTAGCACCTAAATGTTGGGAAAAATGGGTAGATTATACGTGTTTGTTGAACACCTTATGCATGAAGATTAAGTTTTTTTTTTTTTGTCTTCAGTCATTTGACTGGTTTGATGCAGCTCTCCAAGATTCCCTATCTAGTGCTAGTCGTTTCATTTCAGTATACCCTCTACATCCTACATCCCCAACAATTTGTTTTACATACTCCAAACGTGGCCTGCCTACACAATTTTTCCCTTCTACCTGTCCTTCCAATATTAAAGCGACTATTCCAGGATGCCTTAGTATGTGGCCTATAAGTCTGTTTCTTCTTTTAACTATATTTTTCCAAATGCTACTTTCTTCATCTATTTGCCGCAATACCTCTTCATTTGTCACTTTATCCACCCATCTGATTTTTAACATTCTCCTATAGCACCACATTTCAAAAGCTTCTAATCTTTTCTTCTCAGATACTCCGATCGTCCAAGTTTCACTTCCATATAAAGCGACACTCCAAACATACACTTTCAAAAATCTTTTCCTGACATTTAAATTCATTTTTGATGTAAACAAATTATATTTCTTACTGAAGGCTCGTTTAGCTTGTGCTATTCGGCATTTTATATCGCTCCTGCTTCGTCCATCTTTAGTAATTTTACTTCCCAAATAACAAAATTCTTCTACCTCCATAATCTTTTCTCCTCCTATTTTCACATTCAGTGGTCCATCTTTGTTATTTCTACTACATTTCATTACTTTTGTTTTGTTCTTGTTTATTTTCATGCGATAGTTTTTGCGTAGGACTTCATCTATGCCGTTCATTGTTTCTTCTAAATCCTTTTTACTCTCGGCTAGAATTACTATATCATCAGCAAATCGTAGCATCTTTATCTTTTCACCTTGTACTGTTACTCCGAATCTAAATTGTTCTTTAACATCATTAACTGCTAGTTCCATGTAAAGATTAAAAAGTAACGGGGATAGGGAACATCCTTGTCGGACTCCCTTTCTTATTAGGGCTTCTTTCTTATGTTCTTCAATTGTTATTGTTGCTGTTTGGTTCCTGTTACATTAAGTTTTATACGATTAAATAATAATATGAAAGAATTATCAATGAAAATAACTATTTTTAATTCAAAAAGGAAATAATTTTTTTTATAGGGTGGAAACAAGAAGAGTAAATATTATTTAATTCAATAAATGGATTAGATAAATAGCTTCATAAATCTTTGTTCGTTAGGATTGTATGATCAAACAAGACGATGCTATGAATTAAAAAAAAATTCTCAGAGCTTGTTACTGCAGTTAAAAAAAAATCCAACTTTTTGGAACTTGGTATTTTTGGACACTTTCGGTCCAGTAGATTGCAATCAGAAGGAAAGGTGCACAACTACATGTTACAATAGTCCTAAATTCAAAATTTCAACGTTGTACGTCTAATCGTTTTTGAGTTATGCGAGATACATGGTCAAAATGCATACTTGAAATTTGAAAACCGAAATTTTTCGGGATCATAATACTTCCTATACTTTATACAAGGAAGGAAAAATCTTACGAAAGTTTTCATGTAATGTTTGAAAAATTTCATAATTAAATATAATTAAAGTATATAAAATGATATTACGTATTTCTAATCGCAGCAAATTGATTATATTATAGCAACTAATGGGGTTAATAATTTTCCAAATGATAGATAATTTCTTCAAATAACTCTCAAGAGATTCACTATGATGTTCAAGGCGCATGGTATAAATTAATTATGTTCTAGAGAAGCTTCGTCCTCTAAAGAAACAATTACTTAAAGGAAATCCTTTATTATGTCATTTATTTTGAAAATGCACCACTTAAATTTATTTTATTTGCAATGAACATAAAAAAAAAAAAATTAAATTGATTTTTTTTTTTAATTTTATGTTAAAACTTATTTTCGCTAAACTAATGAAGTTAATTTTTTTGGCGGCAGGAATTTTAAATCGTAATCGACGAAACAATAGATAGTTTTACTACATTTCATGAATCAAAAAACTTCTGTAGTTTATCAAACAAGATTACATTATAAAACAGTTCAGAAAACATTTACTTAAATTTAAAGCTACAAGGCCATTTTTATTGTTAAACACTCAACATTGTAACGGGAAAAATGTTGACGTAAAGAAATAACTAAAAAATAAAATAATACCGCAAATAACATATAAAGAAGATGAAAGAGACTTAGAGAAATTGAAAATAACAAAAGAAGGCAGCTAAAAACGTTTACAACTAAGAAAAAAATTTAAAAACATCACAAGTTTCCAGGAAAACAAAAAACAACGGAAGAAGTACACCGGGATAGAAGAGAAAAATGAAAAACACCAAGAAATGATGAAGGAGATGTGGAAGAAAAAGAAACTGAAAAAGTCAATTAGTTTAATAAACATATTTACTTAAATAAACGGAAATAATATTACAAAGATTTTTCTAAATTTTTAAAAACTTACTTTATACTTTTTAGTCATACTTTAATAAAATTATTATCATTCATTGCATGAGTTTAATTAGTAGATTAATTTGGACTTCAAAAGATGAAATCATGTATTGAAATTTCTAATATATTTATAAAATATCAAACAAATTTTCAATCCAACATTTACTATACAAAGTAACGAAATGGTGAAGTTTTTATTTCATTTACTTAATTAACTATCACAATTTTTGACAAAGGTTTTTATAAAAGATTTCTCAATCGATCTATCTTTGATAATGCATCATTATTGCAAGGGTTTCTTCCTGTTGATTTGTAGTTGTCCAGTTATTTGATCCTAAGTCCATAGAGAGATTTAACTAGGCTAAGGTTTGACCTTCAGCAAAGAGCTTTGGACCCAGATTAACAACTGCGTAATCTACAGTACTGCCTTTCATTTTATGGACTTTTGATGCCCATGATAAAATTAAAGGCAAAATTCAGCGTTTAGTAGTTCCCGTAGCTATGCAGGGCAGGAAATTTATTAGCTTTTGGCTGTATTTGACCTTAGTAACTGTGAAAATTTTCATCAATAGGCAATGTCCGTAAGCCGGTGGTGTATGGCTTAGCCCGCTCACGCTCTTAGGTAAGCTCTAGGAGCTATTTAGGACATTGGTCGATAAACTGTTCGAGGCTCAGTAGCCGATTGTGGCACAGACATTTGGTCGTATGCTTTAGGGCGACCGAACGGGGTGGTGGCGAGAGAAATGCCAAGCAAACAAATAGGCAATGTCAGGAAGTATGTTAAATTAAAATTATTACACCTGCACCATTAATTTACCTCCGTACGGGAGGATGTTTGCAGAAGTAATGGTGGAATATTGTATTATCACCCGACCTTAGTAACTGCGCAAAATTTCATCAACGGGCAATGTCAGCAAGTATATGTTAAATTAAGGATGCGTGATTTGAGAACAAACATGAAAAAAAAAAAACGTTGTGAGTTAAGGAAAAGATAGTAAAAAATACTTTTTGAAAAATAAATAGTATTTAAGAAATACTATAGAAAAAGTTCTTTCTACCAATACTTTAAATAACTGCTGTAATAAATGCAATCATCGAGAACATGAAGAAAGGCATGTGCAAAAGGTTTAACAAGTGCAGCAAAACAGAAAATGAGGGCAGAAGACAAGAGCTTGGATAAAAATTGTATATTGCCCTCCCTACGGAGAAACGTAAAGGGTATTTTACAAAATTACACCTTAACTTTTCTATGCTTACATCTAGAAAATTGTCCTCTATCCCGGGAAACGCTAAATATAAAAGCAAACCCTCTGAAAAAGGTGGAAATTATAAATCAATTTAAAATCAAAATAACAGCGTCTAGTATACTTTAAAGAAAAACTAATAGAAGAATAACGGAGTTTTTGCAGTCCGGTATTGTATGTAAACTGGTTACAGAAATAGTTTTTAAAAATAATGATATAAAGAATGTACTTTAAACAGGAATTTGATATTTCGGAAAAGTATTTATCAGTAACGAAACAGAAATTTCATTTTTGAATAACAACACTCTACCAATATCCAGCAGCTTGTTTGAATTTTAAACTTGTTAAAAATCCTTATGTGAAATTTTTCATTCAGAAAAGAATCTTTTTGATTGGTTCAAGTTTCATATATTAATGTTTTCATTTTTTTAGGGTAAATTTTATCAACTTGACATGAAAAATCGAATAAAATAGTTCCCCGAACCGTTTCCGCGGGATTGTTTGAGGAATCTGGGGTGAAAACCAATAAATTGGAGTAAAAAACCCTGTTGTTTGTGTTAAATGGCAAAGAATCATATATAATTTTTAAATAAAACTTGTAGAGAAATTATAAAATAAAAAACAAGGTTGTTTTTAACTGAATGTATTGTTTTTACTTCCTTGTACGAAGTAAAGGATCGCGAAAAATGTTGGTTTCCAGATTTCAACGGAAATATCCATTTTGCCTAGTTTTGGCGTGACTTTCTGTACGTACGTATGTGTGTATGTATGTATCTCGCATAACTGAAAAACGATTAGCCATAGGATGTTGAAATTTTGGATTTAGGACTGTTGTAACATCAAGTTTTACACCTCCCTTTTTTATTGCAATCAATTGATCTGAAAGTGGCCAAAAAAGCTAAAAATTAAAAAAAATTGAATTTTGGACTTTTTCTTAACTGCAGTAATAAGGCCTTATTGAAAGCATTTCAACAATATATAATAAGTGCTACTTATTTTCATTGGTTCCAGAGTTATACCCAAACAAAATTTTAATCAATGAATTATTTGGATCTTACAGGTTTAGAAGGCACATTGGTTCGAATCAAACTTAATTTCCTTTTTTTTTTTAACTTTAATTTTTTTATCTAAATATATTGATTTATTAATAATTATTAACTTCGGATTGTAAAAAAAAGATTTACGATGAATAATAATTTAATACCAAAAAAATAATTAAGAAATATCAGAAGTTTTTAGTGAAATAAAATTTTATATACTTTTCATTTTAAAAAAATGTGTAAATGTAATTTAATAAGTGTACAAGAAAGTTATATGTTGTCCACATCAGATTTTTTACCCCAGATTTCTCAAAAAATATTGCAGATATATTACAGGTATCCCTTTTATGGCTTTTTCAGGTTAACAACCAGAAGAAATCACCAATTTTTCCGCTGAATTAATGTCGTAAAAATAATTTCAGTACGAGCTCATTTCAACGAGGTAGCTGAAATCTTTCACAAGCTGTAACTCGTAAAAGAGTTAACGGCCAGGAAGTGGGATCGTCGCGCCCAATTCTTCTGCCATAAAATGATTCATTCATTCAGAATATATCGAACTAATAATCCCCAATGTGGCGGTGCGTCATCCTGCTGGAAATCCATCTTAGGTTGCAAGTCATTTAGTTGAGGTAATAAGGGACTCAATGTTTTGCATCAATACAGGTAAATGTTAACTGTTATTGATTGCTCAATGAAAAAACAGGACCATTGATTCTGTTGTGCATCAAACCGCGCAACACATTCACTTTAGGGAAATCTCTCATTTTTTGTCTGGTAAAGTACGGATTTTCTGAACCCCGTATTCTCACATTATGCTTTTTTACTTTTCCTGAGGTTTGGAAAGTAGCTTCGTCTGAAAAAAACACGCTGGAGGTAATCATTGTCGTTATCAATACGTGGCAAAATCTCGGTCGCAAAGGCAGTACGACGAGGGGCGTCATTTGACTGTAGATGTTGCAATATCTGAACATTTTACGCGTGTAACCTTAGATTCTTGTGTAAAAGTTTGTGCATTGTAGACCTGAAAATCTCTAGTTCATGAGATGCACGACGGGTAGATTTGGAAGGGCTATGTAGAAACGCTTGCTGCACAACTTCAACCATCTCTTCACTAATGGATGGCCGTCCTTTTCGTGGAAGGTATGCCTATCTAAAATTTCGCTGTACTAAAATTTCGATAAGTGATACCACAACACACACTGCGTTTTCTCCTGGATTTACGCCATATTATACGAAATTGATCACAGTACCTTCTACTCTGTCTCTACTGCAACAGACCAGTATAAAAAAACTTTGTAACATTTTCTTTCTTGCCATAAACCGCACAGCTGTAACCGTAATAAAGAATTTAAGGAACTCTCTCTTTTAGAACATATGTTTATAATGAACTTTTTCCATTATTTTCATAAGTAGAATAGGTTACGAAAGTCCCGGGTGAACTATTGTTACACGTAGTATATTTTACCCAATTTTTAATAAACCTGATTTTTTGTTTTGATACGATGAAAATTTCATTAAATTGTTATATTTACAAAGTTAAAACAATTCTTTTTTGTTTTGTTTTATGTATTTAATTACAACCTTGCATAAATAAACAAATTTTATTAAATTTTTTTCCTCTTAATCGGTATTATCTAAAAATGTATTCATAAATTTTTTATAAGTAAAAATTTGCTTAAGTTTTACTATATTATTAATTGATAGTAATTTATTTATCAAGTAATTTAAATGTTGAAGAGGGACGGTAAAATTTATATTTTCAACACAGTATTACAATTAAAATATAAAATATTTTATATTAAAGTAGAGTTTGATTTTTTTTTAATGATATCTTTCAGATGATTGGTTAGTCTGCAACAGAACTTAGCAAGAATTCTTATACGTTGAAAAGATATTTTTTAGGAAATAAAGAATCGGCATTAGATAGATTCTTTATTGAGGAAAGTAAAATCATACGTTTGCTTTTACCGATATGAGTTTTTTATGAGCATTTACTCTCGTCGATTTAAAAAAAAAAAAAAAATTAGAAAAAGGTAATTTAAATTATAAAATATCTTCAGGATTTTTCTAACTAAACTGTATTCTGGATATTTCATATTGATTTCATTAGTCATCTTGTTTCATGTGCTAATTATTTATTAATTTTATAATTAATTTTGTACTTTTAAAGTAGTATTAATTATTTAGAAAAATAATTGTAAATCTCCGTGGCGAGGTGGTAGCCTTTCTGCCGTCCATCTGAAGGTACCGGGTTCGAATGCCGATCAGATATGTCATATTTCATACGCTGAAAATTCCATTTCCTATCTTATGCACAAGATTCAAGTTTATGTGGCGATATCATCAAGAAAAAAAAAACAAATTACCTTAAGGATGTGTTTCATAACAGATGTTATCCAAACTTTTCTGTTTTAATCTAAAACGTTAGTTAATAAATGATGAAAATATAACATGATTTGATAAAAGAGAATTCAGTAAAGTGCATATGGCTTATTGTAATGGGTCGGAAGATTTTTAAATGATATTTATTTCTCTTAGTCGGCACTAAATTACTCCCTTACATGTATTTAAATAACTTAAAATATATTAAATGAAAACAATATTTAACAGATGATTGTTAAGTGACGATTTGTAAATATCTGATTTATTAGCAGATAAATTCATTAGAATTACAGTATTGAGTATGAGATATTTATCGTTTCGAATTAAACTTCGCATGAACTGTTCATTTCCCCTCAGTAAAGGTATTCTGAACCATCGTCTCCTGTACAATATTAAAATAAAAAAACAGTTATTTTGTATCTCTTCATGAATTTTAAAAATAATAAAATTGACACAAATTGCAACAACAATAAAATTGAAATTATGCCAAAGAGTACCTTATTATAATTTTTTTTTTTTAAGGTATTTCTTTTCGCCTAGGTTTGCCCTTAGACGATCCTTTATTTCTTATCTTTTTTCATCTTACTGAAGGCCTCAACAACGTCGAATGTCAAGGAATCTCAGGCTTCGGAGACTGAATCTTCTGATTCTCTTCAGTAGATTACAGAGGATGTCTAGCTGCCGGTATCCGATACCGGCTCAGACGGTGGGGACAACAGTACATCAGAGTCCCAGACTTTAAGCACTCCCCGGGACGGCTGAACTATTCGTCCTCTCATTTAATGGCCTGCGCGTTTTCGGAGGCTCCTTGATCTTTCAAAACCCTTTTTTTCTATCATCTTTACTTCAGTCTTTATAGTTTACTGAGAGGGTGGGTATCTTCTGTATTTCAATTTTTACTGTTGGTATATCCCGCTCAGATTTCTTCGGCGGTTTGGCTTCACCTCCTGCAACTCCCGTGCGGTGATGCCTTGAGCTATCATGAAAGGACTAATCTTTGAAAAATCTCCTTTTCTCCTGATTACTAAATACTTTGGGATCGATCCACTGCATTTCGGTCAAAGCTTCAATCCGTCTTCTCAGATTTCGTAAACTATCCACTCTTCCTTCGATTCGCTTCCGAAGACAAAGGTTCTCGACAAGGTTTTTTTAAATGAAATAATTATTTAATTGTTCAGTTTGGTTTGAAAACGGTAATCAGTTAAGTAAGAATAAAAACTTTTTTTTCAATTGAACCGACTCTAAAAACAAAAATAAATTTAAAAATAATTACACTGAAAAGGAAAAAAATATTTTTCACTACGCCATCAATACAATCTTTGAAACTTATTTTTTGAAGTCGATGGCAAAACAAATCTCATATGTATTTTATGCTCTTACAATTTCGTATTCCGTATCTCGTGTATTTGAAAGTCATTTTATATTTGACTGACTTCAAAAAATAAGTTTTAACGATCGTAATGAGGAAGTAGTGTCATTGTTTTTGCTGGCCTCCGTGGCGCGAGTGGTAACGTCTCACCCTTTCATCTGGAAGTCCCGAGTTCGAATCACGATCAGGATGGCATTTTCGCACGCTAAAAAATTATTCATCTTATTCTCTTGAATGAGAATGTTCCCTTGAAACAGAACTATTTTCCAATTACTTTTATTCCAAGCAATAGAACGGGACCACCGTTATTGACTCTTCTATCGTTTAAAAATAATCATCAAAATCTAAGCATGTGATCAAACGTTACGACTGGACATACAATTTATATGGGCCAGGAGACCGGTATATAGTATATAGTATACTAGTATATATACTAGGTCAAAATCGGGCCTAAGACCCGCCGCGAAAGTGTTACATATTTCATTACACATGATTTTTTTAAAGGCTTTTGCCAATTGTAACTAAATAAAATTTATGAATTTAGCGTACAAAAGGCTTCAAAATCCTGAACATTTTTAGCTGGTTTTTGAGTTGTGATTTTTTTAACACAGCTCTAACCCCAGTGTTTTCCTTTTTCATCCCCAAAACTTAATTTTAGATAAATCGTTCGTATCAAGAAGTATAAATCGTTCGACGAATGAATCTTTCGTGCGGTGTGGGCAGCCGTCCGGTGGTCCATTGGTCCGCTCTGCGTAAATAGCAGCTAAAATAAAAATGTAAGCACGTACAACAAACAAACCCACGCACCATCCTTTTTTATGGGAAAAATATATAAAAAACTTTTTTTTATACAAATATAAAATTGTTACCCTCCTTTTTGAAATCGGTTAAAAATTTGTTGTCCTCTTTGGAAAATAAAGTATAAATTTATAAAAAAATATATTCTATTTTTTCATTAAAACGATTATGAACTGTTTTGAATGTATTAAAATTTATTGGATAACGGTGTCGTAACCTACAATTATATATTATTTTTTTTATAATTATGCAGTTTATCAATAACAAACGTATAACAACAGATTGATTTTATTCTCAAATTGCGAGCTCAAAACTCTCGAAGTGGGTAAAATTTAATTTTACTGACATAAAAAAGAATGAACTTGCAAATATCATTTATATAAAATGACTTATCAGTGATACGATAAATTGTCTTTTAGGTAGATTTCATAAGAAAGCTACCTAAAACGGTAAAAGCTTTTTCATTTAAAAAAGTATTTAAATTCGCTGTTTTCAGTAAAATGTTATGCAAGGATAAAAAAAATTACAATCCATTCCGTAAAAATTAGGATCCATCTTTTTGGAGCCCACTAAAAAATGATATAACGGGTACCAAGATTCGACTTAGAGAAAATTTCGACATATCTTCGAGTTTCCCACCACTTAGACCCCAAAACCACCGTCAGTTCAAAATTTTATATATATATATATATATATGTATATATATATATTATTTTATATTTCACTTTCCTGTGGACACGATAACTGCTATAATTTTGCGCCAATCACCTTCAAATTGATACATAAAATATAACGACCGGAAATCTCTGTAGAGTTCGTTAATGGAAAAAATCGGACCATGGGAGTGGAATTTGGTTTTTTTTCGAAAAAACAAAATATCGCTATACCTTTCTTATTAAGTAAAATATCGAATTCGTTTAAAGTGTACTATTTTTTTGGATAACGGCCCAAAACCTATGTAACTAAAGTTTTTTGATAACACCAACCATTGGCCCAGGGTGTGAAAAAATGGAGTTTTGAACACAAAAAAAATCATACCTCCCTAAATAGACACAGTGTCGAATCGGTTTACAGTAGTCGTTAGTTCTGTAATCAATACCTAAAAATTTTGTCTGAAACAATTTTTGGTATGACCAACCCCTACAGCAAGGTGTGACTATTTTGCTGGAATTGTAAGAAGATTGTGCTTGTATGCTAAACATGTGAAACTTTTTTCACATGCTACCATTGTCGTATTGAGTAAATTTTAAGTTTTTTCTTAACTTTAAGATGAAAATTTTTTTATCCTCTACGTAGCACCGCTGAAATCTACCTCCGCCTTCCGGCGTGCCGAAAGGGATTTTTTAATTATGCATTGCAAAAATTCTTGTTCGCTAAAAACCTTTTCTGTATAGATTTGTACGACAGAAAGCGTACGCTATATTGCAGGAAGGTTTTTTAACCCGCAATTTTTTTTCTAAAGTCAAAATATAATTCAGCAATAGAAGGCGGACCGCTGGGAAATGGTTCATCCTCTTTTCATTTAAAAATAAGTATTTAAATTCGCTGTTTTCAGTAAATTGTTATGCAAGATAAAAAAAAAAAATTACAATCCATTCCGTAAAAATTAAGATCCTTCTTTTTGAAGTCCGCTAAAAAATGATATGATTTTTTTATATGGTGGATCATTTAACAAATACATGTGCGTATATATCTTTTTTGTACAAATGCCTGAAGTTTCTACAGAAACATATTTCCTTTTGTGGGGATAGAGTTCTATCGGGCTAATTTTAATGATTTTTACATGACTGCCCAAAAAGAGTGTAATGTATGTTTGTTCCACCGTAGCAGCTCAGCGGCTAAACCGATTTAAATGTGTGACAGCGTTGAAATCCTTACGTTACGAGAAGTGTCATAGGCTATATTTATACTACTGTATTAAGAAGAGAGTTTTTTCAGGATAAAAAAAAATCTCCTCTATTTAAAAAAAATCGTTGTTATCGCTTTCTGGATATATTTCATCACGAAAAATCTCTAAAATATATATATATATATATATATATATATATATATAGGTATGTATATGTAATAATGGAAATTTGCCGATTGAAGCACAAACTAATGAATTGTGATCTATGAGTGTGTCACTGTGTAAGTTGGGTTTAAACTGATAGATTACGAACATCTTGTTGATTCTAAAACCTAAAAATATTCATTTAGTGGACTGTAAATCCAAGATTGATTCATCCGTCGGGTGGATAATAAATAATGTGCGGAATTGCTCAAAATATTATTATTATTATTGTTTATTGAAAACCATTAATAGCTTAATGTTAACTTACGCAGAATTCTAATCTTACAATCGTGAATTTTATATGTCGACATGAATTCTCTTGATTTTTATGAAGCATACGATTATAAAGAAGAAATCAAAACATAATTTTTATATTACCTTAGATTCACATATTAAAACATAACATAAGATATTAGATTCACGTATTAAAACATAACATAAGATATTTCAGCATTAATTGAACCATATTAAATTTTTAACAAGCCATTATAGAGAGAGAGAGAGTTTACATTTTGTAGTGTCTTATACATTAGATTGAGGTAAACTGATAGAACATGGTTTTAATATGTTAAAAGAAAACAATACAACAATACAAAAGATGATTTTCTTTTGTTTTTAAATTAAAGTTCTTTTTATTACCATAAACACATGAAATGATATAGTTAAATCTTAATAAATAATACACAACTTATTACATTGCTAATACACAGCTACATAAATCCAAACGCGTATCGTTCGAG
Source organism: Lycorma delicatula (assembly GCF_047948215.1). Classification (NCBI taxonomy): domain Eukaryota; kingdom Metazoa; phylum Arthropoda; class Insecta; order Hemiptera; family Fulgoridae; genus Lycorma; species Lycorma delicatula. The sequence goes on from NC_134457.1 coordinate 19,125,521, forward strand.
TAGCGGACTGACGCCAGCACATCCCGCAGTGTTTCAGTAGAAACACGCTGAACACATCTAAAAATCAGTTTCTAGGTTTTTGAGATTCATTCCGAATTTCAAGGAATAAAATTGATTATTGAATTTTGTTTGAAGCCCTGTTATATTTTTTAATTTCTATGTAACAAATAAAGAAATCAATCTGAGTTTTTGTAAGTGTAATCTTCATGTCAATAAACCAATCTCTAGGTTTTTGAAATTGAACCTTCAAAGGGTATGAAGAAGATAAAAAAAATTGTTAAATAATGATTGCAAATTTTTCCAATTCCTAGTATAGTAAACGAGATATTCAGTAGATTTAGCTTGCAATTACTTTTCAGATAAATATTTAAAAATCATTTTCGGGTTTTTTAATTCCAATTTTTTTAAAGGGTGCGACGGTATACGGCGCATCGGGGGCTCAACCACCACAACCAATACTATCTTTCTACTACGTATGACTGGCTGGATCTGACTCCGGTTACTTGGCTAATAAACATAAAATAAAAAGACTGATCGCTACGGGAAACGCAAGTAACCACATAGAGCGGGCGAAGTGGCAACCGGAAGTTAATATATATGTATACATGTTTAAATAAATTTAAACGATTTGTAAAAAATTAGACTATATAAAAATATTATATATAAAATTGTTACCCGCACGCTCTTTAATTATCCTGTATTGGTAGTTTGCTATATTAAAGTGCAATGTTTTTTTTTTGTTAATTTTTAATGATTGTTTCTTGTTTTTGTTGTTCATAACCCTTTTGTTGTAGTATATTTTTCAGAAATTCTAGTGACGTTTTACGCAGGAATAACACACATAATTCTTGAACCGTTGAAGATATTTTGCGTTTGAACTTTTTCTAATCGATTTTTCAACCCAGAAATTAGAAATCTCTTGTACTAAAACGTAAAATGTGTAATATGCTTGTTGCATATTTTCTTATAGATTAACTGTAATTAGTAATATCTAATGCTTTTCTGTACCTATTTGTAAAAGTAAACACCTTTTGTAAATTATACACATCTAATCCTTTCTAGATCAATAACTTTTTACCACTCAAGTTGAAATTTCCATCTAAGTATGCTTACTTAGATACCAAGTTGTAAAATCATTTACTTCCACTTTAAAGATATTAAGTAAGAAATAAGTTCTTTTCAGAATTGAATTTTATCTTTTTTAACTATATTTTTTTATAAACATAAGAATCAATTATTTTGAGATCATCATTGAACTGTAACGTTTTTTTTTAATTTAAGGCTTCTTTTCAGGATATTTTTTAAAGCTCTTTTCAGAAAAGTTTAAAAAACGATAAAGGCTGAAAATTTACTGAAATAGAAACAAAAAAAAAAATACTAGAAAACAGTAAAATACCAAAAAAAAAAAAAAAATGTAAAAAAACCGTGGAATGCAATGGAACGCAAAGATGTTAGGGGATGTTTTATCCTCCTATTTATTGTCAGTAGTCCCCTGCAATTGTGTCTTTTTATTTATCTAACGGGTATTTAATTTTTATGGCGATTATACATTTATATTAAATTGTTATTAAGATAGATGGAATTTTAAATTGCTTTGTAGATCATGTTTATGAAAAATACATTTTACTCTGTTTATTCCTTGTCAGATTGGCAAAGATATTTGCATCCTTCTCCCGACGCAAATATCCTTCAATCCTTCCACTGAAGGCCTTTCGGCGTTAGTGGATTTCAACAGGAATGCTTCTGATGGCCCTAGTTTTGTCGAAAGATCAATCAGTTCCTTCACGAAGGAAATCGCATACTTTGACTGTAACCGGTTGCCTTACTAGTTTTTGTAACATAAAAGAAGGATACGGAGATTCTTCCTCTTTATTTAGCAGTCTACGCTAAGCCGAATTCCCTATCGTGGGACGGCCTTCTTGTTTCCTTCGTATTTCTTTTCTTCTTTTTTGCCTGACTGTCCGTGTTTGTGGCTTAAACAGGCCTTATTGTTAATTTTGAGTAAAGTAGTATGAATAAAGCCTATAGAAATTAAATACAAACGTAAGAAATTTGAAATTTATTCAAAATAAAACATCAAAATGTGGTAAATTGTAACTAAACAACGAAACTGAATTTTCAATTTTCATCAGTAGAATAGGTCCTGAAAGTTGTTACATTCTTCGTGAATCGTTCTGTGTGTATAGGTATATCCTATTTTCAATAAAAAATAAAAAATTGAATAATTGTTTGGTTCACGTACCCGTTTCATGTCTCCATGCAACTTAATTTTACTATTTTCTACAACTTTAATAATAATAATCAAAATAAAAAGTAAGAACACTTAAAAGTAAAACTGAAAAGTAAAACACTTAAGAAAGATTAATGAATTAACCCGTAAATTTTCTAGATTAATTAGTGACCGGAAATAAAATGCAGTAACGTTCGTAACTAAGCGTAACCCGATGGTTGCGAAGTTTATAACTATGTCACCCTTTATAATTTTTTTCTCTTATTTTCTTTTAAACGTTATAATTTTAAAAAAAGCAATTTTTTATACAACCTTTGAAATTTTCCTAAGAGACGTGAAAGTTAATCTTAATTTACCTTAAATTTAAGTAAACTGAGAATTATTATATAAGTGTAAAAGTGATTATTTAATTTAAATTAAGCATTGCGCATGAACTTCAGTAAATTTACTGACGTTAATACATATTCTTCTAAATTTCATAAATAAATAATTCAAAAAAAAATTCTAATAATACCGTGATTAGATAAACAACAAAAAATTTTGTTTATAAATTAAAAACAAATAGAAATTAATAAATTGTATGTTAATTTCATACTTTATTCAAATGATTTTACCTATAAAACATCCGTTTCAATAAAAATCTGATGTAAACATCACATGACTTCCTTGTACGCCTAATAAATTACATTTACATGATTTTTTAAAATGAAAAACATAAAATTTTATTTCTTTCAAAACTTCTGATATTTTTTCATATATATATATATATATATATATATGAAAAAATATCAGAAGTTTTATATATATATATATATATATATATATATATATTGTTATTATTGAGTTATTACTCATCATAATTTGTTTTTACAATCAGATGTTAATAATTATTAATAAATAAATAAATATAAATTTAAAAAAAATGTTAAAAAAAAGAGATGAAATCTGATTCGAACCGATGTGCCTTCCCATTGTAAGATCCAAATATTTCATTAATTAAAATTTTATTTGGCTGTAACTCAGAAACCAGTGAAAATAAGTACCACTTATGATATATCGTTGAAAAGCTTTCAATGAGGGCTTATTACTGTAGTTAAGAAAAAGTCCAAAATCAAACTTTTTTTGGATTTTGAGCTTTTTTGGACACTTATGGTTCAGTCGATTGCAATCAAAAGGGGAGGTGCACAACTAGATGTTACAACAGTCCTAAATCCAAAATTTCAACATCCTACGGCTAATCGTTTTTCAGTTATGCGAGATGAATACTTATCTACTACGTACACACATACATAATAAATACATAAGTACGTATGTACAGACGTCACTCCGAGAGTACTCAAAATGAATTAAGCGGTGGTCAAAGTGGATATTTCCGTTGAAAGCTGGAAACCGAAATTTTTCGTGATCACGATACTTCGTTAAATTCGACCAAGGAAGTAAAAAAGGAATAGGGTATTTCTAAATTAATTATACAAAAGTAACTTTTATTAATAAAAACGTAAACAAATTACAGAAATGTTTAATACTACACTGAATACAGTTTATCTTCGTTTCATCTAAAATTGTTGAGTATAGCCAACTTTTGTAACTCGGCAGATGTGCCATTTTTTAATTAGTTTCCTGCCAAACCCTATGAATCATGTCTTGGTCTAAGGCGGCAGTTGTTTTTGTTAACCGTTGCTTCAGCTCAATTTGTTTTATATACTCCAAACGTGGCCTGCCTACACAGTTTTTCCCTTCTACCTGTCCTTCCAATATTAAAGCGACTATTCCAGGATGCCTTAGTATGTGGCCTATAAGTCTGTCTCTTCTTTTAACTATATTTTTCCAAATGCTTCTTTCTACATCTATTTGCCGCAATACCTCTTCATTTGTCACTTTATCCACCCATCTGATTTTTAACATTCTCCTATAGCACCGCATTTCAAAAGCTTCTAATCTTTTCTTCTCAGATACTCCGATTATACAAGTTTCACTTCCATGTAAAGCGACACTCCTAATATACACTTTCAAAAATCTTTTCCTGACATTTAAATTAATTTTTGATGTAAAAAAATTATATTTCTTACTGAAGGCTCGTTTAGCTTGTGCTATTCGGCATTTTATATCGCTCCTGCTTCGTCCATCTTTAGTAATTTTACTTCCCAAATAACAAAATTCTTTTACCTCCATAATCTTTTCTCCTCCTATTTTCACATTCAGGGGTCCATCTTTGTTATTTCTACTACATTTCATTACTTTTGTTTTGTTCTTGTTTATTTTCATGCGATAGTTCTTGCGTAGGACTTCATCTATGCCGTTCATTGTTTCTTCTAAATCCTTTTTACTCTCGGCTAGAATTACTATATCATCAGCAAATCGTAGCATCTTTATCTTTTCACCTTGTACTGTTACTCCGAATCTAAATTGTTCTTTAACATCATTAACTGCTAGTTCCATGTAAAGATTAAAAAGTAACGGAGATAGGGAACATCCTTGTCGGACTCCCTTTCTTATTAGGGCTTCTTTCTTATGTTCTTCAATTGTTATTGTTGCTGTTTGGTTCCTGTACATGTTAGCAATTATTCTTCTATCTCTGTATTTGAACCCTAATTTTTTTAAAATGCTGAACATTTTATTCCAGTTACGTTATCGATGATACTGTACATGTTGGATTGTATAATGTAGATTCTGCTCATCCTATGTCCGAACATATGTTGATTTATTTTATTGCTGGTAGGCGATAAGGTTGTTTTGTCAATGAACACAATTTAACGTTCAATGATAAACCAATTTAATTATCACAGTTTCAATTTTGTTTATCAGTTTACATAAAACTCAGTTCGTTTTTCTTCATCAGGTTCACGCAAACCTTGTATGTAATTTGTAGAGTTTAAAGTCGATTATGCAATGCCCTCCATCAGTGGCGGCTCGTGATTAGCGGGTTATGTGTGATTCGCAAAAAAAAGAAGCAGTTTCGATTTTCTTCGGAGGAATTTAAGAGAAAACATTTAAAACATTACTTTCTACACATAGAAATAATCGAAAAAAAATTTTTCAAGAAATGAACGGAATCTGTACTAAACGCATGAAAACGTGAAATACTGTAAGGATTTACTGTAATTATTTCACTATGTTTCTCAGAACCCATTAGTAAGCAATTATTTATACCATAATGAAAAGAATATATACGAATATATACTTAGATGTATTATACCACGAAGAAGTGTACGTTTTTGATTTAGTATCACTTGCCCATTCCCCACTGATTCTATTGAAACTTTATAGACCTTTTAACGAAGATTCTAAAAATATTTTTTTTAAATTTCAACCTTTAGGTTTTATAGAAATAAAATGGCGGCTTTCAACTAAAACCATTTATTTCAGATAAACCACATTTTTTATTCATTAAAAGTAGCTGGTAGCGATGGTTAAAAACATATGATAATTAGAACTAGAATAATATAACACAGTTAGATAATTAATCATGGTTATGACTAGTTATTAACTTGTTTTCATCAATTCGAACCGTTGTTTAACAATTCATCATCTGTTTTTAATCATACCAGCATTCATTGTTTTGTAATAAATCAAATATGTGGTTTATCTGAAATTAACTTTATTATTTGAAACCGCCATTTTGTTTCTATAAATCCTAGAAGAACTTTTCAGAACTCTCGTTACAAGAGCTGTAAAGATTCAATAGAATCGGTGGGGGAATGGATGTGTGATAATAATTCAAGACCGTATATTTCTTCGAAGGACACGCTGTATATTATGTATATATATATATATATATATATACTGGCATTCCATATATTTATTTATTTATTTACACTGGCATTGCTATCGCGGCTTTACCCTCGTTTTGCCAGTCGCGACGTACATACACAGTAATACTGGAAGAGACTAAGTTTGGTTGAACCGTCGCATCGTACAACGTTGAACTTTTTAAAAAATCGAAATTCAAAACCTCAAAAATGGTTTTTAGATATTTATTTAAAGAGTATTTGCAAGCCCAAATTTAGCGAATATTTCGTGTAGTATGGTACTGAAATTACTCCTATTTAGATACTCTGATTATTACTCCTATTCGAATTTCGGGATATCTAGAAATTTCTTTTTAGATATTCACATGTAGATTACACAAACCAAAAATCAAGTTGATGTCTACATTTGTTACTGAGAAATTAAAAACAAAAAAAAAAAAAAATAGTAAATTTCATTTTTACTTCATTTTAACCATTTAAACTTAAAAAAAAACCCTTTCAACTTGGAATTTCAATTTTTTTTTTCTTTCTGTCCACTTACACCGTATGTTATATAAATTTTAATTAAGTGAGTTTTGCTGGGCGTTGTTTATGAATGACTCGACATGTTTTTTTTAATATTTAGATAGTGGAATGTTTCTTTTATTAAATGCAAGGTAATGTAACTTTTTTCTTTTCTTTTTCTTGTTTAGCCTCCGGTAATAACCGAACCGTTCAGATAATACTTCAGAGGATGATATGTAAGAGTGTAAATAATGAAGTGTAGTCTTATAGAGTCTAAGTTCGACCATTCCTGAGTTGTTTGGTTAATTGAAACCCAATCACCAAAGAACACCGGTATCCACGATCTAGTATTTAATTCAGTGTAAAAATAATTGACTTTAAAAGGATTTGAACGCTGGAACTCTCGACTTCCAAATCAGCTGATTTGGGAAGACGAGTTCACCACTAGACCAACCCCGTGGGTAAGATAATGTAACTAATTTTATCATAGTTTACGATAAACGTATATATATTACCGATTTTTATATGATTAGAAGAGAGCAAGTTAGAAAAGGAGATAATTTAATCTTCGTTACCAAATTAAAAAAGAAAGAAATTTAACTACCGTATAATTATTCTAACTGTAGTGGATTAATGTAAGTTTATAATTAAAGTTAATTGTGTTAAATTAACTCCCGTTTAATGGCCCTACAGGTCTTGTTTTTTTTTAATTTTCACAAGATTTCTCTTTAGATGCAATTCTTTAAAAACAGTTTTCAAGAAATTTATTTCATTTTCTTTTATTTATTTATTTTTCATTTTTATTAATTTAAAATATTAACAAATTATATTAATGAGTTTAACTTTATTCAATTACAGGTTATTTATTTAACTTACGTATACTCTTTCAAATATATAATGTCTATTAACAATTTAAACGACGCTCGTTTTAGATCATCGTTTCATTATTACCTAAAAGTAAAAATGATAACATAAGTCCTTTTTGTAAAAGGAAAAGTAATTAAGTTACAAAAAATGGATTTTTTAAAAATAAATGTTGAAAACTTTCTATAAATGAAGAAAGTACTTTAGATAATAAAATGATAAAGATTTATAAACCTTCACCAATTTAAAAATTATGACGGTCACTGATCAAATATATTTAAATCATTTCAAAGTTTTTAACTTGAACTTTTATCGGAAAGTAGTGAATACTTTTTTATTCGTCATTAAAATAATTTCATTGAAAATTCTCTTTATTTATTTTAAATCCTTTTTATTAAAAAAATCTCTTCTTACTTCTTATTTTTTTTTTTTTTTATATTGATAAGTTATTTTTATTTAATATCGTAAGCATTTTTTTTTTTTTTTTAATTGAAACTTATTCAAACATACGATTTTTTAAAAATTATACTTATAAATATTTGAATATACTCAACCTTGTTTTGTTAAACGTTCATCCTGTATAACAAATGAAATAATATTTCATAATAAATATAAATACTAACTTAAGAATACATTCAACTTAGACTAATTTCATTCTTTAAAAAATAAATTAAAATTTCATTAAATTTTAAAATCATGGAAGATCATGGAAGAAATACGTAGACAAAGATTGGAATTCTACGGACATCTGACAAGAATGGATTCAAACAGACTTATGAAGAGAACTTTTGACGTGTATAATGGTGACAAGACGAACGTTAAACGATTCAAGCAAATTCAAGAGAACCTAAGGGTTCTTAAGGTTCTAAGGGTTTGTTTAAAGAACAAATGGTAATTAAGAAAATAATCTTAGAATTCAAAAGGATCCAGAAGGAGAAGAAAGAATGCGCTAACCTAAAATGGTCGGAAGAAAGAAGGAAGCGGTACAATAAAAGAAGGAAAGAGTATTGGAGAGATAAAAACTAGCCAGAAGTAACTACTCTGTGTGATCCTACAGTGACCGGTGTCAAAAAAATAAAAAATAAAAAACGAATAAGTGACTTAAAAGAAAAACATACAAATACTTCTTCAGTGCTATAAATTTTGGCTTTCAGAAGTTGGCGCCAGTTTGGAAAGGAGTATTTTTAAAAAATAATCAAAATTTAAATAAATTTTTTTTTGGTGGGGTTATTTTTTTACAATTAGTTCAGCTTGGAGAACACGTTAGATCATTTATTTATTTATTTGCGGTTGTTTCTTTTTTCTGTTTTTCTATCTGTCCAGTACCTCTTCATTCCTTCGTTCTTCAGAAAGTTCAGCTCTGTTGTTGTTGCGTTTAGGCGCTACTTCGAACCTTTTATTGTCATCTTTTAATATTCTTTTTAAAATTTCTTTTTGTATTAATTTGTTAAGTTATCTTCAGTTCTTTTAAGTTTTCTTGAACTTATGTGAATCATTTTCCTTTAGTTTTTTTTTTACTTTGGAAGAAATCAAAAATTTAGTCAATCTGCTGTTATTCATTCTAAATAAACGAGAGTAAAATGCAATTAGACGTCTCCTTATCCCCTTTCAATTCGTCCTTTACTAAAATCGATTTTATATACTTAAAAAAAATTACTTTATTGTAAATTAATTAATTTTTTTTTTTTAATTAATGTATGCAAGATAAGCCTACAAACCAAGCCTCTTATTCTAGCCATAAAAGGCCTTCCACTGGTCGAACTGAAAGGGAAATCGTGCACGGAGAAAAGCGCGAATACTTTGCTAACATTCCAAGGAATAACACAAGTAAAATACTTCATTAAACGAACTACAAAGGATAGGAACGCGCAGTCCTAAACACCATTCATCTTAAACTAAAAATAAATACATAACCGCCATTAAAACTTAAATACCCGCTAAACAATTAGAAAGAACCAGCAGTAAGGAACTGATGTTTAGGTTCTGCGATTAATAGGGGGATAAAATATACTCCGAAACCCTTGCATTCCGTCCCATTTCATATTTTTTTCAGTTATATACAATTACTTTATTTTTTAAAATAACTAATAAAATTAACAAATGAAACAAATTACTACAAACAGATTAAAAATATTTAAACTTCTAAACAGCAAAAAAAAAATAACAAAAATTTATTAACCGCTAGCGCAAACATATCACATTTCAGTTGTATTTTTTTTTTTTAACAATAGTTCTAAGTATTATTTAGTTTTCTAAAATAAAGAAAAAAATTCAATTAAAAATAAAACATTTTAATGTCTTAATTAAACAAAAAAAAAATCCCTTTCGGCATCCCGGAAGGTGGAGGTAGATTTCACTGGTGCTAAGTAGGGGATAAAAATAATTTCCACCTTAAAGTTAAAAAACACTTCAAATTGAATCAATGCAATATTGCATTGGGCTGGTCATATCAAAAATTGTTTCAGACAAACATTTTAGGTAATGTTTAAAGGACTAACGACCACTTTAAGCCGAATCGATAATGTACCTATTAATTAAGGGAGGTATGATATTTTGTTCTCTAACCCCATTTTTTCCTCCCCCCTGGGCTAATGGTTAGTGATATCAGAAAATTTTTTTTGATATGTTTTAGGCCTTTGTCCATAGAATAGTAGGAACTTTAAACGAATTCAATATTTTACTTAATAATAAAGTTATAGCGATATTTGGTTTTTTCTGTTTTTATTTTTTATTGTTTTTTTTGTTTTGGTCATCCCTTGCCATAAGGATTGGTTATTTAAAAAATTGTTTCAGGCAAAGGTTTTAGGTAATATTTAGTGCACTAGCTACCACTTTAAACCGATCTGATGGTTTGCCTATTAAGGGAGGTATGATTTTTTTATCTTCAAAACTCTATTTTTTCCGCTCCCTGGGCCAATGTTTAGTGATATCAAAAGACTTTACTTAGATAAGTTTTGAGCCCTTATTCAAAGAATAGTTGGAATTTTAAACGAATTCCATATTTTACATATTAAGAAAGTTACAGCGATATTTTGTTTTTCCGTAAAAGTTCCCTATATCCACCTCCATGGTCCGATTTTTCTCATTAACGAACTCTACCAAGGTTTTGGGTCGTTATATTTTATGTATCAATTTGAAAGTGATTGGCGAAAAATTACGGTGTAAATGTATATATAAACTTTTGAACTGATGGTGATTTTGGGATCTGGGGGATGTCAAACGCGAAGATATGTCGAAATTTTCTGGAAGTCGAATCATGGTACCCATTTACAATACGTAACTTTCGTATGAAATTTAGATAATAACATGCAAATTTTATATAATAGAGTTACAATTGTATTTTTATAAATAAATATAAAAACAAGAAAATTGTTTGTTGGTTACTTAAAAGGATACTTTAGTTTTTTATACTGTTCAAACAATCAACCTCTTCATAATATTTTAAAAATCATTTCTTCATAAATAGCTGATACTGATGCTGATAATTGTGTTTTATTAAAAAATAAAACAATCGGTTTCTTGGTTCTCTGAAATTGAACTGAGAAAAAAATATAAGAAATAATTTTAGTCGTGAGTTATCTGTAATGTTTCATGTTATCTGTAATCAGCTGCAATATATCGTCTGAAACCCAAGGTTTTCTACCAGTTCTCTTTATTCCGCCTAAGTTTGCTTCTGCTGATTTAAGAATTTCCTTTTTAACATTCTCCCATTCTTCTTCTACATTTTCTACCTTATCTTTTTTACTCAGACCTCTTGCGATGTCCTCCTCAAAAATCTTATTTACCTCCTCTTCCTCAAGCTTCTCTAAATTCCACCGATTCATCTGACACCTTTTCTTCAGGTTTTTAAACCCCAATCTACATTTCATTATCACCAAATTATGGTCGCTATCAATGTCTGCTCCAGGGTAAGTTTTGCAGCCAACGAGTTGATTTCTAAATCTTTGCTTAACCATGATATAATCTATCTGATACCTTGCAGTATCGCCTGGCTTTTAACAAGTGTATATTCTTTTATTATGATTTTTAAAATGGGTGTTGGCAATTACTAAATTATACTTCGTGCAAAACTGTATAAGTCGGTCCCCTCTTTCATTCCTTTTGCTCAGCCCGTATTCACCCACTGTATTTCCTTCCTTGCCTTTTCCAATGCTTGCATTCCAATCTCCTTTTACGTGTTTAATTGCTTCATCAATCTCTTCGTATACACACTCTACCTCATCATCATCATGGGCGCTTGTAGGCATATAGACGTTAACAATCGTTGTCGGTTTAGGTTATGATTTTATCCTTATTACAATGATTCTATCGCTATGCGTCTTGAAATACTCCACTCTCCTCCCTATCTTCTTGTTCATCACGAAACCTACTCCTGCCTGCCCATTATTTGACGCTGAGTTAATTACTTTAAACTCACCTATATTTGGATATGACAGCAGTATTATTTTATTTGTATAAATAAATGTTTATAAAAAACCGTTTTATAAAGATGTTTATAAAAACCGTTTTAAGAATTCAGGAATGGATTGCCAAATTGAAATAAAAAAAGAGTTTATATCAATATATATCCGGAAACGCTTAGTTTACGAGCTATTCGCCATTCTGATAAAAGTTTATTTCTCAGGGATGATTAATCGTATCAAGCTGAAATTTTGTATCAAGCCGTATACAAAATTTCAGCTTGATACGATGTTTATACCTAGATGTTGATACCTAGATGTTTACTTGTATAAACATAATGAATTTGTTCTCTCAATCTATTTCAAAATGGCGGTCATGCCAACTTTTTAATTATTGCCTTTGCAACCGCTGGTTTTTTAAAAATGTTATGTTATTGTCGGCCAATGTTTGACATGACAATAATTACGGTGGCGTAAATTACTATTGTAGAAAGGACAGTTAATTTTAAATATCCCTTTGATGGTCGTATTTAGTCCTGTGTTGTTATAAACTAGTATCTCTCTGTATAGCAACTGCTCTTTGATAATAATATTAATAATAAAATAAATTAAAATGATATAATAATTTGAACTGTTGCGAACAAAATACCAGTGTTGAATATTGTCGGTATCTCCGTATCTCCACTAATTTCTTTCTCTTGTATTGAAGTATTATTTATAAATTAAAGTACTGAATTGTAGAATCTTCAATATCCGCGGTCGGAGGACCAAAGGTACGGTGAATAATTACCGCCTTGGCTCGGTTAAATTTAATTTATTTATGGAAAACAACTAAATGCTATTATTATGATATAGAAATATTATTTCTATAATTTGATTACTTCTACGCTGGTGTTAAATTTTAAGTTGAAAGAGACTACCAGTTAGTTGTTTACACAATATACTTGTAGTTTCTAATATATTCTTTAATAACTGTTTTCTGAAATATGGAATATCATATTAATTATATTATGTATTTACTGTATCTTTTTTCATGAATAAATTTTAGCGTAATTTGTTTCATTCATTGCCATAATAACAAACTTACACGCTGCTATTCATAACGTTAGGAAACATGAAGTGTTTTAGACTTAACGTTCATAATAATACGACATAAGCTCTATGTAATAGGGCTGGTGATAACTGGAATGCCGACACTTCAGCAGCTAATTGCTGCTGAAGTTTTTATCAGGGTGTATCTAAGAACGATAGCAACGAAAATGTCTACAGGGATTGACAAGCCAGGTGGGATACATCCACGAAAGGGAGGTGGACACATCGTTTGATCATGCACGTTGAGCCGTGGGCCGGGAAGAAGTTTGGCGAACTGGAATTCTGGCTGACACAATTTCTGACAGGCCATAGGGTCTTTCGATTATACCTGTGTGGACGAAGAAGAGCTGAAGACCCCTTCTGCCCCTAATGTCGGGAGTTAGACACGCCAGAACACGTGATATTCCAGTGCCCGTGGTGGGACGAGGAACGCCGTGACTGTACTGCAGTAACTAGGCATCTCGAGGTAGGGACCATCGTTGGAACGATGTTACGCAGTTCGGTGGACTTCAACACTGTGACATGGTTTGTGTGGGGAATACTGCAAATGAAATATCGGGAAACGAAGGGGTGAGGGAGAGCTCCGTAGGAGCTGCCGTTCGCCTGTGCTTGTACGGGTGGGCGGTGCTGAATAAGTGTGGGGACTCTCGAGCTCCTGAGCTAAAAGAGTCCCTCCGTAGGTGTCCCCGTTAGAGGCGAAGCACAAAGGGACTGAGTCACGGTTGCTTGGTAATGGAGGCCGGGATCGGCATAGCTGGGCCTGGCATTTCTCTCGTCTGACGACTACTGGCAAAGGGGTTCATGCTTAATTGGGGGTCTAGTTCCGGGCGGCAAGGGGAAAAAGAAGCTCTATATAATAAGCCGTCATTAAACTAAGTGCAGTTAAAAATAATCCAGGTGCATTGTATTTGTGTTACCTACCCCATTCTTAATTAATAGAAATAATAATAATAATAATAAAGTACTGTTATTACAATTTTTATAATAACTTATACTAGAGGTAACGTGGTTTATTTCATTTTATATTTTAGCCACAAATACTGGTTTCTTAAAAAGAAACCAGTGGTGTTTGATTTACGTTCTTTTTTTTATAAACCACGAAACCATGAATTTGACTATCCCATCCACTGCAACCTAATAAGGGCTGTCCTAACCAACTCTGTGCACAACGGAATTAAATTTATTTATCGTGCTGTGAATATATTTATAGTCTTCTTAATTAGTATGCATTAACCATATTGAGCAAAGAGTTCATCGAACAGTCTGGTTTGAAATTTTCCTTCTAGCCTATAATAAATCTCCAAAGGAACTTTTTTGTTTAATTTTATCTAAATGAATAAGGGGACGTATACTCCTGCTACTCATACCAATCGTAAATCTTGCATAGCCAAAACTTGTTATACTTTAAATTAAAATTTAAAGCAGATAAAAGATTATTTTGTTTAATGTTTATATCATTCTTCATAATCAGCTGAAAATTATGTGGATTCAAACAAAATGGTAAATTTAATAAAAACCTACATTAATATTTATTACATTATTGTAACCGTTCTGTGTTAACCGCAAATCATATACTTAACTTCCTTTTTTCTTTTTTTTATAAATATAAATTCAAAAAATAAATCTAGATTTGGTATTAGAGATGATTTGATTCTCAAAATACATACAGCAATATCACTCCCGTTATTTCATCTGTCAGAATATAAATAACCAACAAACTGAATATTTTCTAGATTTAAAATATACTTGTAGTTCCGTAGACTTCTTCAGGTATTTTTTTTTATGAAGAAAAAACATTTTATTTACTCTAAGCAATTTTTGTTGCCAATTTATCCCTGCTTTTTTTCAATTTTTGTCCAACATTTATCTACTATATTTTCTACCTACATTTTTTATCAACATATTTATTCGTATAACTATGTATTTATTTCATATCTGTTTTTTCTGTACTTCGTACAAGATTTACTTGTACATAATTCATGTTTTATTTTTTTTGATATAAAAGTTAATTAACTATTTCAACATTGTATTTAAGTAGTGTAATATAATTTGTAAGTTTATGTTGAAGGATAAATTTCACATGGTTTTATAACTTAATTTCTATGGAAAATATCTGACAACAGAGTTGCTGGACTTTCCCGTCACATACACACACAGTTTTATTTAAATATATCTTTTCGTTTATTTAATTCATTGATTCTAATTTTTTTTTACGTTGGAGGAGGGAATATCTACTGCCAGACGCCCACCGGCCCGTACCGCTAGGTGTGTGGGGTTTCCCGCGTTAAGGCGGTGCCGCACTAAAAACTCTCCTCCTCCCGCGGCGTGGTGGCGGAACACCTAGTGAGGTACACATCGTCACCACGCGTACCTGCGGGTACTCCTGGTGTGGTCCTTCCGCAAGGGCTTCCGGTGTCTCCTGGGGGCACCCAGCTGCGACGATCCTGTTGGTCCCCCGCCGTTCAACCCCTGTGAGCTGACCTTCCATCCCCTCTTCGGGGTTGCACACTATCCTATTCTCTTCCTTCTTCTTGTAATTTCACGGAGAGAACTCTTTTGAACCATCTAGAGCACCTGTCCTAACCTGCACCCGAGCCGACCATACGCTCCATCACCTCCTCAGATGAAACCGCCCTCTCAAAGGTTCGCTCCGAAGCCCATCTTGGACATCTGAGAAAAGTATGTTCTACGTCGTCCTCATCCTCACAGTAGCGACATAGAGGTGAGCCACGCCTGCCCTTCGCATGGAGGTAGACCTCGAACGATACATGACCCGTTAGCCATTGGGCCGTCCAGAAGTCCATCTTCCCATGCCTTCTGTCGATCCGCGGTTGATACCGCGGATCAAGACTGGGATCAAGCCGGGGGCATCCCCGTTGGGATGCCCCCGGTGGAGCCCTGGTGGAGCCGGTGCTCGTGATAACGATCACGAGCGTACAGAACGTACGCAGGCGTACAGATCAGTGACACTGATCTGTACGCCTGCGTCATCCTGAGTGCAAGCCGTCGATAGACACTATTAATCATGTCTATTGCGCTTAACTTTAAGGGTTTCACACCAAACCGGTGCTGCATATGTGATTGCGCAGGTTACCGTAGCCGCAATAATTCTTCTTTGGGAGGCTCTAGTACCTCTAATGTCTTTCATGAACCTGGCAACTGCTCAAGTCAATCTTTCGGCCTTTTGGCACATCTCCGTTACGTGTTTTGTAAACCCCTTCGTCTCATCGAGCCAAATACCAAGGTATTTTGTTCTCCTCAAGCGGGTCACTTCTGTGTCCTTCACTTTAACCGAAAACTTTGGCATCCATCTCCTACCCGTCATCAGCAAAATTTCGGTTTTATGCGTAGATACTTCAAGACCTCGCATCCGCACCTACCGCATCTAATCTGCTAGTGCATTATTTGCTAACGTTTTCACCTACCCAACCGACCTAGCTGTGACCAGCACAGCGAGGTCGTCCGCATTTGCTATAAAGTCCACTACTGCAGGGAGCCAGTGATTCTAAATAAAGCGGGTGCGCATACCGTATTTACCCGCGCGGGTGTGGCGGTACTAGCGGCGACGGTCGGCACTTACTAAATTAATGTAATTTTACAACTTACATAAAAAAGATTTTGCTTGTACAGGTCATCAGACCGGTATAGTCGTGAGGCTTATCGCATCAGGTACTGAGTCAACCGGGCGATCGAGTTCGAGACCTAGTTACCTTTTTACAATATAAATATTATTCATTTATTTAATTCTACCGCTCAGCTGTGACGTCATAACATGGCAGTAGTTTCGAGCATTTTTTTAGGGTGGGGGTGCGATTTTTCAAAAACTTTTTTCCAATCAGACGTTCATTTTTTACTTACACTGAAGTATAAGATCTTGTTTTAGTTTTGTATATTTAAACTCTGTTGTTCTAAATACTTTTGTAAAAAAGAACTTTCTAATAATTGAATAATTATTATATTAGCTGAATACGAACAACTGCAAAACCATGATTTCTCATCTTTTATAAAATTTAAATTTGTATGCAAGATAAACTAATCATTAGTTCATCGTATATATTTCAAAATATGAAATACTTTTATTTATTTTTAAATATATTAAATTAATGTATTTTTTCCAGGGCCACGGCATCGGCTGCTGGGAAATCCCCCATCGGAGGGACCGTTGGGCAAGCATCTTTCCAAGAGCGCCCTCGAGTTAAATCGGCGAGGTGATATACATCTTGTTACCAAAGGGACATCTCCTGCTCCTGCTCAGTCCACTTCCAACGTACATCACCATGTCTCAGTCGTCCAGAAGACACACTACTTCTTCACCTCCCTCAAGGTTAGGCCGCAGAGGTAATCAGGATATAATTAATTATGTAATTGAGACGTTGTCTGTTGCACAGTTCACCTGTCTGCACAACATATGACGTAAATTATCCTAACTGAACGAATCGTATAATTTTTTCTTCTTACTTTTTATTTAACTCTCATCGCCTTTAATAAAAACTATATTATATTAAAGCATTCGGGTACATGCTGTTAGCTACCACACCACAATAGACACCCAGATTAACGAATTAGGTAAAAAAATTGAAAAACCTCTATTATTTTATAACTGTATTCAGGATATTAAAAAGGCATTACCTTTATGCGATTTAAAATTTTAACTTTAATATTTATTTAAGTTTCCATCTGAACTTATCAGAAAATTTTGATTGTAACAGTCTTATTAATATCGGTAAATAACTTTTAACAACACCTAGCTTGTGGAATTCACACAATATCCGAAACCAATTCTCTATTTTGCCAGATCATTTTTTGTTGAAAATTTGTTAATTTAATGATTAAAATGAACTGAATCAAATATGCCATCCAAAAATGCTCGTTTCTAAAGTTAAGAATCGGACTTTGGATTTATAAATGATAATTTATTTTTATCGTACAGACACATTTTTGTAAAATAATTATTGTTATTTTATGATTATAATACTTACCTTACCAGGAATTTCATGCGATATATATATATATTGACGCCAAATGGCTTCGACGGCACGTGGCACCTTAATCATCGTGTAGTAGCCCTGAAAAGGGCCGTTTTTGTCGTTGATTGGCTTCGACTGTTTGTTGTAATTAATAACCTTATGGTAACCCTGAGAAGGGCTGTTGTCGTGGAATGACTTCGACGGCTCGTAATTCATAACCTTGTAGTGGCCCTGAAAATGGCCGTTTTTTGCGTTAGCTCTGAGAACAGTTCTTGGGTCCGGAAGTTGGTCTCTGGCGAAGTCGGGGATTTACGGGACGTCCATTGTAATCAGACCGAGCTTCCCTTCAGCGGCAGTTCGGTGCCCACTACAGCGTGACAGTGGTAGCCCCCAGAACCTCGCACATCCCGCTGGGTTAACCTAATTTAACTAACATAACCTAACTTAACTAACATAAAAGCCTAACTTATTATATTAATATAACTTACCGCCTCGCGCTTGGTGGCCAGTAGTTGGGCCGCTGATTACATCGGTGGCCAGAAATGTTTTTCCGCTACATTCTATAATGGTGGGAAGAGACAACAATGCCTAGTCAGTGGAGTAAGGTTCTGCAGTCACAAACGAGGGGTGCAGAATCGCCTGGGTTATGTTCCCTTGTTGGCCTGACCTTATTTTATTTTCGCCTGTAATATTGACCTTGCCTGGTTTGACCGTCGGATTTATTTTCGCCTACGTTGATTCCGCCTGGTTTTGATTCGTCTTATTATGTATACCCAACATTTTATTGTGCATTTTGAATGATGTATTTCGTCAAACAAAAGCCCAATTAAATACCATGTGAAGGCCGTACATATGCACATATATCCCAATACAACCAAAGAAAACACACCAATATTGATCACATTGGTGCTGAAAAACGAAAAAAAAAACATCTATAAATTTGTAAAAAATATTTTTCACATTTTAAAATAAAGTAATTTTTTATTTTTCAAAATTATGTAATTTATTTTGTCTTTTTTGAGAAAAAATAAAAACATTTATGTTATCACGATTAAATATTTGAAAACCTAATTACTCTGTTAATATTGTTTATTTCAGAAGGGATTGTAAGTGAAAATATAACCTGAAAAGCTTTTCAACCGGGTTTGTAATTATGAATATGAGATCTAATTAAAAAAAAGAGGCTTAACATCGGTCCAAACGCAGACCACTCCAGTTGTTGATCGGTTCAGTACGTTCTGAATCAATATCTACCTCAACATAAAAAAAACAATAAAAAATTAGCCATTACCCATTTTACTGGATATTGCAACATTTTCACCCAGATGGGAACACAAATAAATGTTCAAGATTTTGATTTAACAAACTTTTTTTTTACAACTGACTTGCTTCTATCTCTATGTGCCAAAGCGCCGCTTGGAAACGTTTCTTAAAGTAATAACATCATCCATCTAATAAAATAACTGATCCCGTCAGAGGAATACAGTAATATAAACTATAACATTAAAAATAAAGATGATCTACGGATTTAAAGACACCTCATAGGCAGTCCGTTCTGATCAGTACTGTATACTTGTTAATACTGATATTTTTTATTTATGAAATTAAATAGACAATACCGTTTTAGTTATTGCGAAAAAGATATTGCTGCGCTTGATTTCGAAAATTTTTAAATTTACCTAATAATTCTATGATTTTATATTTTCTTTTAAGAATACAATTTCAGAGTGTATACTACTATAGCTTATATATCTATATATATATATATTTTTTTTTTTATTATTTAATAAACGTAAAAATTATGAAATTCAAATAATATTCAATTTAAATTCCCAAATGAGAACAAACTATTTTTGTTTTTTAAATTTATGACGAACAGATGAAATTTACAGTAGCGTCACGTAATGGCAAGCTTGGATGATCAGCCCGCACGTCACTGCTATACTATTGTTCTCTTAAATATTGGCATATCTTGATTAGTCATCTCTTAGTAGCATAAACATGATGCAACTGTTGTTTACGAAGTTTTTTTTTGTGTGTTTACATTATTAAGAAAGTGAAATGTTTCATATACAAAACAATTATTTTTATTTCTCTTTTGCTTTTCCATATACGAGTATATGAAGTTCAGTTCTGTAGTTCTGCCTCTCGGTACGGTTTAAATTTGTAAAAGTGGTGAGACGTCATGACGTCTCACCACTAGTACTCGGTCTCGGGACGCAAAGAAAAAGTGTTCATATAGCCAACTGCGTTGCTTAAGCAATTGTGGTACTTTTTTTTGTTTATAAAGATAATAAAACGATCTCTGGGGACTGGATCAATCGCTGAACGGCCGAGGAAAGGGTGGGGCGAACGAAATGCAAAAAAAAAGTTTCAGTCTGAAATTTCTGACCATGTCTCAGATGCTTCGGTGCGTCATCGTATGAGTTACTGCACAGTGGCAGCTTGAACACAACCCAGGTGGAGAATGCAGTTAATTTTTATATGCAACCGTACCAGTATATATGTATTCTTCCCTTTTGCTCCCTTTTTTTGTATATGTAGTTTAATTTTTATCTAAAAATATTATGTATCTATAAAAATGATTTTCTCCTGTTAGGTATTATTTCAGAGGATGAATGAGGATGATATATATGAACGTAAACGATGTACAGTCTAAAATCGACCATTCCTAAGATGTATGGTTAATTAAAACCCAACCGACAGAGAACAAAGGTATCCACGATCTACTACTTAAATTCGTATAAAAATAACTGCCTTTACTAGAATTTGAAACTTTAGACTTTCAACTTAGAAATCGGCTGATTTCCGATGATGAGTTCATCACTTGACTAACCCGTTGGGTTATTTATTATTAATTGTTTTTATGTTATTAGTTTACATGTTTAAATAATAATGCGTCCAAAACGACAAAAAAATATGGGTCACATAATAATTGTCTGAGGAAGTCGATATTGACATAGTCAACGATCGATACAGACGACATCTCTCGATATCTATACATCGATATTAAATTTAGTAAAAGTAGTTTTAGGTTTTTTATCTATCCTTTTTTTTTTAATGGTGTATATGTGATGGTGAGGTTTCAACTGTGGTAAACATTCCAGGGGTCATAAGAAGAAAGAAAGAAAATTAATAGCGAATTAAGATTGTACAATTTATTGTTTTCGTAATATTTTTCTTTTTGTTGTTTTTCGACCGTTACAAAAATGTAAATAATTATATTAATATCTGTATAGAAGATAAAGCTTTTATAATTTAAATATAACGATAAAAATTGGTCGACATACAATTCGAGCCAAGAGAATGATCGAATACAAAAGAAATGAAACAGAGGAAGAAAGAGCACAACGAAATAGATTACATATGTCTAATATAGTAGAAAATTTATTTAAATCATACTATCAGATTTAGCAATAGCGAAGCATTACCCGGTCTACTAGTACTTTTATATATTTTAAAAAAAAGTTCTACTAAGAAAATGTATTTCGTGTTAACGCATAAAGTAAATCTCCTATGTATAATTCTGATATTTACCAGTAAAATAATTTTCTGCAGCTTTAAATATAATTTAATATGAGAATGATTTGTTTTATTAATTTTCCTTTACACTTTGTACTTTTCCGGCGAATACAGTTAAAATTACGATATTGAAGGGAAAATTATGGTGATCAAGTCAAAAATAGGATATCGGGTATTTTTTTTTTTTGGATTTCATTACTTTTTAGGAGGTATTAGTCCACTTTAAACCAAAAAAAATACATGTATGAACGTACGTATGTATGTATGTCGCACTAATGGCCTATGTCTCAGAATTGACCGAACCGATTTTTTTCTCAAATTTGGTTCACATTGAATAATCATTTTAGTAATTCGTTAATTGAATGTTGGATGTAGCGAAAAAAAGAATTTTGATTCTCTTCAAAGTCATTTTAGAGAAAACTTTATTTAAGAAAATTTGTTAAGCTTAAGCTATATATGAATATTTTGTTTTCATCTTTTTTTTTTGGTTCTAATACTTAATTTTTATTATTAATAGACAGGAAACTCATGCAATTTTTTGCCAGCTTCTTTTCAATTAATTTATCTATGCACAAAAAAAAAATTTTTGTCTGTTTTTTTATTCGCTCTACACAAATAAAAAAATGTTATGTATGTATTATATGTTGTATAGGATACAAAAGTAAATGTGGCAATAATTCAAATTATTTTATTTAAAAATCTTCAAGTTATTTTTATTTAATTATTACGTAAAGAAATGACTTTTTGTTGCAAAGTCATTATTATCTTATACAGTATTTTAATTAAAACATTCTTTAAGATTTATCTTCTTGTTTAGTGATCAATCATTTGCGTAAAAATAATTAAATACTAAACTCAATTAATTAACGATTTGTTTTACTATAATTAAAAACAATCGGATATAAATCAACACTTAGTTTAAGAAAATACAATGGAACGAAAGAGTTCAGGTCCTTTGTAATATATCTTGCCTTTAAAATACTTTATTTTTTTTTTTTTTTTTAGGTATATTGCATAAGAAAGCTACCTATTGTAATGGGTACCATTACAATAGGTAGGCGAGTTAAATAAAAGCATTTAATAACTTTCCCAAAATATCAGTCGAGTTCGTTAATGGCGAAAAAACGGACTATAATGTCAATTATAAAATAATTGAAATATCAGTTTTATTGATATTTTACTTAATAAGAAAATTATAGCGATATTTTGTTTTTCGAAAAAGTTCCCCCCATTTCCAACCCCATGGTTCGATTTGGCCGGTTAATGAACTCGATTGAGATTTTGGATCGTTATATTTTATGTATCAATTTGAAAGTGATTGACGCAAAATTACGGCAGTTATCGTGACCACAAGAAAGTGAAATGTATGTGTACATGTGTATGCGTGTGTGTGTGTGTGTGTGTGTGTGTGTGTGTGTGTGTGTGTGTGTGTGTGTGTGTGTGTGTGTGTGTGTGTGTGTGTGTGTGTGTGTGTACATACAAAATTTTGAACTGACAGTGGTTTTGGGGTCTGAAGGCTGTGAAACGCGAAGACATATAGAAATTTTCTGGAAGTCGAATCATGGTGCACATAAAATCTACCTAATAAGGCTTAACGACTACATAAACTAACTAGCTGTTAACCTCTTAGACAATGGGAAAGATGTAAGGCGATTAATACAGTTGCATGTATTGGACATTAGGAATATATAAAATAGGGATGGTAATACATATATACATATATTTGTTTGTTTTTCATTGTGATACGAGTAATTGTTTACGAATTGGTTCTAAGAGACAGAGTGAAAAATACACAGTTTATCGCCTTACAGTATTTCAAATTTTTATAAGTTTAATATCAATTCTTTTTCCCTGTAATTTTATCCATAAATAAATTAATTAATAAAAACGGACGATAAACATTTTTACAGGATCTATTAAACGTAAAACGTCAATATTAAAATACCATTGTTGTCGTATATTTGCTGTATCACATTTCTTAACAGCATTAAGAATTTGATAAACACTCTACTAATTAAATTTATTTAGTAAAGTTCATTATAAAGACAACGCTTTTAGTTAATAGTTTTCTTTTACACATTATTATCATTATCGTATTATGATATTACAACTGCATTTAATATAGATAACCGTGTATATATATATATATATATATATATATATATATATAAGTTATAAATTCTACGTAAAAATAGTGGTTTATATGAAAAATAATATAAAAGTGGTGCCAATTCAAGATCTTTGTAGCTAAGAACCGAGACCATAGTTTTCTTTAGGTGTGTCATCCCCTAAAAAGAATTCTAAAAACTCTTTAGCTAATAAAATTGTTTTAATAATCAGAAAATCCTCCATTCTCTCTATAAAGGTTTTTTTTTTCTTTTTAAACACTAGGGAAAAGTTACAGATATATTGAAACATATTTATTTTTTCAATTAAAATAAATCTTTTTTGAAAAATTTACAAATTGTTTTAGGTTTGACATTAAGTCAAATTAATGAAATGCAACAATGCAGCAATAGCTCTTCTAGGAAGGGGGGCAATCAGCGGTGGAGGTATAGTCGGTAGTGCGCAGGTATACATACGCAGGTATACATAGTTTGAGTTTGGGTTAAAATAAAAGACCAAGTCCCGGTCGGCGGGGTCGTCCCTGCGGGAGCCTAGGCTCTTTGTGGGGTCGGCGCTGCCGATTAGAGGCCAAAGGCGTAAAGACCGAGTCCCGGTTCCCTGCTGAGGCGCTGGGGGACGGCATAGCCGGACCTTGGCTCTAAAGCGGGGGATTAGAGGCAGGCAATGTAAAACAAAAGATCCGAGACCGGGGAGGCCAACCTGCCGTGCCGGACGTATAGCCGGCGGGTGGGGGACGCCTCCTTTGAGAGTAAAAGGACACTCTCCCCGACTGAGTATACTTAATTGGATATCCGGTCGGGGAGAGTAGGGGAAAAAAAAAAAAAAAAGAAAGGTATACATACGCACCTAACAACTTGCGGAACTTGTTAGCGACCCCAACACTGCCTCGGCATCTGTAAAATGGATTCCTCCACCTTTCAAAAAAAGAAAGAAAAAAGTTAAATCAGTTTTATAAATAAATGAATTTTCAATAAATTCTGAATTTTAAAAAATATAATACAGGTTATTTATTTATTTTTATATATTACAATTAATAAAGATTTAGTATTTAATTTAGATTAAGATTTATATTTGTCGACCTCTGTGTCCGAGTAGGTAGCGTCTCGGCATTACGTGTGGAGGTCCTGGGTTCAAATACCGGTCAGGCATGCAATATTTTCATACAATACCAATTTTCACCGGGCTAATGATCATATCTGTTATGCCCGCTCTTTCATAAAAACAAAACAACAAAAAAACAGTAGTTTATAATTTATTACATATTTATATAATTTTACAAAATAAAAATTAAATGAATACTTCAAGAAAGATGTTTTTACATTTACAAAATTTTAATTTTAATTTAATGTATTTAATAATAAAATAAAATATTTTATCATGAACATTATGTTAATTGATTTTCAGAAAGTTCTTATAGCGAGTATAAGTTGTTCTAAAATAGAATACAAAGTTTTGTCGATAAATGCTATTTTAGTTTTGTTTAGTTTATTCATCAGGAAACAAGTAAGTTATATTATAATGTTAAGTAAGGTTAAGAACAAAATTATAAAGTTTATACTGGGAATCTCTAGTAGTAAATATACGAAAAAAAATTATTGGTAGAAAGAAAGTAAAAATAACATAAATAGAATTTGATAATAATATTTATTAAAAAGTATTATTTTAAATTATATTTTAAAAGATGTATGTTAGAATAGTTTGTTCTGAGCTCGGCTTAAAATAATATTAAATAAGAATATATTTATTGCAGAATTATAATTATAGACCTTCAATTTTACTTCCTTGTACGAAGTAATGGAAGTATTGTGATCGCGAAAAATCTCGGATTTTTATATTTCAACGGAAATATCCATTTTGACTAGTTTCGGCGTGAAGTCTGTACGTACGTATGTATCTCGCATAACTCAAAAACGATTAGCCATAGGATGTTGTCTTATTAAAGTGGCTGAAGGAACATTTTAAAATACACTTTTTTTTTAAATTAAAATTACATAAGTTTTATTCCAATGTAACTTCTGATATTTTTTCATTTTTTTTTTATTTTTTTATTATTGAATTATTATTTATTGTAAATTTTTTTACAATCAAGAGGTGAATAACTATTAATAAATCAATATATTTAAATTAAAAAAAAAGTTAAAAAAAATGAGATGAAGTCGGATTCGAACCGATTCATGGCCTTCCCATTGTAAGTTCTAAACATTTCATTAATTAAAATTTTATTTGGATATGAAACCAATGAAAGTAAGCTTACCACTTATGATATATCGTTGAAAATATCTCAATGAGTACTTATTACTGCAGTTAAGAAAAAGTAAAAAAAAATCAATATCTTTCGGATATTGGGCTTTTTTGGACAGTTTTGGTCCAGTCGATTGCAATCAAAAGGGGAGGTCACAGCAAAATATTACAACAGTCCTAAATCCAAAATTTCAACATCCTAAGGGCTAATCGTTTTTGAGTTAAACGATATACATACGTGCGTACGTACAGACGTCACGCCAAAACTAGTCAAACTGAATATAGGGATGATTGAAATGGATATTTCCTTTGAAATCTGAAAACCGTTTTTCGTCATTACAATACTCCCTTTACTTCGTAAAAGGAATTAAAAATGGGAAAGTATTGTTCTTATAATAAAATTACTTCTGTATTATATTACTTTCTTATTTAGATAGCACTGTAACAGAACTTTAGGTCTAAAAGAGAAATTGTAATCGGTCCAATTTAGACGTATGCGGTTTTCGCTACATCTTGACGTTTTTCCACCTAGAACTCAAAAAAACCAAATGTAAATTATTTAATGTTCCTATGTACACTGTTGGACTCTAAATCACCTGTTATATCCAGAACTACTGGACCGATTTTTACTAAAGTTAGTCGAATGCTTCTATATATGGGGCATTGATGCCATTAAATTTTCAATTTAAATGTTCAAGCGGGTCTGGCTGTAGAACAAGGACACCCACAGTATCTCAATATTTCGTCTAATTAAAGTCTTATTTTACTTTGACACATTTCTTTACAATTAAAAAATAACAGTATTTGAAAAATCGCACCTCTAACCCAAAAAATGCTGTTGTAGTCGTCAGCTAGACGAACGGTAGAATTAAACAAATTAATAACATTTAAACTGTAAAAAAGTAACTCGGTCCGGCTGGATCTCAAATAAGATTGCCCGGTTGAAATGATACCTGTTGCGTTAAGCCTCGTGGTTACACCAATCTGCCGACCGTAAGAGTGAAATTTGTTCCATATAAGTTGTGAAATTACATTAGTTTAGTTAGTGTCAGACGTCGCCGCTAGTACCGCCACATACATGCAAATTAAATTCGGTGTGCGCTCGCGCTTAATTAGAATCGTTGAATTATATAAATGAAAAAAATATTATATTTAAATAAAATGATAAATATTTTAAATTACGTTGTGTATGTAAGCCGTGTATGAGAAACACAACCCACGCGGTTAAGCCGCGTTCTGTGTATTCAGAATATTTTGTAACCACTACAAAAAAAGATACAACTGTGTTGTCAGCTTTTTTTTGTAGTGGTTACAGAGATGAGTTTTTAAATTTTCTATTAATAAATTTTTCTTTTAATTTTTTTAATTAAAAAAATAACAATTTATTTTGAATATCATAAAATATTTAAATATTTAAAAAAAATTGCTGTTACATAACAAGAGTGTTCAGTAAATTATTTGCAACAATTTTTTTCTGTTTTTTTGTAACGATGGCACAGTTTTATACAAAAATGATAAATAGGAAATACAGTGGCTGTTATATGCAATATCGCTGTCAGCCAGACATCCAAAATGCAAGTAACATATTGCTTGGTATGTAATAAGCGAGTAAAATATTTATTTTTTTTATTTTTAGACAACAATCTGTCTATAAATCATAATCGTGTTTGTTGAAATTTATTTTTTATTTTTTTATAAACTATTTTCTGTTGGATGTTTAAGGAGCAAGAAGCATTTATGAATATACTTTATTTTAAATATTAAAAAAATATTTAACTTTAGAGAAAAATTTATTTATGTAAAACAATAGAATTAAAATATATTTCTAAAAATTAAAACGAGTATATCTCAAATAGATTATATTATCTTTTGAATTATTTATTTATTTAAAAAAAAAATAATATTTAATCAATTGTGGATTGTTTTATAAATTAGTTTTGTTTAAAAAATTCCATTTTCTATATTGTTATAGATAGAGCTGTAGGGATTTTATTACTATTTATAGTAAGATGAGAATTTTATTTCTTCTCCCCGGGCCGGATCCTGCAGTTAAGTATTATACAGCCCGGGGAGTGTCCTTTACTGTAACGGGCCTTCACGTCTCGGCCCGCCGGTCGGATCTTACTTTGCGCCCGTCTCAAACCCCGAGAGTAGGATCCACCAGGCCCGGCTATGCCGTCCCTGGGTCCCCACTCCGGGAGCCGTGACTCGGTCTTTATACCAATCCCTCTAACGGGGACACCCGAAGTGGGGAATCTCCGCCGAGACTCGGTCTTTTTCGCTCAGGGGTGAGAGAGACCCCGTGCCTCATCGCTACCGCCCACTCGTGCAAGCACGTGCGAACTGCAGCTACGCAGAGGGCTGATCCTCATTCCCGAGCCCCCCCGATTCTTCTCCTGAAAAACCTTCGTCACGAACCCTGCAATTATATCAAAGCTCTTGAGGCTCCGCAACATGGTGGCGATGATGATCTCCACGCTGAACGGCCCGGTAATCGCCGAGCAAGCTAGGCGGTAATAATCCCACAGTGGGCACCAGAACACCACCTGTTCTGGAGTATCCGGGTCGCCGCAGTAAGTGCAGTAGGGATCATCCGCCCTCGTAAGATGTGAATTAAAATAAATGATTTTTTTTTCAAAAATGGCACCGTTGGTAAAATATAATTTTAAAAAAGTTTTTTACTTTTGAGGCCATATTGGAGCACTTTAGTCATCCCTATTTCAGTTCCTCTTGAATTTCTGTATAAGTCTGGCCTTTCGATTTTTCCAGTATTTCTTCATTCTATGGATCGTTGCTTTCTGATCTCGTCTGTGACCTCACTTTGTTATACCTTTTTAATTTTTTAACTTTGAATGTATTGTTTTGAAGTGTGTAGTTAATTTTCATTTTACCATAGGCGTCCTCAACCTAGAAGCCAATTTCTTGAAAATATCTTTGGATTCTTCAACATATTTTTCACAGATTTTTTTATTAATATTCCTTAGGACCAGTTGTTTTAGAATTTGGTTCTCAGCCATTCTTAATACGTGAAAAAAATGGGAAATGCTTCATTTTTTCCATTGAGAACCGGTAGACTGTTTCATTTATGGCAATTCGCCAGACTCCATTCTTTTTATAACTTTTATTTAAACAAATTCTGATAATTCGCCTTTCTGCTGTAAGTAATTGGTCCGTTTTATTTCATTCTTAATCTGAAAGATAGCCTCAAGCATAAAGCGCCACCGGAAGAACTACTGTTGTAATTAAAATATATACACTACATATTTAAAATATAATTTTTATAAATTTAATATTAAAAACAGCTTACCAACGTATAATCTGATTTCCTCAAACGTTTTCGGCTATTCTGCCATCTTCAGGAGGATTTTAGGTTCACTACCTAACTATACAATAGAACTGCTATTATGAAACATATATTTCTACTGCGTAAGAGAAAGGTTTTTTTTAACATTTCGTTGAAAATTTTTAATAAATTACTGATACATTTTAAATCGTCTAACTATTGTATTTAACGTGAAATTAAAGATTGTCGTTCACACCTAGATTATTACTATTTTTAAGTAAAATTAAATTAAAAAAAAAAAGTTAACGTATTTCTAAATTTATGGTTTTCCATTTAACTTGAACAAATAAAATCAATCCAAATAATTATCATTTACATCTTCTGAATAGTTATTTGATTTATAGTTGTATTATTTATTTAGTATCTTACTACATATTTAATTTACTGTTATTTATTATTCTATACAATATGATCATTTCAAGACCTAACCGCTAAAGACTGAACATAATTGCAGCATGTAATATTTTATAAATAAAATGAAAAAATAAATTAAATTCTGTGTAAACATTAGAGGTTTAAATGTTTACTATCTTCTTTTTATGCTGACGCTGCAACCCGGAGTGGGCTTTGGCTTCCTCCACGATTCACCTCTAATCTTCCCTGTCTCTCGTCGCCTTACTCTATCTTCTCAACCCCATTGTTTTCCTGGAGCCAGCGACCTTCATTTCATCGCCTACCTCCATCACTTTCCCTGCTTTCTACATTGTTTGCACATTCCATTATGCAGTATTTACAGTATATTTCCTTTTTCAATCTCGTTTGCTTTTAAAATATCCATTTTTGTTATCCAAATTCCAATCCTGATCCGAGGCTCATCGTCTGGTTTCGTAGCAGTTTTCTTTTCAAGGGTGGAATTGTTAATATTACTCCCAACCCTACCTGGAGGACTAGTGGATTTTCTTTTAAGAGTTTCATTCTCCTAGATAGACTGCTTCCTCTCCAACTTAGAGAGCTTTATCTATCCTGGATTTTATACGGGTTATCTCCCTATGCTCATCCGTTCGTTCTGTCGTTGGGAAGTCTTCCTCTTCCGCCTTAAGGACTGCTGGCCATCCTGTTTTTTTCCATCCTGGGTATTTTATTTCCCCAGTACGCTCCAATCAAAGTTATCGAGCATACCCTATTGCGAGAGGCAACCCCCGATAACTGATCCAGCAATAGAGAGGTATTTACTATATTTTTACAAAAGACGTTCAGAGGGAGCGCCCTGTACTCCAATCATGTTGAGTCACCTGATGCAAAACGTTGTTGTCAGTGCAGTTGATTTATTGTTGAATGTTCGTCTGCAGTTCATCAGTAATGCGGAGATTTGATTCGTACACTGTATTCTTAAAACAGTTCTAAAGGAAAAGACTCTAACTGAGAAAATTTTTGATGTGGACATAACCGTCTGCTGACAGTTCTTGCTTTCGTAAAAGCCTCATAAAAACATGCTAGTCAATCGTTTGAAATGTGATACGTTGCTCCGTTTTATCGGCAGAAGCTGAACTCTATATAATGATCTGTTAACAGAGTGTAAAATTCTAAAAGACGTTTATAATTTGTCTGTTCTTGTAAGTTGTTACACGGTTCTGTTTAAAATTAAATCTTAAAGAATTTTATGATAAAGTATGTTTTCTACATACTTTAAAAGTAAAAAAAAAGGAAAGAAAGTATGTTTCTTTTGTGATGAATTTACGTACCAATTTTTTGCCGACAGGCAGAGCATTCTTCTTTGAACATGGGCTACGATATTTGGGGTTGTAAAGGAAAGTCGGCTATTTTTTTTACGTTTGAAACCGACCCACATTGTAGACCATTCTTTATCAAATCATTTTCGCCATTTTTTTGCCGGGATACTGTAATTTTAGAATTCTTTCCGCGAATATTTGACGCGTTTCATGAAAGGATCTAGAACGCACATAACCTTCCACTATAACAACTCTTTCCTCGAAAGAATAAAACATTGTAGAATAATATAACTGCAAAAACTGAAATTTACTTCAGTGAAGCATGAACAGTTTATAACTGACAACAATACATGAGAGTAGTAACACACAAGGAATTGTGTTGGTAGTAGTAGCAGTAACGGTACCAGCGTTAAAGGTGACACTCAAATAGCTGCTATTCGATCCGGCTTGGTTCGGTTTTAGGTTCCTCAACCAGTATTTTAAATAACTATTATGGACGTAATGACATTTATTTTTTATTTTATAATTAATTGAATGTCAAATTTAAAGGTCACCACCATTATTGGTAATTTGGAAACCATAACAGCTATAATTAAATTTAAATGAGATCCATTACATTCTCTACACAGAAATCGTATGTATTTTTCACTTCTTAAAAAAAAAACATTATTTTGACATTGTTTACACATAATTTAATATCAAATACTCTCGTTAAATTATGTGAATAAATGGATTTCTTAAATATATCTCGTTTGGTTTTACAAATACACCAAAGTATCCACAATCAGATAGATATGTCCAAATTTTACAATCAGTTCAGAGCACTCGGAGTCACTTGATGCAGAACCCCCAGATCACCGTCAAAACGCTCGAAGTGGGCACTCCGTAACATTATGTTCTATTGTCTGCTCCTCCCCTCACCAGTAGCAGTCAATAGACGGACAGCAACCCCACCTTTTCAAGATGTAATCACACCTTCCTTAACTTATTCTAATGTGGTTCAGCCTCGACCAGATTTGGCGCGGTAGTTGGAATTCTTCAACCCTCTTAGTTGGATAATGCCCCAAGGAGTGGCAAACGCTGGCGAGAGCAATCTCCGCCATTATAAGAGGGCGCCTGGTAGCCAAAAGTACCGGGCTATCTGTAAGGCTGCAGCTAAGCAGCAAAGGCGACTTCAGGGAAGTACAGAGTTTTCTGCATTCCAAGGGAGTCGCCTTTCACTTCTTTCAGCTCCCAAAAGATAGGGAGCTGAAAGTGGTTATCCGGGGCATCCCTTATGGAGCCATTCCGGAAGAGGTAAAAGAGGAACTGACCTCACTCGGTTACGAGGCAGTTTCAGTTAAAAAGCTGACGACGAGGGACGGAAGGGAGACACCCACGTGTCTCGTTGCCTTAAAACGAACGCCAGCCACTAAGGGCATTTATGACCTGGAAAACTTATTCTATTGCAGAATTAAGGTGACCGTATTTGTGTCTCGAGGGGGTCCACCTCAATGCCACAGATGCTAAACGTTCGGCCACTTCTAGAACTATTGCCGCAGGACACAGCTCTGCGTGAAATGTGGTGGAGACCACGACACGGTGACATGTCTAAAGCCGCGCGAAGAGCCTGCCTCGTGTGCAAACTGTAAGGGGCCGCACCCGGCTAATTACAGGGGCTGTCCTTATTATAAGGAGCAGCTGAACAAGCAAAAGGGTACCCAGAAAACGTCTGCTGTTACTGACGGACGTAACTGGCACGAGTTGCAGGAGGGGGAAAACCGAGCCCTCCACACCGTTTTCGCAATTAAATTTTGTTAAAACTATAAAAAGCTAGACATCACCCCACACCGTCCCACAAAGAGACCACAATTTCATTTAATCAGCATATGCGGCTTCCTCTGGAGAACGGGGCGCATTTCTCCCTCCAAGTAACTAGAGCTCCGGTAGGCGCACTCCTGCTATCCCATAGGTGCTGGTAGCGAAAGTACTTCAGTGGATGGACTGAAGGGAAATCACGCCGGAATTACTAGGCTCAAAAGCTTAGTCTATCACGGTCAGAACCAGTAAATAAATTACTCCATGTCCATACGGATAGCAACGCAAATTACCAAATCCGTCCATAAATAAAACTTAAAATTTACAACGCCACTAAATAACCGATGAAATCCGCCCGATAATAGAAAGATACAGCAGCAAGGGACATTCTCCAGGCTCTGCGATCTGTAGGGAGAAATATTGAAACTCCCGCCATTCATGCGTTCCGTTCCGTTAGTTGGATCTTGAACCAGGTGAGCATTGTTGGGTGGACGTTCATTCCAACGTTATCGCCACTTGGAGCCCAAGTCAACAGAACTGATAATTTCTAAATCAGCCAAGGGTGGTTTGCGTGACCTCAGCCGAGTTGGTAGTTTTTGTGGGGCATCGTATAAGGGAGATTCATATGAGAAGTAATCCTCTTGAGATCTTAGCTGACCTTAACTAGACCTTAGCTGCTTTCCTCTTCAGATCGTGCGGACCAATATTAGCCAGGACAGGCAACCACTGTATGGAAGTAGATCTAACCGTACCAGTAATAATTCCCATGGCTTCATTGAGCTTCACATCAATCTTTGTTGTGTGAGCGCTGTTTTCCCACACAAGGGAGCAATATTCACCAACTAAATACACAAAAGCGAGTACAGCAGAGCTAGAGTATCGGCGTCCACTCCCCAACTGTTTCCGGCAATCTTATGAAGTAGATTCACTCTTGAGCCAAGTTTCTTAGATAACCTTATGTACCGCTGTTTGAATGTCAAGGACCGATCCAGAATTATTCCCAGATATATTGGACTGTAATTATAGGACACTTCTATTTCATCGAAAGTCACATCTCCTTAGGGCTTCTTTATTACTTAGATAGATAGATAATGGATTTATTAAGTAATAATGATAAAAATTGAAAAATGCATTTATATAGGTATAGAAAATCCATCGGAAAGGATATGAATATTAATATTTACAAAAAAGAAAGGATGACATTTTTAATAACATTTAAATGGTAATTTTTTTTGTTATTAAATTATACCCGAAAGCTAAAACATTTATTACGTTTACAAGTAAAAACCAGTATTACAATTTTCTATTACAATACGTCTTTGGATATTGAGAAATAAAGAACAAACTGTGAAAAGATTCCGTCAATACATTTTTAGAGGGGAGAAAAATAAATTTCCAAAGTTTTAATTACAGCTATAGCTTCATAATATAGCAGCAGCGCTTCGTCTATTAAACCAAGAGGCGAACAGAGATAAATTTAGTTTTGTTGTTCAGATTAAAATTTTACTATAGTAATTTGAGAATTACGTAGTTTCAACATTTTAATACTTTATGCAGCAACTTCGTTTTCTATCTAAACTAAAAACTTATTAAAAGTAATACTATTTTTCTATATTTATAATTTATCTTTTTACCATTTTTTTAAAATAAATATTTAAGGATTTTTTTTACAGGGACAATACTATTCTGTTGGTAAATTATTGAATAATACTAATTTAAAAAAGAAAGAAAGAAAAAAAATTTTCTGCATCCTGTTCAACCGAGTAAAAAAATATTTATTAAAATTATTTTTTATTAACGTTTGAATTTTAATTTATTTCTTATTTCCCATAAAAAAAGAATGTTGTGTGGTTTTGTAGTACGTGTTCACAGTTTTATTTTAGCTGTTGTTCCTGACGTGCAATGTATTATTCTGCTCTGATGAAAATAAAAGGTTTGTTTAGTTAATTTTACTCCTTTTGAGGAGGGTAAAAGATCTGTATAACATTATAAATACTGTCACTTTAGAACATAATTTACTTTTCAAAAATGTATTATAAAGTAAAATTATGTAAAATTAATTTTAAATCATTGCAGCCATGTCAATAAATAGATAAGATGACTATATAGTGCTTCAGTGAAACGTATATGAACGTTTCATATACGTTTCACTGGATAAAAAATTGTAATTTTTTATTTATCTGTTTCATTATTAATTTAAAACATACTGAAGATAACTAACATCAATTAAAAACTAGTAATATATTCATTAAAGAAATATTTATTGAAATTACTATCAGACACTTTAAAGTTAACCCATTCTATTTTTACTTTCCCGTCTGGATAGCTTTATAGCAGAGCTATAGCTCTAGAAGGGAAATTATTGTAATCGTTCCAATTTGGGCATATGCGGTTCTCACCGGATCTTCATCTGACTTTGACAAAGCTTTGTCAAATTACTTCTATATATGGAGCATCGATGCCACTAAATTTTCAACTTAAAAGATAAACGGGCTGAGATTGTAGAGCAAGGTTTTCCTCAGTATATCTAAATTTTGCCTAATTAATTTCATATTTCTCTTAGGCACATTGTTAACAATTGAAAAGTAACAATATTTTCAAAAAAATTGTTTGCAAAATCTCATCCTCATCCCAAAAAAATTCTCTGAACTACTGCTGTATCGTAACGTTACAGGTAAGCGATAGAATTAATTAATTGAATAATATTTACAGTGTAAAAAAGTAATTCGGTCTGGCTGGGTCTCAAACTCGATCGTCCCGTTGACTCGGTACCTGATGCATTAAGCCTGGTGGCTACACCAGTCTGCCGATTTGTGATTTGTGTGAGAAATGCCATGCCTGGCAGACATGGCATTTTTCACACAAAATTCCATTTACGTATCCCACGGACAACCTTCAAACGTGTGTCAAAATTATCAAAGAAAAAACATTTTTTTTATAAGAAAAAACTTTAAAAAGTATATAATGTAACGAGAATATTAGGTTTTACTTCTTTTTTTTAATTGTGATAAAAAATCTAGAGTAAGAAGTTATTACTTAATAATTATTTTTTTTTTTTAAATGGAATCGATATCAAGATTACATTGTCAATTTTCAGTGTGATCTTTTGTATTTAAAGAATTTTTTTCAATATCGTATTATCATTGCGAAAAGTAGGTGCGTCGATTGCAACAAGAAGTATTTGAATTGGATTAATAAGGAAAAAGTTATGCGTGAACAAACATAAAAGAAATATACGGATCAAATACATAACCTCCTTTTTTGAAGTCACATTGAAGAACACATTATATTACAAACATTCTTATCATTTCTACAAATCATTAAACCAGGCTTCCAGCATTAAAGTACTATCAACAGAAACTTCTATCTATACTATTTCTCGAATTAGTAATACTTTTTTCTTATAAGATTTCAAGAAGTATCTTACTTTTATCTAAGTCAGTAATTAAAGTTAAGCATTAGAATTAAGTAACAAAACTATAATCCATGACAAATAGTTTTAATTCTTGTAATATTATCAAAGTTTAACTTATCTCACTAAAACAGTTCAGAAAATTATTTTGTAACGTTCTATTTTTACTTTAAATCTGAAACTTACTGGAATTAAGTTATTTAACTAAATTATTTACGTGAAAATCAAAATTAACTTAATTGTTAAAGTTTCTAATTGTCATTATTATTAGATACTTAAATATTGATGAAATTTAGCAAAAGTAAAAACAATTACTCAAGCTTTGTCTATTTCCAATTCTAAAAATAAAAAAAATAAAAAATGTATATATAATTTAATTTATTTAAAAACCTGTTGCAAAAACTCAATTATATGTATTTCTAAAAACGTTTTGAAATCAAGTAATATGTTATGAGTTTACTTCTAAATCTTTTTTATAAAGCTCATAATATGTGAAATCGATAAATATAATATAAAGTGTTCAAAAAGTGACGTAACCTTATGGAAAAATGAGTAAGTTACAATAGTTTTTGAAAGTGGCTCCCATTATGCGATTGACATAATTTAATATGATGTTGCATGCTCTTAAACACATGTTATAACGTATGTAAAGGAATTGCAGAGATACATCGTCCAATTTCGCTATGTAATTCGGAGTTGATGTAAGGATGAGTTTTGTAAGCAGCATCCTCACAAAAAAAAAGTAAGGAGGGGATAAATAAGGAGACCGAGGCGAAAAAATCGCTTTGACATCACATGTCCATAAAACCATTGATCCAGAATATTATAGTATTGTTGAACCGTATCAGTGTTCTTCTGAAACCACGTATATTCTAGCCGGTCTGCAGGTATAGTGTTTAAGCTCATGAGAGGGCGGTTCGCTGAGGTGGGCAGCTCTCGATGTTTGACCCAGGACCCCTTGAGTTCGGGGAAATTGAAAAGACAGGAGACCCGGCTAGATCTCCTTGGAGGGGAACTGGTTTGAGGCGTGGCACAAAGAAAAGACCGAGTCCCGGCCTACTGGGTGAGCGAGCCCCGTAGGGCACGACATCGCCGGATCCTGTGAGGTCCCGGGAGGTTAAAGGCCAGGTAACCACTGAGGATGCGCAATGCGTAACTGCTGGACCATCCTCAGTGATCTTAGAGGGGAAATAAAAGAGTATAGTGTTTATAAATAAATTGTTGCACCATCTGTATGTACCGTTCACTGTTCTCTGTGCCATGAAAGATAGCCTACTTGACATTGCACACCAGACACCCACTTTTTCTCCCAGCAGCTGAGTGGATTTTCCTTACTCCAAATGGGTGAATTTTGTGCATTCACTTATCCATCAAGTTGAAACTGTGCCACGTCAGATTAAAAGTAATCATCGAGTTTTTCTCCATCTGTCATTACTGGAGACATGAACCGCTGACAGAAAACTACACGTTTCCAGTGTCTGCAGGTAACAACTCGCGAACAACAAGAATTATTACGTATGCATCTTTAAACACTTGCGCAATATTGTATGAGCGCTACCAACGGAGAGACCAGACTGGCTAGATAGACGTCGCATAGAATATAGGACGAGCAGAATATGCAGCTTGCACGTCGATCATCCTTTCTGCTGTTAGCAGGTTTGATCGACTTCTTTTGGCACATTTGTCACATTACTTGTCTCTTGGAACTTGTCGTATAGCCGTTTGATGGAAGGTTTGTTTGGTGCATCCACACTATAATTTTGTGTGAAGAAGGCATTCTGGGTCTGGGTATATCTGGCACATCTAACGTAGGAAACAATGAATATTTCTTCTGCATTGTGCAACCCATTTTTCCTCAATTAAACCTGCAATAAAAGAAGGAAACATTCTTCCATAAGGTTGCGTCACTTTTTGAACACTCTTTAGAAAATAAAATTCCAAAACAAATCTCTGTAATAAAATATATTTTCTTTGAAAAATTTGAAATTATTTAATGTGCTGAAATATGACTTTATGAATATTCTTTCAAAGGATCGCCTTAGGAAGTAGAAAAAAATTTTTTTCTTAATTTTCGATGGTAAATTAGGAAGAAATTTATGGAGTATTACGGTCCTAATGACACTACATTTACAGTATCAGTTATCCATCGTCGTCTTGTCTATACGTCATAGTCATTGTACTGTTGAATACTGTTGTACTGGCTGACGAAAATTTCTTTCTCCCGCCTACAGGAAGAATCAAATGCCCAGATTTTAACCAGATTTGTGTTTGGATAAAAGATACTTGGGCTGGTGTTTCCACGGAATTAGTAAGGAAAAGTTTAAAAAAATGCTGAATATCTAATGAACTTGATGGTAGTGAAGACGATCACCTGTAGCAGAGCGACGTGGAGACTACCGGTAACACTTCTACAGACATTGACAGTGACAGTAATTAATTAAAAATAAAATCCCATATTAAAAAGCGTATTGAAATGATCCTTTTCAACATGATACTTCCTTTTCGTTTTACTGGCCTACTGATTCTGAACTAAACTAGTACTTAGAGTAATTAATTATTAATGTAATATTAATATTGTAATTTAAATGAACGAATTAAATGTTTTACTTTCTGAATATTTTCTTATTTACGTATTTTTTTATCATATCTGTTGCACTTTGAAATACCGGTATATACTCGATTTTTTTTTAGATTTTCGGTCCGGAAAATCGAGGTGCGGGACTTATTCGGCGGGGGGGTACTCGATTGAATACGGTAATTTAAAATTTTTATCATTCTATTTAAATGTTAGCAGACCCGGCAATGCTTCGCTATTGCTAGACTTGAGTGTTTATATAGGTTAAATGATCAGAATTGAATGTTTGATAAAATAACAAAATGAACATTACGGAACTTCACAAAATTTAACCTCTCCCTTTCCCGCTTTCTTTTTCCACTTTTCTTGTTCCCATTTTCATTTTTACCATATTCCCTTTCCCCTTTTCATCATTTTATTTTTTTCCTTCTCCCTTCCCTTTCCATCCCCCATTTCGTTTCCCCTTGTTTCCCTTTCCCCTCCTCTTTCCTCTCTTTTACCTTTTCTTTTTTCTCCTTTCCGATTTCCATTTCCTTTTCCCGTTTTCCTTTTCCCGTTTTCCTTTTCCCGTTTTCCTTTTTTCCGTTTTCCCCTTTATTTCCATTTTTCCCATTCTCTTTTAACCTTCTTCTCTGTTATCTTTTTTCGATTTTATCTTTTCCGATTGTTTACTCTTTCCCTTTTCCGATTTTTCCCTATCTCCCTTTTTAAATCGGTCCAGTAGTTTTTAGTCTATAGCTGTCATACATATCGGAAACACTGAAATGGAATCGTAAAATATTTAGTATAACGTGTGTTGCTATTACGTCCAACAGATAGCGCTGTTTAAAAAACAAAACATGTTTTACCCGTCATAGGTGTGACGTCACTTAGGTATATAAGTAGTAGGTATATAAAAACACGCGCTTATTTGAATACAACGTTGAGTCAAAATTTCGAACAATTGGTGAAGAACTTTCGGAGATTTAAGATTTTGAACAAAGGAACATTTACATTTTTATTTATATAGATAATATAACAGCTGTACGTCAGTGCTACACTAGCGCTTCTTGTGGTGAGAGGGACTACTATTGACGCAGTATATCATTTTAGCCACTATTTTATTTTAACATTTTTTTGGTGGTTCGATTTTACACATTTTTTTTTGAAAATATTATTTTTTAATTGTTAACAAATTTGTCTAAGAAATATAGACGAAATCTTATAAAACATAGGCGAAATTTCGAAATAATGAGTGAGGATGACCTTGCTGTACAGCCTCAACCCCTTGACCTTTTAAGTTTGATAATTTAATGACATCAATGCCCCATATATAGAAATAATCTGACCAAGTTTGTTCAAAATCGGTCCAGTAGTTCTGGAGATTTAACGAGTGCAAGACCAAACACACACACGTACATACGAACATCAGGAAAATTTCCACCCAGTTTTTTTGAATTCTTTAGGTATAAAAATGTGAAGATACTTAGGAACAAAGAATAGCTTTTAACGTATACTACCCCCTTTAGACAGGTAAATACATCTCTCTCTTCGGCATTTAAAAGGAGTAAACTTCAGTGAGATGAACATCACTTTCACCCACTCTCTGTATCCTGTACCAAAACAGTCTTATTCTTTCAAAAACGTTTCGTTTCAAATCCTTAGACCTTACTGATTTATCTAAGGATTTGTTTTTTTTGGGGGGGATGGTGGGGCACAAAAGACTATCTAGAACGCAAGACCAGTACTACCTGAATCCATTCATCAATTAATCATTGTTACATTATTGTTATCACTGTGCTTACAATATGAAAGTGTCTAACAAAGAGAATTGATATCATTAACAGACACATCAATTTAAAATAAGATAAAAGTACGTTTTTAATTTAGATAATTATTTTTATAATTAATTAAACTTTAATAGTTTATTTTTGTTCCTACATGCAGGAAATAAAATTTGCGTAAAAAAAATAATAAATCTGTTGCGGAGTGGTAGTGTCTCAGCTTTTTATCCGGAGGTCCTGGGTTTGAATTCCAGTCAGACGTGGAATTTTTCATACGCTACAGATTTTTATTCTCTTAAAACAAAATGACCAAAGAAGTATTAGCCGTCATCTCAAAAAATTAAATATTTAAAAAAAATAAATTAAATAAATTTGTGTTTAAAATGAATACAAATCAACAGAGTAGTAGTAGTATTCTACAATTTACTTATTTCAGTTTTATCACAGAATTACTCGTATATTACAATAATTACACACTGTAGGTTACGTGTTGACACTAAATATTATTTTGTTTTATCCTGTTTTAAACAGAATTCCCTAAAATTTCACTGCACTTAACTTTCCTGGATTACGCATTAATGGAAGATCCACATCGTACACAAATTTATTCAGTAATAGAACTAAATATAGCCTGACCTTTTAGTTAAATTGAAAATAACTTTGATATAAAGGAAACTAACATGTATTTCCAATTAAATAAGTAAAAGCTTATTACAATACCCTAAATAGCTGATGTTAATGTAGAATAATGTATTCTAATAATAAAACTATTACAAAAATATATATATATATATATATTTGTCACAATTAATTATTACTAGAATACGATTAGTATTACTAGAATACAATCACTATATTTATTGGGTTGCTTGGAATTTCTCCCGCCACCATCCCATTCGGTCGCCCTAAAACATAAGACCGAATGTCTGTGCCACAAACGACAACTGAGCCTGGAACAATTTAGCAACAGTACATAGCTCATAGAACTTACTTAACAGTGTGAGTCGACTAAGCGCGATGCCATACACCACCGTCATATATTTATTAATATGGGTAGGCACACCCCGTCAACTACTAAAAATATATATGACAACCATAACAAAATTTCGTTTAGGCAGCAATTCGCTGCCACGCCTAGGTCGCTGAATGCCAGCAAGTAACTGTCCATCATTTTATAGCGCTTGGAACCATAATTGGCTGGTGGTAAGCCATACTCAGGGTTAGCTTCCTACGGCAATGCGGTAAGAATCTTTCCCTTAAGTGAACTACGGGTGCCGGTTGA
This sequence comes from Lycorma delicatula, assembly GCF_047948215.1. Classification (NCBI taxonomy): domain Eukaryota; kingdom Metazoa; phylum Arthropoda; class Insecta; order Hemiptera; family Fulgoridae; genus Lycorma; species Lycorma delicatula. The sequence continues at coordinate 19,167,059 of NC_134457.1, forward strand.
ACAAAGCAACCGCATCTAGGAACTCCGGCACATTCCGACGCCACCACATTGACTCGCCGCTTGTTAGTGGCTAATTGTCCCCTTGACCTCTAAGTTCCAGGGTGGCCTGGTCTGTAGCCACCCCCAAGTGCAGAGCAGTCATACATCAGATGTTTATTTGACTGGACCACCCTGCAGACGCACAGCTCATCAGCTATTAGGCGGAACCGAAACAGATACTGGTACAAATTAGAGTGGTTGGTGAGCACCTGGGCACCCGTTGCCCTTAAAAATGAGTTCGAGGCATATTGTCCCCCCAAATTCTGTATAAATTAGTACAATAAGCACTGGATTGTATAACTAATTTATTTCACTGATTTCTTTTTCATAAAAATTTTATTACACGACTGCTCAAAAAGGAGTGTAAAGTATTTAGGGTGTTTGCATGTATGTATATTTCTTTTCCATCATAGCAGCTCAGCAGTTGAAACCTGTTCAAGTGTATCATCTCGCTTGGAATCATTACATTACCAGGAGTGTCGTAGGCTATACAAATATGTATATATATATACTAGCGGAGCCGACAATGTTTCGCTATTGCTAAATTTGAGTGTATGAATTAAATAAGTTATGTATTATATTTGACAAATTATATTACGAAAATAATAAAATGTACAATATCAATTGTATTCCAATTAAATAAACCAAAATCATTGCAATGCTCTCGGATATACGATGTTTTTGGTTATTCCATTTATGTTATATATAAACAAATCGCTAGGTTTCCCTACACCAGACATCTAATCTATAATTGAACATAAGAAAAACATGGATTTTCCAAATTCAATCCACATACTTGCACGAATTGATATTATTATTTATTTATCGTTATTAGAAAAGCCAGTTTGGAAATTGCAATCCTTTGAATTGGATGAAAGCTTTATTCAATTTCAGAATTATACTAAAATGCAATATAATCAAGTGTTACTAATTCTTACCGTTCTTTTGATGAACCTTTCTTTCATTTTTTCATGTTTTTCTTCCGGGAATTACCGTTCAGATATTACTTCACAGGATGAATGAGGACGCACAGGTGTGTGCTCCTAGGTGTTGTGTCCGCATACAGAACAGTGTCCTATGCCGCCCTGTGCGTGTTATCGGGTACACCTCCTATTGACCTAATCGCAAAAAAGAGGGTGGAGAGAGCACAAGGCAAGCCAGAACAAGAGGTCAGGGATGCCGTTTATAATATCTGGCAGGAAAGATGGTTGCAGGAAGCTGTGGGTCGATGGACAAGAACCCTCATCCCCAACATCAAGCCATGGTTGTCGAGAAGATTTGGTGAGGTTGATCATCACCTATCGCAGTTTTTTACAGGACATGGTTCCTTCAATAACTACCTGCACAAAATAGGCAAGAGAGAAGAGCCAATTTGCAACTACTGCAACGAGATAGATGATGCTGAGCACACCTTTTTTGAGTGCAATAGGTGGGACACACTTAGACAAAGTAAGGTACTCACAGGTATAACTCCAGAGACAACAATAGACTACATGCTAAGAAGCGAGTCAAACTGGAATAATTTTGCTAGTTTTGTTAAGACAAGTTTTTCTACGGAAATATTCCGATGAGAGAAGACAAGGTGTTGGCTAGAATAGGACTGGGTGGACAGCCTTGCTGGTGAGGTCCAGCATGCTGCGGTGTGTTTGCACTGATGAGCCACCAAGGACTCCACGGGTAACAGTCAGGCAACAGCACACTGAATACTGAAGGGACCCGGTACCGCGTCGCGGCGAACTGTGTCTGGCGTGGTGTATTAGTATTGCCCTTTTGGGTCCCCAAGGGGGCAATATTGATAAAGAACTCTCAAAAAGAGCTAACCGGTAGGCCGACCTGCCTTGCCGGTATATAGCCGGTAGGTGGGGAGGCCTATTTGAGTTTAAAGACACTCCCCTGGGCGGCGTAATACCAACAAGTCGATCCGGCCCAGGGGAGCTGAGAAAAAAAAGAAAAAAGGATGAATGAGGATGATATGTATGAGTACATAGTCTTGTACAGTCTCAGTTTGACTATTCCTGAGATGTTTGGTTAATTGAAACCCAACCGCCAAAGAACACCGGTATCCACGATCTAGTATTCAAATCCGTGTAAAAGTAACTCCCTTTAATAGGACTTGAACGCTGGAACTCTCAACTTCCAAATCAGTTGATTTAGAAAGACGCGTTCACCACTATACCAACCCGGTGGGATTCTTCTGATGATTTTGTAGTCCGTTATTGTGACATATGTATTTCGTTGTGTTCTTATTTCTTCTGTGTTCTCTGATTCTTTTGGCTGAAATTTTTTGTCGTTTTGGACGCATTGTTATTTTTAAATTATAAAAGTTTTATAGATATTATTTACGTACTTTTTTAGATTTTTAAAACTTACTAAATCAATGAAACGGACAATATTACGAAAGCAATAAATTGCACAATATTAATTCACTATTAATTTTCCTTCTTTCTTCTTATGACCCCCGGAATGTTTATTACAGTTCAAACCTCACCAATCTAACTATTACATAAATCGTAAAAAAAAAAGTTATAAATAAAATAACCTTAAACTTATTTTTTTAAATCTTAAAACTTCTTTTACTAAATTAAATATCGTTATAAATATCGAGATATATCGTCTACATCGATTATAATTATCTATATCGATTATTATCGAATTCTTCAGATAGTATTTAAGTGATATGTTACATTTAAAAAAAATCCCTTTCGGCAAGCCGGAAGGCGGAGGTAAATTTCACCGGTGCTAAGTAGGGGATACAAATGATTTTCACCTTAAAGTTAAGAAAAGCTTCCATTTACTTAAACGACAGTGGTTTCATATGAAGAAAAGTTTCACTTGTTTACCATACGACAAGCTCAATCTTTTTACAATTCTAGCAACATTTTGGTCATCTCTTGCCGTAAGAGTTGGTCATATCAAAAATTGTTTCAGTTGAAAGCGTTTGGTAATGTGTAGAGAACTAACGACCACTTTAAACCGATTCGATAATATGCCTATTAAGAAAGGTATGATTTTTTGTGGTCTTCGAAACCCCTTTTTCCACCCCTTTGTCCAATGGTTGGTGATATCAAAAAACTTTACTTAGTTACGTTTTAGGGCCTTATTCAAAGAATGGTAGGAACTTTAAACGAATTCGATATTTTACATAATAGGAAAGTAATAACGATATTTTGTTTTTCGAAAAACCCCTCCCATTTTCACCCTTTTGGTCCGATTTTGCCCATTAACGAACTCGACCGAGATTTTGGTTCGTTATATTTTATGTATTAATTTGAAAGTGATCGGCAGAAAATTACGGCAGTTATCATGTCCAAAAGAAAGTGAAATATACATAAATGTATGTATAAACTTTTGAACTGACGGTGGTTTTGGGGTCTGGGAATGTGAACCGCGAAGATATATCGAAATTTTCCGGAAGTCGAATCATGGTACCCATTAAAACAGGCAGCTTTCTTATGAAATCTACTTAATATTATGGAACTAATAACATGTAAACACTCATGGGACAAAAGACAGTTGTGAAATTTTCAGCGAAATCGATTAAGTAGTTTTTGAGTTATTAGGGCATACACAAAACAAAGATTGTCTTTTATTTATATTGCTTTATATAAATTGACGGCTCTAAAAATGTTACATCCGTTGGTTGTGCTTTTGTGGCTGGTGACAGTATAGAGATGCTTGGATTTCCCAGCATCGTTTATATTTTTGTTGAACAGCTATATGCTGTTAATTAGCTCAACATTTAGACACTAACTTATCAGATTCCATAAGTACCTTACAGGCGATTAGTGACATGTACCCTTTAGACACCTTATTGCCTGTGAGATTCAGTGTGTTATTTCTCAAACGACTCAAGGTAATACAACTGTGAGCATCTGCTGAATCCCAAGCCATACTGGGATTTCAGGCAATGAGCGCGTTGATAGTGCGGCAAAAGAGGCTTGTTTCCAGCCTCCATTTACCAATCCCGTTGTCTCGAAAGATCTTATCTGTTTTCTAAAGAAAGTGGTTCATGATGAGTGGCAAAGTATTCCATTCACTTTGCAATTCTTCATGAACCATCTTGTTAATTATGACAGTTGCCCAATTTAAACTCGTCAAATCATTTATAAAAAAATTGACGATTATTACACTTTTTACTATACCGTTGTAACATCCGTTAATGGATTTCGGCCGGTTTTATATCTTGAGAAAATAAAGCTTTTATTACAGCACCCTGTTCTTCCTCAGTTGACGTATCAAGCAGATTCAACATTTTGAAATAAACTAATTTGATTATAATGGAATTTTTTTTTCGAACAAGTGATATTTTCTAAGTTAGTGGTGCTAACATGAACGTTATATAGTTCATAAGACTGGAAATTCTTTTGAAACAGGTGGTATATATTTTTTTTTGTCAGATACCCTTTGAATGCCAGACAGTCTCAGTTACTTTTATTAAATAATTTTCCCGCTGTTGCCATTTACCTCTTTAATTATTAAACAACCCTTGTAATTTTCATTACACGTAATCTTGCTCGTTAAATCGAATTTGTATAAATATGTCTGGAGTAGTAATGACAAAAATAATAATTTTAAGTTTTATATATATATATATATATATATATATAAACCCAATGAATTATTGAATTTTACTATTTCTAGATAAAAAGAAGGATGATAATTTTTGTAGATTTTTTCCCATCGTTTATTTATAGTCGTATCAACGATTATAGTAATTAGCGACTTAAATATAACTACATGATCATAAATTTTTTAAACAATAAACACTAACTAACGAGTGTTTTTCAATTCCTTTGTTTAACGATGTGAATTTATTACAAAAATATTAATTTTAATAAAATACTTTCTTTTTTTTTTTTTGTCTTCAGTCATTTGACTGGTTTGATGCAGCTCTCCAAGATTCCCTATCTAGTGCTAGTCGTTTCATTTCAGTATACCCTCTACATCCTACATCCCCAACAATTTGTTTTACATACTCCAAACGTGGCCTGCCTACACAATTTTTCCCTTCTACCTGTCCTTCCAATATTAAAGCGACTATTCCAGGATGCCTTAGTATGTGGCCTATAAGTCTGTCTCTTCTTTTAACTATATTTTTCCAAATGCTTCTTTCTTCATCTATTTGCCGCAATACCTCTTCATTTGTCACTTTATCCACCCATCTGATTTTTAACATTCTCCTATAGCACCGCATTTCAAAAGCTTCTAATCTTTTCTTCTCAGATACTCCGATCGTCCAAGTTTCACTTCCATATAAAGCGACACTCCAAACATACACTTTCAAAAATCTTTTCCTCACATTTAAATTAATTTTTGATGTAAACAAATTATATTTCTTACTGAAGGCTCGTTTAGGTTGTGCTATTCGGCATTTTATATCGCTCCTGCTTCGTCCATCTTTAGTAATTTTACTTCCCAAATAACAAAATTCTTCTACCTCCATAATCTTTTCTCCTCCTTTTTGCACATTCAGTGGTCCATCTTTGTTATTTCTACTACATTTCATTACTTTTGTTTTCTTCTTGTTTATTTTCATGCGATAGTTCTTGCGTAGGACTTCATCTATGCCGTTCATTGTTTCTTCTAAATCCTTTTTACTCTCGGCTAGAATTACTATATCATCAGCAAATCGTAGCATCTTTATCTTTTCACCTTGTACTGTTACTCCGAATCTAAATTGTTCTTTCACATCATTAACTGCTAGCTCCATGTAAAGATTAAAAAGTAACGGAGATAGGGAACATCCTTGTCGGACTCCCTTTCTTATTAGGGCTTCTTTATTATGTTCTTCAATTGTTATTGTTGCTGTTTGGTTCCTGTACATGTTAGCAATTGTTCTTCTATCTCTGTATTTGAACCCTAATTTTTTTAAAATGCTGAACATTTTATTTCAATCTACGTTATCGAAAGCCTTTTCTAGGTCTATAAACGCCAAGTATGTTGGTTTGTTTTTCTTTAATCTTCCTTCTACTATTAATCTGAGGCCTAAAATTGCTTCCCTTGTCCCTATACTTTTCCTGAAACCAAATTGGTCTTCTCCTAACACTTCTTCCACTCTCCGCTCAATTCTTCTGTATAAAATTCTAGTTAAGATTTTTGATGCATGACTAGTTAAACTAATTGTTCTATATTCTTCACATTTATCTGCCCCTGCTTTCTTTGGTATCATAACTATAACACTTTTTTTGAAGTCTGACGGAAATTCCTCTTTTTCATAAATATTACACACCAGTTTGTATAATCTATCAATCGCTTCCTCACCTGCACTGCGCAGTAATTCTACAGTATTCCGTCTATTCCAGGAGCCTTGCTGCCATATAAATCTTTTAATGCTCTCTTAAATTCAGATCTCAGTATTGTTTCTCCCATTTCATCTTCCTCAACTTCCTCTTCTTCCTCTATAACACCATTTTCTAATTCATTTCCTCCGTATAACTCTTCAATATATTCCACCCATCTATCGACTTTACCTTTCGTATTATATATTGGTGTACCATCTTTGTTTAACACATTATTAGATTTTAATTTATGTACCCCAAAATTTTCCTTAACTTTCCTGTATGCTCCGTCTATTTTACCAATGTTCATTTCTCTTTCCACTTCTGAACACTTTTCTTTAATCCACTCTTCTTTCGCCAGTTTGCACTTCCTATTTATAGCATTTCTTAATTGCCGATAGTTCCTTTTACTTTCTTCATCATTAGCATTCTTATATTTTCTACGTTCATCCATCAGCTGCAATATATCGTCTGAAACCAGTTTTCTACCAGTTCTCTTAAAATACTTATCCAACAATATTCAAATTACCTTTAATAACTGTACAACAGATGTTCAATTAAATTTCCTGTGATCCCGATGCAGGTACACGTTTCATAAGATTTACAGCCACTTTTCGTAATGTTTGCTCATTAATGTTTGAATTCTCACTTTCAATGTTAGCCTTCAATTGGTCAACTATATGAGGATTGTTTTAAAAACCACACTTTTTAAATACCCCGAAAGGAAAACGTGTGCTGGTATAAGATCTGCAGATCTTGAAGGCCCTTTTGATACCAAACGATGGCCATAAACTTCTCTTATTATTATCTCTATATATTCAACGTTTCATTAGCAGTATGAAACGTTGTGTTATTCTGCTAACACCAACATTCTCGTTCGTGTAAATCTAACACGTGAATAGACCGTTCAATTAAGTTGCGATAAGCTACATCGTTTACAGATTTTTCAAAAAATAAAGGCCCGATTACACGCATTTTTACATGCATTTAACAGTCGTTTATGAAATGCATGAGGATTTTCAGCGTTCCATATTCGGTAGTTTTGGCTGTTAATGTAGCCATCAAAGAGAAACTATGCCTCCTTGTTAAAACAAACACGATCCAAAATTTCAGTACAGTTGTCATCAAATATAATCGAAACCAACGCGGTCTACTTCTTTCAGTTCTTGAATAACACCGATGCGATAAGCGTGCAGTTGTAATTTTGAGTATCCCTGAAAGCTGTAACTAGTGAAAGCCCAGCCTGTGAAGATAACTTTCTGAGCGATTTTCTGGGTGTGCGAATCAAACGTTCTTTCCACATCCTCCAGATCTTCTACTGTTAACAGTGATGGTCGACCTGTGCTTTTCCGATCATGTATACTCCCAGTCTCACGAAATTTATTAATCAAATGTAATATTTTCGACTTATTAGGAACTGAAGAATCGGGATATTTTATCCGAAACTCGTCTTTTACTCGTTCGTAAGATTTATACGCGCTCAATAATAAATACACATTCATCCTTGGAAATCGATATTGAATGACATATACAGACGAATTTATACTGGTATAGCACTAGTACATAAGAACGACATTTCAACTGTTGCAAGCTGATAACCATGAATACATTGTTGCCAACCGACATGTAGGGATAAATAAAATTTACTTATGCGTAACTTCTACCTTCTTAATCTTAGGGTTGCGTTCTTTTTGTAACATTCGTTAGAACAAGAATAATAAATGGGTAATAAATATAAAAACATCACTATTAGTCTTTTACACTGCCCGTTCAGTATTCCGTAAGATCTCATGTAAGCAAAACCGTTTAATTTAGTTCTTCATCCCATTATCAGAGAGAAACGGCAACAGTGTTTTTATATTCCTTCTGGTTTAGTAAGCAATTCACATCTGAATCCAGGTTTAATTGTTGTCGAACAGACCCGAGCATCGAGCAATCTATAAGAAAGTGGTTTACAGACTATTTTATGTTGCACGCCTCAAAGTTCTGCTGAGGAAAGCTAAATTAAATGCCCGTGGACTATCTTTGTATGTCCAATCCTCAGCCGAAAAAAGAAAGTCATTCTGACTTTCTTTTGTTTGGGATAAAAGTTTCTCGAACACTTCTCGCCGATTACATGTAAGGCAGTGGGAGGACTTAGCAGCCAGAACTTATTCCACTGAGAACGTAGTTTAACATGGACTGTTTTCATGAAGTCGCTCTTACATGTTAATTTTAATCGGAGGCCATTTGTTGCCGCTTTCTTGGCACCCACATCAGCCCGTTCATTTCCTAGGTGAGATCTATTATAAATTATTTGGATGATGGGTGCAGATCGTCTGCAGCTCAAGCTCTCAAATACGCTCATAGAGTCAATTATTACCAGGAAGCTGTCGTCACTACGGATCTCGACAACTCTCAAGCTGGAGTAAATTGCGTAGGCCTCGCAAAAGAACGCAGAGGAATGGGCACTAAGCTTATTAATTATCTCGTTGTCAGGGAGTATAATTGAACAGCCACATCCGTCGTCCGAGACAGAGACGTTTGTATAGAGTGAGTGTAATCATTATACTTCATGGCCATCTCGCTAAATTGGTCTCTAGCAGCTTGGTAATGTGGGTCCTGTTTACGACTTCCACATGGTAAATATTCGATCTTTAAAGATGCGCTCAACCAAGGAGCGCCATACCCTCGAGTTACTACAAGACCAACTCGTCGTCGTCGTAAATCAGCTGATGTCAAAGTCGAAGTTCTCTGGTTCAAATCCTAATAAAGGTAGTTAGTTTACTTTTATAGATTTGAATACCAGATCGTGAATACCGCTGTTCTTTTTTTCTCTCTTTTTCTTCTTCTTCTTATTCTTCCCCGGGCTGGATCCTGCAGTTATGTATTACACAGCCCAGGGAAGTGTCCTTTACTCTAACGGGCCTCCACGTCTCGGCCCGCCGATCGGATCTCACTATGCGCCCGCCTCAAACCCCCAGAGTAGGATCCACCAGGCCCGGCTATGCCGTCCCCGGGTCTCCACTTCGGGAGCCGGGACTCGGTCTTTATGCCAATGCCTCTAATGGAGACACCCTTAGTGGGGAATCTCCACCGGGTCTCGGTCTTTTTCATTTGGGGGTGCGAAAGTCCCCGAGCCTCATAGCTACCGTTCACTTGTGCAAGCTCGCATGATGGGCAGCTCCGCAGAGAGCTGTCCCTCATCACCCAGCCCTCTGATCTTTTACCTGAAGAACCCTCGCCACGAGTCCTGTAACGGTATCAAAGCTCTTGGGTCTCCGAAACATGGTGGCGATGATGATCTCCACGCTGAGCGGTCAGGTAATCCCCGAGCAAGTTAGACGGTATTCATTCCACTGCGAGCACCACAACACCACGTGTGGTCGCCGCAGTAACGGCAGTACGGGTAATCCGCCCTCCTCCTACTACACAAGTAGGCGTGGATCAATCAAACCACGCGTTCTTTAGTGGTTTGATTTCAATTAACCATGCATCTCAGGAATGGTCGGCCTGAGTTTTTTCAAAAGTACACATTTACCAGTTACAATACACTAATAAGTCGCAAATTAATTTAGTTGTTGATGTAACTAGAAATAAAATTACTTTTAAAAAAATGTCTAAATCTTTCAATTACAATTTTAGTGGATCACATTTATAACACCAGGACGTTGGATTACTGTATCAATTCGAATTGAAATGATTTTAAATTTATATATGATTATCATAATTTAATTTTTGTAATTTAAAATCTAATTTTATTAGTAATTAGTTAGTTTCCTTATATTAATAATACATTTTATTGTAGTCATGGATTTTTTTAAGTAATTTTTTCGTGGAAAATTAACTGTTAACGTGTCAATGGTTTTTCCTGTTTATTACCTACTATCATCATTTCACCGGTTTATTTAATGTATCATTAAAATATTTTCTTTTTCATAAAGCAATATTAATCTTAGATGCATATTTAAGTAATACTTATTAATAATATTCTACATCATTAAAAAATTATTGTAATTATCTTTTATATTTTGTTCTGTCAAGTGTTTACTTTAATATTATTTTTCAGATGTTTATATTTTAAATAATTAATATAGATTATAATCAGATTTATTTTTTATTGTATTCTTTTATTTTGCATTTTGTAATAATGTTGTTCTGATGTTTTCCTTGATACTTCAATGGAAGTACTGAGATAGTTCCTTACTTTTATTTATGGAGTAGTATATCTAAACATTCTTGACGTGATCTATTTAATGTATTAATTACAATGTTTAGTTCAGAATAGAAGATCTATTTAATTTAATTATTTTATTTCTTTTGAGCAATAAAAAAAAATTCATTATACATTAACAAGAACAACTACTCTCTGTGAATAAATTAAAGAACACTAGTTTTGAAAAACATGATATAAAGCTAAATTATGATATTTAAATTTTAAACCGTTGGAGACAGGTGAATAAATAAATAAGACGTCTGTAAGTGTTTCAATGAAAAATTATGAGAGAAAATGTAACTTCTTGTTTTCATATTTTATTATATAAAAATACACTCTACGTAGCTGAAATTAATTAAATATTTTGTAATATATTTATAATATAATTAACTCACCGGGTTGGTGTATGGTGAACACGTCTTCCGAAATCAGCTGATTTGGAAGTCTATAGAGTTCCAGCGTTTAAGTCCTAGTAAAGGAAGTTAATTTTTAAACAGATTTGAATACTAGATCGTGGATACCGGTGTTCTTTGGTAGTTGGATTTCAATTATCCACACATCTCAGGAATGGTCGAACTGAGACTGTATAAGACTACACTTCATTAACACTCGTATATATCATCCTTATTCATCTCCTAAAGCAATACCTGAACGGTAATTCCCGGAGGCTAAACAAGAAAAAATATATATATATATTAGCTAATTAATTAATTATGTTCATTACAACAGGATTCTACTTTATTACCTACATATTGTATATAATAATAACAACAAAATGAAATTCAATCATTGAAATTTTACAACGGTTTTAATCAAAATTCCTACGCACGGTTATAAATTCCCTATAATACATTCTAATTAAATTACGAATTTCGAATTAAATTACCAAGACGTAAACATTCCAATAAGTTTCAAGATTTTAAAATTAATATTAACTATAATAAGAAAATCATACAAACTACGAAGCATTAAATTTCATATAGCTTACTTAAAGTAATAACATGATAAATTTATTTTTAAGGAAATACAAAAAAAAATCCTTAGTGAAGGAAACGCACAGCTATACATTCATTCAACTTTCTAGAATACATTACGTATTTTATCGGTCAAACGTTGTTGTATTCTAACTGGTAACTGTTATTCACACCTTATGACTGGATAAAAATCAGGGATTATAATTGGTTGGAATTTACTTCCTAATAATTGATAGTTCATTTTACAAATGTTGTTGGTTTGAAGCAGTGAATGTTTTATTGGTGAATCGGGTATTTCTATATGTGATCGGTTAAAAAAAATACGGTATCGTGATTGATCGATTACTGAAGTAAATTTTAGGAGTGGTGAAACTTAAGTGTAATCTGAAGGATGAATGTATATTGTTTATTTTTCATCGGCTATGCCTTGGGATGATAAGAATTGTGTTGGCGTCATATTTCATTCATTTTACACACGTTAGGCGACTGTTATGATAGAGAAAAATATTAATTAGTTGTCATCAAATTACACTATTACTAAAATTTCAGAAAGCCGGTTTCTTTTACATATTTTTTACATTAACCTCTAACTTTATAAAATTTAATAAAAAATGATTAACGTTGTACGGAACTATTTTTAAGATGACCCGTTAAAATCTACTTGTATTTTAAAAGTAAAATGAGTACTTATCGGTTATGTGGAATGTCTACTGAAATCCTGTTGTTTTTTGCGTTTTACTTGTGTAGTAAATTTAGTTTAACTAGTCATGCATCAAAAATCTTAACTACAGTTCTTTACAGAAGAATTGAGAGGAGAGTGGGAAAAGTGTTAGGAGAAGACCAGTTTGGTTTCAGGAAAAGTATAGAGACAAGGGAAGCAATTTTAGCGCTCAGATTAATAGTAGAAGGAAGAATAAAGAAGAAAAAACCAACATACTTGGCATTTATAGGCATAGAAAAGGCATTCGATAACATAGACTGGAATAACATGTTCAGAATTTAAACAAAATTAATGTTCAAGTACAGAGATAGAAGAATTGCTGACATATACAGGACCAAACAGCAACAGTAATCATTGAAGAACATAAGAAAGAAGCCGTAATAAGAACAGGGAGTCCGACAAGGATGTTCCCTATCCCCGTTACTTTTTAATCTTTACATAGAATTAGCAGTTAATGATGTTAAAGAACAATTTAGATTTGTAATAACAATACAAGTTGAAAAGATAAAGAAGCTATTATTTGCTGATGATACAGTAATTCTAGCTGAGAGTAAAAAAGATTTAGAAGAAACAATAAACGGCATGGATGAAGTCCTACGCAAGAACTATCGCGTGAAAATAAACAAGAACAAAACGAAAGCAATGAAATGTAGTAGAAATAGTGTAAATGGACCACTGAATATAAAAATAGGAAAAGAAAAGAACGGAGGTAGAAGAATTTTGTTATTTGGGAAGTAGAATAACTAAAGATGGACGAATCAGGAGCGATATAAAATGCCAAATAGCACAGGCGAAACGTGCCTTATGTCAGAAATGTAATTTGTTTACATAAAAAATTAATTTAAACGTCAGGAAAACATTTTTGATAGTATATGTTTGAAGTGTAGCTTTATATGGAAGTGAAACATAGACGATCGGAGTACCTGATAAGAAAAAATTAGAAGCTTTTAAAATGCGGTGCTATAGGAAAATGTTAAAAATCAGATGGGTGGATAAAGTGACAAATGAAGAGGTGTTGCGGTAAATAAATGAAGAAAGAAGCATTTGTAAAAATATAGTTAGAAGAACAGACAAACTTGTAGACTACTTATTAAGGCATCTTGGAATAGTCACTTTAATAGTGGAGGGCCAGGTAGAAGGGAAAAATTGTGCAGACAGGCAACGTTTAGAATATGTAGAACTAATTGTTAGGGATGTTGGATGTAGGGGGTTTACCGAAATGAAACGACTGGCACTAGATAGGGAATCTTGAAGTGTTGCACCAAACCAGTCAAATGACTGAAAACAAAAAAAAAATTTGCATCATTTATGGTAGCTTATTATGTATGATATGAATTTAGAAGTATAAGAGGTAATAATTATCCATAACCTTTGTACACAACTGTAGACGATAAAGCTTTCCTAATAACGATATCAATATACATTTATTTCTAAACTAATTAATTTAGTTTACCTTTTTATAGTGTGTTGTGCATTCGATTTATCTTTACTTGTAGTGCTGTATGAAAATAAAAAAAAATATATTTGGGGATTACCGAATTCTGAGCAGCAAGCAGTGCAATTTTTGCAAGCGCAGAGCCTATTACAAGAAATAAAATTATTTGAAAACCAACACAAGTGTAACTTGTATTTTGAACCATACGAATAGCGTTAATTTTTTAGAAACTATTCATTAGATTTTCTTTTACTACTGAAAGAAAACCTAAATCTGAAAAATAACCGATTTATGACAAACAAAGTTTACTGATATCGTTTTTAAAACAATATTTTTGATACTTGTACATTTTTTAAGTTGTACATTTTAACTTTTATACTAACCTTTTAATCTTTTTATCCCTTAATCTAAGCCAGGTTTCTCAAAATAGGGATCGTGAAATAGCCTACAAGTTTACACATTAACAATAATGAAATCATTTTATGAGAAAAATATAATTTATTATAAACATTTTACTTACATTTATAAAGTACATCATGTTTATTTATGGGAGAGGATTTAAAAGCAAACAACGCTATGTGCCTTTCCACCCAACGTGGCAAAATAATAATTTAAATAACTGCGCGAGATAGTACGGCATGTTAATGTTGTGGCAGGCAAGATGGGATGAGGCAAAGGGTGGGCGTTACATGCATGGTATCTTCCCAAACGGTGTTGGTTTGCATCGCAAACCAACACCTTGGTTCCCTCAAACAAGAATGTGATGCAACTTTTTTCTGGTAATAGCACCTTCCGAGACAGACTCCAGCGATTTGGCCTGGTGGATTCAGGTGTGAGTTCAGATTGTGGACAGCTAGATGACATATACCATGTAATTTACGAATACGCGAAATACAAGCTGTTGCGCGAGGAGACTGTCGACTCGACTTTATCGGGTCCACATTAGATCTCTGTGAGAATTGGAAAAACTGGGCGGAATGGGTAATTGTTGAAAATTTTAGCGAGTGTCTGACAAGAGAACGGACTTCCGAGGGAATTTAGGGTTCCGCATAGGCTTTTCTGTGTCGTGTTTTTTTTTTGTTCTGATGTTATGAGGTTTGATGTTTTTGTAGTGTTTTGTTTATTTAGTTTTATTTTTGAGTTAATTTTTTTTTTGTGTTATGTTATGGTTGCGTGTTAAAACTCAACTTCTAACCTAAAAAATAAGGATGCACGTATAAATCAGGTTGGAACCTGTAAATTTCTCATGTTTGGACATTTCATACCCATTGCTATGAACGCAGCTAAATAATTTTAACTACGTTTCCTTGGGTTGAGGTTGGGGTCGTCAAATATTAATTTTATATTTTTTTTATTTTCTGAGAGTTGTGAAGCTAAAATGGTTGAGAATTTCTGAAAGCCATGTACAATTTAAATATCCAGTTACAATTAATAAAAAAAACATAAAAAAAATTAATTAATATCCAATTTACAATTTAAACGGGGAATAAAATTCAATTTCATAATGCCAATCCTAGATAACATCACAATAGAGTTTTCTTTTTTTTTAATTTTGAATAAAGTAATGTAGAAATGTATATGTTACTTTAATCATCAGAATTATAAGGATTAGAATGGTCAACGATTTTAAAATCGAATTATTTTCCAAATGTGATATATTACGGAAGATGAAATAAATTAAAAACTTAATTCAGAGTTTAATTAAATTAAATGTCTTTTAATAAATAAGAAAAATATATTAATAATTAAGTTGTGATGTTGAGAAAGAAGAGTTATACAAAAAAATGTTCCAGTTGGATCAATTAAATAGTAGAAAGAAGAAATAAATCTAGCTATGCAGTTAGATCACATTGTGGTTTAAAACTATTATTCTTCAAGAACGTTGAACTTGACCTGATTTTTTAAACTTTTTGACCATTTCAACTTTTATCTACAACTGAAATTGATAATATAATAAATCGATAAATAATAACTAAGCCCTCTTTTTTTATCTTCACTTTTAGCTGTTTATTAAAATTAATTAAAATACGTAGTATTATTCTTGTTACAGACCCAATAATATCTGAATTTGTGAGAAATTTCATATAAATAATTTATTTCATTAGCAATGATTTTTTTTATGTTAAAGGCTTATATTTATTGGTTTGTGTGGCACTTCTCCCGCCGCCACCCCATTCGGTCGCCCTAAAGCATAACACCGAATGCCACAAACGGCTAGTGAGCCTCGAAACAGTTTAGCGACCAGTGTCCTAATTAGCTCCTAAAGCTAACCTAAAAGTGTAAGCGGAAAAAGCGTGGTACCATACACATTCGCTTGTGTGTCCCACAAGTGGTCCACTTGTCATATATCGCTGAAGTGGGTAGGCGCACCACGTCAACTGCTAAAACATATATGACTATCAATAATTAAATTACTCTGGTCAAAGACAGCAATTCGCTGCCACGGCTAGGCCGCTGAATACCAGCAAGTACCTATCCACCATTAAAGCACTTAAAGCCTTAATCTGGCTGGTAGCCAGCTATATATCTCGGTTAGCTTCCTACAGCAGCGCGGTAGAAATCTTTTCCCTTAGGTAAACTACTGATGGCGGTTGAACGAAGCAACCGCATCAAGGAACTCTCACACGGTCCGACAATGCGGCTGTTGCCAAATTGACTCGCCGCTTGTGAGAGGCCAATTTTCCGCTTGACCTCTAAGTTCCAGGGTGGCCTGATTTCTAGCCCTCCGAAGAGCTGGGCAGATGTTTATTTGACTGGACCTCCCTGCAGACGCACAGATCAGCTGCCAGGCGGAACCGAAACAAATAGTGGTTTAAATTTACATGATTGGAGAGCACTCGGGCACCCGTTTCCCTTAAAAACGATGGAGAGGCATACCATTCCCCCATTTTTAAACCCCCAGATCGCATATAAATCTATACAAGGACTGTCCCTTAGTTGTAGTGGGCCATTCTTGCTACCGTGCTTCCATCGCGAGTCTGTAAAGCCTCCTCCACAGCCGGGAGATGGCAACTGTTCGAAATTTAGAACCGATACATTGAGATCACCGTTCCAATCCGGTACAGGCCCGGCTCGAAACTGCATCCTAAATAGTTCGGACTCCTACCTCTTCGAAATTTCCACATGGCCGCCCGAACTTTTACCAATAAATCAATTGGGAAAGCCTTTCCCAATACAGTGGTAAATTCGTAGGAGGTTGTTGTATAAAATACCAGTGCATACAATTAAGGCTCTATGCTGGGCACTTCTTAAATTTTGAATTAGTGCTCGATTTCTTTTCAACCTGACGCCGCGTAAGAGGTCATACTTTCGAAGACACCTCGGTACGCCATGTACAAATGATGCCCCGACAGCTAGTAATCCTTTCGAGCAATCCTCCTAAGCTTGTGCATCACATAGACGGAGTCCGCCGCTGCTTGCCTAAAGTGATTGCCAAACAGCAACTTTTCATCAAACAAAACATCTAGGTATTTATGAACTCCAACTCGACTGATTACACAGCCTTTGTACTTAATACGGAGGTTACGACTGTATGATCATTTTTCTGCACCCTTCAGAAGCATAAACTTCGTCTTGGGTACAGAAATCTTTAAACTGTGAATGTCCATCCAGCCGTCTGCGGTTGACAAAGCTTCCTGCGCTCGGTCTTCCAGCTGCGGTCGTGAGTTACCACGAAATACCAGGAGACAGTCATCGGCGAAAGCCTGGGCCATAACACCTTCCGGGAATATCAGTCCCAAAAATCCATCGAATATCAGGTTCCACAGCAAGGAACCGAGAACGGAGTCCTACCCTATATAAGGCTTATATGTATATATTTATCTACTTTCCCGTCTAGATAACGCTATAATAGAACTATAGCTCGAGAAGGGAAATAATTGTAATCGGTCCAATTTGGACATATGCGGTTTTCACTGGATCTTGATGTATTGACACCTAAGGAACCCAAAAAGCCGGATGGAAATTTTCCGGATATAAATGTTCGTATGTACGTGTGTTCGGTGATGACCTTTAAATCACCTTATATTTCTAAAAGTACTGGACTGCTTTTGACCAAACTTGATCAGATTACTATATATATGGGGCAGTGAAGCCATTAAATTTTCAACCTAAAACGTCAAGGAAATGAGGCTGTAGAACAAGGCATTGCTCTTAGTATCTTGAGATTTCGTCAAGGTCATATATTTCTTAGGTACATTTTTAACTTTTAAAAAGTATCAATATTTGCAAAAAAAAGGTTTTTTTACAAAATCGCGTCCCTACCCCAAAAAAATGCTATTGTAGACGTCCGCTATGTTTTGACGTCTATGTTTTTGAGCGGTGAAGCCTGATTAACTCGGCGGTACCTGGTGCGTTAAGCCTCGTGGCTACATCAGTCTACTGACCGTATAAGCGAAATTTGTTGTATGTAAGTTGTGAAATTATTAGTTTAGTTAGTGCCGACCGTTGCCACTTGTACCGCCATACTCGTGCGAATTAGATAGGGTATGCGCTTTAATTAGAATCATTGAATTAAATAAAGGAAAAAATATTAATTTAAATAAAATGATACGTATTTTAAATTAAGTTATGTGTATGTTTAAGCCGTGCATCAGAAACGACAGGAACATCAAACTACAATTGATAATTGTAATGCATTCGGTATTTTACGAACTATCGATTTTGAAATATCGTTTAATTGAAGAGGTGAGATAATACTTGGGTTTAAAAGACCTTTACTTGCAAAAAGCACAGAATTAATATAATAAGCCTAACGGAAATGTCCTGCAACTGTGTTGTTAGCTTTTTTATGCTTGAAATTATCGTCGGAAGCTTGGCCATAACTGAACTAGAACTTCTAGAACTGTTGATGGTCGTTCCTTCATAACAAAAAATAAGCTGACAACACAGTTGTAGGACTTGCGGTTACGCTGTTTTTTTTCTGACACACACAAATTTAGTTAAAATATTTATAATTTTATTCAAATATTATCTTTTTGTACAGCTGTACGTCAATGCTACACTAACGCTCCTTGTAGTGTAAGGGGGTACTATTGCCGCTTAACCACTACTTTAGAGCATGTTTGGGTGGGAGTGCGAATTTGAAAAAAAAATTTTTTGCAAATATTAATTTTTGTTAACAAATGTGCTTAAGAAAAATAAGACCTTGATTAGGCAAAATCTCGAGATACTAAAAGTGACCTTGCTGTACAGTCACACCCCCTTGACCTTTAAGTTCAAAATTCAATAGTATCAATGACCAATATACAGAAGTAATCTAACCAAGTTTTGTCAAAATCGAGCCAGTATTTCTGGTGATATATGGTGTGAGATATCGAATGCACACATAAATACGAACATCCGGAAAATTTCTATCCGGTTTTTTCGGTTCATTAGTTGTCACAACATCAAGATCCGGTGAAAACCGCATATGCCAAATTCGACCGATTACAATACTTTCCCTTCTAGAGCTATAGGGCTAGACGGGAAAATAAAAATTTTCTAAATTGGTTGAAAGAAATATTGAGACGTTGAAAAAAAAATCACTCAATAATTCGATGTAAAAAAATATTATATATAAATTAATGAATTTTTATAAAAAAATGATTAAAGAAAATTACACTTGCATTTAGTTATTTGATTCCAGATTTGGTAAAAATCAAACTTAATTTTTATTTATTTTTTTAGAAAACAGAATAATAATCTTAAATTAAAATAAGTTTGAAGAGATGAATTAATGATAGAAACAAACAAAATCTAATTTACTCTTTGAAATTATATTACCGAGTGTTGTTATTCTCTGTAGATACGAAAGCTAATAAAATTATAAAATCTAATGATGGTTCACCGATTGTGTTTAATGCAAACATTTATGAATATTCAATGCTCAAAACGAACATACGTGAAGTTCGTCGTAATTCTGTAGTAATAATTATTACTTATGAATTATGTAATATGAGAATTATTGCATTAAATTAATATATCACCACTGGTCTCTTACCTTCTTCATATATGACACAGTACATTATTAAGAAATTTATAATTACAAAAATATTATGATTACGGTAGTGAATATTTGTATTTTATTTTATAAAAGAAAAAATACAGTAATAGTTCCCTAAAATTTGTATTTGTATGATTAAATAATCCCTTTTTAATGAAAAACAGTAACCGGAATTCTGAATCCTTCTGTATTTAAAATGTTTACGTAAAAATATTTATTTATAATTTTACGATAATTATTAATAAATAAATAAATAAAAAATTCCTTTCGGCACGCCGGAAGGCGGAGGTAGATTTCACCGGTGCTAAGTAGGTAATAAAGAAGATTTCCACCGTAAGGTGAAGAAATACTTCAAATTTACTCAATACGACAATGGTTGCACGTCAAAAAATATTTCACATACAACAAGCCCAATTTTCTTACAATTCCTGCAACATTTTGGTCATCCCTTGCTGTTGGTCATATCAAAAGTTGTTACATTCAAAGGTTTAGGTAACGTTTAGAGGACTAACGACTACTTTAAACCGATTCAATACTTTACCTATTAAGGGAGGTATGATTTTCTTGTCTTAAAAATCCCATTTTTTGCACCTCTTAGGCCAATGATTGGTGATATCAAAAAACTTTACTTACAAGTTTTAGGCCCTTAACCAAAGAATAGTAGGAAGTTTTAAACGAATTCGATATTTTACTTACTAAGAAAGCTGTAACGATATTTCGTTTTTTGAAAAATCCCTCATTTCCACCCCCATGGTCCGATTTTGGCCGTTAACAAATTTGACGGACATTTTGGGACGAGTTATTTTTAAGGAACAATTTGAATGTGGATCGGCACAAAATTACGGCACTTATTGTGCCCACAAGAAAGTGAAATATATATGTATATATACTTTTGAGCTAACAGTGGTTTTAGTGTCTGGGGGATGTGAAACTCAAAGATACGTGGAAATTTTCCGGAAGTCGAATCATGGTACCCATTACAGTAGGTAGCTTTCTTATGAAATCTGTCAAAAAAAACTGACTATTTCAATATTTGTGGAAACCTTTATAAAAGTTGGGTGGTGTGACTAATATTTTGTGTTCTTGTTCTTATCAAAACATATACAAATGATCTAAAAGGTTTAACTGGAACTTTTATGTGCTTATTACGTATTTAACAAATTTATTTTACGCCAACCATAAAATAGTTTGTAGATAGGCCTAAATCTTTTGTCTTTTACCCCAAATTTTCTTAATATTCTTCAATTATTCAGGTCAGATTTCATAGTAAACTAATCTGGGTCCCAACAATTATTGTCTGGCTTAATTTAACAAAGTTATATATTTCTGTATGTGTGTGTTAAAAAATTATATATTTTGTTACAAGTTCTTGTAAACTATTTAATATCTGTACTGTAATAAAGAGATTACTTACTTGAATAAATTTATATTTATGCGGTTTTTATTGTTTCTTATTATCCCATATTTTAATAAGAATTTTTTTTTTAATTTTCTGAATATAAATCATAAAAATTTACATCTTGTTTAAACATATTACATTTCATATTAAATCGTAGCAAAAGTAGATAAATGGATAATAAGTAATATTTTGTGGTATTAAAGTTTAATATTTATGAACGATGTATTTCTTACTGTTATTAAAGTTAGAGTATTTGTTATAACAGGAGAGGTGGTCACGTGGCAGGAGCAGGGAGCGACGTACGCGGCGGCGCGAAGGCGATGTTCCAACACCGGCCTGCCTGGCGGAGACGCGCGAAAGCCACAGCACTGACTACGCCGCTGACAACTCCAGTGAGCACAGTAGTTCTGTTACCCCTTTGACGCAGTCACCTAGACATCGCCATACCGTCCCTAGTCAAGGTAAATAATAAAAATAAAATAAATAAAAACAAATAATTTAATTTGTCTACATTATTTCTTCTTAAAATAGGTTTAATTAATATAAAATTATTTATACATTATGCTTCCTAATATTTTTTTAACACAGATTTAATCTAGTGAGATTCTACAAGATAGTATTAAGTTATTTCTCTTTTATAATCGTTGTGAATTATTTGAAATTTTATCCTTTATTCTACTAACATAAATATCATGTGATTTTTTAAAAAATTAAAATACAAATTGCAAGAAATAATTTTTTTCAAACGAAATACGATGAAAAATATAACCTGTGCAATGATAATTGGGTACTATTACGTTATTAGTCGACCAATAAATTGCAAACTTTTGGGTTATTGTGTTAATATCATCCGATATAACCATTATATTACCATTTTTATAACCATTTATATTTATTTATTTTATAAATATAATTTAATCAAACTTAACCTACGCTCGCTAACATTAACTAATTAACACAGTAACGTTTTGAGTATTTAAGTAATAAATTCAGTAATTATTGCAATTATTTATTATTTAAATAATCAAAACATTAATGTAAATTCGTCGAGGTTAGCGAGCGAAACGAGCGTATGTTATAGTTCAGTTATGTTATATCTATAATTATAAGCAAATAATGACTATATTTTTAATATGTAAATATTTTAACGATCCCGTAACGTTGAAGTACCGTGATCATTTTGGTTATGGTTGACGGGCTAATTCGTAATTACCGATAATTGTGTAAACACGCACGCGCACGCACGCACGCACGCACTATATTATAATATAATGTGCGCTCGCGTTATATTAAGACACACGCGCGCGCGTGCGTGCGTGAGTGTGTGTGTGTTAGTTTACGTTTATACAGTATTACTTATATGACACGTGAACTTAAATTTAAAAAAATTAAATATTACTTACCTGGATCTTGTAAATCTAAATCAAAATATAAAAATGTAGAATTTACGTACTATAAATTAAATTTGAAATCATAATACCAATTTTAAATGAAAATTGTAAAATAATTGCAATAATTAAGCATAAGTAATAAGCAATAAGTAAGCATCAAGATAAAAAGGCTAAAGAATGAAAATACGAGACAGTCACTGTAAAAAATGCAATTTAAAAAATGTGATCTGTTATTCCCATACATTTATTTTCTAGTTTTATTTATTTATTTTTATTTTTTTAGTAATAAATGTTGATAGATTATCAAATGAATTTTTTACTTCCTTTTACGAAGTAAAGGAAGTATTGTAATTGCGAAAAAATGTCGGAATTCAGATTTCAACAGAAATATCCATTTTGACTAGTTCGGAGTGAATTCTGTACGTACGTATCCCGCATTAACTAAAAAATGATTAGTCGCAGGAGGTTGAAATTTTGGATTTAGGACTGTTGTAAAATCTAGTTGTGCACCTTCCTCTTACATTGAAATCAATGGACCAAAAGTGTCTAAAAAAGCCCAAAATGCAAAAACTTTGGATTTTGGACTTTTTATTAATTACAGTAATAAGCCCTCATTGAGAGCTTTTCAACGATGTATCATTAGTGGTATTTTTTTTCATTGGTTACAGAGTTATAGTCTAATAAAATTCTAGTTAATGAAATGTTTGGATCTTAACCAGGGAAAGATACATCGGTTCAATACCGACTTCATTTCCTTTTTTTAACTTTTTTTTTTTAATTTAAATATATTGATTTATTAATAATTATTATTCCATGATTGTAAACAAATGTTTACAATAAATAATAATTCAATAATAACAACAAAAAAAAAATATCAGAAAAAACATCAGAAGTTATTAGTGAAATAAAATTTTATGTACTTTTTATTAAAAAAAAAAAAAAAAAAAAATGTGTATATGTAATTTAATAGCCGTAAAGGAAGTCATGTAGTGTCCACAACAGATCATTATGTACCACAAAGTCCAAAATTATATTCCTAATTAAAAATTAAAAAATTCTTTTCTTTTTGACTTTTCCATTGTTGATCGAATATTTAATCATAAAAAAACATGCTTAGCAGAAGAATATCAAGGATTTAAAAATTTATTAAATAATTTTGTAGATATAGCTTAATTATCAAACCTTTCTTAAAATGAAAATTCATTCAGATTAACATGATGATAGTTTTTTTTTTTTTTAATTTTCTGTTATGTGATAACATTACATATATTTAGCATAGTTTACTTCCTGGAATATTGCAATAGCTTAAATAACAAAAAAAAAATTTCTATAATTATATTACCCATCTGGAATTTTGTATTTACAGAAATTTTGAGGTAAAAAAAAAACAAAAAAACAAGTAAACCCTCTTACAAAGTTTAGTTTATATGTATTGATTCATATTTTTATTTAGTTTATATTTTGATTCCATTTATATTTTTTTTTAGTTTATATTTTTATTTTTACCACAGTTTGATCTAAATCAGTTAAAAAGTTTAGTGTTGTATTCTGTATGTTAAAGATACTGGTTGTATTAAAGAGAAAATAGTGAATAAAGAGGTATTTAATTTTTAAATGTCTCTCGAGGTATTTAATTTTTAAATATCTCTCTACTCCTGTTAATTTTTTAAATCTTATTAGAGGTAAAACATTATTAGACAGGTTTTTTTTTATTATTAAAGAGAGGTAAAACATTTTATTTCAATAATTATTTATCTCATAAAATTATTATATGTATATATATATTTTTTTTCTTTTTTTTATATAGAAGTAGGAATTAATTTTTAATATAAATTATTATTTATTTTTATTTTCGTGTGTTATAATACAATGAATAGAATACATTGCTGTTGTAAAAAAAAATTATTCAGATGTACATATTTATTTTTGTCACAAACGACTATGAAATGTCATCATTAGTCAATAAACCGTCTTATAAATGTTTTTTTATGTACAAGTACTGGTTTTTTTAACTCAACGTCTTAAGAACACATTGTCGTGGGACATAAAATTTAGTATGATGACTTCTATATATAGAGTGTGCTTCAGGACGTATTCCCCGAACTTCAGGTACTGAATCAAGACACCAAAATGAGCAAATAAGTTATAATGACATAAGTTCTATTTTGCTTTATTCTCCTTCTGGACATAATTTTGTAAAAATCCTTTTGCGCCATCCCTGTTCGGGATTAATATACCGATGATCTTTGATGATTGGGTTTCAATTAACCACTCATCTCAGGAATGTTCGACCTGAGACTATACAAGACTACACTTCATTTACAGTCATACATATCATTCTCTGAAGTAATACCTTACAGTGGTTCCGGAGGCTAAATAGACAAACAAAGAAGTACGCTTGCGCATCGTACTGCAAGTTGATAATTTCTATTAATTTACTATTATCATTATTTACAATTAATAATTTTTTTAACATTTAATGGAGGAAATAAAAACAGGCAAAAAATTATCAGCTTGCATTACGCAAGCGTACTGCCGGGTTATTTTTTTGCAATAATTCGTTTTTTGTCAACGGACGTTTAAAAATGAGGTGTCATTTTGTTTAAAATAAAATGCTTAATAAATTTTTTTATAAATAAAAATTTTATCAAAAATAATTAGAATGTTACTGAATATTAAAAGATTTCAACATTTTTTATTTTGTTGAATAATACATTAGTCTTAGATTTGCCAAATTTAATTAAAATAGGCTTACCCGTTCCTAAGAAATAATTTTTTTTGTTGAAAATCACAAAATGGCGTCCAGAAGGAAAACAAAGCAAAATAGGAGTTATGTGAATATGAAACTTTTTGCTCACTTTGATGTCCTAATCAATCTCTGATGTTCGAGGAATACGTCACGGAACATCCCGAATATTGTATTTAAATTTTTGAAAACGTCCGTAGTATAGGTGGTTAGATACGAAGGTATGGTGTGTTATATCTCAATAGAGGTCGTCTCAACCTTTCATCTGGAGGTCCCGGGTTTGAATCCCGGTCAGGCATGTCATACACTACAAAATTCATTTAGCATCTAGTGACTAAACCAGTTGTTACTGTGTAAATAAATAAATAATAATGTTCGAAGGGAAAATTATTGTTTCATCTTTTCCTCTTTTTTTTTTTCTGAAACTATTAAGTATTCCAGTGTGTATAGAAATTAATGATCCGATTTCAAAAAGTGATATATATCATAATAAAGACGTGTTAAAATTACAACAAATTACATACTAGATAAAAAAAATTTTTCAATTTCACTATTATTACTATTTTCATTATTTATTATAATCATTATTATATTACTACCACTGCTGTTGTTTGGTTTACTTCATTTCACTTCCACCACCAGCATCTCCCTTTCACGCTACCGTATAATGTAGGTCTTTTAGTCGTAAAAATTTCATTTAACAAGTATAAGTGTTAACGCCCTCCGACTGTTACACGGATAACATGATGATGATGGTTAAATTCTTCCGAAATGTGTTGCAGACTTCTATTAAAAAAATTACTGCAGTTGTGATTCTGGTTTTTATCTCATCCAAATAAGCAGGTAATGGTGGAACGTAAACAATTTGTTTCATATATATACCCAGAAGAAAAGTCACAAGGTGTAACGTCTAATGATCTTGTCGGCCAGGTGTGTTATGTCAAGTCTTAGGTTACCGTTTGCCCTATTCAGCTTCCAGGCAATGTTTCATTTAAAAATCGAAGAATTCCATTGTGCTGATTTTGCTAAGTTGAGTTATTAACGGTAGCTGGATTCATTAAGGGAACTAGATCTATATTTCGCATTTGCGATCAACACTTTTTGGTGGGAAGTTGTTGTTATATTGCCTCGAATTACGAGACATTCACGAAATCGGCTCATTAATAAGTAGAACTAGGTGGGGGGTTCGCGCTTTCGCGTGTAGGCTCTTAGCTTAGTTCTTGAGGGCTACGTAGTATTCTTAGATGTCAGAGTCAACTTCGGAAGGCGATTTTACTGTGCCGGAATTACTGATGTACATGTCCCTCGGGGCATATGCATCAGTGGTATCTCTCCCGAGGCCGGACTGAACACTGTGGAATGTGATCAGTAAGAGGGCAAGAAGATGACCTCCGTTAAAACCACTACTGGCACGGAACGGAGGCGGTGGTATAGCGACCGGACACGCTACGATGGCGGGATTTTCTCCTTTCTGGGGGGAATTGAGATGTGCTGATTTTGCTGAGAAATAATTTCTTCAAAGTTTTCATTTAGTTATGGAAAAGATAATCCTGGAGCATCTCAAGATGAGAATGCTCAGATATTGTGTTTCCTTCAAAAAAAAAAGGGTCAAAGATTTTTGTTAACAAAGCCACACCAGAACATTGCCTTTTGGTGAACAATCCATGCTTCACTGAAAAATCTCACGAGAATACTCACGCTCGCGAATGGTGAACATTGTGACCTAAAACCTTATCGTTTAAATGAAATGTTGATTCATCATTAAAAATTAAACGCGATAAGAACCTATCGTCTTTTATCTTACCCGACTAAAGGGAATTTGAATGTGTTTCTGTCTATTTGTGGGTTTGTCCGTTCCCCTTATCTTAACACCGGAATGTACCGATCACTAGCGGAAAATCCCGATTCGTTAGTACATGTCTCATGGTGGTCAGGTGTATAATTGTTATATTATTATATATTTATTACTTGTTGTTATTATTTATACTTGTAATTTTTTTTTTTTTTTGTCTTCAGTCATTTGACTGGTTTGATGCAGCTCTCCAAGATTCCCTGTCTAGTGCTAGTCGTTTCATTTCAGTATACCCTCTAACATCCTACATCCCTAACAATTTGTTTTACATACTCCAAACGTGGCCTGCCTACACAATTTTTCCCTTCTACCTGTCCTTCCAATATTAAAGCGACTATTCCAGGATGCCTTAGTATGTGGCCTATAAGTCTGTCTCTTCTTTTAACTATATTTTTCCAAATGCTACTTTCTTCATCTATTTGCCGCAATACCTCTTCATTTGTCACTTTATCCACCCATCTGATTTTTAACATTCTCCTATAGCACCGCATTTCAAAAGCTTCTAATCTTTTCTTCTCAGATACTCCGATTGTCCAAGTTTCACTTCCATATAAAGCGACACTCCAAACATACACTTTCAAAAATCTTTTCCTGACATTTAAATTAGTTTTTGATGTAAACAAATTATATTTCTTACTGAAGGCTCGTTTAGGTTGTGCTATTCGGCATTTTATATCGCTCCTGCTTCGTCCATCTTTAGTAAAAAAAACTTCCCAAATAACAAAATTCTTCTACCTCCATAATCTTTTCTCCTCCTATTTTCACATTCAGCGGTCCATCTTTGTTATTTGTACTACATTTCATTACTTTTGTTTTGTTCTTGTTTATTTTCATGCGATAGTTTTTGCGTAGGACTTCATCTATGCCGTTCATTGTTTCTTCTAAATCCTTTTTACTCTCGGCTAGAATTACTATATCATATCAATTACTATATCACTTGTAATATATATTTATTTATTTAATCGATATGCATTTGAAATATATATTAATAATATATACTTTTTTTATTTACGTGATTGTTTAGCTTCATAAAATAATGAAATCTAACCGAAAAGTAATTACTCAAGTTAACCATGATACAATTAGAAAACTGTTTCTTCTGACCATCCTTCATCATCCTTTTCTGATTTAATTTCATTATAATATTCAATATTCATCGAATATTTATTTTAATTTAAAAAAAGGAACTTCTAGCACTTTTCTTATTATTAATACTGATGTTTTAATTTATGAGTTTTATTTACCTTATAAATGTATGTTTTCTATTATTTAATATTGAATTTTTATTCATTTTAAATATATTTTTATATTTCTATTTAGAGCCCATTACAGAGTACTCTGACTGAATTACGTGTAGTTTTTCTTTTAAGGGAATTCTTATTCTAACATCTTTTATTTAAGAAGTAATAATTTTTGTTTTTTTGGCTACAAGATTTTTTTTTTGCTTAGTGTATGAAATCAGAAATTTTAATTATTATTATCTCTGAAATTAATCAGAAAAAGGAATAACTTGAAAAATGACCAATAACCGAAAATCGGTGATAAAAATTTTCCACACTGGATAATTAGAACCAGTAAAGTGTATTTTAGTTCTTGGAATGAAGAGGTAATCAATTTTGGACTCCTAATAATCCCATTCTGAGACACCGTTCACCAGGGCAACCCACCTGGGGGTGCAGAGGGCATGCCGTAGGCACGCCCGAAGAAACTAGTATTAATTAAGAGCAGCATATCATAGAAATCTTGACGTTTTGTCATTTAATGAAGAACTTGAACCAGCCTGAAATTCAAGTGACGTGTGAACACATGCCGAATAATCAAGTGAGGGATCACAGGTTCTGGCTCCTCAGCTTGCGCGACGAGTGGGCTTTTCGGGCTTCGCTGTAAAGCCTCTTAATTTGGTTGTAACATTTTCCTCTGATCCACATCTCAATTCTCCCCCGGCGGGAGAAGATCCTGCCTCGTAGCGTGTCAGGTCGCTACACCACCCCCTCCGTTCCTTGCCAACAATGGCTTCAACGGAGGACATCTTCTTGCCCTCAAACTGATCATATTCCACTGTGTTCAGCCCGGCCACGTGAGATGCCACCGATGCAGATGCCCCGAGGGACACCTTTCTTTTTCCTGTTTAGCCTCCGGTAACTACCGTTTAGATAATTCTTCAGAGGATGAATGAGGATGATATGTATGAGTGTAAATGAAGTGTAGTCTTGTACATTCTCATTTCGACCATTCCTGAGATGTGTGGTTAATTGAAACCCAACCACCAAAGAACACCGGTATCCACGATCTAGTATTCAAATCCATTCAAACGTAACTGCCTTTACTAAGCCTTGAACGCTGGAACTCTCAACTTCCAAATCAGCTGATTTGGGAAGACGCGTTAACCACTAGACCAACCCAGTGGGTGCCCCGAGGGACACCTACATCAGTAAATTCACCCTGAGAGATAGTATTGAGTTTATGCCTTCCGAAGAAGACATCTGACACCTAAAGCTACCACGTTGCCCTCAGGAACTAAGCTAAAAGACTACTCGCGGAAGATCGAAGACCCCGCGCCTGTCACCATTGAGCCCTAAACTACACCCTAGTACGTAGATGCATCAAGTATGCCACGACAGCATATCAATCCGCAAAAATTCAGTCACCCGCAAACGAATATCGTTAATTTAAGCGATTGGAGTGCAGCCAGCATAAACTAAGTCCCAGAGGACCTCAGGTCTGGTCCGTTGGGAGCTGAGTATAACCACCCTCTGAATCCACAGCGTGGTCGCCGTGGATTTTTCCCCATCCTGGACATAAGCATCCCGGTTCTCCAAGTTGTTTTTACCATTGACAAATGTTCTTAGTCGATAGTGGACCAACCCTGAAATGATGTGAAACTTACGCTAAACTGTTACTACAGTCTTTTGTCTTGTTAAATTATAGAACTCAGAACGATTTCTGTTACATAGATACTATATTGTTTACTACTGAGATTAGCGTACATTTTAGCGCTAGTAATGCAATCTTGCGGTCAGAATTTAAATTTTTAGGAAGGGCACTTTTAAATCGTGCAAATTGCATTCATTGAAAGGTTACACAGCGGAATGATTTTGAAATCGGTTCATTCTTTTTGATACACGTGTAGTTATACAAAAAATTAATCTCAAATACACAAAAATCACCCCTTTACTTTATATATTTTAAATTTACGTTTTTTTTCTAATTTTTACTTCCTTGTACGAAGTAAAGGAAGTATTGTGATCGCGAGAAATTTCGGTTTTTAGATTTCAACGGAAATATCCATTTTGACCATCCCTGAATCCATTTTAATTAGTTTCGGCGTGACCTCTGTACGTACGTATGTATCTCGCATAACTCAAATGCGATTAATCATAGGATGTTGAAATTTTGGACTTAGGGCTGTTGTAACATTTAGTTTTGCACCTCTCCTTTTGATTGCAATCGACTGGACCAAAAGTATCAAAAAAATCGAAAAATCAAAAACAATTTGGATTTTGGACTTTTTCTTAACTGCAGTAATAATACTTAATTGAGAGCTTTTCAACGATATACCATAAGTGTAACTTATTTTCATTGGTTCCAGAGTTATAACCAAATAAAATTATAATCAATTAAATATTTGGATCTTACGAGGAGAAGGCACATCTGTTCGAATCAGACTTCCTCTCCTTTTTTTTCTTAACTTTTTTTTTAATGATTTATTAATAATTATTAATTTCTGATTATAAAAAAAAATCTTTACTATAAATAATAATTCAGTAACAATAAAAAATAAATATTAAAATATATCAGAAGTTATTAATGAAATAAAATTTTAAATACGTTTCATTTAAAAAAAAAATGTGTATATAAAATTTAATAGACTTACAAGGAAGTCATGTGTTGTCTACATCAGATTTTTGATATAACGTTTTTCATTTTAGATGCAGATTTTACTAAATAACTTTTCAAAATCAAAATTCATCACACGTCACTATGAAGTCATGGTTATACGTAGAGCACCTCTGAATACTGAAAAGCTAGTAGAATATTATTATTTATTTTTTTTTATTATGCAAATTTCAGATTTTTATTTCTTTAATGTAGAAAAAAAATTGTTAAGTTTTATATATATATATATATATATATATATATATGTTTATTTATATATTGTTTGCATAAATTTAATATCTGTTGGCAGATTCTCGTAAGAATATTATGCCTTTATAAAGTTATTAATTCTGTAAAATCTAAACACCAGTTGAATTATTTATTTTGCTATTGCTAATAAGTAATATTTTTATATCTTTGGAAATATTTATAACTGTTAATATTGATATACTGTTGAACACTGAAAATATTTAAAATTTTAAAAATTTTACTTTAAATAGGTTAAAATTAAAATAATTTATTACTTTTTAGGACCTTTTTGGACAAGCGGGTATCACTTTTTTCTTCGAAATGAATAGGTATTTGGAGCGAAATTATAAAAATAATTTTTCTTTTTCTGTTTAGCCTCTGGAACTACCGTAAGGTATTAGTTCACACGATGAATGAGGAACTTAATTTACGCTCGCTAGTCAAGGTTAGCGAGCGAAGCGAGCTTAGTTTAAGTTTAGTTAGATTATAATTATAATTTTAAGTAATAATACTTATATTTGACCCTTCTCAGGTATATTTGGAAGACCTATATTTGTATAAAATCGATAAGTAGAAATAAAAATATATAGAAGAACAATCCAAGATTGATTGTTAATATGGAAAATTGGTCCTTTTTCGAAAAAAATGTTATTTCTTTACTGGTTTATTTGGTTATTGTTGTATAAATGTAAAAATGCGGGTTTTTATTGTTATTTTTGAGAAAAAAAGTGGTACCCGTTTACCAAGAAAGGACCAGTTTTTCTTTAAAAAGGTCAAAATTTGATAATTAATTTCATTGAAGTAATATTTTTCTATTTACTTCTGATTCAAGTTGTTCTACGTTTGATTCTTGAAAACTGTAAAAATATTTTTATCTCATCGTTATGCATAAAATACGATACCGTAATTAAATATTATATAATTAACGAATAAAAAAACTTTCAATTTAAAAATGTAGTTATAACTTTAATGACGCAAATCTGTACAGTACTTTACATTTACATCATTGTTGTAAACATGTAAATACAATTACGTCATCTTATGTCCTGATAATTATATTTATTTACATATCATATCTTTTAACTACATGAAATTAATTGAGTTATATCTCAGTACTTTTTGTAAACCATTTTAAAATATGTGTCAAGTTCATAGTAAACATGTACCAATTATGTACTAATTATAATTATGTAAACATGTACGGGGTTGGTCTAGTGGTGAACTCGTCAACGAAAATCAGCTGATTTCGAAATCGAGAGTTCTAAGATTCAAATCCTAATAAAGGCAGTTACTTTTATATGAATTTGAATACTAGATCGTCGATACCGGTGTTCTTTGATGGTTGGGTTTCAATTAACCACACATCTCAGGAACGGTCGAACTGAGACTGTACAAGATTACACTTCATTTACATTCATACATATCATCTTCTGAAGAAATACCTTAAGGTTGTTCCAGAGACTAAACAGAAAAGGAAAAAATCTATCAATTACAAAGTTTTTTAGTAATACTTTTAATAGCTATAACAACTTACGTAGAGATATTAAAACACATTTCGGTTTTATCTGAAGTGTTTTTTTTTTAAATGGTATTTAATTCAGCTTAAAGTTAATCAAATTTTTAAATTTAATTCTTAATATATTAATTATAATTTAAATTTTTAAATTCCACTCAAAGTAATTTGGTATTTATATTTTTTATAAACTAGAAACGACTAGCACTAGATAGGGAATCTTGGAGAGCTGCATCAAACCAGTCAAATGACTGAAGACAAAAAAAAAAAAAATTTTTTTATATAAAAGTTTGGTGGTTTTTTAATTTCTAAAATAGAATTAGTTACAAAAGTGATACATTCAAATATGAAACGAATAAATCATTACCCTTCTTATTAAAGACTCAACGAAGACTTTTTAAAGAGGAAAAAAAATGAATTGATCTCTTCGTAACTTTTTGTATTTTATCGTAAATTAATGTTTTTGTTCCAATTTATTTTAACTGATTGAAAGAAAAAGAAGATGCTTTTTCTTACTTTCTTTTCTAATTTATTTTCATTTAATAATCATTTCATTTGTTCGTTGTCAAACGGGGGTTAGAATCCAGACACATGATATCTTTTTTAAGAAAATATTGTAAATTTCTTTTGGTTTTCTTATTTATAGTTTTAATTTATTATTATTATTGTTTATACTTTCCTTACATATATTATATAAAAATAAATCCTCAAGAAATTTATAAACCGATTGAAAATAATGAAATTTTATAATTGCTTTGTAAGTGTATTTATCTTCTGAATAAAGCGCGATGACATAATATTTTACGTAAATGATATTTAAACAAAATTTAATGAGATATTTGGAAAAATTATGTAAATGTAAAAGAATATTGGATACACTAATTTAAATTATATATATATATATATATATATATATATATACAAAGACAAATATCAGAGTAAATAATAATTTTTTTTTGCCGTATTGCTTTATTTACAGTCGGTTCTAATTTACTGGAACCATAAGTAAATTTGAATAAAAATATAACGTGCAGAGAGGAATTTCCATTGAAAGCCCTAAAAGAGCTTTACATATACATATCATATATGTATATATAAATTTATAATAAACATAAATTAATACATACAAAGTTGTCTCCAAAGAACATTGAGTAAAGTTCAGAACATAAAAAGCAAAGAAAACTACAAAATATAGTGGTATCAATCACACAAAGAATAATAATTAATTAAATAAAGAAAAAGTGAAACAGATGAAAGAAAGCAAGTAGCGAAACGAAATGAAGAATTTTAACGACACCTCAAATCTTGAACAAATTACAAATCTAATAAATGCGGTCGCTTTAGGCGTGTAACATCTTCGCTATTATTTAGGAAATCAACCTGAGCCAGTTCACATGTTTGTTCAATTTCATTTTGTATCTTCTTCCGAATCGCCATATTTCCTCTTGAACGGTTGGCAATCTCAAATAATCGTTTATTTCAGTGTTTTTCGCGAACCAGGACGTTTCTGTTATATTTTTCAATAATTTTTTTCTGGAATCGCTGTACGACTTCGATGTTATTCTCACACATTGTATCCTACAATAACATTCTGCAGATTCAAATTGTTTTCAAGACCGCTGAGTACAACAATTGTTAGAAAATGATAGTTGTGGTCCCTTCCTAGCAACTAGTACATTCTCCTGACCTTAATGTTAAGTTGCGTCCTTTTTTCCCTATTGTGACTCCTCCATGTTAGACAGCGATCCAGATGAAGTTATAGGCATAGCACGCTGTTAACATGAGGGATGAAACCTCCATTGTTGAACTGGTGGGCAGTTACCCATTCACATCTCAAACGTAAAAAGCGTAGACCCGGTCAGATTAATCTTCATCTTCCATCTAACTAACATGGATACGCTATCTAGGCTCACTTTAATCTCCTAGATAACAACGAGGATGTTAGGTGCCTAAAACGACTGCATTTATTAGATCTGCAAGTTGTCCGAGATTTGAGGTGAATCAGCTATCCTAGGGTGTTGTGCGTCATTAAAATTCTTCATTTCATTTCGCCACTTACTTTCGTTGTTGCTTTCATCTGGTTCACTGTTTGTTTGTTTGATTAATTACACTCACCACTCGTTAATCAGATCCAATACAGTTTGTAGTTTTAACAGAAACTACGATAGGGTCAGCATCCACAGTCAGGATTGCCCTGTCATCCTCAAACGGTGCAACTATGATGTCCTGTGAAGTCAGAAGTTCCGCAGTGAAGATCGAGTACAGAACCGGCCCCAGAACTGAACCCTGGGGAACACTGACCCATTTTCAAAGAATACAGACAAATCTTGATTACATTTTACCTGTGAAAAACGTTCGTCCAGGTAGCAAACAGGTAGGAACAAGTAATACGGTTAAGGAAGTATTTTTTTTTCAATTTGTACAGTAGGTCAGGAACCTTACCAAAGGGTTTGCCGGACATCCAAAAAAACAGCCGAGCAATACATCTTCTCTTCTAGGCACTCGCTGATAACGTTAACAATCCTGCGTGTTTGTTCGATTATCGAGGACTGGATTTTGGAGGAAGACTTCCTCCAAAATCGGCCATAGCCTCAAAGAGAGAAGTCTTTTAAATACTTTTGATAGATTAGGTTACAAGCTTATGGGCTTGTTTGAAGCTACTCATGGGTCGGCTTACACATTATAACTATAAATAAAAAATACAAAAGTAAATTAATTTTTTAAAGTATGTTGATGTGCAATATTTAAGGTGCGGTTTGAGCTAGAGCATATCAATTTTTACCATTAGACACTTGCGAGCATGTAACAGACAGCTCCCAATGATAAAAACATGAATTAATCAGATTAACTTCGGCAACTTCTTACGTTTGACATTGAGATTTATTGATTGTTTTAACGAAAACCAATTTTATTTAAGCCTTTCGACGCTCCTCTGTTATGTTCATTTTCAGAAGCTCTAATTGCTGCTTGAAGGTTCAGCTTGCACTCCTAAACTTACCCAATATTTATGAATATTTTCTGTAGTTCTTATCGTTGTTTGGAGTTCAGCTTGAGCCCCTCGACGCTTGACAATTTCATTTTCAGCAATTTGAGACAAGACAGGTCTCTTAAAGTAAAATAATTGTAAATAAGCATTATAACAAATAATGAAAAAATAAAAATAAGAAATAATGAAAAAATTCCCTATAAAATTTAATTTAATTAATTGTTTATGATCAGAATTCTGTGAAGATGTATTATATTGTATTGTATTGTATAATCTGTACTTTTAACTTTTACGTCATTAATGTTATGATTCTTACTTTACTCTCATGAAAGCGAAAGATCACCAAATCTATTTAGACAAATTCCAATCAAAAACGACACTATGTTGATATTTACTGTATGAGGTGGGTACGTTAGATTGAACAAATAACCGTAACCTCTGAGATGAACAAAAAAGACTCTTTCATTTAAAAGGTTCTAGAATCGAATCCCAGCCGGCCTCCATGGCGCGAGCGGTAGAGTCTTGGCCTTTCATCCGGAGGTCCCGGGTTTGAATCCCGGTCAGGCATGGCATTTTCACATACGCTACAAAATCATTATTTCATCCTCTGAAGCAATACCTAACGGTGGTTCAGGAGGTTAAAAAAAAAGTTCGAATCCCAGTCGGGCTTGTATCATCATACGGCTCAATATATACATACCGTGTTAATACGTTCAATCTTCCAGCTGATGTCGTGAATTAATCATAAAAAAAAAAACAAAAAAACCTGTCTTCCGACTGGCATTGATACAATTTTACCCGCAAATAGCTAATCTTTTATGTAGAAATGCTGGGGCGAATTCCAATTAAAACGTAAAGAAACATTAGAATGAAGCCTATGTCATCTAAGATAATTTAAATAAAGGTATTTAATAATATATTTTAAATGTCTAAACCACTCGTACTCAAAGTAGGCGATAACGCTCCCTTGTGGGCGCTGGAAGCCTTCGGGAGGGTGGTAGAAGGCTCAAAGAAAATTGGGAGCGTTAAAACGGTCTAAGAAGGCGATGGCTGGTTAAAAAAAAGGCAAAAATTATGTTTTCCTGATATTTCAAACTTTAAATTAAATACCTATTACACTACTAAAAAAAAAAATGAAAGGGACAACTACATTTTATGATAGAAAATGACTTTATTGAAACTATTCCAACTTTGCAACTAAGAGGCTTAGAGAAACGAATAAAAAAAACAATAAAGCTTGAATAGTCTATTTTTGTTCTGTGTAAGTCGGATTTCAAAAATCATCAAATTAAACAAAAAAAAAAATTGGTGAGAAAAAAGTTTTTGTGTTTGATCGAGCGCATGGGGGAAAGATAATTTTTTTAGTAAACTGTATTAAAATCTTTTAAAAGAATAAGACTTTAAGCTTTAATTTCTTTTTTTTTATGTCTCTACGATTTTCTGAACCAAAATATTCCACTTTAAAGAGAAAAGGCTAGTTTTGACTTTAATGCCGCATATGTCACGATCTAAGCAATGTATTGATACAAATAAATATGGAATTAAAGGGTTTGACTATCACATTAATGTAATTTTTTTCAATCGAAAGCTTTGTTTTAATTTTTGTATTATATTGAATATACTATTACTATACAGATACAAATGTAATTTTTTTGAAAGAAATTTTAATAAAAATACCTCCAAATATGATTAAATATGCGTTTTAATTGCTCTCATTTAAAATGTAAGTTTCAACTCAGAAATAGGTTATGCCACGTTTAAAAACAACAATTGCAATTGTTTTTAAGATCGCAATTTTAAAAACAGCAATTGCAATTATTATTTTTAAGAGATGGTAAATTAAAAAATTTTGGGGCGCTAGAAAATTGTTGATTCTTAATGTGAGTGATGTGCAATAAATTTTGAGAATCAATGGTCTAAACATTTAAGATCTATTATTAACTCATTTTAAATTAAGTCAAGTGCGTAGGTAACGGGTTATTTTAGTTATATACTTTGTCAAATAAGTGCCTTATTATGCTATCTCCGTTGCAAGTTTTTAATATGTACTGAAATACTTAACTTTTCTTTTCACCTATTTATTTATAAAAATATTTCATAAAGATACAATTGTAATCTTTTTGAAACCAATTTGCTCCGGTTTCTCTTGATTTATCCAGGTAAATCTGGTGAAATTAATTTTTTTTTATCATTACAGTAGTTTATATACCTATTCTCGATGAAATTCATCAGAAAAAAAAATTTTATTTAAAAAAATTGTTTTATTCTACCTACTACCCGCGGCTTCGCACGCGTAATTACGCTATTTCAATATAGCTTATAAAAAAAAATATTTTCTAAAAATGTTTTTTTAAATTCATCGAAATCAGTGCAACATTACTAGCGAAATAATGAAATTTACACATTTCACAAACTTTGTAAATGATGTAAATTTCATAAAAAAAAGAATAATGTTTTCATTTTTCAAAAAGATTAACGTATAATATCGGCTTTTTTTTGTAATCTATTTTTTCTTTATAAAAAAAGAAAGGACATAATACAAAGGATTTATTTCCATAGTAACGACTTCATTTTCTTGTTATATTTT
Source organism: Lycorma delicatula (assembly GCF_047948215.1). Taxonomy (NCBI): domain Eukaryota; kingdom Metazoa; phylum Arthropoda; class Insecta; order Hemiptera; family Fulgoridae; genus Lycorma; species Lycorma delicatula. The sequence goes on from NC_134457.1 coordinate 19,205,283, forward strand.
TGTAAAATTAGTTTGTAAAATTAAAAGACAGACAGACAGACAGACAGACATACGTAGACAGACAGACGCAGTCAGTCGCAGACAGACAGACAGACAGACAGACGCAGACAGATAGACAGACGCAGACAGACAGACAGACGCAGACAGACGTAGACAGACGGTCAGACGCAGACAAAAATACAGACAGATAGACAGCCAGACGCAGACAGACAGTCTCGTGAGGAAACCGAAATACTTCACAGGCTTATTCTTCTAATCGAAGTAATGAAAAAATTTCACGTACACATATGTCTGGAAACGTTTTGTAAGCAATTTACAGCTATAGAAAAATTTCGTCTGGAATTCAGGCTCCCCAGGTGAAATGAGGTCGTAGTGAAATTTTTAGGACGTTAATTGAGGAGCGAAATTAATGGTTTTCTATGGGTTTTGACCAGAAAAATTGATTATATTAAGTCCTAAAACTGGATTTCTAGTAATTTTCATGTTATCTGAAGGAAAAACTAAAAAAGTATTGTCTGAAAACTTAAGTTCTGTACGAAACATCAAAAGAATTTAATTCCAAAATTCTGATTGTGACACTACATGACTTCCTTATATGCCTATTAAATGACATATACACATTTTTTTTAAATGAAAAGTGCATAAAATTTTATTACATTAATAACTTCTGATATTCTTTCTTTTTATTTTATTGATATTATTGAATTATTTATTGTATAACTTGTTTTTACAATCGGAGGTCAATATTAATAAATCAGTATTTAAATAAAAATGAAAAAATTTAAAAAAAAAAAAAAGATTAAGTCGGATTTAAACGATGTGCCTTCCCCAAATAATTAATTAATTAAACTTTTATTTGCTATTACTCCGGAACCAATGAAAAAAATTACCACTTTAGATATGTAGTTGAAAAGCTTTCTATGAGTGCTGCAGTTAAGAAAAAGTCTAAAATCAAAATTTTTTTAATTTGGATTTGGACCAACTTTTGGTCCAGTCGATTGCAATTAAAAGTTGAGGTTCACAACTAGATGTTACAACAGTTCTAAATCCAAAATTTCTACATCCTTTGGGCTAATCGTTTATGAGTTATGCGAGATAAACGCATAATACCTACGTAAGCCACTGTACATACCTACGTACGTACAGTGTCATGCTGAAACTAGTCAAAATGAATATTTCCGCTGAAATGTGAAAACCGAAATTTTTCGCGATCACAATACATCCTTTACTTCGTACAAGGAAGTAAAATTATTGATGTAAATAAATCCAATAAAAATCAATAAAAAACCTTTTTTAAACTCAAATTTTACTGAAGAAGAAAGAGGGCAAATTACAAATGAAATAACACAAACATAGAAAGATCAAGTTTCTACAAGTTTTATTAACACATTTTACGAATTTATTAGTCGTTTAACAAAATTAATGTATTACATACTTAAAAAAAACCGTTTTCAGATGTTACATTTTTCAGTTTTACTTCGAATAATATAAAAATTACTGTAAAAACAATTCTGGAACCTATTTTATTCAATTTTTCATGTCAAAAGCCATAGGAAACCATTAATTTCGCCCCTCAAATAACGTTCAAAAAGTTTCAGTACGACCTTATTAAACCTGGGAAGCTGAATTCCGAGCGAAATGTTTCGCTTGCTGTAACTTGCTAATGGAGCGTTTCCAGACCTACGTTTATATGACATTTTTCATTATTTTGATGAGAGGAATACACCTGTGAAATATGTCGGTTTCCTCGTAGAATATAGAAGAAGAAGAATATATTATAGCAACTACAGATTAGTATACAAATTATACTTTTATAAAAGATGTATTTTACAACGTACGAAAACTATCGAGCATTTTATTCTTTGATTAATTCTTTCTAATTGCAAACCCTTTTCAGATCATGTAGCTTTGGAACTGGTTACGTACGGCGTCAGTTTTAAAACGCTGTTACAAAATCATTTTATATGGCATCTAAGTCGGTTATGTTTTTTTATATTCACAAAGGAATCAGTTTTATTACGCAATTTGAATGACGTTTATACGATGTAAAATGTTTTATTTAGACTAGAAAGAATATGACCATTTTTTTCTCAGAAATGTGCTTGTGTGTGTGTGATATGTGTATTATAATTGCTATGAGGATTACGGATTTATTTATTATTTACAAAAATAGCTTATCTTACTAGCAACATATCGATGTATTGAAACACATAATAAATTATGATATACGGCACACAAAAAAAAGAAGAATTTATGGTCATAAATACGTTACTTTTACTTGAAGTCTATAAATATCTTTTCAGACAAATGATATCGGTAAAAATGTAACATATCGATTCGTAATGTATAACAGTATACAGTAAAAATGTTTTTTTTTGTCAATCTCAACAGCCCTTTTCACTGGTGGGGATTTTTATAAAACGTAGTTTTCTGAATCTACTTTCACTTATACTAACTTATGTTACTAATCTGTGATTTATGACAGATATATTTTGCCCAATTTTCAACCGATTTGCTTGAAAGTATTATTTTTAAAATCTGCAAACTATGTTTCATTAACACAAAGCAAAAAAAAAAAAATTTTTTTGCTAATAAAAAACGCGGTAGAAATGCGCAAAAAAAATCTGGAACTAAATTATAGTAATTTTTGTACTCAATTTTTTGTTGTTACAGGCATAAAAAATATCCAATCGTAACGGTTTTTTTTTTGTCAGAATCTGTTAAATCTATTTAATATACTGTAATTTTTTTAAATTTTGTTTCACAAGACGGTAGCATAAGACTATGAAGGGAGGCAATCAGATACCAACATATTTTCGCGGATGATTGTGATGGGAAAAGGTTCACATCTAAAAAAGTGAAAAATATAATTGTAAAAAAATTATTTGTTTCTATCTAGTATTGATTTAAATCTATGAAAATAAATTTATTTAAAAGTTTAATTAAGTAAAAAATAAATAAAGAAAAAATATTAATTAATTCAACCTAAATAGCCATTATTTAATTAAAATATAATCAAAAAAAAGCATTGTGGTGTGCATACCTCGTATATTGTAGGCGCTGTTCACAACCCCCACTGTAATTCTTGTCACGACCGTATTAAAAGCTCTTATATGTACAAATTCCGGAATACCTTCAACAACTGCAGAGAATATTAAATAATTTAATTTTTGTAATAGTAATTAATTTTTATACATAAAAAAAGATATTTCTATCAATAAAATCATTATTTTTAGTTTGTATTACATTAAATAAAACAATTGGCAACAATTCAAATTACACCTATTTACTATTGCTAATTATATATGTTATATTCCTTAACGTAAGTGATAAAAATAAGTGTCAACAAACCATTATTTTGTTTTATAGTAAACATATTGTTTTAATTTGTATATGTATATAACTTTTTACGTTTCTTATTTTATTTATAACGGTTACCCAGAGTATAACTAAGCTCGTTCTTACATCACACTGTTGCCAGAATTACGCACTTATTAAAACTAACCAATGTATAGTAATAAAAAAATTGATTACACAGTTGTAATAATATAATTTTAAGAGAAAACGGATTATAACTTTAAAAAAATTAAAATTATAATTAATATTTTCCAATAAAGAGCGTCAGCCATTTCTAAAATATCCAAAACTGGATTATGAATACCGGATTTGAGCCTAAAATGATTTAAAGAAATATAAATTTTATATTAACAAGATGCTGTTCTTGTTTGGTTTCTCCCAAGATTATGTTCCATCTCAGTCAGATCGTCGAACGATTAGCAAAATTACGTTTACTCTGGTCTGGTCTGGCTTGCAATATACTTGTGCCCTTAGAATTCTAGTATTATTCAGCTATTTTCTGTTCATCAGCATCTACCTAGTTCGTATTACTACTTTGATCAAGAAGTTCGTTAGAACTTCGCCGGTAAGAATCCGCCGAACTGGACGGCGCAGCGAAGTTAACGAACTGTATTTACAATTTTAAACATGACCTAACCTAAAAGTGAAATGAAAATGGGGAAAAAATTTAAAAATAAGAATGAAAATATTATATTTCAGTTCAGTTAGATTATAATAAATAATATATTTTTTTAAATACCTCGAATTTTATTAAACAACGTCTTTTTCTTCCATTTGATGAACCACGGGACTCGAATAAGTTACTTTTTTCCTCAAAAAGGTGAGTTTACGAATCGCGCCGCTAGGTAACAGTACTTGATAGTACTAGGTAGCGTACAAAAACTCGATAATTTAGTTGAAATAATAAAATTTAAAAGCAAAATATACTGCAGCTTGGTTTTATAGTAAATGCTGTTATGTAAAAGAATGTACTGAAAATGAAACAATTGTTTTAATTCCTATCATTCATTAAAATAAAATGAAAGTTTACTGAGATTATAGCTGCTAATAAAACAAAAATACGAACAGTAGGAAAGTGTTACAAATGTGGCAGCAAAAATTTGTTACATAAAACAAAAATATATTCGATCGGTAAAATTTTTATTCTACAATTAGAACTATTTGTACTAATTGATGGAGAAATAAAAAAAGTTCATTTAATAATAATAATATAAAAAGTGTGTCCACGGATACAATAAAAATCGGGGGTTACACTTACAAATTAATAAGTGCCATATTACATCACAGATCTTCGATTCGTGAAGGTCATTATACTAGTTTTATATTAAGAGGAAAAATATGGTATGAAGTGAACGATATGACTTTTTTTTAAAAATTGGCCGAGAAATACAGAAAATATATTTTGTTCTGAAATTTATTCTGATCTTGATGAAATTTTGCACAATAACAGTTTCAAACAAAAAGGAAAATTGTCATTAACATCTCATGTTGAAAAAACTACCACCACCCCCTTTTTTATTCGCTCAGTGTACCCCCTAATCAAGCTCAATGTAGGCTCAGAGTTAAATATGTAAATATTTAAATATGTACAATTTACATTGTGTGTGAAATATCTAAATTTCCTTATTTCCCTAGTAATATTGTACTGATTTCAATGAACTTAAAAAAATTTTTAGAAAAAGCTTTTTTTTTATAAGCTATATTGATATAGCCTAATTATGCGTGCAAAGCCGCGGGTAGGAGCTAGTGCAAAGTAATTTTAAATAAATTTTTTTTTCTGATGAATTTCATCAAAAACAGGTAGATAAGCTACTCTATTGATAAAAAAAGAAGAAATTTCCTCAGAAATTGCCTGGATGAATCAAAAGAAACCGGAACAAAACTTCGATCAGACTAGCATTAAAAAATACACAGTTAACTATAAAATTAAAAAAAGTCGCGTTAAGATCCATATTTTTAAAATATAAATGCACGTAAAACACTAATAAAGTTTTATAATTTACTTTTTATAATTTTTAATTTATATTTATATTATTTTATTTTTTTTTATCTGAAATTCATCAGGAAAATAATTTTATACCAGCTCCTACCCGCGGCTTCGCACGCGTAGTTAGACTATATAAATCATTATACTGATTTTATTAAACCGAAAGTATGTACATACGTACGAAATTTCATCAAGAATAGAAATTTACACAAAAAGTGAAATTTAGGAACTAGTATAAAAAAATAATCGAAGTGATGAATATGATGAAATTACACAATTTACATTACACAAAGAATTTAAAAAATGAGGTTTTTAGAAAAAACTTATTTTGTTTACAAACTACATTGTTTAAGAATAAGATTATTGTTATTATTATTGATTACCACAATTATTGTTTTTAAACGTGGCATATCCTATTTCTGAGTTGAAACTTATTTTTAGATGAGACCAATTAAAACGCATACTTAATCATATATATACTATTTTTATTAAAATTGCTTTCAAAAAAATTACAATTGTATGTTAATGAAATGTTTTTATAAAGGAAATTTTTAATGTGATTATAAATATATAGATAGGTGAAAAGATATGTTAAATATTTCAGTACGTATTAAAAACGTGCAACGGAGACGGCATAATAAAATTCACTTATTAGAGAAAGTGAAATCAGTCACTGATTACACTGCTTTGAATCAGTATACTGATAACTAGCAATCAGTCATGACTGCTTAATATTTTAATTCTTAAACTTATTTATAATGATATTTAATATTTTGGCATTGGTATAAGGACTGAAAGATCTCGAGAAGTCAAAATTAATTGCTAGTAAGGTGGATTTGCACTTTTTAATCATTTGTTAATATATCAGTGGTAACCATGTATGAGAAATTGAATATTAAATAAATAAAATTTGAAATTCAAAAGAATTATTAAAAATTATTGGAAGACATAATATGTACACGTGAAAATTCAGAATTTAAAATATTTTTTAATTAACATTTTTAAAACCCCCATCAACAGAGAAATATTTTTATAAAGAAATTTTTTTTATAATGTAATTTTTAATAAAATATTTGAAAAGATATATTAAATATTTAGTATTTGTTAAAAATATGTAACGCAGACAGCATAATAAAATACTTATTAGACAAAGTACACAACTAAAATAACTCGTTACCTACGCAACTGAGTTAATCTCGAATGAGTTAATAATAGATTTAAATGTCTAGACCATTGATTCTCAAACTTTTTTTCCCACCACCCACATAAAGAATCAACAATTTTTCTAACGCCCCTAAAATTTAAGCTTACCATCTTTTAAAAATAATAATTGCAATTGCTATTTTTACGATACGCTCTTAAAAACAGCAATTGCAATTACAGCAACCCTAGTCATATCCAAAAACTTACAATGAAATTGTAAAACGTAAGGTAAGTTTCGCAGATACCATTTCTTCCGCTCAAAAAACAAAAATTTATGTAATATAAATAAAACTTTTAATACTAAATGATACTGATATCAAAAAAGGTAAGACACTGCATTTCTACTATCAAAATTTGTTATTAATTTAGAATTTAAAAAAATATATACATGTTAAATATATGTAATAGACAATAGATATACAATAACACATAACAATGTTTAAGCGTTCTATATAATAAGAAAAAAATTGTAATTACATTTAAAATAATTTACATTGTAAATGTAATTACATATCACATTTTTACAGAAATAATAATACAATTCTTATGATTATTCGTTGTTTAATAAAGGAAATCGGGCCGGTTAGAGTTTTGTAAAAAAAGTTTCTAGTTTTTGCTTATTATATGGAACGTTTAAATATTGGTTATTATCTATTAATGTATATCAATTGTCTGTTACATATCTTAACACGTATGTCTTTTTTAAATTCTTAATAACAGATTTTGATAATATAAATGTAGTAGTCTTACCTTTTTAGATATCAGTATCATTTTATTAAAAACAGTTTTATTTATATTTCAGAATTTTTTGTTTTTTGAGCGGAAGAAATATCTGAGTCTCTTACCGTACGGTTTACAATTTCATTGTAATTTTTTTTTAGATCTTAGTTACTGTTATCTAAAGTGGACTATGAAAATATAATTTCTATATCTTTTGTATTTATAATGAACAGACAGTGCTTTTTTCTAGTTTTAATTTTTTCATCAACTTGTTCTACGTACCCTAAATTGTAATTAATATCTTAAAAAATAATTTTTTTATAAAATTGACCCTTTGTTTGAGTGGGTTTAATAGTCAGAATTTTGCTTTTTAGCGAGTACAAAAGGCATTTTTTAGAGGTATTCACGTTAACGTTGAAAATTACGGTTTTTAAAAATATTTTTTACCTTTCTGTTACACGGAGAGTTATATGTAATATTGTGGTGGGCGGGGGGGGGGGGTTCCGGTCCTGCTACATCTGTAGTAAGGTTGTTATACTGTATTTCCTAATTCTTTTGTGGATTCTTTTCTGTACTGTCAGGGCAGAAACAGAAAAAAATACATAAAAATGAAAGACAAACAAATAAACAAGAATAAAGAAAAGGTAAATCGAGTTATTTAATGAGGTTAGTCGAATTAAATGATCTAAAGAACAAAAAATAAACCAATAAAATAAAACTATTATCAAAAAAAATCAGTACAACAAACAAATTTAAAAAAACAAAAATACCGATATTCATTGCAGAAAAATTGTAAAAAATTATAAAAAAAACAAAATAGATTTTTAAAATGAAAATAAAGTTCCAAAAAAATAAAAACAAGCTGACAACTCAATTGTAAGACTTTCCGTTCCGAGAACATACACATAGCTTAGTTTAAAATATTTATCATTTTGTTTTAATATAACATTTTTTCCGTTTATTTAATTAAATGATTGTATTTAAAACGCGCATACCGTATTTAATTCACGCTGCTGTGGCGGTACTATCGGCAACGGTCGGAACTAACTAAACTACTATAATTTCACATACATAGAACAAATTCCGTTTGTGCGTTCGGCAACTGGTGTAGCCGCGAGGCTTAACGCAACAGGTACCGAGTCGACCGGGCGATCGAGTTCGAAATCCAGCCAGACCAAGTTACTGTTTTATACTTTTTAAGTGTAAAAAATTAATTCTTAAAAATTGTAAAAATTCAGCCGGCCTCCTTGGCGCGAGTGGTAGTGTCTCGGCCATTCATCCGGAGGTCCCGGGTTCGAATTCCAGTCAGGCATGGTATTTTCACACGCTACAAAAAGTTTCATTCATCTCATCTTCTGAAGCAATACCAAGTTTGGTCAAAATCGGTCCAGTATTTCTGGAATTATAAAGTGATTTACAGGCCAACACCAAACACACGTACATACTAACATTAACATCAGGGAAAATTTCCATCCGGTTTTTGGGGTTTCTTAGGTCTCAAAACATCGAGATTCGGAAGAAATCGCATGTGCCCAAATTAGACCGATTAAAAATTGTATATGGGAATTTTAAAGGTAAAAATAATTATTCAAAATTAAGCTTAAGCAAAATGCCCGGATTAGTGGTTTTCCTAGTTGGCAAATACTTTTGCCATTGGTAGGAATGATTTGTGAATAATGTCTATGCGGATACGACTTTAAGGTTGTGGCACCTTTAAATTAGCCGATCTTTGTGGTGTACCGATAACTTCTCAGCCTTTCACAGGAAGTTCCAGGTTCAAATCCCGGTCAGATATGACCTACGTTACAATTTTTTTTTTTTATTCCCATGCAAAAACTTTGAGCTTATATGGTAAATTATTCATTTAAGAGAGCATTAAAAGATTTAAATGGCAGAAAGGCTCCTGGCATAGACGGAATACCTGTAGAATTACTGCGCAGTGCAGGTGAGGAAGCGATTGATAGATTATACAAACTGGTGTGTAATATTTATGAAAATGGGGAATTTCCATCAGACTTCAAAAAAAGTGTTATAGTTATGATACCAAAGAAAGCAGGGGCAGATAAATGTGAAGAATACAGAACAATTAGTTTAACTAGTCATGCATCAAAAATCTTAACTAGAATTTTATACAGAAGAATTGAGAGGAGAGTGGAAGAAGTGTTAGGAGAAGACCAATTTGGTTTCAGGAAAAGTATAGGGACAAGGGAAGCAATTTTAGGCCTCAGATTAATAGTAGAAGGAAGATTAAAGAAAAACAAACCAACATACTTGGCGTTTATAGACCTAGAAAAGGCTGTCGATAACGTAGACTGGAATAAAATGTTCAGCATTTAAAAAAAATTAGGGTTCAAATACAGAGATAGAAGAACAATTGCTAACATGTACAGGAACCAAACAGCAACAATAACAATTGATGAACATAAGAAAGAAGCCCTAATAAGAAAGGGAGTCCGACAAGGGTGTTCCCTGTCTCCGTTACTTTTTAATCTTTACATGGAACTAGCAGTTAATGATGTTAAAGAACAATTTAGATTCGGAGTAACAGTACAAGGTGAAAAGATAAAGATGCTACGTTTTGCTGATGATATAGTAATTCTAGCCGAGAGTAAAAAGGATTTAGAAGAAACAATGAACGGCATAGATGAAGTCCTACGCAAGAACTATCGCATGAAAATAAACAAGAACAAAACAAAAGTAATGAAATGTAGTAGAAATAACAAAGATGGACCACTGAATGTGAAAATAGGAGGAGAAAAGATTATGGAGGTAGAAGAATTTTGTTATTTGGGAAGTAGAATTACTAAAGATGGACGAAGCAGGAGCGATATAAAATGCCGAATAGCACAAGCTAAACGAGCCTTCAGTAAGAAATATAATTTGTTTACATCAAAAATTAATTTAAATGTCAGGAAAAGATTTTTGAAAGTGTATGTTTGGAGTGTCGCTTTATATGGAAGTGAAACTTGGACGATCGGAGTATCTGAGAAGAAAAGATTAGAAGCTTTTGAAATGCGGTGCTATAGGAGAATGTTAAAAATCAGATGGGTGGATAAAGTGACAAATGAAGAGGTATTGCGGCAAATAGACGAAGAAAGAAGCATTTGGAAAAATATAGTTAAAAGAAGAGACAGACTTATAGGCCACATACTAAGGCATCCTGGAATAGTCGCTTTAATATTGGAAGGACAGGTAGAAGGGAAAAATTGTGTAGGCAGGCCACGTTTGGAGTATGTAAAACAAATTGTTGGGGATGTAGGATGTAGAGGGTATACTGAAATGAAACGACTAGCACTAGATAGGGAATCTTGGAGAGCTGCATCAAACCAGTCAGACTGAAGACAAAAAAAAAAAAAGGTAAATTAATCGCCAAAAAAATTATAATAAATTAAATTTTCCTTTCCGAGATTTCTTTTTTTAAAAAGGAATTTATCTATTTATGGAGATGTGTTAAATAAAAATTGTTAACGGTTGATATTTTTAAAATCTAAGTTTGATAAAATGTTAAATATTCTTATATAAAGTAACTTTGGTAACAATTTAAATTACCATTTTTTTTATTTTTCGTTATTTCGGATATAACGGCTTCAGAGTAAAATCAATGTTTATAGAAGGGGTAATGTTAATTTGACACCTTACACGTCTATACTACTTCCTTCAGCCTTTCTTAAGGCTGTGATACGGGTAAAGTGTGATTTTATAAAGCGTAATAGACATTTTTAATTATTAATGTCAATTGTATAAGCTTATCTATTTCATACAGCTTAAATATACTCGTATTTGCAAAGCAACATTGTCATGTTAATATATGAATGCTTAAAAAAATAACATTGATATACAAAATAAACCTTTTTTAATGGTTTTTTAAGAGTATTATTCTTTTTATCAAAAAAAGTTTATTTATGTGCAAGTATCACTTTTTCGTCCGCATTATTTTGTGGATTAAAATTTCGATGACAATTTCCCTTTTACATAAAGTTTCTTTTTCATTTCAACATAAGGCAATTTTATTAATTCTACATGGTTTTCTGTGGATAATGCTACCTTCAACTCTATCCAAAAAATGAAATCAAAACACATTCTATGAAGCTTAAACTTTCATTCGATCATTTTCCTACTACACAAAGTTTTTCTTATATTTCAATATAAGATATATTTTTCTACATACAAATGTATGCCTAAACATATTTACCTTGAGCTAATAATTTTTGCAAACAATTTATATACTAGATCTTAACGAAAGAAATGTGAAGAACAAAATATATCACAGCTTACTTTCAAATAGTATTTTTATAGTGTTTTTGTATCTTACAAAATTCATCCTGTAGAATTCGTTGTAGGTTAAAAACAATACGTTTGGTATTAAAAACGAATCCTTTTGATTTCATCTTTCGCTTAGAGTTTAAGTTATATGTGGAGTTAATAAAAATTATCTATATATTGAAATAAAAATGAAACTAAGTAGAGAAAAATGATCGAATAAAAGATGAAGCTTGACTGAATGTGTTTTGATTTCATATTTTGCAGAGTTGAACATAGAATTGTCCATAGATAAAGAGTTCCATGTAGATAAAGTCATACTTGTTCCTAAATAATCTTCTTTTTTTTTTTTTAAAAAAAAGAATGATCACTAATTTTGAAAATAAATTCCGAAACAAATATCTGTTTTGAAAAAATGTGGTTGTACGCAGCATGATCAGTGTTTAATATAAATATTAAATAAGTCATGAAAAATAATTGACGGGATGGATTTTGATTTTATTTGTTATATAGGTCGGTACAATAAGTACTAATTGACAAGCAGTTGACATTTATTTGTTACTAATCCTAATGTTATTCCAAGTAATAAAAAAAATTATTTAAGAAAGATATTATGGAGTAAATCTTGTATAGTGATACAATAATAATACTCTATTTTTAGTTTTGAACATACGAGGTGTGATCAAAAAATACGGTGAATGAATTTTTATAGCGGCAACTGCCGACGATACATCCATATGCTGTAATTTGTCCAATATCGTGATCAACTGAGACAGGCAGGGACAAGTTGTAACACGTTCGAGCTTGCCAGTCAGCTGCCAGAGCCGCTAGAGTGAGGTTGTGTTTATCGTGTCAACATGGATTTTGAACAACGCATTAAAATTAAGTTTTGTTTTAAGTTGCAAAAGAGTGCCAAAGAAGCTCATGAAATGTTAGAATCGGTGTACGGCGATAATGCGGTAACTTTGAAGACTGTGTACAAGTGGTATGACCGATTTAAAAACGGAAATAAGTCTGTTGAAGAAGAGCAGCGTGTGGGACGTCCAGTAACCTCAAAAACAGTTGAAAATGTGCAAAAAGTGGAAACAATGATTCGTTCAAACAGGCGAATGACTATTCGAGAGCTATCGGAAGACCTTAACATCTCGTACGGATCCGTTCAAAGCATTTTAACTAATGAATTGCAAATGAGACGAGTAAGTGCAAAATTTGTTCCCAGACTTTTGAGTGATGAACAGAAGGAAAATCGTGTGTCAATTTCACGGAGTTGAAGGTTCGTCTTCATGCAGATCCGGACTTCATGGCCAAAATTGTAACTGGAGATGAAATTTGGGTCTATGGTTATGACCCTGAGACCAAAATGCAGAGTTCCCAATGGAAAACCAGATCATCTCCTCGCCCTAAGAAGGCATGTCAATCAAAATCCAACATCAAGGTCATACTCGTTGTTTTTTCGATAGTGAGGGCATAGTGCGATGAAAGTTCGTTCCAAGGGAAACAACTGTAAACTCTGAATTTTATAAGGGTGTACTGCAACGTTTGCGAAACGACGTACGAAGAAAGCGACCAGAAAAATGGACCGATGACTTCCTTCTTCACCACGACAACGCGCCGTGTCACAGCTCGCTTCTCATTCGCGAGTTTTTGGCCGAAAAAAGGGTTCCTGTCTGTCCACATTCGCCATACTCACCGGATTTAGCTCCATGCTACTTTTGGCTCTTCCCAAAAATTAAAACTGTGCTGAAAGGAAAACGTTTTGACGCTATCGCTGACATTGAGAGGGCCACGACCGAGCAGGTGAAAGCCCTTCCAAAAGACGCCTTCCAGGAATGCCTCCAGTCATGCAGTCAACGTTGGGATAAGTGCATTGCTAGCCAAGGACAGTATTACCTGTGATTACCAGTGATTACCTCTTGTGTAAAAATATTTTTTTTTGAATGATGAATATTCATGTGACGAAAGTTAAATTAGAAATTTAACTCAGAAACTGATACTAAACGAATCGGGATTTTCAGCTAGTGATTGGTAAATTCCGATGCCTACTTTTTGGTTGTAGTTCATTATTTTCTGAATAAAACAATCACACAAAGTCTGATGTGGGCACTACATGACTTCCTTATACGTCTATTAAATTACATATACACATTTTTTTTTTTTTTTTTACAATCAGAGGTTAATAATTATTAATAAATCAATATATTTAAATTTTAAAAAAAAGTTGAAAAAAAGGAAGTGAAGTCTGATTCGAACCGATGTGCCTTCCCCATGTACGATCAAATATTTCATTAATTAAAATTTTATTTGGCTATTACTCTGGAACCAATGAAAATAAGTACCACTTGAGATATATAGTTGAATAGCTGTTAATGAGGGCTGCAGTTAAGAAAAAGTCAAAAATCCAAATTTTTGGATTTTGGGCTTTTTTGGACACTTTTGGTCCAGTCGATTGCAATCAGAAGGGAAGGTACACAATTAGATGTTACAACAAATTCCTTCAGACAGACTTCATCTCTTTTCTTTTTTCTTTTTTTTTAAATTTAAATACATCGGTTTATTAATCTTTGATTTGAAAGAATTTTTACAATAAATAATAATTCAATAATAACAATAAAAAAAATATCAGAAGTTATTAATGAAATAAAATTTTATGTACTTCTCATTTTAAAAAAATGTGTATATGTAATGTATTAGGCATACAATGAAGTTATGTATTGTCCACATCAAATTTTTATTTATAATCGCATCAACAATTAAACTAATTAACGACTTATTTTTAACTTCACCGGTAAACATATAGTCTTGAACAGACTCAGGCTGACCATTCCTGAGACGTGTGGTTAAGTGAAACTCAACACCAAAGAATATCGGTAGAAGTCGCAATTACTTGTATATTTTTCATAAAAATTAGCTTCCAGTTTATAAAACATCAAAACGTTTTTTGATTGAAAGTAAGCAGCTAAATCTTCCTTTGAAACTAAAATTTTAGGCTTTAATTTCTTTTAAAATTTATTAAAAATGATTATGTTAGATATTGAATAACTAAATTATAAGCAAAGAGCTGTGATAAACAATTATTGAAATTAACTTGACAAAATCACGCCTTCTAAAAGTGGTTTGCCAAACTTAATTATTTAAAAATCTAAACCTAGATGTATATTTCAATTGTTAAACGGTCATTATTAGTACTGAAAAAAGTGTAATTAAAAATAAATAATACTAAAAAACAAATAATAATAACCTAATAATATTAATATCTTGGAGCAATGTGCAACGTGCTTTTGCTATCGATGCTTTTTGTAATAATAATGCTAATTTGGAGATTATGCGTAAATAATTTCACCCCCAGTTTAATGTAGTACGCCATCGTGTAAAGTCTGCATACGCAATTAACTCGTGGATATGTAGTTTTGAGGAAACAGGTTCAGCGTTGAAAAAATCCCTTAGTCGGTTAGCGGAAAATTCGTACACCAGACAATATCGAAACTGTTCGAGTTGCTGTTAAAAGAAGCGCTCACTATTCAATTCGTAGTCATACAGAATTTGTAATAGCATAGTTTAAGTGCAAAGAATACTATCGCAGGACTTAATTTCCCATCCGTACAAGTTGCAGATCACCCAGAAACTGATACTAAACGATGATATAAGGCGTTATCAATTAGGTAAACGAATCGATGAAAAGATACAATTGAAAAATGACTTTGTTAACATACCGTGGATGTCAGACGAAGTCCGTTTCTATCTTAACGGATTTGTTGATAAATAAATATTTCATTTTTGACATAAGAGATTCCTACACAGCTACAACTTAGGGTTACTGTGCAGTGTGCGCGTCATCGTGTGGCTAATATACCCTTTTTTTTTGTCTTCAGTCATTTGACTGGTTTGATGCAGCTCTCCAAGATTCCCTATCTAGTGCTAGTCGTTTCATTTCAGTATACCCTCTACATCCCTAACAATTTGTTTTACATATTCCAAACGTGGCCTGCCTACACAATTTTTCCCTTCTACCTGTCCTTCCAATATTAAAGCGACTATTCCAGGATGCCTTAGTATGTGGCCTATAAGTCTGTCTCTTCTTTTAACTATATGTTTCCAAATGCTTCTTTCTTCATCTATTTGCCGCAATACCTCTTCATTTGTCACTTTATCCACCCATCTGATTTTTAACATTCTCCTATAGCACCGCATTTCAAAAGCTTCTAATATTTTCTTCTCAGATACTCCGATTGTCCAAGTTTCACTTCCATATAAAGCGACACTCCAAACATACACTTTCAAAAATCTTTTCCTGACATTTAAATTAATTTTTGATGTAAACAAATTATATTTCTTACTGAAGCCTCGTTTAGCTTGTGCTACTCGGCATTTTATATCGCTCTTGCTTCGTCCATCTTTAGTAATTCTACTTCCCAAATAACAAAATTCTTTTACCTTTGTAATCTTTTCTCCTCCTATTTTCACATTCAGTGGTCCATCTTTTGGTACAATTTGGTTCAGTGGTACATTTTATAATTTTAAATATTAAAAATAAATTATTTAAGTTTTCATAAGAATATTCTCTAAATCACGCAATACTGTAAAACATTTGCCCCTTCAGGTTTGCACGATGAAAAGTGTAAACTTAGGTTAAAAATGTTTAAAGTATTAAAATATCCGCTTAACAATGTCTAACACGACATGAGATAACTTCCACCTATTCTACCCTTCCGATATATATATATATATATATATTGTGGCCAAATGGCTTCGACGGCAAGTGGCACTTACTAACCATATGGTAGCCCAGAGAAGGGCTGTTGTCGTCGAATGGCTTCGACGGCTCGTAATTCATAACCTTGTGGTGGCCCTGAAAAGGGCCGTTTTTTGCATTAGCTCTGAGAAGAGCTGTTGGGTCCGGAAGCTGGTCTCCGGCGAAGTCGGGAAGATGCGGTTCGTCCATTGAAATCAGACCGGGCTTTCCCTCAGCGGTAGTTGGGTCCCCACTTCAGCGTGGCAGTGGTGGCCCCCAGAGCCATGCAGTGTCGGGTCGGCGTCGGTCGTCCTTCACTGGCGCGGCCGGTGAAGTACGACGGTGAAGTGGGTTCTCCCAGAGCCATCCCACGCTGGGCCGGCTACTGCTGCTAAGTTCGTCGGCCAGGGTGATTGAACCCCGGCTAGCTGGAGCGGGAAGGCAGCGTCCATGACCAGCGGCTCCCTCGGCGGCCCAGCCAGGCCTGTTGCTTCGGCGGGTATGTTGGCATCCGCCGGGAGATCCTACGTTGAGCCGGACAGGGAACTACTTCTTCTTCCATCTTCTTCTTCTCTTTGGTCTTCTCCAGGTGGTGGTCGATGATGAATTGAAAATTCACTCTCGTGCACGCTCTTTTATTGGAGCCTGAGATTGGTGGGGCTGCAGCGTTGCTATAGTGGGAGAACTGCGTGGTGGAAGTGATGCTGTATTAGTGCGTCCGTATACTGTGCGCCAACTCACATCGTTGCTATCGTGTTCGCCCGCCGATATTAAATTAGGCATACATGTGGTAACTATATATATATATATATATAAAATATTTAAAAGTGATATATCCACCTTACCAGCAAATAAGAAATATTTTCTTATTAAATAATAATAATTCTTATTTGTTGGTAAGATGGATATATCACTTATTAATTACTTTTAATTATTTTATTAAAATATGCCAGCGGAACCATGTTAAAGAAATTTTTATATATATATATATATA
Organism: Lycorma delicatula; assembly: GCF_047948215.1. Lineage (NCBI taxonomy): Eukaryota > Metazoa > Arthropoda > Insecta > Hemiptera > Fulgoridae > Lycorma > Lycorma delicatula. The sequence goes on from NC_134457.1 coordinate 19,222,533, forward strand.
TATATATACATAAATAGACTGATAGATAAAACTTATATCCCGTGAAAAATAGATACAGCATAAATCTTAGACCAATGAAAGAGACATTTCCACTCATGAACAAAACGTAAGGGAGTGGAAAATCGTTTAGCGTTAGATTGGAAACTTTCAACAAAGATATTTATTAAATTTAAAAATCTAAAAAAGCTGCTATTAGATATTGATCTCCAGTCGTTATTTCACATCGACGTTATTTTACAGCGAAGTTTCTGCGCGACTATTGATAAAGTTTTCCAATTAGCGAATTCTTGTTTATTTCACATACTTTGTAAAACTATCGTTTTTAATAAAACGTACCGTATAACAAACTTTCTGGGGTACAGCCGATTTTTCTGATAGTCTATGTTTATACAATCCACATGCTCTGTTATTGTAGTTATAATTTTTCTTTTATTTTTTTTATATTAAAAATAATTATATTTAAAACTTTTCCAAGGGCATAGGAAAATGTTCTAGATGTAGGTATAAAAATGGAAGTCGTACTTTGTAAAAAAAAAATCTTCTTATATGAAGGGTAGTATGCAATTTTTAACAAATACTTATTCAGTTATTATTATTTTTATTTATTTATACTTTTTCTTTATTGCTTATTGATGATAATTGTTAAACAGTTCACCGATTTAAATTTTTAATTAAAAAGTTTTCTTAACAGTTTTTTTTACCGTGACCTTGTCTTTCAATTTGTTTAGTAGGTATCTAATGAAATAAAACAATTTTCCTACTTTATTTTACAATTTTCCCACCTCTACCGAACTAGACAATGGAACTACTACTATTATGTGTTCAGCCTCCGAACCACCGTGAAGTATTACATCAGAGGATGATACGTATTAATATAAATTAAGTGTAGTCTTGAACAGTCTCAGATCGACTATTCCTGATATGTGTAGTTAATTGAAACCCGACCGAAAAAGAACGCCGGCCTCCGTGGTGCGAGTGGTGGCGTCTCGGTCTTTCATCCGGAGGTCCCGGGTTCGAATCCCGGTCAGGCATGACATTTTCACACTCTACATTCTCATCTATATCATCCTCTGAAGCAATACATAACGGTGGTCCCGGAGGTTAAAAAAAAATCAAAAAACCGGTATCAAAAATTTAGTATTCAAATCCGTATAAAAGTAACTGCCTTTACTAGGATTTCAACCATAGAACTCTGGACTTCGAAATCAGCTGATTTGCGATGACGAGTTAACCGCTAGACCAACCTCGTGCGTCAGATAATGTAACTCAACACAATACTTTGGCTTACTATGAGAAACCATCTTATTATATGCTTCGGTTGCAATTTTTAATAAATTACTGAACCATTTCAAAAATCTGTTCACTAATTTATTCAAAATAGAATTTAACGATATTTTCTGTGCGGATACAATTTTATTCTATAGATAATTTCTAGATAATAAAAATATTTTTAAAAAATCACCTAAATTTTCTGCATCCTGTTCATCGAGTATATATATATATATAAATATATATAGAGAGAGAGAGAGAGTGCCCCATTATAGATCAAGACTGGATTTAAATTATAATTCTTTTAACATATATTTTTACTTTCTTGTACAAAGTAAAGGAAGTATTGTGATCGCCAAAAATTTCGGTTTTCAGATCACGAATCAAGGGCACATTGGTTCGAATCAGACTTCATTTCCTTTTGATTTTTTTACCGATTTGTTGTTTTGACCGATTAATATGGATCTTATTTTATTTTTTGAAGGAAGCTCTTCAGGTGATATCCTTCGGATAAACATGCAAGGAAAAATTTTTGTTTTTTTTTCCGTAATGGTAAGTACTGTTTTGTTTACCTTTTTTACCTTCATTCTTTTATTACATGCTGACGCGTTTCGGAATAACTCCATTATCAAAACGTATTGTACTCTTATCTTAAGAGTTCATCCGAAATAATATAATGGAGTTATTCCGAAACGCGTTAGCATATAATAAAAGAATGAAGCTAAGAATGTTAAACAGTAGGGAATATAGAAATTATAGTGTTGTTAGCAGAAAATTTAAAGATAGTTATTATCTTAAAACAATTTTAAGGAAAGTTTTCTTAATGACATTATTCTTACAGACAATTTTTTTTTGTCATGATTTTTGCTTAGTAATGGATTGTTATAGTATAGAGACGTATATCTTGTTCATTCTGGTATTCAAAGTATTTTGTGGGAAAATTAGAGAAAGATTAATAATATTTATACTCGCATTCCAGAATTTCTTTATATTATTTTCATTAATAACTTCTTTTAGTCATTTTTTCAGCAATAATTTTCTACTTTTTATCATCGTATGAGATTTTTGTCTATGCGTGTTTTTCTTAACTAGCGGTATTTTTTTAGATGTTTATTTAAGCCTCCCTAATTTTAAATAAAAATAAAAATATTTCATTAGAAATAATAATAAAAATTTAAAAAAATCAAAACAATTAATACAAAAATTTATATTTAAAAAATTTTTTTTTTTCAATTCTTATTCCTTAAATTCATTCCTAAATTATGAAACTGCTAAAAAACTATTATCCCATAATTTTACTCCAACTTAAAAAAAGTCATAATTTAAAGAAAGATTGAAAAATATTATTTTCCCATTTTAGTAATACTTGTTTTGTAGTCGGATTTATTTAATTTTGTGAAATATAAATTCTATGTAACGTATGAAATAGTAATTTTAAATCCATTGTTTTACTATTTACATCAGCAAATAGAAAAAAAACAAACGTAACTGTCAGTTTTTTTTTGTGTCTTCATTACGTGTATTACAAAAGTATTTGTTTAATGATAAATTAATAAATAATTAATCTCTGTCCATCCGAAAGTTGTAGCAAATTAAAAACAAATTAGAATAAAACCTGTAATATTTACAGTATTAAATAGTAAAAAAGTATTAATAAGAGTTTTACAATATTAAAAAATAAATATCTGTTTTAAGCTGAGTAAAATGTGAATACAAAATTTTTTTTTTCTGTTTTGTCTCCAGAAGTACCGTAAGGTATTACTTCAGAGAATGAACAAGGATGATGTATATGAATGCGAATGAAGTGTAAGGTCGATCACTCCTAACCCACCGGCTTGGTCTAGTGGTGAACGCATCTTCCCAAATCAGCTGATTTGAAAGTCTATAGAGTTCCAGTGTTTAAGTCCTAGTAAAGGCAGTTACTTTTTATACAGATTTGAATACTAGATCGTGGATACCGGTGTTCTTTGTTGATTTGTTTTCAATTAACCACACATTTCAGGAATGGTCGAACTGAGACTGTACAAGATTACACTTCATTTACACTCGTACATATCATCCTCTAAAGTAATACCTGAACGGTAATTACCGGAGGCTAACACGAAAAAGAAAGAAGGTCAACTACTCAAAGAAGTGTGATTAATTGAAACCTAACCACCAAAGAAAACTAGCATCCACGATCTAGTATTAAAATCCGTATAAAAGTAATTACCTTTACTAGGATTGACTTCGAAATCAGCTGATTTCCGATGACGAGATCAGCACTAGACCAGCCCGGTGACCTTATTACCGACTTATCAGTGTAATGTAACTGTACCGGTAAATGTGTAGTCTTGAACAAACTCAAGCCAACCGCCATAAAACACCGGTATCCACAATCTAGTATTCATATCCGAATACAAGCAATTACCTTTATTAGGATATGAACCTGATATCTTCGACTTTGAAATCAGCTGATTTACGACGATGAGTTTACCATTAGGCCAACCGGTGGGTTATTTTATTATATTTGAATAACAGTTTTTTCCATTTAACTATTATTGAAAAAAATTATTTAAAGAATCATCTAGAGATGTTACATTACTGATATATATATATTTTATTATTACTCAATTACAATAATTCTATTATACCAGATTTATATTATTCTGAAGTAATATTCCAGAAAATAGATATTATATCTCATTAAGTTCAAACACGTTTTTAAGAATAACAGTTCCTGAAATATGAGAAAATAACAGAAGAAAAACCTATTAGCGATTTTAAAAGAAAAGAAAAGATAATAAAAGGTTATTCATTACGTAACAGGTTAAAGTGATGATATTCAAAAAGGAACAAGAGTTGTAGAAAACAAACTAACATTAAAAAGTAAAACTAGGTCAAGTAATTAAATTATGTTTGGATAACAAGAAGACCTTATTAATTTTCCCTCGATTAAATGATCCTTGAGAAAATTGGAAAAGCAAGCCTTTTTTACATTTTAATAATTAAATGTCAAATTTAAAGTTATTACCTAAAATATGAATTTTCAGTGTATCTAATAAATTTAAATTTTTATATATTTCCATAATTTTAGAAAATTTATTGTAATAATGTAATAAATAATTTTTTATCAGTGATTTTTTTTTAAGATTTGTTTTTTGGATTTAAGTAGTCCATTTTTATAACGGTGAAACATTAACATTAATAATAATGCAATTTTTTAAGTGGTTTTCCTAATAAAAGGGTTTTTATCATGTCATAAAATCTGAGATATTAAAGTAATATATATATATTTATATTACTTTCTGTATTTTATAAAAATATAACATAATAACAGTTTTACTAGGGTATCTATACTACTAAGTTATTAATATAAAAAAAGCTGGCAACAAAGTTCTATTACTCTTGTGGAATTTGTTATTTATATATATATATATGTGGTAAAACGATAGCAAATGAAGGCGGTTTAAAAAATTCAAATAATAAAAATAGTTATAAAAATTATAATTGCAGAGTGCTAAAAAAAAAATGAACTAAAAAAACCAGAATAAATTGAACTAAAAAAAAAAGAATGGAAATAAAAGATTAACATCATTATGCAGTGTTTACTTAAATAAAATAATGGGTGACGAATCAACTTTCAGAAAGATTTAATTTGTTTAAATATATGTTTCATGTTGTAGAAATAGCAAGCATTTAAGGTTGTCTAATAATTAATTAACTTTTCACAGGTCTTAGATAGATAAGAAAATTTTGTCCTTCAACGAAAATTTTTAAAAGCAGTCGAGGGGCTCTTAAATATTGAATAATTAGTATTCAGAACTGTTCATTATAGGAAAATTACTACTCAGAGCCCTGCGACAGCATTTAAATATTTTCGTATTAAAAGTTTAAGTAACCCAAAGAAAGTTTCAAAAGTTGTAAACAATTTAAAAAAGTTTTAAAATAGTTTTTTAAAATTTCTTTTATAACTTTATAAATTACAAGAGAATCAATATTTTTAAACTTTCTTCGATTCACCCATCCCCAATATTATCCCTAAATATTTCGTATTTTCGGCCTTACACAATTACCATTCTTATTGATGTGCTTGGCATTTCTCTCGCCACCCCGTCAAAGACTAAAAACATATATGAAATCCTAAAATTAAATTTTATTTAAGACAGCAATTCGCTGCCATGCCTAGGTCGCTGAATGCCAGCAAGTACCTTTCCACCATATTAAACCGCTTGGATCCTTAATTGGCTGGTGGTCAGCCATATATATAAGTTAGCTTCACAGCAGTGCGGTAGGAGTCATTTCCCTTAGGTAAACTACTGATGTCTCTCGCCCCCCCCCCCCGCCCCAAGAGCAGAACAGTCAAACATCACGTAGTCATTTGACTGGACCTCCCCGCCGCAGATGCAGAGCTCATCAGCTGTCAGGCGGAACCGAAACAGATATTGGTTTAAATTACCATGATCGGTGAGCACCCGGGACCCGTTGCCCTTAAAAACAAGCTCAAGGTATACAATTCCCCCAGATCCTGTATAAACGTATACAAGGATCTTCTTTTAGTCGTGGTGTCCCATTCCAGCTGCCATGCTTCCATCGCGAGGCTCTACAGCCTCTTCCGCAGACGAGTGATGGGAAACTGAATGAAATTTAGATCCGGTGTATTGTAATCACCGTTACGCTCCGGTACTGGCCCGGCTCGAAACCCAAATACCTTGGCCTTCCGGTCTCTTCGCAACCTCCATATGGTTGCCGAACTTTCACCACTAAATCGATTGGGAGAGCCTTTCTCAATACGGTGGTAGCCTTGTTTACCACCGAATCGAAACACTTCAACATATATTTAATCTCATACATTTATCATAAAAAAATTAATTAAATTCTAAATAAAGTAGACACAGAATGAATTTAATTTCAGTTTTATCAACGTAAGAACATAAACATATGAGATGTGTGAAAAAAGCAATGAGACTGATTTTTTACTTACCAAAGTTTTTATATTTTTCTAATGACAATATTATCCCCTTCAAATTAATTCCCTTCGGCAACTGTACACCGGCGGAGTCGTTGTTCCCACTCCTGGTAGCAGCGCTGGAAGGCTTCAACTGGTAGGGCTTTTAACTGGTTGGTTACAGTCTTTTGAATGTTCTCCAGTTTCAAAATGACGTCTTTTAAGACATGTTTTAATGTTTGGAAAAGGAAAAAGTCACAAGGACTCAGGTGAATAGGAGGGTTGAGGAACCGTAGGAATGCGTTATGAGGTCAAAATTTCCGTGATGAAAATGGCCGTGTGACACGGGCATTGTCATGAGGAAGCATCCACTTGTCTACAATGTCTAGTCTCACGCGAATCACTCTTTTCCTGAGCCTTTCAACGACACCTTTGTAAAACACTTGGTTGATGGAGTGTCTTGCAGGAACAAATTTTTTATGCACGATACCCCTACATTCAAAAAAGAAAATCAGCACGGTTTTGATCTTTGATTTGCTCATTCGACATTTTTTCGGTCGAGGAGATGACGGAGTTTGCCACTCTTCGTTTTGACCCTTTATTTCAGGATTGTACTCAAATATCCAGGATTCATCACCTGTGATCACACGATTTAAGAATTCTCGTTGTCAATCCTCTCAAGAAGATCAACGTACACGATTGTCCTTCTGTTCCGTTGTGTGGTTTTCCGGCACCAATTTCGCACAAACCTTTCGCATGTCCAAATCGTCTGTCAAAATTGAATGTATGGTTTAACTGTTCACTCATCATCCTTATTGTTAAACGACAGTCTGATCTCACAAGAACCCTCACACGCTCAACGTTTTCGTCAGATTTTGAAGTTGAAGGTCTCTCTGAGCGAGGTTGATTTTCAACGTGTTTTCGGCCATCCAAAAATGATTCATGCCAGCGGAAAAACTTGTGCTTTTGATAAGCAATGTTCCCCATAGGGCTGTTTCAACATTTCCAAGGTCACACTCGCGGATTCCCCAAGTTTAACACAAAACTTGATTGCACAACGTTGCTCTAAATTCCGATGCTCCATTTGGATAACACAACTTCACTGATGGCGCTGTCAAAAATAATGTGTTGGCTGAACGGAGTTGAAACTCGTACTGAGCATGTGCAAGGGATGAAAAAACCGGTCTAGCACAGACCGGTAGACATAGCGCTGACAGATCGCTCGCAGTGTTACCAATCTCATTACTTTTGTCACACACCTCGTATGTCCTAAAATGCTTCTTTTGCTAGTTACGGCTAGTGAAAGATTTCGCTCTTATTTCAGCTACCTCGGCGAGATGACTTCGTGTTGAAATTTTTAGGGTGTTAAATAAGGCGAAAAATTAACAAGGTCTTGTGTTTTTGACTTGAAAAATCGAATAAAATAGCTCCCAGTACTGTATTAGTAATAGTTTTGGGAAAGTTGTGGTGAAACTAATAAATTGCATTAAAAAAACCTCTTTTTTTTTGTTTGACGTACAATAACTTTGTTAAATGGGTAATAAACAAATAAAACACAGTCGAATAAAACACAGAAAAATTAGAAAAATTGGTGTTTTATTTAGAAACAGTACATTATATTAAACTGTATTATACGAACCAGTTCATTATAAACGTTCAAAAATGAGGCCACTATTTTCTATTTTCAAAACATTTCTTAGCACGCTTCTGGACTGCTTTTGTTGCTCTTTTTAGTTCTTCAGGGCTGACCTTAAGTTGCTTAACCGTATGCATATTCCGGGAAATTAATTCCTCACGAGAATGTATTTTTGTTTTGTATACAATATTTTCCATCCAGCCCCAGACGCAAAAGTCTAATGGTGTTAGATCAGGCGATCTTGGTGGCGAGGAATATGGACCTCCATGACCGATCCACTTCTCAGAGAAATAATGATTTAAGTAACTGGAAACGAAAAAAACGAAGTGTGGAGGTGCGCTGTCGTGCTGGAAGTATACTTTGCGTCTAGAGAAATATCTACATGAAACTTCGGCAATTCTTCTTGAAAAAGGTACAAGCAGACCTCGGCATTTAAACGGCAGGGTAAAATAAACGGTCCAAGTAGCTGATTGCGATGATCTCCGCACCATCTTTAACACTAAATCGGTGTTAAAGATTGCCTTCTACCGTTTCATGTGGATTTACTTTTGCGCATGTATGCTCATTGTGTAAGTTGTTGACGCAATCTCAAATGAAATTTGCCTCGTCGATAAACAGAATATACTTGTAGAGTTGCCACTCAGTTGTAGAGTTATTCCAATAGTTGCAGAACTCCAAGCGAGGCGCACAGTCTCCTGGTTGTAGATGTTGAACTGGCGTATGATTTTTTTTTTTTTGTCTTCAGTCATTTGACTGGTTTGATGCAGCTCTCCAAGATTCCCTATCTAGTGCTAGTCGTTTCATTTCAGTATACCCTCTACATCCTACATCCCTAACAATTTGTTTTACATATTCCAAACGTGGCCTGCCTACACAATTTTTTCCTTCTACCTGTCCTTCCAATATTAAAGCGACTATTCCAGGATGCCTTAGTATGTGGCCTATAAGTGTCTCTTCTTTTAACTATATTTCTCCAAATGCTTCTTTCTTCATCTATTCGCCGCAATACCTCTTCATTTGTCACTTTATCCACCCATCTGATTTTTAACATTCTCCTATAGCACCACATTTCAAAAGCTTCTAATTTTTTCTTCTCAGATAATCCGACTGTCCAAGTTTCACTTCCATATAAAGCGACACTCCAAACATACACTTTCAAAAATCTTTTCCTAACATATGATAAGGCTTGGAATAACATTTATCAGGTCTTATCATAACTGGCGTATGATAAGGCCTGATAAACCTATGATAAGGATAAAACTTGTTTTGTTTAAGTGTCCTCCAAATCATCGAATTTGAAACTCCCATCTACTTAGAAAGATGTCGTGTACTGACGCCTGGACTGCGCTGAACTGAATCGGTATGAATTTCATCAATAGCAGCGTCGTGTTAGATAGATCGTTGTAGATGGTACGAATATTAAGTAGTAAAGCTGTTTACAGAAGATTGAAGTCGCGCAAATTTCTGTGGGATCTGGAATCCGTGCTTCGGAAAACGTATTTCATATTTTACTACAGCAGCTGTAGCATTATCATTACACACACCGAAAATGAATACCATGTAAGCGTATTTCTTTGTTGTAATTAAGTACGGCATTACTTCAATTGTAAACCGATCACGGTTAAACTAAAATTCACAGAAAAACTTCGCTAACGACAGCACAGTTCACAGTATCCAAATGATTTAAACATATTGCTTACTGTTGATCAGCTGTTGTTATTTTATTGCCAACTTTGAAAAAATGATTTTTCAAATAATTTATTGAATTTTTTTCATTAAAAACAAATTATTATCAAAGTAATTTTTATTTATTTATTTTATTTTACAATTGTTCTGTAATTTCCAGTTTTTTTTTTAATTTTTTAAAATCAACTTTAACGGTAAATTTTGTTTCTACAAATTTTTCATATCAATTAAGAATATCGTTTTTCTTTACATTAACTTTTCTTTTCTCGTTTACATTAACTTTACTTTTCTGATAAATGTAGTAATATACTGTAAATAAAATTGGAATCATTCTAACTTTTTTTTTTTGGTTATTCTACTTTCTTACACCATTTTGTTCAAAATTAAATTTTCTACACTTTTTGTTTATAAAGTTTATGCACTTATTACTTATTTAACAAAGTTATTGTACGTCAAACATAAGAAACAGGGATTTTTACCTCAATCTATTGGTTTTCATGCCAGATTTATAAATAAGTACTACATACTTGGTTTCGGATCTAATTTATTCAGTCAAAAGCATAAGAAATTACTAACTTTGCTTATTCATTAACGTCCTAAAAATTTCAGTAACCTCATTTTACCGGGGTAGCTTTAATCTCAGAAAAATCTTTCACTAACCGTAGCTCGCTAACGAAGCGTTTTAGATATATGTTTATATTATATTTTTCCATTATTTTCACGAGTAGAATAGGTTATGAAAGTCCAAGGAGAAATTCATGGATACATATGTATTTATTGATTATATTATTATCAGTGACAAATCCATGGATTCTCATTTTATTAAAGGTCGCTCTTAGTTCTGGTAACATCATTTTTTCTTCTACTTTACGTATATTATTTTAAATTTTAAAAATAGAATATTTAGTTTAGGGATATGTTACTGTACAGGAAGACTACAAATAATTTTAAGTTGGTTCTTTTGATTTAATATACTTTCTATAAAATTCTAAATGTGAGAAGATTTTGATATAAGGATTAAAAAGCAGTAAAAAAAATTATTTTTTAATTATGAAAAATTAATCGATATGCAGTGGTATTATCCTTACGCGATGCTTAAACCAAAATTTCAATCACGGAACGTAATAATTATTCATCCGCTGCTCTTAAAATAAGCACAATCATCGGGTATAATTTACATAACGCAAAATAAACACCCTGCACGCTATGTAATAAATTCAAGACAATACATTCGTTACATGAGAAAGTAGATCCTTACGACCGTTATTTTTGAGTAAACGATTTTCTTGCATTATGGAAGTTATACTGTCGACTACCATCATTTAAGCATGGGAATAGAAATTTTTTAACGATTTTGATTTTTTTTTTTTTTTAAGTAGTGTTGAGAAATTCAATGATTATAAGAGTGATAGTAGCAAAGCAAAGGTAAAATTAGTACGGATTTTAAGTTGATTGTTAAATAGACACACCGGGTTGGTCTAGTGGTGAACTCGTTATCGAAAATCAGCTGATTTCGAGGTCGAGAGTTCTAAGATTCAAATCCTAGTAAAGTTAATTTTATACGGATTTGAGTACTAAATCGTGGATACCAATGTACTTTGATAGTTATGGGTTTCAATTAACGACACCTCTCAGGAATGGTCGACCTGAGCCTGTACAAGACTACACTTACATTCATTCATATAATTAATATACATTATAACTAATTTACACACACAATAAATTTATATATATATATATATAACTAATTTACATTCATACATATCATCCACGATCATTCTCTGATGTAATACCTTACGGTAGTTCTGGAGTGTAAACAGAAAAAGAAAGGTTAAGTAGAATAAAAAAAAAAATTTACATTGCCAACACCCAATTTAAAAATCATAATAGAAGAATATACACTTGGAAAAAGCCAGGCGATATTGGAAGGTATCAGATAGATTATATCATGGTTAAGCAAAGATTTAGAAATCAACTCGTTGACTGCAAAACTTACCCTGGAGCAGACATTGATAGCGACCATAATTTGGTAATAATGAAATGTAGATTGGGGTTTAAAAACCTGAAGAAAAGGTGTCAGATGAATCGGTGGAATTTAGAGAAGCTTGAGGAAGAGGAGGTAAAGAAGATTTTTGAGGAGGACATCGCAAGAGGTCTGAGTAAAAAAGATAAGGTAGAAAATGTAGAAGAAAAATGGGAGAATGTTAAAAAGGAAATTCTTAAATCAGCAGAAGCAAACTTAGGCGGAATAAAGAGAACCGGTAGAAAACCTTGGGTTTCAGACGATATATTGCAGCTGATGGATGAACGTAGAAAATATAAGAATGCTAGTGATGAAGAAAGTAAAAGGAACTATCGGCAATTAAGAAATGCTATAAACAGGAAGTGCAAACTGGCGAAAGAAGAGTGGATTAAAGAAAAGTGTTCAGAAGTGGAAAGAGAAATGAACATTGGTAAAATAGACGGAGCATACAGGAAAGTTAAGGAAAATTTTGGGGTACATAAATTAAAATCTAATAATGTGTTAAACAAAGATGGTACACCAATATATAATACGAAAGGTAAAGTCGATAGATGGGTGGAATATATTGAAGAGTTATACGGAGGAAATGAATTAGAAAATGGTGTTATAGAGGAAGAAGAGGAAGTTGAGGAGGATGAAATGGGAGAAACAATACTGAGATCTGAATTTAAGAGAGCATTAAAAGATTTAAATGGCAGAAAGGCTCCTGGAATAGACGGAATACCTGTAGAATTACTGCGCAGTGCAGGTAAGGAAGCGATTGATAGATTATACAAACTGGTGTGTAATATTTATGAAAATGGGGAATTTCCATCAGACTTCAAAAAAAGTGTTATAGTTATGATACCAAAGAAAGCAGGGGCAGATAAATGTGAAGAATACAGAACAGTTAGTTTAACTAGTCATGCATCAAAAATCTTAACTAGAATTTTATACAGAAGAATTGAGAGGAGAGTGGAAGAAGTGTTAGGAGAAGACCAATTTGGTTTCAGGAAAAGTATAGGGACAAGGGAAGCAATTTTAGGCCTCAGATTAATAGTAGAAGGAAGATTAAAGAAAAACAAACCAACATACTTGGCGGTTATAGACCTAGAAAAGGCTTTCGATAACGTAGACTGGAATAAAATGTTCAGCATTTTAAAAAAATTAGGGTTCAAATACAGAGATAGAAGAACAATTGCTAACATGTACAGGAACCAAACAGCAACAATAACAATTGAAGAACATAAGAAAGAAGCCCTAATAAGAAAGGGAGTCCGACAAGGATGTTCCCTATCTCCGTTACTTTTTAATCTTTACATGGAACTAGCAGTTAATGATGTTAAAGAACAATTTAGATTCGGAGTAACAGTACAAGGTGAAAAGATAAAGATGCTACGATTTGCTGATGATATAGTAATTCTAGCCGAGAGTAAAAAGGATTTAGAAGAAACAATGAACGGCATAGATGAAGTCCTACGCAAGAACTATCGCATGAAAATAAACAAGAAGAAAACAAAAGCAATGAAATGTAGTAGAAATAACAAAGATGGACCACTGAATGTGAAAATAGGAGGAGAAAAGATTATGGAAGTAGAAGAATTTTGTTATTTGGGAAGTAAAATTACTAAAGATGGACGAAGCAGGAGCGATATAAAATGCCGAATAGCACAAGCTAAACGAGCCTTCAGTAAGAAATATAATTTGTTTACATCAAAAACTAATTTAAATGTCAGGAAAAGATTTTTGAAAGTGTATGTTTGGAGTGTCGCTTTATATGGAAGTGAAACTTGGACGATCGGAGTATCTGAGAAGAAAAGATTAGAAGCTTTTGAAATGCGGTGCTATAGGAGAATGTTAAAAATCAGATGGGTGGATAAAGTGACAAATGAAGAGGTATTGCGGCAAATAGACGAAGAAAGAAGCATTTGGAAAAATATAGTTAAAAGAAGAGACAGACTTATAGGCCACATACTAAGGCATCCTGGAATAGTCGCTTTAATATTGGAAGGACAGGTAGAAGGGAAAAATTGTGTAGGCAGGCCACGTTTGGAGTATGTAAAACAAATTGTTGGGGATGTAGGATGTAGAGGGTATACTGAAATGAAACGACTAGCACTAGATAGGGAATCTTGGAGAGCTGCATCAAACCAGTCAAATGACTGAAGACAAAAAAAAAAAAAAAAAAAAAAAGACTTTATTATCAATTTTGTTCATAATTCTTGTGATTTTTTTTTAATCATGAAATAGAAGTTTTTCATTTAAGCTTCAACTATTTCGCTACAGATTTTTATAAAAGAAAACAAAAGAAGAGGAAAAAAAATTTTTCAAATTTCAGTAGAAATAGAAATAGCCTTATCAAAATGATCTATTAATTAATTAGAAAACCACGATTAACTTTCACTATACATACAGTAATAATAATGATAATATTTGTAATTTTTTATTCACTATTATATCATTTTTTTTTATTTTTATTAACATGAAAACGAATTACATAAAGTGATATGTAGCCAGTATAAGATGTATCAAAATTTCACGGCAATATTACAAGAGTTGAATTGGTTCATTAATATGATTAAAGAGTTCTTATAAACATTTGTTCATAAACGCTTTCGTTTCAAAATACGGCTAGCGTAATATGTCGTTCTTTCCCCTGACCTTTAAAGGTAAAATGAGGACCATACTGAAATTTAAGACAGAAATAAGGAGAAAATTTGTTAGAATTTTTTGTTTTTCATAATTGACCTGTCATAAAACTTTATCTTTAGTATTTTCCAGGAAAATTTCAAAAAAAAAATTCGCATATTTTTTGTAAGTGACGTAATATTAAAAATATTCCTGTATTCCTGTTAACACACAAATTTATTTAACATTATTCAAATGATTCTAGAAATTCATCTTAGACATCTAAGAAGCTTATATTGTATACCGCCATATAATCAATTTATATTACCATTATATTTACAAATATATATATTTCAATATATATATGTATCGTATGTACGAGCATATGTTTATTACTTGTATATTATGTAGATGTGTATATATGCACGAGGTCTGTAAACAAAGTAATAAGACTGATTCAGAAAAAAAATTAATTTACAATTCAATTATACATGGACATCACTTTTGAAATAGTTCTCTTACGAAGCCAAGCAAAGTTCCAAACGGTTTTACCATTCATCATAGCAGTGTTTGAACTCAAAAACCGGAACATCCTTCAGAAAGTCGGTTAAATTTTTTAAAATGTTTTCTACAGTTCCAAAATGGTGGTCTTTGAGGTGTTTATTTAAAGTCGGGAACAGAAAGAAATCGCAGGGACTCAAGTCAGGTGAATAAGGTGGTTGACGAACTACAAGAATGTTTTTCTTTGCCAAAAATTCATTAATTGAGAGTGCAGTGTGAAAAGTGCATTGTCATGATACAGCATCCAATTGTCTTTGATGGCTGGTCTCATACGAGCAACTCTTATCCGTAGTCTTTCAAGAATTACTCGGTAAACATATAGATTTACAGTAGTCTGTTCTTTGGTAAAAACTCCTTATGGACAATGCCATTATTACCGAAGAAAGAAATTAGCGTGGTTTTGATTTGCTAATTTTTGCTTTTTTAGGACGTGGTGAGTTTGAAGTGCGCCACTCCTTGTTCTAGGTCATACTTAAATATCCAAGATTCAACATCAGTAATAACAATTTTTTATAAAATCAGAATCAGTTTCAATTTGCCGTAGAAGATCGCGGCACACGTACACCTTGTTGCTTTTCTTTTCAACATTTTTGTAACGCACAACACAAATTCGTTTCACGAAAATTTTGTTTACGTCTCACGTACCAACAATAGACTAAAAATATTAATAACTAATATAAATCAGCTGTTCATATAACTCTGTTTACTAGTACCTTTATAGTGTTGCCACTTTGACTGCCAAAAAACTAGTCTCATTACTTTATTTACAGACCTCGTATATATATATATATATATATATATATATATATATATATAGTGGAACCCGATAATAACGAGTTCGTTTGTAAAACGAAACTTGGTTATAACGAGCACAATTCCGGGATTTGTTTGATTTTCTATCTCATTAGTGATAAATTAAGCTGCTTTCAGCGAGGTATCGACGCATCAAAAACTTGATTATTACGAGCATTTTCATTTTTTTAAATACTGTAATTAAAAAAACGTTAAATAACAACCAAATAATCTCAGCGCAAGGGAAATTCCGTTTCTTCAATTACGATTTATACGAAAAGAGATATTTTATCTTGCTTTGTTCAGGTCAGGTCTGAAGAGTGAACAAAAAAATTGTAACAGGACGTTTTACAGTACGTACAGTACAAGTTCCATTGCGGTATTGCATTTTAAACAGTTTAAGTGAAAGTGTGAAGAGGGGTTTAATTAAAGATAAATTTATCCTACCCCCACTGGTAAATTCAGCAGTCATAATTTTCAGTTTAAAATTACAGTACTGTACTATAGAATCAGTTAAACAGTATTGCGTTAAAGTAATCAATCGCATACCCACTAGCCAAATACAGTAATATCGTTGTTTCGTCAGTGAATGCGTTTTCATTTTAGTGTTTCTTGCTAAAAAATATGGCACGCCATATTTCGACGGTAGATTACCATGATGAAGACGATATACCACTCTCAGAATGGATACAAACTCTTAACTCGACAATAAAATCAGTCTTTCAAGAATACTCGGTGTTTCTATGACTATTCAACAGCCGATGACGACGTACATACTACAGTAATTCCAACTGATGAACACATTATCACTGAGGAAACTCGTAGTCGTACAGGTGATAGCGAAGCTGAAACTGAAAACAAAAATTTATCTACTACTCTCCCAGTCTTATCAATGATTGATACCAAATAATTTTTTTTTTTAATTAACGGAGTTTAGTTAGATTAATAATATGTTATGAATTTGTGGAGTACTTGAATAAACTACAAAACTGGTTTGATGATTACAGATATAAGTTTGTTAAAAAAACAAAAATAAACGATTATTTTTAAGCTAATTAGTTTGTAAGCGCAATTAAGTTTTGACGTATTCTTTTAGAATGAAGAAAAAATAGATTAGAGTGATTTTTTTAGATTTAATAAATACTGTTTGTACGTAAAAACGTGTGACATAGACATTTTTGTGTGGTGTTCATTTTTTAATTTTCTTCGATGATTTTGTTCAGTTTTACTACACACTTATTACTATTTTTTTTTTTTTTTTACTAACAGTTTTGGTTAAAAGGAAAACGTATAAGCGTCTAAAAATTGTATTACATTTAAATTTTATTTGTTAGTCTATAATACAAAACACATCGATATTTTATTTTAAAACAGCTTCCACTTAGATGTACAGTATATCTTTTGTATTATAATATATAATGACGGCGTAAAAATTTACGGTTGCAAACTGGCAACTCGAAAGTACCGAGCATACTTGATCGGCCCCTTGGATCTCGTTGTAACCAAGTTTTACTGTATATGACCGACATAAATTACCACTAAAGACGCCACCACATAAAAAAGAGAGTTATTCATGTAGCACAAAATGAAGGGTATAAAAAATGATCAGAAGAATGAATAAAATTTGAAATTAAAGAAATGAAATTAAAACAACAAACGATAAAGAAATCTTTAAATGGAGTAAACTAACATTTATAGGAAAAAAATTACTCACTTAGACAATTCTTTAATAAATATAACAATATAAAAATGACTATAAATACAAATAATACCCAAAAAAAATTTTTAACTACCATAAAGGAAAAATATATTTATAACCGTGATGGTACACCCAAAATAAATTGTAAATGCAATGCAAAATACATTGCACAAACTGGAAGAAAATTAAAATTAAGATATAATGAACACATGAGATCTTTCAAAAATCAAAAACAAGATTCTAATTATGCAACAAATTTAATAAAAGAACATACCCCAATGAAAATTAAATAATCAATGAAAATAATTCATAACTACATTAAAGGAAGAAGAATGAACATTTTAGAAAATCTAGTAATCTTTAAATTAAAAAGTAACAATAAAGCGATCATAAATGAACAAATCAATAATCAAGCGGATCCTTTTAAGAGAAAGGGAAAGGATTTCCTTTTCAAGAACCTCAATTTATTGAAAACAGGAAATAGATAAATAAAATTAAAAGATAAGTTTAACCGTTAATAATAAATAAACAATAAGAACCCACCGGGTTCTACCACTAGACCACTAGACCACCAGGTTCTTCACCACTAGACCACGTGAACATGTTTTCGTAAATCAGATGATTTCGAAGTCGAGAGTTCCAACTTTATGTGGATTTGAATACTAGATCGTGGATATCGTTGTTCTTTGGTGTGTTTTTTTTCTCTCTAACCCATATCTCATGAAATCGGATGTACCATTCGGCAAAACTCGACCTCAGAAACGGTGCTTTTTCGCCTCTAACATCTCAGGTGGCGTTACTGAGCCCGGCTATGCCGTACCACCTGATCCGCCGGGTCTAGGTCCTTTGGTGTCTTGCCTCTAATGGGGGTATGCCCCCAGGGGGCTTCCCCACTGGGACTGGTCTCGTCTATTTTTCCTTTTTACTTCTCCCGGAGTCGCCGTACAATCATCGACAATGGGTAACCTAAGCATCCCAACCGTCATGAACGAGGCTGTCCGCCCTTCCATATTATAACCATATATTAAACTCTGTAAAAAAAGTTTTAAAATTTTGTGTACTTTACATTTTTTTTAAATGTGTATATGTAATTTAATAAGTGTAAAGGAAATCATGTGGTGTCCACATCAGATTTCTTTTGTTTGGTTTTGTTTTGTTGTTATAAATTAATTCAATAATTACCACAGAAACCTTTTGAAGCTTATACGTGAGAATATGGAAATGGAATTTTGTAACATTTTAAATTGCCATCCCTTACCGGAATTCGAACCTGAGACTCCCGGATGAAAGGCCATGGTGCTTCCATTTCACCACGGAAATCGGAAATTTAAATTCCTGTTCATTTTTTTATCAAAAATAAGATCGATTTCTTTATATTCCTTTGTAGTTGTATTTATTTAAAATAACTTTAGGAAATTAAGTGTAAGGGTTTTTAATAATTCACATATAGTTTTTCATTATGGATATACTGAATATAAATAACAAATAATTCCATACCGATTAATAAATTTTATTAATTTTTTTTTTTTATAAGCTTTTATTTAACTTGTTTTAGTTATAATCAAATCTTGCAACTGCTATATCTTTTGATCTATCGTATGAAAATCAATAAAATTTGGTACACGTATGTAACTTTGATGACAATACAATACTACAGTGTCGGCATTTTGATATGACCCACCCACAACCACCACGCGTTACCACTACGCTAAATTCTTGCATGTTGCTTAAAATTTTTATTTTTCATCAACTATCATATGAAAATCAATGAAATTTGATATACATATGTAACTTCGATTTGTAAAAATAAATATTTTTACTTTTTTTTTAGTCTTAATAAACAAACAATGCTTTTATTTAACTCGCTTTAGGAATAATCAAATCTTGCTACTGCTATATCTTTTGATCTATCGCATGAAAATCAATGAAATTTGGTGCACGTATGTAAATTCGATGATAATACAGCACTACGGTTTCGGAATTTGATATGACCCACCCCCACGCGCTACTCTTACGCTAAATTCATGCATTTAGTTGAAAATTTTCATTTCTCATGAACTATAGTATGAAAATGATTGAAATTTGGTACACGTATGTAACTTCGAGGTGGAAAAATAAATATTTTTACTTTTTAGTCTTAATAAACAAACAAACTTGAACAAATAATAATATTCAGATATAAAAATTATTAAGAATATTTTTTTTGGCTGTAAAAAGTTTATTGTTCATTAAGACTAAAAAGTAAAAATTAAATAAAAAATACAAAAAAAATTACAAAAATATATTTGATTACATAAAAAAAAATATTTTTTTAAAAAAGCTTTTATTTAACTAATATTAATATTAACATTAATAAAAAAAGAAAACAAATTAGAAAAACCCTCTCTAAAAAGTAAAAAATAAGAATTAAATCAAATTGAGAATTTAAAACAAAAAAATTAAAATATATTTACAAATATAAAAATGTACTGAAAAGTAAAAAATAAATTATATAAATATCTAATAAATAACCAATAAATAAAAAAATAAATAAATGTAATAATTAAATAATTCCATACCGATTAATAAATTTTATTATTTTTTTTATTTTTTTTGTTTTAAATGTGAAAATGAAAATATTTTATTTAATATACAGAGTGTATCATAAAGTTCTTCCAGGACTTTCATAACATATTGTACTCGTGAAAATAATGGAAAAAGTTCATATAAACACATATCCTAAAATGTTTCGTTTGCGAGTTACGGTTAGTGAAAAATTTCGTTCGGATTTCAGCTACCCCGGTGAAATAAAGTCGTACTGAAATTTTTAGGATGTTAATTATGGAGAAAAATTAGTGACATCTTATGGATTTTAACCTGAAAAATCGAATAAAGTAAATCTCAGAACCGTATTCTTAGTAGGGTTTTTTAGAAATATGGGGTGAATACCAATAAATCCGTGTTTTTTTTTTTTTTTAATTTTTGACGTATAATTACGTTCTTAAATAAGTAATAAACACATAAACCTTTAACAAAAATTGTAGGAAATTTAATTCTGAATAAAATGATTTAAGATAAGTTGAATAAAACAAAGAAAAGTTAGAAAAATTCGAATTTTATTTAACAACAGTACACTAAACAAGAGTGTAACAAATACGTACCAGAAAACGTGATTCAGTCTATGCAATAAAATAACCACTTATCTATCTTTTTTAAAACTCATTGTAATTCTGGTCTGTACAAAAAATAAAAAAAAATCTACTACTAAAGTGAATAACCCCCCTCAATTACTAAAGATTTGTAGATTACAATTGTATTATTTATATTTAAGTAAAAAGATATAAAATATTTATAAAAAAATAGATATAATTTATACCTTTACAATAGAATAATTTAAATTTTTTTATCATTAATTCAATTAAAAGAAAGTTCAAATATTTATATAAAAAATCTGATTTGGACACCATATTACTTCCTTGTACGCCTATTAAATTAAATACATTTATTTTAAAATGAAAAGTATACAAAATTTTATTTCATTTGTAACTTTTGATATTTTTTTTTTATTATTATTAAATTAATATTTATTGCAATTTTTTTTACAATCAGAGGTTAATAAATATTAATAAATCAATACATTTAAATTAAAAAAAAAAAAATCCCTTTATGCACGTCAGAAGGCGGAGGTAGATTTCACCGGTGGCAAGTAGGGGATAAAAAAGATTACCACCTTAAAGTTAAGAAAAACTTCAAATTTACTCAATACGACATTGGTTGCATGTAAAAAAAAGTTTCACATGTTTAGCATACGACAAGCCCCAACTTCTAACAATTCAATCAATATTTTGGTCATCCCTTGCCATAAGGGTAGGTCATATCAAAACTTTTTTCAGACAATTTTTTAGGTAATGTTTAGAGGACTAACGACCATTTTAAACCGATTCGATACTATGTCAAATAAGGGAGGTATGATTTTTTTGTGTTCAAAACAAATTTTCCAACCCTTCGGCCAATGGTTGGTGATATCAAAAAACTTTACTTATATAAGTTTTAGGTCCTTATTGAAAGAATAGTAGGAAGTTTAAACGAAATTGATATTTTACTTAATAAGAAAGTTACAGCGATAGTTGATTTTTTTCGAAAAAGTCCGCCCCCCCATTTTCACCCTTATGATCCAATTATTCCCATTAACGAACTCGACCGAGATTTTGGGTCGTTATATTTTATGTATCAATTTGAAAGTGATTGGTTCAAAATTATGGCAGTTAGTGTGTCCATAAGAAAGTGAAATATATATATAAATAAACTTTTGAACTGAGGGTGGTTTTGGGGAGTGGGGATGTGAAACGCGAAGATATGTCGAAATTTTCCGGAAGTCGATTGATGGTGCCCATTAAAATAGGTTCCTTCTTATGAAATCTACCTAAAAAGAAGATGAAGTCGTTGATTCGAACCGATGTTCCTTCCCCTTGTAAGATTTCATTAATTACAGTTTTATTTGGTTATAACTATGGAACCAATGAAAATAAGTACCTTTTATGATATATCGTTGAAAATCTCTCAATGTGGGCTTATTACTGCAGTTAAGAGAAAGTCCAAAATCCAATTTTTTGGGATTTTGGGCTTTTTTGGATATTTTTGGTTCAGTCGATTGCAACCAAAAGGGTGCATAAGTAGATATTACAACAGTCCAAAATCCTAAATTTCAACATCCTATGGCTAATCGGTTTTGAGCTATGCGAGATACATACATACGTACAGAATGTCACGCCGAAACTAGTCATTACGGATTCAGGAATGGTCAAAATAGATATTTCCGTTGAAATCTACTAACCGAAATTTTTCGCTATCACAATATTTCCTTTACTTTGTACAAGGAAGTCATTAATTAGATTTATTTTATTTTAAATTTACAGCTGATTATAATCTTAAATTTTATTTCTGCTTTTAATTAAACTTCTACAAATTTAAATGAGTTTTTTTTTTTTAATTTTAAGTGTAAAATTAGCATAGTTCGTTAAAGAAATTTCTATAGAAAATTTTATCGAATTAATGAAAAAAAAATAAATATGAGGAAATTAAATTTAAAAAAAGAAAAGAAACGAAAATGAAAAAATAATTTAGTACTATCGTTCCTTATACCGTCTTATCTACTATTTTCTAGTATTTTTTACCTTTGGAAAAGAGAGCAGCGGTGTACTGAAGATAAAGAAACTCATAATAGGATGGAAAGTATATTTACATGCAGTATACTAATAAAATAATAAATGATGCCGTAAACGTTTCGATATATGTAGTTTTAATAATTTCAGTAAAGAATATATGTAATTATTTTACAAAACCTAAAAGAAAGATTAAAATAATGTTTTGCAATCATATACCCAACACATAATTATTGCTTTATTAGAGTAATTAAGAAACAATGTTATTTAAATTTCTGTACCTTATTTCAACTCCTTATCATTGAAAAAAAATCCTCTCTAGCTTTATAAAACTAAATCACGTTTTCTTTTTACAAAGTTAGAAGAAAATTAGATATAATAAAGAAAGAATAATAATTACATCGATTTGAAATATATTAAATTATGATATTATCAACATTATTTGACATTTAAAATTTAAAATAATTCTTTTAAAAATAATTGAACTCGTATGAAGTTAGTTATTTATAACCAGTATATACTTGATGAATAAATGATAATGAATTATTAATTCTTTTGCAAACACGAAGGATTTAATTACAAGAGTTTTGAGTATGTGATTAACACAATTGTTTAAGTTGAACGTATAACGTGAAACATTTAAGTAGTTTACTTAATTTCTCTTAAGATAAACGAAAATGAATTATGTATATTTTATTTAATTTATGTAATCAAAAGATCTTTTTTTTTGTACTTATATACTGATTTAAGACGTGTAAAACGAATAAAAATTATTAAACTTTGACGTCATGAAAAAACATACGAATACAATTTGTACAGTATGGAATAATAGTTATATTTTTATTCAACACCATTTTTATGAATTTACAATACGTTAATATTTTGAATAATTACAACCGTAGAGATTAAAATTTATTCAAAGTTCATATTAAAAAACTGTGGATTGGTAAGCCTACTGTACTAAAGGGCATTTGTATGTGTATCTGCCTCTATGTGTATCTGTCCGCCTTAGATTAGGACCTGAATGTACCGATCACTAATGGAAAAACCCGATTCGTAGTACATGTCTGTATCGATATATCGCATATATATATATATCTCGATATATATGCGAGATAAATATGAATAATATATTTTTTTATTTGTGTAATTATTTTTCTTTATAAAATAATGAACTATAAACAAAAAGTAGGCACCGGAATGTACCGATCACTAGCGGAAAATACCGATTCGTTAGTATTAATTTCTAATTTAATTTAGTTATATTAATTTTCATCATTCAAAAAAAAAAAATATTTTTACATAAGAGGTAATCAGTTTTGGACACCTAATAATTCCATTCCGAGACGCCGATCACCAGGGCAAACCACCCCCAGGGCCTAGCTGCAGAAGGCGTGTCTTAGGCACGCTCAGTGCAGCTGGTTCATCTTATAAATCAAAAAAATATTTTTTGTAAAACTAGTATCTTCCGTCGCTGTTTTAACAGTGCTTTATTCGTATAGAATTTCAAAAATTGGAAATAATTCTTTAATAATTATATACAGGTTACTGGATAAAATAAAATGTTTTGGTAAAAGATGTGTTTCCAAAATAAAAATATCATTGAAATCAGAAGTATATATTGCAGTTGTTCAAGTACAACATTGTTCCCAACAAGGGAAATTTCACGAGTTTCATAATTCCATTTATACATGACTGCCAAAAAAGGAGTGTAATGTATTTAGGGTGTATGTTTGTTTCACCGTAGCAGATAAACGGCTGAACCGATTTAGTTTTATGGCGCTATGTTGGAATCCTTATATTACCGGAACTGTTATAGGCTAAATAAATATATATATATATATATATATATATATATATATATATATATATATATATATACACACGATATATCTGTAGTAGCGGTGATTTCCATTTAGACATCAAACTTTAATGAACTGAATTAATGAAATGTGAACTGTGAGCCTCTATCACAGTGTGAGCTGGGTTTTAACTGAATGTTTTGAATTAATCAAATGAATTCGATTTATTCTGTTTCATAAAGATTTCTATTTCATAATAATGGGCTTCCCGTGGGGGGGACAGTGTGAGGCTATAGAGGTAAGGGCACATCTCGAGCGAGGTTAGACCAATCAATTTGTAAAAAAACGGGGCGCTCCTGGGGCGCTGTTTTGAGAGGTGCAAGGTGGTGCTTTTATAATATATTTGTATTGAATTTTGAAAATTCAAACGGGGTATTTGTTAGTAGGTTGAAGGATAACGTTTGTATGCATCAGGTACACTCTCGATTTAACAAATCATGATTATTCGGAAATGTTATATCTTCGCAATCTATCGATTTTCAAAATTCAAACGGTTTTTCTGCTAGTATTCAAAATGACAATGGAAGTAAACCAAAACAAAAAGAGTAATTTTTGTCAGCAATGTTTTCTTTACATTTTGTTTGGCATTGCAATTATTACATATTTTAATCATGAGACTTATTGAATATATTTTTAAATTTAAATAGTCAATTTCAGGTGATAATAAAAATCTAATATGAGAACTAACATATTTTGAAGATAACATATCTTTTTCAACTCGATTTTGAGTTGAGCGTATACGTTACTCTTAAAATCATACAGAATGCTCTGGCATTCAGAATTTACTTTGTCTATTATCATAAATTTTAGTAGCTCTGTAATTTCTTCTATATGTGACCTCCCCGATCTATAGGCATTATGAAAATATTAATAGCAAATTGAAAGTCGAATTAATGCCAGTTATTTGTATGGCTTATCCTGTTGGAACTTCTTAGTTCCGTATACCGGATGATTCAAAAAGAACTTCACAACTTTAAGTATAAATTAACTTTAATTATAAATGGATGCCATATCGATCCAAAGTAAATTGTGAGTGACAAAGTCACTCACCGAGTTGGTCTAGTGGTGAACTCGTCATCACAAATCAGCTGATTTCGAAGTTGAAAATTCTAAGGTTGAAAACTCTTTAATTATTCTAATTAAAATTTTGTTAAATACGTAAATTGTCGTCATTCCCTTTAATTTTATGACTAATTTGTTTTTTACTAAATTTAATTTTTATTAAATTAATTTATTTTTACGTATATTACGGCAATAATACAAATTGTTCTTTTATAGACAATGCTATTAAATTTAGTAAATTTATGAAAAAGTCGATATTGATGTAGACAATATTTATCCATATAGACAACGATATTAAACTTAGTAAAAGAAGTTCTACGTTATTTTTCAGGCATTTTTTAATTTTTTTAAATTAAAATAGATAATATTTTATTTAAATAAAAAAAAAAGAAATAAACTATAGAACTTCTTTAATAAATTTAATGTCGTCTATATCAATCATTGACTATGTCAATATCAGACAACTTTTAATAAATTTGACCCAGGTCCCTTTAGTTATAATTCAGTAAACCCTTTCATTTAAACAACGTAGAAGTATGCAAGCATTGATTTAATTCTACGGCAATGAATTGTTGGCATCCATTTCTATTTGTATAGAATAGAAAGATATATATATATATATATATATATATATATATATATATAGATTTTCACGTCACGGGTACCTCTTCATTTTACTTGCAGACAAGTCGGTAAAGGATCAACTCAAAACTTGTTATGTAGTCGATTTAAAATAAAAGAATGATGTATTGTGAGTATACTGTCGCGTGTTCGCTGTTCGATCAGGATATTGAGAGATTGACAATTGAAAATGTTTGTACAATTACAATTTATTGGTTTAAAAATGAAAAACAAAACGAATCAGTTATAATGAAAATAGTAATAATAATATTAAATGACAATTATAAAACAACTAGTATAAAAATAAAGTATAGTAAACACAGCCACAATAATAATCAAAAAATAATAATAATAACAAACAATGAAAAAACAGCTCACAATAATATTTAGAATAATGACAATAATGGCAACAGTAAACAGTAATAATAATCATGAATGTCAATGAACTGAAAAATTTAAAGTAAACGTCAGGATTTATTCATGGGTAGATGAAAAATGAAAACCAGTGTTCAGTCCCATTGACAAAAGACATAACATGACCGCTAGTCTTAACACTTTTAACCACTAGTCTTGAATTAACAACAATAGTAGTACAATGGATAAGACAGGTATAAAGTTCTTTTACTGCAAATACCTTTGCTGTTCACAAATAAAACTACCCTAACAGTTTATGAATGAAATTTAATACATTATCTCTTTCACTTATAGTCTTACAGTAGTAACTCACCTTAACTATTACTTATGACGACACCTTAAGCGCGCCAATTTAGTTCACTTTGAAATTCGCTCCTTCACTTACCTCCTCGCTGACTCATATAATAACGTCTCGCTGAGACTTATTCGCAGGACTCGTATCTCGTAGACTCTCCTTGCGGAACTGACATCATAACATATCGCGTAGACTCATTTCCCAGGACTGAATTTTAACTGATCTCTCCCAAAATATTTATACTCCAATCCTCTTTACCTGCCGTACCGGATCAAACTCGAAGCGTGAGAATGATCGACTGAGCCCTTTCATTCCCATGCATTCCAAACCTTGGTCCGGTAACTTTTCTCACGGAGCAACATTTTTTTATTGTGTCAGTGGGCAGTGTTACAAAAGACGATTGTTAAATGGATCTAAAAAGATTTCTTTTAGCCCCTTTCTGGATTCTCCCATTATTATATTTCTTCTACTTTCTTCTAATTGGCAGGAATCTGGTACTCAGGTCTGCTATACCGGTCTTACTATAATGCGTTACTAGATTTAATTATAATTCATAAATTTAAAATAAATCTTATACGTATTGCAAATTTTATAATTAAAAAAATTTAAATGATCAAATTATATCATGCATATAATCAAAATATTTTATATCAAGTAATTGGAAAATAAATTTTAAATGAAGTAGTATACATTCTGAGATCTTCTCATTTGTTTAGAGTAAATAAATTACTCTCAGTTGAAGCATGAACATGACGATAAATTCTTTTCTGAAAGGCTATAGTGCAGGTTTTTTTTTTAAAAGTAATCTCTTATAATCGACTGCAATTGAATGTCGTAAAGGAATACGATAAAATATTAATGTCTGTAAGAAGTTGATTGAACGTTTTTAAATGAATTCTTTTTCCATTAACTTGTCAATTACTTTCCTGGCATCATAGCTCTTATGCTTGGCTACAAAAAGGAAAGTGTGGTAATCGGTCAAAAATAGGGTATGGGTTTTCGTTTGAATTTCTCGATGTTTCATGACCTAGGGACTCCAAAAAACAAAAATGTAGGGGGTAATGTTCGTACGTACTTGAATACGCGTGTTGACGTGTTTGAAGTTTAATAACTTTTGACTGGAAAAACCGATTTTGATAAAATTTGGCACAGAGACTCGTGTTTATGGGGCAATTTGTTGGTAAATGTTTGGAGTCAATATCTTCAGGAAGTGGGGTAGATAGTTTCTTTGGGATCAATTTATTATAAAATTTTGCCACTATAACCCCACTTTATATTAAGGTTAGTACATGCGTACAATGCTTATCATACTATTAAAAACAAAAGAAATTGCCACCAAATTCTCCCCCTTCCACAAGCATTGAAAAAACCGATCATTTTATTTATTACATATTTTTTTACATTAATATGTTTTTATGTTTTTCTAAGCATAGTAATAGTGCAAGTGGCTCCAAAAAAAAAATTTAGGAGTAATATTGAGGGTGTGACAGCTGACCAAAGTTAAAAAATATAACTTTTTTAAAAACTTTTTAAGTTTGTTTTTAGTTTACTTAAACGTTTAATAATAATATTACAATAAAATTACATCATAATTAACCATCATCCCCAAAAAAAGACATTTTAAGTTACGTTTATTGCATATACATTTTTCAATAAATTTTTACTTCGTTGTATGAAGTAAAGGAAGTATTGTGATCGTGAAAAATTTCGGTTTTCAAATTTCAAAGAAAATATCCGTTTTGACCATCCTTCAATCCATTTTGACTAGTTTCGGCGTAACCTCTGTACGTACGTATGTATCTCGCATAACTCAAATGCGATTAATCATAGGATGTGGAAATTTTGGACTTAGGACTGTTGTAACATTTAGTTTTGCACCTCTCCTTTTGATTGCAATCGACATGAAAGGTCTGTACGTTCATATGTACGAGTGTATTTCTCATAACTCAAAACGATTACCTGTAGAATGTTGAAATTTTGTATTTAGGACTGTTGTCAGATCTAGTTGTGTACTTCTCCTTTTTATTGCAATCGACTGGGTCAAAAAAGTGTATACAGTCAGACCTCTAAATAAATTTGGATTTTAAACTTTTTCTTAACTGCAGTAATAAACCCTAGTTAAGAGCTTTTCAACGATATATCATAATGTTTACTTATTTTCATTGGTTCCAGAATTATAGCCCAATAAAAGGGGAAGGTACATCGGCGAGAATCCGACTTTATAACATAAATATTTTTTAACTCTTTTTTCTTAATTTAAATATATTGATTTATTAATTATTTATTAACTTCTGATTGGAAAAAAATGTTTAACAGTAAATAGTAAAACAATAATAACAGTAAAAAAAAATTAATATAAAAAAAATCAGAAGTTAATAGTAAAATAAAATGTTATGTACGTTTATTTTAATTCAACATTTTTTACTGCAATCAGAGGTTGATGTACTTAAAAAAAAAAAGTTAAAAAACAAAATATATGTATATGAAGTTGGATTCGAACCGATGTGTGTATGGTTACGGATCTGACACGTTCTCACATACACCACATATCTACTAATATAATATTCAGATACGGACACCACAAAAAAATTTGATCCAGTGTGGTGTCCACCACAATGCAATTGTGTAACTGTCCACTATTAAAGAACTGGAGGATCGTATCTCACTTAAATGTCTCAGTTTAAATGAAGTGCAGCAAAATGTGTTTATATAATTTAATAGGCGTACAAAGAAGTCATGTGTAGTGTCTACGTAAGATATTTTTTGTTCTTCCATTTAACATAGTAAATGAATAAAAATAAAAAATATAAAAAATTTGTGAAAAGTGTTTTTGGGGATGGGAAACAGAAAAAGTAAGAAATACCGATTTTTTTGAGTTTTTTAAACTTTTTTCATGCATCATTATTTTTACGCTAAATAAATAACCAATGCCAGGAAATTATAACTACGTTATTGTTAGCTCCAAAAAAAAAAGTGTAATGTGTTTAAGGTGTATGTGTGAATGTTTGTTCCACCGTAGTAGCTCAAAGGCTAAACCGATGTAGATGTGTGATCGGGTTGATATCCTAACGTTACCAGCAGTGTCATAGGCTATATAAATGTTTTATATATATACTAGCTGATCCGACAATGCTTCACCGTTGCTAGATTTGAAAATATATGTAGATTAAATGAACACAAATTAAAGTTTGATAAAACATTAAAAAAGTGAACATTACGGAACTTCACAAAATTTAACCTTTCCCTTGTTCCCATCTTCCCTTTTTCCCTTCTTTCCTTCTCTTTTTCCGTTTCCCTCGTTTTCCCAATTTCCCTTTTTCCACTTTTGGAAAAAGGGAAATTGGAATACATTTCTTTTCACTTAACTAATATACTCGTATATTCTGAATATGAGCCAAATCGGACAATAAATACAATTTTTCGAAATATCTTGACCCCAGCGCCACCTAGCGGGTTCAAACTAATTCAGAAACCTTCGCGGGCGTGCGCACAACAACTCACCAAAGTTTCATTGCAATCGGATGAATGATATAGCAACGCATACGGGGCAAACATCCATATATATATATATATATATATATATATAAGAATGTATATTTATATAGAAGTAAATTATTGCCGATTGAAGCAAAAATTTAATGGAATGGAATGGAATGCAAAGTTGGCGGGAGTTTATAGATTCTCCCTACGGATCGCAGAACCTGGACAGAGTCCCTTGCTGCTGGATGATTCAATCGGGCGTGTTTTTAAAAGGTTTATTTTAAGTGACGGGTCTAATTTTTCAAGTTTTGTCTTATTTAATATTTTGTGTTTTTAAGGACGGATTTAATTGCATTCCAATCCGTTGTTAAACCAACGTTATCAAACCCATTTTATGGGCCGACCGCGGAAGGCTAGGCTTATGCAACCTGTCCTCCCGACGTAATTCCCCTTCAGACCGTCCACTGAAGTCCTTTCGGTGCTAACGCTTCATAGGCTAGCAGGAATACGCCACAACGGGGCACTAACTATATGGAGGAAGCAATGCGCCCCCTTCTCCGAAGGAGTCGCAATTGCTGAATTAAGTTGATTTACATGTAAGTTTTAAAGGAGGGGTTGGGTAGAAGCTCTTCATCCACTTCTGTTATGGCTGCCTTTCAGGACGCATCTCTGCTGGGCTCTTTTCCGGACTCCTGTCCGTGATGTTGGGACGAGTAGAGGGTCTTCCTTCTTCTTCATCTTCTTCTTCCGATGACCTCTTCATTCTTCATTGGCCTACACTTTCCGAGAATTGGTAGTAACCGAAGTTACATACCATTAACCTTACTATTCCCGTGGCCCCGAAGGGCTGAACGAGGGAAAGTACAGGTTTCTTCTTTCTTCCATGCTGTCAGTGGCTGCTGGGCAGGTGACTGCTGGGCTCAAAAATTTAATGAATTGAATTAATGAACTTTGAACTGTGTGTCACTGTATGAACTGGGTTTAAACTGAATGATTGGAATGAATAATATTACAAAAATAATAGAATTAAATTTACGTTAAATAAAATAATATGAATAAAGTAAAAAGATTTTTGCTATATAATAATGGGCTTCCTGCAGGGACTGCGTGTGAGGCTAGAGTGGTGAGTTGATGCGAGCACCTTGTGCGAGGCTAGATCAATCATCATCATCAACTGATAACAAACGGTGTGCCCCTGTGGCGCAGTTTTGGATGGTGCAATGGGGTGCTCTTATAATATTCCCTCAAACAATCGTCGGAGTTTCAAAGTTCAAATTGGGTATTTGTTATTAGGTTAAAGACTAATTTTTTCATACATCAGAGGGGCATGGTTTTGAAGAACTGCTTTGGTTTCTGGAAGAATTTTAACTTGATTTTACAGAGTGTACATCCCGTCCGATCCTGTTATTCTTTCAGAAACATAACACAAACAAGTTAGGCTTGCAAAGACGGGTGGGGATTTTTCACGCTCTATAAATATGATTGTTTTACAAAGTGCACCTGTAGGTTCCTGTTAACTCACCTGTATAGTGTAGATAGTTCGATCACGTTTTTCTAAATACACCGATATATGCTCGCGTAGATGTATGGGATTTTAATCGTAGCTCATACATTGATCATTCTAACCGTACACTGAGATAGGGAAGGAAAGGAAAGAAGAAATCTACGAAAGTTCTCCATGACTTTGTAACACAAGGTAGAATTGCGCCCTGCCCGTCTTATACACGAAGATCAATATCTTTCACTATGCAAAGAAATTCTGAGTTTAAATTACGCTGAAGTACCATAGGCTGGCGTATACGGGTGAGATCGTTCATAGCTTGCACTTATATGCTAAAATATATTAATATGTACACAATTAAGAACTCATACTTAGGGCTCACCTGTCAAGTGATATAGATACCAAGTGTGTTTTAGCAGGAAGCAATGGACGTATCCCTCAAAATAGTATTAATTTATTTGATTTTAGTTTTGCTTTTTGCTTTTCCTAACAATGTTAATTTACCATTCATAGTTGAGGCGTTTCGGAGTTCCTCCATTCTCAAATCTATTTTCTACATTTAAAAATCCTTCGCGCTATAATAGTTTTGAGATTGGAGGTACATCGAAACAAGTCAACTACAAATGGTAGACTAACAATCCTTTCTTTTTGTCTACACTCATTTGACTGGTTTGATGCAGCTCTCCAAGATTCCATATCTAGTGCCAGTCGTTTCATTTCGGTATACTCCCTACATCCTACATCCCTAACAATTAGTTTCACAAACGTTGCCTGCCTACACAATTTTTCCCTTCTACCTGCCACTCCAATATTAAAGTGACTATTCAGGATGCCTTAATATGTGGCCTATAAATCTGTCTCTGCTTTTAACTATATTTTTCCAAATGCTTCTTTCTTCATCAATTTGACCCAAAACCTCTTTATATCACATTATCCACCCACCTGCTTTTTAACATTCCCCTATAGCATCACATTTCAAAAGCTTATTTTTTTCTTAGGTACTCTGATAGTCCTAATTTCACTTCCGTATAAAGCTACGCTCCAAACATATACTTTCAAAAATGTTTTCCTGACGTTTAAATTAATTTTCATGTAAGAAAAATATATTTCTTACTGAAAGCTCGTTTCGCTTGTGCTGTTCGGCATTTTATATCGCTCCTGCTTTGTCCATTTTTAATAATTCTATTTCCCAAATAAGTAATAAATATAAGTAGTATAAGTTGAATCACAAGCACCTGCATCTCACAGCCAAGCTTATATTTTCGTTGGAAACACAAATCACTAAAATATGCCTGCACGATAATATTTTTCATGAAAAAATTAATTCAATTTTATTTGAAGAACGAAATTATTCTGTACCAGATGTAGTAATAAATCTCATTGAGTTAAAATAAGTTGACTGTTCGTAAAGCATTAGTTTCCCAGTATAAGGGTAGTAACTTCAAATTCCACTCTGGCCGGGGAATGTTTGTAACTTTTATAACTGATAAACTAGCCCCAATTCAACCCCAAGCTTTTATTACTCATCCAGCTCTACCCAGATTTAATTGATTCTTATCTTAATTTAAAATATAAAATTTTGTATAGAATGGGAGTAGTGGTACCCTCATAACCACTTAACATGCTCTATTAGTTCTAAATTAATTCTCTAATTCAATACGCGAAGTTTTCTGTTTCTTCTTTTTCTTTAACATTTATAAAAGTAAACCACTCCAAAAGTGGTTTTATTCAACATTTCAATTAAATTTGTTTCTCAAAATATAATTACTAAAAAATTTTGAAAACAGATTTAAAAAGATTTCATCAGTTATTGAATTCTAAATTTTTACATTTAACCTCATATTATTTATTTTTTATTACAGGGCAACATTTTCTTATTTTGTAAAAGATTTCCTCGTAGAGATATCTAAAAAAATTTGATTTGGACACCACATGACTTCCTTGTATGCCTATTAAATTATATATGCACTTTTTTTTTTAAATGGAAACTACAAAAAAAATTTTATTTCACTAATAACTTTTTTATTTATTTATTTTTTTATTGTTATTATTGAATTATTATTTATTGTAAAATTTTATTGCTATCAGAGATTCATAATTATTAATAAATCAATGTATTTAAATTAAAAAAAATTAATTAAGAAAAAAAAGAAAATGAAGTCAGATTCGAACTGATGTGCTTCCCTTTTTAAGATCCAAATATTTCATTAATTGAACTGTTATTTGGCTATAACTCTGGAACCAATGAGAATAAATACCACTTACGATATATTGTTGAAAAGCTTTCAATGAGGGCTTTTTACTTAAGTTAAGCAAAAGACCAAAATCCAAAAGTTTTTGAATTTTGAGCTTTTTTTGACATTTTTGATCGATCAAGTCGATTGCAATCAAAAGGGAGGTGCACAACTAGATGATACATCAGTCCTATATCCAAAATTTCAACACTCTACGGCTAATTGTTTTTGAGTTATGCAAGGTACATACGCATATACGTACGTACAGACATCACGCCGAAACTAGTCAAAATGGTTTCAGGAGTGGTGTAAAAATGGATATTTCAATTGAATTCTGAAAACCAAAGTTTTTCACGATTACAATACTTCCTTTACTTCGTACAAGGAAGTAATAAGAGCATTTTTACAATACTATACTATCTTCTATAAAGAAGAGGTTTTTCAATAGCAACAAATTTTTATCAATATATCTTAAACTTCAAGGGAGTTAGGGCTAGGGCCTCGGTCTATGTACTCGTGTATATATATATACATATATATATATATATATATATATTAGTATATACATGTACATTCAAGCATATAATATAATAGTATAGATTTCTTCATCCCTCAAGAATTAAAGATTAAGGAAAAAAAGATTAATTCTTTTACTTCTTTTACTTATTATATTTCTATCACCATTGGAAGAGAAATAAGTTATGAATTTTTCGTCTACATAGGTGTATGTTCTTTTGTTACTATAGTTACTATTATTCTGTCATTTGTAATTTAGTTTCTTTTTCAGGTTTCTATAAAGCTAAATTGTTATTTATCATTATTATTCTCACAAGCATGAGAATAACAAATATTGCAGGTTTAGAAGGCGTAGCCCTCTGGGTAGACGGGAATAGCAACCGAAGCCAGCTCTGCAGGTATCCAGGGTGCCGGTCCCCCTGACAACACGGGAATGGTAAGCGAAGAAAGCTCTGCGGTCCTGGGATAGACCCTGTTTCCCCGGGAAGCCCGGGGTTGACTTCGGGGTTCACCTATGGGCCCGAGAGTCCAAGTTATGGCTAGACAGATCGGCTAGTATTTTATAATTGCAAACTTTAATATACCCGTTGATGTTTTTTGAGGTTTTAATTATAAATCGTGTGTTTTAGAAAAAAAAATTGTAAAAGTTGTTTTATTTATTTTACCATAGCAAACAACTTGGTTCGTAAATAGTTTTTACATTCAATCTATAATTTTAAAGATATTGCAAGATAGTTTTAAGATTTTCTTTCAATGATTAAACTTTAATAATGGAACCTACGTAATATGAATTTTGTTCAAAATGTTTTTTTTTTTATTTGTTATACTTTTTTTAGACATATTCTTTTGCTGCGGTTTTTCAAAGTTTAGACGATGCAGTCACTATTCCTTATGTTTTTTTATTAGTCTCATTCAATACTTTCTGTTTTGACCCTCGTCTCATGTGATTCGTTTCTCTGAAGATCGTCTTTTATATGATACCTACATCTCATTTCCTTTTGGATTATTTCCTTACCCTTCTTCCTCTTTCATCATATTCCGGTATAATTTAATTTTTTTTTTTCAATGCGTCTCCGTAACAACAATGTTATCTTTCCACTTCACATTTAAGCTTTTTAATCTTTACATGGAACTAGCAGTTAATGATGTTAAAGAACAATTTAGATTCGGAGTAACAGTACAAGGTGAAAAGATAAAGATGCTACGATTTGCTGATGATATAGTCATTCTAGCCGAGAGTAAAAAGGAGTTAGAAGAAACAATGAACGGCATAGATGAAGTCTTACGTAAGAACTATAGCGCAGGGACTCAAGTTCAGGTGAATAAGTTGGTTGAGGACCTACAAGAATGTTTTTCTTTGCCAAAAACTCATTAATTGAGAGTACAGTGTGACAAGGTGCATTATCATGATACAGCATGCAGTTGTCTTTGATGGCTGGTCTCACGCGAGCAACTCTTTTCCGCAGTCTTTCAAAAATTTCTCGATAAACATTGATTTACAGTCTGTCTTGCAGGCAAAATCTTCTTATGGATAATGCCGTTACTATCGAAGAAACAAATTATCCTGGTTTTCATTTTTGATTTGCTCATTTTTTTTACATTAAATAAGAACTTTTCTGACAAATGAAATAATGTACTATTTATAAATGAAATTCGAATTTTTTTTTAATTTTCTTTGTTTTTTCAACTTATCTTTCTTTTTCCTGTTTAGCCTCCGGGAATTACCGTTCCCGGAGGATGATATATATGAGTGTAAATGTCTTGTACAGTCTCAGTTCGACCATTCCTGAGATATGTGTGGTTAATTGAAACCCAACCGCCAAAGAACACCGGTATCCACGATCTAGCATTCAAATCCGTGTAAAAATAACTGCCTTTACTAGGATGAACTCTGGAACTCTCGACTTCCAAATAAGCTGATTTGAGAAAACGCGTTCACCACTAGACCAACCCGGCGGGTTATTCGTTTTCAACCTAGATTTCTCGAGAACTACTGCAGATACGGTTCTGGAACCTATTTTATTCTATTTTTTATCATCAAAAGCCATAATAAATCACTAATTTTGTCCCTAATAACCCTCCTAAAAATTTCAATACGTCCCCATTTCACCGCGGTGATGAAATCCGAACGAAATCTTTTACTTGCCTTAACTGGGATACAAAGGATTTTAGAATATATGTTTATATGAACATTTTTCATTATTTTCACACGTAGAATAGGTTGTAAAAGTCCTATGAGAGTTTATGATATATTTTATATTCAACTATGCTATTTTAGTTAAAACACTTAATATTTTAAGATAAGGGCATTTAAAATTTAACAATTAAAAAGGTTGAAGAACAGAAATATTTTCTATTCATCGCTATACTGATGTTGATAACTCTATAGACTTATTGGAAAGTAGAATGGTTTTTTTTTAATTTCAAAATAAAAGAGAAGGAAAGGAATTACGTCATTAACAAATGTTTTTTAAAGTTTAAAGAGCTTTTCAAATATTTCTGCCAACAATAATAACAAGCTTATCGGTTTATAGAATGCAGCCAAGTTTGTTCTCTTCCAGGCTAATCACCATGACGAATCGAGCTATTTTTCATTCTCCCAGAAAATATTTGTTCTGCAACGTTGAATTAAATCAGTTATTGAATTAAAAATATAAATCGTTTAACCAACCTTTCTTAACCTTGATCTTTTTTAGGTTTGATTTCTTTTGTTATTACAATATTAAGTTTATTTATACTGAAAGATCTGTAATTGCATTTAAATAAATAATTACATTTGAAAATGAGTTTTTAAATATTTTAGTATACCATTTTAACAACAGCATGCAATTTAAAAGAAAAAGGTTAACAATTCTTCGGAAGATGTTTAGTAAACGTAATGTTTTTTAAATGTTTCCACTGGCCCAAACTGCCACCTTTTTATTAATATGGTTTACTTAGTACATTCTAGAAAAAAATAAATAACTACATAAAAATGAATAGGTTTTTTAAAATTATAATTACACTATTTAAGATTAATTATCACTTGTATTTTCTTGTGTTATACCGAGTAAATAGTCAATACATTTTACTGGAAGAGTAAATTAAATTATTCATTATAGTTAAGTGAATTATTATTATTGTTGTTATTTTTATTAATCATTAAGAGTAAAAAGGAAACCATTTGATTACTAATAGCGCGATTCTGTAAACCGGAAATGGCTATAAGGGCTTCAAGAATATTAAACAATATTTTTTTATATGGTAGGTATCCAATACAAATGTATGTTCTTATATATTTAACACGATAGAATCAAATAGTTTTTATCTTATCAAAGGAATTTTTGTAATTCTCTTACTTTTAATTTTATAAAATCATATTTATTTTTATTAAATAACACCTTAAATTGTTGTTATTAAATTTAATTAATTACTTTTAATTCTTTATTGATAGTTATTTAAAATATATTTAAACCCGTTTCACTTTCTTGTAAAGCATTTTCAATGAAAATCACTTATTAATGTTTTAATTTTGTTAAGTATCTAAATAAAACGCGCGCCCGCGCGTGCGTTTATTGTGTGATAAAATATTAATTTATCCAGTTCTGCTAACCAAACAGGCAATAAAATTTATTAGCGTGTAATATTTTTATTAATTAAATCAAATAAGAAAATGTTGTATTTTTCTATTTTTTAGTAGTTATTCCAAATTATTACTGTAAAGCAATTACTAAAAAGAATTCAACAGAAATTGTTATTAAAAAAAAGATTCTTTATATTACCTTTCCTGTTCATAACCAAAAAATTGAAAATACCCACCCTTATAGAAGAATGTTTCATTCTCTTTTAACTGGTCTAATTAAGGAAAATCAAGGAGAAATGGGTTACACAATGACGCAGAGATTAATTATTGTTTCCCAATACATTAGACGTGTCAGTTACGTCCAGACACAGAATGCCTTCACAGAAAAGTATGATGTGGTTGCACCAAACAAGTCCTCCATCAAGCGGCTACGAGAAGTTCCAAAAGACAGATAGTGTGGCAAATGCAGATAAAAGTGATCAACGGAACGTGCTAACACCATAAAAGTTGATCCACGTGCAAGCTGCTTATTTTATAAGTCCCAAGAAGTCTGTGTGACGCCTATCTTTTTTTTTCCTGTTTAGCCTCCGGGAATTACCATTCAGGTATTATTTCAGAGGATGAATGAGTATGATTGATATGAGTGTAAATGAAGTGTAGTTTTGTACAGTCTCAGTTCGACCATTCCTGAGATGTGTGGTTAATTGAAACCCAACCACCAAAGAACACCGGCATCCACGATCTAGTATTCAAATCCGTATACAAGTAACTGCTTTTACTAGGACTTGAACGCTGGAACTTTCGACTTCCAAATCAGCTGATTTGGGAAGATGAATTCATCACTAGACCAACCCTATGGGTTTGTGTGACGCCTATCTAGCCAGTCTGATTTTCGGTTGGTAGTACCCACACGGCATCGTGGAAGTGTTTAAAGATGCATCCATACAGAATTCGTGTTGTTGTGCAGCTTTCTATCAGAGCGGTTCGTGTCATCGGTAACGCCAAATGGGGAAGAACTCAATGATTGATTCGGTCTGACGAGTCATGGTCCCTCCATCTTGATGAATATGTAAATGCAAGAATTCGCGCATTTGGTGAACGGGAAATCCACGTCAGTTGCGTGAGTCTTCTCTACATGGAGAAAAGTGGTTTTTTGGTAAGCAATTACACATAGGCGAATCTTCATGACATTCTTTCATGGCACAGTGAACAGTGAGAGCTACATACACATGTGTTTACAAAAATTTGTAAACACTATCGTACTGGCTAGAGTGTATTTGGTTTCAGCAGGGCAATGTTACGGTTCATACAGCCAGTGTTTTCACGGACAAGTGATTTCGAAGGCGTTGTGGCCTCCTCGGTCTCCTAATTTATACCCTTCTGACTTTTTCTTCTGGGGATACTTAAGGATGCTGCTCACAGGATTCATGTACCCGAATTGCAGAGCGATATTGAACGATGTGTCGCTGCAATTCTTAAATAAACGTTAAAAAATGTGTTTAAGAGCATGGAATGTCGTATTCGATTACGTGAATCCCAAAATGGAGTCCACTTTCAACAACTATTTTAACTTACTCATCTTTCAATAAGATTGCGTTCTCTTTTTGAACATGCTGTATAATTATATAATTATTATCCCTTTTACAAATTTAATTAATGAATCTCTCAACAACGGTTGAAAGAAATTTCTGAGATATCTTAAGACCTCCGTTGTTATTTCTTCTCCTTAAGAAAATTCATCAATTAATTTACAAAATTTCGTTTTGTGAATATTTTCTTAAGTATTTGAAAAAATTATGAAAAATAAATTTCTAACATTTTTTGAAAAGCATAAAATACTGACAAACTTTCAACATGGTTTTACGAAAAAACAGCCTACTAATACAGCCACTTCTTACTTTTTTGAATATGTTTTAAACTGATTAGATAGAAAAAAATTCCGTTATCAATTTTTTTTGGAATTTAAGTAAACCATTCGATTAACGTACACATTTTTTTACCGATGAAAACCTTAATAGCTATGGTATTGGAGAATATATATTACTTATAATTGGTTAAGTCCTACCTTATCAATCGTAAAACAAGTAATTGAAATTTCACTTTTTTATAAGAATACACATATCAGATTTAGAAGTTCACTTCAAGGTGTAAAACGCAGTATATCTGAAGGAAGTATTCTTGGTTACTTGCTTTGCTTACTGTTTATGAATGACATGCCTCAAAATTTTGAGTCATTCATTATAACACTCTTTGCAGACGACACAATTGTATGTATGTAATGTATGAAGATAATCATTTTAAAAAAAATTGAGAATTATACAATAGTAGATAAAAACTTACACAGTGGATAGATTGTTATTACCTAACTTTAAATATAAATAAAAACCTTTGCTTTATGCTTTCAAGGTGGACGTAACATTGCTGATAGCGTGGATATGATCCCCTTAAATAATAACGATATTTTCTGTTGCCCATAAAGCCCACCAAAAGGATATTATTAGATAACTAGCAACTCAGGACTCGCTTCGCTCGCCCAACCGTCTGGCTAGGGAGCGGAGCGCCTGGACTCTCGACGCGTTCCTCATGTTTGTGAGAATATGATGCATTTTACAAATATTCATTGAATAAAAGAAATATTAGTGTGCACAGATTATTTTTCAGAACATTTTGCGCTATTTTTATATTTAAAATAGGCTTAAGGAGAGAGTAAATACAGAACTTAATAGATTTAATAGAAATATAATATTTAACGCCAACTATATTGATAACCGGGAGTTGGCTTGAGGACGCCGTCTTCTTCGTTTATTCTTGTATGTGTTCGTGTGAGGTTGTGTTAGTTGCCTGGCCAGCTGCTGCTCCTTACTCTGCTGCTATTGGCAGAAAGAGGACCACGTGGTACGCCGGGCGGCTGCGCAGGCGACTGTTTTTTACTTCTTGTAAGAAATAAAGGAAGTAATGTGATCGTGAAAAATTTCGGTTTCCAGATTTCAACGGAAATATCCATTTTGACCAACCCTGCCTAAATGCACTTTAGCTAGTTTCGACATGACGTCTGTATGTACTTATCTACGTATGTATGTATATAAGTTCGTAGGTATGAATATCACTCACCGGGTTGGTCTAGTGGTTAACGCGTCTTCCTAAATCAGCTGATTTGGAAAGTCGAGAGTTCCAGCGTTCAAGTCCTAGTAAAGCCAGTTATTTTTACACAGATTTGAATACTAGATCGTGGATACCGGTGTTCTTTGGTGGTTGGGTTTCAATTAACCACACATCTCAGGAACGGTCGAACTGAGAATGTACAAGACTAGACTTCATTTACATTCATACATATCATCCTCATTCATCCTCTGAAGAATTATCTAAACGGTAGTTACCGGAGGCTAAACAGGAAAGAGAAAGGAAAAAGGTATGAATATCGCATAACTCAAAAACGATTAGTCGTAGAATGTTGAAATTTTGGATTTCGGACAGTGTAACATCAATAGGGAAGGTGCACACTTCCCTATTGATTTTAATCGACTTGAACAAAAGTGTCCAAAAAACCCCAGAATTAGTATTTTGGTCGTTTTCTTAACTGCAGTGATAAGCCCTCATTAAAGGCTTTTCAACGATATACGTAAGTGGTACTTATTTTAATTGGTTCCAGGGTTATAGCCACATAAAATTTTAATTAATGAAATATTTGGATGCTACAGGAAGGGAAATCGGTTCGAAACACTTCATTTCCTTTTGTTTTTTTTTTATTATTTTTTATTTATTTTAACTAAAATATATTGATTTATTTATATCTCATTGTAAAAAAGTCAATGAATTAAAAAATTATAATTCAATAACAAAAAAACAAAAAAAAAAAATATTAGAAGTTTTCAATGGAAACATTTTGAGCCAAATCGGTCCATAAAT
The DNA here is from genome assembly GCF_047948215.1 of Lycorma delicatula. NCBI lineage: Eukaryota > Metazoa > Arthropoda > Insecta > Hemiptera > Fulgoridae > Lycorma > Lycorma delicatula. The sequence goes on from NC_134457.1 coordinate 19,264,327, forward strand.
GCAATTTTTCCAACTATCTCGATCCTAAGCGCCACCTAGCGGGTCCAAACTAATTCAGAAACCTTCGCAGGCGTGCGCGCAACAACTCACAAAAGTTTCGTCGCATGTGGATGGCTGGTATAGGAACGCATACGGGACAAACAAAAACCAATTTTTATATATATATTACATACACAAGAATGTATATTTATATAGAAGTAAATTATTTCCGGTTGAAGCAAAACTTTAATGAATTGAATTAATGAACTAATGAACTGTGAGGCTCTGTCGCTGTATGAGTTGGAATTAAATTCATTGATTCGAATCAGTCGAATGAATAATATTGCAAAAATAATAATATTAAATTTTCGTCATATAAATTAAAATAAATAAATTTTAAAAAAAATTCTGTTTTATAATAATTGGCTTCCCGTACGGAAGACAATTATTATTCCGAATTATCTCGACCCCAGCACCACGTACGTATTGGGTCCAAACTTAATTCATAAACATATGCGGGCGTGCGCACAAGTCATCAAAGTTTCGTCGCAATCGGATGAATTGTATAGGAACGCATACGGGACAAACTTTCATTTTTTTTTGTATACGTAGATTATGAGTTCGTATAATTTAAATGTTTTTAAAATTATTTTTATGTTTATTTGGTATTCTTCAAAATATATTAAGATTTTTTTTATATATTGTATATATAAATATTGTGTCCGGGTGTTTATAAAGAAACTTTGTTGTGCGACCAGGGAAAAAATATACCGATAAATGTGTAGTGTCTTAAACAAATATAAGCCGACCATTTCCGAGACATGTGGTTAATTGAAATCCAACTACCAAAGAACACAGATATGCACGATCTAGAATTCAATGAATTTAGTATTACTCATAAAATTAAAACCAATATTATTGCCTTTTTATGAAAAACGATGCTTCTGAATCGTAAGCTATTAAGTGCCTTAAGTCATTAAATTAATGAAATAGATATACGTACCAGAAACATGACTGTTCTCTTACATAGTATAGTAAAAATAACTATAAATAACTATCGCATGAAAATAAACAAGAACAAAACAAAAGTAATGAAATTTAGTAGAAATAACAAAGATGGACCACTGAATGTGAAAATAGGAGGAGAAAAGATTATGGAGGTAGAAGAATTTTGTTATTTGGGAAGTAGAATTACTAAGGATGGACGAAGCAGGAGAGATATAAAATGCCGAATAGCACAAGCGAAACGAGCCTTCAGTAAGAAATATAATTTGTTTACATCAAAAATTAATTTAAATGTCAGGAAAAGATTTTTGAAAGTGTATGTTCAGAGTGTCGCTTTATATGGAAGTGAAACTTGGACGATCGGAGTATCTGGGAAGAAAAGATTAGAAGCTTTTGAAATGCGGTGATATAGGAGAATGTTAAAAATCAGACGGGTGGATAAAGTGACAAATGAAGAGGTATTGTGGCAAATAGATGAAGAAAGAAGCATTTGGAAAAATATAGTTAAAAGAAGAGACAGACTTATAGGCCACATACTAAGGCATCCTGCAATAGAGTCGCTTTAATATTGGAAGGACAGGTAGAAGGTAAAAATTGTGTAGGCAGGCCACGTTTGGAATATTTAAAACAAATTGTTAGGGATGTAGGATGTAGAGGGTATACTGAAATGAAACGACTAGCACTAGATAGGGAATCTTGGAGAGCTGCATCAAACCAGTCAAATGACTGAAGACAAAAAAAAAAAAACTATAAGTAAAATGTAAAATATATTATTTAACATTGCTATAGTTGTTTAACCCTATTTTTCATACTCATATTGGATTATTACACCTTATTTGGATTTTTTTTTAAATTGTGTTTTTTTATTGTTTATATCTCCTTGGGTTCAGATCTGCCTTTAATAGAAACACAGCTGTAAGGGAAAATCAAGGGGAATTCACCCCTAAACTTCATCCACCATCTTTTTCCATATAATCCTGATCAACTTCTTCGACAACGCGTGCTACGCCCGTTCAATCTATAGCATAGTCCCCATGACGTTATTAGAAATAATCATACGTTTATTGATAGTTACCATGAGATAATCATACCGAAATTTCTCAGGTATGCTTCCCTGTGCTTCAAGAGCAGATCGTATTCGAACAATCGGTGTTCTCAAGTGTTCTCCCTTCCGTAAAAATTGTACTTCACAAAGGTATATATTAAAGGACCATACGCAGTATATATTAAAGGTATACAAAGTTGATTTTAAAGGGATTAGGAACTGGATATAAACGTACCCAGTTCACCTTGCTTGTCGTCTACCCATCTCTGGATGTCCAAAATCAGACTTTAAAAATAATGTAAGCTGATTAATTAATTAAAATTAATTTTTAATTTAATGTATATATTTTTTCTCATTAATCATTAACCATTATTGTATTTTAAATATTTCATCATTTGTATCTGATTCATTATATCGCTGTCAGTACATTTATACTGTTGCTAAATAAAATATGTACCTTAGTCTAAAGAAGGGTAAAAAGAAGACTAATGTTTGTGGAAAGAAAACGTAAACTGTTTCGTTATACTATTCACTGTCCTCATGTGACTTCAAAGTAGGTATTACTACTTTAACATTCTAATCCCAAAAGTATTATATAACGAAAGAACAGATATAGGCTGATGATAACATCTGTTCTTGGTCCCGCTTTCCCAATGGTCCATTGTTCTCATAGAGGAGTTTCTTTTTCTCTTGAGATTCTTTTTAAACCTTACTATTTACAACTTGAAAAATATTTTTAAAAATTTAGATGTTAAAGCAAATATAGAAGCACATAGTAAATACTGTTTTATTAGAACTGATTTTTTTTTTTACTCCTTTTTAATCCAATTTTAAGTTAATTCATAATTTTCTTACAGAGAAAGTTAAATATATTTATAGTTTTCACAGAGGCGTCGGCCAACGTGGCGCGAGTGGTAGGGTGTAGTTCTTTCATCGGTACCGGATTCAGGCATGGAACTTTCACACACGCTACAAATCATAAAAAATCATACAAAACAAAATACATAGTTTTCTTAGATAAAACGATAATTACATTAAAATTTAGGGAAAACAGTTTTTTTCTTTTACAACAGTAATATTACTCTATCCATAAATTTTTGAGGAATCTATATACAGAGTGATTGAGGAGGATAGGGAAATAATTTGACAACTCATTCTAGAGGCTAAAAATAAAAAAAAGTTCATATAAGAATAGGTCCGAAAACGCTTCGTTAGCGAGTTATACAGGGTGAAAGATTTCGGCCCTTAATTGACCTTTCCAGAATTTCAGAAAGCCTTAATTTACCCGGAGGAACTGACACTCAGGCGAAATCATTCACCCTGTATAACTCGCTAACGAAGCGTTTTCGGACCTATGAATAAAGCAACATATTCCATCTTGGGCATCTTATCTGAAATGTATCATAATAAAAACTTTTTACTCGATTTTCGTTCAATTTGTTGTTAAATTGGCAATAAATCATATATTTTTTAAACATAAATTGTAGAGAATTTAATTATAAGAACATATATATATATATATATATATATATATATATATATATTATACTAGCAGACCCGACAGACGTTGTCCTGACTTGGCATAATTCTGTAATAAATGCACACACATAAATATAATTAACATAATTAAGTTAAAATTAGCAGGAATGTGTTCTAAATTTCATTAAAATGACTATTAGTATGATATTATCAGTTTGTGATTGTTGTATTATTGTAATGGGTTTATTGATTAATTAAGTGTAGTATGGTTAACATTTATTTTCACTAAATATTGAGATGTCCGATGAAAATTGAATTAAAAAATCGAAACGTCGTAAAATTAATAAATAGTGTAATTAATAAATTTTCATCCACATTACTACTAATTTTCACTTAACATCATTCTAAAAAAGTACCTCCTACATATATTTTTTTTATTTAATAATTTTGATGTTTCATAACCATGTAACAGCTTAATTAATCAATTAATAAAAAAATTAAAGCACTGTAAAAAAGCAAAGTAGTTAACATTTTAGTAGAAAATTTTTATCGATCTTTATTTTAACATCTATTTTACCAAATTTTAGACAATTGCAAATTAAAAATAATTTTAGAAAAACTTTTATAAAAATAATCAGCTAAAGCATTATAAATTCAATTTTTTTAAATATACTTTAAACTTTAAGTAACTTATATTTTAATTTTATAAAAGTTATGATTTTTTTTACAAACTTAAATTTTTATTTTCAAAGAGCCGTTCAATACTTCATAAGTTGCATAGAATCAAATGAGAACTGACAATTTAAATTCGTAGGTTAAGTTGATTGTTATTGAATGCACGTTTATACATCATTAAAATTCGTGAAAAATCATGTAAAATACTCACTTCAATACTGCACCTTACAAATTTGCACAATGTACATTTTTTAATTAAACTTTAAAACGTTATTTCAATAAATAATAATATAATATAATATTCTCAATAAGCGCGCAATTCTAGCAGACTCGGCAATGCTTCGGTATTGCTAGATCTGAGTATACATACAGATTAAATGACAACAATTGAAAGTTTCATAAAACCTTAAAAAACTGAACATTAGCAATTTAACAAAATTTAACCTTTCACTTTAAAAGTCAGAATGTAAATAAATCCAAATGGCAAAACAACAGCACTACCTATCGGATTTAATTCACACCACTCTCTAATCACAATATTCGGTGGAAAATAATCTTTTAACGAAAAGTGTTGTGGCTGCAAAATCATTACAGTTAATACTGAACATTAAGAAACTTACAAAACATTACGGAACCTTATAAAATTTCACCTTTAACTTTATAAAATTCAAAATGTAAATAAATCCAATTGTCAGAACAGTACTACCTATCGGATTTAATTCAAACTATTCTCTAAATACGAATTTTAATGTAAGAACAACACTAAGCTACGACGCAAGTAACTGATATACATAAAAGCAACAAAATAAAAAAAAAATCCTAGAATCCGATCGCAGCACCAACTACCGGGTTTGACTGATAAACCAAAAATTAAAAAAAAACTTATAAAACGCGATCGCAGCTCAGCCTACCGGACCCACACGCTGCCTACCGGAACCAATTGTGAACCTTAACCATCGCAAGATCAGCAACACATAAATAAATTTAAAAAAATTTTCACTTCAATACTGTACCTTACAAATTTGCACAATGTATATTTTTTAATTACACTTTAAAACGTTATTTCAATAAATAATAATATAATATTTCTCAATACGCGCACAATTCTAAACGCGATCACAGTGCTGCCTACTTGTTACTTAATCAGTTGTGATTTTGTTTACATTGGCCGTATGGCCGTTGCCGTTATGATTGGTCGTTGAGTTTGACAGCGGCCATCTTGCATTGATCTGATTGGTTTTCCTTTGTTTACATTTCCATCTGATTTATTAGCCTCTTATTTATTAAAAAACTGTTTTCTCGCGATTTTTTGTAACACAATAATAACACAAAATTACGAAATATTTTTCTCAATTTGATAGCACCACAAACTGTCGGGACAAACTAAAATTAAAATAGAATATTATTGAATATTCGATACTGCGATGGTAGTGCAGTCTGCCGGATCCAATGTAAAACTTTCCAAAATCAACAACTACTTATAAATAAAAAATTAATTACAAAAACATTTTCCAGTGGACCAAATTGTGAATCTAAATCATTCTCAAATCCCCTTGAACACACACACAAAATTTCATCAAAATCAGTCCAGCCGTTTAGGAGGAGTTCACTTTCATACACACGCACATAAGAAATATATATATATATATATTAAGGTATTTTGAATATAGGTCACATTGAAGAATTATCCGAATAATGGTTTTTTTCTTTTTGTATATTTGTTGAATGTAAAACCCGAATTAAATACGTATTACGTCTTATGTTATGAACAACATTTATTTTTTTCATTTTAACTTTTTAATACTAATTTATTTATTTAGTAAAGTACGTATTTCTATTCGTTCTATTAAGGTATTTTATTCTCAAGTGGATACATTTCTTTCCTTTTTGTACCGGGCACATAAAATATGTATTATTTTTGAAGGAGTGCAGTTGAAAAGAAATTTTATAAAAGACTAATATGTAACAGACTGTATACGGTATGAATTAAACTTTGTTAGTCTCCCGTTTGGACAATTTTTTTTTATTTATAAGAATGTTGAAGTAGTGGAAGATATTAAAAAAGAATAAATTTCCAGGATTTTTATTTACGAACAGGCTTTTACTGTTACTTTATTTTACAGTAGGCTTTGTACATTTGTCGATATTATCATAATCGGATCCCGACACTGAAGGAGTTGAAAGTGTCTAGTGTATGTATTAACCAATAATGATAGTCGTGCAAGAATACACTTAAGTTTAATCCTGTATTATATAACTTTGTTTGCTCTCTTGAAGAAAATGTTGTAAAAAGTTGAAAAATCCGTTTTGACTTCATTATAAGCTTTGTTAACAAAATGAATTCATTTCAGCAAGTATTAAAAAAAAAAATCTGCTTGCATTTATTCCAGTGCAGAATATAATATTTTCTGATTTATCTGAAAACATCATCCTTTCAAACTCGTTTAACTGATTCTTTTTTCTTTCATTTTTCCGGTTAAAATTACGTTTCGAAATCCCTTAGATTATATATTGTCGATGTTTTGCTACCATAAACTCCACAAAACCTTAAAAATATATTTTACTGTTTTTCTGATTCCTTAATGTGATTTAATTAAATACTGGTAGATTTATTTTATTTGTTTTTTTTATTTACTAAATCCCCCTGCTTATGCCATTTACTTTTCATACATTTTTTCTTCGTTTATCTTTTTTGTAGCACAGGAATAGAATAGCAATGTTTCTCTCTCTTTTGAGAGATTGTGTTTACCTATCTTTTATTCATATTTATTTACTTAAGAAAAAAAAAACAGAATTTTCTTCTTTACTTGATTGGTTCTGCACTCGCTGATTAAAAAGTTATTGTGCTCTACTCACGGACAGGAAACGCTTCTTACCATACTTTGAAAATTTCACTTTGGAATATTGGATTTTATTGCTAAGGAATTTCTATAAAAGCAGTGTTATTCCAAGTAATAAAAAAATGTATTTAAATATATTTTGGAGTAAATCTCGTACAATGATACAATAGTAATATTGTATTTTGTAGTTTTGATTATATTTGGTTGACTTAACAAATTAATAACAGAAGATTTAGAAAATATATAATCAAAATTGAAAAATAAGAAAATGCGTGAAATTTTAATAAATCTGTTCTGTAATGTTTAATATCAAACTTTATTTATTTATTTTATCAAAATTATATTTATAAAAAAAAATATTAACATATTCTTGACTTGAATATGAGTAAAGATAAAATATATTCAAACAAAGATAGCTTTTTATATATTACAATCCAATTTAAACTTCCATATATGTGTGTTTTGTTTTATTTTTAAACCTTGAACTTTCGAAAAATGATTGATGGCGTTCATTAAGTAAGATATTGTTTGCAAATTATATACTTTGGATGTATATTGACAGTTTTCGTGTTGACAATATAAGAAAATTTCTTTTTTTTATTAAAATACTAGTTGCAGAGGCGTGCCATAGGCACGCCCTCCGCAGCTAGGTTCTCCGGGCGGGTTGCCCTGGAGGGCGGCGTCTCGAAATGGGATTATAGGTGTCCAAAATTGATAACCTTTTGTTTAAAAATATTTTTTTTTAATGAAAAAAATTGATATAACGAAAGTTAAATTAGAAATTTAACTCTAGAAATTGATACTAACGAATCGGTATTTTCCGCTAGTGATCGGTACATTCCGGTGCCTACTTTTTGGTTATAGTTCATTATTTTATGAAGAAAACCAATGACATAAACACAAAAATATATATTTCGTATACATATCGCTGTATACATTCGATATATAACCTGACTGGTTATATATCCTACTACCACGAGAAATGTACTAACGAATCGGGATTTTCCGCTATTGATGATCGGTATATTCCGGTGCTACGCTAAGGGGGACGGACGCCCCCCTTTAGTAGGGTAGGATTTTTGTAAGGAAGATCAAGTCGAACATTTTTTTTTTGTTGCAAAATAAAAACAATTGATTAGGTGAGAAATCTTGAATGTTAATAATGTAATGAAATAATAACGACAATTCGTATACATAACGTGTAAAATGTAATTCAAATACGTAAAAAGGCTAAGATTAATTTAATGATAGCTAAATTAAAAACTAGAATACAGTCCAATTTACTAAAAATGTTATAACGACCGCTAGAAACTAATTTGCATTAATAAGATACCACTAGAAAAGTCTAAAATTCATATAACTCAATTTTTTAAATATATTTACTTTCACTCCACACTTACGATTAAATAGAATCTGTCATTTTCACTATTCTGGTAAACTGTTACTTTTTTAGTCTCTTATAGTATTTCACAAAATTGGCAGACTTATTAAAATAAATAATTACTCCAATAAATAACATTTTAAGGTGGTTGAATATAGAGGACGTAGGTAATTTTTTTCATAAAAGTGGGATCCGTGGTTTCCAGCTTCATAATTTAAAACCACTTTTGATTCTTTTTACACTTTAACAGTTATTCAATTTGTTATATAAGACAAACTGTCAATGGAGGGTGTCAAACTGAACTCAAATTTGTTAACTAAAAATTTTGATCTTTGTGCTTTTTTTACACGACTTCCGAAAACGAAGTATAATGTATTTAGTTTGTATGCATCTATTTATGTTTATTCCACCGTACCACCTCACCAGCTGAACCGATTTAGATGTATGAACTGATCCCGTGTTGAAATCCTTTCCTTACCGGGAGTGTCAAAGGCTATATAAATACGTATGTGGGTGTATATATATATATAATTTCAATAAATTAAAAAAATTTGAAAACAAAATTATACTACATACAAAATTGTCACCCGCACGCTCTTTAATTATCATATATTAAAGAACAGTTTTGGCAACTTTTTTGTTGGATTCGTGTTTTTTTATTGGTGGTAAAACAAGGAATTTTGTCATCTTCTCTATTCTTTTCATTTAGCAATTATATTCTGAAAATGGTACAGGTTTGATGAGTAAAATATTATTTGGTCAATGTTGTAAAATAGAACCCAAACTTTTTATAAAGAATTTTGATTTTATTGTGTTATAATTTTTTTACTGCTACATATTTAAGTAATTTGATCTCTCTTTTCCCTTTTTCTGTTTAGCCTCCGGAACCATCGTAAGATATTACTTCAGAGGATGATATGTACGATTGTAAATGAAGTGTAGTCTTCTACAGTCTCAGGTCGATCACTCCTGAGATTTGTGGTTAATTGAAACCCAACCACCAAATAATACCGGTATCCACGATCTAGTATTCAAATCCATTCAAAATTAAATGCCTTTACTGGGAATTGAACCTTAGAACTCTCTACTAAAATTTCCATATAAATCGGGACTGAATTTTTTTACTGAATATGTGTTCTTTTTTTCACTTCCATTAAAAACCACTGGTTTTTCTATTATTATTATTAATACTGATTATAAAAAGTAATAACTTATATCTAACAACAATAATAATAATAATAATAATAATATAAATAATCATCAATATTTATTTACATTTTTTTTATTTTATATAAAATCTTATTTACTTCATGGCACTCTAAATATTGTTCGATTTTTGCATTCGTAAAAGTCAAATAAACAGTTGACTTATTTATATGACATTTTAACTTTTATTTATGATATATGACATTTTTATTTATGAATATTTTTAAATGTGGATAGATGGCCACAACATTTATTTAAAATTAAAAAAATTTACTTAACATAATTTTAATGTGTTATTCCATTTTAAATTTAAATTTCTGTTGAGCATAAGAGACATCGAAAAAGGTTATGCAATGCTTTTTACACGAACACCCAAAATGGAGTGTAATATATTAAAATACTTCTGCTGTTCTGGCTCGGGCGGAGGCTTTTGATAAAAAACGAAACCTTCAACGGGTCTCATCTGTACAGCGTAGGATCAATATAAGCATAATAGCGTTTTACAAAACTGTTTCACAGAATGCGAAATGTTTCACAGAATTCGAGATGATTGCGGGAGTTTCTCTCGTACATCTTCACGTCCTGATGTTGAAAAGAACATGACATGGTGTGCCGCGCAAAGAAGCCCGAAATCAGAAGAATGGCAGCCATACTGGCAAGCCTCAAATACCGGGTGTTGGACAAGAAGGATGATTCCACGAATTGACTCGTAGATCTACAGAAATCATGGGGAGGTGAGCTCTTAGTTGTTGACTGGGCATGGAGGGTTTGGGGCTTACCTCCACCGCTTTGGCAGAAGGCCCGAACCGGTTTGCCAATACTGTCAAGAAATAGATACCGTGGAACTCAGGGTATACTTGTGTCACCGGTGGGTCGAACTGAGGCACACATTGGCCATTCAAGGACTGACACCGAATGGAACATCGTGAATGGAAGGCTGTAGTAACCTTAGTTACGAATATTATAAACGGGGCAACCTGAAGGTAGGGTCTTACAGAGGCAGCTCTGCTCATGAGAGGGTGGTTCGCTGTGGTGGACCACTCTTGATGACTGACCGGGGACCCCCTGAGTTCGTGGTTAATAAAAAAGACCGAGACCCGGCTGGATCCCTCCCTAGGGAGGGGGTACAGTTAGAGGCAGGCATATAAAAGAGATCCAGTTCCGGCCCTGTGGGTGAACGACCCACGCAGGGAACGGCATAGCCGGGTTCCGCGGTGTCTCAGTAGATTAGAGGCAAAAGCAACCTCTTAGTGCATTAGTTGGTCCACCCTCCTAGATATGGGAAAAAAAATATTTATATATATTAGGTTATATGAATATATGTATTTATATTTTTTCCACCGTAGCAGCTCAAAGGCTGAACTGATTTAGATGTATGACCCCGTGTTAGAATCCTTACTTTATCAGGAGTGTCATAGGCTATATAAATATTTATATGTATGCAGATGATTGAAAAGAAAAGGGAAATAATCTGGAAACTAATCCTAGAGCTTGAAATAAGGAAAAAAGGTTCATACAATCATATGTCCGAAAATGCTTCGTTATAGAGTTACGGCTAGCGAAAAATTTCGCGCTGATTTCAGTTCGTCCGTTGAAATTTCAGTATATAAAAGGTAAACTTGTTGATTTCTGACTTGTTGGTTTTTGACCTGGAACATCGAATAAAGCAGATCCCAGAACTGTATTTCCCGTAGTTTCCATGATATTCAGCGAAACAGAAAAATTCGGTGATGGAAAATAATTTATTAGGTTTGAAGTAAGATTTTTTAAACATCTTTGTTAAATGACTAATAAATGGGTAATTTTATTAGTCAAAATGTGTAGAAAATTTTATTTTAGAAATTTGATTTAAGAAAGTTTATGCAAACAAAAAAAATTAAATTTTATTAATAATAAACTTAACAAAAAAAAATCTGATATTTTTTTAAAAAATTTGTACAATAAATTTAGACTTTTGAAAAATGAAAATAAGTTTAATTTACTTTTAAAAAATTCTCTCTGGGGTTTATACTAATAATTAATTACACGACTGAGTAGTAATAGTAGGAGAGTAATGTATTTAGGGTGCACGAATGGATGTATGTATGTTCAAACGTTGCAGCTCAACAGCTATACCGATTTAGATGTACGAGTATGACCCCGCGTTGGAATCCTTATGCTACCGGGAGGGTCATAGGATATATATATATATATATATATATATATATATATATATGCATGTTTGTTTGTGTGTTTAAATAAATTTAAAAATTTTAACAAAGAATTATATAAAAAATTGTCACCCGTAGGCTCTTTATTATCTACCCTATATTAAAGAGTCAGCCAGCTAGATATTGGTCAGCCATATTTTTTTTGTCATTCATGTTTTTAATTTTTATTATTTATATCTTATTTGTTTAGTGTATTTGTTAAAAAAAAGTCGTCCAATGGTACTATTGATTTTTTTGTTTTTAATGTGTAAGCATTAACAGAATGGTAAAACTTAAAATAACCTTAAAGATACTAATACCCGACTTTGCCAGGGTCAGAATAACATGTTCAATGTATACGTTCATGATTTTGTAACTGTAGAACCGCTGAACCGTTTTTAATGGATGTGAAACGATTATCTCAAACCACTGGGTGCACAGTGATTGGAGGGGAGTTGAAGAAATTAAATTGATAAAAGGAAGACGTCATTCTGTAATTCTAAATTATTGAAACTCACTTTATGGAATATTTAATAAAAACAAAGCGATTTTAAATACATAAGATTCGAGTATTGACTCATGTATAAGTAATTTAAATGAATCACTAGGAAAACTCTTCAGAAATATTTTGTATCAGAAAAAATTTGATGTGGATACCACATAAGTTCCTTGTACGCCTATAAAATTAAATAAAAATATTTTTTTTAAATGAAAAGTACATAAAATTTTATATCATTAATAGCTTCTAAATTTTTTTTTTGTTATTGTTCTTATTGATTTATTATTTGTTGTAAATTTTTTTCTACAGTCAGAGGTTAATAATTATTAATAAATCAATATATTTAAATTAAAAAAAAAAAGAAAAAAGGAAATGAAGCCGGATTTGAGCCGATGTGCCTTCCCCTTGTAAGATCCAAATATTTAACTAAAATTTTTTGCTATAATTCTGAAACCAATGAAAATAGTACCACTTATGATATATCATTGAAAAGCTCTCAATAAGGGCTTATTATAGCAGTCAAAAAAGCCCAAAATTCAAAAATTAAGATTTTGGACTTTTTCTTAACTGCTACAGAGGATGAATGAGGATGATATGTATGAATGTAAATGAAGTGTAGTCTTCACTTTTGATCCAATCGATTGCAAGCAAAATAGGAGGTGCACAAATAGATGTTAAAAGATTCCTAAATCCAAAATTGCAACATCCTACAGATAGTTGTTTTTTGAGTTATGCGAGATTCATACAGACGTCACGCTGAAACTAGTCAAAATGGATTCAGGGATGGTCAAAACGGATATTTCCGTTGAAATCTGAAAATCGAAATTTTTTGCGATCACAATATTTCCTTTACTACGTACAAGGAAGTAAAAATGAATGCAAAATAAAATGGTTTAAGACAATAAATTAGATATATTTTGTGAAATTTTATTTTAAAACATTTTAAACTTGCAATTTGATTTTACAATAACTTTGTTTAAGGTTGACAGTTATGAAACGTTTACGTAATTCTGAGTTTGTTTTCATTTTATTGTATGCTTCTTACAAAGATTAAAGATTCTAATGATTTTGAAAGGTTGGATAAAATTCAACATAAATTACTCTTTTAATAGGTGTGATAATAAATGTAATCTATTATAGACTAACGAAATGTTTTTCGTTGATCTATTATTTTGTAAATATTTTTAACAACTTGATTATATTTTTAATTTCATAAATGTTACTGCAGATATTATTCTTAACTGATATTTCGTATTAAATATAACTTTACGGATAGTTTTCTCATATTTTTATAGAGAAAAGTAAATAGGGAGTGATTTTAATATTTCATACGTAATGATAAAGTACAAGTGTGTTTTTACAAATAGGGAAGTCTTTTTAATGAGCTCTATATACTCGTTTGTTCTTAAAGAACAAGGATGAGGTCTTTGTGCGCCCCATTTTGACCCTGACTTGGCATTCCACACAATATCTCTCACCTTGCCCCCTCTCACACTCTCTCAGTCAACTTTTCTTCATTCTCCTTCGATTCTACCAGCGACAGTGTTGCCACACAATTCTCCCTTACACTACTTTTCCTACAATCGATCCTATCATTCAATGTTCAAAGAAAAGTATTTTCAAAGGTGTTTAGCATTTTTCTTTTATAAAATCTAAATTAGTTCTTTTTTTATTTTGTGATGAATCTAGATTAAATTTAAGGTAATGTTACATTTTATTTTTTTAATTTGTACAAAAATTTTATTTTTACGTGATATACTGAATATTTCGTAATAATTCCCCTCGAATGTGTTAAAAACATTTGCAAGTATTACTTCATTAATATATTCTGATGTAAATAATATACTGCTTTTTTATCACAATTAAAAATAAAAAAATTATCTTTTTTTTCCTTGTACGAAGTAAAGGAAGTATTGAGATCGCGACAAATTTCGGTTTTCAGATTTCAACGGAAATATCCATTTTGACCATCCCTGAATCCAGTTTGACTAGTTTCGGCGTGACGTCTATACGTACGTACGTACGTATGTATCTCGCAGAACTCAAAGACGATTAGCCGTAGGAAGTTGAAATTTTGGATTTAGCACTGTTGTAACATCTAGTTGTGCACTTCCCTTTTTAACTGCAATGGACTGAACCAAAAGTGTTCAAACAACCCAAAATCCAAACAAATTTGGATTTTGGACTTTTTCTTAACTGCAGTAGCTCTCATTGCCAGCTTTTCAACGACACATCATAAATGATACTTATTTTCATTGGTTCCAGTGTTATAGCAAATAGAATTTTAATTAATGAAATATTTGGATCTTACACATCGGTTCAAATGCGAATTAATTTTTTTTTTTAATTTAAATATATTAATTTATTAATAAATTACTAACCCCTATTTGCAAAAAAAAATTACAATAAATAATATCCAATAACAACAAAAAAATATGAAAAAATATCAAACTCATGATTGAAATAAAATTTTATGTACTTTTCATTTTAAAAAAATTTAATAGATGTACAAGGAAGTAATGCGGCGTCTAAATCTTTTTTTTTGTATTATTGGATATCGACTGCTAAGGTCCTTGTCAAGCCCTAAAATAAAACCACAACCAAAGAATAATTAATACATTGGTGACATGTAAAAGTTCCCAGTCAGCAAAAAACAGACAGAAAACAATAACAAAATAAATTTTTCCTGCGGACACAGAAATATCCGTAGGGGATGCAGTCAAAAATTTAATTCAAATATTGTAGAGGAGACCCCCTGCAGAAAAAAAATGACAGCAGGGCTCTGACAGCGCAGTCATCGTTTCACAAAACAATTTTTTATTTCCCCTTTTATTTTGAATTGACGAAGACCTCCATACAAGACGCAATTTCCAGTAAGTATTTAACGGTCAGCTCTTCCTGACATTCCTCAAACACCGGTTGATTGTCGCCATTTAACATGTACCTAGATATTAGGTTCGTATGTTCTATTCGTAGCCTTGTTATAACTATTTGTTCTCTCCACGTGATAGTAGAGCGACTCGACCATTTTCTTTCTTTCTTTTCCTGTTTAGCCTGTGGTTCAGATAATACTTCAGAGGATGAATGAAGATTAATGTATGAGTGTAAATGAAGTGTAGTCCTGTACCTTCTCAGTTCAACCATCCTGAGATATGTGGTTAATTGAAATCCAACCACCAAAAAAACACCGGTATCCACGATGTAGTATTCAAATCCTTGTAAAAATAACTGACTTTACTTAGGTCAAACGCTGGAACTCTTGACTTCCAGATCAGCTAATTTGGAAAGACGCGTTCACCACTAGACAAATCCTGCATGTTGACTCTACTACTTACGAGGAGAGTCCTTCACGGCGATGAGTTTCGTTGTTAACCCTTTCCAAACTCTGTGGCATTTATGTCTGACCCAAGCAGACGTGTGACACGTAACATCGCCAGGTTACCTCTATCACGTACAACTCCCTCCAAACTGAAAGTAGTGCGTTACACCCACCAGAAAACTAGGGCCCCCTACCGGGAGCATTCCTGCTGACTCTTTTGAGGCAACAGAATACTCGGATGGATGAGGACACTTTCACCGCTGGATATCGGTTGATATTTAAATCGGGTAGGCATGAAACAGATGTTTATGGTGGCGTATTCGAGGTTACTCCTAAGATTATTGATAGTTTCGTGCAATAAAGCATGTTGTTGATCGAATTTTCTTCGTGTGATGTTAGAGAATACTTAGATGTCCGGCACTGTTTCAAGTGCTCCCAATATAGTCGTATGGCCAAGAATTGTAAACAGTTGGCAGTGGTCTGTGCACATTATGAAATGAAGGGCATCAGCGTAAGGGACGCCCGTCTGAGAATCCTATTTGCATTAATTGCAATTGTTTTCGTGTAGACCATAAGCACTCTGTGAACAACAAGTAGTATTCGTGTCTTCAGAGAGCTGACAACATGTTCTGTAATTCGATAGGTTTACTTGGTTATTTTTGTTCAGTTGAACGTACAGCGTGCATAAATTGTTCAGGTAGAGGTTGCTCTTCCTACCAATTTGGTTGTTTTATTCCAACATCCCTACATCGCTTCTGGTGATCTGTTAGGTTTCTCCAGGTTATTTCCTGGGTGAAGTGAGAATGTACAAGACTACACTTCATTTACACTCATTGTATCATCCTCATTCATCCTCTGAAGTATTATCTAACGGTAGGAAAAGAAAGAAGGTTATTTCCTGGGAAATAATTTTTTTGTTGAAAATCACAAAATGATATGTAGAAGGAAAAAAAAGCAATATAGGACGTCAATATGAACGTTTTTGGTCATTTTGGTGTCTTGAATCAATACCTGTAGTTCAGAAACGTATTTCCTGCACTGAAAAATTAAATCGTTTCTCTTAATTTTTACATATTTAAATATTTGTTTTAAAAATATATTATGTAGGTACATTTATAATTTCGTATTTTAACCTATAAATAAAACAAAAAAAAGTAAGAGATGTAAATGTTATTACCGTTTCAGAGTACGGTTTCCGTCCATTATGCATTAATTTTAAATCCCTGTGAGGAGTTCATTTACTCACACCATAGTTCAAATATTTCGCTCCGTTTGGTTAATTTATTATAAGCAATGTGAACAGTGTAAAAACGTATTTCATTAAGAAATTAATTTAGATAATGGTAATTTAAGCCTTGAAACTTTTGTTAGTATTTACTTACATAGGAATTTTATGTTAAATAATGAATTTAACTTTTGTATAAAATATTTGGTAGTCATTTTCAATTTCACTTTCACTTAATAATTTTCCCACGTTTTAATTTATCAGAGAGATTCTCTAATCATAAATTATTATTCCTTGGCTACGATTTGAATGTAATGAAATAAAATTTTAGGCGAATATTCTGTTAATACTGTAATACAAAACCAAACAAGCACGCTATTTTCTAATTTACACGTTTGTTTGCTCAAGTACCCATCGCTACTTAGTAAAATGTGTTATATTTTTCCTCTCGTATTAAAAATAATTTATAAAATAATAAAAATGTCTTAATTATTTGATAATAATGGATGATTTTTATAAATCAACAACAAAAAATCGATTTCTACTTTTTTTTTTATAAAAGCTGCACTTTTAGACTTATTTTTCTTATATGACATGATTTGAGTGTGCTCATAATTATTTTAAAAAGCTGACAACACAATTGTAGGTCTTTCCCGGAACGTGGATTTAGTCGTGTGACAGCCCTCCTAAAAAAGTGTTTTTTTTTTTTTGGTTTTTTTTTAGGAAACTCCTACAACTGCGGGTTGTTTCTGATGCACGGCTTACACACACAACATTATTTAAAATATTCATAATTTTATTCAAACATAATATTTTTTAGTTTATTTAATTCAGTAATTCTAACTAAAGCACGCGTGTGTTGCTGTATTATCGGCGACGGTCGGCACTAAGTAAACTAATGTAATATCGCAACTTACATAGAAGAAATTTCGGTTGTACGATCGACAGACTGGTGTAGCCGCAAGGCATAACGCACTAAGTACCGAGTCGATACTTGGCGATCGAATTCGAGACCCAGCCATGCCGGGTTACTTATTTACACTTTAAATAGTATTCATGTTTTTAATTCTACCGCTCACCTGTAACGTCACAACACAGTACTAGTTTAGAGCAGTTTTTGGTGTGGGGGAACGATTTTGTGAACTTTTATAATTTGAAAATATTATAATTTTTTAATTAAGAAATCTGTTTAAGAAAATATGACCGTAATTAGCCGAAATCTCGAGATACTGATGGTGACCTTACTCCTCTTTTGATCTTGCATCATCTTGAACTAGGTTGAAAATTTATTCGAATCAATGCTCCATATATAGAAGTAATCTGATTAGGTTTGGTTAAAATCGGTCCAGTAGATATTCGGCGATTTAGAGGCCGACATCGAAACACACGTACTGTTCCTACCAACATTAACATCCGGAAAATTTCCATCCGGTTTTTTACTTTTTTTGGGTTCGTTAGGTGTCAGAACGTGGAAATCCGGTGAAAACCGCATATGCCCAAATTGGACCGATTACAGTACTTTCCCTTCTAAAGCTATCGCGTTATATAGACGGGAAAGTAAAAATGGTAATGGATTACCAAACCGATTATTCTTTAAATTTGGCCTAAATATTTATATATATGGAGTTTTTGTTTTCAAAATTCATTAAGGTTGAATATCATAAATAATGAATTTAGATTATCCTCAGAGAAAACTTTATTAATACAGATTTATTACTTATCATACATATGTAATAAGAAAAATCTTTTTTCCTAAAATTCAACTCCTGTCTCCTAATATTGAAATATTTGGTTTTCTGTTTATCATCTTTATCTCCGTTCGGTTTTAATATTTCTGAAAAATGTTTTGAAATTTTATTCTTCACGTATAGAGCTATCAAGAAATATATAACATTTTTTCTTCCTTGTTCTTTGTACAAGGAAGTATTGTAATCGCGAAAAATTTAGGTTTTCAGATTTCAGCGGGAATATCAATTTTGACTAGTTTCGGCGCGTCGTCTGTATGAATCTCCCATAATTCAAAAACTATTAGCCGTAGAATGCTGAAATTTTGGATTTAGGACTGCTGTAACATCTAGTTGTGCACCTCCCCTTTTCAGTGCAATCGACTCAACGAAAATGTTGAAAAAAGCTCAAAATCCAAAAGATTTGGAGTTTGGACTTTTTCTTAACTACAGTAATAAGCTCTCATTGACAGCTTTTCAACGATATATCACAAATGGTACTTATTTTCATTGGTTCCGGAGTTATAGTCAAATAAAATTTTAAGTATCAACTATTTGAATCGTAGGGGAAGGCACATCGATTCGAATCAGACGTCGTCCCTTTTTTTTAACTTCTTTTTTTAATGTAAATATATGGATTTATTAATAATTATTAATCTCACGTTATAAAAAAAATTACGATGAATAATAAATTCAATACAGAAAAAAAAATTGAAAAAATATCAGAAGTTATTAATGAAATAAAATTTTATCTACTTTTCATTTTAAATATATGTGTGTATGTAATTTAATAGGCGTACAAGAAAGTTATGTGTTGTCTATACATCAAGATTTTTTTTTAAATTATAGACCCAGGATGTAAAAAGGAGAAATTTTTTTTTTTATCCTTTATTATTGTAGAGGATGTTAAATTTAGAGAAAGGTTTACTTAAAAAAAGTTGATAAGCTTAAACAGTACATAAATATTTTTAGAAAAATCTTTCTTAAAATTTATTCTCCACCTCTAAAAATATATTTTCTTGTTTTTTTGGTTCAAACTCTTTAAATTTTTAATGATATTACCCGGGAAAGTCAAAGAATACTTTTCCAGCTTTTTATATTAATGTTTGAAGTTAAATATGATCAGTTAATTATACCAAGGTTCTTGATTTTTTCAATCGAGATCAAAAATTCATGTTACTTATCGTTGATTGTACCACGAATACTAAATTACACAGAATACATTAGGTTTTGTAAAATCAAATAAGTTAATAATCTTTGAGTAAATGTTAACCGGGTTTAGAAACATTTCTTATGTACTATTATGGAAGATAGTAACAGTAAAAGAACAAATGTGTTTTTCATTTCAGTATTATTAAATCATTTACATACTAATGACTCTTGCAATTCAGCACGCAATTCTGTTCGTACGTGTAACTTCTTGTGAAGGTGCTTTAATGTATATTTAAGTATACACGCACAAAAAATCCTACATTTTTTCTCAATCCATATCTATGTATATATGCTAAAAACTTATAAATATAATTTTAAGGAATATCTTTGAATAAAAAAAATCTCATTAATATTCGACATTTTTAGAATATTAGATAAATTAGATTAAAAGAAATAAAAATAAAAATATTTATTTATAATAACAAAACGAAACAGACATTTTCAATTTTGACTATACTCCGCGGAATTTAAGAATAATCTTTACGTGACGTAAAACGTTTTAAAAATGTGTATATCGAGAGAGTTATGCTGTTTTATTTTAATAAAAAGTTAAAAAACTTAAATAAAATACATCGGATTACACTGACAACTGTTTTTTTTTAGCTTGCTAAAATCTCTCAACAGATTTCAACTTGAAACTATTTACAGTAGCAATAGGAATGTTGTTTAATTTTATTACTCATAATATTAAGTTTTAATGCAATATATTATTACAAGAAAAATTACTTTTTAGGCAGTTTGAGGACATTTATATAAGTAAAAGATAATCTTCCTTTTGTGTGTGCCTTAATAGCTCAAAAACTACTTAACCAATTTCGATGAAAATTTCACAATTTATTATGTTCTGTCCCGAGAATGTTAATATGTTATTAGTTCCATAATATTTAATATCATATTATATAATCACATAATTTTTTTTACATCAAAAATTAATTTAAACGTCAGGAAAATATTTTTGAAAGTATATATTTGGAGTGCAGCTTTATATAGAAGTGAAACTTGGACGATCGGAGTACCTGAAAAGAAAAGATTAGAAGCTTTTGAAATGTGCCGCTATAGGAGAATGTTAAAAATCAGATGATTGGATAAAGTGACAAATGAAGAGGTGTTGCGGTAGACTGATGAAGAAAGAAGCATTTGGGAAAATAAAGTTAAAAAACGAGATAGACTTATAGGCCATATATTAAGGCATTCTGTAATATTCGCTTTAATATTGGAGGGACAATTAGAAGGGAAAAATTGTGCAGGCAGGCAACGTTTGGAATATGTAAAACAAATTGTTAGGGATGTAGGATGTAGGGCGTATACCAAAATGAAACGACTGGCACAAGATAGGGAATTTTGGAGAGCTGCGTCAATGACTCAAGACAAAAAAAAAAATAATTCTGAAGAAGTCATTATTGACATAGTCAACGATCGATACAGAAAATATCTCTCGATATATGCAGCGATTTTTTTTTTTTTTTTTTATTATTTTTACCTCCGGGTTTATCGTTAGGCATTGCTGTAGAGGATGAGATGGATAATTTATAGGGTGTGTTAAAATTTCATTCCTGACCGGGATTCGAACCCGGGACCTCCGGATAAAAAGCCCCGGGTTCGAATGCCGGGGAATATAATTAAATTCAAAAAAAGAATCTTTAGGTTATTTATTTATATATTTTTTAAAGATTTATATAGTAGTGAGATTGGTTAGGTTTGAACCGAGATACACATTATGGCAATAGCGAAGCATTGCTGAGTCCAATAATTTTATAAATTTTAATTTTTGACCTGCTTACCTGAGGGAAATCTCTTTCTACACAACTGCCCAAAAATAAGTAAAATGTGTTTAGGGTGTATCCACTGTTAACAGCTCAACGACTGAACCGATTTAGATGTATTACCCCGCGTTGGAGTCCTTACGGTACCAGGGGTGTTATAGCCTACATAAATATGCATATATGTTTAAATAAATTAGCAAAAAAAAACTATACTATATACAAAATTGTCACCCGCACGCCCATTAATTATCCTATAGTGTATTAGTAATTATCCTACATTAAAGAGCATTCCTTTTTTTTTTTTTTTTTTAGTACTTATTTTTTGTTCGTTTTTATTTTCCCGTCTATACCGATTATTTGCTGCTACAGCTGTAACGGGAAAGTACATAAATCGGTAAAAAAAAATTGATCTTTTTTATGTTTTGTGCCTTAGGAGACATTACAAAAAATATAGATTAGATTTAAATAAATTGTAAATCTACAAACTTATTTTTCATTCAAATGCTCCCAAGTTGAAAAAAAAAATCTGTTTTTATCAGACGCACGTTTGTGAGTTTGCTGGTCTGTATTATTCTTATCTACAGATAATGTATAAAGATTTTCCAAAAATTGAATAAAGGATAGGGGTTATTTAATACGGGGTAATATTTTTTTTTTAATTTAAAATCTTTACTTTGGCACTTTAAAAAAATATGTTTTTTTAAAAAATTGATGTTATTTTAACAAGATCATATATCATCAAAACTTTTTATTTAATATTCACCCTCTTCCCAAAAAATTACTTTATATCTTTTTATTTTTTTACATCTGCTTCAGTAAAGGAGTTAATGGGAATTTTTTGCATCTATATTTTCTAGATCAATAGGCCTTCCAATAGTATAAAATTTTTCATTGCACTGTAGTTACAAAAAATGTATTTTTAAATGCATTTTAAATCCATATTGCAAGTTACCCATTGCATTTAAATTGTAAAAAAAATGTTAATTTTTTGATACTCCTTACACGCTGTAGTATTTCTTGAAAAAAATTAGCCAAAAATTTTCACCCCTTCCAAGAAGATTACAACTTCGTTTATTTAAAATTATCTTTATTATTCCGAAGTTAAGAAAGCGTTGCAAATCCTAATTATTATACAAATTAAGGATGCCCCTTATATCTCCCGGTGGCTGAGTAATGCGTATCTGGATCCGGTCACCGGACCTAACCTTTTCTAATAAATTAAACATACAAATTATGTACAATTTATTATTAACAAAAGTAAACTAAATACTCGTACATATACAGCGGTACTTAAATTAACGCAAATCGAGTGGTCCCCGTTAACGCAACAGTAAACTTTTAGCTGAACTAAACAGAATTGAAACATGTAAATGAAAAAGGCTATAACCAAAAAAAATTATTTTTAACCGACTTATTTGTAATAAAAGTAAAAATTCGAGGATGGTTTATTTTATAATTAAGGATTAACTATTTTTAACAGACTTCAAAAAAGGAGGAGGAGGTTCTCAATTCGACGTTATTTTTTTAATATATGTCACGCAATATTTCCGACGTTAGTAAACTGATTTTGATCATTTTTTTTTTTAATCCAAATAGTATACTTTTGTAGTGGTCCCGCATAAATTTCAAGCAAATCCAATCATAATCTTAAGAAAAATACAAAAAACCGAACGGCTTGACACTTTTAGCCGCTAACTGCTCTCACCAGTACAATGTTGGTCTCTGTTCCTAGTATGACTTCGATATTAATTAATTAACAGGTAATATTATCGTTGTTTATACTCTGTGGAAATATTCACGCAAGCTCATCATTTCTGTCTCATCATGTGCTCTATTTAATAGCTTATTAGGGTTCAAATCAGACAAGGCGATTATGTTTTAACTCTACTAAGAGCGACATAAATCTGTCCCTTAGCGAAATTTTTTTTGCCGAGGTCTATCACTGCTCTGTCAATAGATGTACCCTGCAGTTTTTGAAAGGTTACAGCCCAACTTAATATTAGAGGTAGCAATTCTGCTCACAACATCTCCGTATCCCTTTGTAGTTCGGAATGTTGTACAAACTGGTCAAATGGCTACGCAACCATCAACATCTATTATTCTAAGACCGATAGTCTTATCATCAAATTTTGTTAGTACAGCTTCCGGTAACTCTTCTTTCTTGTATATCAAGCCGGAATGGAATACAAAGTTGGCGGGAGTTTATTTCTCCCTACTTATCGCAGAACCTGGACAGAATCCCTTGCTGCTGGATGATTCTAATCGGGCTTGTTTTTTAAAAGAGTTATTTTAAATGGCGGGTCTAATTTTTCAAGTTTTGTTTATTATTTTGTGATTTTAAGACGGATTTAGTTGCATTCCAATCCGTTGTTGAACCAGCGTTATCGAACCCATTTTATGGGCCGACCGCGGAAGGCTAGGCTTATGAAGCCTGTCCTCCCGTCGTAATTCCCCTTCAGACCGTCTACTGAAGTCCTTTCGGTGCTAACGCTTCATAGGCTAGCAAGAATACGCCACAATGGGGCACTAACTATAAGGAGGGAGCAATGCGACCCCTACTCCAGAGGAGTCGCAATTGCTGGTTTATTTTACTTAACTTGTAATATATCAAGCCGTGGCGGTGAGAACGTTGCTCATGCGTTTCGTTTGACAAACATCTGTGTATTAAACTGACACTATTAGCATGACTCTCCACACTTTCATTCCGTAAGAATCGACTGTTGTACATTCTCATTTGTGAGAGTCTACATTCTCGTTACTCAAAAGTCTCTTCGGATATAATCACGGCATTTCTTTCTCTGTTTTTCCTTAAACGATAATTCCTTTCTTGGCAACTTTTCTTTAAACGTCGCTGTATCATTTGAGCAGTGCGTTAAGTAGGCCTACTCATATTTCAGTTAAATAATATTATATATATATATATATATATATATATATATGAATATTAACTTAAATGTAATTTATTTAAGTTTATTTTCCTCTTGATTGGATAGAAGAATTTAATATAATGAAAAACATATTTTACTTAAAAATATTACCTTTATTAATTTCTTGGGTTAACCAGTAAACTATACAAACTTATAAATTAAATAGGCAGCGTTTCACTTAGAATTCTCTAAGCTTTCTCAGGTGACAATATACATTCATACACAATTCTCTTACATACTAAGAAATTAACTGGTCTACCCATCCTAGATAACAATATTTTATCCCCACCTTTGTTGTAATAGATCCCCCTACTCATACCTGATTCATCTTATCTTTAGATAAATTATATGTATCTCTAATCTGATTACTATATCCTGTGTATTGAAACCTTTAAAATGCATGTATTTTTCTCAAAAATTACAAACATTAAACATTATTTTCCATAAAACTAAATTTACAATATAAATTTAATTTTTTTAATTAAAAACATATATTTTGCTTAATTCGGCTTGTCCGTTCTACTGTAGACAGCGTTTGTATTATTCTTGATGTTTATCATTTCTAGAGTAGTCCTTTAATATGTATTTTGTTCTTTGTGTAATATTTTGGTGCTATTGAAATCGAAGAGGGTTCATGTTCTGCTGTATTTTTATGGAACGCTGCCACTTCCTTTTTCCTATATTTATGGGCTTCTATTCTATACATTGGACAAACTTCTCAATACAAAAAAAAGAAACCAGCCAGCAGAAGTTTACAAAAAAAAAAAAAAAAAATTACTGTCATATATGTAATAAAAGTCCTACTTCAAACAATGCAAAATTTGTAGTAGAAGTTTTGCTACAATAAAACGAAATCTACAAAAATATAATACAACACTAAAATGCGACTACAAGAATATTATTTAAGAATACTTTGTAGATGTTTAGGTACATACATTAACCCACCAGGATGGTTGGTCTAGTGGCGAATGTGTCTTTCCAAATCAGCTAGAAGTCGATTTGAAAGTCGAGAGTTCTAGCGTTCAAGTCCTAGTAAAGTCAGTTATTTTTACACGGATTTGAATACTAGATCGTGGATACCGGTGTTCTTTGGTGGTTAGATTTCAATTAACCACACATATCAGGAATGGTCGAACTGAGACTGTACAAGGCTACACTTCATTTTCACTCATACATATCATCTTTATTCATCCTCTGAAGTATTATCTAAATGGTAATTACCGGAATCTAAACAGGAAAAAGAAAGTTGGTACATATATTAGAACCAAGTATAGCGGTCAGTTGAGCAAATAAATTTCCGTAACTTTATGTTTAATTTGTTTGGCTGGTACAGACTTTAAAAATAGTTATTTTTTTTGTAAATATTTTTACTTCAGTTAATAAATAATTATTTGTAACTATTTAGTACTATCATTTTTTTTTTTGGTTTTTATTTTTATTTTTTAGAAATGATTCTTAACAATAAATGGGAAAATTTGAATGAAGAAAATTCTTTTTGTTCAGTTTTTTATTGTATCATTAATGAATGAGAAATTTATCCCTAGTTTACTATGTATTTATTTTATTTACATTTTATATTGAATAATAGTAATCAGAAACGTTTATTTTATAAGTTATCATTATAATCGCCGTTAATATATTAGTACAATTTTATTATTTTCATTAAATATTTTTTTTTATGAATTCTGGTTTTTTTTTGTTGAAAGAAAACATAAATTATTATTATTGTGAGGGATACGTCCACTCCTTCCTGCTAATACACACTTAGTATCTAATTCATTTGACAGGCGACCCCCTACGTGTGAGTTCCTACTTGTGTAACTCTTAGTGTATTTCACCAAATAAGTGTAAGTTATATACGATGCTCACTCGTCTACACGAGCCCTGTTTAAGATGGCTAAGGCGCCATCTTAAAAAAAAAAACAACTTGCAGTGTTCTCGTACCTTTTTTCTTTTTTTCTTTGCCTTCTTACCGAAGAAAAAAATACAAAAAAGGTTAATCGTAAAAAGATCATATTATTTATAATAAATTCACGCTTTAGCGTGAAAAATCCCCACCCGTCTTCATAAATCTAACTTGTTTGTGTCATGTTTTTGGCATAGTAACAGGATCGGAGGGGACGAACCCTCTGTAAAATCAAATTAAAATTCATTTCATAGACCATAGAAGTTGTATGTGTTACTTCTATACCTTGTATTTTAAAAATAAAAATTTATTAAAAACAAATTTAATCTATTTAATTTTTTTATTAATGAAAATTTTTTAATTATTTCGTTGAGTCATATAAGAATTAGAATTTAGTAATTAATCATTCCTCTATACATTCCTTTCTCAAACCAAAATCAGAGGTAGTTTTAATGATTTTTTTTTTATTTGTTTTTTTTAACTCGCAATGTTTTTTTTTTTATGTTTGTCCTCATATCTTGCATCCTTAATTTAAAATACTTCCTGATATTGTCGATTGATAAAGTTTTGCACAGTTTAAGGTCGGCTGATAATACAATATTCCACCATCAATTTTGCAAACATCCCTCCGTACGGGGGTAAATTAGAAAAATGTATATAAGCGACAAAAAAAAAGTTTTGTTAATTCAATTGTATTTCGATTATCAAAAACTTCACTATTTCGTTACTTTGTATTGTAAATTTTCATTTTAAATTTGTTTGATATTTTATAAATATATTAGAAATTTCAATATATGATATTATCTTTTGAAATCCAAATTAACCTACTAAATAAACTCATGCAATGTATGATAATAAATTTATTAAAGTATGACTAAAAAGTATAAAGCAGGTTTTTAAAAATGTTTGTAATAGTATTTAAAGTTTTATTTATACAAGTAAAAGTAAATAATCGCTATATAGATGAATTTTATACAAAATTTGCGCCCAACCCCCACCGGTTAAATTGATGTCATTGACTTCTAAACAACCACTGATAAGGTAAACTCAGTTTTGTTTACTGATGAAGCTACTTTTATGAGAAACGGAGACTTCGATTCTAAAAACAGTCATTTATGGATCGAGTACAACCCACATGGTACTGTGGAAATATCGGTACTGAAAATCACGTGGTACTGTGATTTTTCCAACAAAGATTTCACATTGATACGTATGTACGTATCTCGCATAACTCAAAAATGATTAGCTGTAGGATGTTGAAATTTTGGATTTAGGACTGTTGTGTAACATCTAGCTGTGACCCCCCATTTTCATTTCGATTGACTGAATTAAAATGTCTAAAAAAGTTGAAAATGAAAAAATATGGATGTTTTTTAGTTTTTCTTAAATGCAGTAATAAGCACTCGTTGAGAGATTTTCAACGATATATCATAAATATTATTTATTTTAATTGGTTCCAGAGTTATAGCCGAATAAAATTTTAATCAATGAAATATTTGGATCTTATATGGGGAAGGTACATCGGTTCAAATCAGACTTCTCTTTTTCTCCTTTATTCAACTTTTTTTTATTTTTAATATATTGATTTATTAATAATTTTTTACCTCTGATTGTTAAAAAAATTTTACGAAGATTATAATTCAATAATAACAAAAACAAAAAAAAAAAACAAAAATTCTGTCATTAATGACATCAAATTTTATGTACTCTTCATTTAAATATGTATTATGTAATTTAATAGGCGTACAAGGAAGTCAGGTGTTTTCTACATCAGATTTTTTATTCAAAATTTGTAAGCACCATATTTTTTTCTAAATAACATACCCGTTGTCATTTCCATAATTGAAATCGATTAATATTTATTTCATGGAAATTTGTGCAGCGGTTGAGTTATTATAACAGTATTGACCAATAAACAATTATTAAATATGTTACCTCCTTTCTCTCCAACTTCACATTCATCACCCAATAGCCTGATAAAAATTGTTTTTCCACTTCATTTATTTCATTATTTTTCTAGTCTAATATCTGAATTTAGAGTCGTGAAATCGTAACCAATAAAAATACAAAAACAGTTTGAATTACTGAAAATTAAATTTTATTTTATTAAAAATTTAACTCGATCTTGATATAAAAAAATAACTTTAAATAATAAATTTTACCAGAACGTCACTTTAATTATAACTTAATAGAAAGGTGAAATACATAATATAATTACAAATAAGTTACAAAAAGTTATATAATAAAAGTTGTTAAAAATCTGTCGACAGATTAAATAAAAAAAAGAAGACAAAATTGTTGGTTTAATATTAAAAAAATTCAAACTGATAAAAACTATTTTAACAGATAAAATCAGGAAGGACAACGCTGAGAACAAAAGATGAAAGAGTAGCAAAAAATGTTGAATAATGTGATGTGAAAGTTTTCCAAGAGCTATATTTCATACACATAGAACAATGACAAAGCAGACAATTATAATTTTTACAAACCGTTCTTTTAACTAACTGGTAACCATTTTTGACAAGTCTTCACAACCCTCTCTCTTTTTTAAGTACTTCTGTAATCTTGATATTTTAAAATGATTAATTTCACATCCACGAAAATAAATTTATTGCAGTTATCATTTTATTTGAATTTCATCTACTATTGAATTCAATTCTATTTTTTTTTTTTTTTTACTTTGTATTGGTTTAATAATTACTTTATTGTGTCAGATTGTACTATTTTCTCGGATAATTGTAAATATAATTTTGCAATTAACTAATCGATTTATAATCGTTTTATTTTTATAAGATTCGTTTAAATATAATGTAAAAATAAACTTTTAAAATAATAATTGTATAGTATAAAAAACTAAATATCACAAAAACACTAAGTAAACCGAATGATTAAAAAGGATTTCACAATTCAGAAAACCATATAAAAATTTATTTAGGTAGCTTACCAGATCCGGTTGACTCATTCTATAGCAAAGTATATCATGTTCTTACTCGCCTAGTTAATTAGTTCCGAATTTGGCCACTAGCGCTGTCACCAGTGTTGTTAAAAATGTATACATTTACTGGTGCGGAACGTGCTCGCTGTATGTTTTGGTTTCACGATTTGTCAACAACTGCAGTTCAACAAACGTTTTATAGAGAGTACGGTAGGTAACCCACCGGGTTAGTCTAGTTGTGAACGCGTCTTCCCAAATGAGTTGATTTCGAAGTCAAGAGTTCCAGCGTTCAAGTTCTAGTAAAGGCAAGTTACTTTTATACGGATTTGAATACTAGATCGTGGATACCGGTTTCTTTGGTGGTTGGGTTTCAATTAACCACACATCTCAGAAATGGTCGAACTGAGGCTGTACAAGACTACACTTCATTTACATAACATCCTCATTCATCCTCTGAAGTAATACCTGAACGGTAATTCCCGGAGGCTAATCAGAAAAAAGAAAGAAAGTACAGTAGGGAGCCTTCTAAGGCAATAATTTATTCTTCGCATAAAACCTTCGTTGAGACAGGTTGTTCTGTTAAACATACAAAATCACTAGAACGCCTACGCATCCCTGAAGCTGCTGTGGAAAACTCTAAAAACATTTTGCTCATAGTCTGAAAAAATCAACTCCATGTTCGTCAAGTGAGATTGGAGTTCCAGAAACGACTGTTTGGAGCGTATTACGTAAACTGTTGCACTTGTAGCGATACAAATTAACCGTGTTTCAATTATAACGACGGTAGCAGGTTTGTAAGGAAATAATGGATAGACTTGCAAACAAGGATATATTTTTAGACAATATAATTTTTAGTGATGGGTCAGCGTTGCACATCAGTGGCCAGTTGAACACCCTTAATTTAATATAGGATGGCGAAAACCCTCAAGAAACTTTGCAGCACTTTCGTTATAGCCATAAGGTCAATTTTTTTTTGTGGCTTAAGCAAAGAAACACTGTACAGCCCGTTCTTCTTCCAGGAGGTAACCGTATGTGGTATCGTTTATCTAGAGATGCTCCAAAATTGTCTAATTCCTCAGTTATACAATGATGACCAAGATGGATGCCATTACTATCAGCAAGACGGGGCACCACCTAGTGAGGTGGTGACCGCCTATTGTCGGTAGATTGGTCGTGAAGGTCCAATTGCATGGCCAACTCGCTCCCCAGATTTGAGCCCGCTAGATTTTTCCTTGAGAGGTTTTATTAAAGATCGGGTTTAAATATCACCTTTACCTGCTGATTTTGTTGAGCTAAGCCTTCGAATAATGTTGCAGCTGCAGAGGGAAGGCCCGACTTTCTGGCTACAGTCTGGAATGAAATCGACTTCTGTGTCGCATTACAAATGGATGCCATATCGTATAAGTGAATGTTAGGTGATAAACTAGATGTGGTTTTGTATGAAATGAAACTTCAACCGAATCTGTAAATATCTTAACAAATTTTTATATGCTTTTAAAGTTCTTAATTCCTTTTTGAATCACCCGGTATATTGTAAAAGATCGGATGACAGTACAATGTCCCACCAACACTTTTGCAAACATTCCTCCGTACAGGGGTAAGTTAAGGGTGCGGGTGTAAAAAATTGCAAAATCTGCAAAACGACTATGCGGGGTTTTAGGGGTCGCAAATGACAAATCCGATAGCCTTTTGACATAAAAAAATGACCAAAACTTTTTACAGGAGTTTTTGTGGTTTTGAATTTTATAATATCTAGTCCTCACTTGAGACACAGCTACTCAATTAACAATTTAAGTAAATGAAATAAAAACTTCACTATTTGGTTACTTTGTGTAGTAAATGTTTGATTGAAAATTTCTTTTATATTTTATAAATATATAGAAGTTTCAATAAATGATTTTATCTTTTGAAATCCAAATTAACCTATTAATTAAACTCATGCAATGTATGATAATAATTTAAAGTATCACTAAAAAGTATAAAGCAAGTTTTTAATAATGTTTGTAATATTATTATATAATTTCTTTATTGTAATTGCTAAAACTGTGGTGATCGATATTTATATAATATATAAATCTGCATAAATAGTATTAAAAAAAGATATGCAAATATTATGTAACAGATATTCACTATTTTGTTCTATAACTCTTCAACTTACAGATATACTATATCTATAAATTAAATAGGTTTTTAATACTTAATTGATTTAATAATGAATCTGAAACAATTGAAGGAAAAACTTGTATTAAGTTCAAAGTATTTAGAATTATACAGAGTGATTCACAAAGAATGTAATAAAAACTTTCATAATCTGTTTAACTGCTGAAAAGAGAAAACATTTCATATAAATTGTTTCGAAAATGCTACGTTAGGGATTGTCGTCTTACAAAATATTTCTCCCTGATTTCTGTGCCTTCGGCAAAATTAAACCAGACTGTAATTCTTGAAACCCAAATTAAGGGGTAAATTTTGTGGTTTTATGTGAAATTTCTCATGAAAAATTGAAAACAATAAGTTCCAAAACTCTATCTTTAGTAGTTTTTTGAGAAATATGGGGTAAAAGACAAAAGTTTGTGGTCGAAAAACGCACTACTTTATGTTTGGCCTTCATTAATAATCACATAAAACTTTTCAGAAACATGTAGAAAATTTGATTTTGAGTATAATGGTGTGAATAAAGATTATAAAATTAAAGACAAACGTAAGAAAAAAGGTTTTGTTATTATAAGCTTTTATTTAACTTGCTTTAGTTATAATCAAATCTTGCAACTGCTATATATTTTGATCTATCGTATGAAAACCAGTGAAATTTGGTACACATATTTAACTTCGATGACAATACAGCACTACGGTGTCGGAATTTGGTATGACTTACCCCTACGCCCCCACGTGCTACCCCTACGCTAAATTCATGCATTTAGTTGAAAATTTTAATTTCTCATGAACTGTCGTATGAAAATGATTGAAATTTGGTTCACGTATGTAACATCAATGTGTAAAAATAAATATTTTTGCTTTTTAGTCTTAATAAACAAACAAAACTTGAACAAACAATAATATTCAGATATAAATATTATTAAGAATATTATTATTATAAAATAACTCGTGTTATATTATTACAGATAAATAGATTATACACATATACTAAACAAGCTCATTAAACAAAAAATGTATTTTAAAATACAGAAAATGTTTATAAATACTTATTGGAAAACATTTTTATAAAAAAACTGTACCACGCTTTTATTTAACTAAATATTTTCATTACTTTTAATTTAAAAATTTGATAATTATTACATTTATTTATTTCTTATTTTTGGTTATTTATTAGATATTTATATAATTTGTTTTTTACTTTTTAGTAAATTTTTATATTTGTTAATATATAATATTTTTTTGTTTAAAATTCTCAATTTGATTTAATTCTTATTTTTTACTTTTTAGAGGGTTTTTCTAATTTATTTTCTTTATTTTGTTAATGTTAATATTAGTAAAAGTTTTTTTTTTAAATAATTTTTTATATGTAATCAAATATATTTTTATAATTTTTTTTTGTTTTTTTGTATTTTTTTTTATATTTTTCTATATTGATTCTTTTGAATCATAAAATATTTGACCCTTTTGTTTTGTAATTTTGAAGATTCTGTTTTTTAATGCCTTAATAAAGTCATAAGTTCAATAAAAAAAAATACAATATTTAAATAAAATAATAAATATTTTGAATTAAATTGTGTATTTTCGTCTGTGTAAGCGTTCATCAGAATAAAACCGGTGACGCGAAAAGTCCTACTACTATGTTTTCAGCTTTTTTTTATTACGTTCATAAAAATTATATTTTATTCTTTCAATATTTTTAAACAATCCTTTTTAAATTAATTATTTTTTTGTTAAGGATTATTTATTTATTTATTTATTTATAAAAATAAATTTTCCTAATGGTGACAAGACGAACGTTAAATAGTTCAAGTAAGTTAAAGAGGACTTTTTTTTAACCCCCAGGACCATCATTAGATATTACTTCAGAGGATGAGATGAATGATAATTTTTGTAGAGTGAAAATGCCATGCCTGACCGGGATTCGAACCCGGGACCTTCGGATGATAGGCCGAGACACTACCACTCGCGCCACGGAGGCCGGAAAGTTAAAGAGGACCTAAGGGTAGCAAACATAAACGTGACGGATTTAAAGGCTGAATGGTGCTTAGGAAAATAATCTTACAATTTAAAGGAAATCGCAAGGAGAAAAAAGAATGCGCTAACCTAAAACGGTCGAAAAAGAATAACTATGTAGGATGTATTCATAGTGTCATTTCATGTTTACGCATCTTTGATGGTGTGCTAATTAATTCGTATTATCTCGGCCTCTTCGATTAATAAGAAAATTAAAATTACTATTAGATTATAAGAATATGTAAATCATGCTTTTATGAATCTCTTCATTTTTTTGGTTCTCAGCACAATTGTTTAATAATAATAATTATACTCGACAAAAAAAAAGTATAAGAATATACACGAGTATATCTATAGAGTGATCACGAAGAATGTAACAAAACTTTCAGCAAATTTTCTACTGTTAAAAATAAAGAAGAAAGTTCAGATAAACATAGGGTCCGAAACGCTTCATTACCGAGTGTCGACTGGTGAAAGACTGTTGTCTGCACCTTCGTTAAAATAAGCAAGATAGTAATTCTTGGAAGTTAAATTTTGTGATTTTATATGAAATCTTGGCTGAAAATTTTGAACAGAAAATTGTATTTTTCGATAAATCTAGGGCAAAAAAAAAATAATATGGGTAAGGTAACAAATTTATTTTCTTTGGAAGGGCGAAAAATGCTTTTGCGTTATCATCGCCCGGAACAAACATAATAACAATATTACAATAGAAAACATTTATATAATTACTAAATAGTTGAATGTACATGTATGGCTTTAAGAAACAAGATATTCGATAATCATCGTACTGTTTCTTAGAATAATATTTTGGTTGTTAACTCCTAATTTAAATTCACGACGCATTGCCGCACAAAGACCACAATTATGTGGTGTATCGTTAGTCGACAGTTGCAGCGAACACAAACGGGTGTATCGCTCTGACTCATCAGATGTCCATGTGTAAGATTAGTATGCTCTATTCGGAAATTGAAAATACAACCTCTTCTCTACGGTTATTTCGGACTGAAGAACTGCATGGCAGCACAGTTTCCTCGATGAGTCGGAGCTTATTATCTACTACAATAGTTCAGTCACCTTGCCACCTTACTCGAAGAGTGCGTTTAATAGAATTAATAAAATCGGTACTTGTAACACGAGTGGTGAAATATGGTTGGCTACATGAGTGTCTAGCATCAGAATCCGCAAGTTCATTACCAGAGATTTCCATATGGCTAGCGGTCCAGCAGAAACTTACTGGTGAATTGCGACAGTGCAATTCAGAACCACAAAAGGTTGTGGTTGAGAAATACACTATTTTATGTTTGACATAAAATAACTTTGTTAAGCGAGTAATAAACACATAAATTGTAAACAATCTTGTAAAAATTTAATTTTAAGGAAACTTTCTTGAATATAGCTCATAGAAATTAAATACAAAGGTATGTATTTTGTAGTTTAGTAGAAACGTAACATATCAAAACGTGGCAGATTTTAACTAGATATTAAACAAAACAATATTTTTAATATTACAAAACAGAATAATAAAATATTTTAGAAAGATAAATACAAACGCAAACAATAAAATGAATTTATAATGTTTAAATATACTGCTGAAAATATCTTCCGCTACAACGGATACAACTATGACTTTCCGTATTTCACAAAAGTTAATATCTCTCTTTTTCTGTTTAGCCTAAAGGAGCCACCTTTAAATTAGGATGAGGGAGTTCCTTCAGAGGATGAAGGATGATACGTATGAATTCAAATGAAGTGTAGTCTTGTACAGTCTCTGGTCGACCATTCCTGAGAAGTGTGGTTAATTGAAACCCAAGTTCTAAGGTTCAAATCCTAGTAAAGGCAGTTACTTCTATGCGGATTTGAATACTAGATCCTGAATACCGGTGTTCTTTGGTGATTGGGTTTCAATTAGCCACACTTCTCAGGAGCGGTCGACCTGAGACTATACAAAGACTACATTTCATTTACATTCATACACATCATCCTCATTCATCCTCTGAAGTAATACCTTACGGTGGTTCCGGAGAACCATCAAAGAATAACGGCATCTACGATCTAGTATTCAAATCTGTATAAAAGTAACTCCCTTTACTAGTATTTGAACCTTAGACTTCGAAATCAGCGGATTTGCGTTGAGTTCACCAATAGACCAACCCGGTGGGTTATTTCAACAAGGTTTTTCTGCATTGACCGTATACTCCACTGAGAATTCCTGTAACAAAATTTTCTTTTGAATTGATCTATTGTTCATAAATTTAACAAAATTATTTTACGCCAACCATAAAATAGTGTCCTTTTCAACCCCAATCTTTAGTCTTTTACCCCAAATTTCTCAAAACTACTAAAAATATAGTCCTGGGATCTATTTTTTCTTTTTTCAATATTTCAGGTTATATTTCATATAAAATCACCAAATTTAATGCTTAACTTGGATCCCAATAATTACAATGTCGCTTAATTTTACCGATGCGCAGA
Source organism: Lycorma delicatula (assembly GCF_047948215.1). NCBI lineage: Eukaryota > Metazoa > Arthropoda > Insecta > Hemiptera > Fulgoridae > Lycorma > Lycorma delicatula. Next base: position 19,300,281 of record NC_134457.1, read on the forward strand.
AATCGGGAAGAAATCTTTCTCCAGCTGAGACTCGTTAACGTTCCTTTCCGTACCTATGTTTATATGATTTTTTACTTTATTTTCACCCGTAGAACATATCTGGAAAGTATATTACACATTTAGTGAATCATTCTGTCTGTATGTAATGATTAAAATGTTATTTTATAATATTAAATAATTTATTAATCACTTAAAAATTCAAATATCAGTAGCGTTTGTATTATACTTCATCGTCATTATATTTCACCTTATAACCTTATAATTTGCTCATAACACATAAAATACAGCTACCAAATTTGACCATAAATTAAATGGATTTCGTGTTTAGTTCTTTGCATGTTTAAAATTATAACGAAACAAATTCTATATCACTAGAAAATCACCGTAATCATTTAAAAGATAATATCAAACTTTAATGATAACAATTTCATTAAAATATAGCTATAAGGTATTTCATTTATAAAAATGTGAGAAATTACCAATTTTTAATAATCTTAACGTAAAAAAAAAAAAATAGATTGAAACTAATTTTCATTAAATCCATCTTTAAATTTTATCGGTCATCTAATATTAAAATTAATATTCCAATGTTTGATTTATTGAAGGGTAGAATAATTTTAGTGGGGTAAAAAATTGTTGCGAATAATGGAAACGTAAAAATTCCTTAATTTTTTAACATGAGAATTCTGAAAGCAAAAATGTAACTATGTTTAGGTAAAAATGAAAAACACTCCATATTTGGCGTCAAGATCAAGTCCAGGCTTCTGGAGTGGAGTTCAGGAAAAGATCTTTTCATGGAATGATGGCCATGAAATAATCTAACCCGCGGGCTAACCTTTCGGCATAGACTTATGGCCGGCAAACGGGGAGGCCCGTTTGAATAGACAACCCCCTGGGCTGTGCTTTGCTTTGTTATGGATCCGGCCTGGTATTGTTTGTTATTTTCTTTGGGGCTTCCCGCTCCAGGTGGGGGTGTGGGGCTTGTCCCCGGCACCTGCGCGGACCGGAATGTGGTTGCGTTCCCCTTGTTAGGTGACCTAAATTGGTCGACTTAATTGGGTTTAGGTATGAATTTCTATGTTGCGCAAAACATAATTTTGATTGGTATGAGTGTAGCACTGATTTAACTTTAAACTCGTTCGTTTTCTGAGTCATTCACAGTCAGGAATTGTTTGTCAAATCATAACTAGGTGCGGGTTTCGCGCTTCCCCGGTTTCGGTCAGTTAGTATGACGGAATCATGTTAGGTTGGATGTGAAGATGCCCGTTTAAGGATTACGTGAAGCCGAAATTTAATTTGTATTTTACTGACGCAAATGTCTGCCGAGGCATTTACATCGGTGACATCCCGACCGAGGCCTGGCTGATGACTGTAAGATGTAATCAGTTAGAGGGTCTTAAGACGACTTCCGGTAAAGCTCCTGAGGGTTTGAAACGGCTTTCCCCTACGGGATTGGAATGTGGATCCGGCCCGGAGGGTAGGGTGAAAAAAAAAAAAAAAACACCATATTTTTCTTTCTTCAATAAAAGGCTTTTGCTCTCCCATCTAAATAGTGCTGTAGTTCTTCTATAGCGCTATCTAAAAGGGAAGGTTTTGTAATCGGTCCAATTTGGGAATATGCGGTTTTCAACGGATCTTGTCATTTTCACACCTAAGAAACTCAAAGTTTAATCGTAGACCAAAAAAGAATTGTTAAAAATATAAAATGATGATAAGAATAGGTTTTATACGAATTTATTTGTTTGTAAATTTTTATTTATTTATTAAATAAGTTATATTTCTTATTTATTTATTTTTTTTATTAATACTTCCTGTTCTTTGTTTCTAGATTATTGAACTGTTTTACAGAAAACGTTATTCGTTCCTTAAAATTTTAATCTAACTCATAGCTAGAATATGTTATTACTGTAGTTTGTCTTTTTGCTTCATCAACATTTCAGTATTATGAAATTATCTTTCAAGTTTCATACAATGCGATTAAATGTTTTCTTACCCGATAAAAAACAAATATTCTTTTCATGTTTTTTTTTTTTGTTTTTAATATTTTTTTAAAGCAACAAAATCAGTCTCTAAAACCTTTATATCTACTTTTAGATTTATAACTGAATAATTAGATTTAGATTTTTTACCTTTCTTTTTTGTTTTAAATTAAAATCTTTTCACTGTTTTATATATATGTCAACCACAGAGTGACACCCAGTATTTCTCCCTATTAAGTGACAACGGCCTCGTATGAGAATGGATGAGGTGCTAGTAGGGTTAGCAGAAGTTGCCTCTTAATAGTCGAAGAATTACACACTTATTCAACCACATTAGTACGCACAAAAGTAAAAGAAAACTACTAATGGAAAAAATCCTAAACGAAAACTTCTATTTCTCAATTCGGATCTCCAGAGGGAAGAATGAGATGAACACAGTGATCGATTAAGCTGTCTCGATTTCGAGCAATTGTTAACAATATCGAAATAGTGAGAATAGTAGTAGCATGATAGCCGACCGACGATTGATAGGCGTCACGGTATAACATGAAAAAAAGAAAATATTAATTTAAAATTCTTATTGTTTTCTTACAATATTTGACCAAATAGTCCCAATATATCAGTATATTTTCTAAAAAACAGAAATAGATATCTGTTTAAAAGTTTCCACTTAACACTAATCGGGGAAATGATCAATTAAGAACTAAAAATTCTATTTTACAGCAGATAGATTTCAATTAGTAATTTGCTATTAATTATTTTGTTAAGATACCTTCATAAAAATTTACTACTAAAATTATTGTTTTGAAGAAAAGTTGTTTTAATGAATTTGCTAAACCTTTCATTGTAAAAGATGGCTTAGACGTTTTTTAGATAAATTTACGCTTGTTGGAATAGCTTGAAAGACACCTGTAATTATTTTTTTTTATTCTTATTCAAAAAAAATATTCGTTTTGTAAAGTTTCCTAATATAATTTTATTTTTAAAATCAATTTACGCATGCAGTGCCAGATTCCCATCGGCAGTGTTACCAAACCACCGCCATCATATTACCGGCTAAAAACACCCCCACTTTTAGCAGGACTCCTCCCGAAACCACTTTACACATTACTTCAGGTCGAGTCCTTCTATTCTAGTCTACGAAGGCGGCCGCTTAGTGTCTACCTGGCTCAAGGCGATCAAGGTCACTCTTCTTGGTCCTTAGGATGCCCCCGACGAATTGAACCACACTCATCTAGCTTCCCACATTCTGGAGCATCACCGCAACCACATTGCGGGAGGTCATTGCTTTGAGATCCGCCTCGAGGGTTCATCGAGATCTGCTTCTCACCATGCATACGCAAGAAAGGTGTACTCGATGTCGTTCCAACCTCCGGGATATTACTGACAGTGGAGGGATGGTGCTTTTTCTGTATAACATGGAGATAAGCGCAGAAGTACCAGTGACCCGTTAAAAATTAAATTACTAGTACTCCACCTCATCGCGCTGTTGCTTTGTCCGCGGTCAGACCAAAGAGATTAATCTTGCGGTCCATTGTCCTCTCTAGTCTTGGGATCTAGGTCTCTTGCCAGATGAGGAACGTGCGGGTCCGTTCATCCCCGGCGACGGTCTCCCGATCCTCAATTGCCTGTTGCCTCCGGTAGGTAGCCCAGCGCTCCCATGTCAAAAGACCGTTGAGTATGATACCGTCGACCACAAACAGGCTCGGCAACCGTCCGACACGCGGAAGCGACTCACAAAGCAGCGGTGCGTTGCACCTGCTCCAGCCGCTTCCGTTCCGAATTTTGTCAAATATTAGCGCCTTTTCTTTTTTTTCCCCCATAACCACTGAGGATGGTCCAGCAGTTACGCATTGCGCATCCTCAGTGGTTGCCTGGCCTCTAATCTCCCGGTACCCCACAGGATCCGGCGATGCCGTGCCCTTCGGGGTTCGCTCACCCAGTAGGCCGGGACTCTGTCTTTTCTTTGTGCCACGCCTCAAACCAGTTCCCCTCCAAGGAGAGGATCTAGCCGGGTCTTCGGTCTTTTCAATTTTCCCCGAACTGAAGGGGTTCCCGGTCAATCATCGACAGCGGCCAATCTCAACTAACCGCCCTCTCACGAACTAGGCTGTCCTTGTATTTTCCTACCACAAGTCTCTGTCCCCATCCCACTCCTTGGCGTCTCTCTGCTTGATTTGTATTATTCTGGTTACCATAGAAGCTACGTTATCCCATTCATGGTAGCGCCAGCCATCTTAGCGCCTGGCCCTACATTTTCATTTCGTATAACAGGACGAATAATAATACTAATGCCTTTATTTAAACAGAAATTATTTATATTGGGCAGAAGAAATTATATACACAAAAACTCCTAATTATCAGAGCGTTGCACATAATGTATCTCAAACAAAATGATTAACATAAAAAACTGTGTCACTTAACAAATGTATTAAATTAAAATAAATTTACGCACAAATAAAATAAATATTAATTATAAAATTCTTTAATTAATTAATATCCTAATTTCCACGCTTCCTGACACTATCCAACTTAAGCCTTTCAAAAAAATGTTTTAATTCAATGACATTTTTAAAGAATTTTATATTAAATTATTTGTAATTTATTTTATACAGTATTGGAGAAAAAAACAATAAAATATTTCACATCTTAACCCATTTTTATGGTTACAGAAACTACAAAGTTCGACGAACCTTTAAAAGTATAAAAATAAATTTGATTAAGATACATTATTTTCATTCTATATTTAATGAGCCAGCTGATGGAAGTAAAAATATCTTCACCATAATGTAAACTTTCAACACATCCAACTCATTATTTAAAGCGAATCGTTGATTATTACATGCAACTTACCTAAAGTTATTGTATATTTTTTAAGTTCTGAAGCACAGCTGGCCTCTGTGGCGCGAGTGGTAGCGTCTCGGCCTTTCATTCGGAGGAACCGGGTTCGAATTCCGGTCAGGCATGATACAAATCATTCATCTCATCCTTTGAATCAATACCTAACGGTGGTCCCGAAGGTTAAACAAGAAAAAAAAGTTCCAAAGCACGAGTAATATACAGGGAAGGGTGTGTTTCCGTAAATCATACCTACCATTTAATTTACTCCATTCCGTAAAACAAAATACTTTTGTTTATTTATAACCTCTTTAGTCAGATTGTAAGGATAAATTTTATCATGTTATATATTAATTATTATTATAACATTGATATCTTCAGTTTCGAAGTACAAAACACATTTTGGCGTGTTTACTGGCAAATGAAATCTTTATCTTTATCTGGAGAAAATTATAGACCTTTTTTCCTTAAGGTAAGTCGTATTTATTCTAAACTAATATCTGTCTTTTTCTTCTGATTTTTTTTTTATCGTTCTAGTCTCAAGTCTCATAGGACCAAACATAAATTTGCGGTAACAATTTCTACTTCTGATGTTTTCCTTTTTTCTTTCTTCCCAATATTATCTCATTCAAAGAGTATGTGCTTTCTTTTTTACTTCACTCCGTTTTAAATAGGATTTGCTATTTTTTTTTTTTTTGTTTTTTTTGTTTTTTTTTTTTATGACGGTCCTTTGTTATTTTATTATATCTCAATAAGCACTCTTATTTTTTACATCTTCAATCTTAATATTTTCCTTTTCCATGTATTTTTACCTTTTTTAAATCATTTTGTAGTCGCGTTCTGTTTTTCAAACTAATTCGCTAGCTTCTTCGCTAATCTAGCTTTATCCATTCTCTTATTGTAATCATAGAACAATAAACCTTCTCTTTTTGACTGTTATTGATATTCTATCAGTTTTCTTGTATAAAACTTATTGGTTTTTTTTATTTTATATTCTCAATTTATTCTAATTTATCCTAGAATCCTCCTTTCTTTTTTTTTTTTTTACTCATCTCTATTACTAAATTTTTTTGTAATAACATTCTATAAAATATAATGCTATAGTTCTAAATTAACACAATTTCGTAATGGCTTACCTTGACTTGGATGGTAGTTTAGTATGTATTTTGGTAGATATGATAACCTTTCTTTTCTTTATTTTTCCTATTTAGCCTCCGGTAATTACCGTTCAGATAATACTTCAGAGGATGAATGAGGATATGTGTGAGTGTAAATGAAGTGTAGTCTTTTACAGTCTCAGATCGCCCATTCCTTAGATGTGTGATTAATTGAAACCCAACCACCAAAGAACACCGATATCCATGATCTAGTATTCAAATCCGTGTAAAAATAACTGACATTACTAGGACCTGAACGCTGGAACTCTTGACTTCTAAATCAGCTGATTTGGGAAGACGCGTTCAACACTAGACCAACCCGGTAGGTAGATATGATAAGCTGTTTTTAACTTTCTTACTCTTTCGTTTAAAGATGTAGTAAGTTTTCCAGTTGGTGTTAACCATTCTCCAAGATATTTAAATTTATTAACTGTTCCAATTCTTCCATTTTTTTCTGGGTGTAGAACGAGGTGTCATTATCAGCGCCCGGATACAAAATTACCGTAGGAAATGAATAAAAATTAACAATTAAATTTACCTTAAAAAATTAAAATGATTTAAGACGCCTATGCGGATTTCTAATTTCGAAATAAAACTAAAAACAATATCAAAAATGTAGCATGACGCAATAAAATTGCCGTACATCAAAAGACAGAAATATGAGTGTTTTATTCAGATGTTTAAATCCAGATGCACGGTCTTAAGAAATCATAAGACATTGGCAACATTGTTACCTAAGATATTTTGATTGTTAAGCTCTAAATGACAAGCCCTGAATTAGTTTAAATTTGGGACGCAATGCTGCCAAACAGACAGAGTCCCCAAGGATGTGGTGCGCTGTTAATTGTCAATCGCAGCAAACACAAACGGATGCATGTGCTTGAGTCATCAGATGTCCATGACTGAGCCTTGTGCTCTATTCGCAAACGGCAACTCACCTCCTCACAACGATTATTGAAGAGGTACATGAAGAGTTCCACGGTGACACAGTGTTCCTAACCATATTCTACTTTTTTCTTTTTTCTGTTTAGCCTCTGGAACCCCGTAAGGTTTTACCTCAGAGGATGAATGAGGATGATATGTATGAATGTAAATGAAGTGTAGTCTTGTAAAGTCTCAAGCTGACCATTCCTGAAATGTGTGGTTAATTGAAATTGGTTAACTTGACAAAGAGTATTGTTGATGGTATTATTCTATTTACTTTGCCACTTATGATGAACCATCCTCTTCAGAAAACAAACAAGATCGTTTGAAACAATGTGATTAGTGAAAGAGCTATGCAAACAGACCTCTTTAGCACCACAATTAGTGCGCTCATTGCCTGATATTCCAGTATGACTAAGGATCCACCAGACGCTTACGGTTGTGTTACGTCAAGTCATTTCAAAGGTAACAGACTGTATATTACAGACAATAGGGTGCTTGGAGTACATGTCACTAATTGCCTGTAAGGCACTCATGGAATCTGAACAAACAAGTACGTATCGGATTGTTGGGCCAAGTATATTTAAGGACTTGTTAATAAACATTCAGGTCCGCGACGAAAACACTGGCGAAGCTGGGAAAGCCAAACTTGTATATTCTGTTGGCAACAACGAAAGCACAACTAACAGAATTATTGTGTCTATAGCCGTCCGAATAAACTACAGAATCTGGGTTACGCTATTTACTATACTGAAAAAATTTGCTTGTAAAATAACCGACTTCGTGACCTTTTAGGTAGATTTCATAAGAAAGCTACCTATTGTAATGGGTACCATGATTCAACTTTCGGAAAATTCGACATATCGTCACGTTTTACATCCACCCCAAAACTAATGTCAGTTCATATTTTTATACAGACACACACACACACACACACACACACACACATATATATATATATATACAGAGTGGTTCAAAGAAACGGGTAATTTTAACAATTAAATAACGTTAATCAAAATTTTTTTTTTAGAAAATTAATTTTATTTCATGTAATTGTAGAAATGTTGCCATTTTAGGATACCTATATTTTAGTTTATTTTTGAAAGATGACATCTTGCAGGTGACCTCCTCATCTACGTAAACACTCACGAAGTCTCTTCGTTAAATTGTTCATGGTTTGACGTAACATCTCAACTGGAATTTCCGCAATTGCTTCTCGGATCTTTGCCTTCAGTTCTTCCGTTGTAGCAGGTCTACTGTGGAACACTTTGCTTTTAAGGTGACCCCACAAAAAGTAATCGCAAGCTGAGAGATCAGGGGATCTGGGAGGCCATCTAATGTCACCATTTCGTGAAATGACACGTTGTACAAAAACTCGGCGTACAGCTGCCATCGATATTCTAGCAGTATGTAACGTTGCTCAGTCTTGTTGATACCAGGCTGTGTTAATAATCGGTGGAAATCTCTTTTGTTGTTCCACAACAAAGGTTTCAAGCAGGGCTACGTAACGAGCCGACGTTACTGTAATCGCAAGACCGTTGTCATCCTCAAAAAAATAAGGGCCTATAACACCGTAAGATGACATAGCACACCACACGGTCACTTTCTGGCTGTGCAAAGGACGCTAGTGTAGCTGCGTAGGATTTTCTTGTGCCCGGTATCTGAAATTTTGCTTGTTAACAAATCCACTAAGGTGGAAATGCGCTTCGTCTGACATCCACAATTCGTGAACAAACTCTTCGTTACCATTTATCTTCTGAAGCATTACATTACAGAATTGTGCTCGCACAACTGCATCGTTCGGTTTCAGTTCCTGGACGATCTGCAACTTGTATGGATGGAATTGCAAGTCCTTGCCTAACATTCTTCGAACACTTGAACTATGCAATTGTAAAGATGCAGAAAGACGACTGATTGACCGATGTGGACTTCGTGTGACAGCATCTTGTAAAGCTTGAACATTCTGTGGTGTACGGACGGTTCGCTCACGGCCTGGAGGTTTCTTTTTCATTGTCGAACCTGTTTCCTCAAAATTAGATATCCATCTTTTAATTGCGTGTGCTGATGGAACACGGTCGTGCCGTCCCAGATTAAAATGACGGCGAAATTCTCTACGCGCTCCCTCCACACTGGTATTGTTTTTGTAAAACGCTTTGATAGCAAATGCACGTTGCGCACCATTCCAAGGATCCATGACAACTAAATGGCAGGTTAGGTTAGAGAGGCTGGCGCCACTTATCAAGTGGTACCAATCGCCCACGACTACCAACACAACTTTCAAAATTTCCCGTTTCTATGAATCATTCTGTATATATTTTAATCTCTTGTGGACACGATAACTGCCGTAATTTTCCGTCAATCACTTTCAAATTCATACATAAAATATAGCGACTCAAAATCTCGGTCGAGTTCGTTAGTGGGCAAAATCGGACCATAAGAGTGGAAATGGGGAGGTGGCTTTTTCGAAAAAAAACAAAATATCTCTATAACGTTCCTATTAAGTAAAATATCGAATTTGTTTAAAGTTCCTACTATTCTTTGGAGAAAGGCCTAAACCTTAACAAACTAAAGTTTTTTGATATCACCAAACATCGGCCCAGGGGGTGGAAAAAATGGGGTTTTGAATACCAAATAAGTAATACCTCTCTTAATAGGCACAGTATCGAATCGTTTTAAAGTGGTTGTTAGTCCTCTAAACGTTACCTAAAACTTTTGTCTTATGACCACCTTACCTTAAATTTTGGATATGACCATCCCTTAAGGCAAGGGATGAACAAAATGTTGCTGAAATTGTAAGAAGATGGTACTTGTCGTATGCTAAATATGTAAATTTTTTTTTACATGCAACCATTGTCTGAATTGAGTAAATTTGAAGTTTTTCTTAACTTAAATGAAGAAGTCTTTCTTATCCCCTACTTAGCGCCGGTGAAATCTACCTCCTTTTTTTTCCTGTATATATTAATGATAATTATTTAACAATCTAAACTGGTGTCAATTTGTAGATTTTAAGTAACATTTTTATAAACTGATTCTGAGCATAAAAATTTCCAATTTATTCCGATAACCGTTTAGAATAGATTTTTATTTGTATAATCCTTTTAAATAGCTTTCCCTGAGTACTTTTTTATAGCATCTGATAGAGATTTATCAAGTATCCTTTACGGTTTATGACTTTTATTTACGTGATTTTATTTTGTGTTTTATATCCTTTTTTTCAACATTTTTTTTTAGCCTGTAGAATAGAGATGTATAGAGTGACTTTTATAGCCGGATGTTCTTCCTGTTGCTAACCTTGTAAATGTTGCCAGCAGCAGATTTATATCATTAAAATAGATAGGCCTATAATTTACACTTCAAAAAGGTTTTTTTTTATCGTGGAAAATACATTTTTATACGCGAACATGTGTTCGCGCATGTGTGTACAAGTTTCGAGTAGATGTGTGGATATCCGCAATCATTCTATATAAACAGTAACTCTATTTGGACTGTAACGTAAAGTTTTCTTATTTGATAGATTTTGCTAAAACTTTATATATTATATTTTTATTTTGTATTAAAACTTAAAAAATGACGTTCTATTTTTGAAGAAAATTAAAATGTTTGCTTGAAGAAAGGTAGGTTTTTTACAAGTATTTCTTTAACTTACGATTCAGTCTTGTCCTCAAATCTTACCATTAACTTAATATTGTAGTAATATTAATACGGTATAACTTAATATAATGTAACTTAATATTAACATAATATTGTTGATTATATATTTTTTATTTATAAAAAAATAAGTTTGCTATTAAAAGAGCATTGCGATTGAAACTACATCTATATTGCTGGCGAAGTCGTCACGGGGTACGCTAGTTTCATATATTTCTACATTTTATATATAGAACATTTACGTAGAAGTTGTCCGATATACGAGGTGTGCGCGAAAAGTAATGAGACTGACTTTTTACTTACCAAAGGTTTTATTTTTTTTTAAACAAAAATATTATTCCCTTCAAAGTAGTTTCCTTGGGCAGCTATAGACCGGCGGAGTTGTTGTTCCCACTCCTGGTTGCAGCGCTAGAAGGCTTCAACTGGTAGGGCTTTTAATGGTCGGTCGCAGTCTTTTGAATGTTCTCCAGCGTTCCAAAATGACGTTCTTTTAAGACATGTTTCAATTTCCGGAAAAGGAAAAAGTCACAAGGAACCAAATCAGGTGAACAGGGGGGGTTGAGGAACCGCAGGAATGCGTTATGAGGTTAAAAATTCCCTGATGGAAAAGGTGTGACAAGGGGCATTGTCATGATGAAGCATCCACTTGTCTGCAATGTCTGGGTCTCACGCGAATCACTTTTCCTGAGCCTTTCAAGGACACCTTTGTATAACACTTGGTTGACAGTTTGTCCTGGAGGAACAAATTCTTTATGTTCGATCGTGCATAACACACAGTACAGTAGCGGTACTGTCAAAAAGCTAATCGGCATGGTTTTGATCTTTGATTTGCTCATTCGACATTTTCTTCTCGGTCAAGGAGATGACGGAGTGTGCCACTGTTCGATTTGCCGTCTTGTTTTAGGATCATACTCAAATATCCAGGATTCAACACCTGTGATCACACGATTTAAGAATTCTTGGAATTCTTGTTTATCCTCTCAAAAAGATCAACGCACACGTTTCTTAGATTCTCCTTCTGTTCTTTTGTGAGGTTTTTCGGCACCAATTTCGCACAAACCTTTCGCATGTCCAAATCGTCTGTCAAAATTTAATGTATGGTTTAACAGTTCACTCATCATCCTTATTGTTAAACGACGGTCTGATCTCACAAGAACTCTCACACGCTCAACGTTTTCGTCAGATTTTGAAGTGGAAGATCTCCCTGAACGAGGTTGATCTTCAACGTGTTCTAGGCCATCCAAAAATAATTTGTGTCAGCGGATAACTTGTGCTCTTGATAAGCAATGTTTCCCATAGGCCTGTTTCAACTTTTCAAAGGTCACACTCGCGGATTCCCCAGGTTTAACACAAAATTTGATTGCACAACGTTGCTTTAAATTCAGATGCTCCATTTTCGTAACACAGCTTCACTGATGGCGATGTCAAACATAATATGTTGGCTGAACGGAGTTGAAACTCGTACTGAGCATGTGGAAGGGATGAACAAACCGGTCTATCACAGAGCGGTAAACACAGCGTTGCCAAATAGCTTGCAGTGTTACCAATCTTTTTACTTTTTTTACACACCTCGTACAAGGGCAACATCTTGAGGAAGGGAGCTGAATCCTCTCTCTTTTTTCTGTTAACCCTACGAAACCACCGTAAGATTTTACCTTAGCGGATGAATTAGGATGATACGTATGAATGTAATGATTCAATACTAGTCAATCAGCTGGCTATTGAAACGGATTATACTATAATTTGTATAAATTTACCTTCTTAAATGTATGTACATTAATCATCTAATTTAGTTATAAGCAACTGGGATATCATTTATAATGAAAACTAATTAACAAGGTTGTAATACAGAATAAAAAGTGTATCTAAATATTTTTTTCTTTGCTAAAGAATTAAAAAAATCCCTTTCGGCACGCCGGAAGGCAAGTAGACTTCACCAGAGCTAAGTATAAGATAAAAAAGATTTCCACCTTAAAATATAGTAAAATTTCAAATTTACTCAATACCACAATATGGTTGCATGTGAAAAAAGTTTCACATGTTTATCATATGACAAAGCCCATCTTCTTACAATTCCAGAAAAAGTTTGGTCATCCCTTGCCGTAAAGGTTAGTCATATAAAAAATCGTTTCAAAGGTTTTAGGTAATGGTTAGAGGACTAACCAACACTTTAAATCGATTCAATACTGTACCTATTAAGGGAGGTATGATGATTTATGTCTTCAAACCCCCATTTTTTCTACCCCCTGAGCCACTGGTTGGTGATATCAAAAAAACTATACTGAAATAAGTTTTAAGTTCTTATCCAAAGAATAGTAGGAACAAATTTGATATTTTATTTAATAAGAAAGTTATAGCGATGTTCTGTTTTTTTCGAATGAGCCCCCATTTCCATTCCCATGGTCCGATTTTGGCCGTTAACGAACTCAATCGAGATTTTTGGACGAATTATTTTTAAGGAAGAATTTGAAAGTGATAGGCGCAAAATTAAGGTTGTTAGTGTGTACACAAGAAAGAAAGAAAAAAAAATATATATATATATAAATATATAAAATTTTCAGCTGACGGTGGTTGTGGGGTCTGGGGGATGTGAAATGCGATAATATGTCGAAATTTTCTGGATGTCAAATCATGGTATTCATTACAACATGTAGAGCTTATGAAATAAGATTTATGAAAGTATATGTTTGGAGCGTAGCTTTATATGGAAGTGAAACATGAACGAAGCTTTTGAAATGCGGTGCTATAGGAGAATGTTAAAAATCAGATGGGTGGATAAAGTGACAAATGAAGAGGTGTTGCGGTAAATAGATGAAGAAAGAAGCATTTGGAAAAATATAGTTAAAAGAAGAGACAGACTTATTGGCTACATATTAATGCATCCTGGAATCGTCGCTTTAATATTGGAGGGACAGGTAGAAGGAAAAAATTGTGTAGGCAGAAAACGTTTGGAATATGTAAAACAAATTTTTAGGGATGTAGGATGTACGGGGTATACTGAAATAAAACGACTGGCTCTAGGTAGGGAATCTTGGAGAGTTGCATCAAACCAGTCAAATGACTGAAGACAAAAAAAAATTGCTAATACATAAGTATCGTAAAAGTTACTTGTCATTTTAAATACATATAACATTTTTAAAAAAGTAGTAAAATTAACAATTTACAAAGCGATTTTATAACTTACGAGAATATATTTTGTTCAAATACGTTTTCAAACAACTCAGTTCTGTGTAGGAAATAAATGCTAAAAACATGCTTTTACCAAAGAAAAAAAAACAATTCGAACTAAAATGTACAAAGTAATTTTGTTTTCAACAAAATTAGTTTAAAAAGAGCGTAGAGCACGCTGTAACTATAAATAGGAATTGTCATACATAATAATTTTTTTTTAAACTAATTTTCAATGATTATTAATATATTTTTTTGTTTTTCTTTTTTTTGAAACGGATGTTTTAATTTTTTTTTTTAAAGTCTTTCTTTCAGAATAACTGTACTTTTAAATGACTCATATAATATTAATTTTCAGTTATATCTATTTCATGATAATCTTTTTTTTTTTATTATAAAAATTGATAGTGATAAAACTAAATGAAATAATATAAAAAAATGGATTTATTGAAATCTTACAAAAATAATGTATTTAAATTTAAATGTTTCGCCTGTGTTTGTGAGTGCATGAATGAATAACGTATTAATATCAATAAAACGTCAGTCAGTTTTACTGATTTTATCATTTTACTGCACGGTAAATGATCAGTTAATAAATCTACCTAAAGCTAAATTTATAAAATCAATAATGATGACACAAATAATAAAATTTAAAAATATTCTTTACAAAATGCTTGTTAAATTCTTTATAATATAATTATGTTATTTTCTTTAGAATTTTTCGTGGTAACTGTACAGAACTGTATTTGATACAGTTTTATAAAAATGTATAAAGAAAAAACAACACATTGCAAAATTTAATAATCAATCATAAACTGTACATTATACAGTGTCCTTAAAAGATGAGGCCAAACTCTACTAAATGACACTACTCGTACTTAACATAACGCATATTTTTCTTTTTTTGTCCGCCATTCTGGTTCTTGGAAAATTATTTTTCAAGAACGGTTGGAGATAACGCAATAAATTTTTTTACTTTATGTTAAATTCAATAGAAATGTAGAAGAAACAATGAATGGCATTGATGAAGTCCTACGCAAGAGCTACCGCATGAAAATAAACAAGTACAAAACGAAAGTAATGAAATGTAGTAGAAATAACAAAGATGGACCACTGAATGTGAAAAACGGAGGAGAAAAGATTATGGAGGCAGAAGAATTTTGTTATTTGGAAAGTAGAATTACAAAAAATGGCGAAGTAGGAGCGATATAAAATGCCGAATAGCACAAGCGAAACAAGCCTTTAGTCAGAAATATTTGTTTACATCAAAAATTAATCTAAATCTCAGGAAAATATTTTTGAAAGTATACGTTTGAAGTGTCGCTTTATATGGAAGTAAAACTTGGACGATCGGAGTCTCTGAGAAGAAAAGATTAGAAGCTTTTGAAATGCGGTGCTATAGGAGAATGTTAAAAATCAGACGGGTGGATAAAGTGATAAATGAAGAGGTATTGCGGCAAATAGATGAAGAAAGAAGCGTTTGGAAAAATATAATTCAAAGAAGAGACAGACTTATAGGCCACATATTAAGGCATCCTGGAAGAGTCGCTTTAATATTGGAGGGACAGGTAGAAGGAAAAGATTGTGTACGCAGGAAACGTTTGGAATATGTATAACAAATTGTTAGGGATGTAGGATGTAGGGGGTATACCGAAATGAAACGACTAGCACTAGATAGGGAATCTTGGAGAGCTGCATCAAACCAGTCAAATGACTGAAGACAAAAAAAAATTTTTTAATAGATATACTTTTTACAGCGACTAACCGAACCTTTTATCAAATGTGATTATTACATTATTTAACACAGAAATAAATACTGTAAAAATAATAGTAATTAACAGGTTTAGTTCCATATCATTTTGACCAGTAATAATATTAAACTCAGTTAGGTACTTAGGTATTAGCCCGTCGACCATAACCATAATGGGGATCATTAACATGTTTTACATATTAAGAATATAAGCATTATTGCTTATGAATTTTTTTCAGAATTCTCCCCCCCCCCAAAAAAAAACTTAATTTTTTAACCAATCGGACAAAAATCCAAGTATTTTTATTTATATAGCCAAAGTTTGCAAATTTTCTCCTGGAGATAACTGAAAATAGCATAAAATATTGATATTATCAATAACCAGGTTGGAGAAATAACCCAATAACCATTTATATTACCATTTATTATTTATTTTATTAATATAATCTCTCTATTTCCTGTTTAGCCTCCGGTAATTACCGTTTAGATAATTCTTCAGAGGATGAATGAGGATGATATGTATGAGTGGAAATGAAGTGTAGTCTTGTACATTCTCAGTTTGACCATTCCTGAGATGTGTGGTTAATTGAAACCAACCATCAAAGAACATCGGTATCCACGATCTAGTATTACCAGTGATACTATATTATTAATATAATCTAACGAAACTTAACCAATCCTCGCTTCGCTAGCTAACCTTGACCAACTAACAGGAATGTTTTGATTATTTAAATAATAAATTCAGTAATTATTGCAATTATTTATTATTTAAATTGTCGAAACATTACTGTTAATTAATCAAGGTTAGCGAGCAAAGCGAGCGTAAGTTAAGTTTGGTTAAATTATATTTATAATTTATATCTATAATTATAAGCAACAATGCTTATATTTTTAATATGTAACATATATGTTAATATGGAGAATGTTTAAAATGATCGTTATAAAACATCATGTTAGTGTTTTATCGAGTTATTTTTCAACCTAGTTATTGTTAATATTAATATTTCCTGCTATTTTGTAACATGCAAATTTCCAAAAATTTAAAAAATTTTTAATATCCAATAAGTGGAGAATTCTTATTGGATATTAAAAATTTTGTTTGGTATGAAGTGTTTTGTTTGGGGAGCAATTACAAAAAAAAAAATCCTTGCTTGTAATTATAGGTATAAATTAACCAAACTTAATCTACGCTCGCTAATCTCGACTAATTAACAGTAATGTTTTGATTATTTAAATAATAAATAATTGGAATAATTACTGAATTTATTATGTAAATACTTAAAACATTACTGTTTTAATTAGTCAAGGTTAGCTAGCGTAGATTAAGTTTGGTTAAATTATATTTATAAAATAAATAAATAAATTCAAATGGTTATAAAAATGGTAATATAATGGTTATATCGGGTGATATTAACAATAACCTAAAATTTTGTAATTTATTGGTCGACGGGTTAATACGTAAGTATCCCCTGCTTCTATGTATGAAACTATGAGTTATGTGTTTTCTAAGACCAAAAAGGTACCCATTTAGTTACTAAATGAGTACCCCTACTTAGTTTTACGCCCATGACTTTCTCGAATTTTTTCACATAAAAATTACTTACTACAGCGTGTTTTATAAAAATTGATGAATAAAACATTAGAGAAATACCGTAGTAACCGTAGTAACTCAATAAATATAACCTAATAATACATTAGAAAGACACACCAGCATGATGTTTTACACCGGTCATTTAATACATCTCCATATTAACATATTAAAAAAATCGATTAGAAGCATTATTGGTTATAAATATAATGTAACCAAACTTAACCTACGCTCGCTTTGCTCGCTAACCTCTTGATTAATTAACCGTAATGTTTTGACAATTTAAATAATAAATAATTGCAATAATTACTGAATTTATTATTTAAATAATCAAAACATTCCTGTTAGTTGGTCAAGTTTAGCGAGCGTAAATTAAGTTTGGTTAGGTTATTCTTATAATTTCTCTGCAAATACCTCCAAATACCCACTGATTTGGAAGAATTCTGCCTCTATTGTACTTGAAAATGAGGACACGTCTATTTCTACAGTCATTGCTGGACAACCTTTTTAATAAATTATTAGCGCACACACACACACACACACTTACACACCTATCTCAGCTACATTTTCCATTTCGTTATTGCTTCACTTGACCTACGCTCCCTTCGCTCGCTAACGTTGACTAAAATGTTAATACGTAAAATATGTTATATATCTAAAATGACCGGTATAAAACAGCATGTTAAGTGTGTTTTTTCTAACGTTTTATTTATCAATTATGGTACTTACGTATTAACGCTACCGCAGCTACAGCTTTATTTAAAAACAAAGTAGTCAATCGGATTTCGGTGGAAAATGAACAGTCTCTTTATTAATTTTAATAAATGGTTATTTATATTTGTTTATTTTATAAATATAATTTAACCAAACTTAACCTACGCTCGCTAACCTTGACTAATTAACACCGTAATTTTTTGAGTATTTATTTAATAAATTCAGTAATTATTGCAATTATTTATTATTTAAATAATCAAAACACTCCTGTTAATTTGTCAAGGTTAGCGAGCGAAGCGAGCGTAGGTTAAGTTTGGTTATATATTTATAAAATAAATAAATATAACCATTTATTAAAATTAATAAAAAGACTGTTTTGAATCTACGTTAAACTCTATATCGGCCCATTTTCCACCGAAATCTGATTGACTACTTTGTTTTTAAATAAAGGTGTAGCTGCGGTGGTGTTAGTAACTCAATTATTATAAAATATGTTACATTAAATAATTTTTACGTGAAAAAATGCCAAAAAAGTGGGGAACATAAAACAAAAAAAATCCACAGTTTTTTTTTAAGTTTTTATTCACTTCACTGTTACTAGTGTCATTTGATAACTGAATCAAACATAGAAAAAACATTACTACTTACGTAAATATACCTAAATCAAATGAAAAATTATTAGCAATGTCAACAAACACAAGATCACTATTACTATAACTTTTATATTACTATATTTGATGGCATTAATTACTATAAAACCCGCAACTGAACTAATAAACAACACCTTCAGATATAAACAAACATTAATATACACAATAAACAAACGCAAAAATTAAGATTAGAAAGTCACAGCTGACAAGATACTATTTTCAACAAGTTTGCAACTCAGTGAATTATTGTTTTACTTACAACCTAGACTAGAGAGCAGCATAGGTAAAATACATTTGTTTTTGTATTATAGACAAGCACAGGGAAAAGAACTAATCTTAAAAATGTGATCACTTTTGATACACTGGGGTATTGGGTAGCATTTAAATGTATACACTAGGAAATGGAAAAGAAAGTGTCTTTTTTTTGTACACGTGGGAGGTAGCATAACACTTAAATGCATCAAAGGTGATATACATTGGGTCTAACTTATTCAAAATTAAAGCAGAATTACCTTTAAAACAATTTTTGATTAGTTATGTATCTTAAACAATGAAATATAAATATATGATATTAAATAAGCAAAAAATTAAAAAAATTAAATTGTAAGACTTTACAGAACATATTTTGAAGAAGATGTATATAAATTTCATACATATAAAAAAAATTAAATCGCATTACCTAATTGTTTGTTTTCTTCAAAACAGTTTTCCTTTTAAGCCGGGTCTGGATGTATGTGTGTATAAATTAGCAACTGAAATCACCTCTACCAGCTTGTCAGGCTTGACGTAGCTGCATACAGTATAGTGTAAATGTAAATGTACCGGGAAACATGTATAGTCTTCAAAACAGATTCAGGTAGAACACTCATGAGACGTGTGAATAAATTGTAACCTAAGCACTAAAGAACACCGGTATCCATAGTCTAGCATTTAATTCCATTCAAAAGCAACTGCCTTTACAAAAACTCGACTTCAAAAATCAGCTGGTTTTGCTATAACGAGTTTAATCGTTAGACTAATCCGGCGGGTAAAAAATCGTATTACCTAAAATAATATATTTTCAATATTTTTTTTTTTTTTAATATTCAATAAGAAAAAGAAAATTAATTAACTGGTGTTTAAATGTATTTGTCTTCGTTAATGTCTCAATAATTTTTTTTTTTGTAAGTTGTGTTAAATAAAACGGGTATTTTCAACCGTTGAATATTAGTGTTTCGGTAAAATTAATAATTATTTGTTTCTTACATCGTATTTTACGTATAGTCAGTGTCTAAAATAAGATTATATATTTTATTTTTTATTAAGAATTTGTCAAAATTATATAACTCCATAAAGGTAAGTGGAAATATTCTTCTTTTAAACAAAGAATGATAGGTAAATTTAGATTTACTAAGGAAATTATTTGAATAGACTGTAGTAAGCGCCATATAATTTAGCGGGTGATTTTGCCGTATTACTGTTGTCGTCAAAAAAAAATTGAAAAATATATTTATTCTGCTTAAAATTTAATACTAGTAATATGTCACTTAAAATTTTAATTGTTTTAATATGACTTAAAAATCCAAGAGGAAAGGAATTTTTGTTGAAGGGAGGTTTAAAATTCGTATGCCAACCACTAAGAACCACCGTTAGGTATTAATTACGAGAATGAGATGATGTCTCGGCCTTTCACCTCCGGGTGAAAGGCCGAGGCGCTACTACTCGCGCCACGGAAGCCGACACTAACAATATTAAGTACAGACAAGTAAACCTCAACATAAAAGGTTTTTAGCATTTTTTGTATTTTAACATTTCTTCATCTTTAATTTGATTTACTATCTTTATTGGACCTTTAAACCATTTCCTTAAAGGATTTTAACGATTTAATTAATCAAATATTTTATCTATCACATTTTCAACAGCAATTTTTTATAGTAAACTTTGTTTTCGTATCATCAAAAAAGAATATGGTTTTATTTACCTTAATAAATACTTTTCTGACAAATGCAGTAATTTACTGTTTCTAAATAAAATTGGAATTTTTATAAATTTTCTTTGTGTTATTAAACTTATCTTACAGAATTTTGTTCCGATTTAAATTTTCTATAATTTTTACTTGCTTGTACGAAGTAAGGGAAGTATTGTTATCGCGTAAAATTTCGGTTTTCAGATGTCAAAGGAAATATACATTTTGACCATTCCTGAAGCCATTGTGACTAGTTTCGCCGTGACATCTGTACGTACGAACCTATCTTAAAAACGATTAGCCGTAGGATGCTGAAATTTTGGATTTAGGACTGTTGTAATATCTAGTTGTGCACCTCCCTTTTTGATTACAATCGACTGAACCAAAAGTGTTCAAAAACCCCAAATTCAAAAAAGAAAAAATTGGATTTAGGATTGTTTCATAACACCAGTAATAAGCTCTCATTGAACGTTTTATAACGATATCATAAGTGGTAGTTATATTCATTGGTTCTAGAGTTACAGCCAAATAAAATTTTAATTAATGAAATATTTGGATCTTAGAAGGGGAAGGCACATCGGTTCGAATCTGACTTTATCCCGTTTATTTTAATTTAAATATATTGATTTATTAATAATTATTAACCTCTGATTGTAAAATTTTTTTACGATAAATAATAATTCAATAAAACAATTTAAAAAATATATGAAAAAAATATTACAAGTTATTAATGAAATAAAATCGTATGTTCTTTTTTCATTTTAAAAAAAATGTGTATATGTAATTTAATAGGTCTACAAGGAAGTCATTTGATGTCCACATCAGATTTTTGTTTAAAAATTTTATGTGTTTATTATCCAATTAACGAAATTTTTGTACGTCAAACATAAAATACAAGTTTTTTTTATCTCAATTTATTGGTTTTCACTCATATTTCTCAAAAACTACTGTATATAAGATTCTGGGACCTTTTTTATTCGATTTTCAGGTCAAAAAAGATACGAAATAACTAACTCTGGGACCTAATTAACGTCCTAAAAATTTCGGTACAACCTCATGTCATGTTATAGGTTATGAAAGTCCTGGGTGTATTTTGTGATGCATTCGATGTGCAGTATAAGAGGAATATTTAAATAACTTGTAATTATAGTATGAATATATTAAGTAAACATTTACATTAATATTGTTTTATTTGAAAGTAGTATCAATATAAGTCAATTATTTAATGGTTCATTGTTTTTAATGCATTCCTATTTACTAATCGAATATATTAGTCAATAAGCAGAAAATATTTTGAAAATTAAGTGTTATTTTTTTACTTAAACTTATTACACAAGCATTATAAGGGAATTGTTGCACTTTTTCTTATATTTTCTTTTCTTTAGTTTCTAATAATACTACTGTAGTTTACATATTCTACTTATATGTACAAGTGTGTGTGTGTGTGTGTGTGTGTGTGTGTGTGTGTGTGTGTGTGTGTGTGTGTGTGTGTGTGTGTTTGTTTTATCATATATGCGAGCTTTATTTTCCATTATATTATATATATGATATAATAGTCTAGCCAGAACCAGGACCCTCGGGGCTCATATCAGCCCAGGCGAATCCCGAAGCCAACTCAGGGGGCTCCTCAGAGCCTCCCGGGGTCAAGGGTCCTACCTCAAGGCCGCAGAGCTCGCTTCATTTGCTATTCCCAATTTCCCTGGAGGACCGGCGCCCTGGACACCGCAGAGCTTGCTTCGGTAGCCATTTCCATCTATCCAGAGGGCTGGAGGCGAGGCTAACACTCGCACTGTACGTTATTCTCATGCTTGTGAGAATAATACTGATAAATAACAATTAAAGTATTCTGGATTTATAAAAACCTTTAAAAGAAACTAAATTACAAAAGATATTATAATTATAACTTTGACGACAAAAAATCATAACTTATATATTTGCCACAGTGGCAGAAATATAATAATGAAGTAAAAAGGATTGATCTATTTTTTTCTTACCGAATATTTTTAATTCATAACTTCATCGATCTTGGGGCCGAAGAGAAAATTATTACTTTTACTATCTTAACCTTTACAGCAGCTAGGGACTCGATCGATGGCTTAAAATATTCTTTGGGATAACACGAATGTATCCTGTAAATTAAAAAGTAATCGGTCTGATAGTTCTCGCATGATGCATTAACAAACAAATAGTCAATATATATGTACCACATACATTTCCGAATAACTGTGATCTGTTAGATCGAAAGTGTACCTGATGCGTGCAAAAGTTAGCCTTCAACCTACTAACAAATACACCATTTGAATTTTTAAAATCGAACGGTTGTTTGCAGGTATATTATAAGAGCACCCCATTGCACCTCCAATAACAGCGCCCTAGGGACACTCCATTTGTTACCAGTCGATGTTGATGATTGGTCAAGCCTCTCACGAGGTACTCATATACCTCACTACTCTAACCTCATACGCTGTCCCCACGGGAAACCCATTATTGTTATATAAACAGAAATTTATTTAATATTATTTTATTTAACGTAAATTTAATTCTATTATTTTTGTAAAATATTATTCGTTCAATTGATTTGAATAATTTAGTTCAAACCCAGCTTATACAGTCATAGTGACTCCCCGTTCACAGTTCATTAATTCAATTCATTAAAATTTGTTTTTCAACTTCTAAATCTCCACTACTACTACATTTTTTTCCGAGGTGAAATATATCCGCAAACCTTCTCAGTTATGCCAAGAAACTTGGGTAAAATTTGGTTGCAATTGATCGAGTAGTTTTTTTTTTTTATCTGAAACAAAAAAAAACTCCTCTTCCTCATTATATAGTGGTATAGATTTACTTTTCATTTAACGTAATAATGAAATATCTTTTCTTTGCATATTTAATATTTACAGAAAGTATAACTTGTTCTTCAGTGGTTTATAGTACAGATCAAAATCGTTTACCTTACCCAAAACGTTATCAATCTATCTAAAGTCTTCATCTCGCAGTTGTCAATTCCTCATAGCAGTCACTAACTTCTAGCTCATCCTTAGCCGATCCTTCTTTATCCTTTTACCTAGAATCCAGGATCAAATTTTCTGAAGTATCCTACTCTTGTCCATACGTTTCAGATGACTATACCACATCAGTTTTGTCTCTTTCAATTTATCAACCAAAAGTGATTTTCTGTCCAATTCTATTGTCAAGATAATAAATTGACAACTTCTCCAAAACTGCTCCGTAGCGGTCATTCTACTTTTAAATCTTGGAAAGAGAGAGTCCATACTTCAGACCGGTATCTGGAACAACTTTCAATGAAAGATCATCTTTTATGTATTTTTTTTTTATCCGAAATTTCCATAAAATAGGATCTAAGAACCTCGTTATCATTCCTCCTTCGCCAACTTTTTCCAGAATATCTGTTCTTCCATCTGATGTTTGAATAGTAGTCATATTATTTAAAGCTGGGTAACAGTACCCAGTCCATCGGCTTGGTCTAGTGGTTAACACTTCATCGCAAGTCAGTTGATTTCGAAGTCGACAATTCTAAAAAGTTCATTTCCTAGTAAAGGCAGTTACTTTTATACGGATTTGAATACTAGATCGTGGATACCGGTGTTCTTTGATGGTTGGGTTTCAATTAACTACACTTCTCAGGAGTGGTCTACCCGAGACTATACAAGACTACTTTTCATTCATATTCATATATATCTTCCTCAATCATCCTCTGAATGACAGTGGTTCCAGAGGCTAAACAGAAAAAGAGAGGGTAATATTACCCAATTTATTTAAACTCATTTTATTTTTCCTGTATTTATTATAATATCCTGTCCTGTACCTAACTGCCTAACTTCATATAGTTTCATTTTTTTTTTTCTATATTTACCTCCAGTTTCTACCTCCATTAGTAGTCTTATATTTACATCCACAGTATTTTTATGATATATTTTACATCTTGCTCATGCTCGGCCAGCACCATCTGCTCATCCCCATATAAAAGAGTACAAATATTCTCATTTCCTCAAATCTGAACTCCCATCTTAACACAATTTTTTGAAAGGTCTCTAAGCAAAAAATTTACGAGTCTTAAAAAGAAACGTGTATAATAGTCATTTTTGTCACATACCTTTACTGACAGCAAAAAAAAACTGAATAGTTAACTCATTTTTACATAGCATTTGACATTTGTACAAATTTAACTGTATTGTATCTTAACTAAAAATTATTTATAATGTTTTAACTTGATCTATGTGTGTTTACAACTGGTTTGTAATTAAACAATAACTTTTTAAGCATGGAAAGTCAACTTCAACTTTAATCTTGTTTGTTTGTAATACACATTTGCATATCTTAATGAACATTTACCTAATACTTAAAACTTCTTAATACACACTTGAATTTAGAAACTAGAAGGCAAGATAAGTGTAATGTTTACCTTCTATGTTTTACTTTACGTAACTTGTTATCTATTAAAACTATCCTAACAGAGCTGAAGCTCTCCAGTACAAAAAGAAACATATTCGATCATTATTATAATTTTATATTTCTCTGAAAAAGTTTTCACAACTCAGTAAGAATTACCTTTTTTTTTTAATAATTTTTTAAACATCTCGACTTTGTACAGTGTACAAAATTTCAGGATATTTTTTACTGGTGAAAGTAAAGAAGAAAGTTCACATGAACGTAGGTTGGGAAATGATTCGTTGCCTGCTGATAAAAGACTTCACCCTGATTTTTGCTCCTTCGGTAAAATTAAGCCACATTGTAGTTCTTGGGAGCCAAATTAAGGGGTAAAGTTAGAGGTTTTATATGAAACTTAATAATGTTTTATTAATTAGTCTAATGGATTGTTTTACTAATTTGCTGTTTTTTTTTTTACTTATCTGGCACCGTAGCTCTAGAACATTGATTCTCAAACTTTTTTGCTCACCGCCCAGATTGAGAATCAAACATTTTCTAATGCCCCTAAAATTTTTAAACTTACCATCTATTAAAAATCGTAAATTGCAATTGCTGTTTTTAAGATGCTCTCTTAAAAACAGCAATTGCAATTTTTGTTTTTAAACGGGGCATTTTCTTTTTCTGAGTTGAAACTTGCGTTTAAATGACAGCAATTAAAACGCATATTTAATCATATTTGAAAGTATATTTATTAAAATTACTTTTAAAAAAATTACAATTTTATCTACATAGTTATTTAACAACAATAGTTATAGCATATTCAATATAACAATACAATAATTAAATTGAAGCTATCAATTGAAAAATTAAACTTACATTAATGTGAAGGATAAATCTGATGTGTTTAACGTGTTTGTTAATGTCAGGCTCGAAATTACTCAAAAAAAGTCGTAAATCGCCGCGTTCAGTAACATCCACCGATTTATCTTTTTGGTTAACAACGCTGTTCCGCACTAAATCCACGTTCAGACACACACGACTGAGGGATGCTATCAGAAATCGTTTCTCCATGCTCTCGATCAAACACGAAGAAAACCTTTCAAATTTTAAAAATTTTATTCTCAATGATTTTTTTTTAATTTGATGATTTTTGAAATCTGAAGTATACTGTCAAAAAGTATTTAAGCTTTAATTTTTTTTTTTATTCATCTCTCTAAGCTTCTTGGTTGCAAAGTTAAAGTAGTTTGAATACAATCGTTTTTAAAAATTAATTTAAAAAAAAATTTTTAGAAAAACTTCTTTTTTATAAGCTATATTGAAATAGCGTAACTACGCGTGCGAAGCCGCGGGTAGTAGGTAGAATAAAACAATTTTTTTTAAATAAATTTTTTTTTTCTAATGAATTTCATCGAGAATAGGTATATAAACTACTGTAATGATAAAAAAAAATTAATTTCACCAGATTTACCTGGATAAATCAAGAGAAACCGGAGCAAATTGGTTTCAAAAAGATTACAATTGTATCTTTATGAAATATTTTTATAAATAAATAGGTGAAAAGAAAAGTTAAGTATTTCAGTACATATTAAAAACTTGCAACGGAGACAGCATAATAAGGCACTTATTCGACAAAGTATACAACTAAAATAACCCGTTACCTACGCACTTGACTTAATTTAAAATTAGTTAATAATAGATCTTAAATGTTTAGACCATTGATTCTCAAACTTTATTGCACATCACTCACATTAAGAATCAACAATTTTCTAGCGCCCCCAAAATTTTTTAATTTACCTTCTCTTAAAAATAATAATTGCAATTGCTGTTTTTAAAATTGCGATCTTAAAAACAATTGCAATTGTTGTTTTTAAATGTGGCATAACCTATTTCTGAGTTGAAACTTACATTTTAAATGAGAGCAATTAAAACGCCAATTTAATCATATTTGGAAGTATTTTTATTAAAATTGCTTTCAAAAAAATTACAATTGTATTTATATAGTAATAGTATATTCAATATAATACAAAAATGAAAACAAAGCTTTCGGTTGAAAAAATTTACATTAATGTGATAGTCAAACCCTTTAATTCCATATTTATTTGTATCAATACGTTGCTTAGATCGTGACATATGCGGCATTAAAGTCAAATCTAACCTTTTCTCTTTAAAGTGGAATATTTTGGTTCAGAAAATCGTAGAGACATAAAAAAAAAGAAATTAAAGCTTAAAGTCTTAATCTTTTAGACGATTTTAATACAGTTTACTAAAAAAATTTTCTTTCCCTCACGCGCTCGATCAAACACAAGAAAAACCTTTTTCTCACCAATTTTTTTTTTGTTTAATTTGATGATTTTTGAAATCCGAATTACACAGTAAAAAAGTAGACTATTCAAGCTTTATTGTTTTTTTTATTCGTTTCTCTAAGCCTCTTAGTTGCAAAGTTAGAATAGTTTCAATACAAGTCATTTTTTATCATAAAATGTAGGTGTCCGTTTAATATTTTGTACTAATGTTGTAGATATTTAATTTAGTTTGAAATATCAAGAAAACATAATTTTTGCATTTTTTTTAATCAGGCATCGCCTTCCTAGACCACCTGAATGCCCCTAATTTTCAGTGGGCCTTCTATTGCTCCCCCTGAAGGCCTCCAGCGCCCACAAGGGTGCATTATTAACCAATTTGAGAACGAATGCTCTAGGGTTATGCTGCAAGAAAGGAAGTATGGTATCAATAAAAATAAAAAATAGGGTATGGGCTTTTTTGCTCGACGTTTCACGATCCAGAGACCCAAAGTAAAAAGAAAAGTGGAGTGAATATTCTTACGTACAGAAGTATGTAGGTATGTATGTACGTTTGTTGCCGTGTTTGAAACTTTTGACCGGAACCAATTTTGATTCGATTTAGTACAGAGAATCGTGTATTTGGGGCTGTTTTTTGGTAAAATTTTGGGGTTAATATTTACAGCAAGTTTTCTCAGAATTTTCCAAACATAACCACACTATATTAAACTGTACATTAAGCACTATGCATGCTTATCTTACCATTTAAAAAAAAATTTTCCCAAGATTTTCTCATCCCTAAAAATCGGAAAAGGTATCTTTTTATTTATTACTTAGTTTTTAACCGAATTTTTTTGTCTTTCTAGACATAGTACTAATGCGAGCAACCCAAAAAAATAATTTTAGGGAAATATTCGTGGTTGGGAAGCCGATCAAAGTTTTAAAAATATCGAATTTTGAATTTTTAAAACATTTTTTTGGGTTTATTTAAACTTTTAGTAACAATTTCACTAAAACTGCATCATAATTCTCAATTCGCACATTCTCAAAAACGAAATCTACGATAACTTTTTGGTTGCAAATTTTTAGTGGTTGTGTTTAGTTGCTTTTCCTTCCATTTAGCAAGGTAAATCTAAAAAATTCAAAGAAGTTTCTTGGAAGGTGATTTTGGTGATAGGAGAGCAGGTAAAATTGAAAAAAAAAAACGTTTTTTTCATTTTTAATTTTTTTTTCTGTTTATTTAAACATATAATGATAACTTAATCACAAATTACCCCCTCCCTAAAAACGAAATCATAGGTAACATTTTCATGTGTAATTATTTTCCCGCTATATAAGATAACCAATGCCAGGAAAGTATTACAACTTTTTTATTAGTTTTAATTTTTTTTTTTAATATTTAATTCTTTTCTTTTGTAATATTGAAATTGTTTTATTTATTTAATACGTAGTTAAAATCTGGTCCAGTTTTATACGTTTTGTTTTTCATAAATTACAAAATTCTTACATCTGTATTTAGTTTCTGTGGACTTTTTTTCATACCATTTTACATAGAATAAAATTCTCTACAATATTTGTATAAAACTTTTGTGTTTATTACCAGTTTAACAAAGATAATTTACGCAAAAAGTAAAATAGTGTTTTTTGGACCAAAATGTTTTTTTCTTTTTCTCCAGAATTTTGTAAAAAATATTTAAAATACAGTTCTGAGGCTTACTATTCTCACATGTAGATAGTGCTACAGCAGAGCTACAGCTGTAGAAGGGAAAGTATTGTAATCGGTCCAGTTTGGGTTTATGTGGTTTTCACCGGATCTTGACGTTTTGACACCTAACGAACCCAAAAAACTATATGAAAATTTTCCTGATGTTACTGTTCGTATGTACGGATGTGTGTTCGCGGTATCGCACTCTAAATCACCTTAAATCTTTAGAACTACTAGACCGATTTTGATCAAACTGGATAAGATTAATTTTATAAATCGGTCGTTGATGACATTAAATTTTCAACTTAAAAGGTTTAGGATATTAGGGTGAAGAGCAATGTAACCCACAGTGTCTCGAGATTTCGCATATTTAAGGTCATATTTTTCTTAGGCACAATTAAAAAATAACAATATTTATAAAAATAGTTTTGCCAAATCGAACCCTCACCATAATAAATGCTCTAACAATTGCTATTTTATGACGTCACATGTGAGCGGTAGAATTAAATAATTGAATAATATTTAAAGTGTAAAAAAGGTAACTTGGTTTGGCTGGGACACTAACTCGATCACCCGGTCGACTTGGTACCTGATGCGTTACGTCTCGCGGCTACAGCAGTTTGCAGACCGTACAGGCGAAATTTGTTTTGTATAAGTTGTGAAATTACATTAGTTTAGTTAGTGCCGACCGTCGCCGCTAGTACCGCCACACCCGCGCGAATTAAATACTGTATGAACGCGCGCTCTAGTTAGAATCATTGAATTAAATAAAAGAATAAAATATTATATTTAAATAAAATGATAAATATTTTTAATTAAGCCGTGTTTTTATCTGTGTGAAAGCCGTACATCAAAAACAACCCAAAGTTGTAGGACTACAACCCCCGTTCAGCCCCTCGGGGCCTCGGAATTTCAAGGTTATTGGTATGTAACTTCGGTTACTACCAATTCTTGGAAAGTGCAGGCCAAAGAAGAACGAAGAGGTCTTCGGAAGAAGAAGAGGGAGAAGATGAAGATGAAGAAGAAGGAAGACCAGCCACTCGTCTCAACATCACGGACTGGAGTCCGGAACAGAGCCCAGCAGAGATGCGTCCTGAAGGGCAGCCATACCAGAAGCGGATGAAGAGCTTCTACACAACATCTCCTTTTTAAAAACTTACAGTAAGACAAAATAACCCAGCAATTGCGACTCCTCCGGAAAAGGGGACGCATTGCTCCCTCCTTATAGCTAGTGCCCCGTTGTGGCGTATTCCTGCTAGCCTATGTTAGCTTATGTTAGCCTATGCTAGCCTGTTAGCACCGAAAGGACTTCAGTGGACGGTCTGAAGGGGAATTACGTCGGGAGGATAGGCTTTATAAGCCTAGCCTTCCGCGGTCGGCCCATGAAATGGGTTCGATAACGCTGGTTCAACAACGGATTGGAATGCAATTAAATCCGTCTTAAATTCACTAAAATAATAATACAAAACTTGAAAAATTAGATCCGAGATATAAAATAACCCTTTTAAAAAAACCAAGCCCGATTAGAATCATCCAGCAGCAAGGGACTCTGTCCAGGTTCTGCGATAAAGTAGGGAGTAATAAACTCCCGCCAACTTTGCATTCCATTCCGGACTACAAACGTGTTGTCAGCTTTTTGTTTTTCAATCTTTAAGGTCGTATTCCGTAATAAACCACGAAATTTTACGCTTAATTTGTAACCTAATAATTACAGTATCGCTTATTTTTCCCGAAGGCACAGAAATCGAGGCGAAATCTTTCGTCAGCAAACACTTTGCGCTGACGAAGCGTTTACAAACCTATGTTTGTATGAACTTTCTTTTATATTTTCACCTGTCACCTGTTAAACATGTTCTGAAAATTTGTTACATTCTTTGTGAATCGCTGTGTATAAATTTAATTTGATTTATGTCTTCGACAAACTACTTTATCCCTATTTTCTATTTTTATAATTCTAATTGGTAAGGCGTATAATTTCAATGCACATTTAAAAAGATTTATGCAGAAAATGCATTTTTATTCATACTATTACACTGAATTATTACTTAGCTCATGTTTTTTTTTTCTATTTATATATTTTTTGAATAGGTTTACGTAGAACCTTTTTTTAGGGAATTCATATTCCTACGGTACTTGAGTAATGAATTTGTTAAGAAATACAATTTTACGGAAACGTTCTTGTAATCTTTCTCTCTCTCTCTCTCTCTCTCTCTCTCTCTCTCTCTCTCTCTCTCTCTCTCTCTCTCTCTCTCTCTCTCTCTCTCTCTCTCTCTCTCTCTCTCTCTCTCTCTCTCTCTCTCTCTATCTCCCTTTCTACAAAATAAAAAAAACTTAAATGGAATGAAAAATAATAACTCTATTATCCACAATTAATTAATAGTTTGAATTAAAATAAATTATCAGATTTATATTTTTTATTACCTTAATTTTGTTCGTTAAATCTTTTTTACTTCTCGTTTACTGCTCTTTGAATTCTTGTGAAATATTTACTTTCTATTCTTTTTTATGTATTATGTTCTTATTTTAGTTTAATTTTGTTTAATTATACGTTTTACTATAATTATTTACTGTTTTTCTTCCTCCAAACACTGTTTTTGTTTTTTCCATTGATTTTTCTTAAAAAAAAAAAAAATCTCCCTGTATCATATTTTCGTGACTATGAACTTTTATTACAGAGTTTTTTGAATTAATTTGAAATTAAAAATCAAAGTTAGTTTTATCGAGAAAAATTCTAAAGAATTCTCTGAGAATTTACATTTGTTATAATTACGTACTAATTCGGTGGCTTAATTTTGTTTAAATAGACAATGATTGATAATATACCAGCTTTTTAAATTTATTTAAAATTAATTGTAAGTAAATTGATTTTAAAAGGAGAAAAAACAGATTACCACGGTAATTCATTAATTAAAAATAACAAACTCTACTTAATTATAAAAAAATAAACAAGTTAACATTATGACAAAGAAAAAAGTTAAAAATATATTTTAAAATTATCATGTTGTATGATATACAATTTTGATGTTATTAAAGCTGCTTTTAGGAGTAATTTGTTTACTAGTTATCAAGGAAAACTTCTACAAGCTGAATTTTGTTGCTTATGATTAAACTGTCCATATTATGGCATCTGTTTAAGACACATTACTAAAATACTCTACTTTGCATATTTATAAGTTTTTAAACAAAAGTAAAAAAAGTTGTGATAAAAGTTTGTCTTTTTTTTAGCGTAAAAGTTATGTTCTTGCTATTTTTTATGCCTTATTTATATACCCTACTGTTTTAAACCAAGCCATCATTTGTTATTACAGTTTTGTTTTCCTTTAAAACATGGAACAATACAACCACTCAAAATTTTTACTTCAAAATTTAAAGATTAAATGGACTTATTTTAGAGCTAATGTATTTTAAGATCTAAATATTTTTGATTTTTTGTATATATATAAATATTAAATGTAATTCATTCAAGTTTATTTTCTTCTTGAATTAAAGTAAGACATATTCTGCTTAAAAATATTATCTTTATTAATCTGTTGGGTTAACCAATCAAATATACAAACTTATAAATTGAATACAATACGTTTCACTTAGAATTCTCTAAGCTTCCTCAGGTGACAATACACATTCATACACACATCATACAAAATTCTCTTTCACACTAAGAAATTCTAAGCGAAACGTGGTGTATTTAATTTACAAGTTTGTATAGTTGATTGGTTAACCCAAGAAATTAATAATATATATAGAATATTACAAAAGTAATAACTATTTTAATTGTTAAACATGGAAACATGATCTAGCAAATGCTCCTATATCGAAACGATCCATTTTACTATATAACAAGCCCCCAATGTGTGGGGGGCAAAGCAAACATTTTAAATATAAATGGCTGTGACAATTATTTTAAATGCATTAAAAAGGAAAAGACCAATTTGGTTTCAGGAAAAGTATAGGGACAAGGGAAGCAATTTTAGGCCTCAGATTAATAGTAGAAGGAAGATTAAAGAAAAACAAACCAACATACTTGGCGTTTATAGACCTAGAAAAGGCATTCGATAACGTAGACTGGAATAAAATGTTCAGCATTTTAAAAAAGTTAGGGTTCAAATACAGAGATAGAAGAACAATTGCTAACATGTACAGGAACCAAACAGCAACAGTAACAATTGAAGAACATAAGAAAGAAGCCGTAATAAAAAGGGAGTCCGACAAAGATGTTCCCTATCTCCGTTACTTTTTAATCTTTACATGGATCTAGCAGTTAATGATGTTAAAGAAAAATTTAGATTCCGAGTAACAGTAAAAGGTGGAAAGATAAAGATGCTACGATTTGCTGATGATATAGTAATTCTAGCCGAGAGTAAAAAGGATTTAGAAGAAACAATGAACGGCATAGATGAAGTCCTACGCAAGAACTATCGCATGAAAATAAACAACAAGAAAACAACAGTAATGAAATGTAGTAGAAATAACAAAGATGGACCACTGAATGTGAAAATAGGAGGAGAAAAGATTATGGAGGTAGAAGAATTTTGTTATTTTGGAAGTAGAATTACTAAAGATGGACGAAGAAGGAGCGATATAAAATGTCGAATAGCACAAGCTAAACGAGCCTCTAGTAAGAAATATAATTTGTTTACATCAAAAATTAATTTAAATGTCAGGAAAAGATTTTTGAAAGTGTATGTTTGGAGTGTCGCTTTATATGGAAGTGAAACTTGGACGATCGGAGTATCTGAGAAGAAAAGATTAGAAGCTTTTGAAATGCGGTGCTATAGAAGTATCTTAAAAATCAGATGGGTGGATAAAGTGACAAATGAAGAGGTATTGCGGAAAATAGATGAAGAAAGAAGCACTTGGAAAAATATAGTTAAAAGAAGAGACAGACTTATAGGCCACATGCTAAGGCATCCTGGAATAGTCGCTTTAATATTGGAAGGACAGGTAGAAGGGAAAAATTGTGTAGGCAGGCCAACACAATTGGTTTGGAATATGTAAAACAAATTGTTAGGGATGTAGGATGTATAGGGTATACTGAAAT
Source organism: Lycorma delicatula (assembly GCF_047948215.1). Taxonomy (NCBI): domain Eukaryota; kingdom Metazoa; phylum Arthropoda; class Insecta; order Hemiptera; family Fulgoridae; genus Lycorma; species Lycorma delicatula. The sequence goes on from NC_134457.1 coordinate 19,334,053, forward strand.
GAAACGACTAGCACTAGATAGGGAATCTTGGAGAGCTGTATCAAACCAGTCAAATGACTGAAGACAAAAAAAAGGAAAATCTTACTTACAAAACCCCAAACTGTGAAACTCTAACCATAACGGCAGTCCAGTTAATATTGTACACAAATAGTTTATAAAAAGTGACCAGAAGAGTTGCAGAAGGACACTCCAAGTAGTGTTCTTTTACACTGAATTACATCATTTATATATTTTTAAAACTTTTTTACTCTTGAGAGAAATATTTAAGAGGTATTGTAGATCTCTTTTGAAACTAGTTTTGAAAAAAAATTAAATGGCTGCGATTTCGGCTAGGGCTGCTATAGTTCGAAGTTTTTTGTCAACAAATTTTCCCTCTTTAAATGATTTCACAATCCTTTTTTTTTTTTCATTTAATATTTTTGAGTTACTTCCCATTTTTTGATCTTGGGATGTAGTGATCCAGTACCGTAAAATCGATCGTTTTGAGGTAGGATCATTTGCTAAGTTTAGTTTTCTACTTTTAAGGATTGATAAATTATTTACGAGATCTCATAGTTTGTTAACACCCTAAAATATATATATTTATATAAAGAACTTTATAAAAAAACGGAATTCAACAAGTGAAAATAGAAATAAACGTTCATATAAATAAATATGGGTCTGAAAACTACTTCTTTTTGAGTTATATTTAGCGAAATAAATTTCATTATGTCGTCTTGCTACAAGAATAAAATGAAATTATACTGCTATTCTCGGAATTTAAAGTTAAGGATAAACATTATTTCCTATTAATTATTACTTTCCTGTGTAGCGCTAAAACTTTAGAAAAGTCTCTAAAAGATATAGTTTTAGAAAGGAAAGCATTGTAATCGGTCCAATTTGGGCATATGATATTTTGATATTTTGACACCTAAGGAACCCAAAAAACCGGATGGATATTTTCCGAATGTTAATGTTCGTGTGTACAGATGTGTTGGATCCAGCAGCAAGGGACTGTGTGTTCGTGGTGTAGCACTCTAAATCACCTTACATCTTCAGAACTACTGGATCGACTTTGAACAAACTTGATAGCATTAATTCTATATATTAAGCATTGATGCCATTAAATTTTCAACTTAAAAGGTCAAGGGGGTGAGGCTGTAGAGCAAATTCACCATCAGTACCTCTAGATTACGCCTAATTAAGGTCTTATTTTTCTTAGGCGCATTTTTTAATTAAAAAATAATATTTTCATGAACATTTCTTGAAAAATCGCACCCCGGCGCCCAAAAAAATGCTGTAAACTAGTAGCTAAGTGGGTATATTACTTCATTAGTACCACCTGTCACTACAAGGAGCGCTAGTGTAGCACTGACATGCTAAATTAAGTTGTGTATGTATGTGTGTATTTTTTATGACAAAAAATGTTTTAAGATTATAAAAAAAACTCTCTTTTAAGGCATCAAAGTTTTATAAAAAAATCAAAAGTAATATAAATATTTCCAAATAGCGAATGGTTTTGTTCAACCACAAGATTTCACTAAATATTTACATGGAAAAAATAAAACAGCTCAGATTCAACTTGTTTTACCTTTTATTCAAAAAAAATTTGCATAAAGGAAGTTATTATTTTTTCAGAATCTTTTCAAAACTTTTCGTAAAAACCTCTCGCTAAATTTTCTATTTCTATTGTCTATTACTCATTTGTACGTTGTAATCTGTTCACCTTGTGAATAATAACCAGCCACGCGTTGGCCCAAAGAGTTAGTTGAGGATGAGTATGACGTGTAAATGAGGTGTAGTATTGTACAGGCTCACATCTACTATTCCTTAGGTGTATGGTTATTGATCCCTAATAACCTAGGTACATCGGTATCCAATGTCTACTATTCAAATCTAGTATGAAAGTAACTTAACTTTTCTAGAAATTACTGAATTTTAACAAAAATAATTTTAAATAATTAAATTACAATTCTGATTAATCCTCTTTACTATTATTGCTATTCTATGTAAATATATACAAAATAGTCTTTTTTTTTTTATTTTTACATCATAAAAAAAAGCTGAAAAGAAAGTTGTAGTACTTTCCCGTACTGTAGTATTGTAGTACTGTACTACATATGGAATAATGTAGTACTGTAGTACTGTAGTACTTTCCTGATATTTGTTTGAGTAATAAAATTCCATGTAACTAATGTTAACTAAAAGAGAACGAACATCCGCAAAAGTTTTTGGGTTAAACATATTTCAATACAAAATAGTTTATTAAAGTTACTTTCCCAGCGAATTTAGCTAGAATAGCCAAACTATATTAAAGAGGAGAATATGGTGATCATTTCCAAAATTGACTTTCGGTTTTACTTTCCCGTCTAAATAGCACTATAGCAGAGCTATGGCCCTAAAAGGGAAAATAATGTAATCGGTCCAGTTTGGGTATATGCAGTTTTCACCGGATGTTTCACACCTAAGGAACCCAAAAAGCCGGTTGGAAATTTTCCAAATGTGCGTATGTACGTGTGTATGTTCAGTGCACATTTGTTAACAATTAAAACTTAACATCTGCAAAAGAAAAATTTTGCAAAATCGCTCTCCCATTCCAAAAAATACTGTTGTAGTCGCCTGCTATGTTGTGTCGTCACAGGTGAGCGGTAGAATTAAATAAATGAATAATATTTTTTTCTTTTTTCTGTTTAGCCTCCGGGAATTACCGTTCAGGTATTACTTCAGAGGATGAATGAGAATGATATGTTTGAGTGTAAATGAAGTATAGCCTTGTACAGTTCGACCATTCCTGAGATTTGTGGTTAATTGAAATCCAACCACCAAAGAACACCAGTATCCACGATCTAGTATTCAAATCCGTATAAAAGTAACTGCCTTTACTAGGAATTGAACGCTGGAGGTCTTGACTTCCAAATCAGCTGATTTGGAAAGACGCGTTCACCACTAAACCAACACGAGGGGTTAAATGAATAATATTTAAAGTGTAAAAAACTAACTCGGCTGGATCTCGAACTCGATCATCCAGTAGATTTTGGTACCTGATGGGTTAAGCCTCTCGGCTGTACCGGTCTGCCAACCGTACAAACGAAATTATTTTGTTCTGTGAAGTTGTGTAATTACATTAGTTTAGTGCCGAACGTAGCCGCTAGTAACGCTAGCCGCGCGAATTTAATAGGGTATGCGCGCGCGCCATAGTTAAAATCGTTGAATTAAATAAACGATAAAATATTATATTTAATAAGACGATAAATATTTTAAATTAAATTGTATGTGTTAGTCGTGTATCAGAAACAATCCACAGTTGTAGGACATTCCGGGAACGCGGCTTTGGCCTCATGACGGAAAAGCACTACAACTTTCATTTCAGCTTTTTTTTTGCAAACATTTACGTATTCGGGTCCAACTAGTTCATGTAATCCAAAAATATATGTATGTGTTTCGCACTGCCTTTGTATTTTACTTCAGTATTGACCAAACCTCAATATTTTACCTCAGTATTTTCTTTAAATTTGGCTCCTTTATATATGATCAATATTCTAATATATATTGATGAAATATATTTTCAGTATGCGATAATGGTGGGAGGGGAAATCGCGAAAAAAAAAATTCTATTTTTTCAGAGTCATTAGAGAAACTTTATTTAAGCAGATTTATTAGCTACAATGCATATGTACTCGTAAATAATTCAAAAATTGATTTGTCAAAAAATCAACTCCCATCTCTTAAAATTGAATTGTGTTTTCTTTGGCTCCATTTCCGTACCATTTAAATAATTTAAAAAAATTTATTGTAATTTTATTCTTCATATATAAAGCTATCAAGAAATTTTACAATTGTTTTAAATTACAATTCTCGGATCTAAAATGCAGAAAAGATTTTTCTTTTTCTTACTTTAGCGTTTATTTAAAAGGATGTTACATTTAAAGTTAACTTTACTTAAGTAAATTTGTTAATCTTAACTTACATATGAATATTTATACAAACGTTTTCTTGAAATTCATTCCCAACTTCTATTAAATATATATTATGTTTGTCTACTCTTTTGTACTATTAATTAATAATCATATAATGCAGGCCAGATTTATTTTTTTGTATAATAATAATAAAAAGCTTAAAAAACTGTTCTTAAAATTTTCAACCGATTTTTTTCGAAATTTTGTTTTAAAGAAAAAAAATCTCATTATGTTTCTAACTTTTTTTCTTGTTATTTCTTTTAAAATAGACAAAAAAATTCGATGAAAAGGGATATTTTATTGTTTTATGCCTCTTTATTATTATAGTAACCATAAAAAAAAATATTATTGGATAAGTAAAACCTGAAAATTGAAGAAATTTTATACAAGTTAAAAAAAAAAATCCAATTAACTTGTTTTTAGTATGAAAAAATTTAGTGTGGGTACCACATGACTTCCTTGTACGCTCATTAAATTACATTACACATTAAAAAAAAATGAAAAGTACGAATATTTCATTAATAACTTCTAATATTTATTTCATTTTTTTTTTATTGTTTTATTGCATTATTATTTATCGTAATTTTTTTTTTACAATTACAGGTTAATAATTATTAATAAATAAATAGATTTAAATTAAAAAAAAGTTAAAAAAAGAAGATGAAGTCTCATTCGAACTGAAGATCCAAACACTTCATTAATTAAAATTTCATTTGGGGCTATACTCTGGAACCAATGAAAATAAGTACTGTTTATGATATATCGTTGAAAAGCTCTCAATGATGGCTTATTACTGCAATTAAGAAAAAGTCTAAAATCCAATTTCTTTATGATTTTGAGCTTTTTTGGACACTTTTGGTTCAGTCGATTGCAATCAAAAAGGGAGGTGCACAACTAGATGTTACAACAATCCTAAATCCAAAATTTCAACTATCTACGACTAATTATTTTTGAATTATGCGAGATACGTACGTATAGACGTCACACCAAAACTAGTCAAAATGGATTCAGGGATGGTCAAAATGGATATTTCCATTGAAATCTGAAAAGCGAAATTTTTCGTTATCACAAAACTTCCTTTACTTCGTACAAGGAAGTAAAAAGCCAATAAATTAGAAAAATATTTTCCATAGAACCATTTGACTTTTTATTAATTCTTTATATATATTTCAATATTTCTAAAAAAAAAAACGTTTTGAATGTTTTATTATTATTCATAAATATTTTAATAAAGTTTAAAATATTTCATACGATAATATTTTAAAACATTCGATTGAGTTTTGAACTGAACGAATAAGACAAATCATTGTATTCTAAAACCATTTAAAATGGAATAATTTCTTTCCTGTGTAATAACATCTCTTCAAAACTGTAGAAAAATATTGATATCATTAGAGATATCAAACTCCATAATATTTTATTTCTTGACTTTTAATTTGATAAAAAACGACGAAAATTTCTGCTCTGAAAATCTGCAGTTTTGGATGTTTGTGTTAGCATTACTTACGAAAGATTAAACTTTTACTAATGAAATATGCTACAGTAGAAACTTATGTATGTTATGGGGATCTCTAAAACCTTTTTAAAAAATTAGGTTTGAATGGGGATGTATTATAGAGGAGCTATATATATCATAAAAGGAGAATAGTTTGTTTTTTAAAATAAAAATAATATTTAATTTTCTTAAATAATTAAAAAAGTTCAACTATATCTATCTGACTACATAAATATTTTTTTAAGAGGGTTTGACTTATATATTTCTGTGATGTAAGCACAACGGCAAAATGTGAAACAATGATTACCGAACACTCTAATACTATATAATCTAGTTATCCTTACAAAAAAATAAATAAAATGATTTGCCGAATGGATGACAGACCGGTATCATATAATGTTCTTCCATTTTTCTGTGCCACATCTAATAACAAACACACAAACCAGTACAAATTTTATATATTAACGCATAGACAGTAATAAACAGAGTGCCAATCCTTTCCTCATGACTAATAGTATTAAGCACGCACATTTAGTATACTAATATCCATTGTGAAATTTATCGTTGAATTTTTTATAAAAGCGTTTACGCGGTCCCAGTTTATAGCCGGTTAGAATACTGATAAAAATTTTTTGTATGTTTTTTAATAAGTCCATATTACTAGATTTGCTTTAACAGATTTAAATATTTTTATTATGTCGAACGTAAATTACATACAAACTTTGTCAAATTTAACAATAAATTAATTATTTCGGGTATAATTATTACAACTTGGCTAAAAAGCCAATCTTTTCTATACGAAACCGGTTTCATAAAATGAATATCGGTTATGAAATAATAGACAAGATATTTTGAGCAACGAGAAACATGTTTTCTACTTCTGAAATGAGATAAAATATTTTCGTAATATTTTTTTTCAAAATGCGACAATTTAGCGTAGTTTTTATACCTCATACTGCTGCAGGTAAAAAGAAACCCCTAAATAATGAATTGCGATTCAATTTAATTTCATTTTAAGCTATTGATCGTTTTATTATGAACCTTTATTAAGGTAGGAATAATTGTTTCAGTTAAGTTAACATTATAAGTATTATTTGTTTTCTTTATTTCTTGGAAAGAAGAAATTTTAAGTTATGCAAATTTTGGAAAAGTTTTGCTTAAAATTAAAATATTGTTTCTAATTTTTTTCTTTTTTTTAAAATTAACTTATTTCTTTTATACTTTTTTTTTATTTTATCATAAATAAGAGCAATGTTATTCTCCATTGATAAATGTAATACTGCTTAAAGCTAGGTTGTTTAAGAGGAAAAATAGACTTTTCTGAAAACTTTGACCACAAATAAATCAATCAGTCTTTTTCTTTTACTCTCTCTCTGTCATACATTCTCCCCTCCTCTCATTCAACCCCTCTCTCTCACTCTAACTCTATCATACACATACACTTTAGAAGAAAGAAAATACTCGCCTACGGCAGCTTTATTTCATGAATAAAATAATTAATCAGCTCTGTTTAAAACATTTCCCGTTGATCGTACTGTGTTTTCTGTCATTCAAATGTTATTAATCTTTGCCACTTATTGTTTACTCTAACGTGAGTTTTCATTGATAATTGCAATGATTTATGCATTTTCCAATTATATATTTCTATAATTTTATAAATTAACTGAATTGTTTTGAATTTATAAAATTATAGAATTTTATAGAAATTAACTGAATTCAAAACAGGAGAAGGATCTAAATTCAACCAAATAGTTCCTTTATTTTTTTTTTTTTTTACGTCTGTCATAATTTGTTTTTAAATAGACCGAATTTTTACTTCCTTGTACGAAGTAAAGGAAGTATTGTGGTCGCGAAAAATTATTTCGTTTTTCAGATTTCAACGGAAATATCCATTTGGACGATCAATGAATCCATTTTGACTAGTTTCGGCGTGACGTCTGTAAGTACGTGTGTATCTCGCATAACTCAAGATCGATTAGCCGTAGGATGTTGAAATTTTGGGTTTGGAACTGTTGTAATATATATATACACCTTGTGTAACATTTATATATATTTAACTTATATATATGAATTTATTTTCTTTTTACAGAAAAGGATTCTTTTTAAATAAAATATTTAATTAAAGATACTATTATTACTTCCTTGTACGAAGTAAAGAAAGTATTGTGCTCGCGAAAAATTTCGGTTTCCAGATTTCAACGGAAATATCCATTTTGACCATCCCTGAATCCATCTTGACTAGATTCGGCGTGACGTCTGTACGTACATATGTATGTGTGTATCTCGCATAACTCAAAACAGATTAGCCGTAAGATATTGAAATTTTGGATTTAGGACTGTTGTAGCAACTAGTTGTGCACCTCCCCTTTTGGTCCAGTCGAATGGACCAAAGGTATCCAAAATTAAAAAAAATTGAATTTTGGACTTTTTCTTAACTGTAGTAATAAGCCCTCGTTGAGATATTTTCAACGATCATAAGTGGTACTTATTTTAATTAATTCTAGAGCTATAGCCAAATAAAATTTTAATTAATGAATTATTTGGATCTTACAAGGGGAAGGCTCCCTTCGGATCAGACTCGGTTCGAATCAGACTTCATCTCCTCTTTTTCTTTTTTTTTTATTATAAATATATTGATTTATTAATAATTAATAACGTCTGATTATGAAAATTTTTAACGATAAATAATAATTATTCAATAATAAAAAATAAAAAATATATAGAAAAATATCAGAAGTTATTAGTGAAATACAATTTTATGTACTTTTAAAAATGTTCATATGTAATTTAATAGACGTAAGGAAGTCACGTGATATCACATCTGATTTTTTTATTTTGTACTACTGGACGTTCCTCTGGTAGTTCGGTTGGATAATTTTCTTCAGATGATATAAGTAGAAAAAATTTTAACCAGAAAATATAAAATTTTCAAAATAAACGATTTGATACTACTTTTTATTACATTTATTTTTGACATCAGTACTTTGTTTACTACACTGTTATCATGTTGTAATGTGTAGTTTATTTTTTAAATTCAGAAAATTTTCATATTAAAATTTAAGAAAATTATTTGGAATACTTATAGTAAAAAAATTATATATATTTCCGCATTGAGAAGTCATTAAATAATGAAAATTATTTTTTTATTAAGATTTCATTATTTTAATAGTTGACAACAATGTATATACTTTCCTGGCATTTGTTATTTATTTTTATATAGTTGAGTTATTTATTTTTATATAGTAGATAACGAATGATAAATGAAAAATGTTTAAAAAATTAAAATGTTTTAAACTTTGATCGGCTTCCCGCCCCTTTAATGTTCCCAGCAAAGTATTTTTTTTTTTGTCCAGTTGCTCAACTTTTGTTTTTTTTTTCTTAACCACCGTTAGTTATTGCTTCAGAAGATGAGAAGAATGATTTGTAGTGTGTCAGTGTGTGTGAAAATGCCATGTCTAACCGGGGACCTCCGGATGAGAGTCTGTGACGCTACCATTCGTGCCATAGAGGCCGGGGCTTTACTGCTATGCTTAGGAAGACATGAAAAAAAATCGGTTAAAAAAATATGCAATAAATAAAAAGACTGGAGGCAAACTTTATTTTTAAATGTTAAGTATGTACACATCTACTAAGCTAAATATAAAATGGGATTATGTTTGCAAAATTTGAGAAGATTGACCCTAAGAAACTATCTACCACATCCGCTGGAGATACTGACCTTAAAATTTTGTCAACAAATTTTCTTAAACACACGAGTCCTGAACCAAATTTCATCGGAATCGATTTATCTAGTAAAAAATTTTGTTAGCTTCACACAAGTCAGTACATATATACACGTATTTTTTTCCCTTGGACCTGGACGCCCAACGAAGTGTCGTTATCAGCGCTCGTACCTGATATTTATTTAGTACGAAAATAAATATTAAAAATTAATTTAAAAACTAAAGACAAAAAGAAGTGAAATAAAACCACAATGAAATATTGCGTCAATAATCTAACTTAAAGCAATAAAATTAGTATCTGCTACACGACAAATGGTGTAAATACCTGAAGCTAACCTATCGGGTTGGTCTAGTGGTGAACGCGTCTTCCTAAATCAGCTGATTTGGAAGTCGATAGTTCTAGCGTTCAAGTCCTAGTAAAAGCAGTTATTTTATACGGATTTGAATACTAAATAGTGGATACTGTTGTTCTTTGGTGGTTGGGTTTCAATTAATCACACATCTCAGAAACGGTCGAACTGAAACTGTACACGACTACACTTCATTTACACTCATACATATTATCCTCATTCATTCTCTGAAGTCATTCCTGAACGGTAATTCCCGGAGGGTAAACAGGAATAAAAGTTTACCTGAAGCTAATACTGTATACTCAAATACTTAAAAACTGGACGGCCCTGAGAAATCGTAACAGATTTTTTCTTTTTTTAGGTCCTAAATTAAAATTTTTATTTTCAAATATTACTTTATTTTTGTAGTATACCAGGCTGGTCTAGAGGTTAATTTGTCACCACAAATCAATTGTTTAACAGCTGACATACGAAGTCGAAGGTTCTGAGGTTCAAATCCTAGTAAACGTTAGTTGATTTTGTACGAATCTGAATACACGATAATGGATACCGGTGTACTTTGGTAGTTGGGATTCAATTAACCACATGTCTCAGGAATGGTCGGTCTGCGCCTGTACCGCCGGAGTACATCTCATTTATACATATCATGCATATCATTCTCAACTCTTTGAGTCTTGGAAGGGGTTGTTTATTGTTCATTAGTTGAACAGATTACAACGTACATATTAGGTAAAAAAATTACTTTATTTTAGAATAAAATAATTAATTTTTGTAGAAATATTTTTGATTAATTAAAATGGACTTATCTTTCTTAAAGCAATTTGTGTTGTTGATTAATATAAAAAATTATTCATAAACTACATGGAAGAGAATAAATATATTTCTTTTTATACATCGCCGAATCGTAGTAAACGATGAAGTATTTATTTGTAAATTTTCTCTGTTAAAATCTTTTAAATCTGCGAAACTTAACAAACTGTAGTTCTTCTAGTATTTTCTATGTTATCTCAGTAGATTGAAATTCAAAAAATGTACTCAGATTTTCAAAGCGAATTCACTCAACTGTAAGCTGGATACGGCTGACGAGTTTTGTATCTTTATGCAATATAATATGAAGAATATTTATTCATTATTTTTGTTCTTTTAATGATAAATTGGTACCAAAATGATATAGAAAATTTTATGTAATTTAATAATAATGTCTTCTAAAAATATATTTTATATTAAATTAACCATTAAAATTTTTATGATTTATTTTATTTAAGTAGTAATTTATTTTACTACTTAGTTCATATTATTTTATGTGAATTCTAGATTTCACGTACGATTATTTATGTGATATCTAAATATACATTAAACATCAATAATACACAAAAATAATTTTTACTTTTTATGGTTTTCTTACATTGAAAAATTTTCAATAATTCTAGATGGTTTCAATAATTTAATATAAGTTTTAAAAATAAAAGTTAAAGTGACTTGAAAAATAAAAAAAAAGCTGACAATACAGTTTCGCAGTAACGAAGTAGTTGCACGGCTTACAAAGAGAGCTTAATTTAAAATATTTATCACTTTATTTACATGTTATATTTTTCGTTTATGTAATTCAATGATTCTAATTAAGTGCGCGCGCGTACATTATTTAACACGCGCGCTACTAGCAGCGACGGTCGGTACTAACTTTTTTTTTTCCTACCTTCTTAAGCACCCTGGGGCAACTGGTCCTCGCCGTTAAGCAAAACTCAGTCGGCCCGTATTGCCGTGGCAGTCGACTGCCCCCTGTCTCGCCATTCCTTGGCCTTCCAACGCGGTGCTCCCAGTTTCACCAAGGTGCAGTAGCCCTCCCTTCTGGACGACCACTACACCCCTCCACAGAGAGGCTACCCTCCCCGGCCCTACTGTAGGTTGCCGGTTACGCGTTGCGCGCAACCGGAAAACCGCCGCGTCCCTCCCTCTCATACCTTGAGGGTCCCAAATGCATCATCGGAGCACCCCGACTAACCCTCATTCTTGCGTATGAAGGAGCCTGAGTGACCTCTGCATCCAGGCTGCCTTCCTGTCCCTACTCGGCGACCACGATTCGCCCCCTTTTTTTTTTCCCCCCTTTGTGTACTCAGCCCGGGGACTGAAGACACAATTCTCTCTTCCTCTTCACGAACAGCCGAGGCCCTGCTCCATGCTTCACATCCATGCTTGAACGTCTCTATAGGGTAATCACCCTCTTCAAACTGGTGCTTATACCTACTTGTACCTCCCGCAGTCGTATCCTCACTATGCGGTTGTGCGTGTACGTCGTTTCAGTAATAGTATGCCCTATGATTACTGTTTTTAAGTCATCCTTCCAATATACATAAATAATGGTACATAATAATACATTATGACACCAACCCAAGATACACCATGTACCTTTTTCATAGTGCCTGGTTTGCTAGGCACTACCAGAACAGTTAAACTCTACATTGTTACAGGAAAAAGTACACATTATTCTACATGATAGCAATAGCCAACATCTCATACTAGTATTACAGAGAGTTTTTGCCTTCCTTTATCCTTATACTAACATGATTTACACGATCTATGGCCAATGGTATGACACATAATCGCCTCATGTAATTACAAAATAATTATTCATAATAGGGATACAACACAATTTACAACATATTTATCATTTAATATTAACATAATGTACCCAATAATGGCACAATTTATAATCAATGGTATAGCACATAATTAATTCAGTTAACTACAATCTAATAACTTATGACAAGATACAACATAATTCGGCATAATTATCATTTAATACTCACATAATTTACCCAATTAATGACAAAATTTATAAGCCATAGTATGGCACATAATAACTTCATTTAACTACAACATGATAATTCATGACAAGATACAACATAATTCATCACAATTATCTTTTAATACTAACATAATTTACCCAAATAATGGCACAATTTATAAGCCATAGTTTGGTACATAATTATTCATTTAATTACAACATAATAATTCATGACAAGATTCAACATAACATACAACATAATTATTATCATTTAATACTAACATAATCCGGCCAAATCATGGCGTAATTTATAGGCAATAGTATGATACATAACTTCTTCATTTAATCACAACATAATATTTCATGACAAGGTACAACATAATTATCATTTAATACTAAAATATTTCGCTCAAATAATGGAACTATTTATAGCAATAGTATGGCTCATAATTACCTCATTTAAGTACACATAATAATTTACACAAGATACAACACAATTTACAACATAATTATCATTTAATACTAGCATATTTTACCCAAGTTACGGTCGGTACTAACTAAACTAATGTAATTTTACAATTTTCATAAATAAATTTCGCTTTAACTGTCGGCAAAATGGTGTAGTCGCGAGGCTAACGCACCAGATACCAAGTGAACCACTCGACCGAGTTCGAGACCCAGCCAAACCGAGTTACTTTTTTACACTTTAAATATTATTCATTTATTTAATTCAACCCACTCACCTGTGACGTCACAACATAGCAATTGTTTAGAGAATTTTTTTGGAGTGGGTTCGATTTTGCAAAAGTTTTTTTGAAAATATTGTTATTTTTTAATTGTGCCTAAGAAAAATATGACCTTAAATAGGTAAAATCATGTGATACTAAGGGTAACTATGCTCTACAGCCTCCTTGACCTCTTAAGTTGAACATTTAATGTGAAATTTTAATTTAACATTAAATTTTCAAAATTGAGTTTCAGTGATTGAGTTGTATCTGTATTTTAACAAGAAAATTTAATTAATAGCATAGTTAATCTGACCGAGATTGGTAAAAATCGGTGCAGTAATACTGGAGATATAAGATGATTTAGAGACAAACACCGAACACACGTACATACGAACATTAACATCCGGAAAATTTCCATCCAGTTTTTTTGGTTCCTTTAGTTAAAACGTTAAGATCCAATGAAATCTGCTTGTGCCCGAATCGGACCGATTACATTACTTTCCCTTATAGAACTTTAACTCTGCTATAGCGCTGTCTAGATGGGAAAGTAACACTATTATTGAGATTTTAAAATTTTTACTATTTTTAAATATTTAAAATACAAAAAAAAAATTTTTTTTTAATCATATTTTTAAAATGTATTTAAAAAACCATCAATAACTTATTAGCCCATAATGTGGAGCCGATTTGCAAAAGTCTAAAGAAAAGTAAGAGTAGTGTTAGATTACATGAATTAATTCATTCACCGAAGTTGATTTTTTAAATTTATATTTATTTAATTTTTTATAAGTTAAAAAAAATGTATATACCTAAAACAAAATCGCGTCCGTTTAAAAAAAAAATCCTTTTTTTATGTGTGGCTGTTTGGAATGTGGAAATATATAGAATATATTATTATTATTCTTTTACATCAGGTTTTTCAAATAAATTTTATAAGTTTCAGTTAAAATAATTTTAATACCAACAGCTACTTATCATACTATAAAAATCCATTCGTATGTTATAATGTAGACAAACAAATGAAAACATCTGCAGGTTGTCTACGTAACATTAAATATTTCATTAAAAAATTGTTTATTATTCTAATATCAATGTAATGAACATGTTTAATTATAATCCTATATATATATATTTCTTGTGTGCGTGTGTATGAAAGTGAACTCCTCCTAAAAGGCTGGACTGATTTTGATGAAATTCTGCGTGTGTGTTCAAGGGGATTCGAGAATGATTTATATTCACAATTTGGTCCACTGGAAAATGTTTTTTTAATTAATTTTTTATTTATAAGTAGTTGTTGATTTTGGAAAGTTTTACATTGGATCCGGCAGACTGCACTACCATCGCAGTATCGAATTTTCAATAATATTCTATTTTAATTTTAGTTTGTCCCGACAGTTTCTGCTGCTATCAAATTGAGAAAAATATTTCGTAATTTTGTGTTATTATTGTGTTACAAAAAATCGCGAGAAAACAGTTTTTTAATAAATAAGAGGCTAATAAATCAGATGGAAACGTAAACAAAGGAAAACCAATCAGATCAATGCAAGATAGCCTCTGTCAAACACAACGACCAATCACAAAGAGCCCGTATGGCCGTTGCCAATGTAAACAAAATCACAACTGATTAAGTAATAAGTAGGCAGCACTGCGATCGCGTTTATATTGTGCGCGTATTGAGAAATATTATATTATTATTTATTGAAATAACGTTTAAAAGTGTAATTAAAAAATATACATTGTGCAAATTTGTAAGGTACAGTATTGAAGTGAAAATGTTTTTTAATTTATTTATGTGTTGTTGATCTTGCGATGGTTAAGGTTCACAATTGGGTCCGGTAGACAGCGTGTGGGTCCGGTAGGCAGAGCTGCGATCGCGCTTTATAAGTTTTTTTTTAATTTTTGGTTTATCAGTCAAACCCGGTAGTTGGTGCTGCGATCGGATTCTAGGATTTTTTTATTTTGTTGCTTTTTCGCATATCAGTTACTTGCGTCGTAGCTTAGTGTTGTTCTTACATTAAAATTCGTATTTAGAGAATATTTTTAATTAAATCCGATAGGTAGTGCTGTTCTGACAATTGGATTTATTTACATTTTGAATTTTATAAAGTTAAAGGTGAAATTTTATAAGGTTCCGTAATGTTTTGTAAGTTTCTTAATGTTCAGTATTAATTTTAATGATTTTGCAGCCACAACACTTTTCGTTAAAAAATTATTTTCCACCGAATAATGTGATTAGAGAGTGGTGTGAATTAAATCCGATAGGTAGTGCTGTTCTTTTGCCATTTGGATTTATTTACATTCTGACTTTTATAAAGTGAAAGGTTAAATTTTGTTAAATTGCCAATGTTCAGTTTTTTAAGGTTTTATGAAACTTTCAATTGTTATCATTTAATTTGTATGTATACTTAGATCTAGCAATACCGAAGCATTGCCGAGTCTGCTAGAATTGCGCGCTTATTGAGAATATTATATTATATTATTATTTATTGAAATAACGTTTTAAAGTTTAATTAAGAAATGTACATTGTGCAAATTTGTAAGGTGCAGTATTGAAGTGAGTATTTTGCATGATTTTTCATGAATTTTAATGATGTATACACGTGCATTCAATAACAATCAACTTAACCTACAAATTTAAATTGTCAGTTCTCATTTGATTCTATGCAACTTATGAAGAATTGAACGGCTCTTTGAAAATAAAAATTTAAGTTTGTAAAATAAATTATTATAACATTTATAAAATACAATATATAAGTTACTTATAATATAGTTTAAAGTATATTTAAAAAATTGAACTTATAATGTTTTAGCTTATTAATTTTATAAAAAGTTTTCTAAAATTATTTTTAATTTACAATTATCTAAAATTTGGTAAAATAGATGTTAAAACAAAAAATGAGAAAAATTTCTACTAAAATTTTAACTACGTTGTTTTTTTACAGTGCTATTTTTTTTATTAATTGATTAGTTAAGCTGTTACATGGTTATGAAACATCAAAATTATTAAATAAAAAAAAAAAAATATGTAGGAGGTACTTCTTTAGAATGATGTTAAGTGAAAATTAGTAGTAATGTGGATGAAAATTTATTAATTACACTAATTATTAATTTTACGACGTTTCAATTTTTTAATTCAATTTTCATCGGACATCTCAATATTTAGTGAAAATAAATGTTAACCATACTACACATAATTAATCAATAAACCCATTACAATAATACAACAATCACAAACTGATAATATCATACTTATAGTCATTTTAATGAAATTTAGAACACATTCCTGCTAATTTTAACTTAATTAAGTTAGTTATATTTATGTGTGTGCATTTATTACAGAATAATGCCGCGTCAGGACAACGTCTGTAGGGTCCGCTAGTATATATATATATATATATATATATATATATATATATATATATATATATTCAGAATGTAAGAGAAACCTTAACCTTTCAACCACTAAAAGTAGAAAAATGAAATTTAAAAAATGTTCTTACCTCAAAGCGACCAATTTTCTATATAAGGCGTATTTTTTTTATTTTTTGTCGCTTGAGAGTGTGGGGATCTCATACTGAAAAATAGATCGATTCATAGTCGAACTTGCGCTCCTGGATCTCCTTGATCGGAAGAGAGATGAGATCTATAGGGGAGCGAGTAAAGTGGATGTGAAGTCATTGCTTGTGGGCAGATAGCAGGAGAGATGGGGGTCAGTCGATGAAAGCCAGTTGGACTTAGAGACTGGTCCCAGATGTTCAAAGATGACTGTGTCAAAATACGAGGAAATGAAGTATGGATTGACTCAGTTCGTTACTGTTCACGGGTGTTTTAAGACGTACATGGGCGCGCGGGCACTGTGACTCTACCCGGAATGTGCCTATTGGAGGTAGAGTGTAGCACAGAACACAAGGTGTGCATGTGCGATCGGTTCCTGCAGCAAATGGAAACATGCAGGAGTTAATTCGATGTGCTTATTCCAGAGAACATTATTGGGATTATGCTGAAGATCGAACCATTAAGGCACGCGGTTTCTACGATGTTGGTTAAGATCATCTGAACAAAATTAGCGTAAGAAGTCCAAGGTTGAATACTTTCCTCTAAGTCACCCTTGGGGCAGGCCCAGGGCCCAAGGTTGAGGTTAAAAAACCAGCAAGACCTCGTTGGTCCTAGGCGTGGGGCCATCAACAGAGGTGTATATAAAGAGAAAATATGTGGTGTTAATGCCGTAAGATTGGTCCGGTATCCCGTATTATCGAGGGGGAGAGATTTTAGTAGATTGGTCGGTAAGGGTAGTCTCTCATTGCTATGGGGTTCGAATTTATAAAAGATTCCCCTCTCCAGTAAAAAATCAAAAATTTTTTCAAGCTAAAAAAACAAAAAATCATTTCACGGTAAAAGCATTGGCTGAATTTTATTTTTCTATGTTAACTATTAAAAACTTCTTTAAGACGTACTGTAGACCACTTTTGTAAATATAAGCGGAAAATATTTAATGGATGTAATATTTTGGTTAGAATTGTCGTAGCCGAACGTTTTTACTTCAAAACGTTTGTATATTAATGAGCTTTAAAATGGCATGTCACAGTCCTATCATTTTTTCTAGACCTTTAAGTTTTTTCTATGGAATCCCTTTTGTTGCTTCCGGTATAATGATCTCGTACCTAAAGATGGATCTTTTTGAGGTAGGGTAGTTTGCCAAATTGTCAAATTTTTTTTTTTTTTTAATTGTTGAAAAATTATTTAAGAGTTCTCATATTTTTTTTAGGCTTGATTATATTGTCACATAAGCTTTTGCGTGGGATATGATATGGAAATGAAATTTTTTACCCTATGAAAAATCCATGCCTGATCGAGATTCGAACCCCGATCCTCCGGAAGATAGGCCGAGACTACCACTCCGCCACGAGATCACAGCTTTATTAACACTGTATACGTGGATGTATATACATATAAATTCAGATTTTTTGAAACTTTACTTCAAATAATAAATGAACTTCTACGTGCTTGGTGTATTATTTTCAGTGTTATGTTAGTAAATTAAGATTTATTTACGTATTATTTGCAAATCTGATATTACATTACAAGAGGAATAATAATACTGTCATCTCATACTGGTTTGTTTACAAAGCTGAAAGTAATTTTACTACAATGAAAACATTTATTAAATCATTCTTTACGTAATAATAGACGTGCATCACTTTCCTTTATATACGAATAAAAGCCAAGGTTAGCCAGAATTTTCGTATAAATGCATGCCAGGATTATAAACTGAATGAAATTAAAACTGTTGAACTTTATAAATAGAATAAATCTTAAGAATATTATTGTAGTAAATTTGTATTGAATATTATTATAATTGAAACGAAAAAGAAAAATTATGGTTAAGTATTGCATGACTCAATTTCACGTTGTATAATAATCTTGCACAGCTTTTCCATCGCAAAAGCTTTCCAGCTTCATCGTAAAGTTTTTGCAATTCAGACATTTATTTTTAATAATAAAATAATTTCATATTTTTATAAAACAACTAAAAGATTCGGCAATGCTTTGCTATTGCTACATTTGAGTATATGAACACATTTAAAATTTTATAAAACATTAACAAAATGAACCCTTATGGAACTTCACAAAATTTAACCTTTCCCTTTTCCCTTTTACGCTTTCCCCTTGTTCCCTCCTCCCTTTCTTTTCTCTACTTTCTTTTCCCCTTTCCTCTTCCCGCTTTACTTTTTCCCTTTCCCTATTTCCTTTTCCTGTTTCCCCTTTTCGCATTTCATTTTTGCCATATTCCCTTTTCCTACCCCCTTTCTCTGTCACCCATTCCCCTTCCTTCCACCGTTTATTGTTCCCTTATTTCCTTTCCCCCTTCAATTTTACCCCTTTACCCTTTTATTTTTTTCTTTCCCCCTTTTTCCATTTTCGCATTCTTCCCTCTTTATCTTCTTTCCTTTTTCTTTTTCTCTCTTTCCCTTTTCCGATTTTTCCCTTTCTCCCTTTTTTCCTGCGCGTAAATCGGTCCAGTAGATTTTTTACTCCATAGCGAAAAACCTTATCGAAAACATTGAAATGGAATCGTAAAATATTTAATATTGCGTTGATTTTACGTCCAACAGGTAACCCTGTTTTTAAAAAAAGCATGTTTTTACCTGTCACAGGTGTGACATCTTATGAAAACACGCGCGTATTCGAATGCAACTTTGTGTCCAAATTTCAAAGCAATCGGTGAAGAACTTTCGGAGATTTAAGATTTTGAACAAACAAACACATACATTTTTGTCTATATAGATAGCAAATACATATTAACACGATTAGAAAAGATTTTAGATTACCAAATTGTTTAATGATTTTAGAAAGACATTATAATTTCAAATATAAAATTTTAAAAATATACATTGGACTTCGTTATTTTGTGGGGAAAATTTAGGAAGAATTTATTTATGAAGTGTGTGATCCTTAACAAAAAATAAAATTTAAAAAGAGTTGTTTAAAAATATTGGAAAAAATAAAGTGTAATTTTTATGAAAATATTTCTCCTCATTTTGGGTCCAGAATGTAACATAGGTGCCAAAGCTGCTTTAATTTTAATAGTTCTTTACGTGATGAAAATTAGTGACAAAAAAAAACAGAACATTATTTTTTAGAGGTGGGAAATAAATTTTAAGTAAAGTTTTTTAAAACTATTTTTGGGTTAAGCAAAAAAAAATTTGCTTAAGTAAAGTTTTTTCTAAATCTACCACCTCCTTCAATGAAGGTTAAAATAAGAAAAATTAATTTTTTCAAAAAACTTTCCTTTATTTTAGGTGCGGAGGTCAATAATTTAAAAAAGTTTAAAAATGTCTTGCTTATAAAAAGTATATACGTTCAATAATATTTGAAAAATACTTAAACTGAAAGGGGGATAGAGCGAAAGAACAAAAACGTACTTTAATTTTAGAAGTTAAGGGTTGACCTTAAAAACAAAATGTATTTTTTATTTATTCATTTTACTTAAATTTGCTTTAATACAGTGTTCTGTGAAATGTCTCTGAAGAAAATCTAAATTGTTTTTTTTTCACGATATCCGCCCACCCCATTAACGAATTTTGAAAAAAAAAATACTAGCCAAAGCTGAAGAAAATCTGTCAGTCCCAGGATTGACCAAAATCAGTTCGACACACACATACGTACATATGTAATGGTCAAATACATATGTTTTTATGATCTAGATCATTCGTTCTCAAATTGGGCGATAACGCCCCCTTGTGGTTGCTGGAGGCCTTCAGGGGGAGTGAAGGCTCACAGAAAATTAGGAGCGTTCAGGCGGTCTAGGGAGGCGGACTAATATTTCAAACATAAATTTAGATATCTCATATTTAAATATATAGGCGGATATATATATATTAAATAAATATATATTAATGTATAAGGCGGACTGATATTTCAAAGAAAATTAAATCCCTACTACACTAGTACAAAAAATTAAAAGGAATAGTTATAGCATATTCTGTCACTATTTTTATTATGTAACTATATAAATACAAATATAACCTTTTTGAAAGTAATTTTTAAAAAAATACTTTCAAATATGATTAAATACGCTTTTTAATTGCTTTCATTTAAAGTGTAAGTGAAATAGGATATTCCACATTTAAAAACAATAATTGCAATTGCTGTTTCTAAGAGCGCATCATAAAAACAGCAATTATAATTATTATTTTATAACAGATGATAAGTTTAAAAATTTCGTGGGCATTAGAAAATTTTTGATTCTCAGTGTAGGCGGTGGCCGAAAAAGTTTGAGAATCAATGATCTACATGAACTAGATGGACCCTAAAACGTAAATATTTGCAAAAAAAAACCGATACCTCATACTTGACACGATCACCATACTTTCCCGGCGAATATAGCTAGAATAGCTGTATTCACCGGGAAAGTAAAACTGAGTACCTTTGTATATTTTACCTATATCAGATAGGTGGCTAAAGTGACAAATGAAGAGGTATTGCCGCAAATAGATGAAGAAAGAAGCATTTGGAAAAATATAGTTAAAAGAAGAGACAGACTTATAGACCACATACTAAGGCATCCTGGAATAGTCGCTTTAATATTGGAAGGACAGGTAGAAGGGAAAAATTGTGTAGGCAGGCCACGTTTGGAATATGTAAAACAAATTTTTAGGGATGTAGGATGTAGAGGGTATACTGAAATGAAACGACTAGCACTAGATAGGGAATCTTGGAGAGCTGCATCAAACCAGTCAAATGACTGAAGACAAAAAAAAAATGTATATTTTGGAGCTGAAAAAATCCATCCTTGTTCCGAACCGATGTGTAAGACTTAAATCCAAAAATAGGAGGCAGAGATAGTTAAGGAATGATGTAGAAGTTAGCATTTTCCATCGCTACTTCTTTCTTTCTTTTCCTGTTAATCTCCGGGAATTCCCGTTCATATATTACTTCAGAAAATGAATGAGGATGATATGTGTGAGTGTAAATGAAGTGTAGTCTTGTACAGTCACAGTTCGACCATTCCTGAGATGTGTGGTTAATTAAAACCCAACCACCAAAGAACACCGGTATCCACGATCTAGTATTCAAATCCGTACAAACGTAACTGCCTTTACTAAGCCTTGAACGCTGGAACTCTCAACTTCCAAATCAGCTGATTTGGGAAGACGCGTTTACCACTAGACCAACCCGGTGGGTTTCCATCCCTACTTTTCTCTTCATGATGCATATCTTCATTACTCCCGGACGCTTAAGAGTATGTAATGCAGTAGTAAATTTTTATGCCCCCCTAAATATGTATGTTATGTTAAGGGTTTTCTTAAGAAAAATTTCTTAACACAGAGGAACAATAAATTATAATAATTTGAATTATAAAAAATTATGATGTATTTTTTAATATTTTTTTCTAGACTTTATAATTTTCAGAACTTTAAAATAATTTTTATTTAATTAGAAAGTAGGAAAATAGAAAGGATCTCGTAATTATTTATTTAAAAAACATAATTTTGTGAAATTGTAAGTAAAAAATGCACTACGTGCATTGAAAACTATTTTCAAATCACTTATTTCATTTTTTTCACCTTTTTGGCAACAAGAAATAAATCACCATTTAACAGAATGTTTATAACAGCTGCGTTTGAAATATTAATTAATTCTGAAATATTTCAAGCATGTAGTTACTACTTTAATTATTTAAAAATAGAATTTAATTTTATGTAACGAAAACGTTTTTATTCTTTCGTACGTAATAAAAATCAATACTTTTCTAATCCTGGCTAAATTAAACAGTTTGTAAATTTTACTTATAAAATTTATTGACGTTTTTAATATTTGTGCACGATTTTTCTAGCGTATTTACAAATGTCATCTGTTTATTTATTTATTTACGAATATTTCGCAAATTTATAGCCGATTGTTTAATTTATTGCTTAACTTTTTGACATCATAAAATAAATCTTATTTTTTGAAAAATGATAAAAATATTTTTTTTGATTATTGAAAAATATTAAATCTATATATTGTACTTGCAGGATATTTCAATTTTAGAATTAAATATTCGTCTTTATTTAATGCATTGTTTGAGTTAACTTTATTTTCTATGGTCGTAGAATAGATATAAATTAAGATGTCGCTCAATGATCGTTCACAGAAAATTATATGGTGTTTTTTCCTATTTTTAAATTCTTTCTTTTATTAATGCGTGACATTTTTCTATTACCTCCATGTTTATGTAACCTTTTTACACACATTTCCAAAATAAAGTTCCACAAAGGATTAAATTAAATATTATTTACTAAAATATTTTTTTATTAATTTAAATCATTGATTCTCAAACTTTTCCGCCCACCGGAATCAAAAATTTTCTAGTGCCCCAAAAATTTTTAAATTTACCATTTGTAAAAATAATAATTTCAATTGCTGTTTTTAAGATGCGCTCTATAAAACTGCAATTGCAATTATTGTTTTTAAATGTGGCATAGCCTATTTCTGAGTTGAAACTTACATTTTAAATGAGACCAATTAAAAGGCATATTTAATCATATCTGTAAGTATTTTTATTAAAATTGCTTTCAAAAAAATTACAATTGTATCTATATAGTTATATAACAACAATAGTGATAGCATATTCAATATAACAATACAATAATTAAAACATAACTTTCAATTGAAAAATTACAATTACATTAATGTGAAGGATGAATCTGATGTGCTTTTACTTGTTTATTAATATCAGGCTCGAATTTACTTAAAAACATTCGTAAGTCACCGCGTTCTGTAGCAAGCAGCCGATTTCTCTTTTTAAGCAGCGTTGCTACAGCACTAAATCCATCAGACAAATACGACGTTGGGAATGCTATCAGAAATCGTAAACAATCGACCACAATCCAGGGTACAGTTGCGAAATTTGCTTTTGCAGCCAAAATTCTTGGTAGCCATCCTTGAATTTTATTTTTATTTCACCATTTGTTGTCAGTTCTATATGTTGTTCTTCTAATTAGGATGATCCTGGAGCGTTGACATTTGAGAAAGGATCCAACAGGATCACCCAGTCTGGCATATCCATATTTAAAATCTCCTAGAATCGTTCTTTGAAATCACCGGTGGATGTTCCCCAAATGTTCTCCAAGTATGCTGTCAAAAAATAGAGTATTCAAGCTTTATTTTTTTTTTGTCTCTAAGCCTTTCGGTCGCAAAGTTAAAGTAGTTTGAATATAATCGTTTTTTTATTATAAAATATTCGTGTCCCTTTAACTTTTTTTTACTGGTGTAGTACATGTGTTATTACCGCTAGTGTAGTGCCATTGAAAATAATTACCACTTATGATATATCGTTGAAAAGCTTTCAATGAGGGCTTATTACTGCAGTTAAGAAAAAGTCCAAAATCAGATTTTTTGGGGAATTTTGGGCTTTTTGGAGACTTTTGGTTCAATCGATTGCTATCAAAATGGAAGGTGCACAACTAGTTGCTACAACAGTCCTAAATCCAAAATTTCAATATCTTACGGCTAATCTGTTTTGAGTTATGCGAGATATACACATACATATGTACGTACAGACGTCACGCCGAATCTAGTCGAAATGGATTCAGGGATGGTCAAAATGGATATTTCCGTTAAAATCTGGAAACCAAAATTTTTCGCGATCACAATACTTTCTTTACTTCGTACAAGGAAGTAATAATACTATCTTTAATTAAATATTTTATTTAAAAAGAATCCTTTTCTGTAAAAAGTAAATAAATTTATATATATAAATTAAATATATATAAATGTTAAACAAGGTGTATGTATATATATATATATATATATTTTATTATATTTTATAATTAATTTCTGTTATTCCTGTTTATATTTCTTATTCATTGTACTGTTAAACCGTTATTTCTCTCTTTTTTTTCGAATAAAATTTTCAGCATTTTTGTTGTCATATATATATATATATATATATATATATTTGTATGTACTGTTTTTTTTTTCAGTACTAGAATAAGCCAATAAACCTGTAACTCTGTCAGAAAGAAAAATAACGCATTCATACATGTTTTCGATTACTTTTCCTTCTCAGTTATGTTGGGTAATATTTATATGTATAACGTATTAACTAATTGAATGTTAATGCGTGCGTTATTGTGTTTTTACTCTCTTGGATTAGACATGTGTGTGTGTGCACTCGAATATATATACTTTTGTATAATCTTCGAAATGGAATTTTTAATTTAGTTTAATAATTTAATCAAATTACGTAAAAGAGTACTCCCGACTAATAGAAATAATAAATGAAAACATATTTTATTAAAAAAGTTAAAGTTACAAAAGATTTATTTTTATCTGTTGAGATTTATTGTGGGAATGTATGTTCTTTATGCTAAATGTATTGTAATCGTTTAATAAGTGAGATTTATATTCAACAGTACTGACATTTAATCAATTACGGTATATTGTTATACTTGTACATCAACCTTGATGGAATAGTGTATGAATTTAATTATCACTGTAAACCAGTAGTGTAACAGAAATAGAAATACAAATATAAATCGAAATAAACATTTTTTATTTTATCAATATAATTAAACTATGATTTATTTCAGTTTTTATTTCAATGCATATGTAATGGTTTATGGATATACCTAAAAATTTTCATATAAGACAAAAAAATAATATCGTTTAAGTTTTATGTTTTTTTACCTTGATCAACAGAGATGTGGCTGTCTGTCGCCTCAATCCGTTCGGCTACGCCAGCTTCAAACCAGAATCAACAATATAAATATTGGAGATTGTTTAAATCTCAAAAAAAATATTAAATAAAAAAGGCCTAAAATTCCGTTGAAGGACTTTCCCGTCACGCGGTTTTTTCTGATGCACCCCCTTTACACACACATAATTTAATTTAAAATATTTTTAAACTCATATTTTAATACTAGCTGCTTGGCGTGCCTAAGGCACGCCTCCGCAGCTAGGCCATCCGGGCGGATTGCTCTGGCGGGAGGCGTCTCAGAATGGGATTATTATGTGTCCGAAATTGATTACCTCTTGTGTAAAAAGTTTTGTTTTGAATGGTGAAAATAACGAAAATTAAATTGAAAATTTAACTCTAGAAATTGATACTAACAAACCGGGATTTTTCCCTAGTGATCGATATATTCCGTTGCCTACGTTTTGGCTATAGTTCATTATTTTATGAAGAAAAACAATCACATAAATAAATAAAAAATATGTAAAAAAAAACATAATTAAAACACCACTCTTAAATTAAACGCACTAAAAGGTAAAAACATTTTAGGGTGGTATCTCAGAATGTATTTGACAAGATGAGATGGTGATATGTAAGATTATGCAAAAGTCATATCTTGAAATTAAGAATTTTTTGTTTTTTCTAATTTTTTCATATGCGTGTTTTGCACCCTACTCTTTACGCCATTCATCAAGCATAAGAAAAATTTGGTGAAAATATCAAATTTTTAATTTGAAGCTATGACTTTCACATACCTACCACCATCAAAGCTTTGTTGTCAAATCCATTTTCTTCCATTCATACAAAATTATTTTTTGCATTTTAGTGCGTTTAATTTAAGAGTGGTGTTTTAAAAATTGTTTATTTTCTACATTTTAGTACATTTAATTTAAATTTGTTTTTAAAATTTTTATATATACTTTTTATTCTCTACTGTTTAGTCTTCATAAGTTTATACTTTACAGCTGCGCTAGCGCACAGATTCAAGCGTATTTAGCGAAAGGTCGGATTGGTACGTTTTACGGTTTTGAATGCGGTCAAACCATAGGGGTAAACGATTTATCCTGTGTGTCGTCGGGGGTGGGCCGAAAAAATTTTTCAGAGCACTAGGACCGTCGATTTCGAGAATTTGCGATTTTCGCTCGAAAATTTGGATACGGTAAAAAGAAATAAATTTTCCCAAAGCATTATTATATATATATATATATATATATATATAATAATAATACAACGAGTATACACGTGAACACCACCAGACATGTACTAACGAATCGGGATTTTCCGCTAGTGATCGTCACATTCCGATGCTAAAAGGGACGCACACACAGAAACGCATGTAAATTCCGTTTAGTAGGGTAGGATGACATATAAATATTTTTTGTGTAATTTAATTTAATGATTCTAGCAAAAGCACGTGCGCATTCCGTACTTCATTCGCACGGGTGTGGCGTTACTAGCGGCCACTTTTAGTATTTTTTTTACACTTGAAATATTATTAATTTATTTAATTCTACCGCTCACCTATGACGTTACATCATGGCAAGTGACTACAACAGCTGTAGGTCAGTGCTACTCTAGCACTCCTTGTGGTGAGAGGGGATAGTGCTGACACAGTATATCCACGTAGCCATTAGTTTATTTAGAGAATTTTTTAGGGTGGGGGTGCGATTTTGCAAAAAATGTTTTTTTGAAATATCTTTAAAATCTTTTATTTAACTCGCTTTAGGAATAATCAAATCTTGCAACTGTTATATCTTTTGATCTATCGTATGAAAATGATTGAAATTTGGTACACGTATGTAACTTCGATGTGTAAAAATTAATATTTTTACCTTTTTTTAGTCTTAAAAAAAATTAAAAAAAACAAAAAAAATTACAAAAATATATTTGATTACATAAAAAAATTATTTTTTTAAAAAAGCTTTTATTTAACTAATATTAATATTAACATTAATAAAAAAAAGGAAACAAATTAGAAAAACCCTGTAAAAAGTAAAAAATAAGAATTAAATCAAATTGAGAATTTTAAACAAAAAAAAATGAATATATTAACAAATATAAAAATGCACTGAAAATTAAAAAATAAATTATATAAATATCTAATAAATAAAAAATAAATAAATATAATAATTATTAAATTTTAATACCAGTAATACACTGTTCTAAAAAATAAATATCTAATAAATAACCAATAAATAAATATAATAATTATTAAATTTTAATACCAGTAACAATGTTTTCGAATAAGTATTTATAGACATTTGCTGTATTTTAAAATATATATTTTTTTTAATGATGTTGTTTAGTATATATGTATATACTTTATTTATCTGTAATAAAATAACTCAAGTTTTAATTCTTTGATGGTTCAAATTTGCACCGAGATCACCTTTAAGAATAAAAATAAAAATTAAATTTAGAAATCTTGCACAATGTTATTACATTTTGACGGTAATTTGAAAAATTATTAATTATTATCATTATTATAATTGTAATCGTAATTATGAATTCGTTAAATAAAAATGCATAATTAATAAAAATGAAACTTTTAGCAGAAAGAGTGCATTCAATTTGGCTTAAATTACAAGCAGAATTCGAAGATGAACTTCATCTATGTGACAACACGTACAAAGAAAGCGAGTGGGTGCATTTTCCTAGATCGTTTCTTGTAGATAGTCTCAACTTGAGAGGTTCCAGCAGACCTTTCCGCTTCCTCGCGTCATTATTGAAAATGAAAATGAAGATTAATTGGTGTAAAAGTAAATGTTGTGTTGTTTAAAATAAATTATAAAAACTGCGCCACGTTTTTACTTTAAATAATATTTAAATAAATATTTTCATTACTTTTAATTTTAAAATTTAATAATTATTACATTTATTTATTTTTTTTTTTTTTTATGGTTATTTATTAGATATTTATATAATTTATTTTTTACTTTTCAGTGCATTTTTATATTTGTTAATATATTAATTTTTTTGTTTAAAATTCTCAATTTGATTTAATTCTTATTTTTTACTTTTTAGAGGGTTTTTCTAATTTGTTTCCTTTTTTTATTAATGTTAATATTAATATTAGTTAAATAAAAGATTTTTTTTTAAATAATTTTTTATATGTAAACAAATATATTTTTGTAATTTTATTTGTTTTTTTGTATTTTTTTTATTGTTAACAAATGTGCCAAAGAAAAAGTAAGAGCTTAATTTGGTGAAATTTTTAGATTCTTAGGATGACCTTTTTACAGCCTCACCCCCTCGACTTTTTAAGTTCAAAATTTAACGGCATCAATCCCCAACCTATGAAGAAGTAATTTGACCAAGTTTGGTCAAAATAGGTCCCGTAGTTTTGGAGATATAAAGTAATAGATGGCGACAGAAATTTAACATACGTATATCCACTTGTTTGTGTGTTTTGGGTTTCGTTAGGTATCAAAACGTCAAGATCCGGTGAAAACCGCACACGTCCAAATTGGACCGATTACAATACTTAACCTTCTAAAGCCTTGCTGCAGCGCTAAATGGGAAAGTAAAAATTTCGCAAATATTCAACATCTACAAAGGCTTACACATTAATGTTAAACTGTGTATAGTTAACTGAATTTTTTTGCGCTTAGACCAACTATGGACAACACAACAATATCTTTTCTTCTTGTTTCCTTTACTTTTCTTTCGTTGTTCTTTCATTCTTTTCCTCGAGTTTAATCTTTCTCTCTTCCTCATTTCACTTGGTATGATTATTTTCCTTCCTCACTGTTTCAAACTCAGCATTGTGTATTTTTTGTTTGAATAGCTTTCTATCTTTCATTTTTTCATGCTTTTGGATCACTAGATTCTGTTGTAATTCTTTCTTAATTTGTTATAAATACTCACAGTTGCTCTTTTGTTCCCAGTCTAATGCATATGTATTTATTTAGCCTTTTTTGTCTGTTCTGTGCCCAGGATTCTCAAGTTCCTTATTTTTATTGCTTCTTCAATATTCTCTATTTCTCCATTTAGTTCTTAGTTGGATTTAAGTCTGTATCCTTCTTTTGTTTTCTTGAGGCCTAGGAGTGGTTCTCAGTGTTCTCTTTGTTTTTTTAACGGTTTTAGGTAGGCAAGGTGTAACGTATCACTTCTGTGTATACCACTGGTCTCATCATTGTAACGTAATGTCTGAGGTTGGCGCTTTTGGAAGGTGGTTTTATTGTTAATATCTTTGATCAGTAAAATGTAATCTACAATTTGTTTCTTCTCTCTTCTTTTGCTTCTCTATCCGTACCGTTGTATTTTCTTGTTCCCCAATATATTTGAAACTAAAAAAAACTTTAAGGTTTCTATAATATTTTTTTTTTTGGCTAGTTTTTTGATGCTGGGCTCTATTTTTGATTATTCAAAGGGTATCTGTAGGCTTTCTTTCTTTCTTTATTTTTCCTGTTTAGCCTCCGGTAACTACCGTTTAGATAATTCTTCAGAAGATGAATGAGGATGATATGTATGAGTGTAAATGAAGTGTAGTCTTGTACATTCTCAGTTTGACCATTCCTGAGATGTGTGATTAATTGAAACCCAACCGCCAAAGAACACCGGTATCCACGATCTAGTATTCAAATCCATTCAAACGTAACTGCCTTTACTAAGACTTGAACGCTGGAACTCTCAACGAGGCTAATCTGTAGGTATCTCAGCTAACTGTTTTAAATCTTTTACCTTTTGAATAGCTTCTTCCTTTTTTTTCCTAGCAAAGCCAAGCACAGGAAAAAGCCAGACATCTGACTTGACGCTGTTTTTGAACCTATCCTTATTCCTTTTTCCCAGACATTCTCTAGGATTTTGTTCAAGATGAGGTTAAAAAGCCGGGAATATAGACCGACTCATTGTCTTAATCCTGTTTTAATTTCAAAGAAATATTTTTTATGTCCTTTGAATTTAACTTTTGATTTTTTTGTGTAGAACAGCTCGTGAATGTGGTTTTTTTTTATTATCTACCCCATATTTTTTTTCCTTTTTAGTAATTTTTGTCTATCTACAGAGTAGTATGCTTTGTATTGTTTATTATGTTTTTGTTTATAGATAAAGAAAGTTTCGTCACAACACTGAGAATAATTAAACATTGTATCCATGGATGATTTTTGTTGTAAGTTACATCCGAAAATTGAATCAAAATTAAATTTTAATAATAATAGCGTTCATTTTGTACTAAAATATTGGGTCCTGACTATTTTATGCTTTATTTTACAAATTGGATTTTAACTTCTTTTTAACACTTTAATAAAAAATTGAAAACTCAACAGTTTGGAATTCATATTTTTCATTTCATTCATTTAATATTAAATAACATTTGTTTAATCTGTTGCATTTTGTCTATACGAGTAAGCCCCTTATCCAGCAATTAAAATATTTGCAGTCTCAAAATGTCACAGACATTTATCTCATAGAAAATAAATTGATGTTACCTATTGTAAAATTCAGATGTTAATATTTTTTTAACTTTTATTGGCAATAATTGTTAGGTATTTTTTTTTTTAAGTATCATCTGGGCACTATTTGATGTAATTATCTTTTCTTTTTTCTTTTTCCTGTTTAGCCTCCGGGAATTAGCGTTCAGGTATTACTTCGGAGGATAAATGAGGATATGTATGACTGTAAATGAAGTGTAGTCTTGTACACTCTCAGTTCGACCATTCCTTGAAAACCCAACCACCAAAGAACAACGGTCGACCTGAGACTGTACAAAACTACACTTCATTTTATACATACATATCATCCTAATTCATCCTCTGAAGTAATACCTTACGGTAGTTCCGGAACTAAAAAAAAAAAGAAAAAAGGTGAAGACGGCTAGAGAATCTTTCTTGTTATCAAAGCAATTTTATCTTTACTGCAAAAAGCTACATTTGTACTGAACTTTTACGAAACTAGAATTGTAAAATCAAATAAAGTGTTAGATTTCTAGATATCCCAGATTATCAGCGTTAATTAAAAATGTCCGTGAACTATATATATATATTATTTATTTTTACTTATTAATTAATATTTTTAACTACAGTGATGGGATAACTTTTAATTTTTTTTTTAACCTTGTTAACATTTTCGATAATTTAAGTATATCTTTCTCTTTTTTCCGTTTATCGTCCGCCACCGCACCGTAAGGTATTACTTCAGAGAGTGAATGAGGTTGATATGTATGAATGTAAATGATGAAGTGCAGTCTTTAAAAGTAATATACTTTTAAACAACTTAACGAAGTTGTAATGTATCGTAAACTACATATGCTGTTACTTCAACTGAAAAGTAATATCTAATAGTAGTTAGATGTAGAATAGAAAATTGTTGCTGCATTCTTTTTTGTAAAAGTAAACATTCAGTTGTTGAATTTAAAGCCGAGGAAAAGGATACAGGATATAGGTTTGTTGTCCTAGTTGTTTTTTTTTTTTTTAAATAAACTTATCTGTTCTTTGTTAACTTTGTTTTATAAATTGAGTTCCATTGTTAAAATACAACTATGGACTTTTAGAGGAAGACTGAAAGATATGCTACGTTTCCAGATAAAGGAAAACTTTTGTAAGTTAACAAAGACAGAGAACTTTTACAAAGTAAATGAGTTATTTATTAATTTTCAAACCATTGTAAAATACTTGCTTAAATATTATGAATAAGATGTGCAAATTATATTTAATTAATTTTGTATTCACTTCTATAAGGAAAACCATTAATAATTTATTTCAAAACCAGTTTTATTTAATTTTTTTTCGTAATTTAAAAATATCAGCGTCCTATCATCAATTAATAATTCTTATTTCTTGAAAATTTTATTAGCAAATTGACAAAAGCAAGCGTCCACTTGAACGTACATACAAGTAAAAGTAACGAAATTCATGTATTTCCATTTTGGATAGAAAAAATACAAATGGATTATTCAATAATCTCCCACCCTTTACATTCTTAAATCAATTTCGATCCACTTCACAATCATCAAACCCAATAAATACTATTTCTTAATCATAATACATAAACATTATACATAAATTCATAAACATACGTAATACATAATTTATAAATTAAATTTGAAACTTATTAACTTTCTTAACTTTAATTTTTACTAATTCAATCAAGGTAGGTATGTTTTGTACAAACACTTTTCCAATAATTTATATTTTTAAGAAATCACAGTTATATTTCAATCTCAATTATTTCAATGAATGGTTTTTTTACATTTAAATAAAAAAATAAATGTTTTTGTTTTGATAAGTTAAGAAAATGTATAAGTATACTTTAAAATTTCAAGGCATATTTAAAAATGTCTTAAAAAACCAATTTAATTTAGCTTACTAATACAATATATACTAATAAATTAAATATTTATTATGCAATTTATTTATAGGCACATATTTATTTTTTTCATGCTTACAGTATAACATCTTACTTTCTGTATTACAACATTTTCTGACAAGAAAAATTTAAAATTACAAATGTTAAAAATTAGTCGTAATTATTTCCATAAAAGCCAAGTCTATGCAGTTAGTAAAGAGAAAATTACATACATATATAATATACTTAATAAATGTATTGACGCTGAATGGCTTCGACGGCACGTGGCACTTTAGAACCTTATGGTAGCCCTGAAAAGAACTGTTTGTGGTTTTTTGGAGTGATGGTGCTGAAAAGGGTCGTTTGTGTGTTTTGCGAGAAAACCCTAAGAAGTGCGTTGGGTCCGGAAGCTGGTCTCCAGTGAAGTCGGCTCGACTGTCATCGGAGAGTTGGGGTTCTCTGTTAGAATCGGACCGAGCTTCCCCTCAGCGGCAGTTGGATCCTCACTACTGCTATGCAGTAGTGGTTCCCAGAGCCCCCCAGTGTCGGGTCGGCGTCAGTCGTCTTGTGCCGGCAAAGCCGAAGCGGGAGTCGTTCGGCTCCGTTTTTACTGGTAGGCCTTCTGGCCCTAGCGGGCTTCGTGCTGGACTGGCCAGGGCGCTTGAAGTTCGGCAAGTTGGAGTGGGAAAACAGCGTCCGTGTCCAGCGGCTCCCTTGGCAGGTCAGCCACGCCTGCTGTTCCGGCGGGGAGTGTAAATGAAGTGTAAGTCTTGTACAATCTCAGTTCCACCATTCCTGAGATGTGTGGTTAATTAAAAACCCAACCACCAAAGAACACCGGTATCCACGATCTAGTATTCGAATCCGTGTAAAAATAACTGGCTTTACTAGGACTTGAACGCTGTAACTCTGGACTTCCAAATCAGCTGATTTAGAAAGACGCGTTAAGCACTAGACCAACCCGGTGGGTTAATAAATTTGTATTTCATTTTTAATTAACTCCACCCAAATGTAAGCATAATTGAACTTATTTTCATACATATTCTTCACAACAGATATTTAGTCACTAATTTTACTTCCCACGTAATGTCAGTTGTAAGTTTTAAAACTTACTATATCTATAAAAATTATTTTTTAATATTCAAATTCTCTTTTAATAATACATTTTTTTAATATAAAGCATAATTCCTGAAATTATTAAATTTAAAACAATTTTTTTTATTTCTTAGAGGGTATTTCACTGATACATTATAATTATATTTTTGAAAATAAAATAAATTATACTATTATTAAAATCGTTATTTTCAATTAAAGTTCCAATTCTTATTGATATTTTAATTAAAAAAATTCCTTTTAAAAGGATTGAATGTAATTTATTTACATCACTTAATGGATTTTTATTTTAACTTTAAATTATATAGTAAGGCATGAAATGTGACAAGATTGTTATATCAAAATTCTAACAGTAAAAACAAATTTACTTATTCATTTTAATTGGAATACCGATCTTATTACAAAAATATTTATCATTCTTGTAAAATAACTTTAATAGGAAAATATTGCGTATTATTTTGATTAAAAAATCGTTCAGCAAGTTTGTTATTATTACCAAATCTATTCAAGTAATTTATTTATGTTAAAAATAGAGTTAATAATATAAAATATTTATTTTTATAATGATATATTTTATAAATAATTCATATATTTTTAATTAAATTTTTATTTTTGTTATTGGACATTTTTTGTATGCGATTTAAATAACGTAACTAATTGTGTAATAGTGTCAACTTACAAAATGACATGTACATTATAATAACTATGATCGACTATTATAAATGTCTTCATAACGTATTTCATTACTGTCAATTGAGAAGGGTCCATTAATATTCGTTATAAATTACAAAATATCTATTAAATGTTAATCTATTAAATTACAAAATATCTATTATATTTTTTTTTTAAATTGTTTTCTTTTAAACTTCTGCATAAACATTACGTTACATTATTAAACATATGAATCATTTAAACAAAACTAATATAAAAAAAAAACTTTATTTGAATTATTTGATTAATTTGTTTTTTCCTGAATATTTGTATTTTTTAATAATTTAAATAACATTTTCCCTTACCTCTTTTTTTTCCTGTTTAGCCTCCGGGAGTTACCGTTCAGGTATTACTTCAGAGTATGATATGTATGAGTAAATGAAGTGTAGTCTTGTACAGTCTCAGTTGACCCAATCCTGAGATGTGTGGTTAATTGAAACCCAACCACCAAAGAACACCGGTATCCACGATCCAGTATTCAAATCCGAGTAAAAATAACTGCTTTTACTAGGACTTGAACGCTGGAACTCTCTACTTCCGAATCAGCTGATTTGGGAAGACGCGTTTCCCTATTCTCTAACTCAATATTATCCCTACTTCTATTTTTTTCTTTTTATTTGTACGGATTAGTAGAGTATTCAAAAAGTCACACAAACGAGGAAGAATATTTCCTTCTTTTGTTACCGCTTTAATTGAGAAAAATTAAGAAAAAAAAAAGGGTTACATAATGCAGTAGAGAATAATCATTGTCTCCAATACATTAGATGTATCAGTTATGCGCAAACGAAGAATACATTCAGAGAAAAGTATGGTGTTGGTGTAGATACTCCAAACAAATCCTCCGTCAAGCGGCTGTACGACAAGTTCCAAGAGTCAGGAAGTGTGCCAGATGCAGCCGAAAGTGGTCGACCGAAAGTGCTAACATGAAAAAATTTGATCGACGTGCAAGTGCATATACTTAGTCTTAAGAAATCTTTGCGACGCCTATCTAGTTCGTATAGTCTCTCCGTTGGTGTGCCCACACGGCATTGCGCAAGTTTTTAAAGATGCATCCGTACAGAATTCCTTGTTCACGAAGTTGTTAACTGCAGAAGCTGGAAAACGTGTGGCTTTCTTTCAGTGGTTCAAGTCTTCTGTAACGCCAGACGGAGAAGAACTCGATGATTGGTTTCGATCTAATGAGACATGGTTCCACCTGGATGGAAACGTAAGTGCACAGAATTCACGCATTTGATGTACGGAAAATCCATATCATCTGCAGAGTCTCCTGTGAAAGGGCAAAAAGTGGGTGTTTAGTGTGTAATGTCACGTAGGCGAATCTTTATGACATTCTTTCATGGCACAGTAAACAGGGAGCGTGAACGCTGGATACAAATGGAAAAATAATTTTTAAAACATTAACCTGCAAACCAGCTAGAGTACACGTCGTTTTAGCAGGACAGGTACTACGACTCTTATAGCCAATAACACTATGACTTTCTTGGATCTGTGTTTTCATGGACAAATGATTTCAAACGGGATTCTGGCACCCTCGGTCTCCTGATTTATCTCATCCTGACTTTTTATTGTAGGGGTACCTTAAGGATGATGCTTACAAAACTCATTTTCACACCGTTCCCGATTTGTAAAGCGAAATCGAACGATGTGTCGTTGCAGTTTCTCAACAAACGTTACAACATGTGTTTAAGAATATGCGAGCGATATCGTATTCACTTATGTGAATTGCATAATGGAAGCCACTTTCAACGAATTTTGTAACATACTCATTATCCCATAGGTTGCGTCACTTTTTGAAACTCTATATTAACTGTCATTTAAATTTCCTTACCGGAATTGTTGTTTTCATTCAATCGCACCAAATTTCAACTGATGAAATTTTAAATATATGTTTTTATTTTAAATTACTTATCCAAACTGTTTTATTATTTCGTTTACGTAAATTGAGTCACGAAAAAATAAACATATTCAAACTGTTTATTTTCATTTGCTGAAGCATTGTAAATCTTTTCCAAATAACATAATGTATAATTTTTTACCGAAATATTAAATTTTAATTAAAAATTTTTCTAAATCGATTATTTAAAGCCTTCTAAAACTTTACATAAATTACTTCATATAGAGTGTTGTAGCATAATAATATTTAGCCTGATATTATTGTGATTTTATACAGAAGAATTGAGAGGAGAGTGGAAGAAGTGTTAGGAGAAGACCAATTTGGTTTCAGGAAAAGTATAGGGACAAGGGAAGCAATTTTAGGCCTCAGATTAATAGTAGAAGGAAGATTAAAGAAAAACAAACCAACATACTTGGCGTTTATAGACCTAGAAAAGGCTTTCGATAACGTAGATTAGAATAAAATGTTCAGCATTTTAAAAAAATTAGGGTTCAAATACAGAGATAGAAGAACAATTGCTAACATGTACAGGAACCAGACAGCAACAATAACAATTGAAGAACATAAGAAAGAAGCCCTAATAAGAAAGGGAGTCCGACAAGGATGTTCCGTATCTCCGTTACTTTTTAATCTTTACATGGAACTAGCAGTTAATGATGTTAAAGAACAATTTAGATTCGGAGTAACAGTACAAGGTGAAAAGATAAAGATGCTACGATTTGCTGATGATATAGTAATTCTAGCCGAGAGTAAAAAGGATTTAGAAGAAACAATGAACGGCATAGATGAAGTCCTACGCAAGAACTATCGCATGAAAATAAACAAGAAGAAAACAAAAGTAATGAAATGTAGTAGAAATAACAAAGATGGACCACTGAATGTGAAAATAGGAGGAGAAAAGATTATGGAGGTAGAAGAATTTTGTTATTTGGGAAGTAAAATTACTAAAGATGGACGAAGCAGGAGCGATATAAAATGCCGAATAGCACAAGCTAAACGAGCCTTCAGTAAGAAATATAATTTGTTTACATCAAAAATTAATTTAAACCTCAGGAAAAGATTTTTGAAAGTGTATGTTTGGAGTGTCGCTTTATATGGAAGTGAAACTTAGACGATCGGAGTATCTGAGAAGAAAAGATTAGAAGCTTTTGAAATGTGGTGCTATAGGAGAATGTTAAAAATCAGATGGGTGGATAAAGTGACAAATGAAGAGGTATTGCGGCAAATAGATGAAGAAAGAAGCATTTGGAAAAATATAGTTAAAAGAAGAGACAGACTTATAGGCCACATACTAAGGCATCCTGGAATAGTCGCTTTAATATTGGAAGGACAGGTAGAAGGGAAAAATTGTGTAGGCAGGTCACGTTTGGAGTATGTAAAACAAATTGTTGGGGATGTAGGATGTAGAGGGTATACTGAAATGAAACGACTAGCACTAGATAGGGAATCTTGGAGAGCTGCATCAAACCAGTCAATTGACTGAAGACAAAAAAAAAAAAAAATCATTGTGATAGCAAATATTTTCAAAAAAAACATTCAAGAATTTCGAAAATTTTGGAGTACAAAATATAGTCATCGAAAACGATTGCAGCAATTTAAAGTAACCGTTACTTAGAAACTATTTTTCTTTTTTCTGTTTTAGCCTCCGGGAATATCCAATTTTTTTTTCATTCAGGGCGAATGAGGATGATATGTATGAGTTTAGCTTGTACAGTCTCGGTTCGACCATTCTTGAGATGTGTGTGGTTAATTGAAACCCAACCACTGAAGAACATCGATATCCACGATCTATTATTCAAATCCGTATAAAAGTAACTGCGTTTAGTAGGACTTGAACGCTGAAACTCTGGACTTCCAAATCAGCTGATTTAAGAAGACGTGTTTACCACTAGACCAACCCGGTGGGTTTCCTTAGAAACTACTACAGATAATCAAATTAAACTAGTATTTTTTTTTTTTTAATTCAACAATTCAAAAAGTTTTTTTACATACCTCAGAGTATTTCAATATGAGCTCTGTTGGTCATTTTTCAAACATGCTGCCGATGATCGAGCTCTGTCCCGGTCGCTGGCAAAAGTGAACATGGAAAGCGACATTCCATGTCAGTGATTGTGTCAGCTAGCATAATTGTAGGATACGGGGTTCTCAGAAACCCAATGAAATTATTAAGTATGTCAGAGATTCCCCAAAAGTAAACGTGTGGTGCGGTTTGACGTCCGATCGTGTGATCGGCTTATGTTTTTTACGAGCTTACTATCAGAGAAGATGTTTATTTTTATGTGCTACAACAGTACGTTTTTCCCGTAGATGACCAAATCGAACAAGAAATTAACGTTACCGTAATGTTTCAATAAGATGGTGCGCCCCCACACCTTAGTCTAGGCGTTAGACGCGCTCTCAATAAAAGATTCCCTAATTGTTGAATCGGTAGGGCCGGTCCTGTGCTTTGGTGCTTTGGCCTTCGAGAAGCCCACATTTGACATTTCTAGACTTTTTTCTACGGCATACGTTAAAAACATTGTCTACAGTGAAAAAAATTAGGAATGTTCAACATTTAAGATCATGGATCACCGCTGCTATTGCCACAGTTATGTCAGCGGACCTGGTCAGAAGTCGATTATCGGGTGGATGTTTTCAGAGAGACCAACGGAGCTCATATCAAAACATTTTAAGGTGTGTGAAAAAACTTTTTGAGTTGAATTTTTAAAAAAAAATTCTCGTTTGATTATCTCTAGTAGTTTCTTTGATATGATTTTTTGAAATTGATGCAACCTTTTTTGATGACTCTGTATATATAGTTCTGCATTCAAAAAACGTTACCTAACGCTTAGTAAAAGAATCTTTTACATCATTTTTCAATATGTTTGGTTTCTTATTTTTATCAAGTCGTTAGATTCTCACCTTTATGTCTCTTGGGAGAACTACTTTTCTTATGGGCAGCGTTTTTCGTTGGTACATTTTATTTTTAAACAAAAAATTTTAAATAAAATACATTAATTAAGAAAAAAAAAATACCTTTCGGCACGCAGGAAGGTGGAGGTAGATTTCATCGTTGCTAAGTGGGATAAAAAATATTTCCACCTTAAAGTTATGAAACTTCAAATTTACTCAATACGACAATAGTTGCATGTTGAAAAAAAGTTTCACATGTTTAGCGTTCTAGACCCATCTTCTTATAATTCCAGCAACATTTTAATCATCCCTTGTCGTAAAGGTTAGTCATATCAAAAGTTGTTTCAGACAAAAGTTTTAGGTAATGTTGTGACTAACAACCACTTTAAACCGATTAGATACTGTGCTTAGTAAGGGAGGTATG
The DNA here is from genome assembly GCF_047948215.1 of Lycorma delicatula. Taxonomy (NCBI): domain Eukaryota; kingdom Metazoa; phylum Arthropoda; class Insecta; order Hemiptera; family Fulgoridae; genus Lycorma; species Lycorma delicatula. The sequence goes on from NC_134457.1 coordinate 19,373,606, forward strand.
ATTTTTTTTTCTTCAAAACCCCATTTTTACACCCCTTAGGCCAATGGTTGGTGATAAGTTTTTGCCCCTTATGCAAAGTATAGTAGGAACAAATTCTATATTTTACTTAATAAGAAAGTTAGAGAGATATTCTGTTTTTTCGAAAAAGCCCACCCATTTTCACCCCTAATTGTCCGATTTTTTCCATTAACAAACTCGACCGAGATTTTGGGTCGTTATATTTTATGTATCAATTTGAAAGTGATTGGCGCAAAATTACGGCAGTTATCGTGTCCACAATAAAGTTTATGTATGTATGTATATATATATATATATATAAACTTTTGAACTGACGGTGGTTTTGGGGTCTGGAGGTTGTGAAACGCGATGTTATATCGAAATTTTCCGGGAGTCGAATTATGGTACTCATTACAATAGATAGTTTTTTTTAAAATGAAATCTACCTAATAAAACAAACAAATAAAAAACCATGCTTTCAAGTAAAATTTATTAACATGTCGTTTTTTGAATCAAAACTTACTGGTTAATAAATTGTTAGTAATTAATTTACATTTTGACACCGAATATTCTAAAATTCCAAATTTAAAACAGATTTGAAAACGCATTATTTTGTAAACTTTTATTTTTTTTATTTTTACAAGAACAAAACAAAAGTAATGAAATGTAGTAGAAATAACAAAGATGGACCACTGAATGTGAAAATAGGAGGAGAAAAGATTATGGAGGTAGAAGAATTTTGTTATTTGGGAAGTAGAATTACTAAAGATGGACGAAGCAGGAGCGATATAAAATGCCGAATAGCACAAGCTAAACGAGCCTTCAGTAAGAAATATAATTTGTTTACATAAAAAATTAATTTAAATGTCAGGAAAAGATTTTTGAAAGTGTATATTAGGAGTGTCGCTTTACATGGAAGTGAAACTTGGACAATCGGAGTATCTGAGAAGAAAAGATTAGAAGCTTTTGAAATGCGGTGCTATAGGAGAATGTTAAAAATCAGATGGGTGGATAAAGTGACAAATGAAGAGGTATTGCGGCAAATAGATGAAGAAAGAAGCATTTGGAAAAATATAGTTAAAAGAAGAGACAGACTTATAGGCCACATACTAAGGCATCCTGGAATAGTCGCATTAATATTGGAAGGACAGGTAGAAGGGAAAAATTGTGTAGGCAGATCACGTTAGGAATATGTAAAACAAATTGTTAGGGATGTAGAATGTAGAGGGTATACTGAAATGAAACGACTAGCACTAGATAGGGATTCTTGGAGAGCTGCATCAAACCAGTCAAACGACTGAAGACAAAAAAAAAATATCCCATGATCATTTACGTAGTCCGAACTCAAAATTCAACTGATAAATAAATTTGGTTTTATCATATTACATCAACTAGATTAATTCTGTTAATTACAATATATATCGCATAAGGAAAATGCGATTCCTAAAATAAAACTTCTCCTAGTCTTTTTTTCAATCACTAATTACTCATGGTGTTGTAAAAGATAAATTTTGTTTTTATTTTTCAGGATAAATAATTTATCTCACAGTTGATGGAAGAACTGCTACTTCTTTTTTAGATATAATCCCTTATTTTAGCCTTTTTCCACTGATATCCAATGACAGTTATGATAGCACCTGTCATGTATCTGGCAGGTTCTTAAAAGCACGCAAACTTCCTTACAATATCTTCTTATGATTACTTGGAAATTTTAATTAAAATAATTATCAACTTAAATAATTAAGTTTATGCTCTGTAACAGTTATATGTTTACACTGAAGAGTACCAATTATGTTTCTAAAATTCTGCTATGGCCATATTCCACGTGTAATTACTTCTTTTTATTCATTCTCTCTGTTTTTTTATAAATACAATTTATAAGTAAGAGTATTTACATCTAAATTTTGAAAATTAAAATTATATTTCCTGCATATTATTAATTTGTATTAAGGCTTTTCGAAGTAAAAATTATATTTCGTTCTTGTGAAAATTATACAACTGAAATTAACAATTGAAAATTTTATTCCGTTATTTGGATTATCTGAGGGATTTTGTTATTTATAATCTATCTTTTTTACATAATTACATTTATACAAACAAACCAAAATCAGTATGAAAAGTCAAATTTCTTTGAAGATTTTTAAAATGTATTTCTATTTTCCTGATTATTTTGTGGGCGCACGCGTCTGTTTCAATATTTAATTTATAAAAAGTAATTTTAATATCATATTTCAAATTTATTTTCAGGAGATAATTCATAAACTTAAGTATTATTTGATTTTTATTTCATTATGAAAAAGCGGGCGTCAACAGTTATGGTCATTATCCCGGTGGAAATTAGTAAATTCGAGACTGGTATTCGAACCCGGGACCTCCGCACGAAATGCCAAGACACTACCTACTCAGCCACGGAAGGCGGTCACTTTATGTTAAATTAGTTAAATTAAATTAATCTTTTTTTATATTTCCTATAATGTGTACATTTCAATCTATTCAATTAAAAAACAACAACCCACAGCCCAATGAGATTAGGATGAAATGTTTGTCAAGTGAATGAGCTGTAGTCTAGTACAGTCTCGGGCCGACCATTCCTGAGACAGGTGGTTAATTGAATCCCAACCATCAATGTATCCCCAAACATCCACTGTCTAAAAATGAAATCCTAGTAAAAGTAACTAACTTTTACTAGGATTTGAATGCAGAAGCGTCGACTTCGAAAATCAGCTGTTAAACGATTTGTTACGGCGAGTTAACCAGATCGATGGGCCCCTATAAATTTAAAAATCAAATATAAGGTTTTTATGATTACAACTCATATAAGTTTTTTTTAATAACTATTCAAGTAGTTTTAGAAATATAACAAATCGATTAAACTATTTATTACATCCACCATTTCTATTATTTTTTTTTTAAGTCACTTCACTCAACAACTAATAATCAAAGTTTCAACTTAATAACTCAAACGTTTGCCTCTTGCAGCATGAAATTTTACTGGGATGATATTTAACAATAAACATACATCATTTTGAAGTTACCTCCAACGCGTCTTTTAATTTTACTTTCGAACAGTGGCGGCTCGTAGCTAAAATTAATAGGGGTATTGCTCCAGAAAATTTTTTCCGGTCCTTTTCAAGGCCATGGTTAAAGTTTTCTGTAAAATAAAAGAATCGAAAAAAATGAATCAAATAGAATAGCTGGGAGAAGGGTAGTAATGTGATTTTCCACTTTATCACATTCAAGAATATGGTACACGGTTTTTAATCACATTGTGCAGAAAAACCATGTTCGGTTTAACCGAATAACAAAATGTCAGTACAGATAATATATTTTAGTATTATTAGATAATAACTTAATGAAATGTCCGCTTAAAAACACTACAGTCCAACGGTGCTTAATTTAAATCTCAGATGTACACAGAAACAAATACATAATTAGTTTTCACCAATTACCTTCTCTTTGCCCCTTCCACCGTGTTTTTGGACAGATTTGGCAATTCAAAAGCCCTTGCTTTCCTTCATATTCTGATTACTATTAAAAAACAACTAAACCACTTTCATATTCCTTCAACCGATTAAACTAGAAAAGGGAAAGAACAAGAAACGTTCCATACACACGCGGAGTAATCTTCCAACTCGCCAGGATCGGCACTGCGGGATCGACAGTGCTCTCTCTCCCTCGCAGTCTCGCGTGCAGCTTCTTTACGTACAATAACCGAATATCACGCCGCTGGAACTGTGAAGTGCACAGTTCCATATAAAGATTTTTGTATATTTTCCATAAATTGGGAGATTTCTACTGATATTAAGTATATATTGTAAAAGTATAAAAAAAGAATTAAAAGAAAAAAGGGACTCATTATATTAATTGTTATCGAAAATATCAAGTGGAAATAGGGGATGCTGCAGTTCTACAGTGCCTATACGCAAGCCGCCACTGCTTTTGAATATACATAGAATAGCTATATTAAAGAGGAAAGTATGGAGATCTTGTTAAAATAGGTTATCGAGTTTTTTGCAAATCTTTACGTTTTAGAGGATCCAACTCCTTCATCAAGATTAAAAAAAATATATGCATGTTTATGTATGTACGAAGATCATTCAAATAAAAACTGACTGACTTTGGCTGCCAACAACCAATCGATTATATAATACTCGACTGTGGCATCATCTTCGAATATTTCCTCTCCTAAAGGTTCTTTCTGCAAATCAAACATGTGGAAATCACACGGTGACAAGTCTGAACTCTACGGCGTGTGTTCAAGAGGTGTCCAATGAATTTTAGCGAGTTTATCGCGAGTTGAGCGTTGAGCGTATGCGGCTGTACGTTGTCGAGGATTAGGAGGACGATGCGAATCGGTTTACGGCATCGTTTGTTGCGATGAGAACGAAACGATGCCGTCGTTCGTGCAATTCTTTGACTTCAAGACTACTCGTGGTCGAAGGACATCTCGATTACTTCATGATGTCCTTCATTCGTGCATGAAATCAGTAGCACACCTCGTATGTAAGTAATTACAAATGTACATCGTCGCACTTTTTTTGAACTTTGACCGAATCAATCTTCTTCAAATTTGGCTGAAATATTTCTATTTATGGGACATTGGCATATTATGTTTTTTTTTAAATTCGTTCAGGGAGTGGGGAATATCAGGAATGCGGAAAAGACCAATTTCGACTTTCTTCCACGGTATTTATGACAAAACGTTATTAAAGCAAATTGGTTATTTATAGTGCATATATATAAATAATCCAAAAGATTCTCTGCAAGGTTTTTCAATCTTTTCGTATCATCAAGGGCTTTTTTATCATATAGGCTATTCAGTTCATTACTTGGATATAAATCACTCAAAGCTATACCATCTTAACTGAAAACTGATTTTAAAATATTATTTCTGCTTCACACCAAGGAGGTTGAAAAAAACACCAATGCCCTTCGACTGGAGGTAACTACATTACTTTGTATATCACCAAAAAGGAGCATATTAACTCCGCCGAATATCTTGTGGTTTTTAATAAGACAACTTATGAAATAATAAAAAAAAAAAAAAATTTAACTGACATCAAAATTCGCTAAAATGTAAAAAATAGTTTCGTTCAAATACTTAATTTAGGTATTAAGTATAGTATCATCAAAGACACTTTTTTGAATCTGCGACAAAATAAATGAAAATACTATGTGGTACTTGAGTGAACCTACAAATGGCGTATTTAAAAATACATAATAATCGAAAACGGAAAAGCAATCAAAGCACATAAATATTAATTTCACTGATGTAATAACATTATTGGTTTTTATATAGTATACGTATATAGTATTAAAACATAAATTTGTATTATATCTAGAAATTAATTTTGTAGAAGCAGGTTCTGATACAAAAAAATGTCTAAGGAGTAATTTAAGTGTTTTCACGAAATTATATTTTTTTCTTTTTAGCTAATTTTGATGTCGGTTCCATTTTTTTTTTTTAATAATTATTACATAATACAATCCAGCCAAAAAACATAAATTTATTACAGCTTAATTTATAAAAATAAGTTTCGTCTAATATAAAAATTGCATACTTTGTCACAGTTTAATTAATCTGTTAGCAAACTAAATATATCTACAAAAATATATTGTATTCTCTACGGGAAATAATTTTTGATATCACGTAATAACAACATTAATTATTGTTAGGATTTTACCTCATTATTTTCCTATATGAATTTATATTCCCTCAGGATAAAAACAGGAATATATTAATGAGATCATGAGCGTGTTTGTAGATGATAATATTTTATCTTTTTGAAGTTTAATTATTATCATTAAATTTTATCGAGACTAATATTATACTTTTTTTATTATATACATAATTGATCGTAGTTAATTATAATAATAATTATTATTTTGTTCACGTTGGAGATATATTAATATCGTCATATAAACATTTTGTGTAGCTTAAACATTAATCGTTATTTAGTTCATTAAGTCTGTAAAGGGAAAACCTAGCCATCCTAGCTTATATATGACAGTCAAATTTACTAGAATTAATTAGCTTTGTATGATGACTAATTTCAGTAATTATCATTTCTTTAATTTAGCATTAATTATAACAAATATTATAGTCTATGTAATATCTGAAGGTGGATCCATACTAAGCTATGGCATCCCCTCCACTGCTCTTTAAATCACTCGGCAACTTCTCCTCACACCAGCAGCCAAAGTAGTGTATTCCAAAAGTCACATGAATTAATCTACAATGACTTTTACCGTATCTAATTATGACGTCAAAATTATAGTAACGAAATATGTTCTGGTAATTTATTATTACAAATAAAATTACATATGCCTAATATTTTGTCTTAAAATGTTTATGAAGTAATTTATTTCTTAAAAGCATGTTTTGTTGTTCTTTTTTTCAAGTATGTTAAACCCCAAGGTTTTGCTATTAAATAAAACAGTAACAACGACTTACTCACCGGGTTGGTCTAGTGGTGAACGGATCTTCGCAAATCAGCTGATTTCGAAGTCGAGAGTTCCAACGTTCAAATCCTTTTATACGGATTTGAATACTAGATCGCTGATATACCAGTGTTCTTTGGTGGTGGGTTTCAATTAACCACACATCTCAGAAATGGTTGACCTGAGACCGTACAAGACTACAGTAATACATATCATCCTCATTCATCCTCTGAAATAATATCAGAAATGATCAAAATGGATATTTCCGTTGAAATCCGAAAACCGAAATTTTTCGCAATACCTCTTTGTGTACGAAATAGAAGGAATGTTAATAGAAGGAATGTTAACAGAAAAACTGTCTTACGTATAAAATTACATTTTTATTCAGGATTCTTAAATTCAGTCATTCATAAACACATTATTCTTATTTATTTAATAAAATGAATTTGGAGATATGGAAAGGATCGAAGAACCCTATTTTAAAGATTATAGAGGTAGCGTAGCAGCCTCTCCTTCAAATTGTATTACTTGCCAGAGACGCACCTATGACGCCCCTTGATAACTGCCGGAACGGTAACAGAATTTTTTTTGATTAATCAGAATAAATTTTTAAAGGTAAAAAAAGGAAAACCAGCCTTTTGAAAATAGATTAGTAAAACTGCGGTATGGTTAATTAACAAATGTGTAAAAAATTACAAGAGAGATTGTTTAACGATGTTTGCATTGAAAATCTATCTCGCAATTAGCTTTTTATAATACGCAGCCACGATTTTAATACCACTGGGAACTAAAAGTGAAAACAATAATTCTCCTCTCTTACTGTATTCTAGTTGCTTTCGTAGAAAATTAATTTTTTTTATTCTTGTTGAATCAATTTCCGATTTTAATTTTTTTCAAAAAATGTTCCTGTCTGTTTTTTAATTTGCTTGCATTCAAGTGACGATAATTGAATTTTGTATTAATTTTCCATAAATTAAAGACAAATTGTAAAATGATTGATAATAAACTAAAATAACTGCATACTATCTCGGAAATTAAACCCGTAGGAATAACTTTACAATAAATCTTTTTCAATTTTATAAAACATTACCAAACCTTATTTATCTTCTATATATATATATATATATATATATATATATATATATAAAAATGAATGTTACTTTGTCCCGTATGCGTTCGTATACCATAAATTAGATTGCGATGAAACTTTGGTAAGTTGTTGATTGCACGCCCGCGAATGCTTCTTAATTAGTTTGGACCCGCTAGGTGGCGCTGGGATCGAGATATTTTGAAAAATATTATTTATGGTTCGATTTTGCTCATATTCAGAATATGTGTTATTTACACGCAAAGAAACATCTCTGCAAAATAATGGATCCGCTAAATGGCGCTGGGGTTGAAATCTTTTGAAAAATTGCGTTTATGAACTGATGTGGCTCATATTCACAATATATATTAGTTACGTGAAAATAGATACTTTTCCGAAAAATGAACCAGCTAGGTGTCGATGGGGTTGAGGTATTTAGAAACATTTAATCACATAATAACTGTCTGAAAAGTCGATAATGAGATAGACAACGATCGATGTATACATCTACATTAAACTTAGTAAACGAAGTTTTAGGTTATTTATTTACACGTTTTTTTATGATTTTAATTTTTATGAGTTATAAATTTTTAGGTTTATGTTTTATGGTTTTTTTATGAGTTTAATGAATACAGAGGGACCCAGGGTGCAGATCTCACTGGTTAGGCGGGAAGGGCATGTGAAGCGAACCTTGACTGGCTGAACATCCCTGATCGCGACGGGAAACGCAAGTAACCATACAGACGCGACGGGTCTGCTAGTTATCTTAAAAGATTGAAACAAAAAATATCAGATGAAAAGTAAAAATTAATCGAGTTTTTAGTGGTCAAGTTTTAACTGTGGTCAGGTCATTGCAGTTGAACTCCACAGAAGTTATCTTAAGAATATATAACTATTATATTAACTGTCGATTAACATTCCGATGAAAAAGAACTGTTCTAATATGGCCTTCTACAAAACACTGTATCATCTCTAATATTTATTATTATTATTATTATTTTAGGCATGTTTCTTTAAGTAAGTACAGTTTTCATATAAAAAATAATAATTATAATTTTTTTAAATTATACTCACCTGAAAGCGTGATAATTAATCTACAATTAATTATACATAATTTTCACCTATATTATTGTACTTGTCATCTGCGACACCAAGAAATCGCATAGCTGTTTTGCAGATTTTGCAATTTTTTTACACTCGCACTATTAATTTACCCCCGAACGGGGAGATTTGTGTGAAAGTAATGGTGGAATATTGCATTGTCACCCCACCTTAGTAACTGTGCAAAATTTCATCAATAGGCAATGTTAGAAGGTATGCTAAATTAAGGATGCAAGATTTGAGGACAAACATGAAAAAAAATCCCTTTCGGCACGCCGGTAGGCGGAGGTAGATTTCCCCGGTGCTAAATAAAGGAAAAAAAAGAATTCCATCTTAAAATTAAGAAAAAAATCAAATTTACTTGATACGACAATGGTTGCATGTGAAAAAAGGTTTCACATGTTTAGCATATGACAAGAGCCCATCATCTTACAATTCCAGCATAATTTTGGTTTTCCCTTGCCATAAGGGTTGGTCATATCAAAAATTGCTTCAGTCAAAGGTTTTAGGTAATTTTTAGGGGACTAACGACCACTTTAAACCGATTTGTGCCTATTAAGAAAGGGATGATGTTTTTTGTCTTCAAAACCCCATTTTTCCACCTCCTGAGCCAGTTGTTGGTAATATCAAAAATCTTCACTGAAATAAGTTTCAGTCCGTTATCCAAAGAATAGTAGGAACATTAAAAAAATTCGATATTTTACTTAATAAGAAAGTTATAGCGATATTTTTTTACTGGTTTTTTTTGGTTTTGGTCATCTCTTGGCGTAAGGGTTGGTAATATAAAAACTTGGTTCAGAAAACAATTTTATGTTATGTTTAGAGGACTAACATCCACTTTCAACCGATTCGATACTGTCCATATTAAGGTAGGTATGATTTTTTTGTCATCGAAATCCCATTTTTTCCACCCCCTGAACTAATGGTTGGTGATATCAAAAAAATTTACTTATGCAAGTTTTAGGCCTTTATCCAAAGAATCATAGGATTTTTAAATGAATTCGATATTTTACTTAATAAAAAGGTTATAAAGATATTTTGTTTATTTCGGAAAAAAACCCTCCCCCATCTCAAACCCCATGATCCGGTTTTGACCATTAATGAACTCGATCGAGATTTTGAGTCGTTATATTTTATGTATCAATCTGAAAGTGATTGACGCAAAATTACGGCAGTTATGGTATCCACAATAAAGTGAAATATTATATATATATAAACTTTTGACCTGACGGTGGTTTTAGGGATCTGGGGTTTTAAAACGGAAGATATGTAGAAACATATTCCGGAAGTGGAATCATGGTACCCATTACAATATAGGTAGCTTTCTTAGGAAATCTACCTAAAACATTAGATTGTCCAAAAATATAATGAAATAAACTATTTTGTAATTTCGGGTTTCTACCCGTTTACAAACCCTTAAAATTGGATAATTCATTATTAATTATTAATACATAATACGATAACTAATTATTTTACATAAAAATATAACCAATAATTATTTTTAGTTATTAAATATTTTTTATTGATTTTGAATAAAAGTTCATTTAAAACTAACCTGCTTTATATTAGAATTAACATCGGACCTTTAATTATTAAATATCACTATTATTTTCAAGTCTTTTAAATATAAAGTGATGCGTTGATATTAAAGTGTAAGCAGACCTATCTTATTCGTATTGTATTATAATATTAAATTTAAACTTGTTTTTCATATTATAACTTATTATAAGCATGTATTATTCGTATTTTTTAAAAAATAAATTTGGTTTTTATAAGACAGGCATTTCAATATTATTACGTTCTATTAAATGAAATTTTTTATTTCTTTAATTTTTAAATCCTCCTCTATGAATCATGAGACCTTGCCGTTGGTGAGGGGGCTTGAGTGCTCAGGGATACAGAGTAGCTGGACCGAAGGTGCAACCATATCGGAGAGGTATCTGTTGAGAGCCAGACTAAGGAATGATTCCTGAAAGAGGGCAGCAGCTCTTTCAGTAGTTGTTAGGGGCGTGAGTCAGGACGACTTAAACGGCCGTATCAACATCACTCAGTCCTCTGAGTACTGCGCAGCTGAAAGCAATGGAAAACTACAGCTGCTTTTTTTTTTCCAAGAAAATGTGGCTCTGCATTTTCACATAACAATAATGGAGGCGCCTTCCTTGGTAAAATATTCCGGAGGTAAAATAGTCCCCCGTTCGGATCTCCGGGTGGGGACTACTAAGGAAGGGGTCACCAGAAAATTAAAAAATAACATTCTACGAGTCGGAGCGTGGAATGTTAGAAGCTTAAAAAAGGTTGGTAGGCTAGAAAATTTAAAAAGGGAAATGGATAGGGTGAATGTGGATATAGTAGGAATTAGTGAGGTTCGGTGGGAAGAGGAAGGCGACTTTTGGTCAGGTGATTTTAGAGTAATTAACTCAGCGTCAAATAATGGGCAGGCAGGAGTAGGTTTCGTGATGAACAAGAAGATAGGGAGGAGAGTGGAGTATTTCAAAACGCATAGCGATAGAATCATTGTAATAAGGATAAAATCAAAACCTAAACCGACAACGATTGTTAACGTTTATATGCCTACAAGCGCCCATGATGATGATGAGGTAGAGTGTGTATACGAAGAGATTCATGAAGCAATTAAACACGTAAAAGGAGATGAAAATTTAATAATAGTTGGAGATTGGAATGCAAGCATTGGAAAAGGCAAGGAAGGAAATATAGTGGGTGAATACGGGCTGGGCAAAAGGAATGAAAGAGGGGACCGACTTATAGAATTTTGCACGAAGTATAATTTAGTAATTGCCAACACCCGATTTAAAAATCATAATAGAAGAATATACACTTGGAAAAAGCCAGGCGATACTGGAAGGTATCAGATAGATTATATCATGGTTAAGCAAAGATTTAGAAATCAACTCGTTGACTGCAAAACTTACCCTGGAGCAGACATTGATAGCGACCATAATTTGGTGATAATGAAATGTAGATTGGGGTTTAAAAACCTGAAGAAAAGGTGTCAGATGAATCGGTGGAATTTAGAGAAGCTTGAGGAAGAGGAGGTAAAGAAGATTTTTGAGGAGGACATCGCAAGAGGTCTGAGTAAAAAAGATAAGGTAGAAAATGTAGAAGAAGAATGGGAGAATGTTAAAAAGGAAATTCTTAAATCAGCAGAAGCAAACTTAGGCGGAATAAAGAGAACCGGTAGAAAACCTTGGGTTTCAGACGATATATTGCAGCTGATGGATGAACGTAGAAAATATAAGAATGCTAGTGATGAAGAAAGTAAAAGGAACTATCGGCAATTAAGAAATGCTATAAACAGGAAGTGCAAACTGGTGAAAGAAGAGTGGATTAAAGAAAAGTGTTCAGAAGTGGAAAGAGAAATGAACATTGGTAAAATAGACGGAGCATACAGGAAAGTTAAGGAAAATTTTGGGGTACATAAATTAAAATCTAATAATGTGTTCAACAAAGATGGTACACCAATATATAATACAAAAGGTAAAGTCGATAGATGGGTGGAATATATTGAAGAGTTATACGGAGGAAATGAATTAGAAAATGGTGTTATAGAGGAAGAAGAGGAAGTTGAGGAGGATGAAATGGGAGAAACAATACTGAGATCTGAATTTAAGAGAGCATTAAAAGATTTAAATGGCAGAAAGGCTCCTGGAATAGACGGAATACCTGTAGAATTACTGCGCAGTGCAGGTGAGGAAGCGATTGATAGATTATACAAACTGGTGTGTAATATTTATGAAAATGGGGAATTTCCATCAGACTTCAAAAAAAGTGTTATAGTTATGATACCAAAGAAAGCAGGGGCAGATAAATGTGAAGAATACAGAACAATTAGTTTAACTAGTCATGCATCAAAAATCTTAACTAGAATTTTATACAGAAGAATTGAGAGGAGAGTGGAAGAAGTGTTAGGAGAAGACCAATTTGGTTTCAGGAAAAGTATAGGGACAAGGGAAGCAATTTTAGGCCTCAGATTAATAGTAGAAGGAAGATTAAAGAAAAACAAACCAACATACTTGGCGTTTATAGACCTAGAAAAGGCTTTCGATAACGTAGACTGGAATAAAATGTTCAGCATTTTAAAAAAATTAGGGTTCAAATACAGAGATAGAAGAACAATTGCTAACATGTACAGGAACCAAACAGCAACAATAACAATTGAAGAACATAAGAAAGAAGCCCTAATAAGAAAGGGAGTCCGACAAGGATGTTCCCTATCTCCGTTACTTTTTAATCTTTACATGGAACTAGCAGTTAATGATGTTAAAGAACAATTTAGATTCGGAGTAACAGTACAAGGTGAAAAGATAAAGATGCTACGATTTGCTGATGATATAGTAATTCTAGCCGAGAGTAAAAAGGATTTAGAAGAAACAATGAACGGCATAGATGAAGTCCTACGCAAAAACTATCGCATGAAAATAAACAAGAACAAAACAAAAGTAATGAAATGTAGTAGAAATAACAAAGATGGACCACTGAATGTGAAAATAGGAGGAGAAAAGATTATGGAGGTAGAAGAATTTTGTTATTTGGGAAGTAAAATTACTAAAGATGGACGAAGCAGGAGCGATATAAAATGCCGAATAGCACAAGCTAAACGAGCCTTCAGTAAGAAATATAATTTGTTTACATCAAAAATGAATTTAAATGTCAGGAAAAGATTTTTGAAAGTGTATGTTTGGAGTGTCGCTTTATATGGAAGTGAAACTTGGACGATCGGAGTATCTGAGAAGAAAAGATTAGAAGCTTTTGAAATGTGGTGCTATAGGAGAATGTTAAAAATCAGATGGGTGGATAAAGTGACAAATGAAGAGGTATTGCGGCAAATAGATGAAGAAAGTAGCATTTGGAAAAATATAGTTAAAAGAAGAAACAGACTTATAGGCCACATACTAAGGCATCCTGGAATAGTCTCTTTAATATTGGAAGGACAGGTAGAAGGGAAAAATTGTGTAGGCAGGCCACGTTTGGAGTATGTAAAACAAATTGTTGGGGATGTAGGATGTAGAGGGTATACTGAAATGAAACGACTAGCACTAGATAGGGAATCTTGGAGAGCTGCATCAAACCAGTCAAATGACTGAAGACAAAAAAAAAAAAAAAATTTTAAATAGATAATTTAATTTTAAATAGAAAATATAATAATATTTTTTATTACTTCAGACCGGAACACTCGTTTATAATTCCATTTTGTAATATGTCGACATTAGAATATAAATAACAACAAATATATAACCTTTTACTTCAAGGTTATTATCTTTTTTTCGGTTTAGCCTCCGGAGCTACCGTAAGGTATTACTTCAGAAGATGATGTGTATGAATGTAAGTGAAGTATAGACTTTTACAGTCTCAGGTCGACCATTGCTGAAATGTGTGGTTAATTGAATCCCAACCACCAAAGAACACCGGTATCCACTATCTTGTTTTCAAATCCGTAAAAAGATGGTTCTTGCCTTTGCTAGGATTTGAACCTTAGAACTCTCGACTTCGAAATCAGCTGATTTACGATGACGATTTAACCACTAGACCAACGCCGTGGATTTACTAATTAAGCCTGCTGCTCTTCAAAATCTGCGAAATCGAATTGTTAAATTAACAATCTGCGAAATCGAATTAGCAGTGTATTCAATAATTAGGGACCAGTTACCAAATAAAATAATTTGAAACCAATTAAAATAATTAACTGTTATTTATAAATCCCGATTTTTCACATCCTTCTGCGAAGTAAAGGGCAAAAAATTTTGGTTTTCAGATATAAACGGAAATTTTCATTTGACCATCCCTGAATCCATTTTGACTATTTTCGGCGTGACGTCTGTACGTAGTATCTAACATAACTCAATAACCATTAGGCGTAGAATGTTGAAATTTTTGATTTAGGACTGTTGTAACATCTAATTGTGCACCTCCCCTTTCATTGTAATTGACTCGGCAAAAGGGTCCAAAAAAGCCAAAACCCCAAAACATTTGGATTTTTGAGTTTTTCGTAACTGTAATAATAAGTCCTGATCGAGAGCTTTTTAACGATGTATCATAAATCTTACTTATAATGAAAAAATTTTAATTTGTCTATGTTTACTATGTTAAATGGAAAAACTAAAAAATGTACAACCCATAAAATGATAACTGGATATATTTTTTTTGAATGGAATTACGTTGATGTTTCATTGTAATATTATAATGAGAAATGTATTATTTAAATTTTTCATAATATGGTTTAAATAAACCAAAAAATATGTGTATTAAAAAACGATATTTTTAAACAACTCTGATTGGCTTTCCCACCCCGCAGTATTACCACCAACGTATTTTTTTGGGGATCCCTTACACTACTACTATGCCTAGGAAGGCACAAAAAAATTCTGTTAAAAAATTTGCAATAAATTCAATTTTGGGAAAACAGTCTTTTTGGGGTAGTTTTTTTTAATGGAAAATAAGTAAGCACGCATGTATTGAGCTTAATATAAAATGGGATAATGTTTGCAAAATGTTAAGATTGACTCCAAAAACTGTCTATCTCCCTTTAGGAGATTGACTTTCAAATATTCCCAATAAATTGTCTCTCGTATACACAAATCTTTGAAAAGATTTTATCAAATCAGTTTATTCAGTCAAAGTTATTAGGTTACAAACACGCCAACACACTTATGTGTGTATATATATATATATAGACACACACATAATTACGCATATCATTACATACAGCATATCATTACCCACAACAAAAGTGCGTACGAATGAAGATTACTCCCACATTTTTTTTTGTATTTTGGGGGTCCCTAGGTCATGAAATGTCGATGCGAAAAAATGCAAAAATCCCATACCCCGTTTTATAACTGATTACCATACTTTTCTTCTTGCAGTATAGCAAGAATATAGCTATAATACCAGGAAAGTAAATTTTTTGTTTATGAAATCCGACATAAAACTATTGACGTGTGGGTTAACAAAAATGTTTATTTTAAATTGGATTATCTTTTATTTATACAATATTGCAAGAGCTAATTATATTTAGATGATTTTCTTCTTTTTATTTCTCTCTTCCATTTATTCTACGGCTTTCGTTTTTATTTTATTTTCATATTCAGTCTGTTGAATTGCGTCGTTAGCATAGAATCTGGCATCTACTAGAGATTTTCTCAAATGAAATGAGTTTTTTTTTCAATATTTATAAAATACGAGTATTTATTTAATTATGATTCCGAATTTTTTTTTAATATTCTGTTGTATATTATTCAATGATCTATTTTAGTGAATATAGATTAAAAATCATTTCCTATTTAATTCATACTTACAGTTTTCAAAAGAAATTTATTTTATATCTTCGAATGCGTGTACGTGAACGGGATGTATGTATTAATACTTAATAAAACATAAAAAATTTTCTCGATTAAAAAAAATGGAGGTACTTTTTCATTTAATGCCTCCCACTTTTTACGCATTTTTTCACATAAAAATTACTTAGTATAGCATATTTTATAATAATTGATAAAAAAAACATTAGAAAAATATTGTAGTACACATATAATTCAATTAATATAACCCAGTAATACATTAGAGAAAACACAAATATGCTGTTTTATACCGGTCATTTTAAACATTTTCCATATTAACAAATTAAGAATATAAGCATTATTGCTTATAAAAATAATTATAAACATAACTTTATATATAAACTTAACCTACGCTTGCTTCGCTCGCTAACTTTGAATAATTAACAGTAATGTTTTGATTATTTAAATAATTATAAACTAAAATATAATTATAAATTTAAGTAATTATTTAAATAATAAGTTTAGCGAGCGTAGATTAATTTTGGTTAGATTATATTTATTATCTCTCCAAACACCCACTGATTTGAAAGAATTCTGCCTCCAATGTACTTACTTTTTGAAAATGGGGACTCGTCTATTTCTACCGTCATTCCTGAACCACCTTTTTAATAAATGATCAGCATACACACAGATCTCTCAGGAACATTTTCCAATCCGTTATTGCTACACTTAAGTTATCCTACGTTCATTTCCCTTGCTAACCTTGACTAATATGTAAAACATGTTTAGAATGACCTGTATAAAACAGCATGTTACTGTGTTCTCTCTAATATTTTATTCATCAATTATTATAAAACATGCTATATTAAGTAATTTTTACGTGAAAATATGCAAAATTAGTGGAAGGGGTAAAACAAAAAGTACCAAAATGGAATAAATTATTATTTTTTAATTAAAACACTATAGTGATGAAATTTATTCTTATAGTTACGACTTGTTTAATTTTCATTTGGTTAATTTTCGAAGAATATAAAACAAAATTATTGGTGATTCACTTAAAACAGAAAGTTATATATTATACAGTGAAGGATTAGGAATAAAATTGAGACAGGTAATAAGGAGAAAGTAAGACATTTGGGATGGTCTAAAACCCCAATACTACCCCCAAGTGTATTCTTGTAAAGGACTCCTTTATTTTAATCTAATATGAAATCCATTAACAATATGTCTTTTAGACTGCTCTTCCTTATTATTAAATTATATTGAAAGCGTATCGTAATTTTTTTAAGTTTGTAATTTGGCTACGTACACAGATTTAATGAAAAGATACATTAAAGCTATATATTATTATTGTCTTAATTACTTTAGGTCTATACTTCAAATAGATTAAAGGGTATTACTGAAATTTAAATCTTTATAAAGTAAAAGATTTGTGCCTACTTTATTCCACTCCTGTTCTTATTTTATGATTTAATACTTTTATGATTTAATACCGTTTATTCGATAAAGAATTCCACGGTTTTTAATTAGTTTATTAAACTTAGAATTACAATTGTACATGTTTTTTTATTACATGAAAGTACTTAAGACTAAGGTTTTTTCCCTCTTAATATAACAAACACGAGCACCGTTTTTAGCTCTGCAGACGTCAAACCAATAATCCACCTTATTTCATACTCTCGCAAACATGTTTGTAGGAATCATTCCCACAGCTAAAATGAAATGTTTCCTGCAGTTTTTCGTTCTGTTGACGAGTTATTGCAGTTTTTCTTACAATTTTTTTCCCTTTTGGGTGCACAACGAAGGTTCGTCATCCGGAAGCAATGATTATACAATAAATAAACTAATTCTACATCAACATACTAACTATAACGGATATACAGAGCAATGTAAAACCGAACCCATAACGTAACCGCTGCAGAATCGATAGGTTATGTTGGAATGAAATTTTATGAATGATACGGATAAATTAAATAAGGAAGACATAAAATGTAATTTAAATGTTGCATTTATTTACCTTATTGTTACAAAAGATGTTTAAAATGACCACCAACAAAAGATATTTAAAATGATACACTTTTGTGCCTGATTGATCACATTGACAGTCATCTGACGCAAAATGTTGTCAATTCCGTTGATTTCTCGATGAATGTTCACCTTTAGTCCATCAATATTTTGGGGATTAGATGCACACAAAGGAAAAAATCGCAAGTAAACAACTCTGGGGAACGTGGAGGCTACCGTCCTCTGCTGACAACTCGTTCATTTGTGAAAGATGCACGAACGCGATTCAATGAAACGTATGATGTGCGACACATTGTTCCGTCTTGTTGGAAGAAGGTGTATTCTTTTTCATTATCAGTTAATTGCGCATAAAATTCTTTGAAAATTGTGAGGTTAACTTGTGTATTGACAGTCTGGTCAAAATATATTGGTCCCACTATACGATTACCGGAAACAGCACACCTAACACCAATTTTCTCATCGTGAAGTAGACGCTATAATATCTCGTGAGGATTCCTCGCCATCCAATACCTAGTGTTCTGTGAATTATCGTTTTTTAATATTTTATCAAACTTTCAATTGTGTTCATTTAATCCATATTTATATCAATTCTAGCCATTGACTAGGTAGACTAGGTAGACCCGGAAATGCCCGGGTCTACTATTATTTTTAATAAAATATTTTTTTTTATTGGATTGTTGTGGCCTTCGAGTCAGTACTGGTAAATAATATTGGCCTGACGATGAAAAAGGGTTGAAGGGCACTGACCTAGATAGTGATATGATTTGGCTAAATTTCTACGGTAATATAAGTAGAAATGTATGATGTAGTGTTATTGTATTTACAATGACTTCCATTTGTGTTAAATAGCAAAACAATAATATTAATCAGTATTAATTTATAATGACAACAAATACATATATACGAGGGTTAATTTTTTTCAAGGTCCGATCAGTCACAAAATTAAAACCACAGTGAAAATAAAACATTTTTTATTTGTAACAAGTACTTACATAGTTACGCTATTTCTCTACATAGTCGCCACTCCGATTTAGTCATTTGTCGTAGCGTAGTACCAACTTTCCAATACCCTCGTCATTGAACGGAGCCGCCTGTGTTTTCAGCCATGTTTCTACGCTGGTCTGCAACTCGATGTCTACCAAAATGTTGTCCTCCTAGCCAGCGTTTCATGTGATCAAAAAGGTGAAAATCGGGTGGAGCCAAGTCCGTGCTGTATGGTGGGTGATCAAACACTTCCCAACGAAAACGCTGCAGGAGTTTCTTTATTACAGCTGCAGTGTGTGACCGAGAATTGTCATGGAAAAAGACAATGCCTGATGACAACATTCCTCTCCGCTTATTCTTAATTGCCCTTCATAGACGTTGAAGAGCCACGCAGTATGAGGCTGCAGTGATGGTCGTGCCACGTTCCATGAATTCCACCAAGAGAACTGCATTTCGGTCCCAGAACACAGTTTCCATACACTTTTTGTTGGAGAAGGTGAACTTCTTTGGTTTACTGGGAGAATGAGAATGCATCCACTATTTGAATTGTTCTTTTGTTTCTTCAGTTTCGAAATGTATCCATGTCTCGTCCCCTGTGACAATTGTGTTCAAAAAATCTTCTCCTTCATTGTGGTAGCGCTGGAGAAATGTTAGGGAGGCGTCCATTCTCATTGTTTTGTGATGGTCGTACAGCATCTTGGAAACCCATCTTGCACACAGTTTGCGGTACTGAAGTCTCTCACTCAGAATGGTGTAGAGAGCTGACCTTGAAATTTCAGGAAACGAATTACTCAATATAGAAATTGTGAACCGACGATTTTCTCGAATTGTCTCATCCACTCGCTCAACGAGATCCTTCTCGTTTCCTTCCCTGACCGCATGCATCATGAACATCTGTACGTCCTGCTTTAAAGTTCTTGCACCATTGTCGCACTTTGTTGTCACTCATTGAAGTTTCACCGTACACATTACTTATTCGTGAATAAGATGAATTTCAGCTGTATTACACCCCTCAGCCTGAAGAAATCGAATTACCGCACGCATTTCACACTTGGCAGGAGATGCCATTGTTGTAAACATATTTACGTGCTAGCTTCATGTTCAGAACTAAACGAAGTGACGCGGCGTGATTGAAGGCCATACTAGAGACGCTGCGCTACACATATGCCCAAAGGTTCATCCGATTTTTGTGCGGGTTTTTATTTCGCGACTGATCGGACCTTGAAAAAAATAACCCTCATATATATATATATATATATATACATGTCTTTAAATATATTCTGAAATCTTACCTTAATTTTTCTGCAACGTGACTACAACTAGTAAAAAAAAGTTTTCTGATGCGTTTAGCTATCACATATTTTTTAGATGTCTTGTATAATTAAGATTCAGGAGATCATTAAAAAAGACAATGTTATTTTGTACCTTGAGATTATGGGAATAAAAAAAAAAGGATTTCCAAATGAATATGAGGTTGTTTTGAATTCGAAAATTATAGAAATTAATATGTAACAAAAATTGTTTACCGTAAAAAAATGGAAAAAGTATAATCTTTAAACATTTATTTACTGCAATTTCGTCATTTAACCTACTAATAATAATTTATAATTTCCTGTTAGCTACTGGAAAAACGAAACTTATTATTCTAATATCGATTGTCAAGATTATATTCTACTCATTTTCATAAGTAAAATTACGTATTCTGGGAAAACGAAATTCCGAAACTATCTTAAAAATATTTTAAATACTTTTTCTAGTAAGACAATTATTTTTTTAATATATTAGAATTTTTAACGTTCGATCACCAAGGAAGTCTATATATCTGCATAGTTTTGTTCCTTTTTGTATACCATATTTACCGAGAGTAGTGATCAGTAGATGGACTCTGTTAGGGACCTTAACGCCAAATTTGAAGTAACTTTTTTATTTAAAAGGAAGTATTGTGATTATAAAATACGATTTCACTATTGATGTTGAATTATAAATGAGTTACACATTGAATTGGCAAATCACGTGCGTGATGATTCTGCAGAAATATCATCGCAATATGATTCAGATTAACAGTTTAATTAATTGTTTATACTTCAAATATAATGTTTCACTATGTTAAGTATTTTTTTTTTTTTTTGTATCACTGTGTAATTTTTATTTGTGTATTTTTGTATCACTATGTAAATTTTTATTAATTTTCTATTTTCCGACACCCAAAATACATCATTAAATGACTAAATATTAATTTTGAATAAATTTGATATGTTTTTTTTTTTGTGATTTCGGGGTGAGGCACCTCAACTAAATAATTACCATATTTTTTACTGTTTCGTATAAATTTATAATGGTATTTTGCCCAGTAACACACTGTCATAAAAATAAATAAATATATTTTTTATTTTGTCTTCAGTCATTTGACTGGTTTGATGCAGCTCTCCAAGATTCCCTATCTAGTGCTAGTCGTTTCATTTCAGTATACCCTCTACATCCTACATCCCCAACAATTTGTTTTACATACTCCAAACGTGGCCTGTCTACACAATTTTTCCCTTCTACCTGTCCTTCCAATATTAAAGCGACTATTCCAGGATGCCTTAGTATGTGGCCTATAAGTCTGTCTCTTCTTTTAACTATATTTTTCCAAATGCTTCTTTCTTCATCTATTTGCCGCAATACCTCTTCATTTGTCACTTTATCCACCCATCTGATTTTTAACATTCTCCTATAGCACCGCATTTCAAAAGCTTCTAATCTTTTCTTCTCAGATACTCCGATCGTCCAAGTTTCACTTCCATATAAAGCGACACTCCAAACATACACTTTCAAAAATCTTTTCCTGACATTTAAATTAATTTTTGATGCAAACGAATTATATTTCTTACTGAAGGCTCGTTTAGCTTGTGCTATTCGGCATTTTATATCGCTCCTGCTTCGTCCATCTTTAGTAATTTTACTTCCCAAATAACAAAATTCTTCTACCTCCATAATCTTTTCTCCTCCTATTTTCACATTCAGCGGTCCATCTTTGTTATTTCTACTACATTTCATGTTATAAAAATAAAACACACTGTCATAAAAATAAATATATATATATATATATATATATAAATAAAAAGAATTATGGTTGAAAATGTAGTTTCACAAAGGAAACTGTCTAATATGCTACCATTTTTTTTTTTTTTTAAATAATGGTTGTGCTTTGGATTCTAAATAGAACGTATCTTTATACCAAAAGTTTTTAACTCTTTGATTTATGAGTCATATGAGACATTGTTGTTTCGATATTCTTAGGACGAACACATTCACATCGTAAATATTACAAAAATATATTTCTTAAAAAGAAAAAAAATTGTCTTTTACTTCTTCGCTACTTCCTTTTTTATAATCTTATTTTATTCCCTCCTTATTCACCATATATTTCACCAAGTTATATGTGTACTTATGGGCTCACCTCAACCAACCACACATGTAAACCTTTCACTCCATTTCATCCGAGTCCTGATCTGCTGATTAACTCGTCGTCACAAATCAGTTATTTAACAGCTGTTGTTACTTAATTGAACGAAATAAAGGAAGTATTGTGATTGCGAAAAATTTCAACAAAATAGATTTCAACGGAAATATCCATTTTGTCCATCCCTGAATCCATTTTGACTAGTTTCGGCGCGACGTCTGTACGTACGTACGTATGAATCTCCCATAACTCAAAAACGATTAGATATAGGATGTTGAAATTTTGGATTTAGGACTGTTGTAACATCTCGTTGTGCACCTCCCCTTTTGATTGCAAACAACTGAACCAAAAGTGTTAAAAAAGCCCAAAATCCAAAAAAATTTGGATTTTGGACTTTTTCTTAACTGCGGTAATAAGCCCTTATTGAGAGCTATTTAACGATATATCATAAGTAGTAATTATTTTCATTTGTTCCAGAGTTATATTCAAATGAAAGTTTAATTAATGAAATATTTGGATTTTATACGGGGAAGGCACACCGGTTTGAATAAGACTTTTTTTAACTATTTTTTTAAATTTAAATGTGTTGATTTATTAATAATTATTATCCTCTCATTGTAAAAAAAATTACGATAAATAATAATAATAATTATAATAATAATAAATATGAAAAAATATCATAAGTTATTATTGAAATAAAATTTTGCATATTTTTCATTTAAAAAAAAAAAGTGTAATTTAATAGACGTAAAAAGTAGTCATGTGCTATACAAATCAGACTTTTTGTAACTGAAGTTCAAATCCTAGCAAGAATAAGTGGCTTTTTATATGGATTTGAGTACTGGACAGTGGATACCGGTGTAATTTGGTAGTTGCTGTTCAATTAACCAGACATCTCAGAAATTGTCGGTCTTAGTCTGTACAAGACTACATCTCATGTCATCTTTATCTGATTGGGTGGTAGGGGCAGTTGTTTATTGTTCACTAATAGAACAGATTGCAACGTACATATTAGGAAAAAATCTATCCTAGGATGACGTAGACTGCCGAATGATGTAGTCATATAGGATAATACTCTTAAAATAAATCTATTAATTTTCTCAACTGCAATTTAAATTCTACTAGTTTTTAACAAAATAGATTTGAATTATTGGCGAATGATATGAGAGTTGTAAGTATAGCATATTCCGCTACTAAGTTATTTCTACGAAAGCTCATATCTACCTTTTGTGATCGCTGCCGATGAAAAATTGCTGCAACTCAGAATTCATTCCAAAATAAGAAATAAAAAAACTAGCATAAAATTTATAAACCTTTAATGTAGTCTCCAAATTATAATTTTTTTTTTTTTAATTTGATACCTCATTAATACAATTAACATCTCTATATTGACTGGAATAAAAAAATTCTCAAAAACTGTTACTTAAAATCAAAAATTGACAACCATTTTTGCATTCACGCCGGCCTTCCTGACAAATTTCTGGAATTTTGTAGAAAAGGCTTCCTGATACATGCACCATCGTATTCAGACGCCCTCGGTCGTCTCGTAGTCTTCCCTTTACACAAATATCCGATCGACTCAAACCGATTATGCCATCGAAAAATGTTATTGTTACTCTGTAGATCACAATTAAACTTTCTACAGAATGCACTTTGTACTTTATTTACCTTTAGCTGCAAACCATTTTCTGTTAAGAATTTTCTTGTTTACTAGTTCGGATGTCAAGCGGAAAGATAGAAAATCAAATCAATCTTGCGTTATTTGCGCAACTAAAACTGTTTTTTTTTTTCGTTTTGGTTCATGCCTTCAATCTAAAACTGTACACCGCACCTAAGAGATATTATAACAGATTTAAAACCACAATGGTTTTTTTTCTATATTCGGGGTAATAGTAATGTATTACAATAATATTTAACTAAATGCAAAGGCGTACCAAACGCATGCTCTCCGGGTGGGTAGCCCAGGCGAGCGGTATCTCGTAATGGGATTATTAGGTGTCAAAAATTGATTACCTCTTGTTTAAAAATATTTCTTTTAACTGATGATAATTGATATATCGAAAGTTACACAATTATCCTATCGAAGTACGTGGCTGTTGAAAAGTCCGTCACCAGGGGAAGCCCGCAGAGTTCCGTTCTCAGTCTCCTACTGTGGAACTTGGTATTTGACGGATTTCTGGGACTGACGGTCCCAGAAGCGGTTACGGTCTAGGATTTCGCTGATGACTGTTTCCTGTTAGTTCGTGGTAATTCACGACCGCAGCTAGAAGGCCGTACGCAGGCAACTTTATCGATCGCGAAGAGCTGGATGGAATGCAAAATTTAAAGATTTCTGTGCCCAAGAAGAAGGTTATGATTCTCAAGGGTGCAGACAAATTATCGTACAGTCATAACCCCCACATTAAGTATAAAGGCTGTGTGATCAGCCGAGCTAAAGTTCGTAAGTACCTAGGTGTTTTGTTTGATGGGAAGTTGCTGTTTAGCAACCACATTAGGCAAGTAGCGGTGGACGCCGTCTCTGTGATGCACAAGCTTAGGAGGACTGCTGAGAAGGATTACAGACTGTCGGGCCGTCATTTGTACATGGTGAACCGAGGGGTCTTCGAAAGTATGGACTCTTATGCTGCGTCCGTTTCGGCGCATAGGTTGGACAGAAATAGAGCACGTATTCAGAATTTAAGGAGTGCCCAGCGCAGAGCCTTAATAGTGTGCACTGGTGTTTTTAAAACAACCTCCTATGAGGCTAACATTGTATTGAGAAAGGCTCTCCAAATCGATTCAGCGGTAAAGTTCGAGCCGCCATGTAGAAGTTGCGTAGTGGCAGTGAGGCCGAGGTATTGGGGATGCGGTTTCGAGCCGGACTTGCATTTTTATATTTGTTAATATATTATATTTTTTTTGTTTAAAATTATCAATTCGATTTAATTCTTATTATTTACTTTTTAGAGGGTTTTCTAATTTGTTATTTTTTTTATTAATGTTAATATTAATATTAGTTATATAAAAGCTTTTTTAAAAAATAATTTTTATATGTAATCAAATATATTTTTGTAATTTATTTGTTTTTTGTATTTTTTTAAGACTAAAAAAAGTAAAAATATTTATTTTTACGCATCGAAGTTACATACGTGTACCAAATTTCAATCATTATCATACGATAGTTCATGAGAAATGAAAATGATCAACTAAATGCATGACTTAGCGTAGGGGTAGCGCGTGGGTGAGTGTATTGGATCATATCAAAATGGCTACACTGTAGCATTGTATTGTCATCAAAGTTACATACGTGAATCAAATTTCATTGATTTTCATACGATAATTCATAAGAAACAAAAATGTCCAGCAACATGAATGAATTTAGCGTAAGGGTAAAGTGTGGTTGGGTGGGGTGGGGGAGTCATATCCAAATTCTAACACTGTAGTATTGTATTGTCATCGAAGTTACATACGTGTACCAAATTTCTTTGATTTTCATACGATAGATCAAAAGATATAGCAGTTGCAAGATTTGATTATAACTAAAACAAGTTAAATAAAAGCTTATAAAAAAAAAAGTAATTTACCCTCGGATGAAAGGCCGAGACGCTACCATTCTGCCACGGAAATGAACAATTATTACTATTATTTTAATGATTAAATAGATAACTTTCATCATGCCATTAAATAAAATATGTAAATAAAGATTTCATTCCATACATTTTTTGAAGGAGGAAATTATTATAAATATAAAA
Organism: Lycorma delicatula; assembly: GCF_047948215.1. Classification (NCBI taxonomy): domain Eukaryota; kingdom Metazoa; phylum Arthropoda; class Insecta; order Hemiptera; family Fulgoridae; genus Lycorma; species Lycorma delicatula. The sequence continues at coordinate 19,399,709 of NC_134457.1, forward strand.
ATTACATTAATAGATGATGAAAATTTGTTGTAAAAAAAAGAAAATTCTGTTTTCAGAATTGTTATGAATTCTTGTTTTTAGAAATTAATTTTACAGGGAAATTTCAAATTATTTGTTAGAACATCTGTGTTAGTAACAATAATAAATCAAATTACGTGTTAGGAAATATCTGAGTTAAAAAAATTATACAGTGTTAAAATATACAAAAAATTTGAAGTATTTTTCTGTTATTGATTTTATTATTATATATTATATAATAATTAATTATTATATTATTATTTTTTATGTTATTTGAAATAGAATTTTCCCTCAAATTTAGGAGGGAAAATTCTATTTCTAATGAAATACCCAACTTTATTGGGAATATACTGAGGAAAAAAACACTTTCTAATTTATCACGTAAGAATAAGCAAATTAAAATACTCAAGCAGCAGTCTAATCCAATTTTCTTTACATCAGTAGACAGGTTGAGTAGTAAGTAAATTAAGTTACACAAAATACGGAATTTTATTCGAATGTTATAAATTTAATTTTATATTCTTTATAATTACAAATTAATTTATAATTATAAATTAAATTAGTTGTATAAATCTTAAATATATTTATATTTAAAGTTAGATTTCATATATTTAATTTCGTACGTATTTCATTATGGTGTGAATTAGTAATTTCATTTCAGTATTTGTCATTATAGTCTATTTAACAGTGTAACAACAATATTATTATGGTCATAATTTGATAGACTAACTATAATGATTAAAGACTAAATGTAAAAATAAAACAATGAAGTTAGAAAAATTATGAACTAATAGAAGAAAATCTTGTAATTCCGTAAAATACTCAAATTTGATGATTCTTTATCGCTATATAGAAAGGAAAGTATGGTGATCGGTCTAAATTGGGCATATACGATTTTCAACGAATCATGACGAATTGACCCTTAACAACCCCAGAAAACGGAAAAATGGCATCGAAATATTCACGACAAAATGTGCGTACGTATGTACTATATATGTATGTATGTTGGCGTGTAAATCACCTTATAATCTCCAGAACTACTTTACCGTTTTTCAGTAAACTTTGCTATAATATTTCTATAGTAGAGGCATTGATGCTATTAAATTTTCACTGCCAAAGGTCAGTGGATGGGGTCATAGTGAGAAAAAACGGCGTTTGTAAAAAAAAAAAAGTCTGCTAAATTTCAACCTTAAAAATAGTTTCAATTTTGAAGAGTTATAGAAGGCAGTACAAGGGGTGATTTCGTTGGTTTTCTTAAAAATATTTTTGTAAACAATTGTACCCTTAACAATAACATAATTTATGTTTTCTTTCATGAAACAAAAACCAGTAATCACAAAAAAATATTTAATGAAAATAATATAATTGTACTAACGTAGTAACTGCGATTATAACGATAACTTTTTAAATAAACCTTTCTGATTACTATTATTCAAAATAAATTGTAAATGAAATAAATATACGAGGTGTGTGAGAAAAGTAATAAGACTTACTTTTTACTTAATAAAGTTTTTATTTTTCTCAAACAACAATATTTATCCCCTTCAAAGTAGTTCCCTTGGGCAACTATACACCGGCGGAGTCGTTGTTCCCACTCCTGGTAGCAGCGCTGGAAGGTTTTAACTGATAGAGCTTTTAACTGGTCGGTCACAGTCTTTTGAATGTTCTCCAGAGTTCCAAAATGACGTCCTTTTAAGACATGTTTCAATTTCGGGAAAAGGAAAAGTCACAAGGACTCAAATCAGGTGAATAGACGGGTTGAGGAACCCTGTGAATGCGTTTTGAGGTCAAACATTTCCTGATGGAAATGGCCGTGTGACTCGGGATATTGTCATGAAGCATCCACTTGTCTGCAATGTCTGGCCTCACGCGAATCACTCTTTTTCTGAGCCTTTCAAGAACACCTTTGTAAAACACTTTGTTGACAGTTTGTCCTGGAGGAACAAATTCTTTATGCACGATACCCCTACTTTAATTTTGTTTAAAATTAAAGTACTGGCTTTAACGAAGGCGTATCGCACTGTGTCAGGAGAAGCCCTGACAGTGATAGCGGAAGTAAAGCCCTTGGATATCTCGGCTTGGGAGAGGGCCGAAAAGTATCGTCTGAAAAAATCGGGGTAATTAACAACAGATCGGGCAAGAGGTGTCGAACTTGCTGGTTTTGAGAAGTGGCAGCGGAGGTGGGATGCCGCAACAGTGGGGCGGCATACCTACGCAATATTTCCCGATGTTCGGCGTCGCTGTATGAGTTGCCAGGTGCGGCCGGACCACGAAATGACGCAGATACTCTCAGGACACGGTGACTTCCGAGCAAAGCTTTACTCCTTTCGCTTAGTGGCTGATCCTAATTGTCTGGAATTTGGGCAGCCGGAAACAGTATCTCATGTCTTATACGATTGTGTGCGGTACGCCTACGCCAGGGACAGGTTGCTCCGTGACCTTCAGCGGCTTGAGCTAGATTTTAACGTTCCGGCTTTGTTATTTTCAGATACCGGCTTAAAAGTGTTTAATTGTTTGTCAGGGGCATCTTTTCGAATAGGTAGTTCGGACAGCCCGGCTGGTTAGGGTTGTATGGCCCGCCCGGGTCATGCCTCCTGTCTGAGCCAGCCGGGACTCCGCGTAGGGTAGGGCGGCCCACGGTTGAAGATCATCGGAAGAGATTGTGAGCAGAGCATGCAAGGGTTTCGCGGATCGTCTGTGCTAGGACGTTTGAAGCTGTTTGGATGGCGATCACGTTGAGAAAAACGACCGGGTTAGCATTTGTGTGCCGGTCCGAGTCTCCCGATGAGGCCGGAGGGAAACGATACCCCTACTGTCAAAAAAGCAAATCAGCATGGTTTTGATCTTTGATTTGCTCATTCGACATTTTTTCGGTCGAGGAAATGACGGTGTGCCACTCGCCGCTTTGTTTCAGGATCGTACTCAAATATCCAGGATTCATCACCTGTGATTACACGATTGAAGAATTCTTGGTCATTGTCAATCCTCTCAAGAACATCAACGAACACGTTTTTTTTTTACTTTCCTGTTCCTATGTGAGGTTTTTCGGCACCAACTTCGCACAAACCTTTCGCAAATCCAAATCGTCTGTCAAAATTTGATATACGGTGAAGGTTTTTGAATTTAACTGTTCCCTCATCATCTTTATTGTTAAACGACGGTCTGATATCACAGGAACCCTCACACGCTCAACGTTTTCGTCAGATTTTGAAGTTGAAGTCTTCCTGAGTGAGGTTGATCTTCAACGTGTTCTCAGCCTTCCAAAAATGATTTTTTGCTAGCTGAAAACTTTTGCTCTTGATAAGTAATGTTCCCCATAGGCCTGTTTCAACTTTTCAAATGTTGAACTTGGGAAAACGGATTTCCCAAGTATATCACAAAACCTGATTGCACAACGTTGCTCTAAATTCCGATGCTCCATTTTCGTAACACACAACAAAAACACAACTTCACTGATGGCGCCGTCAAAAATAATGTGTTAGCTAAACGGAATTGAAACTTGTACTGAGCATGTGGAAGGGATGAACAAACCGGTCTAGCGCAGCTTGGTAAATACAGCGTTGCCAGATCGCTCGCAGTGTTACCAATCTCATTACTTTTCTCACACACCTCGTACGTAACAGTAAACTAGAGATAAAATTTTTCATTCATTAAGAATATAATAAAAAACTGAACAATAAAATTGTCTTCATTAAAATATTATCATTTATTGCTAAAAAATAAAAATCACGTCAAAAAATAATAGTACTAAATAGTTACTAATAATTATACTTTTATTTATTAACTAAAGTAAAAGTATTTACAACAAATAGCTATTTTTGAAGTCTGTGCTAACACAAAAATATAAAGTAGATTTAGTATCTCAACCATCCGCTATACTTGCTATGTACCTGAACTTGATATACTTGATGTATGTACCTAAACATCTATAAGGTATTGTTAAATCATATTTTTGTAGTCGCATTTTATTGTTATTATATTTTTGTAGATTCTTTTTATTGAAGTAAAACTTCTACTTCTAATTTTGCATTGTTTGAAGTAGGATTTTTATTATATAGATTACAAATTTTTGTTTAACTTGTGCTGGCTGGCATCGACTTCAGAAATAGTTAATTACTGTAAATAATTTTGCTTTACTTGATAAATAAAAATATAATTATTTGTAACTTTTAGTATTATTAGTACTTTTTCAAGTCGGTTTGTATTTTTATTTTTTATCATATATATATTATTGTATTATAACTATAATATTTATATATATTAATATTATTATATAATTGAAATTTGAGAGGTCTACTTAACACACTGCTCAAATGAGACAGCGAAGTTTAAAGGAAAGTTCCCAAGAAAGGAATGATATTTTAAGGAAAAATTGAGAAAGAAATACCATGATTATATCCGCAGAATCTTTTAAATAACGATAATGTAGACTTTAAATGAGTGCGTACAACAGTAGATTCCTACGGAATAAAAGTCTACACAATTATGCTCATCGTGTGAGTTTAATACACAAACGAAACGCATGAACACAACTTTCTCACCGCCTCGGCTTGATATACGAGAAAGAAGAGTTACCGGAAGCTGTACTCAAACAATTTGATTACAAAACTATCGATCTTAAAATGAAAAATCTTGGTGGTTGCGTAGCCATTTCAACGGTTTGTACAACATTCTAAGCGACAAAGGGAAACAGAGATATCGAGCGCAGAATTCTACCTCTAATATTAACCTAGGCTGTAACCGTTTAAAAACTGCAAGGTACATCTCTTGACAGGACAATGATAGACCTCGGCAAGAAAACTTTCGCCAAGGGGCAGTTATGTCGCTTTTAGTTGAGTTAAAAGTTTAGAGGGCATCGATTTGTCTGATTTGGAACCAAATAAGCTATTAATTCACCACATGATGAGAAAGCTCTGACAGAAATGGTGCATGAATATTTCCACAGAGTTTAAAAAACGATAATATTGACTGTTAATATTCTAGTCATACTCGGAATAGAGAACAACAGTGTACTGATGCGAGAGGTCAGGGGTGACGAGCCGTTAATTTTTTTTTGGTATTTTGCTTAACATTATCATCGGATTTGGTTGAAATTTATATGAGGCCACTGCAAAAGTATACCATTTCGCTTAAAAAAAAATATTAAAATCTGTTTGCTAACGTCATAAATATTGAGTAACATACGTTAAAAAAAATACAGTCGAATTGAGAACCTCCTTCTTTTTTTTAAGTCTGTTAAAGAGGTTTAATCCTTAATTATAAAATAAACCATCCTCGAATTCTTACTTTTATTACTAATAAGTCGATTAAAAAATAATTTTTTGGTATATACAATACTTTCCATTTACACGTCTCACTTCTGTTTAGTTCTGCTTGAGTTAACGGGGGCTAATCGATTTGCGTTAATTTGAGTATCGCTGTATTTAATTATTGTTCTAATATTTAGTTTACTTTTGTTAATAATAAATTATACTTAATTTGTATGTTTAACTTTAATTACATAAGGCTAGGTCCGGTCACCGGATCCAATTACGCATTATTCAGCCGCCGGGAGATAAAAGGGGCTTTCTTATTTTGTTAGGATTATTATTAGGATTAATAATAATTATTATTATTAAGACAATTATTAGGATTTGCAGTGGTTTCTTAACTTCGGAATAATGAATATAATTTTAAATAAACAAAGTGTAATCTACTAGGTATCGGTGAAAACGTTTGGTTAATTTTTTCAAAAATACAACAGAATAAAATGTATCAAAAAATAAAAATCTCATTTTACAATTTAAATGCAATGGGTAACTTGCAATATGGATTTAAAATACATTTAAAAAAATATTGTTTGTTACTACAGAAGATTAAAAAATCTTTATAGTGGTTTGAAAGCCTATTGATCTTGAAAATATAATTCAGTTTTTGGGCAAAAAATATTTCAAGAACATATGCAGTTCTATTAGTGCCATTAACATTAATGAAAATATACAGATCACATTATTATAAATGAAAATCGGAAAATTGGTTGCGAATATACAACATTTTCGAATAACCGTGATCTATTAAATTGAGAGTGCACTTGATGCACGCAAAAGATAGCCTTCAAGAGTAAATTTTCCAAAAAACGTCGATATATAATAAGTGCACATCTGACCATCACGAAACATGTACTAACGAATCGGGATTTTCCGCTAGTGATCGGTACATTCCGATGCATTGCTAAGGTGGACGGATACACACAGACACTCATATAAATCCAGTTAGTAGGGTTGGATTAGCCGGAACCTTTTAATTATCTCGTTTAGAAAATACGGGTAACCAATGGCTCACGACCGAGGAGTAACTCCCGTTGACCATTGAAAATAGGGTATACCAGTGACGTAGGTGTATTAACAAATTATTGTAAAATATGATTCTCTCCCGCACCCTTTCTCACTCCTCTTTCTTTCTCTCCCTCTATCACTCTCTCGGTCTCATGTTTAAACTGTAGTTTTTACAAATAATGAAGTTATCTGAGGTAATTTTATACTTAAAACCACCCATTCAGTAAATACAATTATAAAACAATCATTCAGATTGATTCGATTGAATGATTTCAAAGTTCAAACAAACAATCCAAAATAGAAGTAAACAAAGATACACTGGAAATTCTCTTTTATACAGAGTGTCCCATATAAAACGCAGCCCATCAATCACCCATCCATGAAATTTCAAAAGTCAAGCTTACTCCTCTACTCGTTACTGAAATGGACTCGTCCAACATCTGAACATCGCGGCGACGCAGTAGAACACTACCGATAGTAACAACAATGCAATCATAACGTTCAGTATACTGCTAGAGACAAGATGGTGTTTTCGCTAGATGAAGGTTTTTTCATTGTTGAGTCGTACTTCAGTACGAAATCAGTGGTTGCAGTGCAAGATTTGTTTCGCCATAAGTACCCAGATAAACTAGCTCCTAACAAAACATCAGTATTAAGGTTAGTTGCAAAATTTAGAGAGACCGGTTCTGTTCATAAAAAGGAACACAAAAGATCTGCGTCACTGAAATCAAAGACCGATTACTCGCCTCGCCAAATAAATCGATCAAACGTTTGTCTGCTGAAATTAATTTGTCTAAATCGACTGTTCATCGGGCGACCAAACAATTACAATTACGACCTTATCGCATTCAAACGGTTTATCGACTTCTTGAGCCCGACAAAGAGAAACGGCTACAATATTGTCAACGGTTCCGTCGATTTCTGCGTGAGGGAATTAATGTTATGGATTCGTTATTTTTAACAGATGAAGCACGGTTTCATTTGGATGGCTACGTAAACAGTCAAAACAGTAGAATTTGGAGTGCTGAAAATCCCCTCGTTTATCACAAAAAAATAATTACACCCGCAGAAGTTGGGCGTGTGGTGTGCGATATCGTGGAAGAAAATAATCGGTCCTATTTTTTTCGAGTACACCATTACTGCAAAACGATATCAGGATATTTTATTTCAGTTCATTGTACTCTTGAAAGAGGAAGACAGACACTGCTGGCTACAACATGACGGTGCGACATCGCACTACGCAGGTTCAACTTCTGATTTCGTCGAGGAATTCTTCGGTTATCGTGTTATCGGTCGAGGCTTGTGTTCAACAAGATCTCCAGATTTGACTGGGGCGGATTTTTTTCTATGGGGTTACATCAAAGAAAAAGCCTACAGCAACAAACCACGAACACTTGAACGATTGAAAGTCAATATTGAAGAAGCTGTATTAAATATCCAGCCACAAACTTTGAAAAAAGTTGCAAGAAACGCTGTAAAAAGAATTGAAGTTTGTATTCAAGAAGATGGCGGCCACTTCCAACATTTACTCTAAATGTAAGGTAATGGATGGTAATAATAAAAATTACATTTACTTTTACACATGCCTTTTTATTATTTCAATACCTACCAATATAAGGTTGGGTTGCGTTTTATTTGGGACACTCTGTATATGAGGATTACTTTTACTTGATAATGAAATTGTTAATTTTACTTTTAACGTATTTGAATTATAATCAGATGAAATGAGAATAAAGAGAAAAAAGAATTTTCTTTTTGGATCGTAAAAAACAGTGTATTATATTTTACCGGGTTCTGGAGATGAAATATTATACTTTTGTTATCCGCTTAACAGTTGTCTTATAATCCAGTTTAAATCTTTTCTTTTGTCCTTCAAAACCTCTTCAATCTTACAGATTTCTCTAAAACAGTGGAAAATTAGATAAAAATCTTGTGGTATACAATTTTGTATGTTTATTCTTAAAATTATAAGTTTGATTAATTATTATTTCCTTTCAAGCTTGTTAAATCATACCGTTCTGCATACAAACTACTGTGTATGTGTTAAAAGTATCTATTATTTTTATTAAAAACTAATTAAATAACAATTCTAGGAATTCAAATTTATATTCACTGATGTTTATAAAAATTGTTCAAACTTTGACTCTTGATCACGATTAATATCTCTCGTTTACTTACTTCTTAAAAGTAAAAGCAATTTAATAGCTAATTTTGTTAAAAGAGGTAATATTTAATTTTTTTGTGATTTTATTCTTTTTTTACTTTTTGTACGAAGTATAGGAGTATTGTGATCTCGAAAAATTTTGGTTTTCATATTTCAACGAAAATATCCATTTTAACCATCCCTGAATCAATTTTGACTAGTTTCGGCGTGACGTTTGTACGTACGTATGTATCTCGTATAATTTAAAAACGATTAGGCGCAGGATGTTGAAATTTGGATTTAGGACTCTTGTTACATCTAGTTGTGCACCTCCTATTTTGATTGAAATCGACTGGATCAGATGTTTCCAAAAAAAGCCCGAAACTCAACAAAAAAATTGAATTTTGGACTTTTTCTTAACTTCAGTAATAAGCCCTGATCGAGAGCTTTTCAACGATATATCATAAGTGGTACGTATTTAATTGGTTACAGAGTTATAGCAAAATAAAATGTAATTAATGAAATATTTGTATCTAACAAGGGGAAGGCGCATCGGTTCAAATCCGACGTCTTTTTTTATAACTTTTTTTTTAATTTAAAATATTGATTTATTAATAATTATTAACCTCTGATAGTAAAAAAAACTTTTGCAATAAATAATAATTCAGTAAAAAAAAAAAAAAAGTTATGAAAAAATATCAGTAGTTGTAAAGGAAATAAAATGTTATGTACTTTTCACTTAAAAAAGATAGGCGTACAAGAAATTCATGTGGTGTGATCAGGTTTTTTCAATGAATTTTTAATGTATCATTTAAAAACATTATTCTGCTTCAGTGAAGAAAGTTCCCCGTTATAAATAAATAAATTCTGAAAATTTTTTAAAGTGTATTTAAGCTAAGATAATATTAAAAATTTAATTTTCTCAAGATTAGATAGGGAATATCTGATTACTGCATTGTAGCTTTACTTTCCGGTAATAATTAATAGCTGCTAACAAACTTCAAAGTTCATTCTATCTACAAATCTTTAATTTATGTAGTGTTGTTGCATCGTAAATTTAAATTAGGAGCCACTGTCCGAGATATCATAGGAAACAGTCTGAGGATGTTATCGAATATCTTGTTCTTTTGTAACATCAATATTCGATTATATAATACTTATTATAATATATTTTCTTAATATTCTATATTGTGAATTAAGTTTTCCTATTTTTCCTGTGTTATTGTTCGTTTTGTTTGTTAATTTTAATTTTTAATTTATTTTTTCTGTTAGTTTATATATCGTTATACTTAGCGATATAACTTAGTGTTAAAATTTAGTTTATGTGATAATTATTGCTTTCAAGTGCTAATAATGAACCTAATTTGTCCACGCAAAAAAAAAGATCAATTTCATGCATGTGATGTTCTCTACATCCACTATTCACTAGGTTGTATTTCACTTATTTTGATTATATTATTTCATATTATTTAAGGGAGGGAAATGCAACATACTGTTATACGTTCTTTTTGTCCATCTGTTAGCATTTACAATCGGAATGCCTCATAGGAGACCATAAGTAAATTTTATTCTTGATAATCACTTGAGGAGAGATCCCCGACGAAACCCCTCATTAAAAATAAAATCAGGGGTACCTCAAGGAAGCATTTTCGGACCCATGTTACATGTTCTGTTTATTGTCGGCTTGCCAGTTACAGTATATACAACCGTTGGAACGTTTGCTGACGATACTGTAATTCTTGCTGTCCATGAAAATCCAGCTGCATCTCATTATATTCAAGATTACCTTACTCTTCTCGAATCCTGGCTTACAAGTTGGAAACTAAAGATAAATGAAACAAGTGGAAACACAACACATTTACCCTACGAAAGGGGAAAACTACGCAACTGTTTCTATCTTTAATATTCCAATTCAAAGTTCTCAAGATTGTAAATATTTAGGTTCTCATCTTGACGCCTTACTTGAGTAAAACGTATCAAATCTAAGCGAATGCAGTAAGACCTAAAGTTTAAGAACATGTACTGGCTAATAGGACACAGATCTCGGCTCTCATTAGAAAATAAATTATTGATTTATAAATCTTTTTTGAAACCAATTTCGAATTATGGGCTTGAATAGTGGGGCAAGCAATTCGAATATTGACATACTTGAACGTTATTAGACAAAACCACTGCGAAAAATGTTAAAAATACCTCGGTGTAAAAGCAATAAAATCATATATAATGATTTTAAATTACGAACCGTTAGGCAAGAAATCTGTCTGATCAGTCAACGATATCAAAATCGTTTGGATCGGCATCCAAATTATGTGGCAGTCAATTTATTGGATAACACTATCAGCAATTTTTCAAAATTAATGAGAAACAATATTCTTGATTTGATATATCGATTCAACTAAATGGTTTTATAAACCAGCTTTACTAAGTCCTCTACAGTTCCATTTTTTCGTTGTTAATTTTTTTTTGTTACAAACCACTCGGTCTGTCGCTTCTCAATATTCATTCCAAATTTAGTTTATTTATTTACTGTTCAATTTTAATTATTTTGAATAGATTGTACAGTTACTACAACGTTATAATTATATATATATATATATATATATATATATAGAAAAGCACTTGCACAGGTGGTCCAAGTAAAGTTCAATAGTTAACATAGCACTAGAAATAAATCGCAGGACGAAAAAATAAAAAAAAATATCATCAATACCAGCATATGAAAAATAAAACAAATATTCGTCGGTAAATAGAAATAACTGTAATTCGTTGACTGTCAAAGTGATGATGTTCACTACACAATGACAGAGTCATCCTGTTTTCTTCTCCTAGGTTCCTTCTCTAGGTCACTCCACTGGTTACAAGTCGCAGGTACAGCACATAGAAATGTTTTAATCGCCTGATATCATCGCTGTTGTTAAATATTTACTACGAGGTAATTTACATGTTCCTAAGCTCTGATTGTACCGCGAGGTAATTTTTTGGATCTTTTCATAAACAGAAGGTAACCACAGTTATGAATCTCTCTACTCCGAAGAAACTATGGCGCCTCTGTTATGCCCCTCTCCAATTTATTTCTGAATCTTAGAATTTTCTCAATATTGCTGTTCCTCATCGGACGCCATAGTGTCTATACGAGGCGACCCCATACGTCAAGATCGGTTTAAACGTCCAGATCTGTAGATTAACAGTTTATTAGGTAACGGTAAATGTGGGTTTCTACCCAGCAAATAGTTTAGTTCCCTATACTTTATGTTAAGCTGCTTCCTCTTTTCTATCGCGTGACCCTTCCGTGTCAGGCGACGATCCAATTGTAGGCTAAGGTACCATACCCGATCCGTATGAGGGAATTAGACGCCGTTTAGGTAGACATATAGACTGCCAAAAAAAGGGAGAACGTTTTGTTATTTAAATAGCAAAAGTAACAAAGATGGACGACATAATGCAAACACCATAAGTAAATCAAGAAAAGGGATATTTCATGCACAAAAAATTCATGCTTACTAGAACCGATTTAAGAATTAGAACGAAATTCCTAAAGATATTTTTGTGAAGTGTAGCATTATATTATAGTGAAATACAAACAGTAGGAAAAAAATAAAGGCCATTGAAATATGTGATGTTACAAGAGGATATGGAAAATTAAGGACGTTTGATAAAATTTGAATCGAAGAGGTTTAAAACAATTAGGAGAAAAAATAATATAGTAGAAGAATTTTGTAAAAGAAATAAACTAGGCTGATATTTGGTGAATATGTAATATCCCTTAACAACTTTATTTGACGCTGAAGAAACGTAAGAAGTAAAAACTGTAGAAGACAATGATTGTAATATATGAAAGAGAAAGGAATAGGCTGTAATAAATATGTTGAATTTAATATATTTTACAAAAAAGAAAGGAACGAACATCAAAAAATTACCCAACTGACCAATGACTACAAAAAAAAGTTTTTCTCAAACAACTACCAAACACAGTAACAGAAAAACTTTAATAATGAATAACAAAAGTTGACTTAAGTGATCCTGCATTGTACATTACAACAAAAAATAAATAAAAACTCAAAAAGTAAAGAAAAAAATTCGAACAATTACAAAACATGAACACACAGTATTTCTGCCAGCTGGAATGTTGTAAACTTAAATTGTAATGCAACTATGTTTGTAAATGTTGTTGCCAACTGTTACAACTCACAGCATTTTGAGGTGAAACATCTCTTTAAAATCACACTGGAACATACGGATACCAGAACAAAACTTTGTAGCGTAACAAAAAGGTCTATATCGTCCCAACTATTACTCTCTGAGACGTAAATTCGGTGTAATTTTATAACTTACACGATCAGCTCACCGATACAACTTTGAGTTTGCGTTGTTGAGGAGAATTGGTTGGCGGGGAGGAGGCATAGCTTACATCAGCCAAAACTGGCGCTCTCGCTCATTTCCATTCAGTGTAGCTCACGATTTATACGTGATAACGCGATGATTCCTGTGTTTCTGTTTAGATTATATCTAGAAAAATCGATTTAAGTAATAATAAGTGTATTTTAGACAATACTTATGTGTAAAAAATTAAAATAAACATGTAAAAATGTATAAAAATTCAATATGTTAGCTCAGCCCGCGCAAAAGCAAGCCGGAAATTTAAATTACACATATAGTTAAAAAGGGGAGGTTATAGGCTATGCACAGGTCCGGTTTCGAGCGAGCGAGACTGATTCGGGAGCATCGCAAACCTGGCACGTCGCGCTTAGTGAACGACGCCGACGGCACGAGCACCTCTACCGCTGCTTATTATGCCTTATTTCTCTTACTTTTCGTATCACAGACCAATATTGAATAAAACTTTCGTCGAATATTAGAAAATTTAAAAAGGAAAATGGATAGTGTAAAGGTGGATATAGTAGGAATTAGTGAGGTTCGGTGGGAAGAGGACGGCGACTTTTGGACAGGGGACTTTAGAGTAATTAACTCAGCGTCAAATAATGGGCAGGCAGGAGTAGGTTTCGTGATGAACAAGAAGATAGGGAGGAGAGTGGCGTATTTCAAGACGCATAGCGATAGAGTCATTGTAATAAGGATAAAATCAAAACCTAAACCGACAACGATTGTTAACGTCTATATGCCTACAAGCACCCATGATAATGATGAGGTAGAATATGTATACGAAGAGATTGATGAAGCAATTAAACACGTAAAAGGAGATGAAAATTTAATAATAGTTGGAGATTGGAATGCAAGCATTGGAAAAGGCAAGGAAGGAAATATAGTGGGTGAATACGGGCTGGGCAAATGGAATGAAAGAGGGAACCGACTTATAGAGTTTTGCACGAAGTATAATTTAGTAATTGCCAACACCCATTTTAAAAATCATAATAAAAGAATATACACTTGTTAAAAGCCAGGCGATACTGCAAGGTATCAGATAGATTATATCATGGTTAAGCAAAGATTTAGAAATCAACTCGTTGACTGCAAAACTTACCCTGGAGCAGACATTGATAGCGACCATAATTTGGTGATAATGAAATGTAGATTGGGGTTTAAAAACCTGAAGAAAAGTTGTCAGATGAATCGGTGGAATTTAGAAAAGCTTGAGGAAGAGGAGGTAAATAAGATTTTTGAGGAGGACATCGCAAGAGGTCTGAGTAAAAAAGATAAGGTAGAAAATGTAGAAGAAGAATGGGAGAATGTTAAAAAGGAAATTCTTAAATCAGCAGAAGCAAACTTAGGCGGAATAAAGAGAACTGGTAGAAAACCTTGGGTTTCAGACGATATATTGCAGCTGATGGATGAACGTAGAAAATATAATAAGAATGCTAGTGATGAAGAAAGTAAAAGGAACTATCGGCAATTAAGAAATGCTATAAACAGGAAGTGCAAACTGGCGAAAGAGGAGTGGATTAAAGAAAAGTGTTCAGAAGTGGAAAGAGAAATGAACATTGGTAAAATAGACGGAGCATACAGGAAAGTTAAGGAAAATTTTGGGGTACATAAATTAAAATCTAATAATGTTGTAAACAAAGATGGTTCACCAATATTTAATACGAAAGGTAAAGTCGATAGATGGGTGGAATATATTGAAGAGTTATACGGAGGAAATGAATTAGAAAATGGTGTTATAGAGGAAAAAGAGGAAGTTGAGGAGGATGAAATGGGAGAAACAATACTGAGATCTGAATTTAAGAGAGCATTAAAAGATTTAAATGGCATAAAGGCTCCCGGAATAGACGGAATACCTGTAGAATTACTGCGCAGTGCAGGTGAGGAAGCGATTGATAGATTATACAAACTGGTGTGTAATATTTATGAAAAAGGGGAATTTCCGTCAGACTTCAAAAAAAGTGTTATAGTAATGATACCAAAGAAAGCGGGGGCAGATAAATGTGAAGAATACAGAACAATTAGTTTAACTAGTCATGCATCAAAAATCTTAACTAGAATTCTATACAGAAGAATTGAGAGGAGAGTGAAGGAAGTGTTAGGAGAAGACCAATTTTGTTTCAGGAAAAGTATAGGGACAATGGAAGCAATTTTAGGCCTCAGATTAATAGTAGAAGGTAGATTAAAGAAAAACAAACCAACATACTTGGCGTTTATAGACCTAGAAAAGGCATTCGATAACGTAGACTGGAATAAAATGTTCAGCATTTAAAAAAAATTAAGGTTCAGATACAGAGATAGAAGAACAATTGCTAACATGTGGAACCAAACAGCAACAGTAACAATTGAAGAACATAGGAAAGAAGCCGTAATAAGAAAGGGAGTCCGACAAGGGTAATCCCTGTCTCCATTACTTTTTAATCTTTACATGGAACTAGCAGTTAATGATGTTAAAGAACAATTTAGATTCGGAGTAACAGTTCAAGGTGAAAAGATAAAGATGCTACGATTTGCTGATGATATAGTAATTCTAGCCGAGAGTAAAAAGGATTTAGAAGAAACAATGAACGGCATAGATGAAGTCCTACGCAAGAACTATCGCATGAAAATAAACAAGAACAAAACAAAAGTAATGAAATGTAGTAGAAATAACAAAGATGGACCACTGAATGTGAAAGTAGGAGGAGAAAAGATTATGGAGGTAGAAGAATTTTGTTATTTGGGAAGTAGAATTACTAAAGATGGACGAAGCAGGAGCGATATAAAATGCCGAATAGCACAAGCTAAACGAGCCTTCAGTAAGAAATGTAATTTGTTTACATCAAAAATTAATTTAAACGTCAGGAAAAGATTTTGGAAGTGTATGTTTGGAGTGTCGCTTTAAATGGAAGTGAAACTTGGACAATCGGAGTATCTGAGAAGAAAAGGTTAGAAGCTTTTGAAATGTGGTGCTATAGGAGAATGTTAAAAATCAGACGGGTGGATAAAGTGACAAATGAGGAGGTGTTGCGGCAAATAGATGAAGAAAGAAGCATTTGGAAAAATATAGTTAAAAGAAGAGACAGACTTATAGGCCACATACTAAGGCATCCTGGAATAGTCGCTTTAATATTGGAAGGATAGGTAGAAGGGAAAAATTGTGTAGGCAGGCCACGTTTGGAATATGTAAAACAAATTGTTAGGGATGTAGGATGTACAGGGTATACTGAAATGAAACGACTAACACTAGATAGGGAATCTTGGAGAGCTGCATCAAACCAGTCAAATGACTGAAGACAAAAAAAAAAGAAAAAAAAGTCGAATATTAGTCGAAATAAAGATCATGTACCATTTAGTGTCTGTTTTATGTTAAAATTAAATTTAGAACGCACTCAATGTTTCGTTTTTTTTTCGATCCAATACACTAAAATTGATTCGCTGACATACAGACATTATCTGTGGAGTTGGCTAAATGAAGGAACTAAAATTTTCCATTGGAGACTTTAGATTTTGTTCAAAAAAAAATACGATGGTGGCTCTCCTATTTAATTCTACAAATAATTTGGTCGGTCTGTAGCTTGAAGGAACTTCATCCAAAATCTGTAACGTTTCACGTTAAACCAACGGCCGTGCTCCCCGGCACAGCACCATCCGATTTTTTTATTAAAGTATTGTTTTCAAAAACTCTCTGTTGATTAATCATTTCATATCTTTGTTTAAATTTATAAATGTAATATTTTTCAAGTATATTTTTTTTATTGTTGTTACAAATTTCTAAAATTTATAAATTTTATTTTTATAATCAGTAATATTTTTCTTTATTGTTGTTACAAATTTCCAAAATTTCTAAATTGTTTTTATAATCAGTAATATTTTTCTTTCATTGTAGCAAATGATCGGCCATACTAGATACGTCTGTCTTCTTGTTTCTGTAAGGATAATATTTCATAAATCTTTTTTTAGCATATCTCTGTTAGTTTTGCCAGTATAAATTTTAGTAATTACATTTAATTTTTATTTATTCCTCTTAAATCCTCTTCATCACTTTCATTATTATTATTCCTTAAATATTTTATAATATGATTATATTCGGTTTGTAAACTTTTACATTTATTTTTATCATAAACATTAATAACTTTTTATTAGTATTTTATTTGTATAATTCTAAGAAAACACTATTAATTATCTCTGTTATTTTCTTGATGCAAGATATCGCGATAATCGACCTTTGATATTAATTATTTTACTTTTTCGGTTACTGTTTGTTAATTGTTTGAGATTAATTGGCTCAGCGGTCAGTATGTTTGACTTTCTGGAAATTCATAGTCATTATTAATCATTTTTCATATTAGTGAGAACGTGGTTGATACTAATGAAACAATCTTTATTACTTTATTCTTCATAGAATAGTCAAAAAATCTATATATATATAAAAATGAATGTTTGTCTGTCTGTATGTCTCTTATGCCTTCCTAAACCGTTCATTATATAGCGATAAAACTTTAAGGACGCATGCCAGGGAAGGTTGCTGAATTTGTTTGGACCCGCTAGGTTGCGCTGGCGTCGAGATATTTCGAAAAATTGTATTTACGGTCTGACTTGCCTCACATTCAGAATACGTGTTACTTGCATGGAAAGAATTATCTCTGCAAAAAATGGAGCCGTTAGATGGCGCTGGGGTTGAGATATTTAGAAAAATTATATTTATGGACCGATTTGGTTCATATTCAGAATATGAATATTAGTTACGTGGAAAGAAATATATTTGCAAAAACTATACACGCTAGATGGGGCCGGAGTCGAGATATTTACGAAACAAACAAACAAATATACAAACAGACTTTTTTATTCTATATATATAAAAGGGATTTCGTACGTATGTCCGCTAAAGACCAAAAAACTTATGAACCGATTTACGCGCGGCCAAAAGGGAAAAAGGGGTAAATGGAAAACGAGGAAAAGGGAAAAGGAGGAAAATGGAAAACGGGGAATGGTGGAAAAGGGGAAGGGTAAAAAGGAAACTGGGAGAGGGTTGAGGGAGAAGGGTGAAAGGGAGAAGTTGGAAAGGGAAAAGGTGAAGGAGAATAAGTAAAAAGGTAAAATTTGTGAAGTTCCGTAATGTTGAGTTTTTAATTTTTTTTATCAAATATTCAATTGAGTTCATTCTCTCGATCTCTCTCGCTCTCTCTCTCGCACTCTCTCTCTCTCTCTCTCTCTCTCTCTCTCTCTCTCTCTCTCTCTCTCTCTCTCTCTCTCTCTCTCTCTCTCTCTCTCTCTCTCTCTCTCTCTCTCTCTCTCTCTCTCTCTCTCTCTCTCTCTCTCTCTCTCTCTCGAAGTATTAGCGAAGTATTGCCGGGTCTGCTAGTTTTATTATAAATATCAGAAAAAAGTTAATATTTAAACCATGAAATATTTATTTATATAAGTTTTTGATAAATTTTGTAAATAAATGGGATCTCATGTAATATATAGATTATGCTTTATAAATCGAATATATTACGTCAGGGAAAATTAATTTTAAACTAATATTTAATAATTATCGTAGATTACATGAAGGGTAGATTATTATTTATCACTGTTTATTAATTAGTGATAAACATAAGTCCTAAACTAATACAATGAAAACATAAATAACGTTATTTGTAATACCCATTATAAAGCTTCTTTTCGTTACCATTAATGAATGTTGGTGTGTGTGAGCCCACGTGTATGTATATATATAGTATATTATAGCCTTTCCCGGCCATAGCTATAACGGGAAAAATCGGAAAAAAAAATTTTAAATATTGTGTATTTTTAATTTTGTGCCTAAAGGAAACTTTAAAAAGATTTAATAAAACAAATTTAAATAAATTAAAAGATAAATAATAAATAATGTGATTAATAAAGAAATATTAATAAATTATAAATAATCTGCGAAAAATGTTTATTAAGTCAAAAAAAATTTTTATTGCACGTTTGTGCGTATATACGTATGTGTGTTTGTGTTTTTCCTTTTGGAGGGCGAAATACTCTTTCGCATTATCATCGCTCGGAATAAAAGATAAAAAAAACAAACTAAAATTATGTTAAAAAACTAAAATTAGGCTAAAATAACTTAAAATAGGCTAAAACCTAAAATATTAAAAAATTAAAACGTACAACTAATAACACTGATAAAATATCACTAAATACTTACTTAAAAATGACATCACAGTTGGAATATTAACAATAAGACGTAAAATATAACAAATTAAATAAACATAAATAAAATTTAACAAAGTCCGAGAGGAGTGTGAAGCATCCCTTCTTGGACAACAAAATATTAAAAATGTAATATAAAAACCATAACAATTATAAGAAAAGAAACTACATTAAAAAATGTGATGTAAACACCACGTAACTTCCTTGTACGCCTATTAAACTACATTACACTTTTTTTTTTTAAATGAAAAGTACATCAAATTTTATTTCACTAATAACTTCTGATATTGTTTCTTATTATTGAATTACTCTTTTTCGTAAATTTTTTTTACAGTGAGTGGTTAATAATTAGTAAATCGATATATTTAAATTATAAAAAAAAGTTAAAAAAAGGAGATAAAGTCGGATTCGAACCAATGTGCTTTCCCGTCTTATGATCCAAATATTTCATTAATTAAAATTTCATTTGGCTATAATTCTGCAACCAATGAAAATAAGTACCAGATAGATAAATCATTTAAAATCTCTCAATGAGGGCCTATTAATGCAGTTCAGAAAAAGTTCAAAATCCAAATTTCTTTTGATTTGGTCGGTTTTGATTACTTTTTGTCCAGTCGATTGCAATCAAAAGGGAGGTACACAAGTAGATGTTACAACAGTCCTAGATACAAAATTTCAACATCTTACGGCTAATAGTTTTTGAGTTATGTGAGATACATACGTAAGTACGTACAGACGTCACGCCGAAAATAAATTCATGGATGAATCCATGAATCCATTTGATGAAAATGGATATTTCCGTTGAAATTTGAATACCAAAATTTTTCACGATCACAATGTTCCTTTACTTTGAACTAGGACGTAAAAATCTTCAACACTAAAACAGATTATATAAACCGATAAACAAAAATGAATGTTTCACATAACAAAACCAATATTAGATTTTATGAAAAAACTAATACATCGTAGAAATATCAACACCCGGTCTAAGGTTTCCTGATCATTGCCCAGGGGATTCGGAAAATGTTTCTAGGCAATTTAAATTTACCACGTAAGGCCGCATCACATATGCAATCCACAAGGATGTGGCGCACAGTCAAACGAAGTTGCATCGTACGCATAGTGGTGTGTTTTCTGTGACATCAGGTACTCGTGAGTTGCTCTGGTACCTGCAATCGGTAATGGACTACTTCCTCAAGGCGAATTTTTCTGCATGAAAAGTTTCATGGCAACACAGTTTCTTTGATGTGTCGGAGTTTATTTTCCACTGTAGCGGTCCAGTCACCTTCCCATACGTATGTTGTCCTGTATTTGTTCTTTTAATTCTGGACCCCAGTGCCAAATCAAATCAGCGTTTTCTTTAAACGTAGTAGACAGGTATTGCCTTGGCGGGAAAGAATGTAATAGATTATTGAAGAAATTAGAAAAAGAGGTGGAGTTGTTTTGGCCGAAATAAAATTTAAAATTATTTTTGTGGCACTTCAACAAAAAAAAAAAAAATATGATACAAATTTATTTTTTTTATTAAGATCACAATTTACAAATTTTATTTTTTTCATATTCGTCCCGATCCAAAAAAAATTACTTTATATATTTTTTTGTATTTAAATATATCTTGTTTCAGAAAAGAAGTTTGGGTGTATTTTGAATTTATATTTTCTAGATCAATAGGCCATCAAACCATATATAGTTTTAAGAATCCTACTCCAGTCGTTTGTGGTACCTAAAACTAATCTTTTAATTTATTTTTAAATCCATCTCGCAAGTTACCCGTTGCATCTAAAATGTAAAAAACCTAATTTTTTGATAACCTTTATTTTTTAGTATTTTGTGAAAAAGAAATTAACCAAAAATTTTCATCCCCTCCTTAAAAAATTACAACTTTTTTATTTAATATTATGGCTATACCATTTCATTCTTTAAAAAAAACTTTAAAAAGTTGTTTTTTTTAATTCCTTGTACGAAGTAATGGAAGTATTGTGATCAGTGAAAATATTCGGTTTTCATATTTCTAAGGAAATATCCATTTTCATCATCCTTTAATCCATTTTGACTAGTTTCTGTGTGGCGTTTGTACGTATGTATGTATCTTGCATAACTCAATAACCATTAGCCGTAGGATGTTGAACTTTTGTATTTAGGACTGTAGTAACATTTAGTTGTACACTTCCCTTTTTGATTGTAATCGACTGAATCAAAAGTGTCCATAAAACCTAAAAATCAAACAAAATTGGATTTCAGACGTTTTCATAACTGCAATAATAAGCTCATTGAGAGCTATTCAACGATATTCATAAGTGGTATTTATTTTCATTGTTTCCAGAATTATAACCAAATAAAAGTTTAATTGTTGGAATATTTGGATCTTAGGAGAAGGTAAATCGGTTTGAATCAGACTTCATCTTCTTTTTTTTCTTTAAGTTTTTTTTAACATTTAAATATGTGGACTTAATAATAATAAAAACCTCATTGTAAAAATACCTCATTGAAAAAATAAATTTAGGATGAGTAATAATTCAATAATAAGAAAAAAATATGAAAAAATATCAGAAGTTGTTAGTGAAATAAAATGTTATGTACTTTTCATTTTAATAAAATGTGTGTAATAATAATAATTTAATAGGCGTACAAGAAAGTGATGTGATGTATACATCAGATTCTTGGAGATTATTTATTTTAAAGTTAATTTTACCCGAACGCTTCCTCTTGAGTATGAGAGCACCCAACATGAAACAAAATTTCCTTATTTAAAATCTTTAATGTACAAAACCTATTTTTTTAAGCAAAAATTCACTAACATAACTTAATAACGCTCCCTTGATGAGAAGCTTCCAATTTTTTTCGAAATTATGTTGCTAATATAAATTAATACATTTAAAAGTTTTCATTATTGCGAGCAGCTTGGCTCTAAAAATTAAAGTTAAAATAATTAAATATAATCAAAAGGGATTTAACTGTATACATAATTCATCTAATTGAAATAATGGATTGCCGCCTTTTCTGTATTATTTGTAGAGTTTACTGTGTGGAGAAACTCGTCAGCAAGCTGTGAGTAGCTTTCTAATCAGGGAATTATTCAAATCTCCCGTTGATCGTATCATCAGTTCGCCTTCCTTGCAAATTTAATCAATAAATAAATAACTACGGTACGCACACCCACATATATTTGTATATATATATATATATATATATATATATATATATATATATATATATACACCGGGTGATATTTAAGTATAGAAAAAACTTTATACTGCATGTCTGAGAGGTATTTGGAGGTAGAAAGAAATGGAGTTTTACATAGTTATAAAGAAACTGCATTATGGTGGGTTTTTAATTTTTATCCGCCATCTTGAATTAAACTTATTTCATTTAGGTAGGAAGGTGGACATATATTACACTTCATTTCAATTTAAAATTTTACAAGAAAAACAATGGTGAATTCCGTTTTTCTGTTAATGCCTACTTTATTGAGTTATAAGCATTCAAAGTTACAATGATGGAAAAATCGTTTTAACAATAAAATGAGGTAAAACGCGTTCTATGAGCAATTTTATTGCATTTTATATTCATAATGCATACAGCAATGAACTTGAAATAGTGCTATACAATAACAAACAATAACAATAATGATAATAATAAACAATAACTAATAATTAATAACACAACAACAAATTAAACGCCCATATGAACTGATATTTGTTTTTAATATTTTTATACTTATTTTAAATAAATGTTTTCGATCATAAATTAGTAACGAAATAAATTTTGAAAGCGTTCCGAACTACAATAAATGTTCAAACTTCTTCACCTCTAAAGCTTGGCAATGTGTTAACCTGAAGTAATATTCGTTATAACTTGTTGTATCATGTCTGATGGTACACGAATAAATTCGTATACCACCGTTATTCTTTTCGATTCGTCAATTTTTGCAGGTTTTTTTTCTTAAACATTATGTTTCAGGTACCCCGAAAAAAAGCAATCCAGAAGAGACAAGTTTGGGGACCTGGCAGGTTATTCTACGGCTCCTCTATGACCTATCCAGCAATTTGGAAATTGTTCATTTAAAATTTGCCTGTGTCTTTAGATAATAATGAGATACTGCCCCATCTTGTTGAAACGATTCTTCATTATTTATATCTTGCCCGAACTTTTTCCGGATATTGGGTAAAATCCTTCCTTTTTCCTGTTTACTCTCCCGGAATTATTGTTAATGTATTACTCCAGTGGATGAATAAGGATGATTTATTTGAGTGTAAATGAAAGGTAGTCTTGTACAGTCTCACTTCAAACATTCCTGAGATGTGTGGTTAATTGAAACCCAACCACCAAAGAACACCCGGTATCCACGATCTAGTATTCAAATCCGTGTAAAAGTAAATTTCTGTACTAGGACTTGAACGCTGGAACTCTCGATTTCTAAATCAGCTGATTTGGGAAGACGCGTTTACCACTAGACCAACCAGGTAGGTTTTGGTAAAATCCTATCGGCTGACAAGTTACAGTAAGCATCTCCTGTAAGATTGTCATCTAAAATAAAAAACCCTAAAATACAATTACTAACGATTCCCGCTCAAACATTCACTTTCTCAGGGTGCTGTGTATGAGCTTCCAACATCCATCTGCGATTACTATCGCTCCAATATCGACAGTTTTGCTTATTTACATGGCCATTTTACATATAAGTCGCTTCATCAGTGTATAATATTGAATTAGAAAAATTTGTTGTGTATGTCTAATTTTTGCATTGTAATGTCTTAATACTCAACTCGGCGGTCAAAATTACTTCCAAAAGTTCTTGCACCAGGTGTAGCCCGGTGTAACAACTTTAAATTCATTAAAGTTTGTTATTGTATACATTATGAATGTAAACTGCAATAAAATTGTTCATGCAGCGCGTTTTACCTCCTTTTATTGTTAACACGTGTTGTCCGTCATTGCAACTTTGAATGCTTAACTCGAAAACGAAGGAATTAACAGAAAATTAGGTTTCACTATTGTTTTTATTTTAAGATTTTAAATCAAAATAATATATCATATGTCCACCTTCCTATTTAAAAAAATTAATTTTTATCCGATATGGCGGACATATATTAAAAATCCACCGAAGTGCAATTTTTATTTAACTACGTAGAACTTCATTTCTTTCTGCCTCCAAATACCTCTCGGATTTACAGTATACAGCTGTTCCCATACTTAAATACCATTCTATATATGTATGTTCATCTCAAAAAAATTTTTACGCAGGTAATTAGTCCATCTGACCACTTACAAGACGAAAAATAAGACCAGTTTTTTCTTCTCTGGAACATTTCTCTTCATATTAAGATGAAAACCCGCTTTACAGTTTTTTTTTTGCTACAGATAATTTTTTGGTAATTTTAATATTTATTACAACAATTAAGGTTCTTGATTTTACTCTTTTTAGATGATAGTGATAATACAATAGAAATTTCGAGTTAAGAAACTTCCCCGGTTTTCAAAACAATAAAGGTATACTACTGTAATACCAGAGTGTTCAGCAACTAGTAAAGCGTCCACGTAGCATTATTAGTGCTGAAACCTTTGCTTAGATTGTGAGATAGCTATGAATAATACATAAACGTATATTATCACTTAATCCGTATTTACATAATTCCGTAAAGATCTGAATCGAGAATACGAAGGCAGGAGTGCCTTCGTATTAATGCTTTGACTTGCTCTATCGTTCAGATAGGTTTTGTCTTGAACTTATTGTATATGTTAATATTTTAACATAAAATTAAATCAAACTGAGTAGCTTGAGTTAGGAAATAGATCACAAAGATATGATAAAAATAATCCTGTAGAAGAAAAAAAGAAAATACTCAGCACAACTGGATGGAGAATAGATTTTTTTTGTGGTTAATAGATGATATGGGTTTTTTAAGGATGTTAATTGCAGTATATTAAACAAATAATTTCAAAATTAGAAGAAACTACGATAGAATTAACTATAATTAACTTCACCCTAATGAAAATAGAAGTCAAAGGGATATGAATATCTTCATAAAGGATGGAATAATCGACCAAGTTTTGAAATTGGGGATTGCAAAATGAAAAAGAAATTAATGAATACCAATGACTAACGAATCATATAATAAACAATTTAAAAAATCTGATTTGGACCTCACATGATTTCCTTGTACGCCTATTGAATTACATATACACATTTTTACTTCCTAGTACGAAGTAAAGGAAGTGTTGTGATCTTGAAAAATTTTGGTTTTAAAATTTCAACGGAAATAGCCATTTTGACCATCCCTAGATCCATTTTGACTAGTTTCGGTATAACGTCTGCACGTACGTATGTATGTACGTGTGTATCTCGCATAACTCAAAAACGATTAGCCGTAGGATGTTGAAATTTTGGATTTAGGACTGTTGTAACATGTACACCTCCTCTTTTGATTGACTGAGTTTTAACACTGGTAACAAGTTGCGATACTTTCCTCGTATTGGTTGTTTATTCTTATATAGTGGAAAAATAATTATACATGAACAATGTTACAATAGATTTCTTTTTTGGGTGGAGGTAATTTATGATGAAGTTTTATTATAAAATTATCATTAAATATTTAAATAAACTAAAGAGAGTTTTAAAAAGTTTAAAAAAAACTTTTTTCTGCTTATCAAAATTACCTTACAACAATTTTTTTTCTTCGTTTACTATCGTAAATGAGAAAAACTAAATAAAACCAATTGAAAAATGTACAACCAATGAATGGTTACCTAAGAATTCATTTTTTTTGGTGGAGTGAATTAGGCTGAAATTTTATTCTAATATTTTTACTAAAACTTTATTATTTAAACTTTTAAAAGTATAAATAAGCTCAAAAACTTTGATTGGTTCCCCACTCCCAATATTGTTCCCAAAGTATTTTTTGGGTCACTTGCACTACCTAGAAGACAAAAAGAAATTGGTTAAAGAATATGCAATAAATAAAAAGATAGCTTCTTCGATTTTTGAGGAAGGGAAGAATTTGGGGGTAAATTTTATTTTTTAAATAACAAGATAAGCATGCAAGCATGTAGTAAGCTTAATATACTGGTGTTATTTTTGCAAAATTTTGAGGAAATTGGCCCCCGAAGAAATTATTTACCCTACCCCATGGAGATGTTGACTTCAAACTTTTAGCAACAAATTGCACTATATACACAAATCTCGGTGCCAAATTTCAACAAAATTGGTGTATCCAATCAAAAGTTATTAAGCTTTTTTTTTACGTAGTTCGTACTAAGATTACTTGCTACTTTTTTTTTTGTTTTTTGGATAGACTATTTTTTTTTCATTTGAGGTCTTCAATAATCTGGTTATAACAACAATATAAATTTTTATATTCACACACAACAAAAATCTACCTAATTCTTTTGAACAACAATTCTAAAACAAAATTAAATTAAAAACAACGATTTTCTTTTGTTCGTTCCCTGTATTCATAATTGGAAATTCTTAAAATTTATTTATTTTGATAGTATGTTTAATTCTTTTACGAAGCACAGAATTTGCATCGTTCGTATATTTTAATTAACAATACAGCTGAGTTTATTTGTCTTAAAATCATGAATAAATCATTTTAATCGTAAAATAACAATATAATTAAATAAACTTATTAGATTCATATGATATTCTGGAAATCTTAAGATATTCAGTAAAACTTTCTTGACTCGGGTCCCATAGGCAGCTGCGTCTCTTGTTCGTGTAATGAGAGTAAGTAACTTGTTATTTTATCCATTGATCGCCTGGCCGGTATATTTTATTAATTAGAATGTAGTAATAGAAAGATGTTCAGGGATAATAAGCCGTTTCAGTTAAATTGTAACTGATTGACCGGACCTCGAAATATAGCCCACTGGGCTGGTCTAATGGTTAACTCGTCATCACAAATCAGTCGAGAGTTCTAATGCTCAAATTCTAGTGAAGGATTTGAATACTAGATCGTGGATACCACCGGTATCCACGATTTGGTGGTTGGTTTTCAATTAACCACACATCTCAGAATGATCGACCTGAGTCTGTACAAGATTACATTTCATTTACCTTCATTTACCCATTTATACCTTCATATCAATCTTATTCATCATCTGAAGTAATATCTTACGCTGGTTACGGAGGCTAAACAGAAAAAAAGAGAGAGGACCTGGAACTATGAACCGCCCGTATATGGGGGTGGTAAGCGCTTTATCATCCGCACGTCTAAATGAATAAATTAAAAATTAAGAGTGAGACTTTTAATAATTTAAAAAATCTTTTAGTTAATTACTGTAAATTAATATAGTCGGAAATGAAAATTGTCTTTTATTTGTGTAGTGACTGATATCAGAGATTCATTATTGGTCAATCCAGTCTAAAGTTTGCTGTTAAATAGAACTGAATAACAGCTAGTACCCGCTTGGGAATAAAATCGAAAAAGAGAGAGCGATATATTTTACTCTACAATTAGATTAATCGAGTTTCCAAACAGATAGGTAAACGTAACATAGCTACACCTCCCAAGTATTACCTAATTATAAAAATCACTTTTTTTTTAAATCCACTAAATTTGATTCATTTTAATAAATTTATTTTAATGTAAAACTACAAATTTTTAATTTTTTTTTTTAATTATAAAATATGAAAATTGAATTTTTCAAAGATAGTGTATATGATTTTGATACAGTTTCATTATGATAACGGTTCTACGAAATACAAAACTATTACACAAATTTTAATCAACAAAACATCACTTTATACTCGTAATTAATGACAGAAAACAAAAGATTTTTGAAATAATGATTTGATTAATTCGTATTACGGAAATGTCACTTTTTATTACAATTCATTTATATAAGTAAATCAAAATCGATTGAAAAAAATATTGTTATTCGAACAGATACATGAATTCACATTCATAGATACACACAATGGGCACTCTATTGGATCTACAGGATTTCCAAAACACCAAAACGAAATTTTTTAACGAATAATTTCTGTATAAATAAAATTATAATTCTGATGGTTTAACAGCATTTCTCTTAAATATATAGTACTATTTCCCCATCCCAGCTTCCTCCGTTCCTTATGGTTACTTGCGTTTCCATTCGCGGCCATTTCTTTTTATTTTACATCTTTACGTCAAAGAATTGGAGGTAGATGCAGACAATCTCAGTTACATCAAAGGTAGTAGTGAATGTGTTGGTTGGAAATACCCTGTTTGAATTTAAAAATCGTAAGATTGGTTGCAAATATATAACAACATTTCCGAATAACGGTGATCTGTTAGATCGAGAGTGTACCTGATGCATGCAAAAGTTAGCCTTCAATCTACTAACAAATACCCGTGGGGAAATGGTATGCTTCGAGCACGTTTTTTGGGGCAACGTGTGCCCCAAACCAACCAACCATGTGCTCACCAACCATGTTAATTAAAACCAATATCTGTTTCGGTTCCGGCTGGCAACTGATGAGTTGTGCGTCTGCGGGAAGGTCAATTCAAATGAACAACTGATGTTTGACTGCCGAGCCCGGGCTACCCTGAAACTTAGAGGTCAAGGGGAAAATTGACCATTCACAAGCGGCAAATCGATGTGGCGAGAGACGCATTTTCGGACCGTGTGGGAATTCCTTGATGCTGTTGCTTTGTTCAACCGATATCAGTAGTTTATCTAAGGGAAAAGACTCCTATCACACTGCTGTGTGAAGCTAACCTAGAGATAAACATGGCTGACCACCAGCCAATTAAGCGCTTTAATATGGTGGAGAAGTACTTTCCGGCATTCAGCGACTCAGGCGTGGCAGCAAATTGCTGTCTAGACGAAATAAATTTTAATTTATAGATGTCATATATATTTTAGTAGTTAACGGGGTGCGTCTACCCATTTTTGCAAATATATGACAAGTGAGCAGTTGAGACACGTATGCCAGTGGTGTATGGCACCGCGCTTAGTCCGCTCATCCTGTTAGGTAAGCTCTTGGAGCTATTTAGGAATACCGGTCGCTAAACTGTTCGAGGCTCAGTTGCTATTTGTGGCACAGACATTCGATCTTATGCTTTAGAGCGACCAAATGGGGTGGTGGCGAGAGAAATACCAAGCAAACCAATAACAAATACCCGTTTTGAATCTTGAAAATCGGATGATTATTTGCAAAGATATTATAAGAGCATCCCATTGCACTTCCCAAAACAGCGTCCCAAGGGCACCTGTTTTGTTACCAGTTTATGTTGATGACCTGTCTAGCCTTATACGAGGTGCTCGCATACCGCACCACTCTAGCCTCACACGCAATCCCCCACGGAAAGGTCATTATTGTTAAACAGAAATTTTTAAATTTATTTAATGTTAATTTAGTTTTATTATTTTTGTAATATTATTCATTCGATTGATTCGATTCATTCAATTCAAACCCAGCTCACACAGTGGTATAGACTCATTGTTCATAGTTCATTAATTCACTTCATTAAGTTTTGTGCTTCAATTGGCAAATCTCTATTACATACATAAATATATTATTTCGAGATTTTTCAAGATTAAATATATCTAAAAACCTTTTCAGTTATTCCAAGTAACATGGGTAAAAATTTGGTTGCGATTGATCGAAAAGATTTTTTTTATTACGAACAATTAAAAACCTTCCTCTTTTTACGATAGTATAGATTTATGGTCTAACAAACAGAAATTTTGTCCGCTCATTTTTTAAAGCAACAATTTACAAACAATAATACAAAAAAACGTAATAAAAATAACAATAATATAAGTAGAATAATTTTTTATTGTTTTGTAGCCAATAGACACTTATATAAAAAATAATTTACAATTTTCATATATAACATTATTATTTTAATGATTAATTAATGTTAGCGATTGTTTTATATAAATAACTGGAGTATATTTCCAGAGTTTCGTGCTCACAAACTTCAAAAACGTTTACGTAAAATTATGAATTTAGAAAAAAAAAAATTTATTAGTCCTTTCGATCATGATGATAATCTATTTTATTTATAAAACGAGTACACATATTTTAAAGAGCTGCTGAAATTTATTTATTTCCCAACCATCAAGAGTTAAGAGTTAAGTTAGTTAAGTATTTCTGTAAAGATGAAAATCTGAATAAAATCTCAAGTAATGAACCACTCCATGTTTTTTTCTTAGATGATTAAGTCAATATATAAAATTAAAGCCTGTACCTGAGAATATTGAATTGAAGTTTTATAGCTTAATGAAAAATGCCAACGCATTTTTCATTAAGCTATAAAACTGACCGGGAATCAAAATCAGGACCTACTGTATGAAAGCCTAAGACGCTACTATTCCATCAATCAATCACTCTACAAAGTAACGTATTTCAGCTACACTTTATTTTACTGAAAATTTTATTACTTAACTAATTTTTCATACTACATATCAACTATAAAAAAAATTAGGTCAACAATATATGAACGACCCCATCCCGTTTGTTCATTCAGCTAATGGCACCTGTGGTTTTAGTTATGATTAATGTCCATTTCATTCAATTTCTCTCTCGAAAAACGCCTACAAAATGGCGACCAGTTTTTTTTACTGCAACATTTTACAAAATATTTGTCAATTTTTTTTTTTTTTAATTGATAAAATGTACAAGTTATAAGAATGTAAAAAGGATAAAATCCAAATAACCTCTGTTTATAGAATTTTTTTTTATTTATCTTTACAGAAATAGTAAAAGATTATGATAAAAAGATTTTCATTGATTCTAAAATCTTTTTTGGTATTGTACCTTATTAATTAGCCCATTTTAACTCGTTTTCTTTTTCTTGAAACAATCAACTTTTTTTAATTAAATAAAAATAAAGATTTCTGTATTTTATTTCCAGTTAACTCCAGCTTTCTTACGTTTCTATAATAATAAATATGTATAATTTTTTCATTCGTTTTTTAATTATATTTGTCTAAAAAATATTATTTTAAATTTAATGACAGTTATAAAAATTTACTCAAATATAGTATAAACACATTTTAAATCGGTCGGTCGTTTTAAAAGAAACAATATTTCAGTAAAAATTTAAATCAAAATGTTCTTTTTATTTCGATTATGCTTATTCGTTTAAATATCTATCGTAATATATTTTTTCTAAATTTGTATTATAACGTTTGAATTACGCGGCTGGAACCTGAATCATAATGTTGTTTATTATGAAACAGATTTTCATTATGATACAGGTTTTCAACCGATATCATAATCGGTTTCAATCACTGACCAATCAAAAACAAGTATTTTTTTAATGTATTAGCTGTTTTTTTTGTTAGTTTGATTTTAATCTGATTTATTAGTTAGAAAGCAGAGGTTAATTTGAAATTTGAAAGTACAACTAATAAGTCAACAAACAGGATTGGTCTAGCGGAAAATACGTCATCGAAAATTAGCTGATTCCGAGGTCAAGAGTTCTAAGGTACAAATTCTAGTAAAGGCATTTACTTTTATACGGATTTGAATACTAGATCGTGGATACCGATGTTTTTTGATGGGTTGGGTTTCAATTAAACACACATCTCAGGAATGGTCGACTTGA
This sequence comes from Lycorma delicatula, assembly GCF_047948215.1. Lineage (NCBI taxonomy): Eukaryota > Metazoa > Arthropoda > Insecta > Hemiptera > Fulgoridae > Lycorma > Lycorma delicatula. The sequence continues at coordinate 19,431,268 of NC_134457.1, forward strand.
GACTGCTGTACAAGACTACACTTTATATATATTTATACGGATCATCCTCATTCATTCGCTTAAGTAAAACCTTAGTGGTTATGGGGCTAAACAGAAAAAATCGGGTGGTTGTGTCTGAGCGCACGGCCGTTGGTTTAACGTGAAACGTTACAGATCTTGTATGAAGTTCCTCCGAGCTGCAGACCGACCAACTTGTATGGGAGAGCCAACATCCTATTTTTTTTTTTAACAAAACTCAAAGGCTCCAATGGAAAATTTTAATTCCTTCAGTTAGCCAGCTCTACAGATAAATTGGTCGGTCTGTATGTCAGCGAGTCACTCTTAGTGTACTGGATTGAAATAAGAACGAGACACTGACTGCGTACTAAATTTAATTTTAACATAAAACAGACACTAAAGGGTACATGATATTTATTTCGACTAATATTCGACGACAATTTTGTTCAACATCGGTCTGTGATATGAGAAGTAAGAAACATAAGGCAAAATAAACAGCGGTAGAGGTACTCGTGACGTAGGCGTCGTTCACTTAGCGCGCCGTGCCAGCTTTTCGACGCTTCCGAAACTGTCTCGCTTGCTCGGCAGTGGACATCGGGGTACATTTGCGTGGCCCATAACCTCCCCTTTCCAACGATATACGTAATTTATATTTCCGGCTGGCTTTTGCGCGGCCAAGGCTAATATATTGAATTTTTATACTTTTTTACACGTTTACTTTAATTTTTTACTCATAGATATTGTCGAAAATACACTTATTATTACTTAAATCGATCTATCCCGACAAACTCCAAACAAAAACTCACGAATCGCCGCGCTAACACGTATAAGTCGTTAGCTACACTGAATGGAAATGAGCGAGAGCGCCAGTTTTGGCCGACCTGTTCTGTGCCACTCCCCGCCAACCCGCTCGCCAGTAACGCAAACTTAAAGTCGTATAGACGAATTGATCATGTAATTTATGAAATGACATCGCATTTCCGTCTCTGAGATGAATAGTTAGGGAGTTATTAAGGCAGAACGATATTGACCTTTTTCTTTACGCTACAAATTTCTGTTCTGGTACCCGTATGTTTCCCGAGTGATTTTTAAAGATGTTTCACGTTAAAAGAAGAGGTGCTCAACGGATCAAAAGCCTACTTTTTTCAATTACTAACCAATCAGAAGCGGATATTGTTTAATGTATCAGTTGTGTTTTTACTTTGATTTTAATTCGATTTAGTAGTTTGCACGCAGAGGTTAATTTTAAAATACACAGATAGGTAAATAAGTTTCTGTTTCACACTGTTTAAGTTTTTTGTGTTTCAAAAATTTGTAAATGAAGCAATTAATAATATTTTCCAGAAAAATATTTTTAACTTGCCATTTTGTTTTTTTACAGAAGATTTATTAAGTTATTTCAAGCAGGTGATAGCTAGTAAAAAATATTATCAAAATAAATCAACTCAAAATAATTACATTTGCTTGCTTGTTCTTCAATGGCTGTCAAATTTAATTGATTGTTACGAAAAATCTGTAGATGTCAGCACCTGAAAACCAGTCACGAGGAACTAACTAAATTTCTTTCACTAGTACAAGTCTGATTTTTTCTTCTTGTAACAAAGCAGATAAAGTCATTCACGAGTTAGTGATTGATAATGTGGAATTTATTTCTGAAGTTGCCTTCTTTGAAAAAATCTTTTCACTTTTTTATTTTGTATTTATTTATTATAACCTACTATACTTGTATTGTACATGAAAATTTCTTTCGTAAAAATAAAATCGGTTTTTTATAAGTTAATTGATTAAAGTAAAATATTTGTAAAATTAATTTTAACCGACTTCAAAAAAGGAGTAGGTTATCGATTGTATTTTTTACTTTTTTTTAATGTTCGTAACATAATTTCTCCGACGTTAGTCAACCGATTTTGATAATTTTTTTTTTTAATCGAAAGAGTATATTTTCATAGTGGTCCCATATAGATTTTAACCAAATCCGATGAGAATATTAGGAAAAATAACAAAAAAACCGAACGGTTCGACACCCTTAGCCGCTGACCGCTCTTACCGTACACTGTTGCTCTATGTTCCCTATATGACCAGGATATTAAATAACAGTCTAATTACCGACGTTTAGTCTCTGTGTAAATATTCACGGTATTTCTTTCTCTATTTTTCTTCCTTAAACAATCATTCCTTTTTTTTTCTATTGTTTCGAGGATAATTTCTTCCAAACTCCATATAAGTATTAAATCTACATTTAATATTTATTTAAATTCCGAAAAATTGTATATCATCCCAATTGCAAAATTATACTATATATATTGATCTTTATATTATGCATAATAAATTATAAATTTGCAATATTAAATAAATAGTCATAAAAGTAGCTCCCAGCCGACATCTTTTGGTATGAAGTGAGTTAAATATTATAATTTTGCAATAAATAAATCCTATAAACATTTTTTAAACATTTTTTCTTGTCAAAATTTCTCCTCGCAATAATGAAACCTATAAACTGGATAGATTACGCGCAATCTCATCATTTCTATTGTAGTTTTCTCATCAAGTGATCTATTTAATAACTTATTTGAGTCCAAATCAGAAAAGGGGATGCCCCCTAAAGTTTTAACTTGACTAAAAGCAACATAAATAGCCCCTTGGCAAAATTTTTCTTCCCAAGGTCTATCACTGTCCTGCCAAGAGTTGTACCCTGCAGTTTGTGAACGGTTACAGTCTAGGTTAATATTAGTTGTATGATTCTGCGTTCGACACCTCTGTATCCCTTTGTCGCTTGGAATCTCCTACAAACTGTGAAATAGCTACGCAATCATCAACATATTTTATTCTAAGACCGATAGTTTCGTTATCATATTTTATGAGTAACTCTTCTTATTCGTATATCAAGCCGAGACGGTGAAAACTTTGCTCTTGCGTTTCGTTTTTATGTTAAACTAACTCGATGAACATAACTTTCTAGACTTTCATTCCGTAAGAATCGATTGTTGTACATTCTTATTTGTGAGAATTTACATTCTCGTTGTTGAGAAGTCTCTGTGGAAATATTCATAGCATTTCTTTCTCTATTTTTCCTTAAACGATCATTCCTATCTTGGTAACTTTCCTTTAAACGTCACTGTATTATTTGGCCAATGCATTTAGTAGGCCTACCCATATTTCAATTATATAATAATAAAGTATATATACATATAGGTACAATTGTTTTGTTTCCTAATTAACGTAAATTGGCTTAACCAGAATTTTAAATATTCACTAGAAAGAAAGGGGCAATTGTTGAATTATATATTCTAAATACCATTAATTTTTTAATATATGTTTGTAAAATATATGCATAGGCTCTGCGATCAAAAATAAAAATGTTCTGTTTGTTAACTCATTTATAATATTCTGTGCTTAGAGAGAAAATTATTAAAAAAAATAATGTAGTAATAATTTAAATTAAGAAAAATATAAAGTAAAGAGTATATGTTGAAGTAAGCCCTATGTTCAGTTTCATGTTCTCCTTATTAATAATGGTATACTATCGTAATTCTTTTCTTCTTACTTATGTAAAGCACATAAATTTGTTAACGTAGTTGAGTTCAACAGCTGTTTTATATTATATATATTCTCTTTCGAATAGTGTTAGTATAAATCAAACTGTAAAAGATTTAACTTAAAATGTGAGAATAAACGTAAATACATTAATTATAATACTCTTTAAACATTAATTTTTTTTTCTCTTCAGTCATTTGACTGGTTTGATGCAGCTCTCCAAGAATCCCTATCTAGTGCTAGTCGTTTCATTTCAGTATACCTTTTACATCCCACATCCCTAACAATTTGTTTTACATATTCCAAACGTGGCCTGCCTACACAATTTTTTCTTCTACCTGTTCCTCCAATATTAAAGCGACTATTCCAGGATGCCTTAATATGTGGCCTATATTTCTGTCTCTTCGGTTTGCTATAGTTTTCCAAATGTTTTTTTCTTCATCAATTTGCCGCAACACCTCTTCATTTGTCACTTTATCCACCCATCTGATTTTTAACATTCTCCTATAGCACCGCATTTCAAAAGCTTCTAATTTTTTCTTCTCAGATACTCCGATCGTCCCAGTTTCACTTCCATATAAAGCGACACTCCAAACATATACTTTCAAAATTCTTTTCCTGACATTTAAATTAATTTTTGATGTAAACAAATTATATTTCTGACTGAAGACTCGTTTCGCTTGTGCTATTCGGCATTTTATATCGCTCCTGCTTCGTCCATGTTTAGTAATTCTACTTCCCAAATAACAAAATTCTTCTGCCTCTATAATCTTTTCTCCTTCTATTTTCACATTCAGTGGTCCATCTTTGTTATTTCTACTACATTTCAATACTTTCGTTTTGTTCTTGTTTATTTTCATGCGATAGTTCTTGCGTAGGACTTCATCCATGTCTTTCATTGTTTCTTCTAAATCCTTTTAACTCTCAGCTAGAATTACTATATCATCAGCAAATCGTAGCATCTTTATCTTTTCACCTTGTACTGTTACTCTGTTAAACATTAATATTGTACGTGTACACCATTTTAAACTTAACAGTGCGAACTATTTTACTAATGATATAATATTTAAATAAGTGAAAATTTATCTAAATGTGTTAAAAATTAAATATAAATAAAATACATATATTGATCAGACTAACAATGACTTTGTTTAAAGATATTAATGATCCAGCGGCATAAATTCTGAATAATGAAAGGTGCACAGTTATTCGAACCACCCCATACAACTTAACGGATGATTTATCTATATTACGGTATCGTCAAAACAATGTAACATTGCGTGTCGTTTTCCATTTTTTTTTTTTTTTTTTTTTATTGGGATGAAAATAGAAAAAATTATGGTTTTTAAGGAAATCTTCGTAAAAGTGAAATTTAGACCAGCTATAAAACAAAAACGATAAAAATTTTATATTCTAACATGTTTAACAACTCTTGTTTATAGTAGTTACTCAGTAGAAACTAAATATAAACTCGACTTAAACGAGTCAATGATCTTTTGTTTTTTTTTGTTTTTATAGAAGCATGTTCCGGGATTTGACGGGTATTTTGTAATAAATTTTATATCGTTGGAATTGTCAGTCTGTATAACACAAAGTCAGCTATTAAAATTAAAATCGAAATAGAATTATAAGATGTAGATTTGGAACTATTTTACGAGTTAAAAGCTCATGTAAAAGCAGTTCACTTGTCCAAGTACACAAAGTTTCAATTGATATACGCGTATATCTGCTGAAAATAGTAAAATACAAATTGCTGGTTCTTATTGCATAGATTTATCAAATATTTAATTGTTAAAAAAAAAACTTTCATTTAATCTGTAAATGTTTTATATATCAATAAGTATAATAATGTACACAAATAAATTTGTAAATCAGTTGATAATAAAACATTGTAACCGTGTATACATTATTGCAACCAGCCTGTACTGTAACGAGAGAACTGCGGTTCCGTTTACTTATATCTACTTAGCACATCAACGAACACAGTACAGAAATGCCAAGAAAACGATCAAAAACCTTTATTAATTTTCGTAAACTGCTTAGTGCATACAGTTTTAAAAGATTTTATTTTAATTATATTTTACTTCATGCCTAAAATACTAGAGTAGGAGCAGTAGAATCAAAATATGAATATAGGGAGAAAAGTTTCCCGTATATCGATTTAAACGCGTTGTTTTTCGATTGTAACTAGTTAAACATTGAATTTATCAAAAAACGTTTCGAAGAAAAGTTGTAGAACGGAAATCTTTACACAAAAAACTTTTAGAAACATTTTCATAACGAAAATAAACGTAAGAATAATCTGTTACCTATATCAAAAACAAAACAAATCTCGTTTTTTATCTTAATTAGAATTTTTGAAATTTAAAGTCATTTTAAAGTAATTTTTAGTAATGAAATCGAAAGTTAACACTCAATAAAATATATACGTCTGAATAATTTTACTAAGTTTAACATAAAAATTCGTTTTTGTTAACTTTTGTCAAAGATTTATTTATATTGCTATTTTCACTGTTTGGTGCGTACTGATGTATTTTACAAATATTACGCTCAATATACTCAGTCAAAAATTAAAGTTTACGTTAAACTGATATTACCATCTAAAAGTAAATATTATTCCTTAACTATTCCTATTGATTAATATTTAATTTCTTAAAAATTTAATAATATGTGATTTGTTTTTGTAGTTAGTAAAAGTTCCAAAATAAAGTTTTTGGAAAGATTATTGTATAATTATTAATAATTAAAAAACGGCAATAATTTTGCTACGAAACTTATTTTTTAATTTTTTTTTCACTTACCCTATCACCAGAACTGGACCCCCATCCAAGCATAACTCAGCTCCAGGGAGTGCCTTTTCCTCAAACTACCTCGGCAAAACATAAGGTTCCGCCTAGGTAGCTGGGACTCGATCTTGGAGTATATGCCACGCCTCTAATGAGAGGACCCCAAAAAGGAGTTCTCCTTACAGGGACTTTGGTCTTTATGCCCTGTCTCTAATGGGAAACCCAGTACGGGATTCCCCACCGAGACCACGGCATTATATTCCCTCCTAAAGAGATGCCGCGAAGGAGTCATCGTCCAATCATTGATGGTGGGACGCTGGAACCTCCCATCCCTCCTGGACGGGCTGTCCACCAAAGACATCCATCAACACTGAGCACGCCGCTTCTTCATATCGCAGATGAAGCCTTGCATCCCCTGTTCACGGGTGCATGTCAATGCAACCAACAGGAAGGACACCGATTTTTTAAAGAAGTTTGGAAAAATTTTCTGTGAAAATTTCAACTTTATAGGATTTATAGAAACAAAATGGCGGCTTCCGAATAAAAAAAATCAATTTCAGATGAACCACATTTTTTATTCATTACAAAATAGCTGGTAAAAATGATTAAAAACAAATCATGTATAGTTAAGCTGTTAAAATTGAATAAAACAATTTAATAATTAGTCATAACCATGACTAATAATCTTAACTGTTAATTATTCCATTTCTAATTATCATCTGTTTTTAATATTTTCACCAGCTATTTTGTAATGAACAAAAAATGTGGTTTATTTGAAGTTGATGAATGTTTCATTTGTAAGCCGCCATTTTGTTTCTATAAATTCTAGAAGATTGAAATTTATACAGAACATTTTTAAAAACTTTGTTAAAAGGACTGTAGAGTTTCAATATAATCGGTAGGGGAATGGGTGAGATATATCAGATCAAATGTTTATACCTCTTTGTGGGACACACGGTATTTAGGGTATATATGAATGTATATTTGTTCCACCGAAGCAGCTCAGCGGCTGAACCGATTTAGATGTATGACTCCGCGTTGGTATCCATACGTTACCGGGATTGTCATACGCAATATAAATATGTATATACATATAATATGTATACATATATACATAGAATTTTTTTAAAAAATATATGATGATTTTAAACATATTCTTTATTCTTGCTCTTATTTGTTGGTGTTGCTTCATATTACTTATTGTTAATAAACATTTAAGAAAAAATCATGTGATATATTTGAATGATAGTATGTTCGATCATTTAAACATGATCGAATAATGTCTTTATCGTAGAAATCGAAAATTTTTTTTTCAGTCATATTCTTTTAATATTTATCTCTTGTTTTTATTAAGCAAAAATAGTATAAAAAAATAATAAAATCCAAACTATTGTTTCTGAATTCTTAATTATTAAAGCCAGTTAATATTTACGTAAAATTTCTAGTATTCTAGAGAACGTGATATTTCTTTAAAAAAAACACTTTCTTCTCTTTACACAAGTAAATAAATCAACTCTTAATCCAGACTTTCTGTTTCTAAAAAGATAGAAGTTTGTATAAAAAATTCAGTGAATTTTGCATTATACGACATTTGCAGAAGCACGAAAAGGTAATAAAATTTTATGGTTATTTTATGGATAAGATTGCGTTGAATAACAAAAGTGAGTTAATATTATCACGTTTGTTTTATTATATCCTACATTTTTAAAGGTAATGTAACTAAAGAAGGTATTATCATATTCACGTTTAACGATAGAGTATTCTGTTCTTCGTGAAAACGCATGTTAATTGATATAACTAGGTCAGGAAAAATGCTTATTTAATCTACTGTTTTATTTAAAGTTCCTTTTTAACCCTAAGCTTGTCATGATTATTAAATATTTATTATAATACGTTTCTGACTGAAGTACAGTGCAATCATTTTATCTCGTAGTACGTTCATTACTTATACAGTCTCCACTGAAGGTTTTTGTAAATTATCATTTAGTAAATTATCACAAAAATATCGTACAGGAACGCCCGAAAAGCCACAAAGAAATTAGGTCTGCATGCATATTAAATACAATGCGTATAGGAACTGAAACCCTCAGATACTTTAAAAAATGAATAAGTTACTGCCAACGTTTAGGAACCAGGTGGAAAGTAACGGGATAGGCTTACTGGATAATGTATTTTTTTTAGTGATAAGGTTTTATTTTCACCTTATCACCGCTCAACTATCAACCTTATCACCTAACAATAGATATTGACCAACACAAAATCCACACATAATACATGAATCACCGCTGCACACACAGATAGTAGGGGCTTTATTAGTAATTTCTTGACAACGAATAATACGACCGATTTTGTTTTACGAAACCCTTGACACTCCAGCATACCAGAATATGATTATACAATTTATAGCTCTTCTCCAGCCAGATGAACACTATTTTTATCTGCAATAAGACGGGACAACGTGCCATACATCCAAAAACACAATGCAATTTTTGGAAGAAATGTTTGGTAATCGCATGATCTCAAAATGTATGTGGCCCTCTCGTTCCTCTGACTTATCGTCACCAGACTTCTCAAGGGTTTTTTGAAAAATTGTGTAAATCGAGCAAATTCACGTACACTACAAGATCTGGAGCAAGCCATTACTGCAGTGATGAATTCCATTATAAGCTCTTATGTCCTGAATGGCCATATGGCCAAATTTTGTTCCGGAGTAGATAGGAGTGGCCACGTTTTACGTGCGGTAAAGCTGGGCATTTACGTAAGGATTGCAAGTAGGAACCTAGATGTTCGTCCTGCAAGTCAGGGATATAAGACGACTTCATCTGCATCTGGAACTGTCTTCATAGGAACGCATGGTATCTTTGAAGAACAGCCTCACTCGGGCTTCGGTCTTCCACCTACAATGATGGGTGGGGATTCCCTTGAGATATCATTGGGGGAGAAAATAAGACCTTAGTCCTGGCGGGGGATCCCTTTGGGGGTTCCCCACTAGGCAAGGCATCAAAACTGGAGTCCCGGTGGGGAGTTCCCTTTCGGGAACTCCTCACTTGAGCCATGGCAAGTAAAAAGACCGAGTCCCGGCTACCTGGGACCTTACGTCTTTCTGAGGTAGTTTGAGGCGAGGGAACCCCTCGGAGCTGAGTTTATGCTTCTTTGCGGGTCCGGCTCTTCGGGACTGAGAAACAAAAGGTGTCAAAAAAAAAGCTCTTATGTCCTACGAAGGGTGTCAAAAAATATGCTGCGAAAGGTTCGTACCTGTTTTCAGGGAAAAAGTGGACATTTTCAACACTTGCTGTAAGACATTACCAGTTGTGCATAACTACATTCTATGAATCAAATGAAATGTATCTCTGTACTGCAGTCCAAAGTGGAATTATATTTTATAGTATCATGATATCAAGATAAAATTATCGCACTGTTTAATATGATCTATTAGGACTCTCTCTAAAGTTTAGAATAAACTTTTATAAAACAAAAATGGACGGTCAGACCATTGTTTGTTGCCCATAAATATGAAAACTGATAACTTAAAAAATTAAAAGTGTTATCTTTTTCATCCATATCTTTAAAAATATGAGTATATAATCTTTGCTAAAATAGTTTGGTTAAACTAGTATTTTAGTTTGCTTAAATACTTTAGTTTACAAAGAAGGACCTTTTAATACTTCATAGTCGAAATTACTTAAAAAATATTCTCACGTATTAATTTTAACTACGAAGAGAATTTGAATATATATTTCTGCAGTAATTTTTTTAACAATTTTTTAGTAATTTTCACTTTCTCTTAATAGCTATATAGTTGCTGCAGCAGCTATTCTACAAGAAAAAATATGGTGTTCAGTTAAAATTTTGAATGCAGGGGTTTTTACAAATCTTGTTCGGTAGGGTATATGTTTGTAAGTATGTACGTACATATGTGTGTTGTGAATTTTTATAAATATTTCCTAACTGTTTGAACATTAAAATGTGAAATATGTCTCAAATATTTTTAGGTATGGGACATTGATGCCTCGTACATACATACATACATATATATAATACAAATGTACCGCAATTTTAAAATTTAAACTTTTTGTAGGGAAATCGTCGGGACTTGAAATTCTATAAGTTAGATTAGGATTAGGAAGTATAATTATGTTAATTTTTTTAGAGTTTTTGTTACGTATATTTCTAAAACTGATCACTATAAACACACGAAACTTGAAAAAATATTCATTTACGTAAGTAGTAATTTCTGTTGAATTTTGGCTGTAATAAACAAGGGGTTACGCAAACAAAAAATAATTGTATATATCCAAAATAATCTTTTTCTTTAGTGTTACTTAATATTTCTACCATTAAGCACCAAATTAGTCCAAGTATTTTTATGCTTAAGTTCCTATTTGTGTTAGATTTTAGGCTCCTGCAGACAAAGTATGTAAAGCGTCACCCAATTTCACATTTTATTAATTTCTGTCTTATATTATTAAACAAGCTAAATCTTCATTATCACGCGCTAAAAAAAAAGACAAGGTGCTCAAGATTTTATAACTCAAGATTACCTGGGAATGGAAGAAACGCGCAAAAATGTCGAGGGATGATTTTATCAGCCTATTCATTCATTGCAAATTTTTTTTTGTGAGGGGAGGAATCCCATTTACGCACTAAGTGTCGGGCACGCTAAGAGGTTCCGCAAGGTATTGTTAAAGTACGTATGCATGCCTGCCCCTATCGATAAACCTCCGTCTCACCAATTGCTCTCCTGGGCTAGACCTGCAACAAGCATTACACATTCCCGGGAAGTGCTTTCGAGCTCGGGGAAATCAGAGTTCCCGTACTGCATCATCGTCGCCCACCCACGCAAGCGCAGACGAACGGTGGCTCCGCAGGAGGCTGTCCTTCACCCCCTCGCTCTCCAGTCCATGTCTTCACCTGAACTCAGGACTTATCCTTGATGATCTGATCCTTCCGTATCTGATCTTTTCATACCGGTCAGTAAATTATCTGTCTGTCAGCATTCTATTCCCGAAAATCTTCTTCCTTTCTCTTTATTACCTGCGCAGCAATTTGTTCCACTGCCTGCGATTCATTTGTTCCGCGGAGCATAAAGCTTACCGTGTTTTCCGGTATGAGCCATCCCAGACCCATTCTCTCTTTGGTGTTCTTCTATCTGGATACAGAGCTCCCCATAGTAAATACACTGTGGGGAGTTTCTTCTTCAAAATCTCTCTAAGTAGGCTCAAAATTTACCGTGTCCTGAAAGCATCATCATTGCAGAGTTTGGACATCAGTTCCTTGTTGCTGGGTCCTTTTACTTATCTAGCGGGTATTTTATTTTTAATGAGAGTTATGTATTTATTTTTTTAGATGAGCAGAGATTGGAATTGCGTTTCGCTTTGTAAATCGTGTTTGTGAAAAGTATTTTTACTGGGAGATTGGCAAGATGTTTGCGTCCTCTCGATGCGGTTACTTTTTAATCCGTCCACTGAAGGCCTTTGGGTGTTAATGCCTCTCGATCTTGCAGGAGTACTCCTCATGGCCTAAGTTTTATAGAGGGATCAATGCAATCCCTTAGCGGAGGACGTCGCGCATATTTTGCCTGTAGGCGGTTGAGTTATTAGTTATTGGAAAATAAAGGACGGATATGGAATCTAGGTTGTGGAGATTCTTCATTTTCATTTCGCAGTTAAGGCATCTTTCTTTTTCTGTTTAGCCTCTGGAACCACCGTAAGGTATTACTTTAGAGGATGATATGTATGAATGTAAATTAAGTGATGTGGTCTTGCGCAATCTCAGGTCGACCATTCTTGAGATGTTTGATTAATTGAAACCCAACCACCAAAGAACATTGTTATCCACGATATTGTATTCAAATCCTTATGAAAGTAACTTCCTTCACTAGGATTTGAACCTTAGAACTCTCGACTTCGAAATCAGCTGATTTTCTATGACGATTTAACCACTAGACCAGTCCGGTGGACGTAGCAGTCTAGGCTAGGCTGAATTTGCTACCGGTGGACGACCTTCTTGCCTCTTTCATATCTTTTTTCTTCTTTTTTACCTGACTGTCCGTTTTTGTTGGTTGTAAATATTTTCAAATGTACAAGATTACCTCTTAGTAATATGTGCATTCTTTTATATTGTAAGGGCAAAAAAATTCACTTCAATATAATTCTGTCGTTACTGAGTATCAGAATGTATGTTTCTCGCAAAAAAAATTTTTTGAAGTCAAGGCCGAAATTAAATTATGTTCCTCTGTCACCTAGTAGAAGTGTTAGAAATGTTTTTTTAGAAATCGATTTTTTAAGTAGTTTTTTACTAAATTAGTTTTCTAAAATGGATTTCCATTTTCTATTTTTTAACTGCTTTGTTTTATTTTAATTATTAATAATAACTTTGTTAATATTTAAAAAAGGCTATAATGCATTTGAAGTAAAAATCTGTCATCCTGGAGTCAGGAATGTTGTGCAACACTTAGTGGTTTTCTTACTAATTAATTATTACAATAAGAATTCAACATGGCATTAATGTTTAGTCTCTTTGATATGTGATAGGTAACATAGAGTCCTTTAAAAGGAAAATATTTTACTTTTTATTAGTAATTTTTAATAAATCTTTTACGGTTGCAAAAAAAAAAGAGAAAACATGTTGTATATTTTATTTTACCCAGTAATTTATAAATAATGTTACATTAATCTATTTCTTACATTTTTACGTTTTGTACTACAATTTTCTTACAGTTACATAATTACTATATTTTTTAACTACCTGTTTTCTACGTCCAACATTTATCTGCCTCTACACACCTATGTATCACCAATTTAAGTAAACTTGGATGTATTAAACTATGACCCAGTAACCTAGTTTCCTTCTTTTTAAAAGATCTGTTTCAAATTTCTCTCCTTCCCTATCCTTCTGAAGTTCTCTTCTTATAGTATTTTATCTACCCACTTGATGCTCAACATCCTCCTTTAACACCACATTTTAAATGCCTCTATTCTTTTCTTTTTTGTTTTATCTATTGTCTATGTTTCGAAACAATAAGGCATATCACTCTCCATACAAATACTTTCAACAATTTCTTCCTAATTCTAAGTTCTATATCAGATACCGACAGAGTTCTTTTTGATGTGATTGTTTTCCTTGCTTGTGCCTTTTCTTATCTCCATTTAATTTCGTATATTCTTTGTAATTTTATAGTCGAAATAGAATTTTTTTTTAATTCTGGAGTATTATGTTCACGTGTCTTATTATTTAATTTTTCATTTTCATCCTTTGTGTCACATTTTATTTTGAATATTTTTTCCCCAGTAATTGCCAATTCAGAATTATTTGTAACATACTTTTTGTTTTTTCAAAAAAATAAAAAGATATTAATGATTTGTATATTTTCCCATGTATAATTAATTACTCCTCACTAAAATTTGAGGATTAGATTTGCTTTACTTCATTTTTTATCATTTCACTATGGATTGATTTTTATAATGATTTTTGGTTTTAAGTTTTCTTTTTCTATATTTCAGTCCAATTTTCTTAAAAATTTTAACCATTTTTTGGATTTAGTATTATCAAATGTATGAATATGAATTTTTTTCAGTATTGAATTCACCGTATTGAGAAATCTGTTCCCTCGTAACAATGAATAAGTGTGTTGAATATCTAAAATTGACTGGAAAAATATAAAGCCCATCAGCAATTATTTATCATCTACATTCATTAATAATATAATTAATTTTAAATAATTTAGAATAATATTTTTAATTAACAAACATTTATTAAGTATTTTAATCAAATTTACATTTAGTAATTCATTTGATTACATAAGATTCTATATTCATTAATTTTTATTACACTAAAATTTCAGATTATTTTTTTTTCCTTCTTGAAATAATTTCATTACTATTTCTGAAATTTATAAATGTAATAATACATTTTCCTAATGTTAATAAAGACGAATACTTAGTTTGTTAGTTAACGTTAATAAAAGGAAATCCTTTGAAATCAGATTAAATTCTCTTTGATGACCATCTCTCAAAGGTAATAAAATCTCACAGCTCCAAATTAGTTTTCTAGGTAGATTTATCATCAAAGCTATAAAAGCTATCGCTTTTAATTATATTAAAAACCGCTTTATTTAAAAATACGTCGCTTTAAATTATCAGAAGGCTATATCAGGTGAACACCATTTATTTAATCCAGTATTTAAGATTATATATGATTTTATTTTAAGGATGTATATGATATATGATTTAATATGATTATATACGATTAAAAAATATATATAATTTTGAATATTTAAGATTGTATATGATTGTTTTATTCATATATTCACAAGTTTAGGTCTGTATTGTTTGTTTTTACTTCCTGATACGACATAAAGAAGTATTGTGATCGCAAAAAATTTTGGTTTCCAGATTTCATGGGAAATATCCATTTTGACAATCCCTGAATCCATTTTGACAATTTTTGGCGTGACATCTGTACCTGCTTATGTATGTACGTACGTAAAAATTTATCTCTAGTTGATTTGGGAAGACGCGTTCACCACTAGACCAACCCGGTGGGTCTTGTTCAATATACTGAATACAATTTTACTTTCCAGGATATAGCTTTATTGCTACTAGAAAGGGAAATTATAGATCAGCTCAAAATATTGATGACCTTTTTTTTTGTGAATGTCGACATGTCACGAGCTCGTGAGCCAAAAAATGTTAAAAAAGATAGTAAATTCCAGAAGAGTTTTACCTTCACACTTACGAGCGTATCTCGTCTGAATCAACTTAAATTCTTTTGGACTGCAAATTTAAAAACAATCCCGAGCTTGAATGTAATTGAGATGGGGTACTGGAGATAATGTTGTAGATCAATGCTCAGGTGCAAACAAAAAAACTTTTAGAAAAAATTTAGATCAAGTAGACATTGATTCTAAGTATTAGTAGTAGACACCTGTATGGTATTGGCATCTGAAACGAATTACGAAAAATAGGAATAAAAAAAAAAATTTTATTGTGAGCCTTATTAGAGAATAAATTCGAATAAAAGGTGTCAGTTCTGACATAATTAAAAAAATCAGATGATAAAGTTAAAAAAAAAAAAAACTGTGCAAGAGAAATGACAATTCAGATTATAGGATCTGGCTAGTATTAAAAACCTATTTGCCCTATTACTATTAAAAACCTTTTAAAACTATTAAAAGCGTTTTTGCCCTTATATATTTATAAAAGAAAATAATATTCAGTTAATCAGGTTAATAATACAAACGAATTATCTTCGGTAACTTGCAAATTGCAGTTGTTACCTCTACTTCTGGTTTTTAAGGTATCTGGTTTTTTAAGATAATATCTGAGACTACTAGGTTTTTGGGACCATCACATTTTAAGAAATTCAGTTCATGAAAATGTTCAAGAAATATCTTTAACATTAAAAACTATAAAACATAAGTAAGATTTAGTGATGTTCCTAGAGTATATAAGTGGATAAAGCCCTAGGATAGAATTATATTTTGGAGAATATTTGAAAAATTTTATATGTAAATAACGAGTAAACTATTAAATGGTTATAAAATTTTACTTCTTTAAAAACTAAAGGACAAATGAGAGAAGCATAGTAAATTTTAATACGGAGAAAGATTTTAAAGATCAAATAGTTATAGATGATAGAAAGAGGAACTTTTGAAGAATGTTAACAAGAAAACTAAACCAATTTGTAAGGGAAAGAAGTATTTGACTGGAATTTCTACTCAAGAAGGGTATTTTCTAATGAATATATCCTAAGAAGGAACAGGTAAATGGAAAGTAAAGGAAGATAAAAGACATCGTTAAAGGAGAATACTGGTTTGTTAACATGAATATAAAAGTGTAAATCAAAATATAATGAAGGCACTACTTGAATTTTCAGAGCAAAAACAATACTCAATATATACTAGCTGCAGAGGCGTGCTTAGGCACGCCATCCAGACGAGTTGCCCTGGTGGGCGGTGTCTCGGGATGGGATTATTAGGTGACCAAACTTGTGCGCTTTAGTTAGAATTATTGAAGTAAAGAAATTAAAAAATATATTTAAATAAAATCATATATATTTTAAATTACGTTGTGTGTCTGTAAGCCGTGCATCAGAAACACTATGTTGTCAGCTTTTTTATTATTTAATTCATAATTTATTTCTTGTTACATTATGATGCAGAAAAATAATAATAGATATGTTATGCTTAAAGTATACAGGAAGAATATAATAAACTTTCAGGACTTTTTCTACTGGTGAAAATAAAAAAGTAACTTCATATAAACATTGATAAAGAAACGCTTCGTTACGGCTTTTCTAAAATATTTAATTTTTTGGTTTTGTAATATTGATCATTTTGTTTCGTTTAATACCTAGTTAAAATTTTACAAATTTTGATAAATTTAGTTAACTAGTTGCAGGGCGTGCCTAGCGTGCAGGCCTCTGAAGCTAGGCCCTCCTGGCGGGCGGCGTCTCGAGATGGGATTATTAGGTGTCCAAAATTGATTACCTCTTGTGTAATTTTTTTTTTCTGAATGATGAAAATTTATATAACGAAAGTTAAATTAGAATTTTAACTCTAAAAATCGGGATTTTCCGCTAGTGATCGGTATATATCGGTGCCTACGTTATGATTATAGTTCATTATTTTATGAAGAAAAACAATCACATAAATAAAAAAATATACTATTAATATAATTATCGGAGATATATCGATATATTTATATATATCGACATATAATAATATAACAACCTGACTACCACGAGACATGTACTAACGAACCGGGATTTTCCGCTAGTGATCGTTATATTTCGGTTCTGAGCTAAAAGGGACTGACACATATACAAATGCCGTTTAGTAGGGTAGGTTATATGGATATATATATATATATATATAAAAAATATATATGAAAATTTTGTAAATTCCTATTTAAAATCATTTTACATATTTATTAACTAAGTGTTAATTTCTTTTCTTTTTTTGTACGTATTCATTGTTGTTCTAGATTATTTCATAAAGCTACAACTAAGGACACAAATTTAAAGGTTACAATCAGTATTTTACGGCTTCGTGTCATACGAGTACTAATACCATAAGATTCAATATATTTCTACTCACTAGTAATTGAAAACTACAACATGGTATTATTTATAATCATACATAGATTTTCCTACTCTGTAATTAATTTTTTGTAAATTCCTCATCACGTATTCCGTTTGTTATTTAATACCGGTGAATGTAGATGCCATGCCATCTATTTTAATACAAATACATCAACAAAAAAATATTAATTTTATTTAATATTATATGTAAATATTAATAATAAAATTTTAAATATTACAAAATTTTTAATTTAAATTATATATTATTAAAAAGTAATTTTTACTTTATCCACAACGAAAAAATGTTAGCCTTTTTTTTCACAAGAATTTTTTATTTTCCCGGGATGAAAGCTTTAAAGCTATCCTGCAAAAAGGATAGTATGGTAATCAATCAAAAAATGCGGTTTGGGTTTTTATTTGCATTTCTCTACATTTCGTGACCCAGGAATCCAAAAAACAAAAACGTTCTGGGGGTAATGTTCATACATATTTATGTGTTTTGAGTGAAGCTTAATAACTTTTGACTAGATTAACCGATTTTGATGAAATTTTCTACAGAGACTCACGTATGTGGAGCAATTTTTTGGTAAAATCTTGGGGTCAGTATCTCCACGGGGGAGGGTTAGACTGTTTATTGGATAAATTTTCACAAATATTTGGAAACATTTTCACAAACAACGTAGCTCAGTACATATATGCAAGGTTATCATCATATTTTTTTTTTAAATTTGCCCCAAAATTCTCCCTTCCCCAAAAATAGAAAGAAGCTATCTTTTTATATATTGCATATATTTAACCGAATATTTAAGTGTCTCAAAAAAATACTTGGGGGCAATATTTTGTGTAGGGGAGCCAGTCAGAGTTTAAAAATAACGATTTTTTGAATATTTTAAAAATGTTTTTGGTTTATTAAAACTTTTAATAATATTACAATCAAATTTCACCATAATTCACGGCCTCCCCAAAAAAGAAATCATAGGTAATAATAGGTTATATTGGTTGCACATTTTTCAGTGGAATTTTTTTTAGTTTCTTCCGTTTAACATAGTAAACGTAGAAAAATCAAACTAATTCTTGGTAAGTCATTTTGGTGCTGGGGAACAGAAAAAGTTTTTAAAATGTCAATTTTTTTAAATTTTTATACTTATCCTTTTTCTGTACTTTGATTAATATATTGAACGACTGGTTCAACATAAATTCTTCAAAAAAGGCCCAAAAATATCTAAAAGTGAGGTACTGCAGGCATTAGATTTTGATCAAATTAAAAAGGGGAGGGATAGTTTCTGCTACTTTGAATTTTGTACTTTTTGTATGTATAGTTGTAGAAAATTAGACAGGATAAAAACACTTATTAAATTGTCTTACGGGAGGAGATATTCAACATTTTTCCAAACCATTTTTGCTTGTATCTAGAAATCCGATTGATCAAAAAGATGAAATTTGGCACAGATATTTGGCTTCACCTTTGAAAGGCCCCGTTAAAATCGTTGCTTCCACTACGTTATTCATCAATTTCTTAACTGCAAGCCGTTGCTAGAATCAATCTAATGAGGAATGTTTTCCCAGTTCCTCCTGGCGCATCCAAGAAGAAGGTCCCCCCAACTCCGTCATTTATCATTTGCATTATGCGATCATAAATGCCTTTCTGTTCACGCGTTAATTTGGAAATGTTTGATTGGACATATGACGGAAGATCACCGATGTTGTAACTCTGTTCACGGCGTAAATGAAGCAATCGCAGCTCGGATGGGTGCTGGCATTACCAATTGACTAAGAACTTTATTTGCAATAGCTAAGCACTTGTCTTCAATATTTCTCAATGCTTCGTTGTAAATTCCTTCTGTAAATTCCATGGTCATATTGGTATTTTCTAGGCGTACTCTATGCAAAATATCCTCAGCCATATGCGATCGATATCTTTCCCATAACTCTGTGGGAGATGAAGGGAAGCAAGCGGTCAATATAATTGCGAATAATGCGCGAATTTGGTTTGGATGTGCAGTGTTGCACGCGTCATTAATCATATATCCCACTGTTGGTCGTTTTCTAATAAATTCAGAGCTTTGTGAAAGGCGCAGCTCAATCACGACACGATCACACAAAAGTACCTCGATTAAAGTGAATATTTAATTCAGATTTAATAATCTGAATCAGATGCAAGTGGATAGGTTTTTTTTTTTTTTTGTTAATATACAATCTAATTGGGAACAGGTTTTGTTTCACATGTGATTGCGGTTGTCGTTAGCTAGTATGGCGAGTGTTCTCCTCGCTTCCGGCAGATTGCGCGGTCACTGGTACACAACTGACCGTTAAAAAACTGTTTTCTCGCGGTCGCGGGTATGTGACTGTAGCGTAAAATAGATAAAAACAATCTTTGATGCGGGTTATATATAGTGCTAAAATTTGAGCTCAATCGGTGCAGAACATTTTGAGTTTTTGAAGCGTACACAAACGAACTTAACATTTTTATATATAAAGATTTGTGGGCTGCGAAAAAAAGACCTTAAGTCGTGCGAAAAAACACATCATTTTAAATGCTTACAAAAGGAGAGTAATGCTTACAAATTACAGAATAATCAAACGGCGTTGATTTCAGATGTTAATAAACTGCTAACGTAAGTAGAAGTTGTGCTGCTTCAGTGTACAACGTGATTCCTGAGTATGAATCTAATAATGAATTACGGTCTCCAAAGAAAAGAAAACCCCGCAGGTCAATTGAGAAAATGATGAGATTTTGATAAAAACGCGATTCGTAAAAAAATTACACGAATTTGAATTATTTAGAAATAGTTTAGCGGTGTATGATGTCCTTTGGAAGAGAATTCGGTTATTGTCTTCGACAACGCTTCTTATCATTAAACGAAAAGAACTCCAGCCGTGTTATAGTAAAACAATAATATCAAAATGCGGCTTAGTTTAAAAGGAATAATTTTTGAAGAGGTTTAAGTTAATGTTCAATCATTGCAAAGGGTTTCGCGTATTAAAAGTAATTATAGTCCGTATAAAATTGGTTTGACACACAACGCCATATTGGTAAGTCGTGTTTTTATTCTGCTTCTAACGAATATGTTTGCCGGCCTCCGTGGCGCGAGTGGTAACGTCTCGGACTTTAATCCGGTGGTTCCGAGTTGGAATCCCGATCAGGCATGACATTTTTATACGCTCTAAATCATTCATATCATCACCAACTGCGGTTGTCCTTCTTGGTGCCTTTTCTTTTTGTTTTGGTGTTTTTTTTTGTTTTTTTTAATAAAATACAGATGTTTTAGCTGTCAAATATAATTCAAAGAAATTTGTTACTTAATCAGTTGTGATTTTGTTTACATTTGCAACGGCCATACGGGCTCTTTGTGATTGGTCGTTGTGTTTGACAGCGGCCATCTTGCATTGATCTGATTGGTTTTCCTTTGTTTACATTTCTATCTGATTTATTAGCCTCTTATTTATTAAAAAACTGTACAAATTAAAAATAGATAAATAGATTTATTAAAAATAGATGAAAACAGTCTTTGTTGCAGGTTATTATATATCGTGCTAAAATTTTTTTATCGTGTTTTTTTTTTTAATAAAATACAGATGTTAAATATAATTCAAAGAAATTTGGTCGTTGTGTTTGACAGCGGCCATCTTGCATTGATCTGATTGGTTTTCCTTTGTTTGCATTTCCAAATTAAAAATAGATAGATTTATTAAAAATAGATGAAAACAATCTTTGATGCGGGTTATATATCGTGCTAAAATTTGAGCTCAATCGGTGCAGAACATTTTGATTTTTTGAAGCCGTACACAAACGAACTTAACATTTATATATATCTTAGCGTTGTCCCGAATTTTGTCTACATCGGAGAAGAGAGTATCACGTTACCCATGTTTTTTCTTTAGTAAACCATAATTTGTTTAGCCTTGTTGAATAATATTGTACCACTTTAATAATGTAAATAAATTACTACAATAAACAAGCTTTTAGACGTCAAAAAACAAAGGGACTGTATCTGACCCTCATTTGGTAGAAGTTTTAATTTTTTTTGTAACTTTTTTAAAGTTTAAAATTAGATTATAATTTTCAAGAATATCTAACTAACTTTAACTAGTAGTAATATAGATAAAATTAGGGTCTTATTAAAGAATCCCATGGAACTTAAGAATTAAAAAAATTATTTGAATTTTTTTATAATTTCTCATATTTTACCTTTTTTTCAGTTATAGTTGCAATTGAAAATATTATATGAAATAACTGTAGAGTAACGGTTTTAAATGTGACCTCAATTTTTTACTAAATTTTTTATTTTTTTTTTTTATCGAATAAATTCTCAATACAGTATAATTTTGAAGATAAAAATGTAGCTGGTCAAAGGAGCCAACTGGCTAAAATATTTTACTAAAACTTTGATATTTTCATCAATCATACTTTTAATAATGCATAGTTTTTTAATATTAAAAGTAATCCATCATCAAGGGAGCTAAATTGAACCCATGTGTTTAGTAAGCATTTTCTCAATTATAGTGTAAATATTGTATAATTATATCATTACTGTTTCAAATACCTTATAGTGTATTTGAAATAAAAATCTCCCAGGGGTAAAGCTTTGAAAATTATACAACTTTAATTATCTTTAATAATGAACAAACTTTCATTAAATTATTTAATACAGTAAAAGTAACCCACGTAGGTCATCTATGCAGTACTATTAGAGAGATTTCAAAAGAAAGCTATCTATTGCAATGGGTACCATGATTCGACTTCCGAAAAATTTCGACATTCTTCGCGTTTCACATCTCCCAGACCCCAAAACCACCGTCACTTCAAAAGTTTATATGCATATTTCACTTTCTTGTGAACACGATAACTGTCGTAATTTTGCGCCAATCACTTTCAAATTGATACTTAAAATATACCGAAAATCTCGGTACAGTTCGTTAATGGGAAAAATCGGACCATGGAGGTGGAAATAGGGGGCTTTTTCGAAAAAAAAATATCGCTACAACTTTCTTATTAAGTAAAATATCGAATTTATTTCAAATTTTTACTATTCTTTGGATAAGGGCCTAAAACCTATATAAGTAAAGTTTTTTGATATCACCAACGATTGGCCCACGGGATGGAAAAAATGGGGTTTCGAAGATTAAAAAAAATCATATCTCCCTTAATAGACACAATATCGAATCAGTTTAAAGTGGTGGTTAATCCTGTAAACATTACCTAAAACTTTTGTCTGAAACAATTTTTGATATGACCAACCCTTACGACAAGGGATGACCAAAATATTGCTGAAATTGTAAGAAGTTGGGGCTTGTCGTATGCTAAACATGTGAAACCTTTTTCCACATGCAACCATTATCGTATTGAGTAAACTATAAGGTGGAAATATTTTGTATTCCCTACTTAACACCCTTCTTTCTTCATAGATGTGGTAAGGAAATGTTTAAAAATGCATTCTTTCAAATTTCATTTGCTACAGTAAATCTCACAAGAAGGTAGTATTGCTCGTAAGAATTTACGGTTACTATGGTCAGACGTTGGGAAGATGATGACAACTATTTTGATAAAATTGCTTTTCCTGATAAGATATTTTTCATTTATCAGGGAAATTAAATAATCAAAACTTCATAATCTGGGTATCAGAAAGTCCGTATTTTAATGTTAAGCACATGCGGGACAGTTCGAAAGTTATTTATTGTGTTTTGTGAAAGTAAGTGTTAATGTTTCTTGAAGAAACTATGTCCAACAAAATTACTTTTTTAAGTTGGAAAATTCTCTATATCTTAAAGTATAACATTTTCATACTATAATTTTCTAGTAACACAGAACCCTACCACACGGTGCTCAATCTGTTTATGAATTTCTGGACAACAAATTTCTTAATCATGATGGTCTTAACAGGATGATTACCGAACCATAACTTGAATTAACGTCTTGTGATTTTTTTATAAAATATGATTTCGACGAGAATCATGTCTCTTGGGCTGCTGACATAAAAGATTTGAAGACGAGAATTATACATATTTAATATTTACTATCACTGATGCTATAACGCTAACTCGTACTTATAAGAGTTAGATTACTGCCTAGACATTGTATCTACATTCGCTAATAATTGAGCACATGTTGAATGCTCCT
Organism: Lycorma delicatula; assembly: GCF_047948215.1. Taxonomy (NCBI): domain Eukaryota; kingdom Metazoa; phylum Arthropoda; class Insecta; order Hemiptera; family Fulgoridae; genus Lycorma; species Lycorma delicatula. Next base: position 19,454,785 of record NC_134457.1, read on the forward strand.
GAATTACACACGAAAATAAACCTTCAACGTAAGATTTATCATACTGGGAAAGAATCATAAATGTAAGTGATATAGTAATTTTTTTATAACCTATCAAAGTTGTAAAAATTCTTTTATGGATATTCTATTTGTCTTCGGTTCATTTCACATTCTTTCTAGATATCGTTATAGCAGAACTATAACTCTAGAAGGAAAATTATTATAATCAGTCCCATTTGGGCATATGCGGTTTTCACCAGATTTTGACACCTAAGGAACCCAAAAACCGGATGGAAATTTTCCAGATGTTAATGTTCGTATGTAAATGTGTATTTGGTGTTGGCGTCTAAATTACCTTATATCTTCAGAACTATTAGACCGATTTTGACCAATCTTGATCAGATTACTTGACAGTGATGCCATTAAATTTTCAATATAAAAGTTCAAGGGGGTGAGGCTGTAGAACAAAGTTACCCTCAGTATCTCGAGATTTCGCCCAATTAAGGTCATATTTTTCCTAAGCACATTTGTTAACAATTAAAAAATAACAATATTTTCAAAAGAAAATTTTTATTAAATCGCACCTCTACCCCAAAAACGCTGTAAACTACCACTAGTTTAGTTTAGTGGGCATACTGCGTCAATAGTGTATCTTTTCACCACAAGAAGCGCAGTGTTGCAGTCCGCCATCTTGGAATTTCCCTTTTTCCATCTGGGATAAATTCCCTTTTCTCTCGTTTTCTTGGACCGGAGTGTTTGAGATTCCATTGAATTGCCAACCAAATTATTTTTTTATACAATTTAAATATTAATTTTTTTTTTTTTAATATTTCAAAGATTAGTAGCACGACGTATTATTGCAGTCGTCTGGATAGAATCAAATAAATGAATAATATTTGAAATTTAAAAAAGTACCTCGTTCCGGCTGGATCTCCAACTCGATCGCCCGGTTGACTGGTATCTGTTGAGTTAAGCCTCGCGGATACACGAGTCTGCTCACCGTACAAGTAAAATTTGTTCTATGTAAATTGTGAAATTACATTAATTTATTTAGTGCCGACCGTCGCCACTAGTACCGCCACACCCGCGCGTTTAAATGTAATTAAATACGGTAGCGTTTTAGTTAAACTCAATGAATTAAATAAGTGAAAAAATATTATATTTAAATAAAATAGTAAATATTTTAAATTAAGTTGTGTGTGTGTAAGCCGTGTGTCAGAAACAACCCACAGTTGTAGAACTTTCTTGGAACGCGATTTAACCGCGTGACGGGAACGTCCTATAATTGTGTTTCAGCTTTTTTTTTTTAAAGAAATATAATTTACATTATTATTTTTTTAATATACCTAAATTGTATAAAGTATATCAATAATTTTTCCAAAATATTTAAAATAAATAAACTGATTTGGTTTTAAATGTTGTCAGACATTTAAATGTTTGTCAGATGATAAATGTTTATCAGACTCTTTAACTCAGACCTTTGGAAGAACAGCAAGCACTGTACCATATTGCGGAGAATTTCGGGTTGAGAGTAATAATTTTGTGTGTGTGTGTGTGTGTGTGTGTGTGTGTGTGTGTGTGTGTGTGTGTGTTTTGAGTTTGATTTTCTTGTTCTGTTTTGAACGTAATATATGATAATGTTGTTTACTTAAATTATATTTAGAAAAGAGATACGGGTACTGCTAAAGAAATCTTTCATCTTTGTCACATGCTGAAATAAATTAATTTATATATATATATATATATATATTGTTTCTTTTTATTAAACAAAAATTTACGTATTTTTTATCTGGTTTTGTTCGTTAATAAAATATTATCATAAATAAGCGTGATCCATTTTAGTTGTGTTTTATTTTTAGTCGAGTATGCATGCAATATCAAAAAATGTAAAACTGGGTCACATAATATTAAAATTTAATGCGGTCTGTAAAAATTTATGACATTAAACCTGAATAACGACATTTGTAGAGCCGGAGGGACTATTTGTAAAACTAGTAAAACTTTCTCTGTAATAAAATATATTTTAAAAAAGTGAATAAAATAAAAAAGTCTTAATTTTGAACTACTTTGAGCAAATTGTATGTCCTTTATAAAAAATAATTGTTTCTGAATAACTAAAAACTTAATTTTTACAAATTGCATTTAATTGTTTTGTTTATATTGCTGTGATTATACTTTCAAATTTATAGCTCTGTTGCTGATACAGCACTATAGCTAAACGATTCTCTTTGTAATCTATCGACTCTTTGCCGATTGGTTTTGGATATCGTGGTTTTTGCATATATCAACGTTTCATGATACTTTTAGTTCAAAAATACAAAGAAATCATATTCATTTCCGGAAGATTTATGTACATGTTTTCACCAGTATTTTAACTAATATCTTCGGTCGAATTATTGAAGTAAATAGTTATTCCAATAAATAAACTTTAATCCCCAAAATGAAACGATCTGAATGCCTATATGAATGAAAGAATACGCTGTTACATCATCCACCTCATAAAAAGGGCGATAAGGTAAATTTGAATAACTATAGAGGTATATCCCTTTTGTGATTATCATACAAAATTCTATAAAATAGAATTCAACTAATCCTTGAAAATGGATTAGAAGAGTATCAGAACGGTTTTCGACCAGGAAGAAGTTGTGATGAACAAATTTTCAAAAAATTGTTGTGATAAAACAATTCTGCAGTACTATAAAGTAAATAATATTACAAAATTTTTTTTAGAATTTTAAAAACTAGCAGTTAATGATGTTAAAGAACAATTTAGATTCGGAGTAACAGTACAAGGTGAAAAGATAAAGATGCTACGATTTGCTGATGATATAGTAATTCTAGCCGAGAGTAAAAAGGATTTAGAAGAAACAATGAACGGCATAGATGAAGTCCTACGCAAGAACTATCGCATGAAAATAAACAAGAACAAAACAAAAGTAATGAAATGTAGTAGAAATAACAAAGATGGACCGCTGAATGTGAAAATAGGAGGAGAAAAGATTATGGAGGTAGAAGAATTTTGTTATTTGGGAAGTAAAATTACTAAAGATGGACGAAGCAGGAGCGATATAAAATGACGAATAGCACAAGCTAAACGAGCCTTCAGTAAGAAATATAATTTGTTTACATCAAAAATTAATTTAAATCTCAGGAAAAGATTTTTGAAAGTGTATGTTTGGAGTGTCGCTTTACATGGAAGTGAAACTTGGACGATCGGAGTATCTGAGAAGAAAAGATTAGAAGCTTTTGAAATGTGGTGCTATAGGAGAATGTTAAAAATCAGATGGGTGGATAAAGTGACAAATGAAGAGGTATTGCGGCAAATATATGAAGAAAGAAGCATTTGGAAAAATATAGTTAAAAGAAGAGACAGACTTATAGGCCACATACTAAGGCATCCTGGAATAGTCGCTTTAATATTGGAAGGACAGGTAGAAGGGAAAAATTGTGTAGGCAGGCCACGTTTGGAGTATGTAAAACAAATTGTTGGGGATGTAGGATGTAGAGGGTATACTGAAATGAAACGACTAGCACTAGATAGGGAATCTTGGAGAGCTGCATCAAACCAGTCAAATGACTGAAGACAAAAAAAAAAAAAAAAAAAAAAACTTGCTTTAGACATTTTAGTTGTACTTTAATCAAATTTTTATCATACATTGCATGTGTTTAATTAGTGGGTTAATTTTCATTTCAAAATATAGCATCATAATTGAAATTTCTAATTTATTTACAAAATATCAAACAATTTTCAATCAAACATTTACTATATAAAGTAAGGTAATTATGAAATTTTTGCATATTAAAGTTTTTATTTCAATTATTTAACTATCACAATTTTCGAGAAACATTTTTATAAAAGATTTCTCATTCGATTCATCGCTATAATGCATCATTATTGCAAGGTTTTCTTCCTGTTAATTTGAACCTGTCAAATTCTTCGATCCTAAGTCCATCGAGATATCTAACTCGGCTAAGACTGACATACCCCAAAAACCTCGCATAACCGTTTTTCATATTTTGCAATATTTTACACTCGCACCCTTAATTTACTCCCGTATGGAGAGGATATTTGCAAAATTAATGAATATTGTATTGTCATCCGACCTTAGTAATTGTGTAGAATTTCATCAGTCGGCACTGTTAGGAAATATGTTAAATTAAGGATGCAAGATTTGAGGACAAAAAAAAATGTGGGTTAAAGAAAAGCAAGTGTATAAAAAATTAGTAGCAATTTTTGTTGACTTAAATAAAGCTTATGATTCAACTCTTAGAGAATCAGTTTTCCAGGTTTCCAAAATTTCCTTAAAAATTATCTCCCAGTTTTTGTAAAGATCTTTCTCTTTTCTAAGTTTCTTTCTAAGTTTAAAAGTTTCTCTTTTACTTTAGATCTTACTCTTTTCTTTTTAAGTTTACCATGAACTTTTCTTACTGTTTTTCTTTCCACTTTTCCAATTTTTTTTTTTTTTTTTTTGTAAATAAAATCAAGCATTCACATCCATATGAAGCTCCAATCTTATAGTGCCTATAATTTAGCATTTCTCTCGATATTGATTTTTTTATTATTAATTTGTCCTCTTACATGACAAGCTTTTCCATTTTTTGTATTCTTGCTTTCATATTTTCTATTTTTAGAACATTCCAATAATTACTTATCCAAGTTATTTAAATTTAGAATTCTTTTAATCTTTTTATTAGGAGATATTTTAATTATACTGATTGAGCTTTTTGCGCTGGAAATCCATTCCGTTTTTTTTTTTTATATTAGTAATCTTATTTTGCTTGTACGTTTTTTTAATTCTACTAGTTTAGATTTTTCTTCTTCCGAGTCGTTTGCAAAGATTACTAAATCATACGCGAAATCGAGATGATTGGTCAACAGAGATTTATTTTGAGTACCAAATATCATTATAGATCCATAGATAACTCTTTAAGCTTCTTGATCCGTTTTGTTATAACCTTTACCAAAGCACAATTAAATAGTACTAGGGAGATGCCATCTACCTGTCGTACCCCAGTTTTAATTTCAAAAGGATCAGAAACTGCTTCTGAAACATTTCTATAATAATATTTACAGATTTTTTTTATCGTCTTTAAATTCGTGAAGAACTTGAAAAAGTGATTTTGTATGAATTGAATCATAAGTTTTTTTAAAGTCATCAAAAATTGCTTTTAAACTTTGGTTTTTAACTTTATGGTACTGCAGAATTGTTTTAAGACGGAAAATTTGATTAGCATTTTTTTATATTGGCTCAACTGCGTTACGTAGATACGTTACTACTAATTGATCTCTATGGCGGAGTGGTAGTATCTTTTCCTTTTATTGGAAGGTTTGGTATTGAACCCGGCTTAGAATTCTCAAACATTATAAAGATCTGCTGCTTATTCTTTTTAAAAAAAGGTTTTTTTAATTAGACGTCAATCTAATATTGCAAATAAAAAATAAATAAAATGAATGAAGAATGGTTTATTAATTTATGTTTCAGATACTCCAGCGGGCCCAATGGGTCAGGCTCCATCAAGTGATTCACCGGTGCCTCCTGGCAGTGATTCACCACTATTGCGGCACCAAACTACCACCACCACTACTGTAATGAATGTACAAGATTCGATTTCCAACAAGACTGACGGTGGACAAACGGTAAAGATATAATTTTATTTTTAATTTTAGTAAAATAATATTCAAAATTTGTATTTATTTTAAATACAGAGTTTACAAAAAAGAATATAGGGGTTTTGATACACAGTAATGAATGAGAAATATAATAAAACAGTAACTCTTACAGTTTTCCCTTGCAAGTGTTCAATGTGAGCACCTTTCTTCATGCTTCAGCAAAAGGACGACCCTTGAAGTGGTTGCCAGAATATTGCACACTAAATATTTAATTTTGGGGAATCCCTTTTGTATTGTAAGTATTCATGAGAATTTACTGATTTCTAGATGTGTATTAACCTTTCTGCTAAAATGAAATGTTGATTCATCACTAATCACAGTACGATCAACAAAATCTCATCTTTATGTTTCAACATTTCGTTTGCGAAATTGACACAAACAGCGTAGTCTTGGCTTCAAAGCCAATTGAAAACTGTATGAATTCATATGTAAATATCTCATTCCAGACAGTCGTCACACAGGCATCTCAGGTTTTTTTTTTTGTTATCGTTGTTGCGGAGATATCCCATTTACGTACCCCCACAAGTGGGTGAGTGTAGGACTCGCACGGATTCGGCTAGATGTTTTTATAAGAGCCTATGTGTGCCCGCATCCTACTGACTAAAACTTATGTTTCACCATTCTTCCCCACCAGGGGTCGGATCAGCAGTAAAGCATAGTTCAACCCTGGGGGTGTCTTTGAACTCAGGGGGTCCCAGTGCTTCAGCATCATCACCCATCCGCTCAAGCGCAGACGAACGATAGCTCCATACAGGGCTATCTTTCCCTCCTTCGCTCTCCGGCCATTTCTTCACCAATTGTCTCAGGACTTTTTATACATCAATTTGTGTCTTCTAGTAATGCCTGTCTCAGGTCTCAGTCTTTTCCTTTATAACCGTTATCTTCTTTTGGTTGCACTTACCCTGGTCTGCTTTATGTATTCTCCTTTATTATCTCTTTCTCAATTTATCTCTTTAAATATCACCTTTCTCTATTATCTCTAATAATACCTGTCTCGGTTCACAATCTTCAGTGTTCTATTTTGACGCATTATATATCCAAGTTTATCTACGCATTATATATTTCAAGTTTCCGGCCGGCCTATCTAACTCGGTTGTCTCGTAGTCTTCCTTTTACACAGATATCCGGTCGTTTCAAACTTATAATTCCATCGGCTAATGTTATTGTCACTCGAAAGATCATAAAAAAACTTTAAATGAAAACACACGTTGAACTATAACTACAGGTTTACATGTAGCAAACTTTAAAATACAGAAAGCAGGAGTTTCCTCTTTGTTAGTGGCGCTGTCAAGCGGAAATATAGTAAAGCAATTTATGGCCATACGCGTAATTGAAACGGTCTTTTACTTTCCCGTCTTGATAACGCTATAGCTCTAGAAGGGAAAGTATTTTAATAGATCCAATTTGGGCATATACGGTTTTCACTGGATCTTAATGTTTTGACACTAAGGAACTGAAGAATTTTTTTGGATGAAAAAAACTGGATGGAAATTTTCGGAATGTTAAATGTTCGTATGTACGTGTGTGTGTTTGGTGTTAGCCTCTAAATAACCTTATATATCCAGAACTACTGGACCGATTTTGATTAGACTTGATCAGATTACTTCTATACATGGGGCATTGATACCATTCAATTTTCAACTTAAAATTCAAGCTGAAGAACTGTCACCCTCAGTATCTCGAGATTTTGCCTATTTAAGGTCATATTTTTCTTAGACACATATGTTATTGATTAAAAAATAACAATATTTTTTATAAATAACAAGTTATTGCTACGTTGTGATGTCACAGATGAGCGGTAGAATTAAATAAATTAATAATATTTACAATGTAAAAAAAGTAACTCGGTCTGGCCGGGTCTCGAACTCGATCGCCCGGTTGACTCGATACCTGGTGCGTTAAGCCTCGCGGCGACACCAGTCTTCCAACCGTACAAGAGAAATTTGTTCTATGTAAGCCTGAGTTATGGAATTACATTAGTTTAGTTAGTCCCAACCGTCGCCGCTCGTACCGCCACACCCGCGCGAATTAAATACGGTATCCGCGCGCGTTTTATTTAGAATCGTTCAATTAAATAGACGAAAGAATATTTTATTTATATAAAATGATAAATATTTTAAATTATGTTGTGTGTGTGAGCCATGTATCAGAAACAACCGATCGTTGTAGGAAAAGTCCTACACTTTTGGAAAGTGTTGTCAGTTTTTTTGCTTTGATTCTAGCTTTAAAATAGCAGTGTGTATACCTCATCCAAAAAATATTCTAATAAATTAAAAACCCAATATTATTTTTTGTAAATCAATATAACCTTAATAACAATTTCAGTAATTCTTCATGTACGAGTATTTAATATTTTTAATTTCAATAATTTGAATACCATCGTACTTGAAAAGTTAGAAATATTTTAATTCACGGATTTTAAATTAAAAATTGTATCATGGTAAATTACGTATACGCGATAAACGGAAAATATTCAAAATTTGAAAATATATCAAAACGGTAGTGCAGGAAATTCATTTTCCATATAGTATAGATAAAAACAAAATTCTATTTCTTTTTAATAACAGAATTTTCGTTTAATTCTGGGCAATGATAAGGAAGTTTTGGGCCCGCTGATTTGTTTCTTTTGAATGCTAGTATTTTACATACTTTTTAATAGTGTTTTTAGATATTTTTTACGGTAGTTATATGTTTTTGTGTCAAACATTTTAGTTTCAGTTTTTTATTTTGTCATTATCTATATATATAAAAATGTTAAGTTCGTTTGTGTACGGCTTCAAAAACTCAAAATGTTCTGCACCGATTGAGCTCAAATTTTAGCACGATATATAACCCGCATCAAAGATTTTTTCATCTATTATTTTAAATCTATCTATCTATTTTTAATTTGTACATTTTTAATTTGGAAATGTAAACAAAGGAAAACCAATCACATCAATGCAAGATGGCCGCTGTCAAACACAACGACCAAATTTCTTTGAATTATATTTAACATCTGCATTTTATTAAAAAAAAAAACACGATAAAAAAATTTTAGCACGATATATAACCCGCATCAAAGATTGTTTTCATCTATTTTTAATAAATCTATTTATCTATTTTTAATTTGTACAGTTTTTTAATAAATAAGATGGAAATGTAAACAAAGGAAAACCAATCAGATCAATGCAAGATGGCCGCTGTCAAACACAACGACCAATCACAAAGAGCCCGTATGACCGTTGCCAATGTAAACAAAATCGCAACTGATTAAGTAACAAATTTCTTTGAATTATATTTAACAGCTAAAACATTTGTATTTTATTAAAAAAAAAAAAAAACACCAAAACAAAAAGAAAAGCCACCAAGAAGGATGACTTGCAGTAAATAAATTAAAACACCCAACTTTCTTATAGCCCAGATAGACTTAAGACTATGAAAACAAAAAAAGTCGAAATAACCAAATACACAGAAATAATATCCCTACATAATGACCAAAAAATCCTTTGTTAGGTTATTTTTTTACATATATATGACCAAACAATCGCTTTTTGGTCATTTAGCGTTCTTGCTATGTAAAAGCCAAGAACAAAATTCACAAATAGTAACACTGATTACTAAGTAACACTGAAACACAACTAAGTATTCGTTTTTTTTGTTTTTTCTAACCTCAGAAACCACCGTTATGCATTGCTTCAGATGATGTATGAATGATTTATAGCGTATGAAAATGCCATGCCTGACCGGGATTCCAACTCGGAACCACCGGATTAAAATCTGAAACGTTACCACTCACGCCACGGAGGCCACCAAACATATTCGTTAGGAGCCGAATAAAAACACGACTTACCAATATGGTGTTGTGTGTCAAATCAATTTTATACGGACTATAATTACTTTTAATACGCGAAACAAAAATTATTCCTTTTGAACTAAGCCGCATTTTGATATCATTGTTTTTCTATAACACGGCTGGAGTTCTTTTCGTTTAATGATCAGAAGCGTTGTCGTTTTTACAATTTTTTACAATTTAAAACTACGCGGTACTATTAAATAAAAGGCAGCAATTTAGGCTGCCACGCCTCGGTCGCTGTATGCCAGCTAGTACCTGTCCACCATTTAACAGCGCTTGGAGCTGATTTGGCTGATGGCCAGCCATATTCTCGGAGATGGCTTCCAGCAGCAGAGCTGTAGGAGTCCATATTATATTTAATAAGCCCTTAAAATTACCGATGACGGTTGAACATAGCAACCTCATCGAGGAACTCCCACACGGTCCGACAATGCGGCTCTCGCCACACTGACTCGCCGTTTGTGAGCGGCCAAGTTTCCCCCTGACCTCTAAGTTCCAGGGTGGCTCGGTCTCTGACCCCCCCAAGAGCATGGCAGTCGAACATCATATGCACGTTCGACTGGACCTCCCCGCAGACACACAACTCATCAGCCACCAGGCGAAACCGAAACAGATATTGGTTCAAGTTTACATGGTTGGTGAGCACCTGGGCACCCGACGCCCTTAAAAACGAACTCGAGGCATACCATCCCCCCAGATCCTGTATAAAACTATACAAGGATCTTCCCTTAGTCGTGGTGTGCGATTCAAGCTGTCATGCCTCCATCGCGAGGCTCCGTAGCCTCTTCCGCAGACGGGAGATGGGCAACTGGACGAAATTTTGTTCCGGTGCATTGTGATCACCGTTCCGCTCCGGTTCTGGCCCGGCTCGAAACCGCATCCGAAATGCCTCGGCCTCCCGACCTCTTCGCAACTTCCACATGACTGCTCGAACTAAGTAAAGGGTATTGGTTAGCTGGCATTTCTCCCGCCACCACCCCATTCGGTCGCCCTAGAGCATAGACCAAATGTTCCGTGCCAAAAAACGGCTACTGTGCCTCTGAAACAGATTTGTGACCTCGTTTTCCTAATACTCCTAGTGATCTCCTAACTTGCGTGAGCAGTTAAGCTGGGTGCCGTACAGCACCCGCTTTATGTGTCCCTTCCGTTCACTTGTCACATTAAAACTAGATCGGGGAGGCGCACCCCTTGTTACAAATTAAAAACTATAGAGTTATACATTAAAAAGACGGCAATTTAAGTCGCCACGCCTCGGTCGCTGTTTGCCAGCTAGTGACTGTCCACCATTTAAAGCGCTTGGAGCTTATTACTGGCTAATGGCAGCCATTATTTCAAGGAAGACTTTTCACAGACACGCTACAGGAATCAATAAATCCCATTTAAATTAACCAATCTAACGATGACGGTTGAACAACGCAATCTCATCGAGGAACTCCCACACGATCCGACAATGCGGCTCACGCCACATTGACTCGGCGTTTATGAGCGGCCAGTTTTCCCCCTAACCGCTAAGTTCCAGTGTGGCCCGGTCTCTGGCCCCCCCAAGAGCAGGGCAGTCGAACATTAGATGTTCGTTCGACTGGACCTCCCCGCAGACACACAACTCATCAGCCGCTAGGCGAAACCTGAACAGATATTGCATCAAATTCACATGGTTGGTGAGCACTTGGGCACCCGCCGCCCTTAAAAATGAACTCGAGGCATACCATCCCCCCAGACCCTGTATAAATCTATACAGAGATCTTCCCTTAGTCGTGGCGTGCCAATCATGCTGCCATGCCTCCATCGCGAGGCTCCAAAGCCTCTTCCGCAGGCGGGAAATGGGCAACTGTTCGAAATTTAGACCCGGTGCGTTGTGATAGCCGTTCCGTTCCGGTTCTAGCCCGGCCCGAAACCGCATCCCAAATACCTCGATTTCCCGACCTCTTCGCAACTTCCACATGGCTGCTTGAACTTTCACCATTAAATCGATTGGGAGATCCTTTCCCAATACGGTAGTAGCCTCGTAAGAGGTTGTTTTAAAAACACCAGTCCATACAATTAAGGCTCTGCGCTGGGCACTCCTTAAATTTTGAAGCAGTGCTCTATTTCTATCCAACCTGTGCGCCCAAACTGGCGCCGCGTATGCGATCATACTCTCGAAAACACGTCGGTACACCAAGTACATTTGGCGACCAGACAGCCCGTAGTCTTTCTGAGCAATCCTTCTAAGTTTCTGCATCACAGAGACAGCGTCCGCCGCAACTTGTTTAATGTGGTTGCTAAAAAGCAACTTGTCATCAAACAAAACACCTAGGTACTTATGAACCCTTACTCGGCTGATTACATGATTACACAGCCTTTATACTTAATGTGGGGGTTTCGACAGCATGATAATTTGTCTGCGCCCTTCAGAAGCATGAACTTCGTCTTGGGCACAGAAATCTTTAAATTTTGTATGTCCATCCAGCCTTCGGCGGTTGACAAAGCCGCATGCGCTCTGATTTCTAGCTGTGGTCGTGAATTTCCACGAACTAAAAGGAGACATGGAAACATGGAGACATCGGCGAAAGCCTGGGCCGTGACTCCTTCTGGGAATGTCAACCCCAGAAACCAGTCGAACACCAGGTTCTACAGCAGGGGACCTTGAACGGAACCCTGCGGGCTTCCCCTGGTGACGGATTTTTCCACAACTAGGTGCGCATCCTTAAACAGAGCCGTACGGTTAGACAAGTAGTCTCTTACCACGGCCTGTATGGCTTCGGGAACATCGCGGCGTTCCAAAGCATAGAGGACAGAACTCCAACACAAGGAAGAAAATGGTGCCTCTATATCAATAAAAATACCCAAAACATATTTGCAGTCGGCGCTTTCCACCTCGGTAAGAGCATTTAAGATGCAATCCTCGGTGCCAACCCCTTTCATGAAGCCATATTAGCCTCGATTTAGAATACAGCTAGTATAGAAAAAATAAAATTACAGATATTTGGAGACTTTGGTGACAGAATACTGGATGAAGCAACAACATGCAGAGTGTACAAAAGTGACACAACCTTATGAGAAGTGAGTAAGTTACAATAGTCGTTGAAATTGGCCTCCCTTATGCGATTTACATAATTAAATACGACGTTGCGTGCTCTTTAACACATGCTGTAACGTTTGTTGAGGAATTGCAGCGACACATCCTTCAAATTCGTTCTGCAATTCAGGAAATGGTGTATGGATGAGTTTTGTTAACAGCATCCTTAAGGTATCTCCACAAGAAAAAGTCAAGAGAGGATAAATGAGGAGATAGAGGGAGCCACAACCCCTTCGAAATTACTTGTCCATGAAACACTGATCCAAGAAAGTCATAGTGTAGTTGGCTGCATGAGGCATGAGTCGTAGCATTTCCCTGCAGAAACCACGTGTACTCTAGCCGGTCTGCAGTTATAGTGTATACAAATTGTTGCACCATCTGTATCTAGCGCTCACTGTTCTTTGTGCGATGAAAGAATGTCATGAAGATTCGTCTAGGTGAAATTGCACACCAAACACCAACTTTTTGTCCGTGCAGAGCAGACTCGTGTCGCTGATGTGGATTTTTCGTGAATTCACACCAAATACGTGAATTCTGTGTATTCACGTATCCATCGAGATGGAACCGTGCCTCGTCGACCAAAACCGATTATCGAGTTCTCCATCTGGCATTACAGATGACATTAACCGCTAACACAAAGCTACATGTTTTCCAGTGTCTGCAGCTAAACACTCGCGAAAAACATGAATTCTGTACGGATGCATCAATAAACACTTGTGCGATGGCGTGTGGGCACTACCAACGGAGAGAACAAAGTGGCTAGATAAGCGTTGCACATACTTCTTGGGACTAACAGAATATGCAGCTTGTATATCGATCAATTTTTCTTGTGTAAGCACTTTCGGTCAATCACGTTTGGCTGCATCTGCCACATTTCCTCTCTCTTGGAACTTGTCGTACAGCCGCTTAATGGAGGACTTGTTTGGTGCATCCACACCAAACTTTTCTGCGAAGGCATTCTGGATCTAGACATAACTGGCACATGCAATTTTTTGGGGGACAATCAATATTCTCTGTTGCATTGTTCAACCCATTTTTCTTCAGTTTTCCTCAATTTAACTAGCAATGATGAAAAAAATTCTTCCATAAGGTTGGGCACTTTTTGAATATTCTACAGTTGATTACATGTAGCATGCTGTTTTAGCTACAAATTTTTAAATTACACCTGTAACGAATAAATATAATAATTTTTATCTTATTTAATTGTTTTTTTTTTCTTTAGGCAGTTGTAGATGACGTAACTAGACAAAGAGAAACCGCTCTTAGACAGCATTCGTTCTTCCAATTAAGAATTCACTTACGTCGAGGAAAGGATCTTATAGCAAGAGACAAAAGTGGTAATGTATTTTTTTTTTATTATTTATTTATTTGATGGAGGCATTTTTTTCTTAAATTTTATGTATGTATGTATGTATATATATATATATACTTTCCTGGCGAATATAGCAAAAAATTGCTATATTAAAGGGAAAAGTATGGTGAATATGTCAAAAATGGGGTATCGGTATTTTTGCAAACTTTTAAATTCTAGGATCCAACTAGTTCACCCAGACCAAAAAATAAACATAGAGACGTAAGTATTCAGACTCATTGCATGTTATTAAAAATTTATTTAAGAAGGACTTTAAAATGTAAAAGTCTTTTACCAGCTCCTTCCAAAAATTATGTGTGCCAGCGGAAAACTTGTGCTCTTGATAAGCAATGTTTTCCATAGGCCTGTTTCAACTTTTCAAAGGTCACACTCGCGGATTTCCCAAGTTTAATACAAAACTTGATTGCACAATGTTGCTCTAAATTCCGATGCTCCATTTTCGTAATACACAATTTACAGTGATGGCGCTGTCAAAAATAATGTGTTGGCTGAACGGAGTTGAAACTCGTACGGAACATAGGAGAGATGAACAAACCGATCAAGCACAGACCGGTAGACACAGCGTTGCCAGGTCGCTCGCAATGTTAGCAATCTCATTACTTTTCTCACACACCTCGTGGATAAGGGTTTAATTTTCTAATATCGGTAATTACTCATAGCAAAGTTTTTGTTTTATCTAAATCATTTTATTTCTCTGGATTTGGGTTCGTTGTCAAAACAAAGCAGTTTTTCTTGCAATTCAGTATGAATTGATTAAAATAAAATATATATATAAATAATATATTTATATATTTTAATCAATACTTAATTATATATATATATATATATATATATATATATATATATATATATATAAATTTAATGATGGCATCGTCAAACAGAACGATACCGGTGGTTGCGCATTTGTTGTCAATGATAAAACTTATATGCTTAGTCTACCTGGTGTTACGAGTGGGTTTACTGCTGAACTATACGCTGTAAATAAGGTTCTGAATTTCATTAACCCTAAGTACCAAAATATCCTTATTTACAATGACTCGTGTAGTGCTCTCCAAACCTTAGAAAATTTTTATTCCAGACATCCTGTCGTCATCGAAATCCACAATGCAATCGTTGAGTTGAACTATCGCAACATATAAGTGAGTTTTTGCAGGATCTCTAGCCACGTGAGGATTCCGGGTAATGAAGGTCCAAATTCCGCTGCTAAAGACGCGTGTAGTCAACCCTCTTTCACTACTCGTGTACTACAGCCAATTTAATATTAACTATGTAAAACTCACACTTCACACGAAGTGGCTAGATGACTGGATCGCTACAGGAGACAACAACTTCATCATATCAAAGATACTGTGTTGCCATGGGATTTTTCCCACACGAAAATTTGCCGAGAGGAAGTGATCCTCTGCCGATTGCGGATAGGACATACGAGAGCCACTCACGGGTACCTGATGTTAGCAGAAAATGTAGCACTATGCTTTAGATTCGACTGCCGCTTAACTGTGTGCCACATTGTGTGGATTGTGTATGTTATGCGGCCTTTCGTAAATGAAATTGCCCGAAACATTCGGAAAATCCTGGGCAATGACAAGGAGGTTTTAAACCGAGTGTTATTATTTCTCCGACAGATAGGTTTATTACATAAAATTTAATATTGTTAATACTAGTTTTTTAAGTTGGTTTTCTGTTATTCGAGCAGGGGCCATTTATAAGTCATTCTCGGACTTAGTTGAATTTTATTTGTTTATTTAAATTTTTTTTCCTGTTTTTTTTTTTCGATTTAAATTTATTTATCTTCTTATTATTCTTACTATGATTTTAAGTGTAAGATATTTGTATTATTTTATTTTTATTATTAGTTTTAAGTTTTATATTTTGTTTTTAACTTTTTTTTTAAAAATAATATGATATTTTAACTGAGATATTAGTTGTAAGTTTTTGTTTAACTTTTTCAGTTTTATAATGCACTTTTAGTTAACTGTTTTCATTATTTTCTTTTACTTATTTATTCCGGGCGATGATAACGAGCAAGCGTTTTTCACCCTCTAAAAAAAAAAATCGTCATCAATGTAAAACCTTAAAATCCATTTACGACGAGCAGGCTATTTTTGCTACCGTCATTCCGGACAAAATGGTGCGCATGGTACATTGATGTATACACGATAATATTGGAATAATTTAAAATTAGGTTCTATTGCAGACGTGGCTAACAGTTTTTGCCTCCGGGCCGAATTGAGAAGAAAACATTTTTCACGGGCCGAACGAAATATTAAAATTAAAAAAAGTTAAATACAAAAATCCAATAAGGAATTTGTTATACTTTTATTTAGATTCATTTAAAAAAAAGTTTGTTCACAAATATAAGTTGAGCTGAAGATTACTAAATATTTCTTGGTAAGATTTTTAAATTTCCGTATTTTCCATTATTCAATTGCTTATAAAAAAAGTTAATATTGGAAAATTTTTCGCGGGTTGAATCCCGCCCGCAGGCCGTTTGTTGGCCATACCTGTTCTATTGCATAAAAATCTGTAAACTAACGCTAATAAATTGGGTCTTTTTTTGTTTTTCCCCAGATAGGTTTCTTTAACGTCACGTATTACGTATGTAAATGTTCATGTTTAAACTAATTGGACATGTTTATAAAAAAAATACACAGAAACATTGCTGTTAACTGGTCAAGGTTAGCGAGCGTAAATTAACTTTGATTAGATTGTATTTATAATTATAAGTATGAATTGGACCTCAATCAGGAACATGAGCAATTACTAATACGTAATGCGTAACGTAAAAAAATCCAGTGTGGGGAAAAAACAAGAAAGACCCAAAAAATTTTCTTGCGTGTTAAAAAACAATCAAAATATTTATATTCAAATATTTTGTGGTTTTGTCAAAAAGCTGATTTTGAAGTGGATTTTTTTTATAAGATAGTGTTTCTTAAAATGAATTAACTCTATGTAACTTGGGTGTCTTGAAATAAACCGTAATATTGTGTAACTCCGTTCAACGTGTACATATTTATGAGCTCCTGTAACTTTTATTAATACCTTTGAATTGTCGAATTATTTGGTAGTTATTTTATGCATATTTAGTGTCTTCATGTATTTATCTCACATTTAAAATAATTAATATGGACTTTAATCGTACTCATTGTTATATAAATCCACATTCTAATATTTGTAACGTTAAAAATAACTGCAGGTAAATATATCACAGCCTTCCTTTGCAACAAATTTTATAATTTATTCTTCTGATGCTAAAGTGATCTCATGTTCATAAATAAATTTATTTTGGCGCCTTTCTATTGATGTTCCGTCAGTAAGCATGGAACAGCCTTCTCGGTTATCGAACAATTCGGCATGCGACTTAAAACATAACTTAATGAATAAAGATATGGCCTAATTATTATCACTATATAAGAAGTTCACAGGTCTATTTGTTATACATATTTATAAAATGAAAAAAAATTATTTTGCCCAAATCAAAAATTAAATATATACTGGGCGTTTCATTATGTTTTTAGGAGTTACAAAAATTCAGTACAAAAAAAAGTATTTCACGTACCTAAATGAAAATTGTACGAGGTGATGCAGGGACTCGAACAGTTTTTGTTAAAATCTATAAAACTTCAATATGTGCTCCTGTGGTGATACGGCACGCATCAACACGAAAGTCTAGCTCTTGCCAAACTCGTTCCAACAAGTCATTTTCGATAGAGTTGATTGCATTGATTATACGATCCTTTAGCTCAGCGACATCGTGCAGCATTGGTGGAATAAACACCTTATCTTTCACGTAACCCCAGAGAAAGAATTCAAATGGCGTGAGGTCTGGTGATCTTGGTGGCCACAGCATAATGTGTTGGTCTTCTTCAGACGCACGTCCTATCCAGCGCCGAGGTAATGTTGTGTTAAGGTACTGTCGAACCTCGTTATGAAAACGGGCAGGACAACCGTCTTGCTGGAAAATCAAGTCGTTGAGCAGCTGAGGCATAAGCCATAATTGTAACATATCCAGGTATATCATGCCGGTTACTGTCGTTTCCATAAAAAAGAACGCCCCATACACTTCCTCACGAGAGATGGCAAAAAAAACGTTTACTTTTGGAGAATCCCGAATGTGTTCCACATAAGCGTGTGGGTTTCAGTTCCCCAAACTCGCACGTTATTACCGTTTACTTTGCCGCTAATATGGAAAGTAGCTTCATCGCTGAAAATTATCTTGTTTAGAAAACCTTTATCTAACAACATCTTTTCCTGTAACTGTAAACAAAAATCGAGCCTACGTGTTTTATCTCCATCAGAAAGACGCTGGATTAATTGAAGATGATACGGTTTACAAAATAAACGTTTACGGAGAACTTTCCACACTGTTGTTTTCGGAATTCCTAATTCTCTGCCTGCAGCCGCAGTCGATTTTGACGAGCTGCGAATGAAACTTGCACGCACACGTTCGTCATTGACTTCTGAGGTTGATGGACTACCAGTTGATTTTCGCTTACATAAGCAACCAGTTTCACTGAATTGTTTATACCATGCACGAATTGAATTGTCACTTGGTGTCTCCTTATGAAATTTCAACCGAAACGCACGTTGCACATAAATTACTGACTTTGACAAATGAAATTCTAACACACCAAACGACTTCTCGCTTCCCGTGGCAGCCATTTTCTCTACTATCGACGCCTAGCTAGCAAATGGTTTATTAACTGCCTATTATATGTGGAAAAAAACTATTTGAAAAGTACTCTTTCGTACAGTACTTGTTTTATTCTTATGAGTGAAATAGATTTTTGCTAATGAATTTTCGAAACTCCGAAGAACATTATGAAACGCCCTGTATTGTTTATAATAAAGTATCTTTGTCTTTTAAAATTATAATAAAATTATTAGTTAATATATTACCCGAAAGAACAGAATTAGAGAACGTTGTTAGTATCCTCCTGTGAAATTTCGACATATACCAAATAGATCGGTGAAAGACCCAAGTATTTACTTATATTATTATACATTTAGACCTTGTACATGTCAACAAGCACAGATAAGCTCTGGTGGGGATCGAAAATAACTAGAAATTAAAAAACAATCACCCAATATCAAACTCCAAGGTAAATAGATTACAAGAAACCCTTGTAAAAAAATTGAACAAAGGGTAAACTATCCGACCATTTATTTGTATGGTTATCGTTCATCCATGCAATTAACATATTCTGTATATCCTAATTAACCATTTCAATTAATAAAATGCTAAAAATTTATTTAAATCTTTTTATAAATGCAGTGAATCTGATTAATCACCTAAAATGTTGGAGAATAACATATATATATATATATATATAATTTATATAATTAAGTTTGATTAGATGAGGTTAGAGAGTGAAGCGAGCGTAGGTTATATTTGGCTTAAATTTAACTTCCTTTTTTTACGAGCATTTCTCATAATCTATTTACCTTAGAGATTGTTACTGGGTGATTTTTTTCAATTTCTAGGTAATGTTTCGACCCCTCACTAAAGCTTAAGTGTGTTTGTCAACATGTACTGGTGAAGGTCCCGAATAAACAAATATTTCAGTCTTTCACTGACGTATTTAGTATGTGTCGACATTCACCGGAGAATATTGACATTTGCCAGATATTATTCTTTCATTGTAACATATGCATTACCAATTTAAATAAATTCATTTAGTTGGTAGTAAGCTTGTTATTTATATGTATTAATTGGTGATTTTGATTAATAACTAACTACTTATTATAAAACTGTAGACAACACACACACAATATTTAGATTGTTACTCTCTGTTGAACAAAAGTACCAATGGATAGAGTACTCCATAGTTACTCCTTGTCTCAAGAAGTAACAAATGAGGTGTTTTCATAATTTCTTTTTTAACCTCTAAAGATGTGCCCAACGTCGCATTACTTGCAGGTGAAGGTTTGATTCATCTGATAAATTTAATTATTTCTCCAATTTATGACTGTGATTGTTACAGTCTTACAAACAATCCCATAGAGTTTGTTTGTAAAACTGTTACATGATCATAAATAGGTGAACTGATTGTACTTTACACTGTATTGTGTGTCCTATCTTTTTTGAGTATACTTTCAATAATGATGATTATTTTCTCATATTTTTCTAATCAGTTTCGTCAAATTACTCACAGATTTAAAGATCAACTATGGTTGGACAGGACAAAGGATGTTCGTGCATTGTTTTTAAACAGTAGACCATCAAGCAGGATTTTAGCCCTTTCAATCACCAATTTTACTTTACCATATTGCTTTCCATATAGAGATTAGGAAAACAAAGGGTGTGCGGTACCCTTTGTTTTCTGATTAAACTGATTAAACAGGCTGAAAAAAATTATTTCTGAGATGAAGGATAAATTTGTTAACTGTATATGAAGGATTCCATGTAATTAAATTATTTAAAAACAAATAGAATGAAGTCCAAGGCTCAAAAATTACACAAGAAAACTTCTTACAGTATTTTTATAAATTCTGTTAATTTGATGATCTGTCTGCTTTTAAAAACCAGTTTGAAATACAAACAGATATAAAGTAGTTAAACTTGTTTTCATAAATTTAAACTAAAATACAAACACTTTTTAACTTTTTTACACTTTTTATAATAAATTGTACATAGTATATATTCTACCTCTGTAGACATATATGTATATACATATTTCACTGATAATGCATAAAACATAAATATTATTATTATTATTATTATTATTATATATAAATATATATATATGTAATTTAAACAAACAAGTTTGAGGATGGAGTATTACTCATATATCAGCATAGCATAAATAAAACATGACTTGACAGTAGAAATGAACAGGAAATATTGCATAAAAGTAGGGAAAACTTTATAAAATATGAACATAAATAATCTCCTTCTAGTAGTGTCTTTGCTATCATTCTTTTATCAAATAAATTTTCCTATATATTCTTGAAAATTCAAAGGTCTTGACCTATAATTTTAAACATTTAGCAATATTTTATGTAACTATCCTTTCTGATTTAACCTTTTCCTTTCTGACTTTCACTGTTGCATGTTTAGATGTTAAGAAACATACGAAATAGGATGGATGACAAAAAATATCTTAACTTAAAATACTGTTACCCAAAAATGAACCTTGTCACATTATTTACTTGGAAAGTGTTTATATAAATAAAAATATTAAAATGATAATTTGTATAAGTAATCTTTAAAAAGAAAACTAATGCATCATATATATATATATATATAAACATATATATTATATTTTTTATTTTTTAAACATGTTGTCCTGTGTGTTGAATTATAATTAATATTTATAAATCACCAGATGCACACATATAAAGCAAAATTGATCTTACCTTCAATCTAATAAGGCCTTTTCAAATCCTTTACGATTCATCATCAGTTACTAAATTATATATATATTTGCAGAAATAATATGTTTATAAATATAAAAATTTCAATTTAATAAACCACCAAGTAAATTTTGAGCAGGATGATCTGTTTAAATTGGTAGGCCTGTATAGTAGAATTTTAACATTGATTAATAATTTTAATCAGTCATGACTTGGTTGATAAATAGCTCAATACTAATAATGATAATTATAGTATTTTTAATAACTGAGATGAATCTAAAAGATTTAAAAAGGCCTTATTACATAGAAGGGTTATACACATTGTTATGTTTCAAATAATGTAAAATTTTTCAGTAACATAGAATAGGTGCTCTATAGACATTGATAGGATATCCATCAAAGAAAGTAAAATCAGATTTTTTGCGATCCTCTTTATACATAAAAGAAAGAAGATAATATGTATAACACAACAATATACACACAACATTACTTTTTTTAAATTTATTATTTATTTTTTTCTAATAAGTAAGATAGGTTCATTAGTAAGATAGGTTTAAAGGTTCTAATAGAAGATTTCAAATAAAACCTTATGACCTCAAAAATTTTAAATGCCATTCAATCTATCACCACTACTTGCCTTATGAAAATAAGACTTGCTTATAAGTTTACTATATGGTTCATAGTTGGATATCTTCACATGCAGTTAGTTTTGACATTTGATGAAGGTTTTATTGTAAGTAAACCTGAGCCTGAACTCATAAGTCTTTATTCATTCTGCAATGTTGAAGGTCCTTCTCATCATCTTATCTCCAGTTATTTCAGTACGATATGTGCTCACTGGTCTATTTATACCCTCTATTCTTGATTTTGTCTATCAGTTTTCTCTCACTTCGCTTCAATCCACTCCCAAAACCTCTCTGTCCAGAGTAAAAAAAACCCAATTTTTCATTTTGAAGAATTGTTGGAGCCTCCATTGCCTTAAATGACCTCAAAATACTTCTGTATTAAAAGTCACTTTATCTCAATTTACAGTTCTTGTATAGGTGGACTATACCTTTCTCACTTTTCCTTTTCCTTATCCTTGATTCCTCCTTATTGAGGGACAAAAACATTATTTTGAGTAAATATCCATTGTATTTATGCTAATTATGTAGGGACTATGTTACTTCATCCTTTGCATTTTTATAATTTGGTAGGAACATTAGGCAAGAATGTTGCCTCTCACTGACACTGTTCAACATGTACATTGAAGATACGCTAAGGAATCTATTACAAAAAAGAAAAGAAATAAATGCAGGAGAATGAAAAATAAGATGCATAATATTTGCAGATGATATGATGATTCTAGCTGATGCCGCGCACCGCTCTTTAAAGATTGTTAACAATCCTGGAGGGCGGATAAAAAGTATGGAATGAAAATAAATATAGAAGAACTAAAGTAATGGAAGTAAACAACAAAGAGGATTTATTAGTAAAGATAAGTGAAAGAAACTTATAAAAAGTAAAAAATTAGAATTTATAGACTATGGTGACAAAGGACTGAAAGAATGCAATGAAAATAAAAAGAAGGTTAGTGATAGCAAAGGAAGCCTTCTTTAGGAAGAGGAAATTAGTATGTAGTAAAAGTCTGGACTTAGAGTTAAGAAGGTGGTTAGCCAAGTGCTACATATAGAGTGTAATGTATGGAAATAAAGCATAGTAAATGAGAAAGAGGAAGAGGAAGCATAGGTAATGGAATGACGCTTCTGAGATGTTGATATGGAGAAGGACGGAGAAAGTAAGATGGGTGGAAAGTGAGGAATGAGGAAGTAATGAACAGAATTAAAGAAAAAAGAACACTTATATGGGAAGTACAGAAAAAAAAACAAACTGTTTAAGATATGTAGTTAGGAAAGTGAAATCTTGACAACTGCATTGGAAGACTCAATAAAAAAGTAAAAAGCAAGCAAAGAAGAGGAAAAAGAAGTTAATAGATGAGTGAAGACTGAAAACTAAAAGGAATGAAGTAGAAGGCTTGAAACAGGATTGAATGTGACAGCAGTGGAGTAAGGGACCTGAAGCCAAATAAAACACTTGATGATGATGAATTCAGTGAGTGAGAGCTGATTTTTAACACTTTCCAGCTGCTGTACTTGATCTCAGTTATCGGCCAACAGTGAGAAACAGCTTTTTAGGCCAATTGTAGTTATTAATGCTTGAACTACATGCTGATCTCCAATTACAATTGAAGTAATTTTTTTTAATATGAGCTTAATTTTTTAGCACACAAAAAATGTTAAATTCTTACCAGGATTGTTATAATTTCTTGTAATTGCTTGTAAAAAAACTACAAAATTTCTGTAAAAAAGTAAAAATAGTAGACAGTTGTAGTGCAAGCATTTATTATTGCTCACAAGCCCAAGGAAGGGTGCAGAGTATCCAAAGTTGCATCAGGAGTAGAGAGAAGACCATACACTCAATCTCTCAAAAACAGTAGCTTGATAATGGAAACTTCCCCCCTTTCCTTCACTTTGTCTAAGGAAGGTACCATTTCAAAATGGAAAAGTTTAGATAATCATTAAATATATGCGGGCAGCCCAAAAAGTATACGTTTGAAAATAAAAAACCAACCAAATAAAAAAAATAAATTTTATTATATACATTTGAAAGGGACAATAAACTATTTTTTTACATAGTTGTCATTTAAATTATATTTAATTATATTTACTGTTTAATTAAAACTAATCAGCTAGAGACTGATCCTTAACCAATGTATTCAGTTCATTGGTTAATGGTCTTGCAAATTAAATCTTGCTAATTAAAAAATTTATTTTTTGCAATTACTCAGAATTATTATTTTTTTCTTTTGCTCAAAAATTGTTATTTATCAAGAGTTATGTAGAAAATTATTTTTTAACATTCTATTTATTCTGATTTTCTAATTAATGTTGGATAAATTCCCAGTCATTTTTAATTTCTATGAAATTCAGTTTTCCTGTTCAAAAATTTGAATATTTCTTGTTATACCCTCTCTTAAACCTTTTTTTAACTTTACCCATCGGCTATTCTTCAGTCTGTTTAACTCTTTAAACAGACTATTTTTTAATGGCAAACTCCATAGTGGAGGAGTACCACATCTCTTTCTTTCATCTGGAAGGGTCTAAGTTCAAATCTCACTTGGGATTGATATTTTACACACATTATAAAATTCATCTACTAAAAGTGACTGTAAATGGCTGTTAACTGTTGTTACTAAAAGAATTATTAAATAAATTGGAACTAAATGTCTTTGGTATTTTTTTCTTCTTACAATCTTTGATATTGGCAGAATGTTTTTTTTAAATTGTCTTTAATCTTTTGAGGTGCTTTCAACATAATAGTGTATAGTAAATTGAAGTTACTTAATCATATTAATAATAATTTGTATGATAATAATGGTATATGATAATGAAATAATATTGTGCATGTTATTTTACATTCCATTTTACACTAAATAACTTTAGTTACAAATCATTTTACACTTATAATTTTATTTCTTTATCATCCTATAATTGTTACTTAAAACCTTTTTATTTAAAACATGCAATTAATCTCATTGTAACTTACAATTATTTATTTTCTAAGTGGAGACAGTATATATAATATACTGCTTCCCTCAGAGGGAGTCCATTAATTTGTAGATGTACACTGTCATAGTTTTTGTTATGACTGTAATGTATGTAAAATATTTGAGGTACAAGTAGCTCTAAATAGAGTTACTTTTACGAAGAATAATGATGTTCACTATACAATCAATCACTGCAGTGAACAAAGCGTAGTTGTCAGTTATAATGCTGAGTTTTACGTACTCATAATTTCAATGGGATTGACAGGTAATATGCAAATGTATAATAGGCTCAATGAAGAAAGCAACAGGAAACCACTTCATTCCGCACTATTCTTAATAAGCCTAGCACAGAATGCTTATTATTTTTTTTTAAATAATAACTCTATCGATCTCTGTGGTGGAGTGGTAGTTTCTTAGCCTTTCATCCTGAGACCCCAGGTTCAAATCCCAGTCATGCATGGCATTTTTCATACTCTAAAAGTTTCCATTTCCATATCCCATCCCACAAACTTCAAACTTTTGTGGGCAGTATCTTCAAGCAAAAAAATAAGAAAATAATAATTTGGCTAGACACTTATAAGGAATGCGTTTGTCTCATATCATAGGTTGCCTTTAACCATTAAGGCATCTAAATTACAAAAATACTTAATTATCTGGATGTTATTTATAAGATAGTAATAGCTGTTTTCTGGCGAATAATATTTTTTTTAATAGAGCTGTAAATAACATGTATTAGAAATAATTATTAAAATTTGTCTCTCACCATTAATCAAAACAAATGTATTGTTTGTTTACTTAATATATTCAAAGCCGTACATTTTTTCAGCCTTTAATGATTAAAAGAAACTTGATTTATTAAAACAGTTTTTATCTTGTATATTAATATTAATTTGTTAGTCTTGTGTCATTATAACATCCATAGTATTGTTATTAAATGTATTGCATTAAATTGGTAAAAATACTGATAATTTTATATTTTTACTTCTATACTTTCTGAATGCATTATTTCAGTATCTACTCTTTCATTAATCCACAATTTTTGGTCATATACTTAACTTAATATGTTAATCATAGTGAGGAACTTTTTCTCATTATGTTTATGTTAATTTTGGGTAAAAAACATTTTAGATATATTTTAATAGAGTTCTGGTTTAAAACCGATAATACATTTGAAAATAATACAGGCTACTGAATTTATGTTTATCTACATTCTATATTATTGCGTGTTACACTGAGTAAAGTGATACTTTAGTAGATTTTTTCCTGATCATTTATCTTCATGATGCAAAGAAATTCTTTTCACTTGATCCTTGTATACTTGTATATCACATTCCAGTTAAATTGAATTCCAAGATGAAAAGGAATTGAATTAGCTAAACTATGGTCACCTTTATTGGTACAAAAATGTTACTATTAAGTTTATAATTTAATTACTACAATAATGATTATTATAACTGTAAAATATGACAATGAATTTTTTTCTTTTTTTACTTTATAAATATAATCTACATGAAAATTAAATGTTGTACCACATTTTTGTAATAATAATCAAACTTATGTTGTTAAGATAAATGAAATTATTTTCTTTGTATTATGATGTAAGATCTAACAACTAAGCAATCAATTTAAAATAAAAAGCTGAATTTAGTAAATTAATTTTAATTTTGATTGGTATTGATTTATTTTAGTTTTCTCACTTATTACGATTCTGGAGATTCCCAGGAAATAGAGTGATTTATATTCTTGTGATGTAGAAGGTGGTAAGTTTTCTGCACCTGTCTCAAAAATAAAAAAGAAGGGTTTTTGAAAATATTATTGTAGCATTCTCTTTAAAGGTTAGAAAATTCCCTGAAACTAGATTTTTGTTTTACTTTATATAATAAAAAATGAACAAGAGTCAATGCTCCCTGGGGAGCCAGAATTCCTTTCTCTTTCAAGGAATATGTAAGGAATCTTGTAAGGAATATTTTCTCAAAAACTACTAGATTAATCACAATGAAATTTTTTGTATAATATCATTTTTTGTATAATATCACTTTCATCCATACACTCAGTAAGTGATGTTCAAGATTATTCAACACTATAACTAAATAAAACATTTTCTTAGTGCTGCTCTTTCAATTTCCTCAGAAATTTATAGTTATAACAAAACAGTTTTACTCAGACTTACTTTTTTCAAATAATATGTACTCAGGATAAACCCATTGCTGGACAGAATAAAAATTTCAAGAATTGCAGGATTCAGTGGTTGCTGAAAAAATGTTCCTTATATTTTCAATAATTACATTTACAGAAAATAACAAAATCAGGAGGCAGAAACATAAAATAACTGAAACATACTTTCACTTGCATCAGTACATTCCTGGGTTGTATGTTTCACAGTCGTCAAGTTCTTCCTCCAATCTCTGTTTCAGAAGTCTTCTCTCTTCCTGCTTTCCTTTTGTAGTCTCTCATTGCTCAGTCTGCTCCATACACTCGTTCTGCATCATGGGTTTTTGTTGCCTGAATTGTATGCAGTCCAGGATTCAGCTCCTGTAGCTAAGGTTCTACCAATAGAACCAGAGGTTCTATTGGTAGAACCAGTTCTATTGGTAGAACCAGAGGTTCTACCAATAAACCTGCTGCAGATTAAAAGCAGGATGCTTAGATATGAGGGACTACCACAAGACGAGATAGCGGCTCAATTGGAGCAAGAATGGCAGTTGGAATAGTCACGCTCAAGAGTCGCGGATTGGACTAGAAGACTAATCCCTGATATAGGTAGGTGGTATGGAAGTAGACGCGGAAACATTGACTTCTATATGACACAGTTATTATCGGGGCATGGATCTTTCGGGCAGTACCTAGCCAGAATTGGAAAAAGGGACACACCACAATGTGTTTATTGTGAGGAAACAGATAATGCGGAGCACACTATATTTGTATGTCCTAGATGGGCTGAAAACAGGAGGGTAATTATAACAAATCGATTAACACAGGATAATCTAATTAATTGGATGGTACAAAATCAAGAGAACTGGGACTGGTTCAGAAGGTTTGCTGGAGAGATCCTGAGAACTAAGGAAGAAGAGGGCGGTAGACTGTGATTAAGTTAAGTAGGGAAGGGTGGACAGTCTCTCCGTGGAGGGCCCGTATGCCCTGGTATGCGGGTTCCTGCGAAGGGGGAGAACTCCAGGGGAGATGGGAATAAAAGAAAAGACCAAGTCCCGGCCGGCGGTGTATCTCCCTGCGGGCGTCTAGGCGCTTTGTGGGGTGGGTACTGTCGGTTAGAGGCATAGGCGTAAAGACCGAGACCCGGTTCCCTGCGGAGGGGCTGGGGGACGGCATCGCCGGACCTTGGCCCTAAGGTGGGGAATTAGAGGCAGGCAAAAAATAAAACAAAAGATCCAAGACCGGGGGGGCCAACCTGCCGTGCCGGATGTAAAGCCAGTGGGTGGGGGACGCCCCCTTTGAGTAGAAGGACACTCTCCCCGACTGAGTATACTTAAATGGATATCGAGGAGATCCACAGGGAGAGTAGGGAAAAAAAAAAATATATATATATATATATTTTTTTTTTTTTCAGAATTAGGGTCCATATGACATTATTTAAGCTCTCATTACTGTTCTGAATTTTCCCATCAAGGCACTTTTGCAGAAAGTTTTCATTAGAAAGTTCAAGAAGCACTGGCCTTATATCTGTTATTACTGCTGGAGGAATGCTGTAATTATGTTTGTAATTCCAGTGGCCAGCTTTCCTAAATTTGCACCAAGTGTCTTCTCCTGCAGAGCATAAACCATGAGTGGGATATTCATCAGTTGATCTTTTATGAAAGTATACGGCCTATACTGTGTTTTCATGGCTTGCAGACTGTTCACATTTTTTCTGTTCATTTTTTCTGGCCATAATAAGATTCAAAATGGTCTATTATGCTATCTGTTAGGCGGTTCTTCCCAGTAATAGGTAAGCCATCTTCTAGTTTTACACTATTCATTTGTTGCTTCAGTTTACAAAATTTTGTCCCCATACATTTTTCAACATGGCCAACACACTCAAGTTTATTGACCACAGTTTCTCATAAGGTTTGTCCTCAAGAAGAGCTAGAAAACTCTTTGTATCTCTGTCCCCCAAAATAATTTATGTACCTCACATTATATTGTAACAGAAAATTTCTGAATATTTCCCTGGTTCCATGGACTTCTATGTTCCCAATTGAACCAGTATACTTTGGTTCACGCTTATTTTTGTCAGAATATGAACAATATTTTTTTAGTGTTATTACATCTAAATACTTTTCCTGTATTGACATTGTGTGTGTAACTACATTGTTTAGTGATTTATGGCCACGATGCTGCCAGGTACCATCCATTGCAACAGAAATGTCTCAATGTTTCTTGAATTGTCTATACCAGTGGTTTTGTTTTACACCAATAGATGTTACACCAACAGAAATTGGTTTTAACACATGTTACTTACAATTTGCTTACTTTTTAAATAAGAAATGGGTTTGTTTATTTTTTTAATTTTATATTTATAAGATAATTTTTTTTTTAATACTCCTTCTGAACATGTAACATTACTAATTTAAAGGAAATATAAAATTAAAAATTGTTGAGCAAGACACAATAAAATTTTTAAATTTATATCAGTTCTGATTTCAGTATTTATAACTTTAAAACATAAAAAATGTTTTATTATAATTGATGTCTATCCATCTGTATTTCTATAAATCAGTGTTTGAATTACATTATCTATTACATATTGCACTATTTTTACATTAAGATTTGTTGCACTAGGTTTATTCAGCTTGCTAATAATTTAAAATTAAATCCTGTTTTCTATCCTATAATTATTTTGAGTGTTTTTGTATTTTTTGTTAACTCTACACTTATCTAATATTAAATATTATATCGCATTGTCACTTCAACATTCCCAAATGACTCACAAAGTTTTGCTTTTATTAATGATGCTGCTAATGATTACAACACACTATTTTTCTCAGCTATTATCACTGATCATAGGCTTATAACCATGATGCAGCAGGATGGGGCGCTTGGCCACCCTAGCTCATTCAGTCAAATGGAAAATTATAGGACAATATCAATAGGTTATATTGCATGGGAAGTATCTTGTTAGTATATGCCTAGCATCATGGCAGACAAGAGCAGTGACATATCAGGGAAAGTGGAACTTTCCATTGTGATTAGATATTTTTATGAAAAAAAGGTGATGGTTCATGAGAAATTTCTAGGTTTTGTTGAGTTGACTGACATGGATGCAAAATGTTTAGCATCTGCAATTAACAACTTTGTAGAAAAGGTAGGCCTTGATCCAGAAAAGTGTGTTGGACACGGATATGGTAAGTGTTCCAGTATGGCAGGAGAGGATGGTGATGTCTAGAAAAGTATATGAGAGCATTATTCTTTCATTGTGCTAGTCACAAACTGAACTTGGTTGTAAACGACTTAAATGAAATAGCAGTGATACAAAATACAGTCTCCACAATAAAAGAAATAATAAGATTCTTCAGAGAATTAGCCCTTTGTCAAAAATGCATACCGAATATACTAATGCTATGTGAAACCTGTTTGTCTCAAATATATAAAAGTACTGCGACATTCAAGAAACATTATATGCAAATCATTATGGCGCTTGAAAAAACTATCAACAAATGGTAAACAACACAACAAGAAAAACTGCTTTTCAAATCCATTGTGGTGATACAAAATAAGAATTCATTGTTAATGTTAGTCTTATAGCAAAATATCTGGCACTCCTGCAAAAAAAATCAGACATCATGAAAAAACACTGTGGAAATGTGGTTGGTGAAAGCGAAAGTGCTGTAGCAGAGGCTGAAACAATCACCAAGCATTTGGAACAGATTTCAATATGCTGCGAGTCATAAATCAGCAGAAAAATCTTGCGAATCCACCAGCATAGACTCCTAATGAGTTTTGTAGATCACTAATTATTCTGTACATAGATTCATTACTAACATCTTTGGAACAGCATTTCTCTGAGGAGAACTTGCCCGCATTCTCATTGCTTACATTGCACCCTCACATAATGCTTGATATAACATATGAGGATTTTTAAATATAAACTAAAATTCTTTGTAGTTTCTACAATTTGAATGATTTCCTCAGTGAAGCTGAACTTTGATACAATCAGTGGAAAGGAACAAATGTGCCAGATTCTGAAGTGAAGGAGATAGGAATAGTTGCATTAGTTAAAGAAACCCATTTGTTCTACCCATCCATAAAGTGGGCACTACTTATCTCACTCACACACAGTGGCAAATTTCTAAATAGGCTAGCTAAGCTATAATCTATGGCAGCAAATTTTCATAGGTGCCAGATTTTCTAAGGCAGAAATTTTTTATGCAGCCACAAAACAGAGTATCAACTTTGCCAAATTTCTTATATCTCTACTCGATTCTTGGTAATGGGCTGCACGGCGGCAACTCAGGGACAGAGCATGCTGGCCGGTCATTCAGCCTATAGGTAGCACATTTGTAAATTCACCTCTCCTTGCACAGCCCTGCACAATGTGCATTATCGAAAGATCCTTCAGAACCTTATGCAGGGTAAAAACTTGGTACGGTCAATAATGACAGAACATCAGCTTGTCGGTCTTTGTATGATGAGTGTGCATAAAAAAAGGTTTTGAGAAAGAAATTTTGTCAAGATATAAAGAACTATCATAGGCTAGTGCTGAAATAAGATTTAGATAGGTTCGAATAGCACTGCAATTAATTACTTTTAGTGTTTTCAAATGTTCAAATAAAACTAGTTTTTAACAAAAAACGTATCTTATTTTTGCCCCTCCCCCTGTAGAAAATGTGTCTTCTCCTATATTACTGATATCTATAAATATAAGCCACTTTTAAAACCTACCCATACCAAAGTTGATGTTTTCGTTAAAAAATCTAGCCCTATTAAATTGTTTCATTTAACTCATCACTAGAATAAAATTAGCTGTAATAATAGTT
Source organism: Lycorma delicatula (assembly GCF_047948215.1). Classification (NCBI taxonomy): domain Eukaryota; kingdom Metazoa; phylum Arthropoda; class Insecta; order Hemiptera; family Fulgoridae; genus Lycorma; species Lycorma delicatula. The sequence goes on from NC_134457.1 coordinate 19,486,610, forward strand.
ATTCTGTACTGATGCAAAATATTATTTTAATTCCAGTTAAACAATTAGCTACTGTAAGCTAGATTTGGATAAGTATGTATGTATACCTTAGTCACTGAAGTTCATGAGAATGACGAGACTAGTTGATATACTGTAAATGGTCCTAAAACAGTTAAAAGGCTCAATTAAAATTAGAATAATAGTTTTAGTCGGGTGTATGTTGCTTATTTAATTTATTCAAATTTCTTCATCATGGTAAGACAATAAAAATTGCAAAATGAATCTTTTTATTTTCAAAAAAGAGATTTCCATATAAATTCTAAGATTCTAGTGTATGAATTATATCTCATAATTGAACAAATTCTTCATCTTGCAAATACAAATTTTAGAATATTTGTGGACTATTAATTTAGATAACAAGCTGCTTGTATTTTATTTTCTTTGTGTTAATTTTATTTATTATATTATTTATGTGTATGTGTGTGTACATATGCATGCCTGAGTTTGATAACCAGACAAGTGCTACTGATACTTTTTTGTTTTATGCCCATAAAAATTACTTAATGTAGCATGTTTTATAATAATTGATGAATAAAACATTAGAGAAAACACAGTAACGTGCTGTTTTATATTGGTCATTTTAAACGTATTAACATATTTTACATAGTAACATACCAGTGAAGGTTAACGAGCAATAATAGAAATGAAGAGTACTCATTTTAAAAAAAGAAAGTACAATAGAGGCAGAATTCTTTCAAATCAGTGGGTATTTGCACAGAAATTATATATATAATCTAACCCAAATTTAACTTACACTCGCTTCGCTTGCTAACCTTGACTAATTAACAGTAATGTTTTGATTATTTAAGTAATAAATTCAATAATTGTTGCAATACCTAACTTGTTAAATTAGCAAGTGAAGCAAACGTAGGTTAATTTTGGTTAGATTACATTAATAATTTTAAGCAATAATGCATATATTTTAAATAAGTAAAATATGTTAATATGGAGAATGTTTAATAACTGGTATAAAACAGCATGTTAGTGTGTTTTCTCTAACTAATTTTCTAATTTTTATTGTTTATTGTCGTGTTTTCTAATTTTTATTGATTTACAGGATACTACAGTAATTATCTAATATTTTATTTATCAATTATTATAAAACATGATATATTAAGTAGTTTTTATGTGAAAAAATGCGAAAAAAGTGGGAGAGTAAAACAAAAATTACTGCCTTATTTTAGCTGAAAATGAGTTTCGTTTAGTTCTTACAGTTAAGAACATTGATTTGAAAATGTACGCTTCACAGTTTTGTGCTAGATACTATTTCACTTGCCAACTTGGTGTACTATTGTAAATTTTATGACACTGATAAAAAGACATGTACTGGAGATGTGCTTGTTTTCAAATTCAACTGTTGATTTGATGGGAAAGTGCCATGCCTATATCTGATGTGCTGTGTTGATATGATTGCTTTACATAGTATTGCTGTTTGTTAACTAATTGTTGATTGTTTTACTGCTTTTTGTAATCCATTCTGATACAATGTAATGTTTATAGTAATAATAAAGGTCCAGATTATTTTCTAAAAACATGTCTGAAAAAAATATAAGCAAATGAAAAAATGTAGAAAGAAAATTTATCCCAAAATCTGATAAATAGTAAGTTTATAAGAACAGAAAATTAATTAAAGTAAGAAAAATAGTAATTGCCAGTGGAAAAATATTGCTCATCATTAGTTAGTTATTAATACTGTAAAATTGAAACTTTAAATAATCTTTTAATATTGCTAGAACTGTTCAAAATACTATTATAATACATATTAGATATAATATTATAGTGATACATTTTATAATGTATTAATACACTGTCTTGGTTTAGCAACTCTAGTTCAGATACATCTCAAAAATTAGAAAGAGCTCATGAAATACTAATTATTCAAGGTTATAAATTAATATAAAACATTAATGAGGTTCCTTATTGTTGGAGAAGGAAGGTAACATTGATTTGATCTGTTTTGATTATCAGCAAAATTTCCATTCCAGTATATCTAAAAAGTCAATAATGTACATGTTTGATGAAACTATTTCTTCAGAAAGATCAAATGAAACTATGTCTTTTCTTTATCGTTATGTAGTAAATTATGGATCCTAAGGAAGATACATATTGCATTTTCTTCACAATGGTTCTAGTTAAACAAAAGTATATTTATGACAAAATTTCTTTTATTTCTTGTTAAAACTGGTTATTTTATGAAAGAAGAATAAAGATTTCCTAAGCCCAATTAGTCATTTGTAGGATGCAACTGGGATTTTACTCAAATGAAAGAAAGGGTATCTTTTCCTTCTGGAAGAGACTACCAAATGGTCCAATTATTCCATTTTTTTTTTTTCATATTTAAAGTTTGTTAGATTATAATCAAAAAATTTTACTGTCAATACAAAAATACTTATAATAAAAAAAGGGCGGTAAATTTACAGCTTCAAAATGTATATGTTTTTTTCATCATCATTATCTGATGTTCTGCTTGGCAGTAGGTTCCTTACACCAATGCTCACTCCATCTAATTCTGTTCAAAGCCTTTTCTTTTGTCCCCTTGTAATTTATTGTCTTTACCTCATCTATTCAACTTCATCCTTCTTCTTCCTCACTTCTTTTATTGAACTTTTCAGTGAAGTTGTCTAATTCCACTATCTGTAACCACCACATGTTCTAATCAGTTTCCTTTTATATACTTCCTGCATTAGTGCTCTCTCATTTAATCCTGTTCATTTCTTCCTCATTCCCATTTCATCTGTCCATCTTATTTTTTCTATTCTTCTCCATATCCACATTTCAAAAGCCTCATTCCAGTCCCTCTTCTCTGCATCATCATCATCATCATCCATGCTTCACTTCTATACTACAAGACACTCCATATATAGCATTTATCTAACCTCTTCCTTAACTCTAAACCCAGATCATTACTACATAGTAATTTCCTCTTCTTACTGCAGGCTTCCTTTGCCATCTTTTTTATTACATTCCACTATTCCAGTCCTCTTTCCATATTTCCCAAATTTCTGTAATTTTTTATTTTCTATTTTTCCTACATTTGTCCTTATTAAATCCTCTTTGTTGTTTACTTCCATTACTTTACTTTTTCCTATATTTATTTTCATTCCATACTCTTTCATTTCTTCCTCCTGTTAATTTTTAAAACACATGTGAGCCATTAGTTAGAATTATCAAATCATCTGCAAACATTATGTAACTTATTCTTCATCTTCCTGTACTTATTCCTCCTTCTCTTTCTTCTTCCTTTTTTTATCTTCAGTGTAAATGTTGAACAGTGTCAGTGAGAGAGAGCATCCTTGCATTACCCTTTGATCTAAACCCATTCATTCAGTAAGTAGTTCTTACCTACTTTCATTGCTGCAATTTGTCTCTTGTGTAATACTTTAATTAATATTCTGTCTTTCCATTCTACTTTTTTCTGTTTAAGAATTTCCCAATTTCTTCCATTTGACTCCATCAAAGCCTTCTCTTTCTTTATGAAAAATTAAAACATTACTATCAATGTTTATCATGAAATTACATCAATAAGTGGAACAATTTCACATCCAATGAATGTTACTTCACTGAATTCATCCAAATTCATTACTTAAAATCAAAGTTTATTCTGTTTCCCTAATAAGATGGTATGAGTTAAATGAAAATAATCCAGAACCAAGATCAATAATAATAATATCTATTATCATAAACTATAATAATTTTGTCGTAATCTAAACTCGTAAACTATAATAATTTTGTCTTAGAAGATAATGGAAATTGAATATTTTTAACAATTTTTTTTTGTTTAATTTGGATTTTGTTTTTAAAAATAAATATTTATCATTGTTATAAACATTTGTTGGTATTTGTATTTCATTAATTATTAAATATATACACCAAGAGCCATATTAAACTATCTGGTTTTGTCACAAAATATAATTCAAATAATAAAAGTTGTGAAAAAATCATTGACTTTGATAAACAGATTTCCCCCACCAACTTTTAAAACAATTCGTTAATTGCCCTATAGTGAAATAAATGGCAAAATGCCTGAAAACAATTTCTTTTATCGTTACTTACGTATTACATAAAATAAAAAAGTATAATTTGTGAAATCTATAACAGTTGTACAATTTTTTTTTAACATTCGGTCTGTGGCATTTGTCTGGTTTTCATATATATATATATTTTGCTGAATTAATCTTTTTAAGATTCATATTATTCCTCTGCACTGGTGGTTTATATTATTAACTATATTACATATACAGTGTGATCATTTTCTCATGCACACCTTGATACTATACACAATACTCCGACTATGGACAATAAGATAGAAATACTCACATTTGATTCGATTCATGGAGTGTAGTTATGCACAAACGGTAATGTCTTACAGCAAGTATCAGAAATGTATACCATTTTCCTGAAGGAAGGTCCGAACTCTTCGCACCATAATTTTTGGTACCCTTCATAGGACATCAGGGCTAATGGAATTCATCTCTTGCTCTTATTCTTGGTTACCCAATGTCAGTGTGCTCAAGACCAGTAAGTGATATGCACAATATATTTGTAAATAAATATGTAAAATGATGATAAATTTTCAATTGCGATTAATAATGTTTTTTAATTTGTCATTATTTTTAAAATGATTACACAAAATATGAATATTTTTTTCTGTTACAGGAACAAGTGATCCATACGTCAAATTTAAAGTAAATGGTAGAATGCTTTATAAAAGTAAAACTATTTATAGGGATTTAAATCCTGTTTGGGATGAGAGTTTTACTTTACCTATTGAAGATCCATTTAGCCCTATTCATATAAAGGTAATTGAACATTTTAATTTATAAAATAATAATTATAATTAATAAATTATATCAGTAATAATTTTAAGAATTGTCATTAAAAAAAAAAATTGAATTATATTTTAGTAGGTTTATTTTTTATAACCGATTTTTACAGAAGTGCTGTAAAAATCTGTTATAATTAATTCATAAATTGTGTTTAAATAGGTATCAAACAAAAATTGATTGTATTAAAATATAATTTGCCAGTCAGTCAAAATTGCTTTTTTTAAGACTACATCAATATATTTGGTAAGATTTACTCTATCATATGTTTGAAATAATTTTACTTAATTTGTTTGTATATTATATATCAATCTGATTCTATAGAAACAGTATTCTTAATGTCAGCAATTCTACAAACCCTTGGCAGAACCAACAACCTATTCTTGCACCAACCAATGATGAAGAGTGATTAATTAATTCCTTTTACAGAAATATTTTTTTTCTGGCAAATAATTTTTCTGTAGATTTATTCATAAATAATAAAGTTAAGAATCACACTTTGGATTTATAGATCATAGTTTATCTTTATCAAGCAAACTTTGATGTAAAACAATTATTATTATTTTATAATTATAATCCTTACCTTACCAGGACTGTCATAGGCTACATAAATATGTGTGTATATATATGTTTAAATAAATTTAAAAAATTTGAAAAGAATAATTATGTTATATAAGAGTACAAATAACGCAGCAAAATCAATACGTCCAATGACATGAACAATATCATTTCCAAGACATAAGAAACGGAAAGTTAACAAAGTACATAGGCATTTTAACCAAATCATATTGGCATAAAGTCTTCACAAATCTAATAGCAATGGTCCGAAATTTAGGCGCTCGCACTTCTACATTACCCTGTCATGTAATGATCTGTATTGGCCAGATATCCTAATTTTTTTGACAGTCATTTTTTTTAATTTTTAATAGGTTTAAAACGTTTTTGGTCTCATATTACATCTCCAGTGACTTAGGGAATATTTAATTCATAGAAATTTCTTTTAGTGTGATAACAACCAGCACTGTATCTTCTGAACAGATAGACCAGTTGTTGGGATGTCAGCTTATATGAACATTAAGCTGAATGGAGTAGTTATTATCGAGCTGAAAACGTTATTCTATTAACTGGACTTTAATGGAATGTTACTTTTAAGAAAAATTCACTGAGACATCTGTTTAAAAAATCTACTATTCATTTTGATTGAGCCTATTACCTATTAAGACTTTTCTCAAAGAGCTACATGTATATAGAGTTATCAACATGAAGAAAATTGGATTTATGCATTGCTGTTATCACAAGTATTATTAATTAATTAATTAACTGTCACCCTGCTATTATTATAATAATAATAACTGAATGAAAAGTTTATTTAGAAAAAAATTTTACAAAATTATTAGAGTTGCAAACACTAGAAAGTTCAGATGTGTACTAATATGAAATTAATACAATTTAAAATATGTTAAAATGCAATACTGTTCAATGTTATAAATTCATCCTTCTGACATTTATATCACCTTGTGACTCATCTTACATCAGAATTTTGGATATGACTTGATAAGAATTATAAAACACCATGTGCACACAATGTACTTAAGTTTAATTGTTCTACAATTATATCTGCACTTAGTGTTGTTTACCTCAATAAAATTTGTATTTGTCATTTTAAAAGCAGCTATCTCGTTTATTATCCACAACCAAAGATAGTGTTATATACCACTAGAAATTAATTTTTTTTTTGTGCAGAAAGAGAAACAGTTCTCTAAAGATTCCCACAGCCTGTGCTGTATGTAGGATATATCAGATTTCTACTGACTAAAAAACCTCCCCACACTTTACTGTCCTAACTAAACCCAACTATTGTTTTTTCTTTTTTTCCATTGGAGGAGGGGAATGCTGTGTCAGCCGCCACCTGTTTGTACAGATGGCAGTGTCGGGTACTCACCGACTAAAATCCCTCCTCCATTACTAAGCTAACTTAACATAAATTAACTTAACTAACATAACCTAACTTAATACAAACTAACAATTGCAGGATACAGGATACAGGATACAGGGTCAGGGTCAGGGTCAGGGTCAGTTAACTGGGAAGGACTGTAGTAGAGGATACATGTGGGGACTTTCTCACAGGAATTTGTAGAATGGCTTAAGGTGGGGACAGAAACAAACAAAATGTACAACAATATTCTAACTTGACTAATATAATGTAAATTAACTAATATAATCTTACTTAAGTAAATAAAAGCCTAACTAATATAGCCTAACTACTAAGCCTAACTACTAACTTATACTAACTAATTACATTAATATAACTTAACTGACTAGCGTTTGGAGGCCAGTTGTTGGGCCACTAATTACATTAGTCGAACGTGCAGTGGTGTAGTGCTCAGAGTGCTGTAATGGCCAGAGATATTATTGCGCAAAGTATAATTTAATAATCGCCAACACCCAGTTTAAAATTCATAATAGAAGACTATACTCATAGAAAAAGCCGGACTATATTGCATGGTATCAGACAGATTATATTATGGTTAACCAAAGATTTAGAAATTAACTCGTCGACTGCAAAGCATATCCAGGAGCAGACATTGATATCGACCATAATTTAGTGATATTGAAATGTAGATTTGGGTTTAAAAACCGTAAGAAAAGGTGCCAAATGAATCGGTGGGATTTAGAGATGCTTGAGGAAGAGGAGGTAAAAAATATTTGTGAGGAGTACATCTCAAGAGGTCAAGTAAAAATGATGAGGTAGAACAAGAATGGGAGGATGTTAAACAGGAAATTATTAAATCAGTAGAAGCAAACTTAGGCGGAATAAAGAGAACTGATAGAAAACCTTGGATATCAGAGGATATATTACAGCTGGTGGATGAGTGTAGAAAGTATAAGAATACTAGCGATGAAGAAGATAAAAAGATGTATCAAAAATTAAGAAACACTATAAACAGAAAGTGAAACTGGTGTTATAGAGGAAGAAGAAGAAGACTATGAAGAGGATGAAAAGAGAGATCTGAATTTAATAAGAGCATTAAAAGATTTGAATGGGAGAAAGGCTCCTGGTATAGACAGGATACTGCAGAATTACTGCGCAGTGCAGGTGAGGAAGCGATAAATTTATTATACAAACTGTTGTGTAATATTTATGAAAAAGGGGATGTTCTGTCAGACTTCAAAAAGTGTATTGTTGTCATGATACCAAAGAAAGCAGAAGTAGATAAATATGAAGAATACAGAGCAATTAGCTTAACTTCTCATGCACCAAAAATTTTAATAAGAATTCTGTACAGTAAATCAGATGGGTTGATAAAGTTACAAATGAAGAAGTGTTGCAGGAAATTAATGAAGGAAAAAGAAGAATTTTTAAAAATACAGCTAAAAGAAGAGTCATACTTATAATCCACATCTTAAGGCATCCTGGAATAGTCTCTTTGATATTGTAGGGACAGGAAGATGGGAAAAATTTTCAAGCAGGCAACGTTTGGAATATGTAAATCAAATTGTTAGGAATGTAGGATCTAGGGCATATACCGAAATGAAACGACTGGGACTAGATAGGGAATCTTGGAGAGCTACATCAAACCAGTCAAATGACAGAAAAAAAAAATTATCACAGCTATATAAAGATAAAGTATTACTAGAGAGTGTTGCTGGACAAGAGTTATGAAATAGGAGTTAGTTTCTTTCCTTCCTCTAAAACATAATTTACCAACTAATGATTGAAAAATTACATCAAAAGAATATACGAAGTGTCTCGGGAAATGTTTGCCAAATTGATAAAGGAACTGATTCTGGACATGAAATAAAAACTTTCATATGGACAAATGCTGTATCTCGTTTCATTTTCTCCTCTCTCCACCATTTTTTTTATTTTAGCAAAAATTTATATCTACAAACGAATCGTGATATTTTAATCAAATTGGGCTTATATTCACCCGACATCTTGAATAAAATAGATAAGTTTGAAAATTTTACCTTGAAAAATTCTAATAAGGTGACTATTTGAATTTGTTAATCATTAATAGCTCCGTAAATATTAGGTTATCAAATTATATTTTATTAGATAAAATGTTACGCCTTTTTTATTTGAAAAAGTTAACAAAAATTCCAATCGGCTGAAAGCAGCTGAGGTACGACTGGATCGCAAAAATTATGCAGTCTAACAATTTTGTCTCTGTTTTCATTTCCTTCTCTAACTGATTTATAAATTAAAACAATTTTTGTTCATATTTAAAAAAAATATAACAGATAAATTAAAATGGCTTTTAGTACTCAAATAATTTAAATAAAGTAATTTACTTTTTATCGACGTATTTATATTTATTACGTCGATATTACTATTGGTGTACACCAATAGTATAAAAAAAAGAAAATTAAATACAAAAAAGTAAACTTTTATGTTCATTTTAGTGATTAAAAAGAAATATTCACACATCCACACACGCTTATCGTTGTACAATGTAGTTTAAAAATTCACGTAACCATAATTAGCCATAATTTTTAGAAAAAATGGCGCGAAAATAATTTCTTACTTTATCCCATCATACGGATGCAACTATCGACATGAATGTTAGTGTTAGAAACCTTTTTGGTGACGGTCTTCCTAAAAAATATTTTACGTTGATTGTATTTATCTATTAATTTTCTTTGTAGGTTAGATAATTTTGAAATACTTAAAAATATGTCATGATCTTCAAATGATTGTTCTGAAATTCGTTCACCCAATTTTAAGTGTAGATTTAAATCCACACTTTTGGCAGGAAATACGAACATTGTTGTCAAAAATTTCTCAATTCAAACAGCTAGTTTAACGATATATGGTTTTCTTAGTTGCTAGAACTAAGTATAGCGGTATATTCATTTATACATACATTTAGGCTAACGTAATTATTAATAAACGTACTGAAAAACCGTTTGCAGGAACATTCCCATTTTTATACATAATTATATACATTGTTGCACGCAGGAAAAATAGTTACGTTTGATTAATATACATTGAATCCTTTATTATTTTAGATTAGAAATCGTCTATTTTTATCACTCTTTTTTCCCCGTGGGCCGGACATAAAATAAAGTAAAGCTCAGCCCAGGGGAGTGTCCTTTGAACTCTAAGAAGCCTCTCCCTACCTACCGACAGTAGGTCTGGAATGGAAAATCGGCCCCCAGGTTGGATCTTTTACATCCCTGCCTCTAATCCCGAGGGAGGGATAACCGAGCCCGACTATGTCGTCGTTCCCCCCGGCAACAGACAGAGACTCGATCTTTTCACTCTTTAGAACGTATAAAAATAACTATTTAGAAAACAGGTTTGAAATTGTTTTATACTCCATAAGATATGTATACTTGTGTAAACATATTTTATCCATACATCTGTATACGTATATCGTTCTTTGAGAGAATTCAAACCGTTCTCTAAATGTCTTCTTTTTTTTTTACTATTAAAATTTACTTACTGTTTCAGTAAATTGAAACCGACTGATTATTATGATACCAATCATACAAAGAATAACTAATCAAACAAAGAAACAGTAAACAAATCGAAGAACCAACAAAATGAAGAATTTTGACGATGGAAAATACCCTAAGGCTGCAAATTTCTCGGAGAACTTACAGAGCTATATATACAGCCGCCTGTTATAGCGGGCGGCGTGGTACGTTGCGTGCGAGAGAGAGATCGATAGGACGGGTGGAAAAGTTAGATACTCATTCCTTTACGAAAACATCTCGTATAGCTCCGTATACTTATATAGTATGCAGTACATAGTCACAGTTGTTACAACTTATATCGTTTATTTAATCAAAAATACTAATTATAAATACTAGTAAAAAATACTTTATTTTTACGAACGAATGCTGTACGTACTCTAATCATATCCTAATTACTTTATACATTTCAAAACAATAAAATAATATCATACGCATGACATATTTTACAACCAAATGAAAATTAGTAATTATATGAAATGGATCAGTAAAATATTATTACCTGACCTTCCTAAAGAACCAGAAAGTGTTCTCGTAATTGATAACGCCTCTTGCCAGAGCCGGACGAACAACCCGTTAGTCCGTGCCGGGGCACGGAGTAAAAAATCTAGGGGCGCAAAATTGCCAAAACAAAATGAGAAAAAAATCGCAACGGAGTTTCTGAATTAATTAAAACATTTTCTGAAAAGAATTCTAAAAAACAATCTAATTTTATGTACTAATGACCACAAAACTTTCAAAGTACTACTCCAGTAAACTACATATGTAAAAATCAATGTCTGGGAACCTCACTCTCCCACTCTCTCTCAATCCCTCTCTCGCTCTCACTCTCTCTCTCTCTCTCTCTCTCTCTCTCTCTCTCTGTGTGTGTGTGTGTGTGTGTGTGTGTGTGTGTGTGTGTGTGTGTGTGTGCGTATGTGTTTGTGCGCCGTACAGAGTAGAGACCACTGCGCCTACGGGTACAAAATTTGACACGAAAGTGGCCCAGGACTGGAGCCGAAACGCCTCGAAATGATATTTTTCGATATTCGAAGTAGATTTTTCGTTATTCAATGTTTTATCGATTTTTTTGCTCTTTTCAACGAAATTCCATACTAAAATTGTTAAAAGTCCGGAAGTTGAACAGGTACAGAAAAATCTTTTATACCACCGAAACGTTACTTAATACCTTCTACGATGAGACCAATTTCAAATCTGTACTATAATTAGACGCGTGTCGGTAATTAATTAAAATAAGATCTCTTTTCGGACGAAATGCTATTTTTCCGTAAAGTCTTTTTGTAAATTGCGGTAAAAACTTTACTATCTGTCATAAAAAAAACTTTTTTTTTCACAAAAAAATCTTCAAAAGCTGACTTTCAAATAAAAGAAAAATTATTCAAATCTGACGAAATTTTTTTGCAGTCGTAATTTTTAAAATTACCAGCGTTAAGCATGTTCTGAATTATTTCTGTTAATTGTTTTTTAAAGGAAATATTTTTAGTGAAAATTTATCATCAATTACCCTGTTACTGTTGAATTACCCTGTTGTTTTTTGGACGTTCGCTACAAAATGTAAAAAAAATCATATATGTTTTTACTTTTGAGCAATTTTTTACTTTTGCACGGAGCGGTTCAAAGACTAAATCCGACCCTGCTTTTTACCACAACGTTTTAACTGAAAAGGCACCGATATCTAACATCACCAAAATTGAGATGATATCTTGGATTAAACAAAAAGGAATAGAATTTTGTGAGAGCTCCCTTAATCCGTAATTATATGAAATAATAAAATCAAACAGTGATTCGCGCGCTACCTTTTGGAAGACATGTTAGGAAAAGAAGGCCATAATGTGTTACGTCTGCCTCCATATCATGCAGATTTAATCCCAATAGAAATGATATGGGCAGAAGTAAAACAATACATTCGCAATCGAAATACGGAATTTAATATTGAAAGAGTGAAAAGTCTGTTTGAGGAACAAACCAATTTAATGGGACCGGAAGACTGGATACTGAAATATGATCACGTGATAGACATAGAAAATCAATATCGATCGTGAGAGCCTTTAACAGACAATGCTTTAGAGTCATTTATAATTAGATATAGTGATAGCGATATTTATACGTGTAATAGTGACAAATCATTTTTTTGAAGAAATCTGACGAATGTATCATAGACGCAATGTAATTAGAATAAAGTAACGGCAATAAGCTATTTATGTTAGTAATTATAATTAGTAATAATAATTACATTAATAAATTGCAAACCAAACCAGCAGTGTGTTGTTGTTTAAATAAAAAAAAACAAAAAAAAAAAAAAAACAGTAAATGTTTAAAAAAAAAAAATTAAGTTAATATAAGATATTTTCATGATATTATTCAAGAAATAGCGCGGTAAGCCAGCCTTCAGCCTATATGTACAGCAATACACCTCCCGCTACATCATTCTTAATTCTGACAATTTATCTTAACAAAGTTTCCCTACATATTTGTAATAATTTTCTCTTTATGAATTATATCATAGTGGCTTTTAAAATTGCTCTCTTTACAAACCGCTATGGAGTTTCTACATATTAAACATAAAATTTTATTTTTTCCTTGAATACAAAAGTACTCTACTTCTCAATTTCTTGAAAAATGCGATGCTATTCTTCAATTGATCGTTTTATGCTCATACTTGTGGAGGGCTTGTGCATCGTTTTAATAAAATGTCAATTAAACACTAAACAAAGAACACTACTTTTTAAACCAGATGAAAAAAAGAATCTGGTTTTTTAAACCAGATTTTCAGTCTAGTTTGCACATAACAAGTGCAAACTAGACTAGAATGCAGCATTCGTTTACTGACTGCTAACAAATAGCGTCCAACTCTTCTGACATTTTGTGACTTATTATTATGCACAAAGTTTAACTGTTCTAAGTTATACTTTTCTGTTTTCTTTTAGTTTTCTTTTTCTGTTTAGCCTCCGGAACCACCACAAGATATTTCTTCAGAGGATGAATGAGGATGATATGTATGAATGTAAATGAAGCGTAGTGTTGTACAGTCTCAGGTCGACCATTTCTGAGATTTGTGGTTAATTGAAACCATGATCAAGTATTCAACGATCTATATTCAAATTTTTTTTTGAATATAGTAATTCTAGCTGAGAGTAAAAAAAGATATAGAAGAAACAATGAACGGCATGGATAAAGTCCTGTGCAAGAACTACACATGAAAATAAACAAGAACAAAACGAAAGTAATGAAGTGTAGTAGAAATAACGAACATGAACCACTGAATGTAAAAATAGGAATTGAAAAGATTGTGGAGGTAGAAGAATTTTGTTATTTGGGAAGTAGAATTACTAAAGATGGACGAAGAAGGAATGATATAAAATGCTGAATAGCCCAGGTGAAATGAGCCTTCAGTCAGAAATACAATTTGTTTACATCAAAAATTAATTTAAACGTCAGGAAAAGATTTTTGAAAGTATATATTTGGAGCATAGCTTTATGTGGAAGTGAAACTTGGATGATCGGAGTACCTGAGAAGAAAAGATTAGAAGCTTTTGAAATGTGGTGCTATAGAAGAATATTAAAAATCATTTGGGTGGATAAAGTGACAAATGAAGAGGTGTTGCGGCAAATTGATGAAGAAAGAAGCATTTGGAAAAATATAGTTAAAAGAAGAGGCAGACTTATAGGCCACATATTAAGGCATCCTGGAATAGTCACTTTAATATTGGAGGGACAGGTAGAAGGAAAAAACTGTGCAGGCAGGCAACGTTTGGAATATGTAAAACAAATTTTTAGGGATGTAGGATGTAGGAGGTGTACTGAAATGAAACGACTGGCTCTTGGAGAGCTGCATCAAACCAGTCAAATGACTGAAGACAATAAAAAAAAAGTATTCAAATCGGTATAAAAGAAACTGCCTTTTCCACGATTTGAGTTAAGAAAGCATAAACACACGGATGTGCAGAAACTCGATTGGGAATGGCATGTGAAGTTGTGTGGGCAATGCCAGTACAGCAGGAGGGAGAGTGTGATGCGTTCAAGAACTGAGTAGAAGTGGGAATTCAGTTACCTTCTAACATTGATATAGTTAGTTTATCCACTGTACATAACTACCGGCGCTTACAATCAGTATTTTGCAATACTATTTTTATAAATAGTTTTTTCAAAACTAATTTTGTTACATTAAGGAATTTGTACTTATAATTTTAATTAAAATATCCAGTGTTGCCGAAAGTTAAATAAAAGTATTGGTTATCAATCTTGGTGGGTCGCAGAACAATTACCGGTGGCCGTGTGTTTGACATGCCTCTTATACAGGGTTCGACAACTTTATGCAGGCATTCCTCGGTACACCAATTCCTTGTAACTGTCATCTGAGTTTCCAACACTACTCACTCTAAAACTTCTCTTGCACTAAAAAATACAGCCACCATTCTCTTCTTCACTGATCTGGATTTTCAAATACCTGTAGGGTCTCCTCATCTTTGAACAGCTACACTTTGTTCTGAGCTTTGGCCAGGATGTCATAATAGTTCAGCCAACTTTTTCCACCTGTCACAATACTGTTCACATGGGGAGATTTTCCATTTTCAAACTTATTTTGCATTTCATAGTACTAAGAAACACAGTGCGCTAACAAATCTTCAGTTAAGTTGTGGGCCTACCAAAGGGTATAAAGCTTTGTAAGTTGAAGATGATCTCACAGAATATCACTAACTGCTAGTGCATTATATCCCAAGGAACCTCTATTTGGTAGAAGGTCACACCCCTATCTATCTCGAGCCTTTTTTTAAGCAGCAATGTTTCTCTAAGTCAGAACTAAAGACTGTGCCGGTCTTGAAGACACATGACCTTGGAATTCCCTTAAGGCCAAAATTTCCTCTTTCAAACTCTTGGCACTAAATATTGTTGTGAGAAGAGACAATCCACTTCGAGCACAGGAGTCATTTTTTCTAAACACTGATCTCTTAACCCACATGTAAAATTGCAGCACAAAATTGCCTGGTAATTAGTTTTCAACCACAGTGACATCACTACCTTTTTTTCACTAACACAGCTAAAAAGCAAATGACACTAACCCAGTGACTAGAGGGCTACAGTAAGGTTAGGACTTGTCCAAACAATTACTACTTGTAGCTGCTTGTGATTATCCATTCTGTTGTATTGCAAAACTTTCCTAGCGCACTTTTTATTTATATTCTGTAAAAAAATGATTGATTAACTTGTAATTTAGTGATTACAATATAAAAAATGAAAAAGACATATTTTTAAGCTTTTTAACGTGAACAAAAATAGTAATTTTATTAACTGACTTTCCTAGCGCACTTTTTATTTATATTCTGTAAAAAAATGATTGATTAACTTGTAATTTAGTGATTACAATATAAAAAATGAAAAAGACATATTTTTAAGCTTTTTAACGTGAACAAAAATAGTAATTTTATTAACTGATTAATGAATAATTGTGTAATTAGTAGCAATGTAATTGAAATATGCAATGAATTGCCAAATGAAGATTTTATTTTGAGGAATATTACCCTTATTTTGGTATTTTAATAAATATTTCAATCAATTAACTTCAAATTAATTTATTTTTCTTTAAAAGAAGAATATTATTATCAAAGGAACAGTTTTTGGTTTTTATAATAGTGGAAGGAATAAAGATTAATTTTTTAATTATTAGACATCTTTCGTTTAAAGAACGCAACATACTTTCACTGATATATTTTTAACTAATTTTATGATAGCTTTTCATTCATATTCTTTCTATCCTTAATAAAGGGTTATAATTATTTAGGTATTTAATTGATTGATCATTTATTACTATTGTTTTTTGTTTTTTTTTTAAATTGTATGACATTGACAAGGAAACCTCGAAAGGCAGATTTGCTGTATCTATAATTAAGAGAAAAAATAAATAATTAATTACAAAATTTCATAAAGGTAAACTAATTCTTTTAATTTTAATTGAATCACTTCTGTAACATTATTGCCAGCCTTCCTTTTTTTTTTCAAATTATAAAAAATAATATTTTAAATATTAGAGCCGATGTTCTTGGCAAAATGGTTGCGTCTCAACCTTTCATCCAGAAATCCTAGGTTCAAATCCTAGTTAGGCATGCCATTTTTTACTTACACAAAATTCATTTATCATTCATCGGTGACTGTAATGGGCATAATTCTGTGGTTACTGTACAAATAAATATGTAATATTTTACTAAAATTTTATATTTGTTTTAAAATTAGTTATTTGTTTATCCCATCCAGTTAAGTATTTTGCTGTAATATCATATATTTACTTGAGAAAGCTGCTTGAAATTTAAATTACTCTGATGATGCATAGTGATGTAACGCACCATTTAGATTATACCCTATTTTCCTTATGATTCTGTTTAACCAAGCTCATTATCCATATTTTATTACCCAATTTCAAGTCTTATATTTACTTTGCTCTATTTTAAAGAATGACTACATTACATAATATTTTATGAACACTATAATATCTTTTCAAGAAATAATTTCTAACTATACAAAACAGTAACATTATATTTATTACTATAAATTGCTAAGCGTAATTTAATGTATGAATCATTATTTTATACAAACCAGCTAACTGGCTCTTAACTAACCCTAATTTTGTAAATTCAAGTCAAATATACTGTTCTGTCAGGCAAAAATTTAGGTCAAAAAAGAAAACAAATCAATTATAATTATGAAAATCAGGTATTCTAATCTTTTATTTATTATTTTTATCATTAATTAACCACAATAGCTAGAAGTTTGTGTGTAACACACAACCAAGAAGCTTATGTTTGAGTGTAGGGTTTGTGTAACATGTTGAGATAGATTAGTTTAGTATAATATTTGGAAGTCTCCAGATATCATTGCAGCTTTGATAAATACTATTTTTTTCAGGTACTCTACTTTATTAGATATCGTCCAGGAATTATGGTGATATACAGGAAGGTTGGGTTATTTACAGAATTATAAATAAGTTTTTTATTCACGAACACTTTTGTATTTTTATTGGTTTGTCTGCATTCTGAAACAAGATTATCATGATAACATAAATTTTCTTCAACCAATAGTTTAGTGGATAGTAGTGCACAAGAGTCACAAGGAGTCTGAAAGGTATGATGAAATTTCCCAACATGCTTTAGAACAGCAACCAAATAATGTTATTTAATCCCTCCAAAATATTTATTAGTGTAGTAAATATATTTATATTTTGTGTTTTAATATATTTGTATTATACTGAATTTTACCTTTGTCAATATTTTCAGGTATTTGATTATGATTGGGGTTTACAAGATGACTTCATGGGTTCTGCATATTTAGATTTGACAAATTTTGACCTTGGAAAGTAAGTATAAATAATTTATTTTTACAGGTTTTACTACCTTGGTAAAACTTCAATGCATCAAAAAAAAAAATATTTAAAAATTAATCAGGAGAAATGTACAATATTTGAATCTATAACAAGCAAATATTTTGTGATTGTTTTTAAAACAGTTAAAAAAATATTATAGTTTAATTTTAGCTATAATAGTTTTACTGATAATCTTCTGTGGTAGTATTTTTCCATCCTCAACAACAACCTTACTCATGAATTCATTTAGGTCTAACAGGGCTACTAATTTTTAAATCAATAACTTTTACTTAATACAGTTTTTTTTCATTTATATTTAAATAATTGAGGTACAAGAAGAACCAGGCACAAACGAAAAACCTGTTTTCTCTCAGATGAATGATGTTCTTTCATGTTAATGGCCAGTCCCTTTGATGATCTGATTTTAAGGTATCGTTCCCAGGATTGATCACTTCCTATTGTTTAAGAGATTACATGATTGTAACATGGCCAGACTGTGTTGTAGTTAGCTTGCTGGCTACTAGATCACCTGTTCAGGGTTTGATTTCTACAAGAATGTGACATTTTTTATCTACTCTTTTATTCATCCCATCTTTCTTGTTAAATACATGTGTAACTTATCCAAGGTTGTAATCTTAATATTAAACAGCCAAAAATAATACAAAGTACTTTTGGTTTATTGAAAAAAAAAGACAACAGAAACTATTTACTCCTTACTATCTATTTTATGGTATTGTAACTCCAAAATGACTACATCAGTTTTCATGAAAAAGATATAAAACTGTTCATTGTAAGCTATACGTTTCTCTCAGTATTGTAATTTAATAAAATCATTTAAAGATCCTTTTTAAAATATTGTTTCTGAACTTTGATACCAATTTACCATTAGAAAGAGAATTCCATCATCAGATATCACATGATTTCCTTATTCCTATTTTTTCATAATTTATTTATTTATCCAGCTGCAACAGGCGAATTCCCAGTAACAAATACTGATGGATGGTAATACATTTTTTGTAATATGTGTGTAATGCCATGCCTGACTAGTACTCAGACTTGCAAATCTCAGATGGAAGGCAGTGATGACATCACCATTCCGCTACAGAGATTGATAAATAAATTCAATAAGACTTTCTCCAAAAAAAAAAAAAAATATTAATTCCTTCATGCAACTTAAACTTCTATGAATACTTTGTTGTCCTGGGTGTATGCTTTGTTTGGAGAGGTAAAAACTAAATGCATAGTAATGATAATAACTAAAAGTAAAAATAAATAAATGAACAATTAGAAATTTATGTAAAATTAAAAATAGATGATAGATTACAATAAAACTCAAAAGTAGTACTAATAAGATGAGGTTAAGAATAGTTTATTAAGCTGGCTGATGGCTGATTCAAATTTTCCCTAATAAAAAAAATCAGATTATGTTACTACATATTATTATATCTACTATATAATAGACCTATGGTCGTAACATATAGTCTACTAGATTCGTCACTAATGAATTATTTACAGTGCAAATAGATTTCATAATTTCAAATTAATATTGTTAATTAAAAAAAAGCAGGTTTTCTTAAAAACATCTGCAATATAAATATGGTTGACTGGGAGTCCAGTGTAACTACTGATATATATGAAACGTAAGCACTACCTCAGAAGGATTAATACAAAAATTAAATAAAGAGTCGTATATAAAACGCAACCCATCTGCATGAGTAGGTACATTTTAATAAAAAATCTGATGTGGACATCACATGACTTCCTTGTACATGTATTAAATTACATATACACATTTCTTTTAAAATGAAAAGTACATAAAATTTTGTTTCATTAACAACTTCTGATATTTTTTCTTTTTTATTATTATTATTATTATTATTATTGAATTATTAATTATTGAAATATTTTTTTTATCATGAGAGGTTAATAATTATTAATAAATCAATATATTTAAATTAAAAAAAGTTAAAAAAAAAGAAGGAGATGAAGTCAGATTTGAACCAATGTCCCTTCCCCTTCTAAGATCCAAATATTTCATTAATTAAAATTGTATTTGGCTATAATTCTGGAACCAATGAAAATAAGTACCACTTATGACATATCGTTAAAAAGATCTCAATGAGGTCTTATTGCTGCAGTTAAGAAATGTCCAAAATTCAATTTTTTTGGATTTTGGTATTTTTTTGACACTTTTGATCCAGTCAATTACAATCAAAAGGGAAGGTGCACAACTAGATGTTACAACAGTCTTAAATCCAAAATTTCAACATCATATGGCTAATCGTTTTTGAGTTAAGCAAGATACATATGTACAGATGTCATGCCAAAACTAGTCAAAATGGATTCAGGGATGGTGAAGATGGATATTTACATTGAAATCTGAAAACTGGGATTTATCATGATCACAATACTTTCTTAACTTCATACAAGGAAGTAAAAAGTTATTCGTAAGTTATTAAATTAAATATTTTATTTCCAAACTTTCAAATACCTTATACTATAGAGTAAATGCTGTAAGTGGTTGCCATCTTCATGAATACATGCTTCCACTCTTTTCACTGCATTTCTTGCTACTGTTTTCAGAGTTTGGGTTGATATTTAAATAGCTTATTCGATATTGACCTTCAGTTGATCAAGTGTGTACGGTTTGTTGCTGTAGGTTTTTTTTTAAAGTAACTCGGAAGAAAAAATTTGGCGCAATCAAATCTGGAGATCTTTGTGGCCAAAGACATGACCAATAATGCGATCACCAAAAGATTTGTTAACAAAACCAGAAGTTGAATGTGCGTAATGTGATGTTGCACTGTCATGTTGCGACCACCAGTATCGATCTTGCTCTTCCAAGAGAGCAATTGTAATAAAATATTCAGATATCATTCTATAGTTTCAGCATTCTGCAGAAAAGAGGACCAATATTTTTTTTCTGTGATATCACACACCATTGTCGTCCATCTTCTGCTGGTGCGATTGTTTGTTGATATGCGTGGTGATTTTCAACACTCAAAATCCTTCTGTTATGGTTGTTTACATAGCAGTTCAGATAAAATCATGCCTTGTCTGTGAAAAAAAATTAATTCCATAACATAAATACCCTCATGCATGAATTGACAAAACCAATGACAATATTCTAGTTGTTTTTCTTTATCTGGATCAAGAAGTTGATGAATTGTTTGAATTTGATATGTCATAAGCTTAATCTTTTTGTTGTCCGATGAACGGTTGATTCTGGTAAATTAATTTCATTTTACAAGCATGTAATTGATTTTTTGGTAAGGCGTTAATTGGTCTTTGTTTTAAATGACTGTGTCTGTATTCAACACTGTCATTGATTTTTTGTGTTACTTGTTATTAACAGAACCTATCTCTCTAAATTTAGTCATTGACCTCAAAATTGATGTCTTGTTATGTCTTGTTGTATCATAGTACTTACAGCAGAAGGATTCTGGCATTGCAACCACTGGTCATGTGCTAAATTACAATTCAAGAATAAAAACACATTGGTTTTTTGAAGACACTATCTTCTCTCTAACAATGCCCTGAGCATTATGTTCGTTTTGTTATGCCTATCAGTAGCAGTCTACTGTATGGGTGCGATGTTCACTTGTTGGGCAAGTCCATTCCAGTAAAACATAGGGGAATTGGGAAGTCAATCCAAATATTATAGAACGCTGATTGGTGGGTTGTATTTTACATGGTACACTCTGTATATCTATATTAATAAATAAGAATAAAAATTATGATT
This sequence comes from Lycorma delicatula, assembly GCF_047948215.1. Lineage (NCBI taxonomy): Eukaryota > Metazoa > Arthropoda > Insecta > Hemiptera > Fulgoridae > Lycorma > Lycorma delicatula. Next base: position 19,508,046 of record NC_134457.1, read on the forward strand.
TTGTCAAATCAAATTAACAGTTGACATGATTTTCTTAATGTTATATAATTTAACAAGTTTATAATAATTATTTATTCTGTTGTGATTTGAATATTAGATACATCACAAAAGGTACTGTGCTTTGGTGTAGAAGAAACATGATGTGATATATAACTTTTAATCTGATTTAACAAAATGTATTGCAACAACAGCAATTTTAGTAATATTAATACATACTAACATAAAATTGTTTGATTTTGAACTGCTTGTTCAAAACTGTATTGAAATATACAGAATATTAATTAAAACTTAATGATGCTAAAGTTGAATGTAAACATTAATTTATCTGAATGTTTCAAATTCACTTACCACTTACATAAGGTTTTAACGTTACACACATACTGATTCAGTAATGAATTAGGACTAGAAAAGACAACAAAAAACAGAAGACTTTTAGGACCTAAATGTAAAATAATCAAAATATCTTAAGATAAAATTCAGAAATTTGAAAATAATAATGGACTGTCTAAGAAAAGGAAATTAGGCCCTTCTGGATGATTAAAAAAATTGAGAATAACAGAGCAATAAAAAGAATCTTTAATTATTTTCCTAAATTAAAAGCTATAAATAACTGGTTTCAAGAAATTGAAAAAGATCTAAACATTAAAGAAGAAAGAACTTTGAACTGAAATACTTCCAGAAATAAAATTAAGAATTTCAAGAATTTTCAGGAAAACTAAGAGGAAAAGGCAGAAGAAAATTTTCCAAAAGCAGGGAACAAAGCTAGTTGAAACAATAAATGAGTATGGGCAACAAAGGAAACCAAAATGCAAAGTAAAGTTGTTTTTTAATACGATCCATAGATGGTTCAAATGGGAAAAAACTAATAATTATTAGATGAGTATACAACCAATTGTGATTTATTACTTCAAGGAAATAAATTTATATTGCAGTTTATAACTATTTTAATATTTGTAATCTGGTTGTTTCAACTGACATCATCTACATTATTCTACTCACTGACCCATCAGTATCTCTTTATAGGCTTGTTAAATGAATAGTAGTAATAATAATGTTTTAGTAGCACAAAACTAATTTATGAATTTGTAATTTACTCTACTTTTTTTTTTATTGTTATTCTTTATTCTCCATTGGTTGTTATTAGCAACTTATAAATACTAACAACTTGCATGAAGCTGTACTCTAGAATTATTTAATTAATTTTATTGATTTATGCAAACTGGTTCATTAAATATTAATTCTACCAAAGATATTTTATCCTTATTTCACACCATGTAGATTTCTTGGATGCTATTTCCTGATATATTTCACAGATTGTAATACCATCAGATTTTAAGGAGAAACTTTTTTATTATATTGTGATAAAAAACCCATAGAATGTTTATAAATATTTACAATAAAATTTGTTATAAATTTTTTCATCTATTTTAGTCTCTTGGAATTGTTTGTAAAAGTTCATTAAGGTAAATACATCACAAAAGATTATTAAGAAATTATCAGAGTTTTAATCAAAATTTCAATAATATTTTTTTACAAAATTTGTATTTTTTTCAGTCTTTTTTAATAAAATTTAAGTGCTATTGACTATTACGTTAATTGTTACAAATAAATTACAAAAGCATGCACTGAAACTCCACTCAATATTATTTAACTCTACAAGAACTGGTTTATTAAATATAGCTTCATCTATTGGCAGTTTTCCTTTATTACAAACCCTCTATTTCTAAGTTACAATGTAACTGAGGTTACTAAGGCGAGATTTTCCAATTGTTATAAAACTCTCAGTGGGAAAATCAAAATATTTTTGTACAGTTTTGGGATAAAATTTTAAAAATTTAAATTGTTAAATTTTTTATTGTAAAGTTATTAGATTTTTTTTTACTATTTTAAACATTTTAATTTAAATATATTTCAGAAAAAAAATTATTATTTTTTAATATTTGAATATTTTTTTAATTCAGTTAAATAATTAAAAAAAAGGAGATTGCAAGAAAGTAATAAAAGGAATTAAATACAAATTTATTATTTTTACTATGTTTCTTTCTTAACTTGTATTATTTTCTACACATGCGCTAATCCATAAGATATAATTATTTAAAATCTAGATTAATTTTATTTCACCAGAATTTTAATTTACAATTTACTGGAAAGTTAAACAAAATTTTAGTATTTCTTCAATATTATTTAAAAACTTCAGTTTTTATATTGTAAAAAAATAGTAATATTTTCTGAATTTTGTCACTTTCATTGTGGTTTCTTCAAAAATAAAGTTTAATCAATTTTCATTATAGTTTCCCTTTAATAAGATGGTAGCAGTTTTATTCTTCACAGATTATTCTTCACTTTCATAAAAATTAAACTTTGATTTACATTTAAATAATGTAATGAAAAATCAAAAAATTACTAAAAATTGTTTTATTTATTTATTTTTTTTAATGTTAAAGGCCTCCCAGACTGGTCTAATGATTAATTCATTGTTGCAAATCAGTTGTTTAACAGCTGATTTTCAAAGTTGAAAGCTCTGAGGTTCAAATATTAGTAAAAAATATGGGTTATTGAATATTAGACTTTGGATACCAATGTACTTCAGTGGTTAGGGTTCAATTAACCACACATCTAGGATCGTCGACATGAGTCTTTACAAGATTACACCTCATTTGCATGTTATGCATATCATTCTCATCTCGCTGGACTGTGGTGGGTTGCTTGTTCACTAGTTACTAGTTGAACAGATTATAATGAACTCATTAGGAAAATAAAAAATGCTAAAGCTCAGCCAAAACTTACAGCAGCGTACTCTTTTTAATTAAATAGGATAATTATTAATTGATAAATTATTATATAAGAAAGGATTGAAATATGATCATATAAAAAAAGTTGTAAAAAAAAAATCTTTAAAATCCTCTACAGCTCAAAAATAGTGTATATTGAGATACATCATTTTTTGCTTAGGGCAGCAGAGTAGACCTATAAAAACAACATAAATATTTTTTAACTTTATTAACTATTATTGTTCATGTGCAAGTAAAGTAATTTTTTATAATTTTTATCTTTAAAAGACATATTGTAATTAATTTTTAAAAAATTAAAGATTTTTAAAACACAATAAATTGTGTGTAATCAAAATGAATAATCACGTGTAGAAATTATGAATATAAAAATGGAGTTACAGATCAGTGTATTAGGATCGACTGTATTAGAATAACAAAACTTAGAAACCATTAATAATCATATTTTAGATATTTTCCTATTAAGCAAAATAATATTACCTCTCCTGAGAATTGGGATCCTAGCAGAGGCTGCATCCCTGGATTATGGATAGGAGAACAGCCATCAGGTATATTGGTTAGTTGTGAATAGAGAAATACTCTGAAAAAGTAGTCACAGACAGGCAATGGCGTTGTCTGAGGCATGAAGGAATATTATCAAGGGAGATGAACAATGCTTTATAGTGTTACAAGCTGATAACAACACCGTAACATAGCAAGTATTGTTCACCAGAAAAATAAGCCTACTGACCCCTCATGGGCAATCACAGAAGAATACAATAGCAATGTGCAGGAATTTAGAAAATTTACCAAGAGACTCACATCATGATGCCAACAAGAGATCAGCTGGAAATGAAGCATATGGTCACAAAATTATTGGTTAGTGGATTTGCCATACCGTTGAAAAGAAAAATAATTCTTGAAAAGAATGAAAAATTTATTTCATCATTGTTTCTTTTTTAACAATCATTGCTAATGATGTATATTACAGTATGAATTGTTAACAGTTAAATTCGATTACAAAATATCATCAATCTTATTTGTTTACTATTGGAAAATAGCCATTATGAACCAATGGCTAGGTTCATAATAGGCATAATAATGGCTAGGTATACTTGTGGAACAAAACTTCAGTTCCGTTCCAAAATCAGTATTGTTTTGTGTCGAAAATATGATTACTGTATGTAATGTGATGAAAATATGATTACTGTATGTAATCATATTACATACATTAATATTATTGTACTGTAAATAATAAAGTACGTAACAGTATACAATACTGTGTACAATAATATTTACGAGTATGTACATTGCTGTACATAAATATTGTATATTGAATAAAATTGGATTAGTACATTATTGTACTGTATGTACATTACACACTTGAGTATATTAAACCATTAAACAAGATTTGTTAGCTATTGGTATAGTCTTCTAATTGTATCTTAAACATTTGTTGTTTTTTTTTTTTGTTGATCAAATAGAAAAATGTTTACTTTTTTTGTTTAGCCTCCAGAAACACCGTAAGGTATTATCTTCAGAGGATGAATTAGGATGATATGTAAATGAAGTGTAGTCTTGAACAGTCTCAGATCAACCATTCCTGAGATGTGTGGTTAATTGAAACCCAACTACCAAAGAATACTGGTACCCACAACCAGTATTCAAATCCATATAAAAGTACTAGGATCCATATAAAAAGTAACTGCCTTTACTAGGATTTGAACATAAGAACTCTCAACTTCGAAATCGACTGATTTATGAGTTCACCACTAGACCAACCGGATGGGTTGGTCAGATAGAACAATATTTTATTATATAAAATAAAGCATCATCATACTAATAGCACTTAACTATGAAAATGTAGTTTTGAAATGAAAATTATAACTTTTCACGTGAACTGGTTCTATATCTAGCTTCAGAGCAGTTACTACCTTTAGAACAGTTACTTGTTTTTTCAGATGTTTTAAAAGTCTTAAGCAATTTGCCACTGGCTGATATAATATTAAAAACTGCCAGGAGTCATGTTTTTAACCTGACATCAATATTTTTAAGACTAATATTTTTAAGAACTGGGAAAGTAGCCATATTCCGGCTGCTTTCCCAGTTGGTAGAGTGGTGATCACCAGTTCTAGCTCCTCCAAGGTAAAATTTCTGGAGACCTTTAGGGTGTCTGATGAGATATATATTTAGGTCGTTTAGTCTGTACAAAATTCACTTACCAGAACGATGAGGGAACTTTGACAAACCTATTATTCGCTGAGCTATGGCTTGAAGCATAGGATGCTATAATATGCATTGAGTCGAAGGCTTATCAGTGAAGATTTTTGTAAGGAATAACCAAGCTTTCCGACTACTATGAGTAAAATCCTGTTTTTTGATAGTGTATCCATTTCTAACTGTATCGAGAGAGCTCAGCAGTCTATCAGCTGTGGCAGAACTTCCTTACTCATTAAACTCCTAGTAAAAATCCTCAATCCTTGACTCTCTGGAATATATAGTTCCTTCTATAAACTTATCACATGCAGGCTTTTGCTGAGGACATTATGAGACTGGTAAATCAATGGTAGTTTTTTATTGTAGGAGAAATGAACTTGATTCTGTGTTCAAGCTTTGTGATAAAGACCTCTTAATCAGCTTTTTTAAAGTTCAGCTTGATGGAGAAAATAATCTGACCAGAGATATCTGGATTCCAATGGTGATCAAGAAAGGCCTATCCTGGGAGTGGGGGAAAGAACTCTCCTACCACTGCCATGAGTTTTAAAGATTTACTGCAGGAGTAGAAGCACAAATCTGGTGAGTAACCACGATATCACCAAACTGAGTAGAAAGACTTGCATCCTTTGCAACTAATAATAATAAAAAGTTGTTCTCTTTCAGCCCAGGAGGTTAGGATTCTGCCACTATCATCAGAGTATCCCACAAAATAAAATAACTCCTCAACAAAAAGGACAGGATCTTCAATACTGGAAAGCACAATATTTGGCTATAAATATTAATAGCCTCCTCCTTTGCAAAGGAGGTTTATAAATATTAACTACAGTTGTTTCAGATACTTTTACTGCCAATATAAATAGATAGTCATCAGAAGCTTTGTGGATAACAGACACTTTTAATGGATACTGGCAAAAAAGTAATCGAACTACCCAGAATGAGTTGCATGTTACTGGATAATATAAAATTTTTATAATTTACTCTGTTTAATTGTATGAATGTAGATCAAGATTGTTTGAAACTTGGTCTAAAGAGGTCCTTCTTTATTCCTAAGGAGGTCTTTGAGAAAAATAAACAAATATTATTTTTATAATTTCCTAAAAAGAGATTTAAAAGAGGATTTGAGACTAGAATAATTAGAAACTTTAAACTTGACAAAGGTGTTTCTCTTTACAGAGTAAGCTACCATTAAGAATGATAGATGATAATCCAAGCTGTTATGAAAATATGTCTTGGATTTTCTCTTTAAACCATTCTAAAAGATTTTAGATTAATTAAGAATAAAGTTAAATCATCCCTAAGAAATTTAAGATTAATTAAGAGTGGAATTTATAGTTTCCTTATATTTTTGGGTTCAGATCTGATTGAAGCTTAAATTTTCTCTTTGAGTTTCAGCAAATAATTTTTTTTTTTAATTTATTCTTCCCTTTTAATCACCCCTGAGTAATGAAAAAAAAGCATGAATTCCCTAACTCTTGTGGATATTTGTAATACAACAAATGAAAATTAATAGTTTGGCACAAAGATGCTGGTTATGAATTTTCCTTTAAAATCCCCAGTACAAATCCCTATTACAACTATGATTTTTTATAAGATCATAACATGCCACCCATGTAAAAAAGTGAATGTTAATTACACCAGTAACTTGTAACTAACTTGAATTTTCTTTTACAGACAATCAGATGTTGTACTAACACTATCAGATCCTGGTAAAAATGATTACCTTGGTGAAATCCACTTATCTGCAACATTATGGCCTAGAAGTCAAGAAGATAAGGAACAGGTAAGTTAAAACATATTTATAGTAAAAATTAAATAATTTAAAAAAGTAGTTTATTAAAGTAAAGTAAAGTGAAGTGAAAATTATTTGTAAGACCAACTTTCTAAGAAATAGGTATTGTAGATGATATTTGTAGTCATGATTTCGTCTGTATTTACGAACTTTCCTAACAGACCAAAGATTAAGTTAATAATTAATAAAATGATGCAAGCCACTTCAAGAAACTTTGCAGGGAAAAAGTCTAAAACCTGATGTTTATTAGTTAGTAAAAAGTTCCTGGATTACATTACAGGTATTGTGGTGAAAACAAACTTGATAATGGGGCTATCACTTTACTGCAACCATACAGGAGTTCTTCCCTCATTTCTTCCATCTTAAGGCTTTCGTTAAAAAAAGATTAACATCATAATTTTCAATTATGTGGTAGCCTTCATCAGTGACTTGTGTTGTGGTTCTATCTGAAGTTGTTAATCGTTCTTTTTTTATCGCATGTTTATGTCAGTGAAAAAAGTTTATTAGATTTTACCTGAATCTCTACATTTAATGTATGGGTGTTATTTAGTTTTGGGATATGTACTTATTCTGTCAGTACATCCACTGTAGAAATTAAACTGCACATATCCCTCCCTTTAATTTTTGTCTTGTTTGGTTACTCTTCCTGGTAGCTTCTTTCTAATCATTTGTTACATCTTGGTGGTAGCTGCGTAATATTCTGCTGTAGTTGATAAATAATTCATTTGCAGTCTCGTTATGAACATGTGTGTAGTAGCTACATTTATATGTGGTTTCATATTTATGTAGCATTAAAGCTAGTAACTTTTTGAAAGATTATTTTATTTTTGTTCTTTTAATCAAGCTAAAGATCTTATTAGTTTTGTTATAAAATAGTGTACTGTTACCTCAGATTTCACAAAATCTTGTTTACAAATGCTTATTTTATTTTTGTAAAACATTTTGAGATAATTAACCATTTCTTATCTTTATAAAATTTAATTCTTTTGAAAATGAATATAGGAAAAACTAAAGTAATGAAAGTAAATAACAAAGAGGATTTAAAGAGAAGGATAAGAGAAGGGTAAATAGAAAAAATAAAAAATTACTGATATTTGGGGATTATGGTGATGAACTATCTCATATTGCAAGAGAGTGGAATTTACCAAAAATCAATTTTCTTTAATATGAATCTCTTTACTTTTGCAACTTTTTTGTTGTACACTACATTTACAGTGCATTCAAAAAGTAACTATACAACTATATAAACACGAATATATGTTACGGACTGTATTCTGTGCATTGTGAGTAATGCTTTTTCTGTAAAGGTTGGTAATCCTGCATTGTATTACCAATTATGTCCAGTTTGCTTCTGCAAGCAGTTGGTTATCTTGAAATGAGATGTATCTGGTCCTTTGTTGTTTAGTGTGTGTGTGTCTTCATCCCCTTTGAAAGATTGAGACCATGTCTTTTTGTGTCCATTCAGAATGGTGTTAACTTTAGAACAGCGAATATTTTTCATTGTATACTTCTTCCATGAGCATTTAAGAAAGAGCATTTCTTCTTCCATAAGAAATTTAGGAAGACAGGAGTGGTAAAAAGGATCATGCGCAAAGGTAAAACCATCAGTACTTGATAGTTTGAAGACATATGCAGCATAACTCCAAGTCCATGAGAAACTTGTACAACAGAAAAACATCATTGTTGCAGTTTTAATGATCCGAAGATTATGATATGTATAGTAATATCCATAGTTAGCCTAATATTTTACGCAGAAACAATAATGAAATCATTCTCCAGTTCATGATAGAGCTAAGTGAGAACAAAATTAATAATGCTTGACTTCAATAAGATGGTGTGACTGCACATATAGCCAGGAGTCCATGATGTTTTCAGAAATTGAATCAATTCTAAGGACGTGTGGTCAACTTATTCTCTGGACTGAAGCTACTGGAATTTTATTTCTGGGATTATGCAAAAAGAAGTGTTATTGAGGAAACTCTTATAGCCTCCAAGAACTTCAAACTACTATTCTTAGTTTCACCAAAAATATTCTATCTGAACAACAACTTGTAAAAATCTTTGAGAACAAGAAGAAACATGTACATCTTGTATGTGTAGTTAATTTGCAAAGTGTACAATAAAGATTCAAGGTAAAATGGAAGAAATTGTGACCAATTTTTTACTGGATGATTGAGGTGCTGATATCTTAATAGTAATGAAAGATGTTAAGGTCATTGATGAATAATGGGATGACATCTTTCACCATCATTTTTCTTAGTATAGTTCCAAGATGACTATTTTCTGAATTTGTAAATTATTAAGTTATTAGATTATGATTCCAAAGATTTACATGACTCTATAATCAAAAGTGACAACAGCACTGATTTAACAGTTATTTCCCACTTCATATTTGTTCATTTATTATATAGATGGTTTTTGAAATGATGAAAAAAAGAAGATAATGCTTCAGAAGACTTCCTCTTTTTAATGTTTTTAGTGTCATTAAATTTAACATATTTCATACAGTTTTTTTAATGTTTTTACAAACATCCATATTCATATCGTGTATGAAAAAAACAAGATTCATAAAGCAGGCACATAAGCATAAAAAAGTTTATGAATCATGTTAAAATTAAAATACTGTAAATGAAATATTACAAGATAATTAATTTGAAAATGTTATGAATGAATACTAGAATAGAATTAAAGGTTACATACTGTTATGTTCAAGTACTATTGTAAGTTTATTGGTTGAATAGTGATATTTAGGAAGCCTTAGAATACGTGTAACTTTGTTGATTTGGTGATTATTTGCAAAGTTTGTTTTGCAAATTGTTAGCTGCATTCTTTGTTTAAATAGTAAGTGTGCTTGTAGCTTATTATGTCTCTGAATTAACAAGCTGCAATGTACTGTGAAAATATACCAGACAATAGTACTGAAAAGTAATTAGTCTTTGCTGTGAATAAAGCGTAGGCAGACATTTTACCATGTTGTCTTTTTACCACCTGGTAGTTAATGGTAATATTACTATATGAAAAAAATGATTTTACACTTAAAAACTGATTGAATTCAATTGCAGTTATTTATGTATTCATTTTTTTGTTTTTAGATGAAAATGGAAAATAATTTTATAATATATAAATACATGGTAGTTTATGTCACATATCTCTATACCCTTATACATAATATACCCCTTTATTGTGCGTGTGCATGTGGATATGTGTGTGTATGTGTGGGTGTGGGTCTAGGTGTGGGGTTGTGCGGGTGTAGGTGTGTGTGCACACAACCCACCGGGTTGGTCTAGTGGTGAACGCGTCTTCCCAAATCAGCTGATTTGGAAGCCGAGAGTTCCAGCGTTCAAGTCCTAGTAAAGCCAGTTATTTTTACATGGATTTGAATGCTAGATCGTGGATACCGGTGTTCTTTGGTGGTTGGGTTTCAATTAACCACACATCTCAGGATTGGTCGAACTGAGAATGTACAAGACTACACTTCATTTACACTCATACATATCATCCTCATTCATCCTCTGAAGTATTATCTAAATGGTAGTTACCGGAGGCTAAACAGGAAAAAGAAAGGGAAAGGCCAGTAAAACAAAAAGGTGTGTGTGCACACGCACATTTATTCTTTTAAATCATGGTCAGACTTGGTAGTCTGATGATTAGAATGATTAGAATCAAAAATCATCTAGGTTAAAGACAAAAATGCTAACATTCTGTCATAGAGGATATAATGGTAGATAGATTCGCGTATTACCTATGTTATAAAAAAAATATATTTTGTCAAATTAATTTTTTTATGAAATATTAAAAAGTTAAATTAATTTAGTATGCATTAAAATTTAAAATGGTTAGAAATTCAAAATATTATGACATTTAGAAACAATTTTCATTGTATTTTTCATGATAAACAGTATTTTCATGATAGAAGTAAGGAAAAATGAAAGATCAAAGTAACCTTTTTTTATGCCCAAAATTAATGCCATCCCCTTCATTGTTTATTTTTGAACTAATAATTAATTTTTAACTGGTAGATTTCAAATTAAATCATTGTCGTTGATACAACACAAGAAGTAATACAATTAGGACTGTACAAATCTATGTGACAATATTTATTGAATGCAAGCAATTTCATGTAAGTTTAAATTTCATACAGAAATTATCTAACAATATAATAACACAAAAACTTTCAACATATAGATTTTTTACAAAATATATAATTGAAAAATAATTTTATTCCTTAAGAGTAGATCTTTTCCTCTCTAATAACAGTTAGGTAAGATACTGAATGACTTCTGAGTGACCCTAAATTTACTATTTAGCAATCAAAAATGCAGTAATAAGTTTTAAGTAGACTGTCAAAAAGTCTTAAAAACATATTGATTAAATCATTAGTCCCTAAAGATTAAAACAAATAAAAATATAATACCATGTGCTAAAAGACAGATTTTATAATTTATAAATAAATAGATTTTTTATTCTTATCAAATCATAATAATACATTATATATATATATATATATATATATATATATATAAATCATGTTAGGAATGGGTAGGTATATTATTGGACAGATAAAAGAAGAACTGTCCTATCACAAAATACAAAATTAATTATAAAATAAAATACATAGGTATGATTAAAGTCCTTATTAATTATTTAATATATAAATATCTTTTCCTAGTGTATATGTTGCAATCTGTTCATTTGAACTATGCAGTTGAACAATAAGCATACCCCCCATGCCTCAATGAAATTGAACAAGATATCTATGACATGTAAATGAGGCGTAGACTTGTACAGACTCCTGACTGATCCTGAGTCAATTGTTAATAGAAACCTAGATACCAAAGTATGCTGGTATCCACTGGCTAGTATTCAAATCCATATAAAAGCAACTAACGTTTGCTAGGATTTGAACCTCAGAACCTTTGACTTTGAAAATCAGCTGTTAAAAAACGATTTGCAATGACAAGTTATCTACTAGACCTTAGGGTTTTTATTTATTTTCTTTAGGTAGTATTATGTAAGAATTCTCCAGAGATTAATATTGTTTCTATGAGTATTAAGGAAATTTTTTAATTGTATTTTAAATAAATTGGTGAAAAGATTTTTTTTGTGTTTTTATAAAAATGACAATGAAAATGTTGTATGGTCCTTTCTTGTATTGTGTTGGATTACAAGAAAAGTGATTGATTTTGTTGAGATGGATTATATTATTTTTTTAAGAATTAGTAACTGTTCTTTTTTAGCAAAGATTGTACATTCATAAATATAAGCATGTGGATAAGTAAACACTTAATTTTTTCTAAGTACGGGTCTACTTAATTCATACTTAAAGATGCCAAACAACAATCTCACAGCCAATTTTTTTTATCTTGAAAAGCCATTCTGGCTTTTTGAGAGAATCCCAAGAGATGATATTACAATTTAGATGAGAATGTATGAAATTATTCCAAATAATTAGTAATGATAACGTGTTTATTAAGGTGCTTGAAAGCAAGACAGTCATTTGATTTTGTTGCAAATTAAATCAATTCTGAGAGGATTTGTCATGTAATAAAATAACCACAATTTTTGTTATATGGTCTACAGAAATACTATTATTATTAATAGGAATTCTATCCGCGAAATTGACAGTGTTACTTGAGAATTTGAGTTATGCAAACTTTTGTATTTCACGTAAATTAATAGTTAAGTAAACTATAAAATTATTTATTGAATAATAGATTTATTAATATGCAGCTTTATAAAATTTAAGAAATAGATGTTAGTTACAGGATTACAAGTAAACTTTCTAGATAGAAAATAATTTTCCTTTTTCATTCCTGTCAGTAATTTTTTTATCAAACAACGTAAAATTCTTGTAAGCAGTTTATGATTTTCAGTAAGAGATAAAAAAGATTAAAAAAATGAAAGATTGATAAAAAGTGTAATTATTAGTTGAAATAGGTAATCTGTTGAAAATACTTAAGTTCATTTGGAGACCAAGACTATTAAAATCAATGTTCTCAAAAATTATCATTATTTAAAAGCCAGCAAATGGGAATAAATTTCCCTGCATTGCCCTTGACAGATTTTTATTTCAAATACACCATTTGGTTTTTAAATAAAAATTACTTAATTATTCAATATTTGGACTACAAGTTATAAAAAAGACCAAAATATTCAGTAAAGTAATTTGGATTCGAATTGACCTCCCTTGATTAAATAATGGTTTTACCTTAAAAATTATGCATTATTACAAAATTATAACTAAGAAAAAACCAAAATTCTTTGTAAACTGCGTATTTTATCTTGGTTGACCTCCTTGCCAAGATTACACTTTTATTATCAGAATTAAAATATTGTATTTAGATTATAATTTTAAAAATTAGTCTAAATTTTTAATATAAAATTTGTGTTCCATTTGTTCTCCTTGCTCAACAGCTACCCTCATATAAAATTTTTAATAACAGACAAACTTTAAAAACAGATAAAGTACCAGATTAAAAAATTCAAAAAAATTGACATTTTATGTCTGGTTTATTACTTCAATAAGTTGACCTGATTGGGTTCAATGTTATTCAACCAGGTTAAAAAAAAATTATAACTGACTAAAAAAAAAATATGGATACTGTGATGTCCCTTCTCTGATAAGAGTTGAAAGTCAAGCCTGATATATGAAAAGCTGGGGGATATATAGCCAAATATTCATACCAGATTTCAATGTTTTTGGTGAACAAGTTTTCAAGCTATAAAGTGAAAAGTGTTTAAACTTAATAAGTACTTTTATCATAATATCAAAAAATTCAAATTTCTATGACCACTATAGAAAAACAAATATTTAATTTTTAAAAAAAGGATATTTAACTATCTTTACCCTTTTTTAATTTTGGCAAAAATTTAATGCCAATATTGCCTATATATTAATCCACCAGGTTAGTCTAGTGTTTAAAATCACCTTCACAAAATCAGTTGATTTTCGAAGTTGAGAGTTTTAAGAACTTGTTCTTATAAAGGCAGTTGCTTTTACATGGATTTGAATGCTAGACTATGGATTCCAGTGTTCTTTGATGGTTGAATTTCAATTAATCACACATTTCAGGGGTGGTTGGCCTGAGTCTGTTCAAGACTACACATTTACCAGGGTACATTTATAAGCCAGACTGCGAACAGATCTCGTGGCATCTCTGTAGAGTACTATTGACATCATGTCACTGTGCTGTTACTATGTAACCTGGTATAGCAGGCAGCGTATAGCTGTGTACATTGCATGAGAGAGAGGTAGACTGATACGATGGGTGGAATAGTTCGGTAGACACTCCTTTACAAAAACATCTCGTAGAGCTCTGTATACACATAGTATGCAGTACATTGTCATATATTTTCAGGATAGTTAATAGAGTGCGGTAAGCCAGCCGTTAGCCTATGTGCATAGCAGTACGCTGCCTGCTATACATAAATAAATAAATATAGTAATTTTTTGAGCCAGTTTGGAGAATTTGTGTTGAACCAATCCTAAGATATTAATAAAAATGAACATACATCTTTTGGAAATTTCTATAGCTTTTTTTTATTTTCTTGAACTAAGTGTAATTAAATTGTTAACATTTATAAATATCTCATACACCAAAAATTCTGGCACCAACTTATATATTTCCTTTACATTTATGTTGCCACAACAGCCAGTAGACTTAATATGAGAAAAGTAAAAATTATAAATTTTTTGTAAACACCAATGAAGTAAGCATTGCATAATTAAATCAGAAATACACTTAGAAAAACATCCACATTATTTGAAAATTAGCTATTTTTAATCATTAAAAAATATATATTATTATTCATTCTTTTACGGTGTATTTCAACTTTAAAAAACATTTTTTTTTTAGTGTGGGAGGAATATGCTTTGGGTTTTCAACGCTTTTATCTCTATGATTCTGCTACATATGGAAATAACTCAATGATTAACTTTATTAAATATTAATGTCTATGAAGTAAGGATGAAATTTCATTTTTCCAAGTCATGTTATGAATCATATTTGTAGATCATTGATATAACCTATCCTACAATAACAGAGCTTTTTCTTCAGATTGGTATCCACATTTTGTTGACATAAAGTGTTTCATTACTGTTGCTGACAGATAATGTAAATAGGAATTTAATCATATGATATGCTATTTAATTTACAACTTATAGTGTTCACCATAATTATTTTATGATTATGCATGACTAAACAATTACATTTTTCCTTGTAATATATTCTTTATATTAATGAAAATTGTAAATATTTTTAAGGGCTAATAATTTATATATTTTTTGAAATTTAGCATTCAATAAATATTCACTTCTTAATGTTACTTATGAAGTTTGTTTCTTGATAAACAAATATCAGTATATTACACTATTATTCATTGCTGATGTTAGTGTAAACGCAAGAATAATGACTTAACTGAAGTGGATTTTATCTCTGTTAATTGCATTTTAGTGTAATGATTTGATAATTTTTTCCATAAAAAAAGTATACAATCTGTTCTAATATTGTTTTTTAATGACATTAGATATGAGTATATTGTCATGTAAAGCTGTGATGACATTGGAATATTCTGGATCATAAAAAGTTCCTGTGAAATTTCTACTGTAATAAATGTGCATTACAATTACTAAATTGCAGAAGTTATCACAGTACAGTAAATCTGGTATTAGAAAAAGGTCAAGCTTTCAAACCAGTCAAATGACTGAAGACAAAAAAAAATATTTTTGTCATTTATATATTTAATTAAAAATAATATTTTAATGTATATTGATTCAAAAATTATTGTTAACTACTAATAATTTATATTACTGTTTACATAAATATATATATATATATATATATATATATCCAATCTACATTTACACATTATACTAAATATTTATATTTAAATTGATATTTATTGGACTCATTTCCACACAACTCTTGAGGTAGAGTCTTAGGTGCATTTTTATTTATGTGGTATCCCCTGTAGGCCTAATCCAAAAATCAACTCTCCATCAATTATTGTAGCTTGGATCTTTTGGAAAGGCCAAGTTATGGTTCAGATTCCATGAGGAAATCATTGAAAATATTTACATCACTATCAGTATCATGTTCAGTATCTTCTTCATGCGGAACATCATCAGTATTTTCTGGTAATATCTGCTATTTCTTCTTTGTCTAATAAATCCAAAATATCTAACATGTCTTTACAGATTTACTGTTATAATCCTGGCAGATGACTGAGTACTTCAGTCTTGCTTTTAGGTATCCACAGGCTACACCAAACTTTGTTTTGTACTTGCAAATTATTAACATCAATAGTTCTCAAGGTGCAGTGCTTTGGTGTAATGTATTTTTAGAAATCTCTGAGAGGTTTTCTTCTGATTCCACAATTCAGGGTCCTCGAATAGTCTGAGCCAAGTTTGAAGCTGATAAACTCTTATTGAACGTAAATTAATCGCATATTGTGTTGGAGGAAGCAAAGATAAATCGAATTTGGATTAATAACTGATTTTGTGAACCATTTATTATGGAGCGCATCAATTGATGGTTCCAATTTATCTCCACTGTTTACAGCAGTGAAAAACTATTCGCATACTTCAGTAGATTTGGATTGACTTGGTCGTTTAGAAAGAGAATCTACTCCAGATGGTAATTGAGGACATTTCTCAAAAGTTGAAAGACATTTAAGTTTACCCAAGTAGTAAGTTGCCTAAGTTGTATCGCAGCCAGAAAAAGCATGGATTATTTATTATTATTTATAATTAAATGTATAAATAGATAAGTGCCAAATATATAAGAAAATAATAACATAAAATGAAAGAATATATAAAGTAATTATAATAAAATTTTTATATATAAATGTACCTCATTGACCCTTTAGTTGCCTCGCTTAAGTGTTGAAATACCCCAAAAATAAAGAAAATCATAAACATAGGTCAAATTATTTGGTAAGAAAAGCTCTATAAGATAGTTCTGATGTAAATTTTTCATAAGATAAATAGAAAAAAGATTATTACTCTTTAAAAGCATTCATCCCTTAATTTCAGATTTATTTTTGATTATAACCTTTTTTATTATAAAAGTTATAACAACATGTTATTAATAAAAGTTATAGATAATATTATTATCTGCAGAAAAGCTTTTTACAAAAATTTCATTGGAGTTATCATTTTCAAGATAAATGAAAAAACAGATTAAACCATTATTTTAAAGATCGTGGCTGAATGGGAGTGCCTCCCACCCCAAAAACTCAAATTTAAATTCAATTTTTATGATATTAAATTTAAATTCAATTCAATCAAATTTTTATGAATTTAAATTCAATCATAAATATTAAATCATTTTTTATGATGAAAAAAAATTGTTGCGTTCTCAAAATGTATGGTTTGATGCTGGATTTATTGCACCAAGTAATTTAAAAAATATTTTTTTCCTTGTAGCACTGGATTTCATACAGAATAGCAGCACTTATGTGATTTGTTGGTTTTAATTTATAAAACAACATATTGAAAACATTGAAAGTGTTCTAGCTCAATGATATTCATTAGAAAATCTCTCAGTAATAGCAAGTTAGTTTTAATTGCTTATGCATTATTTAAGATATAACTTTTGCAAGAAAAGTTATGGAATATTGATGTGAGGATAAGCTAAGATTTTTGTTAGCTAATAACAAGACAAATTAAAGAAGGTGTTGGCCCAGGCCTCATTGTACTGGAGAACAGGAGTGAATTTGTAAATTTTCCAGTACTGGAACATATGATTTTGTATTACAGGAAACTGCAAGAGAATGTTCCACAGCCACAGGCAGTTGGGTATGTGACAATGTTTCAAAAAATGCATGTTCATTTCAGCGTCTACATTGATAAGAAGCAGAACTTTTCTTTTTCATGTCAAATATTTAACTTTTTTTCGTGAATTAGATTTTTAATAACCTATTTCGTTGACATTTGCCTGTGGATATGCAAAAGCAAGGATCATATTTTTTTGCAGTCTGATTTTTATAATTTAGGCTATATTTTTTATAAGTTCATAATTTGTTAATAACATATCAACAAAAATAAAAGTGAAAAGCCGATTAGTAATTAAAACAAATAGTTTTAATATCCTCTTAACAACAAAATATTTAATAGTTGAAACATCAAGAGTACAAAATATTTTATTCATTGAAGTAATCCAATTTTGATACACCACCGTGTTCATAAAGTTATAAAGACTTAGCAACCTCCAAAATGTTGGTTTTGCTTGTCTTGTTCAACTATCATCTGCATGTTTTTGAAGCCATGTTTTTAAATATGGCTTTCTGTTTACTAGATGTAAACAAACAAGTCATAGATTCCCAGCGCTTTCTCAGTATTATAGAATATGTTTAGGCAACAGCAGTGTCCTTTGTCACACCATTTTCTCCTTTGTCACCATTTAAGGAAGTAATCTTTCATTAAGAAATAAGATAACAATGAATACGTAATATTAAAATAGGTCAGAATTAAGGTTAAAAAATTTTATGTGAAAGAAATGTTTTTTATTTCTCTTAAAAACCAATACCAGAATGGCATTACAGCCTCAGTGTACTTCTACTGGAGAACCTCATCAAGAAGAGAATATATTTTAAAAGTTTTCCAAGGGATGCTTTTTATGATAAACTTGTGATTATTATCATAAAAAGTAATGTGGTAATGTGAGGACTTCTTACTTTATCATTTTTCAATTTTTCACCATGATGTATTTATAGAATATTCTAGTTCCAGTTTTTGTTTTTATACCTTTAACTTGGATTGGAAATCAATTGCTTTTAGCAAGGATTTGAAGTTTAATACTCAGGAACACACTCTTTTGGATGATTAATTCATCAGATAAGCAAAAACACATTGTATATTTAACACATTGAGAATATTTAATTGTAAATTTACCCAGAAATACCAAGCATAACAAAGAATTTGATCCAGGATCCTCTAAGTAAAAAGCTTAAATGCCACCACACCAACATAGAGAACAACAGCTGTACTTTCTTTGAAGAAAGCTAATTAATGAAAACAGTATAATTAAAATAATTTATATAACACAATAATTCTAATTTCAGTCTTGCTTAAGAAAACTAATTTAAGTTTTCAGTATTTTAAGTGATTTTCAAATTTTTAGAAAGATATTAGTTAAAGTTGTTATGTTAGATTTTTATCTATTTCACATAACTTTATGTACAAAAAGTTATCCTAAAGAAACTGTAAAATAAATTAGAAAACACTAAAAAATGTTAACAAAAATCTATTTAAAATTTTAATTTGATGCCTATTTCAATATTAAACAATCATTATTAATAAATGCTGAGGAATAAATAGATTAAAAATAAATAAGTATGTAAACAAAAAGAAATAAAAACTATAATGAATGATAACTAAATAAATTCTTGTGAAACACTACAAAACAAGAGTTTTTGTTACAAAATTTAAAAAAATAATAATAAAAACTATAGAATAAAAATTTTAGTATTGAAAAAGTTATAAATAAAAAAAAATGTAATATTTCTTTGACAATTTATTTTATAATCACAAATAGAAATTTGATCTTTTACAATATATTTTATTTTTTCTTAAGTTTTTTTTTTTATAATAAATATTCATTGTCTAATGATTTTAAAACTATTTTTTAAATAGTTTCTGACTGCTATAGTTTTTTTCAAATTGATAGGAATACATGTTGTATTTTGTATACCTTCTGCAAGAAAAGATTTACGTTAAAGAGTTGTAATAATTTTGGAAGATTATTTGATTTAAAATACATAATACAGACGAAATTAAAAGTTGTTCTGTTTTATATTATTTTATTAAAATTGTTTGAAGAACAAGATAAGCTTCCTTAAAGTGTTTTTTTAAAAAAAAAAAAACAGTGTTTAGAGACTGTTTTATTTATACAATTTTTCACTCATAACTTCAACAAAACAATTTTGTAAAATATGCCATTAATATATGTTAGAATATGGATTTTTTCTTTTACGTGCCAAATTCAGGTCGTCATTATGATTATTTCGATATTAGTGGGTTTTTAAAAATTATCATTGTTGTCAACTACTGAATGGAAATGATTTTTAACAGTATTAAACAATTTTACAACAGAAATTAAAAAATGTTTCTCTTTATAAATTTGGGTGGATAATAAAAGCAGTGAAATTAATGAAAAGAGAAATTTATGTTATTACTTTCAGTCAGCTGCCTGCATTGTTGCAATGGTATGTTGTTATAAAATTGTTGTAGCCTCGTATTAATTTGGCCTTGTATAGAAAATAGTCATTGTCTATTGATGCAGTATTAGGAATTGCTTCTACATGCTAATAGTCATATTTTTAACGCTTTATTACAGTATTGTATAAATTTTAATTTAACACTACATAATTTTTGTATACGCACACTTTTGAATATAGATACAATACAGAACATTGTAATTTTACATATTTCTATTTATTTTAAATTATTTTACTGAAGCTTAACATTTGTTTGAAATTAGTATGAAAATTTATTTTGGTATTGATAAAAAGATTTATTTTTACAATAAACTTCAAATATTTAACTGATTTACAGTTAAAATATAAATCTACTTTTATCAAAACATAAATTTAATTTTGATAAAAATAGAAAAGTAGATTTATGATTTGACATCAATTTTTATTTGATATAAAGGATAATGTTATAGATGAATCATTGTTATTACAAACAATATAGGCCTAATAATAATTAATGGTTTTGTTCGCATATTGATGATTCATTAGTTAAAGAAGTTGGAACAAAAAAAAAAACCAAAGATATAATTTCATTTAACAAATAAGTATTATAAGAAAAAAAATTTTAAGTATATTCCAAATATACTTGAAAGTGATGTAAAGGGCAACAAATGCTCTGCTCAATTGATGGTGGCTTGTGACCTTGACTTCATCAAAAATGCTTAGCATGGTGTACCTCAACAACAGTGAAATATATATATAATTAATATCATTTTCAACATTAACATAATCTATAATATTAAGTTCATTAATGAATAAGTTGGTCATTTCTTATCATTGCTGATTTCTTGTTATATCAAGAGATTGATATAATTAAAAATTAGCAGTACTAGAAAAGCAAGAGCAGTACAGTACATAACTGTTAACAGCATAAATAGTATAACTGAACTTTGTGCTGGAACAGTCTGTTTACATCAGCTCCAAACTTAAGTAAATTGGATTAAAATATATGTTACTGATTTAAAAAAACTTATACAACTAATATTTACCCAAATATAGTGCAATAAATAGTTCAACTGTTCACAATAATTACAATAGTTGCTAGATTAATAAAATAATTGCCAGACTCTGTGGCATGAGTGGTAGCATCTCATCCTTTCATCTGGATGTCCTAAGTTCAAATTCCAGTCAGGCATGGCATTTTTATATGCTACAAAATTACCATTTCATCTCATCCTCTGAATGTGAAAATAGGAGGAGAAAAGATTATGGAGGTAGAAGAATTTTGTTATTTGGGAAGTAGAATTACTAAAGATGGACGAAGCACGAGCGATATAAAATGCCGAATAGCACAAGCTAAACGAGCCTTCAGTAAGAAATATAAGTTGTTTACATCAAAAATTAATTTAAATGTCAGGAAAAGATTTTTGAAAGTGTATGTTTGGAGCGTCGCTTTATATGGAAGTGAAACTTGGACAATCGGAGTATCTGAGAAGAAAAGGTTAGAAGCTTTTGAAATGTGGTGCTATAGGAGAATGTTAAAAATCAGATGGGTGGATAAAGTGACAAATGAGGAGGTATTGCGGCAAATAGATGAAGAAAGAAGCATTTGGAAAAATATAGTTAAAAGAAGAGACAGACTTATAGGCCACATACTAAGGCACCCTGGAATAGTCGCTTTAATTTTGGAAGGACAGGTAGAAGGGAAAAATTGTGTAGGCAGGCCACGTTTGGAATATGTAAAACAAATTGTTAGGGATGTAGGATGTAGAGGGTATACTGAAATGAAACGACTAGCACTAAATAAGGAATCTTGGAGAGCTGCATCAAACCAGTCAAATGACTGAAGACAAAAACAACTCATCCTCTGAAGCAATATCTTAACAATGGTCCCAGAGGCTAAAAAAAAATAATAATTAACAAAATCATTAGTAATTATAATTTTTGGTAATGAATGAGTTTAAAAAGTTATTCCTAATAAAAAATATATTTTTTTAATACTAATAATGTACAATATTTTATGTAAATACAGTTTTAGTAGTTGGTCTTACACAATATATATTATGATACATAGATTAATAAAGTCTTAATATATACATTCAATTATTTAATGAAATATTAGGTAAGACATAATTTTTCTTATTATATTCAAAATATTATTTTTTTCAAATGAATGTTGATATCTTTAGAAGTGGAGATTGCAATTTATTCAATACATATTGTACTTGATTCTTTTATTTCATCTTAATACTATTTACAAACTATATAAACATTTTTTAGATAACTTTTTAATTTATTTGATAAATACTATTCTAATTTGGTAGACAACTAACTGTATTTTTTAATTTGTGTAATAAATTGTCTTCACTTATTAAAAATAGCCTTTTGATATGAAAATTGAAAAATAATTACTGATAAAAATAATTACAAAAATAATTACTGA
Organism: Lycorma delicatula; assembly: GCF_047948215.1. Lineage (NCBI taxonomy): Eukaryota > Metazoa > Arthropoda > Insecta > Hemiptera > Fulgoridae > Lycorma > Lycorma delicatula. Next base: position 19,530,457 of record NC_134457.1, read on the forward strand.
TCTGAAGATAAAAGTTTATATTTTATGGAATATATCTCTTTAAGATACATTTAAAAGATTTATTATACCGAATTTAAAAAAAAGATAAAATAAAAACAGAAAAGTCATTACTATGTTTTGTAAAATATAAGCAGTTGTTCCCATTCAATATTACATGTTGATGTTTTTATTTAATAAATTTTGATTGACTTAAATGTTCTCTGATAAGAATTTTATTTATTTAAAAGGTCTAAGGTTATAAGAAACAAATTAATTCATATATACAGTAAATACTAATGGTTATATTTCACGTTAAACTATTACAACTTAAATTAACAATATAATCGCCACATATTATTAGTTAATTTTCAAATAATCATTTCATCACTTACATAAACAACTAAATGTTTTTTGCAGAAGTATATTTTAAATTCCGCTATACTGGTTACTCTTCATTAGTTTTTAGAATTACTTGATTGCTCCTTTTCATTTTCTCTCCAAAATTTTTTAAAAAAAGGTAAATTTTAAAAATTAAAAATGACTGTCCAAAAAAATACATTGCTCTTTATATAGGATAATTAGAACATAGTTTTTTTCAAATTTTTTAAATTTATTTAAACACACACACATATATATATATATATATATACACATACACACACACACACACACACACACACACACACACACACACACACACACACACACACACACACACACACACACACACACACACACACACACACACACACACACACACACACACACACACACACACACACACACACACACACACACACACACACACATATTTATGTAGCGTATGACACTCTCAATAACATAAGGATTCCAATGCAGGGTCATATGTCTAAAATGGTTCAGTTGTTGAGCTGGGCTGCTATGGTGCAATAAACTTACATACATATATACACCCTAAATACATTACACACCTTTTTGGGCAGTTGTATGGTACTAGTAAGACAACAACTTCACATGTATGAGATACTAAGTTTCCGAATCATTCAGATGAAGCATTGAGATGCAAGTTACTCAAAAATGACCCTTTGAAATTTGTTAAATTTGTTTAAACATATACAATGTGTGGTTATTAAATAGTGAGACTAATGCTGTAAAATATTTTATTTTAAATTTATACATATTTAGTTATTATCCTCTTCAATATATACTCCTCCTCAATCCCTACAATGCTCCATGCGAATTTTCCATTGTTCGAAACAGTGCTAGAAATCTTTTTCTGTGAGCTCTTTCATGTCACGTGCCGAATTTTCTTTCACAGCTTCAATGGTTTGAAATCTTTTTCTTTTTAATGCAGATTTGATCTTGGAGAACATATAAAATTCACATGGTGCCAGGTCAGGCAAATACACCAGATGGTCTAACATTGTGATGTTATAATTAGCTAGGAACATCTTGACAGACCATGCAGTGTGCGTCAGTATGTTGTCCTGATGAAGAACCCATGACTTGTTCTTCCACAATTCGGGTCATTTTTTCTTATTTTTTCATGGAGTTGAGCAAGGACCTCAAGATAGTAATGTTGATTAATGGTTTGACCTTCAGGAACTCAGTGAAGGTGCACAATCTCATGAATATTGAAAAAAACAATCATCATCACTTTGAATTTTGATCATCATCAACGTCTTTTCAGCCATCTTGGAAAGGCTTAAACCACTCAAAAACCCGCGCACATGACAAAAATTCATTGCCATATACCTTTTTTAATAAATGATAAGTTTCAATAGCGGTTTTTCCAAGTTTCATATGAAACTTCAAGACAGTTCTTTGTTCTAATAAACACTTATAATTTTTTTGGCAAAACAAAAAATAGATGTTATCCAAATGAAGACCACAACCAGACTAATGTATCTACAGAAACTGGAGTGGCAACAATCGAAAGAGAAGGCTTCATGCTACACAGCTGTCACTCATACAAATTTAGCGCATGCGCAGTTCTTCTGCAGCAGCATTAGTTTTGTTAATTAATAGTCATACCTCATGTGTGTATATATATATATATATATATATATATATATATATATATATATAATAGAGAGTGTCTTAGGCTCTGTTGTATGTAGCCTATGACACTCCCGGTAGTGTAAGGAACTCAGGGACATACATCTAAGTCAGTTCAGCTGTTGAGCTGCTATAGTGGAACAAACATAATACATACATCACTCTAAATACATTACACTCTTTTTTGGGCAATCATGTAAAAATTTAAAAAAAATCCATTCCTTGAAAAAATGTAATTCTTTAATTTTTCTTACCTTTTTTTATTATTTAATATTGTGTCATGTTTTATGTAACATATTTATTTTTTTATTGCTGTTCAGGCTTAGTCATATTTTTTTAAATATATTTTTTTTATTTATTGCATGCCGGTAAGATTAAAAGATTACAAAAGTCACGAAAGCTAAATAAAATCAATCATTCATCTACTCTTTCATTCGCTGTCTCTGTCTACAATTTAACATCAGCCAACAAGATGATCACTTAATGCACCATGTCATAGAAGGGATAAACGATACTGTCATGTTATACTATGTTTGCCATCAATTACTCAATTTCATGAATATTCTGAATAAGATCACATTGTAAAGTGATTTAGAATAGCAAAATCTGGAGAATTATAACAAAAAATATTAGTTAAATGTTTTTTTTTTTTGAGTAGGTTTTATTTTTTTTTTTTGTTCTGACAATACAAATCACGTTTACATAGTTTTGACGTCTTTTTCTTTCCAAAAAAGTTTTTATTCTTTTGCTCTGTTGTCGTCGCCTTTCTTTCATTCATCTATTCAGGTTTATACCTTTCTTTTTCTTTTTTTGTGTAACTGAGATTCTCGAATCTCTTTTGTAAATTTATCTCTGTATTTACACAGATCCTTAGAAATGTTGAATGTTTCTAGATTTCTTTCTATTTCTTTAAATGAGTTGGTCATTGTGTGTGTAGAAATTAAATATTTGTTCTGTCAATCTTTGGTTGTTCATTCCTCATAAATGTTCATAAAACTGTAATCTTGTTTTCTGGATTAAGTCCCCAATTTTATGTTTATAACAATTTTTTATGTTTATAACATTTTTTTCTTTTTTCAGTTTGTAAATTCCACCTTCATATTTTGGTCCATAAATTTTTCTTTAAATTCTTTTTTCTATTTTTGCTATTTCTTGTTCTGAAAAAAAATTGCAGACATTCTGCCCCATACAGTCCTTCTGATAAGACTACAGTTTTATATTGCCTCATTTTGGAGTTTATGAGGATTTTTTATTGCAAAAGTTCTTTGTGAGAGATGATAGACAGTTGCTATTTTTCATTTCTACATTCCTCTGTTTATTCTATTCTTCATCTTTTTTTTAAATTATATTCGGGATAATGATTTCTTCCAAATGTTCAAATGTTTTAACTCTAGTTATTTTTTCTGTTGGAAATTTTAAGAGTTTGAGCTCTGTTCTCTTTTTCATAAGAAAACCAGTTAGTTTTTTCATAAGAAATTTGAGGACCAATTTTGCTTAGTTTATGATTTTGATTTTTGCCTCATGTATATCTCTTGTGAAAATTACAATATATTCTCCAAGGCCAGAATGTTTGTATTTATGAATTTAGTTTTAATGCCCATTTTCATGTTTTCATGTATGTTTAACTTTTTAAGCTCTTTCTCCCATTCTCTTATAACTTTTTCAAGGGCAAAATTAAAGAGGATCAGAGACAGTCCATCTTCTTGCCTTACACCAGGAATGGTTCTAAAAGTTCCCCTAAGAATTTCACTTTTGATTTTGTGTTTGTTAATGTTTCTTTTATAATGTTTATTGTCTTGGGACCTATCTTAAATTCTTCAAGAATTTTAAGTAGAGATTCCCTGTGGATGGAGTTGTAGGCTTTCTTAAAATCTATAAAAATTCTAATTTCTTAAATTTTCAGTTTTTAATTTTTTGGTATAGTAGAATTTTCTTTAGATTAAAGATTTGCTCTGCACAACTTCTTCCAGGTCTAAATCACTTTGATATTCTCTGATTTTTTTCTATTGTCGGTTCACTAAAATACAACCGACAATATTTTAGACAAAACTTTGTATGGGACTGACGGACAACAGTGAAAAATACCTCTGTAGTTGTTGATGTTTGATTTATTTCCTTTTTTGTGGATGGGATGTATTAAAGCGTTTTTCCAAAAAAAAGGAATATCTTATTTTTAAAAAAAATATATTTTTTTAAAAAAGCTTTTAAATTGCTTATTAGGTATTTTATTATTTAGGCAAGAATTAACGACAACATTTTTTTTCTATAAATAGTAATTATAAAATTCAAGGAACTAGTTTATTAAACATGGTTTTGGTCACTGTAACTTTACTTTACATCCTCCAATTACAAGGATGTTACTCATTAAGACATTTCTGGTGTTCAGGAACTGTTAAGCTTATAAAGAATGTTATGTCCTTCAGGATATAACTATTACTACTACTACTTGATTTAATCTAATAACAAATTATTGTTAAAAAGTTAGAGTAGGTTAGATTGTATGAAAATGAGAAAGTCTTCATCCAATAGGCTTCAATCCAATAAGAATTCATCCAATAGATACCTCAGCTGCTGATTAGATATTTTCTGCCACCCTCAGATGGGAAAAAGCGTTTTTAATCAAGTCCATAATCATAACCACCACCATTTCTTCAAGCTCCACCACTTGTTGTCTCCTCAGCATTTCAAATGACGCTAGTATTAACCATAGCATAAAAAAAATGTTTATGCAAGCAACCATTACAATATTTATTTAATTACAATGTTCTCAGAATATAAATTTATTCTTTTGCTCATTAGTCATTATATATGTGCTTTGTCTACTGTCTTTTTATTAATTATTACACAATTTAAAAAATTCTTAAGTTTATACTTTGGTTATCAAATTGGAATGCTTAACTATAATTGCATAAAAATAAATAATTACACATAGTTCTGTTCAAATAGTTTTTCTTTCATCATTTTTTTCTAAATTAAGATTTTTATTAAATTTTTACTGATAAATGTTTCCTAATGCTATAAAAAAAAAACATAAGCATGAGTAACACAAACTAGATAGATGTGCTGATTTGTTGATAAGTTATTTAATGTTCATATTATGAAAGTTATTTTGATAGTATTTGTTCATATGTTATGTAATGATCTGCCAAAAACTAATGACTAAGATCACTGAATAAAATAAATCAAAAACAAAAATTTTAAAGTAAATAAATTAGCTTGTTATCACTTTTTATCAATTATTTTTAATTTCCCAGCTAAAGTTCTATTGCTGCTACAACAAAATAACTGTAAAAATTTTGGGAATTTTTATGACTGTCAGCGTTTCAAGACATAGTCCAACAAACACAAAACAATTTATAGAAATTTCCGGAAAATGCATTTGCATACATGTTTTGATCTGTATTTTGATTAATACCTCTGGGCTGGTTTAATATAAATTCTTCAAAAAGGGCTCAAAAAATGTCTATATATGTAGAGAATTAATAGCATTAAATATTGGACAAAGTAAAAAAACAGGAGAGTGGTAGTTTTCACCATTTTTAATTTTTTACTTTTTGTGTAGCGGTAATAGAAAATTGAGTTGTAGTACGATGAAAGTGTTTATATTAAATTATTTAAAATTACTAAGTTTTAAGTCGATAGAATAGTTACATAGTTATTCAACATTATTTTAAAATATTTTTTGCCTAATTTCTCAAAAACCTGTCGATCAAAAAAAATTTTAATTTGGCATAAATATTTTCCTATCCCAGCATTCACCTGATTTTCAATCCCACCAGACAAGGGGCATCAAGGTACCCGTATTTTTTTCATAAATTTGTTTACTAAAAAAACAAATTTATTAAATTGTTTTCAAACTATTCTTTTTTTAGCCTCATTGACTAAAACTGCACCAGATTTGTTCTACTTACTGAAGTAAATAAATATAAACTTTTAAGCCCTCCAAAAAAAATATGGGAGCTAAATGAGATCTATAAATAAAATATCACTTTTTGCTAACTTTAATTTTTAAGAAGAAAATCCAAATATATCTATTATTAATGTACATGACATGGGAACTTTTTAAAAATAGAAAGTCCCATGGTTGCTAGTATAATTATTAGATTCGAGAATTTTTTTTTTTTTAATTTCTAATACTTCATGTATTTTTCAAGTTGAGGTTGTTGTTGAAGATATTATATGACATAGCTGTTGTGAAAGAGGTTCAAATAGGACACCAGTTTTTTTAAAAAACTTTTTTTTAATAATTATACTCTGAATAAAACGCACTGATTTAGTCTAGTGGTTAAACTTGTAATCACAAAATCAGCTGATTTTTGAAGTCGAGAGTACTAAGGTTTGAGCCCTTGTAAAGCCAATTAATCTATATGGATCTGAATGCGGGTTCTATGGTGATTCGGTTTCAATTTACTCACCATCTCAGCAGTGTTTGATCCGAGACTATTCAAGACCACATGTTTACCAGTACATTTACCCTTACATTGCGCTTCGTCAGTCTGGAAAGCGGGTAGTGGTGATTTCAGTTGCTAATCTATACATACACACCCAGATCTGGCTGGAAAACTGGTTGGAGAAAACAGTTATACTCTAAATAAATGTGATTTTGTTGATAAAATTGTAATCGGTCTAGGAAGTCAACTGTGCATCAAACTTTTTTCTATGAATTTTGTTCAAAGGGAGATCAAATCTGACTCTTTTTTTTAAATTTTATTTCGTTTAGTCAATAACGGATAATTTTTTATATTAATTATAAACTATTAACTAATTTGTTGTTTATTTATATATTACAATTGTCATTAATATATCTGAGATAATATTTAATGATTAATTCTACTAATTAATACATTAATTTAAAAATCTATTTATCTATTTAAACTGTATACTTTAAATGAGTAAAACAGTTTAATTATGTATGTACTGCTTTATTAATAGATAATTTGGACAATAGCTTCCTGCAGCATTTTATAGTAATGAAATGTAATGAAAACAATTACCATTTTATGATACTACTTTGTTATTTAAAGAGTTAAGTATATTAAAACATATTCTTCTCCATTTAAATTTTAAATGTATGAAAATAAAGATGATATGAGATATATATTAAAGAAATCAAATGTGTTTTCAACTAATATTTTCATTTCATTCATCTCAGCTTGTTGATATTATAGAAAATAATGAATTTTTAAACACTCATAAAGAAAAATCACTCTGTCAAATCACATGCAGTCCCGCATCATCTATTCCACTTTGCAGTATGTCAATCGTTAAAGTTTTATACAAAAACATTTTTGACTGACCTAAATCTTCAATTTGCTTCTACATTAAAGAATGAATTACCGAGGTTTTATTTTAAATTACTAGCAACAGTTATTTGTGCAGTATAAATAAATAAATATTTTACTCCGATCGACACATAGACAAATCAGAATCGATTCAATTCGAGAACCCCTTAAACAACACAACCAAACATGGCTGTGTAAAATGACAACAAAAAACAAAATCTAAAATTGACAAACCAAAACAATACAAAAAAGTTCTAGAATCAAATAAATGAATAATATTTACAATGCAAAAATGTAACTCAGTCTGGGTGTCTAAACTTGATCGCCTGGTTGATTGGTTGGTACCTGGTGTGTTAAGCCTCCTGGCTATACCAGTCTGCTTTTTTAATTTTTGTAATTTTTCAATTCCAATCGATTCTATTACATATATCTCCCTCAGAAATGGGTAGATATGATACTACATTGATAAAAAAATAATAATAAATGCTTCAGTGATTGCCTAAATAGATTAAGGAGGTTTGTTATCAAACTTTGATCAGAGCAATAAAACATAAAAGGTAAATGTAATTAAAGTCTATATTTATTATTTAAAATTAAAAAAAAAAAATTAAAAATAATGTTATAGTGAATATGTCAAGATACAAAATGTATAAAATAATTCAAAAATAAATCACAATTCAGAAATAGTCAATAAAAATTATTTTAGCATACATTTATGTTCATGTTGAACAAGATGGAGAAAATTCACGGTCTAAAATAAAAGCTTAATTACTATTATTTAAAAATTCATCTATAGAGTAACATTCATGTTTAAAATTAAATTCTTGGAAAGATTTTTTTGTAAATTCATTAGCAATTTATTAAAATCGGTAATGGAACCATAAGGGTCTTTTTCGTAAGCTTAAAGTATTATGCTGAGAAAATATTTGTGTTGTACAATTTGATAGATGTGTATATTATTATTTTTTATTTTTTATTCAGGATTATGGGCATTGGCTGGTCATTAGCCCTTTTCCCAAACAAAAAAGAAAAAAAGACTTATATTGTTTCAACTTTTGATGTTAAAAACTGAAAACTGTTTAAACATTCTTAAACAATCTTGAAATGCCACAAATTCTGAAAAAATTGATTCATAAACATATTTCATTTTTTTATCGCCTTGGCTTTCCTTTTGGTCATCCTTTCATACATATTTTCTCCATCCTCCTTACAACCTCCACTTCTGATGAGAGGATGTTTGAGGCCTCAGACATGGTATGTTCTTCCTTTTCAGATATCATTGATATTCTACAGCCAGGACCAGGTGATGCAGACTTTGATGGAGCATTTAGCATATTTGTTAAAGAGTCTAAACTTGATGCACTCTCCAGTGACAAATTTGAGGCGGCAGAAGTACTAGCCCTTTCCTTAAGTATCCTCTAGGCTTTTGGAGATTTCATAGTTATGTGTTGTACAATCTCTATATCCGATGCTTTCTCTATTGTTACTTGGATCTGCATCGCTTCAAGCTCAGACTTTTTCTGCACCCTTGCCATACTTATGGCCCTTCACTGCCATACTGAATCACCCTTCACCTTATGAATGAAATACTGATGTTTCTGGATTTTTCAGACATCTCTTTATTCTTATATACAATTTCCATCTGTGGTTGCATCTTCCCGAGTTTTAATGGTTCCTTTCACGAAGCAGATTCCATCTTAGTATCAATGATTTTCTCTGTCGTGGTACCAAGACTTTGTACAAGAGCAGAAAGCAATTGCTTCACGTTAACTTTGAATGACAAACTGAAAGCAGCAGCAGAAATCTGCATACGTCATTGTCGTTCAAGGTGTTAGACTGTCAATAATTTTTCTTGCTTGTGGGTAACTTATTTTTTACAGTGCAATGTTTTGACTTCTTGAATCGCCATTTCCAATTTGTTCACTGGACAATTTCTTGAATGGCAGTAGTGGTGCCCTTTGCAGTTGTTACAAACTGGAGGGTCTTTACACGGATCACCTTCATGAGTTTTCATTCTATACAAGCAGATTTCTTGCCTTTCACTTCTGACCGCAATGTGTTTAAAACATTGACACTTAAAATATTGCATAGGTTGCGGTATGATTGACTGCACATCTAGACAGTGTAGGCCAATATGTACTTTTTCAGACAGATTTTGTTTGTTGAACATTAACACATGCGACGCAGAAAGAAGAACTCACCATGTCTTCTTAGGTTAACTTGTGGCATTGAATCACTCCTTAATTTGATATTTCTTCCACTATTTCTTCTTCGGTACAATTAATAAGATGATGGTAAAAAACAACTCTTTTCGGTGAGTTAAGAATGCTATGTGGTTGAACAGACAAAGAGAACTTGGTGATCTTGTTTAAAGATTGAACTTTTTTGCTTTGACTATCGTTTACAGTTTCAATGTAAAAACCATCGAAAGTCTTGTGAATTTCCTTGATAGGACCACCAGTACAATTTATCTCTCAAACAATTAAGAATGGGTTGACTTTGTGGAAGTTTCCATTCTCTCTCACAACAATTACATGTTTTGGTCTGGGAGAATTGTTGCTAAAGAAAGTTGGTCAACTCCTTAAATCTTTTCTAAGTCTATCTGCATCTTTATTCTTTTCCTCTTTGCATCTGGTGAATCGGCTGTTTATTATTATTATTACTTAATAAATGACTATTCTTTTTTGCAAATAGTTAGCATTCATAAATATAATAGCAAGGTTAAATAAAAAATTGTTATTTTTCTTGGTTTATATTATTAATATTTATTAACATCAAAAAGATCTAACAGCCGCCTAGATTTACGTCTTCAAAACTTCTTCTGACTGTTTGACTAGTCCCATTTGATAATATTACTATTTAGACTGGAATGTATGTAAGCATAATAAATAACTAACAATGAAGAACAAGCTTTACGGTTATTAAATAGAGCTACTAATAAGTTATACTGCTACAGTAAGCACTTTTGAACTAAAATAATATTTAATTAGGTTCCTAAAATTCTTTCATTTGACCTGTTACATCAAATGAATTACGCTTAGATTACATCATTACTTCATGGAGATTTATGTCTGAATATTTATAGTAATTATGATTGTTACACGCCCATTATGTCTATAAATTACTCATCTCTACTTAAAGGGATAGGAAGAAATGATCGTCGACATGACAATGAATTGAAACAATTCGTAAAATGTCATTAGTCGTCAAGTCGTTCGTAAACTAATCTGGGAGTAAAGATCTAATTTGTAAATACTTTAAAATAATTTGTTAGTTTTTTGAAAGATTAATTCACGTCTATTTATAAATAATTTTACTAAGTACTAAAAAACATTTTAGATTTTCTTAAGTGTCAACTTTTATGGCTATTCAGGTCTTCCACGATACTTTCTATTGTTTCAAATTTTAAATTTATTGCAGAGCAGATAAAAGCATGCCTGGTAACTAGTTACTAACCCACCGCGTTGGTCTAGCGGTGAACGCGTCTTCCCAAATCAATTGATTCGGAAGTCGAGAGTTCCAGCGTTCAAGTCCTAGTAAAATCAGTTATTTTTACACGGATTTGAATACTAGATCGTGGATACCGATGTTCTTTGGTGGATGGGTTTCAATTAACCACACATCACAGGAATGGTCAAACTGTGAGACTGTACAAGACTACACTTCATTTATACTCATACATATCATTCTCATTCATTCTCTGAGGTATTATTTGAACGGTAATTACCGGAGGCTAAACAGGAAAAAGAAAGTGAAAAGTGGTAACTGGTCACTAAGTTTATAATAATCTTTGACGGCCTTTTTGTGTTTTTGCAACTTACCTTTTACGATGTTGCAAAAACAGCAATGAAGTAAAAAATCTGATGTAGGTACCACATAACTTCTTTGTACACCTATTAAATTACATATACACATTTTTAAAAGTACATAAAATTTTATTTCACTAATAACTTCATTTTTTTTTTTAATTATTATTTATTGGACTTTTTTTTACAATCATAGGTTAATATTTATAAATCAATATATTTAAATTAAAAAAAGGAATGAAGTCGAATTCGAAACGATATGCCTTCTCCTTGTAAGATCCAAATATATCGTTAATTAAAATTTTATTTGGCTATAACTCAGGAACCAATATCATAACTGCAGTACCATTTATGATATTTCGTTGAAAAAATCTCAATGAGGTCTTATTACTACAGTTAAGAAAAAGTTCAAAATCCAAATTTTTTTGATGTTGAGTTTTTTGGACACGTTTGGTTCAGTTAATTGCAATCAAAAGGGAGGTACACAACTGGGTATTACAACAGTCCTAAATTCAAAATTTCAACATCCTACAGCTAATCGTTTTTGCGTTATACGAGTTACTTACGTACGTACAGACGTCACGCCGAAACTAGTCAAAAAGGATTCAGGAATGGTCAAAATGGATATTTCCGTTGAAATCTGAAAACAGAAATTTTTCGCGATTACAATACTTCCTTTTCTTCGTACAGGGAAGTAAAAATAGTAAACGTATGTATAAGAAATGTCAACAGCTTTAAAATATGTAATAATTTATCTTTTTTTATACAAAAGTAACAAGAAATTAAAAAAATAGTAAAAACTTAAATAAAAACTAATGTAATGTTCCTTAAAGAAATTTTAATTCGAATGTGGAAAGTTATCTTAGATACAGGCTAAACCGATTAAACTTTCTGCTTTGGCTAATCTCCACGCTTTAGTCAATCTCTTCTAAAGAGTAGAATTTTCAAACCCAGTGCTGATAAAATGTGAAAGTAATTTGGAGAAAAAAATTAATGCTGATCCACTTATATATAAACTTTTAAATGTATTTTAAGTTGTGGTTGGGTGGAAATTATAAGTGCTTTTATAATGTATTTTGCATTAATATGGTTACTTTTCTTTTAATTTTAAGTTAATATTTTTTCCTTTAATATAATTTTTCTTTTGTTCTACAACTAGTATATTTATAATCGGCTCCTTAAGTTGAACCATAAGTAAATAATTTGATAATAAGCATATGATTAGGGGTTCTTAAGGAACTTCCATAATTAGTAAATCATAGTAATAGTTATCAGTAATGTTTAAGTGCATTAGAAAAAATATATATATGCCAACACTTCATAGTCCATAAAAACAAACAATTAACAAATAAAAGCTAATAAACAAATAAAAAAATTAAAAAAAATAATTGAACGAAAATAAATAAAAAGTAAGCAAAAATTACATCACTAGATTTGGCGATAGTAACTGCAAATTATCATTCAGTAGCCCTTTAGTCAATCACATGGAGACGTTTCAACCTTCGGACGTCCCCACTTTTGTCAAGCAGATTGATCGCTTTATTAGTAGATGGTTGACGTGATTTTCTAGACATTTTTGAATTTAACACTCTACTGTCTCACAACTTCACGAGCCGTCGGAAACTTCAGATATTCCTGAAGACTGATATCTTTCCGAGTTAACCGTGGATAACGAAAAAAATTGCAGAGGCACCACGCCTCTGCAATTTTTTTCGTTATCTTGTTTTGGAAGCGTTGTATATCTATGTTACTGTTACTTGTCTCTTACAACTCCAACCGTAAGTCCAGATTGGTCTTACTATACCTATGTTAATCAGAACTTTATAGAACAGTTTGAGGTGTGAGTTTCTACGCAGCAGCCAATGCAGTTCCCTATTCTTCGCGTTCAGTTGTTTTCTTTTTATCCTCACGTGACACTTCCAGGTAAAATGCCGATCTAGGTGAAGTCCTATGTATCGCACACTGTCTGTTTGTTGGATCAAGACACCATCCATATTTACACTGGGGCAGTCATCCATTCTTATGGAGAATGTCACATTTCCGCTGATTAACTTTAATTCTTCCTTTTTTTCTTTCACGTAATTAGGTAGATTACAAAAGGAAAGTTACCTATTATAATGATTACTATGATTCGACTTCCGGAAAATTTCGACATATCTTCATGTTTCACATCCCTCAGACCCCAAAACCTCCGTCAATTCAAAAGTTTATGTCTATATATATATTTTTTTTTCACTTTCTTGTGGACACGATAACTGCCGTAATTTTGCGCCAATCAATTTCAAATTGATACATAAAATATAACGACCCAAATTCTCGGTCGAGCTCGTTAATGGGCAAAATCGGACCATAGGAGTGAAAATGGGGGATCTTTTTGGAAATATCCATTTTGATCATCCCTGAATCCACTTTGACTAGTTTCAGCGTGATGTCTGTACGTACGTACCTCGAATAACTCAAAAACGATTAGTCATAGGATGTTGAAATTTTGGATTTAGAACTGTTGTAACATCTAGTTATGCATATCCCTTTTTGATTGCAATCGACGGAACCAGAAGTGTCCAAAAAAGCTCAAAATCCAAAAAAACTGGACCAAAATTATTTAAAAAAGCCCCAAAAATTGGATTTTGGACTTTATCTTAACTGCAGTAATAAGCCCTCATTGAGAGCTTTTCAACAATATATCATAGGTGGTACTTGTTTTCACTGATTCCAGAGTTACAGCCAAATTAAAGTTTAATTAATGAAATATTTGGATCTTACAAAGGAAACGCATATCGGTTCAAATCAGATTTCATTTCCTTTTTTTTAATTTTTTTAAATTTAAATATGTTGTTTTATTAATAATTTATTAACCTCTATTGTAAAAAAAAAATACGATAAATAATAACAATACAAGAAAAAAAGAAAAAAATATCAGTAGTTATTAATTAAATAAAATTTTATTACTTTACATTTTTTTTTAAATGTGTATATGTAATATAATAGGCGTACAAGGAAGTCATGTGGTGTGCACATCAGATTTTTTTTTTTTAATTATTTAAAAAGTTTAAAGACGTGTCCGTAATTGCAAATAAAAAACTTTTAATTTTCTAGGAAAGGGATGAACAGCTTTCATTAATTTTTTTTTTCAAGAAATACTTAAGACTAAGGGCTAACAAAAAAATTAAGAGTTTTACGTTTTAAATGGAATGAGTAAATTGCGAAATGGGTTTAAATTTAAAATAAACTTGTAAAAATCATTAAAAAAAAAATCCTTGTTACTACAGACCATCGGAGTGAAGTAGGATAAATGTTTTATAATGGTTTAAAGATCTATAGATGTAGAAAATATAGGTGCAAAAAACTTCCTACCAAATTCTTTTCTGAAGCAAGTTATAGATAGAAAAAGAAACATATTAAAAGAGGATGAATATTAAATAATTTTTTTTTGTAATTTGTGATCTTGAGAAAAACTTCACTTTTGTAAGAAAGGTTTTTGCTGAAATACCCCGGTAACGATTTAAAATCTTATTTCACACAAAACACCCTCACCCTATTTTCAAATTTTTGCAAAAATCTAATAGGTTTTAAGATCAGACACAGGTCAACGTATATACATTTTTGTTTTATGTTTTTTTTTAACCTCCGAGACCATCACCGTTAAGTATTGCTGCAGAGGATGAAATGAAATGGAAATTTTGTAGCATTTGAAAATAACATACCTGTACGGGAATCAAACCAGGGACATCATACTTTTTTTTTATCGATGAGTCGGAGGAACCCCATTTACGGACAGAGTATTGGGCTCGCTAACAGGTTCAGCAAGATGTTATTAAGAGCGCGTATGTGTACATGCGCCCTACGTACTAACCCTCCTATCTCACCGCGGCTCCCCACTGGAGGCTGGACCACATTCTCTGTCCCGGAGATGCCTTAAAGCTCAGGGGGTTCAAGAGTCCTCGTGCGTCATCGCCACATCCCAACCACGCAAGCGCGAACGAACTACGTCTCAGCAGAAGGCTGTTCATCCCCCCTCGTCATCAGGTCCAATTCTTCACCTAACTGACTGGAATAAGTTTTGGACTTTCTCTGGTTATTCTGCCCTTGCCTCAGTGTCCTTACTCCGGATAATACAGGTGACCAGACGAGTGACGGAATTTCATGTTTCCTCGTTGCTCAGCATCTTCTGTATGATATTCCCTGGTGTAAGCAGAACCCAGATGTCTATAATTATGTTCTCAAGGCCTCCCATCTTATACAGTTGAACACAACGTGTTCCACGTCATCGGATCTCCGCAATACGGACACACATTATCGTCCGTTCTCCTATACTTTTGAAAGTATTGGGCGCAAACTGCCGTGGCCTCTCAGGAACTGTGTGAGCTCGTAAACGAGCTCACCAAATTCTCTCAGGATCCACGGATTAATCTCAGTGATCAAGCGTCGTGTCCACGCAGGGACATACATACTTACATAGCACAAACATTGGACAAAAAATAGATTTTTTTGACTTAGGGACATCGGAATAAAAAGATTTTTTTTTGTCTTCCGACATTTGACTGGTGTGATGCAGCTCTCCAAGATTCCTTATCTAGTGCTAGTCGTTTCATTTCGGTATACCACCTACATCCTACATCCCTAAAAACTTGTTTTACATATTCCAAACGTTGCCTGCCTGCACAATTTTTTCCTTCTACCTGTCTCTCCAATATTAAAGCGACTATTCCAGGATGCCTTAATATGTGGCCTATAAGTCTGTCTCTTCTTTTAACCATATTTTTTCAAATGCTTTTCTGTTCATCGATTTGCCACAATACCTCTTCATTTGTCACTTTACCCATCCATCTGATTTTTAACATTCTTCTATAGCACCGCATTTCAAAAACTTCTGATTTTTTCTTCTCAGATACTCCGATTGTCCAAGTTTCACTTCCATATAAAGCGACACTCCAAACATACACTTTCAAAAATCTTTTCCTGACATTTAAATTAATTTTTGATGTAAACAAATTATATTTCTTACTGAAGGCTCGTTTAGCTTGTGCTATTCGGCATTTTATATCGCTCCTGCTTCGTCCATCTTTAGTAATTTTACTTCCCAAATAACAAAATTCTTCTACCTCCATAATCTTTTCTCCTCCTATTTTCACATTCAGTGGTCCATCTTTGTTATTTCTACTACATTTCATTACTTTTGTTTCGTTCTTGTTTATTTTCATGCGATAGTTCTTGCGTAGGACTTCATCTATGCCGTTCATTGTTTCTTCTAAATCCTTTTTATTCTCGGCTAGAATTACTATATCATCAGCAAATCGTAGCATCTTTATCTTTTCACCTTGTACTGTTACTCCGAATCTAAATTGTTCTGTAACATCATTAACTGCTAGTTCCATGTAAAGATTAAAAAGTAACGGAGATAGAGAACATCCGTGTCGGACTCCCTTTCTTATTATGGCTTCTTTCTTATGTTCTTCAATTGCTACTGTTGCTGTTTGGTTCCTGTACATGTTAGCAATTGTTCTTCTATCTCTGTATTTGAACCCTAATTTTTTTAAAATGCTGAACATTTTATTCCAGTCTACGTTATCGAATGCCTTTTCTAGGTCTATAAACGCCACGTATGTTGGTTTGTTTTTCTTTAATCTTCCTTCTACTATTAATCTGAGGCCTAAAATTGCTTCCCTTGTCCCTATACTTTTTCTGAAACCAAATTGGTCTTCTCCTAACACTTCTTCCACTCTCCTCTCAATTCTTCTGTATAAAATTCTAGTTAAGATTTTTGATGCATGAGTAGTTAAACTAATTGTTCTATATTCTTCACATTTATCTGCCCCTGCTTTCTTTGGTATTTTTTTTCGTATACTTCATTATTAGGTAAAGATTATGAACCTTACAGATTCCTTACAGAAACCATATTTAGGTTAATATGCGCGTTTATTTGAAATAAGTCAGTTGTAAATAGCAGTAATCACGATTTGGACAAAATTTAATTAACAAGGAATAGAAAGAGTTACATTTTACTCCTTTTCAACATTGTATAACAAAAATAAATGTATCGGTTATTAAATTTTTTTTGTCTTCAGTCATTTAACTGGTTTGATGCAGCTCTCCAAGATTCCCTATCTAGTATCAGTCGTTTCATTTCAGTATATCCCCTACATGTTACATCCCTAACAATTTTTTTTTTACATATTCCAAACGTTGTCTGCCTGCACAGTATTTTCCATCTACCTGTCCCTCCAATATCAAAGCGACTATTCTAGGATGACTTAATAGGAAATCTACTAGTCTGTCCTCTTCTTTTAACTATATTTTTCCAAATGCTTCTTTTTTATCGATTTACCTCGACATCTTTTCGTTACTTTATTCACCCATCTGATTTTTAACATTCTCCTATAGCACCACATTTCAAAAGCTTCTAGAATCTTTTCTTCTCAGATCTTCCGATCGTTCAAGTTTCACTTTCATATAAACCTACAATCCAAACTTATAGTTTGTTTTATAAAATTGTTTCTTTCAATTCTTGTAACAATCAGTGATATAAAGTGATCAATTAATTGCTTTTACAGAAACAATTTTTCTGGCAAAGTGAGATTTCTTCACAAATAATAAAGTTAAAAATCGGACTTTGGATTTATAGATCATAATTTATCTTTTTCGTGCAGACTTTCATGTAAAATAATTATTATTATTTATAATCATAATCCTTACGTAACCGGTCGCTACGATGCGGGACTACACACCGTATCCGAGGTGGGGGTGGTGTTCGGGAGAGCGGCCGTGTTCGAACACGGCAATCTCCGGGACATCTACCGAGAGGACCGTACTCCACAGGGTATAAGAAAACTACCTCATGCCGTATTAAACGAACCACCGTGAAGAGGCGGTACGAGAGTCAAAAAATGACAAACCAGGCTTAGGAGCCTCTATATAGCGCAACCTATAAATGGAAACCGCACAAAAATTCCGGCCGCGACAGTGACCGTTTTCGCAATTAGATTTTGTTAAAACTATAAAAAGCTAGACAACACTCCACACCGTCCCACGAAGAGACCACAATCTCATTTATTCAGCATATGCGACTCCCTCCGGAGAACGGGGCGCAGTTCTCCCTCCAAATAATTAGGGCTCCGGTAGGCGCACTCCTGCTAGCCCATAGGTGCTGGTACCGAAAGGACTTCAGCGGATGGACTGAAGGGGAATCACGCAGGGATTACTAGGCTCGAAAGCTTAGTCTCCCACGGTCAGAACCAGTAAATAAATTTCACCCTGGTTCATACGGATAGGAACGCAAATTATTAAATCCGTCCATAAATAACACTTAAAATTTATAACCGCCACTAAATAACCGATGAAACCCGCCCGGTAATAGAAAGATACAGCAGTAAGGGACACTGTCCAGGCTCTGCGATCTGTAGGGAGAAATATTGAATCTCCCGTCATTCTTGCGTTCTGTTTACCGGGAGTGTCGTAGGTTATATAAATATGTATAATATATATATATGTTTAAATAAATTTTAAAAAAAAAATATGTTATATACGAGTACAAATAACGCAGCAAAATCAATACGTCGAACGGCATGAACAATGTCATTTCTAAGAATAAGCAACGGGAAGTTTACAGTACGTAGGCATTTTAACAAATTTAAAACAAGTAAAATATTTTAACAAGTTCAAAATCTTCACAAATCTGCATAAAGTCTTCACAAATCTATTGGCAATGGTCCGATATTTAGTAGGGGCTCTCACTTGTACATTACCCTGTCGTGTAATGATTTGCACTGGCCAGATGTCCTAATTTTTTTTAATTTTTAATAAGTTTAAACGTTTTTGTCTTACATTACATTTCCAATGATTTAGGGAATATTTAATTCATAGTAATTTCTTTTAGTGTGATAACAACCAGCTCTGTATCTTCCGAGCAGATAGACCAATTGTTGGGGTGTTAGGTTATATGAATTTTAAGCTGAATGGAGTAGTTATCGAACTGAAAACGTTATTCTATTAATCGGACTTTAATGGAATGTTACTTTTAAGAAAAATCCATTGAGACATCTGTTTAAAAAATCTACTATTAATTTTGATTGAGCCTATTACCTATTACAGACATTTCTCAAAGAGCTAATGGACATGTATATAGAGTTATCAACATGAAAAAAGTATTATTAATTAGTTAAAAATCACGCTGTTATTATTATAATTAATAATAAAAAGTCTGAATATAAAGTTTATTTAGAAGAAACTTCTACAAAATTATTAGAGTTGCGAACGCTAGAAAGTTTAGATGGGTGCTAATATTAAATTAATACAATTATAGTTGACTTAAAAATAATTACTTTGCTTAATATTGTTTTAAAATGTATCAAAATACAATACTATTGTATGTTATAAACTAATTCTTCTGATATTTATGTCACCTTGTGACTCATCTCACATCAGAATTATAGATACAAGTATAAAACACAATGTGCTCACGATGTACTTAAGTATAATTGTTCTACAATTATATCTGCACTTCGTGTCGTTTACCTCAATAAAATCTGTACGTCATTTTAAAAGTTGCTATCTCGTTTATTATCCGCAACCGAAGATATTGTTGAATACCACTGGAAATGAAATTTTTTTTGCGCAGAAAGAGAAACAATACTCCTAAAAATTCCCACAGTCCGTGCTGCAGGATATGTCAGATTTCTACTGACTAAAAACTCACTTTCCTTCTTCTGTCCTAATTAAATCCAACCATTTTTTTCCGTTGGAGGAGGGGAAAACTCTGCTAGCCGTGCCGCCTGATCGTACATAACCTACGTTCACAAACGTTAAATATGCATATTCTACGCTATTTAACGTTATTTAGACGAGGTTAGCGATCGTAGGTAGTTATATTTAGTTAGGTTATGTTGACATACTACGGATTCGTCAGATCACTGAGTCAACATAATCTAAAGCTTGTTTTGTAATTTTTATTTTTTCCACCTTAAATAAACACTATTATTAATTTTCTCTCATGGAATCTAAAGATGTTGCATCAAAAAAAGTGAATAAAAGTGGTGTTCGGATAACAAGCATGTACCATAGATCGTAGATATGTTGCATGTAATTATTTGATTTTAAGAACTCGGTGCCTTTATATTTTTAAACAATATAACAAATAACAATTGTTTTGTTAATTCTGTTTTACTTTTCCATCTAGATAGAGTTGGAGATAGCTCTAGAAGGGAAAGTATTGTAATCGGTCCAGTTTGGGTATATGCGGATTTCATCGGATCGTGACGTTGTGACACCTAAGAACCCAAAACAAACCAAAAAACCGGATGGAAATTTTCCGAATTTTAATGGTCTCATGTACGTATGTCCGGTGTTGGTCTTTAAATCATCTTATATTTCCAGAACTACAAGGCCAATTTTGACCACAGTTAACCAGCTTACTTCTGTATACGGGGGATTGAATTTTCAGCTTGAAAGGTCAAGGGGATGAGGCTGTAGACTAACGTATCTCATGATTTCGCCTAATTAAAGTCATATTTTTCTTAGCCGCATTTGTTAACAATTAAAAATTAACAATATTTTCAAAATCACACCCCTACTCAAAACATTCTCTAAACTACTGCTTTTTTGTGACGTCACAGGTGAGCTGTAGAATTAAATAAATGAATAATATTTGATAAAAGAAAATTTATTATTAAAAGAAATTTATTTATATTTAATAAATATTTATTTATTATAAAAATGTAACTCGTGTAGCTGGGTCTCGAACTCGATCGCCCGGTTGACTCGGTACCTGGTGCATTAAGCCTCGCGGCAACATCAGTCTGCTGACCGTACAAGCGAAATTTGTTCTGTATAAGTTGTGAAATTACATCAATTTAGATAATGCCAACCGTCGCCGCTAGTACCGCCACACTAGCGCGAATTAAATACGGTATGCGCGCGCATTAGTTACAGTCATTGAATTAAATAAACGAAAAACATATATTTAAATAAAATGATGAATATTTTAAATTAAGTTGTGTGTGTAAGCCGTGCATCAGAAATAATCCACATTTGTAGGACTTTCCCGGAATGCGGCTTTATCTGCGTGACGGGAAAGTCCTACAATTGTGTTGTTGGGTTTTTTTTTAATATACCAATGTATAGTCAAAAATATGGGGCTGTGACTTAACACTTAACATCTTTGGCTCACGTCATGGCAGCTTCCGTGATTACCAGTTCTTGACAAATATATTTTTGGGCAAGGTTTTGGGTTAAAAACTTAGATGTAGACAGAGAGCAACCATCATCAATAATGTTAAAGAAGAAGTGGGCTTTGGTTCATATAATGAGTTGAAGAAAGAAGCAGTGATGAGAGTGACACGGCTAAATCGACAAGTGTAGCATTTAGTGAATGATGACCCTTGGTTTCCAGTCTGCATTATGCAACACCTTTGTCGAATTTATACTTTGTGTTATGCCAGAATATTACTAAAATCAACCAGATAGAAAAAGAAAAAATTAACTTTATAAATGTTTTCTCGTCTATTTGTATGAGGAATCGGTAGATCGGGATGGGGGAGAAAAATTAGTAATATCACAATTTTAATTTTTAACCTATGTGATGATGATCACTTAGGTAAATCTGTAAAAATGTCAATAATTATTTGTTTTTTAAAATAGCAGTAAAATCAGGGTCTTCATAAAAGGAAGGTGGGGTTTTGAACACTGATTAAATGAAAAAAAGTACTTACAGTTGATTATTTATCGAATTTGTCACCTCAAACAGTTTTTTACATAACTAATAAATTTCAATATGTGCACAATCAGTCACTCGGGAAATTTAATCAATATTCAGTGTCTCCGCATACTCGAATTAACATATCATATTATAGTTACAGTTGCTTCATTAATCCTTTCCTTTAAGTGACGTAGGTCGAATATTTTTTCCGAATAAACAATGTGTTTTTTTTTATACTCCCCCGCAAGAAAAAAAATCGCAGGGTGTCTGGACCCCTTGAGACCAGAGTATAGTTCCTTGCTGGCCCATACAACGATGTCCAGATTTTCCGTTTAAAGCCAGGCTGACAAATGCATTAAAGTACGGAGGTGGATCATCTTTTTGGAAATAAATTCGTTATATGTTTTCTAGTTCACCCAGTTGAGGAAAGCAGTAATTGTTTAACATAGCGAAATAAACATTTCTATTAATTGCTTTTTCACCAAAGAAAAAAAGGCCCGATTACACGATTTTCCATCACACTATATCAAACATTAAATTAAATCGCAATATTCGTGAATTGTGTCTGTCAACACAACCATTAATACGAAATACACTTTCATCTGTAAAAATTATATCGTTTAAAAATGATTCGTTTTCATTAATTTTATGAAAAATTTCAAAAACGAAATTAAAACGTTTTTCTCCATCATCAGGTTTCAATTCCTGAATTTTATGTGCGTGTAATTTCAATCTTATGTATAAAAGTTTTTGTGAATTTTGTATTCGAAAAATCTAAATCGAGGCTTCGACGAGAGATAGATTTGTAAGGACTTCTAATTGAAGATTGTCTAATTGGGTCAACAGTATCGTCTGATACTCGTGGTCTGCCAGTTGATTTTTCCTTGAGAACACATCCAGTTACTTGGAACTGTTTGAGCCAGCGTGTTATATTGTTTTCATGCGATGGCTGTTTTCCATTTTCACGTTGAATTAAACTTACGGAATTTAATTGAGCCTGTCACAAAATACAATTTGCTTTTTCTTGAACAGTGAAAATAGTAAGGAACTAAACACACCTCAGTCCCGGGTTTGAATCCCCGGCATGGGATTTTCAGGCATGACATTTTCATACACGCTATAAATCATTCATTTCATCATCTGAAGCAATACCTAACGGTGGTCCCGGAGGTTAAAAAAATAGAAAAAAACTTCAGCAACAAAATACAAAAACTGGTGTGGTAGTTTGAACTGCTGTTACACATACTTTTGGATTGGAGGCTATCAGGGCTAACAACGTAACTTTTCAAAATTTCCCTCCTACTTAATCTTTTTCTTTCTTTTTCTGTTTAGCCTCCGGGAATTACCGTTCAGGTATTACTTCACATTCACAGAGAGTGAATGAGGATGATATATATATATATATATATATATATATATATATATATATATATGAGTGTAAATGAGGTGTAGTCTTGTATAGTCTCAGTTCGACCATTCCTGAGATGTGTGGTTAATTGAAACCCAACCACCAAAGAACACCGTTATCCACGATCTAGTAATCAAATCCGTATTAAAGTAACTGTCATTACTAGGATTTGAACGCTGGAACTCTCAACTTCCAAATCAGCTGATTTTAGCGTTCAGCACTAGACCAACCCGGTGGGTCCTACTACTTGATTTGAATTACAGAAACCCCACCATTCTTTTATGAAGACCCTGTTAGTAAGAATACTACAGAGTAATTTTTTAGTCCTGTTACCCAATTTTAAATGTAATTTAAGAAAGGGAAATTTAGGTGGAATAAAAAAATGTATTTGTTACTTACAAAAGAGATTTAATAAAAAGCTATTACTTACCTAATTGTTAAAGAATATGCTCAAAATGTCCACACCTGGCGGTTATACACGCACGGACTCTTTTCAGCATATTAGCAGAAACCTTTTTAAGAGTTGCATTGGAAATATTCGTGATTAAGTTTGTAATATTGACTTTAAGTTCATCAATAGTGTGAGGATTGTTTTTGAAGGCCTGGGACTTAATATAGCCCCACAAAAACTAGTCAGGGTATGTGAGGTCTGGGGACCTTGGAGGCCATAAGCCCTTGCTTTTTATTCGATCATCAAAGAACTCTTGCAGAAAATCCACGGTTTCTCGAGACATGTGACATGTAGCGCCGTCTTTCTGAAACAATACGGTTCTAGAGGTTCCAGGAGGGACACAAATTGGCGCACAATACTCCTTTATACTTCACCATTTACTGTCTGTTCGAAGAATATGGGTCCGACTATACAATGACTAAATATCGCACACCACACACTAATTTTTTCAGGATGCAAAGATTTGTCTTGTAAAGCGTTAGGATTCTCAACCCCCCAAATTCGACAGTTTTCTCTGTTCACATAACCATCGATATGGATCCAAGCTTCATCGCTAAATAACACTGTGTTTAAAAATTCGATTCCGTTATCATTTACGAGAGACCTAAACCAACGGCAATATTTCAATCGCTTGTTTAAATCTGGAGGCTGAAGCTTTTGGACTAATCGTACGCGATACGGATACAATTTCAATTTTTTAGCGGCTTTCTGAACACTCGAATATGACAAACCGACTTGCGTGGAATGTTTTCGTAAACTTTTCCGTGGAGAATTGAGCAATCTTGTTTTCACATTCTGTAAAACGTCATCTGTCAAACGAGTCGGTCGACCAGTAAGTTTTCTGTCGCAAACACTACCTGTCTCTCGAAATCGGTTTGCTAGTCTATAAATTGACATTTTTTTCTGGTGGAGGAACACCAAAAAATTTAATTTGAAATGATTCTTTTACACTCGCGTACAATTTCGTAGCAAAATATTGTTCAAGAATGAAAACTCGTTGTTCTATGGTAAAAGACATTCTGTTCGTAAGACGACCAGAAACGGCATAAAAGTTTACACAGATCAAGGAGAATCAACTCACATTGCCGTATCTACACCGGTTGGGTAGCGCTACCAACTTCGTGTCACAAAACAAAATTTTCCTTTCTTAGAAAAAAATTACCAGACATTAACAATTGGGTAACAGGACTAAAAAATCACTCTATACAAGATATACCGAATTTTATAAATATTAATAAACGAAAGTAACAAGGAATGTTCGTAGATAATTGGTAAGAACAGATTTTGTTCATATAAACAAATCGGTTTCCCGACTTTGAGGAGTCCCGTGCAACAAGGACGAATTCAAAAAATGTCACATATTTTAAAGTATTTTTTTTTTAATCAGATGTAATGTCAGTTGATAATGTAATTTTTTTCTCCTGAAGTTCTGTAAAGTAGATGTGGATAATTTAGAGCATACGGTTGCCCTTGATAGGTGTCCAGGGGAAAAGGGCGATCTTCTCGTTTCTTAATCGATCATTCACTAATGGTAGGGGGCCCTTTTTGCTTTAAATGGTTTTGTGGAGTTCCCTCTTGTTACACGAGACGCCTCATGTAATTCGAAAACTTTGGCTTTAATCTGCTGATAATAGTAAAGAACATTCTACTGAATAAAATTATGGTTATGTTATAGATTTAACATTTACAACCTAGATTTTTCTTATATACAATTTATCTTTGATTTATTATTATAATTAT
Source organism: Lycorma delicatula (assembly GCF_047948215.1). Lineage (NCBI taxonomy): Eukaryota > Metazoa > Arthropoda > Insecta > Hemiptera > Fulgoridae > Lycorma > Lycorma delicatula. The sequence goes on from NC_134457.1 coordinate 19,555,850, forward strand.
TGTGAATAAAAGGTAATGTAGATATTGTTGATCTAAACAATATAAAATTTGATTATTCATAAGTTTACTGATCAAATTTATTGATTACAAATTAAAAAAGTAACAGAAATTTTTTAATATTTGTTTTTAATCGCTGTTGTTTCTGATGCACGGCTTACATACACTACTTAATTTAAAATAATAATCATTTTATTTGAATGTAATATTTTTCGTTTATTTAATCCACTGATTCTAACTAAAGCGCGCGCATACCGTATTTAATTCGCACGGGTGTGGCAGTACTAGTGATGGTCGGCACTAACTAAACTAATGTAATTTCATAGCATGCATACAATAAATTTTGCTTGTACAGTCGGCAGACTGGTGTAACCGCGAGGCTTAACCCTCTAGATACCGAGTCAACCGCGCGATCGAGTTTGAGACTCAGTCAGACCCAATTATTTTTTTTACACTTTAAATATTATTCATTTATTTAATTCTACCGCTCACCTGTGACTTCACAACATAGCAGTAGTTTAGAGCATTTTTGGGGGCAGGGGCGCGATCTTTCAAAAATATTTTTTGCAGATAGTTATTTTTTTTAAATTTTTAACAGATGTGCCTAAGAAAAATATGATCTTAATTAGGCGAAATCTCAAGCTTTAATTAAATTCATCTGTTTTTGTAATTTATTTGCAATCTGTTATTCTTTTTATGTTATCTCGATCGGTTTTGATTTTATAATAATTCAAAATTTGACGTTCTCAAAAAATGTAAAAAATCAGGAGTTTTCTGCATTTTAACGCCCCTAATTTTCAAACGAATGATAGTAACTAAAATAGGCCGAATTCAAATTAGGGCAAAGATAATTGCAGTTTTTAACTTTTAACGATACCTTTATTTTTATTGTACAATATTTTTTTTTAACTGAGATATAATAGTTTAAACACAATCGTCATCTTTCATGGCGACCACTGTAACGAAGAATCTTTCTCTTCGTAAAGCCATCATTTTAGAATTATTTATTATATGATTATTTTCCTATTTTAGAAATAATTTTTTATTATCCTAATTTCAATCAATTGGAAGTTAACTTAGAAAGCTTCAAAATTACTGCAGACAACGAAACATTATCGAACGCGCCTGAAATGTTCGGATATTCCCAAAATATGCTAGTTGTTACTTCCCCTAACCTTTTGTAAGTACATCAGTAACAGCTCGTTCTGTTCAGTTTCTCAGTCTAAAATCACATTGCTTTCAGTGTAAAATGGTATTCAAATAGTGATCAATTTAAGGTTTCTATGTCGATTCACAATAGTAACACCAACGTTCTCCTATTCAAACTGACAACTACTGTCGATGCAACCAACATTGGTTGGCAAATTGCCTGGCTCGTTTAATAGTTCATGAGCTTTGATAAATTCGGCCACCAATTTACCGCCAATATATATCGTATCATTAAATAAGAGAGCTGATTTAGCGTACAAATTAATCCCTATTCTATTTGTGAATTCTATTGTGTGTATCTAGGGAAAATGCTCGTTTATAGTTTTACACAAACGTGAATCTAGATATTAAAATCTGTTAAAAATATGTCCTTACTTCATCCATCGTTTACATATTAAAACAGCTTACATCGGTTAGAAGAGTTACAAGTCACTTTATAACGAAAATTCCTGAATTTTGTAGAGCGTATACGACTTCAGAAGTAGTGGTTTATCAATCTCTATTTCTTATTTTATTAGCCAAGTGAAATAGAGTTGCATATATAGTTACATAAATTTCATGCTACTTTAATTTCTTTTATACTGTTTCCATTGTATATCCTGTTCGGCAAAGTAATTCCAATTGAATGTATATTAGTGCTAAACCTTTTAATTACTGTATGTTACCTCAAATGAATCACAAGGCACTCCAAAAAATGACATATTCATATTTAAATATAAGTATTCTAATTTGCTTAAAAATTAGGATACTGTCCCCTTAAAGCGGGACAGTAAGACTGCATCGCTTTTGGGAGGGGGCCAGAGCTCGGTTCACCCTGGAACACAGTGGTCAAGGGGGGTAACTGGCCACTCATAAACGGCGAGTCAGTGTGGCGTGAGCCGCACTGTCGGACCGTGTGGGAGTTCCTTGATGCAGTTGCATTGTTTAGCCGCTATCAATAGTTTGTTTAACGGAGGACTGTAATCGCATTGCTGGGATAAACTACCCTTGAGTAATGATCGACCATCGATCTATAGTTCCAAGCACCTATAAAATATGGACAGGTACTTGCTGGCGTACAGCGATCAAGGCGCGGCAGTAAATTTCTGCCCTTATTTAATTAAATCGACGAGTTAAATTTTTAATTTATATACCCTCAAATATATGACCCGCATATAACAAATATATGACCCTCATATATTTTATAATATGACGGGGTGCGCCTACCCATTTAAAAAATATATGACATGTGAACGGCTGTACACACAAGGAACTGGTGTAATAGACTGTGCTTATACCGTTCACGCAATTAGGTTACCTCTAGAGGGTACTACAAACTAGATCGCTTAAACTATTTCTAGAAACAGCAGCCCTTAGAGGTACGGACATTTGATCTTGTGCTTTAGGGCTACTGAATAGGGTGATGGCGGGAGAAATTTCAGTAAATCCAATATATTACAACAAAAAAATCCTAATTTGCTTTGTTTTTTTGCTAGAAAAACTAAGGAGTGAAGTGGATTCATATTGCATTTTTAGTGAGCTAAATATACTGTTGCATATCAGTATTGTTAAACTCACCAGTCATCAATGATATTCACATGCCATACGTAACATTTTCATTCTTTTTAGCATTGGGATTGGCTGTATAATGAGCATAGTTACTCTCAGGGAAAGCTGTTGTGTGTTTCTAATAACTTAGGAATTTACATGCGTTACAGTCATAATAAATATGAGGATAGATAATAGAAAAAACAACAATTTATGCAATAGTTTTTTTCATAAATAAATGAAAATAGAAGAAATGGGACTGGAGAAATCATGTGATTTTTGTTTTTCTTTTCTTCATTATAAATGTAGTATGGGTTTTTTTTATTTATATTTATAGAACTTTTCTTTTCATATGATAAAATTGATATTCTCAAAAGTGATCAATCTTTAATAATAAATCTTTTCAGTCTTCTATACCAAATCAACCCTTATAATAAATGAAATCTTCAGTATTGTTTAGACGAGGTGTTGACAAGGTATGACAACCATTAAATAACTTGTCAACTACTAAACGTAGAAAAATGAAATTTAGCACACGCTACTATTTCGAAAGGATCTATTTTTTCAGCATGAATCCACAATATCTCAGCCTCTAAGAGGAAGGGTAACTAAAAAATTTTAAATGAAAAGAATAGAAATATGAGTTATTACTTTAAAGGCTATTGAAAAAAAGAAATTTTGAGAGTTATTTTTTTCATAGTTAGTTTCAGAAGTTGACTGTAGTTAACAGCAAGGTGGTATCGCATCAAAAAATTTCAGTGGACCAGTTATTTAAGAAGTACTAGAGACCATTTTGAAATTAGATGTGAAAAATATTAAATGGTTGTCAATTTGATTAGAGTTGTCCTATTCGAAAGGTTGCTGTTATTTATTTTTCAACACCTTTTAAAATTGTATCACAACTCTATCCTTTCTATTAAACATTTTTGCATTTCTCTCCCAAGGGAGCGTTCTGGATACTTATCCAGGATGCTTGGGATGTGTGACTTCATGCAAAAAAAAAAGCTGACAAAAAAATTGTTATACTTTCCTGGCATTGGTAATTTATTTTACTTTGTAAAAGAAATTTAAAAAACCTATAGTTGTAAATTTTGTTCGGTTTCCCCACCCAAAATATTACCTCAAAGTATATTTTTGTGCTACTTATATTACTACTATGCTTAGGAAGACGTAAAAAAATTCGGTTAAAAACTATATAATAAATAAAAAAGTTGATGTGGAAACTACATGATTTCCTTGTACGCCTATTAAATTACGTACACACGTTCTTTTTTTAAATGTAAAGTACATAAAATTTTATTTCACTAATAACTTCAAATTTTTTTTGTTGTTATTGAATTACTATTTATTATAAAAGTTTTTTTAATAGATATTTAAATTTTTTATTAATAATTTTTAGTAAAGCAACATATTTAAATTTAAAAAAAAAGTTAAAAAATAAAGGAAATGAAGTCTGATTCGAACCGATGTTCTTTTCCGTTATAAGATCCAAATATTTCATTAATTAAAATTTTATTTGGCTATAACTCTGAGACCGATGAAATAAGTCCCAATTATGATATTCGTTGAAACCTCTCAATGAGGACTTATTACTGCATTAAGAAAAAGTCCAAAATCCAAATTGTTTTTGGATTTTGAGCTTTTTTTGGACAAGTTGCTTGCAATCAAAATGGAAGATGCACAACTAGATGTTACAATAGTTCTAAATCCAAAATTCATCATTCTACGGCTAATCGTTTTTAGGTTATGCGACATACATACATACGTTCGTACAGACGTCACCCCGAAACTAGTCAAAATGGATTCAAGGATAGTCAAATGGATATTTTCGTTGAAAGCTTCAAACCGATATTTTTCGCGATTACAATACTTGGTACAAGGAAGTAAAAAGAGGTTTTTTCAATAGTTAGAGAAGGGGAGAGAATAAGAGGGCAAAGTGTTTTTAAAATGGTAAGAAAATCACGTACCCGTGTACTCAGCTTAATAAAAATTGTAAACTTTTGGAAAAATTACCCTAGAGAAACTATCTATCCCACCACATGGGATATTGATCCCAAAGTTTTACCAACACATTGCCCCGTACACACGAGTCTGTGAGTCAGATTTCATCAAAATCGGTATATCTAGTCAAAAGTTATTAAAGCTTCAAACACGCCAACACACGTACGTACGTATGAACATTATCCCTCCTCCACTTTTTTGGTTTTTGGATTCCCTGGGGTATGAAACGTCGAGAAATCCAAAAAACCCATACCCTATTTTCTGACTGATTACCATACTTTCCTTCTTGTAGCACATTTCTAGAGCTATGATTCTAAAAAGTAAAAATAGAATGTTTTGAGTTAAGATTATTTGCTGAATTTTATTTTTCATACACATGAATGAATATATATATGTATGAAAATCGTGAATAAAACCTGAACGATTCTGAATGATCTTGATTTATCCTTACTCTATTATAATTATACTACTACGATAAAAAATTAATTTATCTTATGGCTAAACGGTTGGTTGAACTTCTTTTAGATTTAATAAAATAATTTTAAAATATTATCTTTAAATCCTTGAATTATGAAAATTTCATAATTTTTTCCAGTGTGATTGTTACAATTATTCTAGAAAATTAAAAATATATCAGAAGAAACCACAACCTTTTGTAAATCGAATAAAACAGTATTTAAAAAAAAAAGTTAAGCTCATTGATACATTTATATTGCATTTTTCAGTTTACAATTCGCATCTGTTTGGGTAAAACATAATCTAACCATGAAATTTGACCTTTTTTTACTATTTCAGAAAGTTAGGTTGTAGAGGGAAGTGGAATAAGCAATGATGTAACACAAAAAATACAAAAAAAAAAATTACAAAAATATATTTGATTACATATAAAAAATTATTTTTTAAAAAAGTTTTTATTTAACTAATATTAATATTAACATTAATAAAAAAAATATACAAATTAGAAAACCCTCTAAAAAGTAAATAATAAGAATTAAATCGAATTGATAATTTTAAACAAAAAAAATATAATATATTAACAAATATAAAAATGCACTGAAAAGTAAAAAATAAATTATATAAATATCTGATAAATAAATGTAATAATTATTAAATTTTAAAATCCTCGTGTCGTTATTGAAAATGAAAATGAAGATTAATTGTCGTAAAAATAAATGTTGTGTTGTTTTAAATAAATTATAAAAACTGCGCCACGCTTTTATTTAACAAAATATTTTCATTACTTTTAATTTTGAAATTTAATAATTATTACATTTATTTATTAGATATTTATATAATTTATTTTTTACTTTTACTTTTCAGTGCATTTTTATATTTGTTAATATATTATATTTTTTTGTTTAAAATTTTCAATTTGATTTAATTCTTATTTTTTACATTTTAGAGGTTTTTTTTTTAATTTGTTTCCTTTTTTATTAATGTTAATATTAATATTAGTTAAATGAAAGCTTTATTAAAAAATAATTTTTTATACGTAATCAAATATATTTTTGTAATTTTTTTGTATTTTTTTAAGACTAAAAAAGAAAATAATATTTATTTTTACATATCGAAGTTACATACGTATAAATTTCAATATATTTCATACGATAGATCATGAGAAATTAAAATTTTCAACTAAATGCATGAATTTAGCGTAGGGGTAGCGCGTGGGGGCGTGGGTGTGGGTTATATCAAATTCCGACACCGTAGTGCTGTATTGTCATCGAAGTTACATAAGTGTACCAAATTTCATTGATTTTCATACGATAGATCAAAAGATATAGCAGTTGCAAGATTTGATTATGACTAAAGGAAGTTAAATAAAAACTTATAAAAACAATTCTAAAACTGTTGTTGTATTAGAAATATCACACAGCAAATATTGTACTATAGACCATGTGATCTTATTTATTTTATCGAGAATTTAGTCTATGATAATAATTATAAATTAGGAAATTACAATCGATGATGCAACTTTTAAAATACTAAGAAAACTGTATATTTACTTTCTATCGGATGTTTTTTGTAGAAAAACAAGTTTTAACGTCAAATGACCTCCTTGAAAAGGATCTCCTTGAAAAGAGTAGATTGATACATGTTCTACTTTTACAATTGTAAAAACTTTAATTTTCAGATTTATGCAAGTAAATAACCACACACGTTGTCTTTTTTTCGATATCAATTAAATAACCAAATTTAAATTAAACTAATCTAGTATATAAATAATGTTAAAATTTCAAATCTTCCTGTATTATTGTAAATAACGATGTCAAATCTAATACAATTGCAATACAAATCTACCCATAATACTTCAAGATTTGTTCCATTCGTAATTTAAATCAAAACATAACCTACCAGTTGTCATTATCATAACTTTTAAATTTTAACATACCGGGTGATATTTAAGTATGGAAACAGCTTTATACTGCATATCTGAGAAATATTTGGAGCCAGAAAGAAATGGGGTTCTACATAATCAAAAAAAAATCTGCATTATGGTGGGTTTTTTATTTTTGTCCGCCATATTGAATCAGACTTGGGTTTTTAAATAATTTAACATATGATTCCGATTTAAGATTTAAAAAAAAAAACAAAAAAAAACAATGGTTAACCCCGTTTTTTTCTGTTAATGCCTTCGTTATCGAGTTATAAACGTTGCAATTAAGGAAAAATCGTGTTAACAATAAAACGAGGTAAAACGCACTGCATGAACAATATTATTGCATTTTACATTCTTAATGCATACAATAGCAAACTTTAAACAGTGCTATAATATTGATAATAATAAACAATAACTAATAATTAACAATATAACAAATTAATCGGTTATATAAATTAATATTATTTACTAAATAAAAATTAATTTCCACTGTTAATATCAGCTGATATTTGTTAATTATAGAAAATGAAACAAATCAGTTAGAAATACTTATTTAAAAATGTATTACAAAGATAGTTAAGGAAATCAGCTGTTAATTTTTTTTTTTAACCTCCGGGGCCGCAGTTAAGCATTACTGTACAGAGGATGAGATGAATGATTTGTAGCGTGTGTGAAAAATGCCATGCCTGACCGGGATTTGAACCCGGGACCTCCGGGTGAAAGGCCGAACAGCTTTTGTTGTAAACCTGTTAATTTACAACAATGCAGTTTGTATTACGTTGAAACGATGCAACTTATTAACTCCACATTTTACCTTTTTAATTCAACATATTTGTCGTGGTAAAATTTGATAGTGCTAATAAAATTTCGGTTTCATTTAAAAGAAGGCATTGTTTGCAGAATTAATAAAACCAAATAAATAATTGAGAAAACTATAAAAATGTATTAACATTTCTTCATACGTTTTGCTGTATTATGCTCACAATCCCCTTACATTTTAGTTTACATGTTTCTTATTTTAAAATATTATAAGTCTTTTATAAAATAAAATAATAAATAAATACTGGACGAAAAAAGTTATTATTTTTTTATGTTTATTTTATTTATTTTTTACTTTTAAGACCAGAATGGATCACTTTAGTTCTTTTTTTTTTTTTTTGGCAAGTTCTTTCTTTTCTTGCTGATTTGTTGTTTTTCAGCTTTTCTTTTTTGCCAGTAATTTCTAAGGGTTTCAGATCTTGCCCTTTCTTGTTCAGAGTACACCCGGCTTATTGTTTTCTTGGGTTTTGATAGGAATCTTGTTTCTTTATGTTTTAATTTCTCATAGTTTCCGGTTTTTGTTTTTAGGTTTTCACGAGTTATGTCTAATTCCTCCACGTCTTTCTGTACTTCGTATAACCAGTTCGGTCTGCTTTTCTTGTTCCAGAAAAGTTCGATTATCCGTCTGATAAGTCTGGTCTCTTCCGTTCTGAAAATATGTCCTAGAAAGGAAATTCTCTTCTTCCTAAATTTATTAGTTATCGGGATGATCGTTTTGTAAATCTCTTCGTTTGGAATAATTCTCCAAATCTTGTCTTTTTTAATATTCTTCCCGATGCATCGTCGTAGAATCTGTCTTTCAATCTTTTCCAGTTTGTCGGTAAACCTTGTCTGGTACGGTCCAAATATGGTTTCGCATCGGTAAAGTATTTCTGGTCGGATAACTGAGTTATAATGTCTTATTTTTGTGTTTATGGACATGCATTTTTTGTTGTAGATGTTTTGTGTTTTTATTGTGGTTTGATAAGTTTATTTATTCTTCCATTCCAGTTTGAATTTTCTTGGAGGTTGTGTGTGATGTTTTCCCCCAAATATTTAAAGTTTTCTACTAGTTCTATGTCATTATTGTTTATTTTTACTTTGCTTATGCATAGTGGGTCTCTCACCATAATTTTGGTTTTTTCCTGCAATCTCTTTCAGTGTTGACAGTTGGTATCTGGCCTCTTCTATATTTCGGGATAGTTTATAAGTTTATTTTATAATAAAGTTTTCGTAATTAAACTGAAAAAAATCCCTTTCGGTACGCAGGAAGGCGGAGGTAGATTTCACCGGTGCTAAGTAGGGGATAAAAATGTCACCTTAAAGTTAAGAAAAACTTCAAATTTATTCTATACGACAATGGTTGCATGTGAAAAAAAGTTTCACATGTTTAGCATATGACAAGCTCCATCTAATTACAATTCCAACATTTTGATCATCCCTTGCCGTAAGAGTTGGTCATATCAAAAATTGTTTCAGACAAACGTTTTATGTAATGTTTAGAGGACTAACGATCACTTTAAACCGATTCGATACTGTGCCTATTAAAGGAGGTATGATTATTTTTGTCTTCGAAACCCCATTTTTACCACCCCCTGAGCCAATGGTTGGTGATATCAAAAACTTTACTGATATAGGTTTTAGGCCCTTATCCAAAGAATAGTAAAAATTTTAAACGAATTCGATATTTTACTTAATAAGAAAGTTGTAGCGATATTGTTTTTCGAAAAAGCCCCCTATTTAACCCCCATGGTCCGATTTTTCCCATTAACGAACTCTACCGAAATTTTCGGTATATTTTATGTATCAATTTGAAAGTGATTGGCGCAAAATTACGGAAGTTATCGTGTCCACAAGAAAGTGAAATATATATATATATATACAAACCTTTGAACTGACGGTGTTTTTGAGGTCTGGGCATGTGAAACGCGAAGATATGTCGAAATTTTCCGGAAGTCGAATCAAGATACCCATTTCAATATAATAGCTTTCTTATGAAATATACCTAAAAAGGGTATCCATTTTTTTATTAAGAAACCAGTCATCACAAAAACTTAAAGTGCATCTTTTTTTTTTAAATATTTGGCTGTTTATTTATATACCGAGTTTTAAAATTTATATTATTAAAATTCAGCGGATAACTTCTTTCTATTGATTAAATATATACCTTGCAAACATTGCAAGGTAACCAGGTAGGAAACTCCCAAAACCGTTACCAATTACTCAATGATTCTTTCGACTTTGTTAAAGATAAACCACGAAAATCTATCATTTTTTAAGTTTAATTAATTTTAAATCTAAATCGTAAATTGAAATCACGTCTTCAAAATTTAAATGCATATAAAGAAGGGTCTAAGAGAATGGAGGAAAGCTTGCTAAGATAATGGCCTAAAGCATGTCAAATAAGATATTCGAGCTAGAATCTGAACATTGATTGTTTGGTCTTTGTAGCTGATCTCGCCTTCTTGGCAGAAGATATAGAAATCGCAGAACAACGACTAAAGTTTTACACAGAATCGTCAAAAAGGCAGGATTAAAAATTTCCTTTGAAAAAACAAGATTATATGATAAATATTAAGAAGGAATAAAAATTGTTACGGATTGAGATCGGCAGAATTTAAGTAGTATTTGGATGAAGTTATCCAACTAAATGGAGTGGACAAGAAAGCAAACACCGTTAAAATCAATAAGATTCTAAAATCCTCTATCCTAACGAAGGGCGTGTACAATAAGAAACGGATATGAAGGATAGGAAGATTACGCACTACACAACGGTAATCCGACCAGGAGTTATATACGCGGCAGAATCAGTAGCTTTGAATCAAGGGGAAATTGATAAACTAACCTACTGAAAGATGATAGTATGGAAAATCCTTGGGCCTAGAAAAACTAACGAAGGTTGGAAATTAATGAAGAATGAAGAACTTTATCGGGAGTTAGATGCGATCACGGAAGCAACACGTAACAAAGATGGCATTCTACGGACATCTGACAACAGTTGATTTAAACAAACTTAGAAAGGAAATTTTCGACAAGTGTAAATGTCGAAAAGTGACAAAGACGAACGCTAAGTAAAAACAAGGACCTAAAGGTAGCAAACATAAACGTGACGATTTTAAAACAAAGAAGAGCGCGTTGGAAAAAATCGTAGAATTCAAACGGATACAAAAGGAGAAGATAGAATGCGCTAACCTAAAGCGATCGGAAGAAAGAAGGAAGCGCGCATATAGTGTTGGGAAACGTAAAACACGAGCCAAAAATTAAGAATTCTATGTGGTCCTACAGTGACCGGTGTCAAAAAAAAATTCTTTTTTCGCAGAATTCCTTCTAAACTATATCAATTTTAGCAAAAATGTTATTATCATTATTATGGCCAAAATATTACAATATTTGAATGCAAAGGAGCAGGTTTTCAATTGAATCTAAAATTATTTATTTTTACATCCTTGTACAAAGTAAAGGAAGTATTGTAATCGCGAAAAATTTCGGTTTACAGATTTCAACGGAAATATCAATTTTGATCATCCCTGAATCCATTTGACTAGTTTCGGCGTGTAAGTATGTATCTCCCATAACTCAAAATCGATTAGCCGTAGGATGTTGAAATATTGGATTTACGACTGTAGTAACATTTAAAAATGTGTATATGTAATTTAATAGGTGTACAAAGAAGTCATGTGATGTCCACATCAGTTTTTTTTATATTAATTTCCACAACAATAACTTATTTTAATTTTTATTATATAAAAAATAAACTAATGTAAATTTTTTTCTTTTATTTACAGATTCACGTAAAAATATTAAAATTCTTAGCCTGATGTAAAAAAATTAAATTTTAATTTTAATCCCAAAGATTTGCTTTAACAGATTCAGCGAATGAGCGAAAGGAGAGGAATTTAGCTGTAAATTTTTGGCTGGAATTCCAACAAACCCGCTACTTATAATAGTATTTATTATTATCATCACGTTGTTGGCATGAATAGTTGCCAAAAAAAATAGAAAAAAAAAAACATTGACAGCCACAACACTGGACGTATTATTTATAACCTTCGTATACCTTCTATAACACCTGTAGCAATCTCTACCTATTAACATAAATATTTATTGATAATATTTACCTCACGTAACAAAATTTTCTTCAGAATATTAGGACACATTAAAAAAAATAATTATATCGTTAAGAAAAAATACAATTAAATTAAGAATAAAACGCTTTTATATCTCGGTATATGAAGATTAAAAAAATTTAAGAAATGAATAAAAAAAGTTTTTTTTATTTTTATTCAAAGGTTATATTACTGCGCGAAAGGTTGTAATTAATGTCAATTGAACAGTTATTCCTGTTTTGTTGACTTTAGATTTGTAATTAATTACACATCTTCGTTAATTGAACCTTGACGACAAAATTACTATGGTTATAATTTTTTTTTACATCATGTTTTGTTGGAGACATTATTGATTCACAGTGGGGCTTGTTTCCGATTACACTTCAAATATTAATCTTGTTCATTATAAAATTCAGTTTACCTACTAGACTAACCGACCGGGTTATTGTAGTACTTAAACTTGTCATCGCAAAGCTAGCTGATTTTCAAAGTCTAGAGTTCTAAGGTTCAAGTCCTTGTAAAGGTAAAGGCTTCAAATGGATTTGAATACTAGACTGGGCCGTTCTTTGTTGGTTGGATTTCAATTAACTACACGTCTCAAGAATGATCGATCTGAGTCTGTTCAGGACTACATGTTTACAGGTATATTTACACCTGTAGGCCTGGCAAGCCGTTAATAGTAATTGTGTTTGTCTATATGCACACACCCAGTTCTGCCAGTAAGCTGGAAAAACTGGGTGAAATAAATATAATAAAACTCATCACGTCTGATTATGTTCCATTTTTATAGTTATTATTATTTTTTTTTCTTTTTACGAAATAAAGACAGTATTGTGATCGCGAAAAATTGTGGGTATCCATTTTTCAACGGAAATATCGATCCCTGAATCCATTTTTTCTAGTTTCGACATGACTGTACGTACGTATGTATCTTGCATAACTTAAAACGATTACCTATAGGATGTTGAAATATTAGATTTAGGACTGTTGTAATATCCACTTATGTACTTTCCTTTTGATTGCAATCGACTGGACCAAAAGTATCCAAAAAAGCTCATAAAATTGGATTTTGGACTTTTTCTTGCTGCAGTAATAAGCCCTCATTGAGAGCTTTTCAACAATTTATCATAAGTGGTAATTATTTTCATTGGTTCCAGAGTTATAGTCAAATAAAGTTTTAATAAATGAAACATTTGGATCCTAGGAGAAGGCACATTAGTTTGAATCAGACTTCATCACCTTTTCTTTTTTTAACTTTTTTTTAATTTAAATATACTTCTTTTTCTTTTTTTTCCTGTTTAGCCTCCGGTAACTACCGTTTAGATAATATACTTCAGAGGATGAATGAGGATGATATGTATGAGTGTAAATGAAGTGTAGTCTTGTACATTCTCAGTTCGACCATTGCTGAGATGTGTAGTTAATTATTGAAACCCAACCACCAAAGAACACCGGTATCCACGATCTAGTATTCAAATCCGTGTAAAAATAACTGGCTTTACTAGGATTTGAACGCTGGAACTCTCGACTTCCAAATCAGCTGATCTGGGAAGACGCGTTCACCACTAGACCAACCCGATGGGTTAATTTAAATATAGTGATTTATTAATAATTTTTAACCTGTCATTGTAAACTAATTTTTACGATGAATACTAATTCAATAATAACAATATACACACACACACACACACACACACACATATATATATATATATATATATATGTGAAAACATATCAGAAGATTTTAATGAAATAAAATTTTACGTATTTTTCGTTAAAAAAAAAAAAAAATGTTGAATGTAATTTAATAGGCTTACAAGGAAGTCATGTGTTGTCCACATCAAATTTTTGTTTTAGTTCATATTAATACAAACTAGACTCGGTGTGAGAAACTATAGAGTAATTGTATTTAGATTTGGTTATACTTTAAGACTCATTTATCTACTTATTATTATTATTACCTTTGACACTGGAGCTTATATATAGCTCTAGGTATTCCAGAGAATGGAACTTTGAATATTTATTTTTTAAATTATTATTGCCGGCGTCCGTGGTGCGAGTGGTAGCGTCTTGGCCTTTCATCCGGAGGTCCCGGGTTCGAATCTCGGTCAGGCATGGCATTTTCACAAACTTCTTTCTATAGAAGAAAAATCATTCATCTCATCCTCTGAAGCAATACCTAACGGTGGTCCTGGAGGTTAAACAAAAAAAAACATATTTTTGGAATAAATTTTAATTTTAATTTATTTATTCAAACAACAAAAACAGTCAGCATGAATTCGCTTATAATGCTATAATGAGTAAGAATGAACTTTGAATTTTTCTATAGTTTCATACAAGAAGAAAGTTTACTTAGATTTTTATCTCAAAATTTTGTTAAAGAACATCGTTATCATTGGCCAATGATTTTTATTATATGACATTTTGGTACTTATCGGTTTATGGGGACCCCTACTGAAATCCAAATTTGTTTTTGCGTTTGGTTAGGTTATATTGATATACGTGTGAGATTCGTCATTACACGGAATCAACATAATCTAATCAAATATAACCTACGCTCGCTTCGCCCGCTAACCTCGTCTAATTAACGTTAAAAATAAAAATTATATACAGTAAGTAATACGTATATAAGTTTTACCGTGTCGAGTTGCGTTCAAAGGTTATATCTGATTATTCTCTTATACTTCTAAATTCATATAATAAATAATAAACTAATAGAAAAATGATACAAATTTACTAGAACAAGTAAAACGCAAAAAACTATTAGATTTTTGTAGAGGGCCGTTGGTATATTGGTAGACCAGTATTTTAATATATTTTTTTTATAGTACATATTCCGGTTGCCCACTCTTTATTATAAAAAAACAACAACTATCCATTAAAAATTGAGTAGGTAGTAGCTTGTTGTTTTGCTGGAATGTCTTTAATGTGTATAATATATCTGCAGAAAGAAATTTACCACCCACATTATAAGTATACTTATTTGTATCATCCTAAGCAGTATTTATAGATTTAAACGATGACGCATTGTAAATGATTGCTGACGTATAAATTCATATAAACACCAGAGAATTTCTTTTAACGACTTTTGAACAAGGATTACAATAACTTGTGTGTAGGTCAAGTTCGTAAAAAAGTGAAGGTCACGGTATAACTACAGCTGACTTCATCAATTCCGACTGTCGGGTCTGTTTATGTTCCCGGTATGTTGTAGTGTCGTCGTCGATGTTTACAAGAGATAAAGGTGATATCGTGGTGATGAGGTACTGTTGCCGCTAATGATGATTATGGAGGGGACGTTTGAATTCACGCATGCGCGGGACAGGTAACGGCAGCGGAGTCGGCATTGATCGCCCGATGAGCCTGCGAGTGAAATGCACCAGCACGGTGGTGAGCCGGCCGCGGCTGGTCCTCTATCGCGCGTCCGGACGCGCCTGGCGAAGCTCGGTCGTTCTACGACGGAAGATGTCAGCGGTGAAGATGCGGCGCGAAAACATCTCTTGAAGCATATCTTACGGAGTCCGGAAACCGAATCGGATACGGAATCTTATTCTAGATTATCGGCCGACGAAGAAGATAGCGAAGATGAACCGAAAACAAAGAAAAGACCGTCGCTTTCACAACGTTCCGCTACCCTCGCTGAGTGCCTACCTCAAGCACCTTCATCTTGTCCTGAGGATATACCTTCGTCTAATCCGGAAGTACCTATGGAAAGTCTACTGGAAAAATTGGGACAAAGGATCCGGGAGAGAAGTGATAAAGTGCATAAGGTGATTATGTGATAATTATTTATTTTGCATGCGTACCACATAACCTAACTTATCGAATCGCTTATTAAAAACATTGACGATTAATTCATTTAGTACTGAACCTGTAAATATAGTTTTATATAATATTTACTTTTCAATTAGATAATAAACAAGAAAAAAAATATTTTTATTTTATTAAAAAGTTAATTGCCATTAAAACTTCAAAGAAACTTTTATTAATTTTTTTTTTGTTTTTAAATTTATCTTAAAGTTTAGGCAAGTTTCCAAAGAAAGTTGTTAATGCTTCTATTGTTGTTATATAAAATTTATTGGAAATATCTTTTTAATCTGTTATCGTTAACCTTCTACTTTTAATTAACTCAATAAAGTTTATTTTATTGAAATAATAAAATTAAATAAAACTTAATTATTAATTTGAATAAATAACCCTGATACACCGATATCTAAAATTATCTATGAGAAGTAAATGTTTATATCTTGAGTTTAGAATCGTTAGGTTAAATTTGTAATTAACTTTATGTTAGTAAATATATATATATATATATATATATATATATATATATATATATATATATATATATATATATATTATTGAGATTATTTTTATTTTTGAAATTATGATATTTTTATTTTTTCCGGAATTCGAATCCCGATTAGGGATGACATATGTTAAAAAAAATGTATTATCGTCCATCATGATTATTGGGCTTCAGTTTGTTGTTACTTTTATATGTATAAATAAAATAAATATTTAATTATACTGATTCTAATAACGATCAAAAATAAATAATTGAAAAATTTTAAATAATAAAGATTGATAATTTCTAACATTTTTAATATTGAAAATCGCATTAAATTTTTTTTTACAGCGTACACAACCTTTTATCAATTTATTTTTTTTTGAACGGATTTATTACGAATCTTTTTTTTTCAAATGTTTTTCTTAACAGGTTTAAATACATCTATGTGCCTAACAAAAAAAATTAGTATCATACACTTTTCAAATTAAGACGAAAATAAATTTAAATTAGTTTTTTTTTTTTCTTTTAACGATATGTTTTTTTAATGAAGATATTCTATTATTTATTGTTAAAATAAAACCAAGTTAACTTGACCTTGGACCTCCCCACTACAAATAACCCTGCCGGGGATGCATCTGGGGTAAATCAAGAAATATAACAGGGCTCAGTTATCGGAATTTTTTTTCATCCTATGCTAATTTTTTAATAAAATGTAACCGTTAATAATTTTTATGAAACTGTTTTTATAATATCATTTCGTTATTTCTACTATATGAACTTTTTTAGAATATAATTTTTAAGAAATTATAACAGTAATAAAGTTTAATGAAAGTTGAAATTTATTATATTTACATTATTTTATTAGTAATAAATATAATATAATTTTTATAATATAACTTATTTATAAACTTTTTTTAAAAGTGATTTTATTTAGAAAACTTATTTAAAATCTGTCCCTCAATTATAAAGTTCAACGTCGGTTCTAATTAATTCTATAGTCTCATCCTTTATTTAACTTTTTAGTAAAATTGTTTTAATTAAAATTTTCGCCGTGAATGTAATTTAAATCCACATATCAAGTGAACTTATTCATTTAGGTCCTTTTAAAAATTAAATATGTAATTATTAAAGGTTACCTCATGAGATAGGACATAAATTATACATGCAATAATTTTATGTACAGTATTTTCTTTGCCTGTATATTATTTACGTTTTTACCCTTAGGCAGGTTTATAATATTATTAGGTTATTCCATTTTTTTAATAATTGAGGTCAACCCAATACTTTATCTTCATTGGATATTTTATCACATTTAATGTTATTTATCGTAAAGGTTTTTAAATTTTTTTTAGATTTTTTTATTGACCTATTTCAGTTTTCTTTCTGATGGTGTTTAATAATAATCATAAGGGTTTCTCCGTATCATACACTGTTATTGATAACTTTAATTTCTTATTAACTTATTGTGGTTATTGTTTATCGTAAAGTAACTGATCCATATTTATGTATACGTTTTTCTTTATATTGTCGCGTGTTCGCGACTCGATCAGGATATTGACAGATTGACAATTGAAAGTGTTTTTATAATTATAATTTATTAATTTAAGAACATAAGTAAAACAAGGCAAATCAATAATAATTATGACAATAGTAATAATAATAATATAATAAAAAACTCACAATAATAATCAGAATAATAACAATAATGGCAACAACAAACAATTATAATAATAATAATAAATGTCAATAATTATAATAAAAAGCTGTGATTACATGCAAAACAGAATTTTAAAAAATCATCAGGGTTTATTTACCGGTAGTTAAATATTGAAGAACAGAATTCAATCCCATTGACAATTAGTCATTAGTATGACCGCTAATATTAACACTTTTAATAATTAGTCTTGTATTAACAACGATAGTACAATATATAAGACAAATATAAAGGTCTTTTACTGCAAATACTTTTGCTGTTCACAAATAAAACTACCCTAACAATTTATAAATGAAATTCAGAACAA
The DNA here is from genome assembly GCF_047948215.1 of Lycorma delicatula. Classification (NCBI taxonomy): domain Eukaryota; kingdom Metazoa; phylum Arthropoda; class Insecta; order Hemiptera; family Fulgoridae; genus Lycorma; species Lycorma delicatula. The sequence goes on from NC_134457.1 coordinate 19,574,180, forward strand.
TATCTCTTTCACTTATAGTTTATCAGTAACTCAGCGAGCCATTTCTTGTTTTCATGTACTGGATTTACTTGTGACGTCACCTTAATCAATTCGAACTTGTATGCGCTAGAAATTTGCTCTTTCACTGACCTTCTCAGAGGTACTCATGCTCTAAACTCCCATAATAAATCCTCGCTAAGAACTCACTTGCAAACTATCTTCAAAGAATGATTGTCAACTGGTCTTCCCCGGAGTATTTAGTTTTTGTTCATTTTTTTTTTTTACAACAAAGTAAATAAATTTTTAGCGTAACTTTTTACTACCCCGTCTAGATAGCGCTATGTCAAAACTATAGCTCTAGAATGGAAAGTATTTTAATCGGTCCAATTTGGGCATATGCGGTTTTCAGGGGATCTTGACGTTTTGTTACCTAAGGAACCCAAAAAACCGGATGGAAATTTTCCGTATGTTAATGTTGATATGTACGCGCACGCGCGCGCGCGTGTGTTTTCGGTTTTGACCTCTAAATCATTTTATATTTCCAGAACTAGTGAACCTATTTTGACCAAACTTGGTCAGATTAATTTTATAAATGGGATATTGATGCCATTAAATTTTCAATGTAAAAGGTTAACGGGATGAGGTTGTAGACCAAGGTCACCCTCACTATCTCGAGATTTCGTGTAATTAAGGTCATGTATTTCTTAGACACATTTGTTAACAATTAAAAAATAACAATGTTATTTTTTAATCATTAAATCGGTAAATTATTTAATAATAAAATCGCAATCTTAATCTAATTATGCATATAAATTTATCTTTACTAAATTGGGAGCCCCAAACTCCACCAAGCGACCGGATCCGACCAAAAGTCATGCAATTTTTAACATTTTTCTTTTTCCGTTTTTTATTTTAATCAAGACTGCCTTAAAAATAGATTTCATATAAAATAGAACTTTGACTCCCATTTTTGGGGCCAAAAGTAACAAACATGGTCGTGTGAGGTATCAGGTTATATATTTGCAAGGGCGCTTGCAAATATATAAATACGATATATATAAAACGATTTTAATATTTACCATTGTTGGAAATTGAATCTGTTTTTTAGTAATACCAGATTTGTTGTAATTTGCGGTTTTAACTCAAATCAATATTATTATCTTAGTTATAACTTGGGATTTTTTCAATACGTCATTAATATACTAATTATATTTTATTTATAAATAGCTGCGTGACGGAAAAGTCTTACAGTTGTGATGTCACGTCTCGGCCTTTCATCCGGAGGTCTCGGGTTCGAATCCCGGTCAGGCATGGAATTTTCACTTACGCTACAAATTATTCATCTCATCCTCTGAAGAAATGCCTAACGGTAGTCACGGAGGTTAAACAAAAATTATGTTGTCAACTTTTTTTTCAGTATATATTCGATATGAGATTAAAATTTTACAGTAAATCATGAAAAATTCTAATTTTTAAAAATAAATTATTTTTTCTTTGAAACATAATGATTAATTGCTTAAAGAAATAATATTTACTCGTTTGTTATTAGTATAATTTTATCTTATTTAAATTACTTGTTTCTATAAGATGTTCTTTTTTTTCGTTACGGCTAAATATGGAATATGCAATCAGTTTATTTCATTTTCTTTTTTTTCATTTCCCAGAACTGTATCCTCATCCTTTCTGATTTGACTTTTTACTTGTACGAAAATAATGAAGTATTGTGATCGCAAAAAATTTCGGTTTTCAGATTTCAATGGAAATATCCATTTTGACCATTCCTTAATCCATTTTGACTAGTTTCAGGATAATGTCTGTACGTTCGTATTTATCTCGTATAACTCATAAACAATTAAACCATAGGATGTTGAAATTTTCGATTAAGGATTGCTGTAACATATAGTTGTGCACCTCCCCTTTTGATTGCAATCGACTGAACCAAAAGTGTCCAAAAAATCCAACCTCCAAAAGATTCAGATTTGGACTTTTTCTTAACTGTAGCAATAAGTTCTCATTGAGAGCTTTTCAATGATGTAACATAAGTGGTACTTATTTTCGTTTCTTCCAAAGATATAGCCAAATGAAATTTTAATTAATGAAATATTTGGATCTTACAATGGGAAGGCACATCGGTTCGAATTCGACTTCATTTCCTTTTTTTTAACTTTTAATTTAAATATATTGATTTATTAATAATTTTTAACCTGTAATTGTAAAAATGTTTTTACAATAAATTTCAATAATAACAATTTAAAAAAAAATATGGAAAAGAATCATTAGTTATTAGTGAAATAAAATGTTATGTACTTTTAAAAATTGTGTGTATGAATTTAATAGGCGTACATAAAGTCATGTAGTGTCTACATCAGATTTTTTCGTTCAAAAAAAATCGTTCGTTCAGGTGTGAAGCACACCTGAACGAACGATTTTTTTTTTTTATTTCATTTATAGATGTAACATGTAGTTGTTCAACATACACACCTTATTCAGTTTAATATTTAAAGGTTAATTTAGATAAAATTGATAAAAAAAATAATATGATTGAATTTATAAAATATTTATTGCATTAAAAGAAATTATTTAAATCAAAACAATTTTTATATTCAATAAAAATTAGATGATAAATTTATTTGTAAATAAGTAACATAATTTCCTACAATCAATAATTCTAACGATTACACTATCTTGTTTTGTCTACCACATTATAATTGTTTATTTATGAAAAAACAAAAGAAATGAATCAGGAAATAATATTGATATTTCCTGTAAATATAATAAATAACAGTAAAAACCCCATAGAAATGGACATATCCGGTTAATTAAAAATACGCGATAATAATTGTAATAATGTTATTAAACGGGAAAGGTTTATTTCTAACCGGGAAACTTTTATGTAATAATTTTCTTTTTTTATCTCCACCGATCTCAATGGTGGAATAATATTATCACCATTGCTTTTCATTTGAAAGGTTCTATATTCTAATACCATTCAAGCGTAAGGTTTGTCAAACTCTATAAAATTAATTTCTTACTGAAAAAGAAAGCTGACAACACAGCTGTAGGACTTTCCCGTCACGCAATTTTTTTCTATGCACGGCTACACACACAACTTCATTTAAAATACTTATTCTATTTAAATATAATTTTTTATTTATTTACTCGTAGTTCAATGATTCTAAATAAAGCGCGCACAGATACTGTATTTTATTCGTGCGGGTGTGGTGGTAGTACCGCCCCTTTAAATACTTTTTTATACTTTAAATATTATTCATTTATTTAATTCTACTGCTCACTTATGATGTCCCAGAATAGCAGACGACTACAACAGCTGTATGTCATTGCTACATTAGCACTCCTTGTGGAAAGAGGGGATACTATTGACTCAGAATACCCACTCAACCGCTAGTATATTTGGATCATCTTTTGGTGTAGGGGTGCGATTTTGCAAAAGTATTTTTTGCTGATATTATTTCTTAATTGTAACAAATGTGCTTAAAAAAAAGATAGTAATTACGCGAAATCTCGAGATACTGACAGTGACCTTACTGTACAGTCTCACACCCTTGACCTTTTAAGTTCATATATAAAACGTAATATGAACAATTTTGGTCAAAATTGATCCAGTAGTTCTGGAGATATAAGGAATGCAAGACCCAACACACACACGCGAACACATAAACATTAACATATGAAAAATTTCCATCCTGTTTTTTGGGTTCCTTTAGTTGTCAAAATGTCAAGATCTGGTGAAAACCGCATATGCCCAAACTGGATTACAATACTTTCTCTTCTAGTGTTATAGCTCTGCTATTGCGCTTGACGGGAAAGCAAACTTTAGGAATGGTGTTTTTATAATTAAACTTAAAGTATAGTTACCGAAAAGAAGACATAAATAAATTAGTAAATTTATCAGTTATAATCATTTCTGGTTTTGTTCGTCCGGAGCACTAAAAAGGATAACTAAAAGGGATTAGGATCATGTTTGCATAAAAGTTTGGAACTTCTTTTGTTTTCCCAATTTTTTTTCATTTTTCATCCTGCTGTTGTTTTTCTCATACAATCCATTTTCTTTCTATTTTCCTCTTATCCGTCTTCCGTGGAAACTTAGACTTTTTGATTAATTTTCTAAATTGGTCTCTATTTAAACAGATTTCTTTGGAGATTTTTAAAGTTTTAAGATCGTTTTCAACTGCTTTATACTTCTTTCTTTTTCTGTTTAGCCTCCGAAAGCACCGTAAAGTTTTAGGATGAATGAGGTTGTAAATGAAGTGTAGTCTTGTACAGTCCCAGGTCGACCGTTCCTGAGATGTGCGGTTAATTGAAATCCAAACACCTAAGAACACCGATATCTGCGACCTTTTCTTTTCCTATTTAGCCTCCGGTAACTACCGTTTAGATAATTTTTCAGAGGATGAATGAGGATGATATGTATGAGTGGTGTAATTGAAGTGTAGTCTGGTAGTATAGTCTCAGTTCGATTATTCCTGAGATGTGTGGTTAATTGAAACCCGACCACCAAAGAACACCGGTATCCACGATCTAGTATTCAAATCCGTGTGAACGCTGTAACTCTCGACTTCCAAATCAGCTGATTAGAGAAGACGCGTTAACCACTAGACCAACCCGGTGGGTTAATATCTGCGACCTAGTATTCAAATCCGACTTCTTTAAACCGAGTAGTTTTAATAGTTCTACAGTTGTATTTATTAAATATATATTTTTTTAATCTGTTTTTGCTGATTCTGTATAAATTCTGATAAAATTGTAATCTTTTTCTCCGGTTGGTGTCTCATTTTTTCTGTATCTTTATAAATTCCTTTTTCACTTTTTAGTTTATACATTCGTCCTGGTAATCGGGTCTATATATGTTTCTTAAAATTCTTCTTTCTGTTTAATAAGGTCTTTATTCAAAAAATTTTACAAACATTCAACGCCATATAACGCCTCCAGAAGAATTATTGTTTTGTAGTATCGGAGTTTAGCATTATAGGAAAGCGATTTTTTATTATATGAATTTCATTTTAAGTTGAACGCTAACGCCATTTTCTGCGTCTACTCTTTTAGCGCTTCCCCTTTTCTAGAACGTTTGGCTTAATAACATCTCTTGAGTATATCAGTATATTCGGTACTCTTTTAATTTCATGATTTTCAAGAACTTTTAGTGCTTGTAATCTATTTTTTTATCGTTGGAGACCGTTTTGTTTTTCAAAAGAAATTTGTAAGCCTTTTTATTAGAACTTTTGCTTAATTCCTGGGCTTCAATAAAAAACAATAAATACAATAAAAATTCATGGCATCCCAGAAACGTCTTCTATCAGCAAAAATAGGAAAGTCGAATTGTTGACAGATACATTCCGAGATAAATTCTAAATGACAATGCCAATGCTGATCAACATCGCCCAGTTTGGTAGCATTCTTGGCAACAACACAGTTTAACAGCAAAAAGAAGTAGATGTGGTGTACTTTGATTTACAAAAGTCTTTTTATAAATTTCCCCTATCACTTGGTTCTTCTAAAGTTGCCCAAATTTGGATTTAGTAAGCATTATGTCAACTGGAATAGATTTTGCATTCAAGGTAGATCTTTCTCGATGTGTTATGCTTGCAATGTGTCTCTTCCTTTTTCTAAATTGTCCCCACGACTTTATAATTTATAAATTTCATAAAATATAATAAAACCTTTTTTCATTCTCAGGAAGTAGATTGATGTACGGTTGCCCATAAATAGTAGACCATACTTTAACACGCCGTAACTTCTAGCAGTGTAGGCATGAAAAGAAAACAAATAGCTTATTTCGTAACATAAACACTCTTTAATATCAGTTTTCCATTGTGTGATCAACTTCCATGCCATTAATATCAATATAGGCCTGTAATATCAAAGACATATTTTCACAAGATTTTACACACAGTTTACGAGTAACAGCAGTAAATTCCTCAGTAATCTTATCCTTCAGATCTTGTAAGATATTGATGTGGAGGGAATAAATTTTGTCCTTTAATTAGTCTCACAGGAAAAAAACTGATGGGGTGATGATCTAGAGAGCGGGCCGGCCATTCAATTGGCTCTCGGCTTCCGATCCAACGTCCAGGTCATGCTTGGTTCAACAGATTCCGTTCTGTTGTGGCATAATACGGGGGAGTTTCATCCTGCTGTCACCACAATTGATCAAAGAGTTATTTTTGTTGGACTAAACGGTAAACAGTGTCCTTTATGCGTTCGATTAATTCTCACCATGTATGACATCTTCAAAGAAAAAAGGACCAATGACCCTTTGTACGTAACACCTCCCCTGACCGTGATGCCGGGACTTTTATCATAGTATTCGACTACCACATTTGGATTCGACGTACGCCTGTAAACACAATTATGTTTTTTTACACTATCGGATTGGTGAAATTTTAATTCATCAGTTCATAAGACACTGCTCCAACTGTGTGGGTCCTCTTTCAACTTGGTGACCACTCTTCAGCAAACTGCAGGCATTCATTCATCCTGTTGATGAGTCTCTGATTACATGGTATCAATTTCATGTCTTTGAGCATTCGCTCTAACGATGTTCTTGGAATTGTCAGTGCTGCGGACAGACGGCGTGTTGATGTAGATTTCTGGGTGACGACACCAACACCTGCTGTAGCTGTTCCTTTTTCTTGGCCGTGTTGACAGATTTTGGTCTCCCTGCATGCGACATATCCAGTACAGTGCCGATTGCATCGAAGTGTTTTTTTAAACATGCAATGGTCTTCGGGTAAGGTACATCCAGTCTATTCTCCAGACGCATACGGCGATGAATTTTTCTACACTTTTGTCGGTTATAAAGTACAAGCGTAGCACCGAATTCTTGCTCCAGAGGAATCCTACTAGTCACCATTAGAGAAGTTATTCAACATGTAAAAAAAAACTTGGAATGTTACAATATATTACCTCTGCTATACGTTAACATTCAGAAATTGCAATTCCGTTAGAAGTTATAGTGATTCAAACTGTGGTCTACTACATCTACTGTGTATTTGATGTTTATTTAAATATGAATAATTAATGAAAAATAAGCAATGGTAATAATTAATAATCCAATATTATGATTATTTAATATAAATTTATATTTTGCAACACAATTAGTGTCCTTAGAATCTTGATTTAAGCTGTTGATGTATATTTTATTACTTAATTTAAAGACGTAAAATGTTGGTTAAATGTTTAATTACAGTTTTATGAATCACTGTTTGGTTTTTTCTAATGATAACGTTATAATTTTTAAATGCGATAAAATAATAATTATTTAAAATTTTTGATAGTTAATTATCAAGTTAAACAAATATTATTTTTATCGTTAATTGTTTAAAATAGTCCCTATTTTTCTTTCATTTTCGGATTATCGAAGAATTAATTATACTACTCTTCTTGTTAACTGACTGAATCCTTCGGTGGAAAAAGTTGATATGTACTGAACAATTTTTTTACATAATTTACAAAACTTATTCGAAACCAATATTAATCAGATTTTAAAAGAATTTTAATATTCTTCAAATGTTGGTATTTATAATAAGTATTTATAACGTTTTTTCCTTCCTTTAAATATTCATAAAACAATATTATGAAATAAGACTATTTTTTTCCTTTTTTCAACCTTCTTAAAGAGAAATTATCAGTCTTTTTTTTCTTTTTTGAGAAGTGGTGATTTTTTTTTAAACGTTACTGAAATAAAAATCTATAGTTTGTCAAAATTATCAGTATTCCTAATTTTCTTATCTATATTATTAAAGTTATTAATGTTTGAATCAGAACGGTTCATAACGTATGTTTTTTTTTTTAACTTTCTACTTTATGGAAGATTTATTGATATAAATAACGTATCGTTCATGAATTAATTAAAAAAGATTATTTTCATTGTTAAACTTGAGAATTCATTTGCTTTATTTTTCATAGTTCATCAAGCATGCTACGGTTATTGTCAAATTAATATTATATACATTTATATATATATATATATATAGATATATATATATATATATATAAATGTTAAGTTCGTTTGTGTACGCTTCAAAAACTCAAAATGTTCTGCACCGATTGAGCTCAAATTTTAGAACGCTATATAACCCGCATCAAAGATTGTTTTCATCTATTTTTAATAAATCTATCTATCTATTTTTAATTTGTACAGTTTTTTAATAAATAAGAGGCTAATAAATCAGATGGAAATGTAAACAAAGGAAAACCAATCAGATCAATGCAAGATGGCCACTGTCAAACACCTCATTAGATTCCTCATTAGATTGATTCTAGCAACGGTTCGATCAAAAAATGACATAGCCTTAGCTCTTGCTTCGTCTGGAATAGCTGCGACAATGTTACCAGGTGGAAGGACTGCGCATTCAGATCTGAAGTTGCCATTAAACATGCAAATCATCGAGACTCCCACGTGCAATATTTCTAAAGCATCCTGTATGGGAAAAGTATACAAAAATGTAAACTCATTGTTTGGGATGAATGCACGATGGCACATAAAAAATCGCTTAAAGATCGTTACGACATTTGCGTGGAAACGTTCAACCATTCGGGAATGCTTTGATATTGCTCGCAGGAGATTTTAGGCAAACATTCCCTGTAATTTCTCGATCGACACCAGCAGACGAAATAAATGCTTGCCTGAAATTCAACACTGTGGCGACACGTCCGTACATTGCAGTTGACTACGAATATGCGTGTCCAGTTGCAGAATGATCCATCAGCTGAGGTATTCTCACGACAGTTACTGGACATTGGAAACGGACAGCTGCCAGTCGATGAGACGTCTAGACTAATATAATTTCCTGATAATTTTTGTAATTTAGTAACATCGACAGAAGAACTGATCGAATAAGTATTTCCTCATATTTAAATTAATCATAGAAATCACGATCGACTCAGTGAACGAGCTATCCTTGCCGCAAAGAATAAAGACGTCTATCAACTTAATAATGTTATTCAATCCAGCATTCAAAGTGAGGAAATTACATATAAGTCGATAGACATCGCTGCGGAAGCAGATGAAGTAATTAATTATCCAACAGAATTTTTAAACTCACTTGATCTGCCAGGGATGCCACCACACATATTAAAATTGAAAATAGGTGTGCCAATTATCCTGTTGCGGAATATTAATCTGCCAAAACTCTGCAACGGCACGCGACTTGCAGTTAAGAAATTGATGAATAACGTAGTGGAAGCAACGATTTTAACGGGGCCTTTCAAAGGTGAAGATGTCCTTATTCCTCGAATACCCATGATCCCTACCGACATACCATTTCAATTTACATAAGATTGCAATTCCTAATTCGATTGGCATTTGCAATCACAATCAATAAAAGATCAATCTTTAGAATTGTGTGGTTTAGATTTAGATGCGGATTGCTTCTCACATGGACAACTGTATGTGCGTGTTCCCGAGTCGGCAAACCAGATAGCCTTTATATCTACGCAGACAGTGGAAAAACAAAAATTATTGTATATCCACAAGTATTGCAAAATTAAACTTCTATGAAACGTATGCTTTGTTTTGTTTCTCGTTTCTCATCCATGCAACCACAATGTGCCACAGCGAAGCGTGGCGAGTACAGCTAGTCATTTATAAAATAACATCTATAGTACTGAATTATTTCATTTAAATTTCTGTTTAATTTGATTATTCCAAATTAAATCGTAATGTGATTTATTTTTTAAAAACGAATAAATAGTTAAAACAATGAAAATGTAATAAGAAGGTTATTTTTTTCAAGGTCCGATCGGTCACGAAATTAAAACCACAGTGAAAATAAAAATTTTTTTATTTGTAACAAGTATTTACGTAGTTACGCTATTTCCGTACTTAGTCGCCACTCCAATTTAGACATTTGTCGTAGCGTGGTACCAACTTTCCAATACCCTCGACATAGAACGGAGCCGCCTGTGTTTTAAGCCATGTTTCTACGCTGGTCTGCAGCTCGATATCTGTGCCAAAATGTTGTCCTCCTAGCCAGCGTTTCATGTGAGCAAAGAAGTAAAAATCGGATGGAGTCATGTTCGGGCTGTATGGTGGTTGATCAAACACTTCCCAACGAAAACGCTGCAGGAGCTTCTTTGTTACAGCTGCATTGTGCGGCCGAGCATTGTCATGAAGAAAGACAATGTCTGATGACAACATTCCTCTCCGCTTATTCTGAATTGTCCTTTGTAGACGTTGAAAAGTCACGCGCAGTATGAGGCTGCAGTGATGGTCGTGCCACGTTCCATGAATTCCACCAAGAGAACTCCATTCCGGTCCCAGAACACAGTAGCCATACACTTTCCGTTGGAGAAGGTTCGCTTGAACTTCTTAGGTTTACTGGGAGAATGAGAATGCATCCACTGTTTGGATTGTTCTTTTGTTTCTTCAGTTTCGAAATGGACCCATGTCTCGTTCCCTGGCACAATTTTGTTCAAAAAATTTTCTCCTTCATTGTGGTAGCGCTGGAGAAACGTTAGGGAGGCGTCCATTCTCATTGTTTTGCGATGGTCGGACAGCATCTTGGGAACCCATCTCGCACATAGTTTGCGGTACTGAAGTCTCTCACTCACAATGGTGTAGAGAGCTGACATTTAAATTTCAGGAAACAAATCACTCAATACAGAAATTGTGGACCGACGATTTTCTCGAATTGCCTCATCCACTCGCTCAACGAGATCATTGGTTGACACTGGCTTCCTTCTTCCCTGACTGCTGCGTCATGAATATCTGTACGTCCTGCTTTAAAGTGTTTGTACTACCATTGTCGCACTTTGCTGTCACTCACTGAAGTTTCACCGTACATATTACTTATTCGTCGATGAATTTCAGTTGCATTACACCCCTCAGCCTGAAGATATCGTATTACCGCATGCATTTCACACTTAGCGGGAGATGCTATAGTTGTAGACATGTTTACGTGCTAGCTGCGAGTTCAGAACTAAACTAAGTGACGCGGCGTGATTGAAGGCCATACTAGAGACGCTGTGCAACACATTTGCGCAAAGGTTCATCCAATTTTTGCGCGGGTTTTTATTTCGTGACCAATCGGATCTTGAAAAAAATGAACCCTTGTATTTAATGGTATTGCAATAAAATAATTATTTCGTTCTCTATTAGAAGAGAAAATAAAGAGTTTAAAAATGTTATATATTTTTCAGAATATTTTGATTTATGAATTTTTTTCGAGCTTTTATTTTCCTTTTATTTACAGAGAGATTAACGAATAATGTAACAAAATCACAGGATTTGTTCTACTGGTGAAAACAAAGAAGAAATTTCATATAAACATAGGTTAGAAACTCTTCCCTTAGCGAGTGACGGTTGGCGAGAGATTTCACTCTGATTTCTGCACCGATTTTATTTAAATATAATTTTTTTTCATTTCTTTACTTCAGTGATTCTAATTAAGCGCACGCGCAAACCATATTTAATTCGCGTGGGGTGGCGGTACTAGCGGCGACGGTCGGTTAGTAACTAACTAAACTAATATAATTTAAAAATTTACATAGAAAAAATTTCGCTTGTACACTCCGGTTTAGACCGGATTGTACAGACCGGTTTAGTCACGAGACTTTACGCACCAGGTACCGAGTAGACCGGGTATCGAGGTCGAGACACAGCCGACTACTGTTCACCTGTGACGTCACCAAATAGTCACAAATATCGAGTATTTTTTGGGTGGGGGTGCGATTTTGTAAAAACGTTTTTTTGCAAATATTATTATTTTTTAATTGTTAATAATTGTGCCTAAGAAAAATATGAACTTAATTAGACGAAATCTTGAGATACTGAGGGTGACCTTGCTCTAAAACTTCACCCCTAGACCTTTTAAGTTGAAAATTTAATGGCATCAATGACCTGTATATACTAGTAATCTAACCAAGATTTTGTCAAAATCGGTTAAGTAGTTCTGGAGATATAAGATGATTTAGTAGACAACACCAAACATACACATACGTACATACGAACATCCAGATAATTCTCATTCGAAGTTTTGGATTCCTTAGGTGTCAGAACGTCAAGATGCGGTGTAAACTACTGCATTTGCGCAAATTGGACCGATTATAATACTTTCCCTTCTAGAGCTATAGCTCTGTATAATACTTTCCCTTCTAGAGCTATAGCTGCTGTAGCGCTATCTAAACGGGAAAGTAAAAACACTGATATTATTTTAAGTAATTGAATTTAGTTTGTTGTAACATAAGTTGCATAATTAATTACTAACTGTAATAGTTACTTCGTAGTTACTTTGATTATTACTTGCTATAACAATTAATTAAGGCCTTAACTAAAGTTAAGTTTGAGTACCTAAACTGGATTAAAGGGATCGACCACCCTCCAGCGTTTGTCATTCTAAATTATTTACAACTCATTAACTACTCTAGTTAATGTATGAAAACTTTATGATTACATTTTCTCTAAATTTTTAAAATAACGCGTAATCATTAAATTTTAAGGAAATTTCGTGTTACCTTTTCTCAAACAGTTAATTTTTTATCTAACAGTAATTATTTGTAAATTTAGAAAATTTTAATTATTTATAATGTAATTTTCTATATAACTATATTGTACACTTCTGTGCTGTTGACGTCTAGATTTACTTGCGAAATAAACAATCCCATCTTCCAACCCAGATCGAGTGCCTCTATTGATACTATTTAGATTATTTTTCACCATTATATCTACATATTCTAGTTAAATTTCATCCAAAAATAAATAGTGCGCGCGCACACTCTTTCTCTATCTATCTTTCACACACGTGCGCCCGCGCACACACACACATACACATACAAACAAACAGCAGAATAAAAACTTCTTACTTTTTACATTTCCGGTTACATCTCTATCTATTGCTAATGCAGTAGCATAGCTATAAAGAGTACTGTAATCTGCCAGAATTTTAGGTATCGGGCTTTTTATAAACGATGACGTTTCAAGACGTTATTGAAACGTTATTTGACCTCTATTAAAAAAAAAACCCAAACGTTTTATTAAAATTTTGGAAGATACATCTTCATTTTACATTTTGTTCATTTGTATTCATCTTGTATTCATCTTCATTTGTACATTTTGTTCATACATGTATTGAAAATATTTTAATTAATATTTCCGGACTGGCTCAACTTTAATTTTTCGAAATTGGCTCAAAATATTCAAATATGTAAGGCATAGATGGAAATAAATTTTGGACAAATTTAAAAAAATGTGTATGAGTAGTTTTCGTCACTTTTAATTTTTTTTTATTTTTGATTAGTGGTCGTAGAAAATTGAAATTTACTTTGATGAATTTACCTATCAAGTTAGATATTTAAAACCCTGTGTTTTAAACTCTTCACTACGTGTAATCCATTTTTAAATTATTTATGTAAATCTCTATTTTTATAATCCTGTAAACAAATAATAGTATGTAATCCTTGTTTAACTTTTATTATTATATAACCTACATTTTACTAAGATATCATTCTATTACATTGTATTTCTATACATTAATTTTACATTATATATATATATAATACAAAAAGGTTTTGTCGGAAATACAATTTTTTAGATTTGGTGAAGATATATTTGTTATTTTACCAATAAACTAATAAAAAATTTCTACTTAACATTATAGTGAATTTATTCTAAATTAAAATTTTTAATTTAAATTGATATATATAAGGTATATTAAAATTAATCACAAATTTCAGAAGTAATAATAATGATTGTATTTAAAGCGCCCGGTTTGCCTGAATTCGCTGAACATAATTATACGCTAAACAGAATGGCAGCTACATTGAACAACTGCTTTGAAAAAATGTTAGGAGCTTTTCCAAGTTACCATTTTTATTTTTAATAATTAAAAAAAAAATCGCGAAAAATTTCGGTTTTCAGATTTCAACGGAAATATATATTTTGACTAGTTTTCATGTCACGATTGTACGTACATATATGTTTCGCATAACACAAAAACGATTAGCCGTATAATGTTGAAATTTTTTATTTAGGACTGTTGTAATATCTAGTTGTGCACCTTCCCTTTAGATTGCAATCGACTGGACCAAGAGTGTCCAAAAAAGCCCAATGTCCAAAAAATTTGGATTTTTTTCTTAACTGCAGTAATAGGCCCTTATAATAAGAGCTTTTCAACGATATATCATAAGTGGTACTTATTTTAATTGATTTCAGAGTTATAACCAAATAAAATTTTAATTAATGAAATATTTGGATCTTATAACGGAAGGCACATCGGTTCAAATCAGATTTCATCTCCTTTTTTTTTAATTTTTTTTTTTAATTAACTTTATTGATTTATTAATAATTATTAATAATAAATATAAATATTTCTTAAAAATTATTTTTAAAAAAATTTTTACAATAAATAATAATTCAATAATAACAATAAAAAAAGTTAAAATAATGAGAAGTTATTAGTGAAATAAATTTTATGTATTTTCATTTTTTTTAAATGTTTATCTGTCATTTAATAGGCGTACAAAGAAGTCAGGTAGTGTCCACATGAGATTTTTATAATTTATATATGTTTTTTATTGATTTTTTCTGTTATTGGTAAATATTATTTGTTTTCAATTGCATTTTATTGTTCAAACATTGATGAAAATTGTTTTTTTTTTAACGATGTAACTTTTCCAACACAGTATGTGTGTTTGTTTGTAATTAAACTTGAATATCTTAAAATTATGTTTAATTTTATTAGCATTTACATCAATTTTCTCTACAATTTATATCAATTCTCTACAGAGTTCTCTACAAAGAAATTTTTATCTGTTTATTGGTAAATTAACGGAGTTAATTTCAAACTAAAAAAAGTGTATTTTCCGACAAAACGTTTTCATGTTTTTCCCCGTTTTTCTTAAATCCTAAGTAAGATTGAGTTCTTAGACCACCTTTATTCAGTTTATTTAATCAAAAATCATAACGAAGCACCGAGTTTACCCCTCGATTTGTACTCCAAGCATTTTAGTGTGGTTTAATTTCACAGAGGAAACAGAAAGCAGGTCTAAATGTTTCGCAAGCTGAAACTCTTTAACGAACCGTTTTCTGATTTATGTTTTGATGGAGTTTTTTTTTTTACATTTGGCTTTAGAATCATCTTCCGCGAGATTATCGTGCAATCTGGCATCACTCTATCTGTATATATATATATATATATATATATATATATATTTACTTATATACTTATATACTTGGCGTTTATAGACCTAGAAAAGGCATTCGATAACGTAGACTGGAATAAAATGTTCAGCATTTTAAAAAAATTAGGGTTCAAATACAGAGATAGAAGAACAATTGCTAACATGTGCAGGAACCAAACAGCAACAGTAACAATTGAAGAACATAAGAAAGAAGCCGTAATAAGAAAGGGAGTCCGACAAAGATGTTCCCTATCTCCGTTACTTTTTAATCTTTACATGGATCTAGCAGTTAATGATGTTAAAGAACAATTTAGATTCGGAGTAACAGTACAAGGTGAAAAGATAAAGATGCTACGATTTGCTGATGATATAGTAATTCTAGACGAGAGTAAAAAGGATTTAGAAGAAACAATGAACGGCATAGATGAAGTCCTACCAAGAACTATCGCATGAAAATAAACAAGAACAAAACAAAAGTAATGAAATGTAGTAGAAATAACAAAGATGGACTGCTGAATGTGAAAATAGGAGGAGAAAAGATTATGGAGGTAGAAGAATTTTGTTATTTGGGAAGTAAAATTACTAAAGATGGACGAAGCAGGAGCGATATAAAATGCCGAATAGCACAAGCTAAACGAGCCTTCAGTAAGAAATATAATTTGTTTACATCAAAAATTAATTTAAATGTCAGGAAAAGATTTTTTAAAGTGTATGTTTGGAGTGTCGCTTTATATGGAAGTGAAACTTGGACGATCGGATTATCTGAGAAGAAAAGATTAGAAGCTTTTGAAATGTGGTGCTATAGGAGAATGTTAAAAATCAGATGGGTGGATAAAGTGACAAATGAAGAGGTATTGCGGCAAATAGATGAAGAAAGAAGCATTTGGAAAAATATAGTTAAAAGAAGAGACAGACTTATAGGCCACATACTAAGGCATCCTGGAATAGTCGCTTTAATATTGGAAGGACAGATAGAAGGAAAAAATTGTGTAGACAGGCCACGTTTGGAATATGTAAAACAAATTGTTAGGGATGTAGGATGTAGAGGGTATACTGAAATGAAACGACTAGCACTAGATAGGGAATCTTGGAGAGCTGCATCAAACCAGTCAAATGACTGAAGACAAAAAAAAAACATATATATATATATATATATATATATATATATATACAACAGGGTGTAAGCTTGTTGTTGATATATATATATATATATATATATATATATGTATCAACAACAAACTTACACCAACTTTCAGTTATTGATAGATGATAATAAATTATGTAGCGTGCGAAATATGTTATGCCTGACCGGGATTCGAAGCCGGGACCTCCGGATGAAAGGCCATTCCGCCATGAGATCGCTGTTCAATTTATTAATTGCTGTTGCAACAGATTTTTAAACTTTTAAACTCAATGAATTGACATAAATCTACTAATGCACCTCTGTTCTTCGTTTTCATTCAATTAATTAGCCGTCAATATTGAATCGCGCAGAATCCAGTGAATGATATACAATTAAGGACTAATGAAACATCAATATGTTTCATTAGTCCTTAATTGTAGATTACAATACTTTAATTATAGTAATTCGTATCACTGACGTTATAAATTCCAACGGGTAAATAAATACATTTATTTTCATTCTGATATAAAAATTTCACGGGTATTCATTTATTCTCATGAAATATACACAATCCGCTTTGAATTTTTTTTAACTTATTTTAGGTTTCATTTTCTCACTAAGAATTTCTTAATTCAATATCTTGAGGAATTAATAATGATAATTTTTACTTATGTTTATATTTCTGAATGTGCTATTTTTTTATAAAAATTAGTCATTTATTCTTAAAAAAAAAAAATTTCCATTCTACCAAGCCGGATGACAACTTTTTTCGAGTTATACAAACTGTTGTTCGTATAACTAGAACAATACACAATACTTCAGCTTACAAGAAAGGACTCTTTATTATGCTTCCAATTTTAATAAATTACAGAACCATTTAAAAACTTTTTCCAACAATTTATTTAAAATACTATCATAAAATATTTTGTTGTACGTAATCAATATTGCATTGTAAATGAATTTTTAATAATAATAATACTAATTAAACATTTTTAATAACCCTGAATTCTCCACACCTGCTCAACGTACATATAAAAACGTGCTCAAAATTTTTAAATTGTGATTTTTGTAATTTTTTTTTATATTTATTAACTTCACATATTTACCTTAATATTATTTCATTTAATTGCATTTTAAATAATTACTATTGATTTTAATCCATATCTATTTTTACTTTCCCGTCTAGGTAGCGCTGTATCAGAGATATAGCTCTAGAAGGAAAAGTATTGTAATCGGTCCAATTTTGGCATATACGGTTTTCACCGGATCTTTACCTTTTGACACCTTAGGAACCAAAAAAATGGATAGAAATTTTCCGGATGTTAATGTTCATATCTACATATGCGTGTTCGGTGTTTCCATCTAAGTCACCCTATATTTCCCAAACTGCTGGACCGATTTTTATCAAACTTGATCAGATTACTTCTGTGTATGGGGCATTAATGCCATTAAACTTCCAACTTAAAAAGTTATGGGGTGAGGCTATAGAACAAGGTCGCCCTCAGTATCTCGAGATTTCACCTAATTAAGGTCATATTTTTCTAGGAGGTACATTTGTTAACGATTAAAGAATAACAATATTTGCAAAAAAAAAGTTTGCTAGATTGCACCCTACCCTAAAAAATGATGTTGTAGTGGAATACTATGTTGTGACGTCACAGGTAAGCGGTATAATGAAATAAATGAATAATATAAAAAAATTAACACGATCTGTTCAGATCTTGAACTTGATCGCCCGGTTGATTTGGTACCGGGTGACCGTACCAAAATTTTTTTGGCGTAAGTTGTGATAGTAGGTTAGTTTAAATAGTACCGACCGTCTCCGCTATTACCGCCACATCCGCGCGAATAAAATACGGTACGCGCGCTATAGTTAGAATAATTAAATTAAATGGACCAAAAAATATTATATTTAAATAAAAATTATATTTAAATTAAGTTGTGCTTGTAAGCCGAGTATGAGAAACAACCCACTTGTAGGGAAAGTCCTACGACTATGTTGTCAGCTTTTTTATGTTATAATTTATTTTATATTCTGCGCTGTTGGTCCGTTTAAAATTTTACCCCCGTTTCCCTGGATTCATTCAGAAAAATGCTAGAAAAATTCTTGTTTTTTATCTGTGGAGTAGCATGTCTGCCTATTTCTAAAGTGTTCCACATAATCCTACCCTACTAAAGGGCATCTGTATGCGTGTCTGTGTGTCCGTCCCACTTAGCTTAGCACCGAAATGTACTGATCACTAGCGGAAAATCCCGATTTGTTAGTACATGTCTCGTGGTGGTCAAGTTTATACTTGTTACGTTATTACATATCGATATATATGCGAAATATACATTAATAATATATTTTTTTTTTATTTACGTTATTGTTTTTCTTCATAAAATAATTAACTGTAACTAAAAATTATGCACCAGAATGTACCGATCACTAGTGGAAAATCCCAATTCGTTTGTATCAATTTGTAGAGTTAAATTCTAATTTAAGTTTCGTTCTATCAATTTTCATCATTCAAAAAAGATTTTTTTACAGAGAGGTAATCAATTTTTGACACCTAATAATTCCATTCCGAGACGCCGGCTGCCAGGGCAACCCGCCCGCTTCTACAGCTAGTTTATTACTAAGTAGCTTTTACACCCGGCATTGGTCGGGATCATAATTTCCTCTGATAGGTCCGTCCGAGGGCGCGAATATGTCCTCCGTTAAAGCCATTGTTGGCAACGAACGGAGGGGGTGGTGTAGCGACCTGACACGCTACGAGGCGGGATCTTCTCCCCTCTGGGGGGGGGGGGGGAATTGAGATGATATGGTCCATCCATTTCTTTTTAACAAAAAATGTTACTAACTTTCCACTACATACATAATTTCCTTTGCATTCCTTCTTGTTTAAATTTAACCTTTAAATTTTGCCTTTTTATTACCTTACAATAGTGTTGTTTGAATGAAAACGCTATGAGTATGAAGATAGAACATGTATTTTAAACTTTGAAGCAATAAACAGTACAATAACTTATGCAACTATACAAATATCTATAATTTAATTTTAATTTTTAAAAAAAATTAAATTAATTAATCCTGCTGTGAGTAGGAATAATTAATCCGCGATTTGCCAGCTTGAATCCGATTTTTTTGAAGACTATGTGAACGTTGATCCTGAGATTTACTGCCTCGCGATGTGCTCGCCTGTGCCCGCATTTCTTGAAACAATATTCTCGTTTTTTTCTCAGATTCAGCTGCCCGCGATGTTCTTCCCGTTCCCTACAGCTTGAATCCGCCGATCTTATATTTCGTCTGCTCGCAAAATAGTTTAGTTATTCAATGTCGGTTGAATTTCCTTTTAGTCATCACAAAATCCCTTTACTAAAGATTATACACTGTTCAATGATAATATTGTTAGAAATTTTATTTAATACTATGATCTGAATTCACTCACTATCAAAAACCTAAATTTGATCTTAATTTATGCGCTTTTAAGTTCAAATTGAAGCAATTGACATCTTGCAGCTCCTTTTATATTGTTAAAAAAACGTTCAACAACTTCTCTACAGCAGGAATGATCCAGAATGTTCTACAAATATTTCAATAATTATTGCTTAAATTCGAGTAGCAGAATGATTTAGAATAATGCAAAATGTAGAAATTTATAGGACGTTCTCGGCATTTCGTTCAGAGATCCCGGGTTTGAATCCCGGTCAGACATGGTATCTTTTCATACGCTATCAATTTCCATCGGGAAGACCATAGCTGTTGTGCCCGCTCTTTCATAAGAAAAAAAGGTTTTCAAATTTTCAAGATGTAATAGGGTTCGAAAATAATAGTAGTAACGTAATAGTGATCTCAACTTTCACCACTTTCTGCAATGGTTGCGGTAAGGATGTCTAACATCCACAGTATTTTTGTAAGTAAGTAATAGTTGAACAAAGTTTGGTTGAAATCGGTTCTGTGGTTTAGAAGAAGATGTGAAACAAACACATACATAATCGTACAATGGCTTTGTATTTGTATTAAAATATTCCGAATTAATAATTAAAATTAAATCATTTAAATGATATTTTTTCAAATTATTTAAAATAGGGGTTGAATTTTGTTTATGAAACATTCTATTTCTGAGTAAATAAATATATATTTTACATTCTAATAAGTAATTAATTATTTTTTTGTCTTCAGTGATTTGACTGGTTTGATGCAGCTCTCAAAATTCACTATCTAGTCCCAGTCGTTTCATTTCGGTATATCCATCTTACATCCCTACATCTTACATCCCTAAAAATTTATTTTACATATTCCAAAACTGCCTGCCTGCACAATTTTTTCCATCTATTTGTCCTTCCAATATCAAAACGACTATTCAGGATGCCTTAAGATGTGGCCTATAAGTCTGTCTGTTTAATTTTTAATTGTATTTTTCCAAACGCTTTTTCTTCATCCATTTGCCACAACACCTCTTCATTTGTCACTTTAACCACCCATCTGATTTTTAACATTCTCCTATAGCACCATGTTTCAAAAGCTTCTAATCTTTTTTTCTCAGGTACTCCGATCGTCCAAGTTTCACTTCCATATAAAGCTACGCTCCAAAACATATACTTTCAAAAATGTTATGCTGACGTTTAAATTAATTTTGATGTAAACAAATTATATATCTGAATGAAGGCTCGTTTCGCATGTTCAATTCGGCATTTTATATCGCTCCTGCTTTGTCCATCTTTAGTAATTCTACTACCCAAATAACAAAATTCTTCTACCTCCATAATCTTTTCTCCTCCTATTTTCACATTCAGTGGTCCATCTTTGTTATTTCTACTACATTTCATTACTTTCATTTTGTTCTTGTTTATTTTCATGTGGTGGTTCTTGCGAAGGACTTCATACATGCCATTCATTGTTTCTTCTAAGTCTTTTATACTCTCGGCTAGAATTACTATATCATTAGGAAATCGTAATATCTTTATCTTTTCACCTTGCGCTGTTACTCCGGATCTAAATTGTTCTTTAACTGCTACTTCTATGTAAAGGTTAAAAAGTAACAGGGATAGGAAACATCCTTGTCGGACTCCATTTTTTATTACTGCATATTTCTTCGATTATTACTGTTGTAGTTTGGTTCCTGAAATGTTAGAAATTGTTCTTCTATCTTTATAGTTGTACCCTAAACCTTTTAAAATGCTGAAAATTTTATCCTAGTCTACGTTATCAAATGCCTTTTCTAATCTATAAATGCGTATGTCGGTTTGTTTTTCTTTAATCTTCCTTCTAATATTAATTTGAGCGCTAAAATTGCTTCCCTTGTCCCTATAATTTTCCTGAAACCAAATTGGTCTTTCCTAACACTTCTTCCATTCTTCTCTTAATTCTTCTGTACAGAATTCTAGTTAAGATTTTTGATGAATGAATTTTCAGCTAATTGTTAAGTAATTAATTAAATTAAAAACAATTAGTGTAATAAATAAATGTTAAATATATATATTAATGATTAATCTATGACAGATTAAAAACGTTTTCAATCACCCAAAATAAAATCTATATTTTTTTTTACATCATTTTTAATTTACTAAATAAATACTCACGGAAAAGTTAACTGTGATTAGTGTTCATTTTTACCAAAGATGATTTATTTGTGTCATGGTCGTATGAATGACTGGGAAAAATAGTGTAAAACTACATACTTATTAATAATTCTATCATAGATAAACAGTATATTATACATACAGTCAGTCGGGGAAATATTAAATGCAAACTTAAAATGGATTAATTAAATGATGAAAATATTGAGTACTGATATATTAATAACATAACACAATATTAATGTATAATGCAGCTTATCATAATCAATGGTGTGGAGATTATAGTTGTATTTTAATGAAGGATGAAATATGAGTAAATAATCATACTGACAACTGTCACGTTAGTACCACATGTTTAATTTTATAATAGTTACATAAGCTTACATTAACTAATTAACATAATTGAAATTGTTAATTCAAATTAAATAAAGATCAAAAATTGTCTTACCCTCGTTTTATATCTAATAGGTTGTTACATCTACATGTTCTGTCTACCAATTCTAATGAACACATACCGACGTAGGACATGGTTTGGCATCTACACCAACAAATTACTTATGCTATGATCTTACTTTCCCGTCTAGAGCGTTCTAGTAGAGCTATAGATCTAGAAGGGCAAGTATTACGATAGGCCCAATTTGGGCATATGGGGATTTCACCGGATCTTGACATTTTAACACCAAAGGAACCCAAAAAACTGGATGGAAATTTTCCGAATGTTGTTCGTATATACGTGTGTGTGTTCGGTGTTTTTCTTTAAATCACACTATATCTCCCAAACTAGGGAACTGATTTTTATTAAACTTGGTGAGATTACTTATAGAAGTAATCTAATATATAGATATGGGGCATTGATACCCCATATCAATAAGGTTAAACTTTCATCTTAAAAGGTCAAGGAGTGAGGCTGTAGCGCAACGGGACCCTCCGTATCTCAATATTTCGCCTAATTAAGGTTATATTTTTCTTAGACACATTTTTTAACGATTAAAAATAACAATATTTGCAAAAAATATTTGCAAGATGCAAATCCTACCCTAAAAAATGATGTTGTAGTCGGAGTTTGCTATGTTGTGACCTCACAGGTGAGTGGTAGAATTAAATAAATGAATAATATTTAGAGTGTAAAAAAGTAACTCGGTCTGGCCGGGTCTCGAACTCGATCACCCGGTTGGCTTGGTACTTGGTGCGTTAAGCCTCGTGGCTACACCAGTCTGCCGACCGTATAAGCGAAATTTGTTCTATGCAAGTTGTGAAATTATATTAATTTAGTTAGTGCCGACCGTCACTGCTAGTACCGCCCCACCAGCACGAATTAAATACGGTATTCACGCGCCCTTTATTTAGAATCATTAAATTAAATAAACGTAAAAATATTATATTTAAATAAAATGATAAATATTTTAAATTAAGTTGTTTGTTTATGTGTGTATAAGCCGTACATCAGAAACAATCCACAGTTGGAGGACTTTCTCGGAACGTAGTTTTCGCCTTATAGCGGGAAAATTCTAAAACTGTTGTCGGCTTTTTTATTTTACACATATTTCGTGTTTAATCTTATGACTTTGACTCTTAAAAAGCACCTGAATTATAATCGGGAGTACTCAAATTTACTTTCTTTAATAATATAATTAATTTCACTAATTAAGTCGTTTCTGGGGTGATTTTTATTTTGTCTTCAGTCATTTGACTGGCTTGATGCAGCTCTCCAAGATTCCCTATTTAGTGCTAGTCGTTTCATTTCGGTATACCTTTACATCCTACATCCCTAACAATTTGTTTTACATACTCCAAACATTGCCTGCCTACACAATTTTTTCCTTCTACCTGTCCCTCCAATATTAAAGCGACTATTCCAGGATGCCTTAATATATAAGTTTGTCTCTTCTTTATCTATATTTTTCCAAATGCTTCTTTCTTCATCTATTTGCCGCAACACCTCTTCATTTGTCACTTTATCCTCCCATCTGATTTTTAACAATGACATCGATTACACACTTTACAAACAATAAACTAAAAAATTATATTTAGAAAAAAAAATCCAAAAAAATTACAATGAAATAATAAACCTCTCGCAGATATGATTTCTTCCCAAATCAGCTGATTTCGAAGTCGAGAGTTCCAGCAGTCAAGTCGTAGTAAAGGCAGTTATTTTTATATGGATTTGAATACTAGATCGTGGATATCGGTGTTCTTTGGTGGTTGGGTTTTAATTAACCACACATCTCAGGAGTGAGCGAATTGACACTGTACAAGACTACACTTCATTTACACTTGTACATATCATCCTCATTCATCCTCTGAGGTATTACCTGAACGGTAATTCCTGAAGGCTAAAACAGAAAAAAGAAAGATTTAGGATATTATTTTTTCCGCTCAAAAATAAAAAATTCCTGTAATATAAATAAAACTGTTTTTAACAAAATGATACTGATATCAAAAAAGGTGTAAGATACTACATTTTTATTATCAAAATCTGTTATTAATTTAGAATTTTGTTTATATAAAATACATGTTAAATATGTGATGGACAATAACAGATAATAAACAATGTTTAAGCGTTCCATATAATAGCAAAAAATAGAACAGTTTGTTAAAAAACTCTTACCGGATTTAAAAAAATTTATTAAACCACGAATAATCATAAGAATTGTATTATTTCTGTAAATGTGAGTTATATTACATATAAATGATATCGGGCCGGTAAGAGTTTTGTAACAAACTTTGCTATTTTTTTTTATTACATGGAACGCTTAAACATTGTTTATTATCTATTATTTTGTATCTATTGTCTATTACATATGTTTAACAAGTATTTTTTTTTAAACAAAAGTCTAAATTAATAACAGATTTTGATAACAGAAATGTTGTGTCTTACTTTTTTTGATATCAGTATGATTTTGTTAAAAACAGTTTTATTTATTTTACAGAAATATTTGTTTTTTTGAGCGGAAGAAATGTTATCTGCGAGACTCTTACCGTACGGTTCACAATTTCATTGTAATTTTTTTGATATCACTGCGTTTTGTTAGATAATTCTTTTATTTTTTTATTGATTACTGATTGTTATGGATTTATTATTAAAATTTATTGCCTTTCTAGAACAAAAAAATATACATTTTTTGAATTTCACGCGGAATTTTTTGTTGATAGTTATATCATTCACTTTATACCATATTTTTCCTTTTTTAAAAAGGTACCTTCACTAATCGAAGATCCGTGACGTAATATCGTGTAACTATAATAAAGTGTAACCCTCGATTTTTGTCGTATCTGTGGACACATTTTTATATTATTATTAAATTAACTTTTTCTATTTCTCCATCAATTACTTCAAATAGTTCTGATTGTAAAATAACAATTTTACCAATCGAATTTATTTGTGTTTTATGTAATAAATCTTTGTTGCCACATTTTCAACACTTTCCTACTGTTCGTGTTTTTTGTATTTCATTAGCAGGTATAATCTCTTGTAAATTAATACTTTTTTTTTAATGAAGTGATGAGAATTAAAAAAAATTGTTTCATCTTCAGTACTTTCATTTACATAAGAGCATTTACTATTAAAACAAGCTGTAATATATTTTCTTTTAAATTTTATTATTTCAACTATATTATCAAGATTTTGTACGCTACCCAGTACCAAGTACTGCTACCTAGCGGTGCGATTCGTAAACCCACCTTTTTGAGGAAAAAGTGACATATTCGTGTCCCGCGGTTCATCAAAAGGAAGGAAAAAAACTTTGCCTAACAAAATTCCAGGTTTTTTTGGAAACAATTCTTTATTACAAATCTAATTGAACTGAAATATAATATTTTCATGCCTACTTTTTTAAATTTTTTCCCCGTTTTCATTTCACTTTTAGGTTAGGTCATGTTTAGAACTATAAACATAATTCGTTGACTTTGCCGTGCCGTCCAGTTCAGCGGATACTTACCGGCGAAATTCTAACGAACATCTTGATATAAGAAAGGAAATGATACCGTGTTGTTTTTTTATTTAATATATGTACATACATATGTATTTTATTCTCCTTTAAGTTACTAAAGAAGGAAATCTTAACGAGGCCACGTTCTAATTTTGTTTTTTTTTTTTGTAATATCATGAAACTGAAAGAAAAAACTGTAGGAAATTTTAAGAAAATATAAAATGTGAGTTTGGGACGTAAAATCCTTTTTTTCGCTCAGAGCACCGGATGTTATCGTACACCCGTGAGTATAGAATCTCTATGTCTGCAACAAATTGGGTTAGCCGCACATACTACTTTTTTTTTATTTCATATTCTTTCTATAAATTCTAATTTTTCTTTTCTGTAATAATATACAAAGGTAGACTATAAAATGGCTTTTTTATTTTATTTTTAATTCGTACATTTACGTAAAATTATTAATTTTAATAATTTTGTTATTTTATATGCTGTTAGCTGAAGGAATTATATAGCTTACATTAAACATGGTTCGTTTATAAAAATACACCCCTGTGGCTTGGAGAATTTATTCATTTTATTTACCTTATCTAAATGTGAAAATATTTTTCAAAGAAATAATAATGGTTTTAATTTCTTTAAGGCCAGTCTAAATATTATTTTTTAAATAAAAAATTTTGCTTTAGTTTTATATACCCACGGGGTTGGTCTAGTGGTAAAATCGACGTCCCGAATCAAAATTTTTTTAAGTTAAAGATCTGAGCTTCAGTCCCTAATAAAGATGTGTTACTTTTATACATGATTTGAATACTAGACAATGGATACCGATGTATTTTGGTGGTTGTGGTTCAATTTTCATCTCAGGAATGATCGACCTGAGTCTGTACAATACTATATAGCCCTTCTACATGTCACACATATGTTCAACTCATTGGGTCGTAGGATTGCTACGACCCAATGAGTTCACAAGTTGAGCAGATTGCAGTGTACACATTAGAAATAGAAAATATAAAAAGTTTTATATTGAAATATGTAATAAAAAAGCTTACATTTACGATTAGAAATAATAAATTTACATTATTTAGCTTTTATTTAAATATTTAAAAATTAATTAATTGTAAACTAACAATGGACAATGAAATTTATTTTTTTTTTTGGCTGTAGTCATTTAACTGGTTTGATGAAGCTCTCCAAGATTCCCTATCTAGTGCCAGTCGTTTCATTTCGGTATACCCCTACATCCTTCATTCCTAAAAATTTGTTTTACATATTCCAAACGTTGCCTGCCTACACAATTTTTCTCAACTACCTGTCCCTCCAGTATTATTCCAGGATGCTTTAATATGTGGTCTATAAGTCTGTCTCTTCTTTTAACTATATTTTTCCAAATGCTTCTTTCTTCATCTATTTGCCACAATACCTCTTCATTTGTCACTTTATCCATCCACCTGATTTTTAATATTCTTCGATAGCACCGCATTTCCAAAGCTTCTAATCTTTTCTTCTCAGGTACTCCGATCGTCCAAGTTTCACTTTCATATAAAGCGACACTCCAAGCGTATACTTTCAAAAATCTTTTCCTGACATTTAAATTAATTTTTGATGTAAACAAATTATATTTCTGACTGAAGGCTCGTTTCGCCTGTGCTATTCGGCATTTTGTATCGCTCCTGCTACATCCATCTTTAGTAATTCTACTTCCCAAATAACAAAATTCTTCTACCAACATAATCTTTTCTCCTCCTATTTTAACATTCAGTGGTCCATCTACTTTATTTCTATTACATTTTATTACTTTCGTTTTGTATTTTCATGTGGTAGTTCTAGCGAAGGACTTCATGCATGCCATTCATTGTTTCTTCTAAATCTTTTTTACTATCGGCTAGAATTACTATATCATCAGCAAATGGTAACATCTTTATCTTTTCACCTTGCGCTGTTACTCCGGATCTACGTGTTCTTTAACATCATTAACAGCTAGTTCTATGTAAAGATTAAAGTGTAACGGGATTAGGGAGCATCCTTATCTGACTCCCTTTTAGATAGATTTCGTAAGAAAGCTACCTATTATAATGAGTACCATGATTAGACTTCCGGAAAATTTCGAAATCTGTTCACGTTTCACATCCCCCAGACCACAAAACCACCGTCAGTTCAAAAGTTTATATGTATACATTTATATATAACGACCCAAAATCTCGGTCGAGTTTGTTAATGGTCAAAATCGGACTATAGGGGTGGAAATGAGGGGGCTTTTTCAAAAAAAAAAAAAAATCGCTACAAATTTCCTATTAAGTATAATATCGAATTCGTTTAAAGTTCCTACTTTCTTTGGATAAGGACGTAAAACTTATCTCAGTAAATTTTTTTGTTATCACAAACCATTGGCCCAGGGGGTGGAAAAATGGAGTTTCGAAGACAAAAAAAAATCATATTTCCCTTAATAGGCACAGGATCGAATCTGTTTAATGTGTTCATCCTAAACATTATCTAAAACTTTTATCTGATACAACTTTTGATATGACCAACCCTTACGGCAAGATATGACCAAAATGTTGTTGGAATTGTAAGAAGATGGGGCGTCGTATGCTAAACATGTGAAACCTTTTTACATGCAACCTTTGTCGTATTGAGTAAATTTGAAGTTTTTCTTAAATTTAAGGAAGTCTTTTTTAATTTTTATATTTTTTTTACTGAATTTTTACGGGCATCGACTGCTAAGGTCATTAGCCCTCGTCACATTCTTTAAAAGAAATTATTATCTCCATCAGGTCTTTTTATCACCTACTTAGCACTGGTGAAATCTACTTCCGCCTTCCGGCGTGTTGAGAGGGATATTTTTATTACTGCTTCTTTCTTATGCTCTTCGATTATTACTGTTAACCAATAAATTTAAATTTATATTGCTTAACAGTAATTTTTCTCTTAATTTAAATATTAAGATTTACTCATGATAATTAAATGTTATAGGATTTAAGATATTTAATTAGTAACATCCATTATTATTATTATTATTAATATTATATTCATTATTATTATTATTATTATTATTATTCTCTTGGGCAAGCCCAGTAAAAAGCATTCTCGCAGGCCCAAAGGCAAGGCGCAGGAGCTATAACTATTGTTCTGACATGCATTGTATATGGTAACATGAACTATTGAATACTATGGGTGAGATATATGAATGAAAGATAAAATACCAGACATGAAAATTTATGAACTGCCAGATGTTAACGGCCATTATCCCCCGTCTGCAGCTCCACCTGTTCGTCCCCTTCAATAATAGGCGTTATCTTATCGCTCGAGCTTGTGATGTACCGACGGACCAAGCGGCATGTATCCAGCAATACAGCCTTCTGCATTGGTCGGAATAGATTTGCTGGTGCTCCAATTATGATTAATGAATCATGCAGAGAACGTGGAAATCTCTCCCATCGCGCCCAAAACCACCGGGACTACCATTACGCTCTCCTGGTCCCAAATCTCCCTGATTTGATCTGCAAGATCCCTACACTTCACTAGTTTAATAATAATAATAATTATTATTATTATTATTATTATTGTTTTGTTATTATGCGTTAAACGAAAATATATACAGAATATTTTGTAAAGGATTACAAAATATTTACATTACAAAATTGCATGGGTTATAAAAAATTGCGTGGCGTGACGAATACGTAATCTTTTATTTACCACTTGAATATTTGCGTATTCATTCGATATAAATAAATTTCGCTTGGAATTAAGTATATTCTAGAGTGCGCGCGCGTGTTAGTTTTTATCTAACGATTGTTTATTTTAATTTACCATATTTTTTGATTATATTTATTTATTTTGTTGTTATAATATTACTTTTAGTCTTTTATTTAGATTTTTTTTTTCAACAAAAATATCTAATAATTGAATAATTTTTATCAAGGTAAGATTAGTACTGTTTTTAATTTTATTTTATTGATTATTGATTAAAAATAATATTTGAATTTTTTTAAATGCTTATTCTACATACATAAAATATACTGAAATTTTTGATCACGTATCCTGAAAGTCCTTATCTACGGAAGCGAAATTTGTCCATCAACCATTCAATCATTACAGAAGCGGTGAGTAGCACAAAGAAATACGGAACGATGTATGCCTGGAATTACTAGGCGGGATAGGAAGACCTGCTAATGGATCAGGGAATAGACGAAAATACATGAATCATATTATCATGGAAATTAAAGGATTAAAATGGCGGTGGTCATACCATGTAGCAAGCAAAACTGATGGCATGTGGAATAGATTAGCATGAATGGATACCACTTGATTTTAAACGCCTACGAACTAGATCAAAGACTCGTTGGATTGATGATGTTGTCAAGTACATTGGACTGAATTGACAGAAGATCGCGTAAGATCATATTAGTTATAAACGTACTGAAGAGGCCTTCATTCTGCAATGGATCGATAGCGTCTAAAATGATGAAATTACAGTATATATATATATACTGTATATATATATATATATATATATATACTGCGTAACAAATTAAGCTTATCACTTTTTTTCAATATAAATAATTTTTTTCAAATTTATTTAGATATTTTATTATTTTTACAATAAATATTCATAAAGTAAATAATAACATTATATAATTATTTTATTTATAAAAATGTATTTTTAAAATTTTATTGTTTATTTTTATATTTTTATTTCATTTACTTCTTAAATAATTAGACACTTGTTAAATTTTTAATAAATTTTCCGGGTTTATTCGTAAAACATAAAGTTGTAGTTATGTGTAACAGTTCTAAAAAATCTAATTTCCATATTAATTGTTGAAATAACTGTTTTTCTTTTAATAACAGTAATTTTTTAAATCACTTATATTTAATTTTTACTTAAGCTCTTTTTTAACTCAAAATGTTTTTTTTTCGTGTTTGTCTTCAAATTTTTCATTCTTAATTTAATATATTTCCTGACATTGACGATTAATAAAATTTTGCACAACTACTAACGCTGGATGACAATACAATATTCTACCGCTATGTTTGCAAACATCCCCCCATACCGGGGTAAATTTAGGATGGAAATTAACGGTACGGGTGTAAAAAATGTCAAAATCTGAAAAACGGCTATGCGGAGTTTTGGAGTCCCATTTTTTTTTTTTTTTTTTTGTATTAAGAAGTTCTTGAAAGTTCAACATACACAAGAACCCTGAACCCAAAATTTTGATATTTTTCTTAAATAACTGTTGTCGCAGCAGTTATAGACTTTTAGGTGGGGAAGTAAAAATTTATTTATTTCCAGTTATTTTATTTTTAACTCTTGGAAGTAAAAAATTCTTTTTATTCATTAAAAAAAAAATTATAATTTTTTTTTCTAAATCAGTATAAAAATTGCATCTGTACATAGCACTGTTAACAGAACAAGCCTAATTCAAATACAAAATAAAGATGCATAATTGCATTCATATTACATAGTTGGCAAATTATCAGTTGAATCAAAGATCCTTTTAGGATTAAGTAAAACAAAACAAATCATTTTTAATATTAGATATTAACTCCAAAATAAATAATAAACATTATAAAACGAGAGTAGTTTCAACGTATTTTTTAGAAGTAGAATAAAAAAAAAACCAAACAATTTTTGTTGTTTTTGGCAACCCCACTAGAAAATTATGTTATAATTTATCTAAATGACTGAAATATTTAATTCAGATTGTTCACCACAATATGAAGTATTTAAGCTGCATTTATGCTTTATCAACGACAGCAGTTCTTTCTAAAAATACTCTTTTTATAGTGTTTTCTTAACTTCTGTTTATTCAACAATTTATGTTATTTTTATTTATTTTTTTCATTTCTTTATTTAGAAATTTTCTTATACATATACTCTTATATCCTCTTTGTCTAATTATGATAATTTTTAATAGCCAAAATTAACCTCTCTGGTGCTGGTCTTTAAGTAAAACATTATGCTCAAACTAATACAAAAGTATTAGTTTGAGCATAGAGTGACAAATGAAGAGGTATTGCGGCAAATAGATGAAGAATGAAGCATTTGGAAAACTATAGTTAAAAGAAGAGACAGACTTATAGGCCACATACTAAGGCATCCTGGAATAGTCGCTTTAATATTGGAAGGACAGGTAGAAGGAAAAAAATTGTGTAGGCAGGCCACGTTTGGAATATGTAAAACAAATTGTTAGGGATGTAGGATGTATACTGAAATGAAACGACTAGCATTTGGAATATGTAAAACAAATTGTTAGGGATGTAGGATGTATACTGAAATGAAACGACTAGCACTAGATAGGGAATCTTGGAGAGCTGCATGAAACCAGTCAAATGACTGAAGACAAAAAAAAAATAATAATAATTTATAAAACAAAAAACTAAAGTAATTTATCGTAAGAAAAATCAACGCGTTCATAAAACATCACTAATATACTTGTATTTACTTCTTATACACTTATACGAATATATTACTTCTTCTACATGCCTCTATCACGTAGAAGAAGTGTCAGTCAAAGCCGAAAAAACGGCTGCCGCGATCGGTCGGATAATGACCAACATCGGGGATCCTCGCACATCAAAACGGAGGACCTTGTTCAGCTCGCGCTCGTGCTCTGGAAAGTGCTGTATGGAGCCCCAATCTGGTTAATCGCGTTTCTCAGGAGGAGAGCCCTGGCAATAATTCTTGGCAAGACGCACAGGGCTCTCACCGTTCGGGTATGTTGCGGGTATAGGACCATCTAAGCGATCCCGCCTGTGTAGTGGCCAGACTTGTGCCCTTGGATCTCCTCGTTCGGAAGAGGGAGGCGATGTACAGATGAGTGGGTAAAATGAATGCAAAGGCATCGCTTGTCCTCAAGTGACAGGAGAGATGGGATCAGTCGACGAAAGGCGGACGAACCTATAGACTGATCCCTGACCTCCAGAGATGGCTCTGCTGAAAACACGAGGAACCCTGGTACACGAACCCTGGAACACGAGGTACGAGTTGACCCTGTTCCCTATCGATCGCGGATTTTTCAAGGGATACTTGTGCGCGCGGACGCTGAGACCTTCGCGAATTGCGATTACTGCGGAGGAGAGGACACAGCATAATACTGGTGTTCGTGTGCTATCGGTTCCTGTACACTGAAAACTTATATGGATAGACTGCCGTAACTCATTTCCCTACGTTTAAAAATTACTTTTCTTAAAATCTTATCCATTCCATTCTACGTTTTATTTTCAGCTGCAAGATATTTTAGCTAAATCTACAATTTAAAATTTATTATCGCTTAAACTTTTTTTAACTAATCTTCTTTTATAATAGTTCGTAAACCACCTTTTTTTTTCTTTGTCGATTCATATTCTTCATTTTTATTAAATAAAATTTATTATAAATATTTAATTTTTATTTAATAATCTCGTACGTTCCATTACAATACGATTTTCTATATTTCACAATATAAATTAATTAAAAGATGTTTTCCACTATATTTTCTGTTATCCAGTTTTTAAAAAATCACGAGAAAATGGTTAGAGATTAGTGAATTGCCACGAGAATGTTTTTCGGTTTTTTTTTTAATGTAAATAATTTAGATTGATTAACCTCATATTCTGGTGAGACTTAAAAATACAGAATGGCTTTTATTTTAAGAATTCAATTTATAATACAATTCAACACAATAAGGAGACTAGATTAGTTGACCTTGAAGTAGGTTTTGTTTTTTATTACGAATATATGAAACTAGGTCTTACACAACTCAGATGTAAATCCAGTTTACTAGACTGCATTTTTCTTTTATTTCATAATAAGAATCAAGGTTTATGTGTTTATTTTTTTTTATTATTTGTTATATTAGACTTTCATTATGATTATGATTTTCATTCATTTATTTTAATACTGATAAAATGACAGGAATTTTTTTCCTCTCTAAGAATTTGGTCTAAACATTTATTTTTGTTTAATTATAATTTATTGTCTGTCCCTAGCTTATAATTATAATTTTTTATTAAATTTATTAATTCTTTTTTTTTATACACCACGTGTTAACTCTTCAAAATATTATTTAAACATGTGTGTGTGTGTGTGTGTGTGTGTGTGTGTGTGTGTGTGTGTGTGTGTGTGTGTATGTGTGTGTGTGTGTGTAGTGTGTATATATATATATATACACACACACACACAAAGGATATTAAATATATGAATATAGGATATTAAATATGATATAGGAAAGTAAATGTGATTTATTTTGGTACAGCGGCAGGTCGAAAATTCCTGAGATTAATTATTATCCGTAATAATTAATCCATTAATTGATCTGCAATCACCAATGTACACGGGTATCCACTGTCTAATATTCAAATCCTGTGATGATCCGATCTGTATCATCACAGACGATTGTAAGATAGGAGTGTTTACAGCTCCCAAACAGCACTGTAGCCGCTCTAGTCACTGTCTGAGTATCATTTGTTTTTTAGCTATGTTAGTGAAAAGAGGCAGTGATTTATCGTAGTCGAAAATTGAATACCGGACAATTTTTAGCGTGAAACGTCTTTAAAATCACACCGAAACATAAGGATACCAGAATAGAGATATGTGTAGCGTAACGAAAAGGTCTATATCGTCCTGCTTTAATAACTTCCTAACTGTTAGTCTCAGAGACGTAAATGCGGTGTCATTTTATAACGTACATTATCAGCTCACCGATACGACTTTGCGTTTGCGTCACTAGTGAGCAGGTTGGCGGGGAGGAGGCACAGCGCAGATCGGCCAAAACTGGCACTCTCGCTCATTTCCAATCGGTGTAGCTCACGACTTAGAAGTGATAGCACTGTGATTCGTAAGTCTTTGTTTAGAATTTGTCGAGATAGATCGGTTTAAATAATAATAAATGTATTTTAGATAATATTTATGTGTAAAAAATTAAAGTAAACGTGTAAAAAAGTATATTAATTCAATATGTCAGCCTCACGCCGCTCAGAAGCCACCCGGAAATATAAATTACGTATATCGTTGGAAAGGGGAGGTTATGGGCCACGCAAATGTACCCCGATGTCCACTGCCGAGCAAGCGAGCCAGTTTCGGAAGCGTCGAAAAGCTGGCACGGCGCGCTAAGTGAACGACGCCTACGTCGCGAGCACCTCTACCGCTGTTTATTTTGCCTTATGTTTCTTACTTCTCATATCACAGACCGATGTTGAACAAGATTGTCGTCGAATATTAGTTGAAATAAATATCATGTACCCTTTAGTGTCTGTTTTATGTTAAAATTAAATTTAGTACGCAGTCAATGTCTCGTTTTTATTTAGATCCAATACACTATAAGTGACTCGCTGACATCCAGATCGACCAATTTATCTTCAGAGTTGGCCAAATGAAAAAACTAAAATTTCCCATTGGAGTCTTTCAGTTTTTTCAAACAAAATAAAAAGTGAAGTTGAAGTTGGTGACATTTTACGAGCGATGATGACCTCTTAAGGACTTGGGGTGATGTGTGTGCCTAGATGTCCGACAAAATACGGCAGCGTTTCTCTGAAGACTGGATTTTAAGGATGGAGAAGTATATAATGTGTAGTGGAACTTAGTTTTAAAAATTAAAATCATGTTGCAAAACTTTCCGTGTTCTTTATATATACATATATACACACATATCAGGCTGGCCTTTGTTAAAATCATCGTTCCAAATCAGCTTTTTAACAGTTGATTTGTAAGTCAAAGGTTCCGAGGTTCAATTCCTAGTAATGGTAAGTTAATTTTATACGGATTTGAATAATAGATAGTGGATACTCGTTTACTTTGGAGATTGCGGATCAATTAACCATAAGTCTCAGGAATTGTCGGCCTGCCACTGTACAAAACTACATTACATTTACCTGTCATTCAAATCATCCTCATCTCATTGAGCCATGGGGGTTGATTATTCACAGGTAGGATTGCAACATAACCTACCGGGTTGGTCTAGTGGTGAACGCGTCTTCCAAAATCAGTTGATTTGGAAGTTGAGAGTTCCAGCGTTCATGTCCTATTAAAGCCAGTTATTTTTGCACGGATTTGAATACTAGATCGTGGATACCGGTGTTCTTTGGTGGTTGGGTTTCAATTAACCACACATCTCAGGAATGGTCGAACTGAGAATGCACTTCATTTACACTCATACATATCATCCTCATTCATCCTCTGAAGAATTATCTAAACGGTAGTTACCGCAGGCTAAACAGGAAAAAGAAAGGATTGCAACATACGCATTAGTAATAGAAAAAGATATAAATTATATACTGAGTGTTTATAAATTGGTGAGCTGGCTATACTTTTCCGGGGTCTAGTTGTAAAACTAAACAAAAAAAAACCTTAGGAAAAATAGCAATTTCTCCTTTGTTCTTCCACTGTCCGCCATTTTATTTTTATATAAAAATTTATATCTCAAGTTCGGATAGAGGAATCACATTAATATTTGGTAAGCGTCTTGGTAATAAAGTTTTAAAATTAGCAAAAAATCAGATTATAAATACCGTCGCAAATTACAAAATGGCGGCCATGTTTATTTTTCAATCCGTTATATGTCTATAAATATTAGTTTCACCAAAATTTATGTTATTTCCTAAAACATTAAGCCTTTTTTTTAAACAAAATGACATTTTATTTTTAAAATCACTTGATAAATAGTTAAGTTATGGCAGAAAATCGATTTTGAATTTTTGTGTCATTAGGTTTATTATTTTGAGAAAATTATTACTTAATTTGATACTAATTTACAATACTAGAATTAACAATAAATAAAAACAATTAATGTTTAATTGAGTTGAACGTAAAGTGGAGGACATGAAAACAGACACATAATTACATCAATTTTCTTCCATAACTCGACTTCATATTAACCGATTTAAAAAAATAAAATGTTATTTTCTTCAAAATAAAAAAGGCTTAATATTTTAACAAAACATAAATTTTGATAAAACTAATATTAATGGAGATATAACGGATTGAAAAATAAACATGGCCGTCATTTTTTAATTTACGAAGGTATTCCAAGTCCCGATTTTATACTAATTTTAGAACTTTATTACCAAGATGATTATCAAATATTAATGTGATTAGTCTATCCGAACTTGAGATATAAATTTTTATGTAAAAATAACAAAAAAGACGGTCAGAGGCGAACAAAGAAGAAATTGTAATTTTTCCTAAAGATATTTTTGGTTTAGTTTTACAAGTAGAATCCGAAAATATAGCCAGCCCACCGTTTTAGAAACACTATGTATATAATTAATTTTACAATTCAATAAAATTATTTCTTTTTTCTGGTATTTATTTTAATCTATTATTTCTTTTCATTTTCAAAGTAGAAATTATTAAATCAATACTCACTTTTCCTGGTTGGCGATTAAACAGTCAATCTGTATGTTCGTTCTTTGTTTAAAAGTGTATTTAAAGATAAAGTTAAGTATTTTTTTTTTTTTTTTTGTCTATTAATCTATAAAAATTATCTTTTATAGCAACCAACGTAAAAATATTTATTGTAAAAATTCTGCTGTAATAATCTATTGATTCTTCAATTTTTATACTTTTTACCTTATATTAAGTAATTATATATCTTCTACATACTTGTATTTATAGATAAACACTAATGACACACCGTGCAACATTTCTTAGTACAATAAATGCTTTGGGCAGCTCTTATACTGAATGTAGAAGCAGTAGGTATGAACGTTCGTGTTTTTCAAGCTTACAAAACTGTAAATCTTATATATTTCAATTCCTTTACTTTTCTGTAGAGTAATAAGGCTGTGTAATATAAGTATCAAATGGGTGTAAGGACAGACATTTCAATAAAATTTATAAAGTAAATAAAATATGTCAATACAATGCAATAAATAAATATAAAAACAGTAAATAAATATAGTACAATAAATAAATATGTCAATAAAATATGTATGATATGTGTAGAGTATAAAAAAAAGAAAAATTATATTTGAAAGTTGTAATTATTTAACGATTCAAATTTACGACATCGCCTGTAACAGTTATTAACAATTTTTCGTTTACATTATTTTATAGTATTTGAATAACTTCAATAAATCAATCTGTCACGTGGCTAAAGCCTACAACTGAGGGTTGTTTCTGATGTACGGCTTACACACACACACATACACAATTTAAAAATATTTAATATTTTATTTAGATATAATATTTTTTCGTTTATTTAATTTAATGATTCTAACAAAAACGCACGCGCATACCGTATTTAATTCGTGTGGGTGTGGCCGTACTACCGGCGACGGTCGGCACTAACCAAACATGTAAATTCACAATTTACATAGAACAAATTTCACTTGTACGGTCGGCAGCTGGTGTAGCCGCGAGGGATAACACACCAGCTACCGAGTCAACCTAGCGATCAAATTAGAGATCAAATCAAATCGAGTTACTTTTTTTCACTTAAAATATTATTCATTTATTTAATTCTACCACTCACTTGTGACGTCACAACATACCAGATGACTACAACAACATTTTCTAGGGTGGGGATACGATTTTGCAAGAACTTTTTTTGTAAATATTGTTATTTTTTAATCGTTAGCAAATGTACCTAAGAGAAATATGATCTTAATTAGGCGAAATCTCGAAATGTTGAGGGTGACCTTGCTCTACCGCCTCACACCTTTGACCTTTTAAGTTGAAAATTTAATGGTATCAATGCCTCATATGTAAAGGTAATCTGATCAATTTTTTTCAAATTCGGTCCTGTAGTTCTGGAGATATAAGGTGATTTAGAGGCCAACACCGAACACAACAGTACATACAAACATTAACTTCCTGAAAATTTCCACCCGGTTTTTTTTGTTTTTTGGGGTTCCTTAGGTGTTAAAAGGTAAATATCCGGTGAAAACCGCATTTGCTTTAATTGGACCGATTGAAACACTTTCCCTTCTAGAACTATATTTCTGCTATAGCGGTAACTTAACGGGAAAGTAAAAATAGAATTGTTTCCTAAATTCATAGATTTTCCACAAAATTTATATTATATTTTTTCGTTCGTTCGTTCTTGTTTAATAAGTTTTTCAAATTAAATTGTTTTTAAATCTCACATTTTAAAGTGTGTTATGATTATCCCATTTCCTGAATTTCTATGTATTTATCAATTCATTTCTAATCACCTACAAGTATGTTAGGTGCTACAACTTTTTTTTCTTTTTCCTGCTTAGCCTTCGGTAATTACCGTTCAGATATTACTTCAGAGGATGAATGAGGATGATATGTATAAGCGTAAATGAAGTGTAGTCTTGTACAGTCTCAGTTCGACCATTCCTGAGATATGTGGTTAATTGAAATCCAACCAGCAAAGAACACCGATCTAGTATTCAAATCTGTGTAAAAATAACTGACTTCTCTAGAACTTGAACGCTGGAACTCTCGACTTCCAAATCAGCTGATTTGGGAAGACGCGTTCACCACTAGAACAACCTGGTGGGTTTAGGTGCTACAACTACTATATCGATTATAGTTCGCGCAAAATGATATATTCATTCCCAAGGCTAACAAATCAATCTTACTAAAGAAAGTGAGGAATGAAGTAGTTTCCTGATGACTTCTTTACTGTTAGCCATATAAGAGTTATATTAAAGTATCGAAACGGCTTCATATTTCATAATTGAGGAATAATATGAGGTGGAAACAAGTGAATATCTACATAGTTACAAAATTACTACTTTATGTTATGTTTAAAATTTTTGTCGGCCATCTTGGATCCGCCTCATTGAATCAAACTTTTTACTTCCTTCTAGGAAATAAAGGAAGTGTTGTGAAATTTAGTTTTTCAGAATTCAATGGAAATATCCATTTTGACCATCCCTGAATCCATTTTGACTAGTTTCGGCATGACGTCTGTACGTAAGTATGTATCTAGCATAAAAACGATTAGCCGTAGGATGTTGAAATTTTGGATTTAGGACTGTGGTAACATTTAGTTGTGCACCTCCCTTTTTGATTGCAATCGACTGAACCAAAAGTGTCCAAAAAAGCACAAAATTCAAAAAATTTGGATTTTGTACTTTAAAATTAAATTTTTGGACTTTAAATAGAAAAGGCGTAACTGCAGTAATAAGCCCTCATTTAGTGTTTTTCAACGATATATCATAAATGGTACTTTCATTAATTCCAGACTTATAGCCAAATGAAATATTTGAATCTTAGAAGAGGAAGCCACATCGGTTCGAATTAGTCTTCATCTCCTTTTTTTTTTAACTTTTTTATTATTCACATATTTTGATTTATTATTATTAACCTCTGATTGTACAAAGTTTTTTACGATAAATAATATTTACACAATAATAAAAAAAATAAAAAATATCAGAAGTTATTAATGAAAAAAAATTTTATTTTCTTTTCATATTAAAGGAACGTGTATATGTAATTTAATAGTCGTACAAGGAAGTCGTCAGGTGGTGTCCACATCATTATTTTTTTTAAATAGGGTGGTAGTCATGTGATACATGATTTTAATGTAAATTTTTATGAGAAAAGTAGGAGTGAAAACAGTTTATTGATAATCGCCTTTGTTTTCGAGTTATAACCAGTCACTAGTTTGCAAAAATGGAAAAATCGCGGTAATAAAAAAACAAGTTAAAACACCCTTCAGTAACGTTTTTATTTGTATTGCCTACAGAATTAAATCTAATAGGAAACTTTAAACAGTTAATATTGGAATTGAATTTGCAAAACACTAACAATAAGAGCCTTCACAATAATATCATTAATAATAGTAATACACGATAACTAATAATTTACAACACTACTACTAATTAAATGGCTAGGTCAACTGATATTGTTTAATTAATTATCACATTATTTAATTTTAAAATTAGGTAAATATTTACCAAATTAAATTTGATAATAATTTTACAAAATTATTCTATCCTACTAAAGAGCATTTGCATGTGTCTGTCTGTGTGATGTAGCCGTCCTCCTTAGCACCGGAATGTACCGATCACTAGCGGAAATTCCCGATTTCTTCTTAGTACATGTCTCGTGGTGAACAGCTATGTACTTGTTATATTATTACATATCGATATATCGCATATATATGCGAAATATATATTAGTGATAAATATATATATATTTTTTATTTATTTATCTGATTGTTTTTATTTATAAAATAACGAACTGTAACCAAAAAGTAGGCACCGGAATGTACCGATCACTAGCGGAAAATACCGATTCGTTAGTATCAATTTCTAGAGTTAAATTTCTAATTTAACTTTCGATATATCAATTTTTATCATTCATAATAATTTTACACAAGAGGTTCAGTTTGGACACAAAAATCAGTTTTGGACACGTAATAATCCCATTCCAAGACGACGTCTGCCAGGGAAACCGGCCCGGAGGGTCTATTTGCTGAGAGCGTGTATACGGCACCCCTCCGCTGATAGTTATTAAATAATTTACAAAATTATTTAACTATTTACCAAATTAAAGTAGTATATACAATAATTTTAAAAAAGATTTTACAATTTAAAATATTCTGAATTTTATTCCAGCTTTTCAAGTTTTTTACTGGATGTAATACGAAATAAAAAAGGTACTACGAGCTGTTTTACGTCGTATTGTAACTACTGCAATTTTTTCGTAATTGCAATGTTGATTTCCTATTACACGAAAACGATGGCATTTATCGATAAACGATTTTCTCCATCGTATAATGTAGTATACATAAAGTAGTAATAAAGTACACCTATAAAGTAGTAATTTTTTAACTGTACAGACCCGAATTCGTTTCTACCTCCTAGCATCCCTCAGTTTTGAAATTTAAAGCCGTTTCCATAATTTAATATCACCTTTATACCTTTGCGTATCAACCCCAATGATATTTAGAGCTTTAACTGATACTTTTACTGTATACGCCGTATTGATCTGGTTGTATAATTGAGATTATTGCTCCAAAAGAAAACAATTTTGATTAGTGCCACTTATACTTCAAATATTTTACATGCGTCACTATCAGAAGAAAGGATATTAAACAGATAGTATGAAACAAAAGATTGATTTATCCCTTTCTGTGTGTTGGAACAAGGAACGCTATAGGGCTACTAAGAATAGTAGGTGAGAGATACATTGAAAAGAGGCGGAGATGTACGTTGCATTTGTAGAATTAGAAAAGGCG
Organism: Lycorma delicatula; assembly: GCF_047948215.1. NCBI lineage: Eukaryota > Metazoa > Arthropoda > Insecta > Hemiptera > Fulgoridae > Lycorma > Lycorma delicatula. The sequence goes on from NC_134457.1 coordinate 19,616,044, forward strand.
TTTGATAGAGTTAGATGGGATAAATTACAGCTAATTTTGGAAAAGAAGGGAGTTGACTGGAATGAAAGGTGCCTAATAAAAGAGCTGTACTGTAACCAGAAAATAAAAGTGAGGGTAAAAGACGAAATGACAGGAAGAATAGGGATTGGAAGGGGAGTGAGGCAGGGATGCTACATGTCACCAACATTGTTTAGTATATCTCTGGAAGAAATAATAAAATGCAGTCTAAATGGGAGAGAAGGAATAAAGTTTGGAGGTAGAAGAATAGAATTTTATACGTTTTGCTGATGACATGGCGGTACTGGCGGAGAGGCCAAGTAAACTAAATGAAATGCTTGATGACTTAAATGAAACTTGTGAAAGTCAGTATATAAGGATAAACAAGAAGACAAAATTAGGTGGAAAAGGGGAAAGGATTGAGATTAAGATAGGAAATGATGTTTTAAAGCAGGTAAAGAAATTTCAGTACTTAGGGAGCGTTATAACTGATGACCTGATTTGCACAGTAGAAATTAAAACAGGATAATCAAAATGTTAGCAGGCATTTAATTAAGAAGGAAAAACTGTTGTATGGAAAGATAAATTTAGCGTTAAGGAAGAGATAAATGAAATATTTAATTTTGAGTTGATACTCTATGGAACAGAAACATGGACGATGAGAAAGGCAGACAGAAAACGAATAGAAGCTTGAGATGTCGGAGTAGCACAGAATGATAAATGTCAGTCGGCAAGACCGTTTAGCAAATGAAGAAGTTAAGGAGAATCGGAGAGAACAACAAAATGCTAAATGGGATTGAATATGGGAAAAGGATCCGGCTAGGACATTGTATGAGAAGGTGTTTATTAGTGGATGCGATAGAAGGCTTAGTGAATGGAAGGAAAGGAAGAGATGTTAAATGATGGATGGGATTATGGAAAAGGGAAATTATGCTGAAATAAAGAGGTTAGCAAAGGATAGAACAAAATGGAGAGAGTAACAGGACCTGCCCTAATTGCAAAACGTTATGAATGAATTTCTGTGTGTTGTGAATCAGTTGAGGATGCATATTTTTTTACTGAGTATGGAAATTTTATCACCTGAAAATTTTTTTTTCCTTCTTCTTTTACTCCGCCTCCCAGAGCCGGATCTAAATTGAAGCATAAGTACACTTCCGGGAGGTGGCACTGCCTCAAACTCCCGGGTAGCAACCCTGAACCCGGCTATGCCGTTATCAAGGTCCTCACCCAGACCGCCAGGACTCGGTCTTTTGTGCCACGTCTCAAATGAGAGGACCTCAGAGGGACCCTCTCATTAGGGATAAGGTCTTGAAACTGCCATACCTCAAACCATGGACAGGGACTTCGATCTTCCAGCGCCTCGCCTCAAACAGAGGACCTCCAAGAGGATCCCCACCGGGACTATGGTATTTTCTTCCCGACTTCCGGTGCCCAAGGAAGTTCCCGTCCAATCATCGAAGATGAAACACCAGAGCATCCCAACCTTCCTGGACGCGGCTGTCCCAGCCCAAAACCGCTCCACAGGTGGGCGACCTTAATGTCTTTTGAGAACCCTGGCAGCCGTGACACCCAAGCGAGTGTCCTCACGGATTACAAGAGGGACACCTAGCTTCTTTCCTACAATTTTTACGCTGGAAGCCAGTGTAAATCACGTAAAATTACTTGTAGTTTGAATTTCGCTTTATTAACTCGTATTAAATTATTTTAATCTAGATTTCTTTGTATTATTTTTAATTAGTTGTTTTTCACTTTTATCAAACAAGGCAATTATATATTTATTAGTTTCCTTATTGTTTAGAAAAATTATTATTTAACAATAGGCTATGAAGTTTGGTAGCATAAAAAAATCACTTAGGAATATGAATGTAAATGTAAAACACGTAAATAATATTAATTATTTCATTCTTTCATCTAGCGTTCATGTAGTAAATAATTAATGGGCCGGCCTCCGTGGCACGAATGGTAGCGTTTTGGCCTTTCATCCGGAGATCCCGGGTTCGAATTCAGGTCAGACACGCCACTTTTACACGGTACAAAATTGTTATTTCATCTCATTCCCTGAAGCAAAACCTCTCGGTGATCCCTAAAGAAAAAAAAAATTGTAAATGTCATATCCTTCTACTCTCATACTTATTACTTTATTATTTTACGAACTTACAATAAATAGAAAAAAAAAACGCATTTAACAAAATTAATGTTCGAAAAATATAGTAAATTCATTGAACAAACAAAAAATAACAGTGTAAATGTATTATCATATATTTTCTGTGAAAAGCAGTTATTATATCAATAAATTCTCCGATTGTCAGAATTTTACGCTTCAAAAGACAGCGACACATCATTTTAACGTTACATACAGGAGATAGACGCAGTTCCGCTTGAAGCAAATGTTAGAACTATACTGTTCTGTTTGACTTTGTTAGAAACTTTTTGATGTATTGTAACACACCCACAGGGTACAGGTCTTTTTTTATACCATCCTCATCAACTCAAATCTTTCTATCAATATATATATAAAATTTCCAGTCATTTGTATCGTTATAGTTTTTGAAAAATATTAAATTTGATAATGAACAAGACCAAAAAACTAAACAGTTATATTATTTGGAGCCTCTTTTTTCGAATTTATAATTTCTTAAAAAGTAAATTTAATGAGAAATTTATATTTTTAACAGCTTCCTTAAATAAGCATGTAAAATATGTCGAAACTTCTCCGCAGTTCCTAAATTATTAAATATGAAGAAATCAGAAATATTTAGAAATTAATAACAGTTACACCACTATTTATCCTAAAAAAAGTTGGGAAACAAATCGGATTGTCACAGATTTTGTTTTACATTTTTTTAAAAAACAGATCGATTTTTATCGGAAAGTAGGTTAGGTTAATTAATCCTGTTTTAAAGCGGTTAAATAGATCGATTTGTTATTAAATGGAATACTAAATGATTTTATACGAAGGTAAAGAGTGGAGATGAAATTAATAAATAGTTAATAGCTTTCCTACATATACCATGTATACACAAACGTTTGCTGGCGAATGCAGTACAAAAGGAGCGACTATATTACGTGTGTTACTGGGTCAAATTGTTAAACTTGAATAAACCATCCAAGTTTATTTAGTCAGAATTAAATTTACTTTTAAAACGGTCGTTTGTTGAAGAATTTCTTTTTTTTCTTTTACAGAGTAAAAATAAACACATTTATTACACGGTTCTGCTAAAACAAATATATATATGTATGTTAAAGTCGTTAAATTTAAAATGAGTAAAAAGAAACACCAGTTAACTTAAAATAGTACCGCTGATTAACTCAAAATCATCACAGTCGGTTATTATTATTTGATTGGATTAATTATAATGGATTCTATTTACTGTTATTCAGAAATAATCATTGATATTTAAATATAAATATTTTTAGTAGAAATTTTATCTGGTAGTAAAATACAACACTGAGTTAATTTAAATTACAGTTATAGACAAAAAAAAAATTTGAATGTTTCTCTAAGTGTAATACCATTTCTTGAATTGCGTTTTTGCGTACATTATAGACCTGTAAATATAATTTTTCTATCACCCTCAGTATTAATAAAATTACGCTTCAAAAAAAAATTTAGGGAAATATAGTTAAAAGCTGTAAAATTTATTATTTTGCATGGCCATACCTGTGTTAGAATGATTTCGCTGATGCTTTTCATTTATAGATAGCCTCAGACACATCACAAATTAATGTCCAACAACAATCGGCTGTCATGTTAGTAATCCGTTTCCCTTTATAGTGGCTTTTCATCACCGAAATATCTTGGTAGAAACGTTCATCGTGTTCGTCACTTACGTCACCAAGGTTGTCCGGAATAAAATCCAGATGTGAGAGGAGGAAATGTATTTTCAAAGACATATTATATACCATAGCTCTGTATGAAGTAAGATGTTGATTAACAATATCGTAGTAATTGTCGGAATTTTGTTTACAGAGAAAAGTTTTGTAAAGGTCTTTAGATGAAGCCCAAGCTGCATTTTCTACGTTATTTAACATTAAGTTAAATAAACCATCTTTAACCCACCGGGTTGGTCTAGTGGTTAACGCGTCTTCCCAAATCAGCTGATTTGGAAGCCGAGAGTTCCAGCGTTCAAATCCTAGTAAAGCCGGTTATTTTTACACGGATTTGAATACTAGATCATGGATACCGGTGTTCTTTGGTGGTTGGGTTTCAATTAACCACACATCTCAGGAATGGTCGAACTGAGAATGTACAAGACTACACATCATTTACACTCATACATATCCTCAATCATCCTCTGAAGTATTATCTAAAACGGTAGTTACGGAGGCTAAACAGGGAAAAGAGAGTAAATACACCATCTTTGACTAACTCTCTTACTTGAGGACCAACAAATATTCCTTCTTTAATTTTTCCTTTACTTAAATTCTGAAATTTCTGCCTGATGTACAAAAATCCGGGACTATCCTTCTTCGTTGCTTTTACAAAATTTTTCATTAGTCTTAGCTTGATATGGAGAGCGGGCAAAAATATTTTTTGGGGTTCAACTACGGGCTCATGAATAATATTTTCCCCATTTGGAGTTATGTTGTTTCGTTTATTCCACTCTTTAGTAACATAATGTTTATCACTAGCTCGGCTGTCCCATTCGCAAAGAATACACTTGTAGACAATGCAACCTAACTGGATGCCTAAAAAAATAGCTATAACTTTCAAATCACCATATACGTTCCAGCTATGTTTTTATAATTTATTTTTTTCAAGAACGTCTTTCATAACATCGTATGTTTCTTTCAAATTAATACCATAAGCGATTGGTATCGAAGGATATTTGTTACCGTTGTGTAGTAGAACCACTTTTAAACAATACTTGGACGAATCTATGAAAAGGCACCAGTCCGTAGGTTTATGAAATTGTGCTAAGTGCAATATAATCTTATGAATATTTGTGCAATAAATCAAATTTTTTACATCAATAAAGTTCTGAGAAAGTTCTTTTTGTCGGCTTTGAAAGCCCGAAATTTTTGTATTTTATTCAAGTAAATTCCAACATTGCAGTTTTGATCCTAACAGTTTAGCTTGATTTTTTAATAGATTTAAATTCCTAACCAAGTCATTCAATTCACGGTGTAATAAACAACAAAAAATGAGCTAACAAAATACAATATAAGAGCTTAAAATGCTAATTAAACGTTGAAAAATGAAAAAAAAAAAAATCCTTTGATTAAAATTTAATTTTCCTTTAATTTCTCAAAAATGGTGGTGATAGAAATATTCTGAGTTCATATTCGTTTTCAGCATCAAAAAACAAATTAAAATCATGTATCGCGTGTTAGAAAACAAAAATTATGTTTATCACTGTTATTATAATCGGTTGAGTCACACTAAATTATCCGAAAGTAATTTAAATGTTTCACGCGTAATAAAAATAACACAAATCGTCCTATTTACGCTTACGTTTTGTTTAACTGAGCATGGTGTATATGTTCATTATTTCCGGTAGATGATCAAACTTAAGTGACTGATTCATTGTATCAGTTTGGTGTACATGTACATAATATTTTCTGCAAAATGAAAAGTTCCTTTGAAAATTCCAAAATGGCAGCCGTAAAATGTTTTGAATCATTAATTGCTCTCTAAATAATAATATAATCGAATTATCTTTTTATCAAATAAAACGTTAAGCATTTTCCCTTGAAAATTTTTATTATTACAGTAGTAATAATAATGGGGCGTTGCAGGGGTCAACTCTCAGCCCCGACCTTAGGAACGACGCTGTCTACGAGGGCTTGCTAAGGCTGCAGATACCTCAAGAATCAGACTTGGTTGGGTTCGCTGAAGACGTTGCGCTACTTGTTACAGTCCGCGACTTGGAACACGCCCAACTACGTCTCAGCCGAACGATGCCTAGGGTCAAAACCTAGATTAGAAGACCATGGGTTGTTTCCAGCCCTCAGCAAGACGAAGATCGTGGTTTTAACGAAGAAGTGTATTATTAACACTTTCCTTCCCTTCCGGGTCGGTGATGATATTGTCGAAACCAAGCCGGCCGTGATGTACCTCAATATGATGATTGACCGGAAACTCAGGTTTGCTGAGCAGCTTAGGTCAGCCTCCAACAAAGCCGTGAGGAGCCATAATCGCTCTCAACCGGATTACGGCGAATGTCGATGAACTAAAGACTAGAAGACAGTGCATTCTGTCCTGGTATACGGGGTAGAAGTATAGACCCAAGCGTTAAGATTGGAGAGAAGCCGAAAGCGGTTAATGAAGTTGCAACGCACCGCTTCCTTGTGTGTCGTTTCAGCCTGTCGGACGATTTCCAAGCCTGCCGTTCTGGTGATCCCCGGCGTTATACCCATTGCTCTTTTGGCAAGGGAACGCCAACAGGAGGCGACGAGCAGACGAAGACCGGAAAACCATCGCCGGGGAGGAACGGACTCGCATCTTCCTCGCCTGGCAAGAGACCTGGGTTCGCGTGACCAGAGGATGATTGACCGCAAGATTTATCCCTATGGTCAGACCGCGAACAAAGCGACAGTACAGAGAGGTGAAGTACTACGTGACCAATTTTTTTTAATGGTTCACGGTTACTACCGCGCTTATCTCCATGCCATAGGGAAAGCGCCATCCCCTGACTGCTTCGATTGCCCCGGTGTGCGGAACGACGCCGAGCACAACTTTTATCAAATGTGCTTGGTGGGCGGCAGATCGAGGGACATTACAGGCGGATTTTGGAGCACTGAGCCTGCATATCATGGTTGCGATGATGCTCCGTGATCTGAGCATCTGGGAGAGGTGGTCCGATTCGACGGGGGTATTCTCAGGTACAAAAAGGGTGACCTGGATAGTACTTAGCCGGGTAAAAACTTGATAGCAGCCTTCTCAGGCTAGGTTAGAGGATTCAGTCTGAAGTAATTGTAAAACGATTCCGGTTCGAGTACTGGTAGAAAGGGGAGTGGTTTTAGTCGGTAGTCTGCTGATATCGGTTGGATAAGACCACTAGCGGGTGCCCGATACTCCGCGCGTAAATGCATTTCACCCTCCCTCCGCCAAAAAATTATTATTATTACTATTATTAACTTCATTTGTTGATAATCATTTGAGATATGTCTGAAATTGTTAAAGTCGCAAAAATTATGCAGTCTGATAATTTTATGCCGGTTTTCACTTTCTTCACTAATTGAATTAAAAATAATTAATAATTTCTACTTTTAATAATAATAGAAGAGGCACCAAAAGTGTAAGGCAGCATAATTTTTGTAACTTATGTTAACAATTTCTGCCTGTTTCAGTTTTTTATCAGTTTATTTGAATAAATCAGTTTTCATTTTGATAAAACCAATGTTTATGGATTAAAACAAGTTTAGATAAGTTAAACTATTTTGATTGAGAAAAATCCAAAACAAATTTCAATTTGAAACTTTTAAAGGTACAATTTTCAACTTAATTATTCTGTAGCGTTCATATACAACAAATTTCATTGAAATATCTTAATTTATTTTTAAAATCTAATTTGTTTTTTAAACTCAAAATGGCAGAGAATGTGAAAAATGAAGCGACATAAGATATTTGTCCATATGAATCGTATTTATTTATTTTTGTCTTTTGAATCAGTTCATCAAATCTGGCCAACGCTTTGTGAGGTATTCTGTATTTATAATATGTGTAATTTGAGAGAGGGGTTAAGTTAATACTAAAACAAAAAGAAGAAGAACAAAACACTCATGAAGTGTTAAAAAATATATATTCAGTTATAAGAATAAATGAAGTTATTGTAAATTATGTTAAAAGCTGAATAACTCTTTTCCTTTATAACAAGAAACCTGTTCTTGATATTAATTTTGTTCTCTTTTACTGTTTTCTTTCTCTAATTACTAATTTCTCGACATGAAGTACTTATTGTATATAATGTAAATTCAAGTTATAGAAAAGTGAATGAAACTCAAATTAAATTATAAGTGAAATTTAGTTATTTAATATCTTATCGTTTATTTAAATTGTTATTATTTACGTTTATAAAATTTACGTTTTAAAGATAATTTTTTTCTATTTTATTTAAAACTAGCAGACCTGTCAATGCTTCGCTATTGCCAAATTTGTGTATATCTATATATATATAAAAACGTTAAGTTCGTTTGTGTACAGCTTCAAAAACTCAAAATGTTCTGCACCGATTGAGCTCAAATTTTAGCACGATATATAACCCGCATCAAAGATTGTTTTCATCTATTTTTAATAAATCTATCTATCTATTTTTAATTTGTACATTTTTAATTTGGAAATGTAAACAAAGGAAAACCAATCAGATCAATGAAAGATTCACAAAGAGCCCGTCTGGCCGTTGCCAATGTAAAATCACAACTGATTAAGTAACAAACTTCTTTGAATTATATTTAACAGCTAAAGTATCTGTATTTTATTAAAAAAAAAACAAAAAAACACCAAACCTAGCTAACCACAACCGCAGTCACATGTGAAACAATACCTGTTCCCAATTACATTATTTATTAACAAAAAAACGTATCCACTTACAGTACATAAAGTAAAAATGAGAAAAAATGCGCGTTTCTATTGTTATATAGTCATTTTCAGTAATTAACAATGAAATTTTTTAAAAAGTTTGATTTTGATGGCTCCCATATATTCTGATAAAATTAATTTTTAGGAAAATGATTCCTAATTGCAAAAATAGATTTATAAAAAACCTTTTAGAATTGTTTAAAAAAATACAAAGATCCAACCATAATTCTAAATATACAAAGATGTAATTTTCTAGAAAGCGGGTGAAAGTTTTTGGGCAGTTTTTTTTTTGTTTTCAAGAAATACTAAGGAGTAAGGACTATTGAATAATTAAGATTTGTAAATTTTAAATTCAGTTGGTAACTTGCAATTTTTTTATCATTAATTCACCTTGTAAGGTTAAAGCTTGTACATACGAATATGAAATGGAAATTTTGTAGCATATAAAAAAATGACTTTTTTGGATGGGATTCGTACCCAAAACCTCTAAATGAAAATCAGAGATGCTACCACTCCGCAGTGGAGATCGGAAAATATGAATTAAAAATAAATTTGTGGATTTAATGTAAATTAATTATGGTTATGGATTCATATTTAAGATATATATATATATATATATATATATATATATATATATATATATATATATATATATATTTTATCTTTAAAATGTAAAAAAATATTTTTTGTTACAATAGACCATGGCTTGGACAAAAACTTTCAAAGTAATCTGAAAGCATATTGATATAGAATACAGTTGCAAAAAGCTCCTATTAACTCCTTTTCTGAAGCAAGATATCACTAAAAATAATATATATATATATATATATATATATATATATATATATATTGATTAATTTTTGGAGAGATGGTGATAATTAAATAAATATTTTTGGTGATTTGTGACCTTGATAAAAAAATCCTCAACTTTACAAAAAACATTTTTGCCTTATTATACATTTTTTTTTTTTTTTTTTAATTTTATTTCGTGTGTAAACCCGCGCCCCTTTTTCCAATTTTTGCAAAAATCTAATACATTCTTTTTCCCCGAAAGGAAGTAATTGTCTACCTATACATATATATATATATATCGATATGTATGCGAAATATATAACGAAGTTTTGGGAAAATTTAGTACTTTTTATATGGCCGAGTGGTAGCGTCCTGGATTCCAATCCCGGTCAGGCATGGCATTTTACACACATGCTACAAAATACACTCATCTTATCCTCTGCGGAATGAATTGCTTGACTACGGACCCGGAGGTTAAACAAATAAAACAAAGTACTTCTTAAACGGATCCGAATTTTTGAACGAAAATCACAAATATCTCGAAAACGGTCGGTCCTAGCGCTCGGAAAAATTTTTTTGACACCCCCCTCGATGATACGTTATCTGCAACCAGTGGTACCTGTCGGATGATAATATTTTTAAGTGCCCCCGGAGTGCCGTGCGGAAACTAGGGAGGGCGTGCGATGAGGTGTTACAATAATGTTTGGGCAGCCGCTCGTCCGATTTTCACAATTCAAAAGTGTATGTACCAGCAGGTCAAGCGCTAACTGTTCAACGCATCAGTACACTCTTGATCGACCGGATCTTGGTTATCCGGAAATTAAATTGTTTTGATTGCATTCACCCACCGTAAAACGTACCGATCCAATTTTATGCTAAATACACTCAAACCTGTGCGCTAGCGCAACTGTAAAGTATAAAATTATGAAGACTAAAAAATAGAAAATAAAGAAAATGTAAAAACGTTTTTAAAACCACGTTTAAATTAAACGCATGTAAATGTAAAAAATAATTTTAGGATGGTATCTCAGAATGGATTTGACAAAAAGCTTTGATGGTTATATGTAAGATTATGTGAAATTCATAACTTCAAATTCAAAATTTGATGGTTTTGCCAATTTTTTGTTATGCGTGATGAGTGGCGTAAGGAGTGGGGTGCAAACACGCGTAAGAAGCAATTGGCAAAAACATCAAATATTTAATTTGAAGCTAATGTTACATATCGCCGTCAAAGCTTGTCAAATTCATTCTGAGATACCGTCCTAAAATTATTTTTTACATTTTAGTGCGTTTAATTTAGGAGTGGAGTTTTAAATTTTTTTTTGCATATTTTTCATTTATTTATGTGATTGTTTTTCTTCATAAATTAATGAAGTATAACCAAAAAGTAGGCACCGGAATGTACCGATCACTAGCACAAAATTCCGTTTCATTAGTATCAATTTTTAGTGTTAAATTTCTAATTTAGCTTTCGTTTTATCAGTTTTCATCATTCAAAAAAAAAAATATTTTCACACAAGAGATAATCAATTTTGGACACCTAATAATCCCATTCTGAGACGCCGCCCGCCAGGGCAACCCGTCCGGAGGACCTAGTTGCGGAGGGTTGCTACGTAGTCAAGTGCGGAGGACCCTCCGCACAGGTTGCTTTCGGCAACCCTCCGAAAAAAAAACAACGAAATAATTTCGTTATTCCTTTCGGTGACTTGGTGTGAATGAAAGGGAAAATGAATTTTCATACATATTGTGGTGGTTTCCTTATATATTTATTTATAGGCTTATGTATAAAATTTGTTGGCTCGAAAATTTCCTAAACTATTAAATCTACTTCACTGAAATTTAAATATGTTATAATAGTATATCTGAAGTTGTATTTTGAAAATTTCATAAAAGATTCATCAAGTCGTTTTTGAGTTACGCTCAATTTAAGATAGATAAAAATTTGAAGCTGAAAAAATAATGTTGACTGTGCAGGAGTGTGTTTTTTATACCCGCTTATGCATTGAGTCACATGGTGGGTAAGTCGAAAATTGATATTTGAATATATGGTTTACTGGTTATTTGAACTTATGTAATGCGTTATACTCTGGAAATCAATACGTTTCTGACTGCGAAATTTTGAAGAAGTGGGAAACGAAAAGTCGGTCTTACGCAGAACAGACAACAGTTTTTTTTTTTTAATGTAAAAATTTAATTATGAATAGTCCAGGCAGAGAACAAAATGGTATCTTAAAATAAACGTTGCACTATTTCTTCTGGCCATTATTTCTTATACTTACCTTATATAAAGTAAGAAACCTTCAGAAAAAATCGGTTTAGTCAATAGTAAAGACAATCAAACCGTAAAAGAAATTTCCGATAATAATTTGTGTTCATTTTATATTAAATTTTCATAAATTTTTAAAGAAATTTAAAGGGCTGTTAGATACTGCTTCCCATCATTATTAAATAATGGATCGTCTTTATTATGAATATCTTTATTGTTGATAAAATGAGATTTCCAAATAGCCATATATTCCTCCTGTACATTATATAATTTTTACAAGAATAAATTTATTTTAACGACCAGTTTCTAAGCAATATTGCATGAAATCCAATTTTTTGTGTCTTCTATACTTATAAGCCAAGCTTTAATGCACCTTTAGTTTTTCCTCTGAAAACCATTAAACTCAACTGTTCCTTTGATTAAATCGATTTCGTTATTTTAGCATTAGATAATACGAGAACTATTTTGAAAAAAATATTGTATTGAAGGCTGTATCTTATCTTTCATAAGTCGCAAAGTAATAAATCGTAATACGAGTATATGTATCACTGTTTACACTTATATATTTATTTATTTTTTTGTTCGTTCAAGCAATCTTTGGATCACGTTTACATAATTCGGGTTTTTTCTTTTTCCAAAACTTCCTCATTATTTCTGCTTGTTTTTATTTTCTTTCTTCGTTCAACTTGAAATTTCTTTTAGGTTTTATTAGCTTAGATTTCAACCAATCTTCTAAATGTATCTTTTTGATATGTAAAATGTTGTTTATCTTTAGTTCCTGGAAGTCTTTTTCGATCTGTTTGTACCAATTTCTTTTTGTAAAATTTCTTTTTCATAAATAAAAAAAAATTTTTTTTCAGTTTGTATAAATGCCCACAGAATTTTATCCTTCTTTTCCTTATTAATGTTTTAATATTTTCTGTTTATTTGTATAATTCATCCACTTTTCTTATTTGGTACATTCCACTTTTATTTCTAACCATATATTTTTCTGAAGATTCTTTTCTCAACTCTGGTTGAGATAGCATGTTTTTGCTAATGTTTGTAGTTTTTCTGAACCATATAAGGCTTCTGGAAGAATAAATTGTTTTACATATTAGTTTCCTATTCTTGATATGGATTTTTTATTATACAAGATTCCAATTAAATGAATTTTTTCTAGGTTTCACTTCATCTTTTTCTAGTGCTGTTTAGGGGTTACTGCTTAACCTAAAAATTTATGTATTTTATAAATAACATACTTATTTCATAATTTAAAAGGTTATTTTATTATTTTTACAAACTAATTTAATTTAAGAAATCTATGAAAAAAAATCTATGAAATCTATGGTAACGTAATTGGATATATACTCGGTGACTACAAGTTGCACGGCAATCTATCGGGACATATTTCTATAATCAAGAATAAGAAAAAAGGTTCATATAAACAAAAGTTAGAAGATTTTTCGTTAGCAAGTTTCGGCTTGCGAAATATTTAACCCGGGTCCCTCTGAAAAAATTAAACCGTACAAAAATTCTTCAGGTACGAATCAACGGATAAATTTGGTGTTTTTTTATGATTTTTATGTAAGAAATTAAATAAAAGTATTCCCAGGTATTTAACTCAATTAGGTTTTATGAAAAACGGAGTAAAACACGAAGAGGTTTTATCGGAAGATACACTTTTTTTAGGTTTTTAATAAAATAGCTTCGTTAATTTACCAATAAACAACGTTTTTAATTAACATTGTAGAGAATCTAATGCTGTGAAAGTTGATGCAAATAACGTCTATTAAAATTAAACAGAAATTTGAGATGTTTAATTAGAAACAAAATAATCAAACAGGATCAGAAAAGTGATGCGATTTTAAACAGAACAATTTTATCTATGTTTGAATAACGTAATCTAAATGAAAACAATTATAAAACTTTTCAATAACAGAAAAAATGAATAAAAAATAAAAATCACATAGGTTTTGGTTTTTTCCCCTAAAAGTTATTAAATAACAAAATTGTTACATGATAAAGTTGCAAACATTTCACATTGAGCAACTGCTCAATGTGATCGCCGTTCTGGTCAATGGATATTTCAGCTTGGTGAATCCATGCTATCCGGGCATGTATAATAGCATCATTATTATTCAAATTAGTAGCTTCAATTTCTATTATACGATGTCTCAATTCTTCTTGTGTCCCAATACGAGCGGAATTGACTAACGACTTCATCTAATCCTAAAGGAAAAATTCTGCTGGCGTGAGATAACAAGATCGAGGTTGCCCTTTGACTGGTCCGTTTCGACATTGCTTACTAAGTGTTATTCAAATGGTTCATCACATCACGACAGAAGTGAGCAGGGGTGCCATCTTTAAAAACTACATCTACACTCTTCTACAAGTGTAATATCTTCCAAGAGTTCCATAAGGTTTGTTTATAAAAAATGTAATATCGGTCTCCACTGAGCCATGGCGGTAAGAAAAAAAGACCTATAAGATTATCATCAAGAAAGCCACACCACACATTAAACGAAACAGCGCGTTGGAAATTATGTGTAGCAGTCTCATGGAAACGTATTTCTGCCCAAGTGTGTTTCGATAATAATTTACAATGCCATTTTTTGTAAAACAGGATTCATCAGTAATTAGAATATTAGTTAGGAGATCGGGATGATGTTCACATTTTTAATTGACCATCCACAGAATTTCATCCGTTTATCAAAATCAGATAGTATTAAATTCGTATGCATGTTGTATGGAATGGGTATAATTATTGCTACACACTTAATTGCGAAACACGAAAGTGAAGCACCTTCAGGTGCTTGAGGTGGGAGATAATTGTACCGCATTCAGTATTGATTCTTCAGCGTTGACATGTCTCACAATTCACAATTCTTCAAAATTTCGGTTACGCCTGGCAGATGATGAGCTGTGCGTCTGCGGGGAGGTCCAGTCAAATAAACGCCTGATGTTTGACTGCCCTGCTCTTGGGGGGGGGGGGGGCAGAGACCGGGCCACCCTGGAACTTAGAGGTCAAGGGGAAAATTGGCCACTCACAAACGGCGAGTCAATGTGGCGAGAGCTGCATTGTCGGATCGTGTGGGAGTTCCTAGATGCGGTTGCTTTTCAACTGTCATCTGTAATTTGCTTAAGGGAAAGACTATTACCGCATGACGTGGGAAGCTAATCCTGAGTATAGCTGACCACCAGGCAATTATTATGGTTCCAGGTGCTATAAAATGGTGGACAGGTACTTACTGGCATTCAGCGACTTAGGCGTGGCAGCGAATTGTTGCCTAGGCGAACTAAATTCTATTATGGATGTCGTATATATTTTAAGCAGTTGACGGGCTGCGTCTATCCATTTTAGTAAATATATGACAAGTGAACAGTTGGGACACGTAAGTCGATGGTGTGTGGCACCACGCTTAGTCCGCTCACGCTGTTAGGTAAGATCTAGGAGCTATGTTAGGATACTGGTCGCTAAACTGTTCGAGGCTCAGTTGCCGTTTATGGCACAGACATTCGGTCTTATGCTTTAGGACGACCGAATGGGGTGGTAACAGGAGAAATGCCAAACAAACCAATGTCTTACAAAACGTTTACGAACAGCATCGAATCGTTGTGGTTTAAGCATACGAACTCGCCTCTTCAAAGCCTCAAGTATTTTACGATTCGGTACTCTTCGATCTGGATAATTTTCCTGGTATTCACGCTCAGCAGTCAGTCCATTTTTATTTACTTTATCATAAATTAACAACATGTCCGTCAACTCTTCAAATGAAAACAAATTTGTTGTATCGCCCATTTTAAATGACTGACCGAACAATAAAAGCATATTCAAATGCTAGATACTAAACGTAATTGTTGATCAGCTGTTATTGCCAACCAACATATGAAAAAAATTTAAAAAATTAATGTTTTGAAGGATGACTTACAAATTTATTTTTATAATTTTTAGCATTTTCTATTTAAAATCGTATCACTTTTCCAATTGAGTTTGTGTGTTTTGTTTCTAATTAATGTTGAACTTCTCAAATTTTTGTTTAATTTTATTTGACGTTATTTACATCAGTTTTCTCATAATTAAATTTTCTACATTGTTAATTAGAATTTTTATTTGTTTTTGCTAAATTAATGATGTTATTTTATTTCAAACCTAAAAATGTGTTTTTTCCAATAAAACGTTATGTGTTTTTTTCTGGGTTTTTTTTAAACTAAGGTAGTGGATTTGGACCACTTTTATTCAATTTCTTAGTTAAAAAAACCGTAACGAATCAACAAATATAAATATTTCTTATATCTGGTATTAGAATCATCTTTCGAGAGATTACTCTATAATCACCTGTATATATATATATATATATATATATATATATATATATGGTTTTAAGCTAATGTGTATTAGAACAAACATTAAAATTGGGACGAAAATAAATAAACGAGGTAAAATATTAAACAATTGTATTTACTTATTACAAAGTAATAATAACTATGACCACCATCGCTGATGACAAGTAAAGTAAATCATTTTCCTCATATTATTCTTCGAATATATAATAACGTGGAAATTTAATAATTTTACAGCTTCTTACAAAGTAAATGGAAAGTATTCAAATTGACTTATCTACTCTAAAATAAAGTTTATGAAGCTATATTTTCTTTTATCTGTTTTTCTGAGAATATATAACAGATTTTTTAAAAATGTTTTCCTTTTTAATGTTCTAAGAAAAGTCTTTAAATATTTGAGTGGATTACATTGTAAAAGTGTAAATCCCCAGGGAATCGTTGAAGAAAACCTGCAATAAAATAAAATACCTTTACGATCAGACGGTTTCACATTTTCAGTTGACTAACCCTTTTTTCTACTTTTTTTTTAATAAAAATAAATTGTTTAAAAATGTATTAACAAAATAAATAAAAAAATTAAATAAAATATCAGTAAGAAGATTTGCAATTAAAAGAATTAATAATAAATTAAAATTAATTAATTAATAATAAAATTTAGAGTATTTAATTTGAAAGAGAATAGGCCAAAATAAATATTTATATTCTTCAAGTATTTTATATGACAGTTTGGAGAGATTATTATTTTTTTTTTGTCTTCAGTCATTTGACTGGTTTGATGCAGCTCTCCAAGATTTCCTATCTAGTGCTAGTTGAATAAAGATTCAACATAAATCTAAAATTGTTTAAACAAAAGGTACAGATGTTTAATTTTTCCTTTAACTTACAGTATCATTAATAAAAAATAATTTATTATAAATATCTGAATGTAAACCAAAGTAATATAAATCGTTCACTGAAGTTTTTTTTTTTGTCTTCAGCCATTTGACTGGTTTGATGCAGCTCTCCAAGATTTCCTATCTAGTGCTAGTCGTTTCATTTCAGTATACCCTCTACATCCTACATCCCCAACAATTTGTTTTACATATTCCAAACGTGGCCTGCCTACACAAGTTTTCTACCTGTCCTTCCAATATTAAAGCGACTATTCCAGGATGCCTTAGTATGTGGCCTATAAGTCTGTCTCTTTTTTTTACTAAATTTTTCCAAATGATTCTTTCTTCATCTATTTGCCGCAATACCTCTTCATTTGTCACTTTATCCACCCATCTGATTTTTAACATTCTCCTATAGCACCACATTTCAAAAGCTTCTAATTTTTTCTTCTCAGGTATTCCGATCGACAAAGTTTCACTTCCATATAAAGGGACAATCCAAACATATACTTTCAAAATTCTTTTCCTGACATTTAAATTAATTTTTGATGTAAACAAATTATATTTCTTACTGAAGGCTCGTTTCGCTTGTGCTATTCGGCATTTTATATCGCTCCTGCTTCGTCCATCTTTAGTAATTCTACTTCCCAAATAACAAAATTCTTCTACCTCCATAATATTTTCTCCTCCTATTTTCACATTCAGTGGTCCATCTTTGTTATTTCTACTACATTTCATTACTTTTGTTTTGTTCTTGTTTATTTTCATGCGATAGTTCTTGCGTAGGACTTCATCTACGCCGTTCATTGTTTCTTCTAAATCCTTTTTATTCTCGGCTAGAATTACTATATCATCAGCAAAAATTAAATTTAACTTTTAAGTTAAATTTAATTTAATTTAATTAATTTTAATTTTTTTTTAAATTTAATTTTATTTTTTAAACTTACTAAATTTAGTAATTCTCAGATCCAAAATGTATCCCGCTCCTATTTTGGGTGCAGAATCGTACCAACTTTTTATTTATACCATTTTGTTGTCTTAAAAAGACTTTAAAATTATGAATTACACAAAGGGTTTTACCATTTAAAATATTTTATTTCCCCCCTCTCCGTAAAAATAAGTCATCCCCCAAGAAGAGGTTGAAATTCTATCATCAAAAGGTAAAATAGTTGACCGATACCTTATCCTGAAAGTTACAATAATCTATCTGGAACGGTTTTAAGTGTTGATAATTTTCCATAATTTTTACTTGCTCTGATTTTTTATTATGAACTAGCAGACCCGGCAATGCTTCGCTATTGTTAGATTTCAGTATATATATATATATATATATATATATATATATATATATATCGATGAAATGATCACAATTTAAAGTTTGATAAAACATTAACAAAATGAACATTACGGAACTTCACAAAATTTAAGTTTTCCCTTTTTCCCATTTTCATTTTTTCCATATTCCCTTTCTCTTTCCCCCAGTTTCCCTTTTCCCCCGTTTTTCTTTTCTTCCCGCACTTCTCTTTCGCTTATTTTCCTTTTCCACTTCCTCTTTTCCCCTTTCCTCTTTTCTTTTGTCTCCTTTCTCTTTTCTTTTCCCCGTTTCTCCTTTTTTTCCATTTTCCCTTCTTCCCTTTTACCTTTTCCGATTTTCCCTTTCTCCCTTTTTCCAGTGTGTAAATCAGTCCAGAAGTTTTTTAGTCTACAGCTGACACACATATCGTAAAAATTGAAACGGAATCGTAAAATATTTTGTATAACGTGTGTTGCTTTTACGTCCAACGGATAGCGCTGTTTTTTTTTGTTTTTTTCAAAAAAATTATGCTTTTACCTGTCGCAGGTGTGACATCTTAGGCATATAAAAACAAGAGCTTATTCGAATGTAACGTTGTGTCAAAATTTCAAAGCAATCGGTGAAGAACTTTCGGATTTAAGATTTTGAACAAACGAACACTTACATTTTTATTTATATAAATTTATCTTTAAGTTATACAATTTTATAATCAGAATTAAATGATTAAAGATTAAATTAAAAACGTTTTACAGTAAAATCGTAGTAATTTATTTTTAATATTGTTTATTATTCTGTAAATGATATGATGTCATACTATTAAAGATGCTAAAGCTAATTGATTCTGTTATTATACAGATAACAGATAAGCAATATTTGTTAAGTTGTTCTCAAACCTCTTTAATAATAATCAACACAATAAATAAAAAACTCTTACTGGCGAATAGTTCAGTTTACGTGCAAATATGAATTTGTGTTATGTTTTGTTTAGGTGTCTGATTATAAAAATCCTACATTTTATTATTTGTTTTTATTTTATGTTTTTATAATTGTTAGTGGTTTTATTCGAGAACTTTTTCATCATGGTTGTATATTGTAATTATAGTGTTGGAGGTTACTTTTGTGTAAGTTTTTTATTTATTAATTCGAAATTACTTATATTAATTAAATTACTTGTTATTGTGGTGTTTTTTTTTTCATTTTACGCCCCCCACCACTTTTTTCGCATATTTTCATATAAAAATTACTTGATGTAGCGTGTTTTATAATAATCTATCAACAAAACATTTACAGAAATACCTTAGTAATTCTAAAACTTAATAAAAATAACCCAGTAATACATAACAAAAAACACACTTACATGCTGTTTCATATCGGTCAATTTAAACATTCTCCACGTTAATATAGTTTATAAATTAAAAGAACAACTCGATTATAAGCGATAATTACTGAATTTATTATTTAAATAATCAAATTATTACTACTATTAATTAGTCAAGGTTAGCGAGCGTAGTCTAAGTTTGGTTAAATTATATTGATTTTGGGTACTGATGAATCATAATGATATCAATCAATATAACCAAACCAACCATGTTTGGTTTAAACATAATAAACACACACTAACTTACTAAACCGAAATATAAATAACTAGCTGGCCCGCCTAGCAATAATCTGAGCCATCAGGGCCTAGGTGAACCCCGGAACCAAATCAGGGGCGTATAGGCACTGTGGAACTGCAGCACCCTTATTTCCACTGGATATCGTTTAATAATAACGTTTAATATAATGATTCCTTTCTTCTTCAATTCTTTCTTTATACTTGTACAATATATAATACTTAAGATTAATGTTAGAAGCCATCAAAGCCTAGTTTATGAAAAAGCTTTTATCGGCACTGTAGGGTCCGCAGTGCCGACCCTGGCGTGCTGGTAGATGGTTATTTTTTTTTTTTTTACTCCGCGTGTATACGGAACGTTACTTGTTCGTTCCCTTTTCTAGTTCAGTCGGTGGAAGGAATATGAAAGCGGTTTAGTTGTTTTTTCAATAGTGATCAGATTATCGAGGAGAGCAAGAACTCTTTGATTGCCAAATCTGTCCAAAAACACGCTGGATGGGCGAAAAAGAAGGTAATTAGTAAAAACTTATGTATTTGTCTCTGTGTACATAGAAATTTAAATTAAGAATCATTGGACTATAGTGTTTTTAAGCGGACATTTTATTAATTTATTATCTAATAATACTAAAAAATACTATTTGTATTAACATTTTATTATTTATTCGGTTTAATCTAATATGTGTACCATATTCTTGAATGTGATCTATTCAGTGTAGAATTAGATTATTACTTTGCTTCCAGCTATTCTATTTGACTCATTTTTTTTCGGTTCTTTTATATTACGAAAAACTTTCACCATGGCCTTGAAAAGGCCCCGAAAAAGATTTTCTGGAGCAACACCCTACTAATTTTTGCTACGAGCCACCACTGGTACGTTATCCTCATAATCGTGAGAATAATACTGATAAATAATAATAACGCAGTATTCAGGCTCTATAGAAGGCTGAAAAAGAAACAAAATTACAAAAGACGGAATAATAGTAGCTATGGTAATTAATGTACACACAAATTTAACGATGAAAAATTCGTAACTTATTTCTGTTGTCATGGAGACAGAAATATAATAATTAAGTAAAATGTTTTGTTTTTTTTCCTAATATCTTTAATTTATAATTTCACCCTCCTTGGGAGTGAATAGATTTGGTAATAATTAAAATATTAACTTACCATCTGTTAAAAATAATAATTACAATTGCTGTTTGTAAGATGCATTATTAAAAGCAGCAATTGGAATTATTGTTTTTAAACGTGGCATATCCCCATTCTGAGTTCAAACTTACATTTTAAATGAGAGCAATTAAAGTGCTTATTTAATCATATTTGGTAATATTTTTATTAAAATTGCTTTCAAAAAAATTAAAATTGTATCTATATAGCTATATAACAATTGTGATAGAATATGCTATCACTATTTCTTCAATTTTGTACTATTTTAGTAGGTATTTAATTTTAGTTTTAAATATCAGGAAAACATAATTTTTGTCCGTTTTTTTTAACAACCTTGCCTGCCTAGACTTCCTTAACGCCGCGAATTTTCTGTGGGCCTTCTACCACCTCCCTGAGGCGGAATTTTATTTCAGTGAAATAAAATTTTATGTACTTTTAAAAATGTGTATATGTAATTTAATAGGCGTACAAGAAGGTCCACATCATATTTTTTTATGTTAGAAATAAATAACTACTTTTTTCTTTAGGAAAGGTTAAACATTCGTTAATACAATAGGATTTTTAATTTGCTGTAAATTGGTTTAAGCGAGTTATATTTACCGGCAACAAATAAAGAACAAGCAACCCATTCCTATATCTTAAAAGTGAATACTTGTTATGAGTTTGTGAAAAGCCTTAAGGTGTAATATTATGTTTCACACAGAAACAAACATAGATGTAAAAAATCTATATCAATATGAATGAATAAGAGCATCGCATCTAAATGCTCCAATCTTAATGAAACTGTAAAAATGATTCTATTTTGACTCCATTTGGGTTTTACGCCATTCAAAATTTCAAAAAGTCCTATAGATCACAATTTTTGAAGAGCAAGTTTTTCAAAATTTAAAAACTACTGGACCAATTGATTCAGTATCTCCCATAAATGTATTTAAATACAATCAAATTAAATACACAACGAAGTTGGTATTTAAGTTGGTAATTTAATTTTACTTGGTTAAGTACTAGACCAAAAGTGTCCAAAAAAAGCCCAAAATTACAAAAAAATTGGATTTTGAACTTTTTCTTATCTGCAGTAATGAGCTCTCATTGAGAGTTTTTCAACTAACTATATCGTAAGTGGTACTTATTTCCTTTGGTTCCAGATTTATAGACAAATAAAACTTTAATTAATGAAATATTTGGATCTTACAAGGGGAAAGCACATCGGTTTGAATCCAACTTCATACACATATTTTTTTAACTTTTTTTTTAAGTTAAATTTATTGATTTATTAATTATCCTTATTTATACCTCTGATTATAAAAATATTTTTACGATAAATAATAATTCAATAACAAAAAAAAAATTAAAAAATATCAGAAGTTATTAATGGAATAAAATTTTATGTACTTTTCATTTAAAAAAAATATGTATATGTAATTTAATAGACGTACAACGAAGTCATGTAGTGTCCACATCAGATTTTTTGTAATGTAAATACAGAATTTAATTTTATTTACGTTTTAATTTTATTCATGTTTAAATATTTTTATCACAAATGCGTTTAATCTTTATCGGTTCGGTTTTAAGTTTTTCACCGGTACTTTTTTATGATTAATTCGTCACATAAGCTCTTGCAAGAAAATACGGAATTGAAATTTTTTTGTAGCAAATGCAAAATGCTGTGCTTAACTGGGATTCGAACTCGGGTTCTTCCAGATGAAAGATTGAGATTTTAACACACTTGTACGCAGGCGGAAAATGGTAGGAGTACTGTATTCTTATACCTGTTTCTTGTTACGGATTACTACCGTATTTACCGCTCTCTACCTTCAATTCCCACCGAAGTTTTATCAGATCAATCTTTAGTAGTTATCGTTTTGTTTTGACGCCACCGTTACATTATTCTTTGACCTATATTTTTGTCTGCCTTTTCGTATTCTTTTAGTGTAATAAATTTTACTTACTCAAACTGTTTTCTTGGGAAACGTCGTATCATTATGATACCGGCAAGCTCAAACCAATCCAAAAATTAATTTACCTGCTCATTATAAAATTTGACTTCATCATTTTCATTTATTTTTTTTTTTTTTTTTTTTTAATTAGTTAACACATTTTTATTAGTTAATTAATTTCCAGTCTAGATGTAGCACAACAATACTCTAGAATGCAAAGTATTGTAATCCATTGTGGGTATATACTATTTTCACCGGATCTTAACGTTTTGACACCAAAGGAACCCAAAAAACCAAATCGAAATTTTCCGGATGTTAATGTTTGTATGTTCGCATGCGCGCGCCCGTGTGTTCGATGTTGGCCTCTAAATTACCTTATATCTTCAGAATTACTGGACCGATTTTGACCAAACTTCGTCAGATTACTTCTATATATCGGGCAATGATGCCATTAAATTTTCAACTTAAACAGGTCAAGGGGGTAAAGCGTAGAGCAAGGTCACCCTACGTATCTCAAGATTTCGCCTAATGAAGATCATATTTTTCTTATGAACATTTGTTAACAATTAAAAAATTACAATATTTGCAATAAAATGTTTTCAAAATCGCACCCTTACCCCAAAAATGCTCTAAACTACTACTGTGTTGTGACGTCACAGGTGAGCGGAAGAATTAAATAAATGAATAACGTTTAAAGTGTAGAAAGATAACTCGTTCTGGGCGGGTTTCGAACTCGGTCGCCCGGTTGATTTGGTATCTGGTGCGTTAAGCCTCGCAGCTACACCACTTTGCCGACTATACTAGTGAAATTTGTTCTATGTAAATTGTGAAATTACATTAGTTTAGTTATTTCAGATCGTCGCCGCTAGTACCGCCATACCCGCGCGAATTAAATACGGTACGCGCGCGCGCTTTAATTAGAATAATTGAATTAAATAAACTAAAAATTTGTTATTTAAATAAAATGATAAATATTTTAAATTAAGTTACGTGTATATGTGTATGTAAGTCGTGCATCAGAAACAACTCACAGTTGTAGGATTCTCCCAGAACGCGGCTTTAAACGGGTGACGGGAATGTCCTTCGACTGTGTTGTCAGCTGTTTTTTTTTACTTTGATAGAAAATTAAATGTCTTTTTCTTATTTATGCAATCTTTTGATTAATATGCTGCTAGAAATCGTTTGATATTTTCAATAATTGAAACTAATTAACACGAATTTAACAAACAAGTACGTAATAGTAATAATCAATCCTCTACCAAGTACGTTGTTAAACTGAATTCGATTACTTTTTAGCAAAGTAGTGGAGAGTCTTACTGTAGTTAAAATGAAATTAGTTTTGCTCAAGTACGTCATTTATTAACTACATAATATTTATTAACTACGTAATTTATTAACTACAACAGTTAAAATATTTAAATTTTATATTCTAAAAGGATGATTATACAGAGTTGTCTTTAATTAATTGTTATATTTGTATTTATTTAAAAACGATTATTCGGTTTTATTATTCAACATTCATAAAAAAAAAAAAACTAGATAGATTTTAATTATTTTTCTGTATTCAGTGCGTTTGTTTTAATCAATAAAGGATTGCTATGTATTCATGTTGACAAATAAACAATCAGTATTCGTTTAAAAAATACATATTTCATTTGTATAAAAATTGAACGCTTAAAAATACTGTTTTATATTAATTTCCAATACTTGCGTATTAGCCCGTCGACCAATAAATTGCAAGCTTTTGGGTTATTGTAAATATTACCTCATTATATACCATTTTTATAACCACTTATATTTATTTATTTTATAAATATATTTTAACTAAATTACACTCGCTTCGCTCGCTAACCTTAACAAATTAGCACAGTAATATTTTGAGTATCTAAGTAATAAATTTAGTAATTATTGCAATTATTTATTATTTCTCTCTCTTTTTTCTGTTTAGCCTCCGGAACCACCGTAAGATATTACTTTAGAGGACGAATGAGGATGATATGTATGAATGAAAATGAAGTGTAGTCTTGTACAGTCTCAGGTCGACTATTCCTGAGATGTGTGATAATTGAAATCCCACCATCAAAGAACACCGGTATCCACGATCTATTACTCAAATCCGTGTAAACGTAACTGACTTCACTAGGATTTGAACCTTAGAACTCTCGACTTCAAAATCAGCTGATTTACGATGACGAATTAACCACTAAACCAGCCTGGCTGGTTCTTTGGTTGCTCGGTTTCAATAAACCACACGTCTCAGGATTGGTCAACCTGAGTTTGTTCCGGACTGTACGTTTACCAGTACATTTACACTAACATGCAGCTGCGTTAGTCCTGGTATGCCAGAAGCGGTAATCGCATTTCTGTATACACACCTGCGCGCGCGCATACACGCAGACAGAGAGTGTGTGATCCGGCAGTAGCTGGAAAACTGGTTGGAGAAAACAAATAAACTAATATATATAAGCATACCCATTGCGGCTTTGCTCACACAACGGGCGTTTCCCGTTGTGGTCAATTTTAGGTAGATTTTATAGATTACCTATTGTAATGGGTACCATGATTCTACTTAAGAAAAATGTCGACATATCTTTGCGTTCCACATCCCCCAGATCCCAAAACCACCGTCAGCTCAAAAGTTTATATATATATAGCACATATATATACTTACACTTTCTTGGGGACTTGACAACTGCCGTAATTTTGCGCCAGTCACTTTCAAATTAATACATAAAATATAACGATCCAAAATCTCCGTCGAGTTCTTTAATGGGCAAAATCCGATCAAGCGGGTGGATATGGAGGGGGGCTTTTTCTGAAAAACAAAATATTGCTATAACTTATATTAAGTAAAATATCGAATTCGTTTAAATTTCCTGCTATTCTTTGTATAATGGCCTAAAACTCATCTAAGTAACATTTTTTGATATCACCAACGATTGGCCCAAGGGGTAGAAAAAGTAAGGTTTCGAAGACAAAAAAAAAATCATACCTCCCTCAATAGGCACAGTATCGAATCGGTTTAAAATGGTCGTTACTCCTCTAAACATTACTTTAAACTTTTATCTGTAACAATTTTTGACCAGACCAAAATGTTGCTAGAATTGTAAGATAGGGCTTAGCATACGTACTTTCACACGTGTGCTAAACGTGTGAAAATTTTTTTTCACATGCAACCATTATCGTAATGAGTAAATTTGAAGTTTTTCTTAACTTTAAGGTGGAAATATTTTTTAACCCCTACTTAGCATCGGTGAAATCTACCTTCGCCTTCCTGCATGAAAAAAGGGATTTTTTTTATTTCATATTATTTAACCCTTTGTCTCGCGCTGGTCACTATATTAACCACTGGTAATCAATTTTTCAAATTAAAATTTCTCATGAACCATTTAACATAGAAAAAAGATTTTTATATGGGTTTAATCACAATGCCTTGAATTATAAGAAAATGCAATAACCATGACAGCCGTCTATAGTGTAGATATTTCACAAGGGATCAAACAAACAGTACTTTTTTTCACTGACGTCATTGTTTAAGTCGTAGTATTTTGGTATATTTTTTGTTTATTTGATTCTTATATACATTAGCGGTTTTTTTATCTTTTATATAATTACTATGCAAACATTAATTCAACAGAATAACGAGTGAACGTGACTTTTATAAAAGCAAGCAATAATTTTAAATACTCTTTTAATTCGCACGTATACTCTTTTACTTTACTGAAATCTCAATTTTTTTTAGAGTTACAATTTTCTGAAATATAGTGTCTTTTTTTTATTTATATAAACATTTTTTATCGGATATAAATAAAATTTATGTCAAATTAACCAGAAACGTCTATATAAATATAAAAAACATAGGTCACCGATCATTAAAAAAAAAATCAAAAACCAAAAAAAAAAAATTGAATTTTTTTTATACCATATTTGTGCGCGCGCGCAACATAATCAAATATTAAAGAAAGATTATTTTTGTTGAACAATATAAATTAAAAACGCATTGTTAACATACCCTAATTTTTTCAGATTTTTTGGATGAAAAACTATTCAGTAATAGCGAGATAAACAAACGTTTACCGAAATCTCGATTCACGCGCAAAATAAAGAGGGAGGTTAAGGATTAAATAAGTAAACTGAAGCAGTTACAGCCAATCACGTTACACAGTTGCAGTGGCTGTGTTGGTTGATGGCTGTGCTGTTACCTGTCGCACCCCTTAAAAAATTGAAATTAAATAAAAAACCCAAAAATTATTTTTAGACATTTTTCTGAAGAATATTTTCATGTTCAAATCTAGTAGTTGATATCTCTTTTCCTAGAGTAGGAATGGGGAAAATTTGCAATCTTTCAAAAATTTTTTTACTTTCATTCACCCCTTTCAAGGTCGAATTTCGAAATGTATTTTCAGATATTCACATGAAGATTACAGACATAAAAAATCAAGTTTATATTATCTATCTTCATTTGTTACCAGGAAATTAAATAGTCGGATTTCAAAAAAAATTCATAAATCCATTTATACCCGAAAAAAATTCGGAATTTAAAAAAATCTATAAATTTGTATTCACATGAAGTTTTCACGTTTGTTGGTTTTCATATAACAAAAATTAAGCTGATATCTTCGTTTGTTAGAAGAAATAAAAAAAAAACAAAAAAAAACGGTAAATTCCATTATTACTCGATTTTAACCCTTTTAACTGTAAATTTCAAAAAATCCTTTCTTAGTGCACACTTACACTGTACGAAGAACGTGTGTACAAATTTATATCAAATTATCTTCAGTAGTTTTTGCTGGGCGTTGATTATGAATCAATCACGACATACTGTTCTATTTACATAGATTATGATATATAATTATATGCTTTTATTATTATTATTGTAGTATATATTATATTAATATTGTGATAATAAAATTACCGAATCCTGTGGCGGAGTAGTACTTTTTCAGCTTTTTTTTCTGGAGGTTCCGGGTTCGAATCCCGGTCAGGCATGACATTTTTATGCGATACAAATTCCCATCCACAATACCATCCTTGTACAGAGAGGTATTGTACAAGAGGTATATTGTTGCTACATATATATGTAGCAACAAATAATTAAAATATTTGTCATTAAAATAAAATGTAATCTGTTTTTTGTTTTTGTTTTCTTTTTTTTTATAAATGTGGGTAACAAATAAAACCAAATACATTTAAGATTATTTACTGTCTTAAATTTTATTGACTATATTTTAGCCTAATTTCTGAAGTCTGATAAAATTTCTTGCATTCATAACTCTTATTGACGAATAGATTTATTGTAATAGCACGGAATAGTTTTGAAAAAATCTTTCTTTAATTTATTCTCAAACGGAAAAAAATATAAAAATGTTAGAATAAAAAAGGAAAAAAAAACATTATGTAAAGAAGAACGAATTGGAATTCCGTTCTTCTTGAACATAAGTCTGATCCGTTGCCTTTGAAGTAGAATTCTCATTCGTGTAAATTCGGGCGAGCCGAGCTTATCCGAGCGCGGGAGAATGTTGGATAGTGAATAACTATGATCAGTAAGGCTTTGTTGTGATATGCTCATTCGGCCAAAGCGAAGGAGCCCAATTTGTTCGAGCAAGAAAGAGTTAGTTGTGCATGACTTCTGTGCTTCGTTTTACGTTAAATATGTTTATAATTGTTCAATGTTCGTTTAGTAATTCGTGTAACTACTATAATATCTTTCAGTGTATACATTTAGTTCATTATCGTTCTAATACTGACAAATATGGGTTAAGTGTAATTCAGTCATTGTTTTTGTAAGTAAATTTATGAATTTCTCATATATATATATAAATATATGTGACTGATAGTATTTCAAAGCATAATTTTCGTTACGCACATAGTTAATTTTATGCAATCCGTACATAACCTATACATATAAATATTAAATGTAATTTATTTAAGTTTATTTTCCTCTTGTCTGGATAGAATTAAATATAATAACAGGACATATTTTACTTGAAAATATTATCTTTATTAATATCTTGGATTAACCAATCAACTATACAAACTTATAAATTAAATTCACTGCACTTCACTTTGAATTCTCTAAGCTTCCTCAGGTGACAATACACATTCATACACACATCATACAGAATTGTCATGCGTACTAATAAATTAACTAAACTAATTAACTGATAAATTAACTGACCCATTCTAGATAATGTTTTGTCCCTCTACTCATACCTGACTCATCTTATCTTTAGATAATTATCTCTTTATATAACTTGATTTCTATTTTCTGTGTCTTGAAACCTTTACAATACACATATTTTTTTCAAACATTACAGACACTGAACATTAATTTCCTTAAAACTAAATTTACAATGTAAATATGATTTTTTAAATTAAATTAACATATATGTTCCTTAATCCGGCTATTTCCGTTCTATTGTTGATAGCGTGATAGCGTTTGTATTTTTTTCATGTATATCATTTCAAGAGTGGTCCTTTTATGTGTATTTTGTTCTTTGTCTAACATTTTATTGCTGTTGAAATCAAAAGAGTGTTTATGTTCTAATGGTATGTTTTGTGATCGCGGTCACTTCCTTTTTTTCTCTATTTATAAGCTTCTATTCTTTTTTTAAGATATTGAGATGGTTGTCCAATGTACACAGCGTTACAATCTTAACAGGGAATGTTGTATAATACGTTGGCTTGTTGATCTTTTTCTGTGTGCGATTTTAATTTAGAAGACATACTATTCAGATTGTTGTAATTTTGATGGGCTATTGCGAAATGCTTTTGTAGCAATTTTTTTATCTTTTCAGACAAACCTGCGACATACGGTAATGCAACATAATTCTCACTCTTATTATTTTTATTAGGATGGTTACCTGATATATTATTATGTAGTTAATAATTGTATTTTAAAATATTTTATTTATGATATTTTCCCCATAATTATTTTTTTTTTTTGTCTTCAGCCATTTGACTGGTTTGATGCAGCTCTCCAAGATTCCCTATCTAGTGCTAGTCGTTTCATTTCAGTATACCCTCTACATCCTACATCCCTAACTATTTGGCCTGCCTACACAATTTTTCCAAACGTGGCCTGCCTACACAATTTTTCCCTTCTACCTGTCCTACCAATATTAAAGCGACTATTCCAGGATGCCTAGTACGTGGCCTATAAGTCTGTCTCTTCTCTTAACTATATTTTTCCAAATGCTTCTTTCTTCATCTATTTTCCGCAATACCTCTTCATTTGTCACTTTATCCACTTCATACTTTCAAAAATCTTTTCCTGACATTTAAATTAATTTTTGATGTAAACAAATTATATTTCTTACTGAAGGCTCGTTTAGCTTGTGCTATTCGGCATTTTATATCGCTCCTGCTTCGTCCATCTTTAGTAAAATTATTATTTATTAATAACTTTTTTGCTTTTTTTATATTCTGGTCTATCTTCGGGGTATGTAAATTTTATTACTGTTTGGAAGATTCTTGACTACTGTTTTATTATATGATATTGGTTGTGTTGATAGGAAATTTAGGTATCTGCCTGAAGATGTTGGTTTTATATACCATTTTGTTGATATTTTCTTTTCGTTCATACTATTGTTAATCTCAATTCCCGTTGTAAATTGTATATGATCATTAAATTTATATATATATATATATATATATATATATATATATATAATTATTGACACATAATTAGAAAGAATACATTTTTGGTCTAATGAATGTATGAATGAAATTAAATAATTTTATCTGTATATACAATATACATTTTTTTCTTTTTCATTTTAAATTACAAACTTAATGTAATTTCAGGTTGTCAGGTTATTTTAAATCTATAACGATAACAGATTACTAGTTGCTTCAGAATTTATATTCCTACAGGAAGATCACTTATCAGTAAATTAATTTGTTTAAATTTATAGCTTTTGTTTAGCATTATAGATTTTACTAGATTTATATTCTTTTATGATTTTGGTCAGTAAAAATCCTGAATTATATTCCAGGCGGTATCTGTTTTAAAATGAGCTTATTTGAACTTTTTCTATATGATCGCGAAATTTTGCTTTAATACCTTTGGAATATCATCAGAAATGATTATTTTATTATTTGCCAGTTGAAAAAAGTGTACTTAAATTTTTATTAAACAAAAATGCAAAAAAACCCGCGAAAATATTTTTAAACGCTTTTATTTAACTCGCTTTAGGAATAAACAAAACTTGCAACTGCTACATCTTTTGATCTATCGTATGAAAATCAATGAAATTTGGTACACATATTTAACTTCAATGACAATACAGCACTACGGTATCGGAATTTGATATGACCCAACCCCACGCCACCACGCACTACCCCTACCCTAATTCATGCATTTAGTTGAACATTTTCATTTCTCATGAACTATCGTATGAAAATGATTGAAATTGGTACACGTATGTAACTTTGATGTGTAAAAATAAATATTTTTACTTTTTTTGTCTTAAAAAAAAATACAAAAAAACAAAAGTAATTACAAAAATATATTTGATTACATATAAAAAATTATTTTTTAAAAAAAGCTTTTATTTAACTAATAATAATATTAACATTAATAAAAAAAGGAAACAAATTAGAAAACCCCTCTAAAAAGTAAAAAATAAGAATTAAATCAAATTGAAAATTTTAAACAAAAAATTATAATATAATTAACAATATAAAACATACGCTTTTATTTAACTAAATATTTTCATCACTTTTAATTTCATTTAATAATTATTACATTTATTTATTTTTTATTTGTTGGTTATTTATTAGATATTTATATAATTTATTTTTTACTTTTCAGTGCATTTTTATATTTGTTAATATATCATATTTTTTTGTTTAAAAATTTGAATTTTATTAAATTCTAATTTTTTACGTTTTAGAGGGTTTTTCTAATTTGTTTCCTTTTTTATTAATGTTAATATTAATATTAGTTAAATAAAAGCTTTTTTAAAAATATTTTTTTTATTTGTAATCAAATATATTTTTGTAATTATTTTTGTTTTTTTTCTTCTATTTCCCTAGATAACTCGATAACTGTTCATTTTAGAGAAAAATCGCGTGAATAAAAATATTTTTTATTAAATTTACACACAATATCATCGGTTGCTAATCAAAAAATACATTATTACTGATGCAAAAATAGTAGTATGTCAAAAAAATGAAAAAAAAAACAAGATTTTTTGGGAATTTTTTTCGAGAACTTTGAAAGCAGGACTTTCAGAATTGACCTCAAATATGTTTTTGATATAATAAAGCAACATGCCAAATTTCAGCAAAATCGGATTGTCAGATTTTTCACAATAATTTTGCAATCATGATTATAAAAAAATCTGATGTGGACACCGCATGACTTCCTTGTATGCCTGTTAATTTACATATACAGATTCTTTTTTTTACAATGAGAGGTTAATTATTATTAATAATTAATATATTTGAATGTTTTTCTTTGCCAAAAACTCATTAATTGAGAATGCAGTGTGACAAGGTGCATTGTTATGATGATTGGTCTCACGCAGGCAATTCTTTTCCGTAGTCTTTCAAGAATTTCTCGGTAAACTTATTGATTTAAAGGTCTGTTTTGTAGGCAAAAACTCCTTATGGACAATGCAATTACTATCGAAGAAACAAATTAGCGTGGTTTTAATTTGATTCATGATACTGCATCATGATAATGCCTCTTGTCATTCTGCGCTGTTAATTAATGAGTTTTTGGCAAAGAAAAACATTCCTGTAGTTCCTCAACCACCTTATTCACCTGACTTGAGTCCCTGCGACTTTTTGCTGTTCCTGACACAATTTTGGAAAAGTAGAGAACATAAAAAAATGTAACCGACCATTTGAAGGATATTCTGGTTTCTGAGTTTCAACACTGCTATGAAGAGTGGGGAAAACCGTTTGTTACGTGGCTTCCCAAGGGAACTACTTCAAAGATGATAGAGTCAATGTATTCATTCAATGGATTGGGTTCTTACGTATTAACGCCACCGCAGCTACAGCTACTGTTTAGGTTATGTTGACTTCGTGTACTGACAAATCGTACTTATATCAAAATAACCTAACTAAATATAACCTACGCTCGCTTCGCTCGCTAACCTCGGTAATTACCTATTAACGCCACCGCAGCTACAGCTTTATTTAAAAACAAAGTAATCAATCGGATTTCGTTGGAAAACGAACCGAAACAGAATATAAATGGTTATTTATATTTATTTATTTTATAAATATAATTTAACCAAACCTGATCTACGCTCGCTTCGCTCGCTAACCTTGACTAATTAACACCGTAATTTTTTTTAGTATTAATAAATTTAGTAATTATTGTAATTTGATTATTTATTATAATAAATAATTTCAATAATTACTGAATTTATTACATAAATACTCAAAAAATTACGGTGTTAATTAGTCAATGTTAGCGAGTGTTTCGTTAAATTATATTTATAAAATAACCCACCGGGTTGGTCTAGTGGTTAACGCGTCTTCCCAAATCAGCTGATTTGGAAGTCGAGAGTTACAGCGTTCAAGTCCTAGTAAAGCCAGTTATTTTTACACGGATTTGAATACTAGTTCGTGGATACCGGTGTTCTTTGGTGGTTGGGTTTCAATTAACCACACATCTCAGAAATGGGTCGAACTGAGAATGTACAAGACTACACTTCATACATATCATCCTCATTCATCCTCTGAAGAATTATCTAAACGGTAGTTACCGGAGGCTAAACAGGAAAAAGAAATAAATATGTATAAAATAAATATTTATTTATTTATATTAAACTCTATATCGGCCCATTTTCCACCGAAATCCGATTGACTACTTTGTTTTTAAATAAAGCTGTAGCTGCGGTGGCGTTAATACGTAAGTACCGAATTTTTTTTTGAAGGGCTCAGAAAAAATGGAAAAATAAAGATAAAGGAAAAGTTAGAAAAATGATATTATGTATGTAGTATAATTTAAATGTATTTATAAATATAAAAATATAACAACTCAGACAGACAAACAAAAACACAAAGAAATTTATTAATAAACATACAAACAAAACACTTTGAAGCAACTCTTTTATTATATTTAAAATACCGACTCTGAAGAGAACCATTGGGTTATTTATCGTTCAGTTAATCACCCTTCATCATAAGGAAATAAGTTTTAGGGTGGGTTACCATCATCCTGCTTTCTAAAACCAAAATAACTTTAAAACAAAATATCCGCTTGAACTTTTAAACTCTTCTCTTCAATAGACAAAAATTACTGTTCCACTTATCAATTTAGCCAACCAAAATTACCATCCAAAATTTCTCTAAAAACAACATTTTTCACTCTTTATTTCTATGCTCTGGAGACAATTTCACTTCCCCTCCACTCCATGATTTTGCTCTTTATTAGGCAACATACAACTGCCCATGCCCAAAAACTTCTTTTCTCGAATCAATACCAACCATTCAAACGTTTGCCCTTGAGACTTATTAATCGTCATATTCATTATTTCTCAATCTATCTTTGAGTAATTACTTTTTGGTTATAGTTCATTATTTTACGAAGAAAAATAATCACATAAATAAAAAAATATATATTTATTTCGCAATAAGTATATATTACAAGTATAAATAATAACAAGCACAAGTAATAAATATATAATAATATAACAAGTATACACATTTACATCACGAGACATGTACTAACGAATCGGGATTTTCCGCTTGTGATCGGTACATTCCGGTGCCTGATATCGGAGCACATTATTACTACAGAGTAATAACGTAATTCCGTACTATTATTGTACGGAATGGCATCACTCGGACTACTGGTGTTTTTTGTGTTAAACTAAGGGGGAGAACGTGCCCACGCGCACACACACACACACATGGACAGACACACATACAAATGTCCTTTATTAGGGTAGGATATCTCGCTGAATATTCGTAAAGGTAAATTATTTATTGCTTTTTTAATGAAATTTTTTTTTTTAACTTGAATTTGTTTGATTTATCACACCTGTTTAAGTTTAAAAGGTTCTGTTCGTGTCACTCGTAATATTAAATATCCTTTTTATCATATAAAATTTCATCCTGACTTTGATATCGAACCTAAAGAATTGCAATCGGTCATCTCTTGAACCGTAGTACATTTTACCGATGTACATACAGGTATTGCTTAATGTTTCAAGTGCTATTATATTTCTTCACTTAGGGAATATATTTGTCTATATTAGTAGCATTTAGGGAAATGGTTTATCTAGTACCTGTTTTAATATCCTTTCGGTATTTTTCTGAAGGTAAAAATTAATACTCACCTCAGGCGAATAGATGATGATGTATAACAAATTTCTATAAATCTTTCGCTGAATCTAACCCTTATTACTTCATCACAAAGACAGCATATTTCAGCAAATTGCTTCATACTTTAAAATTATACAGTACTCTAAAAATACCGTGTATCCCGGCTATAAAGCGGTTATCGGGGGACTTACGTGACACCCGCGTTGTAGGCTAACCGCGTTATTTCGAGAAGTAAATTTTAAATCACAAAGGGGATCAGTTACAAAAATAGCAGTACATTGATGGTCTTATCCCTGTTTCAGGAAATGAGTCATGTGCGGTATATCATAAGAATTTCTCCTATTACTGTATTAGAAGTATAGTTTAGTTTTATTGAAACATGTTTTTTTGGGCATTCCAAGCCTTTAAAATTATGTTTTTTTGGGCATTCCAAGCCTTTAAAATTTATCGTGACTAGTTAAGAGATGTTATATTAGAAGCGTATTGTTGACAATTTCAAAGTATTTATGGTGGGTTTTATACCAATATCGAATAGAATGGTTAGGTGACTAGCACTTTTTCATCCTTTTTTTTTTATTACTTTTAAGACCATAATGGATCACTTTAGTTCATTTTTTTGGCAAGTTCTTTCTTTTCTTGCTGATTTGTTGTTTTTCAGCTTTTCTTTTTTGCCTGTAATTTCTAAGGGTTTCTTGCCCCTTCTTGTTCAGAGTACACCCGGCTTATTGTTTTCTTGAGTTTTGATAGGAATCTTGTTTCTTTATTTTTTAATTTCTCATAGTTTCCGGTTTTTGTTTTTAGGTTTTCACGGGTTATTTCTAATTCCTCTATGTCTTTCTGTACTTCGTATAACCAGTTTGGTCTGCTTTTCTTGTTCCAGAAAAGTTCGATTATCCGTCTGATAAGTCTGGTCTCTTCCATTCTGAAAATATGTCCTAGAAAGGAAATTCTCTTCTTTCTAAATTTATTAGTTATCGGGATGATAGTTTTGTAAATCTCTTCGTTTGGAATAATTCTCCAAATCCCGTCTTTTTTAATATTTTTCCCGATGCATAGTCGTAGATTCTGTCTTTCAATCTTTTCCAGTTTGTCGGTAAACCTAGTCTGGTACGGTCAAAATATGGTTTCGCATCAATGAAGTATTTCTGGTTGGATAACTGAGTTATAATGTCTTATTTTTGTGTTTATGGACATGCATTTTTTGTTATAGATGTTTTGTGTTTTTATTGTGGCTTTGATGAGTTTATTTATTCTTTCATTCCGGTTTGGATTTTCTTGGAGGTTGTGTGTGATGTTTTTCCCCAAATATTTAAAGTTTTCTACTAGTTTTATATCATTATTGCTTATTTTTACTTTGCTTATGCATAGTGGGTCTCTCACCATAATTTTGGTTTTTTCGTATGAAATTTCTAAACCAATTTTTCCTGCAATCTTTTCCAGTGTTGACAGTTGGTATCTGGCCTCTTCTGTATTTTGGGATAGTAGGGCTAAATCATCCGCAAAGCCTAGGAAATTTACATAGATACCTTTTCCTATTTTAACGTTGTCTTTATTTAATTTTTTCCAATCCGTATTATAAATTCAAGGACACAGTTGAATAAAAGCGGTGACAGTCCATCTCCTTGTCTCAGTCCTGTTTTGATTTTATTTTGTCAAATATTCAAATATTTTATGACAGGTTATAATCCTCGTTATATCCGTATCCGCGGTATATCGAGCCGCGTTATACCGGGCTGTACTGTAATGAGTAAATTTTTTAAAGATATTTTTCAAAAAGGATAATTTTAAGATAATTTTAAAAAGGATTTAGGAGAAACAATGAATGTCATGGATGAAGTCCGACGCAAGAACTACCGCATGAAAATAAAGAAGAACAAAACGAAAGTAATGAAATGTAGTAGAAATAACGAAGATGAACCACTGAATGTGAAAATAGGAGGAGAAAAGATTGTGGAGATAGAAGAATTTTGTTATTTGGGAAGTAGAATTACTAAAGATGGACGAAACAGGAGCGACATAAAATGCCGAATAGCACAGGCGAAACGAGCCTTCAGTGAGAAATATAATTTGTTTACATCAAAAATTAATTTAAATATCAGCAAAAAGATTTTTGAAAGTATACGTTTGGAGTGTCGCTTTATATGGAAGTGAAACTTGGACGATCGGAGTATCTGAGAAGAAAAGATTAGAAGCTTTTGAAATGTGGTGCTATAGGAGAATGTTAAAAATCAAATAGGTGGATAAAGTGACAAATGAAGAGGTATTGCGGCAAATCGATGAAGAAAGAAGCATTTGGAAAAATATAGCTAAAAAAAGAAGAGACAGACTTATAGGCTACATATTAAGGCATCCTGGAATAGTCGCTTTAATATTGAAAAGACAGGTAGAAGGAAAAAATTGTTTAGGCAGGCAACGTTTGGAATGTGTAAAACAAATTGTTAGGGATGTAGGATGTAGGGAGTATATCGAAATGAAAAGACTAGCACTAGATAGGGAATCTTGGAGAGCTTCATCAAACCAGTCAAATGACTGAATACAAAAAAAAATTTTTAAAGTAAATAACTTGGTTCATGGTATATACATTTATTATAATATTCTGACAGCGATAAATTCTTTTACACAAATTCTTGAATCATCCTTTTTTTCTTTCTTAAAGTGGCATAATTTCAGAGAAATAAGTAATTTTTTTTTTAATAATTCAGCACATACCACAAAACTTGTTGGTTTCATCAGAAAAAAATGAGTGAGGATTTCAATACTTTCCTCCTACAATGTACGATTTTTAAGAAAGTAAAGCAAAACGTTATACGAATATCAGAGGTTAAACGTAAGTACTATTCTTCTTTAAATAGTGCCAGCAGTAACCTTTATTACAGGAAAATAGTTCTTAAAGATTCAACATAAATCTAAAATTGTTTAAACAAAAGGTACAGGTGTTTAATTTTTCCTTTAACTTACAGTATCATTAATAAAAAATAATTTATTATAAATATCTGAATGTAAACCAAAGTAATATAAATCGTTCACTGAAGTTTTTTTTTTTGTCTTCAGCCATTTGACTGGTTTGATGCAGCTCTCCAAGATTCCCTATCTAGTGCTAGTCGTTTCATTTCAGTATACCCTCTACATCCTACATCCCTAACAATTTGTTTTACATATTCCAAACGTGGCCTGCCTACACAATTTTTCCCTTCTACCTTTCCTTCCAATATTAAAGCGACTATTCCAGGATGCCTTAGTATGTGGCCTATAAGTCTGTCTCTTCTTTTAATTATATTTTTCCAAATGCTTCTTTCTTCATCTATTTGCCGCAATACCTCTTCATTTGTCACTTTATCCACCCATCTGATTTTTAACATTCTCCTATAGCACCACATTTCAAAAGCTTCTAATATTTTCTTCTCAGATACTCCGATTGTCCAAGTTTCACTTCCATATAAAGCGACACGCCAAACATACACTTTCAAAAATCTTTTCCTGACACTGAATTAAACTTAGAAATAAATTGAGTTTTAACTTGAATCTTACCGTTTGATTTTTGTTTTGTTAAAATCATTAATTTTAGCTAATACAATTTATTTTATAGAGTTATTCTGTAACAAATTAACAAACAGGTTATGACCTTTCTTTAGATTCTTTATACTAAAAACCTAGTTACATTTTGCAAAGAATATTTATTGAAATTCTATGTTTTTTTAAATAAATGCTTGGAAACGAAGATGAAATACAATACAACCTTTAGATAATGATATAGGAAATTAATTATCAACGCAAAATGTTAAAATTAAGTTTTTATCTTAAATAACTTATATTTAAGTTTTACTCAGAAATATATAACTTACAAATACTTATTCTATACGTTAATGTTATCTTTCACAAAGTTTCAGAATTTTCTTTTAAAAGATTTTAATTAAATTTCTATCTTTTTTTATTGATGTTGATATATTAATTTAGAATGTTAAAACTTTATAAAACAAACTTTCTTTACTAGAGTTTTTAAATTTATTTACTTTCAAATAAACAGCAGGAGCTGTATATACAGGATGTCCCACTGAAAAACGGAATAACCTTAAAGATATTTTCTATTGGTGAAAATAATAAAAAAATTCATATAAACATAGATCTGGAAATGCTTTGTTTTCGTATTCGATCAGCGAAAGATTTCTCTCGAATTTCAGCTCTTCTAATAAAAAGGAAGTCCTACTGTAATTTTTGGGAGCAAAGTTAAGGAGAAAATTTGATAATTTCTTATGTAATTTGAGTTGGTAAATAGGATAAAATAAGTCCCAGAACTGTAACTCCAGTAGTTTTTAAGATAACTGACGTAAAACACAAAATGCTTTATCTAAAAACAAGTTTTTTTTAGGTTTGTAATACATTAGCTTTGTTAAATGAGGAATAAATACGGAAGATTTAGTTACAAACCTGGTAGAGAATTTAATTTTGAGAAAATTAATGTAAATACTGCCATTAAAAAGTAAATAGAAAACTTGTAAAAATCGGTTTTTTATTGAAGCAAAACGGACGAAAAATATACTGAAAATCATATTATATTTCTATAACAAATAAACATTCTTTTTAAAGCAGTTTCCAGACCTATGTTTATATTAAATTTATTCATTTTTTTCACCCGTAGAACATATCCTGAAAGTTTATCCGTTTCTTCGTGGGACGCTCTGACACAGTGAAAATATTTTATTGGTTTTCCCTTCATAATAAATCGTATATTTCTACAAACCTCTATTATTAATATCTTAAAAATGTACAGAGTGATTTTTTAGTCATGTTACCCAATTTTAAATGCAATTTAAGAAAAGGAAATTTAGGTGGAATAAAAAAATGTATTTGTTACTTACAAAAGACATTTAGTAAAAAGCTATTACTTACATAATTGTTAAAGAATATGCTCAAAATGTCCACCCCTTGCGGTTATACACGCACGGACTCTTTTCAGAATATTAACAGAAACCTTTTTAAGAGTTGCATTGGAAATATTCGTGATTAAGTCTGTAATATTGACTTTGGCCTCGGACTTAATAGCTCCACAAAATGTAGTAAGGAGATGTGAGGTCTGGGAACCTTGGAGGCCATAAGCCCTTGCTTATTTTTCGATCATCAAAGAACTCTTGCAGAAAATCCACGGTTTCTCGAGACATGTGGCATGTAGCGCCGTCTTGCCGAAACCAGCAATACCGTTCTTGAGGTTCCAGGAGAGACACGAATTGGCGCACAATATTCCTGTATTCTTCACCATTTACTGTCTGTTCGAAGAATATGGGTCCGACTATACGATGACAAGATATCGCACACCACACACCAATTTTTTCAGGATGCAAAGATTTGTCTTGTAAAGCTTTAGGATTTTCAACCGCCCAAATTCGACAGTTTTGATTGTTCACATAACCATCGATATGGACCTAAGATTCATCACTAAAGAACACTGTGTTTAAAAATTCGATTCAGTAGACCTAAATCACCGGCAATATTGCAATCGCTTGTTTAAATCTGGAGGCTAAAGCTCTTGGTCTACTCGTACGCGATGCGAATACAATTTCAATTTTTTAGCAGCTTTCTGGACACTCGAATATGACAAATCGACTTGCGTAGAAAGTTTTCGTAAACTTTTCCGTGGAGAATTGAGCAATCTTGTTTTCACATTCTGTAAAACGTCATCTGTCAAGCGAGTTGGTCGACCACTAAGTTTTCTGTCGCAAACACTACCTGTCTCTCGAAATCGGTTTGCTAGCCTAGAAATTTACATTTTTTTCTGGCAGAGGAACACCAACAAATTTAATTTGAAATGATTCTTTTACATTCGCGTAAGATTTCGTAGAAAAATATTGTTCAAGAATTAAAACTCGTTCTATGGTAAAAGACATTCTACTCGTAACACGACCGGAAACGGCACAAACGTTTACACAGCAGAAGGAGAATCAACTCACACTACCGTATCTATACCGGTTGAGTAGCGCTACCAACTTCGTGTCACAAAACAAAATTTCCCTTTCTTAGAAAAAAAATTACCAGACATTAACAATTGTGTAACAGTACTAAACAATCAGCCGTAGCTATATCTTCATTAAATAGAAAAAAATTTTATTATATAAAAAAAATAAATTTATTAAATAACAATCGTTAAATCTTATATAATTATAGTATATTTGTTTGTCCCGTATGAGTTCCTATACCATTCTTCCGATTTCGATGAAACTTTGGTGAGTTGTGCGCACGCCCGCGAAGGTTTCTGAATTAGTTTGGACCCGCTAGTTGGCGCTGGGGTCAAGATATATCGAAAAATTGTATTTATGGTCCGATTTGCTTCATATTCAGAATGTATATTAGTTACGTGAAAATAAATATTTTTGTAAAACCTATACCCGCTAGGTGGCGCCGATGTCGAGATATTTACGAAACAAACAAAGAAATATACAAACTGATTTTCTTCTTCTATATACATATATAAAAGGCAATGTTTGTATGTATGCCCGCTATAAACTAAAAAACTACTGGACCGATTTACGAGCAGGAAAAAGGGAAACAGGGGAAAAGTGAAACAAGGATAAAGAGAAGAGGGGGAATTAGGTAAAAAGATTAATAGGGAAAAAGGAAAATAGGGAAAAAGAAATAAAGTGAAAGGTTTAATTTTGTGTTATTCCATAAGAGATAATGACCAGTAGAAAGAAAGTTAGGGGTATTTTGGGCCGACTACTGTGTTTAGACAGTAGTTTGGATTAATTACGATAGGTAGTGCTGTTTTGACAGTTGGATTTATTTAAATTGTGACTTTTATAAAGGGAAAGGTTAGATTTTACGAAGTTCTGTAATGTTTTGTAAGTTTCTTAATGTTCAGTATTAATTGTGATGATTTTTCAATCATATCTCTTTTCGTTAAAAAGTTACTTTCCACCTATGCTTCGAGAGTGGTTTCAATTAAATTTTATAGGTAGTGTTGTTTTGACAAGTGGATTTATATACATTTTGATTTTTATAAAGTGAAAGGTTAAATTTTGTGAAGTTCGGTAATGTTAAGTCTGTTAATGTTTTTTTTCAAAGTCTACACAGTAAAGTCTAGATAGTAATCTATATATTTGATATGAGTGTATATCATATTTTATTTGAGTATGTATATATATATATATATAGTAGTATATGAGTAATTTAATTTTTGTCGAATACAGCGGGTGAATCATCAGAACAGTCGATTTTAAATATTTAATAAATTTTTTATTTATTTACAATTTAAAAAAAATTAAACTGGCATTTTATTTAATCACTTTAATTTTACCTTAAAATATTCCAAATTTTTGTACATCAATTCGACTGACACTTACTTCGATTGAGTTTTTATGTTTTGCATTACACAAGGTAAAATATCCTTAGCATTACGGTAACTTTTGACGAATTTTTTATTTGACTTCTTCAACGTTCTATGAGGGTGGATCATTTACTTTTCCTTCAAATATTTCTGAAAAAAAAATCTCGTACTATGAAATCTCGTGGTTCAAGAAATGAATCCTTGCCTGGAAGCAATCGTTTAACTTCATTTATTGATCGTCGTTGTGTGACCGGACCTTCCATCATCCAAATATGTATTAAATTGCATTTTTTAATTACTCTTTGCTTTCGTTATATTTAAAACTAGAATAATTCTCTAATCCTTTAGAAATATCGTTTTGAAGTGTTGGTGACATCATTGTATCCAAAGAAATATAGACCGAAGATTGTTTGCGGCTTCGTCAGTATTGCAAACTTTTTACGGAATCTATATTTTAAGATCTTAGTTTATCACAAGGGTTCTTGTTCACGTTAAACAGGGTTATTTTTTTAATTCTACATCCAAAGTTTAATAATGATATGACGGCACTGCATTATTCTAATTGATATTAAAATGGTTTCGAAATAATCGTTGTTCAGTCAAAAAACTATCACAGTTTTTATAAAATACATTAATAGAAAAATCACTGCTCAACTGTCCATTGCTCCATCATAACTGAATGTTACAGAA
The DNA here is from genome assembly GCF_047948215.1 of Lycorma delicatula. Taxonomy (NCBI): domain Eukaryota; kingdom Metazoa; phylum Arthropoda; class Insecta; order Hemiptera; family Fulgoridae; genus Lycorma; species Lycorma delicatula. Next base: position 19,659,121 of record NC_134457.1, read on the forward strand.
AGATAAATAATCTATTTTACTGAATGTTACCGAAAATAATGATACCCATTATAGGTTATTTTATTTCATTCTATGAATAAGTGAAGCATTTTAATTTCTCGTCTAGACAGCGCTATAACTTTAGAAAGGAAAGTATTTAATCGGTCCAATTTGGGCATACGTGGGTCTCACAGGATTTTGACATTTTACACCTAAGGAACCCAAGAAACCGGATGGAAATTATCCGGATATTAATGTTGTATGTACATATGTGTGTTCGATGTTGGCCTCTAAATCATCTTATATATCCAGAAGTACCGGACCGATTTTGACCAGAACTTGGTCAGATTACTTTTATTATATATTGTACATTGATGCCATTAAATTTTCAACTTAAAAGGTCAAGGGGTGAGGCAGTAGAAAAAGGACACCCTCAATATCTCGAGATTTTGCCTAATTAAGGATATATTTTTCTTAGGCACACCTGTTTACAATTAAAAATTAGCACCCCACCACAAAAAATGCTCTAAAATTTGAAATTTTGTTGTGATCGCTATAATGTATGTTTTTCATTGTGGTTTCTTCTATTTTCTAATTACCCTCAATTAAGGTCAAAAATTTTTTTAGGCACATTTGTTAACAATTAAAAAAACAATATTTGCAAAAAAACCTTTGCAAAATCGTACTTTCACCCCCAAAAATGCTGTTGTACTCGTCTGCTATGTTATGACGTCACTACTGAGCGGTAGAATTAAATAAATGAATATTATTTAAAGTGGAAAAAAGTAACTCGATCGCCCGGTTAACTCGGTACCTAGTGCGTTAAGCCTCGTGGCTACACCAGTTTGTCAATTGTACAAGCGAAATTTGTTCTACGTAAGCTATGAAATTACATTAGTTTAGTTATTGCCGAACGTCGCCGCTAGTACCGCTATACCTGCACGAATTAAATACGATAAAATTACGATTAAATACGACAAACCGCGCGCACGGTTTAGTTAGAATCATTGACTTAAATAAACAAAAAATTTTACATTTAAATAAAAAGGTAAATACTTTAAGGTAAGTTGTGTGTGTAGGCGGTGCATCAGAAAAACCCACAGTTGTAGGAGTTTCCCGTCAACAACAACTGTGATGTCAACTTTTTTCTACAAGCGTGACTATTGGTACTGAATTAAATTATAATTGCAAAACCGCCAAATAAGGATAAAAAAAATTATAATACCTTAAAAAAAAAAATTGAGATCATTATATTTCTCGTCAAAATTTTTAAAGATCGGTTGATACGCAAGGTAAGGCTTGATTACTGAAATGGAGATGGCTTCTTGCTAGATAAGATGTCCTCGCGATGAACTAATTTCATCCACTGTACTGTTAGCCACAACACTACTTCAAAAACTCCATGTAGAAATATTTCCCATCTATGTGTTTTCACTTTCTAAACTTTGATGAATAATAATTAATTCAAATTTAATTAGGTTTTTCCATTGTTCTTAATATGAATAATGAACAATTAATTTTGTGAATTTATGTGAATTTATTTTTTTAATTAACAAGCTGTTAATTTCATAATATTTTGTACTTCCCAAAGTAAATCCAACAGGAAAAGCCGTTCCTATTAACAGTAACACATTAAACCTTTCCAGATATGTTTATTACATCAGAATATTTGGAACCTGTATAATATACTTTTTCCTCTCCTGGCATTCTGTAACAGATGTCGATTGATAATGATAAATAAATTTTCGTAATGAGTGAAAATATGACATGCCTGACAGGGAATAAATCCAAAATCTCCGAATTAAAGGCGTTATCAATCGGCTAATAATAAATGAGATATAAAAATATCAATTTATTAAACGCGATTACAATTTACGGATAAGACATGGCCAAAATAACAATTGCTGAATAATTTATTATTCAATGTCTATGTCCCAAATTAGAAAAAGTAAATAAAATAAACTATGTTGGAGTCTAGATGGACCCTCACCTTAAATGGGACCCGCAGATTAACCACATGTACAAAAGTAAACACTTAATCCTTAAACTTCACCAAATTAGTATACTAAAAAATAACAGTATCGCTAGACTTTTATATTTTGCGTGTGCCCAATCAATATCCAGTATCGCCGTATGGAATAAATTCATGGGGTGGGGCAAGACAAGAAACTTGCACTTCAGTACAGCGTATTCGAGGTGTGTGAGAAAAGTAATGAGATTGGTAACATTGTGAGCGAACTGGTAACGCTGTGTCTACCGGTCTGTGCTAGACCGGTTTGTTCATCCCTTTCACAAGCTCAGTACAAGTTTCGACTCCGTTCAGCCAACACATTATTTTGGACAGCGCCATTAGTGAAGTTGTGTTTTTGTTGTGTGTTACGAAAATGGAGCATCGGAATTTAGAGCAACGTTGTGCAATCAAGTTATGTGTTAAACTTGGGGAATCCGCGAGTGTGACCTTTGAAAAATAGAAACAGGCCTATAGGGGACATTGCTTATCAAGTGCATAAGTTTTCCGCTGGCGCAAATCATTTTTGAAAGGCCGAGAACACGTTGAAGATCAACCTCGCTCAGGGAGACCTTCAACTTCAAAATCTAACGAAATCGTTTAGCGTGTGAGGGCCTTGTGAGATCAGACCGTCATTTAACAATAAGGATGATGAGTGAACAGTTAAATTTACACACTTTCACCGGATCAAATTTTGACAGACGATTTGGACATGCGAAAGGATTGTGCGAAATTGGTGCCGAAAAACCTCGCAAAGGAACAGAAGGACAATCGAAGAAACGTGTGCGTTGATCTTCTTGAGAGGGTTGACAATATATATACATTATAATAACAATATATATATATATTGCAATTATATTGTAATTCATTTTTCTTAGAAAGGAAATAAAGGTTCGTTCATTTATTTATAACTAATTTATTTCAGGAATATAATGGATGATACAGCAGAACAATCCATAATGATGCTTTCTTTCGTTTAATTCTATCAGAGTTCCTTCATTAAATAAATATAACGTACATATACAGGGTGTATCACAAAGTTCTCCCGGGACCTTTATAACCTATTCTACTCGTCAAAATAATAGAAAAAGTTTATATAAACATATTTCCTTAGTACTAATTATAGATAAAATTCTAATTTTAAAAAATTATTCTTTCTTTTATTCAACTTATCTTAAACAGTTTTGTTCAGAATTAAATTCTCTAAAAGTATTTTTTTAAATTCTTTTGTGTTTATTATCCACTATCCAAGTTATTGTAGGTCAAACTTAAAAAAACAGGGATTTTTACCCGAATTTATTGGTTTTCATCCCAAATGTATCATAAATTACCACAGATACGGTTCTAAGACCTATTGTAGGTAGATTTCATAAAAAAAATCTATATATTGTAATGGGTACAATGATTCGATTTTCGGAAAACGTCGACATATCTTCGCGTTCTACTTACCCCCAGCCCGAAAAACCACAGTCAATTCAAAAGTTTATATATATATTTTTTTTTTTACTTTCTTGTGGAAACAATAACTACCATAATTTTGCGTCAATCACTTTCGAGTTCGTTAATGGGAAAAATCGGAGCGTGGGGGTGGAAACGGAAGGGCTTTTTCGAAAAACCCTATAATTAAGTAAAATATCGAATTCACTTAAAGTTCCAGCTATTCTTTGGATAAGGGCCTAAAACGTATCTAAGTAAAGTTTTTTGATATCACCAACCATTGGCGTAAGGGTTAGAAAAAGTGGGGTTTCGAAGACAAAAAAAATCGTACCTCCCTTAATAGACACAGAATCGAATCGGTTTAAAGTGACGTTAGCCCTCTGAACATTGCCTAATACTTCTGTCTGTAACAATTTTTTATATGACCAACCTTTACGGCAAAGGATGACCAAAATGTTGCTGGAATTGTAAGAAGGTGGGGTTTGTCGTATGCTAAACTTTCGAAGCGTTTTTCACATGCAACCAATGTCGTATTAAGTCAATTTGAAGTTTTTCTTAACTTTTATCCCCTTCTTAGCACCGGTGAAATCTACCTCCGCCTTGCGGCGTACCGAAAGGAATTTTTTTTCAATCTTTCAGGTGAAAAACCATAAGAAATCACTAATTCTGTCTCTTAATTAACGTCCTAAAAATTTCGGTACGATCTCATTTCATCGGGATAGCTAAAATCCGAGCGAAATTTTTCAGTAGCCGTAACTCATGAACGAACCATTTTAGGACGTTCCTTTTATATGAACTTTTTCCATTATTTTTACGAGTAAAATAGGTTATGAAAGTCCCAGGAGAACTTTTTGATATACTTTCTGTATTTAAAATGTGTTAAAAGTTTTACTTATCGCGAGCTACAAGTCCAGACTTCCTCCTGCTTCTTTGTAATAAACGTGATAGAATCTTTTACATTCTTTTCTCCTTTGCACACACAATTTAAGAACAATCCTCAGTTTCTTAAAGGATATTTGTTAACATCGCTCATTAATTCAGTATTTTTAATGAAATATTTTGGTACTAACTGATAATTAATTTTTTTTTTTTTTTTTATACTACTGGCTCTAATTATGAATATAATAATTATTATTACAACATTTATTTCAGATTTACGATGTTGTAAATTTTATAACTTAGATATCATTGACAATTTTATGACATTTTTTACAATTTAAATCATGAAAATGTTGATTATATTCTAATAATCCTGAATATTCAAGATATAAAGATACAATCACTGCAATATTGTACTATACATATGCATACTAGTGTATGGAACCAAAACTCTTTTAAATATTAATATAAATCTCATTCAAATTTAAACTTCTTTTTTTTTATTTAGTTTATCAACGTATTGACATATTTCTAAATTGAACGGACGTAGACCTGTTTATTTATCGCAAGTGGTGTTTGTAAATGACAGACACTTCGTTACTGCAATCATGATTCAGTAAATTGAAATTTACTGAAATCACCTTTGTTGTTTATATAAATCGATTGGAACATATATTAAAATATTTTATTAATATAGTATTTCATCAATTTCCCATTCAGTCAGGCAGATTGTTTTGATAAAATTTCTAGTTGAGATTATATATAAATAATGTATATATATTTAATGAAAAATATGCTTAGTTTAATAATATAACTTCACAAATTAGAATCTACTGCTTTTCAAATAAAAATTTTTCATTATTTTTAAAGAATTATTTTACAGAAAGTATTTAAAAGATAATAAGTATTCGATTCTTTTTAAATTAAAACTAAAATTATTGAGATAACTTCTAATAAAAATATATTATCTAATTCAACCCATCCTACGAAATAATCTCTAATAATAAAATTTAATGAATATAATTAAAAACAAATCACCTAAAAATTAAAATAAAATTATTTTTTCTCTTTGTTTTAAATTACGGCTTTTTAAGTGAGAAAAGTCAAAATTTAAAGATTATGAAAAATTTGTCATTGTTTTAGAGCGTTTATTTTGTGTTAGTTTAAACTAGATTAATTATAATTTTTTTATTATTAATATTTACATTTAAAATGCAATTAGATTTATAAAAACAGCAGGTCATACGAAACATCCATTTTCTTAAAAATTTCCGGGATAGAACTAAATCTGTTTTTTTTTTTTTAATTTATTTATTTAAGAATTCATCAATTGAATTATATATATTATTTCTGTAAAAGAGAATCTTTCAAACTGGACTTGGTGGTATGATTTTTTTTTTAAATCTTAGCTTAAATAGGTGCTATTAAAGCCTGGCGGCAGGGGCTTCAATGGCAGTTTCTTCTTTTAGTGTCAATTTCTTCATCACGTTAAGTTTATTTATAATCATATTATTCGATTTTTTTCTTATTGATCAGTTATAAATAAACGTAAAAATCTGACAACAAAGTTGTAATACTTTCATGGCGTTGGTTATTTATTCTTATATAGTGGAAAAATAATCATACATGTAGAAAGTTTCCTAAGATTTCTTGTTTGAGTAGAAGTAATTTATAATGAAGTTTTATTGTAAAACTAGCTGCAGAGGTGTGCCGTAGCCACGTCCTCCTCAGTTAGGTCCTCCGAGCGGTTTTCCTTGGCGGACGGCTTCTCGGAATGGGATTATTAGGTGTACAAAATTGATTACCTCGTATGTAAAAATATTTTTTTTTTTGAATGATGAAAATTAATGTAACGAAAGTTATCAGTCGAATCAGAGTTCATAAGTACCGAGGTGTTTTGTTTGATGAGAATTTTCTGTTTAGCAACCACATTAGGCAAGTGGCGACGGATGCCGTCTCTGTGATGTACAAACTTAGATGGATTGGTCAGAAGGATTACGGGGTGTCGGGCCGTCATTTTTACATGGTGCACCGATGTATCTTCGAAAGTATGACTTTATACACGTCGCCCGTTTGGGTGCATAGATTGGATATGAATAGAGCACTTATTCAAAATTTATGGAGTGGCCAGCGCAGAGGCTTAATTGTATGCACAGGTGATTTTAAAACAATCTCCTACGAAGCTACTACCGTATTGGGAAAGGCTCTCCTAATCGATGTAGTGGTGAAAGTTCGGGCAGACATGTGGAAGTTGCGAAGAGGTAGGAAGACTGTGGTATTTGAGATGCAGTTTCGAGCCGAGGCCTATACAGGAGCGGAACGGTGATCACAACGTACGGGAACTAAATTTCGAACAGTTGCTCATTTCCCGCGTGCGGAGAAGGTTTCAGAATCTCTTGATGGCAGCAATAATGGCACGACACGAATAAGAGAAGGTACTTGTATAGATTTATACAGAACTTGGGAGGATGGTACACCTCTGTTTCATTTTTAAGGGCAACGGGAGCCAAGTGCTCTTCAACCAAGTAAATTTGAACCAACATCTGTTTCGGTTCCGCCTGGCAACTGATGAGCTGTGCATCTGCGGGGCAGTCCAGTCAAACGAACGCATGATGTTCGACTGCCCAGCTCTTGGGGGGGGGCCAGAACTCAGGCCACCTTGCAATTTAGAGGTCAAGGATAAAATTGGTCATTCACAAGCGACGAGTCAACGTGGCGAGAGCCGCAGTATCGGACCGTGTGGGAGTTCCTTGATGCGATTGCTTTGTTCAACCGGCTTCAGTAGTTTACCTAAGGGAAAGACTCCTACCTGGCCACCAGCCAATTTAAGGCTTCAAGCGCTTTAATATGGTGGACAGGTACTTGCTGGCATTCAGCAATCCAGGCGTGGCAGCGAATTGCAGTTTTGACGAAATAAATTTTATTATTGAAGTCATACATATTTCAGTAGTAGACGGGGTGCGCCTACCCGTTTTAGTAATATTTCATAAGTTAGTGGTGGGACATGCAAGCGAGTGGTGTATTGCACTACGCTTATTCTTATTATATTGTATTGCTGACGCTGTTAGGTTAGCTCTAGGAGCTAGTTAGGATACCAGACGGCAAACTGTTTCTAGGCTCAGTAGCCGTTTGTGGCACAGACATTCGGTCTTATGCTTTAGGGCGATCGAATGGGGTGAGAACGGGAGAAATTCAAGAAAAACCAATAACGAAAGTTAAATTAGAAATTTAACTCTAGAAATTGATACTAACGAATTGGGATTTTCCGCTAGGGATCGGTACGTTTTGGTACTATGCTAAGGGGGACGGACACACACAGACAGACAGACGCACATAGAAATGCCCTTTATTAGGGTAGGATTATAATTATATGTTTAAATAAAAAAATAATAAATCGGTATTTCTTCTACTACCTCACCGCCAAAATAACTTTTCAAGAGAATTGTTTAATTTGCATACAACTACCTTGTGAATTGGAAGACAGTAAGAAAACATTCATTGAAAAATTCACAACCAATAAAATTTTACGTAAGATTTATTTTTTTATGGTGGGAGGTGAATTATCTTGAAATCTTATTAAAAGTTTAAACATACACGAATTTTTTTTAACTTTAAAAAAATCGATATTTTTAAACTTTTATCAGCTCTCTCACTCCCAATATTTTCCTCAGTGTATCTTCTTTTGGCTCACTTGCACTACTACTAGGTAAAGAAAGACATAAAAAAAATCTATTAAAAAGATGCAATAAAGCTTTTTTATTTTTGGGGAAAGGAAGAATTTTAGGGCAAATTAAAAAAAAAATTAAGATAAGCATGGTCGCATAAACTGAGCCCAATATAAATCGGGGTTTAATTTGCAAAATTTTCATAAAATTGATCTAAAAAACTATCTTCTTTTATATTGATCCAAAAAGTATACCAAATTATACCTCATATATATGAGTCTCGGTACAAAATTTCATCAAAATCGGTTTATCCAGTCAAAAGTTATTAAGCTTTAAACACGTTACATGAACACGTTCATGTACATTGGTTCTGGGGTTTTCGAGTCATAAAACGTCGAAAAATGTAAAAAAAAAAACCATACCGCATTTTTTTAACTGATCTCCATACTTCCAACAGAGCTTCTAATCCCAAGAAAATAAGATGTGAAGAAAAAATTATCTATAGTATTATTAAACGTAATATATTTATCAACTTTAAGCTGTACCACCAATTAGAATTACAATTTTTTTTCTTTTTTAAACTCATTAGTCATATTATCCGTTATCGACAGATAGATAAACCAAGAGTCATTTCTGTGAGAATTAAATCCATTAAAATGATCTGCTTGTGATGGCTCGATGATTAATTTGTTGTAACCCTCGTCATCCGACCACATAATCTCCCGGTTGGTCGCATGCATAAGCGATGTTACAATATCTAAAACTTTGTGATGTAAGGGATTAGATAGTCCCTTTTCACTTTACATTTCTCCTCCTTAACATCTGTTACATATTAAACAGCTTTTAGTTAACTTATAACGATAGCTTTATTTTCGTAGTTTCCTTTGAATTTTAGTTATTTTGACCGTAAGGTAAAATAAGGTAGATTTTTAACTGGAATGTATGTTAAACTACCTTGAACTAGATTTTAATTGCAGTGGCAGTGATATTGTTAAAAACCAACTAACTTAACTTCCGATTTTGATATTGAAATTGTTAAATTATGAAACACAAAATAAGTTATCCTAATTTATATTCTTATCCTGATATCTTATAACATAACCATGATAACTTAAGTATGGGAACATATTTCATACCTGAAAGGTATTTGGAAACAGAAACAATTGGGTTTAACACAGTTAAAAAAAATTATGCATTATCCGCCATATTGAATCAAACTTAATTCTTTTAAAAATGAAGGTGGACATGTGATATATGATTTCGATTTAAAATTTTACAAGAAACACAATGGTGATACACGTTTTTCTCTCAATGCCTTTGTTATCGAATTATAAGCATTCAAAATTTTAGTGACGGTTAAATCGTGTTAACAATAAAATGAAGTAAAACCCGTTGCATAAACAATTTTATTGCATTTTGCATTCATAATGAATACAATAACTAACTTTAAACAGTGCTATTTTAATATTGATAATATTAAACAATAACTAATAATTAACAACACAACAAATTAAACTGCTATATCAACTGATATTATTTTCTAAATAAAAATTAACTTTCAATCTTAACATCAGTTGATATTTGTTAGATATCAGTTGTTAATTTACAACAATGCAGTTTGTATTAAGTTTTACACGGATTTGAATACTAGATCATGGATACCGATCTTCAATTAACTACATATCTCAGGAATGGTCGAACTGAGACTGTTAAAGACTACCCTTCATTTACACTCAAACATATCATCCTCTGAAGTATTATCTGAACGGTAATTACCGGTGACTAAACAGGAAAAAGAAATAAGTTTGTATTACGTTGGAAAAATGCAACTTATTAACTACTCATTTCACCTTTTTACTTCAACATACTTGTAATAGTAAAATTGCATAGTTCCAGTAAAATTTAAGTTACCCACCGGGTTGGTCTAGTGGTGAACGCGTATTCCCATATCAGCTGATTTGGAAGTCGAGAGGTCCAGCGTTCAAGTCCTAGTAAAGCTAGTTATTTTTATACGGATTTGAATGCTAGATCGTGGATACCGGTGTTCTTTGGTGGTTGGGTTTCAATTAACCACACATCTCAGAAATGGGTCGAACTAAGAATGTACAAGACTACACTTCATACATATCATCCTCATTCATCCTCTGAAGAATTATCTAAACGGTAGTTACCGGAGGCTAAACAGGAAAAAGAAAAAAGTAAAATTTAAGTTGTAGGCCTAGCAGTTCAAATTTTTTTTCGATGAAAGTTATATTATTACTTTCCTCGTTCATTTATTTGGTTTTATTAAATATTAAATCTTCAAATAACAACGCGGTGTGATTTGTTTAAGTATAAATTTCCAAGCAGAGAACCGATAAATAAATCGTCTGTGATCAACATGCCACAGCGATTTTCAGAAACCGGTAGTATAAAGAATTGTCCACGCACCGGTAAACCTAGAAGGTTGTCACAATTGATGCACAGTCATTAGAAGTATTGCAGACCTTTGTTGAAGACCCTCATTTATCGATTTGGAAAGCTGTTGTCCAATATCACATCAGTTATTTTTCAGTTCGAAAAATTCTTAAAACAAGTAGATTTCACCTTTATAAATTACACCTAGCGCAAGAACATTGGAAGATGATTTTTGCCGCCGAGTTGAGTATTCTGATATTAGAATGCAAAAATAAGATGTAGACGCAAGTGTTTGTACTTCAATAATATATACTGATGAAGCGATTTTTATGTTAAATGGCCAAGTCAATAAGCAAAACTGTCGACATTGGAGCGATAATAATCCTAGACGGCTGTTGAAAAATCATATACAGCACCCTCAGAAAATGAACGTTTGGATGGGAATCTTTAGTCATTCTATTTTAGGACCTTTTATTTTAGATGGCAAACTTACATAGTGGAGGAAAATTAAAAATCCACCATAATGCAGATTTTTGTAACTATGTAGAACTCCATTTCTTTCTTGCCTTCAAATACTTCTCAGATATGCTGTATAAAGCTGTTTCCATAGTTAAATATCACCTTGTATGTGTGTATATATATATATATATATACACAAGGTTTTTCCGGAAATTAATGTTTAAAAATATGAAAAAAAGGACTTCTATATAAAATTTAAAGTTAAGTGTTGTCCCGGGCGGTACAAACTCACGGTCATCGATTCCCCTGGTGTCAAAAACACAATGAGCATGGTCTTGATCATTGATTTGCTCATTCGTACCTTCTTGGGTTGAGGGGGCGCCGAGGTATGTCACTCGGCAGCCTCCTCGTTTCGGGGTCGTACTGGAATATCCACGTTTCATCACCCGTAATAACATTGTCCAAAAAGTGAGATCATTTTCACACATTTCCAAAACGTTTTCATAAATTTCCACTAGGCAAGATTTTTGGTTGTCGGTCAAAATTGTTGGGACAAGTTTCCCGCACACTTTTGTCATGTGCAAATCCTTGGTCACAATCTCATGGACAATAGTTTTTGGAATACTTAACATATCGGCGATTAAACGAACAAACTCATTCGACGGTCTAGTTGCAAACGTTCTTTCACACGAGTTACATTTTCGTCGTTTAAGTAGGTTGACGGGCGTCCAGCGCTGGCTTCGTCGTCGACGTTTTCACGACCTTCCAAAAATGCCTTGTGCCATTTGTAAACTTGGCTTTTTGGTAAATACTCATCCCTGAAGGCCTGTTGAACCGTTGGAAAAGTTTCCCCTGCAGGATTGCCGAGTCACACAAAAAACTTTATCGTGTATCTTTTTTACAGTGAGCACTACATCGCTACTTATACAAGAGACGAAACAGTGGTTTACGAAATCGCCCGTCCTTCACGTCCGAGAACTCGGAAACAACTGAGCAAGCACTCGCTCGGTAGTTGACACACCACCATCGATCCCGATGGATGATAGAGCGCTTCACAACAAAATATACGACTTTACTTTCTGGACAGACTTTGTATATATATATATATATATATATATATATATATATATATATATGTGTGTGTGTGTGTGATATATAATATTATATTTATATATATTATAAATATTATTATATATTATATATTAATATAATATATGTATAAATTTTGATTTAAAAAGAATTGTTAGGTAACTTTATTAGAACTGTATATTTTAATTAGAAATATTAATTTATCTTATAAATAATTACCGATTGTTTATTCTTTCGTGCTATTTACAATATCTTTTTTGCCTAGACGAAACAAATTTATTTTATTTTCTAGTGTGTTTATATTTTTGCATGTTTTAAATTAAAAATTAATTATATTATTCCTCAAAATTTAAAAAGCGTAAAAACACGGGTACTGAATAATATTCGAACAGATACACGAAGTATCTTGTGGCGATTCTATGACACTGAAGACTTAAACAGATGCACCCGTTTATTCTCACTGTGATTGCCAGCTAACTGTAACCGCATCCTTGAGAATTATGTGTGTTGTGCGGCGTTGCGTCGCAAGTTTAAAATAGGGCTAACCTGCGAAATGAATGAAATTGTTATCGTTTGTTTTACGATTTCATAGATCCGTCCGTTTATCTTCAGATATTTGAGTATTCAGTAGTAGCTATCAGTTATGTATACTATTTGTCGTATAGCAAATGATAATTTTATTGTTTTAATTTAGATTTTAATGTAATATTTCATTGCGGTTTTATTTCGCTTTTAGCACAAGTCATAAGAGTTTTCTGTTTTTGTTGTAGTTTTATATTACTGTGTTTTAGTTTTTAATTATTAATTTTTAATATTTATTTATTTACAATATAAATATCGTGTCCGGGCGGTGATGACGACAGTTCGTTGTATGGGCAGAAAAAAAGTCCCTTTCGGCATGCCGGAAGGCGGAGATAGATTTCACCGGTGCTAAGTATGAGATAAAAAATATTTCCACCTTACAGTTAAGAAAAACTTCAAATTTACTCAATACGACAATGATTGCATGTGAAAAATATTTCACATGTTTACCATACGACGAGCCCCATCTTCTTACAATTCCAGCAACATTTGGTCATACCTTACCGTATGTACTGGTGATATTAAAAATTTGTTTCACACACACTTTTTAGCTAATATTTAAACGATTAACGTCCATTTTAAACAGATTCGAATTGTGCTTATTAAGAGTTATGATTTTTTTTGTCTTCGAAATCCGATATTTTCCACCCTTGAGCCATTGGTTGGTGATATCAAAAAACTTTACCTAGGTAAGTTTTACGCCCTTATCAAAAGAATAGTAGGAACTTTAAACAAATTCGATATATTATTTAGTAAGAAATTTATAGCGATATTTTGTTTTTTTTCAAAAAGATACCCCCCATTTCTACCCCATGGTCCGTTTTTCCCGTTAATGAACTCGACGGAGATTTTGGGTCGTTATATTTTATGTATCAATTTGAAAGTGATTGGCACAAAATTACGGCAGTTATCTTGTCCACAAGAAACTGAAATATATATATATATATATATATATATATATACATTTGAACTGACGGTGGTTTTGAGGTCTGGGAAATGTGGAAACGCAAAAATATTTCGAAATAAGTCGAATCATGGTACCCATTAAATAGGTATCTTTCTTATGAAGTCTACCTAAAAATGACACTGAAGCCCGGACTTATAAGAGATTATGTGTGCAATAATCTTATACAGCTGCTATCTGACGGAGATTGTGCCAACTAAAACTCAATTGTTGCCATTTCAAGATTTATACGTAAAACACTATTGAGTACTGCAAAATAAAAACAATATACGTGGTTGAAATCCCCGGAGTCCTTTTTCGGACATTGTATATTAGTTAATTTCAACCTCTAATATTAGTAGATTGGCTTTAAAATAAAAGCGGACAACAAGTTTGTTACTTTCCTGGTATTGATTATTTACTCTTAATTATAATTTGAAAAATAATCATACATGAAAAAATTTTATAAATTGATATTTTTAAACTTTGATCTGCTCGCCTCCGTTCCCCCAAAGTATTTTATGAGATCACTTGCACTACTACTATACTTAGGAAGACATAAAAAAATTCGGTTAAAAGATATGTAGTCAATAAAAAGATGTACTTTCTTTTAGTTTTAAAGAAAGAAAAAGAATTCTTTGATTTTAGGAAAGAGAGAATTTGGGGACAAAATTTATTTTTAAATAGTAAGATAAGCATGAAAATAAACAAGAGCAAAACAAAAGTAATGAAATGTAGTAGAAATAACAAAAATGGACCACTGAATGTGAAAATAGGAGGAGAAAAGATTATGAAGAAAGAAGCATTTGGAAAAATATAGTTAAAAGACTTATAGGCCACATACTAAGGCATCCTGGAATAGTCGCTTTAATATTGGAAGGACAGGTAGAAGGAAAAAATTGTGTAGGCAGGCCACGTTTGGAATATGTAAAACAAATTGTTAGGGATGTAGGATGTAGAGGGTATACTGAAATGAAACGCCTAGCACTAGATAGGGTATCTTGGAGAGCTGCATCAAACCAGTCAAATGACTGAAGACAAAAAAAAAGAAGATAAGCATGTATGCATGTACTCAGCGTAATATGAAGTTCCCGGCCTCCGTGGCGCGAGTGGTAGCGTCTCGGCTTTTCATCCGGAGGACCCAGGTTCGAATCCCGGTCAGGCATGGCATTTTTACACACGCTACAAATCGTTCATCTCATCCTCTGAAGCAATATGTGCAACGATTGTCCCGGAGGTTAAATAAGAAAAAAAATAGAAAATAAAACAATATATATATATAAAGTGGGGTTATGTTGGCAAAACTTTGAGAACATTGACCCCAAAAAACTATCTACTTCACTCTTTTGAGATATTGCATCCAAACTTTTACCAACAAATTGCCCCAAATACACGGGTTTTTATAACAAAATTTCATAAAAATTGGTTTATTGAATCAAAAGTTATTAAACTTCAAGCACGCCAACACACGTACGAAAATTACCTTCCCCTCTTTTCTTTTGTTTTTTTGGGATCTTTAGATCATGAAACTTCGAGTATACAAAATGGAGTATGCTTTCCTATACCCCATTTCTTGACTGATTGCCATATTTCCTTCTTGTGGAATATCTATAAAAATATGATGTCAGGAAAGTCAAAATGGTGATCCATAAGTAAAAATCAATCAAAACTCTTTCTGCAAATATAGAGAGAATAAGTGTAAAAACACTGTAAGTGCTAATGTATAAAACCCCATTATTTAAAAAATAATTTGTCATCATAGAAGATATTCCTTACACCTGAGTGATGAAATTTTTTTATCGGTCTGATGTTTGGTCGTTGATATAAGGGATTATTCCGTTATATTATGTTTTTTTTTTTTCAAACTTTCATTTTTATCCTTTAACGTTTTTTTTTCAGTTATATTTTAGTAGTAATTATACAAAATTAAGGAAAACATTATTTACATTTTTTTTTGTTGAGGCCTTCTTTCTAACATGTTTCTTCAAGATGAATCGGAAAAAAAAATTGAAAAAAAATCCTGACTAATATTATAGAAATTTTGTTATACAATTTAATTCTGTTTCCTTTGAATTGCAATTTCATTTATAATGAATGTCACTAGCTTCTTTTAAAAATGTTCATTAGAGCATATTCAAAGTAAATGTGACTACTTCTTTCAGTCTTTATTACATTTAAACTGAAAAGTACGTTATGTTTTCATTTAATAGGCGCTGCGTTGTAATTATTTTTTATAATTAAATATATATATATATGTATGTATATTTTATATATTATTTTTCTAAACTAATTAGTAATTTAACAGTTTATAAATGATTATCTTTTAAAAAACAAAAAGAAGTTAATATTGTTTTTATATTTAAATAAAATAACCTTCTGTTTGAAAATAAAAACATCACATCAAAAATTTAATATTTAAATGCGGTATCCTTTAATAATGTACCACCACCTGAAAAGTACTTTACTATGCTTAGAGTTTCACAGAGTTTTTAAAACTTTAAATGGGAAAAAATGGTAGAAAAGGTATTTAATAAAATAAAGTAAGAGTTAAAAGCATAGTTTTATATATATATATTTTTTTTAATTTTAATGCTGAAAGGAAAAATCTAATAAAAAGTTTTAAAAAAGATGTTTATGATATAATATTATGAATAACATCAATTAAAATGTTACAAGGAAGTTTTCTTTAATTAATTGATTTTAACAATAATTGTAAAATACTAAATGAGCTATTTATTTAGCTTGTTGGTTTAGTATACTAAAACATCTTTTAATCTTTTAAAAGAAATAATTCAAACTAAGTTATTTTTTATCTGAAGATTTTTTTCCACTTAAATTGAAAGTTTTTGAAGCATTTTAATTAACATTAATAAATCTTTTTTGTTAATTCTTATTGATTTTTAAGTTACATAATTTTATTACATGTATTTTTTTCTAAGGTGATCAGAATTTTAAGAAACGTTGAATTAACCGTTTCAGATGATATATTACTAATAAAATCTAATCGTTATTAATGAAGAATAATCATTATTAATGATATACGAGGGTTATTTTTTTCAAGGTCCGATCGGTCACGAAATTAAAACCACAGTGAAAATAAAAATTTATTTATTTGTAACAAGTACTTACATAGTTAAGCTATTTCTCTACATAGTCGCCACTCCGATTTAGACATTTGTCATAGCGTGGTACCATCTTTCCAATACTCTTGTCATAGAACGGAGCCGCCTGTGTTTTCAGCCATGTTTCTAAGCTGGTCTGCAGCTCGATGTCTGGGCCAAAATGTTGTCCTCCTAGCCAGCGTTTCATGTAAGCAAAGAGGTGAAAATCGGATGCAGCCAAGTCCGGGCTGTATGGTGGTTGATCAAACACTTCCCAACGAAAACGCTGCGGGAGCTTCTTTGTTACAGCTGCAGTGTGCGGCCGAGCATTGTCATGGAGAAAGACAATGCCTGATGACAACATTCCTCTCCGCTTATATTGAATTGTCCTTCGTAGACCGTTCAAGAGTCACGCAGTATGAGGCTGCAGTGATGGTCGTGCCTCGTTCCATGAATTCCATCAAGAGAACTTCATTCCGGTCCCAGAACACAGTAGCCATACACTTTTTGTTGAAGAAGGTTGGTTTGAACCTCTTTGGTTTACTGGGAGAATGAGAATACATCCGCTGTTTGGATTGTTCTTTTGTTTTTTCACTTTCGAAATGGGCCCATGTCTCGTCCCCTGTGACAATTTTGTTCAAAAAATCTTCTCCTTTATTGTGGTAGCGATGGAGAAACGTTAGGGAGGCGTCCATTCTCATTGTTTTGTGATGGTTGGACAGCATCTTGGGTCCCACCTCGCACACAGTTTGCGGTACTGAAGTCTCTCACTCACAACGGTATAGAGAGCTGACCTAGAAATTTCAGGAAACGAATCGCTCAATACAGAAATTGTGAACCAACGATTTTCTCGAATTATCTCATCCACTCGCTCAACGAGATCATCGGTTGACACTGGCTTCCTTCTTCCCTGACAGCTGCATCATGAATATCCGTACGTCCTGCTTTAAAGTGTTTGTACTACCATTGTCGCAATTTGCTGACACTCATTGAAGTTTCACCGTACACATTACTTATTCGTCGATGAATTTCAGCTGCATTACACCTCTCAGCCTGAAGAAATCGAATTACCGCACGCACTTCACACTTGGCGGGAGATGCTATTGCTGTAGACATTTTTACTTGCTAGCTTCGTGTACAGAACTAAACGAAGTGATGCGGCATGATTGAATGCCATATTTGAGACGCTGCGCAATACATATGCGCAAAGGTTCATCCAATTTTTGCGCGGGTTTTTATTTCGTGACCGATCGGACCTTGAAAAAAATAACCCTCGAATAACGGGTTTTTGTTTTAGAATGATAGAACTTTGAATTGAAATAAAGCACATAAATAGGTAAGTTTGAAGCCAATTTTGTTTTTATGTGAAAGATAACTTTCTGAAATTTAATTTTTTTAAATAATTTCCGGCATTTGTCCACCACGACTAGCTTTGATAAACCGGATTCGATCAGTCCAATTTTTAACCACTTTTTCAAGTAACTGGGAACGTATTTCGTTAAATATACGAGTTATGTTTGCTTCCAAAGCGTCAATTGTTGCTGGTGTATCATCATAAACCAGAGACGCCACATATCCTTAAAGAAAATAATCCACTGGCGTTAGGTCACATGATCTTGAAGGCCAATTCACTGGACCATTTCATGAAATAATTTTGTCGCTAGATTGGTGTTTCAATAAATCGATTGTTTTGGTAGTAGTATGAGGTGTGGCACCATCCTTTTCAAACCAAAACTATTATATAATGTTGCAAATTTGGAAACAAATAATCACTGATCACTGATTGATCACAATCATAAAATGATTACTGTTTAATCTGTAACGATCATCACTGACAGTAACATGTGTTCCAGCTTCATTTTTAAAGAAATAAGAACCGACGATGTCTCCAGCATGTAACCCATAAATTACAGTGCATTTTTCAAGATGCAATGGAGACTCGTAAATTTCCTCACCATTGGTCTTGCTCCATATAAGTTAATTATGCTTGTTGACATAACCATTTAACCAGAACTGAGCTTCGTCACTGAACAAAATTTTGGGATAAAAAATTAATCAGTTTCCAATTGATTTAGGCGCTATTCACCAAACAAACGACGCTTATTATGGTCTTGCGGATTCAGTTCTTGCACCAATTGCATCTTGCATGGGTGTAGTTCAAGATCTTTACGTAAAATTTTCCATGTAGTGGATGAAAAAAGTGCAGGTTGTTGAGAACGGCGACGAATAGACACATTCGGGACTTCTTCAACACTATCACTGACAGCACCGATATTTTCGTCTGCATGTACAGATCTTTGTCTTGCTATTTGTTTTTATTGAATAGAGTAAATTTTGTTTGAAATTTAACAATAGTTCTACGAATTAGTTACTCTGATGAACGATTATGTGCACCATAAAAATTACGAAATGCCTTTTACATTTAGCGAACAGAACATTGATTTTGGAAATATATTTCCTCAATTTGTAAACGTTATTACGGCATCTGTTTTTCCATGATCATTTCCCAATGTTCATTGATCTGAAATGACGAAACAAAATGTCATTAAAACAAAACAAATGGCAGCTATCTCTATCAAAAGTTCTATCACTCCAAATAAAAAACACCCGTTATATATCATTGTCTAAATTATTGTTAATGATTTAAACGTTTTATTGATAAAAATTCCGTTGATATCCACGACATTACGTTTTTTTTACAAATGAAGCGTGTCATCTAGGAAAGCAATTCAGAAAATACACGACTGTGGTCGACAACTAACCCCCATGAATTACACGAACAATTTTTAAACGAAGCGAAATTTTGAGTCTGGGTCGGAGTAAGTAGAACGCGCAATGTGGGTTCAATCTTTTTTGAAAATAAATTTAATAGTAATCATTACTGTGCGATTTTAATATAGTCAGTTAATAGAAGTGGAAATCAATCGCTATCGGTTATTATGGCGTCACTGCGCATACAGGTAACAGGGCGATGACTTTTTTTTTTACGAATGTCTTTTTTAAACGAATCATTTCGAGTGATTTGTGATTTGTAAGATCGCCCGATCTGACTCCCTCAGATTACTTTCTATGGGCGGGAGCAAAACAAGGACTGTATCGAAACAGACCACGCACGATTGACTAACTAAAAACCGTAATAACGGCGGCGTACGTGCAAGACATTCAAAAACATCAGCTGGTTAAAACGTTTGAAAACAGATTAAAACGTGTGCAGTGTTGTATTGATGTTGGAGGAGGTCAATATCAACACCTTTTATAAACTATTCCAGTTATTGTAATATCCGTTTCTATAAAATAATGAAATAAAATTATAAAATAATGATTAAGGAAGTTTCCTCATTACACTTCCATAATTCCACTGGAATTATGGAAGTCCAGACGCTCTGTATAATTTAAGTATTTTTACAGGAAAACCAAACTAATTTATATGTTATTTTAATGAAATGATTTGTTATTTAACTTATTAAGTTTAGAAAATTAAATAAATGTAATAATAGTTTTTAATTATTTTTTTAGGTGAGTACTTCATCTCTGCCTCGTCAACATGTAAGCAATTTCTATTAATTATTTTTTAATTAATGCATATCTACTTATTATTTTTTTCTTACTACATTGCATTACATCTTATTCAATGAAATTAAAAGCAAATAATAAATTAAATTTGTATGTATCGTTATATAATATGATGCATATAAAGTATTTGAGGTTAAAGAGGCATTCGTCGGTGGATTTCTCTGAAAATAATGATATTCACTGTACATGTAGTCCCTCTGAGAAACATAGTGAAGGTATCACTTATAGAACTGAACGTATCATGCATTATATTTGGTGGCACGGTGATGTGCAGAAATGTATTTGGGGCAGTGAAGTTTAGATAACGGGAAACCGCTTCACTCCTCAATTTTTATAGAAAACTTAACCTGAGGTATTTATTACTCTGAGAATGATTATGTTAGTTTCAGGAATGAATCATATATCATATCAAGTCGCCTGCAACTTTTTTTGTTAATGCAGCCTAACTTATTTAATTTGATTTTATGGATGACTAGTACTATTTAACTAAAATAACGTCATTTAGTCCATTTATTAATTACTCTGTTGAATTATATGTTACGGTAAACTTGAGTAATCAAGTGAATATGCATAATTACCGTTGAATTTGATTAATCGGCTAAAATATTGGAGAATAAGATTTATAATTTATTTGTTTATTTGCTGTATATGCTCATATTTTTATTTTTAATTAAGCGCACGAACGATTCTTTTGTTCTAACAATTTATATTTCTTGAATGGTTCATTCGTTCGAACTATTTATAAATCTTAATACAAACGTTTATATAAAATTATATTTCAGTTTTGGGGATAAAAAAGAAAAACAATCGGGTTGAAGCTGTGTTAAAAATCATAACTTAAAAATCTTGTATATATAAATGCGAAAGTTTGCCCGTTTACAACAGCACCACCTGAGAACCAGCCAGCCAAACTATTGTTTTCAAATTTTCAGGATACATTTGTGTTATACCAGGGAGATTTGAAGCCAAACTCTCTCTTTTTCTGTTTAGTCTCCGGAACTACCGTAAGGTATTACTTCAGAGGATGATATGTATGAGTGTAAATGAAGTGTAGTCTTGTACAGTTTCTGGTCGACCACTCCTGAGAAGTGGGGTTAATTGAAACCCATCCACCAAAGAAACCCACCGGGGTGATCGCGTCTTCGCAAATCAGCTGATTTCGAAGTCGAGAGTTCCAACGTTTAAGTCCAAGTAAAGGCAGTTATTTTAATCCGGATTTGATCGAGTGCCCCGTTGAATCGGTACTTGGTGCGTTAAGCCTCGTGGGTACACCAGTCTGCCGACCGTACAAGCAAAATTTGTTCTATGCAAGTTGTGAAATTATATTAATTTAGTTAGTGCCGACCGTCACTGCTAATACCGCCACACCCACGTGAATTAAATACGGTATTCGCGCGAGCTTTAGTTAGAATCATTGAATTAAATAAATGTAAAAATATAATATTTAAATAAAATGATAAATATTTTAAATTATCATTTTAAATATTTTAAATTAAGTTGTCTGTTTATGTGTGTATAAGCCGTACATCCGAAATAATCCACAGTTGGAGGACTTTCCCGGAACGTAGTTTTGGCCGTATAACGGGAAAATTCTAAAACTGTGTTGTTAGCTTTTTTTATTTTACACATATATCGTGACTTATGACTTTGACACTTAAAAAGCACCTGAATTATAATCGGGAGTATTCAGATTTACCTTCTTTAATAATATAATTAATTTCACTAAATAAGTCGCCTCTGGGGTGATTAAAATGAAGGTATTACTGTAATGTTTGAATATATCTAGCATTTTCGAAGGCCTGATATATTTTTGAGTATTAATATATTCGCTTCACTGAAAAAAGTCGTTGAAAACCAGTTCAGTCCTCAATTATTCTGATAATCTTGACATTGAAGGTTTGTTATTCTTTAGAATTGTTATATAAATTTTCGGGAATGACTTATAACTCACGTCAGGTTATCAGTTACGATTTGGAAACTAGATCGTTGATATCGGTGTTCTTTGGTGGTTGAGTTTTTTTAATTAACCATACATCTCAGAAAGGTCGACCTGAGAATGTACAAGACTACAGTTCATTTACACTCATATATATCATCCTCTGAAGAAATACCTGACGGTGATTCCCGGAAGCTAAACAGGAAAAAACCCGTAAAAGAACATCGGTATCCGCAATCTAGTATTAAAATCCGTATAAAAGCAACTTTACTAGAATTTGAAAAAGGATCAGTGGTTTAAGCCACAGATCGAGGCCCTAAACCCCCTCAGAGGTGAATTTGTGAATTAAGGAAAAAACTACCCTTTTATTTCATTATTATATTTTTCTCACCGTGCTAACAAAAATATAATGAAATAAAATGATTAATTCTTCTTTTTTTTTAATGAATATCTGTAAAGTATTTAATATTGTAACAACCATGAGAATATCGAATGCGTCGGGGTCCAAGGAGGGAAGCCCCCCTGTCTAGACGGCCGGAGAGCGAAGCGTGCCCCGACCGGATAGTAATTATTAAAAATTTATATTTATTAAAAATATTCACACCTTTATTTCCATTTATTTTATTTTACTTAAGAATAACTTTAATGGTACTAAATATTTTTTTGATTTTAGTATTCGTAAAAAACCATATAAAAATATTTATAATTTTTATGAGAAATTAAATAAATTTTAATTTAACTTAATTTTTTTGCAATATTTCCATTTTAAAGTTTTGCTCATTATAAAAGACGGTAAGGGAAATTTTTTACAATCCTTTGTTTTTTTACTGACTTTTCGAAGATTTTTTCCCTGGGCGCGCAACGAAGTTATATTATCAGCGCCCGGATACGATATTTATTAAACAAACAAATAACTACCTGTTATACAGGTAGTTGGCAGTTGACATGGAATTACTTTCGATCGCACTATGAAATTGAGAGGGAGGTAAAATTGAATTTTCTTTACGTTTTACTATGCAAGGATAAGGAAAAGGTACTTTTCCAGAAGATGCCACCATGTAGTTAGTTAGTTCTTAGATGGCGCCACAGAAACGTTATATTGAAATCAGAATATAAATAAATAAAATTATAAATATAATCTAACCACGCTCGCTTCGCTCACTAACCTTGACTAGCGAGCATAGATTAAGTTTGGTTAGATTATATTTGTAATTTTAATTTATTCAATATAGCGTTTAAGTGGCGCCATCTAAGAGATAACTAATTAACTACATGGCGGGCACTTCTGGAAAAGTACCAAGGAAAATACGATTCATGTATTAAATGTTGTGGTTCCAAAATCTCAAAAACTACTACATAAAATTCATTGAAATTTATAGATATGCTGTTGTATTATATCTGAATTTGTGCATGTAAGAATTTAATGAAGATTTGTTGAATCTTTCTTGTGTTACACTCAACTTTTCCAAAAAAATTTATAGTTCAATTTTTTTTTTAATATACTAGATTAATTTTATTGAAATTTTTATATTGACTAATAATGTATCTGAAGTTTTTCAAGTGAAAATTTGATGAAGATTCGCTCAGTCGTTCTTTAGTTACGCTCAATTTAAAGTCGACAACAGATAACATAACCTTAATATGAGGTTGTGTTGGTTTTTTATTGGAGTATTTTTGATACGAACTTAAGCAGTGAGCCACATTGGTGAGTGGCTTAAACTTGATACATGATTGTAGGATCTCTACTGGTTATTTTTAATTATTGACGTGAAACTTCTTTAAAATCACACGGAAACATACGGGTACCAAAACAGCGATTTGTAGCATAACGAAAAGGTCTATATGGTCCTGCTATAATAAGTTCCTAACTAATAGTCTCAGAGACGTAAATGCGGTATCATTTTATAAGTTACATGGTCATCTAGCCGATACGACTTTGAGTCTGCGTTACTGGTGAGTGGATTGGCCAGAAGGAGACACAGCGCAGATCGGCCAAAACTGGCGCTCTCGCTCATTTCCATTTAGTGTAGCTTACGACTTAGACGTGATAGCGCGGTGATTCGTGTGTTTCTGTTTAGAATTTCTGGAGGTAGATCGATTTAAGTAATAATAAGTGTATTTTGAACAATATTTATGTGTAAAAAAATTAAAGTAAACGTGTAAAAAAATATAAAAATTCAATTCTTACTTCTCATATCGGAAACCAATGTTGAACAAAACTGTCGTCGAAGTAAATATCATGTACTACTTAGTCTCTGTTTTATGTTAAAATTAAATTTAGTACGCAGTCTATGTCTGGTTTTTATTTCAATCCAGTACACTAAAAATGACTTGCTGACATACAGATCGAACAATTTATATGTAGAGTTGGCCAAATGAAGGAGCTAAAATATTCCATTGGAGAATTTCAGTTTTATTGAAAAAAAAAATACACTTTACAGATACGTTGGTCGATCTGTAGCTCGGAGGAACTTCATCCAAGGTCTGTAACGTTTCAGGTTAAACCAACAGCTGTGTGCCCTACACAACCCTACCCGATTTTTTCCACAGATTACAGTTTTAATAATTTAATTTTTTTATAAACAGAAGATATATTTTAATAATAAATTAAAAAAATAATTATTCCTTTTTAGGTTTCTCATTCAATTAATGTTGTACATTTCTTGCGCAAATATACTACAATATTGATTTAAAAAAATAATTTTTAAAATTAAATTATACAAAATAAAATTAAAAAAAAAATCGGACTTGAGCAGTTCTATGCAAGTTTGTTTTTAATATAATTTCGTTAATTGTTAAATGTTAAAAAAAATATATTATCAATAAAATTGAAAGTAAACTATATAAATAGACTATAGGTCTTGAATATAAATTATTGTCAAACTTATCATTCCCCTACGGTACTGAGATCTTTTGATATACCGCACAGTGTAGGCGTGTAAGCGTTGGTTGAATATCTCCCCTACAACTTATAGGAAAGCTTTCCACAAAGCTTCCTGCTTCAGGAACTTAAGTATTCGTGCAAGCTTTCAACCGGAACTTTATCTGACCGAATCGATGTTAATTCACCGTGATACCCATAAAAAATATCATTCTCAATGCTAAAGCTGAAAGTAATATTTTCATAAAATTTATTTATTATTTATTATATTTTTTTTATTTGTCAGGAATATAATTTATTTTTTCTTCTATAATATGTTTTTGATAATTATTATTACAATTTATAAAGTATAACTCTAGTAGTCGTCATAAAAGATGGCGCTCGTCTTTAAACTATTGTATTTCAGTTAATAAGATCGCCCAATAAAAATGAAGTTATCGTCGGAGATTATAATTATTTTTACGCTAATTAAATTCGGTAAATTTAGTTACCATCGTTCGTTTGAAAATTAGGGGCGTGAAAAGCGGAAAACTCATGATTATTTGAACTTTTTTTGAAAACGTCAACTTTCAATTACTATAAAATCAAAACTGATCGAGATAAAAATTTTCTATTTTTGGAGGTATATTAAACTATTGTTTCTCTTTCTTAAATAAAAAGGTTAGGGTGACAGATTATTTTAAAATGCATCGAAAAAAATTGATATAAAGAACTTCGGGCTACAATAACACTAACCAAGATCGTGGTCATTTAATACTTTTTGTAGCTAGTTTTAAAGTGGCCTACAGTATCGTTTAAAAAATTAAATGATCAATAATGCAAGACTAAAGAAAAATTTAGTAATTGCTTTTACCTCAAAATAATATTTTCGGTATGAGACCACTGGGTTGTATTATAAGCTACTTTTGAAATAGCTTAGAAAAGCATTAAATAGCCGCTACTTTTGGTAATGTCGTAGCTAAGTAATTTTTACGTGAAAAATCTTTTTTAATTCCTTTTAAATACAGTATGTCCCACGAAGAAAATATGTCCTTTCAGGACATGTTCTTCTATGAAAGTAATGATGAAAAAAGGTCATATAAATATAGGTCTGGAAACGCTTTGTTTTCGAGTTATGGCTAGCGAAAGATTTCGCCCAGATTTCATCTCTTCTAATATTGTAATTTTTGGGACCAAAATTAAGGAGTAAAATTGGTGGTTTTTTGTGTAATTTTAGCTGAGAAATAGGAAAAAAAATAGGTCCCAGAACTGTAACTCCAGAAGTTTTTAAGATATCCGAAATAAAACGCAAAATCGGTGTCGAAAAAAAAGTTTTTTTTTTTTTTTAGGTTTGTAGTTAAAAAGCTTTTTTAAATGAGTAATAGATGTAAAAAATTTATTAACAAAACTGTAGAGAATTTAATTCTTAGAAAATTGATGTAAATACAAAAAAAGTAAATAATGACTTCAAATTCGGTTTTTTTATTGAACCAAAACAGATGAAAAATAGACAGAAAATTGTATTTTTCTTTCTGACCTAATAAACATTCTTTTTTTTTTAAAAACGCTAATTACTGATAATAACATTAAAAGAAATACAAAATTTATAACATAATATTTTAGCTGTGTTTTCCTTAACTCAATAATTTACACAAGTAAAATAATTACGTAAAAAGTAAATTGAGATGTATGTTATTTTAGAAATATTTAAAAAAAATTTAATTGTATCATTTGGTAATACTAACAGATTGAGTACTTCGTTTAAATCTGTTGCCACAAATTATGATATAGTTAAAGGAAGTACCGGACGTAAATATTTTACGTCGGGCAATCCTGTTTACATTGTGAAGTAGGAAATTTCGAAAATTACTGTAACTGAGGTTTGTTATTTTGTTAGCATTTATCATTTTATTTTTTTGTTTTTCTATATAAACAATAATGGTCTTTTTTTTGACTTCAGTCATTTAACTGGTTTGATGCAGCTCTCCAAGATTCCCTAACCACTGCCAGTCATTTCATTTCGGTATACCTCTTACATCCTACATCCCTAACAATTTGTTTTACAGATTTCAAACGTTACCTGCGTACACAATGTTTCCCATTTATCTGTCCCAACAATATCAAAGCAACTATTCCAGTTTATCTTAATATGTGGCCTGTAAGTCTGTCTCTTCTTTTAACTATATTTTTTTCCAAATGCTTCTTTTTTCATCAATATACCGCAACATTTCTTCATTTTTCAATTTATCCACCCATCTGATTTTTAACATTCTCCTATAGCACCGCATTTCAAAACCTTCTAATCTTTTCTTCTCAGGTAAGGTAGGTCCTCCGGATGAAAAGCCGAGACGCTACCACTTGCGCCACGGAGGCCGGCAACTTTATATTACGCTGAGTACATGCATACATGCTTATCTTTTCTTTTTTATTGTCTTCAGTAATTTGACTGGTTTCATGCAGCTCTCCAAGATTCCCTATCTAGTGCTAGTCGTTTCATTTCAGTATACCCTCTACATCCTACATCCCTAACAATTTGTTTTACATATTCCAAACGTGGCCTGCCTACACAATTTTTCCCTTCTACCTGTCCTTCCAATATTAAAGCGACTATTCCAGGATGCCTTAGTATGTGGCCTATAAGTCTGTCTCTTCTTTTAACTATATTTTTCCAAATGCTTCTTTCTTCATCTATTTGCCGCAATACCTCTTCATTTGTCACTATCTGATCCACCCATCTGATTTTTAACATTCTCCTATAGCACCGCATTTCAAAACCTTCTAATCTTTTCTTCTCAGGTACTCCGATCGTCTAAGTTTCACTTCCATATAAAGCTACGCTCCAAAAATATACTTTCAAAAATGTTTTCCTGACGTTTAAATTAATTTTTGATGTAAGAAAATTACATTTCTGACTGAAAGCTCATTTCGCCTGTGCTATTCGGCATTTTATATCGCTCCTGCTTCATCCATCTTTAGTAATTCTACTTCTCAAATAACAAAATTCTTCTACCCCCCCCCCCCCAATCTTTTCTTGTCCTACTTTTGTATTCAGTGGTTCATCTGCTTTATTTCTACTACATTTCATTAGTTTCGTTAATGTTCATTAGATACAGAATAGCAGGATTCTCTGTCTATTTTTCCTGTGTTTGCTTCACTAAAAAATCGATTATTAAAAGTTTTTATTTACTTTTTATTAGCTGTATTTACATCAATTTTCTCAGAATTAAATTCTCAACAAGTTTTCTTACTTGTAGACAATTCTTACTTTCCTTCCAGATTTATTAGCCATTTAACAACTAAAAACTACAAACCTAAATAAACTTGTTCGACACCGAATTTTGTGTTTTACGTCGGATATCGTAAAAACTACTGGAGTTACAGTTCTGCGACCTTTTTTATCGTATTTCCTAGCTCAAATTAGGTAAGAAACCACCAACTTTACTTTTTCATTTTGGTCTCAAAAATTACAGTAGGACTTCCTTTTATTAGAAGAGCTGAAATCCGGACAAAATATTTCGCTAGCCGTAACTCGAAAAGAAACCATTTCCAGGCTTTTTTTTTTATCAAATTTTTTCATTATTTTTACCAGTAAAACATGTCCTAAAAGTTTCTACGTGGGGCACCTGGTGTATCACAACCCTACTGTTTACGTTTAGAATATTTTGGTTACTCACGTTGTAGATACTTAGGATATGATGGTATTATATCGAAAAAAAATAGATTGTTTCAACTTAGGAGGATTTACTAAATTTTTCTATTTTTAACGATTGAAAAATTTTCGTAAATTATGAAAGCACTGTTTATTCAAACTATGTTACAAAAGTTAATAGTTTTGTAATCTACCAAATGGTTGTAAAAGCAGCAGAATATTTAGTTAATTTCATATCGGTGACTGAGATTTGGTAAACATACATTTCTATAGGTTTTAATAAAATGTTCTTTTGAAGTAGTGAATTCTGCGAAAGTATGACACAAGGAAGAAACCAAACAGAAAGATTAGCGAGTAAAGCAATAATTTTATAAATAATAAAATAAGCATCTTAAAATAGTAAATAAAAAACGAATAGAATTTATATATTATACTAATTCTACCATATATGAGAAAATTAATGAAGTGTAATTAGGAAAATATATTTTTAGATTTTATCCAACTGTTCTATAATAAAGAAAAATTATCGTTACAAATCTTCCTTATACCAAAAATAAAAGTGATTACATTATTACTTATCCGATAGTCTTATCACGTAACACTAATTTCAGTTTTTCGTGTAAATTTTCATTTAGTTTAATTTTTTATTATCCTGGGGTATCATTACTTCGTAACTCGTACCTCTGTCATGTAGAGTTCAATATTAATGAACCGCAACGTGTTTACTATATGACCTTCCAACCCTGTTAAAAAATATTGCGCACAGTTAAAATCCTGCATTAATTTTGGGACAACTGTTATAATTTTAATTTTTTATAATTTATTAAATCGGCCCTTATTAATATTTTTAATTTTAGTTGGTATTGGTTTTACCACTACAAATTTCTCTTTTCCTTTTTATTTTTTCACAGTGAATTACAATTGGTTTAAATTTACCGGCAAAACAAGTAATTGAAATACCAAAAAGAAAAATGACACGCAGATAGGGTTTTCTATTGAAATACTTCAAAGAACTACATATACGAGTATAAAGAGTGTCTTTAAAAGTGAGGCCAAACTGTAGAAAATGATTGTTCTTGACATACTGAAGAAAAAAATGTCCAGTGAACATAGGTCCGAAAACGTTTTTTTTTTTTTTTAAGAAAAAAATTATTTTTCAAGAACGGTTGGAGACAACCAATAAAATTTTCTACTTTATTTTAAACTAACATTTTTCAATAGGAAAAAAAATAACGATGCTCTTCCTTGACATACGAGGTGTGATCAAAAAATACGGTGAATAATTTTTTATTAAAAAAAATAATAAGGTTACATAGAATTCGATTTAATCTCCTTCAAAGTACTGTCCTTGGCTAGTAATGCGCTTATCCCAACGTTGACTCCATGACTGGAGGCATTTCTGGAAGGCGTCTTTCGGAAGGGCTTTCAGCTGGTCGTGGCCCTCTCAATGTCAGCAATGGTGTCAAAACGTTTTCCTTTAAGCACAGTTTTAATTTTTGGGAAGAGCCAAAAGTCGCATGATGCTAAATCCGGTGAGTATGGCGGATGTGGACAGACAGGAACACTTTTTTCGGCCAAAAACTCGCGAATGAGAAGCGAGGTGTGACACGGCGCGTTGTCGTGGTGAAGAAGATGGCTTCCTTCTTTCTTCATTTTTCCATTTTTCTGGTCGCTTTCTTCGTACGTCGTTTCACAAACGTTGCAGTACACCCTTATAAAATTCAGAGTTTACAGTTGTTTTCCTTGTAACGAACTCTGATCGCACTATACCCTCACTATCGAAAAAAAACAACGAGCATGACCTTGATGTTGGATTTTGACTGATGTGCCTTTTTAGGGCGAGGAGATGAACTGGTTTTCCATTGGGAACTCTGCATTTTGGTCTCAGGGTCATAGCCATAGACCCAAATTTTATCTCCAGTTACAATTTTGGCCATGAAGTCCGGATCTGTATGAAGACGACCCTTCAACTCCGTGCAAATTGACACACGACTTTTCTTCTCTTCATCAGTCAAAAGTCTGGGAACAAATTTTGCACTCACTCGTCTCATTTGCAATTCATTAGTTAAAATGTTTTGAACGGATCCGTACGAGATGTTAAGGTCTTCCGATAGCTCTCGAGTAGTCATTCGCCTGTTTGAACGAACCACTGTTTCCACTTTTTGCACATTTTCAACTGTTTTTGAGGTTACTGGACGTCCCGCACGCTGCTCGTCTTAAACAGACTCATTTCCGTTTTTAAATCGGTCATACCACTTGTACACAGTCTTCAAAGTTACCGCATTATCTCCGTACACCGATTCTAACATTTCGTGAGCTTCTTTGACACTCTTTTGCAACTTAAAACAAAACTTAATGTTAATGCGTTGTTCAAAATCCATATTGCGCGACAGACACGATAAATACAAGCTCACTCTAGCGGCTCTGGCAGCTGACTGGCAAGCTCGAACATGTTACAACTTGTCCCTGCCTGTTTCAGTTGATCACGCTATTGGACAAATTACAGCATATGGATATAGCGTCGGCAGTTGCCGCTATAAAAATTCATTCACCGTATTTTTTGATCACACCTCGTATTTCAAAATGGCGGTCGTTTCAATTTTTCAATCTTTAATATCTTAAGAATTATTAGATTTATCAAATTGTGTGTATTAAAAAATTATGAAGCGTTTTTTTTTGTGAACAAAACGACACCTTATTCGGAAAAATCCAACGACAAACAACAGAGTTATTGGTAAAAGTAGGCCTCTTCCGGTATGGCGGCCATCTTGTTTATTTTATTATCGTGACTCACTTGATAACTAAACCCATAATATTGAATTTTTAGCAAAATTTGATTTAATTAGAAACATTTTGATTTAATTAAAAATATTCTTATCATCCACACAAAGAATAGCTAATCAAACAATGAAACAGTAAAACAAGTCGAAGAACTGACCAAAGTAAGTGGCGAAACGAAATTAAGAATTTTAACGATGCCTAACACCCTAGGTTAGCCGATTCACCTCAAATCTCGGATAAATTACAGATCTAGTATATGCAGTCCGTTTAGGCGTTTAACGTTCTCTCTGTTATTCAGATGATTAACTGCGAGCCAGTTTGTATGTTTGTTCAGTCACATTTTGTACCTTGTACCAAATCGTCGTATCTCCTCTCAAACGGTTGGCAAACCCGAATAATCGTGTATTTCAGTGGTTTTTGCTAACCATAGCGCTTCTGTTCTATACTTCAACAATATGTTCTGGAATTGCTGTAAAACTTCAATGTTACATTCGCTTGTCGTACTCTACAATTGGATTCCCTAAATAAAATAAATTTAAAAAATAATAATTATAAATAAAACCGACTTTAGAAAAGGCACACTAATTTTTTTAAATTATTTCTTAATTCGATAAAAAATTAAGAAGATGTAAGTTTTGGAACCGAATTTTGAAAGTCAACTTTTAAAAATAATTGAAGTATCATTTTCTTTTTACTTTTCATTGCAGGATATTTAAAGTGTTTTTTATACGAGGTGTGAGGAAAAGTAATGAGACTGACTTTTTAATTATCAAAGTTTTTATTTCTTCAAACAAAAATATTATCTCCTTCAAAGTAGTTCCCTTGGACAGCTATACACCAGCGGAGTCGTTGTTCCCACTCTTGATAGCAGTGCTGGAAGGCTTCAACTGGTATGGCTTTAACTGGTCGGTCACAGTCTTTTGAATGTTCTCCAGAGACGTCCAAAATGACGTCCTTTTAAGACACGTTTCAATTTCGGGAAAAGGAAAAAGTCCCAAGGACTCAAATCAAGTGAATAGTGGGGTTGAGGAATCGTAGGAATGTGTTTTGAGGTAAAAAATTCCCTGATGGAAATGGCCGTGTGACACGGGGTATTGTCATGATGCAGCATCCACTTGTCTGCAATGTTTGGTCTCACGCGAATCACTCTTTTCCTCAGCCTTTCACGGACACCTTTGTAAAACACTTGGATGACAGTTTGTCCTGGAGGAACAAATTCTTTACGCACGATACCCCTACTGTCAAAAAAGCAAATCAGCATGGTTTTCATCTTTGATTTGCTCATTCGGCATTTTTTCGGTCGAGGAGATGACGGAGTGTGCCACTCTTCGCTTTGCCGCTTTGTTTTTAGGATCGTACTCAAATATCCAGGATTCATCACCTGTGATCACACGATTGAAGAATTCTTGGTCGTTGTAAATCCTCTCAAGAAGATCAACGCACACGTTTCTTCGATTGTCCTACTGTTCCGTTGTGAGGTTATTCAGCACCAATTTCGCACAAACCTTTCGCATGTCCAAATCGTCTGTCAAAATTTGATCCGGTGAAAGTGTGTAAATCTAACTGTTCACTCATCATCCTTATTGTTAAATGACGGTCTGATCTCACAAGGCCCTCACACGCTCAACGATTTCGTTAGATTTTGAAGTTGAAGGTCTCCCTGAGCGAGGTTGATCTTCAACGTGTTCTCAGCGTTCCAAAAATGATTTTTGCCAGCGGAAAACTTGTGCTCTTGATAAGCAATGCTCCCCATAGGCCTGTTTCAACTTTTCAAATGTTGAACTTGGGAAAACGGTTTTCCCAAGTTTATCACAACGTTGCTCTAAATTCCGATGCCCCATTTCCGTAACACACAACAAAATCCCTGATCACGCTGTCAAAAATAAAGTGTTGGCTGAAAGGAGTTCAAACTCGTACTGGGCATGTGGAAGAGATGAACAAACCGGTCTAGCCCAGAGCGGTAGACACAGCGTTGCCAGATTGCTCGCAGTGTTACCAGTCTCATTACTGTTCTCATACACCTCGTATATGAAGGTTACTAAAATAACGCTGCTCTATGATAACGACTAATTTAAGGGAGAAAAGCCATCATCTTTATAAAATTATTATTATTTTTTCTATGAAAAGTATTGCAAAAAACTGACGTAAAGTAATCAAAACTGAGTGTGAGCTAATTTTCTATACAATGAATCTTTTTTCAAGTAACTGGCTTTAAATATTTGAGAGAAAACACTTTTATCGTTATAAAGACATTAGTGTAATTTCATCTCGTTATAATAATCAATTTTAAGCCATAATCAAAACTAAAAATCTGATGTGGACAACGCATGATTTCCTTGTATATCTATTAAATTACATATACACATTGTTAAAAGTAGATAACATTTTATTTCAGTAATAACTTCTGATTTTTTCATATTTTTTTTTTTTTTATTGTTATTGAATTATTTATAATCAGAGGATAATAATTAGGGTGTCCCATACAAAACGCAACCCAACCTTATATTGGTCGGTATTGATATAATAAAAAGGCATTTGTAATTGTAAATGTAATTTTTATTATTACCATCCATTACCTTACATTTAGAGTAAATGTTGGAAGTGGCCAACTTCATCTTCTTGAATACAAGCTTCATTTTTTACAGCGTTTCTTGCAACCTTTTTCAAAGTTTGTGGCTGGATATTTAATACAGCTTGTTCAATATTGACTTTCAGTTGTTCAAGTGTTCGTGGTTTGTTGCTGTAGGCTTTTTCTTTGAGGTAACCCCGTAGAAAAAAATCCGCCGCAGTCAAATCTGGAGATCTTGGTGGCCACAAGCCTCGACCGATAACACGATTACCAAAGAATTCCTCGACGAAATCAGAAGTTGAACCTGCGTAGTGCGATGTCGCACCGTCATGTTGTAGCCAGCAGTGTCTGTCTTCCTCTTCCAAGAATCCGATGAACTGAAATAAAATACCCTGATATCGTTTTGCATTAATGGTGTACTCGAAAAAAAATAGGACCGATTATTTTCTTCCGCGATATCGCGCACCACACTCTCAACTTCTGCGGGTGTAATTGTTTTTCGTGATAAACGTGGGGATTTTCAGCGCTCCAAATTCTGCTGTTTTGGCTGTTTACGTAGCTATCCAAATGAAACCGTGCTTCATCTGTGAAAAATAACGAATCCATAACATTAATTCCCTCACGCAGAAATCGACGGAACCATTGACAATATTGTAGCCGTTTTTCTTTGTCGGGCTCAAGAAGTTGATGAACCGCTTGAATGCGATAATGTCGTAATTGTAATTGTTTGGTCGCCCGATGAACAGTTGATTTAGACAAATTAATTTCAGCAGACAAACGTCTGATCGATTTATTTGGCGAGGCGAGTAATCGGTCTTTGATTTCAGTGACTGTATCTGTATTCAACACTGACGCAGATCAGATTTGTGTTCCTTGCTATTAACAGAACCGGTCTCTCTAAATTTTGCGACTAACCTTAATACTGATGTTTTGTTAGGAGCTGGTTTTTCTGGGTACTTATGGTGAAACAAATCTTGCGCTGCAACCGCTGATTTCGTACTGAAGTACGACTCGACAATGAAAACACGCTCATGTAGTGAAAACACCAACTTGTCTCTAGCAATACACTGAACGTTATGATTGCATTGTTGTTACTATCGGTAGTGTTCTACTGCGTCGCCGCGATGTTCAGATGTTGGATAAGTCCATTTCAGTAACGAGTAGGGGAGTAAGCTTGACTTTTGAAATTTCATGGATGAGTGATTGATGGGTGCGTTTTATATGGGACACCCTTTATTAATAAATCAATGTATTTAAATTGAAAAAGTCACAAAACAAAAAAAAAAGATGAAGTCGGATTCAAACCGATGTGCCTTCTTGTTGTAAGACTCAAATATTTTATTAATTAATTTTTTATTTGGCTATAACTCTGGAACAAATGAAAATACACTTTTCGTTGAAAAACACTCAATGAGGGCTAATTACTGCAGTTACGAAAAAGTCAAAAATCCAAAAAGTCGATTGGGCTAAACCTGAAAGGTTTAGACAAATCTTTTAGCTTACAAAAATGTTCAATGATTTGCCACTGTACTTTTTTTAAAGACAGATTTTTTTCCGTGTACTCCCATTTGACGATCCATTTTTATACTTTTTTTTTTTTTTTATTTATTAAAACTTTTTGTTGTATTAAATTTACCGTAATGAATTATCAGTATCTGCATTGTACAACAGGTGAAAAAAATTGCCAACAGCAGACGATATTGAGAGCAATGGCATTAAAACAAAATGCCAACATTACAAGAAAAAACCACTGTACAATGACGAAAAAAAAATTATAACCTTAAATAATCGTTTTCCTATATGTAGAATCAGATTAATGAAAATTATGTTCTTTTATTTTATATACCATAGTTGTTATATTTTTTTGTGTTCAGTCATTTGACTGGTTTGATGCAGCTTTCCAACCCTTCCTATCTATTGCCAATCACCCTACACCTTACATCCCTAACAATCTGTTTTACATATTCCAAACGTTGCCTGCCTGCACAATTTTTCCCATCTACTTGTCCCACCAATGGCAAAGGGACTATTCCAGGATGCCTTAAGATGTGTTCTAAAAGTCTGTCCCTTCTTTTAGCTATATTTTTTCTAAATGCTTCTTTCTTTATTAGTTTGCCGCAATACCTCTTCATTTGTCACTTTATCCAGTCACCTAATTTTTAAAATTCTCCTATAGCACCGCATTTCAAAAGCTTCTAATCTTTTTTTCTCAGAGACTCCGATCGTCCAAGTTTCGTTTCCATATAAAGCGACACTTCAAACGTATACTTTCAAAAATATTTTCCTGAGATTTAGATTAATTTTTGATGTAAACAAATATTTCTGACTAAAGGCTTGTTTCGCTTGTGCTATTCGGCATTTTATATTGCTCCTGCTTTATCCATCTTTAATAATTCTACTTCCTAAATAACAAAATAAGTCTTCCATCTCCATAATCATTTCTCTTTCTATTTTTGTACTCAGTGGTCCATCTACATTACTTCTACTACATTTCATTACTTTCGTTTTGTTCTTGTTTATTTTCATACGGTAATTCATGGATGAAGTCCTACACTTCATCCATGCCAATCGTTGTTTCTGTTAAATATTTTTTACTCTCGGCTAGAATTAATATATCATCAGCAAATCGTAGTATCTTAATCTTTTTACACTGTTAATCCATATCTAAATCGTTGTTTAACGTCATTAACAGCAATTTCTATGTAACGGGGATAGGGAACATCGTTGTCAGACTCCCTTTTTTATTACTGATTCTTTTTATATTCTTCGATAATTACTGTTGTAGTTTGGTTCCTGTAAATATTAGCAATTTTTCTTTTATCTCAATACCTGAATCCTAAATTTTTTTTTACATGATGAACATTCTATTCAAGTCTACGTTATCAAATTCCTTTTCTAAATCTATAAATGCCATGTATGTTGCATTGTTATTCTTTAATCTTACTTCCAATATTAATCTTAGCCCTAAAATTGCTTCCCTTGTTCCTGAAACCAAATTGGTCTTCTCCTAACACTTTTTCCACTCTCCTCTCAATTCTTCTGTACAAAATTCTAGTTGAAGATTTTTGATGCATGAGCAGTATGAAAGTTAATGGTTTCTGTAAGAATAATATGTTTATTGTTTTGTGTTTTTTAAAGTATAATATTGTTAAAAATGTATTACTTAAACAAAATTTTATTTATACTGACATTATAAATAAATTTGCAAATTAAATTTACTTGAAATAAACTAAACAATTTACATTTTTCACATTATAGTCTGCAAAGCGTTTCAATCTTTTTGTTTGTATCTGACATCTAAGGATCATGTTTACATAATTTAGATTTCTTATCTTTTCCAAAAACGCCTCATTCTTTCATTCAACTATCTTTTCATTTTCACCCCTCCATTTACGATTTTTCTTTGTCATTTATTCTTCTGGAAATTCAGATTTATCTATTTTTTTTTTTTTTTATTTTGTTCAAAATTCTGTTTTATGATATATTGAATATTTTCACTTTACTAAACCATCTTTTTACTTCACTAAACCATCTTATTTTTTGTTTTCTTTTTTAAAAAAGAATATTAAAATATATTTAGTTAATTTGTTCTCATTCATTTTATACGGGTGTCTGGAAAATTTATATCTTTTTCTCATTAGATGTTCTATTACTTTCCCGATTAGACAGCTATAGCTCTAAAAGGGAAAGTATTCTAATCGGTCCAATTTGGGCATATGCGATTTCCTGCGTATAAAACCTGGTCGAAGCCTTCAGGAAACGTAAATACGGGAATTTCATGGATTAAAACTGCGAACTACTATTATTATTATTATTATTACTGGAATTTTAATTGTTATTCAAAAATACTAAATATTTTCATTTTTATAATTTTCAGTTATACAGTTATTTTTATTTTTGTATGAGTTTAACTCTTTGAATTTTAGATGACATCTGCTATTCTTTTGATAACTGATATTTATGAAGTCAACTTTGACAAAATTAATTTAAAAAATTTTTTTACTTCCTTGTTCCAGGTAAACGAAGTGTTGTGATGGCAAAAAATTTCGGTTTTCAGATTTCAACGGGAATATCCATTTTGACCATTCCTGAATCCATTTTAACTAGTTTCAGCGTGACGTCTATACGTATCTTGCACAACTCAAAAACGATTAGCCGTAGGGTGTTGAAACTGAAGATTTAGAATTGTTGTAACATCTAGTTACGCACCTCCCCTTTTGATTGCAATCGACTGAACCAAAAGTGCCCAAAAATATATACATATATATATTCGATCTTTAATAAATATTTGAAAGATTAGCCTATACATCCTTATTAAGGAAAAATAATTATAAAAGACTTTTTATAATTTGTTTTATTTCTCTTTTAACTTCATCACATATATATTTGTCATCTCAAACCCTTAATTACTTCTCTTTTATATTCTAATCCATGTCATATTTTTACACCCAGTTCTTTTATACTCTCTTCTAAAACCAAATTAATTACATTTTGTCCACTAAAAGATTGATTATTCCATCCTTGTAATTACATTTTTTCCAGTATCTTTTTTGACAACGTGGTAACACAGTAAATATACACGCCTTATTTTTTTTTTTTTGTCTTCAGTCATTTGACTGGTTTGATGCAGCTCTCCAAGATTCCCTATCTAGTGCTAGTCGTTTCATTTCAGTATACCCTCTACATCCCACATCCCTAACAATTTGTTTTACATATTCCAAACGTGGCCTGCCTACACAATTTTTCCCTTCTACCTGTCCTTCCAATATTAAAGCTACTATTCCAGGATGCCTTAGTATGTGGCCTATAAGTCTGTTTCTTCTTTAACTATATTTTTCCAAATGCTTCTTCCTTCATCTATTTGCCGCAATACCTCTTCATTTGTCACTTTATCCACCCATCTGATTTTTAACATTCTCCTATAGCACCGCATTTCAAAAGCTTCTAATCTTTTCTTCTCAGATACTCCGATTGTTCAAGTTTCACTTCCATATAAAGCGACACTCCAAACATACACTTTCAAAAATCTTTTCCTGACATTTAAATTCATTTTTGATGTAAACAAATTATATTTCTTACTGAAGGCTCGTTTAGCTTGTGCTATTCGGCATTTTATATCGCTCCTGCTTCGTCCATCTTTAGTAATTCTACTTCCCAAATAACAAAATTCTTCTACCTCCATAATCTTTTCTCCTCCTATTTTCACATTCAGTGGTCCATCTTTGTTATTTCTACTACATTTCATTACTTTTGTTTTGTTCTTGTTTATTTTCATGCTATAGTTCTTGCGTAGGACTTCATCTATGCCGTTCATTGTTTCTTTTAAATCCTTTTTACTCTCGGCTAGAATTACTATATCATCAGCAAATCGTAGCATCTTTATCTTTTCACCTTGTACTGTTACAAGGTGACAGTACATATATATATATATTATATATATAATATATATATATATATATATATATATATATATATATATAATGCTTAATATAATAGCTAATTCGATTATTAAATAATCACTGATAGATACCAAAGGAATATTATATATATAATGAAATCAATTAATTAAATAATTATATAAAAATTAAGCAATAATAATGAATATTAATTGAAAATAAATAGTAATTAAATAAAACGGTAAAATGGATTTCTTTTTTTAGAATATTTTTATTGAAAACGAGTAAAAAAAAAGTAAATAGATAACTATTGTAGTTTTAGACGACTTTAATCGAAAAGCGTATTTAAAGCTTTATTAAGCGTAAGCGTAAATTTAACTTAAAAAACATTCAAACCAGTAAAACAATACAGATCAACGAAAGCAGATATATAAACTGAAATGGTGGTTTGGTTTATTTAAAGTTAAATTAACGACCTCAATTGGGATTGCATAAAATGACATCAGTTATTTGTATTTTTATTCTTAAACTAATAATATTCCTTTATACTATTTCATAACTATTTTTATTTGTTAATTTATATGGTTTCTTTTATTATTTATTATATTTCTTATTCTTACATTTATTTATTTTATATTTTACGTATAATACTTCGGACATTGACCAAAATAATATTTTGTTAATTTATTAAATTTAAAAAATTGATGTGGACACCACATGACTTCCTTGTATGCCTATTAAATTACATAATACACATTTAAAAAAAATGAAAAGTACTTAAAATTTTATTTCATTTCTGATATTTTTTCAATTTTTTTTTAATTATTATTATTGAATTATGATTTATTGTAAACATCTTTTTACAATGGGAGTTTAATAATTATTAATAAATCAATACATTTAAATTAAAAA
The DNA here is from genome assembly GCF_047948215.1 of Lycorma delicatula. Taxonomy (NCBI): domain Eukaryota; kingdom Metazoa; phylum Arthropoda; class Insecta; order Hemiptera; family Fulgoridae; genus Lycorma; species Lycorma delicatula. Next base: position 19,699,336 of record NC_134457.1, read on the forward strand.
AAAGTTAAAAAAAAGATGATGAAGTATTATTCGAACCGATGTGCCTTCCCTTTGTAAAATCCAAATACTTCACTAATTAAATTTTCATTTGGCGATAACTATGAAACCAATGAAAATAAGTACCACTTATGATATATTGTTGAAAAGTCCTCATTAACGGCTTGTTACTGCAGTTAGGAAGAAATAAAAAATCCAATTTTTCTTTTGGATTTTGGGCTTTTTTGGGCACTTTTAGTTCAGTCGATTGCAATCAAAAGGGGAGGTGCGTAACTAGATGTTACAACAATTCTAAATCTTCAATTTCAACACCCTACGGCTAATCTTTTTTAAGTTATGCAAGATACGTATAGACGTCACGCTGAAACTAGTTAAAATGGATTCAGGAATGGTCAAAATGGATATTCCCGTTGAAATCTGAAAACCGAAATTTTTTGCGATCACAACACTTCGTTTACCTCAAACAAGGAAGTAAAAAAATGTTTTAAATAAATTTTGTCAAAGTTGACTTCATAAATATCAGTTATCAAAAAAATAGCAGATGTCATCTAAAATTCAAAGAGTTAAACTCATACAAAAATAAAAATAACTGTATAACTGAGAATTATAAAAATTAAATATTTAGTATTTTTGAATAACAATTAAAATTCCAGTAATAATAATAGCAGTTCGCTGTTTTAATCCATGAAATTCCCGTATTTACGTTTCCTGAAGGCTTCGAGCAAGTTTTATACGGTTTACGGAGTTTATATGATCCAAATATATATAAATCTTTAATTATTAATTGAATTAAATTTTCTTTATTATTTTATGCGTAATTATATTTATTTATTATATTAATAATAGTAATGATAAAATTCAAAACGTACAATGTTACACTATTCATTTTATTTTCAGTCATGAAGTGAGAAAAACTAAATTTTGATGGTGTTGAGAAAATGAAGTTCATATCCTTCACATGTGTGTGTGAGTGTAAAACACACACATATAAACACACACACTTATGATGTCAAATTTGACGTCTTCCCATTTATTACAATCATGCGTAATTGAAAAAAAAAAAAAAACAAAAAAAAAAAAAAAAAAAAAACATTAGATATTGCTCTGGAAAGGCGCTCTAATCTCCAACCTAAAAGAAATTGTAACAAATGACCTGTTGCTTTTCCTCCTATGTTCTGTTGAAACCTTGTTTATCACTGAATAAATTTTGGAACATTAGTAAAACAAAAATATTTTTAAAATTATATTAAGAATTATTATTTAAGGTTAGTATGAACAAGCATTATATATATATATATATATATATATATATATATATATATATATATATATAAATATTTTAATTTTTTTTTCCAACCAGTTTTCCAGGTACTGCTAGATCTGAGTGTGTGTATGTAGGCTAATTCAACTACTGCTACCGGCTTGCTAGGCTTGACGTAGCTGTAGATGTAAGCATTGCACAGCTGCAATGTAAGCGTAAATGTACCGATAAACATGTCGTATTGAATAGACTCAGTTCGACCACTCCTGAGACTTGTGGTTAATATAAACAAGCAGAATATTAAATTTAAATACATGTTGTGTACAACATATTTGTGTTTTAAATTCCAAGACCGAAAGCAACTGTAATTTACCTTATTTGATATATATGTGATTCTGAAAATAGAGTAGTTATTTCTAAGAATAATAATAAGCCAATGTCAGATTTATTGGGGTAAATGAAAAGTGAAGTGGTTCCTTCTCTTACTTTTTCAGTGAACTGAATATACTGCAGCTATAGGTTGTTTCGTTTACTTCACTGGTTGAAAATCATAGTTTTAATGTAGATGAAAAATATGAAGTTTTCAAATATCCAAAAATGTAGAATAAACGTACACGAAACTTCAATGTTAAATGCAAACAAATAAGATTAAAATATAAAAGGCATTCGATTTCATAAACGACTAACAATTGAGTCAAGAAGTACTCAAAAAGGACTACCTCGAAAAAATTCACTACAGCAAATAAATTATTGGAATAGATTAGAAAAGTATGTAGAATAAAAGTGTGCCGTAGCGAACATGAGCGAATAACTACTTAATTGTTTATAGACAAATTAAGAAAAGATTTTTAGTTTTTCACCAATAGCAACTTTATTTTTAATCGCATGAAAAAATAAAAAGCACCAATAAATACCTGAAGAGACTTTGCATAAAAATCGTCCGGTCTACTTATTTCTACAATCCTGACCCTGTAGGGGAAGACACCCTCCGCCACCCCTAACGTTCCCAGCCATTATGGACTTTACCGGAGCCCTTATGGGCCACGAGTGACATTCCCATCGGTGTACTAGTATTTAATGAACACAAACCAAATCACATCTCACCGATTGTTAAGCAAGACTAAAAGGACCTAACTAAACAAAGGAATTGAAGGAATTGAACTACCTACCCGTAGAAGGTAAAAGTAATTTCAACAGACAACACGAAACATAAAAACGACACAAAAAATATTACACGGAACAATAACAACACAGTAATATTGAAACAAAACAAAACAAATGACAAGAACAACAACAGAAAACGTAATATAGAAAACAAAAACAAAATACAAGAAAAATCCAAGCAGAGCTCTAGAACCCCTCAGCAATCCTTCTTTTGATAATTACACTATAAAACTCTCCATTTTTGACCATTCAGCCTTTTCTTTTTCCTGTTTATCCTGCGATAATTACCTTTCAGATAATACTTCAGAGGATGATATGTGTGAGTGTAAATGAAGTGTAGTCTTGTACAATCGCATTTCGACGGCTCCTGAGATGTATGGTTAATTGAAACCCAACCACCAAAGAACACCGGTATCCACGATCTAGTATTCAAATCCGTGTTAAAATAACTGACTTTACTAGAACTTACACGCTGGAACTCTCGACTTCCAAATCAGCTGATTTGGGAATGCCCATTCAGCCTGTCTCTTCCAGTTTACACGTAGATCCAACGCCGACCCGATAAGATCAAGCCAACAGATGGTCTCCGTACGCATTAACTCGTACTTCGAGCACTCATAAAGAACATGGGAGGTGTCGTCTAGTTGTCCACACTGAGGACACATCTCAGAAACTATCAGGCGGAATTTCTGCTGTCTGTCCCTAAAACCACCATTGCCGGAAAGAAATTGCGTCACATATTTATTAGGCAGCACCGCAAAAGTAAGGGCACCTGCCAATTTTACAGTAAGCAGCAAAATCGTGCTATGGTAGAGTAGCTTGGAAACCAGGTTTCCAAGCCTTCTCGTGTACAGCAAGATTAAATGGATAAATTAATGATTTATCCGTAATTTATTAATTTTGCTTGTACAAAAAGTGTTGGGGAGCTTTTTTGAAAAATTATTTTCTACTGGAGGATTTTATTTTTTCATAAGATTAAAAAAAAATATTGAAACATCAAAAAAATTGCAAAATCAATCAAATCTATGGACAAATGACGTATATTTACATTGATATACGAAGTGGCATAAAAATATCTGTTTTCATTAATTTTTTACAACGATTTATTTTATAGTCATTTTCATGCGTTTACGAATTTTACTTCCTAAAACCCACTGAAATATTAAAGATTTTGACAAATCAACTCTGCTATCTTAAATTCGTGTTTTACCTTACAAACAACAATTAAAATATTTTTATATTTAAAAAACAGAATTAATAATGCGTTAGCCAAGGTACCAAATCACGTTTTTTTCTAAAAAATTCAATTTTCAAATCTTGATAAATAAAAAAAGATTAAATCAGGATATAGAGAACCGTGTGGAATGAGTAAGTAGTAAGCTTAAGAAGAAATGCTATATTGACGTTTTCATTTTTTTTTTTTTTTTTATTGTCACGCGTTTTATCAACAAAATCTTCACTGTAGATGCAGATTAACGGGCAACCAGAAATTAAAAATACTTGACTAATACATGACGAAACTTTGACTAATATGTAGGCTTGGGTCTTATGAATTAGGGCCTTTTTGAACTTTTTAATTATCTCTAATAGGAACAGAGTTATGGAAGTTTATTTATTTTTCGCCCTCGAGTTACGCTACCTACGTATGATAGCTACCTACGTATGATAATTTTGGTGCTTATTTTATAATTCGTTAGTGCCCTTAGTTTTGCTCATTGAGAAAAATACTCTTTAGGTTTATTTATGTGATATTTTCTCAGCTTATTATAATCGGGTTTTTTTTTTACACGCTATTAAAAAAATTTAGCCACTATTGGCGAGAAAGTAAAAATTTTTCCTTAATTTGTTAATTAACAAATCGCTCATGTCCGTTTTGGCACTCTTTTATTCTACATATATTTCCGAACTCATTACAATAATTTATACGCTGTATTAGATTTTTTCGAGGTTAAAATTTCTGTTGACTCGGCTATAAGAAATAAATCAATTTTTCGATAGTCGTGACCTTAATGTCAAGACATCTCTTAGTGCTGTTTTTTGAGTATTTTTTCGCTGTCCTTAGAACATACAACGCTACATTCAGCGTTAATACGACACGCCTAAATTACACAGATTTATTTTTGTATTAAATTCCTTACAATATTAAATGTAAAAATTGTTGAAAAAATTAGCTTTACGCCACTCAGTTTACTGTTAATTTAATGGACAAATTACGTGTTATAAATTAAGAACTTCTTACACTTAGCTTAAACGTATAATATCGTATAGTTATACTCGTATATAAAGAGTATATCTAAAATGATGGGCTGGCTATATTTTTTCGGATTCTACTTTAAAACTAAAAAAAAAAACCTTAGGAAAAATGGGAATTTCTGTTTCCTTCTCCCCCGTCCACCATTTTGTTATTGTTATTTAAAAAATTATATCTCAAGTTGGGATAGATAATCACATTAATATTTGTTTCTTGATAATAAATTTTTTAAATTAGCAAAAAATCAGGACTAAATACCTTGGCAAATTACAAAATGGCGGCCACGTTTATTTTTCAATCCGTTATATCTCCATAAATATTTGTTTTATCAAAATTTGTGCTTTGCTAAAATATTAAGCATTTTATTATTAAGAAAATGATATTTAACTTTTTAAAATTGCTTAACAAATAGCCGAGTTGTGGCACAAAATTAATGTTGTAAATTTTGTGTCTGTTTTCATATCCTCCACTTTACGTTCAATTAGATTAAATATTTTTTCATTATTGTTAATTCTAATATTGTAAATTAGTGTCAAATTACGTAATAATTTTCTCACAATAATAGACCTAATAATTATAACACAAATTACATCAATTTTCTGCCATAACTCGGCTATTTGTTAACCGATTGTAAAAAATAAAATTTCATTTTGTTGAAAATAAAAAGGTTAGTATTTTAGCAAAACATAAATTTTGATAGAGCTTATATTTATGGAGATATAACGGATTGAAAAATAAACATGGCCCCCATTTTGTAATTTTCCAAGGTATTTAACTACTGATTTTTTGCTAATTTTAAAACTTTATTACCAAGAGGCTTATCAAATGTTAATGTGATTCGTATATCCGAACTTGAGATATAAATTTTTATATAAAAATAACAAAATGCGGGACAGGGGGAGAACGAAGCTGAAATTACTATTTTTCCTAAGGAAGGTTTATTAGATATTTATAAAATTTATTTTTTACTTTTCAGTGCACTTTTATATTTGTTAATATATTTATTTATTTTTTTTTTTTTTGTTTAAAATTCTCAATTTCATTTTTATTCTTATTTTTTACTTTTTAGAGGGTTTTTCTAATTTGTTTCCTTTTTTTATTAATGTCAATCTTAATATTAGTTAAATAAAAGCTTTTTTGAAAAAATAGTTTTTTATATGTAATCAAATACATTTTTGTATTTTTTTTTTTTTTTTGCTGAGGATTCAGTGATTTTACTAAATCTTTAAGTCCAACAAATATTAAATTTTTAGCTCCCATTATCTCGTAACCCATATTTAAAATCTACTTCAAAGCTTTCTAATCAAATTGGCATAGCCGTACGGTCATTTCGAGAAAAAGCACAATGATTTAACAGGTTACGTACTTAACATAAGACTTTTTATGCAAAATGAGAAGTGAAGTGATTTATTTTTTTTTAATGGTATACTTAGCACATCGAAATAAAGTTAATATTTAACACTACAAATGACATTTCTACTCTACTCACAACAGGGATTGGTTGTGTGGTGTACTTCTTTCTGTATGGTGACTACTTCTTCAGGAATAGGTGTTTTTTTCGTCAAAATATTAGAAATATAGTGTTTAAAGCAGTATATCTTCAAAATGTTTGTGTTAATTTTTTTTTATCCATAACAAACTATGCCAAACGGTTATTAAAGAAAATCGGTGAACAGAATCACGCTTAAAAAAAAAAATTACTTAAATCTAAATCTTGATGATTCGATTGTTAAACAGTCATATTCAGCATACATTACTGAAAAGTCAAATTTAAAAAAACTTATATGGACATCACATTACTTCCTTGTACGCCTATTAAATTACATATACACATTTTTAAAGGTATCTAAAATTTTATTTCATTAATAACTTCTGATTTTTTCCCCCTTTCTTTTTGTTAATATTGAATTATCATTTATCGTATTTTTTTTGCAATCAGACGTTAATAATTATTAATAAATCAATATATTTAAATTAAAAAAAAAAAGGAGATGAAGTCTGATTTGAACCAATTTGCCTTCCCCTTGTAAGATCCAAATATTTCATAATTAAAGTTTTATTTGGCTATAACTCTGGAAGCAATGAATATAAGTACCATTTATGATATAACTCTAAAAAGCTCTCAATGAGGGCTTATTACTGCGGTTAAGAAAAAGTCCAAAATCCAAATTTTTTTAAATTTTGGGCTCTTTTGGACACTTTTGGTTCAGTCGATTGCAGAATACCTTTAACATCTAGTCAACTAGTCTAGATGTTCACAACAGTCCTAAATCCAAAATTTCAACATCCTCCTGTTAATCGTTTTTTAATTATGTTATATATATATATTTACATACTTATGTATAGACGTCACGCCGAATCTAGTCAAAATGGATTCAGAAATGGTCAAAATGAATAATTTTCGTTGAAATCTGAAAATAGAAATTTTTCGCGATTACAATACTTCGTTATACTAGTACAAGTAAGTAAAATATAGTGTAGAAAATTATTTTTAATTGAAGCGTGTAAATTATTTTACTCAATTTTGTTTTCGTTAAATCCTATGAAAAATAATTTTTTTTCTTTACTCTTATTGAAGATATGAAGGAATAAAGTAGAACGTTTACTATTTCATCCCTCTATATTTATTGATATTTTTCTAAAAAGAATTTTTGAAAAAAAGAACTTCCTTAAAAAGATGAATCGTTTCCAGGAAAATCATGTTAATATGAATCGATAAGTTTGTTTGATAAGAGATAAAAAATTAACAGGAAATGTACTGACGTACGAACGAACTATCAATAATTTTTTAAAATAGCATCAAAGTAACATTCGACCCTGTAACTTTCTTTTTCTTTAACATTTTATTAAAAAAACTAATAGGATTACTACTACTCCGGAAGCTAAATTGTAAGCTTTGAAAAATAAAATAGTGTTTTTTTATTGCTGTTTACTTATATGAAGTAACATGAACATTTATTTATATTACGAAAAAAATAGGTCAGTGTTTTAAATTGTTGAATATCTTCGAGTAATAATAACATCCAACACCGTTTGCATAATATAACAACAGTACGTATTTGCTAAGCTGTCAAAGAATTCTTTCATTTTATATATGACACTTTAAAAACTTCCATCTTTTTTCATAAATCTAGATTTATTTTATTTTCTAAATTAGATTAGATATCTAAATTAGATATTTTAGATTCTAAATATTTATTCTACTCGTTTTCGAGATTTCTCTTTATATCTATCTCCGTTTTATCAAACGATAAAGGAATACGAGAAAATTATATTTTATAACAACATTTGTGCATTACTATTTAATTTTATTTTGATAGAGTTTAAAATTTATTATTTTTCTGATCTTTTTCTTCCACATTCCCATTTGGTTTATAGTTATGAAAAGTTTTATTTGATTAGGTAATATTTTTTTATTTATTTTAATATTAAAAATTTACTTAACTGAGTCAATAGAGATTTAAACCTCGAAAAAATTGACTAATTTGAATGAATTATTGGAATGGGTTGGGAAAAATATGTAGAATATAAGTGTTTCATAGCGGATATGAGCGATTAACTATTTAATTTGTTAATTAAGAAATTAAGGAAAAGGTTTTAGTTATTCGCCAATAAAGGCTTCATTTTTAATCGAATGTAAAAATAAAAAAAAAAAACACCAATAGATAGCTGAGGATATTTCGTGAGGAAATCTTGCATAAAAAACCTCCTGGGTACATTTTCCTACGAGCAAAGCTAAGGATGCTAGCGAATTTTACCATAATCATCAAAATCGCGCTAAAGCTATCATACATAGGTAGCATAACTCGAGAAAGTAAATAAACCTCCACAGCTCTTTTCCTATTAGAGATATTTAAAAAGTTCAAAAAGGTATTGATTTATAAGACCCAAGGCTACAAATTAGTCAAGTTTTCAAAGTATTTTTAATTTCTGATTGCCCGTTAATCCGGATCTATTGTGAAAATTTAAAAGTTGTTGATGAAACGCCCATAACAATAAACAAATTGAAAAAAATGAAAAATCAATATAGAATTATATTCTTGAGCTTCTACCTACTCATTCCATAAGGGATATCTCTGTCTTAATTGTTTATTTATCAACATTTGAAAATTGAATTTTTTTAGAAAAAGTGTGATTTGGTACTTTGGCTAGCGCATTTTTAATCCTTTTTTTTTTCAAATATAAAAATATTTTAATTGTTATTTGTAAGATAAAACATGTAGTTGAAGATGGCAGAGATGGTTTTTCAAAAACCTTAATTTTTCAGTTAGTTTTAAAGAGTAAATGTTGGTATACTTCGTAAACACATGAAAATGACGGTAAAAAAAACTTATAAAAAAATCTGTGACAACTCATGACTTCCTTGTACGCCTATTAAATTACATTTACACATTTCTTTAAAATGAAATTACATAAAATTTTAATTCATTAAAAAATCTGATATTTTCTCTTTTTCTTGTTTTTATTAAATTATTCATCGTATACAATTATAAATGAATCAATATATTTAAATTAAAAAAAAAAAAAAGGTAAAAAGAGGAGATGAAGTCTGATTCGAACTGATGTGCCTTCCTCCAGATCCAAATATTTCATTAAACTTCTATTTGGCTATTACTCTGGAAAAAATAAAAATAAGCACCACTTATGATATATTGTTGAAAAGCTCTCAATTAGGGCTTATTACTTCAGTTAAGAAAAACTTCAAATCTAAGTGTTTTTGAATTTTGGACACTTTTGGTACAGTCGATTGCAATCAAAAGGTGAGGTGCACAACTGGATGTAACAACAGTCCTAAATCCAAAATTTCAATATCCTACGGCTAATCGCCTTAAGAGTTATACGTGATACATACGTATATGTATACATACATACAGATGTCACGCCGAAAAACTAGACAAAATGGATTCAGGGATGGTCAAAATGCATATTTCCGTTGAAATCTGGAAACCGAAGTTTTTCGCAAAAATACTTCCTTTAGTTTCTACAAGGAAGTAAAATAAATGATAACAAATATTTTTATGTAATTTCTTAAATTTATGTAAAAATACATCATTTATTAATATTTAATTTTTAATTTGATTGATTTTGCAAATTTTTTGCTGTTTGTGGAAAAAATGTGATTTTCTGAAAAATAAATCTAGTTTTTCGTCGTATTTTATGTATTTGTAGTTTTATGAAAAAATAATTATCACGAGTAGAAAACTTAAACAGTTTTTCATAAAAATATTCTCGAACACTTAAAAAAAAATTATGCATTAATTATTAATCTATCCATTTAGATTGACTGCATACGAAAAGGTATAGTACCCAGTTTCCAATTTGCCGGCCTCCGTGGTGCGAGTGGTAGCGTCTCGGCCTTTCATCCGGAGGTCCCGGGTTCGAATCCCGGTTAGGCATGACATTTTTACACACGCTACAACTCATTTATCTCATCCCCTGAAGCAGTATCCCGGGTGGTCCCGGAGGTTAAACAAAAAAAAATTAAAATAAATAAGCTATTATAGCGTGATTTTTTTTCTTATTATAATATACGATAGCGCTCATAATTTTGCTCATAGGAATAAGTATCCGGGAAGTTAATTAGTGAAATTTCCTCTGCAATCTATTGATGTTTTTATTTTTACATACAATTTTATATAAAATCGCTACTGGCGAAAAACTAAAAGTTTTTTCTTAATTTTTTAATAAACAAATAAAATACATATTTTCTCATGTCCGCTAGGGCACACTTTTATTATACATACTTTTCTTTACGCATTCCAATAATGTATTTGCTGTAATGAATTTTTTCGAACTTAAGGCCTTTTTGAGTCTTTGTTAACTCACGTATTTGGGTGCTGTAATATTTTTAATTAAATCTTTATATATTTTAAATCTTTTTTTACCCACGACGGAACGGAGACGGTATATGCGATTTGGTGTGTGTGTATGTATGTGTGTGTTTGTTTGTTTGTTTGTTTTTTTGTTTGTTTGTTTGTTTTTTTGTTATCATTTTCCTCAAAAATTACTAGATCGATTTCGATGCGGTTTTTTGCATTACATAGATTTCACCTCAGAGCAGATTCTTAGATTAGTTTTACGGTTATCGGCCACCGGGGGGTGCTGCAGTTGATATGTTTCTTCAAAACGGCTTTTGAATGTTTCTTAGTTTTTTAATTGTTATTTTAATTGTTTAAGCATCCTCTTTAATTATCCAATTTAATTTTGTCGTGGGTTCTTACAATTTTTAATTTTATTTACTTAATTCTTTTGAAAAATAGTACATAATTTTTTGTTTTAATTTATATTTATTTTGAAGTGCTATTTCCATCGTAAATTTTAGTTAATATCCCTAAGGATTCTACAAAAATTACATTAGGTTGAAATTAACTCTTTAATATGGTAGAAATGTCAAAGAGTTAATTAATTTAACAAACGTTCTCAAGGACTTGGATCACTTTCAAAGGTTATCCTTATCACCATTAACTCTGAAATAAATAGAGAGTGATAGCATTTATATTCTTATTATTTTCATTGCCAGCAAAAGGATGGAAACTGTACATATAATCATAAATTGTGAGATATATACACTTTTTTGTCAGCTACGTATTGTTTTGTTTTTTAATTGACGACTTTCCAGTTTCATTTGTAATCATACAATCATTCCGTAACGAAATTAAACCCCATTCAGCGAATGGTAAAAATATTTAGGGATAAATAAACAATGATAAATTTTTAAACCTTATCCCTCCGGGTAACACTAAAACTTACATTAATTTTTTAATATCAATTAAGTTATAATTCTTTATGAAAAATACTACACATAGTGATATCTAAGTATGGAAACAGCTTTATGCTGAATATCTGAGAGATATTTGGAGGTAGAAAGAAATAGGATTCTACATAATTTTTTAAAAAATCAGCCATATGGTGGGTTTTAAATTTCTGTCCGCAATTTTAAATCAAACTTAATTTTTTTTTAAATAGGAAGGTGGACATATGATACATGATTTGGATTTAAAATTTTACAAGAAAAACAAAGGTGAAACCCATTTTTCTGTTAATTTCTCCGTTATCGAGTTATAAGCATTAAAATTTGCAACGACGGAAAAATCAAATTAACTATTGTTAATTTAGAGCGTTTTATTAAACGCTCTACATCAACAATTATATTGTATTTTACATTTATAACCCATATAATAATGAACTACCCAAGAGAAGAAAAGTTGAGGAAAATCTCAAGAGGGATTTGAAAGGATCCCTCTTGAGATGAGGGAAGAAGTGAAAGTCGTACGAGGCCAAATCCGATGAGAATGGCGGATGCGAGTTAGGCTCAAACTTCAGCTTGCAGAGACCGATCAAAGAGTTTGCACAGTACCCATCGTGCACAGATCTTACGGTAACCAAATTTCTCGATAGTATACCTTACTCGTTCTTGAGATATACCTAACTGGATAGCTATGCGTTGCTGGGTGATTCGCCGGTCACTTTGAAGTAAATCGTTCACCTCCTTTTGATGTTTCTCGTCAGTCACAGAAACTTGTCGTCCGCTGTGAGGTGCGTCCTCAATTATCACTTTACCAGCTTTACATTAGTGAAATTTCAACACTCACCTATTCACAGTACTCCTATAACATTTCACTACCGTAAACCGCTTTTAAACGATGAGAAATATTCGTAGGATTCACATTTTCTACCGTTAAATATTGAATCACTGCGCGCTGTTTTAACCGTGTTGATATATTGGCCGTACTCGACTCCATTTTAATTGCTACTGAAAACAAACTGGTTATCGGATTTTAACGCATTACCGCAGGTTTGTAGAGGGGGATTTTAGATATCATGTGCTGCCATACCCAACTCGAATAGTACCTTTTGTTTCTGTGTAGCACGTTAGTGTGCAAAATTTATCAGCCGACCCTCGTATTTTAAAAAATCTGATGTGGACACCACATTTCTTCCTTGTACGCCTATTAAATTACATATAGACATTTTTTTTTTTTTAATGAAAAGAACATAACATTTTATTTAATTAATAACTTCTGATTTTTTAATTTTTTTTTTATTGTTATTATTGAATTATTTATTGTAAAAATTTTTGTACAATCAGTGGTTAATAATTATTAATAAATTGTATATTTAAATTAAAAAAGGAAATGATGTCGGATTGGAACCGATGTGCCTGCCCCGTGTAAGACCAAATATTTGATTATTTAAAATATCATGTGATTATAACTCTGGAACCAATGAAAATAAGTACCTCTAATGACATATTGTTGAAAAGTTCTTAATCAGAACTTATTACTGCATTTAAGAAAAAGTCCAAAATCTATTTTTTTTTTTTAGATTTTGTGCTTTTTTGGATATTGTAGGCTCAGTTGATTGCAATCAAAAAGGGAGATGCCCAACTAGATGTTACAACAGTCCTATATCCAAAATTTCAACATCCTACAGCTAATCGTTTTTAGACGTTACGTCGAAACTAGTTAAACTAGATTGAGGGATGCTCAAAATGGATATTTCCGTTGAAATCTGAAGACCGAAATTTTTCCCGATTACAATTACTTCCTTTACTTCGTACAAGGAAGTAAAAAATTAAGTTTGAATCAATATGGCGGAAAAAATTAAAAACACACCAATGTGTAGATTTTTAACTATGTAGAACTCTATTTCTTTCTGACTCCAAATACCTAACACACTCGATAGTCCGATATGCAGTATAAAGCTGTTTTTATACTTAAATATCATTCTTTATAATAAAGAAGATTAATTTATAAAAATTCTATTATAAAGAACATTAAATTATATTGAACGAAATAGTTTTAATAAAGCAAAATATTTTTTAACATTTAACGTCGAAGTAATTGTAAAATACCGTTAAATTAATTGTACGATATTTGGATGGTAATAGAGGTTTATCCTAAGTTGGTATTAAAATCTTCGGCAACTATACATTCAAAAGATCCAAATGCACTAATTACACTCACCGTCCCGTTTGTAATAGACGTTGGAACAACTTTCATCGCGCTCTCTTATATGTAACGAATTAAAGTAATTTATTTCCCATATATTGCTGGATCTTCTCCCATACCTGCTTTCAATATATCATAAAGAATGAACTACAAAATAATTATACCTTAAAAACAATACTATCACATCCACCAATCTTATATAACTTATTTTTCTTCTTCCTACATCGATTCCTTCTGAAATATTGTTAACTATATCTTCTACATTTATAAAAAAAAAGATTTATGGTAGACCTAATTTCTTGCCGTACTCGCTTTTTAAAGAAAAATTAATCAATTTGAGCAGCCCTTATTTTTATAGCCGTTTTCTGATTCAGGAACAATTTTTTAATCGATCTTCTGTATTTCCAATCTGTTCTTCGGCTTCTTAAAATTTTCACTTGTATTGATTTTTTAATACTATTTTTGATTTATTAAAGAAGATGAGTAAACAAGAAACAAATTTATTTCTACTTTCCCTGGTGTACTTAGCATTTTGTTAGTTTTATATTTATGATTTAAAATCTACGATTTGATTTAGAATGTACAGGTGGCGCACGAAATTACCAACATATGTTTTGGTAATAATTGTTTAGGTTAATTAATGCGTTTTATGTTGGCAAAGGTGATAGCAGTAACAGCATGATATCGCCCTGTGGCAGGCCAGATGGGATGAGACAAAGTGTGAGTGTTATACACATTATATTTTCCCTAATGTATTTGATTTGCGGGACGCTTCTAGGGTTCACCCGAACGAGTATGTGACGCAATTTTTTTCAGGGTATGGCGCTTTTTGGGATACACTACAGAAATTCGGCCTGGTGGACTCTGGTATGTCTCCACAATGCAGATTGTTGGACGATACTTATCATGTTATATATGAATGTGATAGAGATGATGTAATGCGCACGCAGCCCATTTTTCGGTTTAATATCATCAGGTTGATCCTTGATTTCCGTGTTAATTAGAAAATCCGGGCCGAATATGTGATCGTATAAAGTTTTATTGCATATTTGGCAAAAGAAAGTATCGCTGAAAGAGTTCGATATTCTCTTGAACTTTCCTTCTTTGTGATTATGTTTGGTTTTATTGTTATTTTGTTTCTGTTTGGATATAGATTTTGTTTTTCGTTGGTTATGGTTTTACGTTACTGTTATATTACATTATTTATTGTTATTGTTATGTTTTTTTACTGTTTTTATGTTGCGTTTTATGATACATTGAGTGTCGAACCTCATTTTTGCCTTTTTTTGCCTTTCGCATAGGTAGAATTCAGTCTCTTCCTTCTTAGAAAGTCATTCAATCTTGTTTGAGACTTGGCTAGGTGTGTTTTGTTTGAAGTTTATGTTAGTGCTGGTGAGGTGGCGTGCTGGCTGAGGCTTGACTGGAAGATGTCATTGCCAAGATACTGAAGATGACTTCCGGTAAAGCCAATAACCGCTAGGTATGGAGGGGATGGCGTGGCGACCGAAACAGTTATGTGGAGGGTGTGTTTTCCTATGGGGTCAGGAGTTCATGAATATTAGTTTCTTCTATTTCTGAATGCTCTGTTTCTATATCGTTCCAAGATGGTTGACAAAGGAAAACAGCGCGTAAAGATTTTGTTGTTTTTTAATGAAACTAAAAGCGTGGAACTTAAAGACGATTTCGTGCACATTTTCAAATTCGGTGGTGGCTCTCATTTAAAACAATACATAAACTATACGAAAAATTTAATTGTGACGGTTCAGTATTTGAGAGTAAACGCGAACGGCCTGCCGATGTTCGTTCTCCACAGTATATCGAAGATGTCAAAGTAGCGTTGCTGAGGAGCCCGGGTAAATCATCAAGAAAAGCAGTTGCACAACTTGGGATATCTAGGTTATCTGTGCAGCGAATTTTAACAACCGATTTGCATTTGCATCCGTACAAAATAACAGTATTGCCTAAATCAACCGTCGACAAAAAAACATCAAAGCATTCCCTGAACGGACTATAAACCAAGACGTATTATTGAACGATTTTTGGTTTTCGAATGAGAAAAATGTTCACGTAGTCGGGGTTGTTAATAAACAAAATGTGCGTTTTTGGGCTTCCGAAAATCCAATATGCGCGCTTCGTGAAAAGGTGAATCACGCTCCAATAATTACGGTACCGGCTGGTATCTCAAGTCACGGGATAATAGGACCATTCTTTTTTGAACAGACAGAGAACAGTAAACGTTATCTAAACATACTGCGTAATAATCTTGTTCCTCAGCTTCTTGCAAAAAGGTTTCAATTACAATACGAGTGGTTTGTGCAGAATGGAGCCAGACCACACACAGTTAATGTTGTTTTAGACTTTGTGCATGAAAAACTTTACGCAAATGTTATTTCAAACCGATTTTCTAATCGTTTTGCATGTGGAAGAAGTGCCAGCCGAATAGTCCTGATTTGAATCCGTGTGATTATTTTCTTTGGGAATTTCTAAAGGAGAGAGAGTGATAACGTCGTCTCTGTTGAACGCCGCCCCGGTATGGGCCCATGCGGTTAATGTCAAGCGCAACAGAAAAAATTAACTAGCACTCAAAGGAAGTCGCTTCTGAGCGTAGTTTCGTGGTAGCGAACCTTATCGTATGATGCACTGTGCGTGCTTTCTTCGGTGCCCCCGATAGAATTGCAGATTAAAGGACGAAAACTAAGAGCGTTCGGTGTAGCCAAAGATGAGGCCAATTCTGTAATACGGGAACAATGGAAGGTGGCATGGCCGGGTTAAGCAGTGGCCGCTTGGACCAGAAGAATTATCCCGGACCTGGATGCTTGGCTAGATCGTTCTCATGGCGAATTAGATTACCACACAACGCAACTCATGTCGGGACATCGTGCGACCTGCATAGGTTTCGCAGATGAGAGTCACCCACCTGCTGTTACTGCGATGCGGTCGACGATGCCGAATTCACTATTTTTGTGTGCAGACGATGGGAAGAGCATCGTATAAATGCAGGACTGATGCATACCCGACCGGAGCAGCTCTCGGAGTGGCTCTTGGCTATGTCCGCAAACCGGCGTAATTTTGTAATATTTACAAGAGCAGTCCTCAGAATAAAAGAAGATGATGCAAGACGACTGGGATACTGAGGGTTTTAGTTTATAGCAGGGCTGGGCGGACAGTCTCGTTCCTGAAAGCTCACATGCCCTGGTGTGTGGGTTTCCGTGATGGAGCGGGGACTCCTGAGGTCCGTTAGGTGTGAATGAATGAAAAGACCCGGCCGGCGGTGTGGGTTCCCGGATACGTTTTGGCGGCTTCGACTCCTGCCCCGTCGGTTTGAGGCTGGCTAAAGGGGACCCGGTCTCCGGCGGGGGGCCTGGGAACGGCATGGCCCGGCCTGGTTTCTTACGTTGGAGATTAGAGGCAGGCAATTAAAAGATCTGGAAAGGACACGTCCCCGAGTCGAGTATACTTAATTGGATGTCCGGCTCGGGGATGTAGGGGGAAAAAATGTGTCGTCGAGTTATTAACAACATAGGAGTTCGTGTTGAAGAAGTTGCTAGACGTGATTGATGTTGGTCATATTGAACATTTGGAAGCAAAACATAATCTCCAAGTATACAGTAAACACGTTGTATTTTACTTTTCTGTGTTGTGATTCAAATAAATATTTATTAACAGAACCAAATGTTGGATCATTTGGTGCGCCATTCTGTATACGTCAACATTTTTATTTAAAAGTATTATATAATTTTACAATATAATTTTATTTTTGGTAACGATATTACAATAACAAAAAGATTACTTTTAATTATTTTAAACGATAAATATAGAATAGAATAAATAATTATCTATATTTAATGAAATAATTGTTTAAAATAGATTTTTTATTTATACTAACATCAGACATTGCAGAAAAACACAAATAAATCTTCCACTTTGATTTTTTATCTAAAAGAAATCAATCCCGAAAAATTCTGTTAACTTGTCGGGTAATTTTTATCTTCTGCGTTTCACAAAATTTATAAACAAAATTTATATATATATATATATATATAAAACATGAAAGAAATGTTTCTTTTATATAAAAAAAAAGGAATAATAACTTAAATGTGAAAATAATGAATAGGTAAATGAAGAAAGATGTAATTTTATCTTGATAGAAAGTCTTCAGAATTAATATTTAAAAAAAAAAAAAAAAAAAAAAAAACATTTTCGTGTTAGTCTAGAAAGGTTGTTTTCTTGTAACGCTTTGACAAATTGGATGAGTGAAAAGCTATGACACAGCGAGTGGTAGTTTCGTTGGTAATTTTACAGATCTGCCCCTGTAATGAATTGTATAAAATATTTGAACTGTAATATAATGCAGTAATGTTGAAACACGTAGATTGATTGATTACATTTCATGTGTACGTGGATTTCATTTCATGTCATTTATTTTCTATTTCTTTATGTTGTTATTATTAAATAAAAATATAACACGCATTATTTTCCTTTTTTTGGTATCTCTTAATAGGTTTTATAAAATTTTATCAATAGATATTTTTAATCTTTGTAATAAAATATATGAAGTATTATGTATTATAGATAAATAATGAAGCTTATAAAAGATTCTTCAAATTAATATTTGTTGTCCTGATAATTTTTATTATTATTATTTTTTAACAACGTGGTTATAAAATATAATATATTGTAACATTTATCATTACCGAATTTAACGAAATAAGATATTTTAATTCATTTTTTAAAAAAATTATATTAGATGTTAAATTTCATAAAATATATTAATTTTTAAAAAATTCGGTACTTACGTATTAGCCCGTTGACCAGTAAAGTGCACACTTTTGGGTTATTGTTAATATCACCCGATATAATCATTATATTACCATTTTTATAACCATTTATATTTATTTCTTGTATAAATATAATTAAACCAAACTTAAACCTACTCTCGCCAACCTTGACTAATAAAGTAATAAATACTAAAAGTTATTTATTATTTAAATAATAAATAATTGCAATAATTACTGAATTTATTATTTAAATATCCGAAACATTATTGTTAATTAGTCGAGGTTAGCAATCGAACCGAGCGTAGGTTAAGTTTGGTTAATTTATGTCTATAATTGTAAGCAGTAAACCTTTGGGTTATTAATATCACCCGATATAACCATTATATTACCATTTTTATAACCATTTATATTTATTTATTTTATAAATATAATTTATATGTTACGGAAAATATTAGGCCCAAAAAACAACACAGGACTAGATTATAAACAAAGATCAAACCAAGAGCTATATTCCAAAATAGAAAAAATAACAGATGCAATCAGGAAAGGAAGACTGCAATTCTATGGACACATATATAGAATGGAGAACACCAGATTAACAAAACACATCTTCACCCTGCTAAACACTCACAAGAACAAGATAACCTGGCTTAATAGAAATAGACAATGACCTAGTAAACGATTCAATAGACTCAGACATCTTAAAAGACAGAGCAACATTCAGAAAAGCAATACAGGAATTAGAGTTTCAGGAGAGGAAAAAACTCACTTGTAGAAGGGGGAGAAAATGGACTCAAGAAGACAAAGAACACTACACTCGAAAAATGAAAGAAGCATGGGCTAAAAAGTTGATTAAGCGTCCCCTCTAAATGGGCTATTCGAAAGGAAAAAAATATATATATATATAATTTAACCAAACTTAACCTAAGCTCGCTTCCTTGCTAACCTAATAATGTTTTGATTATTTAAATAATAAATTCAGTAATTATTTCAATTATTAGTTATTTAAATAATCAAAACATTACTGTTAATTAGCCGAGGTTAGCGAGCGAAGCGAACGTAGTTTGTTTGGTTAATTTATATGTATAATTATAAGCAATAATGCTTATATTTTTAATATGCAAAATATGTTAACGATCCTGTAACTTTGAAGCATTTTCAAGGTACCTGATCATTATACGACGGGTTATTCCATAAGTACCCAAAATTCATGTTATAATTTTTTTTTAAATTTGGTATAGTAATGAAATCGTTTAAGTTATTAAATACGGATAAAAATTTTATAAATTGCTTGTTTTAAAACTTCTTCTCTAAATAGCTACTTTAAAAAAAGTATCAGAAATTTAATCAATTTTTATCGCCTAGTTGGGCTGCGCCTTCCTGTAAATTAATAAATAAATAAGCTCTTTATTTAGTTGCAGTTTTACATTTTATATTACCGATAGGCGTAGCGTGCAAATTAATCCGAACAAAGATGTTATTTAATAAAAACTTTATTTTTTTTTTAAATCCTGCTGTAGAATTTGTGTGTATCTAGTAATTATTAATCTGTCCTCCTTTATACTTAATTACTTTACGTACATGATTCAACAGCTGTACTACGCAGTGTTATTCATGTTTTCATCATGAAACCAAACCTATATTATTGCTTTAATGAGGTCAATTTTTGTGGTAGATTTAATTTTTGGGAGTCTTTATTGACTATTGCCTAAACATTTTCAATTAGGTTTAATTCTGGGGAGTTGCCTGGCCAAAAGAGCACTTTAATATTTCTTTCTTCGAAATCCTTTTTCATTTTTTGGGGAATATGGCGTGGCACAAATCTTGTTGGAACTTACTGTTGCCTTGTGGTAATTTGTTTCAAAGTTATATCACAATCCTTTTCCTTCAGAATCTTCATATATCCATCGGTTTTTAAAATACCATCTACTGGAAATAATGAACAAAGGCGTTCAATTTTAAAACTACCGTAAAAAATTTTTTCTGAAGATTTTTTATTCATTCTTGGGTATCAATCGTTGATGTATCCTCATCTGATACTTTTCTAACGTATGGAGCCATTTGCCCTTGAACATAAATATTTGAGTCATCAGAAAATGTAACTTTTTCCAGCCTTGTTTGGTTCAATTAGCATATGCTTTGATCAACAAGAGCCTTTTTTGAAGATTACTGGTTAAAAGCTGCTTTTTAGCTGGGTCCAGCTATAAGAAGTTAGCTTCTAACAGACGTCACGTGTAAATCTGTTCCATTGGGTGCTAATTCTCGATTTGAGATGGAATTGCAACAAATAATTTTGGATCAAATTTATTTTTTCTCACTCATGAACCGATCGTGTGTTGGAGTAGTTTTTCTTTTATGATCACATTTGCTTTTGCTTTGAGGTGAAAAGGAACCAGTATCTTTAAAATATTTTAAAATTGTATTCGCCGTCCCTAGTCCAACACTAGAACTCAAAAGCTGAACTCAAAAAAAGTACAAAAATATGATTATGTAATAAAAAATGACATAAATTTTCGCAAAACACTATTTATAACATGAAAATTGCTTAAGAACAATAACCTCAAATTACACAGGGACTATGTAATAGTAAAAGTAATAGACGACTGTTTGTAAGAGTGGATACGGTAAAACACTGTAGCCCCATCATAGAAATAAAAAAAAGTTCCCTGTGTTCGGATTAATTTGCACACTACTGTAAATAAATAAAGTTACATCTTTTATGAAAATAATAAAAAGTAACACTCAAGCTTAATTTAACTACTTTTCTTTTAACTTACTTAGAAACTAGGCTCATTATTGAGAATAGGCCTCTCCTCTAATATTCCATGTTTTTGTGTCTAATGATAATCTATACCAGTTTATTCCTTCAGTCTCTTTCCGATCATCTTCCCACTGTTTATTCTGTACACCTCATTTCCTTTACCCATAGAAAGGTTTCTAAAACGTAACTTACACTTGTTTTATCCACCTACTAACTTTTCTATGTGGTAAATTCATTTCCACAACAGTTTCTTTAACTTTTACAGGTTTTTTTTACTTTTTAGTTTTTTTTTTAACTTTAACTACATCTGCCATTCCATTGTGTTGCATTATCTTTTTACGTTTAACTCTTGTTTTTCCTTTTCATACAGAGCGTGCTTGTTTCCATTGATCCTTGGGTAACTGTCATAATTTTTATATACTTCTTCGGAAAAATCCAATTCTGTGAATGTTAGATGAGACAAGGTGTTATACAATAGTCTAATCATTTGCCTTTCTAGTACACGTTCTTTTTCATGATGAAATCACGGGACCAATATTTTTTCCAATCACATACTATCCTTCTTGGGTCTCCATTCCTATCTAAATAGATTATCTTGTTTGTCCAGAATAGTTTCTTTCCTAACAGTAACTCTTTTTTTTATTCAATTTGTACGAAAAACATTTTTTTTCATTAATTATTATTAAGCAACATAAATAATAATTATTATTAAACAAGTTGTCCATCCTTTTTTCTTATTTACTCAACAGATCAACTGCGAATCTTAAATCTTTCGATCTTCTGCTGCTAATACAAACTCCAAATTTTTTTGTGTCCATTTCGGTTTTATAAATACTTCCTCCAAAATTGCACTGAGATGCGGAGGTAGTTTTTAAAACAACCTCCTATGAGGCTATCACTGTATTAGGAAAGGCTCTCCCAATAGATTTAGTGGTGACAGTAAGGGCGGCCATTTGGAAATTGCGAAGAGATTAGGAGGACGAGGTATTTGGGATGCGGTTTCGAGCCGGGCCTCTACCGAAGCAGAACGGTGATCTCAATGCACCGGAGTTAGATTTCGAACAGTTGCCTATTTCGCACCTGCGGAAGAGGCTTCTGAGCTTCGAGATGGAAGCATGGTAGCAGGAATGGCACACCACGACTAAGGGACGATCCTTTTATAAATTTCTATAGGACCTGGGGAAATGGTATGCCTCAAGTTCATTTTTAAGGGCAACGGGAGCCCAGGTGCTCACCAACTATGTTAATTTGAGACAATATCTGTTCAGTTTCCGCCTGGCAACTGATGAGCTGTGCGTCTGTGGGGAGGTCCAGTTGAATGAACGTATGATGTTCGACTGCCCCGCTCTTGGGGTGGGGGAAAGAAATCGGGCAACCCTGGAACTTGAGTTCAAAGGAAAAATTGGCCACTCGCAAACGGCAAGTCAATGTGGCGTGAGCCGCGCATTGTCGAGCCGTTTGGGAGTTCTTGATACGGTTGCGTTGTTCAACCGGCATCGGTAGCTTATTAAGGGAAGAGACTCCTGACGAGCTGCTATTGGAGGTTACCTTCGAGGAATGGTCGGCTACTGGCCAGCAGTTTCAAGCGATATAAATGGTGGACAAGTGTTTGCTGCCATTCAGCGATCTAGGTGTGGCAGCGAATAATTGCTGTCTTTAGATTTAAGGTGACAGGTTAAAATTTATTTAAATATATGACTGTATATTGTATAGTCATATATTGTCATATTCATAATCATATATTGTAGTATAGACGAGGTGCACTCGCCCAATTTAGTTTTTTTCTTCTCCCCCAGGCCGGATCCTGCAGTTAACCCAATTTAGTTTAATATAAGACAAATGAACGGCTGAACACAAACGTTAATGGTGTATTTACCAAGCTTATACAGTTCACGTTATTAGGTTAGCTCTAGAGCTAAATAGGATATTGGTTGCTTAAACTGTTTGAGGCACAGTAGCCCTTCAAGGCACAGACGTTCGGTCTTTCGCTTTAAGGCGACTGGGTGGTGGCGCTATTCCATACTTTTAAGTGTTTTTGGAAAATTTCACAATATTACAAACTGAAAATAATAATAATAATAAAAAAAAATAGTGTAATATTTTATATGGTTACAATAATACCTTGACGTAATAACAGTCAAATTAGTCTTTCTTTCTTTCTTTATTTGCACCAACCTCCATTCTTTAAATTTTAAAATATCTTCTACTTCAAATACCAGACACTTTTAAAAGGTTACTAGCTCCTTTTTTTTTCTTTTTCGTATGATTCTATTTAATATTAAACTTACCGATATTGAAACCATTCAGAATGTTCATTTAAGAATTAATCAATTATAAAGACTGCAATACCAAAACTTTTATAATTGCTATGTTTTCCTGTAAACCTCTCTTTTTACTATTTATCCTTCGAAACCACCTTAAGGTATTACTTCAGAGCATGATGTGTATGAATGTAAATGAAGTTTATTCTTGTAGCCTCAAGTTGGTCCCTCCTGAGATGTGTGGTTAATTAAAATAAAACCACCAAAGATCACCGGTATCCATCATCAAGTATCCAAGTCCGTATAAAAGTAACTTTTACTTTTATTCGGTTCCGGAATTAGCTAGGATTTGAAGCTTAGAACTCTCGACTTCGAAATCAGCTTATTTACAGAAAAACCCAGTGGGTATTTCTGTAAACCTAGAGAGAAGAATACACACGTAGTATAATATATAAGGAATTCAGAATTATTTAAAATAAATATTCTGTTGTTATAATCTGTAAAAAAATAATATTAATAATAAATTATTTCCTGTTTCATTTGTATTTTTACTTCCTTGTACGAAGTAAAGAAGGTATTGTGATCGCGAAAAAATTAGGATTTCAGATTTCAACGGAAATACCCATTCTGACCATCCCTGAATCCATTTAACAAGTTTCGGCGTGACGTCTTTACGTACTTATATACGTATGTATCTCCCATAACTCAAAAACGATTAGTCGTAGGATGTTGAAATTTTGGGTCTAGGACTGTTGTAACATCTAGTTGTGCACCTCCCTTTTGATTGTAATCGACTGAACCAAAAGGGTCCAAAAAAGAACAACATCCAAAACATCTGGATTTTGGATTTTTTCTTAACTGCAGTAATAAGCCCTCAGTGAGAGCTTTTCAACGATTTAACAAAAGTGGTACTTGTTTTTATTGGTTCCAGAGTTATAGCCAAATAAAATTTTAATTAATGAAATATTTGGATCTTACAAGGGAATTTATATTTTTATATAATTTTTAAAATTTAAACATATTGAAGTTTTTTACAATCAGAGGTTAATAACCTCTGAAAATATTATAAAATATTTAAAAAAATTATTTATCGTAAAAAACTTTTACGATAAATAATAATTCAATAAGAACAATAAAAAAAAAAATAAAAAATATCATATTTTTTTCATATTCACACCAGTGGCGAGTTGAACACTTAAAACTACCGAATATAGGGGTAGCGAAAACCCTCATGAAACTTTGTAGAACATTCCTAACCTAATTTTAAATTTAGCGTAATTTGAATGAAATAAAATTTTATGTAATTTTCGTCTTAAAAAAATGTTTTTATGTGATTTAATAGTTGTACAAGGAAGTTATGTGGTGTCCACATCAGATTTTTATTTTTAAATTATTACGTATTATACTGTTGTATTTTTACTCGTTACTTTTGAAATTTGTTCTATATTTTCTATTAATTAAGTTCCTGATTAAACTATAGTATATACGAAAAAAATATATTTATCAGCATCACTTTTTTTATCGTTACGTCTAAATACAAAACATGGAATTTTTCCAATTAGTTCTAAATTTTATTTAACTGATATACGTGTCACTTTTTATAATTGGTCCTTTAATCTATATATATAAAAATATATGTTCGTTTGTGTACGGCTTCAAAAACTCAAAATGTTCTGCACCGATTGAGCAAAAACTTTAGCACGATATATATAACCCGCATCAAAGATTGTTTTCATCTATTTTTAATAAATCTATCTATCTATTTTTAATTTGGAAATGTAAACAAAGGAAAACCAATTAGATCAATGCAAAATGGCCGCTGTCAAACACAACGACCAAATCTATAATATCCCTACGTAATGACCAAAAAATCCTTTGTTAGGTTAAATATTCACTTTTGTCTGAATTTACAGAAGGCATTTACAACGAAGCATTGATAAATATTGAAGACAAATGCTTAGCTATTGCAAATAAAGTTCTTAGTCAATCGGGAATGCCAGCACCCACCCGAGCTGCTATTGCTTCATTTAATGTGGATTTACGCCGTGAACAGAGTTACAACATCGGTGATCTTCAGTCATATGTCCAATCAAACATTCCCAAATTAACGCGTGAACAGAAAGGCATTTATGATCGAATAATGCAAATGATAAAAGACGGAGTTGGGGGGACCTTCTTCTTGGATGCGCCAGGAGGAACTGGGAAAACATTCCTTATTAGATTGATTCTAGCAACGGTTCGATAAAAAAATGACAATTATCCTTTTGCGGAATATTAATCAGCCAAAACTCTGCAACGGCACGCGACTTGCAGTTAAGAAATTGATGAATAACGTAGTGGAAGCAACGATTTTAACGGGGCCTTTCAAAGGTGAAGATGTCCTCATTCCTCGAATGCCCATAATCCCGACCGATACACCATTTTAATTTAAAAGATTGCAATTCCCAATTCGATTGGCATTTGCAATCGCAATCTATAAAGCTCAAGGTCAGTCTTTATAATTGTGTGGTTTAGATCTAAATGCGGGCGGATTGCTTCTCACATGGGCAACTGTATGTTGCGTGTTCCCGAGTCGGCAAACCAGATAGCCTTTATATCTACGCAGACAGTGGAAAAACAAAAAAAAATATTGTATATCCACAAGTATTGCAAAATTAAACTTCTATGAAACGTATGCTTTGTTTTGTTTCTCATTTCTCATCCATGCAACCACAATGTCCCACAGCGAAGCGTGGCGGGTAGAGCTAGTTTGATATAATAACCATTTGTAACTTGTATTTTTCTATTTTTAAAAGCAACTCTAATAATGCAGTTTGCCTAAAGGCTTGGAACGCTCATTTTCGTCGTGTTTTGATAAAGGATAAGATCTTATGGCTTTGAATGCCAATAAATTTATATTCAGGTCGTATTTCTTAATCACCAGTTGGGAAAATCTTCAGTTAACGATAAAAATTAGATTTCTACAATAGTTTCTTAGTGGTGCAAATAAATAAAAGATTTTTTTTTAAATGTTTACTGATAGTATAATTACTTTTAATTTGATTTGATTCGTTAAATTTATTTAAATTTCTCTTTAAAATTATCATTTAACAACTGGTAAATTACAACGAATAAATTTTTAAAGATCAGCTAATAAACTGTAACATAGCATAAAGATTACTGTAAGCGATACATTGTAAAAAAAATTAATTAAATTCGATCAGTGTCAAAACCTGCTGTTTGCACTTAATTGATTTTCGATTTGCTACTACAATTTTTTTTAACTATACGTGCAAAAGTTCTAAATGCTATGACTGCATTCACCAAAGTTGTTTTAATCGGTGTCATAATAACTCTCTTGTAAGTAATTCATTAACCAACTAAATTAATGCATTTCCCATATATTTATGTATTGCTGAATCTTTCCCCATTACTATTTCTAGTGTACCATAGAGGTTGATATCCCTTGTAAAAATATATTACTCTAATATTAAATACCTATACGATTTTTGGAGCGTTTAGTTGAAATTGAAATGATATATCAATTAAGTATGATTACATGTCAATCTCAGTAATTTAATATTAGCAGAACACTTTTAAATACATGCAGAATGTTTAAAAAGTGACGCAATCTTATGGGGAAAATGAATGTAACAATAGTCGTTGAAATTGACCACCATTATCTGATTCACATAATTTAATACGACGTTGTCTGCTCTTAAACACATGTTGTAACGTTTGTTGAGAAACTGCAGCGACACATCGTTCAATTTCGCTCAGCAATTCGTGAACAGTATGAGAATGAGTTTTGTAAGCAACATCCATAAGGTACCCTAAAAGAAAAAGTCAGGACGGGATAAATCAGAAGACCGAGCGGTCCACAACCCCTACGAAATCACTTGTCCATGAAAACACCGATCCAAGAAAATCATAGTGTTGTTGGCTGTATGAGCCATAGCATCGTTCTGCTGAAACAACGTGTACTCTAGCTGGTCTGCAGGTATAGTTTTTACAAATGCTGTACCATCTGTTTTTAGCGCTCACTGTTCACTATTGCTATGAAAAGTGTCATGAAGATTTGGCTACGTGACATTGCACACTAAATACACACTTTTTGTCCGTGCAGAGGAGACCCGTGCAGCTGATGTCGATTTTCCGCATACACCAAATCCGCGAATTCTGTACATTCACGTATCTATCAAGCTGGTGCCTCGTCAGATCGAAATCGATCATCGAGTTCCCATCTGGGCGTTACAGATGACATGAACCACTGAAAGAGAGCAACACGTTTACTAATATTTGTAGGTAACAACTCAACAATTCAGTACGGATGCATCTTCAAACACTTGCGCAATGCCATGTGGGCACCACCAACGGAGAGACCAGACGGGCTAGATAGGCGTCGCACAGACTTCTTGGGACTAATAGTATATGCAGGTTGCAAGTCAATCAACTTTTCTGGTGATAATACTTTCGGCTGCCGATCACTTTAGGCTGCATCTGCTACTTTTCTTGTCTCTTGGAACTTGCCGTACAGCAGCTTGATGGATGACTTGTTTGGTGCATCCACATTATACTTTTTTGTAAAGGCAT
Source organism: Lycorma delicatula (assembly GCF_047948215.1). NCBI lineage: Eukaryota > Metazoa > Arthropoda > Insecta > Hemiptera > Fulgoridae > Lycorma > Lycorma delicatula. Next base: position 19,727,332 of record NC_134457.1, read on the forward strand.
TCTGTATCTGGGCATAAATGGCATATCTAATGTATTGGGAGACGATGAATATTCTCTGCTGCATTGTTTAAACCATTTTTCCGCAATAAACCTGAAACAAATGAAGGAAACATTTTTCAATATATATTTTTTTAAACCTCCGGGTTCACCGTCAGATAGGTATTGCTTCAGAGGATGATATGAATGATTTGTAGCGTGTGTGAAAATGCCATGTCTGACCAGGATTCGAACCCGATCACAGTGACCCCCTGTAGCATAGTGGGTAAGGCAATGGTATTCGTCTTCCATAAGGTTGCGTCACCTTTTGAACACTGTATAATTTATCTATCGTCATTATATGTTTAATCTGAGGCATGTTACTTGTGCCATGTCTATCTCCATTTTTCTCTACTCACAGTTAAACTTTTAAATCCTGATAGATTCCGATCCCTTTTTACACACGTAATTAATTTTGTTATCTTGATTGTGTTTGAGATGGTATGTTATACGTAAAATTTACCTAATTTAAACAATATATTTACAAATTTAGCATTATTCTGTGCTGTGATTTGTAATGATTGATTCAGTTGTTGTATATATTTTTGCTCTGTAAATGAATGTGTGACCTGTTTGTCCGGTGTAGTGTTTAAGATAGAAAATATTTTAAATTCATTTTTTCAATCTATATTTAGTTAATTTATCTGTAATCTTATGTGATTTTGTGTTCATTTTAAAAGGGATACAGAAGCAATAAGTTTTCTTTCTCTTTTTTTTGTAATATTTGAACGATTCATTAAGATTGCGCCTCTATAATTTGATTACTGTATATTAAAATTTTATCTCAATTAAAATTATGTCTTAAATCTACTGAATATTTTTGAAATTTACTTTTTATAAAGAAAAAAAATTTGATTGCTCTGTCATGCCCGTTAAGTTTTTCATCGAATAATTGGTCTTTTAAATGATTTATTGTAGAGTAAGGTATTAATATTCAAAGAATGTTGTGTTATAGCGGTAAGACATGTTTTTACGTGCTTTGTTAGCGCTATAATTCCCAAGAGAATGACTGACTCAGCGGAAACCGTGTTCCATTTCTAATATCTAGATTTTATAATAATGGTTTAGGTTTTTTGTCCTTATATATCACTGATAACGCTGCATAAATTAAATTAAGTTACCTACTTAAGATTGATAAACCTTTTAAGCAGTCTAAAGTTACCGTAATTATATTATTTCTTAGAAATTATGTAGTTAAATTATTTTACTTTTTTAACCAATTTTTTTTTTTTTGTTGAATTAACGAAAATACTGAGCAGATATGAATATATAAAATTAAAAAAATGGAATAAACAATCATTTTCATTATTTTTTATTAAAATTCTTTTCAAAGACAACTTATGAGAAAGTTTAAAAGAAATATACGACTTTTGTTTTTTTGTTTTTATCTACCGGTATACTACATTACGAGTAGACACTCAGTATCTAAAACGTATTCTATAATAGCTACCCTACGTAACATCAAAGAATTCTCTGCATCAATATTTTTATTTTTATTTCATCAATATTTATTATTTTTATTCTCTTTTTAAAATAGGAGAAGGTTAAGAAAATAGAAAGTAAAAGAAAGAAAGAGTGAATATTTTATTCATTAAAATTGTAACATGATAATATTTTTTAAGAATTTTTCTTTCAAAAGTTGATTTCAAAAAAATTAATTGTGTAGTTGTTTTAGAAATTAAATTAATTATATATCCGTTAAGTAGAATTACTAAAGATGGACGAAGCAGGAGCGATATAAAATGCCGAATAGCACAAGCGAAACGAGCCTTCAGTAAGAAATATAATTTGTTTACATCAAAAATTAATTTAAATATCAGGAAAAGATTTTTGAAAGTATGTGTTTGGAGTGTCGCTTTATATGGAATTGAAACTTGGACAATCGGAGTATCTGAGAAGAAAAGATTAGAGGCTTTTGAAAAGCGGTGCTATAGGAGAATGTTAAAAATCAGATGGCCGGATAAAGTGACAAATGAAGAGGTATTGCGGCAAATAGATGAAGAAAGAAGCATTTGGAAAAATATAGTTAAAAGAAGAGACAGACTTATAGGCCACATACTAAGGCATCCTGGAATAGTCGCTTTAATATTGGAAGGACAGGTAGAAGGAAAAAATTCTGTAGGCAGGCCACGTTTGGAATATGTAAAACAAATTGTTAGGGATGTAGGATGTAGGGTTTATACCGAAATGAAAGGACTAGCACTAGATAGGGAATCTTAGATAGCTGCATCAAACCAGTCAAATGACTGAAGACAAAAAAAAATATATCCGTTATAAGCTAACGTATTGAATTAATTGGTTACATATATAATCCTTTTTTGTAATAATTATAACCCTTTGAAAAAGTATGGATTTTGAATTATTAAAAGACCAGCAAATAAATTGAATTGAGTTTTAAACTTTAACTACAGTTTGATAACAAATTTTTTCGTATAAAATATTTATTGCAGTTTAACTTTTAAAATTGAAATAATGATATTATAAAATACAAAAAAAAAACCTTTAATTTATTTTTTTAAAACAGTAATTTCTTCAAAATTTATATTTTATTACCTTTAAAAATTTTATTTTAACTGTAAAATCTTCTTTTAAACTTTTAAATCTTGTTTTATTTTAAGACTGTGTAGTATCTTCATTAATATAATATAAATTCTAGAAGGAAGGTATATTTATTTGTAATTCTCATTATAATTGTAAAATAAATTTTCTTTTTTCTTTTTTTTATAAAAGTATGTGTAGGCTTGGTTTTATTTTTTAATACAAAAATAAAATTTACGCTAAACGTAGATATTTTTTAAATTATTAATAATACATTGTATATTAGGGAACTGTCTTATGATAAAATGGTATATTCTGATAACCGCTTTGATTTTCACAAAATACTAAGGACGTGAAAAGTTCCCGGCGTGACACATAGGTAGTGCAAGTATGACAAACATCTTATCAATTTAACTTTGGTAAATAATTTTGATGTTTATCAAGTAAGATCCTTTTTAGATTTAGTTTACTAATCATTTGGCATCGTTGGTATTAATACAATTGTATAAATTAAATTTCCACTTACCAACAATTTAAAAAGTGTTAATCCTAGTACTTACGTAGATGTTATACATCTTCAGGAATTTTCTGAAAGATGTTAATTTAAATTCAAATCAATAGTCATTTTTATATTAAACTGTTATGTCGTCAAGAATAAAATTAATTCGTACGTCACTAAGATAGTAACGTCATGTTTGTAAGATGTTTATGACTATTAGACATAATTAGTCCACAGGTTCCGCTAGATGATATTAGATGCATATGTGTTCCTGCGCACTACAGAGTAAACCTCCACTCCTGGTACATCCTTACTGGTATGCATTTCATCAGGAAGGGGGTAATACGTCCTGTGTGGACGTATTACCCCCTTCCACCACGCAGAAATTCACACACACGAACAAAATAGCATAAGGCAAACTGACTCATTTGACCAACAAATGGCTCATATGACCAACGTTTCGAAGTCCTTCCACATGTACTGTATTCCCCGGATTTGGCTACCAGCAATTATTTCCTCTTTCCAAAATGTCTGATGAAATGGCTCGCAATATTCACTTCAAATGATGAGATCAAAGCTGAAAAAACCGCTTAATTTTCAGGGTTTGACAAATCGCAATATACTGAGGGAATTAAAAAGTTGGAAATGTTTACTGTAAATGAATTTATTTGGAAGATAAATACTATGACAAATAAATAATCTTTTAAAAATCTTGTGTTTTCTTTGTCAGGCCGACAATTCCTAACGGTTTTCTACTTTATAAAACCTTCCATTGTAATTTTAGTTTTATTAATATTTTAATTTTAAGTTAAATAACAATCAATAAAAATTTTAATTATTAAAATTCGGAATTAATTTTAGAAATTTCACTGAATGAGCCTTGTATTCATAAAGTTTTTGCAACTGTAAGTTGTCTAATTACATTAATGACTTTAAATTATGTAATATTAATTTTATCCTTTTGACTGATATTTTGTACACGTAAATTCTGATAAGTTACTTGCATTCATGTTTATTTAACCCTATCACTTTATTCGTTCATGTAGTGATAAATTATAACTTCACTTTATTCATAACTTAACTAGATTATTTACATGTAAAACTTCCTCATTTTAATTGATATTTTATGTCATAAACTTTGTATAAATAAATGTTGTCTATTTACTTTTCAGTTTGTTTTATTTGAAGGAAAAACAAACTGAAACGATAACTAGAAATATAAAAAAAAAATCACCAAATAACAATTTTTAAGGTAAATAGATTATGAGAAACCTTTGTAAAAAAAAGGAAGTTTAAATTTATGCCAAAAATAACCTACGCTTGCTTCGCTTGCTAACGTCGTGTAATTAATGTTAAATATACAGATTATAAATATTATTCTCCATCATTGAAGGTGATTAAACAAATTCACCGCATTCAACATGCACTGCTGGTAAAAGTTGAGTAAAAATATTTGTATAAAACATTGAACAAAGGGCAAACCATCTGACCATTTATTTGTATCGTTATCGTTCATCCATGCAGTTAACATATTCTGTATATCCTGATTTGCCCTTTCAATTTACAAAATGCTGAAAATTTGATTAAATCTTTTTATAAATGCGATGAGTTTGATTAATCACCTCCAATTTTAGAAAACATAAATAATTTGTATATTTAACTTTAATTAGACGAAGTTAGCGAGCGAAGCGAGTATAGATTAAGTTTGGCTTAAATTTAAACTTTTTTTTAGAGGAATTTCTCGTAATCTAATGATTGCTTAATGATTGTTATTGGGTGATGTTTTTTTCAATTTCTAGTTATCGTTTCAACTACCACCAGAGATTATCTGTGTTTGTCGACATATACCGGCAAATAAGCAGATATTTCAGTCTTGTACTAACGTATTTAGAATGTGTGTCGACATTCACCGGAGAATCTCGACGTTACCAGATGTTGGTCTTTCACGGTAACACTTACACCCGAGAATATCGGGACTGTAAGAGTAGCATTTCAGCGAAGTCCACGCCGGTCAGAGCGTTGCAATTCTGCGTCGCTCGTACAGTCTGACAGCAGTATACGGCGAATTTTTCGCAATGACCTCTAACTTCACCCGTATAAAATTCAAGTAATTCATGCAATACACGAACGTGACTTTGAAAACAGGGTAAATTTCTATCAAATTTTACTGTTGTTAACAAATGAAAGGCAAGACCTTGATGAGCGATTATGCTCATTTTCATTTGTCAAGATTTGTTAACGAGCAAAATTTCAAATGGTGGGTTTTCAGTAAGACCTTAGGATTACAGGGTGACTTTTGCAAAAGACTTACCGAGTGTATGCGCTGGAACGGTGGTCATCTGCAATATATCATTTTTGGACGATAAATTTTACTTTCCGAAGGCTTAAAATAAAAAATAGTAAATGATTTCATGTCTGTGTTGTGCTCATACTTGTTAAAACCAAATAAAATAATAATTTGCTCTTAATTATCTTTTTAAAATCGCCAGATTCTTTGGCCCACTGTAATAGAAAAGAATTGGTTAATAGCACTGATGTTTAGGAGTCCATTTTTTTATTTTAACACAGGTTGAATTTAATATAGGTCATTTAAAACATGAATTTTGGATCAACCTGGTTAAAAAAGAGTACTTTCCTTTGGTTTTTCTTAATTCTTTTTACTTACTTGTACGAAGTAAAGTTAGTATTGTAATCGCGAAAAATGTCAGTTCTCAGATTTCAACGGAAATATGCATTTTGACCATCCCTGAATCCATTTTAACTAGTTTCGGCGTGACGTCAGTACGTACGTACGTACGTATGTATTTCGCGTAACTCAAAAACAATTAGCCGTAGGTTGTTGAAATTCTGTATTTAGAACTGTTGTAACATCTATTTGTGCACCTTCCCTTTTGATTACAATCGACTGAACCAAAAGTGTCCAAAAAAGCCCAAAATCCACACAATTTGGATTTTTGAATTTTTCTTACGTGCAGTAATAAGCCCTCATTAAGAACTTTTCAACGATATATCATAAGTGGTACTTATTTTTATTGGTTCCGAAGTTATAGCCAATGAAATTCTAATTAATGAAATATTTGGTTCTTACAAGCGGAAGGCTAGTTCGAATCCAACTTCATATACATTTTTTTTTTTAATTTAAATATAATTATTTATTAATAATTATTTACCTCTGACTGTTAAAAAAGTTTTACATTAAATAATAATTCAATAATAACAATGAAAAAAAATTGAAAAAATCAAAAGTTATTAGTGAAATAAAATTTTATGTACTTTTCATTTTAATTCGAAAATATTAGAGGTTAATAATTATTAATAAATCAAAATATTTAAATTAAAAAAAAAAAAAGTTAAAAAAGTATAAGAGTATGTATATGAAGTCGGATTCGAACCGATGTGTCCATGGTCCGGATCTGACACGTTCTCACTTACACCACATAATTACTTGAGCGACATGAAACAAAATTAATACATAAACCAATATAAAATTTTTATATGGTACAGACACCACAAAAAAATGTGATGCAATGTGGTGTCTACCACAATGCAATTGTGTAACTTTCCTCTTTATTAAAGAATTGGAGGATCGTATCTCACTTTCAAATGAAATAAGTTTAAATGAAGTGCAGCAAAAAATCTGTATATATAATGTAATAGGCGTACAATGAAGTGATGTGTTGTCTACATCAGATTTTTTCTTAGATAAACTTTTATAATATCGCACAATGATATAAGTAAATAGGAAAGTGATACGTAATAAAATAAAAATATCCTCGATCTATTAGCTTCGTTATGCAGCGAGTTGTTAATTTTCAAACTCATTTGAAAAGATATAATGGGAATATTGTGATATTAATCCCTTTAGCTGTAAATTTATCTTGTATTATCCATTCCAGTAAAGTCATTTTCTTCCTAATTTTACACGAAGTCATTAAGTCGGGCAGAAAATTCACCCTCCTCTTTCTCATCATTATTTTGTTGAAGAGGTGATGGAGAAATATGAAGTCAAAATTAAAAACGAACAGATAGGTTTTTCTTGTCATGTATGCCCTTTCTTTTATATTCTTTTTTTATATTTAAATCGAAACTAAATTAATATACTTTTATCTTTTTTTAAAATTAAATTGTAATATATTTTATACAAAGATACAATAAATTTATTATAAGGTTAGATGTAATAAATTTTATATAAATACTGATAATAGAATCTGTATTATGTATTTTAAATAAACCACGTGAAGGGTACTTTGAAATGGATTGATCTAATACAGTTAATCATTAATGCTTTTTAATTCTTTAGTATCATAAAGTAAATTTAATTTAGTAATCCCGTCTAAATATTCACTACAAACATTATAATGTATTACATCCACCAGGTAAGTAAGCACTTACCTAGATGTAATTTAATTTTTCAAGAATGTTATTATTTAAGTAGAAATAGGTTTTATATATATTTTACTTTGTTACGTAAATTCAGATTGAAATAAATTTCTACTTTCTAAAAATATTTCGAATAGAAATTTAAAAAAAAAAAAAAAAATTTATTTACAAACTACATATGGCAATTACTTCGAACAGAAGTTAGCTATCAATCTCAAATTTTGTGTTAATGTTGTATTTACAAAGAGGACGTAGACATCAAGTTAGAACCTGTAATTTCTCAAGTTAATATACTTCATACATGTACGTTCATACTCGTCGCAATCAACGCAGTTAATTAGTTTTAACTAGGTTTCATTGAGTTGGAGGGTTTGGAGGTCGCGAAATATTCATTATATTGTTTCTTTATTTTTGGAAGTGGTAGAGCTTTCTTTCTTTCTTTTCCTGTTTAGCCTGCGGTAATTACCATTCAGTTAATACTTCAGAGAATGAATGAGGATGATATGTATGAGTATAGTCTTGTACAGTCTCAGTTCGACCATTCCTGAGATGTGTGGTTAATTGAAACCCAACCACCAAAGAACACCGGTGTATCCACGATCTAGAATTATAATCCGTATAAAAATAACTGACTTTACTAGGACTTGAACGCTGGAACTCTCGACTTCCAAATCAGCTGATTTGGGAAGACGCGTTCACCACTAGACCAACCCGGTGAGTTAGTGAGTGGTAAAAGGTTGAGGATCACTGCTCTAGAGGCAAACCTATTACCACCAATATAATAAATTATATAAAGAGAGCAGATATAAAACATCAATTTAATATTAACCTAAAAAGGCGCGGTATTCACCATAAACTTATCGTTTAACGTATTTCTCATTAAAGAAACATAGAATTCCACTCAGTAAACATATTGACCCTTATTATTCTATTTATATTCTAACAATCAATCATTCAGACATAGAAGATATATCATATCGATCGATATCACATCAGTTGTGATATACAGAATGTTTCTATAATGGTGGACTGGCTATACTTTTTCGGAATGTACTTGTAAAACTAAACAAAAAATATCCTTACTAATAATGGCAATTTCTCCTTCGTTCTCTTCCTGTCCACAATTTTATTATTTTTATATAATAATTTATATCTCAAGTTCGGATGGACGAATCACATTAATATTAAATCAGTGTCTTGATAATAAAGTTTTAAAATAAGAAAAAATCAGGGCTTAAAATATACCTTCGAAAATTACAAAATGGTGGCCATGTTTATTTCTCAATCCGTTTTATTTCCATAAATATTAGTTTTATCAAAATTTATGTTATTTTCTAAAATATTTAGCCTTTTATTTTGAAAAAAATGACATTTTATTTTTTTAAATCGCTTATCAAATAGTCGAGTTATGGGAGAAAATCTATGTAATTTTGTGTCATAACTTACAGTACTAGAAATAAGAATAAATAAAAATAATGAATATTTCATTGAATTGAACGTAAAGTGGAGGGCATGAAAACAGACACTTAATTACAACATCAATTTTCTGCCATAACCCCGGTTGACTTAGTACCTGGTGCGTTAAGCCTCGCGGTTACACCAGTTGCCAACTGTACAAGCGAAATGTATTCTATGTAAATTCTAACCTTACATTAGTTTAGTTAGTACCGACCGTCATCGCTAGTACCGCCACACCCGCGCGAATTAAATACGGTATGCGCGCACGTTTAGTTAGAATCATTGGATTAAATAAACAAAAATATATTATATTTAAATAAAATTATAAATATTTTAGATCAAGTTGTGTGTGTAAGGTGTGCATCAGAAACAACCCACAATTGTAGGACTTTCACAGAACGCGGCTTAGTCGTGTGACGGGAAAGTCCTACAACTGTGTTGTCAGCTTTTTTTTTGTCATTGTAGTATGATCCATAATGACTAGAAACTATTGGATTTAATTTAAAATATTTCTTTGCTTTTATCCATATTAGTAGTTGGAAATAATATTTGTATTTTTAGACAACTAAAAAATTGAGGACATTCTCAAACGTATCCTTGTCAGTTTTTATTCTTATCTTTTACAATTTGAAAGATTTAAGTAATTTTCCCCTTTTTTAAAATATGTTATTTTGGTGGACCAGATTTAATTTTTTTTTTTCAAATAACCTAAGACGAATATTTTTAATAAAAAAATTTATGTTGTTTAAAAAAACGATTTTGAAGTTTTTTTTTACTGTTATCATTGCTTGAAACTGGTTTTTTACGGATACTTTTTCGTATATCATGATATAATAAATCTCCTGATATCAATTTATGATTAATAAAGTTATGCGAGATACATACATACATACGTCACACCGAAACTAGTCAAAATGGATTCAGGGATGGTCAAAATGGATATTTCCGTTGAAATCTGGAAACCGAAATTTTTCGTGATCATAATACTTCCTTTACTTCGTACAAGGAAGTAAAAACATCAAGTTTGTCACCCAATATTCAGTTTAGTTCGATCTGGCTTCCATTTGTAATGCGACGTACATCTTATCTGGAATCGATTTCATTCCAGTCTTTAACCAGCAAGTCCGGTGTTAACTGGCGGCGTTAATTCTTAGTTCAACAAGATTATCCGACGCAGGTGGTACATAACCAGATTTTTAATGAAACCCCACAAGAAAAATCTAACGGGGTCAAATCTGGGGAACGAGGTAGACATACAATTCGACCTTCACTACCGATCCACCGACCTGGGAATCGAGAACAAAGAAAATCTCGGATTTCTAGACGATAGTGAGTTAGTCTTTATCAGAATAATATTGTCCATTTTGGGCTTCATCAACTGATTGAAGAATTAGAAAATTTTGAAGCATGTTCAGATAAACGATACTATTTACGGTACCTCCTGGAAGAATAACGGACTGTACAGTCTTTATTTGCTTAGAATACAAAAAACATTGACTTAGGGTTATCACGAATATGCTGCAAAGTTTTATGAGAGTTTTTGCTATCCTATATTCATTAGTTATAAGTGTTCACTTTGCTGCTGATGTGGAACGTCGACTCATCACTAAAAATTAAATTGCCTAAAAATGTATCGTTGTCTGCAATTCTATCCATCATTTCTACACAAAACTGCAGCCGTGCAACATTGACGTCTTCTGTAATGTGTTGAACCACGGTTAATTTGTACGGCTTCAACTGATGTCGTTTATGTAATACGCGCCAATACGCAATACGAATCTTTTTTTTTATTTAACCTCCGGAACCACTGTAAGCCGTTAGGTATTGCTTTAGAAGATGAGATTAGGATGAGGAAGACAATTTTTGTAGCGTGTGAAAATGCCATGCCTGACCGGGATCGAACCCGGGACCTCCAGATGAAAGGTGAGACACTACCATTCGCGCTACGGAGGCCGGCAATACGAGTCGATTGTGGATTGTCAGTCCCACGTGACGCATGTCGAGTTCATTTCTTCGGTATGAAAAGGTTTCTCTGAGTTGTTCCTCACCAGCTTCAGGGACGCGTGGGCGTCCTGGTGATTTTGTATGTTTAACAGAGCAACCTGTCTTTTGTACAAAGAGTAAATTGTAAGCCTACTAGAAGGCTCCCTACCGTACGCTGTACAAAAATTATGTTGAACTGCAGTTTCCGGTTGCAAATCGTGAAACCAAAACCCACAGTGAGCCCACCTTCCACATTAATAAAAGTATCAATTTTTAACAACTCTGGTGACAGCACTGCTGGCTAAATTCAATACTAATGAACTAGGTGAGTTAAAACTCTGTGTTTTTCTATGAAATGAAACCTCAATTGAATTTTTAAGTTCTCTAAATAAATCTTTATATATGATTTAAAGTTATGAAATCCTTTTTGAATCACCCGTTCGTTAAAAAGGGAAAATTGAAATGAAAATAATATCTCATTAATTTATTTTATATTTTATTTTTTAAATTATTATAGAAAATTAATCTGGTGAGCAAATCAGAAAATTTAAGGTAAATTTAGACACATTAAATTCGTACGCGATTATTCAAGCTTACAAATTTTTATCGAACATCAAATCTTCATCAATAAAATTCTAAGGGTACATAGTGATAAATGATAAAAATGAGGCAAGATAATATTGAAAAGATAGAAGAAGAAAAAATTAAATAAAAGTTTTAAAAAAAGTTTTTTATTCCATTCGATGGATTAGAAGAAAACAAAATTTCTTGCAAAAAAGATATATCAGTATGTTTTATCCAGATGAATTTTCTTGATGATAGAAGCGGGCAGACAAGTGTCAAAAATGATTGATTGATTGATTTGTGTATTCCTTTATTGAAATCTTATCCACGTTATTCATCTAAGAAAATATTACTTTGTAATCTCAATACATAAAAAAGTAATATTTTATATCGTTGTAAAATATTGACCTGAAAAACATTAAAGTGGTTATATTTCCTACAATAAAATGATTTTCAATTTTTTTAAAGATAATTTCATATTTTTGTATATGAGAGTTTTTTTTAATGTTAAATTGAAATGAAATATATATTTTTATTTCTTTATTCTTTTGATTTTGTTATCAATTATACTTTTTTATTTGCAAAAAGAAATATTATTTTAACTACTTTCCTTAAATAATTTCCGTAGCAGAGTGGTAGCGTCTCAGCTTTCATGCGGAAGTCCTGGGTTCCAATCCCGGTCAGGTAGGGTATCATTCTTCGCACGCTAAAATAAATTATCCTCCAGTGGTAGCTGTTAGCGAGCGTAAACGTATTATTACTGTACTGTATAAATAAATAATTCTTATCTATCAACTACAAAAGAGGTGCTATAAGCGACAGTCTGGATTGAAGGTTTAAATAATTTAGATTAAATCAATTTACGTTGTATATGTGGGTTTACGTTGTATTCGTGTATAAATTTACGTTGGTTGGATAAAGTGACAAATGAAGAGGTGTTGCGGCAAATAGATGAAGAAAGAAGCATTTTGAAAAATATAGCTAAAAGAAGGGACAGACTTATAGGCCACATATTAAGGCGCCCTGCAATAATCGCTTTAATAATGGAGGGACAGGTAGAAGGAAAAAATTGTGTAAGCAGGCAACGTTTGGAATATGTAAAACAAATTGTTAGGGATGTAGGATGTAGAGGGTATACTGAAATGAAACGACTAGCACTAGATAGGGAATCTTGGAGAGCTGCATCAAACCAGTCAAATGACTGAAGACAAAAAAAAAAGTTGTATATTTTCATTACCTGAACAACAATACTAATTTGTATTTTGTAGTTTTATTTTTCATTGTTATAGTAAAACTAAAGTTAAAAATATCTGTATATAGTGTTTCCTAAGCACTTTTACTTGTCACTATTGTTTACTATTAATATATATATATATATACACACACACACACACACACATACACAGGTTATTTCTAAAATGGTGCGCTGGCTATACTTTTTCGATTTCTACTTTTAAAACTAAAAAAAATATCCTCAGGAAAAATGACAATTTCTCCTTCGTTCTTTCCCTGTCCGTCATTTTGTTATTTTTGTATAAAATGTATATTTCAAGTTCAGATTGACGAATCACATTAAAATTTGGTTAGCGTGTTGGTAATAAAGTTTTAAAATTATCAAAAGATCAAAACTTGAAAAACCTTTGAAAATTACAAAATGGTGGCCACGTTTAGTTTTCAATCCGTTATATCTCTATAAACTGATTAAATTATTGACAATAATGGAGCCTAGAAACATAATCAGCTGCGTGCAATTCATGTGATACACGAATTCGGTATGGCTTTAAGTTAAGTAGCAGAGTAGCTTTAAAAGCATTATACAGAGATATTCCTTTTTTGGGCTAATTTTCGTAATATGTCAGCTGGGTCTAAAAGGTTTACCTTAACATCGTCCAATGTTTCATCAATAAGCACTGAACGTTTCCGGTTATGTCTCTGATTGTAAATAGAACCAGTCCCTCTATATTTCATTATCAAACGATGAATTGAACTTAGTAAATTCTTACCTAGTAACTGCAATTGAAAACCTTCTTGCCACAAAAAAAAAGATTTAAATGTTAAAAAATTCTTCAAAAGAAAAATCCTTTCTTCTGTGTTCAAAACCATATTTTCTTAATAAAAAACGAAAATCAAAAATATCTATTTACAAAAACTAATTGGAGTATTATATCAGCTGATTATCAAACAACACTAAGTAGTGCTGCCAACCTCTTCATCAGAAATTATTGTATTATTTTTTCTAAAAAGTATTTTATATTTTACTTGGGTTGCGTTTTAACCCACCGGGTTGGTCTAGTGGTGAACGAGTCTTCCCGAATCAGCTGATTTGGAAGTCGAGATTTCCAGTGTTCAACTCCTAGTAAAGTCAGTTAGTTTTACACGGATTTGAATACTAGATCGTGGATACCGGTGTTCTTTGGTGGTTGGGTTTCAATTAACCACATATCTCAGGAATGGTCGAACTGGGAATGCACTTCATTTACAGTCATACATATCATCCTCATTCATCCTCTGAAGTAATACCAGAACAATAATTACCGGAGGCTAAGCAGGAAAAAGAAAAGTTTGCGTTTTAAAACAACACACATTTTATTATATATTCGAAATTTTGACTTTCATCTACTTTATTGAATAAAATTATTAATTTATAATATAAATATTGTTTGACATCTGCATTCGTAAATGCCGAATAATAATCATAATTTTTAATTAAAATTAAATAAATTTTACTTCAGTAACTTTATTTATTTGATGACTTTTTGGTTGGTTTTTTTTTTTTTTTTTTTTTTTTTTGTTCAGTATAAACGAAGGTCGAGAAAGTTTTGGAATCATTCCTTTTCTTTTTTTTTTGTTACTGGTTTAATTTTAATTAGTTGAATAATTTTGTATCAGCATTTGGAATTATATTTATAAGTACAAGTTTTTTTTTTCGAGATTTTATTTAATTAACTTTTATAAATAAATAAATATATATATATATATTTCTTTCTTATTTTATTCGATTGATTATAAATCAACAATCAACATTTTTTGCCAATGTAATACGTTCCATTGATTTAAATTTAATACATGTGGTGGTTTTTAAAGTTTTGTAAGGAAACCTGTTATTTAAATGATAATTCACAATTCTTTAGCAATGAATTTAAAGAAATTTTTATTTTATTTAACTTTTTAATTCGCGGAGGCGGACTGGTAGCGTCTCGGCTTTTCATGCGGAAGTCCCGGGTTCGAACACTGATCAGGTATGTCATTTTTCATACGCTACAAATTTCCTTTTCATATTTCCATGCTCAATGCTTATCTGATGAATAATCATCCAAAAAGATAAATTTTTTTTCAGTGTTTTGTTTAATTCTCTAATTTGTTCTCAAGGCTTTTTTTCGTTAATTTGATATATAATTTGTATTTATTATGTTGTTATTCGCTACAAAGAAAAAAAAATGAACTAAGGTAGAAATATTGTTTTGAACTTTTGTAACTTACAATTTTTTATAAATTTCATTATTGAATATCTTCGGTTTGATTTGAGCCCGGGGTGTAGTTTTCTCCTTTTAGAGTAGCATTACTGCCGTCTATATCCTGCGTTTCTCTACATTCCTAATGAGGTCTGTTAATTACGTTGACGTGAATCTAGTTTCTGTTTTAGTCTGTCATTTTCTATTTCCGTAAATTTACTTTTTCAGGTTTAAGGAACATTTTTTCGAAAACTGCTAAAGATGATTAAATGAAATTTTCAGGGTACAATGAACTTGCAATATAACTTAAAACCAGGAGATATTTTGGTAAAATCAGACTGAATGATTTTATAGTCCATTTAGTGGTGAAATTTCTGAGTGTCGGAACAAATCACAAAAAAGAAAAGATTTAAAAGCATTATTTGAATTAATTTAATAAAATTCTTTGGCCATAAGCTTCTAAAAAAAAAAAATAATAAATAAATTACAAAACTCAAGTGAAAATTTGAAGCTAATTAGATGAAATCACGCTGAGAAGATGTTTCTTATATTACTATAGGAAAATAGAAAATCCCGGATCGGTCCTCTTAAAAAGGATTTGCAGTATTAAATATTTGGATTTTATTTATAATTTCACGATACATTTTTTTTTTACAAGAAGTTAATTTTGCTTCATAATACTTAAGATTTCCTTATTACAGCATGGATTTTTTGATGGATCGAGTTCTTTTATAATTAATACTTTAGTTTATATCTCAAGTAAAATTATTTAATTTCTAACGAAAAGGTTTAATTAAGCGGTTTGATAATATGACCAAATATAAATTTTTACTTTAATCCTTTGAAATACCTTTGGTTGGTATTTATCTGTTTTAAGTGAATGGAAAATATCTCCGATTAAATCCGTATAATTTATATGTACATATATGGGATTTTTGTAAGAAGATTAGTGGTCTAGTTATAAAAATCAGGTACGTTTGAACTAATAGAGAAATTCTTCATCATATAACCGCACAGCCTGCAAAAATAAAAAAACAGGATAAAAATAAAAAGGAAATAACACTTCAGGAACAGTGCCAGGAAAAAATTAAAAAAAAAAATTTTCCGCAATCGATTAAGTTATACTAACATAAATATTATATATGTATACTAGCGAACCCAACAGACGTTGTCCTGACGCGACATTATTCTGTAATAAATGCACACACATAAACATCAGTAACTTAATTAAGTTAAAATTAGCAGGAATGTGTTCTAAATTTCATTAAAATGACTATTAGTATGATATTATCAGTTTGTGATTGTTGTATTATTGTAATGGGGTTATTGATTAATTAAGTGTAGTATGGGTAATATATATTTATTTTCACTAAATATTGAGATGTCCGATGAAAATTGAATTAAAATATCGAAACGTCGTAAAACTAATAATTAGTGTAATTAATAAATTTTCATTCACATTACTACTAATTTTCACTTAACATCATTCTAAAAAAGAACCTCCTACATATTTTTTTTATTTATTTAATAATTTTGATGTTTCATAACCATGTAACAGCTTAATTAATCAATTAATAAAAAAATTAAAGCGCTGTAAAAAAGCAACGTAGTTAAAATTTTAGTCGAAATTTTTATCATTTTTCTCATTCTTTATTTTAACATCTATTTTACTAAAATTTAGGTAACTATAAATTAAAAATAATTTTAGAAAACTTTTTATAAAATTAATCAGCTAAAACATTATAAATTCAATTTTTTAAATATACTTTAAACTATATTATAAGTAACTTATATTTTAATTTTATAAATGTTATAATTTATTTTACACACTTAAATTTTTATTTTCAAAGAGCAGTTCAATACTTCATAAGTTGCATAGAATTAAATGAGAACTGACAATTTAAATTTGTAGATTAGTTGATTGTTATTGAATGCACGTGTATACATTATTAAAATTCATGATAAATCATGTAAAATACTCATTTCAATACTGCACCTTACAAATTTGCACAATGTACATTTTTAAATTACTCTTTAAAACGTTATTTCAATAAATAATAATATAATATAATATTCTCAATAAGCGCGCAATTCTAGCAGACTCGGCAATGCTTCGCTATTGCAAAACAAAATTTAACCTTTCACTTTATAAAAGTCAGAATGTAAATAAATCCAAATGGCAAAACAACAGCACTACCTATCGGATTTATTTCACACCACTCTCTAATTACAGTATTCGGTGGAAAATAATTTTTTAACGAAAAGTGTTGTGGCTGCAAAATCATTACAATTAATACTGAACATTAAGAAACTTACAAAACATTACGGAACCTTATAAAATTTCACCTTTTGACTTTATAAAATTCAGAATGTAAATAAATCCAATTGTCAAAACAGCACTACCTATCGGATTTAATTCAAACTATTCTCTAAATACGAATTTTAATGTAAGAACAACACTAAGCTACGACGCAAGTAACTGATATGCGAAAAAGCAACAAAATAAAACAAAATTCTAGAATCCGTTCGCAGCACCAACTGCCGGGTTTGACTGATAAACCAAAAATTAGTAAAAAACTTCTAAAACGCGATGGCAGCTCTGCCTACCGGACCCAATTGTGAACCTTAACCATCCCAAGATCAACAACACATAAATAAATTAAAAAAACATTTTCACTTCAATACTGTACCTTACAAATTTGCACAATGTATATTTTTTAATTACACTTTAAAACGTTATTTCAATAAATAATAATATAATATTTCTCAATACGCGCACAATTTTAAACGCGATCGCAGTGCTGCCTACTTGTTAATCAGTTGTGATTTTGTTTACATTGGCAACGGCCATACGGGCTCTTTGTGATTGGTCGTTGTGTTTGACAGCGACCATCTTGCATTGATCTGATTGGTTTTCCTTTGTTTACATTTCCATCTGATTTATTAGCGTCTTATTTATTAAAAAACTGTTTTATCGCGATTTTTTGTAACACAAAATTATGAGATACTTTTCTCAATTTGATCGCAGCACCAACTCTCGG
Organism: Lycorma delicatula; assembly: GCF_047948215.1. Taxonomy (NCBI): domain Eukaryota; kingdom Metazoa; phylum Arthropoda; class Insecta; order Hemiptera; family Fulgoridae; genus Lycorma; species Lycorma delicatula. Next base: position 19,745,283 of record NC_134457.1, read on the forward strand.
GACAAACTAAAATTAAAATAGAATATTATTGAATATTCGATACTGCGACGGTAGTGCAGTCTGCCGGATCCAATGTAAAACATTTCAAAATCAACAACTACTTTAAATAAAAAATTAATTAAAAAACATTTTCCAGTGGACCAAATTGTAAATCTAAATCATTCTCGAATCCCCTTGAACACACACACAAAATTTCATCAAAATCAGTCCAGCCGTTTAGGAGGAGTTCACTTTCATACACACGCACACAAGAAATATATATATAAAGATTTATTTTTTTATTTATTTTTTATTTATTTATTTTTTTTGTTTAATAGAATTATTAATTTCACGATGCAGAATTTATTAATTTTGATTTAATTATTTAAATAGTAATAAAATTATCTATCTTTATTATAATTTTTAACCAATTTTAAAATAACACTTGAAAATTTCTCAAAGCAATACTCTTAATAGAAAATATGTAATTTTTATTTTATTATTTTACCCACAAAGACAAAAAAAAATCTGATGTAGACTTGCTTGTACGCCTATTAAATGACATATACAAATTTTTAAAAGTACATAAAATTTTATTTCATTAATAACTTCGGATTATTTTTTTCTTTCTTTGTTATTATTGATTATTATTTATCGTAATTTTTTTTTACAATCAGAAGTTAATAATTATTAATATATCAATGGATATAGATTAAAAAAAAGTTTAAAAAAAGGAAGATTAAGTCGAAATGTAACCGATGTGCCTTCCCCCTTGTAAGACCCAAGTTTTCATTGATTAAAATTTTATTTGACTATAACTCTGGAACCAATAAAAATAAGTACCACTCATGATATATCGTTGAAAAGTTCTTTTTTAAAATGAGGGCTTATTACTGCTTCTAAGAAAAGTCCAAAATCCAAATTGCAATTTTTTAGCAATGAATTTAATGAAAGTTGAATTTTATTTTTGTTTTTCAATCCACCGATGCGGAGTGGTAGCATCTTTGCTTTTATGCGAAGGTCCCGAATTCGAACCCCGATCAGGTATGTCATTTTTCATACGCTACAAATTTCCTTTTCACGTTCCCGTTCACAATGCTTATCCAGTGAATAATCATCCAAAAATTTAAATAAATTAAATTTTTTTGTTTAATTTTCTAATTTATTCTCAGGGTTTTTTTTCTTTAATTTGATTTATAATTTGTAGATATTACGTTGTTATTTGCTGAAAAAAGATTGAATTAACGTAGCAGTATTATTTTGAGCTCTTGTAACTTATAATTTGTTTTTAAATTTTTGTATTGAATATCTTCGATTTGACTTGAGCCCAAGTTGTAGTTTTCCCTTTTAGATTAGCATCTCTCCCGTCTATATCCCTGAGTTTCTCTACATTACTATTGAGGTTTGTTGATGAATAAAAATAAGTACCACTTATGATATATCATTGAAAAGCTCTTAATGAGAGCTTATTACTGCAGGTAAGAAAAAGTCCAAAATCTAAATTGTTTGGATTTTGGGTTTTTTTGGACACTTTTGGTCCAGTTGATTGCAGTCAAAAGGGGAGATGCACAACTAGATGTTACAACAGTCCTAAATCGAAAATTTAAACATTCTACGGCTAATCGTTTTTAAGTTATGCTATTTACATACGTACGTACAGACATCACGCCGAAACTAGTCAAAATGGATTCAGGGATGGTCAGACTGGATATTTCCCTTGAAATCTGAATATCGAAATTTTTCGCAATCACAATACTTCCTTTATTTCGTACAAGGAAGTAAAAATTAAATAAAATTGATCGGAATGAATTCAAGATATTTTTTTGTTAGTAGTAGTTTGAAAATAGCACGTTGTTTCAATGAAAGAGATTTTATATGTGTTGACTGTTTTTTTTTTAATATACTGTTTTATAAACTTGGATTCAAACGTCGATTTAGAATTTTTTTTAATAATACGTACGACAATCCTATTTTTTTTAACACCGAGATAATTTTTTTTTACCGGATTTAACTTGTGTTTTGTTCTTTATTATTGTTATTTATAATAAGAATGATAATTTATTATTATCCCCTTCCCTTTGCGGGTCGATGATTAGGTTGTCGAGACCAAGCTGGCCGCGAAACACTTCGGTATGATGATTGACCGGAAACTCAGCTTTGCTGAGCAACTACGGAGAGTCGCCGACAAACCCGCGAGAGCCATAACCGCTCTCAACTTTTTCATGGCGAATGTCGGCTGATCGAAGGCCAGCACACGGCGACTAGTGATGTTCAGGGTGCATTCCCTATATACGGAGCAAAAGTATAGGCCCTGGTGTTAAGATTTGGAAGCGGTTTGCGCAAGTGAAACGCACCGTAGCCTTACGAGATGCTTCCTCCTATCAGACGGCCTTCCGAGCATGAAGTTCTAGTGGTTACCAGCGTTATACCCATTTTTGGTGAGGAGAGCCAAGCCTACAGGAGGCGAAGACCGGAAAATCATGTCATGGGAGAAACAGACTCTCACGTTCTTCGCCTGGCAAGAGACCTGGGACCCCGAGCCCAGAGTACGATGCTCCGCATGCTTATCCCTCTGGTCAGACCGCGGACAGAGCGGCATTATGGAGAGGTTGAGTACTACCTGACACAGTTTATTACGGGCCACGCGGCAACTTCCGTGCATTTCTTTGCAATAGAGAAAGCGCCTCCGACTGCCTTTATTACCCTGGTGTACGGGACGACGCTGAGCACACCCTTATCAAATGTGCTCGGTCGATTGAAGGGAACTAGAGGCGGATCTCAGAGCACAAAGTCCTCATAACGTGGTTGCGATGATGCTTTGTGATTTGAGCAGCTGGGAGTGTACGGCTCGATTTGTTGGCCGTTTTCAGGGCCAAGAAGAGCGACCTGGATAGTCCTGAGCCAGATGAAAACTAGGTAGCAGCCTTCTCAGACTACGACAGGGGGACTCAGCCTGAAGTAATGTCTATGACGGTCCTGGGCGGAGTCGTGGAAGAAAGAGCGGTAATCTACTGATGGTGGTTTGGTAGACCACCAGGGGAATCAATTTTTTCATATTTAATGTACATCATGGTCAATGATTTATATATATATATATATATAAGTGAATATATAATATGAACTAAAAATCTTAGCGCTATATTATGATAATAAATGTTCTGAATCTGTCGTCTAACCGGAGTATCTTATTTGGCAGGAGAAGATAAATTTAAAATGCGATCTAGAAGTGATTGAAGTGTGAATCGCTGCAATAAAGAATATCTGCCGAATATTCATTATCTCTTGCAAGTTTTAGCGACTCATCCGGTAACAACATGTAATAATGAACCCTCGTTCTCCACAATGAAGAGAGTCAAAACGATTGCAAGTCGGTGGAGGGAAGATTAAGTTCGTTAATTTCTTTGTCAATGGATATTACTGTTAATCTGGATGAAGTTTTTGATATTATGACGAGAAAGAAAAATCGACGACTAGCTTTCAAATAATTCATTCCAACTTTTATTGGAGTGTAAATGTGTGAGTTGGAAGTATAAATGTGGATTATGAAAAAAATGATATACTCGTACTAACATTATGATTCTTATTTGCGTAGTAAATTATGTATTTAATCTAAGCATATGTTTTGTATTTTTCAAATGCAGTAACAAATAAAAAACGTTTCAATATAAATTTATTTTCGTTGTTTAATTTTATCATCATCATCAGCCCCCTTAGCCCTCCGAAAAAAAATCCTAGCCACTCCCCAAATTAGCTGATTTGGAAGTCGAGAGTTCCAGCGTTCAAGTCCTAGTAAAGCCGGTTATTTTTACACGGATTTGAATACTAGATCGCGGATACCGGTGTTCTTTGGTGGTTGGGTTTCAATTAACCACACATCTCAGGAATGGTCGAACTGAGAATGTACAAGACTACACTTCATTTACACTCATACATATCATCCTCATTCATCCTCTGAAGTATTATCTGAACGGTAGTTACCGGAGGCTAAACAGGAAAAAGAAAGAAGGTACGTGGCTCCTAATTTATAATAAACAATACTTTTGCATTGAATGAGTAAATACGAGGTCAACCGTATTTGGAGAAATTTAATGTAAAACTAAATAGTAATATTTTAGTAAAGACAAAAGGCTACAGCTGCGATACATTCCTGAACGTAATGATTTCCTGGAAATTAATGATAATCAGGTGCGCGTGTCAATTATCACATATGTGTCGACTATTTACTGTGTTGTAACTTTGTGTGTGTGTGTGTGTGTGTGTGTGTGTGTGTGTGTGTGTGTGTGTGTGTGTGTGTGTGTGTGTGTGTGTGTGTGTGTGTGTGTGTGTGTGTGTGCGTGTGTGTGTGTGTGTGTGTGTGTGTGTGTGTGTGTGTGTGTGTGTGTGTGTGTGCAAAAACAGTAACCTTTGACGATTAATTGAAATGTAACATTTTTTAAAATTTTTTATTGATCAGAATTTTTTAATTCAAATTTTCTTTCGAAAAACTATTTTTAGTTTATTCCTGCATCAGGAAGTTTGGTTTGATATGTTATCTGTTTCCATTATTATTAATACGACTCATTTCCCCCTTATTAAAATGAGTATTATAATTTTTAAAGAAAATAATCAGGGGAACTGTAAACAAAAGTTTTTCTAAGCCAAAAAAATCAAAATTTCTTGATAATCAGTAATTTTAATGTTAAATAAAGGTTGTTGCAAATTAGATTTTATATTATCTATATTTATTATACTTGAAACGATATGCATGAAAAATAGATAAAAAGTTTGTAAAATTCAGTGCAGACTAATCTTGGATGTAAAAATAATAATATTATTATTAATAATAATAAACAATATAACAACAAAATGAGTAAATATAAATAATAATAATTACTTTTCATAATCAGAAAGCAATAACGATTTTCTTTTTAAAAAAACGTTTAATTTACCGGTATATATCAATAGAAAATGTATTATCTCTGAAAATTCTTTAAGAGGTATTTTGAAATTGATACTTGAAAAAGCAAGATAAAAAGAAGATAAATGAAAAATGTTAAACAAGTGTTTCTTAGAAAAGTGACAATATTAAAATATATAAATATTTTGAAATGTTATTAACATAATCTTCTCCTGCAGTTTATTATGAATTTCTTGGGTACATGCCAATTTTAAAAACTAATAACTTTTTTTTACAAATCAAATTTTATTTAATATTTTTGAAGCTTCTAGATCATTTTCTGATCAAAGAATTCAGCCATTAATAACCGGCCCTCCTTTATTTTATAATTGGTGGGATAAGAGTTTTTAAAATAATTTCATGAAAATTAACTTCAGTGTTCAGTAACTCATACGTTCTGACTCTCATGCATACTACTCGTACGTCAGTACGTTCACTTTGCAGTATGTTTTAGAATTTGACTTGATTAATTCTATTCTTTCGGCGTTAGGTTGCTTGCCCTATGGGTTCGTTAGGCGTTTCTCAGTAATAAACCAAGACGTCAGTCGTTGAGGTGTGATTTAGCGGGCTACATTTCGTTTCTTTGTTTAGTTTATCGGAATCAATAGTTGCGAGAAACGTAATGATTCTTTCAGTAGAGGAACGCATTTTTCTCGTTGAACACGTCTTTCGTGAAGGTGACAAATATATTGATGTAATGAAGCAAAATTTTTATGAAAAGTTTCGAAATACTCCTGTTCCTCACCGTAATGCAGTCCGAATTCATATCCAAAACTTTCAAAGCTCTGTTGATGACGCTGATCTAACTGGAACAACACCTAAACTAAACTAACAGAAGCTGCTTGATATTTCGGATGCTATGGCCGAAAATTCAAATAAGTCAATGCGTAAGATATCACAGCATCAAGCTGCGAAAACGCCGGAGCTGTCCATCACTCCTAAAGGAGGGGTGGACACCTTGAATAGAATGAATAGGAACTCCTGGGGAGGCAGGATGTGTGAAAATAAGACCTTGGTCCCGGTAGGAGGACTCCTTTTGGAGGATTTCCTAGCTAGAGGCCAGTTAACCTGAAGGAACCCATCGAGTTGGTCTAATGGTGAACGCGTCTTCGTGAATCAGTTGACTTGAAAGTCGAAAGTTCCAGCGTTCAAGTCTAGTAAAGTCAGTTATTTTTTATACGGATTTGAATACTAGATCGTGGATACCGGTGTTCTTTGATGGTTGGGTTTCAATTAACCACACATCTCAGGAATGGTCGAACTGAGACTGTACAAGACTACACCTCATTTACACTCTTTCATATCATCCTCATTCATCCTCTGAAGTTAATATCTAAACGGTAATTACCGGAGAATAAACAGGAAAAAGAAGAGAGGTAAGCTAAAGAACGTAGTCCCGGCTATTCGGGTGATGCTGCTGGAAACAGCATAGCCGGGCCTGACGTGGCCGCCCGAGTGGTTAGAGGCAAATGGCACCCCCAAAGCTGAGTTATGCAGAAATGCGGTTCCGGCCTTGGGAGGCGGGTTAAAAAAAAATTTTATAGCTTTATGTACGGTAGTAAAAGAACTGAAGCTTTTCCTCTACGAAGTAATGTGTGTTCAAGAACTGAAAATTACACATCATACCAAAAGACAAAATTATTGACAACGGTTTAAACGTTATGGAACAAAATTCCGTATACTCGACATTACGGTTTTTACAGATGAAGCTTGGTTTCATCTGGGAAGGTAAATTAATTCACAGAATACACGAATGTGGTCGACGACTAACCCCTGAATTACACGAACGATCTTTACACCAAGCGAAAATTAGATTCTGGGTTGGTGTGAGTAAAACGCGTATTGTGGCTCGAATGTTATTTATTTATTTATTTTTTTTTTTTTGGAAAATACAGTTAATAGTGATCGTTATTGTACTGTTTTAACAAAAGTGTAAATCAAACACGCTTGGTGCCAACAGAATGTCGCCAAAGCGCACACAGCTAAGAGGTCAGTGACGTTTTTACGAAATGTCATTTGTGAAAAATCATTTCGAGGGGTTTGTGGCTTGCACGATCACCCGATCTAACCCCCAGATTACTTTCTATGGGGTGCAGCGAAAGAAGCAGTGTATCGTAACAGATCACACACGATTGACGAACTAAAAACCTCAATAACGGCATACATACCAGACATTCCGGTACATCAGCTGGTAAAATGTTTGAAAGCAAACTGAAACGTGTAAAAACCCTTTTATAAACTATTCCAGTTATTGTAATATCCGTTTCTATAAAATAATTAAATATAAATACAAAGTAATAATTAAGAAAGTTTCGTCATTATACTTCCATAATTCCAGTGCACAGCAACTTTCCGAACGTTCTATATAATTTGAGTCTTTTTTTTTATAGAAAAACCAAACTAATTTATATGTTATTTTAACATAAATTGATTTGTTATTTATCTTATAAACTTTAGAAAATGTAATAATTATTTTTAATTCTTTTTTTTAGGTGAGTACTTCATCTCTGCCTTGTCGACATGTAAGCATTACTTTTATTTCTATTAATTATTTTTTAATAAAAACATCTCTACTTATTATTATTTATTTCTTACTATATTGCATTACATCTTAATCATTGAAATTAAAAGCAAATAATGAATTAAATTTATATGTATCGTTATACTATGTATATATAACATGAAAGTTTTTGAGATTCAAGAAGCATTCGTCAGTTGGTTTCTCTGAAAATAATGATGTTCACTGTACATGTAGTCCCTGTGGGGATCGTAGGGAATTTATAACTTGTAGAACTGAAAATATCATGCATTACGTTAGGTAGCACGATGATGTGCAAAATTACCTTTGGGACAGTGAAATTAAGATAAAGGGAAACCGCTTCACTCTTCAATTTTTATAGAAAACCTAACCTGAGGTATTTATTACCCTGAGAATGATCATGCTAGTTTCAGGAATGAATTACACATCATATTAGGTCGCCTGCAACCTTTTTGGTTAATTTAGCCTAATTCATTTAACTTGATTTCATGAATTACTAGTATTATTAACTAAAATAAATTCATTTAGTCTATTTATTAATTATATTTTACGGTAAACTTGAGTAATCGGGTGAATAAGCATAATTAATGGTGAATTTGATTAATCGCCATTAGTATAACGTAAGAAAAGATGTTTTTATTTTACAGGAATGATAATTCTGGTATACTGTAAGAATGTGTAATTTTAATTAGTCAATGTTTTTTTAAAAACAGTTAAGCCTATTTAGAGAGAGATAGAAAATTATCTGAGTCGCTCTAACTTTAATGTTACATTTTGTAACTGCATATCAGTAGTCGAAAGCAAACCGATAGCTGGGATTCATTTAGCCAAATTTCATTTTGTTTTTAGTTAAATGATTTTGTGAGATATGAAGCCAAAAACTGTTAGAATAGTACTGAATATCCCCATCTCGTAAATCCGATTAACTTAAGAGGAGAGTGTAATGGAAAAGCTTAAAGAAATTATAATTTGGATTTTAACCTCATAATACAGTTTAAAATTCCCTCTTTCCAATGCCACTAAAATTATATCTCTATGTCAACTAGAAATATTTTTATTAATTTTTTTAAGTAAATGATGTCATTCTCTTGAATTTTAGTTTTTGTTGCAGAATTATTTTTATGCGCTTTGTCATTTATTATTAAATATTTATTACTAAAAAAGTGATTAGCATTTATATTGAATTTTTTACAAACTTTAACTTTAGTTGGCAGTGATTCATTTGTTTTATTTAAAAGGTTATGTTTTTCATAAATGTTTAGTAGGGTTGAGTTACTGTACTTGTGAGTTATACTTTATGAGTATCATGTACTACTTGAATAATTCTATATAATTGATGGATAGAAGATCAGAATTACTTAAGAAAAGGAAATTTCTTGGAATCAAATATATTAGTTTCAAATGCTACAACAGAACAGAATGACCGGCGATGAAACTAATGTGACTGACCGGAATAATTGTGGAATTTCATTACCGTACTTTAAATTAAACTTTTCAGTAACATCTTACAGTAATGAAGTAATAACTGTCATTATTCTACTATATATGTTGTTATAGATAAAAGCAAGAAACAAATGATACAGGGTTGTTTTAAGAAAGTGAACTACCAAGAGCTTGTTTCTGAATAGTTATTAAATTAAAGTTATTCTAACTTTAAATGCTGTAAATAAAAAACCACATTTTTCAATTTTCACGTACCTTTTTTTCAAAAACTATAAATGATAGAGACTTGAAATTTTTACCAGGTCTATTTACAGATCTATTTTATCATTAGTAGACTAAATGATGATTCTTCAAATTCCCCGATGATATCCGCGGCCGGAGGACCAAAATGTGTTGAATATTAAGATTTCCCAACGAGGCTTGGATTATTACTATGAGATTAAAAAGTTAGAGGGCGAAAGATGACTACGTTAAAGCCCATCAGGGCTAGGGACGAGGGGAGTGGTATGGCGACCGGAAGCGAAACAAGACGGGTGTCTCCCCTACGGGGTTGGGATGAATATTAAGATTCTTGAAATTTCAAATTATATTCGTGATTCTAAAAGATCAAAATATTTTTGATGTTCGACCTTTTTTGTCTCATCTAGATTTGTTGAAGCCCAGAATAGCATGTGGGTGTATATCATATACACCGGCTGATCATTTGAAAAGTTACCACAATTAATATTTAACAGATATCAGTTCCATCGTATTTCTGTTTGCAGCCATGTATATCATTCTCGGGGTAACTTTATTAAAATTATTTACAAAGTTGGTTGGGTGAAACCCAACCTCTCCGTATAACATAGCCTAAAAAAGATATTAATATAAAAAAAAACATATTTCAATCATAACTTAAACACCAGTTAACCAATTTTTTTTATTTGTACCAAATTACTTGTCATTGAAAGTGTCTTCTAATGACATGTCAGAAGCTACATAATATCGTTTAAAAATATAAGTTTTCAGCCCTTGAAAATTTAAAACAAATTTAAGGATAAAATATTGTGTCGGTAATTTAAAAAATAATTTTCACAATTTTAATCCACAGATTATGATTATTTCAAATGGTTTAAGAAGCAATAACTTGTAATTTTATGGTTTTTTTTTGTTGGACTAAAATTTAAAAAAATAGTACCTCTAATGGTTTTCTGCGCCTAACGAGAAAAGGGATAGGCGGATGTTAATTTTGTTTTCACCAAAATTCATTATTTTTTTGGGTTGTAAATTAAAATAAGTAAATGTTACCATTGCCGTTTAAGATTTTTGAGTTGGGGTAGGTGTACCGGAGAACCCACCGGGTTGGTCTAGTGGTGAACGCGTCTTCCCAAATCAGCTGATTTGGAAGTCGAGAGTACCAGCGTTCAAGTCCTAGTAAAGCCGGCTATTTTTACACGGATTTGAATTCTAGATCGTGGATACCGGTGTTCTTTGGTGGTTGGGTTTCAATTAACCACACATCTCAGGTATGGTCGAACTGAGAATGTACAGGACTACACTTCATTTACACTCATACATATCATTCTCATTCATCCTCTGAAGTATTATCAAAACGGTAGTTACCGGAGGCTAAACAGGAAAAAGAAAGAAAAGGTGTAGCGGAGAGGAAAATAATCTCTTTGAAAATAATTTCAAAAAATTTCCCCGCTGTGAATGGTATACATGGCTGCAAACATAAATACGATGGGACTGATAGCTGTTGAACAATAATAGGGGTAACTTTTCAAATGATCCCCCGGTATATATACGAGTACACACACACATATATATATATATATATATATATATATATATTATAAGGATGATATATATATTGTAATAGAAATAACAAAGATGGACCACAGAATCTGAAAATAGGAGGAGAAAAGATTATGGAGGTAGAAGAATTTTGTTATTTGGGAAGTAGAATTACTAAAGATGGACGAATCAGGAGCGATATAAAATGCCGAATAGCACAAGCTAAACGAGCCTTCAGTAAGAAATATAATTTGTTTACATCAAAAATTAATTTAAATGTCAGGAAAAGATTTTTGAAAATGTATGTTTGGAGTGTCGCTTTATATGGAAGTGAACTTGGACGATCGGAGTAACTGAGAAGAAAAGGTTAGAAACTTTTGAAATGTGGTGCTATAGGAGAATGTTAAAAATCAGATGGGTGGATAAAGTAACAAATGAAGAGGTATTGCGGCAAATAGATGAAGGAAGAAGCATTTGGAAAAATATAGTTAAAGAAGAAACAGACTTATAGGCCACATACTAAGGCATCCTGGAATAGTCGCTTTAATATTGGAAGGACAGGTAGAAAGAAAAAATTGTGTAGGCAGGCCACGTTTGGAATATGTAAAACAAATTGTTAGGGATGTAGGATGTAGAGGGTATACTGAAATGAAACGACTAGCACTAGATAGGGAATCTTGGAGAGCTGCATCAAACCAGTCAAATGACCGAAACTAAAAAAATATATATATATATGTATTTACCTATGTAGAAAATCCTTTTTTCCCAATCTGTACGTTGCAATCTGTTAACTCTTGAACAATTAGCACCCCCCCTCCCACAAATGGCCCAATGAGATGAGGATTTACTTGTTTCTTTATATTGATATTTTCATATGGCCTACAATTTAGAAATGGTCCTTTGTTGTTTACATTTTTTTCCCCGTTATTTGAATCATATAAAATCTTAATCGACTATTATTATCTGCTTACGAGTAACTCATAATTTATTATTTACGAACAATAAAATCATAATTTATTAACAGAATTCATTATTATTAATGGTCAGCTAAAAATGAAATACATTATAGAATTCAATCAGGTTTTAAGTTCACAATAAATGTTCATGTTAATACCACTTTTGTCTCGTTTCAAACGAAATAGAGAAGTACTGTCGGGGTAGAATATTTCTCCAGTTTTATGTGCCTATAATTTACTTCTGTTTTTTAATATAGGTTGGCATAACTCGCATTACACATATAGTTTACATTCTTTTCGTTTTGTATGTTTTTTTTTTTTATTATCTATTTTTCATCATGAAGTAAAACTACGTTTTATTAATTTAAAATACGTAAGATACTTTAAAAGAAATTTTAATTTCTAACCGTGTTATTTATTACTGCATAGAATTTTTAATAAATAATTCCGAATTAATTATTCTCTAAAAATCTCTGTAAATTGTCAATTATTCTTCAATAAAACGCTGATTTTTAAAAGTTTTTATTGGTTGTATTTACATTAATTTTCTCAGAATTAAATTCTTTACAAGTTTTCTTACTAAATCTTCCGTATTTGGTTATCATTTAACAAAGCTATTATACTACAAGCCTAAAAAAAAACTTGTTTTTTGACACCGAATTTCGTGTTTTACGTTGGATATCTTAAAAAATACTGGAGTTCTGGGACCTGTTTTATCCTATTTCTCACCGAAAATTAAATAAGAAACCACTAACTTTACTTCTTAATTTGGGTTCCCAAAATTACAGTAGGACTTCCTTTTTATTAGAAGAGCTGAAATCCAGGTGAAATTTTTCGCTAGCCGGAACTCGAAAAAAAGTGTTTTTAGACGTATGTTTTAATAAACTTTTTTCATTCGTTTCACCAGTTGAACATGTCCTGGAATTTTCTCCGTTTCTTTGTGAGAAATCCTTATTATGTAATTTCTTTAATTTCTATTTTTTTATTCATTCGTTTATTAATTTCTGTTACTACTTACTTTTTCCCATCTTCTTGTGTAAACTGATAATGGTTATTTAATAATTGAAATGTGCATTTAATTTTTTAAACAGTAAATTTTTGAATAGGTTACTTTACAGTCTCTTTTCATCAACCTTTTACCATAGCTGTTATTTAAATTTAATAATTTGATTAACACTCGTAAAGGGATCATAGAAAAATCATATAAAAAGAATTTGTATTACATCGTTTATTTTATATTATTTTCTATGCACCGATTTATGCTGTAGAGGTAAGAAAGCTATAGAAGTTAAATTTTGATATTTGTCTTTGTGTAAAAATTATAATTATTGAACCTAATCAGCTGAAGTAATTTTATATACATATAAAACAGGTACACGCTTACAAATTTGTTCTTCTGCGGTCCTTTTGATCGTGAAAAAATGTATAAAACCTTTTAACTTTTATTAAAAGCTTTTTATTTCGTAAAAGACTCCCCGTCGATATTTTCTTTGATGTCTTTAGCAGAGTAAAATGCAATAATAAAATATTTTTTGATTTTCATTTTCTTTTTGTTTATTTTTCCAGTAAAGTTAAATTAAAAGTAACTAGTCGACTTTTATAGTTGAATAGGTAGCGTCTCGTTATTTCGTGCGGAGGTCACGGGTTCGAATTTCGGTGGATCATGATTTCTTTTCATACACTACCAATTTTCATCGCGATAATTTCCATAGCTGTTGATGCCTTTCTTTCATAACAAAAAATAGCGTAATTTTTTATCAAATTAAATTATTTAATTAATATAATTTTTTCTACGACTTTATTAATAACGTTTGAATTACGCGGCTGGAATCTGTATCATAATGAGGGTCATTATAAAACAAATTTTCATTATGATACAAGTGTTCAACCAATCAAAAGTCTACTCTTTTCAACCACTCACCAGTCAGAAGCAAGTATTGTTTAGTGTAACAGCTGTTTTTACTAACTTGTACGAAGTAAAGGGAGGATTGTGATCGCGAAAAATGTCTTTTTTCAGATTTCAACGGAAATATCTATTTTGACTAGTTTCGGCGTGACGTCTCGCATAACTCAAAAACGATTGGCCGTAGGATCTTGAAATTTTAAATTTAGGACTGTTGTGCACCTTTCCTTTTGATTGCAATCGACTCGACCAAAAGTGTCCAAAAAAGCTCAGAATTCAAAATATATAGATTTTGGATTTTTTCTTTACTGCAATAGCCCAATAAGCTCTCATTGAGAGCTTTTCAACGTTATAACATAGGTGGTACTTACTTTCACTGGTTCCAGAGTTATAATCAAATAAAATTTCAATTAATGAAATATTTGAATGTTACAGGGAAAGGAAAATCAGACTTCATGTCCTTTTTTTTTTAATTTAAATATATTGATTTATTAATAAAATTATTAACCTGTGATTGAAAAAAATAATTTTCGATAAATAAAAAATTCAATAATAATAATAATAATAAAAAATATGAAAAAATATCAGAAGTTAATGAAATAAAATTTTACGGACTTTTCATTTTAAAAGAAAATCTGTAATTTAATAGGCGTACAAGGAAGTGATGTGATGCCCACATCAGATTTTTTTAGTTTGATTTTAATCCGATTTAGTAGTTAGCAAGCAGAACCCATCGGGTTGATCAAGTTATGAACTCGTCATCGTAAATAAGCTGATTTTGAAGTCGTCAGTTCTAGGTTCAAATCCTAGTAAAGGCAGTTAATTTATAAGGATTTGAATATTAGATCGTGGATACCGGTGTTCTTTGGTGACTGGGTTTCAATTAAACACACATTTCATGAATGGTCGACTTGAGACTGTACAAGACTACACTTCATTTACATTCACACACATCATCCTTATTCATCTTCTGAAGCAATACCTTACCAGTGGCTAAAACAGTAAAAAGTAGTTTGCAAGAAGAAGTTAATTTGAAAGTTCACAGATAGGTAAACTAAGTTTCTATATTACACTGTTTATCCTTTTACGTCAGATTCTGAGGAATAAATGCTTTTAACACCGATTGATATTAAAGAAAAGGCAGAATCTAATAACCTAGCCCCAGATATGTAATGTTTTATGTTTTTTTGGAAAAATAAATATTTATATTATATTTAAAGAAATATTCCGTGAACAATGTATTCTATCATTGATTTAAAAGAATAATACCAATATTTTCTCAGCCGTAGAAAAAATATGGTATGAAACTTCTATAATGGCCATTAATGCCCTCTTGCAACGTTTACGACACTCGCCAAGACTTGTGTCGTAAATTACTTCGTACTCTTGCATTAATGACTATTATTATAGACTGTTTGCATTATCTACTATTGATTTCGTAAATGTGAGTGAATAAATAGTTTTAAAATAAATTCATTATGTTTGTAGCTCGGGTGATAGTTTAACACTAAAATAATTTCCTTGGAAAATAACTTATCTTGATATATACTGTTCTCAGTATTATGTAAATTGGTCCTGAAAAAGCTTAAATAAATTTAAAAGTTTAATTAAACTAAAAGAAAAATATTTATGTCTCCCTTTGTCAAACTCATATAAACATTACAGTTTTATTACCGTTTGTAAGAGACAAAAAAAAATTTAAAAAAAAGGTCTCGATTCGATTCCCGTATTGTTTTTCATATTCCAGCTTTATTCAGGATCACAAATAACGATTTTTTTTTGTTAGAAGTTCTTCTGATCTCAAACTATTTTTTTCCAGATAATATCATTAGAATGTATATATTAAATTACATTATTTAAACGATTTGAAGATGTATTTTATTAATTTTTTGTCATTATTTAATATTTCAGGATAACTAAGTTTTCTGCTTTCCTTTTTTTATTCTTGTTTCTTCCCTTTTGTATTTCTTTCAAATGGCATTTTTCAGTTCAAACGGTTATCGTCTTCTTTTTTACCTACATATTTTTTTTTTTTAAATAATAAAAAATTATGATGAATTTTATAAAAAATAAGTTATTTTAAAAAGTGTACTAAAAATAGAAATAATATAATTTTCTCTAAATTTCATCATTTGAAGTTCCCGCCAAATCTAAAGTTTTTTTTATGGAGCCGTCTTCACAGTGTCGATTTGATATATATATATATATATATATATATATATATATACACATACTAGTCGGCCCGTCTAGCCAGAACCTGGACTCTCGGGGTTCAGGACAACCTAGGCGATCTCGGAGCCAATACAGGGGCTTCTCGAGGCCTACTCTATGGCTGCAGAGCTCACTTCACTAGCCATTACCAATTTTCCAGAAGGATCGGCGCCCTGGACAACCGCAGAGCTTACTTCGGTTGTCATTCCCATCTACCTAGAGGGCTCCACCCCCTGAACCCCTGCACTAAACGTTATCCTCGTGGTTGTGAGAATAATACTGATAAATAATTTAGGCTTTATAGAAACCTGAAAAAAAAACTAAATTACAAAAGATAGATTAATAGTAACTACGGTAATTAAAGTAAACACACCTTTGACGACGAATAATTCTTAACTTATTTCTTCACCAGAAATATAACAATGAAGTAAAAGGATTAATTTATTTTTTCCGTAATAAATATCTTTAATTAACAACTTCACCCTCCTTGGGGGTAAGAAATAATGAATATTTTTAATATCTCAACCATCAAGGAAACGAGAATTTCGGTGATGCCTTAAAACCTTCCCTGGGATTTGTTAGATTGAGAGTGTACCTGCTGTTTGAGCTGGTGAGTGTACCAATTGTTTGCAGAGATAATATAAGAGCACCCCATTTCACCTCCCTAAACAGAGCCCCAGGGTTACCCCGTTTGTTACCAGTTGATGGTAACAATTGGTTTAGTCTCCAATAAGGTGCTCGTATACCTCACCATTCTGGCCTCACACGCAGTCCCCACGGGAAGCCCATTATTGTGTTTTGTTTTTTTTCCTGTTTAGATTCCGGGAATCACCGTCAGGTATTACTTCAGAAGATGAATGAGGATAATATGTATGAGTGTAAGGTACAGTCTCAGGTCGACCATTTCTGAGATGTGTGGTTAATTGAAACTGGTATCCACGATCAATTATTCTAAACCCTATAAAAATCCTTTACTAGGATTTGAACGTTGGAACCCTTGACTTCTAAATCAGCTGATCTGCGAAGACGCGTTCACCACTAGACCAACCCGGTGGGTAGCCCATTATTGTTAAACCGAATTATTTTAAATTTATTTAATATTATTTTATTTAAGGTAAATTTAATTCTATTATTCATTCGATTGATTCGAATCATTCAGTTCAAACCCAGCTCACACAGTGGTAGAGACTTACAGTTCATTAATTCAATTCATTAAAGTTTGTGCTTCAACCGGAAAAACTCTATTTGTATATATATTTTTATTGAGATTTTTGGAGATGAAATATATCTAAACACCATTAAAAGATGGACTAAGTGCATAGAAGTAGGAGGGGATTATGTTGAAAAATAATGCATGTATCATTTACATAAGTACAAATAAATATATTGATTTTTTGGAATTTTACTACTTTTTTACTTGCCCTCGTATATGTACGTTTATTGAGGGTGTTCTTCGTAATATGATTTACTTGTGGTTCTTTATTCGGAATCGGTTGTAAATAAATAAATTGTGAAGAAAACATAATAATTTTCATGTATAATATCTATTTTCCTATTTATTACAACTGAAATTTTGATTAATATTTTCATTTTTCTTTGTTTTAGTTATTTATTTCCTGTAAAAAATTACTAGGCAAACCTATTTATCTCCATATCGGCCTTCATTTTTTATATTTATATGTAGAGGTAAAAGAATATTCCACATTTTGTATTTACATATACACTCGTATATCCTGACCCCCCGTAGAAAAAGACACGCGCCTTGTGATGAACCCGGTCGCCAGCCACTCCCTCCGTTCCTAACCATAATGAGCTTTCCCATTGGTCGTCTTTTCCCCTCTAAACTTGATAACACAACACAATCATTGTGTTGTATTTCAAGGTAGTAGGTCTCTGTCAGGATGCCACCGATACAAATGCGTCGGCAGACATTTCTAACAGTCTATTTACACAACCTACTATCGCCTTTCTATGGCCTCTTCCAACCACGACCAACTACTATAACTAACAACCCTCAACTATTAAATCAACCGATTACTGGAATCACGATCGTTTCGCCTTCCTCTAACACCAAAGGTTTCACACAAAACCTCTTCCTATATCTAACTTCAATTAGACTATGCACTCTGATCATTACTTGATTGAGTCTTCAAACACCAAAAATACTATGGCTGGTCAGGTGAACTGAATCGTTCGATGGCTATTACATACATGGTATTTTTCACATGCATGCTATAAAATGTAGTTTTTTGTAATTTTTTCATGGTTCATTATTTTTTCATTGTATAAGAATGAATAACCAATGCTCGAAAAGTGTAAGTTGGTTTTCAGATTTTTTTTTATTTTCCTTCAGTTACTATGAAAAAGTAGAGAAATATAAATTTCGATAACAATGATTTACCACTGTTTTATTAGTAAAGAAAAAAAAACGTAATCTTAGAAATATAAATTACTAGTTTAAAAGTAAATTTTTTACGATTTATTGTTTCTTTTAATCTTCTTATTAAATTGCAGTAGATCATATCGTATGTAAACACACATGTTGATAAATGTGTATAACGTTAAAAAAACGTGATATACTTTTGATAATTTTAAATATAGAAAAGTGGTGTCTATTTCAACAATACAGTAATAATACATGAAGCGAATAAGCCTCCCATTATAAAAGACAAAAAAAAATGAGATGCAATTGATAAAATATTAATATGTATCAAATTTATATAGAGTAGAAACTCTTTGTAAAGATCCTTTTAAGTAATTCAACTGCTGTACTGTACGGTTTTAGTTCCGTAAAAGATATATATATGCGTTTTATTTTTAAAAGATGAACGTTGTAGGTAATACCAAATCCACTTTTACTTTTCACTATTATTATCATTCTTTAATAATTTATTTCGTATAAAACATTGCTTTATCTAAGATAGCGGTTGTTAAAACCATGTTAAACTCTATTCTCATTTCTTAAAGTGAACTAAAGCGAAAATTTATGCCTATACCCGTGGCTGAGTAGGTAGCTTCTCGGCATTTCATGCGGAGGTCCCAGGTTTGAATCCAACTTAGGCGTGGCATCTTTTCATGTGCTACCAATTTCTACCAGCCTAATGATCCATTTGTTGATTGATGTCCACTGTTTCATAACAAAAAAAAAAAAATACTAAATAACAGAAAACTTTACTAATATAACGTATTTAAAATTTCGACATCGTTTACTGCACGAGCTTATATAGGACAAACAGTACAGTCAAGGAAGTCAGTTGATTACCGTTTAAAATTTGTTTTATATTTTTTATATAATTTTTTTTCATATCATATTTCAAAATTTGTCAATAAAGTAAAGATATATTTAAAAATAATTTCTGTTTTTTATTATTACAAAAGAATACCCCTTCAAAACTTTAGGTAACATGTATTGTCTCGGCTATTTATAAATAGAATATAATTATTATATTAATGACGTATTGAAAATATCCCTCGTTATAATTACTAGATAATAATATTGGCTTCAGTTTAAAACGGCAAATTTCAAATCTGGTATAACTAAAAAACACCTTCTATTTCAAAAACTTAAATATTATAATCGTTTTTAGCGTCCTTGAAAATATATAAATCTATACCTCATGCGACCTTGTTTATTACTTTTTGCACGAACCCTAAAGTGGGAGTTAAAGATCAATTTTATAAAAAAATCTTTTTTTAAAGCAGTCTTGATTACAATAAAAAAATTAAAAGAAGAAAAATGTTACAAAGCGCATAACTTTTGGACGAATCCGACCGCTTGGTGGGATTTGGGGCTCCCAATTTAGTAAAGATTAATTTATATGCGTAATTATATGACAATAGAAGACCAAAATAAAAAAACAACCATCATAGCGATCACAACAAAGCATCAAAGTTTAGAACATTTTTTTTGGATAGGGACGGGATTTTGCGACTTTTATTGCAAATATTGTGTTTTACTTCCTAGTACGAAGTAAAAGAAGTATTGTGATCGCAAAAACTTTAAGTTTTCAGATTTCAACGGAAATATCCATTTTGACCATCACCATCCCTGAATCCATTTTGACTAGTTTCGGCATCGCTGTTGTACGTACTTATGTGTGTATCTTACATAACTCAAAAAAGATAAGGCGTAGGATGTTGAAATTTTTCATTTAAGACTGTTGTAACATCTAGTTATGCACCTCCCCTTTTGATTGCAATCGATTGACCAAAAGTATCCAAAAAAAACCAAAATCCATTTTTTGATTTTGGACTTTTTTTTAACTGCAGTAATCAGCCCTCATTGAGAGCTTTTCATCAGTTTATCATAAGTGGTACTTATTTTCATTGGTTCCAAAGTTACACCTAAATAAATTTTTTTTTAATCAAATATTTGGATCGTACAAGGGGAAGGCATATCAGTTCGAATCCGACTTCATTTCCTTTTTTTAATTTTTTTTAAATTTAAATATGTTGATTTATTAATAATTATTAACTTCCGATTGTAAAAAAATATGTATATGTAATTTAATAGACGTACGGGGAAGTCTATGGTGTCCACCATAGATTTTTATATTAGATAGAATCGTTAACAAATGTATGAAACAAAAATGTGACCTTAATTAGACAAAATCTTGAGATACTGAGGGTTACCTTGCGCTACAGCCTCCCCTTGATCATTAAAGTTAAAAATTTAATGGTATCAATTCCTCATTTACAGAAGTAATCTGACCAAGTTTGTTCAAGATCGGTTCAGTAGTTTTGGAGATATAAGGTGATTTAGAAGCCAACACCGAACACACACACACGTACATACGAACATTAACATCCGGAAAATTTCCATTCGGTATTTTGGGGTTAGGTATCAAAACTCAAGATCCAGTGAAAATTGCATAATCCCAAATTGGATCGATTACAATCTTCCCCTTATAGCGCTATCTACAGTGTAGATGGGAAAGTAAAATCCTAACAAAATTATAAAACGTATATGAAAAAAAAATGATTAAAGTAAAAATATATAACTTCTCACTTATTGGATCTTATTTGTTCAGAATTTATTGTTTATTTGCTAACTTCCAAAGAGATTTGTTCTGATACCACCACTTTGTTTTACTGCATAGATTTCTTCTTCATTTTTACTTTTTCAATCTGACTAGCTTTTTTCTTTATAAGACTGTAACATAAATTTCCCTCCTTTTATATTTATTTTAAGTCTTTTTCATTTCGAATTTTTATCGATATTTTCAATATCTTCTTTTAACACCATATTTCAAAGCTTTTTATTCTTCTTTCCGATTTCATATAAAAACGTTTCACTTCATGTAAGTTTTTTTAATTTTTAATTGTAATTCTTAGATCTACATTTTTATTACATGCAGACTTTTATTGTATGAAAGCTTTTCTTGTTTGTGCAGTCTGGTTTTAATCCTTATATTATTTCGTTATACCCTTCGTAATTTTACTCCCTTAATAACGTAAAATTCTTTAACTTGTACACTCTGTTCAACTGACTTAATATCTAATATATCATTTATCCTTCTCTCTATCATATTTCATTATCATTATTTTACTATGAATTGTTTTCTAATAATAAAAATCCGAACCGTTTCAGAATTTTTTTTGTTTCTAGTATAAAAAAATAAAAACGTTTCTCAACGAATATGAACATTTAAATTTTTTCTCCTTGTTTGATTACTGTACTCTAAAAATTTATCCTTTTATTCCTGTATTGCTTCTTACCAGTTGAAATGTAGTGATAATAGGCTACGTTTTAACTCGCTCATTTTTTTAATAACTGCTTATGTTTTTCCTATTTTAGTTTTATTAATACTACCCGAGTTCTATACAGATCGTATTTTATATTATCTTTCTCAAATTTATTTTTTCTTTAAAATGTGAAATCATTAAGTATGTAATGTAAGTCACGCTTTTATGTACCTTCTTTAGCAATTTCTTTACCGTGGAGTGCTACTCGAAAGGTTGAAACGTCTACGAAGACAAGAACCATTCACGTAAGCCTGTATTATTTTTTCTCCTTGATGAATGACTAGAGTTATGCAGATATACAAAAAACTTTAGTAAAAATGTATTTTTAAAAAGATAAAGTAACTTTTTTTTAATCTATCATCTTTTATATAAAGCCGAAAGTTTGTCTGCCCTTCTGTCTGTCTCTCCACTTATACGTTCGTCCATCTGTTCTCGCATCACACTTAGACTAACTGACCGATTCCTTTCAAATTTGCAAAATATTTTTGTGTTATCCCAAGAAAGTTTAAAAGGCATAAATCAAATCTCTAGCCCTCTTCGGGGTGAATTTTCCAATTAAAGATATTCATTAAAGAAAAAAATTAATTATTAATTAAAAATTAAATTAATTTCTGTCACCATGGCAACAGAAATAAGTTTTGAAATTTTCTTCATCAAAGGTCTGTGTACTTTAGTTATTGTAGTTACTGTTACTATCATTCGCTCTTTTGCAATTTGGTTTCTTTACAGGTTTCTATAAAACCTGAATACTATGTTCTTTATCAGTATTCCTATAACCAATAGGTATCGAAAACTTTCGAGGGTCTTGGCTAAACGGTAATGGCGAGCAAAGCGAGATCTGCGGCCCTGCAGCCCCATAGCTAAGGGATTCCCAGGTCTGCTTTGGGGCTGCTTGCGCTGACCTGGGCCCTGGACGGCTTGCGCCGTCCTGGCTATACTCAGGATCCCTTGATCAAGAAGAGCTAGTATATATATATACTGAATTAATAATAAATAATTGAATCAATTTATGTTACAATATTAACAAAATTCAACAAATTAAAGTAAAAATAAAATATGAATATTTTTTATCGATTTAAAAGTGAGAATTTTATATATCAATTCTCATCATATTTTATTAATTAATTTTTTTTACAGGAATATAAATAAATAATTAAATAATTTTTAGTAAATATTTCTATTTTAATATTTCTCTCGGTTTTAAATTTTTTGTTTCACTTATATATATATATATATATATATATATATATATATATATATATAAGTGAAACAATATATATTATAAAACGTTAAAAAAGCTGAAATAGTTATCAGACAGCAATATTCCATGAATAGCAAGCTTGTTTCTATTAAAAAAACTAAGTTATTTATCCTATGGAAATACTTTCTTTTGAAACACTTTTTTTTCTTTGTATGTTTATAAAATTCTACCAGACCTTTTTTATTTAGTGTTTACAACGTTTCTATTATATTTCATTTTATTAAAATACCTTTTCCTTTTAGACTAATTTCAATGCTATACCGATTGTTTTATTCTTCAATTCACTTCGACGCACAGATTTTAAAATCTCAAATTAATACTATTTAATGTTTTTTTATATTTAAAAAAATTCATAAGAAGAAAGTCTATTATAGATCAATATTTTACGGTTTTTGGTGAATTGTTTTACAGAAAATTCTGTTATTTCTTTGATCAAATATTTTTTTCAATATTTTTCGTTTTCTTTTTTGTGATAAATGAATTTACCCAATTTTTTTTATTATTTAATAATTTCTAATTCAAATTATACATTTGCAAATTTTTAATAATAATTTATTTCTTTCCCTCTCACAAATCTATGTTATAGACTCATTAATGCTATATTCAATTGATCAGATAATAGTAATTCCTCTCACTTTTTCTATTCAGCCTCTGGAACCACCATAAAGTATTACTACTTCAGAGGATGATGTGTATGAATGTAAATGAATTGCAGTCTTGTGATGTCTCAGGTCCGACCATTCATGAGATATGAGGTTAATTGAAACCCAACCACCAGTGAGCACCGGTATCCACAATCTAATATTCAAATCCGTACAAAGTTACCTTTGTACGGAGCCTTTACTAGAATTTGAAGTAATAGTAATACCAGTTTTATTGTATAAAAAAGTAATTTTGGTTACCGCTATTATTCCATGAAATTTTTCTGTTTTGCTCTACGTTATACAGACTGAGCAACATAGAACTGAACCCATAAGAAAATTGCTCTCAATTTTCTTATAGTCTCTTATAGTCTCTCAACACTATTTATGAGAGACTCTCACACAACTAGCATATGTTACTACTGATTATTGGTGCCGTTTATCAGGTGGTTACGTGTCAGTGCAATATACGTTATTTTTGCAGTGCAGTATTGTGAGTGCAGTTGTGTTTGTGTAAACGCACCGGATTGGTCTAGCGATGAACGCATCTTCAAATCAGCTGATTTGGAAGTCGAGAGTTCCAGCGTTCAAGTCCTAGTAAAGTCAGTTATTTTATAAGCATTTGAATTCTAGATCGTGGATACCGGTGTTCTTTGGTGGTTGGATTTCAATTATCACACATCTCAGGAATGGTCGAACTGAGACTGTACAAAACCTCACTTCATTTACACTCATACATATCCTCATTCATCCTCTGAAGTAATACCTGAACGGTAATTTTTGGTGGCTAAATAGAAAAAAAGAAAAGGAAGTTGTGTTTGCGTAAAATGCCTTATTCAATTCAGAAGAGGATAGCTATAGTTGAGGACTATATTCTTTCTGGATCGTTTGAAGAATCACGTCAAGTATTCGTAGAAAAATTTCCGAATGGCACTATCCCAGCGAAGAGTAGCATATCCGATTTAATTAAAAAACGGCGTACAACAGATTCGGTTTCAAATGCAAAACGAAATAGGCAGCCTTCCGTTAGGACAACAAAAGACCATTGCCGATATTAAAAGGAGAATTACTGCCGATCCAAAAAAATTACTACGCAAGTTATCCCAACAATCTTGTGTTAAATTCTACATGCATAAGATTGAAACCATACCGCGTTACAACTGTGCAACAACTGAAGGGGACAGACAACAAGCTGTCAGCAGAGGACGGTGGCCTCCACGTTCCCCAGAGTTATCTACTTGCGATTTTTTCCTTTGGGGCTACTTAAAGGAGAGAGTTTATGCACCTAATCCTTACAATATTGATGAATTGAAGGTGAACATTCAACTAGAAATCAACGCAATTGACAATAACGTTTTGCGTCAGACGACTCTGAATATGTTCAGTCGAGCACAAAAGTACATCGATGCCCAGGGTGGTCATTTTGAACATCTTTTATATCAATAAGGTAAATAAATGCTATATTTAAATTACGTTTTATGTTTTTTTCTTATTTAATTTATTCGAATCATCATAAAATTTCATTCCAACATAACCTACCGATTCTCCAGCGGTTACATTAAGGGTTGGGTTTTGTGTTGCTCACTCTGCAATTAGTAGTTTTTACTACACTTTCTATTACGCATTAATTTATCATTCAGTAACAAGTTTAGGTAATTTCGCTTAAAACTTTGAAAACCACTTGACGGTTTTTCCTCAGATTCAGTTTTACACAAAAAAGATCAACTGCAATTTTTCGTCAATCTCATTTCATGTGAGAAAGACGGTATGACGAAATTTCGTCAGTATCAAGATGACGTTTGTACTGATCACGTGTTTGGTTGTCATGGAAGACATGGCAGTACGCTTGATAGAGGTGGTTACGTTTTTTATTGTTTAAAGACGCCCTTGAGTGACATCGCAATTAATATTCGGATGATAAACAAAAATAATTATTATTTTCATCTTAAAGACTGTTTATGTTTTTATTTTACGTAATACGTAAATGTTTTTCGTTTGTTATTGTTTTGGGTTGCCGTGAAATCATACTTCGCTTTAAGTGAAAAGGAATACTTTATTTTATTTATTTGGTTTTTTTACAATACTTTATTTATTGGCGTGTTGCATAGTACATAGATCAGCAGAGAACATTGTGCGTTTATCATTGTTTTTAGTTTTTGTGACGTTCGGATCATAATATTATACTTATTTTATCTCGTTATTTTGTTTTTTTTTCCGGCAATATTTATTAGCAAGTTGCTATAATACGTAAAATTTCGAACACCTACTGAAATTAATCGGGAACTTAGGAATGTTCAACCTGATAGTAATTTGTGTACTGACAGTTCTAAAAAACTTAATTTTACAAATCTGCAAAAATTGATCAATCTCTTGTCAAAAAATTCGAAATTTTCAGGTTTAACACAAAACAGGGCAAAAATTCTAAAAATCATGATTCCTATGTTAAAATTGTTTCTTGATTTTGAGTTACGTGAATTCAAACTTTTTTGGGGGGTTCTTCAATCTTTAGAAATGTTTTTGAATAATGTATGCCACAAAAATATTTCTAGTTAATAGTGCATTAGTTTTCCTACAATTTAAAAAAACTGCTAAAAATTTTGATAATAAAACATTTTATAAATTTTTGACGTGAAACATCTTTAAAATCACACCGAAACATACGGGTACTGGAACATAAATTTTTACCGTAACGAGAAGGTTTATATCGCCCTGCCATAATAACTACCTTACTCAGAGGCTAATACCCTAGTTCCTAATTTCCTAGTCTCAAAGACGTAAATGCATTATCATTTTATAACTTATATGATCAGCTCTACGATACGACTTTGAATTTGCTTCATTGGCGAGCGAATTGGTGGTGAGGGGGCACAGCGCAGATCGGCCAAACCTGGCGCTCTTGCTCATTTCCATTCTGTGTAGCTCATGATTTAGACGTGATAGCGCAATGATTTGTGTCTTTTTATTATTAGATTTTATCGAGGTAGATCGATTTAAATAATAATGTGTTTATTTTGCACAATATTTATGTGTAAAAAATGAAAGTAAACGTGTAAAAAAGTATAAAAATTCAATATATCAGCCTCAGCCAGCGCAAAAGCCAGCCGGAAATATAAATTACGCACATCCTTGGAAATTTAATGTTATGGATCACGTACAGGTACCCCAATATCCAGTACCGAGCAAGCGAAACTGTTTCGGGAGCGTCGCAAAGCTGACACGGCGCGCTCAGTGATCGACGCCTACGGCATGAGTATTTCTACCGCTGCTTATTGTGCGTTATGTCTCTTACTTCTCATATCATATACCGATGTTGAACAAAATTGTCGTCGAATATTAGTCGAAATGAATATCATGTACCATTTTTTGTATGTTAAAATTGAATTTAGTACGCAGTCAATGTCTCCTTTTTATTTCAATCCAATACACTAAAATTGACTCGCTGACATACAGACCGACCGATTTATCTGTAGAGTTGGCCAAATGAAGGAACTAAAATTTTCCATTGGAGACTTTGAGTTTTGTTTAAAAAAATACGATTGTGGCTCTCCTATTTAACTCTACAGATAAGTTGGTCGGTCTATATCTCGGAGGATCTTCATCTAACGTCTGTAACGTTTCACGTTAAACCAACGCCGTGGGCCCCGACACAGCCCCAACCGATTTTTTTTTAACAAATGCTCACTAATAATCATCATAAGACACTATACAGTTTTGTGTTTTATAAGCAAGCGATTTTTTTTTAATCATCTCCAAAAAAGGTCTGGTTCTCATAGAACTTTAAATCTAAAGTGTTATCATGGAACTCTCTACTTCGAAATCAGTTTATTTATGATTACTACTAGACCAACCCGTTGGGTTACTGTATACATACTATACTAATGCCCATGGCTGTTCCAGTATAAAATAAGTAGATAAATGTATTATTATTTTATTTTTTTTAAATGAACGCAAATTAGCTTCATGTGCAGGTGCAACGCACCGCGGCCTTACGAGTCGCTTCCGCGTACCGGACGATTTCCGAGTCTGCAGTACTGGTGGTCGCCGGCGTCATACCAATTGCTATTTTGGCAAGGGAGCGCCAGGCGACCTGCTGGAGGCGACGGGCAGGCGAAGACCGGGAAACCATTACCAACGAGGAACGCACTCGCACGTTTCTCGCATGGCAAGAGATCTGGGACCACGAGACCAGAGGACGATGGACCGCAAGGCTTATCCCTCTGGTCAAACCGTAGACAGAGCGGTGGCAAGGAGAGATGGAGTACTACATGACCCAGTTTTTAACGGGTCACGGATACTTCCGTGCTTACCTCTATGTCATAGAGAAAGCGCTGTCCCCAGACTGCCACTACTGTCCCGGTGTACGGAAGGACGCCGAGCACACCTTTTTCAAATGTGCTCGGTGGGCGGCAGATCGAGGGACACTAGAGGCGGATCTCGGAGCACTGAGCCCCCACAACGTGGTTGCAATGATGCTCCGTAACCTGAGAAGCTGGGAGAGTGTAGCCCGATTCGTCGCCAGCATTCTCATGACTAAGAAGGGTGACCTGGATAGTTCTGAAAATTAGATAGCGGCCTTCTCAGGCTAATGTTGGGGGGGCTCGGCCGGAAGTGATGTGTTAAATGGTTTCGGGTCGAGTCCTGGTAGAAAGAGGTGTGGTTTTAATCGGTAGTCTGCTGATGGTAATTGGTTAATACCTTCAGTGTGAGCCCGACACTCCGTGCGTAAATGCATTTCCACCTTCCTCCGCAAAAAAAAATTTAAAAAAAAAAATATATATATATATATTGTCATTTGATAAAATTGATTACATGATAAAATATCTAATTGAAGGGCATTATATTAAAATTCGATTTGAGTTGCAGTGGATACAATATTTCATCATATTTTATTTATTTGTAATAATATGTAAATGATGAATAAACAGTTCCACGGTATAAATCTTTATTGACATGATTTATGGCATCTTGCCATTATTTATAATAAATGGAATATACTACAGTGTTATTGTTTTTCATTTCACAGTTATATATCAAAATACATATGACTTTTATTTATGAAGACAGAACTACATTACATCAAAATTAAATACCTATTTTTGAATATATGATAAATAGATAGAAAGTATAATTTCAATTCACATTATTTCATAGGACTTACACTAATAACGGAGAATTAATATGTTTTATGTTATTTATGATATGAAATATTCATTTAAACATAATCATTTAATTTCGGGTTGATTTTATTTACTAAATAATGACTGCTCAAAGTTTTTCCTTACGTATATTGAGCCGTTGATAAACCTATTTCTTTTGTGCTCAACAACACTTATAATATCGAAACTCCTGAATTGAAAAAATAAACTAATCAGAGACTCCTTATATCTCATGGAATTGATCTTTTATATATTTTGCATACTTGACTTCGCTTGAGTTGTTCCTTACGATTCTTTTATTCTATAACATCCTCTGCTATCAAATGTTACTATGAATTCATTAAAATATTCTGTTAAAAAAGCTAGTAAAGTATCGCATGACTTTCCCAGCTAATAATACTAAAAATTTGATGTGGACACCACATGACTTCCTTGTACGCCTATTAAATTACATCTATACATTTTTGAAAAATGATAAGTACACAGAATTTTATTTCATTAATAACTTTTGATATTTTTTTATATCTTTCTTTTTTTATTATTATTGAATTGTTATTTATCGTATTTTTTTTACAATGAGAGGTTAATAATTATCAATAAATCAATATATTTAAATTAAAAAAAAAAGTTAAAAGAATATGTATATGAAGTCGGATTCGAACCGATGTGCCTTCCCCTTAAATCCCCCTCTTGAATTTCACAAGGGTAAGATTCAAATATTTCATTAATTAAAATTTTATTTGGCTATAACTCCGGAACAAATGAAAATATGTACCACTTATGATATATCGTTGAAAAACTCTTAACGAAGGCTTATTACAGCAGTTAAGGAAAAGTCCAAAATTCAAATGTTTTGGGTGTTGGGCCTTTTTTTGACACTTTTGGCTCAGTCGATTGCAACAAAAAAGGAGGTGCACAACTAGATGTTAAACAGTCCTAAGTCCAAAATTTCAACATCCTACGGCTAATTTTTTTTAGTTATACGAGATACATAGGCAATTCACGTAACGCAGACGTCATGCCGAAACTATTCAAAATGGATTCAGGGATGGTCAAAATAGATATTTCCTTTACTTCGTACAAGCAAGTAAAAAAAAATGTTCGTTTTCTTTTAATATTTTCAAAAATTGGGTTGTTCTAATAACATAACTGGATTCAACTCTCATGAGCATCTTTGTTAGGTTTTATGAAAATCTATAAGTTTGCAAGCTCTCAGGCAAGCAGATTCTGATTTTTATATTTCTTTGCTAATAGGCCTTCAAGGTGCACGCAAACATCATTTCATGTAATTTCTTTTTTTTCCTTCCAGAAGTTCTTCATTCTTTCAGATTATTTAGCTGTTTTTTCTTCAGTTCGTTCTTCCCTGTTGAAGTTTTTCTTTTCACCTACAGAAACCTTTTAATTCAAAATTTTCCTCTGTTTTTTTTTTTCGATTTATACTGTCATTTTCTAATGTTGAACTTTTTTACCTCTTCTTTCGTTTCTTTAACATAGCGATCTTGCGTTTATAATTTCACAGTTTATTATTGAGAATCTGTTTGTTTAGCCTTGATTAATTTGTTCATTCAAACCACGTTTTCATGGTTTCAGTCATTAGCTTATCTGTTCCGTTTTTTGCTAATTATTTCTCCAAGATATTTAAAATAATCCGTGATCTTAATTTAGTTTCTGTTGTCTTTTTGGGATATTTACTGACACTTGTCATTATTTCTATTTTTGAAGAGGAGATGTGTAAGCCTGTTTTTTCAGCCACTTCTTTTGATTAATTCGGTTGGTCGCATCTTGATGTGATTCTGGTAAGAGTGCTATGACATCAACAAAAGCTAGATATTCAATCTTGACGTACTGATTTTTTATCCCTAATTTTTCTCTTCAGTCTTTATTTTTTATAGGTTTTTGAACTTTATTTGAAAAATTGAAAAAAAAATTCCTGAATATCGTAATTTTTTATGTAATGGTAATAGACTACAGGTTTCTCGTGAAGTGTTTTTATATTTGCTATACATGCCTGAATTTAGTTTAATTAATTGGGAAAAAAATGTAAAAGATTTGAAATTTGAGTTGGATGTAAAAACTTTAAGGTATATCAAATGGTTGATAATATCTCATGTATATTCAATATTGATACCACGTGTTTTTGTGTATAGATAACTATATTAACTGTAACATACTTTATAGTTAAAAAAAAACAAAAAAACATAGAAGTTATATTTGTAATCAATTTCATTTTTAGATGAAAGTCATTTGCCAAATATTGTTTAATATGTCATAAAAAATCTTTCTATAAAACTGTAGTCGAAACTTTCTTAGAATATCTAAAAGTCTTAATGAATTTTCCTTCGTATTTACAACGGTAATATAATGTATTACTACAGAATTATTGATAAGTTTCATTGAATATAGCTTCTAAACTTCAATCTTATGTGGTGGATTGGATAAGGAGAGGTTAAAGCAGCTTGAAGTTCCTTCATTCATTATTCAAAGGTAGGCTACAAAAGAGAATTATGTGGTACCTAAAATAGAGTAACAGATTAATAAATGATTATATACTGTAGTAATTTTACGCAAACTTTATCGCAAAGAATACTTCACTTTCTTACTAGGACTATATAACAGTTTTTATTTTTACGAGTTAAATTAAAATTACAAACAGGGTACAGAAAATTACAAAATATAAAAAAATAACTGGTATCAATCTTCCTAAACTTTTTTCCATTGCGTATATTAGCATACAACTTAGAAAAAAAGTTTTTTGTTTTAGATACTATAATGAAACTGTTTTAAGCGACTTGATATGAGACACCGGCCAAACCCCAAATGATGGTATTATTCCAAGAATAAAAGACATACCATGCCAGGCTTATTAGGGAAAGAAGTAAGTAACATGATTTCCCCTAACCTTCACTGAGCTGAATATGTATCATTTTTTATTGGCATAATTAAAATTCAATTAATGTTCAAGCGATTAAAAAAATTATTAAAAAAGATGAGATTAGCACCTTCTAAATCCTTTGTAAGGGTCTCTATCTTAAGATATCATAAAATATAGTTTAAAAAAGAAATCCTTTAAATCAATGCTTCGGTTAAAACAACCTGTTTGAAAAAATTATATAAAATAATGTTTTTAATGTTTAATCCAACTTTAATGTTTTTTATAAATGAGTGGAAGCCAGTTCTTTCCTGATACTGTATTAGGATGGAAAAAATTCAATTCGATATGCAAAAATATTTAAAAATATTTATTACTTCCAACTTATACAGATATTTCAGCCATTTACCGCATCCCGATCTCCCTTTTCTTTTATCACGAAAGTCCTCATCATTTAATTGGTTCCTGTGTATTGTTTCACTCACTCCCTCTTACCACCTACTTCTTGATCTTCCGCTTTTTCTTCTGGAATATGGAATCCATTCCCAAATTTTTTGTGGCAGTCAACTATCATCCATTCGTTGGATATACCCATACCACTTCTTTTTCTGTTTAGCCTTCGGAACCACCATAAGGTATTAATTCAGAGGATGATATGTATGAATGTGAATGAAATGTAATCTTGTAACTACACTTCATTTACATTCATTCGGTTCGGTTTTATTTTGTTCACTCTGTATTATAGTTATTTACAGTTTCAGAGGCTAGCCATAGAAATACTTCTTTTCTAAACAAATTATAATATACCATATCTTTTTTTTCTTTTGATGACATATTATATAAACTCGGAAAAATAGCTTTCAATGACTTTTCACCATTTAAATCATTATATTTAGATACAACAAATAGATCTTTATACGTAGTTTGATAAATAACCTTTTTTTTAGTTTTAAACTCATTTTTCTTATGGAACATACTTATCAATATTAACTGATAAAAACCTGCAAGTGATACAGCATTAAATGAAATGAAAAAACTTTACTCACTTAAATAATTTGCTGTTGAACCCCGTACTTCAACCCCGAACCTAATTAATGATTAAAACATTGATTTATATAACAAAATTATTATTATTTTTGAAGATAATATACCACTGAGATTATAAAATTTACTTGTAACTATATGAAGTTTATTTAGTAGAATTTTTATACAATTCTTCCAGTTTAATTTACTATCTAAATTAATTTCTAAATGTTTAAATTCCTCTAAATTTTGCAAAATTTTACAATCACATCCGTATTATTCATAGTAAAATTACAGTCATGGAAGGATAATTGGAAACTTATTTGCGTACTTGTTAGCGAACCTTATTGTATAGGCGTGTGACTGATTCTAAAGTGAACCACAACCGTTTTATTTTTTATTTAGGCATAGTTGTCTTTCATAAGTCCATTTTATAAAAGAATTAAAATCTTCCTGAAGATATGTTCAGCTGTTTAAAACAACTTATGAGCAGCCAAGATTATTACTTTGTCATCCGCATACATGGAGATTCTACAGTATTTTATTTCGTGGTAGATTTTTTTCTTTTACCATTATTTAATACTGCATTGTGGGATTTTGTGACGATTTCGTCGGTAGTAGGGGTTTTCGGACGTTCCGAGTTTACATCATCTTGTACGGATGTACGATCATGTTTAAATACAGTAACAAACTTTTTTACAGTCAAAAACTAAATCTTTTAATGAGGAATCTAATTTTTCATATCCACATCAAGGTTAAACATTTTAAATCAAAGTACTTTATACCATCTCGAACTTCAGTTTTATAAATAAATGTTCCAGAAAATGTTAAAACTTGTTTTATTTACTTGATCGCCATAAACAATAAACTAAACACATGCGTCGGGAACTCGCAGCACGCCATCTAAAGTATAATACTTGACAAATATCGTAGTCATTTGCTCATACTTGCTCCTTTACTGTGTCAGGCGGAGAATTTTTCAAACTATCTTGGTGTGTGTGTGTGTGTGTGTGTGTGTGTGTGTGTGTGTGTGTGTGTGTGTGTGTGTGTGTGTGTGTGTGTGTGCGTGTGTGTGTGTGTGTGTGTGTGTGTGTGTGTGTGTGTGTGTGTGTGTGTGTGTGTGTGTGTGCGTGTGTGTGTGTGTGTATTTATGAGGTACATTTATACACCAAATTTTTTTAAATTTATTTTTTGGGGGGAGGACAAAAATGTTATAACCTTATCGTTTGATCCTAAGATCGATGAGAGATTAAAAGTTATCTTCTTTATCATTAGGAATAATTTTCCTGTATTACTCTACTGGTATTATTAAATGGTTTGTCTGCTCTGAAAACAACCATCAGGTACATCTCTAGTTTTCTCTATTCTCTGCTACACGTTTAACGATCCCATTTTAAGATCTATAATGGACCAAAATTGCCGGCTTGGTTTTATACTTCCGTTGGATTTAACTATTCTAAATATTTGTGGTCCACTTGTTCATACAAATAAATAAAAGTCTTGACTTCGTTTATAATATAAATTAATTTTATTATAATCTTAAACTTGTAAATTAAAGATTAAACATTATTATATTAATTACTTGTATATTCAAACAAACACAAGTTGATTCTCTGGAAGAAGGAATTAGACTAAACTATTCTAGTGCGGAGCCAGCTTTTATAGCGTGCTTGGAGCCGAGTGAGTCGCCAGGAGCTGTGTGACCCGTACGGAGCTGTGTGCAGCTGTCCGAAGGAGTTCTCGTTCTTTAAATAAAATTTACAGTTCCTTATTTAAATACCTTGCGTCTTAGCAGTAATCGTTACTTTTTCCAGCTCTCTTTTTTCACCTTCTACTGATCCTTCTAGCACAATTTTAATTAATCATTTTCTGTCAGAGTACATCTCAGGTTGTTAACTTCCTTATTCTTTAGTATTCTGATTAAAATTGTCACGTTAACTTTTTATATAACTTCATTTTCACGTAGTGAAATTAATCTTCTCCGATCTTCACCACGTCCATATCCAATAACTAATGTTTTCTTTTTCTATTATTCTTAGCGTCCATGATTCACATCGATACAGAAGTCCATGCAAAATGTAAAATTTTACAAGACTATTCTTCATCTTAATAAATAATTGTTTCTGTTAAATACTAAATACTTCCTTAGCCTTTATCAAGTTTTTATTTCGTTTTCAGATTTATACCTTTCTGTTAATTAGATTTTTAAGTATCTATACTGTTTTACTTATTCATTTATTTTTTTTTGTATAGATATTTGTTGACGTTTTGTCTCCTACCCTCATTAATTTCGTTTTCCTATTGTAATAAAAAATCTAATTTTAAAATAATATGCTTCATGTGCTTCATCTCCTGAAAAAAAAAAAATTAAAAAGAATACACGAATTGTCAATCTTATATACAGTTAATTCTACTTCTTTGTTCAGTATTTCTTTATTATATACTATAAAAATTAGGAAAGGTAGATTGAAAATAAGATCTAAAAAATAGATTAAATACATAGAATTTCAAATGATAGATTACATCTGTTATGTAACGTTTGCTTTTACGTTAACACTAAGTTTTTTTATGCTATATAAAAAGGAACGATTTTTATTTAGAAAATGTATCTTTCAGTTTAGTCAGTACAGTTGAAATAGAGACAAATAGAGTTAGCTTTGAAAGATAGAGATCAGTGTCGTCTGAATTCCATGTACCATTTTCTCTGGCATCTTGTCATTTCTTTTGTTCCATTCTTTAAAAAGAAAAAAAGATTGAGATCAGTGTGTAGTTTTATATTTTTTTCTTTTCTTTTTTCTTGGTCTATTCTATAATGTTTAAAATTTACGTTACTCGTTGATACTGAATATATTTTAATATCTTATTTACCTTTGATTTTTATTGTTATATTATTTAATTAAAGGTTGAGATTTTAATTAAACAATATTAATTTGATTTGACAATATTAATGTGATGACATATTAAAAAATCTGATTTGTATACCACATGCCTTGCTTGTACGCCTATTAAATTATATATACACATTCTTTTAAAATGAAAAGTACATAAAATTTTATTTCATTAATAACTCTGATATTTTTTTTACTGTTATTATTGAATTATTATTTATCGTAAAACTTTTTTTACCATCAGAGGTTAATAATTATTAAAAAATCAATATAATTAAATTTAAAAAAAAAATGTTAACAAAAAGAAAGGAGAGAAGTCTAATTCAAACCGATGTTTCTTCCCATTGTAAGAACCAATATTTCATTAATTAAAATTTTATTGGCTATAACTTTGTAACCAAACAAAATAAGTACCACTTATGATATATCGTAGAAAACCTCTTAATGAGAGCTTATTACTACAGTTAAGGAAAAGTCCAAAATCAAGATTTTTTTCGAATTTTGGGTTTTTTTATACACTTTTAGTTCAGTTGATTGTAACTAAAAGGAGATGCACAACTAGATGTTATAACAATCCTAACTCCAAAATTTCAACATCCTACAGCTAATAGTTTTTGAGTTATGCAAGATACATACATACGTACGTCCAGACGTCATTCCGAAACTAGTCAAATGGATTCAGGGATGTTCAAAATGGATATTTCCGTTGAAATCTGAAAATCGAAATTTTTCGCGATCACAATGCTTCCTTTATTTCGTACAAAGAAGTAAAAATCATAGTTTCTTTCAATTAGTCTTCGATTTTTTTTTAATCAAATGGTTTTTTCCCGCATGCTAACAAAGTGTGATACCAAGGAAGTGGAGGATTCATATCAGAGAGAAATGGAAATAGCTTAAACATTAAGTTCAAGGAAATGTACTGATTGCTAAGCATAGGGTCGTCGCGACCCTAATGATAGTCGCTATTATTATCTGAAAAAAAATTGCTTGTACTCAGCGGTCCTGAAACTGATTTGGGCCTACAGAATCCAACTGTGGGATACAACAAGCGTGAGTACATCTTACAGTTATTTCACAACAAACAATTGAGAAATGTAACAGAAGCAGCTTGGTTTGCGAAAAACACTGAAGTGCACGATTATCTGGAATTGCCAACCGTTCGAGAAGAAATACGGCGATTCTGTGCAAAATCCAAAATTAAACTGAACAAACATGTGAACTGCCTCGCGGTTAACCTTCTGGAAAACAGCGAGGACTTCAGGACGTCAACATAAAGAATTTGGACGTTCATTGTCAAATTTGTTGTTTATTTCAATTCATCACTTTTGTTTGTTCTTTGGTATGTTTCACAATTTCACGTTTCTATGCTTGATTAGTTATTCCGTGAGTGATAGATACGACTTTTTTTTAGTGTTTTGATTACTTTTTATGTTTTGTTTTTATTTACTTGTACGAAGTAAAGAAAGTATTGTAATCGAAAAAAATTTCGGTTTTCAGATTTCAATGGAAATATCAATTTTGACCATCCCTGAATCCATTTTTACTAGTTTCGGCGTGACATCTATACGTACGTATGAACGTATGTATCTGGCATAACTAAAAACGATTAGCCGTAGAATGTTGACTTTTTGGATTTTGGACTGTTGTATCATCTAGTTCTGCACCTCTACTTTTCATTGCAATCGACTGGGCCCAAAATATGTATGCAGTCAGACCTGTAAATAAATTTGGACTGAGGGCTTTTCAACGGTATATGATAAATATTATTTATATTTATTTGTTCCAGAGCTATAGCCAAATAAAATTTTAATTAATAAAATATTTGGATCTTACAGAGAGGGAAGGAAAGGCACATCGGTTGGAATACGTCTATGATGTCGGATTCGACCTCAAAAAAGTTGAGAAAAAATGTATAATATGCATACTTATATTTTTTTTTAACTTTTTTTAATTTAAAATATATATATTTATTAATAATTTATTCACCTCTGATTGTAAAAAAATGTTAGAAATAAATAATAATTCAATAAATACAATACAAAAAATCTGATGAAAACACCACATGAAATAAAATCTGATATAAAGCTCCTTAAAAAGTAAATAATTCAATTTTTACTTTCCCGTCTAGATAGCGCTGTAGATCTAGAAGGGAAAGTATTATAAATCGGTCCAATTTGGGCATTGCGGTTTTCACCGGATCTTGACGTTTTGACACCTCTCTCTTGTTTCCTGTTTAGCCTCCGGTAACTACCGTTTAGATAATACTTCAGAGGATGATATATGTATGAGTGTAAATGAAGTGTAGTCTTGTACATTCTCAGTTCGACCATACCTGAGATGTGTGGTTAATTGAAACCCAACCACCAAAGAACACCGGTATCCACGATCTAGTATTCAAGTCCGTGTAAAAAAACGCTGGAACTCTCGACTTCCAAATCAGCTGATTTGGGAAGACGCGTTCACCACTAGACCAACCCGGTGGATTATACGTTTTGACACCTATGGAACCTAAAAATAACCGGAGGAAATTTTCCGAAGGTTAATGTTCGTATATACGAGTGTGTATTCGGTGTCGGCCTCAAGATCACCTTATATCTCCAGAACTACTGGACCGATTTTGACCAAACTTGATCAGATTACTTCTATAAATGGGAAATTAATGTCATTAAATTTTTAACTTAAAAGGTCAAGCTGGTGATACTGTAGAGCAAGGTCACCCTCAGTATCTCGAGATTTTGCCTAGCTAAGATCAATTTTTCTTAGGCACATTTGTTAACAGTTAAAAAATAACAGTATTTCAAAAAAGTGATATTGTAGTCCCCCAACCGAAAAAATGATATTGTAGTCATTTGGTATGTTGTGACGTCACAGGTGTGCGGTAGAATTAAATAAATGCTTAATATTTAAAGTGTAAAAAAGTAACTCGGTTTGGCTGGATCTTGAACTCGAACGCCCAGTCGACTCAGTATCTGATGCGTTAAACCTCGCGGCTTCACTAGTCTGCCGACAGTACAAGTGAAATATGTTCTATGTAAATTTAGAAATTACATTAGTTTAGTTAGTGCCGACCGCGGCCGTTAGTATCGTTACACCCGCGCGAATTAAATACGGTATGCTCACGCGCTTTAATATCTTCGTTAAATTAAATAAACGAAAAAATAATATATTTAAATAAAATGATAAATAATTTTAATGACGTTGTTTGTGTATGTGTTTAAAAAAGCTTAAAAGGCCGCGTTCTGGAAAAGTACTACAACTGTGTTGTCAGCTTTTTTCCTCTTAATTAAATTTTTTAGTTTTTAAATAGTTTCCTAATGAAAAATTATTTAACAATAATTTTAAAATAAAAATCAAATAAATTCTTAATTAAGAAATTAGCTTTAGGGTAAAATTATATTACTGTTTTCTTAAAAATACAGTATAAGTCATAACTCTTTTATAAATGAATTATTTTTTTGTCAATATTCTAACGTATTTAAAAGTATTCTCTTTGAACAGAATATTGACATTAATATTAAACAGAAATTTTTAATCTTAATATTAAAATAATAAATATTCTTTTTATTAGTAATAATTATCCTTTTTATAAAAGGATTTTATAAATAAATTCCTTTCTTGAATTTATCATGCATTTCTTTTTATTTTTCATCTCTTGAAGGGAAGTACGTTTGATCATTTAAATAATGAAAATTTAATTATATAATTTACTTAAATAAAATAAAATATAAATTATGACAGAAAGGTTTTTATCTCTTAACAATAGAGAGTATAAAAATAAATAGCGAAATTATATTTTACGTCTGAAAGATTTCTCATAGATAATAATTAAAGAGTAATATATTATCTTTGCGCTCAGCTGCACAAAAGAATTGAGCCCAGTCTTGTATATTTAGCTTACACATTTGAGAGTGAAGAATATTCTGGGGCAGTTTATATGTAAGTATATATATATATATATAAAATGAAGTGAATAAATTTAAGGAACTGAAAGGGAGGTAGTAGAATCTGAATTGTAGTAGTATACGTGTGTATATATATATATGTATGTTTACGTACACTTAGAGCCATATTCTTTCTGCCTTTCAATTTCTTAAATCTATAGATTTCGTTCAATGATGTTATTTTACTTTTAAATAAAACCGATTTCCTTACATCTATTTTATTTTCCTCTAAATATATTTAATTCTACAGTAAAATTAACTGTATTTTATCCAAATACAATAAGGATAATTGATCGACTAAAAGCAACTACTTAAAGACTTAGTTTGAATGTATTCGTCACTCTCTCTCTCTCTCTCTCTCTCCCTCTCTCTCTCTCTCTCTCTCTCTCCCCCTCTCGCTCTCTCTCTCTCTCTCTCTCTCTCTCTCTCTCTCTCTCTCTCTCTCTCTCTCTCTCTCTCTCTCTCGCTCTCTCTCTCTTTCTCTCTCTATCTCTCTCTCTCTATCTCTCTCTCTCTCTGAGTGTGTGTGTGCGTGCGTGCGTGCGCTTTTATTTAAACAAAATTTGTACGAGCTACTAAAATTGTAAACCTTGAGAGTGAATTAAATTCGAAACAACCGTCTATATGGAATTATATATTCAATTCAAAATTATTATCATTGGTAGCATCGAATACCAAACGAATTGTATGCAACAAACACATGCGGTTTCATAATTAACTATAGACAATGGATGTATTCTATTTTGCAACCGTGACTGCAGTACTGATTTTAGGACTTTTGTGTTGTATACTACAGAATAATTTATTTGTTTTATTTTATTTTTTATGCATTATTTCACACCAAATTACTAACAATAACACAATTACACATTTTTAATAAAAATAATAAAATTATTATTTTTATAATAGTAATATTATTATTTTTAAATAATAATATTACTATTATTACTTAAAAATATAAAAAAAAAAAAATATTTTTTAAACCTACAAAAATTAAGTCCGGGAAAGTTCCACAAACTGATGTGCACACGGGAAGTGCACAACTAGATGTTACAACAGTCCTAAATCCAAAATTTCAACATCCTACGGCTAATCGTTTTTGTGTTATGCGAGATACAAAATGCCAAATGCCAAAAAATTCCAAAATCAAAAAAAAATTGGATTTTCAAGTTTTTCTTAAGTGCAGTAATAAGCCCTCATTGAGATCTTTTCAACGATATATCATCGTAAGTGGTACTTATTTATTTTGGTTCAAGAGTTATAACCAAATAAGATTTTAGTTAATGCAATATTTTGGTCTTACAAGGGGAAGGCACATCGGTTCGAATCCGACTTTATTTCCTTTTTTTTAACTTTTTTTTAATTTAAATATATTTATTCATTAATAATTATTAATATGTTGATTATTTAAAAAAAATTACAATATATAATATTCAATAGTAACAATAAAAAAGAAAAAATATATATAAAAAATATCAGAAGGTATTAATTAGTGAAATAAAATTTTTTGTACGTTTTATTTTTTAAAAATGTGTATATGTAATTTAATACGTGTACAAAGAAGTTATGTGGTAACAAATATAACAATTTTTTTTTCTTTACAGAAGAAACGACTTATTTTCACTTAAAATAAATAAATATATATATATATATATATATATATATATATATATATATATATATATATATTTAATAAAGACGATTCGTTTTATTAAAAAATATCTTTTTTTCTATTTCTTTTTATATAGGAGATTTTTCACACGGTATTTTCCCACAAGGATTATATTCTTCTTGCCTTTGGGATCTGTTACAATAAATTACCTCAAACAACAAGGTTATTTGTTCCGATCGTCTTTTGAAATTACAACCTTTTGTGCGAAAACTTCTCTTTGTATCTCACAATATCTTTTATATTAAAATTTGGAACCTAGAAATTGTTTTTTTCTTTTTTTTAACAAATTCCGGTTCTTTACCATCGTATTATATCATCAGAATAATTTATTTGAACAGGTATATTCTGTTATATTTTAATGAAAATCGCATATAGCATCATGGAAGGACAACATTATGTCTATCGTATTGTTAATTATACACATAAACAGCTGTGTTTACTTATGGAAATTCATTTAATGTACCGATAAGAAACATTTTACATTATTCAACAATCTATAAATATATTTGCAGACCAGTAATATAAGCTTTATGAATGAATTAATTATATTATTAACAACATAAATTTGAGTTGAAGATATCAGTAACGGTTTTGGTTTCTACCGATTATAGTTTCTGACCGCAAAACCAATGAATAGGGTTTATTATTGACACTATCGCTGATTAGGTGTTACATCCAAAACCCATTTATCAACTATTAATTAAATTTTCTACCGCGTGTTATCAATATATTAATAGTTAAAATTACAAAATTTGTTATAAATAATCTTATGAATAATTTTTATAATAAACTCTTATGTGCTAGTACTACAATACGTAACATCGATTTACTTTGCTCGATTTTACCTTGTTGTTGAAAATGATACCTATAAACATTCAGACATATCTATACGTCTGTTTTCTTTTTTCTCAAAAAGCTGATGACAGAGTTATAGGACTTTCCCGGAACAGCCGCGTGACGGGAAAGTCCTACAACTGTGGGTTGTTTGTGATGCACGGTTAAACATATTCACACTCAGTTTAAAATATTTTTCATTTTATTTAATTCAGTAATTTTAATTAAAGGTCGTGCACGTACCGTATTTAATTTTCGCGCGGTTATGGTGGTACTCACGGCGACGGTCGGCCCTAAGTAAATTAATGTAATTTCAGAACTACAGGATGACCCATATAAAACGCAACCCATCAATCACTCATCTATGAAATTTCAAAAGTCAAGCTTACTCCCCTACTCGTTACAGAAATGGACTCGTCCAACATCTGAACATCGCGGCGACGCAGTAGAACACTACCGATAGTAACAACAATGCAATCATAACGTTCAGTATACTGCTAGAGACAAGATGGTGTTTTCGCTAGATGAAGGTGTTTTCATTGTTGAGTCGTACTTCAGTACAAAATCAGCGGTTGCAGTGCAAGATTTGTTTCGCCATAAGTACCCAGATAAACCAGCTTCTAACAAAACATCAGTATTAAGGTTAGTTGTAAAATTTAGAGAGACCGGTTCTGTTAATAACAAGGAACACAAAAGATCTGCGTCAGTGTTGAATACAGATACAGTCACCGAAATCAAAGACCGATTACTCGCCTCGCCAAATAAATCGATCAGACGTTTGTCTGCTGAAATTAATTTGTCTAAATCAACTGTTCGTCGGGGGACCAAACAGTCACAATTACGACCTTATCGCATTCAAACGGTTCATCGACTTCATGAGCCCGACAAAGAAACACGGCTACAATATTGTCAACGGTTCCGTCGATTTCTACGTGAGGAAATTAATGTTATGGATTCATTATTTTTCACAGATGAAGCACGGTTTCATTTGGATGGCTACGTAAACAGCCAAAACAGTATAATTTGGAGCGCTGGAAATCCCCACGTTTATCACGAAAAACAATTACACCCGCAGAAGTTGGGCATGTGGTGCGCGTTATAGCGGAAGAAAATAATCGGTCCTATTTTTTTCGAGTACACCATTAATGCAGAACGATATCAGGATATTTTATTTCAGTTCATCGGACTCTTGGAGGAGGAAGACAGACACTGCTGGCTACAACATGACGGTGCGAAATCACACTACGCAGGTTCAACTCCTTTGGAAGGAATTCTTGGTAATCGTGTTATCGGTCGAGGCTTGTGGCCACCAAGATCTCCAGATTTGACTGCGGCGGATTTTTTTCTATGGGGTTACCTCATAGAAAAATCCTACAGCAACAAACCACGAACACTTGAACGATTAAAAGTCAATATTGAACAAGCTGTATTAAATATCCAGCCACAAACTTTGAAAAAAGTTGCAAGAAACGCTATAAAAAGAATTGAAGCTTGTATTCAAGAAGATGGCAGCCACTTCCAACACGTACTCTAAATGTAAGGTAATGGATGGTAATAATAAAAATTACATTTACATTTACACATGCCTTTTTATTATATCAATACCTACCAATATAAGGTTGGGTTGCATTTTTATATGGGACACCCTGTACAATATACTATATTGTAGAACTATATATATATTAACTATATAACTAACTATATATATTATAGAATAAATTTTGCTTATATGGTCGACAGACTGGAGTAGCCGCGAGGCTTAACGCAACAGGTGCCGTTTCAACAGAACGATCGAGTTCGAGACCTGGCCAGACAGAACAATTTTTTACACTTTAAATAATATTCATTTG
This sequence comes from Lycorma delicatula, assembly GCF_047948215.1. Classification (NCBI taxonomy): domain Eukaryota; kingdom Metazoa; phylum Arthropoda; class Insecta; order Hemiptera; family Fulgoridae; genus Lycorma; species Lycorma delicatula. Next base: position 19,788,906 of record NC_134457.1, read on the forward strand.
TTCAATTCTTCTATTTATTTAATTCTTCTTTTCTCACCTATGACATCACAACATAGCGGACAACTTAACAGCATTTTTTGGATTGGGAATACGATTTTTCAAAGGTTTTTTTGTAAATTGGATGAAACGCCGAGACGCTACAATTTTCCGGCTTCCGTTGCGCGAGTGGTAGCGTTTCGGCCTTTCCTCCAGAGGTCCCGAATTCAAATCCCGGTCAGGCATGGCATTTTCACACACGCTACAAATCATTTACCTCATCCTCTGAAGCAGCGGTAGACCCGGAGGTGAAACAAAAAACAAAAAAAAGAAAGTTTTTTGTGCAAATATTGTTGTTTTTTAATCCTTAACAAATGTGCCTAAGAAAAATTTACCTTAATTAGGCGAAATCTCGAGATATTGAGGTGATCTCTGAGATGTGAGATACTTGACCTTTTAAGTTGAAAATTTAGTGCATCATTGTCCAATATATAGAAGTAATCAAACCGAGTTTGGTCAAAATCGATCCAGTAGTTCTACAGATATAAAGTGATTTAGAGGCCAACATCGAACACACACAAGTACATACGAACATTAACTTCCGGAATATTTCTATCTGGTTTTTTGTGTTCCTAATACTATCAACACTATTTAATAAACAGGTAAAATACGAGGGTAAGTCAATTATTATCCGCAATGTAGTTATAAATTTTATTGCAATACAAATAGGAAACTTACATGTACATAATTTTTCAACATAGTCCTCTTGCATTTCAACTCACTTGGTCCATCGTTGCACAAGCTTCCTTATGCCAACATAAAAGAAGGTTTTCGGTTGAGCTGCGAGCCAGGAATGCACCGTTTCGTCCGAGATAAATCGACGGCCCCTTAATGCGTCTATGAGTGGACCAAACAAGTGGTAGTCAGAAGGGGCAAGATCAGGACTATACGAGTCAGTAATTCAAAGTTGAGTTTCTGGAGCGTTTCAGCCGTGTGGGAAGCAGTATGTGGACGGGTATTGTCGTGCAAAAACACAACACCTTTCGACAGCAGTCTTCGGCGTTTGCTTTGAATTGCAGGCTTCAGCTTGGCAGTAAGCATCTCACTGTAACGCGCACTGTTTATTGTCGTGCCCCTTTCTTTATAATGTTCCACTACAGGGCCTTGTGAGACCCAAAAAAACCGTAGGCATCAGTTTTCCAGCGGACGGTTGGGTCTTGAACTTTTTTTGCGGGGCGAGTTTGGATGTTTCCATTGCATACACTGCCATTTACTCTCCGGCTCGTAATGTTGAATCTTTGTTTCGTCACCGGTGATGATTCTGTCTAAGAAGATGTCCCGTTCGTCACCATAGCGATCCAAATGTTTTCGGAAGATGTCCAAGCGTGTTTGTTTATGCGACTGTGTGAATTGTTTTGGGACCATCTTGCACAGACTTTATGAAGCCCAAGTGTGTTGTGGATGATTTCGTAGGCAGAACAGTGACTAATTTGCAGTCGATGTGCCACTTCATCGATAGTTACTCGTCTGTCTAAGAATACCATGTCACGTGCACGATCAGTGTTTTTCTCATTTGTGGCGGTAAACGGTCGTCCGGCTCCTTCGTCGTGCGTAACACTTGTGCGACCATTTTTTAATTTTTCAATGTATTTGTATACACTCCGTTGCAGCAACACACTGTTTCCGTACTGTACCGAAAGTCTTCGATGAATTTCGGCCCCTGATACATCTTTCGACCACAAAAAACGGATCATTGAATGTTGCTCTTCCTTGGTGCAAACAGAAAGCGGAGCAGCCATGGTAAACGACAGGGCAGTGATAATGGAACTAACCTAGCAGCATCAAACCTGCACAGACAGGTACAATTAAACCACGCATGCGTCATCTACGCATCACGACAGTACTACCAACATAAATAAAAATATAACTAAATTGCGGATAATAATTGACTTACCCTCGTATTACTAAATACAAAAATAATTACATTATCACTGCTAAAACTATCAAGCTGTTTTATGGTATTAAATAAACTTCCATTTATGGTAATTTTATTTTAATTAATATAATATTATATTTTCAAATCGTCTGTTTTATTAGCTGGCCTATTATTTTTTAATAGTATTTTATTAGAGCTTTAAGTTACATTATTGTGATTTTTTTTAAATCACTAGATTGTACGGAAAATGTTTAATTAATTTTATTCTTTGATCCAAGCAATTTCATTATAAAAGTAGTACAATATCAAAGATGTTATCTGATGCTAAAACTGTATCCATTAAGAACAATTAAAATTAATTAAACTATACAGATAATCTTAGTTCGTTTATTTATCACAAATCATTTTAAATTCAACACTCTTTTTAAATTAATTACATTTTTCAAATAATAAGGATGTAAAACACAGTTTAATTACATTATAAATTCATTTACCCGAGGACGGAAATCGGGAACTGAGTGAATGTTCCAACCTACCTGTATTGATTAGAGCGGTATATATCTACAAGGTTAGTAAATTATTTGTTAGCTAGTTGGACCATTTTACTGTTTAAAATTTATCGTTAAAAGTGGTTCAACGTAGAACTAAATATTCAATTAAGATTTTCTTTTATATATTTATTTTAATTTTTAATTATTTATAAACGCTATGTTTTGTTTTTTTCCTTTATTAGTTATCAAGTAACTACCCTTTTAATTTAAAAAAAAAGTGTAAATAAATCAGCTAGTTAGAAAAAATTATATATATACTTAGTCTTGAGTGACAGACGTTTGATGAATGATTGTTAATGATAAAAACCGATCGTAGTCTGTAGGAGATAAGTCGAATTCCGTTAGGAAATTATTGAAAATAGAATGCTAATTGCGTAGCTCTATCAATCCTGCAAACACGTTTTTCTTTGCCCTATTATTTTATATTTACAAAATCAGCATAAAATTCCAAATAATTTTTTTTTTAATTTTCAAATTGGTGAATCAGAAAAAGATGTTTTTATCTTATTCAAATAAATCACCATTTATCTATTCTTAAATAATCATATTTTTTAAAACAAAATTAAGTTTTTTTTTTAAATGTTTGTTAATAAAATCTATTACACGATTAGTATACTGGTTATTTAACTAAATACTGTGTCTATTAAATTGAAATTTCTTGGATTCGATTCCCTATTTAATGTTATAATATTTTTATGTGATTTAAACCTCATTTTTTGATTCTTCATTAAACCACACAACTACTACAAACCGAAACCAGTTTGAAACTAGAAAAAAATAATATACCAGAGTATTAAAGTCCTGTAAACCTTTTTTCTTATACGAATATTTTTTTGAGATAGGAAATTCGTTGTTTATATACTAAATTATAAAAACCTTACATGTAACATAATAATAATCGAATGTTTTTTGCTTCCTTGTACAAAATAAAGAAAGTATTGAAATCGCGAAAAATTTCGTTTTTCAGATTTCAACGGAAATATCTATTGAGATATTATATTAAATATCCAGATGTTATCTATCTAGATAATAGTAGCAAACATCTTACAAATATGACTTTACTGTCTTATTTGACGTACGAATTAATTTTATTCTTGACCACAATTTATTATGAACATAATTTAATTTAAAAACGATTATTGATTTGAATTTAAATTAACATCTTTTAGAAAATCCCTGAAGATGGAGTAACAGTTCCGAAAGTACCAGGACTTACACTTTTTAAATTGTTGATAAATGGAAATATCCATTTTGACCATTCCTGAATCCATTTTGACTAGTTTCGGCGTGATGTCTGTATGTACGTTCACCTCCTCTTTTGATTGCAATCGACTAGACCAATGGTGTACAAAAAAGCCTAAAATCAAAACAATTTGGATTTTAGACTATTTCTAACTGCAGTAATAAGCCCTGATTGAGAGCTTTTCAACGATATATCATAAGTGGTTTTTATTTTCATTGGTTCCAGAGTTGTAGCCAAATAAAATTTTAATTAATGAAATATTTGGATCTTACAAGGGGAGGGCACTTCGGTTCGAATCCGACTTAAGTTTAAAAAAAAAGGATTCATTTTTAACTTTGTTTTTTTTTTAATTTAAATATATTGATTCATTAATAATTATTAATCTCTGATATAAAAAAATTTTTCAATAAATAATAATTCAATAACAACAAAAAAAATTAAAAGATATCAGAAGTTATTAATGAAATAAAATTTTATGTACTTTTTATTTAAAAAAAAAAAACCGTGTATATTTAATTAAATAGGCGTACAAGGAAGTCATATAGTGTCCACCTCAGATTTTTTATGTTAAAGAAACGTAAATTATTGATTTTTTAACTTCATCTTTCTAATTTTTAATAGTTTATTATACTGTATTGAAAAAACTTTTATTTATTTCTCTTTGTTCACCTTAGCCTCATCTTACTCTCAACATTCTTCCTTAGCTCATTTTTTAATTAATTAATTTGCCAAAAAGTCTCCGGGAAAGAGGGAATGTTACAGATGCAGCCAAAACTGGTCGACCGAAATTGCTATCACCAAAGAAGTTGATCGACGTTAAGCTGCGTATTCTCATAGTCCCACGAATTTTGTGCGATGCCTATTCAGCCAGTCTGGTGTCTTTGTTGGTAGTGCCCACCCGGCATTATGCAAGTATTTAAAGATGCATTCTTACCAAATTCGTGTTGTTCACGAGTAAAACGTGTAGTTTTCTGTCAGTGGTTCATGTCATCTGTAACTCCAGATGGAGAAGAACACAATGATTGGTTTTGGTCTGACAAGACACGGTTCCCCACCTAGATGGATATGTCAATCCACAGAATTCACGAATTTAATGTACGGAAAATCCATATCAGCTGCACGAGTCTCCTCTCCATGGACAATAGGTGGGTGTTTGTAGTGCAATTTTACGTGGGCGAATCTTTTCACGGCACAGTGAACAGTGAGCGCTACATACTGATTGTACAATAGGTTGTAAACAGTGTATCTGCAGACCGGCTAGAGTACACGTGGTTTCAGCGGGACAATGCTACAGCTCATACAGCCAACAACATTACGACTTTCTAGGATCAATGTTTTTATGGACATGTGATATCAAAGATGTTGTGGCCACCGTGGTCTTCTGATGTATATTCCATCTTCACTTTTTCTAATAGGAATACCTTAAGGATGGTGCTTGGAAAACTCATCCTCACACCATTCCCGAATTGCAGAACGAAATTGAACGATGTTTCGCTGCAGTTCCTTCAACAAAGGTTACAACATGTGCTTAAGAGAATGCAACATCGTATTGAATTATGTGAATCGCATAATGGAGGCCACTTTCAGCTTCTGTTGTAACTTGCACTTACTAATTTTTCCATAAGGTTGCGTCACTTTTCTAATACTCTTATATATGTGTCTTTATTCAACCTAGATTTTTTAGCCATGGTTTATAATTTATTATAAACCATGGCTATCTGGATTCTATTTATAGAATCCAGATAGTATCCAGAAAAAAGAAATTAAAAACTTGATTTATTAGTTATTTGTTAATGAAAATATTAACAAAAGGTCAAGACTGCTAACACTCTCTGATTTCTTATTTTCTTTTACAAAAATTTTATCTCTGATCTATTTCAAACCACATTCCACTTATAGATTTCTTTTTGTTTACGGACGGGCAAATAGTATATATGTTTCAACTTTCATCAGTTTTTTTACTAATATTTTAACTTTACCAGACCTGATGTAGAAATTGCATTATTAATCAACTACCAGGTATAAGAACAGCAATTACTCGACTTTTAAAAATTTTAATTATGAAATATTTTTTTATGAAAGTTACAACCACAAGAATATTTAAATGTTTTCCCCTCCTTTAAGTATTTTTCGTGAAAGGGAATACCTTTTTGATTGGCTTAAGGTATTTTTTGATTGGAATGCAAATGATTTTGCATGATGTTTCGTGCTAATCAACTCGTCATGGCAAATCAACTGATTTCGAAGTCGAGATTTCTAAGGTTCAAATCTTTGTAAAGACAGTTACTTTTATACGGATTTGAATGCTAAATCGTGGATATCGGTATTCTTTGATGGTTGGGTTTCAATTAACTACACGTCTCAAAAAATGGTCAACCTCAGACTGTACAAGACTACAGTTCATTTACTTTCAAACATATATCATCCTCTGAAATAACACCTTACGGTGGTTCCGGAGGTTTAACAGAAAACCAAAGAATATTCATTCTATTATTTTTTAGATAAGTTTATATTTTATCTAGCTTATGACAGGTGACCAAAAAAAGTATCGGTACTTTCTTCGACTATTTACTGCGAAATGCGGCAACAGCGGCAGTCATGCGTTATTGGGGTCGAATTGTAAAGCGGTACAAGAAATTTTAGTTGCAAGGAGCCGTTTACCGGAGAGCAACGCGCTTTCTGCGTACGGACTATTTACCGTTTTACATTTTACAAATTGTTTGTAAAACAACAAAACAAAAATAAACATTTTAAAATTTTAAACTATAATTCTATCATGGCAGCACGTCGTCAGTATCGGGCGAATTAACAGTTGCGAGACATTAGCTTATCACCTGATATTATTATCACTGATGTTATTAGAAAATTGATCCGAATGTTTGAAGCTACTGGTTCTACAGTGGTTCTTCCACTGCATGGACTTCGTATGGACATCTGCATCCGCATGGGACACTGCATTCTTCTTCGTATGGGCTGCTATGTCTTCTAATGACATCATCGGACCGTACTTTTTTAAGGATGAAAATCAACGACCACTTACCGTTAATACCCAGCGATAGCCATCTCTACAACAGTTTCAAGGCTTTAATTTAGAACCTTGGCTTCAGCAAGTTATTACTACATGCCACACAACAAATCAGGCAATCGAAACTGTTCAGCAATTATCTCCCAATAAAGTGATTTCAAGTAGAGGCAATATTAAATGGCTCCCTTACGTGTCCCGAATTATCGACTCTTGATTATTTCCTGTGGGGTTACCTTAAAAGTAAAGTCTACGAAAATAATCCAACTGATACAAATCAATCAAAGGCAAATATCGACGCCCAAATAAGATTGATCTCGAGGGTAATGTGTGGACGCGTTATTAATAATTTCGTTTTCAATTTGAAGAGTGCATACAATGCAACGGACATCAGTTAGACAATAATTTTTTTCGGCTCTTAACTTTCCATTGTCTGTACATTACTTCATAAATAAATTATCGCAGAAATTTTAGGATTTTTATTTATATACAAATCACAGTGCTGATACCCTTATTTATCACTCTGTATATGAGATGTGATGGGCTATTGAAGTTGGAGATTTCAGCGATTTAGATAATTTTAAATGTTTGATATCTATTTGGATTCCTTAAAGCGAAAATAGTTTTTTGTAATTTTTTTTACTCATGTTCTAAAATCTTAAAAGTAATAAATTTTAAATTAATGTTTCGTATTCAGCGTTTTCTAGTTTTCAAGTTTATATATGAGAAGATAAAATATCTTCTTTTCATCATCATTATCAGGTGTTCTCCTTGGCAGCATGTCCCTTACGCCACCGCTCTTTCCATTCATTTCTGTCGCAGACATTCGTCATTTTTTAGTTTCCAATCTTCGCCTCATCTATTAACTTCTCTTTCTTCTTCCACGCTTTAAAACTTGATACTCCAATTTCTTTTACGCGATTGGTCCTTTAATTTCTGTTGTTGCTCCTCCCTGCGTTCCGTAGGAGAAAATAATTTAACTCCGGAACATTTAATAGAAGAAGTCAGCATCATAATGTAAGCTCACCGGGCTGATCTCGGGTAATCTCATCGTCATAAAATCTCTTGTTTAACAGCTGATTTTCGAAGTCGATTTTCAAAGCTCAGGTTCAAGTCCTAGTAAATGTTGGTTGGTTGCTTTTATTCAGATTTGAATAGTAGATAATGGATACCGGTGTACTTTAGTGGTCGAGGTTTAAATAACCACACATACCAGGAATGGTCGGCCTGAATCCATATTAGACTACATTTACATATCATCCTCATCTCATTGGACCAGGGTGGGGATTGCTTATTGTACACTAGTTGAACAGATTATAACGTACGCATTAGGAAAATAAAAAAATAAATAATGTAATGCAAGGAATTATCACTAGAATCTTTAATACAGTGGTTTTCTATTGTCTTCTGTATTCTAATGCCGTTGATTTGATTTAGGTAGTGCCTTCCCTTTTCGGGGTCATTTCCCATCTCCATCAGAATTGAGTGTCCTGTTCTCAACACCACTTAATCCCCTCTTTGAGAGGTAATTGGCACTTGCAATGGGAGAACTGTTATTCCTGGAGTAGTTCGATTCCTTCATTCGTTAGTCGCTTGTATGCACTAGCATTGTAAATATCAACAATCATTGCCTCTTTTCTACCACGAAGAGATCGTAATATATCAGGATATATTACGTCATAAAAACACAGTAATATATCAGGATTTTCCCTTCAACGAATCTCCTACATTAAAGGAGTTTTCTAAATTTTTTAGAACTTTTAGAGAGGATCTGCTTTTATATATTAAAACGGTTTTTTTTAAACAAAAATGTTAAAAAACTTTTTTTGTACTGTTTTATTTATGTACGTTTAATCTAAATACCATTAATAAAAGAAAAATACTAATTAAGGGAATGCCATTTATTAACTTAATTACAAGTTTTGTTATTATTAAATGTTTTGTTACCTTTTGTTGTAGTTTTCTGTATTTAAACTAGAAGTTTAAAGTTAAAAGGCTACATTACTTTTAATTAAGGCTTACTATCCACGGGGGTTGCTATCCTATTTAGGCCTTAATTAAGGCACCGTTATCCACGATCTAGCATTCAAATCCGTATAAAAGTAACTGCCTTTATTAGGATTTGAACCTTAGAACTCTCGACTTCGAAATCAGTTGATTTACGACGACGAGTTGAATAGCATGAAACACTATTCAAAATCATTTGCATGATTTTATCTTAAGCCATTCAAAAAGGTTCAAATTCCCTTTCACAAACAACACGTAAAGCAGGGGAAACCCGTTAAATATTCTTATGGTTGTTATGGTTATTAAGGCTACAATATTTTTCAAATAAATGAGAAATATTACATTTATAATTCAGTAAAAGTAATAAATGTTTTTAAGTATGATACATTAAGATTTTATTCAATTTATTTAGTTAACATATTTTAAGTTCAAAAAAAAAGGTTAATGTCACCTCAACAGAGATCCACATAATCTGTATAAACTTCATTCATATACTACTTACATCCTGATATTAATAATACTTGTAGAAAAACACCGTAACATGACCTCTATAAAGTTGTAAATATTTTATAAATCTATTAAAAATCTGTTTAGTTGCACAACTACCCCAAAAAGGAGTTTAATGTATTTAGGGTGTATGTAGGTTTATTTGTTCCACCGCAGCATCTCAATGGCTGAACCGATTTAGATGCATCACCCCGTATTTGTAATCGTGACGTAAAAAATAAAAAATAAAAAACAGATAGGGAAGACTTCAAAAAATTCAGGAAGTCTAGGGTCGAAACGTGGCGAGTGTAGGGCCAGGGAGATTTATTATACGAATAAAAGAGGCAATAAAACTTTTTAAAAAACCCACTCTTGCGTGTGGGTGGGCTTTTTTGGCCCGCCCACACTCATGATCGATGGGGGGAGTCGGAGTTCCCCAATGATGGTATAGAGGACTGTCGAGGTGTGAGAGGGTCGCGGACAGCAAAGGACGTGTGCAACGCACGTCTGAAGCTTGTTGAGTACGGCCGGGGAGGATAGCTCTCCAGTGGATGGGCGTGTCGACTGTCCAGAAGAGGCTTCCTCTTCTGGACAGCCGTGTTCCTGGTAACAGGCGTGTTCTTATGAGGCTGATCTTTGAAGACGATTTTCGAAGTTCAAATCCTAGTATATATTAGTTGCTTTTATTCAGATTTGAATAGTAGATAATGGATACTTGTGTACTTTGGTGGTTGGGGTTTAAATAACCACACATACCAGGAATGGTTGGCCTGAATCCGTATTAGATTACACTTCATTTACATATCAAAACAGTACCAAATATAAATTTCACTGTAATTTTGTATAGGCTGGATGTGTTGGGAAACCCTATGAAGAGGTAAGTCAGGTGGTAGATTGCTGCCACGACACCCTGAGGTGACTTTGTTGTGCCTAACGGCGGGGACTGGTTACCTGAGAGGTGTTTAAAAAAAATGTATGACCCCGCGTTGCTGGGAGTGTCATAGGCTGCATAAATGTAAATATATATATATATATATATATATATATATATATATATGTATTGGATATCCCACGAAGGAACGGAGAAACTTTCAGGGCATGTTTAACTGGTGAAAATAATGAAAAATAAAATTATATGAAATAGGTCTGGAAACACTTTGTTTTCGAGTCACGGCTAACAAAAGATTTCGCCCGGATTTCAGCTCTTTTAATAAAAAGAAGTTCTACTGTAATTTTTGGGACCCAAATTAAGGAGTGAAATATAGTATAATTCTGTATACAAATAAATTACTAAATACAAAATTTGCACCCGCACGCTCTTTAATTATCCTATATTAATGAGCAATGTTTCTCTTTGGCAGTCAAGTTTTTTAATTTTTAATATTTATCTCTTGTTTTAAATTATGAATTAAATAATGTATAAATTAATCAATGTAGTTGTTAATTTTTAATTCATTAGGAACTGTTATACGTCGCATGTAAAATTATAAACTCCCAATAGTCCCTTTTATATCTAGTACAACGTCACTATGTAATTCAATAATATTTCCTGCAGAGTCAGATCCCATAAATAATCCAAATCATCAAGATAAAGAAAACTCCTACTAGGTAGTAGCTATTATAAAATATCATGTTATTGATACTAAGCCATCGCATAATTCAGTAATTTATCCTTTATTCTGTAAGTATTACTGTTCAAAAACAATTAGATCAAATTGTTTTTGAACAGTAATACTTACAGAATAAAGGATAAATTTTAAATGGATTTAACAGTTGTAAAGAATTTAATTCCAGTTTCAATCGCCATAAAATTCGTATCCCAAGTATTTTATTTTTATTTTTTTATTTTAAATGATGATGAATTAATTCACTATAAAAGCTTCTCAACGTTTATTCGTGAGAAAATAGAAATGAAATTTTGTAGCTATGAAAAATTTCATGCCTGACCGGGATTCGAACTCGGGACTCCCGGATGAAAGGCGAAAACGCTACCATTCTACCACGGAATCGGCATTTAAATTTTTAAATTTCTCTAAAAGGTAACATAAGCTGGCAAAATATTCTATGATTTTCCCGGCTACTCCGAAAAAGTTATACAATACCTTGCTCGGCTTTTACATTGCAAAACCTTTACGGTTAGGAAATTCCATCATTAAAAATAATTAATCTATCATAAAAGTATTTTCTATTTTCATAATAAACGTTTAAATACAAGTAACAAAAAATATTCTCCGGTTCTTTTTAAATTTTGAGACCGCCATATCAAATGGGCCTTTCTATTGATTACTAGCAGACCCGGCTATACTTCGCTACTGCTAGATGTGAGTAAATATCGATTAATTGGAACACAATTGAAATTTTGGTAAAACATTAACAAAATGAACATTAAGGAACGTCATAAAATTTAACCTTTCCCTTTTACCTTTTCTCCCTTTTCCACTTTTCACTTTCCATTTTCCCCTTTTCCTTTTCCATTTTTTATTTTTACTATATCCCCTTCCCTTTCCCCATTTCCCCGTTCTTTTTTCTCCTTTCTCCATTCCTTTTAATAGAAAAATAAAAAAATTCTTTATTAAAGAATTTTTTTCTTGTTTAACCTCCGGTACCACCTGCAGAGGATGAGATGAATGATTTGTAACGTGTGTGAAAATGCTATGTCTGGTCGGGATTCGAACCCGGAATCTCCGGATGAAAAGTGGTGACGCTATAAGAAAAAGATTTTTACAGTGGTTAATAATTATTAATAAATCAGTATACTTAAATTAAAAAAAGAAGTTAAAAAAATATATTCATATGAAGTCGGATTCGAACCGATGTACATGATGTACGGATCCGACACGTTCTCAGTTACACCATATAACTGCTAAAGTGACGTTAATAAAAATTAATATATAAACTAATATAAAATGCAGATTCGGACATCACAAAAAAATGTGATGCAATGTGGTGTCCGATAATCCGTTAAAATATACATTTTGATAAAACTAATATTTATGAAGATGTAACAGATTGAAAAAAAAAACATGGCCGCCATTTTATAACTTGCAAAGGTATTTAAGTCCTGATTTTTTTCCAATTTTAAAACTTTATAACCAAGATTAATGTGATTCGTCGATCCGACTTGAGATATAAAGTTCTATATAAAAATAACAAAATGGTGGCAAGGGGGGAGAACGAAGCAAAAATTGTCATTTTTCCTAAGGATATATTTTTGTTTATTTTTAAAAGTAGAATCGGAAAAAGTATAGCCAGCTCACCGTTTTAGAAACATTCTATATATATTTTACGTAAAAATAAATTTTACTTTGCTTAAAATAATTTAATTCATTTTTTGTATTTAAGGCCTGTATACGATGTTTAAAATTACTAAGTAAATTATCTGTTCTGAATATATAGTTATTTTCGTATGAAGTTGATTATTCTTTATTAACTCGTAAATACACAAATATATATATTTTACATATACTTTTAATTCTTTTTATTATTTAATTTTTTTTGTATTATTAAAATCAGACAAGTATTTCAGTATTTGCAGTAAGCTAAAAATGGATGAATTGATGTACGGTTATTTTGAGATTTAGTTCTTACTTATCACCATAGTAACGAGAAGCAATAATAGACCAAGCGCATGTATAGGACGTCTCTGTAATAAGAATCGATTGTGTATTATTAGTACTACTACTTGAAATCCTATTAACTGTGAAAATATAATATTTTGTCAGCTTATTTATTAATCTGGAAAAATTATATTTTTAATAAATTATTAAAAAAAAAAAATATTAAAAATAAATTAAATTTAATTAAAATTCTTAATTATCGGATTTAGATTATTTTAAATTAGAAACTAAATTTTATCATAATTAGATTTTTATGATCAGTTAACGTTTTTTTTTTTTTTTTTTTTTTTTTTTTTTTTTTTTTTAAGTCATTTGTTTTAAACAGTTTAATTAAAATAATGAATAAATTTAAATATGGTGAAATATTTTAATAAATACTCGTATTTTACCTGAAAGATAAGACTCAAAGAAATAAAAATATGCAACCAAGTAAATTCTTAAGAGTTTGTAAAACTTGGTATACCACCAAGTCCTTTACTTGAAGCCATATTGTTCATTATTTACATAAATGATGTAAAGTATAATTTTTAAAGGTAAAATAACAACATTTGCTGATAATATGGCGCTTAATTATGAAGCAAATAATTAAAAAGGATATCGAAGAAGATCTGATTAGAATTAGATAACAAAGAATAAAATAACATAAATGCAACAGAAACTAATTATTTAATATTTAAATTAAATTACAAAAATCCTTTTCGGCACTCCGTAAGGCGGAGGTAGATTTCACCAGTGCTAAGTAGGGGATAAAAAATATTTCCACCTTAAAAGTTAAGAAAAAATTAAAATTTACTGAATACAAAAATGGTTGCATGTGAAAAAGTTTCACCTGTTTAGGATAGGAAAAGCCCCATCTTCTTACAATTCCAGTAATATTTTGGTCATCCCTTGCCGTAAGGGTTGGTCACATCAAAAATTGTTTCACAAAAACAATTTAGGTAATATTTAGGAGCCACCGGGTTGGTCTAGTGGTGATCGCGTCTTCCCAAATCAGCTGATTTGGAAGTCGATAGTTCCAGCGTTCAAGTCCTAGTAAAGCCAGCTATTTTTAGACGGATTTGAATACTAGATCGTGGATGCCGGTGTTCTTTGGTGGTTGAAAGTAATGAAATGTAGTAGAAATAACAAAGATGGACCACTGAATGTGAAAATAGGAGGAGGAAAGATTATGGAGGTAGAAGAATTTTGTTATTTGGGAAGTAGAATTACTAAAAATGGACGAAGCAGGAGCGATATAAAATGCCGAATAGCACAAGCGAAACGAGCCTTCAGTAAGAAATATAATTTGTTTACATCAAAAATTAATTTAAATGTCAGGAAAAGATTTTTGAAAGTATATGTTTGGAGTTTCGCTTTATATGGAAGTAAAACTTGGACGATCGGAGTATCTGAGAAGAAAAGATTAGAAGCTTTTGAAATGCGGTGCTATAGGAGAATGTTAAAAATCAGACGGGTGGATAAAGTGACAAATGAAGAGGTATTGCGGGAAATAGATGAAGAAAGAAGCATTTGGAAAAATATAGTTAAAAGAAGATACAGACTTATAGGCCACATACTAAGGCATCCTGGAATAGTCGCTTTAATATTTGAAGGACAGGTAGAAGGAAAAAATTGTGTAGACAGGCCACGTTTGGAATATGTAAAACAAATTGTTAGGGATGTAGGATGTAGAGGGTATACTGAAATGAAACGACTACCACTAGATAGGGAATCTTGGAGAGCTGCATCAAACCAGTCAAATGACTGAAGACAAAAAAAAAAATTGGTGTTTGGGTTTCAATTAACCACACATCTCAGGTATGGTCGAACTGAGAATGTACAAGACTACACTTCATTTACACTCACTCATACATATCATCCTCATTCATCCTCTGAAGTATTATCTGAACGGTAATTACCGGAGGCTAAACAGGAAAAAGAAAAAGGTAATATTTAGAGGACTAACGAACGACCACTTTAAACCGATTCAATACTGTGCATATTAAGGGAGGTATGATTTTTTGTCTTCAAAACCCCATTTTTTCCACCCCCTCGGCCAATGGTTTCTGATATCAAAAAACATTACTTAGATAAGGTTTAGGCCCTTATCCAAAGAATAGTAGGAACTTTAAACGAATTCGATATTTTACTTAATAAGAAAGATATAGCGATATTTTGTTTTTTCCTTAAAGCCCCCCCCCCCCCTTTAGATCGACCATGGTCCAATTTTTCCCATCAACAAACTTGTCCGAGATTTTGAGTCGTTATATTTTATGTAACAATTTGACAGTGATTGGCGCAAAATACGGCAGTTATGGTGTTCACAAGAAAGTGAAATATATATATATATATATATATATATATATATATAGACAAAAAACTAAAGTTAGAAAATCATTCAAAATAATAGAAAATTTTCTAATACAATTTATTAGATCAACAACGAAACTAACATAAACAAAAGCAGAATACCTCGATGTTTCGCCCAAGATGTAGGACTTTATCAAGACAAACCACAAATATGATAATCATATGATATATAAAAAAAAAAAATGAAATGATTTGTGGTTTATATTCATGAAATCCTACATCTTGGACGAAACGTCGAGGTTTTCTGCTTTTGTTTTTGTTAGTTTGGTTGTTGACCTAATGAATTGCATTAGAAAATTTTCTATTAATTTGGATAATTTTCTAACTTATTTAGTTTTCTTTATATTTGTCTAACCAAAGAATAGTGTTTAGTTATTATTTTATACGTATATATATATATATGTATATATAAACTTTTGAGCTGACAGTTGTTTTGGGGTCTGGGAAATGTAGAACGCGAAGATATGTCGAAATTTTCCGGAATCATGGTACCCATTGCAATAAGTAACTTTCTTATGAAGTAATATTTATTGAAACAATCTATTGCTAATTGTAATTAACCACGTTAAAATTGTTGTTAAGATAATAATTATTATTACCTTATTTGCTAAAATAACTATAGTTTCTATGTTTAGTACTGTTTACCTTTCTTAGCTTCATTTTTTTAATCATTTTTTGACACGTTTCGGAACCACTCTATTGTCAAAACTTACTGTATAGCGTTTAGTATTTACATCTTTATGTAGCGTTTAGTCAACGCCCCTTCGTAAATTTGACGTCATGCCTTATCTGGCCTTCTTCTTTTTTATTTGTTATTAATGGTTATACTTATCTTTTAATTTAATTTTACTGTTTCCTGTTTTCAATAAATTGGGGTTCATGAAAAGGATATCCACTTGACTGTTGATCTGTTCGTTTATTGTTACTTTTTACTTTAAAGATTTCTAGATTTTCTAAAATGTTCATTCTTTCTCCTTTAACACATCTGTGAATTAATTTCATTGATTCTTCCATTTTCATGAGTACGTTCCCTTCTTTTATTAAATGAGATGCATAATTAGAATCCTTTTTTTTATTTTTAAAAGAATTCATGTGCTCGTTATATTTTTATTTTAATTTTCTTCTAGTTTGTCCAGTGTATGTTGCACTGCATTTACAGTAAATTTTATTTTGTATATACGTTACAATTGTTTATGTCTTTTTCTTCTATGTTATCATTAAAAATCTTTTTTAGTGGGTTATTTATTTATAATCATTTTTACTTATTTATACAAAGTAAAGGAAATATTGTGACCGTGAAAAATTTCGGTTTTCAGATTTCACCGGAAATATCCATTTTGACTAGTTTCGGCGTGACTTCTGTACGTACGTATGTACGTATAGATATATGTATGTATGTATGTATGTAATGTGTGTACGTATGTACCTCGCATACCTCAAAAACGATTAGCCGTAGGATGTTGAAAATTTGGATTTAGGACTACTGTAACATCTAATGGTGCACCTCCCCTATTGATTACAATCGACTCAACCAAAAGTGTCGAAATAAGCCCAAAATCTAAAAAGGTTTGGATTTTGGACTTTTTCTTAGCTGCAGTAATAAGCCGTCGTTGACAGCTTTTCAAGTATATATCATAAGTAGTACCTATCTTCATTGGTTTCAGAGTTATCGCCACATAAAACATTAATTGATGAAATATTTGGATCTTACAAGGGAAGGTACATTGGTTCGAATTAGATTTCATCTCCTTGCCTTTTTTTTATATAAATATATTGATTTATTAATAATTATTAACCCGTGGTTGTAAAAATATTTTTACAATAAATAATTATTCTATTAGATTTAGAAGAAACAATGAACGGCATAGATGAAGTCCTACGCAAGAACTATCGCATGAAAATAAACAAGAACAAAACAAAAGTAATGAAATGTAGTAGAAATAACAAAGATGGACCACTAAATGTGAAAATAGGGAGAGAAAAGATTATGGAGGTAGAAGAATTTTGTTATTTGGAAAGTAAAATTACTAAAGATGGACGATGCAGAAGCGATATAAAATGCCGAATAGCACAATCGAAACGAGCCTTCAGTCAGAAATATTATTTGTTTACATCAAAAATGAATTTAAATGTCAGGTAAAGATTTTTGAAAGTATATGTTTGGAGTGTCGCTTTATATGGAAGTGAAACTTGGACAATAGGAGTATCTGAGAAGAAAAGATTAGAAGCTTTTGAAATGCAGTGCTATAGGAGAATGTTAAAAATGAGATGGGTGGATAAAATGATAAATGAAGAGGTATTGCGGCAAATAGATGAAGAAAGAAGCATTTGGAAAAATATAGTTAAAAGAAGAGACAGACTTATAGGCCACATACTAAGGCATCCTGGAATAGTCGCTTTAATATTGGAAGGACAGGTAGAAGGAAAAAATTGTGTAGGCAGGCCACGTTTGGAATATGTAAAACAAATTGTTAGGGATGTAGGATGTAGAGGGTATACTGAAATGAAACGGCTAGCACTAGAAAGGGAATCTTGGAGAGCTGCATCAAACCAGTCAAATGACTGAAGACAAAAAAAAATTATTATTCAATAATAACAATAAAAAAATATGAAAAAAGTTATTAGTGAAATAGAATTTTATTTACTTTTAAAAATGTGTATATGTAATTTAATAGGCATTATTACATATGTGTATATGTAATTGATTTGGTAAAACATCTGATTATTTATATTAATTGAAAATTATAATTTAAAATCGTTTGGTTTTTGGATTTTCTAGTTTTATTTCTGTTTATATTATATAATTATTCTGGAATTTCTTGTTAATTTAACTGCATTAAATTTAACTACAGAGTGACTGAAAAATAGATACATGAACAACATATACATAAAGATCGGGCACAACATCCCCGATCTTTGATAAATTGCAAAAATATTGTTATCTTTTAATTAATTACTCCTCTGATATTGTCGGACAATATTCTCCCTAAGTCAGAGTCGATCATCATTTCGTTTATTTGTTTTTTGTTGCCAATCATTTAATCTCTCTTTGGTTTGATATAATTATTCTGATCTTAATTTGTGTTCACGTTCTCTAGTTTTCTAATTTACTCTCTCTTTATATTCATCATCCTCTCTTAATCTTTTTATTCTTTCTTTGTTTGCAACATTTCGTTCCTGTTTATTTTTTTGGTTTGCAACATTTTCTTCCTTTTTTTTACCTTTTTATTATTTAAATATATTGATTCATTAATAATTATTAATCTCTGATTTAAAAATTTTTACAATATATAATTCAATAATAACAACAAAAAAAATATGAAAATAAAATTAGAAGTTATTAGTGAAATAAAATTTTATGTTCTTTTCATTAAACAAAAAAAATGTGTATATCTAATTTAATAGGCGTACAAAGAAGTCATGTGGTGTCCACATCAGATTTATATATTATAATTATTAAAGAATTATTTAATCGGGTAAATTTCCCAATAAATGTTGATTTATTCCATTTAAAGATTTCTTTATCCTTGTTATTTTAATTTTGTTTAATTTATTTCTATTTTTATTCATTTTTCTGATCATTTGTTATTTTGTACTCGTTATTTTCTGCAATTTTAAAAATATTGTTTGATTCTTTTTTATACGCTGGTTTGTTCAAAAGTAATTTATGTAGTCTATCTATCATGTATCTAAAAGCCACTAACTTATGCTCTATTGGATGATTCAAATTGCAATCTACAATATTATTTGAAAAAGTTTCTTTTCTGTATATTTCAAAACCTAGATTATTACTATCACTTTTTATCGTTAGGTGTAAAAAATTAACAGTTTCGTCTTTTTATTTTCCATCTTGTATTGAATGTAATGAAGGAATTTGTTCATTTCTTCCATTTTTATTTATTTCTAATGAAGAAAATATTCTCAACAAGTGATAAAAAATGAAGCTAAGAAAGGTATGCAGTACTAAACATACAAATTAATTACCATTTTATATTCAATTTAAAAAAGTAATCTCAATTAAAATATAACGAGACCGAATATCAAATTTTTAAAATATTTCTATCTTGAATATAAGTGAGCTGAAAATAAAAATGCGTTTAGGAATTTTTCTTAGTACTATGATTGTAGTCGGAATATGAATATTTATAGAGGTTTTTATCAGTATACTGATAACTTCAAATTACTTAATTCTGTATTTATTTAGAAAGATAATACTGTTACATTTTTAGGAAACTGCTAAATAGAATCGTTTTGTTATATATCTTTATTTACAGTAAAATCTTAATATTTTAATGTAATAAAAAGCATCTTTCTTTATAACTGGTTGTTTACACAAATCTTTACTGTTTAAATCAAATCTAAGTGCTCTTTTGTGCTCCACAAGTGATTTCCTTCTCTCTTTTCGGAAAACAGTCTTTCACAATTCTATTTCTTAACTAAATTTTCATGAACACAAAGAGAAATAATACTCCTTTATCTACTTCTTGAAAATTAATTCAAATATTATAAATACTCATATGTAAAGTAATGATAATTAATCATTTACCTCCTTTACCGATTTCATAGGTGGAATACCTTTTTCATAGATAATCATATAATTAAATTTATTTCAATTTTTTCCCCAATAGTTGTGGCTCATTATTAATCATTTTATTCTAGAAGTTTTCAAATAAAATGCTTAGTTGTCTGTTAAAAAAGGAAATTATTAGCTAAAAAATAATTGTTTCTGATTATTAAAAAATTACAATAATTTAATAATAGTAATTTCAGTATTGTCTCTCATCTGACTGAAAATGATACAATATATACAATATACTTATTAACATCATTGCAAAGTAGGGATGTTTTAATATTTCTATAAAAATAGGATATATTATTAATATAAGGACTGATTCGGGGCATCAAAAAATAAAAAGTTCATGTAGATAAATGCACTACCTCGCTTGATTTATCCTCTGTCCGGAATTTTGTGTTTTTTCAATAAAAATGTATATCTTAAAAACGGATGAAAATATTTTAATGAAATTTTATGTATATGTTTCAACAACATCTACGTAATAGATAACTTTGAAAATGTAATCTTTAAAAAGTAAAAAACTGCTTTTTAAAATGTTTTATGATTAATAGGTCCGTAAATATTAGTTTATCAAATTATGTATGTTTTATTAAA
The DNA here is from genome assembly GCF_047948215.1 of Lycorma delicatula. NCBI lineage: Eukaryota > Metazoa > Arthropoda > Insecta > Hemiptera > Fulgoridae > Lycorma > Lycorma delicatula. The sequence goes on from NC_134457.1 coordinate 19,809,263, forward strand.
TAGAAAGTTGTTTTATTGTGAACAAAATGACGTCTCAGTTGTTCAAATCTGTTGATAAACAGCTGAGATATGGCTAATATCATTAAAGTGGTGTTGAAAACATTATGCCGTTAGACAATTTTGCACCTGTTCTATTATTATTGATAATAGAAATTATTTTTAATATTTTTTAATTCATATAGGGAAAGAAGTAAAAAAAGATATCTCAGCTGTTTATCAGCCTTTATAAGTATATATATATATATATATATATATATATATACTAGCATCCCCGTCATAGCTTCGCCATCGCGGTCAAGAGATGTTTTGCCTAAGGATGTTAGATATCCAGATAACAGGGAAACCAACAACGGGGGGGGGGGGTCAGCAGAGGGTTTAAGAGGCAGTGCCCCTTTGACCCCCTGTTTTCATTAAACTCATGCTTGGGAGAATGAAAGATAAATAAAAATTACAACCTTTTCAATTTATAAAAACTATCAAATGTACTGTAATATCTTCAGAGACAAATTATCATCACAATGTTATCCAGTCTCATAAAGATTGATTTAATAGCGGTAGCATAAAACAGCAAAAATTTTAAAAAAATGTTTACTCCTTCAAATATTAAAATTTTAAAAACCCGAAAATTTCTGTTAGATATTTAACTGAACCCCACCGGGTTGGTCTAGTGGTTAATGCGTCTTCCCAAATCAGCTGATTTGGAAGTCGAGAGTTACAGCGTTCAAGTCCTAGTAAAGCCAGATATTTTTACATGGCTTAGAATACTAGATCGTGGATACCGGTGTTCTTTGGTGGTTGGGTTTCAATTAACCACACAATCTCAGGAATAGTCGAACTGAGAATGTACAAGACTAACACTTCATTTACACTCATACATATTATCCTCATTCATCCTCTGAAGAATTATCTAAACGGTAGTTACCGGAGGCTAAACAGGAAAAAGAAAGAAGATATTTAACTGAAGAATATTTGCAAGTCAAAATCGAATGAATATTTTGTTCAATAAAGTTGGAAACTGCAATCAGTATTCGAATTTTTTACCTTTTTTCACCTCTTTCAAGGTCAAATTTCGAAAAATCTAGAAATTGGTTTTTAGATATTTACTTGAAAAAACACACACCAAAAATCAAAATGATATCTTCATTTGTTACCGAGAAATTAAAAAAATAAATAAATAAATAAAGGGGAAGTGCTCAATTAGATGGAACAGCCCTAAATCCAAAATTTCAACATCCTACGGCTAATTGTTTTTGAGTTATGCGAGATACATACGTACATACATACAGACGCCGAAACTAGTCAAAATGTATTCAGGGATGGTCAAAATGGATATTTCCGTTGAATCTGAAAACCGAAATTTTTCGCGATCAAAATACTTTCTTTACTTCGTTCAAGGAAGTAAAAAAAATCCATTGAATTCATTATTATATTTATGTCTCCATGGTAAAGAAATAAGTTATGAATTTTCGTCGTCGTGTATTTTAGTTACCGTAGCTACTGTTACTCTGTCTTTTGCAATTTAGTTTCTTTTTCACCTTTCTATAAAGCCTGAACACTTTAATTGTTATTTATCAGTATTATTCTCACAATCATGAGGATAACCTACAGTGCGGGGATTTAGGGGGTGGAGCCCTCTGAGTAGACGGGAATTTCGACCGAAGCGAACTTTACGGGTGTCCAAGTCGCCGTCCCCCTGCAACAGGAGAATGGCGAGCGAAGCGAGCTCTGCGGCCCTGGGCTAGATTCCGTGGTCTGGGAGGCTCCGAGGAGCCCCGGAGTTGGCTCCGGAATTTGCCTCGGCCGACCTGGCCCTGAGGTTCAGGTTCTGGCTAAATTTATGTGTGTGTATATATAATCAACTTCCGATTATCTGCGAGCAGTTTATCCGCGATACCTCTCGGAAAAGAATAAGTATTAAAAACTTATAAAGAAGTTAAAACTTAAAGTTTTTCATCATTTTCTGATAGGTTTTGCTCCTTCATTCATTTGCTACTTCTATATGTGCTTGTTTTGAATATGATAGTGCTATAATATAGTAGTTTTGGTAGGATGATAGTTCATTGTGCGATATTTTTACGCCACGCGTAATAGTTCAGTTAAGTTTAAAAGAAAGGAACTGTTTTCAGTCCTTAAAAGAAACAAAAATCGCGTTTATTTAATAATAAAAAAAATCTAAAAGAGTAAAATGCTCAATTTATTATTTTTTTTTAATGAATTTTTTCTCGTTAGCTACGTATCGTAGTTTTAATAAGTGTTTGTTAACGCATTACGTAATACATACAATATTTACTTACACTACGACTCTACATACGATATCTATGTATAGCATTTACGTATAGCATTTAGTAAAATCTATTTACGTAGTATATTACTGGTAGAAAAAATTTTTTATGTGTTAATACGTATTTTGAATAAACGTCTGGAAATTATTTTTACCAGCTACGTAATAGTGTGGTGTTGTGTACTATATTCTAATGTATTATTTACCGTTATACGTTTATAACAGTGCATGTAAATAATGAACCGTATTTACATGCACAGTATTTACAGTATGTCAATACTGTACAGTATTGGTCATTTTAACACACACTAATTTATTAAATATTATTTTTGGATCAACCATGATTTTGCTGTGATTTTAGATTATCCGCGATCTTCATCCCAGTTATTATCGTGGATAATCGGGAGTTGACTATATATATATATATATACAGTTATAATTCAGTTGGCCCTGTTAACAGCTATTTTATATTAATAATGTAACAATGTATCTAATTTTAGTATTGTTTAGTTCAAATTTACATTTCATACAGTTAACATGTATATATAGTAAATTACATATATTCTTCAACAATTTAATACAAATTAAAATGTGAAACATATAATGATCATTATAACTTATGAAAATACGAGAGGATATCTCTAAAGTAAAGACCGTTTCATTGTAAAAAATTTGTTCTGAAAACTTTATAAATATTTTTTATTTCTCTTTAACTACATACCTTATACTACTTTTCAATATAATCTCCTCATGAATTAAGACATTTATCGTAGCGATACACCAGCTTAAATATATCCTCGTCGTATTCTTGCGCCGACAGTCCATTTAGCCACTGATTAACGGCATTTTTAAGTTCATCGTCACCCGCGAATTGCTTACCACTAAAAACTTTTTTCAGTTTCCTAAACAAATGGTAATCAGAAGGAGCTAAGTCCGAACTATACGGTGGGTGATCGTAAATATCCCGTCCAAATGTTGTCAGTAAATCGCAACATGTGGACGATCATATCGTGCAGCAGGATGAGGCTGTCGGTCAGCCGCCACGTCGACGATTTTCAATGACGCGCCGTAACTTATGTAGAGTTTTGTAGTAAACTTCTGCTTTTATAGTCATTTCACTTGGCATGAAATCGATCAGCAATATTGCAAACCGATCCCAAAAGACTGTGGCCATCAGTTTGGATCCAAATGGCTCTGGTTTGACCTTTGTTGGTCCGGTTGGTGATTGAGGATGACGCCTTTCACTTGACTACCGTTTTCTCTCTGTCGTGTAATACGAAATCCGTGTTTCTTCGCCGGTAATAATTGAATTAAGGAACTCATCATCTTTTTATGTGTAACGCATCAAAAATTCCAAAGCCGATCCCATTCAGATTTTTTTAAGACGTTCTGTTAGGATGTGCAGCATCCAAAAATACACAAACCTTTCTGAAGCCTAAATGGTCATGAACAATGCGACTTATAACAGCTCTTGAAACATCAGGAAAAAAGTGCCAGGTCGAATATCGTTGAGCGATGAATTTTTCTGATTTCATCATCGATGCGTTTCCACAAGTCCTCGGTGATTATTGAGGGCCTCCCCGAATGTTCTTCATCGTGTACATTAATTCTGTTATTTCTAAACCTTTCACACCAATTTCGGATGTTTCTTTCGTTCAGTACATTATTACCGTACTCAACAACCAACTATGAATTCAGCCTATTTTTTTCAGCCGGATTAACGTTTTGATGGTTTAAAAAACGTATGACCACGTATTTCACAGTCGGCGGCAACATGGATTTTCCTATTCATTTTATAACGTAATAACTCACACGTAATCAAAGATACTACAACGCGACAACAATGCAGTGTGTACATTACTAATGTAGCCAAGAACGATACAAGTTCGCCAACCTTAAGGAGAGAAATTTCCCAGCTGTTTTTACTTTAGAGATATCCCTCGTATATTCTTTAAACATAACTGAACAATGCATTTTATGTACTACTAAACGTGAACCAGCAAAGTTAATAGACAGAATAGATAACCTAACCAAGGTTTTCACCAATGTGGTTTTTATTCGAATATCTTTGGTCCTTCGCGGATATTGAAGGTTCTACAAAACAATATTTTAAAAAACATAAGGAATTAAAGGAAATATAAGGAATTAATGAAGATTCAGACATTATTCCACATTGGATTTGTGTTCGAACAATTCATAATATTATATCATTTTAACTATTCATATTTAATTTATCTTTATTAATATTATTATCATCAAAGGGATATTTTAAATTAACTGTCCTTTCTACAGTAGTAATTTATGCCATCGTAATTATTTTCATGTTAGACTTTGTAAAACAGAAACAAATATTTTTTGTTATAATCACATTAAACAGTGACTCCAAACAAACTAATAGTAACTTTTAGAGACAGCTTTCCTTGCATCAAACAGAAAGGAGCTCACATCAAAGTGAAACCAGGTGTACTGAGAATGGACCTAATGCAAGGTCCTCAGATATTATTTGCAAACAAGTTTTCTTCAGATAAATTTGCATCCTTCAAACATTCCACATTATAATCCTATACCTATTTCAGAATTAAAAACATGAATCAAACATGGTTTAAATAAAGAGAATAGTTTAGAATTTAAGCATTTTTTTTCAAAATAGAAAATCTCAAATACAGAGAAGATATCTAAAAATGTTAATGTTGATTCATTGATTTATACATACAAATTGTCTTATCTGGGTAGTCAGCACAATCATGTGTTTGATATTAACAGAAATGTCAAAAGGTGGCTGAAATGATTTTATCGAATTCTATTGGTTTAAGAAAAATCTATTATAGAGATTTAAAATGTCTTCTATTTATTAATAGTAAATAGGTGATATATTTAACAATAGAAATAGCTTTATACTGCATATCTGAGAGGTTTTGGGAGTCAGAAAGAAATGGGGTTCTACTAATTTTAAAAAAATTTGCATCATGGTGGGTTTTTAATTTTTGGCCCCCATCTTGGATCCGCCATATTGTATCAAAGTAATATCCGTTTATAACTTGTTGTATCATATCTGGTGGTACGCGAACAGATATAAACCCGCACACATTGACAAATTGAAAAGAAGAATAATTATTGGTGTACCATCACATATGATACAAGTTATAAACGGATATTATTTGAGTTTAACACACTACCAACCTGTAGAGGGGAAGGATTTTGAGCATTTATTATAAAACTAGCTGCAGAGACGTTTAGGCCTTCCGGGCGGGTTGTCCTGGCTGGCGGTGTCTCCAAATGGGATTATTAGGTGTCCAAAATTGATTACCTCTTGTGTAAATTTTTTTTTTTGAATGATGAAAATTAAAATAACCAAATTAGAAATTTAACTCTATAAATTGATACTTACGAATCGGGATTTTCCGCTAGTGATCGGTACATTTCGGTGCCTACTTTTTGGTTATAGTTCATTATTTTATGAAAAAAAAAAAACATATCACATAAATATAAAATATATATATATATAATATATATATTTCGCATATATATCGATATATATGCGATTTATCGATGTGTAATATTATAACAAGTATACATATTTTTTTCTTTCTTTTTCTGGTTACCCTCCGGAACCACCGTAAGGTATTACTTCAGAGGATGAATGAGAATATATTGGAATGTAAATAAAATGTACTCTTGTACAGTCTTATGTCAACCGTTCCTGACATGTGTGGTTAATTGAAACCCAACCACCAAAGAACACCGGAATCCACGATCTAGTATTCAGCCCCGTATAAAAGTAACTGCCTTTACTAGGATATTTGAATCTTAGAACTCTCGACTTCGAAATCAGCTGGTTTGTGATGAATTCCCCCCCCCCCGAGACTCCATCCTGAGACATGTACTAACGAATCGGAATACTCCGCCAGTGATTGGTACATTCCAGTGCTAAGATAAGGGAACCGACACGCACACACAAACACACACATACAAACGCCCTTTAGTAGGGTACGATAGTATACTTTCAAAATTTATTCGTCAATATTTTATGATCGAAACATTTAGAAGATTTTTAAATAAATATTGTAATATTTAAAATAAATAATATCAATTAACAGGGCCGTTTAATTTGTTGTAGTGTTCTTAATTATTAGTGATTGTTTATTGCCCAGCGGGTTAGTCTAGTGGTGAACGCGTCTTCCCAAATCGGCTGATTTAGAAGTAGAGAGTTTCAGCGTTCGTCCTAGTAAAGTCAGTTATTTTTATACGGATTTGAATACTAGATCTTGGATACCGGTGTTCTTTGGCGGTTGGGTATCAATTAACCACACATCTCAGGAATGGTCGAACTGAGACTGTACAAGACTACACTTCATTTACACTCATACATATATATATCCTCATTCATCCTCTGAAGTAATACCTGAACGGTTATTTCCGGAGGCTAAACAGGAAGAAAAAAAGAAAGAACTTATTGTTTATTATTATCAATATTATAGCATCGTTTAAAGTTCGTTATTTTATGTTTTTAATGTAAAATGCAATAAAATTTTTCATGCAGCGCGTATAACCTCTTTTTTTTTGTTAACACGCTTTTTCCGTCATTCCAACGCTGAATGCTTATAACTCAATAACGAAGGTATTAACAGAAAAATGGGCTCATCATTGTTATTCTTGTAAAATTTTAAATCTAAATCATGTGCCAAATACTTAAAAAATTTAGTCTGATTCAACATAACGGATCCGAGATTGCAGGAAAAATTACAAACCCACCATTATGTAGATTTTTTTTTAACTATGTAGAATCCCATTTCTTTTTGCCCCCCAAATACCTCAAAGATAACTAGTAGAAAGATGTTTCCATACTTAAATATCACCGGGTATATATATATATATATATATATGTGTAGGTGTGTGTGTGTGTGTGTGTGTGTGTGTGTGTGTGTGTGTGTGTGTGTGTGTGTGTGTGTGTGTGTGTGTGTGTGTGGTGTAATTGTACCAATAAACATGTAGTCTGGAACAGACTCAGGTCGACCACTCTTGAGACGTTGGGTTTAACTGAAACCCAACCAGCAAAGAACATCGGTATCCACAGTCTAGCAATGAAATCCGTATAAAAGTAACAGCTTTAATAAGGAGTTAAATCTTAGAACTCTCGACTTCGAAAAGCAGCTTATTTTGCGATGAGTTAAATCACTAGACTAACCTGGTGGGTTTTATATGTATATAAAATACGATAATTCCTGCAAAAAAAATGAAATTCTCTCTCTCTCTCTCTCTCTCTCTCTCTCTCTCTCTCTCTCTCTCTCTCTCTCTCTCTCTCTCTCTCTCTCTCTCTCTCTCTCTCTCTCTCTCTCTCTCTCACTTACTCTCATACTCTTTCTTTTAAATTTGAGTAAAACATGTTTATTTGATACTTTCTGACATTCTGTATTTTGGGGGTGTGAAAGGTTTGACTTATGTACGTTTGTTTGATGTTCACGCGTGACTCATAGTTTATTTAGTCTATACTTAAATATCTTTTATTTATTTTTCTTTAGATACCATAATACATTAAGAAATTATTTACATAAAATGAAATTCAACTTATACAATGAAACAAGACTTTAAAAAATGCAATAATTTAACGACCAACCTAATCTTTTTGAATTAAATATTTTTGACAAAAATAATATTATATTACAAGACTAGAAAAAGATTATATATTTTTTAGACTTAGCAGATAGTCTATATATATAAAAATGAATGTTTGTCATAAGAGACATACACTCTTATGCCTTCCTAAACTGTTCATCCGATAGCGATGAAACTTTGGGGAACGGTTGGACGCATACCAGGGAAGGTTTCTGAATTAGTTTGGACCCGCTACGTGGCGCTGGCGTCGAGATATTTCGAAAAATTGTATTTATGGTCTGATTTGCCTCATATTCAGAATACATGTTACTTACATGTAAAGAATTATCTGTGCAAAAAATGAACCCGCTAGATGGCGCTGGGGTTGAGATATTTAGAAAGATTATTTTTATGGACCTATTTGTTTCATATTGAGAATATGAATATTAGTTACGTGAAAAAAATACAAAACTATACCCGCTAGGTGGGGCCGGTGTCGAGATATTTACGAAACAAACAAACTTTTCTATATATATAGAAAAGACATGGCATGTTCATATGTGTGTCCGCTAAAGATCAAAAAACTAATGGACCGATTTACGGGCGAGAAAAAGGGAAAGTGGAAAACAGGGAAAAGGTGGAAAGAGAGAAAAGGGGAAAACGGGAAAGGGTAAAAAGGAGACTGGAAGTGGGGTGAGGGAGAAGGGTTAAAGGGAGAAGCTGGAATGGGAAAAGGGGAAGGAGAATAAGTGAAAGGTAAAATTTGTGAAGTTCAGTTTTTTAAATTTTTTTATCAAATTTTCAATTGTGTTCATTTAAACTCTCTCTCTCCCCCACTCTCTTTCTCTCTCTCTCTCTCTCTCTCTATATATATATATATATATATAGCAATAGCGAAGCATAGCCGGGTCTGCACGTTTTTAATAAATTTAGCTTTTAAATCTGTAAATGTAAAGATTTTATTGTACTACTGATCGTTGGTAAATAGTACGGAACGGAACGCAAGGTTGACAAGAGTTTGTTATCTCCCTACTAATCGCAGAACCTGGGCAAATGTCCCTTGCTGCTGTGTCTTTCTTTTGTCAGTCAAATCATTATTTATTTAGTGGCGGTTATAGATTTTTATGTTTTACTTATGGACGGAGTCGGTTTTTGCGTTACAATTCTTTAGACCAATCCAAATGAATTATCCGGGGCTGATCTTGGGAGACTAGGAGCATACGAGCCTCATACTTCCGACGTAATCCATCCACTGAAGTCCTTTCGATGCTAGCGCCTTTCGGACTAACAGAGATACGCCTTCTGGAGCCCTAATGTTTGGAGGAAGAAATGCTCTCCCTGCTCCGGAGGGAGTTGCATGTACTGATTGAAGTAAAATTAGTTAGAAAATGAAGGTTAGTAATCGGTAAGGTGACTTCTTCACTCTGACTATCATTCATGCTGCATCTCGGCTGGGCTCGGTCACTCGGAGTCCAATCTGTGGTGTTGAGTCGCTATGTGAGGTAAATAGTAATATTTTCATATTGTAAGCTGTTTATTAAAGAAATTACTTGTTCTGTTCTACATAACAAAAAATTATTTACCTTTGAATATGTGTAAATATTATAGTTTTTTTTTTTTTTGCTTGATATCACCATCACAGATTTAAGCTTGTGCGTAGGATATAGAAATGGAATTTTGTAGCGTGTGAAAAATACCATGCCTGACCGGGATTCGAACCCGAGACCTCCGGATGAAAAGCCGTGACGTTGTCACTTTGCCAAGGAGATTGACATTTATTTTACTTAAATATTAATCTTATGTTTCATTAAAAGTGAATGTCATTTTTCTCTTTTTAAAAGATATATGTAACTTTAGAAGGTAAGTTGAAATTGTCATATTTATTTAATAAGTAGGATATACGATAATAGCTTTTTGTTACTACATTTTGCTTTTTCTTTATTAAAGAACTGTATAGCTCACCACAATCGTGAAAATTTTATGAAGTCAGTAAATAAATTTTTATCTACAGGCAAGAAAAAGTAAGTGATTTTAAGAATTACTGGAATTCATTTTACGGCAAAAAGTTAGGTATGATTACATTTTAGACATAAGAAATACAATAATTTTTTAACAAAATAAAAATAAATTTCTAAGTAAATTACATTTCCATTGAAATTAATAAATAGATTATCTCTCACAAATATTTTTTTGAAATCTGCCTTGTCTAGAATGATTAAAAATTTTAATGGAAAAAATATAATAGCTTACAAAGTAGCGAAAAAAAATAATTAAAATTTTATCCGATTGGTGGAAGTTAATTTTATGAAATTAATACAAGCATCTTTGTTTAGTATTTTATACTTTATACCCACAAAAGATATTCTAATATGAATTTCAAACAGAATATTATGTACAGAATCAAGGATTACCGGTTGCTAAAAACATAGTCTATTTAAAAAAAAAAAAAGATTAATTAACAATAAAAAATAAATAAACTCACATCTAATTGACTTCTTATGAAGATATGAATTTTTAAAAAACCTTTTATAAAAAAAAAAGAGAGATGTATCGACAAAAATTAATTTGGTAGGATCAACGAAATGATTTTATGTGTAATAAATATTTAAAATCCAGTTTAAATTATTTTCTTTGTTTTACTGGAAATAAACGAAATTCAATTACAATTTTTTTCGGCGTTTAATTAATTTCTTTCATTGATAAGCCTGTTCTGTATTCGATTTTCACATCGACCTTCCTGCTGCGGATTATATCACCGTCATCGATTGAAGATGACACGGCAATCCTAGCTGATGATGTAGATACGAACCAAACCTCTGCTAAACTACAATAAGAGTTAGGCAAAATCGGCGCATGACTTATAAAACTAAATTTGAGGGCGAATCAGAAAAAATCGAGCCGTGTGAATTTACGATGAGAAGGGGTGATTTATCCACAGGTCCACCTGAATAGCGTCTACATCCCTCATACGGATCGGGTACGGTACCTTGGCCTACACATGGATCTTCGCCTGATGTGGAAGAGCCAACGTATAAAAGAGGAAACAGCGTAACATCAAGTATAGGGAACTAAACCAGTTGCTGGGTACAAAGAAACAGTTAGCTAATAAACTGTTGATCTACAAAATTAAACCTATCTGGATATATGGGATTCAGCTGTGGGGTACGACGAGCAATATTCCAAAATAAATTAGTGAGGATCATAACAGAGGCATTGTGGTTTTTTAGGGATAGAGAAATTCATTACTGTCTGGAATTACCTTCTGTTTACGAAGAAATCCAAAAAAATTACCTTGCGATAAACAGAGGTTAGACAAAAATGTAAATATCTGGCAGTAAATCTATTGAACATCTGGCAACTAAAACGTTTCTAGGTGCTGGACGTGGGAGATGTAACCAGAGGGAGTGACCTAGACAAGAAACAAAATGACTCTGTCACTGTGTAGTGAACGTCATTTTGACAGTCTACTAATTACAGCTATTTTGATTTACCGACGAATATTTGTTTTATCTATAGATTTTTGTTTTTATATATCGGTACTGTTGTCACTGTTTTTATTTTTATTCTTTTCTATCTGTGATTTATTTCTAGGTTATCTTAATTGACCCACTGGGTTGGTATAGTGGTGAACGCGTCTTCTTCAAATCAGCTGATTTGGAAGTCGAGAGTTACAGCTTTCAAGTCCTAGTAAAGTCAGTTATTTTTACACGGATTTTAATACTAGATACCGGTGTTCTTTGGTGGTTGAGTTTCAATTAACCACACATCTCAGAAATGGTCGAACTGAGACTGTACAAGATTACACTTCATTTACACTCATACATATCATCATCATTCATCCTCTGAAGTATTATCTGAACGATAATTACCGGAGGCTAAACAGGAAAAAAGAAAGAGGGTATCTTAATTATTGAAATTTACAAGTTCTTGTATCAATTTTATACAAGTACTTTTTCTATATATGAGGTGTTGAATATTTGTATGGTTTAACGAGGGGTTTCGTCGGGGGAACTCTCTTCATGTGATTATTATGAATCAAATTAACTTATGATCCCCAGTGAGGTACCGACTATAAATGCTAAGAAGTTAAATAAAAAAAAAAGATTTATAAGTATACTTTAACCTTAATTTTTAATTTGAAGGTACTCAAGGATATTGTTTAATATCAAGAATAAAAGTTTCTTTCTATCATGGGAATTGAGAAGACTGGATATCCTTAATCGACAACGGTAACGTTATCTGAACAATTTTATTTCCACTCGTTCATCCTTTTTTTTCTTTCTCGGTTTTTTTTTAAATCAGTTATTCTTCTACGATTGTCAGTCTTTATTAATTAATTGCAATTTACGACAATTAAGAAATTACTTTTTCCAGCAAATCTCATTATTTTTTATTTTTTTTAAACGACCTGAGCTCTCTTTACCATTAGAATACGTTTTATTATTACATATTTTTTGATAGAAGGTTTTCAAATATTATTTTGAGAATACAATTTAAAAAAAAAATGCAAAACAATAGTTAAAATTTGAAAAGAAATTAATTGTTATTGTCATCGTCATTGTTATTTAGCAATAATTCCATTAAAAAATTACGTTAAATTATTTAGTTATACATTGTATAACATATGATAATTGTAATTATTTAATTGAATTAAAATAAACCTTTTTTTACTAACAATACAGGGTCATCGAAAAATGGTGCACCAATTTTAAGAAAATACTAGAAATAATCAAACGAGTATATTTTGAAAAATTCACCACTTCAAAAAGTTTTTTTTTTACATACCATAGAATGTTTCAATATGAGCTAAGATGGTCGCTCTGCAAACATCCAGCCGATAATCGACTTCTGCTCTGGTCCGCTGGATCATCGCAGGCATAACTGTAGCAATAGCAGCGGTGATACGTCGTCTTAAGTGTATTGATTTTTTAATTGTACATCCCTGATTTTTTAATTGTAGATAATGTTTTTAACATATCCCTTAGAAAAAGCCTAGAAATGACAAATCTGAGGTTCTCGAAAGCCAAGGCACAGGACCGTCCCTACCGATCCAGCGATCAGGGAATCTTTCATTGAGAGCGCGTCGAACGCCTAGGCTAAGGTGTGGGGACGCACCATCTTTTCGAAACATTACAGCAACGTTATTTTCTTGGTCAATTTGGTCAACTTGGAGTAAAACGTAGTTGTAGCACGTCTAAATAAATATTCCCTGCGATAGTAGGCTAATGAAAAAATAATGGGCCATTCATAAAATCGGACATCAAATCGCAGCACACGTTTATTTTTGGATAGTTTCTGTTTTTGAAGTTCTGTACTCAGTAATTTCATTGGATTACTGAGATCCGCATATCCTATAACTATGCCGGTTGACACAACCACTGAAATGGAAAGTCTCTTCGTCCGTAAACATAACACTTTTTAAAAATGTTTCATCATTTTGAGTTTCAAATGTTATTGAGCATTTTACTTGCTAATTCAATATTCGTATTTCAGTTGGTGAATTTTTAAAAGTTCTTGTGATCTCACAAGAATCCTCAAACGCTCGACGTGTTCGTCAGATTTTGAAGTTGAAGGTCTCCCTGAGCAAGTTTGATCTTCAACGTGTTCTCAGCATTCCATAAATGATTTGTGCCAGCGGAAAATTTGTGCTCTTGATAAGCAATGTTCCCACAGGCCTGTTTCAACTTTTCACACTCGCGGATTCCCCAAGTTTAACACAAAACTTGATCGCACAACGTCGCTCTAAATTCCGATGCTCCATTTTCGTAATGCACAACAAAAACACAACTTCACTGATGGCGCTGTCAACAATAATGTGTTGGCTGAACGGTATTGAAACTCGTACTGATCATGTAGAAGGGATGAACAAACCGGTCAAGCACAGACCGGTAGACACAGCGTTGCCAGATCGCTCGCAGTGTTACCAATCTCATTACTTTTCTCACACATCTCGTATTAAAAAACAAGTTCCTTCTTCTATTACAGTGTGAGCGAAAAGTCCCTTTACATGTTAATAGCATAGTACATTTAAACATGTAGATAAACATAATTATGAATACAAAACAATAAAAAAACGTTATATTTTTTGCGTTTGTTTAGTAGATTGACTCTTTATAATTATTTACCGTCAGAAGCTAAGTCCTGCTCATGTCATTTCGGTTAGTGTGGGAATGAGATGACGGTCTCGAGTTAAACCATGGCGGATACAAGTGTTTTCACTGTTCAGGAGAGTTTGATGGCTTCTGTGTTGGTTCACGAACGTCAGAACACAAAGAAGACAATGACAGATATTTTGAGGAACTTCGTTGTGCGGTTTGGAAAACTGCTGGCATTACGACAAACGTTATTCCCATGGGAGAAGAAAACCTTTGCCGCTAAAAGTGTTCTCAATGTACCACTTAGCGAAAGGCCTTCGACTCGCATTGAAACTTGTGTTGCTGTAGTGGAATCAATTGATCGGTCACCGATGAACTCAACCCATAAGCGATCTGCAGAATTAAACATTTTGCCATCGACTATGCGAGACCACATGCGGAAAGATTTGAATGTTTCATGTTTTCGGTCATTCTCAGTGAATGAATTGGGTGATCGTGATTTGTAACAATGTGTGCATGCATGTGAAATGCTGCTAGCACGCTTCCCTCATGCAAATGATCAAAAAATCGTTATGTTCTCTGACGAGTGTACAATCTATCGTAGCTCACGAAATCGTAACGTCTTTTTTTGGGGCAAAAGACAATCCACACTTTTATGAGGAAATTGAGTACAACCAACCGAATGTTATGATTTGGACAGGGATAACGGCAGACCGTCTGCTTGGATCATATTTCTTTGATGGTTATGTGAACCAGCACAGCTATCTTCACATGATTAGCACGTGGTTGCTTCCAGAATTAACGGCAAGAGAAATAGCTGAAATCGTTACACTTCAACAAGACGGCGCTCCACCACATTTTCCTGTGAGTGTCTGCGGACGGCTAAATAAACTATTTCCAAACCAATAAATAAACCTTTGTAACAAGTTATTCACAATAAATGTTAATGTTAACCAGATATAAATGTTGAAATGATATTCTTTTTATATTCATAACAATGTTTATCTACATAGCTAATTGTAATATTCTATTAACATGTAAAGGGAATTTCGCCCATACTGTGTTCGTGGGAGTAAAGGAGGGAAAAATAAATAAATTGCTGCTTGAAACTATGGGTAAGGGTTAGTGCAAAGCACCGTAAAATTAGATCGATATGAATACATAAAAAAAAAAAATATGTAACCATATTTATTTATTGAATTTACTACTCCACGATACTCTTTTGCCTTTTCATTAACACAAGCCACCTTTCACGTTCTTCTTGTTACAGCTATATTTCTGGTATCGATCGCATTTAAAAATTCCTTATTATTATCGCCTTATTAATGGCTTATCTTTAGATATATCGTTACTTAAAATTCCATTTTATATTATTATATCAATAAAAGAATAACTCATTTCTACTTTCAAAATAATTTATAACTTTAATTTTGAGTGGTAGGCATCAAACTAAAAAAAAAAAAATAAATAAATAAACCACACAGTAGATTCCTAATGCTGATTAACAAGACAGCTGGGGACGGGTGAGATTTGAACAGCAATGTAATGTTTGACAAACATGATTCACTTCCTTCATATTAATAAACACTTATCAGAATAATTTTCTTGTAATTATTTCTGATAATCAAACAAAATTTACACCCATGAACCACGCGCACCAATTTAAGTGTCTCAGGTTTAAAAAATTGAAAAAAAAAAAATATTGTTACTTTTTGAATTTTATTAATAAAATCACCATAAACAATTGAAACGATTTATCACTAAATCAATCTATACTGTTACTATTTAATTAGAATCATTTAAATTATTGTTGGTATAACTACGGTCATCAGTGTTTGAGTTTCCGACATCTGTAAAATTATAATTATCTTCATAATCGTTTAACCACAAATAATCATCCTCAATTCCATTGAGAACTTTGAAATATGACTTTTCTTGAACGAGTTTTCAATCAATCGTTTGGTATTATTACCAAGCCGCAATAATTCACCCACAAATCTGTATCAGAAATGATTTCTTAATTTTACAAGATGACGTAGCCTCGTATGTCGTGTTGGCCATAGAGTTTTTGTTGTATTAACCGAGTTTGGTTTTGAAGAGTAGATTTACTTAGTATTCTGAAGAATAAAGAATAGATATCGTTGATATCGTTCCACCAGGAACAATTTCGCAAACTTTTATGTTTAGACAAATTTTTTTGTACTTTCCGTAAGTGGATGATTTCTAGGTCAAATTGTGCTAATTTTAATGTTATCATATAATTTCCTTGATTCTTTCAGCTGATCCCGTTCTTTACTGAGTTCTAATTAACCTTAATTGGTACAGGCATAATACAGTTGTACGTACGCACTCGTTCCATACAGAACAGAACATAATTCTGTCGGGATTCTTTTATCCCGTATTTATTGTAGAACTTGGACATTTTTGTCCCTTGCTGATAGAAGATATTTCTAATTAAATGATTGGTATTTACTTTCATTGACAGGTTATTAAGTTTATTTGGTTTTTAAGAGGACGGAGTTTTGGATTGCCTACCGATCCTTTTTTTAGTATTATTTAAGTATAATATTATTTAAGTATTATTTAGTATCCTTTTTTATAGTATTATTTAACTGGGGTTATTACTTTCCCATCTAGACAGCGCTGTAGCAGAACTATAGCTCTAGAAGGGAAAGTATTTTACTAGTAATCGGTCCAATTTTGGTAAATGCGGTTTTCACCGGATCTTGATGTTTTGACACCTTAGGAACCAATCAAACCGGATGGAAATTTTCCGGTTGTTAATAAAATGTACGTGTTGGTCCCTAAATCACCTTATATCTCCAGAACTACTGGACTGATTTTGATCAAACATGGTCAAATTACATCAATGGTATATAAGTTATACCATATAACTTATATGTCTATAACTAGCATCTGTGATATATATATATATATATATTTGATGCTGATGCTATTAAATTTTTTCAACATAAAAGGTTTAAAAATAAATATCCCAATTTAAAGGTTTATAACTTTCAAATTAAGGGAGTGAGGCTGTAAAGCAAGGTCACCCACAATATTTCGAGATTTCGCCTAATTATGGTCATAATCTTCTTCGGCACATTTTGTTAACAATTGAAAAATAACAATATTTGCAATAATTTTTTTGCAAAATCGCACCCCCACCCAAAAAAATGCTCTAAATTACTGCTATGTTGTGACACCACAGGTGAGCGGTAGAATTAAATAAATCAATAATATTTAAAGTGTAAAAAAGTAACTCGGTCTGGTTGTGTCTCAAACCCGATTCACCGGTTGACTCGGTACCTGGTGCGTTAAGCCTCGCGGCTACACCGGTCTTCCGACCGTACAAATTAAATTTGTTCTATGTAAGTTGTGAAATTACATTAGTTTGGTTAGCGCTGACCGTCGCCGCTAGCACCGCCACGCCCGCGCGAAATAAATACGTTATACACGCGCGCTTTAGTTAGAATTATTGAATTAAATAAACAAAAAAATATTATATTTAAATAAAATAATAAATATTTTAAATTAAGTTGTGTGTGTATGTGTATGTAAGCCGTGTAGCAGAAACAATCCACAGTTGAAGAATTTTCCCGGAACGAGGCTTTAATCGCGTGACGGGAATGACCTACAATTGTGTAGTCAGCTTTTTTTTTGGGAAAAATTCCAATATTGTTGTATCTTTCTCTCGATGTGATTTCGCTTCAATCCATCCTCTGAAAGTCTTTTAGTTCTAGTAGAAGGTCAAGCAGAAAAGCGCCTGGTGGAGCCCTTGTATTGTGGAGAATTTAATAAACTCCCTTTGCGGAGATTCACGTACAGTAGTTGGAGACGATTGTCTGCCTCTAATATTTTAAGGTGAAGGACGGGGAAAATGGTTTCTGGAGATTTCGTTCCATAAACAGGGGTTACAGCCACTTAAGTAGTAGTCTTTCGTAGAGTTTTATAACTCATCTACTCTTTATTAATTTCAGTAAAATTGGGTTTCACGTCCCCCTTTTTTTTCTCATTTTTTCACATAAAAATATGTAGCTTTTTTTTATAATAATTGATGAAGAAAACATTACAGAAATACCGTAGTAAACTTATAATTCAATAAAAATAACCCAATAATACATTAGAGAAAACACACTTACATGCTGTTTTATACCGGTCATTTTAAACATTCTCCATATTAAAATATTTTAGATATTGAAAATGTAAGTATTATTGTTTATAATTATAAATATAATATTTTCTTTTTTTTTCCTCTTTACCTTCCGGGAATTACCGTTCAGGTATTACTTCAGAGGATGAATGAGGATGATATGTATGAAATGTAGTGTTGTACAGTCTCAGTTCGACCATTCCAGAGATGTGTGGTTAATTAAAACCCAACCATCAAAGAACAACGGTATCCACGATCTAGTATTCAAATTCGTATAAAAGTAACTAAGCAAATTTAACCTACGCTCGCTTCGCTCGCTAACTTTGACCAATTAATAGTAATATTTTTTATTATTTTAGTATTTATATAATCAAAACATTACTAGGTTAGCGAGAAAGCGAGCGTAGGTTAGGTTTAGTCAAATTATATTTATAATTTATCTGCAAATACCTCCAAATACATTCTGATTCGGAAAAATTCTGTTTCTATTGTACTTTCTTTTTAAAAATGAGGACTCGTCTATATCTACTGTCATTCCTAGTGTTAAGGCTCATGTTTCATCTACTCCTTATTATTTTGTAAAAGTAATAAAAAATACAATCTGTATAGTTCTTCTTACTCATTGTAAAATAAATAAATTTGTCTATATTCAGCTAGCTTTGTTAACAGCTAATATTTTATATTAATAATGTAACACTGTAACTATTTCTGTCCTGTTCAATCAAAATTAAATGCTCATATAGTCAACATGTACACTTTAATTAAATCATATATTCGGTAACAATGTAATAAAATTCATGGTATATTAAATTTTATATATACATATAAATTGATAAATGTTTCAATTTATTATTATTTGAACCAGTGAATTAACATAAGAATAACAGAACAGGTCGGTTTGTTATTCGATAAACACCTGAACCACATTTTAATAAATTATCAGCACACACACCTCTCTCAGGTACATTTTCCAATCCGTTATTACTTCACTTGACATTAATCTACGCTCGCTTCCCTTGCTAACCTTGACTAATATATTAATTTGTAAAATATACGAATATGTCCGATATAAAATAGCATGTTAGTCTATTTTTCTAATGTTTTATTCATCAATTATTATAAAGCATGCTATGTTAGGTAATTTTTATGGAAAAGATATGAAAAAATTGGGGGCGTAAAACGACCTAAAATTGACTTGCTACCCACTTTTTAGAACCATAATTAAAAACACAACAAACCAATAACATAGAAAATTATTTATAAAAGTTTTGTATATTATTATTTTTTTTTTTTTTTCACTAGTAAACTATTAAAAAAAATTAGTTACAATATTTATAAACATAATTTATGAATAAAATTATTTAAATTCCCATTTATAAAACCTTTTACTGACTACATGTATAATATTGAAACAAAAACGTTTACATACACTCTACATAATTACTACATTCAACATGTTTATAATCAAAAACCTCTTTTCTTTTTCAGAAAGTGGGTGTCGGTCAGGTAACTTGTGTACGCAAAACGCTCTTTCATAAATGCTGTATGACATATTACTTAATATCTTTTATACCTGTAATATCTATTATAATATTACCTGTAATTTGCTAATTGGCTGAAATATTATATACCCGCTTTCTGCTTTAACGCGATGTAGATAATTTGTAATAAAATTTTACTTATTACAGTTTTTCTTTTTTTCAGTTTTAGTATTTATATTTTTTTATTTCTTGTTCGATTATTTAAATTACTTTTTTATTTTATTTTATAAAAAAAGAATAATTTATATTAATAACTATTATGTAGTATAGTCCGCTATGTAGTGATCGCTAGAATATTAAATAAATATGCATGTCAAATTATCAAATTATAAATCGTGATTAAAATAATTCTCTTGTAATTTTTTTTAATTTTTTTATTCTTAAAAAAAAAAAAAAAAAAAAAAAAAAAAACAGAAATTTCATTAATATCTCTTAGAGAATTTATAAAAAGAATTATACATTACAAGATAGACGATGAAAATATAAATCTTAATCCAAAGAGAACATTTATTTTGAAATTAATGTTATGTGTACTGATTTTGAATTTAAATAGGTACCTAATTTAAAAAGGAGGCCAGCAGTTAATGAAAAAACGCCTGGATGCATGTATTTTACAAGAAGGCTGCCATTTTGAACAATTACTGTAGTTTATTTTATTATTGTTTTATTAAATACGATAATTTATTGCTCTTAAATAAACTTTAATTGAAAAAAAAAACAAGTTTGTTAAAAACTAGTTAAAACTAGACAATTGTTGGTAAGCGGTTTTTTTAATACTAATTGTAATTAAAATCTAGTGTTTAATAATTAAACGAAAAACGTGTAATGCAAATTATTTTTCAATTAAGATTATTACAATATTTTTATGATTTCAATAATATTTCTTCTTTTTTTTTTGTCGTCAGTCATTTGACTGGTTTGATGTAGCTCTCCAAGATTCCCTATCTAGTGCTAGTCGTTTCATTTCAGTATACCTTTTACATCCTACATCCCCAACAATTTGTTTTACATATTCCAAACGTGGCCGGCCTACATAATTTTTTCCTTCTACCTGTCCTTCCAATATTAAAGCGACTATTCCAGGATGCCTTAGTATGTGGCCTATAAGTCTGTCTCTTCTTTTAACTATATTTTTCCAAATGCTTCTTTCTTCATCTGTTTGCCGCAATACCTCTTCATTTGTCACTTTATCCACCCATCTGATTTTTAACATTCTCCTATAGCACCGCATTTCAAAAGCTTCTAATCTTTTCTTCTCAGATACTCCGATCGTCCAAGTTTCACTTCTATATAAAGCGACACTCCAAACATACACTTTCAAAAATCTTTTCCTGACATTTAAATTAATCTTTGATGTAAACAAATTATATTTCTTACTGAAGGCTCGTTTAGCTTGTGCTATTCGGCATTTAATATCGCTCCTGCTTCGTCCATTTTTAGTAATTCTACTTCCCAAATAACAAAATTCTTCTACCTCCATAATCTTTTCTCCTCCTATTTTCACATTCAGTGGTCCATCTTTGTTATTTCTACTACATTTCATTACTTTTGTTTTGTTCTTGTTTATTTTCATGCGATAGTTCTTGCGTAGGACTTCATCTATGCCGTTCATTGTTTCTTCTAAATCCTTTTTACTCTCGGCTAGAATTACTATATCATCAGCAAATCGTAGCATCTTTATCTTTTCACCTTGTACTGTTACTCCGAATCTGAATTGTTCTTTAACATCATTAACTGCTAGATCCATGTAAAGATTAAAAAGTAACGGAGATAGGGAACATCCTTGTCGGACTCCCTTTCTTATATATATATATATATATATATATATATATATATATACATAATATTTCTAAATTATTATAATTTATTACATGACAACTTTAATAAAATTATTCCTGTTGAGATCGTATCGAGTTAATTTTATAAAGGAGGAAATGAAAACTGGTTTTTTATAATCTAGAGGATTCGTTTTGAAAGTGGACGATAAATACCTCCTTGTGAGCGCTGGAGGCCTTAAGGGGGAACGAGAGAAGGCCCACTGAAAATTGGAGGCGTTCAGGAGATCAAGGAAGGCATAGATGATAAAAAAAAGCGAAAATTATGTTTTCCTGATATTTCAACTTAAAATTAAATATCTACTACGCTAGTACAAAAAATTAAAGGGACACCTACACTTATAATAAAAAATAATTGTATTCAAACTATTTTAACTTTACAACCAAGAACCTTCCAGAGACGAATAAAAACAAAATTAAAGCGTGAATACTCTTCTTTTTGGCAGTATACTTCAGATTTAAAAAATCCTCAAATTAAAAAAAATTCAATGTTAAGAAAAGTTTTAAAAATTTGAATGTTTTTCTTCTGTTTGATCGAGCGCATGAGGAAACGAAATTTTTGCAGTAAATTTTAATGCAGTAAACTGCATTAAAATTGTTTAAAAGCTTAAGACTTTAGCTTTAATTTCGGTGTGTTTGCTTATATACTGTGTACGGAGCCGCTGAATCGTAAAGAGCCGAGTAAGATGTAAAGAGCTCACTGATACCGACAGGAGCCGAATGTCGGAGCTGTAAGGAGCTTTCTGAACTGTGCGGAGCCGCTGAATCGTCAGGAGCTGAGTGTGAATCTGACCGAAGTCGAAGATCTTTAAATTTTAAAAGTACTAATTTAGATGGAAATTAATGTTTCTCATTAATAGTGAATTTTAAATAATATGAATGAAATCAAAGTCTATACAACTGTGATTTAATATTTTTAGCAATGTCCTTTTTCGATATTCTCGACTATTCGACTGTTTTTCGTTATATATATGTATATATAAAGAAGATGTACCCATATATACACATAAATGTATATTATATGGTTTTCAGTTAGTAGCACATCATATGTAATATCATCAAATAAAGTGGCTATCACGCAAATCAAAATTGAAATTCTGTTAGATTAGAATTTGTATGACAAACAGAGTGAACATGACAGAGTTAATAACAAAGATTGACACTCCAGTTTAGTTCTCCGTTGATTTTTATAATATTCTTCTAAACCTTTGATATTGCAAAAAAAAATCTCTGAAACTGATTTTTATTGTCACTTAAATTATCTGATTTTTTTTATTTTAATAAAAAAAATTAAAGTAAATACAGGAAACATATAAATATCCTCTTAAAGGAGGTTGAACAAAACACAAATGGCCTTTGACTGAAGTCAACTACATTACTGTGTATATCACAAAAAAGAAGCATATTAACTTCGCCGAATAACTTATCGTTATCAATCGGACAAAAAATTATGAAATCATTATTTAAAAAAAGGATCCGACATCAGAATGCGCTAAAAAATAAGAAATAATTTCGTCAAATTACGTTTCCGAATCAGTGGCAAACTACATGATCATACTTATATTGTATTTGCTTTAATATTTTATTTTTGGGATCTATAGAATGCGTGTATAAAAATACGTAGTAATTGCAAACGGAAAAGCTATCAAAGCACGTAGATATGAATTCCACGATTTAATATCAGTATTGGTTTTTATGAAGTATACGTTGTAGAATTATAGAACAAATTTATATTATATCTAGAAATTAATTTTGTAGAAACAGGCGCCGATTCAATAAAGTATCTAAGGAGTTAATTAAGTACTTGGACGAAATTATTTCTTATCTTTTTTGCGCATTTTCATGTCTGTTCCATTTTCTTTTTTAATAACTATTAAATTTTAATTTCTATTAATAAAACGTAGAAAAAGCAGTTGGTTGATTATTAATTAATTATAAAAATTAATTTTTTTTTTTGTTAGATAAAACAAAATAAAATAATATAAATAGTTACAAACTTTTTACGTATAAAATAAAATTCACCGTTATTGAAATTTTAGTGTTTTGTCAACATTAAAACAAATTTATAACAGAAAAATATTTATAGTATTCATTAGAGGTTTTTTTTAACATTAGAAATAGTTAACTTCTAATTATATTTAGAGGTCAGTCATTATTCTGTTTTATTTCATTTAAAGTGAGTATTTAAATTTATGAAAGAAATTTCAGGTTGAAAAATAAAAGAAATTTAATCTTTAAAAAAACTTATTTAATCAGTTGCCAAATCGTAAATATTAATCAGACAAAAAAGTCAAATTTAATAATTATCATTAATGAAATTTATTTACATAATACAATGACACAGTTTTAAATTTTGAAATAAATTTCAAAACACGAGAGTCTTGTTTTACACTGAACAGTTATTTCCCAGTTAGTATGTTGTGATATATATATATAATTTTTTTTTTTTTGAGGTGGGGAATCCATTTTACAGACGCCGAAGCAGTTTCGGGGTCGCTAACAGGTCCCGTTAGGTTTTAGGAAGAGCGTATGTATACCTGCGCACTACCGACTAATCCTCCATCCCTGGCTATTCATCCTCCCTGGCATAGCTAATAACGCATTCAGTCTGGTAGGGGGAGATCGCCCACACACACAGTCATAGTCATATCATACTACAAGTATAAATCTTAAGTTGAAAACACAATACAGATTCTTACATATGATCGTTAAATAATCAGTACAAAACACAATACAATACGTGATAATGTACAAATACAGCTAACCATATACAACAATGTAATTTTTTTTTTTTTTTTTTCATGTATCTAAAATTAAACATCACATTATCATTCAGAATAGGATACATACATGTTACAAAATACCTATAACTAAACATTATATACGTACTAAAAGATAAAAACAAAAGTACAGAGTATGTCACACCAGAAGCGCAACCGACAGAAGCTGTACACAGCTGTTACACATTACACAGCTGAATACATTACCTACCTAAAATACCAAGCCACCCAGGCTGCCATCCAAAACCTGTGCGAAATGCCCACAGCTTCATCGCGCCAAGGCGACTCTCACGCACCCGTGGTGGGGGGGGGCCTAGACGCTCGGTCGAATGTTGTGATATATATAGAATGTTCCTAAAATAGTCAGCTGGCTACACTTTTTCGGAATTTACTTGTAAAACTAAACAAAAAATATCTTTAGGAAAAATGGCAATTTCTCCTTCGTTCTCTCCGTGTCCGTTATTTTGTTATTTTTGTATAAAAATGTATGCCTCAATTTCGAATATATGAATCACATTAATATTTGGTAAGACTCTTGATAATAAATTTTTAAAATTAAAAAAAAAGCAGGACTTAAATAACTTCACAAATTACAAAATGGCGGCCATGTTTATCTTTCAATCCGTTATATCTCCATACACATTAGTTTTATCAAAATTTATGTTATTTGCTAAAATATTAAGCATTTTATTTTCAACAAAATGGCATTTTATTTTTTTAAATCGATTAACAAATAGCCAAGTATGGTAAAAAATTGATGTAATATTGTGTCTGTTTTCATGTCCTCACCTTTACATTTATTTATTTTTTCTTGTTTTTATTTATTGTTAATTCTAGTATGTATCAAATTAAGTAATAATATTTTTCTCACAATAATAGACCTAATAATTATGACACAAAATTGCAACTCAATTTTCTCCCAAACTCGACTATTTCATAACCGATTTTAAAAAATAAAGTAATTTTGTTCAAAATAAAAGGCTTAATATTTTAGCAAAAACATAAATTTTGATAAAATTAATATTTATGGAGATATAACGGATTTAAAAATAAACATGACCGCCATTTTGTAATTTGTGAAGTTATTTATGTCCTGCTTTTTTTTTTAATTTTAAAAATTTATTATCAAGACTCTTACCAAATATTAATATGATTCATCTATCCGAACGTGAGGTATAAATTTGTATATAAAAATAACAAAATAACACATAAGGAGA
This sequence comes from Lycorma delicatula, assembly GCF_047948215.1. Classification (NCBI taxonomy): domain Eukaryota; kingdom Metazoa; phylum Arthropoda; class Insecta; order Hemiptera; family Fulgoridae; genus Lycorma; species Lycorma delicatula. Next base: position 19,834,757 of record NC_134457.1, read on the forward strand.
AAACGAAGGAGAAATTACCATTTTTCCATTTTATTATTACAATTTTTTTTTTTTGAAATTGCCATTTTTCAAGTAGAATTCAAAAAATTATAGTAAGCTCACCTAATTAGAAACACTCTGTATATACACACACACACGCGCGCGCGCGCGCGTGTATATATATACATATACACATCATAACTATTGAGTGTCTACGCCGTTAGCTAAACACACATGACTTAATAAGGTGAGTTGAAGGGTGGATTTAATATTCATTACATGTTAAATAAACTAAGTTCAACGTCCTTATAGAAAATTTCAAAATGTTACGGAAACTTTATAATTTTACATAACAATATCCGGAGTTCTAGTGAATTTTATGTAAATATTATATATATATTTGTAAAAGAGGTGGAAACCGGAAAGATGTTGAGCAGTTAAAGTGAATTTTAACAATGTAATCTACTTTTTATTAGCTTTATTCATATACTCCTCGTATTTTACTCTGATTAGAAATATACATGAAAATACATATTCAACTATAAATAAATCTAAAACTAAAAATTTTGAGGTGAACCCAACAGCCAATCATGGCTACTGGTATATTTTTAAAATCCTCAATAATACTGAATCCAAATCCGAATCAAAATCAAAATCTGAAACAAAAAATGTTTGCACACATACATACATTTTGAATTCAATAACAAATTGTTCATTCATTAAAAATAACTATTGCTTGAGCCTACAATTAGTTTTCTCGTAATACAGTTCTTTTTTTAAGGTTCTTTTTACAAATAGAGGTTATTTTTTAGTTGCCAGAAATCTGAAATTTTGCAACTACAACATTACCATCAACTGCGGTAATACAGGGTCTTTTCAGGTGAATCTGAAATCCAATCAATTTCTTTTCAGGTGAATTTGAAACCCAATCAATTTTTGTGATGCCAATTAAGAAAGTTATGAACAAATTTTATTAACATTACTAAACTCCACATAATTTTCAATAGAAAATAATTTTTTTTAAATTTACCCTAGTTTGCTTCCTTTTGATTAATTTAATTCAGATATTGTTTCAAATTCCAGAAACAGAAATGAATCAACATATTTTTAAGGTGTTTTTAAAAAATACTGACTGATATTAGACTTCTACAACTTCATAAGACAATGAAAATGTAATGTAAATGAATAACAAAATGCAATTTTCCAATACCACTAACGACCAAAGATATTAAAAATGTAGCATCGTATCATCAATGATGACAAAATTTCAATTGGCCAGCTTTCAACAGTATAATTAGCTAGTGCACTACATCAATAGTTAAGTGTTCTATTAACATTTCTTGGTTGAAATCTATTAATCTAACTATTCAAAATACAAAATTCCGTTACCCCTAGTTTGTTGGTATTATATTAACATTTCCTGGTTGATATCTATTAATCTAACTATCCAAAATATATAATTAACAACATACAACAAAAAAATTAACTGTTGTTTCACTTCAGTACAAACTGTTTTTTTTTTCTGTCCATTAGTAATACTGCATGATTGGTATTAGTAAATTTTTTACGTATATTTTTAATTATTTTACGTATAAGGCAGTATATATTTTATTGTATTTTAGTTGAAAATTTGTAATTCTGTTAAAATTGAAACCAACGTAACATTAAATATTTTTAAAATTTTAATACTGAAAAATATTAATTAAAAAATAAAACGCATTGAATAGAAAATTATCCATCAAATTTTTATTATAGTTTACCTTTATCAAAATTTTGGATATTAAATTTTATTAATGAAATAAATAATTGAAAACAGTTTAATTTTTTATATTTTTATTTTTATTTTTACATCCTTGTACGAATAAAGGAAGTATTGTGATCGCGAAAAATTTTGGTTTTCAGATCTTTACCGTTCCTGAACCAATTTTAATTAGTTTCGTCGTCGTGACGTCTGTACGTACGTATCTCGCATAACTCAAAAACGATTAGCCGCATAATGTTGAAATTTTGGATTTAGGACTGTTGTTCCAGCTAATTGAGCACTTCCCCTTTTGATTGCAATCGACTGGACCAGAAGTGTTCAATAATGTTCAATATCCAAAAAAACTGGATTTTGGACTTTTTCTTAACTGCAGTAATAAGCCCTCATTGAGAGCTTTTCAACGACATAAGTGGTACTTATTTTCATTAGTTCCAGAGTTATAGCTAAATAAAATTTTAATTACTGAAATATTTGGATCTTACAAGGGGAAGGCACATCGGTTCGAATCCGTCTTTATGTTCATATATTCTTTTAAACTTCCTTTTTTTTAATTTAAATATATTGATTAATTATTATTAATCCGTGATTGTAAAAAAAAAAAATTATACTAAATAATATTTAAATAACAATAAAAAATAAAAATATGAAAAAAATCAAAAGTTATTAGTGAAATAAAATTTTATGTACTTTTCATTTTAATTCAAATTTTTTTACAGAGGTTTAATAATTATTAATAAATCAGTATATTTAAATAAAAATAAAAGAAGAAAAAATATATATATGTATATGAAGTCGGATTCGAACCGATATGCGTGGTTACGGATCCGATACGTTCTCAGTTACACCACATAACTGCTTGAGTGATGTTAATCAAAATTAATATATAAACTAAAATAAAATGCTGATACGGACACCACAAAAAAATGTGATGCAATGTGGTGTCCACTGCAATGCAATTTTGTAACTGTCCACTTTATTAAAGAATTGGAGGATCGTAACTCACTTTCAAATGAAATAATTTTAAATGAAGTGAAGCAAAAAATGTGTATATGTAATTTAATAGGCGTACAAGGAAATCATGCAGTGTCCACATCAGATTATTTTTAAATAACAATGATTAAGATAGTATTAATAAAAGGCCATACTTTCAGGACGTAAAATTTTTAATGAATGGTAATTACTAATTCAAATACAGCGATCTAAATTTTCAGAATTTTACATATATATACACACACACACACACACACACATTCATACAGAGAGTATCACTTTCTTTCTCTCTCTCTCTCTCTGTGTGTGTGTGTGTGTGTGTTTGTGTGTGTTTGTGTGTGTTTGTGTGTGTGTGTGGGGGGGGGGGGTGTGTGTGTGTGTACACAGAGTATCACGAAGTTCTCCTGGGACTTTCATCACCTATTCCACTGGTGAAAATAATGGGAAGATTTCATATAAACAAATGTCATAAAATGCTTCGTTTGAAAGTTACGGGTAAAGAAAGATAGCTTCAACAACTTCGCAATGAGCATGCAAGGACAGAAGTAAATTTTCATGAGATGGTGAAAGGCAATTTTCAACACCGGTTTAGCGTCAGTCTATAGTGCAGCCTTCTTCACAATCTGCTGCTTAGACGGTTCATATACCTGGCCGCTTAAATGCTGAGGTCTACTTGCACTTTTTTCAAGAAGAATTGTTGCACCTGCTCGAAGATGTTCCTCTAGCTTTGAGACGTAAAGTATATTTCCAGGATGACGGCTCGTCTCCCCACTTCTCTTTTGCCGTTTCCACTCACTTAAATCATCATTTCCCTGAGAAATGGATCGTGGAGGTCCAAATTCCTGGCCATCAAGATTGCTTGATCTAACACCTTTAGACTTTTTAGTCTGGGGATGGATGAAAAATATTGTAAACAAAACATGTCCGCATTGTGGATGCGGCTGAGAAAATTAAGGACAGTTCTGAAGAACTAAAAGAACAACAAAAGCAGTACAGAAGCCTGCCAAGGAATGTTTTAAAAATAGCGGGCTCATTTTTTAACATTTATTTTAAAGTGGTACAATGCACTTGTCTAACGCACTGTTTCTAATTGAAATTCGAATTATTCTAAATTTTATTTTTTTTATTCAACATATCTTACACCAGTTTCTTCTTTAAATTTTTTACTCATTTAACAAAGTAATTAATTGTACGTTAAACATAAAAAAAAGGTTTTTTACCCCAATTTATTGGTTTCACCCCAAATTTCTCAAGAACTACTTCAGATACGGTTCTGAAACCTATATTATTCCATTTTTCAAGTAAAAAACCAAAACTCATCTTTAACTTTGCTCCTTAATTAAGTCAAAAAAATTTCAGTACGACCACATTTCTCCTGGGTGGCTGAAATACGAGCGAAATCTTTCACTTGGCGTAACTTCCAAACGAAGCATTTTAGGACATATATTTATTATGAACTTTTTCCATTATTTTCAAGAGTAGAATAGGTTATGAAACCTCAGGCAGAACTTCGTGATGCACTCTGTACATTCTCTAATTATAAATATATTAATGTATATAAACAATATGATAATTTAAACAAAGGAGATTTATCATTATGAGAATTTGATAGTTTTCTAAGTATTTAAAATAAACAATAAGGCAGTAAAATAGATAATACTCAGAATTATTATTTTATTTAGATGAAGACAATAGGATATATAGATGAGTATACATAATGTTAGAGAAGTATTCATAGAATTTAAAAAAAGTATTTATTACAAATCAAAGAAAGTAAGAGCAGATATATGAGTATATATATATATATATATACATATACAGACATACACACACACACGCGCGCGCGCGCGTTTTTTTAGTTCAACAATAAGAAAATCGTTTAACTCTTGATTTTTGATGCAAAAATCAAAGGATGCAATCTTCCAGATATTCTGAAAAAACATTGATTTTTTTTACATCGTTTCGAGAAACCGAATTCGAAATCAACTTTTCCTTCATTGTAATTGATTCAGCTGTTAAAGGTAGTTTTCGTAGCCGTTTGGTAAGAATATTGAACGATCTTTCACAATTGCATTCTATTCCTTTTCTTTTATATTTACACTTCTATTTGATTACCACTTTTTATTTTATTGTAATTTTGAGGTCACAGAAAATGTATTCCTTGTAACGAAGAATGTAAGCTGTATTTTATAAATAAATTACAGTAGTTCATTGTCTCCTATTTCTGTCTTTTACAGAAATTTAAATCTATCTCATAACAAGAGATAGGTATTAAAAAGTAAAAAAAGCGTTGAGATGCGAGCTATTCAAAAACGACTCATTTATGAGATAGAGATTTTTAAACCTTTTAAATTTATTTAAACAGATATATATATATATATATATATATATAATTACATAGCCTATGTCACTCTCGGTAACGTAAGGATTCCAACGCGGAGTTATACATCTAAATAGGTTCAGCCGTTGAGCTGATACAAGCATACATACATACACCCTAAATACACTACACTCCATTTTGGGCAGTCGTTTAATAAATTATTAGAGTATAAACCACATGAGTATTTTTTAAAAGCTAATTAAAAATATATTACTTTTTCAAAGGTGTAAATTTAATGTACTGAACACAGATGTTTAGAGCAAATTATTGCTCTAAAAAATTCATTTTTTTTAAATTCTTTTGTTAAGTTATTAATAAAAAGTTATTAATAAAATTGTTGTTAATAAAAGTTGATTTTTTTTCAAAGACTTTTATTAAATCAATTTTCTCAGAATAAACTTTTCTACACGTTTTGATAATAAAATTTACGCATTTATTAGTCATTTAACAAAGTTATTTATTAGTCTTGTTAATATTTAATTAATAAGTTTTCTCCTATTATACTTAAATTTCAGCGGAGGGGAACTGAAATCCGTGCGAAACTTTTCGCTAGCTGCAACTCGATAAAAAAGCATTTTTGGATATACGTTTGTATGAACTTTTTTCCTTATTTCAAGCTCTAGAATCAGTTTCCAGATTATTTATCTCTCCTTTTGAATCATCTGCATATATATAAATAAATAGCCTGTAAAGCTCCCGATAACGTAAGGATTCCAACGCGGTGTCATACATCTAAATCAGTTCGGCCGTTGAGCTACTACGGTGGAACAAACATACACCTTAAATACTTTACACTCTTTTTTGGGCAAAGAGTTTTATAATAAAAAGTAAAGGACTAATTCTCGGTATCTTTGTATTTTTTAAAATTTAATCCTCAAAATGAAATAAAATGCTGAATGTTATATACTTTTGCTGTAAAATTTACTGCTCAGTATTGAAAGATGCCATACTATGAATTAATCAATGTTTAGTACAAATTTAGACACAATAATACGTCCCCACTAAGAAAAAAATCACAACAATAAAAATCTAGTAAAATTTAAGTCTTGAAATAGTTTTTTTTTTTTTTTTTCAGTAACTGGTAAGCATTTGTTAATTTTAACAAGCGATATTAATATTTTGTTCTATTCTACTTTGTTCTTTTTAATTAACGATAACCCAACATGTTTAATGACACTGTTGTTTTAAATTTTCTTTTCCCTAATGATTAATACTTTATTTATGAAGACAAGTTATTCATGCTTTTTACTTGAAACGTCTTTAAAATCACAACGAAACGAAAAGGTCTAACCCGTAGAGGAAGACACTCTCCACCATCCTTTATGGGCTTTACCGAAGGTCATCTTTGAAACATTTGTTTTTGACATATTCCAGTTCGCCTTGGCCAGGATGCCCCCGATTCGAATGCCACGAGTGAATTCCCATCGGTGTACTTCAAGTTAATGAACTCAAAACAAAACACATCTCACCGAATAGTCTTACGCAAGACTGAAAATACCTAACAAAAGAATTGAAATATCTACCCGTAGAAAGTATGAATGTGCCCAAGACGAAGTTTTTGTTTCCAAAGGGCGGAGAAAATTATCATAGAGCCGACCACTTTAATTGTAAAGCTTGTGTAAACAGCCTAGTAAAAGTTCAGAAGTACGTTGGTGTACTGTTTGATGAAAGGCTGCATTTTAGAAATATTTTATATAACTGAGCAATGTGTTGGGTCCCTTACTGTGAGTGGTGGAATTTCATTTACTTCTGCGGCTGATGTTTTTCAGCGGGTGTCGCATCGTGGATTATTCTGACGATGGGCTCTTCCTGGTCGAGCGACGGTCGTGAACGGAGGTTGAATTCCAAGCCACACAAGCGTGCAGGATACTCGACCGAAAGGTTCATCAACGTAACACGACGTTTAGCTCGGAGAAGGCCACGATGATGCTCTGCAAAGGCCGTTTGGGTGTGAGGGGGAGAGTAGCCGTATCGATGTTTCGAACACGAAAAGTAATCTAAGTCCTCACGGAGACAATTATAAGGGGATCACTTTTTTTCTTTTTTCTAATTTCCTGTTCCTCCCAGACTAAAACCATCCAGGATCTCCACCGATCCGAGACTCCGCTATCTCCTGAGCACTAATCCAAAAAATCCAAAAAATTACCCCCCCTTTCTTTTTCCTGTTTAGCCTCCGGTAACTACCGTTTAGATAATTCTTCAGAGGATGAATGAGGATGATATGTATGAGTGTAAATGAAGTGTAGTCTTGTACATTCTCAGTTCGACCATTCCTGAGATGTGTGGTTAATTGAAACCCAACCACCAAAGAACACCGGTATCCACGATCTAGTATTCAAATCCGTGTAAAAATAACTGGCTTTACTAGGACTTGAACGCTGTAACTCTCGACTTAAAAAAAAAAAATTACCCCCCACAAAATAAAATCTTTGCCAGGTCAAATCCTTCCGTTTCTACGAATTTTCTGATGTTTTTTGGATAGGGTATATTGGGACAGTTGTCGGGTAGTTCAGAAATGGTGTGAAACGCCAATAAACCGAAGGATTTGGCCTGGCGAAGACGTTTTTTGGGGGGGTGTTATTTTGGTTTTTTTTTTGGATTTGGTATCAGGAGACAGCGGAGGCCCGGATCGATGGAGATCCTGGATGGTTTTAGTCTGGGACGAACAGGAATTCAGAAAAATTAGAAAAAGTGATCCCCCTTATAATTGCCCCTGTGACGACTTAGATTACTTTTCGAGACATCGATACGCCGACTCGCACCGTCATCACCAAATGGCCTCTGAGCAGCATTGTGAGAATATTGGCCTCGCACAAGTGCCCCAATGTCTGGTACCGAGCGAGCGAGACTGTTTCGAGAGCATCGCAAAACTAGCACAGTGCGCTAAATAAACGACGCCGACGGCACGAGCATCTCTACCGTTGCTTATTATGCCTTATCTCTCTTACTTTTCATATCACAGACCGATGTTGAACAAAATTGTCGTCGAATATTAGTCGAAATAAATATCATGTATACCATTTTTTGTCTGTTTTATATTAGAATTAAATTTAGTATGCAGTCAATTATATGTTTTTATTTCAATCCAATACATCAAAGTGACTCGCTCAAATACAGACCGACCAATTTATCTGTAGAGTTTGCCAAAGGAAGGAACTAAAATTTTCCAATGGAGGCTTTCAGTTTTGTTCAAACAATATGATGGTGGCTGTCTAATTTAACTCTACACATAAATTAGTCGGTCTGTAACTCGGAGGAACTTCATCCTAGGTCTGTAACGTTTCACATTATACCAACTGCCCTTGACCCGTCATAGCCCCAACCGATTCTTTTCATTTTTAAATATCTTGTTTAAAAAAAACTATCTGACCCGGCGAATTTCGTACCGCCAAAGTCAATGAATGTCGTGTTAACTTTAGCTAAACTTTAGCATTTTTTAACATAAGTAGCTGACCTGTCAGACGTTGTCCTGTCATACCTATAATTATTCAATTCGAACAGAAATAAAAACTAAAAAAAAAATTATTTCCAAATCATAATGTTTATTGTAATGTACAAGAATATTCAATTTATTTTAGACCATTATGTATTTTTTGTCGTTTTATCGAGAAAAGTCTGACAATTCAAGTTTTGGATTGAATACTATTTATTGAAGTGCTTTTGGATACACAATGTTTTTTTTTTTGTTTTTCCTTCTGGTGCTTACACATATAAATTAGAAGGTTTTCCGACGCGTGAGCAGGCTACATACAGCTGTCCATGTGAGAAGCATGGATTTTCCAAATTCAGTCCACACACTTGTAGCGATTGTCCTTGTGCTTTGTTGATGGTCATTGCAAAGGCGAGTCGCACCGGAAACTGCAAACGTTTGAGTTGGAATGACATATCTGTTGGAATCATTGGGATGCGCGGCAACAGTACATCTTCGCCTTTAAATTTTCCGTTTAAAATTGTAACTTATGCAGAACAGTCAATTTGTATGTAAATAGCTTGAGATCATTGTTTAACATTCTTTGTACTGCACGACGAGGTTTTCCCATTTCTCGTGAAGCTCACCATGTAGACTTCCCCGGAATACGTTGCATGACAACTCGAAGTGCTACGATGTTTTTCGGAGAACGAACGGGAGTTGTTTTAAGTCGTTTCTCTTCTTTGATGCTGCCTTCTTTCTCAAATTTACGATAAAAACTGAGAATAGTGCTTCTTGTTGGAGTCCTATCGAGTGTTAAATAAAATAAGCACGAAATTGTCGCTGAGTCACTGTAACACGTTTTGATTCAGCATAAATAAGCAAAACTTTAACGCATTGTAAATTAGACAAAGTCCTTGATCGGCCATAGCTCAACAATAACTGATATGTTGCGAAATCAGAAGCGTATATAAAGTCTAGGTGTCATCTACCTTCTTCCCAAATCAGCTGATTTGGAAGTCGAGAGTTCCAGCGTTCAAGTCCTAGTAAAGCCAGTTATTTTTACACGAACTTGAATACTAGATCGTGGATACCGGTGTTCTTTGGTGATTGGGTTTCAATTAACCACACAGCTCAGAAATGGTCGAACTGAGAATGTACAAGATTACACTTCATTTACACTCATACATATCATCCTCTGAAGAAATTATCTAAACGGTAGTTACCGGAGGCTAAACAGGAAAAAGAAAGAAAGAAAGGCGTCATCTACCGATATTTGCAAGAAACAGGGATTACGCATGCAAAATATGAAACACCAGGTTAAAAACATTTATTTATAATCGACTTTATAAACGTGTCAATTTATACCCCACCCTGTATTTTTTTCTGACCCCTTTTAATGCAGGACCACGTAGATCAGTTAATTTCTTACTAGGTTTTTAGTTCTCCAATATTCCTTCATTCTTTTACTGTGCCGCTTCCTTCTTTCTTCCGATCACTTAGATTAGCGCAATCTTTCTTCTCATTCTGGATCCCTTTAAATTCTAAATTTTTTTTTAAACACCATTCTGTCTTTAAATCCGTCACGTTTATGTTTTCTACTCTTAGGTCACTTGTCAAAAAAAAATCTCTTCGTTTGAATACATTCTTGTCGGATGACCGTAGAATGTTAGTCTTCGCTTACATATTGTTTCCGTGATTCCATCTAACACCCAGTAAAGTTCTTCATTCTTCCTTAATTTCCAACCATCGTTAGTTTTTCTGGATCCTAGAATTTTCCTTAGTATACATCTTTCAGCAAGTTCCAGTTTATCTATTTCTCCTTAGTTCAAAGTTACGGATTCTGCCGCATAAAAAACTCCTGTTCGGATTATTGTTGTATAGCACCGGCTTTTACTATCCTTGAGATTTGTTTCTTATTATATACGTTCTTCAGTGGGCCGTAGAATTTTAAAATCTTATTGATCCTGCTAATGATTGCTTCCTTTTCCATTCCATTTGGTTGGATAATTTCATCCTGGTACCTAAATTTGCTCGTTTTCTAATACTTCCAAGCTCTGTCCGTAACAATTTTGGTGCGTTCTTAATATTCTTCATATACACTGTTTTTCTAAATTTGTAATCCTGTCTTTTTGGCCATTCCGTGTAGAACATTTAGTTGTTGTTCTGACGTTTCTATATACTTTCTGCCATGTAGACGAGATCATCTGCAAAAGCCAGACAATCAATGGTCAGATTATTCCTCGTATATCCCTATTTGACTTGTCTCAGGCTTTTATCTTGGCAAACTTTCCTCCATTTTCTTACGAACTTTTCCAAGATTACATTAAAGAGAAAAGGGACAACCCGTCCCCCTGCCTGACTCCTGACTTGATTCTAAAAAAATGAAAAATTTAAAGCGGAAATATTTCATTTTTATAGAATCAAGACAGATTTCCGCTTTAAATTTAATCTTGGTCTTTGTTTCTGTGAGAGTCTGCTTGATAAGGTTTATTAGTCTTAATTCTATCCCAAATTCTTTAAGAACGTTAAACATCCTTCCTTCCCGTAGAGGAAGATGTCCGTTTTGTAACGATCCCGGCCGCCACACCACATCCTCCGTTCCTAGCCCTGATGGGTTTTACTGAAGGTCGTCTTTTAGGTCCTCTAAATTTGATAACATAACACACTCATCAGTTTGTCCTGTTTCAGGATGCCACCGATGCAGATGCCTCGGTGCATCTGATGCTCGGTACATGCAGATTTCCATCAATGCATTTACCCAACCTAGCCTTCCTATTGCCTCTTCAAACCACGACCACCTACCATAATTTATAACCCTCAACTATCAAATTAACCGATTAAAACCGAAAGTTACAATTACAATATGCAATCAGATCATTAGTTAATATTTTTTTCGGATTTTTATTGTTTTATATTAATGTTTTTTTTTTTTTAATTACAATTTTGTTAGCTTTTTTGAATAACAAAAGTATATAAGACAGCTTGTTTAAGTAAATAATTATTCCGATAAATAAATATTTATGCTTCAAAAAACAAATAAACTGAATATGGGACCCGTACTTAAAATAACAAGTTTTTCAAATTTAATTTTCAAAATTAAAAATTCAACTTTATCTAGTTGGAGAATCCAACTTAATCTTGACGACATGGAAACCTTTTAAAAATAGATCCCATAGCTTCAGACTTATGAATTTAAATAAAAAATATTATAATTTTTAATAAATATTTCATCTATTTTTCAAGTTGTGCTTGTTATAAAAAAAAATATATATATAATACGTTGCTTTTGAACAAGTTGACTGCTTCGCTCAAATGCTATCTACAAACCAAAAAATAAACATTTAAGTCCAAAAAATAACAAGGGGATTAAATAGACCAGTACTTATTTAAGTTTTTTTTTCAAATTTTAATTTTCAGAATTAAAAATCCAACTATATCTAATATTAATGTAGACGAAAGTGAAACTCTTTGAAAAAGATCTGAAGTAGGAAATTAAAAGTTTTTTTATATTATCCAATACATTAAGCTTTTTTTTCCAAGTTACTCCTGTAATTGAAAGTGTTATATGAGGTCAGTGTTGAGCAAGGGAGTAAAAAAGGGCCCAAATATTTTTAATATTAATTTATATATATTTTATATTTTTAAGATAAATATTAATTTTGATTCTTTCTTTCAAGTTACACTCTAATTATATTATTATATTATACTTTTTAATACAGCATAATTTTTAAGATAAAAACGTTATTTAATTAAGGGTGTCAAATTTGACCCAAATTTTTTCTCTGAAAATTTTGATCTTTTACGCAGTTTTACTTTAAATATTACATCATTAAATTATTAATATTTAAAAAAATTATGGCGTAATTGAAACAAGAATCTTATGAAGTGGCAATTTGGGAAAGGTAAATTAACTCTGCTGGCTTTTTGTTCATTCCATTCTAAAATCTACAATAAATAATATTAATTTGTAATTGTATTAATTTATGTCAATCTATAATATAACATGCAAAAAGTTATTTTTTGAACGTATTGTACTTTTGTTTAAAAATAAATTTGTAATATACAAAAACAATGTCATTATTGCTATAATTAAATTAGATACAAACAGAATAACTTTAGTATACGCGTAAGTAATATATAATTTGTTTAATATGAATAATTCTATTTACACAAGCCGTGAGCTGTTTGTATTACGGATTACTTAACTCCACTAATAAATATCGCAATATGTATGCGTTCACACGAAACTTAATGCATATACACATTTACTTTTGATATAACTATTATACCTGAGTTAAATTCATGTATTTGTATTAGTAAATTTATAAAACCGCTCTGGGAAATGGAATAAACTGGATTGTTCAACAAACAGATTCATTCATGCAACTTGTGTTACATATATATCATTCTGTAATATCTGAATTAATATGTTCCTACGTATGAGCATATTAGTATTTTACGTATATATTTTGTAAAAAATCTAAAAAAATTGAAAAAACAGATTATATGTAATTTTTGGATAAAAGTTTTTGTGATAACTATAGCTTAATTATATCTGTACATAAACTATTTCTATTATATAAAGAGGAAGGAGGTCTTTGTTTGTTTGGAATAAATAAAAAAACTACTAGATCAATCCCAACCAAATTTTTACTCATGTTTCTTAGTATAAATGAGAAGGTTTGTGGATATATTCCATCATAAAAAATCTTGAAAGAAGTATGTATACGAGGTTTTGGCTATTAAACAACGAGACTAATATTGTAAAATATTTTATTTTAAACGTATATATATTTAGTTACTATCTCCTACAGTACACAACCCGTGCTCTATCGGTACAACGCTCCACGCGAATTTTCCATTGTTCGAAACAGTGCTGGAAGTCTCTTCTGTAAGTTATTTCATGACGCGTGCCGCTTTTTCTTTCACAGCTTGAAGGGTCAGAAATCTTGTTCCTTTTAATGCAGATTTGACTTTCGAGAACAGATAAAAATCACATAGTGCCCGTTCAGGCGAATAAGGCGGATGGTCTAACAGTGGGATGTTATACTTGGCTAGAAAAGTCTTGACAGACAATGCAGTGTGAGCCTGTGCGTTGTGCTTATGAAAAACCCATGATTTATTCTTCCACAATTCTGGTCGTTTTTTTCTTATTTTTTTACGGAGTTGAGCAAAGATCTCAAGGTAGTAATGTTGATTAATAGTTTGACCTTTACGAACCAGGGAAGGTACAAACTCTCATGAATATCCAAAAAATAATCATCATTGCGAACATCACTTTCAACGTCTTCTCAGCCATCTTGAAAACGCTTAAACCAATCAAAAACCGGCGCAGGTGAAAAAACATTCATTGCTATACACTTTTTTTTATAAAAGATAAGTTTCAGTAGAGGTTTTTACAAATTACTTATGAAATTTCACGACAATTTTTTTCTGCAATAAAACACTATTTTTTCCGAAAAACAAAAGAACCAATGTTATACAAATGAAGGCCACAGCCAGACTAATATGTCTACAGAAACTGGAGTGGAAACAATAGAAAGGGAAGGCTTCACGCTACATAGCTGTCGGTCATACGAATTTGGCGCATGCGCAGTTCTTCTGTAGCAAAAGTAGTCTCCTTATTCAATAGCCATACTTCGTATATATATGTATATAGTAGTATTCGCCGGTTGAAGCATAAATTTTAATGAATGAACTGTGAACTGCGAGTCTCTATCATTGTGTGAGCTGGTTGTGAACTGAATGATTCGAATCAATCGAATGAATAATACTACAAAAATAATAGAATTAAATTTACATTAAATAAAATACTATTAAATTTTAAAATGTCTGTTTTTTTTACTCGCACAATAATGGGCTTCCCATGGGGATTGCGTGTATTGCTAGAGTGGTGAGGTATGCAAGCACCTCGTGGGAGGCTAGACCGATCATATCATCATCAACTGGTAACAAACAGGCTGCCCCTGAGGCGCTGTTTTGTGAGGTGTAATGGAGTGCTCTTATAATATCTCTTCAAACAATCGTCCTATTTTGAAAATTCAGGGTATTTGTTAGTAAGTTGAAGGCTAACTTTTGCACACATCAGTTACACTCTCGATCTAACAGATCACGGTTATTCGGAAATGTATATGTATATAAAGTTTGTGTGTCTGTGTGTTATTGCATCACGCTAGAACCAACCGACCGATTACTTTCAAATCTGCTGGTTACATTCGTGTTATCCCAGGGAAGGTTTTAAGGCCGTCGACCGAGGTCCTAGCCCCCTTGAAGGTTAAGATATTAAAAATATCCATTATTTATCCCCCCCCCCCCCCGAGGAGGGTGAAGTCGTGAATTAAAGATATTCATTAAGGAAAGAATAGATTAATCCTTTTACTTCATTATTACTCTTCTGCAACCGTGGCAAAGTAATAAGTTATGAATTTTTCGTCTTTGTGTACTTCCGTTACTATTATTCTATCTTTTGTAAATTAGTTTCTTTTTCAGGTTTCTATAAAGCTTCAATACTATCATTATTATTTATCAGTATTATTCTCACAACCGTTAAGATAAAGTATAGTGTGGGAGTCCAGGGGGTGGAGCCCTCTGGGTAGATGAGAATGGGGACTGAAGCAAGCTCTGCGGGTGTCCAGGACGTCGGTCTCCCTGGCAGATTGGAAATGGCGAGCGAAGCAAGCTCCGCGGCCATGGAGTAGGCCCTGAGAGTCCCCAAGGAGCGCCTGAGTTAGCTCCGGGATTCGCCTGGACTGACCTGAGCCCCGAGGGTCCAGGTTCTGGCTAGACGGGCCGGCTAGTCTCTTATAAAAATATATTAACTTCCTCCGTTTATCTTATAAAAAAAAGACTAATTAACTTGCATTATAACTTATCATTATTAATCAATTGCCTAATGTAATTTAATTCATAAGTTTGTGTAAGCGATTATAAATTTCACAATTCCAGTAATGTAGTATGTTAACCGTAGTGATTTCTGATTACTACTTGTCAAAGTTTAATTGTTCAGTTGACTTGCAGGGTAGGGATGGATTATTGACCCGGCAACTGACTATAATTATGTATGCTCCACTTGTCTGGGATCATCGAATGAGATACAAATGTGATAGTAATATTTTGTTTAGAGCCTTTCGTCTCGGAACGTCTTCTACTGTTCTCTGCAGATAACTGGTGCCTATAAGACCGCCTGTCGAGTGGTGTTCCTTATTATTTCTGGTATTAAGCCCATTGATATCCTTATGACTCAGCGCCAATTACGTTATGATGCCAAGAAGGTAGGCAAACTTATCTTTGGGTGCGTAAAAGAAATAAGACAACCAGGTTTCCATTTACGGCAGTTCAGGTAAACTGAATCGTCCGATGGCTGTTAGATGTGGTTCTTTTCCTGATGTGAGAAGCATGGATTTAGGTGTTAGGTGGATTTTCCCCTCAATTGGCATACTGCACAGTTTTTTTCCGGGCATGATGCGGATAGATTTGCTAAATTTGGTTTGATTAATTCAGACTTGTGTCCGGAGTGGAGGGCCATTGTTGGTGTGCGCATGTGTAATATGTCTATCCCAGGTACGAAGCCGAAGTACCAAAATAGAGCTTTCGAGGATATATTTTGATCTACAAGTTAATTGGAACACCGAAAGGAAATGGACCATAGTTACCGGCTTCCTGAGATTCTTAGCCTTGAGGAGGATGGCTGAAGTGGTCTGATGCTGCTATTACCGATTTATAGATAGAATAGCAACCCGAATGGCTATGCATTGTAACATCGAGCCCGGGTTAGCTGAGACATTCACTGTTGCGAATGGATATGTTGAGAATTCTATTGGGACTGCGGTGTGGGAGAATGCATTAGATTGTTGATATTTACGTCATCCTGTTGCGGTATACTACTCTCTCTACAGTATTATTTGTAATTCCATCACTAATTCAGATACTTGAAGTAGAATTAGTATTCATCTGTGTATTTACGCGTTTTATAAATTTTCAAGAGTAATAAATTACACTGTAAAAATATAATACAAATTTGTTTATCTTTTACGGTGCTTAATGTTATTGTTATAGAAATTTTATTTATTATATATTATTTTTAATTAAATTTTGAAGCTTCAGGATTTTCTGAATGATCACTATGTATCGCTAGCGTTTTTTCTCAAACTAAAATAAAGGCTGTATACAAATTAAATTCATTTTTTTTTTAAACAGAAGAATTTTTAAAAAAATTCTTCCGTTCGGTATTATATCAGATCTTGCATGAGCTGTATTCTTGAGACAATGAGAAAGTCGTTTGACCAAATATTCAAATTGTGTCAGGTAGGCTTTATTTAATCAATGTTTGATGGGGAAAAGGAAAATACAAGAATTTGAATTAATATCTAAAAATAAAATTCGGATTCCATCGTACAAAATATGATTACACTGTGTTTTCAGGTTGATTTTGTTGGAACTGGATGAAGTAAAACACTAATTTCCATTCGATCTCATACCCCTTCACCTTGAAAATTATAAGCAGTTTTAGATACTTCATTTGTATTTAGTTGGAAACTGTATTGTTAAAAATAGATGTTTCCCTTAAAATATATGAGCTGCCTACATAGAAGACACTGGATGAATGTCTACTGGTTGCAATTCTTTACGTTCCTGCTTTAATGTATTCTTTAATTCAGTTCTTTGTTTTTATTTTATTCTTTATTTTATTTATGTTTTTTTTTTTTATACAAGAATTTAAATCTTTTCAAACAGATGTTTACATAAAAAAAAAAAAACATAAAAATGAAAACTCTCCTACTATTAAAAAAAAGAAATACATTCAGAAATAAATTTTTACATAGAAAAAAAATTCAATTGACCGCCCAAACCTTTTTTTCCTAATGTGTATTACTTTCCTAATTTGTTCAACTACTGACCAATAATCAACCTTCTGCACGGCCCAATGACATGACAATGATATATATGTCTTGTAAATGAACAATAGTCTTGTAAAGACTCAGACCGACTAATCCTGAGACGTGTGGTTAATTGAATCCCAATCATCAAAGTACACCGGTATCCACCGGTCTAGTATTCAAATCCGTTTAAAAACAAATAATTATTACTAGGATTTGAATCTCAATCCTTCGACTTTGAAAGCTAGCTGTTAAACAATTGATTGCGACGACGTTTTAACCACTAGACCAGCTCGGTGGGCTAATATTTATACATTTTTTTCTAACAATTGGAAAAAATATTTGCTACACTAATTTTTTTTTTTAGGGGTTTTTCTGAGCGAAAAAAGCTTTCACGTTACCACCGTCCGGAATACAGTTATAAAAATTGTTAATTATAAAAAACAGACTTCTTAATGTTTACGAATTTTATTACCTATCTATCGATTCAGTTTTGTTTTTAGTGTACAGTTAATGAAAAATTACTAAATAACTTTCAATAATTAATAATTTTCTTCAACGTAGTTTACAAGGTAAATTATTATTCCTTTTATCTTTTCAATGCAATTTATTGTTATCCAGAAAAATTTACTTTACCGTCTTTTGACATATTTGGATTTATAAGTTAATATTAAAAAATACTTTGCTGTCATGAGTAATTAAAACTTTAACATGTAGAAATTAAAAATAATAAAAATAAAATTGGTAATTCGAATGATCTAATTTGTAATTCCATTTGAGAGCTTGAATTTCATGTGAATTTCGAAAGCAAATACAGCACGGAAACGAGTTTATATAAATTTATTCTGATGTAAATTTAAATTAGAATTATTGATTCTAGTTTGGATTTCCTTTAAAGTGTTTATTACTAATGAAATACCTCAAGAATTCAATGATATTCTTAACTAAATTACTCAGACATAGATATAACATAATCTCTGAAAAATTTTAAAATACAAGAAAATTCTAAAGAAATTTCGCATAATTTTATACATACTTTGACAATTTTACGAAAACAATTCAAATATTTATTCGTTTAACAATATTATTTACTTTAAAATTATATTTGTATGCTGACTTTTAAATATTTTCTTTCAAATACTATATAATGTATCCGACCACATCGTTTTCATAAAATGATTAATACCCTGAAATTAGCCTCATTCAATATGATCAAATTCATACGAGATTTGATTCAATTACCAACATTTTTTTCAATATATTATATTGCCGCTAGAATTACCGTAATTTATTTCAGTGTTATTTTCTTCCCTTCACTGACACTCTAACATTCGTAGTTGATATATTTCAGAGTACCTCCGTTCTCAAAATTATTTTTAGCAACCAATCTCCCTGAGTTGAACTCGTCGAATAAATAGCGATTTTAAGCTCCTCCCACTCCTCATCCTACTGTCAAATTCTCTTCTGCTTTGTATAATCGGTAAAGGGGGGGAAAAAATCAGATTAGGCCATGACAGTGTCGATGGGAAGTAGGCGGAGCTTAACATAGCTCAACCATCCCAGCTCAAGAAGACTCAGTGCTAAAAGTAGTTTTGAGAATGGTGGTACACCGAAACGCGTCAACTATTAATGTTAGAGTAACAATGCTAGGAAGAGTAGAAAATAACATGGAAATCAGTTATAATAAACACTTTCATTAAAACCAATATTAACGATAATTGCATTGTAAAAAGCTTAATATTACAGTCCAGTTATAAATAAATAAACAACAGAACTTTTCTAATAATATTTATGATAATAAATATATTAGAATATGAATATATTATAATATGAATATGAATATATTTCCCCCGACTATCACTAACTCTGTTATTACTACAATAGCGGTAGCTATAAAGGAAAAGTACAGCGATTGGACCAAATTTTGGATATCTGAGTTTTTGCTAATGTTGACCGTTCAAGACACCTTTAGTCCAAAAACATAAAAAGGTTATAGTAATTTTTGAAAGATGTATTTACGTACGTAAGTTGGCCTACATTTACTTCCTTGGACGAAGTAAAGAAAGTGTTGTGATCGCGAAAAATTTCGGTTTTCAGATTTCAACGGAAATTTCCATTTTGACCATCTCTGAATCCGTTTTGCCTAGTTTCGGCGTGACTTCTGTACGTTTGTATCTCGTATAACTCAAAAAACGTATAGCTGTAGGATGTTGAAATGTTGGATTCAGTATTGTCGTTACATCTAGTTGTGCACCTTCCCTTTTGATTGCAATCTACTGAATCAAAAGTGTCCAAAAAGCCTAAAATCCAAACAAATTTCGATTTTGGACTTTTTCTTAATTGCAGTAATAAATACTTATTAAGAGGTTTTCATCGATATGACATAAGTGGTACTTATTTTCATTGGTTCCAGAGTTATACCCAAATAAATGTTTAATTAATGAAATAATTTGGATCTTACAAGGGGAAGGCACATCGGTTCGAATCAGACTCCACCTTATTTTTTTATTTTTTTTTTCATTTAAATATATTTTTTTATTAATAATTATTAAACTCAGATTAAAAAAATTTTACAATAATTAATTATTCTTCAATAATAACAACAAAATTTTTTTTAAATATGAAAATATCAGAAGTTATTAATGAAATATAGTTTTTTGTACTTTTAATTTTAAAAAGATGTGTTTATGTAAATTAAAAGGATAGGATTAAAGTCATGTGGTGCAACAATCAGATTTTTTTATTCATAAAACATTATTTAATCAACTGGAAAACTGGAACTCAAAAAGATTTTGATTTTTACTCAAATATTTTTTTAAATTTAATATTGCATAATTTTTAAAATAGAAACGTCATTTCGGACTAAAATATTTTACTGAATATTTTGATCTTTTTTTGCAATTGTTCTTTAAATATTGCTTAATTTTAATAATAATATTTAAATAAAAAACCCATAGTTTATTTGAAATATGAATCTATCGAGAAGAAAGCCGGGTAAGTTACCCATCTCTTTATTTATTTTTTGATATTTCTGTATGTTGCATAGTATTGATTGTCTGTACCAAATTAAATTTATTGTGTAACAATCTATTTTTATTCTTACAATGCAGTAAATGTATCGGAAAGAATACAATAACCCACATTTCATCTAGTAGTTTTCTTAAGGGAGCTTTCTATAAATAATTGTCAGCACAATGCAAAGTAAACAAATTTTTACTCTAGAATTTTCATTTCCTTATCGAAATATAATATAATGGCTTTGGATAACTCCAGATCAAGTTTAATAAAAAACTTTTTAATTTAACACTTCATTTCTAAAACAATAAATATAAACTTTTTTGCCGCAATGTTTAATATACGTATAATAGGTTCAATTTACCGCAATAATAAGTAAATTTGAATACAAAAAAAAATGACATGCAGAGAGGGATTTCCATTGAATTCTTTTAAAACAGAACGGAAGGGTAGCGGGAGAATTTGTATCACCCTATTAATCACAGAACCTGGACCTTCCCTTGCTGCTGTATCTTTCTTTCAACGGGCGGGTAATTATTTATTTAGCGGCGGTTTTATTTATTTTGTTTTATTCGTGGAGGAATTATTTGCTTCGTTCCCATCCTTTAGATGGAAAAGAAATTATTTGACCTTGAGAGATTAACTTCGTATCAGCTTTGTTCTCCCGGTGAATTCCCTTATAGAATTGTATATGTATGCATATGTTTATATATAAATATCTTATACATTATACTTAAATATAATTATTATTTTTTTTTTTTTTGTCTTCAGTCATTTGACTGGTTTGATGCAGCTCTCCAAGATTCCCTATCTAGTGCTAGTCGTTTCATTTCAATATACCCTCTACATCCTACATCTCTAACAATTTGTTTTACATATTCCAAACGTGGCCTGCCTACACAATTTTTCCCTTCTACCTGTCCTTCCAAAATTAAAGCGACTATTCCAGGATGCCTTAGTATGTGGCCTATAAGTCTGTCTCTTCTTTTAACTATATTTTTCCAAATGCTTCTTTCTTCATCTATTTGCCGCAATACCTCCTCATTTGTCACTTTATCCACCCATCTGATTTTTAACATTCTCCTATAGCACCGCATTTCAAAAGCTTCTAACCTTTTCTTCTCAGATACTCCGATCGTCCAAGTTTCACTTCCATATAAAGCGACACTCCAAACATACACTTTCAAAAATCTTTTCCTGACATTTAAATTAACTTTTGATGTAAACAACTTATATTTCTTACTGAAGGCTCGTTTAGCTTGTGCTATTCGGCATTTTATATCGCTCCTGCTTCGTCCATCTTTAGTAATTCTACTTCCCAAATAACAAAATTCTTCTACCTCCGTAATCTTTTCTCCTCCTATTTTCACATTCAGTGGTCCATCTTTGTTATTTCTACTACATTTCATTACTTTTGTTTTGTTCTTGTTTATTTTCATGCGATAGTTCTTGCGTAGGACTTCATCTATGCCGTTCATTGTATATATATAAATGATTTCATTGTATACATTGTAATTATATAAATATAATTATAATAAACATAAATAAACACATACAAAGATGAGTTCAAAGAAAATTGATCAAATTCAGACAATTAAACGCAAAGAAAATATACAAAACAGTCTTCTCAATCGTACGAAGAATAACCAATCGAGCATAGAAATAGTAAAACAAATTAAAGAACCAACAAAAGTAATGAAACGAAATAAAAAAATTTGACGATTCACAACTTCCTAGGTTAGCTGATTCATCTCAACTTTCGCAGAATTTACAGATATGATATATGGATTAGCTTTAGGCGCCGTATGTCCTCGTTGTTATCTAGGAGATTAACCGCGAGTCAGTCACATGTTTGTTAAGATTTTGTACGTTGTACCGTATCGCCGTATATAAAAAAAAATGACTTTATGAAACTAAAATTTTGTGAACATGTTTTTTAAACAACATAAATTTTTTTTAGTACGTAACAAACTGCGAGTGAGAAATCTTTTATTATTTCATTAATTATTACCTGAAATTATTTTTTCATTTTTGTTTAATAAATTTTACTAGCTTGTTCCGGCGTGCCTTCCGCAGCTAGGCGGGTGGCGTCTCGGAACGGGATTATTAGTGTCCAAAATTGATTACCTTTTCATCCCAAGAACTAAAATACACTTTACTCGTTCTTATTGCCCAGTATAGACAATTTGTATCATCGATTTTCGGTTATTGGTCATTTTTCAAGTTACTGCTTCATCTGATTAATTTCGGAGATAATAATAATTAGTATTTCTGATTTCATACATTTAGTAAAAAAAATTGTTTGTAACGAAAAAAAATTATTACTTCTTAAAGGAAAAATGATATTTAACGATATTAGAATAAGAATTCCATTAAAAGAAAAACTACACATAATTCAGTCAAGAGTACTTTGTAGTAGGCTCTAAATCTTTACATATATATTTGTTGTGTGCGTGTATATGAAAGTGAACTCCTCCTAAACGGCTGGACTGATTTTGATGAAATTTTGTGTGTGTGTTCAAGCGGATTCGAGAATGATTAAGATTCAGAATTTAGTCCACTGGAAAATGGTTTTTTAATTAATTTTTTATTTATAAGTAGTTGTTGATTTTGGAATGTTTTACATTGGATCCGGCAGACTGCACTACCATCGCAGTATTGAATATACAATTATATTCTATTTTAATTTTAGTTTGTTCCGACAGTTGGTGCTGCGATCAAATTGAGAAAAATATTTCGTAACTTTGTGTTATTATTGTGTTACAAAAAATCGCGAGAAAACAGTTTTTTAATAAATAAGAGGCTAATTAACCAGATGGAATTGTAAACAAAGGAAAAAAAATCAGATCAACGCAAGATGGCCGCTGTCAAACACAACGACCAATCACAAAGAGCCCGTCTGGCCGTTGCCAATGTAAACAAAATCACAACTGATTAAGTAACAAGTAGGCAGCACTGCGATCGCGTTTAGAATTGTACGCGTATTGAGAAATATTATATTATTATTTATTGAAATAAAGTTTTGAAGTGTAATTAAAAAATATACATTATGCAAATTTGTAAGGTACAGTATTGATGTGAAAATGTTTTTTTAATTTGTTTATGTGTTGTTGATCTTGGGATGGTTAAGGTTCACAATTGGGTCCGGTAGGCAGCGTGTGGGTCCGGTAGGCAGAGCTGCGATCGCGTTTAGGAGTTTTTTTTTTTAATTTTTAGTTTATCAGTCAAACCCGGTAGTTGGTGCTGCGATCGGATTCTAGGATTTTTTTTTATTTTGTTGCTTTTTCGCATATCAGTTACTTGCGTCGTAGCTTAGTGTTGTTCTTACATTAAAATTCGTATTTAGAGAATAGTTTGAATTAAATCCGATTGGTAGTGCTGTTCTGACAATTGGATTTATTTACATTCTGAATTTTATAAAGTGAAAGGTTAAATTTTGTTGAATTGCTAATGTTCAGTTTTTTAAGGTTTTATGAAACTTTCTATTGTTGTCATTTAATCTGTATGTATACTCAGATCTAGCAATAGCGAACCATTGCCGAGTTTGCTAGATTGCGCGCTTATTGAGAATGTTATATTATATTATTATTTATTGAAATAACGTTTAAAAGTTTAATTAAAAAATGTACATTCTGCAAATTTATAAGGTGCAGTATTGAAGTGAGTATTTTACATGAATTTTAATGATGTATACACGTGCATTCAATAACAATCAACTTAACCTACAAATTTAAATTGTCAGTTCTCATTTGATTCTATGCAACTTATGAAGTATTGAACGGCTCTTTGAAAATAAAAATTTAAGTTTGTAAAATAAATTATAACATTTATAAAATTAAAATATAAGTTACTTATAATATAGTTTAAAGTATAATTAAAAAATTGAATTTATAATGTTTTAGTTGATTAATTTTATAAAAAGTTTTCTAAAATTATTTTTAAATTATAATTATCTGAAATTTGGTAAAATAGATGTTAAAATAAAGAATGAGAAAAATGATAAAAATTTCTACTAAAATTTTAACTACGTTGCTTTTTTACAGTGCTTTAATTTTTTTATTAATTGATTAATTAAGCTGTTACATGGTTATGAAACATCAAAATTATTAAATAAAAAAAAAAAATATGTAGGAGGTACTTTTTTAGAATGACGTTAAGTGAAAATTAGTAGTAATGTCGATGAAAATTTATTAATTACACTAATTATTAATTTTACGACGTTTCGATTTTTTAATTCAATTTTCATTGGACATCTCAATATTTAGTGAAAATAAATATTAACCATACTACACATAATTAATCAATAAACCCATTACAATAATACAACAATCACAAACTGATAATATCATACTAATAGTCATTTTAATGAAATTTAGAACACATTCCTGCTAATTTTAACTTAATTAAGTTACTTATATTTATATTTATGTGTGTGCATTTATTACAGAATAATTCCGCGTCAGGACAACGTCTGTCGGGTCCGCTGTTATTCATAATGATGTTTCAATTCACCGTATAAATTCATGTTTTCTATTATTATTTAATATTGAATTTTTATTAATTTTAAATATATTTTTATATATCCCTTCTATATATATATCTTACCGTATCCCTTCTTGTCTTCCTGACCATGCTTCTCTTGAATTTCATTTCTGCTACCCACACTTGTTCTTGTTATTACTTAAATAAGTTTTACCGGTTGAATATTTTAGTCATCAAAAGGTGACTTTTGATTAATAAAAAACTAATTAATTATAGAAATTGAAATGTTAAATTCAATATTTTTAATAAAATTTATGTGGATTTTTTGGGTATATCGATGAGTTGCCTATCTTTGTTTTTGACTTAGGCTATGAAACAAATTATGTTATTATGTACTGTAACTCTTCTGAATGAGTAATCTCTCCTAACAGTGTGGATTTTTTTTAGTCACTTCAACACGTTGAATGTATAGTTGAGTAAAATTTGAAAATTAATGACCTTAGATGTGAGATAATGGTGTGATAATAATAGTATTAACAGGCGAATACAATTGATATCTTCTATCATTTACTCTTTTGTTTTTGTTAATCGAGCGCTTATGATCCTAATTAACAGGAATTTTTATCCGATTTGTTGAATTGTGTGTGCGCGCGCACACACACAACGCGCGCGCGCGTGTGTGTGTGTGTGTGTTTGAATTCATTTTACAGGAGAAATTTATCACTTTGATAAAAAGGGTAATTTTCATACAGGACCGTACAAGGAAGTAATTTCTCAGGAAATTAGACTTTAAATAAATATAATGAATTAAATATTGATAAATAGCACAAAATTGAAAGAAGTTAGGTTTCTGATAAAGTGGATTTTTAAATAGGTTTTGTGATACTCGAATATTTATATGAAAATAAACAGGAAAATGATAAAATATAAAAGTGGATGTATAACAATTGTAAATTAAAAGATGTAGCATAATTCATAACGCATAAATACGACTTGCAAAGGGGTAGAATAATAATTACCAGGGGATCGATGTTCTGATTGCAGTTAAATAAATACATTAAGGATGCAATTTATTTTCGAATACGAATATTTAATGAGATGTGTATTTATTAAACGTTTATTGTGAACTGTAATTAATGTATGTAAAGTTTTATCGTATATTTTACACTAGTATGAATACTTCATTTTATTTAACTAGATTTCAACATTATAAAATAAAATTCCTGATCTTTTTTTATAGTCATAATATTTATATGTTAATCTATTTATCAGTCAATCTGTCATCATTACTATTTGTTATTTTTATTACTATTTTTATTTTTTGTTTTTTAATTCTTAAAATTTCATGGAATATGAGTAAATATAATTTTATTAGTTTAATATAAATTAAGTCCGACAATTCCAGTTTTCATAGTTCAATATGTTTTAATTTACATACATAGAGTTTAAATTTATACATTTATTCACAATTTCACGTTAAGTTTAATAAGCTGTTATTAAATTACGTACATATTAACAAATTTTATTTAGAAATTATTACTGGTCAAAGTTTAGAAAGCGTAAATACAATGAAATGCGCAGTAGCCTACCTTTCTTTTTCCTGTTTAGCCTCCGGTAACAACCGTTTTAGATAATACTTCAGAGGATGAATGAGGATGATATGTATGAGTGTGAATGAAGTGTAGTCTTGTACATTCTCAGTTCGACCATTCTCAGTAGCCTACCTGGAGTATACTAAGTGAGTTGAAGGTTTGCCACCCCTCTTACAGTGGCGGCTCGTAGCTAAAATTAGTGGGGGTCCTGCTCCAGAAAATCTTATCCCGGGCCTTTTCAAGGCCATGGTTAAAATGTTCTGTAAAATAAAAGATCGAAAAAAATAATCTAATAGAACAGCTGTAAGCAGGATAATATTCTAATTCTACAATTTATTACATTCAAGAATATGAAATACGGTTTGTAACCACATTGTACTTAAAAACAGTATTCGGTTTAGCCGAATAAATAATAAAATGTCAATACAGATAATATTTTTTAGTATTATTAGATAAACCCACCGGGTTGGTCTAGTGATGAACGGGTCTTCCCAAATCAGCTGATTTGGAAGCCGAGAGTTCCAGCGTTCAAGTCCTAGTAAAGCCAGTTATTTTTACACGGATTTGATAACTAGATTGTGGATACCGGTGTTCTTTGGCGGTTGGGTTTCAATTAACCACACATCTCAGGAATGGTCGAACTGAGAATGTACAAGACTACACTTCATTTACACTCATACATATCATCCTCATTCATCCTCTGAAGAATTATCTAAACGGTAGTTACCGGAGGCTAAACAGGAAAAAGAAAGAAAGAAAAAGTATTATTAGATAACTTAATATGTCCACTAAAATACAATACACTCCAATGGTGCTTAATTTAAATTTCTATGTACACAAAAACAAATACATAATTGGTTTTTATTAATTATCTTCTCTTTCGCCCTTCCACCGCGTTTTTGGATAGATTTGGCAATCAAAGAGCCCTTGCTTTCCGCCATCTTGTGAACGCTACTGAAAAAACAACTAAACCGCTTTCATATTCCTTCCACCGATTAAACTAGAAAAGGGAACAGACAAGGAACGTTCCATACACACGCGGAGTAAAAAAAAACTACCTTCCACCACCACGACAGGGTCGGCACTCTCCCTCCCCAGGGTCCCTCTCTCTCTCGTAGCCTCGCGTTCAGCTTCCATTGTGCGCATGCGCACAACAGCCAAACACCACGCTGCTGGAACTTTAAAGCGCACAGTTCCATACAAAGATTTTTATATCTTTTTCATAAATTGGGGAATGACTATTGATATTAGGCTTAAGGATTATATATTGTACAAGCATAAAGAAAGAAATAAAGAAAAAAGGACTGGAATTATTTAAAAATGTTGTTTTAAGGTTCCTTTTTAATATATTTTTGAAAAATCTTGATTTTTGTTTTAAAATTTGGCTTTAAGTGTTATCGATAATATCAAGTGGAAATTCGGGGTGTTGCAGTTCCACAGTACCTATACGTGAGTCGCCACTGCCCTCTGTCATTGTCAACGGAACTGTTGGAAGATCGAGCCGGATTTGTTGTACTATCTGACAAGATGACATATCATACTAATAACTGATACATTTTTACATAAAATGCAAACACAACAGACTCGTACTATACAATGACTAGTGCACTTAGACATAGCAGTTGGCGAGGGGCAAACTTTCAACTCACGTATTGTATCTTTTTTTTTCTTTTACTGTTTATCCTCCGAAACCACAGTAAGGTATTACTTCCGAGGATGAATGAGAATGTTTTGAATACATGTAAATCCAGGATAGTCTTATACAGTCTCAGGTCGACCATTCCTGAGATGTGTAATTAATTGAAACCCAACTACCAAAGAACCACGATCTAGTATTGAAATCCGTATAAAAGTAACTGCCTTTACTAGGATTTGAACCTTAGAACTCTCGACTTTGAAATCAGCTAATTTGCGATGACGAGTTCACCACTAGACTAACCCGGTGAGTCACTTATTGTATAGTGGAATAGTGTTGCCGTTGCTATTAGTACAGGGAAGGGATAGTACACTACCATAGGATGTCATAGATAACAAGAAGCCATCGTGGGTCAATCGCGATTGCTTCCATCCTCATTCTGCAACTCAACTAAGCTTTCTAAACATTGACGAATATTTCTCGTTTTTTAATCTTATTAATAGATCAGTGATTTTTTTTTAAATTAATTATTTTAAGTTGAAATAGGTCACTGTCTTCAATAATTTGAATAAAAATAGTTTTCAGTTTTTTAACAAATCTGTTATTTATTTTGCGTATTACACTTTTAAACAATTTTTTTGTCCATTATGGTCATCATATCTTCTTCCTCCTCTAGAACTGCTTCCTACGATAGAAGAACTGCTTCTCGAGCAGTTCTTCTATCGAGATATTAATGGGAATTTAATGAATTTTAATCAATATTCGATTAATTTATATAATTAGTTGCAGACTAATTAAACTAATTTTATTTTATTTTTATACTAAAACCACCTCTTGATTTTTATAAACAAGAGAAATATTAAAAATTAAAAAACACGACTGCCAAAAAGAATATTGTTCTTTAGTATAGGACAATTAAATAGTGACAATTTTGTATATAGTATATTTTGTATACTTTTTCAATTTTTTTTTAAATTTATTAAAACACAAACACACATATATATAGATATATACACACACACACACACACACACACACACACACACACACACACACACAGAGAGAGAGAGAGAGTGAGAGAGAGAGCTTATGATACTCCCGGAAGCGCACCCCTTTTTTCCTAATTGATGGTGATGATTTCTCTATCCTCGTACGAGGTGCTAGCATCACCTCACCAGTCTGACCTCACATGCAGTCTCTACGGGAAGCCCATTATTATTATACAGGAATTTTTTTTAAATTTATTTAATATTATTTTATTTTATTTAAGGTAAATTTAATTCTATTATTTTCGTAATATTATTCATTCAGTTGACTCGAATCATTCAGTTCCAACCCAGCTCACACAGTCTTAGAGGCTTACACTACACAATTCATTAAAGTTTGTGCTTCATCAGGCAAATCTTCACTACTACATATATATATATATATATATAGCTTATGATACTCCTCGTAACGTAAGGATTCCAACGCGGGATCATACATCTAAATCGGTTCAGTCGTTGAGATGCTACGATGGAACAAACATACATCCTAAATACATTACACTCCTTTTTGGGCAGTCGTGTAATAATAATCCCTAACTTAATAAAAATATGATTTAAGAATTTTTTTATTATTTTTTTAATGCATTTTATTTATAGACCCATCAACTAATAAGAACTTATCAGTTTCATATAATTGTACCACTAAACGTGTAGTCTTGAACAAACTCAGGGTAACCATTCTTGAGAATCTTGTTATTTGAAACGCAACAAAAAAAAAAAAAAAACAAATTATTTTTATTTATACGTTAAAAAAACTTTTGCAACAATTAAATTGCCAAATTGGCAGTTTATTTTGTAGTATTTAGTGTGCTTTAAATACTTCTAAGTTCTAAGCACTAAATCCTAAAAGTGGCTATCATTTTACTTCATAAGATTTTTCAGGTCAAATTTTATATCAAATTATTCAATCATAAAATTTTTTATCTAGGAGTTGTGGTTTATCTTAATTAACTTTTGTTTTATTTTTCAACGTTTACTAGGAGATGGATCACTGAATAATTTATTTTTCATTTAGTCCTACAAGAAAAAACAGATAACATGGAGATAACGTGGTATGGAAATAACGGTATTCACTAGCCTAGATTAATTTCATGTTTCTCATTTTTTGAGGAAATAAAACATCTTTTCTCATTCTGACGTATGGTTTTGACGTCGCAATAAAACCATTGTCTTCGAAGAAATATTCACTGATTATTCCAGAGGATGCTATTGTATGCAGTATGGTGACTTACCTTAGAAGAACATGTATAACATTTGACCCAGAGGGCAAAGGCCACCAGAGCATCCACATAACCGCACCAGCTTCATTCCATTGACGGCTAAATACTCGCATATCGGCTTTATGTGTTGTCCATTCTGACCTAGCCTACCCGACATGGGGGGCGTTGTTGTCCTTCTCGTTCCAGAAAAAACTGGAGGCCGTCCAAAACATCGCATTGAGAACGATTTTTGGAGCACCATGGTTCGTCAGAATCGCCACGCTTCGCTACGATCCAGGCATAAAAGTGGTATCGGAGGTGGGTGTAGCACAGGTGCGTAGAGCCGTTGGGAGGGCCGTCGTGTCCGAGCACCGGCATCTTAGAGACATCTGCCGAGAGGATCCTACATACAATAAGGAAACGGTCTCACGCCGTGTTAGACCACCGTGAGTGGCGGGACGCAGAGTCGAGTAATGATAAACCAGGAAGTTCCTAGATCAGGTAATCCGTCGGTGAACCTCAGAGCTAACCGTGGCCATGGAAAAAAAATTCGAAGAAAAGTAACGTTTTGTACTTTTTATATAAACTTTTTTATTTTGTAAATTCTAGCTCTTTATACAAGTATGGGCATACTTATAACACCGAAGGAGAAGCGTAAAGAAGAGAAAACGCGGAAAGACAAAAAATACTAAGGTAAGTTCGTAGTCGGTATTCCAATTTCCCTTCTCGATTTGAGTTTTATGACAATTAACCTAAACCTTCGCCGTGGTCCTGAAATTTTTAAAAAAATATAACGTTTGAAAAATCTCAAAATCACTTTTATTCTATTTCGTCTTTTTGAATTGCATTCGAGCGAGTTAATACCACCGGGAACCGGTAATAAATGCGACGTTTTACACCCGAGGAGTGTTTTAAATAGCTTTTAGTTTTTAACCTTGAGGGCTATAATTATGTCACTGCCACCACTTGCGACTTCCTCCGACGAAGGAAGTGCATTGTATCCTCCAACAACTAGGGCCCCCGAAGAGGCGTACTGTTCAAGCGGATTCGAGAATGATTTAGATTCACAATTTGGTCCTCTGGAAAATGTTTTTTTAATTAATTTTTTATTTATAAGTAGTTGTTGATTTTGGAATGTTTTGCACTGGATCCGGCAGACTGCGCTACCATCGCAGTATCGAATATTCAATAATATTCTATTTTAATTTTAGTTTGTCCCGACAGTTGGTGCTACGATCAAATTGAGAAAAATATTTCGTAATTTTGTGTTATTATTGTGTTACAAAAAATCGCGAGAAAACAGTTTTTTAATAAATAAGAAGCTAATAAATCAGATGGAAATGTAAACAAAGGAAAACCAATCAGATCAATTCACGATGGCCGCTGTCAAACACAACGACCAATCACAAAGAGCCCGTATGGTCGTTGCCAATGTAAACAAAATTACAACTGATTAAGTAACAAGTAGGCAGCACTGCGATCGCGTTTAGAATTGTGCACCTATTGAGAAATATTATATTATTATTTATTGAAATAACGTTTTAAAGTGTAATTAAAAAAATATACATTGTGCAAATTTGTAAAGTACAGTATTGAAGTGAAAATGTTTTTTAAATTTATTTATGTGTTGTTGATCTTGGGATGGTTAAGGTTCACAATTGGCTCCGGTAGGCAGCGTGTGGGTCTGGTAGGCAGAGCTGCAATCGCGTTTTAGAAGTTTTTTTTTTAATTTTTGGTTTATCAGTCAAACCCGGTAGCTGGTGCTGCGAATCGGATTCTAGGATTTTTTTTATTTTGTTGCTTTTTCGCATATCAGTTACTTGCGTCGTAGCTTAGTGTTGTTCTTACATTAAAATTCGTATTTTTAACGGACTACAGTGTTTAGAGAATAGTTTGAATTAAATCCTATAGGTAGTGCTGTTCTGACAATTGGATTTATTTACATTCTGAATTTTATAAAGTTAAAGGTGAAATTTTATAAGGTTCCGTAATGTTTTGTAAGTTTCTTAATGTTCAGTATTAATTGTTATGATTTTGCAGCCACAACACTTTTCGTTAAAAAAATTCTTTTCCACCGAATACTGTGATTAGAGAGTGGTGTGAATTAAATCCGATAGGTAGTGCTGTTGTTTTGGCATTTGGATTTATTTACAGTCTGACTTTTATAAAGTGAAAGGTTAAATTTTGTTAAATTGCTCATGTTCAGTTTTTAAGGTTTTATGAAACTTTCAATTGTTGTCATTTAATCTGTACGTATATTCAGACCAATCAATAGCGAAGCATTGCCGAGTCTGCTAAAAATGCGCGCTTATTGAGAATATTATTTTATATTATTCTTTATTGAAATAACGTTTTAAAGTTTAATTAAAAAATGCACATTGTGCAAATTTGTAAGGTGCAGTATTGAAGTGAATATTTTACATGATTTTTCATGAATTTTAATGATGTATACACGTGCATTCAATAACAATCAACTTAACCTACAAATTTAAATTGTCAGTTCTCATTTGATTCTGTGCAACTTATGAAGTATTGAACGGCTCTTTGAAAATAAAAATTTAAGTTTGTAAAATAAATTATAACATTTATAAAATTAAAATATAAGTTACTTATAATATAGTTTAAAGTATATTTAAAAAATTGAATTTATAATGTTTTAGTTGATTAATTTTATAAAAAGTTTTCTAAAATTATTTTTAATTTATAATTATCTGAAATTTGGTAAAATAGATGTTAAAATAAAGAATGAGAAAAATGATAAAAATTTCTACTAAAATTTTAACTACGTTGCTTTTTTACAGTGCTTTAATTTTTTTATTAATTGATTAAATAAGCTGTTACATGGTTATGAAACATCAAAATTATTAAATTAAAAAAAAAAAATATGTAGGGGGTACTTTTTTAGAATGATGTTAAGTGAAAATTTAGTAGTAATGTGGATGAAAATTTATTAATTACACCAATTAATACTTTTACGACGTTTCGATTTTTTAATTCAATTTTCATCGGACATCTCAATATTTAGTGAAAATAAATATTAACCATACTACACATAATTAATCAATAAACCCATTACAATAATACAACAATCACAAACTGATAATATCATACTAATAGTCATTTTAATGAAATTTAGAACACATTCCTGCTAATTTTAACTTAATTAAGTTACTTATATTTATGTGTGTGCATTTATTACAGAATAATGGCGCGTCAGGACAACGTCTGTCGGGTCCACTAGTAATTTTATATATTATTTGTAGCATAATAATAAATTGTTGTATAAATATGAATAGGTAATTTTTAAGCCAACTTTATTGATAAAAGAAAAAGAAATGTAATATTTCTCAGAAATTGAAAAAATATTAGACCAGTGCATATTTTTGGTCCGGTAAAAAATAATTATAAACTTTTTTAGAGAGATCGTAAATTTCTGTAAATTTTGAAAGTCGTAATTATACATTATTAGCAATGTGTATAATTATGTAACTTTCTTGTTGGTCTTTAGCACTTAGTGTGACAATTTGAATCCATTTTTAAGAAACATGTTAAATTTCAAAATCTGTGTATTAATTATTTTAATTAAAATATTATATCATTTTAAAATATAATATTTTTGAATATTTATCAAATAAATTTTTATTAGCGGATAATTTATTTTGTGTGGTTTTTAAAATATTTAATAAAAAAATGTAATTTTAATATTATTTAAATCTGTTGTCATCTTTTTAACAATGTATCTCCTGTTTATCCACACTAAAAAAAAAAAAAAAAAAATAGGATGTTCAAATAGAATGAAGCAAAACTATACAATAAATGTAGGTAATAGTAACGGAAATTATTTGAAGCCATTACCACTTAAATACATCCTGTTAAACGAAAAGTATCAAACTTACATTCATAGAGATTAAATTACTTTTAATTTCCGTTTGAGCCTTTTTTTAAATAGGAAGGAGACATTAGAAAAATCACAATGAATTAGGTAGTATGGCACCCTTTAACTCTCCCAGTAGTGTAGCTATACAAAAAAAAAAAAGGAAACTAATCGATTTTAAAAAATGATCAAAAATCAACCTTTTTTTTATAAAAATTGTACCTCAAGGGACCATTTAAGAAAACCTATTTTTTCACCAAAAATGTAATTTTTTGTTTGATTTATATGTTTTATTCTTTATTTTAATTTTTATTTCAAAAACACCATAAGGTTTTTAAATATTAATGGCTTAATATGCAATATTTAGAGTACAATATGTACAGTAGAGTACAATGAAAAAAAAAGCTGACAACCCGGGGAACGCGGCTTTACCCGTTTGACGGGAAAGTCCTACAATTGTTGGTTGTTTCTGACACACGGCTTACAAACTTACACACACAACTTAATTTAAAATATTTATCATTTTATTTAAATAGCCTATTTTTTTTATTTATTTAATTCAATAATTCTAACTAAAGCGCGCGCGAATCCGTATTTAATTCGCGCGGATATAGTGATACTAGCGGTGACCGTCGGCAGACTGGTATAGCCGCGAAGCTAACCCACAAAGTATCGAGTCAACCGGACGATCGAATTCGAGACCCAGCCAAACCG
This sequence comes from Lycorma delicatula, assembly GCF_047948215.1. NCBI lineage: Eukaryota > Metazoa > Arthropoda > Insecta > Hemiptera > Fulgoridae > Lycorma > Lycorma delicatula. Next base: position 19,869,714 of record NC_134457.1, read on the forward strand.
ACTTACTTTTTTATACTATAAATATTATTCATTCATTTAATTCTACCGCTCAGCTGTGACGTCACAACATAGTAGTCGACTACAAAAGAATTTTTTGGAGTGGGGTTGCGATTTTGCAATTTTTTTTACAGATATTGTTATTTTTTAATTGTTAACAGATGTGCCTAAGAAAAATATGACCTTATTTATACGAAATCTCGAGGTACTTAGGGTGACCTTACCCTATAAACTTTCCTCTTGATCTTTTAAGTTGAATATTAATGTTATCAATACCCCATATATAGAAGTAATCGGAGCAAGTTTGGTCAAAATTTTTCCAGTAGTTTTTGAGATTTAAGGTTTTTTTCTTCCTGTTTAGCCTCCGGGAATTACCGTTCAGAGGATGAATGAGGATGATATGTATCAGTGTAAATGAAGTGGTGTTGTACAGTCTCAGTTCGACCATTCCTGAGATGTGTGGTTAATTGAAACCCAACCACCAAAGAAAACCGGTATCCATGATATAGTATTCAAATCCGTATAAAAATAACTGACTTTACTAGGTCAAGTCGCTGAAACTTTCGACTTCCAAAAGTTGGAAGTCGACTTCCAAATTGAACGCTGGAACTTTCGACTTCCAAATCAGCTGGTTTGGGAAGACACGTTCACTACTAGAACAACCCGGTGGGTCGGAGATTTAAGGTTATTTAGAAACCAACGCATGTTAATACGAGCACATTAACATCCAGAAAATTTCCATCTGGTTTTTTGGGTTTCTTAGATGTCAACTCGTTAAGATCCTGTTCTTATGACCAAATTGGACCGATTACAGTATTATACCTTCTAGATCTATAGCTCTGCTATAACTTCTAACGTTTTGTATTAGAATTGCAAAAAAAAGAATAACCTAAGACCAGAATAACCGTTTTTAATTTTTGTGTACGTAGTTTTTTAACGTACCGGAACTCAGTAAACCAATTCTCTTAAAATTAGGTAGGAAGATAGAAGCAGTCCTCAAAAATAGGAAGAAAGGATTGAAAATGTTTTGACCCTTAAAAATTTAAAGGAGCAATTTATCAAAAACATTTTTTGCAAAAGTTGCAGCCGTTTTTATCGGGATAAAAAATTACCTAATTTTGTTTTAACATTTCCCAATCCCTCCAAACCAAATCCAGTCAGGATTCCACTGACTGGAAGGCTGTTAGCTCTGTCTACGATCATAACCTTCGTTTTTCTAATGTTTAATTTCGCCCCAGTACTTCACGTTCTTGCTGAGCTCGGTCGAGGAGCTCCTTCATTTCAACGAACAGGGCTGTATCGTCAGCAAACCTTAACTTGGTTACACGCGGGCATCTTATTTGTACACCGCCATACCAGTTTTTCAGGTCTTCCGCATGATATAATCGCCGTAAATTCTGAATAAGGTGGGAGACAGAATATATCCCTGTCGTATTCCTCTCAACAGGTAAAAGAGCTCCGTTGAGCCATTTTCCAGTCTAACCACCGCGCTGTTTTTTACACATAGGTTCCAAATGAACAAAATGATCAGAAACGCCCACCTCCTTCAAATCTTTCCACCTGACCGAGAGGAGTGTTGAACTCTCTGGCTTTCTCTGTCAGCTGCCTAATGTTTAAAATTTGCTCGCCCGTTTGAGGTTTGTACTCAAAATTTTAATGTTTAAAATTTGCACTCCTTTCTTTGAGGAATTCGCCTTGCTCTGCAGGAATTTCTCTATCCAGATAGTATCGTAGACGGTCATGGAATATATACAACATAATTTTTCTCGAATGTGAGATCAGAGAAATAGTTCTAGAATTTTCTCAGCGCTGTGTGCGGTCTTTTTTTATGTAGGGGTATGAACAATGAGGTTGCCCACTCATCAGACCATTTGCCGGATAAACTCATGTATTTACAGATCTGATGCATAGTCGTAATACCCGATTCATTCGTTGCTTTGATCATTTCCGTTGCGACGCTGTGTTCTTTTTTATTATCGTGACTCACTTGATAATTAAATCAAATTTTCTGATAAAAATTGCTAAAATCAGTAATTTTAATCAGAAACCACGATAAAAAAACAAGATGGCCGCCGTATCGGTTTAAGCCTACGTTTTGCTATAACTCTGTCGTTTGTCGTCGGGTTTTTACGACTGAGATGTCGTTTTGTTCACAACCAAATGCTTCATAATTTTTATAATACCACACAATTTGATAAATCTAATAATTCCTAAGACAATTCAGATTGAAAAATTGAAACGACCGCTATCTTGAAATTTATCAACGAAAAATATAGGGTCATTTTCTTTCCTATTAAAAAATGTTAGTTTAAAATAAAGTACGAAATTTTATTGCGCTACTACCGTTCTTGAAAAATAATTATTTTCATAAAAAACATAAGATGGCGGACAGTCAGAAAAATATGCGTTTTCGGACATATGTTTACTAGACATTTTTTCTTCAGTATGTCAGGTAGAATCATTTCCTAGAGTTTGGTCTCACCTTCTAAGGACACTGTATAAAACAGTTTTTGTGAGTAGCAAATATACGAATAATTTTTATGAATTTCCGGAACAAAAAGGGTTTTTTTAATTCGGTAAAATCTTTTTATATCTTTGTTTTCAGTAAGCCAAGCGGGTTTGAGAAAACAAATTTGTATTATATTTGCAACTTGACCAATTTAGCGAACTTACCTCTATAAATTTGTAAATGATTTAGCGAAAATGATTTTTTTAGCGTAAATGATTTGTAAATGATTTAGATCAGAGGTTCCCAAACTTATTTTTCTCATAGACCACATTCAAAATTTTGCTGGTTCCGGTGGACCCCCTGCAGTTACATTTCTACCATATTTCCAGTCGACAGAAAATGTGAAGATTAAATCTAATTATGAAAATTTTCGTTACGGCTGAGTTCCACGAACTAACAGCTTCCGAAAACAAAGTGAGAATTGATCGGTTAATTTTTGATCGACTGTGCTGTGAGTGGATGTCAAAAAAGTAAAGTTGGCCGATCATAAAAAAATGCTTCCATCCAACTTTACATTTTTGGCATCTACTCATCTACTTGGTAAAAACCAAAAGAAAAATAGTATATTTTTTTGCGTTGCATTTATTCAAATATGTAATCATTACGCTATTAATTATTATTGTTATCGTATTGCAATGTAATATAATAAAATTATCGTAATATAATTAAAATTAAACATTAATAACGTAATGTAACTTCTAGAATGACAATCACAAAATAGTTACAATTTTAATGGGAGGGATGTACTTGATGGATTGACAGCAAATTATCAATATTTGGCTTCAGTTTTGTTAGGAATAAGCGCAAATCTCCCCGTTCTGTGATATTGAATCTGCTCCTTTTTTTTGATAAAAGGTTTGTAACGACGACACTAAAACTTTTTTCGACAAGATATGACGAGGGAAACGCTATCAAAAGCTTTCTCGCAATTCCCCACAGTCCAGGATATTTTTCCGGTATTTCTGCCTGCAGCCAAAATGTTTGATACCCTCTTTTAAATTTCACCTTCAGCTCCTCATTAGTGCTAAGCTCGAGTAGCTCCTCTTGTAATATCACATTCTCCACTTCCGTTTCATCAAATGGATTTATGATCCGTGGTGGTATTTCCATCGTCAGAATATCTTCAAATCTGATTTGCAGGGCGATTAAATGTTGAACGTATGTCTGAATATCCTCATCAAGGTATTCTACCTGTGACAAGTTTGAAAACTGGGAAAATATGCGCCGACTAATATTTTGCTTCATAAATTTCAATTTTCCAAGAAAAGCTGAAATTACACCCTTTGTTGAAATTGAGACTGTCCCCTTGTAATTGTAAGTAACAGTCGCTGAGCTTCTCGAAACATTATCTGCCTAGACTGATACGCAAAGTTAAGCCAACATTTTAGTTCTTCACTATTGAAACCAGATGAAATTTCGTGGACCCACGCTTACGAATTGTGAACCCCCATTTTTTTGTCACGCCAACGTAGACCCCCGTCGAGTCTACCGTGGACCCCTGGGGGTCCACCTGGACCACTTTGGGAATCAATGATTTAGATTAATCTGCGTCAGAAAGGATTTTTGGGTAAAGGTTCATTAAAAGACGTGACTTCTAGTTTTGCAATTTTCTTTTAGGTAGATTTTATAAGAAAGCTACGTATTGTAATATATATCATGATTCGATTTCCGACAAATTTCGACATATCTTCGCGTTTCACATGCCACAGACCCCAAAACCACCGTCGGCTCAAAAGTTTATATACACATTTATGTATCTATCTATCTATCTATATATATATATATATATATATATAGCCAATCACTTTCAAATTTTTTTTTAAACAAACTCGACCCAAAATCTCGGACGCGTTTGTTAACGGCCAAAATCCGGATCATGGGGGTGAAAATGGGGCGGCTTATTCGAAAAAACAAAATATTGCTGTAAACGTTTTATTAAGTAAAATATCTAATTCGTTTAAAGTTTCTATGATTCATTGGATAAAGGCCTAAAACTTAAGTAAAGTAAAGTTTTTTGATATCACCAACCATTGGCTCAGTGGAAAAAATGTGGTGGAAAAAATGAGGTTTTGAAAACAAAAAAAAATCATATCTCCCTTAATAGGCACAGTATCCCATCGGGTTAAAATGTTTGTTAGTCCTTTAAACATTACCTAAAATTTTTGTCTGAAGCAATTTTTGATGTGACAAATCCTTACGGAAGAGATGACCAAAGTGTTGCTGGAATTGTAAGATGAGACTTGTATGCTAAACATGTGTACCTTTTTTTCACATGCAATTATTGTCGTATTGAGTAAATTTGAAGTTTTTCTTAACTTTAAGGTGGAAATTTTTTTTATCCACTCCTTAGCACCGGTGAAATCTTTTTTTCAACTTTTTTTTTAATTTAATTATATTAGTTTATTAGTAATTTATTAATATCTGATTGTAAAAAAAGTTTTACTATAAATAATAAATCATTAATAACAATAAAAAAAAATATGAAAAAAATCAGAAGTTATTAGTGAAATTAAAAATTGTATGTACTTTTCATTTAAAAAAAAAAAAAGGGAATGAAGTCAGATTCAAATCAATGTACCTTCCCCTTTTAATAACCAAATATTTCATTAATTAAAATTTTATTTAGCTGTAACTCTGTAACCAATGAAAATAAGTACCACTTGTGAGATATCGTTGAAAAGCTCTTATTACTGCAGGCTTATTACTGCAGTTAAGAAAAAGCCCAAAATCCAATTTTGGGGGATTTTGAGGTTTTTTGAACACTTCTGGTTTACTCGAATGTAATCCAAAGAGGAGGAGATAACTAGATGTTACAACAGTCCTAAATCCAAAATTTCAACATTCTACACCTAATCCTTTTTGAGTTATGCGAGATACATACGTAAGTACATACGTCACGCCGAAACTAGTCAAAATGGATTCAGCGATGGTAAAATTTCCGTTGAAATTTGAAAACGTAAATTATTTGCGATCAAATACTTCGTAAAAGGATGTAAAAATCGAGATTTTTTAAATAACAGTTAATTATTTTAATCGATCCTATATCATATTTATTGGTAACTGGTCCCTAGTTATTGAATTCACTGTTGTAACAATAAGATTTCGCAGATCTTGAAGAATAGAAGGCTTAATTGGTAAACCCACCGGGTTGGTTTGGTGGTTAACTCGTCATCGCAGATCAGCTGATTTCGAAGTCGAGAGTTCTAAGGTTCAAATCCTAGCAAAGGCAAGAATAACTTCTTTACGGATTGAGTACCAGATAGTGGATACCTATATTCTTTGGTGGTTAGGATTCAATTAACCATACATCTCAGGAATGGTCGATCTGATATTGTACAAAACTACACTTCATTTACATTCGTACCTATCATCCTCATTCATTCTCTGAAGGTAATACCTTACTGTAGTTAACGGAGGCTAAACAAAAAAAAAAAGATAATAACCCTGAAGTAAATGGTTACATATATATATATATATATATATATATTTGTTGTTGTTTATATTCTAATCTACGTATTACAAAATAGAGTAATAAACGAGTGTTCCGGTTTAAAGTAATAAAAAATATTATTGCATTTGGTATTTAAAAATAAGAGATAAAACATTTCATTTAATAGAACGTGATAATATTAAAAATTCCTATCGTATAAGAACAAATTTAGAAAAAATTCGAATAATACACGTGTAATGACACGCTTATAATAAATTATAACATGAAAACAAATTAAATTTAATATTATATAATAATACAATACGAATAGGATAGGGCAGCTTACACTTTAATAACAACGCATCTCTTTATATTTAAATGAATTGAAAATAACGTGATATTTAATAATTAAAGGACGGATGTTTAATATAAATGAGGTCATGGATTTAAATGGACTTTTATTTAAAATCAGCAAAAAATCTTTAATAATTAAAAATAAATTACTGTTTTTATTTTTGTGTAAAATATCTATTTTTCAAACCGAATGAACTATCCAGTTTTAAGGGGTTGTAAATGGGTAAAACCCCCCAAATTACAAAATTGCTCAAAAATGTAATGAAATAAACTATTTATCTAATGTTTTGGGTAGATTTTATAAGAAAGCTACCTATTGTAATGGGTACCATGACTTCCAGAAAATTTCGACATATCTTCGCGTTTCACATCCCCCAGACCCAAAAACCACCGTCATCTCAAAGGCTTTATATATATATATATATTTCACTTTTTTGTAGACACATAACTGCCGCAATTTTGCACCACTTTAAATTTTTCCTTAAAAATAATCGTCAGAAAATCTCGGTCGAGTTCGTTAACGGCCAAAATCGGACCATGGGAATGGAAATGGGAGAGAGGCTTTTTCAAAAAAAAACTTTCCTATTAAGTAAAATGTCTAATTCGTTTAAAGTTCCTTCATTTTTTTTATAAGAACCTAAAACTTATGTAAGTATAGTTTTTTGAGATCACTAACCATTGGCCCAAGGGGTGGAAAAAATGGGGTTTCGAAGACAAAAAAAAATCATACATCTCGTAATAGGCACAGTATGGAATCGTTTAAAGTGATCGTTAGTCCTCTAAACACTACCTAACACTTTTGTGTGTAACAATTTTTGATATGACCAATCCTTACGGCAAGCGATGACCAAAGTTTTGCTGGAATTGTAAGAAGATGGGTTTGTCGTATGCTAAATATGTGAAACTTTTTTTCACAAGCAACCATTGTCATATTGAGTAAATTTGAAGTTTTTTTTAACTTTAATGTGGAAATCTTTTTTATCCTCTATTTAGCACCGGTGAAATCTATTTCCACCTTCCGATGTGCCGAAAGGTACACCGGAAGGCGTTTTTTTTTAATAGGAAGGACTACGACTTTATTTTCAGATATGAGGGTAAATTCAGGAACATCATTATAACAAAATTCTGATATTCAGCTACACGGTCACTTAGACCAAACGAATTAACGAACAAAAGTAAAAATATTACGTACGATAATTGCTTGTAACACTAATATATAGTTATTCTCTATAATAGTCTCACTGGCAGGTTATCAGCAGTATCCTTATGAAATTCGATAGTTTTTAAAGCATGATTTTTCACTGATTATAACTTAAAAATTAATAAAGATTGTCAACTGTTTCATGTTACAGCTATTAACGTACACTCGCATATTATGTTTTAGTAGAAAGACATACCAAACATCAAAAGTAAAAAAAAAAAAAAAATTATAATACTGAATAAAAATTTACGTTTATACCAGGTTAGACCTGATTTTCGACCTCATCGGAAATGGTGTAAAAGTGCAGATTTTTTTGTAGTAAACTAAAAATTGTTAAATGTTACTGGATACCATTAATCTTGCTGGATACTAAATAGGAGTCGACGGTCGACTTGATGTAAATAATTACTCCAGTAAATATACTTTTAAGCCCAAAAAAACAGAACTGAATGGAACCCGTATTTAAAATATCGATTTTTAAACTTTAATTTACAAGAATCAAAATGCATCTAGTATTAATATAGCCGACATGACGTTTCAGTTCGGGTCGTTTTTTGTAATTTTTGATGATTTATGTTTTTCAAGTTGTAACTGTTATTAAAAGTGATATATGAGGTAGTTTTCAAGCAAGGCAATTAATAAGACCCATAGATTTTACTTACAATTTTTATTTCTTTTTCTTTTTTTGTAGTTTTACTCTGAAGTATAATTGCGGTCTCCGTGGCGCGAGTGGTAACGTCTCGACCTTTCATCCGGAGGTCCAGGGTTCGAATCTTGGTCAGGCATGGCATTTTCACACACTGCATGTCATTTGTCTCATCCTCTGAAGCAATACCTAACGGTGGTCTGGAAGGTATAATTACCACTCTTATATTAATTCGCTCTTGGACTATGTGTGTGAGATTCATCGTACGAAATCTTTCAGTCGAATTTTGAAGCACTTCCGCTTATTTATTCGCTCTGAAATGTTTCATAAGTATGCAACATTGTATGCAGTGTTTGTTCCTAATGACAACAAATTTTAGCATCATTTTCAAGTCGCTAATATGCGTTAATTCTTGGACCTCCGTTAATTAACTTAACTAGAATCAGCCGCCTGCCTCTATAGCGCGAGTGGTAGCGTCTCAGCCTTTTATCCGGAGGTCCCGGGTTCGAATCCCGGTCAGGCATGACATATTCACACGCTACTTGTCGTTCATCTCATCCTCTGAAGCAATACCCAACTGTGGTCCTGAAGGTAAAAAAAAATACAAAAAATAGCGTCACGCGAGCTGATATCACGGTTCATTCAAGAATCGTGTGCAAATAATGATACTGTTACTCTTTTGTGAACGGTTTTTGATCATGCTCATATTTAGATATTTACATATTTCAGTCTGTTATTGAAAAATAGTCCTTTTATAATTATAATAGTCTAACGGTAAAAATTTGCTATTTTTTCGTATATAATTGTTTACTTTTGAACAATGTGGCACATTCATAACGTTTTTACATTTTCCAGGTCGCAATTTATTTCATTATTATATATATATTGAAAATTATACATTATTATTGATAATGAAACAAACATTTTGAAAATGAAAATTTCTTAACCAAATTAAATTACAGTTATAGAAATTTTCACATTACTACTTTTTTCTTTTCAGACAAAATTTAATAATTGATTTTTTGAAAAAAAAAAGTGTTTAATCGCTACTTCAGAATAACGCTACTTTTACGCCTTTGATCGTTTCCAATGTGTTTTAGAAAGTTTTACTATGACAATACTCTTGTCTGCGGTATTGGAAATTGGAGGCATGAGGCACTTCGAAAAATCGCTCAAACCTGTGCGCAAGCGCAGCTTTAAATAGGCTTTACAGCTCCGCAGCGCACAGCTGTAAAGCCTAAACTTATGAAGACTAAAATGTAGAAAATAAAAAATACGTAAAAAACTTATTAAAAACAATTCTTATATTAAATGCACTAAAAAGTAGAAAAAAATATGTAAAAAAGTATTTTAATACCACACTTAAATACACAAACAGTAAATTTAAAACGATTTTATTTCAGAATGGATTAGACAAGCTTTGGTGGTGGTATGTAAGATTATGTGAAAATCATAGCTTCAAATTAAAAATTTGATTTTTTGCCAATTTTTTTTCATAATGGTGATGAATGGCCGAAAGAGTGGGAAGCTCATGTCAAAGTACAAATCTTTTCTCCCCAATCTTTAGGCTATTTATCATCACGCATATGAAAAAACTGGCAAAAACATCAAATTTTTAATTTGAAGCTTTGAATTTCACATAATCTTACATATCACCATCAACGCTTGTTGTCAGATCCATTCTGAAATACGTCCTAAAATTATTTTTTACCTTTTATTGCGTTTAATTTAAGAATGATGTTTTAACAATTTTTTTGACAATAAAAACATCAATTAGTCAAGAGAGTTAACTAGAATACATTATCAGTGAATAAGAAATTTTTATTTCCTTTATTATACTTTTAATAGTGTATAATTTTTAAAATAAGAATTAATTTGATTAGGAGTCAAATTTGTTATTTTTTAATCTTTACATGGAACTAGCAGTTAATGTTAAAATCTAAATGTTAAAGAACAATTTAGATTCGGAGTAACACTACAAGGTGAAAAGATAAAGATGCTACGATTTGCTGATGATATAGTAATTCTAGCCGAGAGTAAAAGGGATTTAGAAGAAACAATGAACGGCATAGATGAAGTCTTACGCAAGAACTATCGCATGAAAATAAACAAGAAGAAAACAAAAGTAATGAAATGTAGTAGAAATAACAAAGATGGACCACTGAATGTGAAAATAGGAGGAGAAAAGATTATGGAGGTAGAAGAATTTTGTTATTTGGGAAGCAGAATTACTAAAGATGGACGAAGCAGGAGCAACATAAAATGCCGAATAGCACAAGCGAAACAAGCCTTCAGTAAGAAATATAATTTGTTTACATCAAAAATTAATTTAAATGTCAGGAAAAGATTTTTGAAAATATATGTTTGGAGTGTCGCTTTATATGGAAGTGAAACTTGGACGATCGGAGTATCTGAAAAGAAAAAAATAGAAGCTTTTGAAATGTGGTGCTATAGGAGAATGTTAAAAATCAGATGGGTGGATAAAGTGACAAAGGAAGAGGTATTGCGGCAAATAGATGAAGAAAGAAGCATTTGGAAAAATATAGTTAAAAGAAGAGACAGACTTATAGGCCACATACTAAGGCATCCTGGATGCCTTAGTCGCTTTAATATTGGAAGGACAGGTAGAAGGAAAAAATTGTGTAGGCAGGCCACGTTTGGAATATGTAAAACAAATTGTTAGGGATGTAGGATGTAGAGGGTATACTGAAATGAAACGACTAGCACTAGATAGGGAATCTTGGAGAGCTGCATCAAACCAGTCAAATGACTGAAGACAAAAAAAAAAGGAGTCAAATTGGAGGCTAAATTTTTTTACTGAAATCTTGTTATAAAGATAATAATTATTATACTTTCCGGTAAGAACAATACGATTTCTATATTGAATGCTGTTTAACTTCCTTAGCTTCATTCTTTTATTATATGTTGAAGCGTTTCGGAATAACTCCATTGTCAAAACTTATTGTAATAGTACTTCTAAATTTCGATTAATCTTTATATAGCTTTACACCACCCTTTATTTGACGTCATGTCTTATGTGGCCTTCTTTTTTATTTATTATTAACGGATATACTTATATTTTAATTTTATTTATCTATTTCCTGTTTTAAGTAAATTGAGGTTCTTGAAAAAAACATCCGCTTGATTGTTGCTCTGTTCATTTATGATCTTTTTATTGTTACTTTTTAATTTAAAGATTTCTAAATTTTTCTAAAATGTTCATTCTTCTTCCTTTAATACAATTGTGAATTAATTTCATTAATTCTTCCATTTTCATTGCGGTGGGTAATAAAAGAAGAACAAGGTTGAAAAATTATTTCAACAGAAGGGAAATAAAACGTAAGAAGAAAAAAGTTTATTTCAATTTTAAGCGGTGTTGCTGATTTTTGAAAAACCCTTTTTTTGGGTTTATATATATATATATATATGTATATTAGAAACAAATTTGCTTTAATAAAGTTTTCTCTGAACTGCTTCTGAAAAAATTCAAAATTGTTTTTCGCATATCCTTCACCCCTTAACGAATTTTGAAAAAATGAATATGATCAGTGCACTTTAGGTAAAGAAATATTTGAGCCAAATTTATAGAAAATTGATTTGGTTAATTCTGAGATATAAGTCAAAATGAACTGCGATACACGATCGTACATACGTACGCACATTCATACATACGTGTGTTTTTTTTTTGTCTAGAGCATTGATTCCCAAAGTGGTCCAGGTGGACCCCCAGGGGTCCACGGGAGACTCGACGGGGGTCTACATTGACGTGACAAAAAAATGGGTGTTCACAATTCGTAAGCGGAGGTCCACGGAAAATTCATCTGGTTTCGATAGTGAAGAACTAAAATGTTAGCTTGACTTTGCGTATCAGTCTAGGCAAATAATGTTTTGAGAAGCTCAGCGATTGTAACTTACAATTACAAGGGGACAGTCTCAATTTAATAAAAACAAAGGGTGTAATTTCAGCTTTTCTTGGAAAATTGAAATTTATGAAGCAAAATATTAGTCGGCGCGTATTTTCCCAGTTTTCAAACTTGTCACAGGTAGAATGTCTTGATGAGGATATTCAGACATACGTTCAAAATTTAATCGCCCTGCATAATGATTTCAAAATCAGATTTGAAGATATTCTGACGATGGAAGTACCACCACGGATCATAAATCCATTTGATGAAACGGAAGTGAAGAATGTGATATTACAAGAGGAGCTACTCGAGCTTAGCACTAATGAGGAGCTGAAGGTGACATTTAAAAGAGTGTATCAAACATTTTGGCTGCAGGCAGAAATACCGGAAAAATATCCTGGACTGTGGGGAATTGCGAGAAAGCTTTTGATAGCGTTTCCCTCGTCATATCTTGTCGAAAAATGTTTTACTGTTGTCGTTACCAACCTTTTTTCAAAAAAAAGGAGCAGATTTAATATTACAGAACGGAGAGATTTGCGCTTATTCCTAACAAAACTGAAGCCAAATATTGATAATTTGCTGTTAATCCATCAAGTACATCCCTCCCATTAAAATTGTAACTATTTTGTGATTGTCATTCTAGAAGTTACATTACGTTATTAATGTTTAATTTTAATTATATTACGGAAATTTTATTATATTACATTGCAATACGATAACAATAATAATTAATAGCGTAATGATTACATATTTGAATAAATGCAACACAAAAAAATATACTATTTTTCTTTTGCTTTTTATCACTCTGAATGGGAAGTTTTCTAAATAAAATAAGTGAGAATTGATTGCTTTCTTGTGCTGTGAGTAGATGTCAAAAATGTAAAGTTGGATGGCAGCATTTTTTTTTTGATCGACCAACTTTACTTTTTTGACATCCACTCACAGCACTGTCGATCAAAAATGAACCGATCAATTCTCACTTTTTTTCGGAAGTTCGTGGAACTCAGCCGTAACGCAAATTTTCATAGTTAGTTCTAATCTTCACATTTTCCGTCGACTGGAAATATGGTAGAAATGTAGCTGCAGGGTGTCCACCGAAACCAGCAAAATTTTGAAAGTTGTCTATGGGAAAAATAAGTTTATTTCCTCTGGTCTAGAGGAAGTAGATGGTCCTAAAACGTAAAGATTCCACCTGTACCCCTTTTTTGACCTGATCAACAAACTTTCCCGTTTAATATAAATATTCTTGCTCCATTTCTTAATTAAAGGCATATTACTTTGGTAAAATAGCCCGGTCGTGTCTTTAATGTAATTCAGCCGATTTTGTTTGTCTTTTTTTTTTTGCACTGGCAAAACAAGTCGACATTTTATGAAATCTGTTATTCATTTAAAAAAATAATAATTAATTACCTTATTGTTAGGTTTTCGTTATTTAGTTTCATGAAAATTTTGCGACTAAAATTGACAAGTTATCCTAGGGAAGCATAAAGTTTACGGCTTTCGTGAATTCACCTTTTAACTTCTAATGACAGACTGAATGATTTTCCCTCTATTTAATATTTCTATAATTTATAGTAATTGTTAAATTTCTACTAGGCCACTTCTGACGACCTCATTAATATATAGAGTGATTTTTTAGTCTTGTTACCCAATTTTATGTGTAATTTAAGAAAGGAAAATTTAGGTGGAATAAAAAAATGTATTTATTACTTACAAAAGAGATTTAATAAAAAGCTATTACTGTTAAAGAATATGCTCAAAATGAAACCCCTTGCGGTTATACACGCACGGACTCTTTTCAACATATTACCAGAAACCTTTTTAAGAGTTGCATTGGAAATATTCGTGATTAAGTCTGTAATATTGACTTTAAGTTCATCAATAGTGTCAGGATTGTTTTTGAAAGCCTCGGACTTAATATACCCCCATAAAAAGTAGTCAGGAGATGTGAGATCTGGGAACCTTGGAGACCATAAGCTCTTGCTTATTATTCGATCATCAAAGAACTCTTGCAGAAAATCCACGGTTTCTTGAGACGTGTGGCATGTAGCGCCGTCTTGCTGAAACGAGCAATACCGTTCTTGAGGTTCCAGGAGGGACACAAATTGGCGCACAATATTCCTGTATACTTCACCGTTTACTGCCTCTTCGAAGAATACGGGTCCGACTATACGATGAGATATCGCACACCACACAAAACGTTTTTCAGGATGCTAAGATTTGTCTTGTAAAGCATTAGGATTTTCAACTGCTCAAATTCCACAGTTTTGACTGTTCATATAGCCATAGAGATGGATCCAAGCTTCATCACTACAGAACACTGTGTTTAAAAATCTCGATTCCGTTATCGTTTACGAGAGACCTAAATCAACGGCAATATTGCAATCGCTTGTTTAAATCTGGAGGCTGAAGCTCTTGGACTAATCGTACGCGATACGGATACAATTTCAACATTTTAGCGGCTTTCTGAACACTCGAATATGACAAACCGACTTGTGTGGAAAGTTTTCGTAAACTTTTCCGTGGAGAATTGAGCAATCTTGTTTTCACAATCTAAAAAGTCATCCATCAATCGAGTTAGTTGACCACTACGTTTTCTGTCGCAAACACTACCTGTCTCTCGAAATCGGTTTGCTAGTCTATAAATTGACATTTTTTCTGGCGGAGGAACACCAACAAATTTAATTTGAAACGATTATTTTACACTCGCGTACGATTTCGTAGCAAAATATTGTTCAAGAATGAAAACTCGTTGTTCTATGATAAAAAACATTCTGTTCGTAACACGACCGGAAACGGCAAAAAAGTTTACACAGCTCAAGGAGAATCAGCTCACACTGCCGTATCCATACCGGTTGAGTAGCGCTACCAACTTCGTGTCACAAAACAAAATTTCTCTTTCGTAAAATAAAATTACCAGACATTAACAATAGGGTAACAGGACTAAAAAATAACTCTATATCTTTAATATTCTTCAATCTTTTAATCATAAATTGATGATAAAACAGGACTCTTGCCCTCAAGGAGTTCCTAATTTTCCAGATTATTATTAATTAAATCACAAAAATTATTATTTCATCATAAATTATTGCTTCACAGTTTTAAATTAGAAAACGTATAGTTACTCTTCTGAGCTTGTTGTACTACAATTAGAAGCTAAGGGTAGAAACTGTTGTAGGCCAACAGATGTATTTGCATAATTCATAAGCTATGTCTAATTTGTAACTCAGTTGTATACTGTAAATGACATTTTATTGTTTGTCCTAAAAGTGTATATTTAGTTTGTAAAAAAAATTATTACAGATCGTAATAATGTGGTAAATTAATAAGATTTTTATTAAATCGATTCTGTAATTAAAATAAAAATATTTATTGGTTTTAATAATTAAAATTACGATTAAATAACTGGCTCATTTATTGCTTTTATTTTCCTCATGTTAACTATTTATGAACAGTTTAACAACATTTCATTTTAGAACTTAATTTCAATAGATTATTTTGTGCTTTTTCTCTAATGCTGTTTTTCTTTCTCCAAATACATCACTTTTTTATTCCCCATTTTTTATTATTACAGCTCATAACAACGTAGTCACAAAAGTTCAATTATCGTAATATTTCAAGCGTAACGATGAACAAATGTACTTTTAATTCATTTAAAACATAAATAATATTTCATATCTTAACACTACTTATTTATCGCCCGGAAAAAAATGAAAAATCTATTACACCCTTCCCTTTGTTAATTTAATTATTTTTATTCACAGTTCAGTTAAAAATGTTTAAAAAAATATAAAAATTATTAATAATCTTGTTAATAATATACTCGTATAAAGAAAATTGAAAAATTTATCGTTACAGATTTTTATTAACTTGTTAGTAAATTATATTTTCATTTTACAGTACAATACTATATCAGGATTATATCATGGTTAAGCAAAGATTTAGAAATCAACTCGTGGACTGCAAAACTTACCCTGGAGCAGACATTGATAGCGACCATAATTTGGTGATAATGAAATGTAGATTGGGGTTTAAAAACCTGAAGAAAAGGTGTCAGATGAATCGGTGGAATTTAGAGAAGCTTGAGGAAGAGGAGGTAAAGAAGATTTTTCAGGAGGACATCGCCAGAGGTCTGAGTAAAAAAGATAAGATAGAAAATGTAGAAGAAGAATGGGAGAATGTTAAAAAGGAAATTCTTAAATCAGCAGAAGCGAACTTAGGCGGAATAAAGAAAACTGGTAGAAAACCTTGGGTTTCAGACGATATATTGCAGCTGATGGATGAACGTAGAAAATATAAGAATGCTAGTGATGAAGAAAGTAAAAGGAACTATCGGCAATTAAGAAATGCTATAAACAGGAAGTGCAAACTGGCGAAAGAAGAGTGGATTAAAGAAAAGTGTTCAGAAGTGGAAAGAGAAATGAACATTGGTAAAATAGACGGAGCATACAGGAAAGTTAAGGAAAATTTTGGGGTACATAAATTAAAATCTAATAATGTGTTAAACAAAGATGGTACACCTATATATAATACGAAAGGTAAAGTCGATAGATGGGTGGAATATATTGAAGAGTTATACGGAGGAAATGAATTAGAAAATGGTTTTATAGAGGAAGAAGAGGAAGTTGAGGAGGATGAAATGGGAGAAACAATACTGAGATCTGAATTTAAGAGAGCATTAAAAGATTTAAATGGCAGAAAGTCTCCTGGAATAGACGGAATACCTGTAGAATTACTGCGCAGTGCAGGGGAGGAGGCGATTGATAGATTATACAAACTGGTGTGTAATATTTATGAAAAAGGGGAATTTCCGTCAGACTTCAAAAAAAGTGTTATAGTAATGATACCAAAGAAATCAGGGGCAGATAAATGTGAAGAATACAGAACAATTAGTTTAACTAGTCATGCATCAAAAATCTTAACTAGAATTCTATACAGAAGAATTGAGAGGAGAGTGGAGGAAGTGTTAGGAGAAGACCAATTTGGTTTCAGGAAAAGTATAGGGACAAGGGAAGCAATTTTAGGCCTCAGATTAATAGTAGAAGGAAGATTAAAGAAAAACAAACCAACATACTTGGCGTTTATAGACCTAGAAAAGGCATTCGATAACGTAGACTGGAATAAAATGTTCAGCATTTTAAAAAAATTAGGGTTCAAATACAGAGATAGAAGAACAATTGCTAACATGTACAGGAACCAAACAGCAACAGTAGCAATTGAAGAACATAAGAAAGAAGCCATAATAAGAAAGGGAGTCCGACAAGGATGTTCTCTATCTCCGTTACTTTTTAATCTTTACATGGAACTAGCAGTTAATGATGTTAAAGAACAATTTAGATTCGGAGTAACAGTACAAGGTGAAAAGATAAAGATGCTACGATTTGCTGATGATATAGTAATTCTAGCCGAGAATAAAAAGGATTTAGAAGAAACAATGAACGGCATAGATGAAGTCCTACGCAAGAACTATCGCATGAAAATAAACAAGAACAAAACAAAAGTAATGAAATGTAGTAGAAATAACAAAGATGGACCACTGAATGTGAAAATAGGAGGAGAAAAGATTATGGAGGTAGAAGAATTTTGTTATTTGGGAAGTAGAATTACTAAAGATGGACGAAGCAGGAGCGATATAAAATGCCGAATAGCACAAGCTAAACGAGCCTTCAGTAAGAAATATAAGTTGTTTACATCAAAAATTAATTTAAATATCAGGAAAAGATTTTTGAAAGTGTATGTTTGGAGCGTCGCTTTATATGGAAGTGAAACTTGGACAATCGGAGTATCTGAGAAGAAAAGGTTAGAAGCTTTTGAAATGTGGTGCTATAGGAGAATGTTAAAAATCAGATGGGTGGATAAAGTGACAAATGAAGAGGTATTGCGGAAAATAGATGAAGAAAGAAGCATTTGGAAAAATATAGTTAAAAGAAGAGACAGACTTATAGGCCACATACTAAGGCATCCTGGAATAGTCGCTTTAATTTTGGAAGGACAGGTAGAAGGGAAAAATTGTGTAGGCAGGCCACGTTTGGAATATGTAAAACAAATTGTTAGGGATGTAGGATGTAGAGGGTATACTGAAATGAAACGACTAGCACTAGATAGGGAATCTTGGAGAGCTGCATCAAACCAGTCAAATGACTGAAGACAAAAAAAAAAGTACAATACCTCACAAAGAAGTTAAGAAATAAACTGGAATATACTAATGAATTTGAAAAATTATCGTCCATCTATATGAGTTTATAAATAGATTTTCTTCAAATACGTGGTGAAACAAGTCAATCTATTTCACTTACTGCCGTAAGCAGATTAAACAATAGTTATTTATTTATTAAAACTTTAATACTTCGTTCCATTCAACCAGTTTTACATTTTTGGTAATATCATATTTCTTTTGCGCATGCACAACTGTAAATTACAAATACATACTTTTTTTATACCATCTTTAAACTCACAAGGGACGACCGGCATTTGGCTAATAGACGTTACCACAGTCTCACCCGTGAGCCGTGGTGGCGCATAAACCCACCCTAGCTTAGGGATCTTACTGGACCCCCCGTCAGGGTGGGTTCCTCCTGATTCATCAGAACTCCCTGACTTTTCGCTTCTGAAAATCCAGGGTGCCCTTTCCTAAAAGGACTGTCCTTCCCGTGCCTATACCTACTCAGGGTCCGGGTATGCACGCATAATCCCCTCGTCCAACGTACCCACCCAGCATACTTTAGGGTCCTCATTTTGTCATCAGCACGCCCCGACCCAAGCCACCTTTGCTTGTGGTTTGGGCCTTGGCGCCCTCAGCAATGAGGCTACCCCCTGACCCTACACGGTTTCACGTTTCGCACCCCGGTGCCCGTATCTTTTTCACCCTTTTTTTTTGTTTACCCCCCCCCCCCGCCCACTAGTATCTATGTATCAGCATTTCCGCTATAGCCGAAACACCATCCTGGCAGGAGGTGGCGTCGAAAGCCATACACATAAAGAAAGAAGGCACCTTTGCCAAAGAACACAAACATACAATTCAAAACAAAAAACACAATATTAAAATACTAGTACATTATCAACAACAAATTACAACTTGTAGTAATCACTTCTTATCAATACAACAATTCGGTGGGAAGTGTTATGTCACCAAGGTATACACCCATGCAGGCTCCTTAGCCAAGCACGTGTGCATCAAGACCCGTTTGAACGATTACAACCAGTGGCACAAACAAATATAGAGTTACAGTTTAATATATACATACAATAAACATACAAATACGCCTATCACAAGAATAAATTACACATTTCAAGTTACATATTAACGATGCAGTAACCCAAATGAGGGGTGTAATTTAACCAATGCATACGCAAGTGCAAGCTCCTCAGACTGAATAATTGCACTAGGACCTAGCAGAAAGGTTCTAACAAAACAATACAAGAGATGAACATTATTTAGAAAAAAAAAACACTTTACTTTTAGGACATAATTAACAATACTCAACAACCAAAATACGGCTAAACACCAGTCAGATAGAGAGGAGATTTCCCAACAACAGAATTTAGATGATGGTATCCTCTGTTAGGTACAAACTTAAGTATTTTAACAGGAAAATACAAGAAATTACAAGAAAAGCAATAAAAAAATTATATACTAAGACATATTAAGAATAAGAATAAGAAACATCCCCTGTAACTGCAGTACAGGTTCAGACTTAGCCAACGAGAAAAACAGTCACCAACACAAGATTATTACAACAATTATGAAGAACAGACACTGAAGCGTGACCAGTGATTTCCTGGTGATATATACACAATTGCGGCACCTCTGCCGCTTGTACAGATACATACAGATATGTATGTAGTGTTCATAAATTAAGACAACCCTTAAATAACTTTCCAACGGTTAAACACAGAAAAAATTAAATTTAGCAAATATCATACATTAAAACGACCTATTTTTCTTTCCCATCTGGACCGTGCTATAGCTCTAGAAGGGAAAGCATTGTAATCGGTCCAATTTTGGCATATGCGATTTTCACCAGATTTTGTCGTTTTGACACCAAAGAAACCCATAAAAATGAATAGAAATTTTCCGGATGTTAATATTCATATATACCAGTGTATGTTCGGTGTTGGCCTCTAAATCACCTTACATATAAAAAACTACTCTATCGATTTTGACCAACCTTGATCAGATTACTTCTATATATGGAGCATTAATGCCATTAAAATTTCAACTTGAAAGGTCAGACGAGTAAGGCTGTAGAGAGCAAAATCACCCTCAGTATCTCGAGATTTCGCCTAATTAAGGTCATATTTTTGTTAGGCACATTGTTCACGATTAAAAAATAAAAATATTTGCAAAAAAATGATTTTGCCCCCACCACAAAAAATTTGTTATAATCGTCTGCTATGTTGTGACGTCACATGTGAGAGGTATAATTAAATAAATTAATATTTCAAATATAAAGAAGTTACTCGGTCTGGGTGGGACTAGATAGATCAGTCGATTCGGTACTAACTCGGCACGTTTCAGTCTGTTTTTGAAGTATCTAAATACCATTTTTCAATACGGTAACAACATCGATTTTGAAGATATAGAGTTTTCGTTAAAATAGTTTCCTCCTTTTCACTCCCCTATAGAATTAGTTTTCCAAAATCCTTCTTTAGTGAGGGCCTACACTATGAAAACAATTACTCTCCGAAAATCACTTATCCAGGTTTGAGCACAGCTCAAACCTTCAGTTAGAATACTTTTTTTATATACGAGGTCTGTTCAAAAAATAACCGAACGTTTTTAATTACGCGCCAACG
This sequence comes from Lycorma delicatula, assembly GCF_047948215.1. Classification (NCBI taxonomy): domain Eukaryota; kingdom Metazoa; phylum Arthropoda; class Insecta; order Hemiptera; family Fulgoridae; genus Lycorma; species Lycorma delicatula. The sequence goes on from NC_134457.1 coordinate 19,890,552, forward strand.
GAGATATTTAGTGAGGTGCAGTTGGCAGCATTATGTTCCGCATAATCTCCTCTTACTTACATGTTCTTTAATTGTTGATATCTCGTTTAGTTTTCGTTTTATTTTTATTTGAGTACAACATGTTTAAGTGTCAATAGCGAGTTTTGTAATATATGTTTTTCGGGAGCAACAATGCAACGTAAAATTTTTCGTGAAACTGGGGAAAACTTTTACAGAAACTTTTCAAGTTTTGAAACAAAGAAGCTTACATAGATGATGATCTTGGTCGTACGCAATGCTGCAAACGGTTTTCTCGATTTAAAAGTGGTCGTCAGTCAATTGAAGATGACCCTCGACCAAGAAGGCCTTTGCCTTTTACTGATAAGACACATTTTCAGAAAATCAACGATCTGATATTTCAAATCGCCAATTGACTTTCAGAGAACTTGCATAAAGGGATAGAATATCGATTGGATCATGCCGTGACTTTTTGACTGAAAAATTGAACATGCATCGAGTTGTAGTAAAGTTTGTTCCTCATTTGATGACCAAATAGCAGAAAGAATGGACAATTGCCGGCAACTCCTTGAACAAACCGTTGACGATGAAACATTCATGCAAAGAATCGTAACGGGAGACGAAAGCTTGGTTTATAGCTATGACATCGAGACAAAAGCTGCTCAATCATAAAAAACTCGCACATTATAAAATTCGCAACTAATACTTAAACACGTTGCATTCGAATAACAATAATACGAAAACTAAACGAGATATAAATAATCCAAGAACATGTTGGTGCAGGGGAGGTTATGCTTAAGACATTACTGCCAACCATACGACACTAAATATCTCCGTTGGCGCGTAATTAAAAAGTTCGGTTATTTTTGAACAGACCACGTGTATATATATATATATATATATATATATATATATATATATATATTACTGAATATTTTTATTGTATCGCATATCAAAAAAATTAATTATAATTAGACTTTAAAATTATCATTACTAACGTAGTGATAATTTTGACTAAAAAGGCCCGGGGTTTAATAAAAGAATCGAAGTTGAATGTTAGTCAGTAAAGATAAGAGATTATATATATATTATTGTTAGTTTAACCTGTGTAACGAGTTAATAACATTTTTTCTGTTTCATTTTAGTTCATTCTGTATTAGTTTTAGATGAATTCTCATACACTTTTTAACTTTATAAATTTACAAAATTGGAAAAGATGTAGATACAACAATATAAATCTTATTGCCTATTAGAAATATTTATTAACTATATATATATATAGAGAGAGAGAGAGAGAGAAAGAGGAATATTAGATAAAAAAGTACATCGAAGTTGTAAAGATATTATGATATAATTATATTAGTATGAAAGGAAAATTCATCCGACAAACTTTTTGAATTTAACAACACCATATCTAATTTACAATGTAACATGGAATAGAGAAAATTGAACAGGATGGAATACAAAAACAAATCACTTATGAGCAAAACTAACGTATTATTAATTACCGTAAAACTTACTTTTACCACTAGAGGTCTGGATCTGTACTATTACGGTTAAAATAAACGGTAAACAGAAATCTAGAGTAATTATTAATTGTTGACTAGAGTTGGATCGTTAACGTATCCTGTGCTTAGTGAACCTAGGAATAGAGATAAAAATAGTTAGCTGTGTGTTTTAATTACACCGTGTATATTTTAGCAGTTTTTTTCGTTTTGGTAGGGGTGTTTTATGGATTATTGTGGTAAACTTTTCTCTCAAACAAAAAAAAAAACAAAAATTTTTTTCCCTCCTTGGTAAAATCACTTGTAAACTATTCAGAAAAGAAGTCTTGTCAAACATATTATTCAGAAATAGACTTGTCATAGAACATTAAAAACGCTTAAATGTTTTGGGATCCAAAACATCACAAGATGACAAGGATGTATAGAGTCCCTGCCACTTCAAAATCCACAATCCATTTGTAAAAAAAGTCTGATGTGGACACCACATGACTTTCTTGTACGGATATTAAATTACATATACAGATTATTTTTAAAATGAAATATATAACATTTTTTCAGTAATATCTACTGATTTTTTTTTATTATTATTATTGAATTATTATTCATCGTACATTTTTTTTTACATTCAGAGGTTAAGAAGTATTAATAAATCAATATATTTAAATTAAAAAAAGGAAATGAAGTCTGATTCGAACCGATGTGCCTTCTTCTTGTAAGATCCAAATATTTCATTAATTAAAATTTTATTTAGCTATAACTCTGCAAACAATTAAAATATAAACAATTAAACACCACTTATGATATATCGTTGAAAAGGTATAAATGAAGGTTTATTACTGCAATTAAGAAAAACTCCATAATCCATTTTTCTTCTTTTTATTTGTTTTTGGGTTTTATGGACACTATTGGTTCAGTCGATTTTAATCAAACCGGGAGGTGCAAAACTATTTGTTACAACAGTTCTAAATCCAAAATTTCAACATTCTACGGCTAATCGCTTTTGAGTTAAGCGAGATACATACGTACCTACGTAGAGACGTCACGCTGAAACTAGTCAATTTGGATTCAGGAATGGTGAAAATAGATATTTCCGTTGAAATCTGAAAACCGAAATTTTTCGCAATTACGCAAATTAAAAAATTATTAAAGAAAAAACCTCATCCTTTCATTAAATTTGTCAAAAGCTCGTAAAAATATTTAAATTCTTAATATGTATCTCCCATGTTTATCTTTATGCAGTCCTTTTTTTCTTCTTTTTTGCGTCTTCCTGAAGTCCTCGATGCCGAATGACAATATATCTGAGGCCTAGGAAATTGAATTAACTGATCCTCTGTAGTAAATTACGGATGATGTTTTTTACTATTGCTATCAGATTATACAGAGTGTTCATAAAGTGGCGCAACCTTGTGGGAAAATGAGTAAATTACAATAATTGTTGAAAGTAGCCTTCATTATGCGATTCACGTAATTGAATACGACTTTGTAAGTTCTTAATCACATGTTATAACGTTTATTCAGGAATTGCTGCGGCACATCATTCAATTTCGCTCTGCAATTCGGGAATGGTATAAGGATGAGTTTTGTAAGCGGTATCTTTAAGTAACTCCCCACAAGAAATCGTCAGGAGGGGATAAATCAAAGAGACCGAGGGGTCCACAACTCCTTCAAAATCACTTATCTATGAAAATTGTGATCCAAGAAAGTCATAGTGTTTTTGGCTGTATGAACCGTAGCATTATCCTGTTGAAACCGCCTGTACTGTATACGACCTGCAGGTATAGTGTTAAAATATTGTTGCACCATCTGCGTGTAGCACTCACTGTTCACTTTGCCGTGAAAAAATGTCATGAAGATTCGCTTACATAAAATTGCACACCAAACTCTTTATTTTTGTCTGTGTAGACGAGACTTCTGCAGCTGATATGGATTTTCCGAACACTAAATGCGTGAATTCTGTACATTCACGTATCCATCCATCAAGTTAGAACCATATCTCGTCAGACCAAAATCAATCATTGCGTTTTTCTTCATCTGGCGTTACAGGTGACACGAACCACTGATAGAAAGCTAAAAATTTTACTCATGAAAAATACGAATTCGTAATTAATGAAAATCAGTTGTGATTAAATTTCATATATTTGAAAAATATGAGGAAGAAGTAATTTATAAAATACATAAATATATGTGTTTAAAAATATTATCCCTTACTGTAAAAAGGGAGATAAAAAATATATTTAAAAATTTTTACCTGTCGGATATTTTTATCAAGATGTTATACTCCCTACTCTGTACATCCAAATACTCTCAATTTTTTTTTTTTTTTAAATAAAATCAATGCTTTATTTATATGTAAGTCGTTTTACCAAATTTCATATTTCTGCGTCAACCCGTTCCTAACATTTTAAGCAAACTGGAGGCTAACACACACGTACAGATATATTAGTTAGTTTTTTATCGGATCTCGACGTTTTATGATCCTTTAAGTAATACATACATGCATACATATATATGTGCATGTATCTGCATGAGTCATTGTTGATATGATAATAACACTTTCCCTTCATTGTATTACTAGACGTCTCATCTAGCCAGAACCTGGACCCTCGGGGTTCAGGTCAGCCCAGGCGAATCTCAAAGCCAACTCAGGAGCTTCTCGGAGGTCCCCCTGGATCCCTGCACTGTACGTTATACTCATGGTTGTGAGAATAATACTGATAAATAATAATTATAGTATTGAAGCTTTATAGAAACCTGAAAAAGAAATTATTATACAAGAGATAGAATAATAATAACTGAAGTACACAAAGACAAAAAATTCGTAACTTATTTCTTTGCCACGGTGGCAGAAGTATAATAATGAAGTAAAAGGATTAATCTACTTTTCCTTAATCTTTAATTCACGACTTCACACTCCTGGGGGGCGAATAAATAATGAATATTTTTAATATATTAACCTTCAAGGGAACTAAGGCCTCGGTCGATGGCTTACGTAACTTACTAATAAACACCCTGTTTGAATTTTGAAAATTAGACGATTGTTTGCAGATATAAGAGTACTCCATTGCACCTCCCAAAACAGCGCCCCAGGGACACTTCGTTTGTTACCAGTTGATGGGTGATGATCGATCTAGCCTCCTACGAGGTGTTCGCATACTTCACTAATCTAGCAAAACATGTCGTCCCCACGGGAAGTCCATTATTATTAAACAGAATTTTTTTTTAATTTAACATTATTTTATTTAACGTAAATCTAATTCTATTATTTTTGTAATATAATTCTTCGATTGATTCGAATCATTCAGTTCAAATCCAGCTCATCCAGTGATAGAGAATCAGAGTTCATAGTTCATTAATTCAATTCATTAAAGTCTGTGCTGATACATTTACTAAGTCCAGTTAAATGAACATACTAGATCGTGGATACCGGTGTTCTTTGGTGGTTGGGTTTCAATTAACCACACATCTCAGGAATGGTCGAACTGAGAATGTACAAGACTACACTTCATTTACACTCATACATATCATCCTCATTCATCCTCTGAAGAATTATCTAAACGGTAGTTACCGGAGGCTAAACAGAAAAGAAAGAAGAAGTTAAATGAACAACTTGCATAATTGCTTTATTTAAATTATTTTTACTTGATTTTAATTTTAATTTTTAATTTTAATTTGATTTTATGCCTTGAGTTCATATTTTTATATATGTAAAAATTTTTACAATATATAAGTATTGTAAAAATATGAACTCAAGGGATATTTTATAATTTTAATTATAAAATATCCCTAATAATTTTAACTTTTATAAGTTAAAATTAACTTATAATGTTAATTTTAATTAATATTTAAATTTTGTTTTAATTTTTAATTTAACTGAATAAAAGTTTAAAATTAAATATTAAAGGTTTTAAATTTTAAATAAAATAAATAAATGCATATGTTATATTTTACGAAGTTTCTAATGTAATTTGAGATGAATGTATAATGCAGTTCGATAACGTAGACTGGAATAAAATGTTCAGTATTTTAAAAAAATTAGGGTTGAAATACAGAGATAGAAGAACAATTGCTAACATGTACAGGAACCAAATAGCAACAGTAACAATTGAAGAACATAAGAAAGAAGCCGTAATAAGAAAGGGAGTCCGACCCGGGTGTTCCCTGTCTCCGTTACTTTTTAATCTTTACATGGAACTAGCAGTTAATGATGTTAAAGAACATTTAGATTCGGAGTAACAGTACAAGGTGAAAAGATAAAGATGCTACGATTTGCCGATGATATAGTAATTCTAGCCGAGAGTAAAAAGGATTTAGAAGAAACAGTGAACGGCATAGATGAAGTCCTACGCAAGAACTATGGCATGAAAATAAACAAGAACAAAACAAAAGTAATGAAATGTAGTAGAAATAACAAAGATGGACCACTGAATGTGAAAATAGGAGGAGAAAAGATTATGGAGGTAGAAGAATTTTGTTATTTGGGAAGTAGAATTACTAAAGATGGACGAAGCAGGAGCGATATAAAATGCCGAATAGCACAAGCGAAACGAGCCTTCAGTAAGAAATATAATTTGTTTACATCAAAAATTAATTTAAATGTCAGGAAAAGATTTTTGAAAGTGTATGTTTGGAGTGTCGCTTTATATGGAAGTGAACTTGGACAATCGGAGTATCTGAGAAGAAAAGGTTAGAAGCTTTTGAAATGTGGTGCTATAGAAGAATGTTAAAAATCAGATGGGTGGATAAAGTGACAAATGATGAGGTGTTGCGGCAAATCGATGAATAAAGAAACATTTGGAAAAATATAGTTAAAAGAAGAGACAGACTTATAGGCCACATAGTAAGGCATCCCGGAATAGTCGCTTTAATATTGGAAGGACAGGGAGAAGGGAAAAATTGTGTAGGCAGGCCACGTTTGGAATATGTAAGACAAATTGTTAGTGATGTATGATGTAGAGGGTATACTGAAATGAAACGCCTAGCACTAGATAGGGAATCTTGGAGAACTGCATCAAACCAGTCAAATGACTGAAGACAAAAAAAAGTATAATGCAGCTGATGATGCGAATAAATCGCGAAAGCGCTCTTGCATATATAGTGGAATAAGGTTCTACTTTATTTATTCTGTACTTTGGTTGATCTAATAAAATAAATATATTTGTCTACAGTTTAGAGGAATATGATTCTTAAAAGAATCGATTTAAAAAAATAAATATACAAAATTTTTCTAAAATGGTGGGCTGGCTATACTTTTTTCGGAATCTACTTGTAAAACTAAACAAAAAATAACCTTAGGAAAAATGGTAATTTGTTCTTCGTTCTCCCTCTGTCTGCCATTTTGTTATTTTAATATAAAAATTTGTATCTCAAGTTCGGATAGACGAATCACATTAATATTTGGTAAGCCTTTTAGTTTGAACAAAATGACATTTTATTTTTTTAAATCGGTTAACAAATAATCGAGTTATGGAGGAAAATTGATGTTATAAATTTGTGTCATAATTATTAGGTCTATCATTGTGAGAAAATAATTATTACTTAAATTTCATACTAATTTACAATACTAGAATTAACAATAATAATAATAAGTAAAATTTAATCGAATTTAACATAAAATGGAGGATGTAAAAACAGAGACATAGAGATTTTTCGAGATGAAATACACCTAAACACACCTTCACAATTATGCCAAGAAACATGGGTAAAAATTTGGTAATAAGTGATTGAGTAGTTCTTTGTTTAATCCGAACAAAAAATAACCCTTTTTACTCTTTATTTAATAGTATAGATAAAAGAGTCAAAAAAATAAAAAAGGAAATATTTTGCCATAATGAAAAAAATTAATTTAATAACTTTTTATTATCTAATTCTAAGAAAATTAATCAGGTTACTGAATAGCTCAGTTTCATTCCTAGTCCGTCGCAAGAACTAGATAATTCTGCACAACTTATTTAATATTTTAATTAAACTTGTCTGTACATTTTATCTTTAAAATAAGAAACACTTTGATATTAGAAAAAACTTAATAAACTTTCTTTAGTGTTAATTTTAATGCATTATTAAAAACTTGTAGGCAGCTGTCACCACACTTTTTCCCACCTGTCTACATTTTCTTTTTCTTCCCAGACCTCTAACTACTAAACGTTTTTTTTTAATTTTCATATCTAGTTCAATGTCAACTCTTTATTGAATCTTGGGTGTCCTTTTTTTACGGATAAATTCCGGGGTCGAAACATGTTTTTTATTATTATATTTTCTAATTTTACACCACTGCCCAAAAAGGAATATATTTAGGGTGTATGTATGTACGTACGTATGTTTCTTCCGCCGTATCAACTCAAAAGCTGAACCAATTTAGATGTACGAGTCCCGCGTTGGAAGCCTAACATTACCAGAGTGTCATAGGTTATATAAATATGATATATAGTTTAAAAAAATGTAAAAATTCTATCATTAGATATATTTATCATTGATCTATCATATATCATAGATGAATGAGTCGTTTTTTTAACAGCTCGCTTCTCAACGCTTCATTCTGAACGATTCGGAAACCTCGTATCTCATACTTTTTTTCTTTTTCTTTATCCTCCGGGACCACCGTTAGGCAATGCTTCAGAGGATAAGATGAATGATTTGTAGCTTGTGTGAAAATGCCAGCATGACCAGGACGTATCTCATACTTGTGAAGTTATTGTCTTACTCGTGTTTTTACATTACTGCCCAAAAAGGAATTAATGTATTTAGGATGTATGTTCCACTGTAGCAGCTTAACGGCTCAACCGATTTAGAAGTATGACCCCGTGTTGGAATCCTTACGTTACCGGAAGTGTCTTAGACTATATAAATATACGAGTATACTATATACATACATATATATATATATAAATAACAAAAGAAATTTAAAAAAATTGGAAAAAATTATACTATATACAAAATTGTCACCCGCACGCTGTTTAATTTTCCTATATCAATGATCAAGCATTTTTTTTTTCTTTGGCAGTCATGTTTTTTAATTTTAATATTTATGACTATGACTATAGTGATATGACTATCATTTTCATTGCATGATATCGTCTCTCGGTCTTCATTTGTTTATTTATTTCAATCCGACAATTACAGGCTTACGCCTAATTACAGCTATTTCTCCCTTCTATTGTTTTATTTATGAGAAATGAATTACGTAGCGTACCAAACGTGACCGTATTAGATTAGGAATGTATTAGATTTTTATAAAAAGGGATGGGGGTGTTTTGGTGAAATAAGATTTCAAATCTTTTCCGGGGGACCTTCAATAAAACATTTTTCTTTCAAAAATTGAAGTTTTTTACTTCCTTGTACGAAGTACAATGTACTTCGTACAAGGTATATTATAATCGTACAAGGTATATTATAATCAAGAAAAATTTCGGTTTTCAGATTTCAACGGAAATATCCATTTTGACCATCCCTGAATCCATTTTGACTAGTTTCAGCGTGACGTCTTTACGTACGTATGTATCTCGCATAACGCAAAAATGATTAGCCGTAGGATGTTGAAATTTTCGATTTAGGACTCTTGTAACATCTAGTTGTACACCTCCTCTTTTGATTGCAATCGACTAGACCAAAAAATGCCTTTTTCTTAACTGCAGTAATAAATCCTTATTGAGAGCTTTTAAACGATATATCATAAGTAGTACTTATTTTAATTGGTTCCAGAGTTACAGCCAAATAAAATTTTTAATTAATAAAATATTTGGTCTTACAAGAGGCAGACACATCGGTTCTAATCCGACTTCATTCCTTTTTTTTTAATTTAAATATATTGATTTATTAATAATTATTAACCTCTGATTGTAAAAAATGTTTTACTGTAAATAATAATTCAATAATAACAATAAAAATTTTTTTTTAAATATTATAAAAAGCCGAAGTTATTAGTGAAATAAAATTTTACGTGCTTCTCATTTTAAAAAAAAATCGGAAAATGTAATTTAATAGGCGTACAAGGAAGCCATGTGGTGTCCACATCATGTTTTCTTTATCGAGATCACAAATTACCATAAATTATTTAATATTCACCCCTTCCTAAAAAAAATGACTTCACATATCTGTATATTTTTTTAGCAATATGTTGCTTCAGAAAAGGAGTTAATGGGACTTTTTTACATCAATAGGCATTCAAACAATTATAAAGCTTTTTTGCCCGTCCCACTCCAATAGTCCGTGGCAACAAAAAATAATTTTTTAATTTAAAAAATGATTTTTTTAGTTTATTTTAAATTTAAATCCATCTCTCAAGTTACCGAGGGCATTTAAAATGTAAAAATCTTAATTTTTTAATAGCATTTGTTCTTTAGTTTTATTTGGGGAAAAAATAGCCAAAAATGTTCCCGTTTCCTAGAAAATTAATACTTTATTTAAAATTATGGCTGAATCTTTGTATTTTTTTTTTAATTTAAAAAGTTCATTTTTTAAATCTGTCCAATAAAAAAAGTATATGCGTTGGTTTGTTGTATGTGCTCACATTTTTATTTTGAATGATTCATTCTTTCGAACGATTTATACTTCTTTATACGAACGATTTATCTAAAATTATAGTTGCGTTTTGTCGATAAAAAAGGAAAACATTGGGGTTAGAACTGTTTTAAAAAATCACAACTTAAATATGTAAAAATGCAAAAATATGTCGGTTTGCAATAACACCACGCGAGAACCAGCCAACCGATTGTTTTCAGATTTTCAAGATACGTTTGTGTTATCCCAGAGAAGATATAAAATCACAGATCGAGGCCCTAAACCTCCTTGGAAGTGAATTTCTGAATTAAAGATATTCATAAAAAAAGGTATACTTTTACTTCATTATTTCTGTCACCGTGGCAACCGAGATATAATGAAGTAAAATGATTAATTTTTTTTTCTTTAATGAATATCTGTAAAATATTTGATAGTCTAATAACCATAAAGATAACGAATGCGTTGGGGTCCAAGGGGCGAAGCCCCCTGTCTAGCCTGTCCGGCTAGTTTATTATCATTACTTAAGGACTATTTTATAATAAATTAATTTTTCTCGAGTGCTCCCCTTAAGCTTAGGATCCTTCAAAATGATTTTTTTTACAATTTTATATTTTTAATGCTCAATATGTTGTATTTTTCAAGGTAATGAAGTCTCTAAAATAACTTAATAATATATCCTTGATGGGGGAGATTTCAAATCTAAAAAAAATTAAATTTTTTTTAAATCTATTTAAAATCAATTTTAGTGAATGTTTAAACAATTATAAAAAGACACCCCTACCTTTTTAAAATTAATACATACACATAACCGTTCAACTTTAATTTTATACAAGTATAAAAATATATATTTTTTTTATTTACTTGACTGTATCATAAAATTATAAATAAATATTTTTATATAAAAATATGAAAAAAAAGAACTCGTTATCTTGGTTATTATATTTCAATAAAAAAAAATTTTATCATGAAAGATACAAAAAGAACTTAAAATCATTAAGTAAAGAAATGGCTTGCCCAACTTGATCGACGTAGCCGGGAAAGTTACGGGATTCATTGTCAGATTTTTTCAAACATGTGAAAAATAGTATTGAAACTGGGTGTGAGTTGACATAACAGTATCATTTTGTTTCTTTAAGCAGAACTATGTGGTAAAATATTTCATTCAATTATAATACATCAATATCTTTTAAGATAATATATTACTTAACGTAAAATACCTTAAAAGAGATCCATACACTTCCTTTTTTAAGTAGATAATGCTGTTGACATGACTGTTAACATTAGCTTACATTTTATACATATATATATATATATTCCCTTCCGCCTTCCCCAGTTTCTATTGGTGTGTTGATGTCACTATTGATTACTCCTTTCTATTCTTGACCTCTTTCTTTTCTTTTAAAGTACTATGATCATTTCCTTCTATGCGATAAAGATTAAGATTATTGTTCATATTAATACCATTATCGCGTAATTTTTTCGTCATCATTAATTACATTTAATATTCTCATTACTTATTATTGTTTTTTTAACTGTGCTCTTGAAAAGATAGTTACAAAATAGAAAAAAATTTACACAGAAGTAGTGGAATAAGACTGGGAACTAAACGACTAAAGATTAACTGTTTAGCTTTCGCTGATGATATGCCATTATTAGCTAAAAACTGAAATGAAACTGAACAAAAAATTTAAAAATTAGAAAAACAAGCTGCCAAAATGGAATTAAAAACTGTGTTTGAGTAAATGAAAATTTTGACGTGATAAAAACTGTCCGAATTTCCTTAGTATCAGGGTCCGGCATATAAATATGACGATTTTGTAGTAATTTTTATGTTGGCACCATTGTCAATGAGAAGGCGGGAGTGTTTGTACATAGACAGGTCTATTCATGCTATTTCAGTAGCCAGTATATCGTGGTCCGGTGAACAACTAGCGTTTGTGATTGAAGCCCATTTTAAAAATAATGACTCGGTTATTGTAACACAGCGTTTATTTCGCAGACATTTCAATTTAAATCGACATGCGTCTGTTCCTAATAGGAATACGATATTGTTGTGGATGAAGAATTTTAGGAACACATCATCTGCTTTAAAAATGAAACCAACAGGACGAAAACGGTCTGTGAGAACACCTGAAAACATTAACGCTGTAGGGTTAGCTGTTACGCGGTCTCCACGACGTTCAGCAGCGAGTCATGCTGCTGCGCTAGCCATTTCTGATCGAAGTGTACGACGAATTCTTCATGCCGACCTGAAATTCCATCCGTATAAGATGATGTTAGTGTAGCAACTTAATGCAAATGATTGGGCGTCTCGCAAAGCAGCTTGCGAGGTCATCCTCGAAAATTTCCACCAGGATGCCGTTATTCTTTTAAGTGACGAGTCATATTTTCATCTGTCAGGATTTGTGAAGAATAATCAAAATTACTGTTATTGGGCTTCGCATAATCCACGGCAAATTTTTGAAAAACCACTTCACAGTCAATATGTTACAGTGTGGTGTGCGGTTTCAAAGTTCGGCATAATTGGCCCATATTTTTTTTGAGGAGTTAAATCGCAGGGTAACAGTAACATCTCATTGATACGTAAACATGTTGAATGAATTTCTACGACCGAAACACATATAAAAGTCTTTATAATGGAACTCAAAATTTATACACAATAAAACTCTGATAAGCCGGAAGCCCTCGATGCGCACAAATTGTAAGACTAATATTAACTAAAATTTATTTCAAAGAAATTAAAATCGAAATTTAAACAATGATTCTTAGATTTTTTTTGTAGATGTGTCATTTTTCTCATCTGGGATGAGGTATTAAATTATTTCAATGACTTCATTGTTTAACAACATACGTTTTGAACATTAAAAATTTTCAAATTGTATTAAAAGATTTTTTTCAATTTTGGTGCATCCATATTCAAGGGGAAGCAACCGAATAAATTTAATCTTTAACAAAACAATCTGTTAGTTATTTGATATTATATATTTATTTATTTTTTTATATTTGTTTAATTGGTAAAAAATACAAAGCTCTCGAAAACTCCTTTTTCAAAGTAAGATATAAATAAAAAAAGAAAAAATGTAAATTCATTTTTTGGGAGGGGATGAATATTAAAAAAACCATTGATTATAATTTGTGATTTTGATTAATAAAACTTCACCTTTTGTAAGGAAAGTGTTTGGCTAAAATTCTGCAGTAAAGATTTGACATTTTATTTCAAACAAAACACCCCCCCTCCTTTTTCCAATTTTTGCAAAATTTTAATACATTCTTTCCCTTGGATGTAGTACTTGACTATGAAGTTTAAAGAAAATCGATCGACGGGGCCCAGAGTTATAAAACCACATATATGCCAACATACACAAAAATCCGTCTGACAAAATAAAAAAAAGTTTTTTTGGGCTTCGGAGGCATTGGAATAAAAAAAACTTTTTTCACAGATTACTTACAATTTATTTAAATTTATTTTTTTTGTTAAAACTTTTTTAATGTGTCCCTAAGTCAAAAATCTGACATAAAAAAAAAATAATTTTTTTAGGCTTTTTTCAATAATCCATATACATTTCCGTTATATAGCGTAGATACTTTCCCGTTATACATCACTATAGGTGGAAAAGTAAACTAAAACAAAAGCTGATTGAAATTCACCAGATAAAATTATTAGAAAAGAGAATTAACAGAGAATAGTATAAAATAGTTGAGATCACAAAAATAAAATATATTTATATATATTTTTTTAAATATCTTTATTCATATAGTCCCATCATCATCAATTAAAATCATCATCAGCGACTGCAGTGAAACTGTAAATGTACAGATAAACGTGTAGTCTTGAACATACTCAACCCGACCATTGCTGAGACGTTAATTGAACCCTAACCACCAAAGAACATCGGTATCCACGATCTAATACTCAAATCCGGATAAAAGCAAATACCTTTGCTTTAAATGGATTTGAATGTAATAACCCTCGATTTCGAAATCAGCTGATATACAACGACGAGTTTAACTATTAGACCCACCCGGTGGGTTTATATTGTTTTTTTTTATCAAAGAATTTAATAAAATATAATTTAGTTACAAGAAATTAAATTAAACAAATTATAATAATAGTAATGATAACAATGAGACCGACCCAAAAAAAGTGACTAACATTAAAAAATAATATATTCAATTTTTTCTTAAAATTTCTTTTTTTAACATTTTTTTTGTCTTGTTTAACCTCCGGCTCAACCGTTAGGTATTGCTTCAAAGGATGAGATAAAGAATGATTTGTAGCGTATGTGAAAGTGCCATGCCTGACAAGGATTCGAACCCAGGACCTCCGGGTGAAAGGCCGAGACGCTACCACGCGCCCACGGAGAACGGCAGATTTTTTTTTTAACATTTGTTCCAAATTTTAATAACTATGTACCAGCAACTTATTAATCCTTAATTCATTGTCAGACTTAATTCATTGTCAACTCATTGTCGACTTTCGAAAAGTCGAAATTTATGGAAACAATTCAGTAATATCATAATTTTATTATTTTTAGGACACTTTTTTAAATCTAAATTATTATTTTTCATTTGTTAATAGTTTATATTATTTTTTAATATTTTTTTTTTCTATTTAAAATAATGTTAGACATGAAGATAGTCGCTTTATTACATTAACTAAATAGGTCAAGTAAAATACAAAGTAGAAATGTTTGACGTAATAAAAATAAGAAACAGGATGTAATGAAAAAAGACTTTAAGTAGTTACTATGACATGTATCATTTTTCTTGAAGTTTCACGTTAAATAACTTTAGTCACTCACTAACTCAATCTCTCTCTCTTTCTTTCTCTCTCTCTTCACACATGCACATATACAGAGTGTCCCATATAAAACGCAACCCAACCTTATATTGGTAGGTATTGAAATAATAAAAAGGCATGTGTAAATGTAATTTTTATTATTACCATCCATTATCTTACATTTAGAGTCAATGTTGGAAGTGGCCGCTATCTTCTTGAATAGAAGTTTCAATTCTTTTTACAGCGTTTCTTGCAACTATTTTCAAAGTTTGTGGCTGGATATTTAATACAGCTTCTTCAATATTGACTTTCAATCGTTCAAGTGTTCGTGGTTTGTTGCTGTAGGCTTTTTCTTTGAGGTAACCCCGTAGAAAAAAATCCACCGCAGTCAAATCTGGAGATCTTGGTTGCCACAAACCTCGACCGATAACACGATTACCAAAGAATTCCTCGACGAAATCAGAAGTTGAACCTGCGTAGTGCGATGTTGCACCGTCATGTTGTTGTAGCCAGCATTGTCTGTTTTCCTAAGTGCAAGGAACTGAAATAAAATATCCTGATATCGTTCTGCATTAATGATATAGTCGAAAAAAATAGGACCGATTATTTTTTTCCGCAATATCGCGCACCACACGCCCAACTGCTGCGGGTGTAATTGTTTTTCGTGATAAACGTGGGGATTTTCAGCATTCCAACTCTGTTTGTCCATTCTACTGTTTTGGCTGTTTACGTAGCCATCCAAATGAAACCGTGCTTCATATGTGAAAAATAACGAATCCATAACATTAATTCCCTCGCGCAGAAATAGACGGAACCGTTGTCAATATTGTAGCCGTTTTTCTTTGTCGGGCTCATGAAGTCGATGAACCGTTTGAATGCGATAAGGTCGTAATTGTGACTGTTTGGTCCCCCGATGAACAGTTGATTTAGACAAATTAATTTCAGCAGACAAACGTCTGATCGATTTATTTGGCGAGGCGAGTAATCGGTCTTTGATTTCAGTGACTGTATCTGTATTCAACACTGACGCAGATCTTTTGTGTTTCTTGTTATTAACAGAACCAGTCTCTTTAAATTTTGCAACCGACCTTAATACTGATGTTTTGTTAGGAGCTGGTTTATCTGGGTACTTATGGCGAAACAAATCTTGCACTGCAACCACTGATTTCGTACTTAAGTACGACTCAACTATGAAAACACGTTCATCTAGCGAAAACACCATCTTGTCTCTAGCAATACACTGAACATTATGATTGCATTGTTTTTACTATCGGTAGTGTTCTACTGCGTCGCCGCGATGTTCAGATGTTGGACGAGTCCATTTCAGTAACGAGAAGAGAGTAAGCTTGACTTTTGAAATTTCATGAATGAGTGATTGATGGGTTGCGTTTTATATGGGACACTCTGTGTATACAGAGTGATATTTAAGTATGGAAGCAGCTTTATACTGCACATCTGAGAGGTATTTGGAGCCAGAAAGAAATGAAATAATACATAGTTTAAAAAAAATTTGCATTATGTTGAGTTTCTAATTTTTATCCGGAGTCAAAGTTAATTTTTTTTAAACAGTAAGTTGAATACATGATTTCGATTTAAAATTTTACAAGAAAAACAATGGTGAAACCTGTTTTTCTCTTAATCCCTATGTTATCGATTTATAAGTATTCAAATTTTCAACGGAAAAATCGTGTTAACAATAAAACAGGTAAAATGCACTGTATGTATAATTTTATTTCATTTTACATTCATAATGCATAAAATTAAAATCCAAAAGTATTTGTTAAAATATTATACGGTAAACAGAAGTGCACAACACAAAGAAATAACTATGCTACTGAAACTGTAGAGCTACTATCAAGTGGAATAAAATTGTGCCGAAAGAATACAAAATAAGATTTAAAACGAGTCATAAATGAACTGCTTTTCACTATTGAAACCCGAGAAATAGATTTTTTTAAATCGCCAAAAATGTTTTGTTTAAAAAGAAAAAATTTCATCTAGCAACAACCTATAAAATATTATTTTTATTAATATTTACAATAAAAATACAGAAAAAATAATTATATTACATTAAAAAGCAAGTTTTAAAAAATCAATAAATGAAAAACAAAACGATTATTATTATTAGTTTTTCTTTTTAGTAAAAATTTGGGTTGGGGGTTGGCTACCCTTTTACTTAAGTTTATAGGATTTATATGTCAACTTAACAAGGTAAATTATATTTATTTTCAACGTATGATTAGATTCAACTGTGACTACTGTACCCAAGCGACATTTACACATGGCTCTGTAAAATGTAGAACTAGGCGCGGGGTTCGTGCTTCCACGAACACGGTTAGCTAGTTTAGAAGGCAACGATATAGGACATTCATGATGACCTTATGAGGCCTGCAGTGAAGGCAAAAGCTGAGTTAAAAAAAAAAATCACCTATGTAAATGTCTACTAAGGCATTTACATCGGTGGCATCCCAACCGAGGCCTGGCTTATTACTGTGAGGTGTAATCAGTTGGTGGTTTATAACACGACTCCCGTTAAAGCCCATTTGGGCATGGAACGGTGGGAGGGTGTGGCGACCGGAATCGTCACAAGGGGGGCGTCTTCCACTACGGAGGTTGGAATGTAAGTACTATTCGGGGCCATGATTTATTCGGTTTATTAATTCAGTTATTTTTATTATTGATATTTATCATTAAATATTTATATTCTATTTCTTTATTAATTTCTTGTATACTCGCTATAATATTTACATTTAATCCTTTTGGTAAAAGGTTTTTTAAGTAAAAGGGAGGCAAAATAAAGAATCAATTCAGCTAAAAGATAATGGTAAAAGAAAGAATGGAGCCCAATATTTCGTTCATAAAATAATCAAAACCATTGCTTTACGTGAGGAAAAACAAACTACGTTCCGCTTTTCAAGAAGCCTTTCAAAGAAGTTGATTTTTAAATCAGACTGACACGGTTTATCTTTTAGAGAAAATAGGTATATAATACTTCTTAGGATTTTTTTATACCTTGCTATAAAATAAAAACTGAAATTTGTTCCTCTGTACAAAGGATTTAAAAGTATTTTAAAATGCTAAAAGTACAGTGTGTTTTTTCTAGTTGAATTAGATAAAATACAACAAAATAAAATTTAAAAAAAGTTTACGTTAAGATGTTTGAATTATAATTCTATTTAATATTTTACTTGAATTTATTAATCTACACAGATTAAATGCACTCTATGGCCCTATACGAGAGAGAATTTTTAACCATCTTAAAACAAATTTGTAAAATAAGTGATGAAATCCGTCCTGGACAGAAGTTACAAAAAAATTGTTAAATTTTTTTTTTTTAATTTGTGTTTTTAGGTTTAATCATACGTCGCATACCGTATTTAATTCGCGCAGGTGTGGCGGTACTAGCGGCGACAGTTGGAACTAACTAAGCTAATGTAATTTTACAATTTACATAGAATAAATTTTGCTTGTACGGTCGATAGCAGACTGGTATAGCCGCGAGACTTAACACACCAGTTACCGAGTCGACCGGGCGTTCGAGTTCGACATCCACCCAAACCAAGTTACTTTTTTATACTTTAAATATTATTCGTTTACTTAATCTACCTGGCATACAAACTGATAAACAAATTTTCGGCATTCTAAATAAGATTTACAGATTAAATATTCTGCATTTATATATATTCTGTGTTTTGTTAACGTTAGTGTTATATATTTTAGTATACTTAAATACTTACAAATATTTTAACTTTAAATCCTTTAATTGCAGTTAACTATAATTACCAGTTTATTACTACTGGAACAGAAAAATCCTAACAAACCAAATTGATTTGAAGAAATTCATTAATGGAGTAAAAGGGTTTAAAGCCATTGAGAAAAACATTTCCGGAATAATTTATAATTATTTAATTTAGCTTTTTTAGTGGATGAAGATAATTTGATTAAGAATATAATTTTTTTTTTATATTTAAGTGATGACGTATTGGGATATGCCCTCAACTGATAGTGAAATATGCCCAGATTAAGACAAATCCTTACTTTACTTATGTGTAAAATGTGCAGAATGGAAAAAAGAATTGAACCCTGATACTCCTGCCAAAAACAGAAGAAAATCGAACCGAGTACCTTCTTTTGAAACTGAGAAATGTCATTTCTCATCGATTGTTCGAGTAATAAGATAATTTTATGATGATAATAATGTGATTTAAATAATAACCACAATCCGTTATGGAAGACTTGGCACGATGTCATCATAGACTTGACGGACATCATAGAACGCACCATTATTGTTTATCTCTTCCTTTTTACAGCAGTGGCGAGAAGGATCATCATCCATTCAGCCAAGTTGATGGCTGATGGAATGCTGGGATCTATAAAAGCAAACTGATTATTAAAACTGCTGTTCTGGAAAAGAAAAATCCGATTCTGAAGAGTTTTTCAATCATTTGGAATACATAGTCTTCAGAATTAGAATTTTATAGAGGTTATCCAGACTTTAATTCTGATGTAGGAAAATCTCCAATATAAATTACTAAATATATAAATTAGATACCCAGAAGATCCTTTCTTGGAACACGTCAAACGGTTTCCGTTTCCAGTTATAGGACGTTAAATTTGTACAACTAAAATAAAATGTTAATAAGGTTTCTCTCGTACCAGTAAAAGAAAAGCTGAAAACACAGTGTAAGGCTTTCCCGGAACGCGGCTTTAGCCGCGTGACAACTGTGGGTTGTTTCTGATGCACGGCTTACAGACACAACATAATTTAAAGCATTTATCATTTTATTTAATTTGTTTTTTTCTTTAGTTTAATGATTCTAACTATAGCGCGCGCATACCGTATTTAATTCGCGCGAGTATGGCGCTACTAGCGGCCACTTTAAATACTTTTTTACACTTTAAACATTAATCATTTATTTATTTCTACCGCTCACGTATGACGTCACAACAAACCAGTCGACTACAACAGTATTTTTTTGATTTGGAGTTGCGATTTTGCAAAATCCTTTTTTTTTCAAATATTGTTATTTTTTAATTGGTAACAAATATGCCTAAGAAAAATGTGACATTAATTAGGCGAAATCCCGAGATACTGAGGGTAAATGTTGCTCTACAACCTTATTCCCTTCATCATGAAATCAATGCCCTATATATAGAAGTAATCTGACCGAATTTGGTTAAAATCGGTCCAGTAGTTCTGGAGATCTAAAGTTATTTAGAGCCCAACACTGAACACACACAGACGAACATTCGAACATTAACATCCGGAGAATTTCCACCCGGTTTTTTTGAGTTCCTAAGGTGTCAGAATGTCAAGATCCGATAAAAATCGCTTATTTCTAAATTGGACCGATTATAGTACTTTCCCTTCTAGAGCTACAGCACTATCTAGACGGGAAAGTAATAATAAATAAATAAAGCGAGTGATTATATTTGATTATGAGCCTGTAATTAATTGAAGTAATAAAAGTTGTATTGTTATAAAATATAATAAAAAATAAACTTAATAATATTTTTTTATAAATTTATCATTTAAATTAAAATCTGTTAGAATTTTAAAGATAAGTTAATTTTTTATCATGATAGATAAAATACGTAGTCTATATGAAATATACAATATCTGTTTTAAAGTATTTTGTTAGAAAACAGACCTAAAGGAAATAGAAACAGTAAAATGAAATGAAAAATTTAAAGTTAATCTCAAAAGAAAGACTTAACCTGTTTTTTCCTTGAATTCTCTTTTATCTGTCGTTTGATCTTCATTGAAAATTCTGCCCCCCCCCCCCCCCGCCTACACTACTATAAACTCCTAGCTAAATTCTTTTCATCTACCAGTATATTTCTGCAGGCTCTTTTTACGTGATAGAAAACAAACCTTTTTTGAAAATTAATTTTCAATGTACTTTCTCTTTTTAACCATATGAAAATTTTATATATTTTTTTTTTACGTAAAATATTTTTTTATGTTCAATAGTTTTATAAAAGTATTCTTTAGCCGACCTCCGTGGTTGATTAGGTAGCGTCTTGGTATTTCACGCGGAGATTCCCTGATTCGAATCCCGGTCAGGCATGGAATATTTTCATACGCTACCAATTTCCGTCGGACTAATGATCATAGCTGTTGATTCCCGTTCTTTCATAACAAAAAAGTGTTGCTTGAAAAAAAATTAAATAATATTAAACGGTTTACCTTTAAAATTAAGTAAAAGTAGCAATAATACTCCTACCGTACTGAAGAGCATTTGTCTATGTGTCTGTCTATGTGTTTGTGTCCGTTCCCCTTAGCTTGGCACCGGAATGTACCGATCACTAGCGGAAAATCCCGATTCGTTAATACATGTCTCGTGGTGGTCAGGTGTGTGCTTGTTAGATTATATATTTATTAAAATATATATTAATAATATATTTTTTTTATTTATGTGATTGTTTTTCTTCACAAAATAATGAACTATAACCATAAAATAAGCACCGGAATGTACCGATCATTAGCGGAAAATCCCGACTCGTTAGTACATGTCTCGTGGTGGTCAGGTGTGTACTTGTTATTTACTAACTTTATTACTAAAACAAAGGAATTATTAGTTAATATTTAATAATAAAAAAATAATTCTTCTCTAGCGGGAGAGAGTCGTTGGCGCGCATCTGGCCGGTGCACCACGTGGTCCGCACGGCACCAATAGTTGCAGCTGGACTGGCAACTAAACAACCTTACACGAACACACACAAACCAACTCCCTATTATTAATCTGGCTAGCGTTAAATATTCATTATATTTCTATTAAAAACTATTAAATTCTATAACTACTCACTCCTTGAGCCTATTTTAAATATAAAAGCACCAAAATGTTCAGAAAAATATTTTGTACTCACTTATATTTCTTTTCTTAAAACATTTCTGTCGGTGGTCCTGGGGGCAGAGCCGTCTGGCTAGACTGTCGTACAAACGAAGCGAGCCCTGACCAGCTAGTACTACTAATAAAACTATGGTTAATTTTTTAATTTGATATTTTACAATTATAATTTAGTTTTAGTTGAAAGTTTACAAATTCTATAAACTTATAAATTCAAATAATATGTTTAAAGGTAATAAATGAAAAAAAGTTATGGAAAACTACATAACAATTAATTTATAAGTATTTATACAGTGTTAATAAAATATAGAAACCATGAAATACGATGATAGTTCAATAATTTAAGAAAAAATTTGCAACAACGGAAAAATTATTTTTTATTAGAATAAACGAAAACTGTTTGATGTAAAAGTTGGTACTACTGACATAAAATATATCAGCTGTTTGAAAAGAATTTACATTACTATGACCTCATTTGTTTATTTCAAAATGTCGCTTCTACTTGCAACGTGTACCGTGGAAGAACAGTGTGCTACGATGAGATTTTTATTTTCTAAAGTTGTTAAACCGACTGAAATTCAGTCGCAGATGTTGATGTTGAAGTGGATCGAACAGTTTATAAATCAGACAGTCGCCGGATTATTTTATAGTAGATGATCGGTGTAAGTATCGACTGTCGTATTATAAAATCGCATTAATGATTTTTATTTTCAGGGATAAACGCATTTAAATTTAAAATTCGAGTATTGGCACTGTCCATTCTGAAAACCGGAAACACTGAATTACCGGAAAACGAATTCGAGGTAGGTTCCGAGACGATCGACTTAAAATAACAATGACACCCGAAATCGTATACGTTTGGAAATTAAAAAATGGTTTTTGAGTGAAGGTAATGCTTTTATAGAATAGATAATAACCGGTGATGGAACTTGGATTCATCATTTTGAGCCGGAATCCAAATATTAGAATATAGAATGAGAACATCCAAGTTCACCCGGCAGGAAAAAATTAAAAACCTACGCGTCGACGGTAAAGTAATTTTAACTGTGTTTTATAGCTATAAAAGCCCCATTTATTCTGATTATTTGGAAGAACATAATACGCACAAGCAACAACGAGGATTGTAGTGAAATTCTAGAATATGAAGTGAACCAGCAATAACAAGGAAACGTTCTCTCTCAAAAAGGTGTAATTATTTGTATGGTAACGCCCGTCCCCAATCGCTTAAAAGGGTAAAATCCCCCATACCCGACTTGGGGGTCCGTTGGGTCAGTCACTTTTATGTGCTCTGTGCCTTTCTTTTAAGCCAGTATTGTTTCATTTTGTCCGATCTTACTTTCCTTTCTTCTTCGGAAAATTGGATCTTACGTTTGGTTTTGGCTTGGAACCTCATTTTCTTATATTACTGTTAACCAGAGTCAGATTAACTAATAGACAAATAAGATAATTATCTAGGTATAAATCACGGTCATTTCGGGAAACAGACCCTTATTCACTGCCGGCCTCAAAGAGGCAACGCATGGGGATAAAACTGTTGCATAAGTACGAAAATTTACAAGTCATGGAACCGCAACATGGTACTTATAAGAGCTCCAGGTTCATCAACTATTAAGTTTAGAAGTTATATACTTCCTCACCAATGCAACGTATCAAAAATCACGGTTTTGGCAGGAAGAGACGTGGTTGAACGGCAATAGTCTTGAACAACCTGTGAAGCGATTGCGGAATATCTCGCATTGTGTCGATGTCGATGAGTATTATTATAACTTATTCCTGGAATCAGACCTCCCTGACCTGATCCGCCAAATACCTGAACTTTGACAGTTATATTTCTTCTGGATGTTAGAGACCAGTGGTATCGTCACGTCGATGATTCAAGCGATGTTTTCTTGTTTTTTAGTGCCCACAATATCTGGACGATAGTCGGCTACTGTTTTATTCGTTAGGATCGTACGATCGTAAGAGATCTTATACCGGTCGTTCTCCAACAAGGACAGAGGAGCATACCTGCTGTGTAAGGGACGGACACATAAAGAGGTCCTAGGTCCACGGCCAGACTTTGATGGAGGATGCCCGTATTACATGGAACTGTACCTTATGAAGTGCCTGGAACGGGTACAACTGTGCCTCATGAAGTGCCCGCCTTACGCTTGATTATGAAATATTTAAACGCCGTGATACCCGACTGATGCTTATAGTTGGCAATAATTGTACAGCATTTATTATTGCTTTTTCATAATTACGGTTTCTCGCGCTTGGTTGACGTCCAGTATCTACTCGTTTTGGTTTCAAATTGCCAGTTTCTCTAAGTCGTATCTCCATAGCTTCAAAGGTTTTGCGATCAGGTGCTCTTCCAAATGGATAAGTGTCACGATATTCTTGTACTACTGCCAACCATTCTTGTTTATCTTACCGTAAATTAATTTAACGTCTGTATACTCTTCAAATGAATTCATATTTGCATTATCTTCCATTATGTATTAAAGAAAATTTCACTAAATTTTGTAAAAACTGTTTTTTCTGAATTGTACACAGAATCTTACATATATCTTAATACAATTCAAAACGACCAACAAGAATATGGAAAAAGTTAATTGCTATCAGCTGATATTGCTAACCTATGGAAAACAAATTAATTCATCCTGATAAAACAGTAGTAATAAACGATCGGTTGTTATTTCCAACCAGTAGACAAAATTCACATTTCAGTCTGTTTTGTTTTTTAATGAAGTTAAATTTCAATATCCTGTATTCATTTTTTGCTTAAGTAATTTACATGGATTTTTTTAGAATTAAATTTTCTACATTTCTAATTAAAAAAATATAACTTAATTAACCATTTAACAATGTTTTCAAAGGTTAAACTAAAATATGTATTTTTTTTACCCCCAACTTTCGTGGTTTACGTCAAATATCTTTAAAAATAATGAAGATACAGTTCTGGAACCCATTTGTTTAATATTTTCAGATCAAAAACTATAAGAAACAACTAAATTCCTTCCTTAATTTACCTTCCTAGAATTTCAGGAAGTCTTTATTTCCCCGTGGAACCAAAATCCGGACGAAATCTTTCGATAGCCGTAACTCGTTAACGAAGCGTTTTCGAGTCTATGTTTATATGATTTTTTTTTTCCTAATTTTAGTTATAGAATAAGCTCCCGAGAGATTGCCGTATAGTTTTGAATCACTCTATATATAAGTTTTTTTAATTATTAAAAATTCTGTATCAGGATGAAAAAAAGGATGAAATGTTTTTCCCAATAAAATTTTATCAGACAATAAGGAAACTGCAAATTATTACTATTTATTAAATTATATTTAATAGTTAACAAGCACTAAAATTAATAAAGTGATCACAGATAACTAAACTAATTAATTCTATTTTTAAATTAAAATTGTTATTAATTAAATAGTTTTACTGTTGAATTTAAGGAGTATGTACAGCACATTATTTCACCAAAAAAAAATGGTTTTATTTATTTGTGGTTTACACTATTTATTCCAGACTTTTATTTCTCTGAAAGTTATGATGTTCACTATACCATCAATTCCATTGGTGAACAGAATTTTGTATGGCTAGATATTTCTTGGCTTGCTTATATGTAATCGTATATTTGGTTTCATGAAAAAGGTAACGGGAAACCACTTCATTCATTACTTTTCCTAGTAAACTTGGTACGGCATTGGTTTGCTTGGCATTTCTCCCGCCACCACCCTACTCGGTCACCCTAAAGCATAAAACCGAATGTCTGTGCCACAAAGGGCAACTGACTAGTTTAGCGACCAATATCCTATCAAGCTCCTAGAGCTTACCTAACAGCGTGAGCGGACTAAGCGCGGTGCCATATACCATCGGCTTACGTATCCCAACCGCTCACTTGTCTTATATTTGCTAAAATGGGTAGGCGCAACCTGTGAACTACTAAATATATATATGACATCCATAAATAAAATTTATTTCGTGCAGGCAACAATTCCCTGACACGCCTAGGTCGCTGAATGCCAGCAAGTACCTGTCCAGCATATTAAAGCCCTTGGAGCCTTAATTGGCTGATGGTCAGCTATATATCTCTAAGGTTAGGCTATATATATCTAAGGTTAGCTTCCCACAGCAATGCGGTAGGAGTCTTTCCCTTAAGTAAACTACTGATGTCGGTTGAACAAAGCAACCGCATCAAGGAACTCCCACACGGACCGACAATGCGGCAATCGCCACATTGACTCGCCGTTTGTGAGTAGCCAATTTTCCCCTTGACCTTTAAGTTCCACGGTGGCCCGGTCTCTGCCCCCCCCCCCCCCCCACCAAGAACAGAGCAGTCAAACATCAGGTATTCATTTGATTGGATCTCACCGCAGACGCACGTTTCATCAGCTGCTAGGCGAAACCGAAACAGATATGAATTGGTATGGCATGCTTGTTATTTTTGAGAGTGACTTGTGACTCGATAAGGTTACTTAACACCGTTAAAAGGTATGGCACCTAATAAATATTAATTAATTAGATAATTTTGAAATTAGTTCGTAATTACACAGTATTTGCTATCATCCTTACGTGACTGTTTCGTATAGTTTTCCTCTCTTACTTTTTTTTACATTTACTTTTTACATAGAAATATACGAATACTAAAGAAGTTTGCAATTATTAAAGGATTATCTTAATTGTTTGTTTAAAGTTACATTAGTTTCTTACTTAAGTTATCGTGTTGATTGTTTTAAGTTATTTAGAACGATTCAACCATAATCCCTTTCTTAACCCCTCCCCTATACCTTCACCACTAATACAGTTCTAATATTTCATTGAAGCTACTTACAAGTACTTGTTCTATGTGCTGAGAATTTGTGTAAAGAGATTAAAAATAGTTATAAACTTAAATAAACGTCATTAAAAACAATTTTTTTTTCAATCCTTTTTTTACATTTTGCTTTATGAAAACAGCGGTTAATTAAAAACAAATATCATCACCAAGCTACAAACTCTGAATTAAAAAAATTCATATTTAAAGAAGATTTCAGAAAATTTGTAATTTATCTGTAATTTATATTTATTTATAAAATGTATTTTTAATTTACATTTACTACAGTTTTTTTGATGTCAAGAAAGTCAATTATATTTTTTAAAGTTTCTTTTTGTATTTTCGTTCCGAGCACTACGGATCACGTTTATATATTTTTGACTTTTTTTTCTTTTCCCAAAAGGTTTTTATTCTTTTACTCTGTTGTTGTCGCGTTTCTCTCGTCCATCTATTCAGGTTTATATCCATCTTTTTCTTTTTCTTGTAACTTGGATTCTCGAATCACTTTTCTATAAATTTATCTCACTTTTCTATAAATTTTTTCTGTCTTTACACAGAAATATTTAATGTTTTTAGATCCGTTTCTGTTTCTTTAAACCGGTCGGTCTTTATGACTCTGTTTATGTAGAAATTAATTATTTGTCAACCTTTGGTTGTTCATTCTGCATAAGTGTCTATAAAGTTGTAAGTTTCTTTTCCGGATTAAGTCCCCAATTAGGTAGATTTCATAAGAAAGCTACCTATCGTAATGGGTACCATGATTCGACTTCCGGAAAATTTCGACATATCTTTGTGTTTCACATCCCCCAGATCCCAAAACCACAGTCAGTTAAAAATTTCATTGTATACTATATATTTCACTTTCGGTGTGGACATGACAACTGTCGTAATTTTCTGCCAATCACTTTCAAATTTATACGTAAAATAAAACGACCCAAAAATCTAAATCTCGATCCAGTTCATTAATGGGCAAAATCGGACCATGAGGGTGAAAATGGAAGAGCTTTTTCAACAAAAAAAAATATCGCTATTACTTTCCTATTAGTAAAATATCGAATTCGTTTACAGTTCCTATTATTCTTTGGATAAGGGCCTAAAACTTATCTAAGTAAAGGTTTTTGATATGATCAACCATGGCCCACGAGGTGGAAAAAATGGGATTTCGAATACAAAAAATATCATACCTCTCATAATAGGCACAGTATCAAATCGGTTTAAAGTGGTCGTTAGTCCTCTAAATATTACCTTCTGAAACAATATTATTTTCTGAAACAATTTTTAATATGACCAACCCTTACGGCAAGGGATGAACAAAATGTTGCTGGAATTATAAGAAGATGGGGCTTGTCGTATGCTAGATATGTGAGACTGTAGTTCACATGCAACCATTGTCGTATTGAATAAATTTGAAGTTTTTCTTAACTTTAAGGTGGAAATCTTTTTTATCCCCTACTTAGCAACGGCGAAATCTACCTCCACCTTCCGGCGTGCCGAAAGCGATGTTTTTTTTATGTTTGTAATTTTTTTTTTACTTTTCAATTTGTAAATTCCATCTTCAAATTTTCGTCTGTAAATTTTTCTTAAAATTCTTCTTTTTTTTCTATTTCTTGTTCTGAAAAAACTGCAGACCTTTTACTCCATACAGTGCTTTTGGTAGAACTACAGTTTTATAGTGCTTCAATTTGGAATTTTTTATTGTAAATGTTCTTTGTGAGCTGATAGACAGTTTCCATTTTTCATACTCTATTCTTCATCCCATTTTTCTCAATTATATTTGGTGTTATGATTTCTCCCAAATATTTTAATTTTTGGCTTTACTTGTAGCTATAGAATCAGCTTCCGAGAGATTACCGTATAGTTTTGAATCACTCTGTATATCCATGTGTTAACTGCACAGTACACGATCGTGAAATTCTGAATTATTCTGGCGAAAACATTCTTTGCATGCAGCCTTCACGCTGTCATTATCAAACAGTCGGCAAAAGCAATATAAGCTACTCAGTGTTTACTTTCTCCCAAGGCTATTAACACAGATTTCAAAATGTCCCGTTCCCCTGAATCACCCTGCAATATGATCTAATACCGGAAAATTTTCCATTTCATTAAATAATTTAAGTAATTGGATAAAATAATTAAAAATTTTATGTTCACTTTTCTAAATGTCGGCTATTGCATTAATAACCATTTATTCTCTATTCCTAATGTGAATTTTGCAAGCTGTACAACTTGTGAACAATAACACATGGCTCAGTCATCCAGTCATCCTGAGTCATGGCTCAGTTATCTCAGTAATCTCAGTGGGCCACATGGCCCACTGAGATTACTGAGATAAATGTGGATAAATATGGCATGTAAATGGAATATAATCAAGTATAGATTCAGGCGGACCGTTCCTGATATGTATGGTAACTTGAACCCCAATCGCTGAAGTGCACCGGTATCCAGTATCTGATATTCAAATTCGTATGAAAGTAGGATTCGTACTTTTACTAGGATATGAATCCCGGAATCTTCAACTTTGAAAATCAATTGTTAAATAGCTGATTTGCAACGACAATTTTTTTACTAGACCAACCCAACGGTTTAATATTGATGTTAATAAAATATATATTTATTTCTACCGATCTCCGTGGAAGAGTGGTTGCATCTTTAACTTCCATCAGAAAGGTTCTGGATTCGATTCTCATTCAGAATTGGTACTTTCTTTCACACGCTGTAAAAATTAATTTCTAGACAGCGGCTATAACTAAGCTTATATATAGTCTGTAGTTTAAATAGAAAGTGAGTAAATAATTGTTATTTTTACTTCTATTGAATTAATAACTCTCGAAGTTAAAATTATAAATGTTTTTTAAGTTATTTATAAAATTAATTTCATTTTACTTAAGTACTTGAAAAAAATACTTACTATCGATTAAAAAAAAATCATTACTTAATTTAATTTAAAAAACAAAGTTAACCCCTCTATTGACGTCAGTTATCAGAGCTCTTTAATACAAGCACCCTGTTAAGTACCTTAGCTTACAAAAGAATGAAATTTTATAATTAATAATCTCTTTCAGTTATTTAATGAGATAATTTGTGATGTCATTAATTTATATTTTACATGTTCTACGTGTTTCTTACATTTACACGTTCTTCGCATTAAAAAAATGATAAAATAAACAACTAAAATGAACCGAAATTTTAAAAACCACATTATTAGGTTAAAAATAATTATAACCCTTTTTGAGTTTTTTAAATTTCGATTTTTAACTTAGACGGCAAATTAAAAATAATTATCAAAAATTTATAATTCCTAATTTTGTACGGACTTAAAGGATAAAACTTTAAGGAATAATTATTTTTTTTACTTTTACTTACTGGCTTATTTTTTCAACAGATTAATTTTTTTTATTTTTCATTTTAAGTTATTTTATTTATATATTTTATTGCGGTGGGTGTGAATATCGTAATTTCTATAGATAATTCGATTTTCAAATGGAATTTGAAACGGATGTTGTATTTCTCCCAAACTCATTAATATAGAGTTAGAAGTTTTACGAAAATGGAAAGTAGGTTACGAAAAGAGAACACATTTTTAAAACCAGGTGAATTCGTAAATATTATTTTACTTGCTGAGTTATTCAGAGTTCTGAGGATTGTGCGCAGAAAGTCGTACTTGGTATTTCTGTTATTAGTAGCTGCTAAAATTTTCGAACATCACCATTTAAGATGAAATAAATCAGGTGGAGTTGTGTCGGGGCGCACAGCCGTTGGTTTAATATGAAACGTTACAGATCTTGAATGAAGTCCCTCCGAGCTCCGATGCTACAGACCGACCAACTTATCTGTAGAATTAAATGGGAGAGCCACCATCGTGTTCTTTTTGAACAAAAACTGAAAGTTTCCAATGGAAAATTTTAATTCCTTCATTTGGCTAACTCTACAGATAAATTGGGCGGTCTATAAGTCAGAGAGTCCTTTTTGAATGTATTGGATCGAAGTAAAAACGAGACATTGACTGTGTACTACATTTAATTTTAACATAAAACAGTAACTAAATGGTACATGATATTTATTTCGACTAATAATGGACGAAAATTTTGTTCAACATCGGTCTGTGAAATGAGAAGTAAGAGACATAAGGTATAATAAGCAGCGGTAAAGGTGCTCGGCGTCGTTCACTGAGCGCACCGGTGCCAGCTTTGCAACGCTCTCGAAACAGTCTCGCTTGTTCGGCAGCGAACAATGAGGTACCTGTGCGTGGTCCATAACCACTCCCTTTCCCACGACATGCGTAATTTATATTTCCGGCTGGCTTTTGCGCGGGCTGAGGCTGACATATTGATTTTTTTTTACTTTTTTACATGTTTAATTTTTTCACATAAATATTGTCAAAAATACACTTATTATTACCTAAATTGATCTATCTCTGTAAACTCTAAACGCAAACACAGGAATCACTACGCTATCATGTCTTAAGTCCTGAGCTACACAGAATGGGAATGAGAGAGAGAGCCAGTTTGCCGATCAGCGGTGTGCCCCTTCCCCGCCAACCAACTCACCAGTGACGCAAGTCAAAGTCGTGTCGGCGAGCTGATCATAAAATGACACTACATTTACGTTTCTGAGACTAATAGTTAGGGAGTTATTAAGGCAGGGCGACATAAACCTTTTCGTTACGGTAAAAATTTCTGTTCTAGTACCTGTATGTTTCGATGAGATTTTAAAGACGTTTCACGTCAAAAATAATGGGAAAAAACATTTTTGCCCCAAAAAGTGGCTGTCTGAAGCAAATCATTATAGAACGCATGCAGAAAGGTTCCCACAATAGATTTACTGTGATTTCAGGCACACAGAAAGGCGAGACAGAGATAGTCCATGGAGATAGGCATCGGGATAGGCTACACCGTCAAATCCTCGAAATGACAAAAATAATTAATATTTGTTTAAAGTATGAATAATTGTAAAAAAAACCTGACAATACAGTTGTAGGACTTTCCTGTCAGGCTTATTAATTGGGTTCTTTTTGCAAGTAAAGATCTTTTACACCCAAGTATTATGTCCCGTAAACAATTAAACGATATTCTAAAATGGATAGCTTATAAAATACGCAAAGGATTACAATTATACTGTAGTTTATTGTTCCTGTAGTTGTTTTTGAGTCACGGCTTACACACACGTTCACATAAAACTTAATTTAAAATATTTATGATTTTATTTACATATAATATTTTTTTGTTTATTTAATTCAGTGATTCTAACCAAAGCGCGTGCATACCGTTTTTAATTCGCGCGGGATGTAGGGGTACAAGCGGCGACGGTCGGCACTAACTAAACTAATGTAATTTCACAATTTATATAAAACAAATTTTGCTTATACGTTCAGCAAACTGGTGTAGATGCGAGGCTTAACGCACCAGGTACCGAGTCGACCGGGCGATCGAATTCGAGACCCAGCCAGACCGAGTTTCTTTTTCACACTTTAAATACAGGGTAATTCAAAGAAACGGGAAATTTAAAAAATTAAATAACGTTAATGAAATTTTTTTTTAAAATGAATTTTATTTCATATAATTGTACAAATGTTGCCATTTTAGGATACCTACATTTTAGTTTATTTTTTAAAGATGACATCTTCCAGGTGACCTCTTCTACGTAAACACTCACGAAGTCTCTTCGTTAAATTGTTCATGGTTTGACGTAACATCTCAACGGGAATTTCCGCAATTGCTTCTCGGATCTTTGCCTTCAGTTCTTCCGTTGTAGCAGGTCTACTGTGGAACACTTTGCTTTTAAGGTGACCCCACAAAAAGTAATCGCAAGCTGAGAGATCAGGCGATCTGGGAGGCCATCTAATGTCATCATTTCGTGAAATGACACGTTGTCCAAACAATCGGCGTACAGCTGCAATCGACATTCGTGCAGTATGTGACGTTGCTCCGTCTTGTTGAAACCAGGCTGTGTTAAGAATTGGTGAAATCTCTTTTGTTGTTCCACAACAAAGGTTTCAAGCACGGCTACGTAACGAACCGACGTCACTGTAATCGCAAGATTGTCATCCTCAAAAAAATAAGGGCCTATAACATCGTAAGATGACATAGCGCACCACACAATCACTTTCTGGCTGTGCAACGGACGCTGGTGTAGCTGCGTAGGATTTTCTTGTATCCAGTATCTGATATTTTGATTGTTAACAAATCCACTGAGGTGGAAATGCGCTTCGTCTGACATCCACAGTTCGTGAACAACTCTTCGTTATCATTTATCTTCTGAAGCATTAAATTACAGAATTGTGCTCGCACAACTGCATCGTTCGGTTTCAGTTCCCGGACGATCTGCAACTTGTATCGATGGAATTGCAAGTCCTTCACTAACAATCTTCGAACACTTGAACTATGCAATTGTAAAGATGCTGAGAGACGACGGATTGACCGATGTGAATTTCGTGTGACAGCATCTTGTAAAGCTTGAACATTCTGTGGTGTACGGACGGTTCGCTCACGGCCTGGAGGTTTCTTTTTCATTGCCGAACCGGTTTCCTCAAAATTAGGTATCCATGTTTTAATTGCATGTGCTGATGGAACACGGTCGTGCCGTCCCAGATTAAAATGACGGCGAAATTCTCTACGCGCTCCCTCCACACTGTCATTATTTTTGTAAAACGCTTTGATAGCAAATGCAGGTTGCGCACCACTCCAAGGATCCATGACAGCTAAATGGCAAGTTAGGTTAGAGAGGCTGGCGCCACTTATCAAGTGGTACCAATCGCCCACGGCTACCAACACAACTTTCAAAATTTCCCGTATCTTTGAATCACTTTGTATTATTAATTTTTTAATTCTACTGCTCACCTGCGACGTCATAACGTAGCAGTAGTTTTTGGGGTGGGGTGCGATTTTACAAAACATTTTTTTGGCAAATATTGTTATTTTTTAATTGTTAACAAATGTGCGTAAGAGAAATTTGACCTTATTAGGCGCAATCTTGTGATACTGAGGGTGACCTCTCTCTACAACCTCACTTCCTCGACCTTTTAAATTGAAAATTTAATGGCATCAGTGCCTCATATATTGAAGTAATCTAACCAAGTTTGATCAAAATCGGTCCAGTAGTTTTGGAGATATAAGGTGATTTAAAGGCCAACACGGAACATACACACACACACACACACACACAGACACACACATATGTAAATATGAACATTAACTTCCGGAAAATTTCCATCTGATTTTTTGAGTTCCTTAGATGTCAAAACGTCAAGATCCGTTGAAAACCGCAATATGCCCAAATTGGATCGATTAAAATACTTTCCCTTCTAGAGCTGTAGGTCTGCTATAGCACTAGACGGGAAAATAAAATTGTTTGAACTTTATGTTTTATTTTAATGCATTTTTTTTAATGCATTCCCAGCAAGTAAAGCTCGAAAGAAACAGAAGATTAAAAAATTTTACAATATAAAAATAAATAAATAATTAATTAAATTTTATACATACATAATACATCGAAAGTAGTAACGAATTTCATAGATTTTAATTTAACCTTCTCTTAGTTATTATTTAAATTAAGAAACCAAATAGGCGCAATTCAAAATAATGAACGCTTGTATAAGTTTTACATAAAACTCATGTATATCATTTTAAAAAAATATATATTCATATTTACATGCCAAAATGTTTACATAATTACATATTTTTGACATTTATAAGTTTATTCCTTTTAAAATTTTGAAGGTCACTAGTGACGTTTTAATTAGTTTAAAAAACGTATAAAATGTATAAAAAGATTTAATTTGCCATAAAAAGTGATTTAATTTTTTTTTTTTTTAATAAAATGAAAAGAAATACTAGCATTTTTAAATACTTTCAACCAATGGAAATAATAAAAAAATTGTGTTTCCTTCTAAAGCTGTAGCTCTATCTAGACGGAATAGTAAAAAAGTGAATACAAGTCGACTTGAAAACCCCTTTATTTAAATTTGTTAAAAACTTTTCTCTTGAAAATTTTTTTTTTTTTTTTGTCTTCAGTCATTTGACTGGTTTGATGCAGCTCTCCAAGATTCCCTATCTAGTGCTAGTCGTTTCATTTCAGTATACCCTCTACATCCGACATCCCTAACAATTTGTTTTACATATTCCAAACGTGGCCTGCCTACACAATTTTTTCCTTCTACCTGTCCTTCCAATATTAAAGCGACTATTCCAGGATGCCTTAGTATGTGGCCTATAAGTCTGTCTCTTCTTTTAACTATATTTTTCCAAATGGTTCTTTCTTCATCTATTTGCGCAATACCTCTTCATTTGTCACTTTATCCACCCATCTGATTTTTAACATTCTCCTATAGCACCGTCATCATCATCTTTTCGGGAAGTTGCGTGACAAATTGTATTCATTTCAGCTTGATGAGGCAATAGATAGCAATAAAGATGCTCATTTTATTGCCTATGTTCGATTTTGTGTTGGTATGTCAGTAGTAAAAGAACTACTTTTCTACAAACCAATAGAACTCAAAGCAACAGGACTCGCATTATTTGCTATCTTAAATGATTTTATAAGCGAGGCAAACATAGTGAAAAAATTGCGTCGGAATGTTCACCGATGGTGCTCGTTCAATATATTGAAGATTCCAAAGCATAAAAGCACTTGTGAAACAAAAATCTCCACAGTATGTCTGGACACATTGTATGATCCATAGAGCAGTTTCTGGCTTCCAAAGAAATGAGTTCTGTTTTAAATATTGTGCTAATGACGTTTGTAACCGTAGTAAATTATATAAAAATGAGACTCCTAAAATTTAGAATCTTTTCTGCACCTTGTAAAGATGGGTGCCGTACATCCTGATCCCGTACGGGGAGGCACCCTACGCCATCCCCTCCGTTCCGAGTCCTTATGGGCTTTAGCGGAGATCATCTTCGAAACCTCGGCTTTTGACATATTCCAGTCCGCCTCGATCAGTATACCACCGATTCGAATGCCACGAGTGACATTCGCATCGGTGTACTACTATTTAATGAACTCGAAACAAAACACATCTCATCGAGTCTTAAGCAAGACTGTAAAGATCTAACTAAACAAAGGAATTGAACTGTAGTATTCAGCGTTACTATTTTATTGCAAGGCAAAATGGTTATCAGGTGGGAAATTTCTGCAACGTGTTTATGAATTAAGAGATAAAATCGCCATTTTTGTAGAAGAGGAAAACCGACCGGAAGTCGAGAAGTTTCAAAATGGTTTATTTGTGATGGAATTGAGGTATTTGGTCGACATATTCGTGAAATTAAATACCTTGAATCTTCAACTCCAAAGAGCAAATACATAAATGTTGGATATAAGTGATAAAACTAATCCTTTTTGTAGAAAATTGGAATTGTGGAGTAGAAATTTAGAGAAAAAACCTAGAAATATTTGCAAATGTGGATGAATGTGTTAAAACTTACAAGGTTGAAGAACAACATGTGACTTTTTTTTTAACCATTGAAAATCATTTAACCATGCCGGAAAAGATTTTGAAAAGAATTTTAAAACATTTTCTTACTGATAACAAGTTACGAGTGGGTTAGGGACCAATTTCAAAATACTCCTGAAGGGCTCTCAACTGTCGAAGAAGAAATCTTCACAGACTTCAGGGTAAGTGGCGAAATCAAATGACAGTTTAGTAATAGATCACTCTTTGAATTTTGGGCTGGGGTGAATGATGCGAAACCGGATTTTCTGCGGAGGCTGCTTTGAAGACAAAGTATAGATATCAGCTAAATATACAAAGAGAGCCTCAGTGTCTATTTCTAATATTAAACCTTCCTTCGAAAAATTTTGCTCTGCAAGTTAGTTGTTTTTAATTTAGTATTGATAAGTTAATTATTAAATACATTGTGCAGTACTAATACAATACTACAGTAGAAGTTCATTAGTCCGGCATCCAACAGTCCGGAATGTCCGATAGTCCGGCATCGCACCGGAAAATTGTAAAAATTTTGGTTTTCTCCAAAAGTGTGTCTCTAAAGCAAATAAAAACGCTCGAGAGCTATTCGGAAGTTTTTGGGGTAGTTCGGGATCATCCGGAAGCGCTCGGTATTGTTCGGAAACAATTAGCTGCCGGCTAGTCTCAACTGTCACAACAAATTCAGGTGCAGTGCAGCTCCGTTAATCAATCACGAAGCGTCTTCGCCATTTTTTTGTGCGTCGTTGTTTTGTGTCCTTTCACATCGCAGTAAACGTAACTTTTGAAACTGTTTATAAAAAAAGTGATTTTCGTTCTAACTGTACAGTGACCATGTTTTCAAAACTTAAGCCTTCGAGTTCAAAAGGAGAGAAACGATAACACGTAACACTGACTCTCAATCGGAAACTAAAAATCATCAAACGGCTAGAAAAAAGCGAGAATAGAAATGTTTTAATGAATGAGTTTAATATTGGCTCATCAACTATTTATGACATTAAAAAACAAAAAGATGAACTAATAAAGTTTGCTTCTCAATCGGTAACTGAAAAATTGGCTTCTAGACAAACATTAAAAAAACCAAAACTGGAACAGCTAGATAGTGTATTGTTCAAATGGTTTACTCCAGTACGTTCTGAAGGAAAGAACATTGTAGTAAACCCTCAGCCTACTCAAAATCTTGAAGAAAGTGACTCAGATGCTGAAACGGAAGAA
This sequence comes from Lycorma delicatula, assembly GCF_047948215.1. Taxonomy (NCBI): domain Eukaryota; kingdom Metazoa; phylum Arthropoda; class Insecta; order Hemiptera; family Fulgoridae; genus Lycorma; species Lycorma delicatula. The sequence continues at coordinate 19,927,604 of NC_134457.1, forward strand.
AAGGAAAAAATCAGCTGGGCAGAAGTTGCAGAATCACTAAATAATTTTATCTCTTTTGCTGAGGCTAGTACTAGCTACAGTGCTTCAGAAATTATTGATTTCCATACAATTAGAAATAAATTTTATACTAAACGCCAAAAGTCAAGAAAACAAAAAGACATTCGTGACTTTTTTAAATCTAAGTGAAATATGTTTTACAGTACGTGTACATACATTATATGAAATGTAAAATAAACTTTGTTGTATGTATTTGCATACTGTATTTTTAGTTTAATTATTAACCTAATTGTTCTTATAATTACCGCCCGATAGACCGGAATTTTCGGTAGTCCGGCACCGAGCCGGTCCCGAACGTGCCGGATTATCGGACTTCTACTGTATTTATAATTGTATTACTTATATCAGTGTAAATGTGCATTTTATTATTTATTATATCAGAATGTATTCTTTTTTTCCTTTCAGTAAATTAATAAGTTTTTTCATAATATTTTCTTTTCGGTATGCTCGCGCCTCCCATTTAATGTTATCACGCTTCCCTAGGGGGGTGCACCCCACAGGTTGAAAACCATTGATCTAGCTATTTAATACCTCTATGGGTAATAGAAGCTACAGTTAAAATTCACCTCGAAAAATGAGTAGAAAATAGTAAAAAAATCAATTTTTTAAACGTTTCTCGCGTATCATTATTTTTTATTATATAAGAATAAATAGCAAATGCCAGGAAAGTATAACAACTTTATTATCGGCTTTTTTATGCTGCTATAACAACTCTTTTAATTTATTTTAAATGTTCTGTAAACGATTTCCTAACAATGTTAACAAACTCGAAATTTTTAGAAGTCGGTTCAGTAAAAGAATTTGGCATTATGCCAAATAAAAACACTTTATAGTTGCCAGTAACTCGTTTTAATGGTCTGGTTACCTAAGATGTGATCTTTGTCCTTTATTCTTTTCTTAACACACTGTCTACACAAGTACTCCACGCTTGAGAACCTACCGCACAACTGTGAACATCCTTTCCAATTAAACCAAGTCTCGTTCCTTAACTATTTCCTGTCTACTTTAATATACATACAGAGTATTTCTAAAATGGTGGGCTGGCTATACTTTTTCGGATTCTACTTTTAAAACTAAACAAAAAATATCGTTAGAAAAAATAGCAATTTCTTATTTGTTCTCCCCCTGCCACCCATTTAGTTATTTTTATATAAAAATTTATATCTGAAGTTCGGATAGTTGAATTAATATTTGGTAAGCGTCTTTGTAATAATTTTTTTTAAATTAGAAAAAAATTAGGACATAAATACCTTAGCAAATTCCAAAATTGTGGCTAAATCTATTTTTTAATCCGTTTTATCTGTATAAATATTAGTTTTATCAAAATTGACGTAGAAATTTTGTGTCCTGTTTTCACGTCCTCCAGTTTACGTTCAATTCCATTAAATATTAATTGTTTTCATTTATTGTTAATTCTATGTTGTAAATTAGTATCAAATTAAGTAATAATTTTCTCACAATAATAGACCTAATAATTATGACACAAAATTACATCAATTCCCTCCCCCCCCCCCCACCGTAACTCGACTATTTGTTAACCGAGAGTAAAAAGGATTTAGAAGAAACAATGAACGGCATAGATGAAGTCCTACGCAAGAACTATCGCGTGAAAATATAACAAGAACAAAACAAAAGTAATCAAATGTAGTAGAAATAACAAAGATGGACCACCGAATGTGAAAATAGGAGGAGAAAAGATTATGGAGGTAGAAGAATTTTGTTATTTGGGAAGTAAAATTACTAAAGATGGGCGAAGCAGGAGCGATATAAAATGCTGAATAGCACAAGCTAAACGAGCCTTCAGTAAGAAATATAATTTGTTTACATCAAAAATTAATTTAAATGTCAGGAAAAGATTTTTGAAACTGTATGTTTGGAGTGTCGCTTTATATGGAAGTGAAACTTGGACAATCGGAGTATCTGAGAAGAAAAGATTAGAAGCTTTTGAAATGCGGTGCTATAGGAGAATGTTAAAAATCAGATGGGTGGATAAAGTGACAAATGAAGAGGTATTACGGCAAACAGATGAAGAAAGAACCATTTGGAAAAATATAGTTAAAAGAAGAGACAGACTTATAGGCCACATACTAAGGCATCCTGGAATAGTCGCTTTAATATTGGAAGGAATCGTGTAGTCAGGCCACGTTTGGAATATGTAAAACAAATTGTTCGGGATGTCGGATGTAGAGGGTATACTGAAATGAAACGACTAGCACTAGATAGGGAATCTTGGAGAGCTGCATCAAACCAGTCAAATGATTGAAGACAAAAAAAAAAATTTATCCGAACTTGAGATATAAATTTTTATATAAAAATATCAAAATAGTGGACAGGGGGAGAACGAAGGAGAAATTACTATTTTTTCCAAGGATTTTTTTTTTTAGTTTTACAAGTAGAATTCGAAAAAGTATAGCCAGTCCACCATTTTAGAAACACTCTGTATATATAAATAATTAGATCAAATTATGACTTTGATAATTTTATTAGATTGCTTAAATATATTATTAAATTTTATTTACTGAAAACATTAATATAGATAAAATCATTAATGAACAGCGTTTTAAAAATAACCTAATTTTAATTTTTATGTTTAATTCACCGATTTTAAAATTATTCTATATTATTTTTGAACGTGATGTACAGATCCAAGATCGAACTAATATATAATTTTATGTACCTCTCTCGTTGTTTTTTTCTTTTCATTTAAATACCTTATAATCATAATTATAAATAACCCAGATACGGCAGAATAATGCGAATGAGGCAAATATATCGCCTCATTCCACCGTTAATAAAATATTGAAAAAGAGACACTTTGAAAGTTTTTAAACATTATTATTAACTCGATCTACGAGAGGTTATCTCTAAAGACCGTTTCATTGTAAAAAATTTATTCTGAAAATTTTATAAATTTATTTGTTTCTCTTTAACCACATATCTTACACTACTTCTCTAAATAATCGCCACATGAATTAAGACATTTATCGTAACGATACACCCAAGCTTCAATATACCCTCATCGTATTCTTCTGCCGCGAGTATATTTAGCCACTGATTAACAGCATTTTTAAGTTCATCGTTACCCGGTAATTGCTTACCACTAAAAAATTCATTCAATTTCTTTCCAATCAAAAGGAGTTAATTCCGAACTACATGGTGGGTGATCGTAGATTTTCCATCCAAATATTCTCAGTAAATCACGTGCGTTCCTTTTTCTCTTTTCCTTTTCCTTTTCCCCATTTTTCCTTTTGCTATTTTCCGTTCCCTTTCTCCCGTTTTTCTCTTTTTCTCCTTCTTTCCCTTTCCTTCCCCCATTTCTCTTTCCATTATTGCCCTTTTCCCCTTCTTCCTTTCCCTATTATTTTTTATCTTTTACCCTTTCCATTTCCTTTTCCCCTTTTTTCTTTTTTCCATTTTATCCTCCTCTTCCATTTTACCTTTTTCCCTTTTACCTTTTTCGATTTTTTCCTTCTCCGATTTTTCCCTCTTACCCTTTTCCGATTTTTCACTTTCTCCCTTTTTCCCCGCGCGTAAATCGGTCCAGTAGTTTTTTAGTTTATACCGGACACACATATCGGAAACATTGAAATGGAATCGTAAAATATTTAGTATAGCGTGTGTTGCTATTATGTCCAACAGATAGCTCTGTTTTTGAAAAAAGCATGATTTACATTGCACAGGTGTGACATCTTATCTATATAAATAGTAAGTATTTAAAATCACGCGCGTATTCGAATCCAACGTTATGTCAAACTTTCAAAGCAATCGGTGAAAAACTTTCGGAGATTTAAGATTTTGAACAAACATTTACATTTTAATTTATATAGATGAAGCGCTTCTTGATTGAATGAATCTAAATGATTGAATGATTGAATGATTTATCTAACATTATATTTGTGTTTTGGGGATAAAACAGCAAAACATAGGAGTTAGAGTTGTGTTAAAAAATCACAAATCAAGAAACAACTATAAATGTTCAGGATTTTCGGTGAAAAATTTTTTTTTGTTAGTACGCTAAATTCATGAATGTTATTTAGTTACAATTGGCAAAAACATTTAATGAAATCATGTGTAATTAAAAATAAATCATGTAACATTTTCGTAGGCCCGCCTTTTTTCTAGGTTTTATGTGGTATGAGTGTAACAATCCCTTTTCTAAATAAACTTGTGATTTTACAAGTTTCAGGCATTAAATAATTAAATAGCATAAAATTTGTACCACTTTTAATACTGTTCTGCGAACTTAATCCTGTATATTTATTTATACCTAATTGATTATTCGGTTTTGTTTTTTCGCATAGTTTCTCTGCTATGCATGATATCCATTAAACATTACTACTTGCTTACAAAATTGCTATACAAAATTTATGCGGATTATTGGTACTTTCAGTCTCTATTAAGCAGAGCTCTATAAGCCGACAATTTTTGGCTTATCGGATGGTCTGCTCTATTGTATATTTATTGTGTCCGTATATATATGTGTGTGTGTGTGCGTTGATAAAACATGCTACTGAAAGGTCCAGATATCGACCAGTAAAATCAATTGTGCTTACTGACGATATTTCTCATCTAGTCTAAACGATATAATTTTTGCTTTGTAATTAAGCTGTTCCTTCTATTGTATTAAACTGTTAAACTATTCATAGCCTTACCCGACAAACATCACAGGACAGTGAAACTTCATTTCTCACTTTTTTTTTCTATATTTGTTTATGTTTTTTTATTTTGCCAAGTAATCGGTTGCAGGCGCAGCCAATCGCGGTAAGACGTATTGACACACACACTAACAGTGGTAGTGGCTATGTTGGTTGAGCCGCTGTGCTGTACATCGTCGCCCATGAAAGCTACTTTTATAGATATCGAAAAAGACAAAAAAAAAACTTTTTTTTTGAGAAGAAAGATTAATTTCAAGTACAAAGGAAATTTAATTACATTTAAATGAAAAATTAATTTTAAATTGTCTCCGAATTTGATTTGATCTACGGTTTGGTCATAGTAAAGTTGAATATTGACATGGAACATAATCCGATTGTTACCGCAAGCCATTAAAACAGCCACCATCTTGAAAAGGTGAAACATTGCGTAACGGCATTAGTCCTACGTTCTTCCGCATAAAACCTATGTTCATTCAAAATTTCAGCTCTATCATCTGAGTAGTTTTTTGCGTGAAAGAGAGTAGCAGACACATATATATATATATATATATATATATATATAACATAGATAACACAGTTGTAGGACTTTCCCATCACGGAAAGTCCTACATATGTGGGTCGTTTCTAATGCACGGCATACACACACAACTTAATTAAAAATATTTATTACTTTATTTAAATATAATTTTTTTTTTTTTATTGAATAATTATAACTAAATCCCGCGCCCACACGCCGTATTTAATTTTTATTTTATAAAATTTTTGTCTGAAGTCGAAATATGAAACTGATTTACTGATTATAAAAAATATTATAATCAAAAAAATGTATTAAAATAATGCAGTATACCGTAGTTTAATTCGCGTGAGTATGGCGGTACTAGCATCTCGTTTCCCCCCCCGAGGGGAGAAGATCCCGCCTCGTAGCGTGTCAGGTCGCTACACTACCTGGCTCCGTTCCGAGCCAGCAGTGGCTTTAACGGAGGACATCTTCTTGCCCTCAAACTGATCACATTCCACAGCGTTCAGCCCGGCCACGACGAGATGCCACCGATGCAGATGCCCCGAGGGACATCTACATCGGTAATTCGCCACGAGAGATAGTAATGAGTCTGCCTTCCGAAGAAGACAGCTAACACCTAACGCTACCACGTTGCCCTCAGGAACTAAGCAAAAGGCTACTCGTGGAGAAGAAGTCCCCGCGCCTACCACAATCAGCCTAAACTACACTACGCCACTAGTGCATAAATGCATCAAGCTTGCCACGACAGCATATCTATCAGCAAATTCGGTTACCGCAAACGGATCGTAAGAATTTAAGCGATTGGAGCACAGCCAAATACAATAAACCTAGTCCCAGAGATCCTCAAGTCTGGTCCATTGGGAGCTGAGTATAACCTCTAATCTCCCACTACAACTCCAATTTAGAGGGCCGCTCGGAAAACACCCAGATTGATCGCAACCAGCAACACCCATCACCCTTAAGTGTGCTCTCCAATTCGACAAATCGCCATGCTGAAGTTTTGATCGTGCTCGGGGAGCGAACTCCCCAGGCACAACCCCCATTGAAACTGGCGGTACTAGCAGCGACGGTCAGCACTAACTAAACTAATGTAATTTCGTAATTTACATATAACAAATTTCGCTCATACGGTCAGCAAACTGGTGTAGCCGCGAGGCTTAACGCGCTAGATAACGAGTCAACCGGGCGATCGAGTTACTATTTACACTTTAAATATTTTTCATTTATTTAATTCTACTGCTCACCTATGACGTCATAACATAGTAGTAGTTTAGAGTATTTTTGGTGATGAGGTTGGAATTTTGCAAAAAGGTTTTTTTGCAAATATTGTTATTTTATAATTAAAAAACTTGGCTAAGAAAAATTTCACCTTAATTACCCGAAATCTCGAAATACTAAGGGTTACCTTGCTCCACAGCTTCAGGGGGTAAGGCTTTTAAATTGAAAATTTAATGGCATCATTGCGCCATATATAGAAGTAATGAGATCAAGTGTGGTCAAAATCAGTCCAGTAGTTCTGGAGATATGACAACTTGATTGATAATATCATGATATGGATTATCGATATTAACAGTTACCACTTGATTAGGTTGATGCTATCGAGGTTAAGCGGGTAGCATATAATTTAACTGTTCCGTATAGGAGTAGGTGCTGACTGTTTAGTAGTTTTCGTGTGCTTTGTTGTGGTTGCGCTGGGAAAATTGTACTCGGCGTCGGTATATCTTATTTATGCATTGTGTTTTATATCCTAGAACCACCTGTTAGCTAGCTCCCTTCAAAAATGTTAATTGATCGCGTGATATTTGGCAATTTAGTTTGTTGTTACTCTTAAATGCAACAGTTGATTTTACATGTAGGATTATAATATTACAATTATTTGACGTAATTTTTTATTACATTTACCCTATCAAGCATATTATGTAATAATTATTTATATATTACTTTCCCATCTCAATAGCGCTATAGCTCTAGAAGGGAAAGTATTGCAATAGGCCCAATTTGGGCGTATGGGGATTTCACCGGACTCTTGACGTTTTGACACCTAAGTAACCCAAAAAACCAAATGAAATTTTCCGGATGTTAATTTTCATATGTAAGTGTGTGTGTTCGGTATCGGCCTCTAAATCACCTTATATCTCCAGAAGTAATGGACCGATTTTTATCAAACTTTGTCAGATTTCTTCTATATTGGAATTTGATGTCATTAAATTTTCAACTTAAAAAGTCAAGGGGGTAATGATGTATAGCAAGGTCACCTGTACCTGTAGATTAAGTCTAATTAAGGTCATATTTTTGTTAAGCACATTAGTTAACAATTAAAAAATAACAATATTTGCAAAAGGAAACGTTTTGCAAAATCTCAACCCCACCACCAAAAATACTCTTTAACACTACTATGTTGTGACATCACAGATGAGCATTAGAATTAAATAAATGAATAATATTTAAAACGTAAAAGAGTAAATCGGTCTGGCTGGGTCTCGAACTCGATCACCCGGTTGACTCGGTACCTGGTGCGTTAATCCTTGCGGCTACACCAGCTGCCGACCGTACAAGCGAAATTTGTTTTATGTAAGTTATGAAATTACATTAGTTTAGTTTATACCGACCGTCAGCACTAATACAGCTACACCCGTGCGGATTAACTACGGTATATTGCATTATTTTAATATATTTTTTTTAATTATCATAATTTTATAATTAGTAAATCAATTTCATATTTCGACTTCAGACAAAAATGATATAATAATATTATTATTTAATTAAGTATATATTGGAAAAATATTAGTTACAAGGTAAGTATTTTTTGTAAATATTTTAATATTTCGTTTGCTACGTCACGTACTTATTTATAAGGTTTTGAGGTTTAATTATCACAATACTGTACTTTGGAGTATAATTTCTCTTATATTGTTATTTATATGCCCCGAAGGACCACTATTACAAAGACAAACTGTTGTATTTGTTATACCTAAAGGAACTTCATTATTTCATTATTATATTATGTATTAAATAAAATTTATCTGTAACGCGGTAGATTTAACTTAATCTCACTTATTTACATGAAATATAAAATTAGAGACATCACATTTCAATCATTTCTGCTTCAAAATATTTCAGTTATTTATAGCTTTTAGGCTTAAACGTTTAATTATATTAAACACACCCACATTTTAAATAATATGCATATTTAGATGATAATCCATTCTTTTATCCGGTTTTGTGTGTATGTGTGTATGTGTATGTATGTATGTATGTATGTATATATATGTGTGTGTGTGTGTGTATGTGTGTGTGTGTGTGTTTGTAATTAATCAATTAACAAGTATTTACAATTTAAGATCTATAAATTGCGAATGTAATTGTAACAAAACTTATTAAATGTATATATCACTGTGTTAATAAGATAATCTTTATCTACTTCTGTATTATAAAGTTTGATTACGCGCCTGGAATCTTTATCATAATGAAGATCATTATGAAATAGTTTTTCATTTGGTACAGTTGTTCAACCAATCAAACGCCTACTATTTTCAACCACTGACCAATCTGAAGCGAATATTGTTTTTTTTTTAATGTATTAACTGTTCTTTTACTTTGATTTTAATTCGATTAAGTAATTACTAAACAGGGATTAATTTGAAAGTACATAAAATGTTGGTACTAAGTTTCTATATTACACTGTTTATTTTTATTTTTTTTAATTATGTCGGATTCTGAGGAAGAAATATCTCAATACCGATCGATATTAAAGAAAAGGCAGAACTTATAACTAATAAATAACGTTTTGCCACAGAAATGTATTGTTTAATGTATTTTTTTTTTGAAAAATTATGAAAAAATCCGTAAACAATATATTCTATTATTGATTTAAATCAATAATCCCAATTTTTCTCAACTGTAAAAAATACGGTATGAAATTATCTATAATGACCATTAATGCAATCTTGCAAAAGTCTATGACATTTGCCAAGGCTCGTATCGTAACTTACTTCGCATTCGTTCATTAATGGCTATCATTATATATTCGTTTACGTAATGTACCATTATTTTATACTTTTATAGCTGAAAGCAATGAATGCTACTTTTATGCAGACAAATTTAAAGAAAGTTACAAAAATTTTAGTTTATTAATTATTTTATATTCATGTCTGTATTTATAATATGAAATAACTTTTCTCGATTAGATTTGACTTAACTTGTTTCGCAATTATCGTTTAAGATTTTCAGAAGAATCAAGTTTTCTTTTAATTTCATTCATTACCTTTTTTATTTTTATTTTATTCTTTTTTCTCTACTTTTTACAAATTATTTTATAATTACTTTTCCCATACTTTACAATATAATTATTTCCATGATGAATAATAACAATTAAAATAATTTTAAAATCCCATCAAATTATTTAAACCAATATCTGTATTAAAATCCACATAAATTATCATTAGATACTTTCGTGTGTTCTTTTTATGTTTGCCCTATTAACACAATCTTTATGCTACTCTATTAAAGGGCATTTGTATGTGGGTCTGTGTGTGTGTTCGTCCACCTTAGCTTAGAACCGGAATGTACCGATCACTAGCGGAAAATCCCGATTCGTTAGTAATAATTTCTAGAGTTAAATTTCTAATTTAACTTTCGTTATATCAGTTTTCATCATTCAAGAAAAAATACTTTTACACAAGAAGTAATCAATTTTGGACACCTAATAATCCGATTCCGAGATGCCGCTCGCCATGGCAACCCGCCCGGAGAGCCTAGCTACGGAGGGCGTGCCTAAGGTACGCCTCTGCAAATGGTATTAAATAAATTATATATTTATATATATATATTTATATATGATTTTTTTAATGAAACACGGTTCCATTCAACAGGACATCCAAGGTCTTTGAATAATCTTCATAAGAGCTTGGAACGTCCATTACATAACGAAAAAACTGGAGTATGATGGGTTATATCAAGTAATCGGATAATCACTCAATTTTACAGAACATAGTAAACATAGTAAGTTATTGTAATGAAATCATTTTACCGGCCGACTAAATAAAAAATAAATTCCTGGAGCATATTTGTAACAAATAGAGCAACAACCAGTCTTTTCCAAAGTTTACTGAATAAAATTTTCGAGTATAGATTTATTTCAAAGCTCATCTGGCCATCGTGATCCCCAGTTGCATAAGTAACTTCTTTTATAGGTGCCAGACTGTAGGGATAAAAGACTCCCTATTGGCGCCTGGTATTGGTTAAAGTAATGATATTCTGACTGATTGCTGTAACTCGATCCATCGCACCCTACTAGTAAAAAATAACGAAATAACGAGCTTTCAAAAATGGCTGTATCGATCAGCCAGTAATACAATAATTCCATAACTCGGAAGCCGTGACAATGAAATTTAAAAAAGTGTGTGTGTGTGTGTGTGTGTGTGTTTGAAAAACTAGCATGTTTCCATGGAAACTAAAATGGAATCCAATAATAATTTGCATAATCATTTAAAACTCAAGCCACATTTTACATTCGTTCGTTTGAATGTAGTAAATAAATCATTATAAATTAATAAGCAATTCTTTAGAAAAAAAAATATTTCATTATTATTGAACTGTATTTTCATTTTATAACTTTTATTTTATTAATTATTACTGTGTAGGTATAACAGTACACAAGTACGAATAATAGATAACAAAATAAATGTTTGTAAAAATTCATTTGAAATAAATACATTTTTAACTTTTAGATTAACAAGCTATATTTTGGAATTACGAAATCGTTGCTCCGTTAAAAAAACAAAAGATGTAACAATTATTTAAAATAAACATGATAAAAATATGTTAAATAAACGGTATTAAATATCTTTAAAAAAGGAATACTAAAATGTATTACGTAAAATTAATAATTAGCTGATAGTTTCACTTATAAAGTAATAGACGCTTATCTGATAGCATAATTTTATGTTTAACAGTAATATAACAAACATCTAAACATAGTACCCAAAGTTGATTCAGTAAGACCATCTTGTAGTTTGGTGTTGAATTATGTTCTATATACGAGGGCGGTCCAGAAAGTAACTTAACGTTTGTGCCTAACGTGAAGATAGAGCCTGCCAGATCCTATCCAGCATTGAATGTTACTTGTCCAACAGAGGATGTCTGGTGGAAGCACAGGAAGAAACAGTACATTTTCAAATGCACGGTGGAGTTCCGCAGGGCTCTGTTTTGGGGCCGTTGTTGTGGCTGGTGATTATAGATGAACTCCTTCAGAAGGAGTTTCCTGTCGGCGTTCAGGTGCTGGCTTATGCAGATGACCTTGCAGTCCTCGTAGAGGGAAGGACGATCTTGGAGGTGCGGGAGAGGGTGTATGCGGCCATCGACACTATACAGGAGTGGTTGAGGTCCAGGGGTCTGCAACTGTCTACGGAAAAATGCCGGTGTATTGCCTTTACGGGTAGAAGAGTGCTAGAACCGTTCAATATTTCCATCAACGGTCATGCTATAGAGGAAGCGAATAACATCAAGTACTTAGGAGTCCTCCAGAAAAACGGTAGATACACCGAGCACATAGTCAATGTATGCAACAAGGCAGAAAGGATGATAAAAAGTCTAAACATCATTATGTCATCGCAGAATGCCCCTCGGGCCTCAAAGCGCCGTTTACTGGCGACCACCGTCGTGTCTTCGCTTATGTATGCCGTTCCGGCCTGGTGGCGCTCTATCGCCATCAGGCGCAACAAAGAGAGACTGGCGAGGACGCACAGGTGTGTGCTCCTAGGTGTTGTGTCCGCATACAGGACAGTGTCCTATGCCGCCCTGTGCGTGTTATCGGGTACACCTCCTATTGACCTAATCGCAAAAAAGAGGGTGGAGAAGGCACAAGGCAAGCCAGAACAAGAGGTCAGGGATGCCGTTTATAATATCTGGCAGGAAAGATGGTCGCAGGAAGCTGTGGGTCGATGGACGAGAACCCTCATCCCCAACATCAAGCCATGGTTGTCGAGAAGATTTGGTGAGGTTGATCATCACCTATCGCAGTTTTTTACAGGACATGGTTCCTTCAATAACTACCTGCACAAAATAGGCAAGAGAGAAGAACCAATTTGCAACTACTGCAACGAGATAGATGATGCTGAGCACACCTTTTTTGAGTGCAATAGGTGGGACACACTTAGACATAGTAAGGCACTCACAGGTATAACTCCAGAGACAACAATAGACTACATGCTAAGAAGCGAGTCAAACTGGAATAATTTTGCTAGTTTTGTTAGACAAGTTGTTCTACAGAAATACTCCGATGAGAGAAGACAAGGTGTTGGCTAGAATAGGACTGGGTGGACAGCCTTGCTGGTGAGGTCCAGCATGCTGCGGTGTGTTGGCACTGATGAGCCACCAAGGACTCCACGGGTAACAGTCAGGCAAGAGCACACTGAATACTGAAGGGACCCGGTACCGCGTCGCGGCGAACTGGATCTGGCGTGGTGTATTTGTATTGCCCTTTTGGGTTCCCAAGGGGCCAATATTGATAAAGAACTCTCAAAAAGAGCTAACCGGTAGGCCGACCTGCCTTGCCGGTATATAGCCGGTAGGTGGGGAGGCCTATTTGAGTTTAAAGACACTCCCCTGGGCGGCGTAATACCAACAAGTCGGTCCGGCCCAGGGGAGCTGAGAGAAGAAAAAAAAAAAAAAAAAAAAGATCCTATCCAGCAGGAGGATCAAGTATATATATATATATAGGGAAGGCCATAAAGGGATAGCTTGTATGCGGAAGCGGCAGGGATCCTCGGATCGCTGCTATCGATGAGGTATGTGAGACTCCTGACCTGATTTTCAGGTAATCCGTGTGGTGAACAACGCATCCCGGGTTAATGCTATCAAAGCGGGTACACTACGGCGTGTTGTTTCATAGTGGGAGTTTTTTTAGTGAGTCCCCGTCTCTGGCGGGAACATCACACACCCAGTAGTGCGGGCTGCTGTGCGTATAGGCGCAGATTTTTCCTCTTCCTGCGCAAAAAAAAAGAAGCCATCTTGGCGTCAAAACGTTTCTACTCAGTACGTATGAAGCTGTCGTACCGTTTGGACTGTGATTTATCTACTTTGTTCGTTGTGAATTATTTAAATGTGCGCTTCAACAGAAAATCCCGTGAGTTGCAAGGTGAGTTCAGTGATTAGGTTTTTACTGGCAAAAAACTTCAAACCAATTGGAATTCATCGGCAACTTTATGAAGAGTACAGAGATGAAATAATGAGTGAAGATGGTGGTGCATTCAGTTTAAAAATGGCCGCATCAGTGTTCATGATAAGAACCGCAGTAGTCGGCGTAGCCTTGTAACTGATGAACTGACGATAAAAATCAACGATAAAATTTGTGAAAATCGACGCATTACGATTACGTTACTCTCGCTTTATTTCCCTCAAATTTCACGAAGTTTATTGCATGAAATTGTATCGGGGAAGCTTGGTTATCACAAGTTTTGTGCAAGACGGATGTCAAAAATCTAAGGCGGTAGATTTCTACAGAGAAGGAATTGAAAAGCTTGTGAATCGTTATGATGTGCCTCAATTTAAATGGCGACTATATAGAAAGGTAGTATAAGATTATCCCTTTCAAATATATATAATAAAATTTATTTTTTTATTTGGATGGTTTTTTATTTCAAAACGTTAGTTACTTTCTGGACAACCCTCCATTTATGTAGTTAATTTATATTTTAAGCCGGATAAGGAAGCTCGGCTTTAACAATAAGCATTGCAGCTTATTATGTAACAATTGTATTGAAACAAAGAACTCAGAAGAAAGTCCAAAATCCTTTTGGATCACTCCAAAAATGAATAGGCACAACTGTGAACCATAAGTAGGAGAGAAGGATAAAGGATAAAAAGCTGACAACTGTGGGTTATATCTGATGCACGGTTTGCACACACATACATACACAACCTAATATAAAATATTTTAATTTTATTTAAATATAATATTTTTTCGTTTATTTAATTCAATGATTCTCTTTTGTTTTTATGTAAGCTGCGGGACCACGATTAGATATTGCTTTAGAGGATAAGATGAATGATTTATTGTAACGTGTGTGAAAATGTCATGCCTGACCGGGACTCGAACCCGGGACCTCCGGATGAAAGACCGAGATGCTACGACTTGCGCCACGAAGGCCAGCCAATGGTTCTAACTACAGCGCGCGCGCATACCGTATATATTTCGCGCGAATTTGGCGGTACTAGCGGCGACAGTCGGCGCTAACTATACTAATGTAAATTCACAATTTACATGGAAAAAATTTCGCTTGTATGGTCGTCAGACCGTACAAGTTAGATATCTAACCTATTATGTACAAGGAATCTGACATAGCTGGGTCAAAATCGGTCCAGTAGTTCTGGAAACGAACTACTGAAAACTGAAATGAGCTTTCAGTCAGAAATATATTTTGCTTACATCAAAAATTAATTTAAATATCAGGAAAACATTTATGAAAGTATATGTTTGGAGCGTAGCTTTATATGGAAGTGAAACTTGGACCGTCGGAGTACCTGAGAAGAAAAAATTAGAAGCTTTTGAAATGTGATACTGTAGGAGAATGTTAAAAATCAGATGAGTGGATAAAGTAACAAATGAAGGAGTGTTGCGGCAAATTGATGAAGAAAGAAGCATTTTGAAAAATATAGTTAAAAGAAGAGACGGACTTGTAGGTCACATATTATGGCAACCTGGAATAATCGCTTTGATATTGGAGGGAAAGGTAGATGGGAAACATTGTGCAGGCAGGCAACGTTTGGAATATGTAAAACAAATTGTTAGGGATGTATGATGTAGGGGGTACACCGAAATGAAAGGATTGGCACTAGATAGGGAATCTTGGATAGCTGGATCAAACCAATCAAATGATTGAAGACAAAAAAATATAACGTTCTGGAAATATAAGGTGATATAAAGGCCAACACCGAACACACACGTATATACAAACATTAACATCCGGAAAATTTTCAGCCGGTTTTTTGGATTCCATAGGAGTCAAATTTCGGTGAAAACTGCGTATGCCCAAATTGGACCGATTACAATACTTTACCTTCTAGAGCTATAGCTCTGTTATAACGCTACCTACATGGGAAAGTAAAAAAAAAGGAAACGGATTGTATGAAAGGGATCTATCCATGAAAGAATACGAAACAAACTCTTCACGATGGATAGTTTCAAATACCCTTTTAAGGAAGCGGCCATCCATTACGCTCAAAATTTCTTGATAGATCAGGAACATTTTATCGAGCATAGGTGCAGTTTACTGGTCGATTGCTACACCCAACAGTAGTGCTTGGCTGAACTGTCAGAAAAAAGTTTTTTTTTTCTTTTCAGTCCATAAATTTTCTGTACAAAATTTTATTCACCTTAAATTCTGTGTAATTTTAATAAAACAAAAAGTAAGACATAAATTTGGGCCTCACAACATTTCAGTGATTGAGACATAAATGGTACCTCAAAATAAAGATAAATTCAGGGAATGAGAAATGACACTCTTACAATTACAACATACTGTTTTTTTTTACAGGGATGAAATGAGGAAAAAGTATATATATTTCAGTAATTTAAATTATGAATTCCAAAAATGTAGGTTTGGATGGTTCACAACATACATGGAAAAAATTTACATTCAATTTTTTTTTTATACTACTCACCGTTTTATTTTAACTATACAATATGCGAGTTAAAAGTTGCCCCTCGCCAATTGCTGTGTCTGGTGTACTAGTCATTGTATTGTATAGTCTGTTGTGTTTGCATTTTATATACAAATGTGTCACGTTAATCGGATTATGTTGTCTGGTTAGATAACCAAATAACCCCGCTCGCCCCTCCCGTCTAAGCCAGCTGACAGTTCGTTGACATAGACAGGGGCAAACCTTTAGCTCACTTAGTGTAACTTTATATCATAATCAGTGGCGGATCGCGTATAGGCACTGTGGAACTACAGCACCCCCTATTTTCACTCGATATTATGGATAAAATTTAATATAATGAGTCCTTTTTTCTTTAATTCTCTCTTTATACTTGTACAATATATAATCCTTAAGCTTAATGTCAGTAGCCATCTCCCAATTTATGAAAAAGATACAAAAATCTTTCTATGAAACTGTGCGCTTCACAGTTCCAGCAGCGTTGTGTTTGGCTGTTGTGCGCATGCGCATATAGGAAGTTGAATGTGAGGCTGCGAGAGAGAGAGAGAGAGAGCACTCGCTCTCGCAGTGCCGGCCCTGGCGTGCTGAAGGAAGGTAGTTTTTTTTTTTATTCCGCATGTATATGGAACGTTCCTTGTTCGTTCTTTTTTCTAGTTTAGTCGGTGGAAGGAATATGAAAGTGGTTTTAGTTGTTTTTTCAGTAGCGATCAGAAGATGGCGGAAAGCAAGGGCTCTTTGATCGTCAAATGTATCCACAAACACGCTGGAAGAGCGAAAGAGAAAGTAATTAGTAAATGCTAATTATGTATTTGTTTCTATGTACATAGAAATTTAAATTAAGCTCTGTTGGAATATAGTGTTTTAAGCGAAATTTTATTAAGTTATTATCTAATAATAGAAAAAAAATATTATCTGTATTGACATTTTATTATTTATTCGGTTAAACCGAATATGAGTTTTAAGCACAATGCGCTTAAAAACCGTGTATCATATTCTTGAATGTGACAAAGTGTAGAATTAGATTATTATCCTGCTTCTAGCTTTTCTATTTGATTCATTTTTTTCGGTTCTTTCATTTTACAGAAAACTTTAACCATGGCCTTAAAAAAGCCCAGAAAAAAATTTCTGATGTGTGCTCCCATTAATTTTAGCTACGAGCCGCCATTGATTATAATTTAAAAGTAATTTTGAAATGGAAAAAATAAAATATCTCTATTGAAAACAAATTTTTAAACAATTTATGTTTAAAAAATGTTTAAAAAAACGTTATTGTACTTCAAACGTAAAAAAAATGTGTTTTTTGACCCTATTTTTTGGCGTTTTACAAGGGATATCTTAGAAACTAAGAGAGATACAGTTCTGGGACCTATTTTTTTCGGTTTCCCAGCTCAAAAACCATAAGAAACAGTTGAATTTGCCCCTTAATTAACCTTCCCAGAATTTCAGAAAGCCTTAATTTACCCGGAGGAACTGAAACTCGGGCGAAATCTTTCACCCTGTATAACTCGCTAACGAAGCGTTTTCGGACCTATGTTTATATGAACTTTTTTTCTTATTTTTAGCCTCTAGAATGAGTTGTCAAAGTATTGCCCTATCCTCCTGAATCACTCTTTATATACTCGTGTATATATATATTAAGAAGCTTAGGAAGTTTTATTCGGAACATGGCGTATCTATTGTTCTGCTAGAATTCAATCCCCCTTTGTAATTATGGTAGTAGTAAAGTCTCAGCTAGGATTTTTTTTTACATCAGAAAAGAGTTTCTACTGAGTATTTAGTCTTTTTTTATTTTATTTTTTTTTTATTTTAGTATAAAATCAATACTTTTATATTGTATTAAAATAATCAGTGATTAAAATATAAAAATATTTCCTGGCACAGAAAAAATCTTTTAAAAAATTATTTTAATTTACAGCATAAAAAATAATATTTCAAACAAGAATCTTCTACAGTATAATATTAAATTTATTCTAAATAAGAAGATTAAATTCATTAGAATAAGATTATTCTCTGTTTTAATTACTACAATATTATTGTTTATTTTGTTCTAAAGGCTTCGCATTTAGAAAAAAAATACAAATAATACCTTAAAGTGGAATTGAATGTAAATTCTACCCTATCACAAAATTTTTGTCATAAAAAGAAAAGAAACCCCCTTGATTAGATGCTGCGTTACGTTGAATTTTCTTCTCTAAAATTTTATAAAATAAACGTTTCTGGAACATGGTACTGCTGATATGTTAAATAATTAAATAATATTAAAATTAATAAAATCCACCTTACCAGCACATTGAGATAAGCTCTAGATCTTTCGGCTTACTTGAAAGTCATCATCAGGAGTTAAAAATATTACATTAAAGTCAAAAATTAAATAATCTTAGGTTAAAATGTATAAACATTTTAACCTGCATATTCTACTAATAATAAATTAATTTTAAAAAATGTTTTTTTAATTACCTGTCCGTACTAATTGTCCATAAACAGTTTCTCTCCAAACCACGAAAATATTTACTTTTTACATTAAATTTTTTTAACATTTTTTAACAATAAAGTTTTATGAAGTATTGAACCCTCCACAAAACTGGGCCCCCCTAGTTTCAGGCGGATTCCTGCTAGAACGAAAGTCCTTCAATGGACGGACTCAAAGGGAATCGCGTTGGAAGAAAAACGCAAATATTTTGCTAATTTCCCAAGGAGTAACCCGAATAAAAATTCTTTTCACAAACCCGATCTACAAAGATCGGAACTCAATTTCAAATTCCGTCTATCATAAAACCCAACTAAAACCAGATAATTAGAAAGACCCACCTGCTAGGGAATGATGTATCGAATTTGTTGTAAATACTGGGATAAAATATATTCGACATCCTTGCATTCCATTCTGTTCCGAAGGCCCATATATTGAAATTTATTATCTAAAAAAACTATTTGAGATCTAGAATTTGACAAATATAACATTACAACTGCAAGTTCTTATCTTAAACCCCATCATTCTTTTATGATTGCTCTTTTTGTTAACTATAATATAAAATCTTTTAATTGAAAAAGAAAAAACTAAAATCTTACAACTTATACTTAAAAAAAAAATATATATATTTAAACTTACGGCAAATATTTCTATAAATGTATATATATATACTCCAATGCTATAAAAAAGATACTAACAGATTAGGGTGTAGCTTTGATTATTGACAGACAATTTCTCAAAAATTAAAGACAAATAAGTTTATATGTTTTTTTGTTTTTTCAAGAAATAAAAGTTCTTTAACTGTTGTTTTTTTTTCTTTTAAAAGTTTTTCTCTCTTCATTCTTTTCTTAAAAAGTTTCTTATAAACTTTAAGAAAAAGAAATAATTTTTTTAAATCGTCTATAAAATTTATACATTTTTCCGACAATATCTTCAAAACACGTAGCTTGAAAACAGTTCAATAAATTTCTACGAAACAATAATTATAAAAATGAATTAACCTGTTTTAATTTTCATCTCTTTTTAATTCTCCTAAAAGATATATAAATGAATATAAATTACGAATAAATTTGTCATGTTATATTTTTACCATTTCGGTTGTTTCCTGATTCATTTAAAATGTGATTAATCTTAAAATATATACACATATATTTATTTCGTCTATATACGATATTGTCGCGTGTTCCGCGGTTCGATCAGGATTTTGAGAGACTGTGGCAATTTATATTTGTTTTTATAATTACATTTTATTGATTTAAAATGTTCATAATTACAACCAGACAAAATAATAATAATAGTGATAAATACAATAATGATAATAATAATTGACAATAATAAAACAATTAATGAACAATAAAAGACGAAAGATGACAATTACTGAACAACAATTAATTTTAACAAAAGAAGCCGCTAGTCTTAACCCTTTTTAACCAGCTGTCTTGTATAAACAAACAATCGTAGAGTGTTCACTTGCAAATACCTTTGCTATCTACCCTAACAGTTTATGAATGAAGTCTATTGTATTTTGTGTTATTTCTTTCACTTATACACTTAGAGTTTTATTATAACTCACCGATAGTATTTCGTGTATACTTGGATTTACTCGTTGCATCACCTTGCTCGTATCGAACTGGATTCAGGACTCTCCTCGCTGACTGACGTCTCGCACTCTCGTCTCGCAGACTCACACCTGTGACTCTCCTCGCAGGACCGTCGTTATAACGTCTCGCTGGACTCCGTCGAACCCACACAACTCGCAGCCTCTCTTCGCAGAACTGCCCTTGCGGGACCGACGCCGTAACGCCTCGCAGACTGGTTCTAATAGAACTCCCTCTTAGCAATGGAATGCAAAGTTGGCGGGAGTTTCACAAATACTCCCTACAAATCGCAGAACCTGGACAGTGTCCCTTGCTGCTGAATGATTCTAGAATCGGGCGTGTTTAAGGATTTATTTTTAATGGCTAAATTTTAAGTTTTCTGTTATTTTATATTTTAAATTTTAAGGACGGATTTAATTTCATTCCAATCCGTTGTTAACCAGCGTTCACGAACCCATTTTATGGGCCGACCGCGGGAGGCTAGGCTTTTGAAACCTGTCCTCTCGACGTGATTCCCCTTCAGACCGTCCACTGAAGTCCTTTCGGTGCTAACGCTTCATAGGCTAGCAGGAATACGCCACAACGGGGCACTAACTCTTTGGAGGGAGCTCCCTCTTAGCTGGGCTTACCCTGCTATTTATACTTCTAGCCTCTTTACCTACCGGACCGGACCCAAGTCGAAGCGTGAGAACAGTCGATCGAGGGTTTGTTCCCATGAATTCCAAACCTGGTCTCTTCTCACCGTACAACAGTTGTTCCTTGTATGTCAGCGGGCAGTATAACAAAGGACGATTGTTAAACGGACCTATACTTTACAAAAAGGGATCTCCTTTTTCTCCCTTTTTGGATTCCTGGAATTATTATACTTTATATTACTTTCATAAAAATTAGTAGGAATCCGTTACTCAAACCCGCTACACCGGTCATGTTAAAATATGATTTAACTCGATTAATTGTAAGATAAATAAATTTTAATCTTTTTACTGAAAGACAATCAAACAGGTTTTGTGTGTACAAAGTATCCCGGGAAGTGTTGGTTAAACTTAAGGGACTGATTTAGGACTTCAGAATAAACAAAAAAAATCTTACAAACAAATGTCGTAACTTAATTTTAATTTTAAATTTGTTATTATTTAATTCCTATATTTATTTTATTTTTAGATTTTTATTCTAGATTTTAATTTGTCCTAATTTAATTTTAGATACGTGATAGACTACATATATTACCGTTAAAGAAACTAGCATATAAAAATGACTTAAACACTTTTTCAAACAGCAGAAAATAACGGGTATAAAAAAGAAATGATCAGAAATAGGAATAAGAATAGAAATAAACTAGCTGTACCCGCCACGCTTCGCTGTGGTACATTGTGGTTGCATGGATGAGAAATGAGAAACAAAACAAAGCATACGTTTCATAGAAGTTTAATTTTGCAATACTTGTGGATATACAATATTTTTTTTGTTTTTCCACTGTCTGCGTAGCTATAAAGGCTATCTGGTTTGCCGACTCGGGAACACGCAACATACAGTTGCCCATGTGAGAAGCAATCCGCATCTAAATCTAATTTCCTCACTTTGAATGCTGGATTTAATAACATTATTAAGTTGATAGACATCTTTATTCTTTGCGGCAAGGATAGCTCGTTCACTGAGCCGATCGTGATTTCTGTGATTAATTTGAATATCAGCAAATACTTTTTCGATCAGTTCTTCTTTGTTACTAAATGTTACTAAATTACAAAAATTATCAGGAAATGATATTCGTCTAGACGTCTCATCGAGTGGCAGCTGTCCGTTTCCAATGTCCAGTAACTGTCGTGAGAATACCTCAGCTGATGGATCATTCTGCAACTGGACACGCATATTCGTAGTCAACTGCAATGTACGTACGTGTCGCCACAGCGTTGAATATTTCAGGCAAGCATTTATTTCGTCTACTGGTGTCGATCGAGAAATTACGGGCAATGTGTGCCTAAAATCTCCTGCGAGCAATATAAAAGTATTCCCGAATGGTTTAACGTTTCCACGCAAATCTCGTAACCATCGATCAAGAGCTTTAAGCGATTTTTTATGTGCCATCGTGCATTCATCCCAAACAATGAGTTTACATTTTTGTAATACTTTTCCCATACAGGATGCTTTGGAAATATTGCACGTAGGAGTCTCGATGATTTGCATGTTTAATGGCAACTTCAGAGCTGAATGCGCAGTCCTTCCACCAGGTAACAATGTCGCAGCTATTCCAGACGAAGCAAGAGCTAAGGCTATATCATTTTTTAATCGAACCGTTGCTAGAATCAATCTAATGAGGAATGTTTTCCCAGTTCCTCCTGGCGCATCCAAGAAGAAGGTTCCCCCAACTCCTTATCATTTGCATTATGCGATCATAAATGCCTTTCTGTTCACGCGTTAATTTGGGAATGTTTGATTGGACATATGACTGAAGATCGCCAATGTTGTAACTCTGTTCATGGCGTAAATCCACATCAAATGAAACAATCGCAGCTCGGGTAGGTGCTGGCATTCCCAGTTGACTAAAAACTTTATTTGCATTAGCTAAGCACTTATCTTCAATATTTATCAATGCTTCGTTGTAAATGCCTTCTGTAAATTCAGACCAAAGTGAATATTTAACCTAACAAAGGATTTTTTGGTCATATGTAGGGATATTGTTTTCTGTGTATTTGGTTATTTCGACTTTTTTTGTTTGCATAGTCTTAAGTCTATCTGGGCTATAAGAAAGTTGGGTGTTTTAATTTATTTACTGTAAGTCATCCTTCTTGGTGGCTTTTCTTTTTGTTTTGGTGTTTTTTTTTAATAAAATGCAGATGTTTTAGCTGTTAAATATAATTCAAAGAAATTTGTTACTTAATCAGTTGTGATTTTGTTTACATTGGCAACGGCCATACGGGCTCTTTGTGATTGGTCGTTGTGTTTGACAGCGGCCATCTTGCATTGATCTGATTGGTTTTCCTTTGTTTACATTTCCATCTGATTTATTAGCCTCTTATTTATTAAAAAACTGTACAAATTAAAAATAGATAGATAGATTTATTAAAAATAGATGAAAACAATCTTCGATGCGGGTTATATATCGTGCTAAAATTTGAGCTCAATCGTTGCAGAACATTTTGAGTTTTTGAAGCGTACACAAACAAACTTAACATTTTTTATATATATATACATTAAATGAAATTAAAATAACAAACGATATAGAAACCTTTAAATAGAGTCCCATTTATAACCCTTAATTGGAGATTTATATTGAAACAGAAACAGAAATTGATTTGTTCTTGAAATGATCTAAAATGTCAAAAATCGTATAATTAATTTTGCCTTTTTTACACCCTTCAAACAACATAACCCTTTTCCATAAAACATTTCTTTTTTTCTAAAATAGATTTGTTTTCAATCATTGTTAAGGTTTTAACATTCGATATAATATGTTTTGTGATTTAAAAATGTTTTGATATATTTGAAAACTAAAACCAAATTGTAATATCAAAGACAAATATATTCTTTATTTAATTATTATTAATAATAATAATAATAATAATAATAATAAAATAGGTAAATAAACAGTAAAGAAAATATTTTTTTATATGGAAATTTTATATTTAAATATTTTTTATCTTAATTACAATTAAAAAATAAATAATTCTTCACGTATTTATAAACAAAACAAGGATATTTTTAATTTTTTTTATATTAGTTCTTTTAATTAAAGGAAATATTTTCTCTTACTTTGATAAAATAAAACTTCCACCAACAGTCTCATAATAAAATTTACTTGTTGAAATAACTGAAATTATTTTACAAGGAAGAATCTTACCTTCATGATTACAAATTTTTATAACATCCGTATAATGTAGATTATTACATTTTTTCATCTTCACTGAAACTTTAGCTCTTAAAAAACTTATATAAGAGGTTGTTAATTTAATACAAAAACTAACCTTTATTACGAAAACCTTTTTTTTTTTTTTGTATCATGTAGAAAAATATTGAATTTTCATAATTTAACGGAAACTAGGAAGATAAAGAAAACAAACATAATTGAAACGGGACAATCTAGACAATTATCTCTTTTTAATTTAATTACAATAATTTAATTCATTTTTAATGATGATAGATATGTTTATTTTTAATTTGTAACCCATTTTAAAAATAATTATGTAAAATAAAAAGAGAAATTACCGCTTTCAGTGTTATGATTTTATATAAATAACTCATTTATACGTAACATAAAGTAAATATTTATTTAAACAAATGAAAATTCTTTAATGATTTTAAGTTACATAACTACGCCTTGATAAGTTCTTAGTTTTTAAATACGCCATAGGATTTTGAAATA
This sequence comes from Lycorma delicatula, assembly GCF_047948215.1. Taxonomy (NCBI): domain Eukaryota; kingdom Metazoa; phylum Arthropoda; class Insecta; order Hemiptera; family Fulgoridae; genus Lycorma; species Lycorma delicatula. Next base: position 19,951,917 of record NC_134457.1, read on the forward strand.
TGAATACTTAATCACGTAATATTTAAACTTTCAATTGTGAAAAAGAATAAAATGTTCAGTAAAAATCTTTGGGTCCCAGTTTAGCACCTTGTTTGATAGCTAATTAATATAACATTTATAATTAAGTAGATAGATAAAAAATAGATTAAGTATCAGAAATTATTAAAAATTCAAAAAAATGTTAAAATTCTTAAGTCTATTTCTACGGGAATCCTTTTTTACTTTCTTGTACGAAGTAAAGGAAGTATTGTCCTCGTGAAAAATTTCGGATTTCAGATTTACATTTTCACCATCCCTGAATCCATTTTGACTAGTTTTGGTTGACGTCTGTACGTATGTACATATCTCGTATAATTCAAAAACGATTAGCCGTAGGTTGTTGAAATTTTGGATTTAGAACTGTTGTAACATCTAGTTGTGCGTCTCCCGTTTTGATTGCAATCGACTGAACCAAAAGTGTCCAAAAAAGTCCAAAATCCAAAAGATTTGGATTTTTGACTTTTTTTAACTAGGGTAATAAGCCCTCGTTGAGAGCTTTTGAACGATATCTCATAAGTGGTATTTATTTTCATTAGTTTCAGGAGTTATAGCCAAATAAAAATTTAATTAATGAAATGTATGGTCTTTCAAGGGGAAGGGACATCGGTTCGAATCAGACTTCATCTCCTTTTTTTTTTTAATTTAAATATATTGATTTATTAATAATTATTAACCTCTCATTGCTAAAAAGGTTTAAGATGAATAATAATTGAAAAATAACAACAACAAAAATATTAAAAATATCAGAAGTTATTAATGAAATAAAATTTTATCTAATTTTTATTTTTTTTAAATGTGTATATGTAATTTAATAGGCGTACAAGGTAGTCATGTAGTACCCACATCAGATTTTTAAAAAATGTTTCCCTGTTGTGCTGGATTTTCATTCTTGGAAATTGAAGTTTACAAAATTGATGTTTTAAGTACATCCCAACCCCGTAGGGGAAGAGACCCGGCTTGTGATGCTTCCGGTTGCCCCCCCCTCCCGTTTATAGCCCTGATGGACTTTAACAGGAGTCTTCTTTTGCCCTCTAACTTTCTACATCTCACAATAATAAGCCAGACGTCGTTGGGATGCCACCGATGTAAATGCCTCGGTAGACATTTACATCGGTGATTTTTAAACTCAGCTTTTGCCTTCGCTGTAGGCCTCGTCCGGACATCTTGGATGTCCTACATCGTTTCCCTCTTAACTAGCTAACCGAGTTCGCGGAAGCACGAACCCTGCGCCTAGTTCTACTTTTACTGAGCCACTTTCTTGTAAATGTCTCATAGATTTCGAGGCAAATTGAAAAACAACATACCAGCAAATATTTTATTCGCAACAACGAAAATTTATTCCTAGTTCCCTTAGTGAACTCAAAACTACAGTTCATATCCCTGACTTGGTTAAGTTACGGACTCCGGTCTGGTCTACAAGGGAGAGGCGGACACACCTGATCCTGTTCAGCCATCTTGTTTTTTTAGGTTTAAAAATTTACTTATTGGAGTAATTATTTGATGCAACAATGTTATTTATTTAACAAACATAAAAAATTATAACAAAAGAAAATAAATAAATATGTTATTTGATTTTTATTAAATTATTTAAAAAATCACAACTGCTGTTTCGGTACACAGTATCTTCCTCAAGTAATGCAAACAGAATATTAAAGCTAAAAGTACATACAACGAAAAGGTAAATACAAAAACCAAAAGAGATAAAATGTACAAATATAAAGAGCAACAATTGGGAGAAATATTATTTCTCCTTATTTTTATGTAAATATGATATTACATTAACTGAACGTAGAGTTCAAGAAATTTGACTTTTATTAACTGCAAAACAGACAAAAATGTCCCGCAAAAATACTGTATTATAATTCTAAACCAAAACAAGTCACTTCGATATTAAAAAAAATTAATTGTTCAAAATAAATAAAAGCATATTACAAACTTACTACATGTATATACAGTATTTAATAAACACACATATATATATTTTTTTTGTCTTCAGTCATTTGACTGATTTGATGCAGCTCTCCAAGATTCCCTATCTAGTGCTAGTCGTTTCATTTCAGTATACCCTCTACATCCTACATCCCTAACAATTTGTTTTACATATTCCAAACGTGGCCTGCCTACACAATTTTTCCCTTCTACCTGTCCTTCCAATATTAAAGCGACTATTCCAGGATGCCTTAGTATGTGACCTATAAGTCTGTCTCTTCTTTTAATATATTCTCCCTATCTTCTTGTTTATCACGAAACCAACTCCTGCCTGCCCATTATTTGACGCTGAGTTAATTACTCTAAGGTCACCCGACCAAAAGTCGCCTTCCTCTTCCCACCGAACCTCACTAATTCCTACTATATCCACGTTTACCGTATCCATTTCCCTTTTTAAATTTTCTACTCTACCAAACTTTTTTAAGCTTCTAACATTCCAACATATATATATATATTTGTATGTATTTTTTTAAATACATATATTAAAAAATCTCATGTGTATATAAAAAATTCTTTAAAAATAGATATATATTTTAATACAGTGGTATATTAAGTAAAAAATAAGCATTCAAAACAGAAGTTCATTATGTTATGTAATAAGAATTTATTAATGTTATGTAATAAAAAGAATCTATTAATAGTAGCAAAATTGACTACGCTACCATCCTACAATAGTAACCACCACAGTTGCTTACTTATTGCTTTTTGTAGCACTGTTTATTTTCTTTTTTTCTTTTTCTTTTTATTTTTTATGATAAGATACTAGATAGCTAGTATCTTATGAAGTTAATTCTCAAAATATTAAAATATTGTTTAGATATAAAAAATATATAAATATTATAGTGTAAATAAGTATTTTAACAATGATATTTACTTTTTTATTTTTATTTTCAGTACTTCCAACGTAATGCTAAGATGTCTGATATGAACAGAAGACTGAAGAGCCAAATATGGAGTTCTGTTGTTACCATTGTCTTAGTTGAAGGGAAAGCTCTTCTTCCAATGGATATCGATGGATATAGTGATCCTTATGTCAAATTTAGGTAAGATATGCCTCTTTAATATATTCTTTACTACATTTCCTCGTGCTGTAGTGTCATAAATATTTAAGAAGTCAATATCACAAAATATATGAACATAAAATTTGTGATTATTCATGAAAAAAAGGTTGTTTTCCAGTTTTTACTTTCAGGGTGTTCCTGTTATTTTAATTTAAAACAGAATGGAATTTTTTGTCTTAGCAATTCAGCCTAAAAACCTTCTTGTGAATTCCTTACATGAAAATTAAAATGTTAATTTTATTTATTTAATCAAGAAACAACATACTGACATCAAATTACAGTTTCTTAATGTAGATGCTTTTTTTAGCATATAAAATTTTCAAAGCCTGATCGTGATTCAAACCCAGAACCCTTCACTTTCAAATGGGACTATATTTTCTATCATTTTCTTAATAATTTTATTTATGGTATTTCCAAAAATGAATATCTGCCCTAGTAATTAATTCATATTATTACTACAGCTTAGTATGATTTTCAGCCCTCATGGTGATAATTTATAAAATCGAAACACAATAGTTACGCCATCTGTATGTAATGAAAAAATATTAGTTTTGATATCAGATAGGATAATAAAACAGCATAATTTATTAGAATTGAAATTTGATAATTTAAAAGAAATTAACTGTTAATTAATTAGCAACAGACAATATAGAAAACTTTGAAGTTTTTTTATTCATTCTTTGTTTGATACATTGAAAAGATCCTTTAATTTTTAAAAAAACTGTGGAACTATTATTATTCCTTATATTTTAGAAAGAGATGTGGTTTTATTAGTTACTACTAATTCATAAGCATTTTCAGCCTTTAATCAGTAATTGCCACAGGTCTTAAGATTGAAGACGTTACTCTGAAGTAGGCCTCAAGCAATTTATGAGCAGCACAATACTGCAGTACTTGTGAATAAGAAACCATGAATATATATATATATATATATATATATATATAATTATCTGTGACAATTAATTGCTAATGCAAATTATTTTTCTTCTTTTATACCTAATTTATCCCAATTAAAAAAATATTTTTAAAATAAATTAGTTCCTTTAAATTTTAAAGCTAAAAGTTTACAATTTACATTAAGGAAATACAGCATCCAATGAAATTATACCCTGTACGAGGAACTCTATGTTAACCACAAAGGAAATTTGTATATTAGTTTTCAATTTCATCCTAATTAAATTAGGTATGGAAAATCTATTTTGTTATGTCTCTGTTTAACGGTATACTAAACTTTATTAATAATGCTGTTCTGCATTGCTTTGCGGTAGAACACTGAAAATAAGGAAAAAATTAAATAATAAAAAATTAGGAAATAATTTTAAAAAACTTTACAAAATAAATAATAATTTTTTTTCACATAATAGAATAACGAGTTTTTAAAAAAAAGTCTCAACCCCTTTGTTTGACGTCGTAAATTTATTACAAATTTTTTTTTTTGTCTTCAGTCATTTGACTGGTTTGATGTAGCTCTCACAAAAATATTAATGTTAATAAAATATTTATATAACAATATTCAAATTATCTTTAATAACTTTACAGTGTATGTTCAAAATGATTTCCTGTGATCTCGATGAAGGTTCGAACAGGTTTCATAACATTTACAACCACTTTTTACAATGTTTGCCCAGTAATGTTTTAAATCTCACTTTCAGTGTTATCCTTTAATTCGTCAAGTGTATGAGGACTGTTTTTAAAAACTACACTTTTGAAATGTCCCCAAAAGAAAAGGTCTGCCGGTACAAGATCTGGGGATCTTGGAGGCTACAACCCCTTTGATATCAAACGATGGCCAAAAACATATCCAGAGTTTTATTAGCAGTATGACGTTACATTATCCTGCTGGAACCGATATTCTTGATCGTGTAAATCTATCATCACAATGAACTGTTCGATTAATTTTCGATAAACCACACCGTCTACAGATTTGTCAAAAAATAAAGGCCCTATCCCCCGGGAGATCGCACACTATACACCAATTTTACACGCGTGTAATGATCGTTCATGAAACGCATGAAGATTTTCAGCGCTCCATATTCGCCAGTTAAAGCTATTAATATAGCCGTTCGAGTAAAACCATGCCTCGTTGCTAAAATAAACAGATTCAAAATTTCAATACTGTTGTCATTAACAAAAGAACGAAACCAACGACAATACTGTAAACGTTTTCAATGGTTTACTTCTTTCAGTTCTTAAACGACACTGATGCGATAACCATGCGATTGTAATTTTTTAGTAGCCCTGAAAGCTGTAGACAGTGAAAGACCAGCGTATGAAGATAAACTTTCTGTGCAATTTTCCGGGTGAGCGAGTCAAACGTTCTTTCACATTCTCTAGAATTTCTACTGTTAATAGTGAAGGTCGACCTTTGCTTTTCCGATCATTTACACTCTCGGTATCAAGAAATTTATTAATCAAACGCTATATTGTGCCTTATTAGGAACCTGAAGAATCGAAAACTTTATCCAAAACTCGTTCGTAAGATTTACACACACAATAAATTTCAATAATAAACACTCGTTCGTCCTTGGAAAACGATATCGTTAACACAATTTATAGGCAAATTTATAATGGTATAGCACTATAGCATAAAAAGGATATTCAAACTGTTACAAGCTGCTAACCTTGAGTACAGCGTTGCCAACTGACATGTAGAAATAAATAAAATATACCTATGCGTGATTTCTAGATCTTAGGGTTGCGTCCTTTTTGAAACAACCTGTAGTTCAGCGTTATAAAAATTTCATAACCAAACCTATTAAGTTTTTTTAAATAAAAATTATTGTAAAAGAAAAGATTATTTAGAAAATTATGCATGATTTTATTGTTGCAAGAGGATTAAACAACCTAGCAACCTGTTAACTACATTGTATGACCTCTACATTAACCACATTCAGAATTTGATCTGTAAAAAAAAATGTAATTAAAAAAGGGAAGTTACTCAATATTAAATTACAAAATTAAATTTCACCAACATTTTTATAGATAAAATGTTTCAGCTATCATAAATCAACTATCTGCACACTGCAATCCATATCCTCCTATGTATAAATATGCTAAAATATAATCATCAAATTATAACGTACCAAATTTTCAAAAATATAGAGTGAAAAAATTCTGTTAACTAATAAGATTATAAAGTAATGTACGAGTGATTTTTACCATTTTAAAATTATAGATAAGAAATTCCAGCATCTTTCCGTACTAGACTCATTGCATTTGCAATAGACTTTTTCATACATTTGCAATAAAAATAATATTTTAATATAAAATAATATTCATAAAAACATTTATTTATTGATTTATTCAATATTTTATGATTTAGAATCTACGTAGCATGTTTTCTTTTTAAAATCATGTTTATTTCAAAACATTTTACTACCACTAATTTTTTACGGGTAGGTAAGTTCAAAATATGAAAATACTAATACAGATGTTTATATGCAAAAAGCGGATATAAACAATTTATTGAATCAATCTACTAATACTGTAAAAACTGAAAAAAATCACTTAAATTAAAAAATAAATCTGATATCAGTATTCATCATTTTTATTTCATTCTACCTAACTGAAAAATTAATTTTAAAGTAAGATACATTTCTATCCTTATATTTCTTACTTAATTTTAATAATTGAAATGGTATAGGTATATGATAAAATCTGCAAAATATACGAGGGTTATTTTTTCAAGGTCTGATCGGTCACGAAATAAAAACCCGTGCAAAAATCAGATGAACCTTTGCGCATATGTGTTGCGCAGCGTCTCTAGTATGGCCTTCAATCATGTCGCGTCACTTCGTTTAGTTCTGAACACGCAACTAGCACGTAAACATGTCTACAGCAATAGCATCTCCCGCTAAGTGTGAAGTGCGTGCGGTAATTCTATTTCTTCAGGCTGAGGGGTGTAATGCGGCTGAAATTCATCGACGAATAAGTAATGTGTACGGTGAAACTTCAATGAGTGACAGCAAAGTGCGACAATGGTGCAGGAACTTTAAAGCAGGACGTACAGATGTTCATGATGCAGGCGATCAGGGAAGGAAGCGAGTGTCAACCGATGATCTCGTTGAGCGAGTGGATGAGGCAATTCGAGAAAATCGTCGGTTCACAATTTCTGTATTGAGTGATTCGTTTCCTGAAATTTCAAGGTCAGCTCTCTACACCGTTGTGAGTGAGTGACTTCAGTACAGCAAACTGTGTGCGACATGGGTTCCCAAGATATTCCTACCATCACAAAACAATGAGAATGGACGCCTCCCTAACGTTTCTCCAGCGCTACCACAATGAAGTAGAAGATTTTTTGAACGAAATTGTCACAGGGGACGAGACATGGGTCCATTTCGAAACTGAAGAAACAAAAGAACGATTAAAACAGTGGATGCATTCTCATTCTCCCAGTAAACCAAAGAAGTTCAAGTGAACCTTCTCCAACAGAAAATGTATGGCTACTGTGTTCTGGGACCGGAATGGAGTTCTCTTGTGGAATTCATGGAACGTGGCACTACCATCACTGCAGCCTCATACTGCGTGACTGTTCAACGTCTACGAAGGGCGATTCAGAATAAGCGGAGAGGCATGTTGTGATCAGGCATTGTCTTTCTCCATGACAATGCTTGGCCGCACACTGCAGCTGTAACAAAGAAGATCCTGTAGCGTTTTCGTTGGGAAGTGTTTGATCACCCACCATACAGCCCGGACGTGGCTTCATCTGATTTTCACCTCTTTGCTCACGTGAAACGCAGGCTAGGAGGTTAGCATTTTGGCACAGACATCGAGCTGCAGACAAGAGTAGAAACATGGCTGAAAATACAGGTGGCTCCGTTCTATGACAAGGGTATTGGAAAGTTGGTACCACGCTACGACAAATGTCTAAATCGGAGTGGTGACTATGTAGAGAAATAGTATAACTATGTAAGTACTTGTTACAAATAATTTTTTTTTTTATTTTCACTGTGGTTTTAATTTTGTGACCTATCGGACCTTGAAAAAAAAATAACCCTCGTAATATAAATTGATAAATATAGTGAGCCCATAAGATTGTAAGCAAAATTTAACAATTTTTTGCCTATTTAATGATATTTGAATTAAGCCATATCAGTTGAGGTCAAATAGCTTCTTTTCCAGATTTGTATTTAATTATCTTCCTTAATCATTGAAATGATGAAATCTTTATTAACTGATTTTTATAGGACGTTCATCCTATATAAAAAGGATGGTTTGCAGGCATACTGGCATATGATTTGTTTTATTTATACTGGTTTTAGTTAATATAGGCATATTCCCTGTTTATTATTCAATTAACTGTCAATTTATTACATTTTTATAAGGAAAAATTTTGTAACATATGAGAAATTCCTTTATTGATATTTAAACGGAGAATCTTCTATATACTCCATTTAAGGAGTCAACAGCTTGATGGTGTTCAGCCCAGAGAAAACTACTATGATGTTGTTGCCCAAGGGTCGACTAGTTGTAACACAATGAGTCATGTATCAATGGCACGTCATTGAATTAGATATGTTCCGCTTCAGAAGTATCTAGATATTATCTTTGATGATATTCTTCAATTCAAGGAGCACTTTCAATACATTGCCAAGAAGGCATATAATGCTTTCTTTGGTGTTTGTAGAATGGTCAAGCCCAACTGAGTATCAAATTTTAGAACCGTGCTTGTTCTTCACAAAGGTGTTTGTGAGGTGTGAGGCTGTAATGGTGTATGCTGTACCTATCTGGGCTCACCGAATGAGATATAAATGTTATAGGAATATTTTCTTGAGAGCCTAGCATTTCCTACTACTGTCAGTGATTCGTGGTTATAGAATTATGTCTAACAAAACAGTTTTTGTTATTGCAGGTATTAAGCCTATTGATATCCTTGCCACTGAGCAGTAATTACATTATAATGCCAAAAATATCAACCAGCTCACCTCCGGGTGCATGTGAGAAATAGAGGATGAAGGATTCCATTCATGACAGATCAGGTGGAATGAATCATCTGATGACTGTTACACACATGGTATTTTCCTGTACAAAAAATTTTTACAAATTGCTAGGTGGTTTTCCCCAATCAGCATACAGCTCACCTTCTTTTTGGATAGTGCCTTTAGAGATAAGTTAGCTACATTTGGCTTGACTGTCCCACATTTATGTCCAGAATGTAGAGTTGATAACAATGTACACCATATCCATGTAGCTGCTTAAAGTACGAAGCTGGATATACTAGAATAGTTTGAGAACGTGCAATAATTGATTCTGTTTAGATTTGCAAGATAATTGGAAAACCCACTGTTTTATATCCTTTAGTGTTAGATAGGCGTAGCAATTGCATTTCCATGAAATGGTTAATCAGTTAGTTGAGAGGACTTCAAATTAGAGCAGATGAGTGAAATTGGAAGAAACCTAATACAAAGCCTTCAATAGAGTAAACACACTGCCTTGGCAGGCATTTCCATTGGTGGCATCCAGACAGAGGTCAAACTGATGACTTTGATGTATAATCAGATATAGAATGTCTAAAAGATGACCTCCAGTAAAGCCCATCAGGGCTAAAAATAGAGGGAGTGGTGTGACAACTATCCATCATAAGGCAGATGTCTTTTCCTATGGGTATCAGGGTATATGTAAGACAGAGACTCTAGCATTCTGATATTAATACATAGAACTTGACACAATCTATGAATTTAAACCCAAATACACTAAAGATGACACCTTGATTGTATTTTTCAAAGATTTAACTTTTTTATTTTTTCAAAGATATTGTATGTTAAAAATAGTCAGATTTGACTATTATTTATGAGAAAAAACTCTAATAATTTTTTTTTAATTCTCAGTTTAATTATTATTATACGTAAAGAAAAAACGACCTGTATTTAGCATTTAATATTTAGCATATAAAGAATGTTAAATATGCAAAACAAAACAAAACAAAATGGACTGAAATAATTATTTTTAACTAAATAGATTTATTATTTTGTAAATTCATTACAGTTTCAACCAAATATTAACACTTTTGTACCATATAGAATATGTTATATATGGTCATAAAATTCTTATTTACTGTTAACTTGAATAAATGATTTTGTTCAATGTGATTATTCCTAAATATATTTCTTCAAGGTTTTGATTTTAAAAAATTATTTATGCTTTTATAAATCTTTTAATGGTACAGTATATTCAGTAAACACAATATTCTGTTTTTAACTGTTAATGTTATCAATCCCTTGGAACAAAAAGAATCATATAAAACTGTAAATACAAAAATTGTTTGTTCTTAAAAAGATTCTGTGTTCATTTTGTTCATAGATTTTTATATCTGACATTCTTTGTAAAATGCTAGACTTGTTTCTTTATACATCAGTAATAATTAGACATAAAATTATAAAAGTAAATAAATTATATCTTTTTTCCAGAAATAATATATCAATCCTGACGAGTTTTAACATAATGTTTTTTTTTGAGAAAGATACAATTATTCAAATAAAGCATCATTTTTAGTGGTATTTAAGTTTAAATTAGAATGGTTATGTCCAATTACATGTATTAATATCGGAATACTAGACTCTGTCTTAGATGCAGAAACTTCTGCATCAGTAAATATCAGTAAAAGCTAGTAATTTTTCACAAGTTAGAAAATCTTTCCACATCATAAAAATGTAATAAATTGATAGTTAAAAGCAATTTATTAATGTGTGTGTGTATGTATATCTCAGCCGACTCTCTCCCGCTAGAAGCAGTCCGTTGTCAATTAATCTACAGATTCTTCAATTTAATTTCTAAGATTAGATTATTTTTATTTATATTTTATATTTGTATTTTTATTTATTAATAAAATAAAGAGATTATTATTTAATAATTAGCAGTAAAAAAAAGAATTCTTTAGCAGGAGAGTCGCTGGGGCGCATCTGGCAGGCGAATGACTTGGTCCACCCTGCACCAATAGCAGCAGCTGGACCGCCAACTAACATAACCTTACACAAACACACGCAAGACTAAATAAAGAAGCCAACTCCCTGTATATATATATATATACAATTACACATGAACAATTACTCATATAAAATGAAAAAAACAAATTAAAGTTTATCATTTAGTAGCTATTACAAAAAATTATCAGAAATATAACATATTAAGCACACTGTTTTATGAAAGAACTAATTTATTGTAGTAAAAAAAATATTACAGAAACTTTATCATGAAAGTCTAAGAATAAAATAGATAACAAATAATATAATTAATACTGAACAGTTGCTAATTTATGAACTTTGAGGTAAATAATTTAATTAAATTAAGAAAATACTATCACATAATAATTCTATTTTCATATTTATAAACAGAAAAAAGTATCTTCGTTATGTTAATATTATTTCAATTGGAATTTTTAATCATTATATTCGGATTTATTCATAAAATGGAATGATTTTCCTTAGATGTAAACATTAGTTAATGTATTCAGTAAAATAGAAATCTCTTAAGCTCCTTTTATATCCTATTTTACAAATAACATAGTTTGCTCAGTTAAAATAAATATCTGTTATATAACTGTAAATAAATAAAAACATATTTAACATACAAAAGCACTCTGCGTAAAAATCAACTATTGTATTTCACATCTTTTGTTATTCCTATTTCTCATCTCTAAAAGGAAAACAATTTTTTTATTTTTCCATTAAAAAATGAATGAATAATGAAAGATAGATGCTCGCATTCATCAATCATAAATTATACTTGAAGAGGAAAACAAATCAACAGAAGTCTTATTTTATGTTGTAATATAACTTATTCTTTTAAAATGTTACCTATTTCTGTTTTTCATTTTTGTTTTGTTTTATTTCATAATAACCATTCTAAGGAAAGAAATAAAACATGTATAACAATGTTTTATTTCATGATGTACAAAACCTTTCTCTATCGCAGTTTTTAATAAATTATAATTTTTGACTGATTTCTTAAAACAACATTATAGACACTTGAATTTTGATATCAAATTTTATGAGTTTAGTTTTCTGCTTTTTTGCAGTTATAATTCTTTATAAGAATTCAGTTGTAATCCTTTATAATTCTCAATAAGAATATCATTTTCAATAAGGAAAATTTTCTCCTTCATACTCTGTGATTTATTATTTAGGGCAAATCATCCACTTAACTTATTTATAATTTCCATTTACAACAGCTATTCTTTCACTGCCTAAGTACACATGAATTTTTCATAGTGGAAAAATTTTCCATAATTTCACTATTATAAAAGCGGTTAAACAAATTTAGGTTAAAAAAAATAGTAATAAAAATAGTGCGTCGGTGCGTTGACACTCGACGGAAGCGAAGCTTCCTACGCAGTATAAATAATTCATATAATCCTTACTTTCCAAAAAAAAAGTATGGTGGGTGGGTTGTTTTTTTGTTTGTTTGTGCTCACATTTTTATTTCAATTGCTACTGGCGCACAGCGGACCAATGGTGGTACGCCGAGCGGCTGCACACGGCAACTCTCTCTCAGCCGACTCTCTCCCGCTAGAAGCAGTCCGGTGTCAATTAATTTACAGATTCTTCAATTTAATTTCTAAGAGTAGATTATTTTTAATTATATTTTATATTTGTATTTTTATTTATTAATAAAATAAAGGGATTATTATTTAATAATTAGCAGTAAAAAAAAAAGAATTCTTTATTTAGCGGGAGAGTCGTTTGCACGCATCTGGCCGGCGGATCACTTGGTCCACCCTGCACTAATAGCGGCAGCTGGACCGCCAACTAACTTAACCTTACCCAAACACACACAACACTAAACGAAGAAGCCAATATGGCTTCCCTGTTACCAATATGGCTAGCGTTAAACATTATATTTCTATTAAAAACTATTTAATTTTATATCTACTCCTTAACCCTGTTTTAAATATAAAAACACCAAAATGTTTAGAAAAATATTCGCTACGCACTAATATTTCTTTTCTTAAAATATTTCTGTAAAATACTTAATATTCTTATAAACATACGGATACGAACGCGTCAAGGGTCCAGAGGGCAGAGCTTCCTGGCTAGACCGTGGAGTGAGCGAAGCGATCCGAAAAGCGTGGTACCATACACCACTCGCTTGCGTGTCCCACCGCCCACTTGTCATATATCACTAAAATGGGTATGCGCACCCCGTCAACTACTAAAACATATATGACTATCAATAGTTAAATTTATCTCATCAAAGACAGCAATTCGCTGCCACGCCTAGGCCGCTGAATGCCAACAAGTACCTGTCCACCATTAAAGCGCTTGGAGCCTTAATCTGACTGATACCCAGCACATCTCTCGGTTAGCTTCCTACAGGAGCGCGGTAGGAGTCTTTTCCCTAGGCAAACTGCTGATGTCTGTTAAACAAAGCAACCACATCAAGGAACTCTCACATGGTCTGACAATGCGCCTCTCACCACATTGACTCGCCGCTTATGAGTGGTCAGTTTTCCCGTTGGCCTCTAAGTAATAGAGTGGCCTGAATTCTGCCCCCCCCCCCCCCACCAAGAGCTAGGCAATTGAACATCATGTATTCATTCGAGTGGTCCTCCCCGCAGACGCACAGTTCATCAGTTGTCAGGCGGAACCGAAGCAGATATTGGTTCAAATTAGCGTGGTTGATGAGCAACCAAGCACCCGTTGCCCTTAAAAACGAGCTCGAGGCATACCGTTTACCCCAAATCCTGTATAAAGTTATACAAGTATCTTCCCTTTCTAAGTATAATGTCCCATTCCAGCTCTCATGCTTCCATCGCGATGCTCTGCAGTCTCTTTCGCAGGCGGGAGATGGGCAGCTGTTCGAAATTTAGAACCGGTGCATTGAGATCACCGTTCCGCTCCGGTACATGCCCGGCTCGAAACCGCATCCCAAATACTTCGGCCTCACTGACTCGTCGCAATATCCATATGGCCGCCCGAACTTTCACCACTAAATCGACTGGGAAAGCCTTTCACAATACAGTGGTAGACTCGTAGGAGGTTGTTTTAAAAACACCAGTGCATACGATTAAGGCTGGGCACTCCTTAAATTTTGAATAAGTGCTCGATTTCTTTCCAACCTATGCGCCCAAACGTAAGAAGTCATACTTTTGAATACACCTCGGTACACCATGTACAAATGACGGCCCGACAACCCGTAATCCATTTGAGCAATCCTCCTAAGCTTGTGCATCACAGAGACGGCGTCCGCCGAAACCCCCTGAGTTAGTGGTTTGCTTGACATTTCTCCCGCCACTACCCCATTCGGCTGCCCTAAAGCATGCCACAAATGGCTACTGAGCCTCAAAACAGTTTAGCGACCAGTGTCCTAAATAGCTTCTAGAGCTTACCTAACAGCGTGAGCGGACTAAGCGCGGTGCCATACACCATCGGCTTACGTGTCCCATCCGTTCACTTGGCATATATTTACTAAAATGGGTAGGCGCACCCCTTTAATTACTAAAAATATATATGACATCCGTAAATTAAAATTTACTTTGTCTAGACAGCAATTCGTTGCCACGCCTAGGTCGCTGAATGCCAGCAAAGTATCTGTCCAGCATATTAAAGCGCTTGGAACCTTAATTAGCTGGTGGTCAGCCATATATCTCAAGGTTAGCTTCCCACAGCAGTGCGTTAGGAGTTTTTCCCTTAAGTAATCGACTGATGTTGGTTGAACATAGGAACCGCATCAAGGAACTCCCATACGATTCGACAATGCGGCTCTTGCCACATTGACTTGCCGCTTGTGGGTTTCCAAGTTTCCCCTTGACTCTAAGTTCCAGAGTGGTCCAGTCTCTGGCCCCCCCAAGAGCAGGGCAGTCAAACATCAGGTGTTCATTTGACTGGACCTCCCCACAGATGCACAGCTCATCAGCTGCCAGGCGGAACCAAAACAGATATTGGTTCAAATTAACAGCGTCGCTGAGCACCTGGGCACCCGTTGCCCTAAAAAACGGAAAATCGAGGCATACCATCCCCTAGATCCTGTATAAACTTGTACAGGGATCTTCTCTTAGTCATGGTGTCCCATTCTAGCTGCCATGTTTCCATCGCAAGGCTCTGCAGCCTCTTCCACAGGCGGGAGATGGGCAACTGAACAAAATTTAGATCCGATGCATTGTGTTCTGGTACTGGCCCGGCCCAAAACCGCATCCCAAATACCTTGGCCTCAATGTATCTTCACAATCTCCACATGGCTGCCCGAACTTTCATCACTAAATCGATTGGGAGAGCCTTTCCCCAATACCATGGTAGCAAGACCCTGGGTTAAGAAGCTTTGCTTCAAAGATCTCTCTCAGAATAAATGGTATTTTGAATTATGAGAACATACCATACTTGTACGTTGGTGTTAGGTTCATGATAACCATCTTAAACCAGTTAGATACATGTCAGATCGTAGATTATATATTTTTTGTTTTTTTTTGCTAATATATTAGTTTAGCCAAATTTGATGTGTTTACACATTTAAATATTTTAAATTCAAAATTTTTATGATTTTTTTATGTAAAATCTATATATTATGGATAAATCTCCAATGAGTGAGTTAGTTAATTTTTATTCTGCTGTTATGTGTAAGGCTTGCAGTCCTATGTATTCTTTGAGTCTGTGATTAAACATATATCCAGTCAGCTTGATCTAATGGTTCATAGTTACAAGTGTACAAAATAAATAAATATAGTAATACAGAGTTTGGCCGTATCTCCAAGTGGTATCAGCAAGTGGTACTATCTTTGTCTTCTATCCAACATGTTCTGGATTCATGCTTATGAATTTTATATTACATTCACCCACACATAAGCCCTGAGTTTATAAAAAATTAAATAAATAATAATTATCTTAAATTAATAAATTACAAAATTATTGCTAAGATAAATCTATAAATATTAATCTTAATTTAAATAAAGATAAGCCTTAAAATTATATTTAAATTTTAATATTTTTTATAAAAAAAAAGTTCTTATATATTTTATAAAAGCAGGCAGTAAAACTAATCAACAAGGATTTATGAAGTTAATTTCTGAATCTTCAGGGTATATAAAAATTTTTATAAATGGATAAAAACTATAACACGAAATGGATTCTCCTTGTAGTAAAAATAAAAGCCCATTAGGGCTACAGATTACAGAAAGTGATGTTATGACAAAATTGTACGCAATATAGCAAGTTTTTAATTTCATACTGTTATGACCGTATGAATGTTAATATGTTTTGATTTAAAAAGCACTATTGTTTCTATTTAGCTATCTTCAGGTTACACATAATTAATTTCATGATAAAGTATACTTTTGTTTATTTGTATCCCAGAATTCTAGAAAGTGAAGTTGTTGAAATAGTAGGTCAAAATGTCAACTTTGATCACAAGTTCATTATTTGTCCAAGACAGGTTAGATGATATTATAAATAAACTATGTTTATGATGTTATTAAAAGCAAATGGAATAATTAAAATGAAATAATTTAAGAATTGAGATTATTAACATGAAGGATACCAACTAACATGTATTTCAACAAAGAATATTGTCCCAAAAAACAAAGTTGCTGTGACAGTTTTGAATATGTAATACTGCATCTACATTGATTAAGTTGCAGTATGATTTTAATGACTAGTGTCTTACAGTGACAGATGATACAATGTGATTTCTCATTAATGTTATCCAGACCTAATATAGAAGCGAATAATACTAAAAGGCATGATACTATTTCTCAGGTTGAATAACAGAGGAATTGTACAATTTTATGTACAAAAGTACAAAACCAGAAGTAATTATATTTAACATCCTCTCATATGATGAACATCTGGAGAGCATATGGTTTTTTATTTAATCATTATGGTTTCTTGCGTTTAGTTTATATGTTTTGTTCTGAATTGGACATTTTATCCTCAACTAATATGTGGTTGTTTATTGTTTCATGCTGGATAAGACCTTTTGTATCATATCATACTTTGTTCTCTTCTATTTATTATATAAAGTTGATCTAGACCTGAATCGTAAAACTTTAATTCATAATCTCTTTAATTTCATCATTAAATTCATAATTATACTCACATGATCTATGATGAAATGAATGTGTAAGTGAAAATCCGAATAAGCTTGAATATGAATTATGTATTTAATTCTTGTAAGTATAATGCCATCCTTTAACATAATTACTGGCCTCGTTAGTCAATTGTTGAAAATTGAAAAAAATACAGATATATTTATTTTTTGTATACAGCAATAATAGTCTGATGCAATAAGGGAGTTACTGATGGAATAATGAATCTTTTAATCTGCAAAAAATTTTACTTAACAGGGAATCGAATTTGTAACAAACAAACAAAAAGCAGAGATGCTACCACTTCGCCATAGAAATTATTATAATAAATTCTACCACAGAAATCTCTCAAATTCCATGGCATAATTGTACCATCTCAACTTTCCTCCTGAAGATCCAGGTTTAAGTCTCAGTGAGGTTGGCAGTTTTTATATGCTACATCTCTACTCCATACACCCATATATAAGTTTCAAGATTGGATAGTAAATTAGTTGACAATAAATCTGTCATATTCAAAACCATCAATTAATTAACCAACAAATTATTACTTTTTAATTAGTCAAAATTTTATTTAGTGTATTTGAATTAATCTTTTTTTTCAGTCTACTTATACAATTACCATTTATTTATTTTTTAAACCTCTTGAACCACCGTTAGGTATTGTTTCAGAGGATGAGATGAATGACAAATTTTTGTAGCATGTGAAAATGCCATGGCTGACCGGAATTGTTAATTCTTAATAATGACACTTTTTGGTGTAGTCACTAGATGTAGCCAGTTAAATTACCACCAGAATCATATTTTATGAACAAATTTTATTAGTAAAATAATATTATTTAATGTAGTTTTAATGTATTTCCACTAAGTTCTAACTAGTCTTTCATATATTAACTTGTGAAAACTTCTACTTTAAATTACAAAACATTAGTTAACGAACTCCACAATCTATTGTAATTTTATTTCATGTAAGTATTCATTCCTCAAATAAATTAATAAAGCCAAGATTAAGTAGAATAACCCAAAACTGAACCCCTGAATTATTTATGATTTTGTTTTTTGTCAGTAAATTTATTTTGTTGTTTTTGTTTTCAGGTTAGGTCATGAAAAATATAAAAGTAAAGTAGCTTATAAAACATTAAATCCTAGCTGGTTAGAGCAATTTGATCTTCATTTATATGATGACCAATCGCAAGAACTAGAGGTCACAGTCTGGGATAAAGATAGATCTAAGGATGACTTTATGGGCAGGTAATGTATCTGTTAATTATTTTTAACAGAACTATTATTTAGAGACACATAAAAAGATATTTTTAATATACTCTTTATTCCCCTTCAGAATTGTTTTTAGGGAGAAGGTAATATTGTAAAAGCTTCATAATTAATTGAACCAAGACATTTATAATTATTGATTTAATGGTTATAAGGTAAACAAATAATGAAGATACACAAGTTTTATTTATTTTTATCTCTTACTTATGAGTAGTCATACTTTTACTTAGGATAGGGCACCATGGAAAAATTTGAATTGGAAAAGGGTGCTGCGACTCAGAAAGGGTGCCTCGACTTAGAAAAGTTTGGGAACCACTGGTATAGCACATCTTTACTATGAAGGAGGGAAACATGGGCAATAGAAAAAGGAAAACAAAAAGAATACAGGCGTTTAGAAAGTGGTATAGCAGAAGCATGTTTAAAATTACATGGGCTGATAAAATATAAGATGGAGAGCTCTCTTAAGACAACTAGGAAAGGAAAATGTTTTTAACAAAATCTTTAAAAAATAGACGGTTTATGGGTCATATATTTTATTCATATATTTAAACATTCAGGTTTAGTTAAATTTTTGATAGTCTGATGTGTAGAGGATGAAAACTGTGGAGAGAGTTTGTTTGGATTTTTAAAGAAAATAGCTGAGGTCATAGGGTGTCGTATTTATGTTGAGGTTTAAACAAAACAGAAAGAATTGAAGAATGGCATCAAATCGATCAAACAATTGTGATTCCAATGAACACCATATCAAGATGAGAACTTTTTCCTAAAGTACTGTGTTGTTACATACAAAAATAGACACTTAGATGGATTAATTAAGAAGGTATCTGTGAACAGTAACTTTCTTTACACATAAAAAAAAACTTAGTATGCACCATATCAATAAAGTACCTGCTGAAAAGAAACGACCTGTACTTACATTACATCCATGGGTAAATGAACTTGAAGTGTTTGTCATTAGACAGTTAGAATGGCTCTAAGTTCAGATACAAACTATATCAGTCTTGTAGAGTTTTAATCAGTTCCCTGAAAATTAGATCTATAAAAGAGGACTGCTTAATAAACAAGTCGATTCATGTATATCACCCCCTAAGCTCAGCAGTATAATTCGCCTATTAAAAAGTTTTACTTTCCTCCTGAAATAACTTGAATTCTAAATTTGTTTAATGACAGTTTTTAATATTAAATACAAACATCACTCCATGAATTTAAAATACCAGAAAGAATTACATTAAAAATTAATTTTTATAAATTAATAAAATGGATTACATCTCGTAAGCTCAGTCGTAGGTAGACCATACATATATTTTTTTATTTTTTCTTTTCCCCTAATAAATGGAAATTAGTAAAAGATAAAAAAATGCAATTATCCTTCACCATTTCTGTGCAAATCATGAAAATTTTACTGCTAAAGTTAGTAAAAATTTACTTAATATGATGAAAATATTATCTTATAGATAGATATATGTTCACTATTTTAAATTGTTGTTTATTAGTAATGATTATTTTACATTCACTGATGTAATTTATTAAAAATATATTTTTCTCATATTTTATTAACTTTTGAATTAATAAAGATTTGCCTCAAAAATATTTACATATTAACTCTATTCTCTATCACTTCCCCTAAATTTTGCTTTCTCTTTCTCCCTTGTTTTCTCATTCTCAGATACATCTAAGATGACAAACTTAATCAACCTGGTTTTTAAATAATTAATTTCTAAAATTGCAGTTAAGGAAATTAAAAATGAAAGAATTTAATGCTTTATTTATTTTTCGGTTCTACTATCTTTCTACCAAATGAATTTGGCTTGCAATATTTCAATAACCTTGTCATATATTAATAATTTTAGAATTAGATTTAATTTTAAGATAAAAGTAATGTATAGAAAAAACCCTATATGATCAGCCAATGATTTTCTGACAATAAATATTATACCAGAGTCCGATAAGAAGGTAGGACTTTTTAAAATTCCTAAGGCAAAGCCAGTTACAGTTGGCTCCATCATAACACTACAGTAATTCTCAAAAAGAACATTTCTAATATTTAAGAATAATTTTGTAAAATGCTTTGTGGTTATTGTCATATGAATGGAAATAAAAAAACAAAATTAATGGAAAATTAGTCAAATGACTGTAATCATAAATAGAGAAACATCTCTGGAAACAGAATGACAGATTTTTCAAGACAGATTTCTTTAAGTTATTTATATTGTACAATGTTTGAAGCTTTGTTACTACATGGGGTAATTTTATTTTCATTACTGAACCAATTATTCAGTTGTTATTTCTTTATCTTTATCCCTTCTGGCTAGAAATTAAGTTATGGCAACCTTTGCAATCAAATAAACCTACACTGAAGAAACAGTAAAATGATACATTATCAAGACAACAAACTCAGCATTTATTTTAAACATTTCAATATGGTGCTGCATGTCCTCAGTACTTCAAGTTTAACTAAAATTGCAGCTTGCCTGCAATTATTTTTAACATTCTAACAAAGATTCTTTACTGATATGAATTTTAACAACAAATTTAATTTGTCTTTAGATTAGTCTTGGTTTAAATTTACTGCTTTTGAACATTTTTTAAATTTCTTTTTAAGGTTGCATTGTGGTAGTGAATATATGTGGATTAATTTGTTAGTGCTGAAAAAATCATACTAATTTAAAATTTTAATTCATGATTAAAGTTAATATAAGGACAGTAGTTCTAACTGTAATTTTACCATATTTAAAATAGTGATAGTTTGTTTGGTCTTTTGAAAATTTACTTATAATTTATTTGACATAGTTAATTTTTCAACTTAAGAAAGTGCTCAAGACTTGCTAGAAATGTTTCATTTAGTAGATAAAATATTGTAGCTCCATTTGTTAAAGAAGTTAATAAATAAAATGCACATCAACTTACTGAAACAGTTATTCAATTTTTCTAAACATTTGAATCAGAAACATTGTTGACCTGAGAACTACAGATAGCAAATGCTGTCTGTCCATAAGATCTGAAAATCTGCCAACAAAGAGCTGGCAGCTGCTCTGGTAAGATTAGTCTTATGCAAGAAAAAGGAATAAGAGATATTCTGTAATTTAAAGAGATGAAAAAAGTCTCCATTGAAAGCAGATTCTGATTTCTTTAATCCACAATATAGAAAAGTGAAACATATACTTATTTCTACACATTATAATACAGAGTATACTACAGTATATATGTCAAGTGGCATTAGTATCAGGCAAATTATTTATTCTTAATTTATGCTCATTTTTTAGCAGTTAAAATCATAAAATGAATATTACAGATAATTTGAAAACTTCTTGCTTTTTTTTATTTTCAAACTTTTGTTTAATCTCAGTAAAAATGAGTTAAAAATAATGAATCATTATTTTGTACATAACTTCAACAAAACCTTAATAGATTATACCAACAAAACTTTACATAAGATCAAGAACTTAGTATTTCCTGCTTCCTAATCATGAAACAGAAACCCTCAACTTTTTTACTGTTTCCATTAAACCTGCAACTAAGATTAGTTTCCAATCCATAACAGTTTTATGTATCCTCACATTTTAAAATTTTTTATTGATTACAGTTTAATATTACAATAGCATGTAAGTAAATTAATCCAAACACAGATATTAATTTATTTAGAAAAAAAAATAATTTGTGAATATCTAATAATTAATCTGCCCTCATTTATTCTTAATCACTTCATGTACACAATTTAGCATTGATTCAACATGTGTCTACGCATTTTTTTCTTCATCATGAAATCATACCAATGTTATTGTTTTAATAAGATCAATTTTTGTGGTAGAATTCATTTTTGAAAGTCGTTTTTTGACTATTATCCAAAGATTTTCAATTGGGTTTAAGCCTGGGGAGTTGCCTGGCCACAGGATTACTTTAATGTTTTTCAAAACATTTTTCCACTTTTTTGGCAGTTGGCATGGCATCAAATCTTGTTGAAACACTACATTGCCTTATGGAAATTTGTTTTGAAGTTGTATCACAATCCTTTCCTTCATGATCTTGTTATATAATCACTTTTCAACATGCCATCTACTATTTGATTTAAATGCACAGCAGATAATTTTGGATCAAGTTTACATTTATTCTCTAATAACCAATCCTGTATTGGAGTAGTTTTTCATTTACGGCCACATTTGCCTTTCCTATGAGGTGAAAAGAAACCAGTTTCTTTAAATTGCTTTAAAATAGCAGTCACTTTCCCTAGTCCAATACCACACTTAGAAGTTATTTGTCATTTTGTCATATTGGTACACCCACAAAGAGAAATAATTTTCAAACTCTTTTTAGAAACTATGTCCATTATCATATAATCAAGACACACAGATGAAAAAATACAAAAATATGATTTTATAATAAAAAATGAAATAAACTTTCACAAAACACTATTTATAACATGAAGATTGATAAATAACCTAACATTATACAGATAGCTTAAAGAATGGGTGTGATCAAGCAGAGTAGCCACAACATAGAAATAAACAAGAAATATTCCTTGTGTTCGAATTAATTTACACTCTACTGTGTTTATCAGTCATTATCCAGCTCTTTTTCTTAAGCTAATAAACAAATGATTTATGAGAAGGCATGATTAGAATCTATGCTAATCTGCTAATCATATTTACTGATACTTTAGATGCTAGAAATAAGTTCACTGATGATGATATTCTTAAATATACTTGTATAGTTTACTTTAAAACAACAAACTTAAGGCATGATATACTTTTTAAATATATATGTGTTTACAAAAGACCTTTTCATAGCTATTATACACTTCCTTTGACAAATTGTTGCAGGTAGTACTTATGTCACAAACATGTACCTTTTTTACCTTGATTCATAACCTAATGCAACATCATTGTCAACTGTCAACCATAAAAAACTAAATAAAAAATCTAGTCTAATAATAAAAAATCTACTTATTGACAAATAACTGAAAATGTGTTTAAAATTACAAAATGAAAGTTTATTTTATAATTGCTTTCAAGGTTAAAATTTATACATGAAGTTTGGTAAACAAAAAGAAACAATTAGATTCATACACAATCAAAATTAAACCAGTACTTTTGTATACAAAGGTAGACTTAACATAAATAACACTAGTTATAAAAATTAAACAAAGCAAAGAGAAAATTATTTCCATCAAGCATAAAAATAAATAGTTACGCATCTAAGCTGATCATAGAAAATTAAACAAAATTAATTATAGGAATAAAGCAGAGTTAAAGAAAAGAGATTAAAAATTAATAAAATAAATTATTATTTCAAAAATTATAGTTCTTAATTAAATCATTGAAATTCAATTTACAATTTTTAAATAAAACATTGCTCTGTATAATAAATACTAATTGATAAGTGGAACACAATCAGAATTACACTCAAACAGAAAATTATATAATTAATAGGTCTAAAAAATTAATCCTCGCTTTAATTAAAGTTTATCAGTGCTTTATCCAAAAATTTATACAAGTTATTCACTGTATCAAAAGTGATTATTTTTTAATAAATCTGTAATATTCCAATGACCATCAGATGTACTGTAATACCATTTACATAAAATTATGTAGACAGGGCAGTTCATCAGAAAATGATACAAATTATTCTGATCACTGTTACATAACTGATAATCCTGTTCAGGATCCAGTTGCGCATTTCCCCTTCACAATTCAAAATTAATGAGTTCTGGTTATTAATATGTAACTGATCCATAATAATTTTCTTTTTTAACCCACTACTCTTAATACATTGTTCTACCTTTACATCATTTTTACATATTTATAGATTAGATTATAGCTAGTATAGCAAATTTGATCAGCATTCCCCTGTAGTAATTATCCTCCTACTTTTATTTTCCCTTCTAGCGCTGTAGCAGAGCTGTAGCTCTAGAAGTGAAAATATTTTAATTGGTCCAATTTGGGCATATGCAGTTTTCTCCAGATCTTGATGTTTTTACACCTAAGAAACCCAAAAAATTGGATGGAAATTTCCCAGATGTTAATGTTAGTATGTATATGTTTGGTATTGGCCTCTAAATCACCTTATATCTCCAGAACTACTGGACCAGTTTAGACCAAACTTAGTCAGATTACTTCTATATATAGGGCATTGATGCTATTATATTTTCAAATTAAAAGGTTAAGGGGATGAGGCTGTAGAGCAAGGTCACCCTCAGTATCTTGAGATTTTGCCTAATTAAGGTCAAATTTTTCTTAAGCACATTTGTTAACAATTAAAAAATAACAATATTTGCAAAAAAAGATTTTGTGAACTCACATCCCCAACCCAAAAAATGCTGTTGTAGTGGTCTCCTATGTTGTAACACCAAAAGTGAGTGGTAGAATTTAAAAAATGAATAATATTTAAAGAGTAAAAAAATAACTAAGTTTGGCCGGGTCTCAAACTCGATTTCCCGTTTGACTCGTTACCTGGTGTGTTAAGCCTCATGGCTACACCAATCTGCCATCTGGACAAGTGAAATTTATTCAATTAAATTAAATATTTTAAATCAAATTGTGTGTACGCTATGCATCAGAAATAATCCACAGTTGTAGGACTTAAATATCGGAACACAGCTTGTCAGACTTTTTTTTAAATTTAAAATTTACCCTCCTTTATCTTAGCCACATCTTGTTCCAGCTATAATCCCTCAAAATTAACCTCATATAACTGCTGTCTTTGTTTTGAGCACCAATTATATTTACTAACAACCCAGCTGTTTATTATAACATAATTTTGGAAGTTTAATAATTATTAGGCAAACATCATTATGTATGCCTAATACGTCATTACTTAGACATCAATTTAAAACTCTTTTAATTATCTTTGCTCTTAATTGAACTAAATCAAACTCATGCCCAACTATATGTATAACCAGAAGTTTGCTTCTTGATAGATGAAATAAAGATTTCAAAAATCTCTTTTGAACAACTTCAATTTCATCAAGGGCATTAGAGGTCTCATAAATCAGAATAGTCTCTGTCATATTAAAAAAACACAGCAGAAAAATCATTATACTTTATTTCATATATTACCTGGCTCATTGCATTTCTTGCTAAACTAGCTTTATATTTACTAGTCAGATAGCATAAACTTGAATTATAAAAAGGTATTTCCTACTAAATATAAAGATTCGAAATCATTACTATCTCACCCTTATACTAGTAGATAAAATTTAGAATTTTTTTCTTGTTTTACGACTTTTATTAAAGATTACAACTTCGATTTTATCAACATTAACCTCTAAACAATTCTATCTACAATATTCCTCAAGCTTATATATTTATTTTGTGCATAATGAAATATCAGAACCTTAAAAAGTATTTAGTTCATCTATTAAGGTTTATGCTTATATGATTGTAATAATCAAAATTTATATGAAACAGTTATATATTTTCAGAAAAATATGATAATGTGTTGCTTTCAAAACCAAGTAAAATTCACAAGATCTTATGAATAATAAGCAAATACATACTACTGTGGTCTACTTTACTGGTTAATCTGTTTTATTGTGGTCATCCATATTATAAAAGAAAATTTTATATTTCCTGTGGTTGTTTGGCTCAATCTCTGTCCACTGCTTTTGCTGAAAATATCAGTTTTTGAATTCTTTGGTAGAAAACTTAAAACAATTTGAAGAGACTAAAATGTAAACAATTTGCTTAAAAAATTGTTTTGTTAAAAAATATTTCTTTACTATTCCTCTTTAAATCTTTATTTAGTGCATCATACATGCATTATTTATTTGTAGTTTTCTATAAAAAAATAATTTAGTTTTAAATTTTGAATTACTGCTTCAGTAATTAGTTACAGTAACTGCTACTATAATTAGTCACTAATAAATTCAAAAAACGTGTAGTGAAATTGACCACCCAATGTTGTTTAACTTTAGTGATCTATAGGAACTTATTTATTATACAAGATATCAGCTGTTGGGGGTTTTACCTTACATCTCTATCTTCATTCTCCAAGATCCTACTCCCTGAAATGCTCCAGATATTTTTGAATCATCACATTATAAGGGATGTATACATTTATTAATTTTCTTTATAAATTTTTTTTTATACTTCAGTGGCCAAGGAACTGTCCTGTATAAAAATTATTGCCATAGTAAAAATTTTAATTTATAATCTTTAATTCCTTTTGATATTTTTTATTTTATATTTATTTAATCTTGTTTAATTTGTTGTAAATTCACTATTTTTATTTTTGGCTACAACTTATTACATGAAAACTTCAAGTCTACTTAACAAATATTAACTCATAAACACTTTAATTATTTTTCTCCTTGTAAGATTAATTTATGGTTTTATTAAAATGATTTTTGATTAGACCTACTTTCTTTTTACATCAAAGGAGGGGAAAGCTCTACCAGCCACCATCTGCCTGCACAGATGATAATGGCGGGTGCTCTTGCCAACTAAACCCCCCCGCTTGACAACATGCAAAGACCAGACCTGACAAAAAGCATAAAATAGTCTCTGGTGGGATTTGCAGTATCGACTACCAAAAGGAGATAGTGAAATGGTGAAGTCCTACAGGGATCAGCGAAGAAACGCCCATCTACAATCAGACACATATAAAATGTAGGCACCACAGGCTGTCCATCCAACTTGCATTTGCTCATAACCATGCTGCTCACATCATGGTCGTTTATCAGAAAGGGATGACAGGAACTCAGTGAAGTCCCATGAGCATCAACAGAGAACGCACTCCTGCGGGCTGTCCCCATACCCTACCATTCAGCCACCTTTCCCGTACTAGTGCCCCTCACCATCTCAGAATCAGCATTCCACTTTTATGTAGACCTACTTATTAACCACTTCAACAGAACAGTATAACTATAATGCAATATTACTAAACTATACCATCTAAAAACTTCAAAATCTGAATGCGATCTGCAAGCAGTTATATAGGCAATCAGACACCTATAACTATTCTGTTGTATTATTTTTATCAATAGTACAGTTACAGAAAGTATTACATAAAAATAACATTTTTAAAATAATGTCAATAATAAAAATAAAACATTATTCCATTCATCACTATAAAATTCTAGAATGGTAGCTTGGCAGGATGAGTATTGCAAAATATATACTGTAGGTGCAGAGTTTTAAAATTCCTGATATGGATAATATTTTCTATAAAAAAGGAAAATTTTCATTATCGGGAAACCATCCTCATTATTTATATAACAAGTTCTTTATTAATGACTTTGTTAGTATAAACTAATAATTGATGATTCTTAATTTATTTTTTTTTCATTTAAAGAATTAGATTACACCTAATATGTTAATTTTAAACTCTAGATATTCTAAATAGAAAAAACATTAAAAGTTCAAAGAAAAAGAAGTGGACTTCTGGAATAGGACTTCAAAGTTGTCACTAATGTATCTAAAAGAGATAATTAAATGTTGCAACTTTGTTTTATTTTTTCTGATCTAACCTTTATAGTTTGTTTTTTTATTAACTGAATTTTTTTAAACTTACAGATGTAGTATAGATCTTAGTCAACTAGAGAGAGAAAAGACTCATAGAATTAAACAAGATTTAGACGATGGAGCTGGTACTATTTTTCTTTTATTAACAATTAGTGGAACCACTGCATCAGAAACAATATCTGATTTAACAACCTATGAAGAAAACCCAAGAGAAAGAATAATGATTGAAGACAGATATGTAAGTTAATTAATCTTTTATCATTTTTTGTGTTATAAAGAGAGTAGCTTATTATGTGAATGGGTATATTAAGCTATTTATCGGCATAATTTTATTTCCAGAAAGATAAAACACTTACTTTTTCATTGAAATTAGGTTTTCCAATTACTTACTTATAAATATTATTTAAAAAGTAGAGTTTGATTTCATATTATTAGAAAAAGTCAATTAACAATTTAATCTCAATTATAATTTTTACATCACTGTTAATTCAATAATCTATATCTTTCCACTCAGCTGTGTTTTAGAAATTTTTGTCTTTTATTCAAGTAGTTTTTTAATTCCTTCAAGAACATAAAGAGATGAAGATTTCTGACATCTAAAAAAATGACATAAATAAAAAAAATTTTTTTTTATTTCTTAAAAGAAAATAATTTGGAATAACAAGGTACAAATTGCAATGATTATTAATTTAGCAGCAAACTACACATAAGCTAGAAAGGAAGTTTCATTGTCTGGTGTTTCCCAAATGTTCAGATAGCTCTCTTTTCAGAGCTAATTTTTATGATCCCAGCACACTATTAGATCTTTGTAGAGCATTAGTCTAATATTTATATAGATATGACCAATCATTAAACAAGTATGAAACATTTGTCTCATTATCCACAATTTGTTAGCAAAGATGTTTTCTTCTAGCCTTCTAGCCATCTAGCCAGTTGCTCATTGATAAAAAGGTATTTTCATCAGTTACAAGGAATAATACAGTCTTTTTAATACCTTTTGCTCCTTGCAGAACCCCACTAACTCTGATAACAGTACATGGGTGGTAGAATTTCATTATAAATAATTTTTAATTTTAATTTTTGAATCTTTTTGAAATTCAAGAAACAAAAAGAACTTAGCTAGCAGAATTTTAATATTGTTTTATCCTTGTGTTTGAATATATTTTATTACTGATTGATTGTTTGTTATTGAATTATTGAATTTAAGTCTTTATTGCTTAGAATTAATTGTGGTAAAAAAAGAATGTAGTTTTTGGTTTATGTATCATTATATTTAGACATAAGGTGAACTGGCATGAAATTTTTCTCTTAGTTCAACTTAAAATCAGACATAACAGTAATAAAAAAATATTTTAAATTTATCATATAGTTAAACCTTGTCACTCATTTTTTTCCATTAGAAGCCTCACATGGTATGCTTCAACCATTATCAAGAGCGACTTGTGTCTCTTATGGACTTGAAACATATAAGTATAGACCACATTTGATTATATTACATGACTGAATTATACTTTCAGTCAAAAAAAAGAATTTTTTATTGCATACATATTTTTTTACATTTTTGTATTATCTAGGAAAGATACTATATCCTTCCAAGGGAGATTCAAATCTTAAGTTTCAGAAATCTAAAGTGAGTAATTAATTATGTTACATTTTAAATTCTATTAACATAAATCACCTAATACAGAATATTGAGATAAGAAATTTCTTACCTTAATTTTATCATGATAGTACTTTTGAGGGATCCTGCATCCTCATTCATGATTGAATTCATTTTATTAAATTGCACATTGAATAAAAACATAAAAAAATTAACAGAATACTGTGTTACTAAAATAAACCATACACGTGATGTAATGTTCGTTACAGTAGTTTAACAAACACTACTCCATGTGCATTATTTATTTCAGTAATGTAGTATATTGTTAATTTTTTAATATTTAAAGTACACTTTAATAAAATAAATTCAGTCATGACTGAGGATGTGCGATCCCACAAAAGTAGTATTATCATGATAAAATTAAGGTAAGATATATGTTACCTCAATATTCTGTACTAGGTGGTTTATGTTAATAGAATTAAAAATATAATTTAACAGTACAGAAGAATATTAAATTATCATTCTAAAAAAGATTAATTTTAATAAAATAATTAAATTTAATTTTATATTATAATCTCAGTATAATACAAAATATAAAATTGTTTTTTTTTGGCGTATCCTCTCAGATGGTAATTTATTAAACATAATTTTTTAATGTGGTATTAATTAAAATACAAAATTTTTCAAATGTTTTAGAGGTAAAAACAAGTCATTTTTAGTAGAATTTAGAGGTAAAAATGAAATTTACAAAAGTGTTATTAATAAAGGATAAGATCCATTGTCTAAAGTATATCTTCCTACTAATATTAACTTCTAACTTTTCAGTTTGAATAACTTACAATAAATTGAAGCTACTTTTGCATTAAATATTTATGTAACCTCTTGACAATACACCAACTTTTATTTGGAGATAAATCATTTCACCTCATTGTTTACTTTTGAATGTAATTAATCAACAGACTTTTAAAAGAAAGGGTAATGTTTTATTATGACTATTTTTAAGAATAAAATCTTAATAATTTATTACAAAATTTGTACACAAAGAAGAATATAAGTTTATTATTTCAACATTAAAAGTTTTATAAATATTATGTAAAATATATTCATATTCTTTTATTAAAAAAAGTTTATTAAATATTTTATCTGTTCTATACTTTCAGACTTTATTACGTACATTCCATAATTTAAGAGATGTGGGACATTTGACTGTTCGTGTCTATAGAGCTCAAGGTTTGGCAGCTGCTGATTTAGGAGGAAAATCAGATCCATTCTGTGTTCTTGAGTTAGTTAATGCTCGTTTACAAACACAGACGGAATATAAAACATTAGCACCGTCTTGGCAAAAAATATTCACTTTGTAAGTAATAACTGCACATTTTATTAGTGTTAATAATTTATTCCTTAAATATTGTTACTTTACTCTATACCTGTTAACAAGACAATAAAATGCTCATAAAGGGATAGACCTCTCCTTTAATGTATTGATACTGTAGAAGTCGCTAAGAAATTAATTTCTTATTTCCCAGATATAAGTGAAAATCTTAATATAACTATATGTCAATACCTTTTATTGAATCTTATTTTATATGTTAATAATTCATCTGGAAAGTTGAACTTTGCAATCTTTTGGTAAAGAAGATTAATAAAAAAAACCTCTAAAGGTTGCATTTTTTTATTACTTTCAGATGTCAGTTCAATACGGCATAATGTTCTGAGCTGTTAATACAGAGTCCGACATATAAATCTGACGATTTTGTAGTAGTTGTTATGTTGGCACCACTGTCAATGAGAAGGTGTTGTACATCGACAGGTCTATTCATGCTATTTCAGTAGCCAGTATGTCGTCATCAGGTGAAAAACGAGCGTTTGTGATTGAAGCCTATTTTAAAAATAATGACTCGGTTATTGTAAAACAGCGTTTATTTCGCAGACATTTCAATTTAAATCGACACGCGTCTATTCCTAGTAGGAATACGATATTGTTGTGGGTGAAGAATTTTAGGAACACATCGTCTACTTTAAAAATGAAACCAACAGGACGAAAACGGACTGTGAGAACACCTGAAAACATTAACGCTGTAAGGTTAGCTGTTACGCGGTCTCCTCAACATTCAGCAGAGAGAGATGCTGCTGCGCTAGCCATTTCTGATCAAAGTGTACGACAAATTCTTCATGCCAACCTGAAATTCCATCTGTATAAGATGATGTTAGTGCAGCAACTTAATGCAAATGATTGGGCGTCTCGCAAAGCAGCTTGCGAGGTCATCCTCGAAAATGTCCACCAGGATGCCATTATTCTTTTAAGTGACGAGGCACATTTTCATCTGTCAAGATTTGTGAATAAACAAAATTTCCATTATTGGGCTTTGCATAATCCATGGCAAATTCTTGAAAAACCACTTTTCATCTGTAATATTTATATGTTCCCAAAATTAATCTGAATCATGCTTTTAACACCTGAAGTTGTCAGGAAATAGATAGTTAAAGATTCATAACAGTCGCTACCCAGATAAGTATTTTTAATCTTGGCAAACATTTAAAATAAATTACAATTTAATATTTTGAAGAGCATTGATGCTTCTAGTGTATTTAAGAAACATTTATTATAAGAATTATTTATAATATATAGAATCTTGTAAAAAAATTCTTTTTTTCCCCTCTTTTTCATTGATGATACTAATTTGTACTATGATTTTTTCTAAGCCACTAATAATAGATGTCTTTCATGTAGTTTTTTTTTTATTCCTTATGAATGTAGTTATTAAACAATAAGCGTACATTTAGAATAATGTTAAAAATAATAAATTAATAAAAATACTTTAAAAAATCTTACGTAAAGTTGTCAAAAATCTTTTTTACAGGTTTTGTTTGTTTTATTTATTTACATAATGTGAGGTGCTCAAAATTACACATTTTTTTTACATTATCCTCCAAAATGTTTGCTCTAGTACTTTTACATGGAATTGTAGTAATATTTTTGAAAATCCATATACACACATGTATGCTTACAGCACTGTAGTTCCAAAACATTAGCACCAATTTTCATGAAATAGGGATAATTGACCCACTTCAGTCATATTAGTGTAAAGGAGGTTTGTTATGATGATTAGGACAACACAAAATGTTTGAAAATTTGACAATTTGTTTGAAAATCATTAAGAAAAATAACATATCAGAAAAATAAATTGGAAAAATAGTAAAATATATATATATATATCAAAGTATAAAAATATAAAAACCATTTACCACTAAGAGTACAGAATTTAATAATCCTTCTTACTTTATGCTTATTATTTTTTAATAGCGCTTTCGAGGTTTTCCCTCATTGTCGGTTAAACTTTTCTTTTTTTTTCTCAGATCACACATTAAATTCATACAGTACTTTATGTGTAGGTAACCATATAATAAAAAATTTTTAATTTTTTAACTTTATATTTTTAATATTTTGACTACATGTTTTTGTATATTATAATTTTAATGTTTGAATTTAACGTGTGATTTGAGAAAAAAAAATAAAAGTTTAACTGATGATGAGGGAAAACCTCGAAAGCGCTATTATAAAATAATAAGCATAAGGTAAGAAGCATTATTAAATTCTGTACTCTGGGTAAACGTTTTTTATACTTTTATCTTTGAGATATTTGTACAGAAGGGAATATGGACAAAAACAATAACAAAAGAATTATTTTTTGTAAGTTAATATATACATATATATTAATTTTTATCAAAACAGTTTACTTATTTTTCTATATTGATATTTTTCCTTCAAAGAAGTTCCTCAGAGAAGTGATACACTTATTTATGGCAGTGTTTCTTCCTGTGCTCAAAATGTTTATCTAAAGCATTTGTTTTTGTACATCTTAAGTTCACTTAGCAATTTTGCTTTATTTCAACTGTCGTCACAAATATTTTTAATCTTCTCATAATCAGTGGAAACAAGATAACATTGAAGATTACTGTGTCTATAGAATACAGAGCTGCAGCATCATTATGATGTTTATTTTTTACTAAAAAATCATGATTAATAATAAAGTCTAAGGTGGAGCATAATGTGGTGAAAAATCCAAAAATTATTCAATCGTATTTGTAATCATTTTTTTCAATGCTGTCCCAGTATATTAAACTGTAGTATTCATGAACAATATAATCCATTTCAACCAGCTAAAAAAAAAATAGGCTATTATGTTGTGTTTAATTACCTACACCAAGGTAATTGCTAGTATTCTGCATTATAAGATAATTCTAATATTTTAATAAAAAGATTAAGTAAAAAGATGTACAGAATAAATGTTCAGATGTACAGAATAAATGTACAGATGTTAAGCACAGAATAAAATTTACTACTTTAAAATTTCAAGTAATATATAAATTCAAATAATATGGATTTAAAAGTACATTCAGAAGATATTTCAACTTCATCATCAAAATCACTGAAATATATATGTTTTATAAGCATCTTCCCCACATTAAATCATTACACTGTGTAATAAAATTCTGCATCTTATGATCAACTCCATCATCCCTGCCATGATTAGATATGTAAATAATAAACAAAAAATTCTAGTAATAATAAATAAGTTATAGTTAAAAAGAATATATTACTAGATAATAGCACTACCTGTTCAAAGTTGATTAGGCAATTACCAGGAATATATCAGGCAATTAACAAGACAGTATAGGAAATAAAAAACACTTAATTTTCAAATAATAAATTATTCTAATAACTAATAATAATATTATCTTCTGCTTGTAGTTAGGTCATCTCACTTCCCTGCTTAGAGAGTAAGTTTCTTCATGGTGGTTGGGATGGTATTAAGGGGAGAGAGGAGGTTATCAAAATACGAAAAAAAGATTATTATTAATTATTTATTATAATAATATATTTTTTTTAGATATAATAATAAATTATTCCTGTCAGCTTAGTTCATGTTGTAAAGCTACTGAAATAATTTTAGTTGAAGAAGTGACAGATATTGTATATCAGTTGTACCTTATATTTGCTTTACTGACTAAGTAGTGTGTTTATGTCTATAAATGCACTACTGGTAAAGTATTTGTCTAAATACTTCACCAGTGGAATCTGTTGGTAATATTTATATTTACATAAAATCAATTGTTCAATGCATCATTGAAGAAATATTTCTCTTTAATTCTTTTTTTTCAGTAATGTTAAGGATATACATTCTGTGTTGGAAGTAACCGTGTACGATGAAGATAGAGATCATAAAGTTGAGTTCCTAGGTAAAGTAGCTATTCCTTTATTAAGGATACGAAATGGAGAGAAAAAGTGGTACGCTTTAAAAGATAAAAAGCTTTATGGAAGAGCAAAAGGAAATTCACCTCAGATACTTCTGGAAATGACAGTCATTTGGAATCCGGTAATTATTTGTTTACTGCCTGTGGCATTAATAATCATCTATCTTAGGAAATTCAGATTGCGGCCATCCTCTGAGATAATCAATCATCTTCTAAACTTTTCATCCTTTTATACTTCCTTTCAAGCCCTAACGTTCTATTTTCATCATTTCTATTTTTCTCCACCCACTTCTTTTCCTTTCTTCCATTACCTTCACCTATAATGTTTTATTTTTTAATAATAAATTACCCAATTCCCCATCTTTTTTTGGTTTTTTTCTGTTGTTCCCTGATATCTTTTAGCACCAATTTTTTATTTTATTTAATTTTCTTCTTTCCTTTAATCAAACCTCCAGCCCAAGCTATTTTTTTTTTTTTACTCTTTTTTCCTAAACACCAATGTTTCCATTCTATAAAGTTTGATAATCCATAAGTTATACTATTTATATGCAGTAAAATCTTGTTATTCTACTAATACTTGAATTTTTTACATTCACATTTATGAAGACTTTAATTATATTTTGATAAGTCATCATATCTGAATATTTTTTTATTCAGGAAAAATGCTGTTAAATGTTATTAAAAAAAATAAAATATAATTTTGATTCTGTTAAATACTTTCAAATAACTTCAATAATTAAAAAAATATCAAATTTACCCTCTACAACAGGCTTAAATCATTCTTTTTTTTAAAAAGATAACTTTTTCTGAAATACTTTTAAATTTATTGTATTTACTTTAAATATCAGTAGAATATTTTTTTAAATAGATTTTTAGTAACATTTATATATTTTCCATTACTATTAAAATAAATAGATAATTTTTTTATTTAGATTGATAATTAGTAATATATTATGTAGATCACTTCAGGACTGAGTAGATACATTACTCCACATATAAGAAAAGGAGCTGCCCCAGTTACTTGCTTGGATGGATTGAGGAATAAATTGGTAAAACCTTAAAACCTGTATCGGAACCACCAGCTTATGAGACTCCCTCTAGACATGGGGAGCACATTACATTATCCAGACACTAAGGCCCCCTGAAAGGCGCATTCCTGTTAGGCCGGAAGGCGCTAGCTACGAAAGGACTTCAGGGGATGGACTGAAGTGGAATCACACTGGAAGAATGAAACTCATATGCTAGTGTACCTAGCTACACTCATAACTAGTCTCTCACGGTCATCCTGACCCCATAGGGAAAGACACCCTCCACATAATGGTTTTAATCGCCAAACCACCCTTCCGTGCCTAGCCCTTATGGGCTTTACCAGAAGTCATCTTCAGTACCTCGGCAATGACATTTTTTAGTCAAGCCTTAACCAGAGTGCCACCAATGCAAATACCACAAGTGACATTTTCATCAGTGTACTCCTAACTAACATAAACTCCAAACAAAACACATGTAATCAAGTCTCAAACAAGAGTGAATCTCAAAATAAAATGAGTTCAACAAACAACGAATCATAAAATGCAACACAAAAACACTAACAGAACATAACAATAACAATAAATATTGTTACATAACAGTAACATAAAACATAAATAACGAAAAACAAACAAATCTATAACCAAACAAAAACAACAACAGTTTAACAAACCATAAAACAAAATAACAATAAAACCAAACATGAACACAAAGAAGGTAAGTTCAAGCAGAACCCCTTTAGTGATCTTTTCTTTTGTTAAGTATATAATAAAACTTTCTACGATCACCCATTCAGCACGACTTTTGCAGTTAACATGGAAATCAAGCATCGACCCAATAATATCAAGCCGACAAATGGTCTCTGTTTGTATTAAGTCATACCTAGCACATTCATATATCACATGATAAGCATCGTCCAATAATCTGCATTGGGGACACATACCAGAGTCCACCAGGCCGAATTTATGTAGTCTGTCCAGAAAGCACCATGCCCTGAAAGAAATTGTGTCACATACTTGTTTGGGTGTACCCAAGAGGCGTCTCACAAAAGATCATGTGTATAACACCCACACTCTGTCTCATTCCATTTGGCCTGCTACAGAGTGACACCATGCTGATCTATCTCCTTTATTTTCTCCGAAGCAGCCCTAGTCAACAATTTCTCTCTGGTCTAAAGGATCAGAACTCAGCAAATAATTCCTCTATAAATAAAACAAAATAAATATAACCACCACTAAATAAATAATTACCCACCCAATAAAAGAAAAACACAGCAGCAAGGGACTTTTTTCCTGGTTTTGCAATTAGTAAGGAGATACAAAGCCTCCCTCTTTGAGTTCTGTAACGTTCTGTATCAGAGCAACATCACAAAATCCACAATTAACTATAAAATAAAAATTAAATGTAATTAAAGTCCCATATTAATTATTTAAAATATAAACACATGAAATAATATTACTATAAATGCATGAAGATAGTAAATATAAAAAATAACTAAAAAAGAAATAAATTACATTTTGGGAAGCATTAATGAAAATTATTTGAGCACATATTTATTTATATTTGCTCATGTGATGCAAAAAATTCAGGGTTATTTTTTTTAATTACTATTATTTAAGAATTCATCAACAGAATAATAATATTGTTTCTGCAAATGAATTTTTTAATTGTGTTGTACTTTTTAAAATAGAGTGGTAGGAAGAGCTTTCAAATGGTCTGATAATTTATTAAAAATGGAAGCATAAATGGGATTATATGTAAGCATAAGAAACAATTAATAATGATAACAAGCTTAATGTTTTATATAGGTGCTTCAAAGCAGAAAAGTATGGTTTGGTTTTGTTGCAAAGAAAATCGATTTGACCATCTCAATTCCTCATCTAATAAAAACCCACAAATTTTGATTTACTGCTTTATGGGCAATGAAAATACTATTATTTTCATTGAAAGAATTTTATTTAAGTAATCAGTAATGTTACAACTACCTGAGGTTTAAAATAGCTGCAGAAGCATAAAGTCCTTTCTTGTATGGCAGAGTATTTTATTCAGTTACATGAAAACAGTCCTGTTTGTCTTGTTTCATGGAGGTGAATATTGTTATTTTTTTTATGAGATTATGGGCATCAACAGCTTTGATCATTTAGCTCAATGAAATTTTGTAACATATGAAACAACATGCTATGTCTGGTCAGGATTCAAACCTGGGACATCCAGATGAAAGGCCAAGACGCTACCACTCTGCCATGGAAATTGGATATTGTTATTTAAGAATAAGTGACTATTCTTTAAACAAAGATTGCACATTCATAAATATAAATACAAGAAGTTAACATTTTTAATTTTCTAATTAACAATTAAAACAATGATTTGATAGCCTATTTTTGAATGTTGAAACTTTGTTTATAAGGAAGCCCAAAGAGATAATATCAAACTTCAGATGGGGATATATACATAAGCATAACAAATATTTAATAATGATGACAAGCTTAGCATTGTATTAAGGCACTTGAAAGAAAAACAGTATGTGAGTTTGATTCAGACTAAAAATAAAATGCTGGTAGTAAAAACCCTATGCAGTTAACAACTGTAATCATTTTAGATGTTTATTGTTCTACCAACGTCACAAATAAAGCATAATGTTTACATTAAACTATAATGAAGCACAAACATTGTTAAAATATACTCATTTTTCATTATTTTCTAAAGATTTTCAAAATAACACATTTTATGTAATTTTGTTTATTAATAGTTATTAATAAAGAATTATACCAATTATTACTAAGGTTCAAGAGATTAGATCCTAATCTTTTGTGGCAAAATAGTAATGAACTAATACATAATTTCCTGATTTGAAGATAATTTATTCAAATCCAAAGGGAGACTAAGATTTGAATTACAGGTTTTAGTTATGTGTCTGTTGTATTAAAAATAATTAAGGTAGTTAGCACATAAATTTTTATGCAGACAGTGAATGAACAGTTTGAGGCCTGCTAAACCAGTTACAATTTAAACTTAACATCTCTATGATAGAACCTCCTCACCATCATTCTGTGTTAGGTTCTTATTAACAACATATTATTCGACTGATAATCCAGGACTATAAAAAGCTATAGATTCATTCACTCTTCAAACTACACAACTGCATATGGACTTTAAATCAGCAAAGTTGCAATAGGTATCCAGAAATGTTTTGATTATTACATAAATCATGAAATAATTAATATTCCTAAATCTGTTAAAGTGACTTTCAGTTTTCAAAAGCTATTAAATTTTCTAAATTGTTAGAGTTTTTTAACATATATTATGGTACTGTAATTTAATTATTTATTTCACATTTCAATAACTACAATTTTACATCCAATTACACCTAACAATTATTTATAACATTAGTTGTGCCCATAAGTATGAATCATCTAAACTAATAATTAAGAAGAACTACCAGAACATGGGACAACAGCCCTCATCCATCCGCTATGCAAAAAAGTGGGAAAAACAGTCCCAAACAAATACAAGGTAATCTCACTCCTTGAGTTAACATAACAAAATTCTTACAAGTTTACAGCTCAAGAAAGAACTAGGAGAATTTCAGGTTTCAGTATCTGGAGAAGCTGTTCAGGCTATTATAGGCCCAAAAGTCAAAACAAACTACCTTGGTTTCACTGATGACTTAGCATTGCTAGCAGAAGACAACGTCAAAACTAAAACACAGACATTAGAATTTCAAAACATTACAAATAAAATTGGCTTCAAAATGTAACTCAAAAAGAAGAAACTATGCCTCAAAAACCATCACAATTAAAAGAAGTAATCATAAATTGTAATAAAATCAAAATAATAACCCAATTTAAATATCTCAGAAAAATAATAACAAACAACCTTAATAAAAAAACATCAATCCAAACAAGAACAAACTAACTAAAGTAGAAAAATTAACATGGTACACCTACAATAAAGAAGTCTATCCACAAACACAAAAAAAAACACTACAACAAAGTTGTAAAACCAGAAGCCACATATACAGCAGAAACACTGTTCCACCAGAACAGACAGTCAAAAACCAAAATTCTAGAAAATATAATGAAGAATTGAAAGAACCTGCATCAATAAAAAATATCGGAAAGAAGGGCAGTGGCCAAACAGTGTCGTATAATAGTTAGAAACCATCACTGATAATCTGATGTGACTCCTCCAGGTACTGAAACCTGAAATTCTTCTAGTTCTTTCTTGAGTTGTAAACCGATTCTGTTGAAGATGATTCTTGAAAGAATTTTGTTATGTTAGGTCTAGCAGTGAGATTAACTTGTATTTGTTTGGGCCTGTTTTTTCCACTTTTTTGCATAACGAATGGATGAGGACTGTTGTCCCATGTTCTGGTAGTTCTTCTTAATTATCAGTCTCGATCACATTATCATTATGGTAACGTGATGTGGTGTGGATCATTATGTCATGTGTAAGAGGTGACTAAAATTCTTTTGACACATCATGAGGATGCAAGATTCAAGACTTCTAAAACAGGTAGTACAGCACAATCTTGACTCAAAAAAACACCAAGACAGGATGCAAATG
Organism: Lycorma delicatula; assembly: GCF_047948215.1. Taxonomy (NCBI): domain Eukaryota; kingdom Metazoa; phylum Arthropoda; class Insecta; order Hemiptera; family Fulgoridae; genus Lycorma; species Lycorma delicatula. The sequence continues at coordinate 19,992,192 of NC_134457.1, forward strand.
GATCAGAGAAGTAAGAGAAGATCTGAAGGAAATTGGCCTTAACCAGAAGACACCACAAACAAGATAAAATTATACAAATAATCAAAGACAAAAACACTTGCTTCACACTCATAAGAAAGAAACTCACAACACAAACATTTTTGTAGAAAAGCACAAAGGTGTATGAAAAAGTATTGGGAGGTCTGAAAGGCTCATACAATCCCTTTGAAGACTTGGATAATGGACTAAGTGATGGTATGGGGTCATAAAAGATGAAAAAAAAAACTTACGAGATCTAGAAGAGAAATCTTTAACTAAAAATGTTTTTTTTTTAAACTTTAGAAAATGTAGTCATTGAAGAAATTTCTATACAAGTGAAGAAACTTAATATAAAATTCCAGCTGTATGAGGTCTATTCAGAAAATAACCGAACATTTTTAATTACGCGCCAGTGAAGATATTTAGTGACATGTAGGCAGCATTGTGTTCTGCAAAAAGTCCTCTGTAACTATATGTTCTTGGATTGTCGATATCTCATTTCGTTTTCATATTATTATTATTTGAGTGCAACATGTTTAAATGTTAGTAGCAATTTTTGTAATGTACAATTTTCAGGAGCAATAATACAAGTAAAATTTTACGTGAAACTGGGGAAAACTTTCACAGAAACGTTTCAACTTTTGAAACAAGCTTACGGAGATGATGCTATAGGTTATATGCAATATTACAAATATTTTCATAATTTAAAAGTGGTCATCAGTCAATCGAAGATGACCCTCAACCAGGAAGGCCTTCAACTTCAACTGATGACACCCATGTTCAGATAATCAATGATCTGATGTGTGCAAATTGCTGATTGACTGTCAGAAAACTTGCAGAAGAAGTTAGCATCTCGATTGGATCATGCCATGACATTTTAAGTGAAAAATTGAACATGCATTGAGTTGTAGCAATGTTTGTTCCTCATTTGATAAATGAACAGCAGAAAGAACATCCAATGGATGTTTGTTGGCAACTTCTTGAACAAGCCAGTGATGATGAAACATTCATGCAAAGGATCATAACGGGAGATGAAAGGTGGGTTTACGACTACGACATTGAGAGAAAAGTTCAATCAGTCCAATGGATCACGTTCAACTACAACGGATTGGCAAAGAATCTCCATGCCCCAAGAAGGCACGTCAGTCTGAATCCAATGTCAAAGTAATGCTCTCTGTTTTTTTTTATTTTAATGAAATTGTTCTTTTTGAATTCGTGCCTCATGGTGAAACAGTGAACCGTGCGTAATATCAAGGTATTTTACAATGGTTACATGAAAAAAATGTCCAAAAAGAGACCAGATTTGGGATAAGCCAACTCATGGTTCCTTATCACAACAATGTATCTGCATTATCAGCTCAGTCAATTCATCAGTTTTTGTGCCAAAAATCAGATACTGTCTTCCCTCAGCCTCCATATTTGCCAGACCTGGCTCCTTGCGATTTTTTCTTAATTCTGAAATTTAAAATCAGCGATGAAAGGATGCCATTTTGAGACTATTGTTGATATTAAAGCAAATTCGTCACAGATCTTAAAAACCATTTCAAATGAAGCTATTCAGGACTGCTTGATGAAGTGAAAACACCACTGGCAAAAAATGTGTGAATAGAGAAGGGGAATACTTTGAAGGGACAAGGATCAGTCTGTAAAATTAATAATAAAAATTAAAAAATAAAGTTTGGTTTTTTTCTGAACAGACCTCATATTGTTGCATGCAGAATATGTATTACGCTGTTCATTAAATTTAAAAATCTCACCAGAATATATGCTACAATAATATTATAAAACAATTGACATATTCAGTTTCATAAAAAAGAGATTTTCTCATTAATAATAAAATAATTTATTTTTTTCTTTTTGAAGGTACGGGCTTGCATTCGGACACTCAATCCTAAGGAAGAAAAATACATGCAACCTGAAATCAAATTTAAAAGACAAGTATTTGTTAGAAATGTAATGAGACTTAAAGTTATTATAATGTGGTTTATTGAGATCAGCAAATTTGTTCAGTAAGTAACCAGTTTTAAAATTGTCTTGATTTACATATGAATTTCCCTGCTGAATGAATATCCATACCAACAGAACAATATTTAATAATAATATTACAAATTAATGTTAATAATGTTTAAGTGTAAATGTTAATGTATAATCAATGTAATAATGTATAAAATAATCAATGTATTTATACATTATAAATATTTTCATAATCTTCTTTCAATATTTCATTGTATTTGTATCAGCCTGTAGGATATCATCTAGGAAAAATCAGAGTAAATTGAGCTTTCTACTATCAATCAAGAAGTTCAAGACATTAAACAAATTTCAATTCTCATTCAGTTACCTTTCTAGAAAAGTTACACACAAGTTAAAATAAGATAATCTGATTCTCCAGACAACTTATACCTGCTTCTAACTATCTATAAGTAAGTGGCTGATGTATTCTCATGATTCTTGAACTACAGGTGATAGAGCAGATCTGCCTTATAACAGTAAACGTTTGCAAATTCTTACCTGTTTTATTTTTAATTGTATATTATCATTACAGATATTTTTCTATTGTGTAAAATAATGTATTTACTAAGCATGTAATGATTATCACAAAAATAAATTATCAAAGGTAAGAGTTTCAAGTGAACATTTATAAGGGAACTGAAATGTAACTGTAATAAATATTGGTAATTGCTTATTTTGAATACTAAATCTTTTACCTAATGTTCAAGGTTAATAAACAAATAGATCTCTTATTCTGATCGACACATAATAATTGAACACATAATAAATCAAATCGAAATGAGTAAACTAACTATTTGATGGATGGAAAAGGGAACTTCCCCAATCCTTGTCCAGATGGATCAAGGAAAACCATGGTAAAAGCTTGATCAGACCAGCCCCATATAATGTTGTAAATTATACCTTATTTGGTAAATTATACCTAGAATTCTTTATGATAAATTGGTAAGAAGGAAGATTGTTTTCTTTCATTGAAAATAAATTTAATAAAGGTTGTAATATTTATTTACTCATTATTTCTAATATTGCAAATTCAATATTTCTATAGAAATAAATAAAGTCAGTTTATTGAATCCAAATATGTCTTATAAAACTCTGATAATTTTACATATTGACTTGAAATAATAACTGTACTTATTTGAAAGCAGTCTTTTTAATCATTGCCTAAATTAGCAAATTATGAATATTAATGTGTACACTTTAAGTTTCACAATTTTTTATAATGAAATTATTTCAGTTTCCAGTAACAAGTGAAACTGGTTGTTTTATAACTTTTTTAATTTTTTTTAATAGATAAAAGATGACAACAAGGTTTTAGATATTTTAAATAATGGGTTGAATTCAGATCACAAATATGAATTAAATAATGAAATGATAATCTTTTAATACTGCTGAATGAATAATAGTAATTACATACAAGATACACAGGACGTCAGCGTGATACAAGCTTGACATAACAGTTGTTGGGTCATGAATATCTATAATCCATCATGGCTACCTGGATGCAAAATGATAGTTTGTGCTCCACCAAATAAATGATATACAAATTGACTAGATTTATATGTTTAACCTTTGCTGTTGCCTAATATGTTCCAGACTATAATGTAACTTTAATTAAAATTAAAATTTGAAAAACTAATATATTTCCTTTCATGCAGAATATTAATAAAAGAATTTACAAATTTATTTAAACAGAATAAATGAGTGAATGATTTTTTTTTTAATTTTTTTTTACATTGTTGGAGAGGTATTGGCTATGTCATCCAATGTCCACCTGTACAGACAGTAGCCTCAGGCTCTCACAAATTAAAATCCCTGCCCCCTAACATAACATGCCCTGATACTTGCCTTTTAGCATTACTCATAGGCATGTTGCACTCACCGCGGAGCTTCAGACTAGCTCAGAGAGTCCTAGACAACTCAACAGTAGCTGACTGTATCTGAGGGCATCCAACCAGCTCTGTGAAGGTTATTCCTTTTTTACTTCTACCCAACAGTGGTTACTTTTCCACTCTTAGTCCTTTTCTGCGCTTTACTCTTCTTACATCTTTGCTTGTAGGACTGCTCTGAATCAGTTAGCACACAACCTCTACCCAATCTCACTGGGTAACATAAACTGCATCACCGCCTCCAGGCTAGCATATTCCTCACAATTAAAAGGCCTATCTCCCAACCATCTCAGGCACACAAAAAAAAATATGTCTAACTGTACTTTGTCTCCATAGTACCTATATTCAGCCAAAAGCCTTCTTCTCCTACCAAACAGGTAACTGTTGAAGGCCCTATGGCCCTAAGCTAATGGGCCATCCAAACATCCACTTCTACATGACTTTGTCCTATCCAGCTCTTAATATCTGCAATGAGCAAGTACATCCATCTGCTACTGGTAGCTCATCGCCAGTTATTCTGCCACCTCCTAAGCAAGATCTCCCTTGCTCCTCCAACTTCATCCCTTCACTCCTCTCTGACCTTTCCAGGATCAGCAAATTCATCAGCGGGATACCTGCTGTGACCAACACAGCTTCTAAGGAAATCATGCGGTGTTCCCTGACCACCCAAAATGCTATCCTTCTCTATAGGCTATCTAATTTCTGCCTACAACGCAGTATCTCCAATGCTCTCTTTCAGACTGGCACAGCATACAGCACAAATGAAGAAATAGCAGATCAACTTCAAAGTTAAGTTTAACTTTCTCTTCAAAGTTCTAGAACTACCCATTTAATTTGCTGTTAACCTTGTTATAACTGAAGCTACCCTTTATGCTTTCTTTACTATCTCATCCACATGTGCTGTGAATTTCCTGTTCTTAACCAGACATACTCCAAGGTACTTCCTTTTGTAGGATGCCTGGATCTCTAGGTCCACAACCTTGATACTGAACAGCAGTATCCTTCTCCTACCAGTCATCTGGATTACTACCATTTTTTCTGCAGCTAACTGTGGTCCTCTTACTAAAAGCACTTCCTATTCATCGTAGTAGACATATTCAACTTGGTCACTACATCCTTACCTCTTGCTGTCACAACTAGGGCTAGATCATCTGTAAATGATAGGCACCACTCCCTCCACCCAATCATGATTCAGCACTCCATCATGTGCCAAATTCCAAAATATGGGTCCCAAAGCGGAATCTTGTGAAACACTACACCCCATAGCAACAGCCACCTCCTCATCCTCTGCAGTTTTCAAAAAGTTGTCTCCATTTAAAATATTTCTGCAGCAATCTTATCAAATAAGAACTAACTCTCCTCATCTCTAATTCTTCTGTATCCTCTTTCAAGACATACTGTTAAATGCATTCTTAGCAACTTAGAGTATCACCACAGGCAACATTCTTCTGCACCTGGCTCCACTAGTGGTCATACCCACAATGTTCATTAATTTTTCTATTGCATGAATGGTGGACCTCCCTTCCCAAAATGCAAACTGCTGATCCAAGAATCCACTGCTGTACTGAATTTCACCTATTTAAGTGAATGACTTAATAAGGAAAAACTGTCATCCTGCTATTTAGGAAGTTTTTAAGTATAATCATAGTTGTTCACTTAAATCAAGTTTTACCGTAATAAATATGAATTAGAGATAACATTATATTGTAAAGGGTACAACAGTGAAGCAGGAAAATTTAAAACTCCTGTATTTAAAAAATCTATGTTTTTATTTTAACATAAATATCTACTATTTTTTGTAAGAACACATGCCATTTTATTTTTTAAAGCTAACATTTAACAGGTGGACACCATTACAATCTACAGAGTCTTGTAGAATTAATCAAAAATTTTCCCATTACTTGACGAAACATGGCCAGTGCATTGTGTGCAACTTCTTAAATTTTTAATTTTACTTCTACAAATGTTTGTGGTAGCTTGACATGCATCCTGTTCTTGTGCAAAATCCAAAGAAAAAAAAAATGTCACGCGTAGACAAATAAAGAGATCTAGCTGCCAATATTTCCTTTTTTGGATATGATATGGTTCAGAAAGTGTTCTCTAAAAGCAGTAATAGACACATGAACAGTATGACTTGCATCACCATCTTGCTAGAACCATGTAATTAGTGGAAATTAACTAATTCTTGCCTCAAAATGTTGCAGCCTTACTTGTGTAATGTGCTGCAATAACGGTTGTAGCGTTTCCTTGATTGTCTTGAAAAAAGAACAGTCTAATAATACCAAATGACAAAAGTGCACATCCATTGTGACCTTCAAACTACGGAGTGGTTTTTCATGTAACTGAAGTGGGTTTTCATTGGTTTAATATTGATTATTCTAGTTATTTAAATAGCCATTCAGGTGAAGATGAGCTTCATATGACATAAACTTTCATCACCATCCAGACATTGTAAGAGTTTTTGACAAAAATTCATGCAAGCAACCGAATCAGCATCTTTAATTTCTGAACAGTTTTGTACGGGTAAAAATTTAAGTCCTTATGTAAGATTTTATGGATTGATGGTTCACTAATATTTAATGCTAATGTATGTTTAGGCAGAATCTATTGATGTTCAGGTTATGGCAGTTTGAACTCTACCAATGTTTTCTAGCATTCTAATACTTTTTCCTAGCACTTTATGTATTAAATTTAATATGGGCCTAATTTCCTCAAACTTTTTAACCCATGAGTTAATTGCCATAATGGTACCCACCCATGACACAGAATATTGAATCAACTGTGAAATAACCTTTATTCAGTTTTCCAGTGTAACCATTTTTATAAAATGATTTAACAAAAAAAGAAAGATGTCCACCTGACCATTATTCAATATTTAAAAAAATGGTATTAAATGATTGGCATTATATTATCAAGTTCAGCACTCTCACCCAAATGTCAAATGAATTACTAAGCGTTTGTAAATTTTCCACCTCAATGATGTGTCCTCATTAGGTATGTTCAGTTACCTAATTTAATTATATTTTTTTATTTTATTTTAGGAGCTGTGTTGAATGGGAATCTACAGTGCAGAGTCTAATATCTCTAATATTATTCATACTTCTTTGTTACTACTTTGAGCCGTATATGGTGCCAGTTGGAATGCTTCTTATCTTCCTGAAGTGTTACATTGTCAGTAAGATGAACCTTCACTGCACGAGTTGTAGCAAAGCCTGGAATAATGTAAAGTAACACACAACTGCTTTAAAAAAACATTCTAGGTTCTCTAAATCTATAACCTATGAAATACTATTATACTGACTGATAGTGTAATTAAATAAAAAATCCGTAAAAGCATTCTTTACTTCATAATTTTTTTACATAATTTATTAAAAAAATATAATAGTCTATTAAATTAAATATTATTTTATTGCTAGCATTTATTTATAAACACAAATGTTAGCATTGTTTTAAGTTTAAAAATACACAACCATGATTTATCTGTGAGTACTGTTTTTAATTGATAATATGAAACTGTTAAACTAAAACAAGGAAACTGATTTTTTATCAACCATTATTGCATGTATAAATTCTTCAATACAATATTATTTTTTTTTAAATCTCATAAAAGGTTTAAATCCAACTTACGATCTGAAAATAAGTTTTTTTTTAAATTATTCTGTACTGAGTATAGGGAAAGATAAAAGTTTCACTAAAGACGTAATACTACCTAAATTACTTAATATTGAAGTGGAAAAGGAATTCTTAAATTCAGTAACAATATTTTTCTGTTTAAAATTACTTTAACTTTTATAAAACATTTTTATAATTGCAGATTTTTTTGTAAATTCTTCAGAATTTTTTCCATGAATACTGGCAGCCACAAATTGGATAATTTACCATAATGTTATTCTAATAATAAACCTATTTGTTTTTTATTATGCCATAAATGAACAATGAAGTTGCCATTATCAAGTTTAGGTCTTTAAAATATTGACAGGATGTTTTTTTTCATTCCTATTATGAAGGTTAATATAATAGCACAATGTAAAAAAAACTTTCTAAATGTTCTTTAAATAAAGTTCCCTACAAGAGGATTGAGTATTTTATTTGAAAAGATATCAATTGAAAATCTTTACTCTTAAAAATTTATTTTCATTGAATCTAAAATTTAATGATTTAGCAAGAAAACTTTTTATTTTGTAAATTTTCAATATTATTTCTTGGAATGACAATGTGTCAGACAAGTTTTTAAAGTAAGACTTGGAATTGCCAAGTGGCAATGTACATGTGGCGATGTAAACAAATAGTACTTGCATAGCTCAGTTATTTCAATCAGTAGTCAGCTGTTAGCACATAGTTAATCAGTTTGTTGTTAGACACAACAAATTTTATTTTTGACCATTTTAATTTTGTTTTCCAACTTTTTTTTTTTTTAATTTATGTTGATAATTAATATATATGAGCTGCAATAAAAAATTAAAGAGAATTTTTTAATTCTGCATGTTATGTCATTTCAATTGAGTTCAACTTTTTATTAGATCCATAGTTCTTCAAATTAGGCACCCAAGTAATTAGGATGTATTTTATCAACAGTATAAATTTATTTTGTTTGAAAATGACAGTACAAAGAATTTCCATTAAACTTTGCATTAAAAATGGAATAAAATGTTCTGAAATGTTGAAGATGTTAGAGAAGGCTTTTTTGGTGAAGAAGTTATATCAACACCTTGGGTTTACGATCAAATAGTTTGATGATAAAATGATCGGACATCCTAAGCCATCAACAACCAATGAAAATATCAATAAAATAAAGGACATTGTATCACTGATCATGAAATCAATACTAGAGAAATTGTTGAAGTGGTGGAATTCTCTTATGGCCTAAATGAATCAATTTTAATTGGCAATTTGGGTATGAAACAAATACAACAATATATATTCCAAAACTGTTGAATTTTTAACAAAAGCAACATGACAAACATTGCAGAATATAAGTTAGCAGACATTGCTAATGATTCAGAATTATTTAAACGTGTTGTAATAGGTGATGAATAGTAATGATACTGAAATAAAGGTCCAGTCAACTCAATGGAAACTTCCTGATAATGAAAACAAAAAAAAAGCATGCTAAGTTCAATCAAATATTAAGTTTCTCATTCCTATTGTTTTTATTATAATGACATCACCCATTATGAGTTCTTACAATAAGGTTTACAGTCAAGAAATAGTTTTTTTTAGCAGTTTTATACTGTTTACTTGAGACAAGCTGAAGATAATGATCACAAATTTAAACAAACATTTCTTGGATTTTGCAGCATGATAACACTCCAGCTTGCATTTCACTATTAATTTTTGATTATTTAATTAAAAATAACACCACACTGATGTTACACCAGACATGACACCATACAACTTTTTCTTGTTACCTCTGATTAAGACTGTATTAAAAGAGCAACAATTTGAAATGGCAGATTAAATAGAGATAAAATGAAAAGTGAATTTAAGACTACACCAAAAAATTCTTTTCATTAATGTATTGAGAATTGAAAGAAATGCTGGAATAAGCTTCTAGAGGACTACTCTGAAGGAGATAATATCAGTGTAGAAAAATAAGAAAATTCTTCTTTCTTTTTTTTTATAAAAATTAAAATTTTCTTTATTTTTTGATAACTTAATATTTTTTGTGATCTATTATGATGACATAATACATAAAAAAACATTTCAGATAGATATTTGAATATTTGGTAAATAAACAATTTTAATTTATACTTTTTTGTTTGGTGGTTCATTATGATGAAGATATATATGATTATTTGTCTGACACATATTTACTACACAGCTTTCTACTGAACGCACTTTGCTGTAATCATTATCTCTTAAAAACCTCCCTTTTCAAACTTAGTTAAATTAAACCAGACTTAGCTCTAAATTACTAAATAAAACATTCTTCACACACAATATTTTAAATAATTTACTTTAATTAAAGGTTCAGTGTTTAGAATTCATTTGTTATACTTTATTATAAGTTTACATTTAGAATAGGTTTAATTCGTTCTGAAATCGATCATGTCATAGATCTTCAGGTATCATTTATGGTAATATATTTTGTCTTATTATTGTATTTTTATTAGAACGTAATATACATTGTATAGATAACATGGATGAGAACGGTTGTACTGGTAATGGAAAAGGAAAGAAACTGTTCCAGCATCCTGCTACTAGGACAAAGGAAAACAATGGTAAAATCTTAATTGGAACAGCCTATATAAATATTAATATATAATGATGAAAAGAAATAAGTAAATAAGATTTTCATACAATAAGAAAAAAAAAATCACCGGTTAAATATACAAATCTACTGTTTACTTATGTACTTTTTCAATTTTGGTAATTATCAATATTAATAGATTATCCACCTAACAGAATAATAAAAAAGAAATTACCAGCTGACAGATATATTTCAGTCATTAGTACACCTTCAGTTTTAATTTTTACATTACAAAATGATAGAAATATTCTTAATTTTTAATTATTACTATTATTATAAAAATAAATAAAAAAGGCATTTTTTGCAATGTACCATAAAACTGTTTAATTCAAAAAAAATTTATTTATATATTTATTTAAAATTTATTAAATTATGTATAATAATTTTACTAAATACTTGAAAGGTGGTGTGCATAGTGGTCATCACAAAGAATTGTTGTGGAATTGAATTTGGCATAATATTTTGTTTAATATTTATAGATCTTATAAGGAATCATAGCTACATAGTTAAAAAAGCAGGCAGTAGATAGCAGTTTAATAAACTAGAGAATACAGATCATCATTTTGCTATACTGTGAGTGAAGGGCGGCTATTAATAACATGGTAACATTAGTTTGCTATGAATAAGAAAATTTTTAATATCATCTTCGCTGACAAAGAATTAATTTTTGTTTTTTATTTAACCTTTAATTGTAGACAGTGGTTTATATAAATCCATATAATTTTTTTTTTATTTACCGTACAGAGTAGGGGTTTATATAAATCCACATATATATCTTTTTTTATTATTTGCCACACAGAAGAGGTTTCAACAGAATTTTTTTAAATATTACTAAATTATTTAAATTAAAATTATAATAAATATGTACAAATCCTCTATTCTGATTATTTTGAAAATCCAAAATTCCAATACAAAGCTTTTTATTTTTGAACTTTTATTTGACAGTTTCAACATACAGAGTGGCACATGAAATAATCCAACACTTGGTTTTGTTAAAAAATGTTTATTTTAATTGCAATACAGAAAACTAAAATATGTGTTTACTATATACTTGGAGATTATGTTCTGCTTATCACATATTCAATATGACCACCATCACATCTTGCAACTTCTTCAACACAAACTCCCATATTGTTACTAACTCAAAGGCACATATCCTCATTTATTTCGTTGCACACCTCAATAATCAGCACTCTCAGTTCCATCGCTGTACGAGGATGTCTAGGAAAAATCTTTTACTTTAGAAATCCCAAAAAATAATCACATAGATTCAAATCGGGACTGTTTGGGACCCAGATCTGTCCACATGCAAAACAATTAGGAAATCTGTTTGAAATTACATTCTCAGAAAGTCAAAAACAACATTAGCTTTGTATGGTCTGGTCCATACATGAACCACTCGTTTTCTAATTGAAACCCTTTTGCAAGAATCTGAGGAACAACATCATTACATAGCATGTTTGTTTAAATAACGTTCACTGTTTGTTCAAAAAAGAATGGCCCATGACTTGAGATAGCAGTCCATACCATAATTTTTTAAGTGTGATGCATCTTTTCATGAAGCACATGTGGATTTTCAAAAGCTCAAAAACACAAATTTTTTTATTAAAAACCCTGTCTGGGTGAAAATGCCTCATCTGAAAACCAAACATTGTTTAACAATATGTTTTGGTTCACAGCCCGTTCAGGGAATGTCATTCCTTATGTTTGTTATCAACTGATAATTTAGGCAACATTGTTATTTTGTACAGATACAAATACAAATCAGTTTTTAAAATTCGCTGTGCAGACTGCCTAGAAATGCCAAGTTGTGCAGTTCCTTTTCTTGTTAATTTGCCCAGGCTCCTCAGCAATGACAGCTTCGACATTCTGTGGAGAACGAACATTGGCAGGCTGTCCATGCTTACTCTCAAATACTGAACCATCAATATTAAATTTTTTGTAAAGTCTACATATTGTTTTAAATGAGGGTGACCATTGAGTTTGAAAATATGCACGAAACCGTCTTTGTGTAAGCACAGTTTTGTTTCATTAAAAAACAATACAGACTTTACGCACTGTTCAACAGTCAATCTTTCTTTGTCAGTCATCGGAATGATACACAAGCAGTGCACTCGTAAAGAGAAGAAACTAATATTCATGAACTGTTGTCACTTCTGCCAACATAAAACACATTAATAATAAATTATTAACCTAAACCATTATTACCAAAACAAATATTGGGTCATTTTGTGTGCCATTCAGTACATAGGTTTATATTTAACAGTTTAATTTTTCTTTTTTTTCTTGATATGAAGAATATGATTTCAATATATTGACTACAGTACTCAGCCATACTTCTTTCAACTATAAAACTAAATGATGAGCTTTCGCAAACTTGCAGATAATTTTCTAATTATTTCAAATTTTAAATAAAATTAATCTTAATATGATTATTTATACAACATAGTCTTTATAATAAAATATAAATTTATAATTAAAAAAAAAAAAACTTTTAAACAAAAAAATTAACTTTTAATTAAGTACTTGTGTGCTGCTTTAAATAAAGTAGTGTTAGATTTGCATGAGTTTAATATTCTTAATTTAACAATCATGTTATAAATTCATGTTGCATGTTACAGTAGAACCATAGATGCATTATTAAAACCGTAGTGAAATTCTTAGCTCTTTACTTTTAATATAAATAATACTTTCAAACTGTAAATTTTGTTCTGCTAAATTAACTTTGTTCTGAAGATAATTATTAATTATTACATAATTTAAAAAATGAATGTTTCTTTAATTAATTTTTTATGGTGTAATTTAGATTAGTTTCTTATTTTCTTTTCTATTCTAGTTTTTTGTGTATAGATGATGATAACAATAAAAATAATACATAAGTCAGTGTTTTAGTATTGTATATGTGTGAATGTAATTTGTAACTAGATAATTCAAATGGCACTGTAATTAAGCAACCCCTATCTTCACTTCCTATTTTGAAAAATCTGTGACTAAAAATTTTAAATCCTAATTTCCTTAACCTTTTTTTAATTTTTTATATTTTTTCTTTTGGTATTTTACAGAAACAGTTTCTCAGCTATGTACATTTGGTTACACAGGTTCTGTTTCTAATGTTTTGAAAACAATTAAAAACTCATAAAATTGATCTTAATTTTTATCTATATATACTTTTTTTTGTAAATAATTTCATGTAATTTCTTTTTCACAATATTTGCTTTATTTTTGGTTTTATTTTTATATGTATTTACATGTTATGTACATATATCTAAAAGTCCTTAATGCATGCAGTTTTAAATTAAGTTTTCTAATTACTTTGCAAAAAAAATTTATTTTAAGTTTTATGTAAAATTTGTTTTATTATATGTATTAATTTATACTAAACACTTTCCAGGTATAGTATGTAGTATTAATAATATATAATTATAATGCCTTCTTACACAGTTGATTCACATTTCATTTCCAAGGGACTAACATTAGTGATTATATTATAATTAATATCCCAACAAAACAAAGAATTACTAATTTGAATAAAAGTTGTAATGAATTATTATTGTTACTACTGAGAAGAAGGCAAAGGACAAGCCCCAAGGCACTTTAACTACAAGATTTATTATGCACTCCTGAAAACACTAACTTAGCCTATCATTCCATGTATCTATAATGAGTAATAGAATCTAACTGACCTAGTAACAAAAATTTCCAAGTCATCTGAGATAAAGGCCCCCCAAAGAAATAAAAATATTCTTTATATTAGCCCCAAATCCACAAATGATTAGTTATGTAATCTACTGGGACTAATAATAAACTCAGCATAGAATATCATCAAGGAGAAGTCCCATTTTAAGTTATTTTGTATTTTATAGGATACCAGGAAACCTGGCTTTACCCAGTATATACATTATTCTTATGAGAGTTTTCCATAAACAAAACTGAGCATAGTTGAATCTTCAGTACCTGAGGAAAAGTAATCTTTTGCAACATAAATTTAAATTGGCTTATGTAAATTCATAAGTAATAATGTTGCTGCTCTCATTCTGGGTTGATCTCATTTTTCTGAAGAGTTGTAATAGAACAAATCTCTTTTCAATGGGATATTAATACTACAAATTATTATTTATTATTATTAGTTTATTATTTATTATTACTATTATTTTCAATGGGAGTAGTAAACAAGAAACAAAATTTCTAGATTGGTTCACTGATGCTCCCTTACAGATCACATTAAAGAAGTACCTCAGTACCCTAGGATGTCAAGGGATTACCTTACCAAAGACCTAGCCACAAAACCAGAAACAGAAAATGGGATTAAGATAAAATGGGGTAAAAGAACAGCAATCTACCCATGGAGGAACTACAGATTGAAAAAACCCACCCAGACCTAAGTAAAACAATGGTAACCATCTCCCAAAATCCTTTGGAAAATCAAGCCATTTTTACACAGAGTGAAAGCAACATGTATATTAGCAGAACTTATACATACCTAGTTCTGTGACATCCAGTTGAAATAAATAAAGAAACAATTCATTTTTTATTTTAATAAATGAAAATTGTATTAGAAAGGATTAGTTTTTGTAACTTCATCTGACAGATCTGAGTAGACCAAAATAAGACTATATAGGTAGACCTACTCCCTCCAAATTTTTAAGTAAGTAGATTATTTTTAAGTAAGTTTTTACTTAAAAAATTACTTACATCTTAACTCTCACTGAAATATAAACCTTTAACTCTTTAGCAAAAAGTTGCAGAAACTGCTGGGTAGAAAAGGATTAAGGAAAAAGGAAAAGATTGATGAAGGGACAATCTACCCATAGAAGGTCCACAAGATGTGAAAAACAATCCCAATGGAAAGACCTCTAGCCAGATACTGGGCATCCATCCTATGACAACACTTTAGGAGAATGAGATCTACCTAGGATGAAGCAGCAACATTATTACTTAATAATGAATTTATATTGGCCAGTTTAAATAAATGTTACAAAAGATTTTTTTCTAGATACTCAAGATTCAACTATGCTCAGTTTTCCTTATGGAAAACCCTAAAATTCCAATTTGTACGATACTTGAAAGTAAGCATCTGAAATTTATAAATATTCAACCAGATCCCCTTGAAGGGTTAATGAAAGATTAAGCCACACATCTCACAAAAAATAATATAATATTAAAATTAAATAATTAAAATGTCTAAATTTCATTGACTTAATTAGTATTTCTTGATAATTGGTTAATAATAAGCATTCAAGAGTTATCATCAAAGAAATTGAACAGTAAGATTCATCAGTTAAATAAGTACTAAAAATTGTAAAATTATAAATATGCAGAAACTTATTTCATTTCTTATCAATGTTCTTCATCACTTTTATTTTTTTTCTTTGTAATCATATATTATTTATATATTAAATGTTAAAAATAATTTTCATTATTTATCTATTATGTATTTTTTCATTTTTATTAACAGTTGGCTGATGTTCATGTATAATTAATTACTCATTTACTGTTATTTGTTTATTTTTTTTTATTTTGTTTGCTTACAAAGATGCTAAGTCTGACAAGGATTCAAATCCAGGACCTTCAGGGTGAAAGGCAAAGAAGCTACCATTCAATTACTTAAGCCAACAGATACATTAATAGTTTCATGTTAATTAAAAATTTCATCTGCACTCTGATATTTTCAAAAACAAGTAAAATTAAAATTTCTGAAATAAGAAATGGGGATGATATTGTTCTGACATTTTATCAAGGCTAAGTCATAAAACAGAATATTTAAAACTTTTAATTTTTCATGGATTTTAAGTCTGACATGATAGATTAGCTATAATGTTAATGTCCTTAAAATTATAATATTTCAGTAAATGAAGCATTTTTTGAAGGAAACAATTGAAGGAAAGTCTCCTTCCCTTCGCAGTTGATTGTTATCATTAGAATTGTATAAGTTCCTATCCCAGTTCCATGTGTGTGGGTATGCTATTTCCCCCTAGTACCCATTGGGACAGTCATTATTTATTAGTGTTTGATGGATTACTAACTCTCTGACTCTGCTTCCTTGTCAAGGAAGGCATAAAAAATATCTAAACAAGTGGCTTTTTTACTAGTTGTTATTTTACCTATTAATTCTGTGGCCATTAATTATGTTTATTTTAAATTGCACTGATAAAATGACATAATTTAAATGTAATATTAAATTTTTTTATTCCTTTGTAGGTACAAACACTAATGGGAACATGGACTAATAATGAGGACGAAGATGAACCACTTGGAGATGATGATGACGATGATGATGATAAAGATAAAGTATGTTTGGTCAGACAAATTAAAAACCTGCTTGTTAATTTAACACTTGTAAGTTAGTAAGTTTTTCTTTTTTTAAACCTCCGGGACCACCGTTAGGTATTGCTTCAGAGGATGAAATGAATGACAAGTAGCATGTGAAAATGCCATGCCTGACCAGAATTCAAACCTGGGACCTCCAGATAAAAGGCCGAGACGCTAAGTTAGTAAGTTTGGAGAATACTATCATTACCTGTTATTTTTACGAGAGTCTAATTCAAAGACATACTTGCATTTAATTAAATGAAGTAGCTTCATTTACGGGGAATAATCTGCAACTTATTATAATAAAATAACATTCTATTTATATTTGTCAATTCATGACTTGCTCCTGTTTGGTAATTCAGCTATTTTAATGTAATCCAGTTTCCTGGTAATTTTCACTATCCAGAATATTTTTCAAAGAGAGTATTCTCTTTTTCAGAGATAATCTACAAAATTATACCTGATCCCCATTTTTTAATATTGATTTATGAGTTTGGGGATAACATGGAAGGTTATTAAGCAGGCTGAATCATGGAATCTGATTATTCAATCACTAATATGCTTTCCTCATTTCTGTAAATTTAATATGGCAACATTCCTCAAATAGCTTCAATACTGTTTGCCATTGCTACCTTCAATAATCTCTTTACTCTGCTGTGCCCTTTATTATATTCAGCTAATCCTTTTTCCAATATCTGGTAACCCAGATGTTACTTGTTGCAGCTTGTGGGCAACTCACTAGAAATTGATAGAAGTTACTTCAGCTCACTATCTCATGGCAATTTTTAAGCCGATATTCTTTCAAAGAATTATTTTTGGATTCATCCAATATGTTTCCAGTAGTTTAAGTTCTGAAAAATGAAACAACTCCACAATATTTCATGTATGATGCATGTCCAATCTCTTTTTCTCCAGATCTTATAATAGAGGCAACACTGTATTTAGAATTTGAATGGAATTCTAGTAATGTTTTGAATAACCAATTAATATTATCTGTTAATATATTGATTTATAATTTGCCTAAATTATTGTCAAAGAAAAATTTAATTCTGATCAGTTTCTCATCAAAAAATTTAGATAGCTTATAAATTCTTAATTTTAATTTCTTGTAAACCTGCATACGTTTGCATATGCTCAGTCATTAGCAATATGTTACGAATGGAAATATCTGAAATACCCTGATTTTTAAAAACATTTTTTGTCTGTCTTATCCTGTTTTGTTAGGATAATAACCAGAAACTCCATTACTTTTTATTTTTTAGTAATTATAATTGTAGTTCTTGAATGATTCTCAAATGATTATAATGGTTGTTTATCAAAATTAATGTCTTTGTAATTCTGATTTTTGATCTTTAATCAAAATTTCTTTCACACAAGCCACTAATTTTCTATATCAATTAGTCTAAAAGATTGCAGAACACATTGTCACAAGAACCTGTGTGATAAGGTTTCCATGACCACATACAATACCTCATAGCATGCTCATGAGGCCTAGAAGTATACCCATTTCCCAGTCAACAAAGTTGCAAGTCCAGAAACTTTTTGATTGAAATTTCTGTTTTGTTTTTACTAAATAAAAATGTTACAGCTATATTTTGTCTCTGATAATGATGCTTTAACAATGATATCTATTTCAACCACAGTACCTAAAATAAATTCTTTGTATTTTACATAATATTGAGATAAGAAATATCTTACCTTATATTCTGGACAAGGTAGTTTATTTAATATAATATAGCAGTATAGAGGAATAATATGAATCTTAACCCTTTCATACCCAGTGTTAAATGCAGTTAACTTTACAGTTTTACACCATTTAGTTTTTCTACTGAATTTTTTCACTGATTCTATTGAAGTGTTTCACTTTCTGGTTAATAGTAGCTCTAGTTTACACACTGCACTTCACAGTTTTGACAAGAGATAGCATTAGTATCGGCATAATAATGGAAATTTTCATCTTTTAACACTTTTTTTTTTAACCTCCCGGTCCACCGTTAGGCATTGCTTCAGAGGATGAGATGAATGATTTTGCCATGCCTAACCAGGATTCAAACCTGGGACCTACGGATAACAGGCTGAGACACTACCACTCAAACTATGGAAGCCGGCTCATCGTTTTACATTACCATGATAAAGTTAACAATAAATGGAGAACTGCGCTTTTTCAAGTAAGTATAATATTATTCTTTTAGATTTATTTTTTACTTAAAAAATATTTGTTTGTAGAATAAGTTTCAGACAGTGAATTTATGGTAATATAATTCAAAAAGTCATTATGTATTATTGTTAAATCATTGTGGAATGCCATGTAAACTGATGTTTACATTGGATTTATATGGTCATGACTTCACTATTTCTGACTGAAATAGTGACAATTTCTGATCGAAATGATCGCATGAATTTGTAAGTCATAGCCACCTGTTGGAGTGTCTTTATGGTACATTAAATTTGAAACATTATAATAACAAATCCTTTTGTTATTGTTTCAGGTCTGTGCAGAACAACCAAGTACTTCAGCAGCAAAGGCCCTAAAAAATATTTTAACGGACTAAGATTCCATTCACTGAACCAAATATCGATGGAAGGGTTCATTGCCTCCTCCTCCTCCTCCTCCAGAAGAAGCATATGCTCCTTTAAAGTAGTTTAAGATGTTTATAAATTCTGAAATGGTTAAGTTTTTTTCTTCAGAAACAAAAAAGTATGCCCTTCAGAGCACTAGTGTTGAACTTGGTACCACTAATGAAGAAAGTGAAAAATATTTAGGTATATTACTTCATATGGGCTTGATTAAAATTGCATGTTTTAAAATGTATTGGTCTAATGAGTGTCGATACCCTCCTGTTGCAAATGCATTCTATAGAAATACATTTGAACAATTTAAAAAAATATTTTCATATTAATAACAATGCTGTACAATCATCTTGAGGTCATAATGATTTTGATAAATTATACAAAATCCATTCACTTCTTGACAATCTTAAAAAAAATTTGAAAATAATTCCACCTGAAGAAAAACACTCTGTTGATGAACAGATAATACCGTTCAAAGGGAGGTCAAAATTGAAGCAAGACAATAAATCTAAATCCACAAATGGGGTTTTAAGATATTCGCAAGAGAGAATACTTCTCATTTAATTCATGATTTTCCTATTTGAATAGGATCTGGAACATATCCATCAAAGAATCTTGGGATTTCTGGAGATATTGTTTCTTTTTTAACAGATTCTATGCCTCCAAATCAGAACTATAAAATCTATTTTGATAACTGGTTCTTATCAGTACCTCTTATTGAGCATTTAAAGGAGAACAGAATGTGGAATGCTGGAGCTAATCACTCCTTTACTATCTGAAGGAGAATTAAAAAAACAAGGACGTGGATCTTATGACTAGAGGGTGGAAATAGATTTAGATATAGCTGTTGTACATTGATTAGATAATAATTGTATTCAGCTGGTTTCTCCATACTGTGCTGATTAGCATGTTGACAAATCCAAAAGATGCAGCTGTAAAGAAAAGCAGCGCATTGAAGTAGTACACTCTTGTATTGTAGAAAATATAATAATTTTATGGGAGCTGTTGATCTGGCTAACATGCTAATAGAATTATACAGAACCAATCTGCGTTTCACTAAATGGTACTCAAGAATTGTGTATTGGTGTCTCAATGTTAGTGTTGTGAATGGTTGGCTACTCTAATAGAGGCATCAAACTCAAAGAGATGCAAAGAAGAATGAAATTTTGTGTTTATTAGACTTTCAATCAAAAATTCTATCAAGTTTGATTGCATATCAAAAAAGTAATGTAAGGAAAAGAGAACACCAGAATTTGAGAAAAAATTAAGACTGTGAAAAAGAAAAAAAGAAGTTCCATTAAACCAAATTTTGAAATCAGGCTTGATCAAGTGGGCCATTGACCAGAATATGTCATCAAATCAAAGAGATGCAAGCATTGCATCAAAGGAATGACAACAGTTATTTGTAAGAAATGCAATACACACTTGTGTTTCACACCTGGCAGAAACTGTTTATTTTTATATTATAATAAGTAAAACTTTATAATAAATTTATGTAGTAAATATTATGTGTATATAATAAGTAAAAGTTTTTTTCATTGATTCAGCCATATTTTATTATCGTGTTATGAGTTTTTCAGTGAATTGTTATTGTAATCAGCAACACATTTACTATATTTAGTACGATAGATTTGTAATTTTCATTAGGTATGTTGCTATATTTTTTATAATCAAATCTGCAAGTTAAAATAATTATTATTCATTATCAGTTTATTATAAAAGAAAAAAAATGTGTTTAATATTTATAGGTCTAGTATAAAGAGTAAAATTTTATTTGATTCAATGTAGATTACACTGAAATAATGAAATTTATTTTATTACCTATGTATAATATTCATGTACATTTTAAAATTAAATTTTATATTAGATTGTAAGTTTAATGTTGCAAATGTAATAATAAAGGTTGAAAATTAATAAAATAATGAAAGAGTTCATTGATTTATCATAACTTCTCAATGTTAAATTCTAGTTCTCTCTCTCTCTCTCTCTTGGTCTTCATGAAGAACCAGTTCTCTTTTTGTTTTTTATGAATTGAGCAGTTTTCTTCTTACAGATTTGTCATCTTTATCATATCTGTCATTATTCTAGAGCTCAGGTATCAGTCACTTCATTTCAAACTGTGTCATTCTTGTGTTGGATGTTTTGTATCAGATCTGTTTTTGAAGTGATCAGATATCCAACATATCAGTTGTTTTTTCAACCTCTTCTTAGTCACCATTTTTTTGCCACTCAAAAACAACTGAATATGATTGATTATCATTCCCTAAACTTCTTTCAACATTGGAGAAAATTCTGTAGAAATCTTTTAAAGTTTTTTTCTTAGAAACTTAAGACTAATGTACTATTCTGATTTTAAACTAGTCTTGATCTTGACCATTGAATAAATAGTAAACTTAACAAAACCATTGATACTGGTGAATCATATAAGTTAGCATGTTATAGAAATTCTTGTGTGAGTCTATGAAAGGACTGGATTAATCTTCCAGTAAGATTAATTCAACATATCTTATCCTGAAACTTTACAGACAGACATTGTAATTTATAATAAAATAAATTTCTAATAATACTTTATTTGGAAATGCAGAATGTAGGTTATCAAACATCCAATTTATTAATTGTAATTTGTATAAAATAAATTGTAGTTTTGTATAATATTTTAATTATTTTATTTGGAAAAATTACTTTTAACATTATAGGAAGAAAAGAAGAGCTTAAAAGAACGCCTTCAGGCAATTCAAGAAGTAACACAAACTGTTCAAAACTCAATTGGCTATATTGCATCGCTAGGTGAAAGTATTAAAAAGTAAGTTTTCTTAGTACAGATTTTAATAATCAACACTTAGCTCCTAAGAGATTTTTTTTTCAATTAAGGTGTTATATAATTGTTTAACAAATTTAACTGGTTAAAACAAAAGCGTACTATAAAATCATAGTTAAAAATAAGTAAGTTTGAATAGTAGGAGATGTTATTAACAATCACAGATAAATAAAATAGACTGTGCAAAAATAATGTGGTTTCTAAGTAAAATTAATCATTTCTAATGATGGATCAAAAAATTGATATAAAGTAAAAATGAGAGTTATAGTTTTAGAATGAGAAAAACATTTCTCCTTTTTTAAAAAATTAAATCAACTGTTTCTCTTGTTATAATATTATTTTAAATACACTATCAGACTAGTATTGTATTTAATTACCATTTTTAATTAAAAAATTTTAAATGTTAAAATACTGAAATAAGCGATGCACATAATATAATGTTTATTACATTCAAATTTAAAATATTTGTTACATTTTTAATTTAACATGCGTTTTTTTTTTTTTTTTTTCACTTTTATGAGCGCATAGAATCACTTCAGTTAGTCCATTATCAAAGTCTCTTTCTTTAAAGGGACTGTTCAGACCTTGTGGCTCTTGCAATACTTTTTCATATATTCTGATCTCCATGTCTTTTCTGGTGTTGAAAATGTTTGTTATGAGTTTTTTTCTTGCGAGTGTTTTTATCCTTAATTTTTTTCATTTAATTTCATCTTGTCTGTGTTGTGTTCTGGTGTAAGGCCAATTTCCTTCAGATCCTCTTTTATTTCTTTGATCCATTTGCATCCTGTCTTAGTGTTTTTCGAGTCAAGATTGAAATCTGCACCACCTGTTTCAGAAGTCTCAAATTTTGCACCCTCATGATGTGCCCAACGAATTCTAGTTATGGGTTCTAACTCCTATACGACATTGTTGGGCATTTTCAACCACCACCCTTCTTTCTGGTATTTTATGTTGATGCAGGTTTTTCCAATTCTTCATTTGATTTTCTGGAGCGTTTTGGTCTTTGATTATCCATTCAGGTGGAATAGTGTTTCTGCTGTAAATGTGGTTTCTGGTTTTACAACTTTGTTTAGTGTCTTTTTTTTGTGTTTAAACCAGATTTTTTTGTGATTTAACTAGTTTGTTTGTTCTTGTTTGGATTGAGATTTTTTATTTAGATTGTTTGTTTCTCCAAGTTATTTAAATTGGGTTAGTATTTTGACTTTATTACTGTTTATGATTACTTCTTTTAATTGTGTTGGTTTTTGGAGCACAGTTTCTGTCTTTTCAAATGATATTTTGAGGCCAATTTTATTTGCGATGTTTTGAAGTTCTAATATCTGTGTTTTAGCTTCATCGTTGTCATTTGTTAGCAATGCCAAGTTGTCAGTGAAACCAAGGCAGTTTTTTTTACTTTTTGTCCTATTTTTATTTTTGAGGAGAAATTTTTTGAGCCATTCCCTCATTACCACTTCCAGAGCATAGTTGAATAGTAGCGATGAGAGTCCATTGCCTTGGCACAGTCCTGTTTTGATCTCCTGGTTCTGAGAGTTCACCTCTGAATTTAATTTTTGACTTAATTTTTGTGAGGCTCAGTTTTATCGTGTTTAACTTGGAATGTAGTTTGAGGTGTCTTAGAATTTGTAGTAGGGATTCTCTCTGGATGCAATCATATGCTTACGTGAAGTCAACAAACATTATCACCATATCGCTGCTTCATTTTCTGTTATAATCCATTATTAGCTTGAGACTCATGATCTGATCTGGACAGCTCCTCCAGGGTCTGAAACCTCCCTGGTATTCTCCTAGTTCTTTTTTGAGTTTAAACTGATCATGTTGAGGATGATTCTTGAAAGAATATTGTATTTTATGACTAGAAGTGAGATTCTCCTATAGCTATTAGGGTCTGTTTTGTCTGCTTTTTTGTGTAATGAGTGGATGAGGTCTGTCGTCCAGCGTTCTGGTAGTTTGTCTTTATCCAGATGTTAAAAAGCTGTTGATAAAGGGAAATTTTTCTCGCATGATTCCAAATCTCTACATAGATCTGATCTTCTCCTACCGCTGTGTAATTCTTCACCTCACCCAGTGCTTCGTAGGCTTCTTTTATTGTGCGAGGGTTATGTTTTTCGGTGGTGTTGTTATTAGGGTACTGGTGTTGAAGTTTAGGAGTTCTGTCGGTTCTTCGCAAATTAGGAGTTTGGTGAAATAATTAGCTAGGACTTGCACAGTATCTTTATTGCCACAGGGCAGATTATGGTTTTCATCCTTCATTAGTATGGTTGGAGGGGTTCGTATTTTTTTGGAGTTGTTTTTTGAAGGTTTTGTAGTAGTCTCTCAACTGCCCTTTGCTTAAATTCTTTTTCTACTGATTTTTTGTGTCTTTGTGGTGTGGGCTTTTTATTTTCCTTAGGGTTTGGGTGGTTTCTTATCCTAGGTTTACTAGTTCTTAGAAGGATGTTTCTGATTTTTGGGATTGATGTTATAGCAAAGCTTGATGTCTCATCTCCGCTTTTTATCGTTATTCTATCACTGATTCTTTTTATGGGGTTTTATTGGGGCCAATTCTTCTGCAATTTGAAAGGTTGTTGGCTCTATATATATATATATATATACAGCTTGTAATAAACAAGGTGTTCTAGGACATATTTGTCAAACTTCAGGAACTGATTCAGGACACCAAAATGAGCAAAAACTTTCATATCAACAGAAGTCCTATTTTTCTTTGTTTTCCTTTTGGACACTATTTTGTGATTTTCAACAAAAAAATTATTCTCAGGTATGATTAAACTTTAATTAAATTTGGAAAATTTAAGACTAGTATCTTGTTCTACAAAATAAAAAAATTTGAAAATATCATCTTCAAAAATTTCAAAATGGTTGTCATCTTAATTTTTAATCTTCAATCTTTGTTATTAATGTAATATTATTTGTTTGATCAGGTGTTTTCTTTTTATAAAATTTATTAAGCATTTTATTTTGAACAAAATGACATCTCATTTGTAAAAATACGTTTACAAACAATCAACTTATTGCAGACAATTAATCCAGCAGTACACCTGATAATTTTTTTGCTTGTTTTTATTTCTTCCACTAAATGTAATAGAAATGATTAATAATAAATAATAATAAAAATTATCACCTGAAGTTCAGCGAATACATCCTGGAACACTCTGTATAATTATAATATTTAATATGTCATTATAATATAGTTAATTGAATAATGTCATTATTGTATATTAAGTTTTACAGAGTGTAAAACTTATATTAAGTCTTTAAGGAATTATTTTTATGTTTTTAAGTTCCCTTAGGTCATGTGACCACAGCTATTTGGTGACTGATCAATAGTATTCATATATTATGTTAATTATAATTTACAGTGTATATATATAACACTGGTTCCTTTTCAGTATCTGTTACAATTATAAAATTAGATATTTTCTAATTTTAAATCTAAACAATTTTTTATTTTAAATCTTTACGTGGCTCAATTGAGTTAGTTATGAATTTAATGAATCTCTATTGGGCTTCTACATATGCCAGTTAATATAATTTATTTTATAAGTTATTATAATTATAAAATAAATTATAAGTAATTTATATGTCATTTTTTGGAGAGAAGATAAATATTAAATAAAAGTTTTTAATATATTGTCATCTCGATAAAAAAACACTTCAACTTTTTAAGGTTTTTTGCTAACACACCCAGTAAAGATTTAGAATTTTATTTCAGCCAAAACACGTCCATCCCTTTTCCAATTTTTCCAAAATGTTAATATATTCCTTCCTGCTGAAGTTAATACCTGCCTACCAAGTTTGATGAAAATCGATCAACGGGGTTCAGAATTATAAGATCTAATTCAAACCAACATTCACATAAATATATGTGTGAATACATAAACATATGTGTATAGGCATATGTGTGACGGATATTTGTGTGTATGTACATGCACACAAGCATCTGTCTGACAAAAATAGATTTTTTGAACTTGATAACATTGGTATAAAATATTTTTTCACAGATTACTTACGGTCTGTTTAAATGTATTTGTTTAGTCTCCTTAAGGCAAAATTCTTAAAAAAGACCAATTTTTTTTGTTCAATCTATATACTTTCCTGTTACAGCTATAGCAGCATAATTATCACGTTATAGCTGGGAAAATAAAAAGAGGTAACTGTATTTAGCATCAGTCAGTAACTATAAATAAATAATTCAACATAATTAAATTTTTTATTTTTTTTTTTTAGAAATATTAGTAATCATTTCGGAAGTATAAAAATTCTGGATATTGCCCCAGGTTGGAACACTGAAATAATATTTACTACTTTCACTTAATAATACTGACTAGTGATACTAAACCTATCTCAAGAATATGATTTTTAATAATGCCATCAGTACAAGATTTGTAATTTATTCTAAATTATCTTTATCATTATGTCAGACTTGGTAGAGGAACATTTCAATACGAACAGCAAATGATATAATTTATACTCTAAGGAAATGGTGATTACTACAGAATAAATGTGAATATTAATATTTTTGTTTTGTTTTTTTTTTTTGCAATTCCAGCACATTCAACTTTACTGTACCATTCCTCAGCTACCTCTCTGTATTTTTAATATCATGTGTAGCAATTGTATTATACTGGATTCCTGTTCGATACCTCATAATGGGTTGGGGTGTTAATAAATTTGCCAGGAAACTAATTAGGCCTCATACTGTACCAAACAATGAAGTATTAGATCTTCTTTCAAGGGTTCCAGATAATGAAGACCTGGTAAGCAATATTATATTTACCATCTTTTATGTTACTAAAATGTAATGATGTTACTAATTTATTTCTGGATTTACCATCTTTTATGTTACTAAAATGTAATGATGTTACTAATTTATTTCTGGATGAATCTTATAATTATATACAGAGTGTTTATAAGAATCTTTTCAAGAATTCAGGACATGGTCCCTCACATCAAAATGGACAAAAACTATTATATCAACATATGTCAGAAATGCTTAGTTTACTGGCTATCCGCATTTTGTATTTTTAACACAAAATTTTTTTCTCAGGAATGGTTAATTGTATCAAGTTTAAATTTCATATACTGCTAGAGTACCTAGAGGTTTACTTGCATAAAAGTAATAAACCTGATCTCTCAGTCTATTACAAAATGGCGACCCTGTAAACTTTTTAATTATTAACATCTTTGCAACTGCTGGTTTACTTAAATATTATGTTAAATTACAAAAAAATGTAAAAGTGTAAAAATGTGAAAGTGTTTTATGACAAAGAAAATAACACCTTATTTATTCAAATCCATTTATAAATAACAAGGTTATGACAAAACTTCTTCATGTGAGTCACCAGATTAAAAACCAGTTTTCATTTCCTCCCAAATAATATTAAATACCTCAACATAATCACAACTGTAAAAATGTTATTAATGTTATCATGTAATAAATTATAGTAATTTAAAAATACTGAAAATATTACAATAAAAAAATATTGGAATAAGATATGCCAACCAAACATCAATATCGACAGAAACATAAAACCTACTGCCTAGCTTTTGCAGACGACCTGGCATTACTCACAAAAGTGTGGAAGATGCTAAAGTTCAAATCAAAGAACTCGGGAGAAAAGTAGCAAAGATCGGACTAGAAATTTCATTTGAGAAAAACAAAATAATGCCAATCTTCAAAACTGAAACCCCAGCCATCCAACTGGATAAAAAAACATGTAAAAATTTTAAACAAATTCAAATATCTTGGAGAGATCTTAACCTGGAATTTTAATGAAAAGGCTTTAATAGAAACCAGAACAATTAAACTGAAACAAGCTTAATGAATCACCTGACCAATCTACAAGAAGAAGTCTCTCTTGATAAACACCAAATCCAAACATTACTGCTTCGTTGTTAAATCTCAGTCAATCTATGCCTGTGAAACATTATTCAAATTAAAACAGAAATTCAACAACTGACACACTACAAAAGGCAGACCGAAGAATCATCAGAACAATCAACAAAAAAACACCAAATAAAAGGACAATGATAAACCCTACTGAACAAGATGGTATATAAGGAAAGCGAATCAATAGTGGACATGATGCGGAAAACAGGCAGAATTGCCTTTTTTAGCCACATAACAAGACTACCAGAAACTTGGCTCATAAAGCAACTATACAACTACTTTTGGAAGAGTAAGACCAAAAAAAGTTGGTACAAAGAGAGCCAAGATGTTCTAGAGGAATTAGATAAAACAATGTAATAGATTAGGAAAAGACAGGAGAAGAGAATTCTGAAAAATATGAATATAAGACTTAAACTGAAAACATTTGAACAGAAACCATACACCAAGACTGACAAGCAAAGGGCAACCAGAGCGAAGAGAATGAAAAGATTTTAGTAGCAAAAAAAGAAGTTAGAATTCAAACCTTGAGCTCACTCTTCAAAGACTTAAATACGGACTGATTCTAATCCTCCAGTGTGGGCTTAAATTATAAAATAAAAAAATATATATAATTTAAATTGTGAAAATATTAGATTTACCATAACTTTGCTATTAATGAAAAGATTTGAATAAATAATTTGTCATTTTATTTGAAACAAAGGACTTACATCTTTTGTAATAACATAACATTTAAATAAACCAACGATTGCAAAGATATTAACAATTAAAAAGTTTACATGTCCACCACTTGAAATGGATTGAAAGATGTTTAGGTCCATTATTTTTATGCAAGTAATCCTCTAGTTACTAGGGTAACTAGAGGATACAATATTTAGTTAGTCAGTATACAATATTTTAGCTTGATAGATAACCATTCCTGAGAAATAAATTTTTATCTTAAAAATATAGAATAGCTATTAGCCAGTAAATTAAGCATTTCCGGACATATGTTGATATAAAGTTTTTTCCTCATTTCAATCTAGGAGAATTGAATTATTGAAATGTTTTTTTTAAACATTCTGTAAAATTTTTAAATTTCCTTATACTAGCTGGAAATTTTATCTGAAAAACATGAAATCATCATTCACTATCGATGGTTGGTTGTGTATTAAGTCCTATTATGTGAGTGTTGCTTCTAGAAAATAGCATACTTATTCTTCCTAATCTGGAAATTATATTTATTTTAAATTTACATAATATAAATTTATTTATTTCATTTTATTTTTATACAAGTGTAATTATTTTTTTTTTAAATAGAATTAAATCATTCAACTCTTACAATAAAATTTACAACTTTAATGAGTGAGGTGGATAAATTTGTGAAAATACATAATAACTCACTAAATGTTAATTAGAGTTAATACAGAATTATGTAGAATGTTTGATGGTTTTAAAATTAAATAATGAAACGTCAGTTTTTGCAACTGAAATTTTACTGATGTTCAAAAAGTACAATTAGTTTTAAAAAACGTTTTTGTTTGAATAGTCTCTATTATAATGCACATAAAGCTGTAGCAAGTTTATAAGTTCAACTTATCCTCAAAAGCAGTTCCTCTAAGATGTTTTCAATCTTCAACACTATACATTATTTGAGTTAGTTAAACTTGGCTGTTTAATTGTGTATTGACAGTCGTACATCACCTCAAAAAAAAATTCTGGAGATGAAATTTTAAACAGGATCGACAGTTCACTTCTATAAATTGATTGTGTATGATATTATGTTCTTCAAATTATTTATAAACAGTTGTGTTATGTATATGCGCTTTTTGTACTACAAATAATCCTCTCAGAGTGTTATAACAACCATAAGTTCTTAAGGTTCCATTAAGTTTCTTAATTAGCAATGCCATTGATTTTTAGGTGGAGGAGTTTTTTAATTATCTGGGCTGCAATTAGTAGTCACTGTCAATATGTTGTATGTTCTTTAAAGAAATAAGAATTTCAGAGATAAACTGTTACACATCATTAACCGTTAAAAGATGCATCTAAAGATTAAAAGATAATTGTTACATATCTAACAATTTGCTTTGAAATTGACTTTTTTTTACTTGAGAATTTCAACTGATAACAGCAACACTACTTGTTATACATAAAGATAAAGATTTGCCTTTTGATAAGATAGACTGTCCAACATTTCAGAGCCATTTTACAATAGAATTGATAGGGTTGTTTGCTATCAACTCATTGTTGTTTTTTGTCAGTGAATGTACTCATTCTATCTGAATTTTTGTTATAATGTAAATATAACTCCTAAACTATCATGAAAAAATTTTGTCTTGATATTTTTAAAGCTGCAATATGCTTCACAATTTCCTTGGACTTTGAATGACTGAATTTAACAATAGGTAATAGTTTTGTCTTTACTGAAAAATCTGTATTGATCTGGTGGTTTGATATAAACTAGAAGATCTTAAATCTTTGATAATGACATATGAACAGGGAAGGTAAAGATAGTCTCATGCTATTTAAACTGTTCACAAGACTTGTTAATTTGCTACTATAGTAATAGCAGATTAGATAGTTTAACAATATTAAAATGATTTATAATTTGCACTCAAATCATGTGACAATTAATTTTTTAGAAAACCTTTCTGGAACTGAATTACATATCTCTTTCAACAGTGAAGACAGTGTTGCTAATGACACTCAAATTTCAGAAAGTATAGTTTTTGTCAAATATATAACTGAAATTTTTTTATAAAAATAACATGTTAAACATACAAACATGTTACAGTTCAGGTATATTATTCAGCTACATACTAAATTACCTTATCTTTTAAAGGCGACTATCATTAACAATATTATCACTGGTAACTTTATTAATGAAGGAACTTTATAATTGCAAAAAAGATTCTGTAGGAATAATTTTCCATGCAGATCTAAAGTTGAGTCTTAGATCCAAGTAAAAATAGTTTAAAATTAACATTTCATGAATGTTTAAAAATATTGAGAACATTTGGTTAACAGTATTAATCTTTTTTTTACATTAATATACAGTATTATCAATGTTATTTAAACTTAAAACAACTATTTATTTCTAAGAATGTTTACTTATTTTTTATTATTCTTTTTTAGATTGCCTATAGAGAATTAAAACCTCATCCATCAGCTGATATTGACAGAAGAAGAGATCAAAGAAAGAAACATAAAATCTCCTAGCAAGCAACCAGTAAAGCGAATACCTAGTCACCAGAGCCTTTTCAATAGATTAAAATTGCCACTAGGTTTATTACCATTTGTAAAGATAATTTCTTTTATACTGTAACATGTAACAAACTCAGTAGTCTCCTAAACACATATACCATAAAATGGCATTCCTTCCATTTAGTTATTTAAAACAAAATTTATAATTAAAAATTAAAAAATAAAGTAAAAATTTACAGAGGTGACTTAAATATAAGATTAATTTACTGGATGTCACTTAATTTAACAAAATAATAAATTTATATGAGAATAAATAAATAACGCCGAAAAGGAAAATTTTATTTTAATAAAAAATTTGTTTCTACATTTTTATAAATTTTAGAAAATACTTAATGAAAAAAATTATATTAAAAAAGGCATTCCATGTAATTTATTATCTACAAAAAACAATATAATATAAATTTAATTACCTTATCATTAATAGTTTATAATAATAAATCAAGATATATCAATTTATTGTGATAATTTTTAATTTGTTTCCAAAAAAATATGTTTCTCATATACATTGTGAGATGTCATATTTTACGACAATGTTTTTTTAACAATGTGAATGAATTTAACGATCCCAGATTGAGAACATGTGACTACTCTGCAGTAAAATATATTTAAATAAATACACATTATAATATTTGTTAAACCTAATTTAATAATTTTTTCATCCTTTCCACATGGAACCTACAGAATAAAGTTTCGATTAATTTTGAAATAGTTAATGTCTTTGAAATATATTAAATTTTATAAACGTTGATGAAAATAAATGAAATTATATTAGTTTCTGCACAAGATACCCTTTTTTTTGTTTTAAATCAAGAATGTTATAAATTTTTTCACTTAATGAGTATATTTATTTTTTTTTTTTATTGAATTAACCCAGTTAATCTTCTAACTATAAGTATTTGTTACGAAGCAAATATCAGTTATTAAATTTATAAATGTTGTTTTCTGACTTTACAGTGGTTATTACCTAATTTCCATCAAAATATTAAATCGTAGATATCGTAAGAGAGTGCTGTCCAATTAGTAGCTAGCAAACTAGATTTATCTTACAATAAATTTTTTTATTTTCAAACAGCCTGTTAGCAGATTTCAATTTTGCATTACAGAAAAGTATTTATTTTACTGCCTATGACTAAACTTCTGTTGATGTTCTAACTCTTAATTAAATGTAAATTATAAAGATAACTTGATTACTTAAGTTCTTTCAATAAATTGTGTTTATTTTGTCTGAATACACCAAACTATAATTTTAAGGGTACCTAAGTTTACAAATAAAGCATGTAATCAATTCATGGTAAAATTATTTTCATAATTATTGAATGAAAATGTGATATCCATTAGACTGTTGTAAACTGTGTCATCAATATATTTTAATGTGAATCCTTGATTCATTTATGATTACATAAACTTTTGGGAAACTGAATTGCAAGGAAAGCCCAGATAAGATAATGGTAATGTACCCTCTGTAACTGTTTTGAGTTTTTCAAGTCTGCATTGAAAACTACTGGATGATAGTTCAGCCTGCAAGAAGCAACTCGGAAGACTTTCAATCTAGTTTTTAAAAAATTTGGACAATGCTGCCTTAGATAGAATTCTACCAGTAAGATATTTATCCCTATAAGTGGATTTCTAATATTAATACTGCACTAATAACAATTTATTATACTGCTGCTAATATTCTTCTATTATTATTATTATGTTTCTAAAAATTTTTTTAGATAGTATAACCTCAAAATAAAATCAAAGATTAGTTTTTTTTAATTCATCTGAAAACCAATTCATTTTAAGTGTTCCATTCCACGTAGGAAAACTTAAAAACTTAATAAGGGTGATTTTAATCAGCTCTGATGACTAACCTTTTGATATTTCAAGTAAAAGAATTATTATTTATATAAAATAATTGAATATTTTATTCACCTTGATTATTATAACCTTAAAATTCATACTACGTTAAAAAGAATAATATATTGTAATTGCAAATACGGTAATAAAATTCAAAAATATTTATCACATATTCAGTAAAAAACATCTATAAAGTAAGAAACAACATAGCTGAATTGTAATAACTGAAATGTAGCAAGTAGCACAAAAATATATTATAAATTTTATTGGTAATAAATATATTTATATTTATATTATTAAATAATTGGAAATAAAACAATATTCATTTATCACCATTAATAACATCAATCAGAAAACCAGTCAGGGAATTTACAAAGAAGCCCACATAATGTTTGTTTTTATGAAAGAAGACTGCACTTGATATTACAAACAAATATCCATTTATTCTATTTTGTTAGCTCTTTTACATCAAGTTAATACAAACTGTATTATCTAGTAATATTTTGAATTTGAATTACTTCTATTGTGAAACTAATATTTTTTGCGAATAATGAAAAAATGAAAATTTAATAAGATTAAAACTTTTAAAAACCTTAAAAAATATAATTAATCACAGTACTTTTGCATAAATTAATGTGATATCCAAATTGTACAAAATAGTATTCTTAAAATGAAATATTGTAGAAAAATTATTGTTGTTAGGATTATTCATTATATAATGAACAGTAATACCGATCATACCATCATGCTCTTAAATATATATACATTCCATTTATTGTGGGAATGAACTAAAACACTTGAGAATATAGCACATACATATACAAGTAAACATACACATACACATAGAGGCATGATTAATTTTGAAAAAGCATTACTTCTGTATAGGAAATACATAAAACCTGAATTTTTTAACAACAAAATATCTAATTAGGTAGTTGTTCATTTCTTTGTTTATTTTTAATTGAAATAGTAAAATACGTTTTCAGAGTTATTTTTTAATGTGTGTAAATAAAAATTGTAACATCAAATTAGATTACTTGTTAAATTAGTTATTTAGCACACTAAATTCAAAAGAGGTGCTAGATTTTTTTAATGCCTATGTACTGAAAATTATAAACTTATTTTAATAATTTTGTATAATTATTATAAGAATAGTTAATTATTTAATTTATGTAGATGCCTTAGGTCTCTCGCATATTGGCTGCATGTTCATGAAAATGACAAATCTTTATGTCCAAGTATAAAACTTGTTATGTATACTGTTTAAATTTTTTTATTACAAGTTTCTATTTTTTTCTCTTTAATGACATATTTTATTGAAAATGTATATACGTGATAAATCATTTAAATAAGAAAAAACTAACAAAAGAAAATGTGGGAAGAACTGTTTTGAAAAAAGATATTGTGATTCAGTTAAATTGTACATAAAAAAATTTTTAAAAATCATGAAATATCTTTTTGACAAATTGTCTTTAAAGTTAAGAAGTTATATTGAATTAAGTGTAATAGAGTTTATGTAAAACAACATTTTATTAATTTTTAATTCACTTATCTAGCTGTACTTAAAGTGATGTCACGTGTTTAAAATCAAACACTTAGAAAAACAATTTTGTTTATTAATATTTAATGCAAATGAGTGATTAAATACACATTTATCAATTAATTTCCTCAAATTACCTACTAAAAGAAAATATATTTATAAAGTTGTGAAATTCCAATTAAAAAGATTCTAGTTCTGCTTGCCGGTCAAAATCATTTGTGCAAGTATACATAAGTGACAGTGCTCAAGATGTACATTAATAAAATTAGTACATATTCACTTTTTTGCACATATTCAAATATCTCATTGTTAACATGAATTTGCAGACAAAATGCTAGAGGTCTTTCAGTATATATCATAATTAATATTATTATTATTTTATTATTATAACTATTTCTTTATAAATAAATACCTTCTAGTCAATGGATTTTTAGGTCATTATATTTTTTTTTTTTTTTTTTAAGATGTGATATATATTTTTAGATGCTTCCTTTATCTCTAGATTTCATTTTGTTAATTTTACTGTAGATGTTTTATTATTAGAAAACATGATGCAGTTTTTTATCTATATATTTAACAATCATAAGTTGATTACTATTACTTATTTTAAAACATCTTTTTTTAACTGTGCTGCGCACACATTGTGGTTTTGTCATTAATATATTTTTAATGCTATTGTATATGTGAGACAGACAGTGAGAATGATTTTATAAAAATTTGTTGTTTGTTACCAAAGAATGTTTTTAATTATAGAATAATGTTGACCTGATAGTTCATTGTTATTTAGTGTAAATAGAATAATAATAATTATTATGTTATTATTAATATTATGTTATAAATAATATTTGTATTGTATATTGCTTATATTTATATATATATGTTGTAATCTATTTATATAAAAAAAAAATGTTTAACCATTTAAATTAAACATTACTCTTCTACCATAAAATGTTTAAGTTAATAGGTTTATTTAAAAGTTAATTTATCCAGCAGAAATACTTGTAATTCTAAATCATCGAAGATAATGTTTACTTAAGCCACATTCTTTATATATTTACACAATCTGTTGGAGATGTTCCTACAAGATAACAATACTGCAAATAAATCAAGATATTTGAACATAAAATGTTTTGTGTTTCAATATCATTCAACTTTACATAGGGTTTGTTTTTTTTCAAAATTACACTTAATTAAATGTAGTAATGTAATAATATTTTGTTAAAAATAAAAAATGAATAATTTAATAATATATTTTCATATATTTATCATTAGCATTATTATTCATGATTAAAAAATAGTTTGTACATTAACATGTACAAATATCAAGTTAAATATGATTGTAATTATCTATTTTTAAAAAAATATTGTTATTATTTTAATTATAATTATAAATATATAATTATTTTTCAAATAATTATTTATTTTGTAATTATTTTAACTCTATGAGCGTTTAAGAATTACCTTTTTGCCTCTTTTATATCATACCAACAAATACCATTATTAATAACTGGATTATTTTTTCTATAGCAGTTGCAGAATTGTAGAAAGAATCAGAATTTATCCTATAATTCTCAATAATAGCTAAATGTGTTCGTGTGAAGCAGTCACTGATGTACTCTCATATCTGAATAATAGCAACCTTGCATTCCGGCCATCAAAATTTCAAGAATGAAATATTTTATTACAGTAGCAACCATTCAAATCAGTTTTCATGAACCCAGTTTACTCTATGGTTCTTTAAACTGATTTCGATAAGTTTTGCTTGATTGTAGTATCCATCTTAAATGAGGTATTTATATAAATATATTTTAATTTTTCTATCAGTTATGAACAATTTTTCATTAACACCATACTTAGGCTCTGATTCATTATTATTAATATCTTTTAAACTATAACTTTTACTTAAGTAAAGAATCATATTTAAAAATAAAATACTAATTATTAAAAAATATTACACATGCAAACTATAAAAATCAGATAGGATTTTAAATTAAAAATAAAATAAAATTTCAATAATGGTATTTATTACGATTAGGAATGCTTAAAATGTATTTAACAAGTCATTCAAAATCCTCATCAAAATGAACTTTGACTTATGCTCTGAGTCATTAATAATAGATTTTTAAACCAAAAAAATTCATCTCGCATAAAAAAAAAGTATGAAAACTGTAACTTAGGCAACAGTCATGATCATTAGTAAAGAAATACACTCATATATTTATATATATATATATATATATATAAAACTTCATTATGTGATGAAGCATCATATAATTTCATTATTTATAATTCAATTCATATACTGAAAAAAAAATTATTATTATTATTAATAGTAGAAAATTATTTTTTTTTTTAAGTTTTGTCTTATAAAAACACAACAATGTTTAGAAACACAAACAGTGTTTAAAAACACAACAATTGTTGTTAACAATGATAACAATGTTCAGTTGTAAATATATTATGAAAAGATGTAAAGGTATATATATTAGTCATATATCAATCCAAACATTGGCATTAATCAGTAATTCATTCAGTATATCTTCTTCTAGGCAATTGTTTACAGCTATAAAGGCCTTTATAGCTGCCAACTTTCCTCCACTCCAGACATCCACTGCTTTGGAGGTCATTCACATTTCCTCCTCTCTCCTGGAATCCATTCCAGCATCTTCCTAGGCCATCTATACTCCTCCATTCTCCAAAATTGCCCATTCTGTAGTCTTCTTCCCTCCAAAACATCAATCATTGTTCTGGTTGCCCCAATTCTTCTTCTGATCTCCTCATTTCTAACGCACTGCATTCTAGAAACTCCACAACTTCTGCACAGCACAGCCAACAACCTTCCCTCATCTTTTTTTCTAATTTCCCAAACTTCTGATCCATACAATAAAATCCACTCTTGTACTGCCTTTACTTTGTTGCTTTTCGTATCCCTAGACCACCACAAAGAATTGCACTTCTGGATAGCCATCTGTCCCAAAGCTATACAATGATTTATATCTTCTACACTATTTCCTTCCTGTGACAATATAGAGCCAAGATACTTAAAGTCCTTTTGCACCAGCCACTTCAACTTACTAAAATTTATATTCAAACCCCACTTAATAAAGGTCTCTGTAAATTTTCTTATCATTTAGCTAATATCAAATCAATCTGATGATACAATGACCTGCTGTTCATCTGCAAACAATAACATAAATATACTCACCATCCACCTCCTCTCCCATCCTTCTACATTTTTTCCACCATTCTTCCAATCCCTTATCCAAGTAAAGCTTAAACAGAGTAGAAGAAAAGCAGCAACCTTGATGTAAACCTTTTTTAACTTTAAAAACTTTGACAGATGTTTTCCCACCTTAACAGTGCTTACTTGAGGTGTATGTAGATCATAAGTTGCTCTTACTTACGTTGGATACAAAACCTAAATAACTTCGAAGAGGTGTATATCAAGAGATACAGATAGTGCTAATGAACACTATCTATATTCTTTCTTTACATTTTCATATATATTCAAACAATATTTCTGTTTAAAAGGATTGATTATATTGTTACCAAAAATTTAGTAAATGTTAATTTTAAAAAAACTTAATTTTTTTTACACCAGAGTAGGCATTTCTGCCATTATTCCTCACAGACCAATATACAGGTGCCACATTAATATGGCTCTTGTCAGTTACCATAGATAAAGTTGTCAGACATATAAATACATGATCGGCTGTCATTTCTTCTTCATTGCATAGGATGCACTGTGAAGTCTCAGCTACTCTTATTCTGTTTAGATAGTGTCACAAATAATCATGTCCAGTGGCTAGCCTAAAACATGTCACTGCTACAACTCTAGGTAAAGTCACTGGTGGTAGTTTTTTAGGGTTGAGCATTGACACTCGCCATTTGTCATCACAATCTCTAAAATTTGCTAGTCTTGCTCTCTCCTTGATACTACTGCAGACCATTTGTTTCACACTACACAATGAAATAGGCAGGCTGGGCTGTGGTTGGCATGCAGCCACCCACACAAGACAATCTGCTTGTTCCATAGATACCGCAATGGTCAGGAATCTATTGCATCACAAGCCCATCTACGATTTTACTGACGATGACCATGTTTTTTCAGCATGCAAGGATTCCATAAGTAGATAGACTAGAGACAATCGCAAGCAGTGCTACCTTCGAAATCAAAAGCAGCTCTATTTTTTTTCCGGCAGCATCCATCATTTTTTCCAAAGCCAGTATAATAGCAATAACCTTTTTATCAAAATTTGTGGCATTTTTCCCAACAGCTGCTGAAAGTTGAAACAGACTGGTGTACACACCTACATCTGCAACAGTATTTGCTCCAGTAGCTCATCCATCTGTGTACATTCAAATCCATTCTGGCTCGGATAGCGTTCAGCTATAGTTGCCAATGCCACCAACTTTTATTCTTCCTCAAGAGTCAAGGATTTGTCAATGGACATTATTAAGTCTAAAGTTACCACAAACAGACATATCCAAAAGCTATGTTTAGATAGGCTTGGCAGAGGCTCTCTTAATTCCAAGTTCAGGCCTAAGTTTGAGGTGATAGATTTTATCACATGGCTAAATCTCACTTTTGTTTTTAGCCTCTGGGTTGTATCCCTATTGTTTGCTTAGTAGTCATTGCCATTTCTAACAACACGCTCATAAAGGAGGATGGCATTCTTTCTCATCTGTTTTATAGAGACTCAGGTTCTGACTGTAATTGCATGGCTAATATCGGGGTTGATTTTGCCGCACCGGTAATGATCCTTAGTACCTTATTTTGAACCAATCAAGACGCCTCAAAGCTGAGTAAGTAGCTGTCACTATAATTCCAGATTCATACTCCAGAACTGTCTTAGATATGATGTATAAGCAGTTCTTAAAACCTCTGTGGTAGTTCCCTATTTTATAGCTGTTATTCATTTCATCAGTCACAGCCTTGATTCACCTTTCAC
Source organism: Lycorma delicatula (assembly GCF_047948215.1). Lineage (NCBI taxonomy): Eukaryota > Metazoa > Arthropoda > Insecta > Hemiptera > Fulgoridae > Lycorma > Lycorma delicatula. The sequence continues at coordinate 20,031,518 of NC_134457.1, forward strand.
TGCAGCTTGTTCACTTTGTTTAGATTTTATTCAGCAGATATTTTGCTTCGTTAGTCCTACTTATGGGCTGATTGTTAAACTTCACTTTGAGGTCTTAAATCACCAGGCAAAGGCATGCTACCTGCTCAATGGTATTTCTGTACTTCATAAATTCTGCTTGGCGCCACAATATGCCATTCTTGATATTATTTAATGCAGACTATAGTCTTCTGTAACCATTTTTTCCACAACATTGCAGAAAGTACTTGTCAATGATATTGGTTGATAGCTGTCAAAAGCATTGTACGACTTGATTTTTTTTTTAAAATGGTATGACATGAGTTTTCCTCCAATGATCTGGGATATATCCATTTTCCCAAGTTAGTTTGCCTTCTCCACAATGTGCTTGAGGAATATATGCTGTCTATGTCAGGCGCTTTTCTACTTTTTGTGTTCTCTAGTGCTAGTGTTAACTCCCCCATAGAGAATGGCTCATTTATCTGAGTATCCTTATCCAGCGCAGATGGGATTTCTTTTTTTTAGGTTTAAAATTGCTAGTTCGAGCAAATATCTTGCAGAATTTATCGGCAATATTCATTTGTCTTGTCAGTACTTCTGACTCTTTTATCATAGGTTTGTTGGCTTCAGTATGGTTATTGTTAATTCTGGAAATGAACTTGTACTTTCTAACTCCATCTTTTCTAAAGTCCACATTTGCAAGGAATCCTATAAGTTTCTCTCTTTAATGTTATAATTCGTCTTTTAAGGACGTCGTTCTTTTTGCTCAGAGCTACACAATCCTTATGGGAGCCACTTATTTGAGCTTTATTCCAAGCTGCAACTTTCCATCCTAAATTTGTCATGTTCATCTGTTCCGAAAGGGGTATTATACCTTTTGATTAGATCTCTCGGTATGAATTTTGCGGCACATTTGATAATATTTGGTCTTTCATTTCTTTATATATATGTGATCTCTACTACCTTTGAGTAATTTCTCAGTACACATCAGATTGTTGTGCGTATTCCTCTCATTTAGCTTTTTTCAAATTCCATATAGGGAAGCTTGCCTCTTTTAACTTTTTATTCAATTTTACTGTTCTAATCTCAAGTAAGAGTATGCTATGCCCAGAAGATCCAGGAGCCTGTTGTAACTTAATTTTTCTTCTAAGCTTGGAGATAACTAAGAATAAGATCCGGGTTCATTTGCTCCCCATTGAAGGCCAAACATTTAGCGCGCTATCATCATTCTCGATATATACTACTGGTCCACTATCTATGAAATCTTCCAATATGCTATCTACTGGATCAGTGGTTTGATATCCCCATCTAGGCGACTGGGCATTGAAATCTCCAATCACCAGTGTGATTGTCCCAGATATTTTCCAGCCAGCTGAGATTGCAGTTGCTTGTTGGTGGATTATAGATAAAATAAAATTTTAACCTTCAATTGTTGATTATTACTTGTACTTGCATAGCCTCATGTTTATCGTTTACATTCATTTCACGCATTACACATACTTGTTAAGTTGTTGTTAATTTAGTCTTCACTCCTATCACAATACCAGATGCAATTTGTCATGATCACTTAAGTGATGTAACTCTGTATCCTGGTAGCTGGTAATACTGTGTGTCTTCAACCAATTTTCCTGCTTCCACTACGGTGAAGATGTCAGTATCATTGTTAGTAATGAATACTTTTAGCCTCTGTATATTTATCGTGGATCAATCCTCCAGTATTCAAAAACATAGAATTGATTTTAATACCAAAATTGTCAGAGCCTTTAAAAAGGTTGTTTTTGGCCTGTTTGGCATTGGCTGTTGCATTATGTCGCAATGTAAATTTATGTTTATGGGCTGTTTGGTGAAAACTATTGATTTTTTGGTCTATGCAGGGGGCACCATGAGCAGGCAATCAACTTCACTCCCCAACTTTTTAAAATTGTCCATTTTTTTATAAGAAAAGTTATTCTTTATGCATAAAAAAATATTTTGAATATTAAATGATATCAATTGAAACATAATATACAAAAAAGATTTTAACTTTAAAGAAGACATGATTCAAAATGTATAATTATTAAAGTAACTGTTATGATTGAATCTCATCTATACTTAATCAACAGTACATTTACTACATAATAATTAGCAACTAAGATTGACAAGAACTTTTATCCACAATAAACGGATAAATAGGTTAAAAAACGTTTTGTAAAAAGTGAAGTTTTATCGCTTTAAGTTTTCAAAAATTCAAGTTATAATTAATTATAAGTATTTTGTGAAAATATTTTTAGTAACTATGCTTTATTTATGATAAAAATTTCTGTAAATTGGCAAATAATTTGTTTCATTAGTAGATGAAGCAGAAGATTAGTTACTTTTTTTTTAAATAGAAAAATTAAAATTTTTTTTGTTTTTTTAATGGAATAAAAAAACTATTGTTGATCTGTTAGAAACCAGAATGTATTGGTTAATTCCCTACAGCAGATAATTTAGAAGCTAAATCAATGTAGTTATTTGATAAAAATGCTGTTGTGGTGAGGTAATGACTCTTTTATTGACTATGCCAAAAATAGCATTCACTCATCTGTGTAAACATAACCTTAGGATGATTTATTTTTAAATATAGTAGCAATATCAAAACAAAGCTTTACTTGATTTATATACAGCTGATACTGATGCTAATAAAGAAATTCCTAATAAGTACAAGAATAATAATTTGTGGTTGTGAATATTCAGGTATTATAAATCTCAAACCCTGTATTTTTCAAACTGTATTTCTTACTCTTTGGTTTGATATTGATAAAATTCTTTACAACATATACAATTTAATATTATCAAACATGGCTCGTTGGTATGATAAATACAATTGATAATTAAAGAACCAACTTACCAAAAATTCTTTTATATATACATTCAAGCACTTTAAGAATAAAATTCCATCATTAGGAACTTAAAAATTTATGTTATAATCTTAATAAAACTAAAACCTCTTTTCCATGTAAATTTATTTATGTAACATAATAAAATATAACAGTCATATATTTAAAATTATCTCAAGTTAATGTCCTATCATTATGAATGTATCCACCATTATGTGGTGATGACAGTGGTATTGGTTATCATTGATATGTTTGATAATGGTAGAGACATTCATAATGACAGGACATTAAGTCGACATAATTTTAAATGTATGATGACCACTGTTATATTATATAATGTTACATAAACAAATTTACATGATGAAGTTTTAGTTTTATTAAGATTATAACATAATTTTTTAAGTTCCTGATGATGGAATTTTATTCTGAAAATGCTTTAACATATATATATATATATATATATAAAAGAATTGGTGAGTGAATTCTTTAATTATTAATTAAATACAATTTAATTTCCCTGGAATTAATGAAATCTAGTTTTAACGTTGTGAATGAGTAACATGTAATATTTATTTAGGATATTTTATATATATAAAGTGTATTACATTTTTGTTAAAAGAAATAAAAAGGAAAAATTGAGACATATGAGTTAATAAGGTTGTAAGTCCTTGCAACTAAATTTTTCATATGTGACAGATACATTTACTCTTTACATTATACAAAAATGATTAAAAAGAATAATAAAATGAGATTATATTTTTGGTTCCCTTTCAGTGTACCAAACTTAAATTATTAAATTTGAAATAAATAGATTATGCTGAGAATGCTGTAAGCTGCTATTTAATTTTCATGAAGTATGGTTGGTAACTGTTCTCAGTTTCTGCTACAAAGGGTGTAAACCGTGGATAGTGAACAAAGTTCTGTAACTGCCTTTTTAATTTAACTTGTAAAGTATTTTATTTTCAAAATATAAAAACTGGGCAATTCCCAACAATTTTTTACACATTTAAAGTGAATGATACACTCAGCCACTTCTGTGAAATACCAATGGTATACTCACCATTAGTAATATTAATAATGAATTTTCTAACACTATTTGTCACAAAAATAATTAAATAGAAATTTATTGTAGTACATTGTATTGTAATACAAACTTATGGCTGTGGAATATACTTCATCACCAAAACTACTGGTTTTGAGTTTTTTGGACTTTCAACCTTTATAATTTATATGCCGCAGTTTATTCATAGCTGCCTTTTTATAAAAAATAAATTTAGAATAGATTTTATACAAACAATAGATTAAAGGCCATAAATAAAAATATAGTTAGTTAAATATTTTATTAAATAACTGTCTTGGGTAGAAGAGTATTGATTAATAAATATATATCTTTATATATACATCAGTATTTGGCAAGTACAAGATAATAAAAATTAAAAAAAAAACAAACCTAAACTAAACTGAATGTTTAGATGTGTTCTTCAATTTATCATAAATTTTCAATTTTCATAAATTATCAATTAATATACTTGTATAATTTAGGCAATGTAACTTCAGGCATCTTCATATCGTTAAAAATTGAGTAGATTATAGAAATGGTAATTATCATGATATTGTAAAGAAAACTTTTATTCTAAATAAGTGAATTTACTTTCTACGATGCATTTATGTAAATAGTATTTAAAAAATAAAATTCATATTTTTTTTTTTATCAATTACAATATATTTTAGTTTTTTATTATTATTATTTTCATTAATAATTTTATGGCATTATTTAAATTAGGAAAATAAATTTAAATCAACCATTGTTTGATGAAAATATGAACCATACTGAATAATAAGCAAAATTAACATTGAAATATGGATTAAATTTAAACAAATTATTTATTTATCATTAGTAATAAATCACTTCACAGCTAAATAGATATATTCAGTGATAAAACAAAAACTAAAATCTGAAATAAATTAGTTAGTAATAAGAAGTATCCAAAACATTTTTGTGAAATTTTAAGGTATTTAGAAATATTTTTAGACTTCTCAACATTTATTTTTTTATTCAAACTATAATTATTAGATCATATCTATATTAATAGGTTACATGGGCTATACCTACAATACTTAGTCATTCTCAGAAAAAAAAAACTATAATATATGTATATTTTTATATATTTGTAAGTGGAGCAGGTAGCTGAATTTGGTCAGTTGGATAGATTTTTCAAAACCTTGTTTTTCAAGCCAAAAACTATATAACAGGATGGAATAATATAAAAATGCATTGTTTTGATGAAGTTTTCATGTTGAAACAGTTTTGATCATTTTCGACTTTGCTTAATTGAGTTTGCCACCGCCCTAATGTTCTGATATTGGTTGGTTGCTTCAAACTATTTCACAGATTTAGTACATGTTTTCATTCAGTTTTGAAGTATGTGATGTTTTTGTGCATGATGAGTAATAGTAAAAATTATGTTTTACATTACCTTAATTTCTTCAAAAACAAGCCAGAGAATGTTTATTAAAAAAAGCATTTTAAAAACTCACAATATAACATTTTCAGTCGCTATTTCAATGACTCAATGAAAATGAACTGAAAAATAATTGAAACTTTATGAGATAAGTTTTTAAAATATTACATTTAATAAAATTGGTTTGGCATAAAACAGTTACAATTATTTTAACAATAGTTAAAATAGAATCATTCAAATAGTTAAATCAGAATCTTTTGTACCATTCAGAAGCAACTGAAATAATAGAAAATGAAAATGAAAATGAACTGAAAAATAATTGAAACTTTATGAGATAAGTTTTTAAAATATTACATTTAATAAAATTGGTTTGGCATAAAACAGTTACAATTATTTTAACAATAGTTAAAATAGAATCATTCAAATAGTTAAATCAGAATCTTTTGTACCATTCAGAAGCAACTGAAATAATAGACAATCAGCCTCATAAATTTTTTTCAAGATTTGGAAACATTCTGTTAGAAATTTCTGAAGTATAATCGGAAAGTTTAGGTTATACTTCATTCAATTTTTGAACTAGTCATAATTTTGACCATGTAGACTTAAACAATTGCAGTCCCCTTAACTAGCATGTTGAAACAAGTTTTATGTAAATCTACATTAGTCATACATTACTTATAATATGACAAATACAACAAGCACTATATTACAGTCATGGAACTTAACAGCATGACCGGATAATGGCATTCTATGAGGGCAGGTCATAAAGTAACCTCCATTTGGCTATTAATAAAAAACTGCAGAGATAAAAATATTTTATTTTATTTTAATTTTTATATAAACTTTTTCTACTTGGAACAACTACATCTTAAAAATACAACAGCTTTTAACTATTTTTCATCATAGTCATTTAAATTCAAGCATTTGTCATAGTGTTTCACTAATTTACAAATACCTTCTCATAAAATTCAGCCACCTGAGTACCTAGTCAACTTTCATACCATTTTGAAGTTCATTGTCATCATTGAAGTGCTGTGACGCAAGTCATTTAACACAAGTCTACTGTGAAACTTTAAAGAAACTTAGGTGAGCTATTTACTCACAACAAATATCAGTATGCCACCATTTGGTGTTGTTTTTTTATGGTGATACTCATCCTCTCAGTGTTGTTTGAAGAACTCAAGAACTTCTGAATCAATTTTAACAAGATATTTTTGATGAACCCCCTTATAGCCCAGACTTGGCGCAAAGTAGTTTCATCCCTTCATTCACGTGAAGAAATAGCTTGCGTCACAGCACTTCAATGACAATGACGAACATCAAAATGCCATAAAAGGTTGGCTAGGTACCCAGGTGCCTAAATTTTATGAAGAAGGTATTTGTAAATTAGTGAAATGCTATGACAAATGCTTGAATTTAAATGGTGAATATGTTGAAAAATAGTCAAAACCTGTAGTTTAAATTGTATATAATAAAATATTTTTATCTATGCAGATTTTTATAACCAAACAGAGGTTACTTTCCAAACCACCCTTGTGTAAATGGGGATGCTTATTGGTTTTTTAACACAACCCTCTTTCTATTTATTTGTTTTTTTAATTTGAGAAATTTAAATTTGAGATTTTGAATTAAAGGGAAAAATTTAGTGAATTTTTGCAATCGGTCTGTACTGACCCCATTTGATTTAAATTTAAGTAACTTTAATGAGGATGTTACCCTAATTAACATTAATCATGATTACTTCGATTATATCTACACAACCTACAGGATTTAAAATCTTGTCTATTTTTTTGCTATAAATAATATTTAACATGATGTACTGTTTTATCTTAAAAGAGATGTTAGAAAAAGGATGTTAAATGTTAACTTTTTTTTTACATGTGTAATTAAGATAAATGAATCAATGAAAACTAAATATATACATAAAATTGTAAAAATTCTATTTAATGCTTAATGTTGTAACAAAATTTGTACTAGTAGAATTTCTTAAGCCCATGTAACATAATTCTAATTAAAGATGATTATTATAAAAAATGACGTAACTTTATGTTATATTATGTTAAAATTTAAAAAAAAATCTTTGCTTCCAATAAATTTACCATTATGTTATAATTTTATTTTTTACATATGTATTCATAAGTTACCAATTTAATTGGAAATTGTAATAATCATAAAAAGGGATTTAGACACTGTTTTTAGCTTATTAAGTTTTACAAAACTTTTACACCACCCTCAAAATTATTTTGAACATGAATTAGTTTTTTTTTATCCGAGTGTTTTATCATGATACTCTTAATTTTACGTACAGTTACTTACATCCAGTTTATACTCAGGTAATAACATTTTAGATTCATGTATAATTGTAATAAATTCAATTCCCCACAAAAATACTGAAGTCTTATCTACATACTAATTATTTTTCCGGATAAAATAAAAAACTCATAGACAAAACTTGGAAACCAATTTTTCTAAGTTAAATAAGTTAACCATAAACTTTTGAGTTTTCTAAGTTAATTAACATAAATTATATAAGTACAGAGTGGTACAAATAGACTCCAGTTTTAAAATATAATTTATTAAAAACATTTTTTTAATTTAATATATTCTGTACAGTAGATGTATATTTTAAACTATTTTTATATAAGAGCTGAAATCGTCTTCCATTTTGTAAAAGACACAAATCCATTTGACATTTGTTTTGAAATGGACTAGAATGTCTACAACAGCATCAGTTGTTAGTTATGTAAATTCTGGAACACTGTACAGATATTATTATTATGACAGCCATTTTCTTTATGATAGCCTCATATAAAAATAATCACGTGGAGATAAGTTTGTTGAGAAGGGACAAAAGATTTTTCAAGATTAATTGATTATCAGAGACTCATGAAGCACCATGATTTTTTTATCAGTATAGTTGTGACCTGTTGCACTTATTTACAACTGGTTATAACATTCATTAACTTCCAGCACATCTACAGATTGTTACATATTAATTGTGTGTATCTGAAGTAACAACTATGTAAAAATAAATTTACTCAACAATTTTCTGCATAGATATGACATACCACACTCTAAAATATTTGCCAAGTGAAGTGAGATCTCATTTAAAACCTAAAGTAGCCACAATCTAAGTGTTGTGATTTCATCATATACATCTAAAGTAAACTTTATCACTAAAAAAGTAATCTTAAACTGATTAATTACATCTTTGCAATAAATCTTTTAAATTACTAAAACTTGGTACACCTGCAACTTGAAATATTTAGTGACCATTTATTATGTTGAATAAGATTCTTCAATCTGTTGAGGTAAATGCAGAAGTGATTATTTAGCTATAGATTGCAGCAGAGCCCATTCAACAAGTTCTGTCAACAAGGGACAAATCTGGCTGGAGGCTTCTATATGACCCTTGGCACTTGCAATGCCTCAAAGACATTACATAAGATCATACAAAGTAGATTTCCCTGGAATAGGAGCATTTCAAAAATTTCTTCTTGGAACTTATAATACAATGATACTGTTAAATATGCTAACTGCAATATACCCTCAAATCTGTCATAACAGACTATAACAATATATATCAAGTACTGTCAGGTTGGACAACAATATAATAATTATAACACATTCCCTACAGTCCTACATATGTGAGCAGCATATATATGACAATACTCATCAGTTTTTGTTTGTATCAGTGAATTTAGAAACTTAAGTCCAGGGTTATTTGAATCACTCTGTATAATATGAATAAAGCAATAACATGAATAAGAAATAACATGAATCTAAGCCAAGTAAATTTTTATAGTAAAACCATGAAATTTATCTAAATGCCAGCATATTGATTATATAAATCTCCATTTGTGTTATTTAAATTCAAGCACATGATACATTCTCTACACGATTATCAATACCTAATAAAAAATTGTTAAGTATCCAAAAATCTTTACTTAAATATTATCTAGGTAACTTGATTTGTAGATTTTAGCCCATAAAATCATAATTTTGATTGATACTGTATTTACATATGAAAGCACAAATATTTTCTTTTATCCATTGTATTTGAATACCAAATTAAACATTAATTAAACCTGAAATGTCAATTTTGAATACCTTATACTACAAATAAAATTTATTTTTCATTGTCAGAGGTAGAAAAACATTTTTATTTTTTTACATTTATTCAATAAGCATTTATAATATATTGAAAATATACAAATTAGCATTTATCTCAAAATACTTCTTTATTATTTACTGTAATTTTTATTTTATTTTACATAATCAATTTTTAAATACGGATTTAATAAGTTTTTAATTATAGTTATTTATTTTTCCTACAATAAACATTATTAGTTGGTTTTATATAGTGAATGTTTTGTTATATTTATAATAAATGTATATATATATTTTGTTATAAACCTTAAGTAATTTAATAGAGATATAAATATTTCCATTTTAATTATAAAATATTTATTTAAAAAGAAAGTTGTGATTTTATACAATAAAATTCTTTGTTATTTTGTTGGTTGTATTGCTTATGGTTCTTTTATTTATGGCTTAAGTGAAAGAGATGTTGATAAAGGAATAATAAAAATTTGATTATGTAAGTGATAATTAATTTTATAAATTCTGGAAATATACTCCTCTTACTCTGAACTCTTACATCAGCAGATCTGCAATTTTGAAGGACCTAATTTCAAATCCAATATTCAGTTTCAAAAATAGAAAATTTAATTTCAAAACTTTTGCCTGGATTTTAACCTTAATGCTATTACTGAACTTTGATTATTCAGTTTATGACCTGGAATTATGTACCATTCTGACTCTGAAGAAGCCCAACAACTATAATAAAAACAATTATAAAAATTAAGAAACACGACTGCCAAAAATAAAAAGTAAATAAGTTGAACTGAAAAAACAACAATAAGATCAAACTAAAAAAAAAAGAAAACAAGGTATGGAAATGAAGAGCTAAACATTGTTATGCAGTATTTAATTAAATAAAATAGACAGTTTTAATTGGTTTAAATATATTTTTCATGTCGTAGAAATAGCAGGCATTTAAGGTTGTCTGATGATTGAGTTCTCACCAGGTCTTACATCAATAAGAAAATTTTGTCCTTCAAAAAAAAAATTTAATGTAGTTGGGGAGCTTTGAATAGTAGCTGTATCTATTAAAGTATTCTGAATAGTATTATTCTACATTAAATAGCATTACCTCTAATCGTACTGTCATCAAACTCTACAAAGACAGTTTCAAGCTGTTCTTGGCATAGCAGAGGTCACCTGATTTTTCTGAATATATCCATTAATTTTTGTTCTGGTTTCATTCCAGTGTGATTTTATATTACACTAGGAAATACCCTGTTTGAATTTTGAAAATCAAAGGGTTAGTTGTGAAGATATAACAACATTTCCAAATAAACGTGATCCATCAAATCGAGAGTGTACCCGACGCATACAGAAGTTATCCTTCAACCTACTAACAAATACCCTGTCTGAATTTTTAAATTCAGATGATTGTTTACAGAAATGTTATAAAAGCACCCCATTGCACCTCTCAAAACAGCACCGTAAGATCACCCAGTTTGTTACCAGTTGATGGTGATGATTGGTCTATCGTACAAGGTACTTGCATCACCTCACCATCCTAGTCTCGCACACAGGCCTCACAGGAAGCCCATAATTATTAAACAGAATTTTTTTAAATTTATTTAGTGTAGATTTAATTCTATTATTTTGTAATACTATTCATTCGATTGATTTGAATCATTCAGTTTAAACCCAGCTAATACAGTGATAGAGGCTCGCAATTCACAGTTCATTAATTCAATTCATTAAATTTTATGCTTCAACCAGCAAATTTCCACTACTACAGATGTATTTATATAGCCTATGAAACTTCCACAACATCAGGATTCCAACATGGGATCATTCATTTAAATCAGTTTGTCCATTGAGCTGCTATGGTGGAATAAACATACACATGTACATTACACCCTAAATACATACACTTTTTTGGGCAGTCATGTAAAAAAAACATCCTGTACAAAATATCTGTTAGATACAATTGTTTAAAACAGGAATAAGAAGTAAAAGCTTATAACTAAAGAGATGGGGAAACTACACCTTTACTTGATAAAACAGGGTATGTTTAGAATGTAATGACAATGTGGAAGCATTCTATTGTATTGCATTGTGGAATGCAATACAATATGATGATTAAAAGTTGATAGTTGACTAGAATATGGAATGAAAGAAAACTGCTGTCAATAAATCTTCATATTGATAAAAAAAAAATTTACATTTTTAATTCTCTTAATATGAGTATAACCCCTCCTCAATGAGAATTACTGAAATAACACAAGGTTTCTGCCATCTTTTCTAATATTTCAGTAGCATATATAAAACTGGATATGTTTACCAAAAAGCATCATTGTTGTGTATTTTTGCCCCATGAATAATTAATTTTACTTCGGATTATACATTGTTTAAAATAAGTAATTTTCATTCTCTAATTAAAAAAAAAAAATGCTCACATAATTGAATAATTTTTTAAATTTAGAACTTATTGCAGAAAAAACATAAAAAATACCTAAAGGCTATATGTAAAAAAAAGAATCTTTATTATTTATTTATATTCTCTTCATTAACTACAGGTCTATTTCCAGTTATAGCTTACCTGTTTCATTTTTTTGATGATAAGAAATCCATATTGTACTCTGTAAAAGAATAACCAGATTTGGATTAAAATTCAGATAATCCTTTCACATGAAATATAGAAATGCTACTGCTCTTTCACAAAAGCAGATTACAGTATGAACTAAAAATTGTAAACATTTATTTCCACTGAGAAGTACATGATTGTATGAGATAGCCGATGTATAATTTACATGTAAAAATTAGTTAAAGGTTGCTGATTGAGAACTGATCTTGAACATTATCAAGTAACATTTCTTTGTTATTGTAATATAAAAAAGTTTGTTTAATATAAAAGTACACTTCAAAACATAGCTGTTACATAATTAATTATGAAAATTACTGCAGATCGAAATAGCATTCACATTTACCATTAGCAGCAGTTATAAAAAAATTATCCATTTTATCAGATTGGACTTCTGTCCAAATTGGTACATGGAAACATGAATCTTGACTGCCAAACTAAAATCACTTTTGCAAAAGTAATAACTCTGTGAAGTGAGCTACAGGCTCACTTCCTAGTTATAAATCGTGTATTATTAACGTAAAATCATTCTTATAGATACAATCTACAGATTTAAAATTTTTTTCTTAGGGATATAATCAATTTTCTGCAAAGCTTTCTATCACTTAACTAAAAAAAGGCAACTTAATGTCATGTAGTGATGGAGGTACATAATAAACACACATTCATTTAATTTCAGCCAAACAGATGATAATCCATCTCAAGGGATTTTTTTTATAAATTCTACCACAGCCAAAATTTTATTTATTTGAAATTGTATTTAATTCTTTTACTCCCAATCCTTTTTTCGTTAGCCATGATTTTTCAACATTTTGCATAAACATTAACATTTTACTGACTCCACAAAAAACTTCAACTTCTTATGCAGTCACAATTTGTTTTTTGCATCAATGATGTATTTAATACCACTAAAAAAACAATGTAAGTATTTATACTAATTTATATTTATTGAGTATGATTTAGTTTTATATAATGTGTTATGTTGTCAAGTATATTTGTTAAAAATAAGGAATTAACTTACCCAATCATCTTATATTAATAGTTTTAGTTGCCATGTTAATTTTTTTTTTGACAAAGATAAGGTTAGTTGTACGTACAACAATGATTTAATGAATATTGAATTTACTAGAATGGATACAAGTTCACCCACTGATAAGAAACAGAAGCATTGCATGCAATGTAATCAACTTTATCTAATCTCTTATGGAAATAAGATACACATGACAAAAACACTTACTATAATAAACAAATATTACATGAAGCGTATAAAAATAAAGATATCAAGAAACCTGGAAAATATAATATATACATAAAAAATTTGGAAAAAAACAGTGCTACTTAAGGTGTCATTTTTTTAAGATGTCTCGGACTTCAACTAAGTATCCTTAAGTGTGGCCTCACGAAGAGAAGTCAGTAAACAACCTGCCCTCAGATTGGATGCCATAAAATAGTTCAGAATTCACCGGGCAGACAACATGGTAACGCTCTGCCTCGCCCTACCCATCATGAATAACAATTGACAATTAACCATGAAGTTTCAAGTTTTTTATTGGATAGTATATTGGGATCGGTGTCAGAAATGGTGTGAAACGGCTAGAAACCAAAGGATTTGGACTGGCGAAGATTTTTTTTTTGGGGGTTATTTTTAAGGTTTTTTGGGTTTGGTATCGGGAGACAGCGGTGGGCCAGATCGGTGGAGATCCAGGTTGGTTTTGGTCTGGGACGAACAGGAATTCAGAAAAATTATAAAAAGTGATCCCCCTTATAATTGTCCCTGTGAGGTCTTAGATTACTTTTCGTGTTCGAGACATCGATACGCCGACTCGCCCCGTCACCGCCAAATGGCCTCTGAGCAGCATCACACTGGTCTTCTCTGCGCTAAATTACGTCTTATTTTGATTACCCTTGAAACAACATAGGATATTGCAACAAGACAATATCCAACCCCCTACGCACGCCCATCTCGCCAAGTTCAATCTGCGCTATGCAAGAACCCTGCTCATTTAATTGCCAAATTTTAACCATTAAACGGTAGTCAATTGTAATACGTTAAGACAGCCCACTTATAACACGCTCAATACTTTCTATTTACAGCGTCCTTACGGTACTTCCGAAGACGTCGGCAGATAATACCTGTCGAGCCCACCGACTACTTTGGATACTGCTCTCGTTTATGTCTCTCATTCCCAAAATGGAAGCACACACCACCAGATTTTACACAGTTCAGCTGTGTATCGAAACTGGCAGCACTTGTAGCAACGTTGAAAATATACAAATTCTTTGTCCTAACCCGAAGTGAAGTGGTAGACAGCCTGTCCATAGATTAAACGGCTTAAAATATTTTAGAACACACCTTTCTTTCTTTTTTTTCCTGTTTAGCCTCCGGTAACTACCATTTAGATAATTCTTCAGAGGATGATATGTATGAGTGTAAATGAAGTGTAGTCTTGTACATTCTCAGTTTGACCATTCCTGAGATGTGTGGTTAATTGAAACCCAACCACCAAAGAACAACGGTATCCACGATCTAGTATTCAAATCCATGTAAAAATATCTGGCTTTACTAGGACTTGAACGCTGTAACTCTCGACTTCCAAATCAGCTGAATTGGGAATACGCGTTAACCACTAGACCAACCCGGTGGGTCTGTGAATGGGAAACTGTGTCCAAGACGAAGTTTCTGTTTCCAAAGGGCGGAGAAAATTATCATAGAGCCGACCACTTTAACTTTAAAGTTTATGTAAACAGCCTAGTAAAATTTCAGAAGTACGTTGGTGTACTGTTTGATGAAAGGCTGCATTTTAGAAATATTTTATCAAACTAAGCAGTGTGTTGGGTCCCTTACTGTGAGAGGTGGAATTTCATTTACTTCTGCGGCTGATGTTGTTCATGAACAACGGTTCATCAACGTAGAATATTTTTTCTGTTCGAGACTTCAATACGCCTTTCCCCTTCACACCCAAACGGTCTTTGCAGAGCATCATCGTGGTCTTCTCCGAGCTAAACGTCGTGTTACGTTGATGAACCTTTCGGTCGAGTATCCTGCACACTTGTGTGGCTTGGAATTCAACCTCCATTCACGACCGTCGCTCGACCAGGAAGAGCCCATCGTCAGAATAATCCACGATGCGACACCCGCTGAACAACATCAGCCGCAGAAGTAAATGAAATTCCACCACTCACAGTAAGGGACCCAACACACAGCTCAGATAAAATATTTCTAAAATGCAGCCTTTCATCAAACAATACACCAACTTCTTGTGAACTTTTACTAGGCTGTTTACACAAGCTTTACAGTTAAAGTGGTCGGCTCTATGATCATTTTCTCCACCCTTTGGAAAAAAAATTTCGTCTTGGGCACAGTTTCCCACTCACGATTACTATTATAGAGCACCACCACCTACGGGCCATCATCGAACTCAAGACTTCCAGGTCAAGAACAGAGTTTTGAAAATTCCTCGCACCTGAAACTGGCTGCTAGAATATATCCCAGACACTGGTAATGGACACACTCCCAGACTGAGAACTTGAAATATACGAAAAAGAAGCTAATTGTAGTTGCCGACGATTTAGAAGTATGTTATTTCTGATCCCTCGATGTAAGTAAAACCGACATGAAAAGAAGCGGCGTCCTTATGTTATCGTGTATGATATTGACGGACGTTTATTTGTAGTTGAGTTAATGTTTCTCATGCGGGATCAGATAACAGAAATGGCAAAGGTGGCCTTCAAGGTTGATTCTTAGTTGTTATTCATGATGGGTAGGCGCGAGGTGGAGCGTTACCATGTTGTCTTCCAGGTGTGTTCTGAACTATTTTAAGGCGTCCAATCTGACGGCAGTTTTTTTACTGCCCTCAGATTGTTACTGCTGAACTCTAAAATTTATACAATATTCAATTTTGATTAATCATCGATTTAATACAGTTATATATATTTTTCCATCTACAGAATCCACAGGTATTTAATGATCTTTTTTTTACTTTTGTTATAAATTTGTGTCTAATGCTTTATTTTTACTCAAAATGCAACATCTTTTTAGGTGCCCAGGATGGCTTCTAAGAGAAAGCCAAGAAAATCGGAAGATGAAACCTGTGAATTCAAATTGAGTGGACAGAAAACTTTGCGTTTATCCAAAATTTAAATGATCTTCCGACCTGTCTTATTTGTCAAGAAAAAAATGCCACATAACAAAAAATCTAATTTAGAAAGACACTTTACAACTAAGCACGAATAATTTAGTACCAAATATTCAGCTGGTGAAACGAGGAAGGAAGCAGTCGAGGAACTCCAGAGGAGACAAGATAGGTCAGCTTTTGTTTTTAATCACCAGGTGCATTCTTTTAACAAAGCTACTCTGGCAAGTTCTGTAGTTAGTCAGGAGATTGCTCAGAGAGGAAAGCCATGCACGGACGGAGACTATATAAAAAGTTGTTTTATAAGTGCTTCCGAAGAGGTTTATCGAGATTTTAAGAATAAAGCAGATGTTTTTAAAAAATGCCAGAGATACCTTTGTCTGCTAAAACAGTGAAAGATAGAGCAGTAAAAATGTTTGCAAACATAATAAACCAACAAAATGAAGATCTCAAATTGGCCTCAACTCTATCAATAGCTGTTGAAGAGTCTTGTGATATAAATGACCCATTTCTACTGTTAAGAAATAAATGTTTTTCATTTAAAAAATAAATAAAAACTGTATATCTAAATGCATTTGCTACTTTTTTGTTGTTGATGATCAGTGATATTAATAAAGAAAAAACTTATCTTAACTGAATGAAAAGATATTGTTCAAATTCAACACACTTTTCCATCACTTTTTAAACTCATCTGCCTAATTAAAAAAAACACCACTAGCAACTAAATTAGCTGACATCTCTATGAGAACAGCAGTACCAATCACTGAGGTGGTCACAATGATGATTTTAAGCTTTTAAAAATGTTTTATTGTAAAATTTGGTTTGGTTTGTCTAAAAAAAGCCATATATTAAAAAATTGATGTATTTAAATTATTCTCCAAATAGACTTTAAATTTAAAGTATTTCTAAAGAAGACATATCGAGCAACAGTTTAACTACTGGCTGGGAATCAAGCAAATATTTTTCATTAGTCCCCACATTTCACCTCATATTTGGCCAAAAATAATGTTTTCTCTGAAAATTGTCATGTAGTTGTACTTGTACCCAAGAAATGATTTAAGAGGAAAATTTTCTTGCCAAACACTTTTTTAAAATAAGTCAAAGCAAGCTTGAGAAGGCACCAAGAGAATCATTATTCTAGATACCCTATATGAGTTTGTGAAAAATTTGAATAGTTTGATTAATTTTACGTAATCAAAGATAGAGAGAACAAATTATGTGTTAATGCTGCGCAAGATAATAAGTAAAGCACTGTCAAGGAAGATAATAACTAAAATGACAAGGTATATCTTGATGATAGAGATTAAGGATATTTCATGTATACTGTTGAGTTCTTTTACTTGTTTAACTTTCCAGTCATCCCCACCTCTCACTTTAGCTTTAAGAGTGGAGTTCCCATCATGTTAGTGTAGAACTTGAATCTGCAAAATTGTGCAATGGCACCAATCTCCAGGTCAAATCCTTACATAAAAATATTATAGGAATGGCAACCTTCACAGGCTGTATTGAATAGTGTTAGAATTCATGACATGTATAGCTTTATATATTTATTTATTTTAATTATAGCTCATAATTCATGATGAGGTATTATTCATTTCAGTATAAGTTTATTTACATTTTCCAAATAGCAGTTTTAGACTCAACAAGCTGCTATACTACTTTATCATCTAATTCAAATACTACTCGTACCTTTATCTAATTCTATTACCAGGTAGTCAACACAATTGAATTTAAGAAAAAGTAATTTACATCTTCTGTTTATAAGTCTAGTCAACATAACTAAACTCAATAAACACGAAATTGTGTAATAAACATCACCTATACACTGGAAAAATCCTATGCGAGTCCTCCTTTGATAAATCGGAAGAAGAAGAGGGAGAAGAAGAAGATGAAGAAGAAGAAGATGAAGAAGAAGAAGATGAAGAAGAAGGAAGACCCTCTACTCGCCCCAACATCACGGACTGGAGTCCGGAACAGAGCTCAGCAGAGATGCGTCCTGGAAGGTAGCCATAACAGAAGTGGATGAAGAACTTCTACACAACCTCTCCTTTTTAAAACTTACAAGTTAAATAAAATAAACCAGCAATTGCGACTCCTCCGGAGTAGGGGTCGCATTGCTCCCTCCTTATAGTTAGTGCCCCGTTGTGACGTATTCCTGCTAGCCTATGAAGCGTTAGCACCGAAAGGACTTCAGCGGACGGTCTGAAGGGGAATTACGTCGGGAGGACAGGCTTCATAAGCCTAGCCTTCCGCGGTCGGCCCATAAAAATGAGTTCGATAACGCTGGTTCAACAACGGATTGGAATGCAACTAAATCCGTCTTAAAAATACTAAATAATAAACAAGAATTGAAAAATTAAACCCACCATTTAAAATAAACCTTTTAAAAAACACGCCCGATTAGAATCATCCAGCAGCAAGGGACTCTGTCCAGGTTCTGCGATAAGTAGGGAGAAATAAACTCCCGCCAACTTTGCATTCCATTCCATCCTCTGATAAACAAGTTTAATCATACTTAAAAATAAAATATGAAATTTAAACATACTTATATCAGAGCTATTACCATTATTAGGTAGAAAATAAAGATATAACAATAACTATATAGAAGGAAAAAATTATCAGATAAAGTTTGAGAGGAGGAGAAAGAAATTCATGATAATTATAGAAGGAACTTTACTTTGAGATCACAGTTTGATGGACCTCTAAAAGAGTTAGTTAAAAATTAGGCAGAAAGAATGTGCCATATTGTTCCCTAAAATATTACGAAAGTTAGTCCCTAATTTAAATTTCTAATACAATGCCGCATAACAGTTATAACCCACAATTATCTAGTATACCATCATATGGCAGTCACAGCTCACACATAGGTGCATCAGTCCAAGTCATGAGACGTCCATGAGTGAGTCTAGTGTGTCCTATTCACAAACGGCAAATAATATTGTGCTCTATAGCAGCACAAGATGTGTACAATAGGGGAAAGAAAAGTAATAAGTAGCTGTGAAATGCGAACTTTCATGAGGGTGTTGAAAATTAGACTGGATGGATCCTAGATTTTGACAAAATAGCCAACAGTCAAACATAGCATGATCTTATGATATAGAGTGCTGGATTATCATATAATTGCTGGAAAATTCTTGTAAAATGTTTAAGATATAATAGCTATTATCTATAATTGTACAGTAGCTTTGTTAAATTATATAAATGTGAAAGATTTAGTAACAAAGCTTGTAGAGAATTTAATTCTGAGAAAATTAAAATAAGTACAGCTAATAGAAAGTAAATAAAAACTTATAAAAATCGGTTTTTTATTGAAGCAAAACAGACGAAAAAATATTTACAAAAAATGGTATTATTCTTTCTGTACCTAATAAACATTTTTTTTAAAAACAAAAACGTTAATTACTGAAAATAATTTTAAAAGAAATACAAAGTTTATACTGTAAAACAATATTTTAGCTGTTTATATTCAATAATTTTTACAGGTAAAATGAAATATTTACTTAAAAAACCAAATTGAAATTATGTTTCAAACTATTGAACAAGAGTGTTTTAGAAACCCATAAATTACGTAAAAGCCGCTAAACAGTTTTTCAAATGATCAAAACAATCTTACTTTAGTTATAAGCGCTTACATGAGAACCAAAATGACTCTCTAAACTCAAAAAAAAAGTTCCTTGATTTTAATTTAAATAAAGTAAAATTAAACATATTTTAAAAATACAAAGTAGATCAAATCATATGAGAACATATACTTCAAAACATATTTGTCATATGAGGCACTCATGTAAATATATTTTTTTGGGAATACTCGATAATAAAATTAGTATTGCACTTATAACAACTGCTCTTGTGTTTTCCATATGTAAACGAACATACACCAATAAAAGTAGAATTCCCTTCTTGAAATATTCTATTAAACTGTTAGTGTTTTGATACAACTATTCGATTACATGTTGGTATTACTATGGTTCTTTACCTTCGTAAGGTGTTAGGTTATGTGTTGTAGGAGGTTATGTCTTAAAAGTTTGAATTGCAGTAAATTAAGTTATTTATCTCTTACATTTCATAATTGTCATTGCTTGTACAGCAACCTGTTTTTGAATATAAAAGTGTATTAATTTAGGTTTTATCATGGAACATAAAAAGTGAGTTTAAAATTTTGTATTTTTCTATGAATTTAAAGTATGTTTGATAATGATCTGTCGGTTAAGGTTTTTCCTTTTTATACTAATTGCATTGTTTTGTAATAGGCATTCTAGCAAACTCACCAGTCATAAACGTAAAAAAAGTTCAAAAAAGGATTCAGATTCTGACGAAAGTAGCTCTGATGATAAAAGAAAACGGAACGAAAGTACCGTTACTAAACACAAGAAATCCAAATGTAAAAACAGAGATAGGTCTCGAACACCAAAGCAAAAGTCGAAGCACAGGCATAAACATAAGAAAAGGTATGTGAAAATGATATTTACTGTGATTGTTCTGGTGGATATTCAATATAGGATGTCTTTTGTTATCAGTAAAGTAGATTAAATTTTGATTTATTCGTGTGATAATGTATCAGCAATTCTTATAATCCTAGAAATCAGCTATCCTATAACAATAGGAAATCAATTTTATGTGGGTTATAAAAGTCGGGTGAAACTGGCCCATTATTGTACTGTTGTTATGATGTTAGAAGTCTAAACGTTTTTCAGAAATAATAAATAAATCCACACAAATACAATTTATTTTTATTGTTTAATCAACTATTAAAATAGAAAGGGCATTTTTTGTTTATACAATTAAAAAACTACTGTATTTATTTTTTTCAATGCATTTAATTCAAAGTTTAATGTACATGCTAACTTACTAGTAATATTTTTTAAATATATGATTGTTTTATACATTGGATGTGTTAAAGAAATGATGAGATTTTTAATTTTTATTGAAAAGAGTTTACTAATTTTCTATATTGATGTTGCCCCCATCAAATTAGCCCCTCAGAGACAATTTTCTAAGTGTGCATAAGTGTGTATTGACACACTTATGCCAGTGTTTCTTTAAATCTTCAAAACATTTATGGAAAGCATTTATATGGAAATAAAGTTCACTTGCCATTTTTCCCCGTATTACGTCTGTCCGTCTCAAATTGTTGCCCTTTTAATGTTTTCTTGATCATTAGGAACACGAAAAAGTTTCAAAATGCCATGACTCAAGAATATGGAGGGTAAAGCATTAGTATAGTTTTATTTTTGGCCAAATAATTTCAAATTAATAATGAAGTTTGAGTAGGAGTATTATTCATGATAAAAAAATCCATGAGTTTTTTCTCATTCTTGTGGTAGTTTCTTCAGATTTCCTCACTTAAACAGTGTAAAATTGTTCAGTAAAAACTGTTTGTTGACCATACAACTTGGTGATAAGAATTCATAATGGATAACTCCATTGTAATAGAAAAACAGTAAAGAAGTAATAGTAAACAGTAAGGAGAACCTTAATATTTTATAGATCTCGGGGTACTTTTATTGTCTTGTCCTTGGTTTTCATAAAAAGAGATGATTGATACAATTGAACCTTTCTTTCAATATCATAACTGTATAAGTTTCAAAACCATAATATAATGTTTTATCACCTTTTTTGATACATTTTAGAAATTATGAGTCATTAGCATTATCAGCTAACAATTGTTTTTCGATTTATCTTTTGTTGAAAATTCAACAGTTTTGGAACAAATTTTGCTGCTACTCATTTATTATCCAAAAATATGTCAAGATTCTCCCTCTTTAGCAACTTCTGTTATAACAATTCAATAATTATTGTTCACTGTGCCCATTATTTTGTTGATATTTTCATGTTATTACTTTATTAGGATATCCAACCCTTTTGTCATTTTCATAGCCTTTTGAAACCATTTGTACTCCTCACAAACCATTGGTCTTTGATGTCTTCACAACTTCTATAACTGCTTTTTATTATATATTTAATGAATATTCTCTGTCTATCATTTTCACACAAAATAAATTGCCACACAGCAATAATTTTTGCTGTATAGGTTCATATAAGCAACAGATTTATAGGCTTTGATGTCACTATCATCAAGATATTATTTGTATCTGATGTTGTAGGGATTTTCAGATCGTCAAACATTTGTGTAACACCTTCAAACTCCATCCATCGCTAGTTCCTAAGTAATTGGCAAAACAGCCATCATGATGCTTTATTTTCTAATTTACAGTATTTAGAATATATGTATTAGGGCAAAATTGATAACGTGGTGTCTCATTACTTGGCATAAAATGAAAAGCTCTGTCCCATATATTGCTTATTTCATGATTTCATTACTCTCTATATTTTATCACTTATGAAAGATTGAGTACGTTCAAGTAAGCAACATTACAAAATGTAGAATGTTTAACAAACTAAGGTTAAAACTTGAATATAATTTAATACAAGAATTAAAAAAGATTAGATGAAATTTGCGTCAAAGTGGACATTTTTTTTAGAGCTTAAAAAAAATTAAACTTTTCTGATTGCAGAAAATATAATCAATTTCAAAATCTAAACGCAAATATTTTTCCTTAATAAAACACTTTACAGTTGAAAGTGATGGCACCACAGTACCATTCAAGGAAACTCTTATGTACCAGCTACCTAGGTAACAGTAATATCTCTTTCATAATTTTGTGATACCACTGCTTCTGCAGCCTCTTTTGTAGTATCAAAACATTCCCCTTTAGGCACAGAAGATTGCTTTATAAAATGAATCTGGGAGATTCACAGGATTTATAACTGCAGTACTTTTTCCAGAAAGGACTTTTTTCATTGAAAGGAAGTAATTCAAAATATGATGTGTATTACATTAATTTAAATAATTACAGAAAAAAGGTACTTACGTATTAACGCCACTGCAGCTACAGCTTTATTTAAAAACAAAGTAGTCAATCGGATTTCAGTGGAAAATGGGCCGATATAGAGTTTAACATAGATTCAAAACAGTCTCTTTATTAATTTTAATAAATGGTTATTTATATTTATTTATTTTATAAATATAATTTAACCAAACTTAACCTACGCTCGTTTCGCTCGCTAACTTTTACTAATTAACAAGAGTGTTTTGATTATTTAAATAATAAATAATTGCAATAATTACTGAATTTATGAAATAAATACTCAAAAAATTACGATGTTAATTAGTCAAGGTTAGGATTAGTCAAGGTTAAGTTTGGTTAAATTATATTTATAAAATAAATAAATATAAATAACCATTTATTAAAATTAATAAAGAGATTGTTTATTTTCCACCAAAATCCGATTGACTACTTTGTTTTTAAATAAAGCTGTAGCTGTGGTGGCGTTAATATGTAAGTACCGAAAAAAATATGTAGAAAAGACAGTTTTTTTTTATAAATTGCCTTCTTAACCAGCTTTGAATTATTCTTAACATTTGTTGAGCATAATTATGTTCAATTAACTTAATATTTTGTAATTAAGTATATTTATGTTGTTGTATGCATCCACCATACATGCATACTACATTCTATTTTTACATACAAATTTCAGTTAGTTCCACATTTTTTACTGATGAAAAACTTAGTAGCTATGGTATCCAGAGGAGATGCTTATACTTGGTTAAAATCCTAAAACCGTAAACAATTAGTTGAAATTTCACCTTTTGATAAGAATACACATATAAAATATAGGCCTCATTTCAAGGTGTAGAACACAGAGTCCCTTAGAAGCGTTGTTGGTCCATTGCTTTTTTATTGTTTATTAATTCTTCTTTAGTGGAACTGTCTGTTGAGAGGTATCAAGAGCATTCTCTTTGATGGTCTGAACTGTTTACAAATGACCTGTCTTAAAATCTTCAGCTATTCATTATAACCCTTTTGCAGATTGAAAATTGTATAATAGCAGCTCAAAAGATTATTCACTGGATGGATTTTAACCATCTAATTTTAATATTAATAAAACCATTACATTACGATTTTCAGGTAGATGTAACACTGAAAATATAATATTAATCGCATGGATAGAACTCTCATTAATGATAATGATAGTATTTTTACTGCCCACAAAGCAAAATCTTGTGTTATTAGATGTCATGGTTTCATGGATGATCAAATTGATTTTGTTTGTAATAAAATAAAGCATACTGTTTTACTCTGAAACAGCTAAATAAAATGGTAAGCTTGTTATCATTATTAAATATTTATTATGCCCCCATATAAAGCATAATGTCTTCTCTTATGGGATCTCTCAAAAAGTCAGAATGTGTTTTTAAGATACAAAAATGAGCTGTCAGATCATTATCTGGTACCCATTAGTGTAAATTTTATAGAACTATATTTTAAAAAAAATTAAATGTGTAACTTATCCTTGTTGTTATTTTTATGAATGTGCAATTATTTCTAAAGAGAGTGTTCACTTATTCGTAAAAGGTATGTCCATCTTTACCAAATTAGGCAATGGAACTGTTTTTGTACAACCAGCACAATATTTCAACTTACAAGAAATGGTCTTATTATGCACTTGTTCCCGCTTTTAATAAATTGCCAAACCATCTAAAAATCTTCTTACCAGTCTATCTAAGATGCAATTAAATTAATAAAGAGTAATTTTCTTTATGGAAACAATATTACTTTATTGATGAATTTTTAAATAATATTAATTAAAAGATAAATGCATGATTTATTTCTATCTTGTTCAATGTGTATTTATAAATATGTGCTCAAAATAGTTTTTAATAGCAGCTTTTGAATTGTGAATTATTTTGTAATGGTTTTTTATATTTGCCTTAACATTTATATATTTAAATAATTAATATAAACTTTAAACTCATCTATTTTTTTATCTTATAATTTGTTTTTATTATCTTATTTTGACATAATCTGTATAATGTAATATATTTTTATGTTCTGATCAGAATAAATATTTATTTAATCATGAATTATCTTTAATTTTTTATAGGAGCAGTTCCTCAGATTCAGAAAGTTCTGTTTCTTCATCAAATTCTGTAAAGTTACTACAGAGATTGAAAAAGGAACGAGAACGTATTGTTGCTGAAAAGAAACAGCAAAAAGAGGTCATGAAAGCAAATGAAACACCTGAAGAAAAACGACTTCGGCGTTTGTTAAAAAAAGAAGCTAAAGAAAGGAAACGAAAGGAGAGAATGGGTTGGGATAATGATTACCTTCATTATACGAACACAGATAATCCGTTTGGAGATGGAAATTTATTAGCAACATTTGTTTGGAATAAAAAACTTGATAAAGAAGGATTGTCTGGTGTCAGTAGGGAAGAACTTGAAGTACGCAATAGGCAAAAGCAAGAAGAGAATAGACGAGAACTTGAAAAAGTAAGGTACTACTTTATTTTAGTGCTCTTTAAAAATTTACTCTGTTATTTTGATTAACCAGTAGTAGTCATACAAACAAAATATATTATTCGCAATACTTTACATTACAGAAGACATTCTTTAGACAGGAAAGGCTAAAGAAGACTTTCCCGTCTAGATAGTGCTGTAGTTCTAGAATATCCAGTTTTCACCAGATCTTTACATTTTGTCACCTGAGGAACCCAAAAAACTGGATGGAAATTTCCCAGATGTTAATGTTTGTATGTATGTGTGTGTGTTTGGTGTTGGCCTCAAAATCACCTTATATCTCCAGAATTGCTGGACCAGTTTTGACCAAACGTGGTTAGATTACTACTATATATGGGACATTGATGCCATTAAATTTTCAACTTAAAAAGTCATGGGGATGAAATTGTAGACCAAGGTCGCCCTCAGTATATCAAGATGTCACCTAATTAAGGTCATATTTTTCTTTTACACATTTGTTAACAATTAAAAAGTAACATTATTTGCAAAAAAAAAATTGAAAAATCCCATCCTCACCCCCCAAAAATGCTCTAAGTAACTGTCTAGCCGGGTTTACAGCACTCTGCTGACTGTACAAGTGAAATTTGTTAAGTGTAAGCTGTGAAATTAAATTAGTTTAGTTAGTGCTGATCATCACCACTAGTACTGCCACACCCTCACAAATTAAATATAGTATGCGCACATGCTTCAGTTAGAATCATTGAATTAAACGAAAAAATATTATATTTAAATTAAATAAAAATATTTTTAATTAATTTGTGTTTGTAAGCTGTGCATCAGAAACAACCCACAATTATAGGACTTTCCAGGAAGCAGCTTTAGCCACATGATGGAAAAGCTCTACATCTGTGTTGTTAGTTTTTTTTCTAACAATTTAAGTTAATAGATAAATAATTAAACATTATATAATAGGTTTGAATAGAAACTATGTGAAATAGCATGTTAAATACATGAAAAATTACAAAATAATTATGGAATATGAAAATGAACAGTGCAAACAAAATAATTACTAGTTATGAAGAACACTGATTTTTTTTTACTTTTCCAGTGAATATAGTTATATAAAGTAGCCATATTAAAGAGTAAAGTGTGGTGATCATGTGAAAATGGATATTATATTTTTTGCAAAGCTTTACATTTTTAAAGAATTTTAAAGAATTCTTATCTAAAAAAAAATCTAATGTGGATACTACATGACTTCCTTGTACGCCTATTAAATTACATATACACATTTTTTGTTACACTTCATTTAAATTTATTTCATTTGAAAGTAAGATATGTTCCTCCAATTCTTTAATAAAGTGGACAGTTACACAATTGCTGAAGTATTAGTTTTTATTAACATCAAATATTTATATAATTATTAATTCAAAAATCTATGATAATAGATGTGTCTATCAAATATGTTAACAATTTTCCAGAATTATAAATTCTTGATCTTAAACACAGAAAAGTTTTTTGTAAATTTATTTGTTTTTGTTTTAGCCGTAATTGGCTTTGTACTCCCTATTTTTTAAGGCAGTAACTGCCGTACTTTTATACGGATTTGAATGCTAGATCGTGGATACTGGTGTTCTTTGGTGGTTGAGTTTCAATTAACCACACATCTCAGGAATGGTTGACCTGAGACTGTACAAGACTACACTTCATTAAATTCATACATATCATCCCCTGAAGTAATGCCTTACAGTGATGAGGCTAAACAGAAAAAAAAGAAAGGTCCTACAGTATTCAACAGACCCAAAATAAGAAACAATTTTTTTCATTACTATCATAAAAGTTACACTTCATTTTTTTCACTACTTTGAAACAATTTTTTTTAAGGATCACTTCGTTATAAAAAATTATTTACTAAATTGTACTCGCAGAATAAGTGAATTCCCAAAATGAAAAATTTTTTTATTATTATAATTTGAAAATTTTTATACTTAAATCTTATTGTGGTATCATTATGATCAGTAAAAAATGATGATCCCCAAAATTTTTAAAAATTCAGACATTTTTTTTTACTTATATTTTAATGTTTATTATAAAAATAAAAATAAGACTTTTAAATGCAAAGACTTTCCAGCTTTGCCTTAAAGGTTTTTCGCTGAAAAAACTTCATTTACCAGTTCAGGCGAAAAATATGGTCTAAAATTATAAAGTAGTTTTTTTTATTTGCCATCTTTCACTCTGGTGTTTTTAATGAAAGTCAAATTTCTTAAACTGTCCTTAAAGTTCAATTGACATTATTTACAGAGATTTTCATAGAATAAAATTCTGTATAAATTTTATTGCAAAATTCTATTTCAATTACTGGGAATTTAACAAAGATATTGTATGTAAAATCTAAAAAATTCTGCTTTGTGATAAATTTTTTTGTTTTCCCATAATCCTCTCACCAGTTATTAGAGTTACAGTTCTGGGGGCTGTTTAATTCAATTTTTCAGCTTAAAAGTCATATAAAACCATCAGATTTATAAGTTACAAAAATTTCAACTTTGCTTCATTTTGTCCTTTCAGCAGAAGTCAGGGTCAATATTTCACAAGTTGTTACTCATAATCAAAGTATTTATAGATCCATATTTACATGAACTTTTTTCTTTATTTTCTCTAGTAGAACATGTTCTGAAGTCCTTTAATTTCTTCATAAAATTATCTGATTAAAAGAAGTTTTAATTTGAATGAATAGTAAGTTCATTATTGAATTAAGTTTTACATTCCAGTAAATATATTTTTATTCACCAGAATGAGATTTTTGTAATTACATTGTTTTTGAAGTATGCAAAATTTTAGTTGATATCTGTTTAATTTTTAATTCACTAAAAATTTATTGACTACATTTAAAATTGTTTTAAAACCTGTCAAATATTCATTAGCATATCAATGAGCATTATTTCATTATAATAATTCTGTGTGCAATTTATTAATTGTGCCTATCAGCATTATTCATTAATTAAAAAAAAATCTATATAATAATTAATTTTTTATTGTTTTTATGCCATATTTTAGGTTAAAAAAAGGAGATTGGAAAGAGAATTAGAAAGACAGCAGCGAGAAGAAGAAATGGCTTTAATGCAACGAAGTAAAGAGGCTGCTCAATTTCAAGAGTGGGAAAGACAAGAGGATCAGTTTCATTTAGAGCAGGCCAGGTTAAGATCTCGAATACGAATTCAAGATGGTAGAGGTAATTTATGAATTTAAAATATGTAAATATTTTTATTTTTTTTTGCTCTGAGTTTTTTATAGATATTTGTATTATTATTATTATTGTGATATAAGTTTATCATTTTGTACAGTTTTTTTTATATGAATATTATTCATACTTAAGTAGATTTATTAATAATAGATAATCTGGTATAAGGTATTGTAAAATGTATTGAGTCTTTTGCGCCCAAGATAGTGTTAGCTTAGTCTGGCAAAAGTTCAGGAAGATTGGCAATCATGATATTGCCAATGATCTAGACATCCATCATCAAACAGTGTTAAACCATTTGGAGAACTGGCTACTAAAAGAAAGTCGATGTTTGGGTTCCATGATCTCATTCGATCAAAAAAATAAATAAATTACTCGATCGAATTTCTATCTACAAATTTCTAATGAAACGTAATGAAATCGAGCCATTTCTGAAGCAGATGATCACAAATGATGAAAAGTATCATTGTAAGATAACTTACAACAGTGTGAGAAAAACATTGTGATCAAAGTAAGAAGAAGCTCCACAATCTGTGGCAAAGCCCACACTGATGCCCAAGAAGGTTATGCTCTATGTTTGGTGGGATTGGAAGGATATTGCGCATCACAAGCTGTTGCCACCAAACCTGTACTGTACAACTAGCACAATTGCATCTTATTCAAAAGAGGTAGCCTAAACTGATCAATAGAAAGGGTGTCATATACCACGCTGACAATACCAGACCTCTTATACCTTTAATGACCTGTCGGAAATTGAGAGAACTTGACTGGGAGGTTTTGATTCATCCACCATATAGCCTGGACCTGATACTGTCAGACTATCTTTTGTTTCGATCACTGCAAAACTTCCTGAATAATATTAAGTTAGTTTCAAAAAAAGACCTGTGAAAATCACACGTCACAATTTTTTGACAAAAAACCACTGAAGTTCTATAACAATGGGATTATGGTATTGCCGAAAAAATGGCAGGTCATGTAAAAAATTTTGCTTGTTTAGTTTCATAATGCTGTTTTCTAATAACATAAATGTATTCTCAATTTTGGCCTCCAAAGACTTACTTTTTAGACTACATAATATTTATAAGTTATACTGTTACAAAGAAAGTAATGTTTGAAGTGGGTAAGCTAAATAAGTTAAACCCACCGGGTTGGTCTAGTGGTGAACACGTCTTCTCAAATCAGCTGATTTGGAAGTCGAGAGTTCCAGCGTTCAAGTCCTAGTAAAGCTAGCTATTTTTACACGGACTTGAATACTAGATCGTGGATACCGGTGTTCTTTGGTGGTTGGGTTTCAATTAACCACACATCTCAGGTATGGTCGAACTGAGAATGTACAAGACTACACTTCATTCACACTCATACATATCATCCTCATTCATCCTCTGAAGTATTATCTAAAACGGTAGTTACCGGAGGCTAAACAGGAAAAAGAAAGCTAAATAAATGAGCTGCTTTCTAACTGCATATTTATCAGTAAATGTTTTGCATTTCTTTCAGCAAAACCAATTGATCTATTGGCAAAGTACATCAGTACCGAAGAAGAGGTAGATGCTGTGGAAATGCATGAACCGTATACTTACTTGAATGGTCTTATGGTTAAAGATTTAGAAGATCTAATTGAAGATATAAAGGTAAGAAATAAAATGCTGAATTTTTTTTTGCAGGTATTTATTTAACAACATATATAATGTATGTATAAAACAATCATTATGTTTCAATTAACAGTTTACATTTTTTTAAAGTTGCATAAATTTCTATTATCAGCAATTAATAAATGCCACCAAGATGCATGCAGTAAATTGACATTCAACATTGTCTAACTTAGCGATCTATTGGAATCAGATTGTTAAATTTGGCTTCACTCAATATCATTTTCATAATGGTACTCCTTCAAATATTCCTGGTACAGTAGAACATCTATGTAATAAGAAGATAGTTTACCTACATCTAAGTTTATGATTTGATTGGATCTCTTATATTTTATATTGAATTTTTTTTAATTCAAATTTTATTTCTAATAATTTAAGTGACAATTAAATTTAAAAAAAAATAATGTTAAAACACAATAACTTTAATTCTCTCCTCTTAGGTTTAAAAATTATCCTGATCTCAAATTATTTATTTTTGAATAATAAAAATAATTTTTTTAAATTATTAATTTTTGAAGGCATAGGTGAAAACCTAATACTTGCTAATAAAAATAAAAAAAGTAAAATAAAAAGTAAAGTAAAGTAAAAGTAAATAAATAAAAAGTAATATATATAGTATATATTACAATAAGTCATATATTATAAATTTACATACAGTATATGTATGTAAAATTATAATATATGTTATAGTGGACTGTTACTCTTTTTTACTTTGTTACTTTTTACTACCTGTTACTTTTTTTTTTTATGGTGGACTGGTAAAATTATAAAAAAGTATACAGGACCGGCAGGCAAATCCTCAGCTTACATTCTTTGACGAGCAAAAAAAAAAGAAAAAACTTATAAATATATTTTTATTTTATTATTAATTAAATTTGCATATACATAATATTAATTAATATCATATCTAACTATAAACAAAAAAATAATATATAAATGAAGATAAGAAAAAAATAACAAAAAATAAATGTAGTAGGTTGTTTTATTTAAAAATAGGAATTACAAGCAAATCATATTACAAACTAATTTAAATAATGAAAGATAATGAGACATTTGTTATTGCTCATTTTGCACAATTGTTTCAATGTCGGGTTGTAAATTACTTAAACCTAATTGAAGAGATGAATTTATTGATAAATGATTTCTTGTTTTGGTTTTAATAAGTGTCATAGCTGAGAATTCAGCTTCCCCCATATATGTGGTTGCAAACGGAAGTAACATTTTCATGGCTTTGTTATGTAAATTTGCATATCCATTTTTTATTGCAATCAAAAATTTAATTAAATTCAAAATTGAAAATCTGTTTTTTAATGTTATGTCGAAACTCAGTTCCAAGAAGTATTCTTCGCCTTCGTTACTTAGATTTATATTATTGTAATTAGTCTCAATAAAAGGATTAGTTATCCATAAATTCATCTCCTGCAAGTTTATGATTGTAGGAAAATACTTTCCATATTCATCATATAATGACTGTAGTAAATGTTGACTTTCAGATTATCAACTCTTAATTCCTCTTGTGTAGTAATAAAAGCATAATAAGAATTAAATCAGGATTATTTTCTTCAATTTTTTTAATCAAAATTTAATTTTTTTTTAAATGCATCAAATTTGTTAATTAAATTTAATCCAATACATATTTTAAAAACATTTTGATAACGAAGAGTGTTTTTCTACCAAAAATATCTCCACTTCCATTATTAATTCGTAAAGTCTGGTAAACACTTTTCCTCAAGAGAACCATCTTGCTTCTGCATGAAGTAAGCGATGTTGGTGTTCTGCTCCTATCTCTTGACAAAGAATGCCAAATAATCGAGAGTTAAGATCGCTTTTCTTTACAAAATTAACAATTTTTGTCGATTCCAAGAGAACATCGTTTAATTCAGGTGACATATTTTTGGCTGCTAAGTGCTGTTGATGCATTATGCAATGGGTTAGTAATAGGTCAGAAGAAGCAATTTTTTTAATCCTTTTTGTTACTTCGTAATGTTTCCCAGTCATATTTGCTGCTCTGTTGGTACACAGACCAATACAATTTTTCCTATTTAAGGAATTGTTATTAATATATTAATTCGGTGAATCAAAAATTTCAGAACTTGTCACGTGGGAATCTAAATCTTTGCAAAATAATAATCCTTCTGAAATATACCTTACATACCAAAGCAAAATAGCTTTTTTTAGAAGTATCACATGTTTCATTGATCGGGATGGCAAACATTGCTGATTCTCTAATACTTTTTATTAACTGGTTTTCAATATTTTTAGATAGAGTTTCAATTCGACCACTAATCATATCATTTGAAGAAGAAATTGAAATTGATCTGATCTGATCTGCAGCTGAGGATCCAAACATTTCATTGCAAACATCAATTAACACTGGTTTAATTAAATTTTCTGCGGTTGTGAAGGATTTTTTGTTTAGGCTAATGCAGTGTAACTGAATATGAACATTTCAATTGCAATCTATTTTGAATAAAAGTTTCTTTAAATTTTTATCTTTTGGAGATTAAATTCTTGTTTTTGTCTTTCAGTCTATTCCAATGGGGTTTCTGTTCTAGTTTGGGATTTTGAATGTCGCAACATTTTGGATCGTTTCATGGTATCATTATTTTTAACTTCCTTACATATTATGCACATTGGACTTACATCATCCTCCATAGAATCCGGCCACAATATAAAACCATATTTCAAATATTCATTATTGTAGGATCTTATGTAAACAGATTTATTTTTCTTGTTTGACAAACATTCATTTTCTGTTTCACTCGATTTTTCTATATTTTCATTTCAAGGAGTAGAACTTTCAGTATGGAAAAAATTATGTAAAGTTCCTTGTCTTTTTTTACTCATTTTAAGAGGAATAAAAATTTCTAAATGTAGTGTTTTCAATAAATTGAACATGCGCATAGCTAAGTCATAAAACACAGGTACCACCGAAGCCGCACTTTACTGCAGCGTTGTTTAGGTATCTTCCAATACTACATTTCATGCATTGCAGGATAGTTTATTGTTGCCAATTGTGCAAAGAATACATTGTTTTCAGTAAATTAAACATGCACCAATATTCATCAATGTAATGTACAGAACATTATTAAATAATTATATAAATTTTATATAACTATTATGTGAATTTTTTTAATGTTTATTTTTTTCTCATATTTCAGAGTTTAAATTTTTTTGTGGACCAAATTGTTCAGGGACTGGTAGCATTATCTTGCAGCTCAGCACTGGTCCTATGGACCCTTGGTTGAGAAACATTGCTATAGTGTATGTAAAATCTAAAGGCGGGTCCTCCCTACAAGCTGCTTCTACCATTACATCCTGTACATTACTCCTGTATCCCAACATGCATAACACATGCTACTGGTTGCTACAAAAGTAAAACCTCCAATTGATACAGACTTGTATTTGTTATTTTATTTTTTTATTATTGTTTATTCTACCACATTCATTTATTTTTATTATTTATTTGAGCTACTGTATAAATTATTTTGTATGAAATCGTTCATGTTTAACATTTATAAAATATAGTGCAAATTAACATTTTAATTAATTAAATTAATTTTACCTTTATTATAATATGAACTTAATATCTCTGTAATATTCATATGTTTTTTTTTTTAATAAATTTGATAGTGATCATAATTATATTACCTTTACTCATGTTTTTTAACACTTTATTTACATATGTTTTTTGTGCAATTTAATGGTTTTACTTTGTAGTTTTGTAGGCCTACAAAGCTAAAAAGAATATTAGTTATTGGTGTGTACATGCTATTTAGAAATAATTTTTGTAAATAACT
Organism: Lycorma delicatula; assembly: GCF_047948215.1. Taxonomy (NCBI): domain Eukaryota; kingdom Metazoa; phylum Arthropoda; class Insecta; order Hemiptera; family Fulgoridae; genus Lycorma; species Lycorma delicatula. The sequence continues at coordinate 20,065,677 of NC_134457.1, forward strand.
ACTCCACATCAGAGAAAATCATAAAATTACAGCCTATAATAAATAAACAACTCATTTTATATACTTTTGTATTGTGTCATTGTTACTGTTTATTTATAGCAAAACCTTAGGTTAACATACTTGAAAAAAACTATATATACTTTCAAGAAATAAATAAATAAACTACTTCTTATACATCTTGAACAAAATATTAGGCATAAATAATTTTATTTGTAATAACAAATTACAAGAATATGTTTTGTTATTATAATAGTAACATCATAATTTCATACTGTGCAAATCACTACAAATTAATTGATGTGAATTTGGAATACAATACTTTAGCTGCTGGTGTGAGGAGAAGTCACTGATTGATGTGGTGAGCAGTGGAAGGGATTCCATAGTATATTACTGACCCACCTTCAGATATTACATGCCAAGACTTGAATACCAAGACTTAATGTTAATACCAAGACTTGAATACAACTCAGTCATACAGTAACAAATTCAGAAGAATTTAACATCCTATGATGTTTTTAGTACATCTATTTGTCGTGCTGAATTTGTTTTTGTTTTTTTGCTGTGGCTTCTTCAGATAACTCTCATAATACAATAGTATATTTATTTTTTATGAAAAAAAATTATTATAAGCCAGTAGATGTATAGATGTGTCTGGCACAGTTGATGAAATAATTGTGCAGCAGTAATGCTTGCCACATTATTTTTTTTTAGCTAGGAAATTCTAGAAAATGCAACAGTCTCATCATTGTAATAATAATAATAGGATAAAAGAATATTATTTTGATTGCTTTGATCTTAAAATAAAATAAAATAGAATATTGAAAACTCTCATATTCTATAAAATAAACAACTAATAAGAAGTTAGTACGTGCTAGAAAAGAATGACCCTGATTTTCAAAGTAAACATACGTAAAAACTTTTATGAATACATACTAGTTTTATTCACTATACTCTGATTTGCAGTACCCTCATTTTCACTTACACTAGATCCAGTTCACATTTCTGTGAAAATGCTCAAGCTCATGTAGTAAATTATCATCAGATAAAAAAAGTAATATTTTTGTTGTAATATTTAAATATTGCATTATGAGATTTGATGATATTTTTTTTTAACTCTTAAATAATCTTTAAAGAAATGAGGAAAAATCACTCTTCAAGAAATATCAGTTTTCTTCACTAAACAAAAAAAAAAGATTGTAGAAAACAACTGTAGGTAAAAATCATAAAGTGTGCAATAGTAAAAATTGGACCTTTCAGTATCTTATATGGTAATAATAAAATTTAAAAATTTCTCAAACTAGTATTTGTTTTGCTTTTTATTGATTATTTACATAATTTTTTTCAGAATTAAATTCTCTGAAAGATTTTTTACAAAGATTAATTTGTTATTGCCAATTTAACTGCCAAATCTAAAAAAAACTGACTTGAATTTCTGTAACTTCATTTTTTTTAATTTGAGATCAAATAACATTAAAATATGTCAACTTTTTACCATAATTATTGTCAAAAAGAATTTAGTATAGTGTTGCATTATCTACAAAGTAAAAATCAGGGTCAAATTGTTTGGCAGCTGTAAGTCAAAAAGAAAGCATTTCCATACCTATGTTTGTATGAATGTTTTCTTATTTTTATCTCTAGATTGACCTTCTGATGACCTGAAAAACAATAGTTTTTCTGTCAGAAAATTCTGTTTATCTAGATATCACTGTTCCAAATGGTTTGTTCTACGTGATGTGTACATACCAACAGTGTAATAATAATAAGTTGTAGAAAGACAAAGAAAGTAGAACCAGTAGAATAGAGGTAGGTTTTATATTGGGATTAAAGAGTATTTATAATATGAAGTCATACCAATAGTAGGATTATAAGTATAAATTAGCATGGAATCTTTGTTTAACTACTCTTTTCAGAGATTGTCCTGAAAAGGAATGGTAGTGGGAGAATATTGCAGTAATGCAGATGTCCTAGTGAATATTTTCTAGTATCTCAAAAAAATCTGTGCTCTAGAAAGATCAGAACAACATTACCTTCCATCCAATTAAAAATAATGAGTCCCCCATCACTTTAAGAGATATTATAACCATCCTGCAGAAAGGGAAAAGTGTTCTGGTTCTGCAGTGCTGGGGATTGCACACATACATACTCACTAGCTTTCCAATTCATTAAATAGTCCAGTTCATTCCAAGTTATTTATTTGTGTACTAAATTGTAGATAACTTGATAAAAAAATAACAGTAATATTCATTTATATATTGTATGTGAATTAACTTATTTTTCATTAGGGTTCATCAGCACTTTTAAAAAATATTTAATTAAGATAAAATGATCTTATAAAATTTTTGTAAAAGAAATTGATCAAATGTATAGAGTACACAGAAAAGATTGTCCAACATTTCAGTAGTGTAATCCTAATATCAGCATGAAAAACATTTCTTAGAAATATTAATCTGGAAATGTCATTTTATCTGTCTGTTTGCTAGTTTGTGTTTTTTTAAAATAGAGATTTATATCTTCAGAGTGGATTGAGATGGATTTTAATTAAATTGACATATTTTTGAACTGTTATTTTCTGTCGAATGAATAAATAAATAAAAATGGGTGTTTTATATTCATAAATTTCAAAATGGCAGTCTTAATTTTTCACTCCATGATTGCTCAAGGATGACTAGAGTTAAAAAGTAATGTAAATCAACTAAAACTTTACGCTGAACAAAATGACACTATGGTTTTATTTTTAAATTAGACTCTAAACAATTAAGTTATAATGGAAAATGTTAATGTGAGTATGTCCAAATTACAAAATAATTTCATAGTTTTTTTTTTTTTTGCCTCCTCTACCACATAATAATATTAGTCAATTATGGAAATAATTAAACTGAAAAAGAATAATTCATGTATTTGTCCAAATGTATGAAAAATAGACAGAATATTTTCAAATTCTGAAACAAACCGCTTTTAAACAAAAGGTACAACAGAAAATTTTGATACAAGATGTGCATATTTGTACAAAGGGTACAAAGACTTGGAGGACTTTGATTCCCATCAGAGTCCTCATCCCCCATCCATTTTGGTTTTTTTTTAATTGAGATAGGAATCATGTAATTTGTATTTAATCAGATGGTTAAGTGGATTCAGATTAGCAGGATTTGTTCAGTAGAAAATGCTTTGACACCCAAGTAGTCTAAAAAAGTCATTATAATGGATGTAGTTTATGAATTTACTCAGAAGAAATAATCCTGTTTTAAAGAGATGAAAATTGATACTGATCACCAAACATCATATTATATGCTGTACTAAATGTAGATGAATTAAAAATGATGCAATTTCAAAAATTAAGTATTTACCTTTTTTCAGTTTTAATTTTTTGCTTATTTTTTTAATGTGTTTTTTATTAATTAATTTTTCGTATAATACAAGTCACTCATATGTTAAGGATTTTTTCTCTCTCCTAGGTATATATAGAGCTTGAAAAAGGAAAAAATCTTGATTATTGGAATGACATCACTGTTATTGTAGAAGATGAGTTACATAAATTAAGAAAACTAGAAAAACAATCTGATTATGAAGCAGGTAACTTATTTGATTTTATTATTTTTGTTATTAAATTATAATTAGCCCTTTGATGAGGCCTTTTAGGAGGTCTGTCCCTTAAGTAACCAAACATAATGTGCGATTTTCAAGAGCAAAGATACAACGTAAAGTTTTGCTTGAAACTGGGGAAAACTTCACAGAAAGTTTTCAACTTTCAAAACAAGCTTATAGAGATGGTGCTCTGGGTCGTACACAATGTTTTGGATGGTTTTCATGATTTAAAAGTAGTCATCAGTCAATTGAAGATATCCCTTGACTAGGAAGGCCTTCGACTTCAACTGATGACACCTGCGTTGAGAAAATCAATGGTCTGTTGCACGCAAATCGCCAATTGACTGTCAGAGAACTTGCAGAAGAGGTAGCATCTCAATTGGATCATGCCATGGCATTTCGACTGGGCAATTGAACATGCATCGAGTTGCAGCAAAGTTAATTCCTCATTTGGTGACTTAACAGCAGAAAGAACATGAAGTGGACATTTGTCAGCAACGTTTTGAACAAGCCAGTGATGATGAAACATTCATGCAAAGGATCATAATGGGAGATGAAAGCTGGGTTTACAGCTATGACATCAAGACAAAAATTCAATCATCACAACGGATTGGCAAAGGATCTCCACGCCCCAAGAAAGCGTGTCAGTCTCAATCCAATGTTAAAATGATGCTGTCTGTTTTTTTTTATTTTAATGAAATTTTGAATTCTTGTCTGAAGGTGAAACGGTGAGCTGCGCATACTATCAAGGTGTTTTACAATGCACGAAAAAAATTCACAAAAAGAGACCAAAGTTGTGGCGAGCAACTCATGATTCCTTCACCACAATAATGCATCCGCACACTCAGCTTTGTCAGTTTATCAGTTTTGTGCCAAAAATAAGATGACTGTCCTCCCTCAGCTTCCTTACTTGCTACTCAGCTCCTTGCGATTTTTTCTTATTTCCGAAATTAAAATCAATGATGAAAGGACACAGTTTTGAGGTGCTAAAGGCCATTTCAAATGAAGCTATCCAAGACTGCTTTGCGAAGTGAAAACACCGCTGGGAAAAGTGTGTGAATAGGAGAGGGGAGTACTTTGAAGTGGACAAGGACCAGTAACCTGTAAAATGAATAATAAAGATTAAAAAATAAAGTTTTGTTATTTCTTGAACAGACTTCGTTTTGTCATCCAATGTGCTTGTTGGTTTTATGATGACTAGGTTTAGGTTTGGATAGTATGTTTACTAAACTGATTAATGCTGCAATCTGTTTTCAACAGATTAATTTACAATTTTAAACTCTGTAGAGTTTAAAATATAATATAAAAATAATAATATGAAATGGGTGAAGTTTGAACCACCATTTCTGCCATCCTAATTTATGAGGTGTGTTTTAGTGTTAGCTCAGATTTGAAGTAAAAATAAAACTGAAAAGTATGAACAAACTCTATCAGTTACGCATAAAAACTATATTTGTTTACTACTTTTCTACATATTTTCTTCAAGTCTAACACATTTTTCATAGTTTTTCACTAGCATACTTTATCATCACTTTACTTTATCAACTCTTATTTAGTCCATAAATGCCAAAAATTTCTTGTAAATTTCAGCCATAGTATTATTTTTTGCTATCAAAAATCTATTTACCTATCGTATTTCACGTTTGGCAGGATCACAGATTATTATTATTATTATTATTATTATTATTATGCTTTTACGGCCAACATGGGACCACTTAAGTCAATTTTAGTTGGATCTTTTCTGAGAAAAGCGTGTTATTTTACTCTTCCGAGCTGCCCAGTATTTCTTCATTCGTTCGGATCACAGATTATAGCACTAATTATAAATGAATAGACATAAACAACCAACAAAATGACTAAACTATTGTTACTAATGGTTGATTAATGAGCTATGCAAGTACAGCCTGTCTAAATCACATATATAAATGTCAAATTCAAAATGGACCTTACTTTAAATATGCCCCAAACATATATAATTTACAGATTTATATGGAAAATAGTTGATAATTTTGTCCCCCTATAATTTTGATTTCAAGTTTTAAAACCAGTAAAGTTTTAAAAGTCAGTAAGTTTTGGAATTTTTTTTTTTTTTTACTTGCCACAGCAGATACTCTTAATTTGTGAAACTTACTAAGTTAAATAACTAACAGATCTATTTGTTAATATGAACAAATAATACATTTTTCATTAAAACAGATTAATTTTAATTAAATTATTTAAAATAAAAAGGTGTACATATATTCTTAATTGTGATGAAATTTTAGGTAATTAAAACTTTTTTCATGTAATTAATTATTTGGGAAATAATAGTGGATGTTTTAATTATTTTATATTCATGGGTTAGATCATATAATTAATTTAAGGAATCATACCCCTTTTTAACTTTTTTGCAATCAAGTTTTATTTTGTGATCATATATTCTTATTGTATAAAGAAAATAATGTGTAGATCTTTCAAAAATATTTAATAATTCTTCATCCAATCCAATGTATTAATTTGGTATATTTTAATTGATTATAGCGGTTGGACGTAGAGAGGGCATTCATGAATGTGTTGCCCAAGAGGTTTCATCTGTATTTAAAGGAAAAACTGCAGCACATCTCCAAGCCCTTCAAGCACAAATAGAAAAGAAGATAACAAATCAAACGCAGGGTGTAGATATAGGATATTGGGAATCTCTACTGTCTCAGCTTAAAGGTAATTTTATCATTATCTGTTATTGTATTTTTCATCATAGCTTTATATTATATTGTTATTTAATTTTAAGTTGCATAGAAGATCTGTTTGAAAATTTAAAGAATTCTTTTTTATAAATTTATATAATAAATGCTGTATGATAAATAATTTTATATGTAATTTCAAAGTATTCTTTTGAGTGAGAAATAATTACATAAGTATTTTAATTGTATATAAATACTACAGAAAAAAATGTTTTCATATGTAGAAATTTTTAGAAATTCTTGATAGCATTCATCAAGTGATTGGTTTTTAGAATTGTGTACAAAACAGTGAACATAAACACAAAACCAAATGTTTCTATAATTGTGCACCTCTTCTCTTTTGAAAAATATATTCTCCAGATGTCAAAAATAAAATAGTGTAATGGACTTTCGACATTAACACATCATATTTTTTTCTATTTTGAAGTACCTTCTAGAGTCTGTACCAATATAATTTCATTTTTATTTTTTTTGTTTTCCTTATTTCCTTCATTCTGTTGGCACCCAACAAAATAGCAGTCTTTCTTTGTAGTCTTTCTTCCTTCAGTCACATGAACCTTTGCATTATAAATTATTTCTCTAAATTTCATTCTATGGCCAAACAGCCCTCTTTTATTCTTTGGATCTTTAGTTCCCAAAGTTTTTTGAAAATTTGTTTATTTAATCTTTTTATGATTGCAGTTTCTAAATATTCTTGGGTTTTGTCAATTTTCTTATTTGATTTTAGTCTATATCATTCAGTTTTTCTGGAACTGTAGATTTTCCTTATATTTGGAGGAGATTTTAAAAGGCCAGTCAGATTTGCGTTTCAATTTGATAATAGTTTACTGAAATATATTTTATAGAAATCCATTTTTCATTTTAAAGAATGTGTACTTTCGAAATATCAGTAAAACTAGAATGGTATCACAGTGATTGATCTTATAATGAAAATAAACTTCTTTTTAATCTGGCAGTAATGTCTATTCATTAGTTTAAAATAATATTTTGCTTGATTTAAAGTATCAATTATCCCTGTATTTTACCACGCATATTAAACTGTTATAAATGGGTTTCTGCCCACCTTTTGTTGGCAGAAACCCATATATGAGTCTTTGAATGTGACTGACTGGCTATTTGTCTTCAAATAGTTACATATAAATTCCAAGAGATGGAAGGAGATGTTCTTTCAATCATTTTGAGGCAGGAATTCCTGAGGAGTTTATATCAGATGAGTTCAATGACTATGCTCATGTACAAGACACGTACATTGTTTTTTTTTTGTGTTTTTTGCTCATTTTTAAGTAATTTGTTTACAAACTGTTCCTTCCAAAACTTCATTTTCAGCTTGCTTCATTTGAATTCAAACAAAATTTTCAAGACAAAAATTCAGAAGGAAATGAATTAAAATATTTATATTATTATTATTATAATAAAACCTTATACTATTCCCTGCCTAGGTGCACTACTTGTTCAAAATTGCTATTGTTATTATATTACCATCAATGTTACTACTGTTGCTATTATTATTCAGTGTCTTTTAAATGAAAAGAACTCAATGTAAAACATAACCATAATAATCACCTATAGTTTGCAAATTCTAGTGCGCTCAGTGAGACTTGTGCCATTTTCACTTAACCTTTTTCTCACAAGATAATTAAACAGTGTTCTTTAACCAGATTAGTGGCAGAATTCAGCAAAAACACAAAGCATATGTTGTTTTTATGCATGAATGTGTGTTTTAGGTTACTTTAAATAGTGTTTGCATGAATTTTTTTTTTTAAATGTCTTCCACCCACAGTCATAAAACATCACCGCCCACAAAGAGTTAACTCTTTAAACAAAGGGAATCTAATCATACAGTTAAATCTGCGGGTACTCTCATCCCCCTGGGATGAGAAAAGGCACAAATTGATTTTTAAAAAACTAGTACTCTTTCTCCTGTTGAGATATATCTGAATTAAATTTATCAGGAATATTTACTTTATTTTTACTAGTTTCCCTTAAAATCATACTATGAGAATTAATGAAGGTAAACAAGTTTGTTTACCAAAGCCAATTTGAAAATATAACTGTTAAGTTCCACAATCTCTTTATAAGTTCTGAATCTGTTGTATGAAGCTTAAAATTTGACACAGATGTAACGTGAAACCCGTCTTAGGTCTTCTCTTTTAAATACCCCTATAAAGGTAAAAGGTGAAACTAGATTAAGAATGAATTTCATGATTCCCTTGATTTTGCAATCCAGTTTTGATGTAAGCTAGAATTTGGCTCTAAAAATAACACTCAGCAGTTTGAAAAAATTCAGGCTTCGTTTTAAATCACTTTTGGAAAGATGAAAAATGATAATTGTTATTCCCCAATTCTGTTGATTTTTTAATCGCAAAGAAATTGGTGCTGATATTATTTATGAAATTCTATTAATACATATTTATGGATTTCCCCTTAATTACCTTTAAAAGGGTGAGACTACATATCACCAGTTTATATTCTTAAGCACTGGAAGTAGTTGACAGAAATCTATCCATTCAGCCACAAAGCTGTTCATACAGTCAATTTACAGATCAAACTGATTTAATTAATTGCATTCTGTAGATGCACTGTAATTTATTCATATTAAAATTATTTAAAAGTTCTCACCTTTTCCATTAAATTCATTGTTTATGGTAGATGAATAATTTAGAAAATTTTTGTAGTAATGGTGTACTTATCAATTCACTGTTGATTTTGTGTGTGAGAATGTATTTTATTCCTTAACGTTTGTCACATGTATTTACTTGTGTATTTTTCATATAATTTCATATTTTAAGTGAACAAGATCTTATGTCCCATATTCAATTTGTGTTCATTCTTAGCATTATAGCTAAATTATTTTTACTATTTGGTATATCATCAGTTATTGTACTTATATTGAAAATATAACCATGTTTTAATTTTACAGTTAAAAAATATATTAATTGTTTTTCTTGTAGCACACATGGCTCGAGCAAGGCTAAGAGATCGACATCAAGAGAATTTAAGAAGGAAATTAGAAGTATTAAAAGCAGAGCAAGGAGTTGAAGAAATAAAAGAAGAATTGGAAAGTATTGCTAGTGAAAGTAATTCTACAACTACAGAACATGAAGTGAAAAAGGAAGGAGATAACAACAGTGTTAATGATGAAGAGGAAGAAGAAGATGAAGAAGGGTAAGTGAATGAAGATTGGCGATTTTTACATTTGTTTGAGAATGTTGTAAAATTAATTTGATAGAATTTTACTGTAAGTTATTTTTAATTTTTTTTTGTCCCACCAAACTTAATTTAAAATTAAAACGAGTCTTTATTCCTTCTTTCATTTGTTATTAGTGTAATTACTATCACCTCCTTTGATGGAAGTATAATAATTTATTGGTAAATTATTATACTTCCTATATTATATTGGCTATTTATATTACGTTATATTGGCTATAGTTTCATTATGTTATCAAGTTTTTCATTCATTATTATTTATGAATGTACTTATGTGCATTAGTTATTATTTATTTATTATTATTTATCAGTTATTTATTTACACATGTGTAAAATGTTCTTTTAGGATTGATGAAGATCAGATTGCTAATGCAATGTTAACTGAAAGTTTTGATGATTATAATTCTGGCCAGTATAGTCCACAGTATTTGAGTCAGTCTCAGCTAGAACCTGGAACTCTAGTTACTACAGAAGAAGATGATGCTAAAAGGCTTGCATTTGCCAGGATGCAAGTACAAGGGACTGGTACTTCTGTACAGGTATGTTGACTGTTTTATCTTTTTGTGATTTATATATAAGAATGCTGTTTATTTAAATGTTAAGGATACATGCATTAAAGATAATTGTATAGATTGTTGTCAATATATTTTTGAACATTTTTTTATTTTATGTATTTCCACACATGTGCATAAGAGACTCCCATCATCACTATGCCTATGATTGCAACACAGGTTTGTCTTTTGACTGCCCTTTATTCAGGAATGCAGATCTGAATTCATTGTAAACAGTATTCTTTAGCTATTTCAGTAAAAATGGGTTTTTGCTTTATATCTCTACCTTAAATTTATCAAAGAACCATGTTGATAAACCAGGTAGTTGAGTTGGCCAGAACGTTGTGTGAAATGAATTCAATGATGGAAATGCCCATTTATAAAATAGGATGATAATTAGGTAAATTGAATGAAGGTGATGGGCTGAAACAAATATTGTTGGCTGTTTTTTTTTACCATTTATAAAAGAATGAATGAATTTTCAGGTTTTTTATCACAAACTTTGAATTCATCTAGAGGCAAGCTACATTATGGATGACATTAAATTTTCAACTTAAAAGGTCAAGGGAGTGAGGCTGTAGAGCAAGGTCACCCTCAGTATCTCAAGATTTCGCCTAATTAGGTACCTTTATTATCAGTTAAAAAATAACAACAGCGTTGACAAAAAAAGTTTTGCAAAATTGCACCCCACCCCAAAAAATGCTGTTGTAGTCACCTGCTTTGTTGTGACATCACATGTGAGCGGTAAAATTAAATAAATGAATAATATTTCAAGTGTAAAAAAATAATTCACCTGGCCGGGTCTCAAACTCAATCGCTCACTTGATTTGGTACCTTGTTCGTTAAGCCTCGCAGCTATACAAGTCTACCGACCATATAAGCGAAATTTGTATGGTCGGTAGACTTGTATAGCTGTAGAAATTTGTATTTCCGTTCATGAAATCAGTATTAATTCTCTTAATCAAGTTAATTCCATCTGATTATTCCAACATGTTTAATATAATATCCAATGCATTGTCTTAATCCTCTTAAAATTTACTGATATCAACAACATCTGTGATTCACTGCTAAATTGTTATACTAAGGAATTTTTTCATATAAACTTCATCTTTTTATTTTTTGTAATAGTCATGGTTTTTTTTTAACGAACAGTTGTTGGTTATTTTGTTGCTTATCTACAATCATCAATGTTAGTTGCGAAATTACATTAGTTTAATTTAGTATCAACCATCACCACTAGTACCACCACACCCATGGTATGCCCTGTGCTTTAGTTAGAATCATCGAATTAAATTTAAAAAAATATTATATTTAAATAAAATGATAAATATTTTAAATATAATATTTTTTTTAATTTCCAGCGTTAAAGTCCTAGTAAAGTCAGTTATTTTTGCACAGATTTGAATACTAGATCCTGGATACCGGTGTTCTTTGGTGGTTGGGTTTCAATTAACCACACATCTCAGGAATGGTCGAACTGAGAATGTACAAGACTACACTTCATTTACACTCACACATATCATTCTCATTCATCCTCTGAAGAATTATCTAAACGGTAGTTACCGGACGCTAAACAGGAACAAAAAAAAAGCCATGCATCAGAAACAACCCACAGTTGTCTGCTTTTTTTATTGTGCATCCCATTCAGTATCTACATAAATATATGCCCAAAATAATTTCTAATAGAGATTCCTGTATGATGAATTATTTTATAGTAATCTTTTATATTTAACATATTTACCTTAACATTATACCATGTATTTGTATTTAAATAATTAATGTGGACTTAATTCACATCCCTTTTTTTCTTTTTTTTTGACATAATGTAATCTGTAGAGTTCTTTTATGTACTGATCAGAATAAAAGATTGATTTTTTGTTGTAAGAATGAGTTGGAGATAAGATTAAGAGGTAAACTCTTTTTTTAACTCAAAATGAAATACTTTAGTCAAGTCTCAAGTTTATAACTATTCCAATTCCGTTCATGAAATCAGTATTAATTCTCTTAATCAAGTTAATTCCATCTGATTATTCCAACATGTTTAATATAATATCCAATGCATTGTCTTAATCCTCTTAAAATTTACTGATATCAACAACATCTGTGATTCACTGCTAAATTGTTATACTAAGGAATTTTTTCATATAAACTTCATCTTTTTATTTTTTGTAATAGTCATGGTTTTTTTTTTAACGAACAGTTGTTGGTTATTTTGTTGCTTATCTACAATCATCAAATATTGAGCTCAATTTTTAAGAAGCTGTCGAGGCTCACTGCTCTTGAAAGCAAAAAAAAAAAGAAATTATATACCACAGTGTAGTTATAATGTTTCCTTTAATAATTAATTACACGTATAGGAAGCACTCAACAAAACTCTTGGGTGTTTTTATTTGAAAATTTTTGTAATTTTTCAGTGGTAGTAATCTATAAAAAGCTTCAGAATGGTTGGAAAATCTTCACCAAATTTTTCTATTTAAAACCTTGTTGCTTACTGTTATTGTGTAGATAGCAGGAGAAAGAATTTTTATTAAACAAGCATTTCAGGTTCTATTTTGGCTTTTCTTCCTACCTTGTGTGGAGTATAGAATTCCTGGGAAAGCCATCAAAAGATTGCCACTCCACAGGTTACCAGCATTGTGGTTAGACAGAACCAGAATGACTGATTACATCATGGTAACCACTTTTAAGAAGAAGGAATCAAGGAATAATGAAAGGAAATGTAAAAACAGGGAATGATCTACTTTTTGAAGGATTATCTTTGGAGATTAGCCACACTAATTTATTATCTTATGTTCAGAACTAGATGTTCATTGATAATCTTTATAATAAATTAACATTTGTAGAATTTCATTTTCTTTATACATAAAAAAGAGAGTATACTTATGTATTGAGTACTTATGTATCTGAACAATTTTTTTATTATTGTATGAAATAGAATTTATTGTAATTATTGAATGTTTAAATAACAATTATATTTTATTTCCAGACTGCTGTTGCAGCAGAAGAACAAGCATTACAGAGAGAGGCACGAAAAGGTATGACAGCTGATGAAGCTGAATTTTCTGTTGAATCTGCATTGGATAACCAAGTTTATTTGTGGTCTGATAAATATCGACCTCGAAAACCTAGATATTTTAATAGGTAAACTATATCTTACATCTTTGTTTTGTAAATTGCTTCTTTCAATTTCATGTAAATACATTATATTTGTAATCATGTAATATGAGGAGAAGGTAAAACTTGTAGAGAAAGAAAAGACTGGAATATATATAAAACAGATAATTGAGATTGAAGGGTGTAGTAAATATTTTAAAGTTAAAGATTAGCACAGAACTGTGAGGAATGAAGACTAGCATCAAGTCATCATCTGACCGATGACACAAAAAATATCGTTAACAAATCCAGTATGCAATTCATCAGTTTTTTGACCTTAAATTGTTTATTTACATAAATCTAACATTATTAATTCTCATGATCAATAGATCATTAAAAATCTTTTGTTTACAAAAGTTTTAAGTATTATTCCATAGTTTCTTGTTAGGTAATTGCTACCATAAATTGGACTAAGAGTGTTTAAAAATTAACAAATAATTTTAAAAAATAAAAGTTTAAAAAATTTAAAATTAATCAAGTTACAATTTTTAATCCGAGAAATTAATTATTGTCCATTATTATTATTAATAATTGTCTGCACCTTCATATCTATTAATTCTTTATAATATACAAGGTGGCCATAGTCTTTTCTCAGTTTCCCAAAGTGCTTTTCCAGAAGAAACTGCATATCTCTCAATTTGGCTTATACGAGAGGTTTTCCAGCAGTTGTTTAACAAATTTAAGAAAAGTTCTTCCCTTACTTGTTCCAGTGTCTAATGTGTATTAGTTCCCCCTAACTAATGGTGTTCTAATCTGTTTTGGTAATTTTATAATAAACCTCTTATACCAATTAGATTATAATTTAATTAGATTATAGGAATCTGCCATTTATAATCTAATTGGTATAAGAGGTTTATTATAAAATTACCAAAACAGATTAGAACACCATTAGTTAGGGGGAACTAAGATTCCTGGCTTCTTTAGAGGTTTTAGTTTTTAAATCATAGACTTTACAATCGCTTCCCAGTCTGACTATAGAATCATGTTTGCTACTAATTTTTAAATATTCTTGTGTGTAATAATAGTATTTTAATAATTGGTAGCGATAATTTTTAGGTGTTTTAATAATTTTCATTCAAATTTGTCACTCGGTAACCAATAACAGTACATCAGACGACATTAAAGAGTGTTAAGTAGATGAATAAATTGAGTGTATACTTTTAAAATGTATTTGTTTTAACCAATAGTAAGTCATAAATATTTTAATACTGTTCTTGCTTTGGCCTCCAGAGCCTATTAATTGCAGAGAACATACCTGTGTGTGTATTCCATCTAAATCAATTATATTTAAATGACCAAACAGTACAGGGGATTGTTGTTTTGAACCTTTCACAAACTTATGCTCAAACCAAATCTAAATGCATCTACAGAGTGGTTAGGAGGTCCCTTCGTGCTAGTTATGAAATTATTAGGATATGTCCAGTTTATCTTCTATGAATCTAAAATGTCTGTGTAGGTTCCACTATATTCAAAGCACAGCAGTTTGTGCCTCCATGTCTGGTTGTTCATCTGCAAAATCATATCAGGGGTGATCATTTCAAATTCTGATTGACAGCATCTTGAAGGTGCTCATTATTGACATATCTGCGTTTTCAGATCTCTTTTTTTACAAAACCACAGAGTGCATTATCAGGTTAGGTAATGTCAGGGCTTCTTGCTGGCCAAGGCAATGGAGCTGTTAACTCTTCTGACCCACATCCAATCCAGCAATTCAGATATTCAAAGCAAAATATGCTGGAGCACTGTTTTGCTGAAACGTAATGATGTCAGCGACCCCTTTGCCATTAATTCTGGAAGCAACCACTGTCGATCATTCTCAGATAACTAAGTTTGATTAACTCACCATTGAAAAAATAAGAACGACGAACATATTCAGTTGTCATCCAAGCCCAAGTCATAACATGACGCAAATGGTGTTTGATTTCCTCAAAAAAGTTAGGAATGTCTCTTGCCCAGAAAAAAAAGTTTTATTTAAGAGAGCTTCGATAAATTTCACACTGTCTGAGAACATGATGTTGCTTTTATTGTTTGCTCTCGGAAAGTGTTAAGTAATAACTGACATAAACAAACACATTGATCAATGTTATTGTCACTCAATTCGTTAACTGTCGCTGGACGAAAACTTTTAACTTTTAAGACCTTCCACATATAGTCTTGCAATGTTCATTTTGGAATACCTAACTATATAGAACATTTGCCTGTTGATTTCATCAGTGATCATTGAATTGATGTCTCTACAGCAGCATACATCTTAGCCGTAGCCCAAATGCTCAGCCTCCCACTGTGTGGCGCATCAAGAACACTTCTCATTGCAAAAACCTTCCTCCATGTCAGTAATGTTTGCCGTGATGGTGACAATTTTCCAAAATGCACAAAGAAATCATTCATAATGTTCTCCAATGTTTTATCAGTGTGTGGACATTCATGGACTTGCACACAAGGCAACAAACACTTTTCAACAGTGAACACATTCATCTCTGCCATTGTTCTGTAATCAACTATGATGATTAGGTGGTCATCTCACCACCTAAATCACACTTGACGATCCGCACCACAGCATATCTTTCCCGTCTTTTCCAGCAGCAGTGAGAATTGGCAGCAGTTGAGCTCGATTAAGCTGGATTAATTACACTGTAAAGGGACTTCTCGCCCACCCCTTATTGTCAATGTTTTCTTTTGATTTGGAATTTCCTTCACAAATTATGAAATTGTACAAATACGAGTGGAATGTGTAACAGGAAAACTGATCATGTAATTTGATTAAAAATAAATTCTTTTGACTGTCAAAAGACATTAATTTTATACCATTAGTATAATAACTATTATTTTTAATATTGGTTATTTCATACTGTAATTTGTAACTTTTGTTTAAAAACCTGTCATAATTAACAGTAGTTCATAATAAGGAAAACTGTGCTACATTAATGGTAGGTTAGGAAGGTTGAAATACTTAAACATAATTAAACAGTGTTAATTAATGAATAACTTATTATTGTAAATTAATGAAAAAAATAAATATTTTTTTTTACGTAATTGAAATGAAACATGAACTACAAAGATATCATGTGACTGTATATTTAATATATAATGTAATAAAGGACTTACAGGTTTTTCTCCATTATTGACTTTGGACATAAGAGATCTTGTTCATGTATGGTACCTGAACATAAAAGGTTTTGAAATAAAACATATTTAACATTATAATTTTAAACCATTTTTAATTAGTTTTGTTAAGATAATAAGTACAGAGGCAAATTCCTTAAACAATTTACCATAAGAATATGCTCACACCTCTAAATTTTCACTTACAGTGAACTTATTGGGTTTTGCAAATGGATGAGTAATCTAGAAAATCACTGTAATTGGTCACATTTTTTATGTGTATATGTTACGTTTTTTGTTTGTTTTTACAGAGTACATACTGGTTTTGAATGGAATAAGTATAACCAGACTCATTATGATATGGATAATCCTCCACCAAAAATTGTACAAGGATATAAATTTAATATATTTTATCCAGATCTCATCGATAAAAACACCACACCCGAATATTTCTTGGTAAGTATTTATTTATTGTTCCTTTTTACATGCTTTAAATTAAAATGAATGATAATTTACACAGTATCAGTTTTTGTATGGAATCTTAGTAACATTTTCCTCCTGTACTGCTTATTTAATTTGTGATTGAAATTTGAGATGTTGAAAGCTATTATATTGAAGTAAAATGGAACTTCTAAAATTAATATTTATTGTTAGTTAATAATTTAACAGTATTTTATGTAAAACATGTGTTAATCCTAGAACAAGCAGGAATCAATTTTTTTTATACATGCAAATGCACATCAGGCTGCAATATTAAGTAAAGTGTATTTTTGGTGTAACATGTATTTATAATCAATCTAAAAAATAGTTATTTTCTGTAACCATCATTTTTGATTTGTAAATAAGTACAGGTAATTCAAAGAAATGGGAAATTTAAAAAATTAAATAACAATGAAACATTTTTTTAGAAAATGAATTCTATTTCGTGTGTACAAATGTTGCCATTTTAGGATACATACATTTTAGTTTATTTTTTAAAGATGACATCTTGCAGGTGACCTCCTCTTCTACGTAAACACTCACGAAGTCTCTTCGTTAAATTGTTCATGGTTTGACGTAACATCTCAACTGAAATTTCCGCAATTGCTTCTCAGATCTTTGCCTTCAGTTCTTCCGTTGTAGCAGGTCTACTGTAAAACACTTTGCTTTTAAGGTGACCCCACAAAAAGTAATCGCAAGCTGAGAGATCAGGCGATCTGGGAGGCCATGTAATGTCACCATTTTGTGAAATGACGCGTTGTCCAAACAATCGGTGTACAGCTGCCATCGATATTCGTGCAGTATGTGACGTTGCTCCGTCTTGTTGAAACCAGGCTGTGTTAAGAACCGGTGGAAATCTCTTGTTATTCCACAACAAAGTTTTCAAGCACGTCTACGTAACGAGCCGACATCACTGTAATCGCAAGACCGTTGTCATCCTCAAAAAAATAAGGGCCTATAACACCGTAAGATGACATAGCACACCACACGGTCACTTTCTGGCTGTGCAATGGACGTTGGTATAGCTGCGTAGGATTTTCTTGTGTCCGGTATCTGAAATTTTGCTTGTTAACAAATCCACTGAGGTGGAAATGCGCTTCGTCTGACATCCACAGTTCGTGAACAAACTCTTCGTTATTGTTTATCTTCTGAAGCATTACATTACAGAATTGTGCTCGCACAACTGCATCGTTCGGTTTCAGTTCCTGGGCGATCTGCAACTTGTATGGATGGAATTGCAAGTCCTTCACTAACATTCTTCGAACACTTGAACTGTGCGATTGTAAAGATGCTGAGAGATGACGGATTGACCGATATGGACTTCGTGTGACAGCATCTTGTAAAGCTTGAACATTCTGTGGTGTACGGACAGTTCGCTCACAGCCTGGAGGTTTCTTTTTCATTGCCGAACCAGTTTCCTCAAAATTAGATATCCATCTTTTAATTGCGTATGCTGATGGAACACGGTCGTGCCGTCCCAGATTAAAATGACGACAAAATTCTCTACGCGCTCCCTCCACACTGTCATTGTTTTTGTAAAACGCTTTGATAGCAAATGCACATTGCGCACCACTCCAAGGATCCACGACAACTAGGTTAGAGAGGCTGGTGCCACTTATCAAGTGGTACCAATCACCCACGGCTACCAACACAACTTTCAAAATTTCCCGTTTCTTTGAATCATCCTGTACTTTTATATGAAAAATGTATATTTACAAAAATAGGCTGTATTTTTACAAAATGAGACTTTTACTACTTCTCAACATAATCCCCACCAATATTAATATACTTGTCCCAATGATGAACTAGTTTTTTTATACCTGATGCAAAGAAGCCTGTTTGAGCCACTTTACCACAAATTCTTTGACCTCCTCATTTCTTTTTTTTTCTACATAATGCCTCCTTGAGAGGACCAAACAAATGAAAATCCGAGGAAGCCAAATCTGGACTGTAGGGAGGATGTAGTAGTATCTCTCAACCAATTTTTCCAAGGGTTTCTTGGGTCAGCTGGGTGGTGTTAGGATAAGCATTGTTGTGTAGCAATTTCATGCTTTTCTTTGAAAACATTACTTTTCCCCGCTGATGCTTGCTTTCTGAATTTCTTTCAGACAGGTGAGCAGGTGTCCTTCCACTCTATGCTTTGTCTTTGGACTCTGGTTCAAAATGGTGAACCCAAGCTTCATCACACATTAAAACCTTGTTTAGAAAAGGGTCACCTGCCCTTTAATAGCGTTCTTTCAAGTCTGTACCCTCTTTGAGTCTTGTTCCCTTGTTTTGTCGCGTTAGCTTTTTCAGGACCCACCTTGCATTTGTTCTGCTGTACTTGAGCTTGTTACTGATAACATTATGAACTGTTCCAACACTTACTGCAACTCTTTTTGCTATATGTTCAACTGTAATATGTCGGTCTTCACGAATAATGTCGTCAATGCGGGTTTCAAGCGAAGGAGTTGGCACTTAAACTGGCCAGCCAGGATGTTGCTCGTCAGTCACTGAGGTTCGACTGTTTTTGAACTGTTCTACCCACTTATAAAAATTTTCACGGTTCATTCAACTTTCACCATATGGTAAAATCATTTGAGAAAAGATTTTAGCCAATTTTTCATTTTTAGAAAGCAAACAATGGATCACTGAACGTTGTTCAGCTAATGTGGAAACTTCAAGCAGATCGTTAAATGCAGTATTGAGGTTATAAACAAAACAATTTTTTTCCATCAGCTGAACTCAGTTCATCCTAGTAATGCCAACCTAAAATTATGAAAGTACAATACTCTTCCTATAAACTGTTTCATTTCTATATCAATTAGTCTCTTTAATTATTGAATGTCCCCTGTATTTTCAGTTAGAACTGATATATCACAGCCATTCTTTTCTGCTGTCTTAAAGCTTGTGCTAGCGATTTCTTTTACATATGGTTAACATAAGCCATATGTTTTGAATACTTGCTTTACATATTTTAAATAAAATAGGTAAGAATTAAATAAATATTTACCACAAAAATCACAAATATGTGATTTGGTAGAAATCACAAAAATAAAATTGTCAACAAATCTTACAATGATTCTTAAACATTAAAATAAGTAATTTACTTAAGATATTGTTCTTTTTTTTCTACTTTAGCTTAATCATAATTAAATCACATGTTGATGTCACAGCAAGTTTGAAAAATGGAATGTACCCAAAACGTGTTGTCATCATGTGATTTAATTATAATGAAGCTAAGAAAGGTAGTTAATTGTATTCAGTATAAAAATGATCACAATCTTAGCAGAAAATATATATATTTTAATAATAATTTTAACTTCTCTTTTGATAATAAGATCTAAATTTTGTCTGTACATTAAAAAATCTAACTACCAGTTCTAGGGATAATTTTTCATGTATGGTTTTTATTTGATTTCATTGCAAAATCCACCATTCTTTAATGTCATAGTATCATGTATTGTATAAGTTGTAAAATGTATTTATAGTTTTTATATATTATTAATGTTTTATGATGATTAATTTTTAATTATGTATTTACTGAAATAAAGTTTAGTGTATATGTATTATAATATCTGTTTTTTTCTGCAGACTCCCTGTCCAGACAACCATGATTTTGCTATTCTTCGGTTTCATGCAGGACCACCTTATGAGGATATTGCATTTAAAATTGTGAACAGAGAGTGGGAATATTCTTACAAACGTGGATTCAGATGTCAATTCCATAACAATATCTTCCAACTTTGGTTCCATTTTAAAAGATATCGCTATAGAAGATAAAATGTATATTATTTATTTATGTATATATGTTCTGTTATATTTTATTTTTAGCAGTAAATGTAGCTAATATTTTGTTTTGATATTTATCTAGTTGATGAAATATATATATAAAATTAAATAATGTTAAAAATTATTTGTTTCTTTTCATTTAATTTTTCTTTATCTGTATATAAAAATCTTGTCTAATATCTACTCCTGTTTAGTTGTAACCACTTTTGGCATATGTGGTTTTCACCAGATCTTGAAGTTTTGACACGTAAGGAACCCAAAAAACCAAATGGAAATTTTCCAGGTGTTTGTATGTGCATGTGTGTGTTCAGTCTTGCCGAACACACACACACACACATTTTGACCAAACTTGGTTAGATTATTTCTGTATATGGGACATTGATGCCATTAAATTTTCAACTTAAAAGGTCAAGGGGGTGAGGCTGTACAATGGTCACCCTCAGTATCTCAAGATTTCACCAAATAACCCTTTCTATCCCTGTGTTGTTTTAAAACAACATTATCTTTATTGACATTTATGGCCATTGATAGTTAATATTTCCTCATTGTACCAATGTTGTATTAAATTTACATCTATTTAGTTTAACATATTACCGTTAGATGGAACTTCAGTGCAATCTTGCTTTAATAAAATGTACTACTTATATTCTGTGTCGCATGATTTTGATGCTCACGTTTTTGCATTTTTGTTTAATTTTTGAGAATCAATTCATAAGCCAATAATTTATTAGTGTGAATCCTTGTATTTTTATAGTTCATTTTTTCTAGTTGGAAGTCTATGATCTCATTTATAAACAATTTTCTTTATCATTTTAGCTGTATTGTTTTAAAACTACACTGGGACGTAATGGTGTTTACAGCATAGGTTATGTATGAATTGTTTTTACCGTCTTGAATACTGTGTTTACTTAGTTTTTGTTAGTTATCAGAATCTTGTGCTTTGTTATGATAAACAGTGAGTAATATTATAAGTGATAATGACTTTTTTTTAATTGAATCTCCTGGAGGATGAATTCAATAAATACGTTAGTGTTCCAGATGGGATTATTTTGGAAACTTCGGACAATGACGATGATGAAGAGTGTGATGAGATAGGAATTATTCATGAACATGCCCAAGAAGTAGAACAATTGTTACAAAATGTTATGAATGACACATTGCAGAAGGATTTACAGGTAAGATTTACAATAATAATTTTTTGTTATGTTGTCCCGTTTTAGTTTAATAAGATAGTAATTATTTTTGTTTGGTTTTACAGATTAATCAGAAGAAGTAGATGAACCTATAGCTTCAGGCTCCAAAGAAAACATTCCCCAACAAAGAGCACAAAAGATTGCACATACATGGAAGTTCAAAAAAATACCATTTTGCAATCTAGATTCTACGTGTAAGGATTCCCTTCCACCTCCTCCCGAAGAAGAACTGACCCCTTATCAGTATTCTAAAAATTCTATTTTAGATGAACTTATAAATTGAATAGCTGTATAGTATAATAATTACGCCCATCAAAAGGATGGAAAGGTTTTAAATCTCTTGGCTGATGAAATAGAACAGTTATTTTCAATTTTTTTTACAAATTGGGATAGTGTATATGTTCAGTGTAAGATTGTACTAGTCTACTAAATGTCGGTATGGCCACATTACAGACCTCATGAGTAGAAACCGGTTTCACCAGTTATTACGGTATTTTCATTTGGCTGATAACGAGAAAATTGTCCCAATAACTGACCTAACTCATAAGTTGTTTAAAGTTAGTCCACTACTGTTGGCAATTCAAACAGCTATGCAGAGTATTCCTCAGGAAGAAAAGCACATAATGGATGAACAAATTATACTCTTCAAGGGCAGAGGTGGCCTCAAGCAATATTTTAAATCTAAGCCCTATAAATGGGGCTATAATTGCTTTACACAAGCTGGAAGTTCTGGAATTATGTATTATTTCAGAATTTATACTGGTAAAAACACAGCAAATGATTATGAAATAGGGTTTTCAGGAAATATTGTTCTTACATTAGCAGAAAATATACCAGCTCATAAAAATTATAAAATTTATTGTGTTAATTTTTTTTCATCACTTACTCTGGTGAAGAATTTAAAAGAGAGGGGCATTTTTTATTTGGGAATAGTGTGTAAGGACCGAATGGGAAATTGTGTCCTGAATACAGAAGCAGAACTGAAAAAAAAGAGTCGTGGATCGTGTGATTATAGAGTTAAAACAGGAGAAAATCTTGTTCTAGTGCGCTGGCTGGATCAAAAAGTTTCATGTCTTTGTATGGATGTGTTGATCCAATGCATTCCTGCAAATGATGGAGTCAGCAGCAACACAAACACATTCAGGTACCTCGCCCATTTGCTGTACTTGAATATAATAACTTTATGGGCGGGTGGAGTGAATTTGAGTGATATGTTCCTTGAATTATATTGCATTAGTATCTGTTTGAATAAATGGTACATGCGCATTGTTTTTTGGTGTCTTGGAGTTTCTGTAGTTAACTCATGGCTGCTGTACAGGCGTCATAAAATACAAAGAAACTGTAAACCCCAACTAGCCTTGATACAGTTTCAAGCAAAAATAGCTAGTGCGCTAGCTAATGCCGGTAAATCAAAATTAAAAAAGAGGCCGTCTAAGTACTACTGAAAAATCACCTGTTGGAAAGATAAAGAAGCATAATGTATCTATTGCACCAGTTGATGATGTTCATTACGATAATGTGGGTCATTTCCCTACAACTGCTGAAACCCATGGGTGTAGCAAAAATTGTATTAAAGGTTTTACAAAAGTATCTTGCATCAAATGTGGTATTTGACTCTGTTTTACTGCTGAAAGAAATTGTTTCTTGAACTATCATAAAAAATAAATGAATAAATTATTATGAACATTATTATATGTAAAGTGTTGTGTATTGTTATGTATTTTGTTTTACCAGAGTTTATTATTATTTTTGCTTTGTTTCAGTTACTAAATTATGACTTTACTAATTTTAACAGTTACTTTTTTGTAATTTTTATTCATTCACTTTATACAAATTTTAGATATGAAATTATTCTTTACTCATTTGATTTATTTTAGTATACTCTTGCACTCTTATTAGAATTATTTGGTTTTAGATTAGTTGATTTATTTTTACAATTATGCATTACTTTTTTTATATTTTGCATGTTTTTTTATTTATTTTTATATTTTGGCATGTTTTATAATATCTTGATAGTTGGTAAGAAAATATATTATTGATATTTACTATCACAATATACTTCTTATTGTCTCAGTGTTGTTTTAAAACAACATTTCTCTGGAGGGCTTAAGGGAAGGAGAAAAAATTATCAAAAATATATGTCCTTTTTAAAGGGTATTATGCACAAAAAAAATAGAAGAAAAAAATTTTTTCCTAAAATTTTCAAAATTTGGGATAGAAGGGTTAAGGTCTTATTTTTAGGCACATTTGTTAACAATTAAAAAATAATATTTGCAAAATCACACCCAACCCAAAAAAGATCTAAATAAATTAGCGGCTAAGTCGGTATACTGTCTCAGTAGGTACCCCCTCTCACCACAAGGACCGCTAGTGTAGTACTGATGTACAGCTCTTGTAGTCATCTGCTATGTTGTGACGTCACAGGTGAGCGGTAAAATTAAATAAATGAATAATACTTAATGTAAAAAAGTATTTAAAGTGGCCACTAGTACTGCCACACCCGCACGAATGAAATACAGTATGTGTGCGTGCTTTAGTTAGAATTATTGATTAAATAAACAAAAAATATTATATTTAAATGAAATGATAAATATCTTAAATTAAGTTGTGTGTGTAAGCCGTACATAAAAAAAGCCACTAAACTGGAAAGTCCTACAACTGTGTTGTCAGCTCTCTTTGAATATAAGCAATCAGAATTGTAAAAACAAAAAAATCTCAGTAGTAATAAAACAAGATAAAACTTCTTATAAACTTTTTTATTTTGTGTTATCTTCAGAATTCCATCCAGTAACAAACTTTAAACAGTTAAATTTTGGAATTAATATCTCAAATACCAATAATAACAGCCCTTACAATAGTAAATAACACTAATATTTTGCAATGTTTCCATGAATTAAATGGCTAGGTCAACTGATATTATTTACTTTAATTATCATAATATTTCGGTCCTAAATTACTTAATACAGTAAATTTTGAAAGCATACCATTCCACATAAACATTTTCAAAATGCTTCATATATTTTCACAAAATATAGGTATATTATTGTATTGATTTGTTATCTTCTTTAGTCATTATTATTATTATTATTTATAATGATGCATAACTGTGAGTAGTAAAACTTGAATTCTCCTAAAATAAAATTCTCTCAAATTTTTTTTTTATATATCACATATGAATTAAAGATCAATAGCGTACTATTGAACTAGTAAATATGTAATAGTGATTTACCAGTAGGATACTGATATTGCTATATCTCAGAATGTAAAGCTATAAAAAATTACACTCTTTCTTGAAATATCTATTTATTTTATAAAAGAATCACATATTAGAATTTGTTTAAGGATTTTTTACAAAAACATTTATTTACTTTACAAATAAATGTTATTATACATTTACTTATATTACTGATTACAATATTCTTAAGTTTAATGTTGCATGATTGAAACAAGTGAAGAGATATTTGGATCAGTTGAACTTAATTTTAACCGAAAATTTTGTTCAAGGTTCAGTTTATTGTGAAATTTATTTTTTATTATCACCATAGCTGAATATCCAATTTCACACAGATATAAAGTAGAAAAAGGGATTAAAAATAACAATGCCTTTCCAGACAGCAGTGGATGTTAATTTAGCCAAAACTCACGTAACTCTAAATTTAGTAGATTCAATCTTCAAAACCACCTCACAAGGTAGTTGTATAAAGATTGTATATTTGTTATTGGGGTTCCAGGAATGATATCCAGTATGAAAAGTTTTTGTATCCTTAGGAATTCAGAGTAGCCTTCTTAAAAATTTCAACAAGCATTAGGTAATGACGTTTTGTGTTATTGATGAGATCATCTTTCACTTCAATTTTGAGCACTCTACAAAATTTTCCAAATCTGGAAAAGACTGCAGGTTTTGATTTGAAACACTATTTTTCATTGTTAAAATTTTTTTTATTAACATCTGTACATTATCTACTGAAAATCGATTTGTTTTTTCACCTTGCAAACTTAAATTTAAGTCATTGAGATGGTTGAAAATATCTGATAAATAGGCTAATGTTGTGATCCACACCTCATTTGTCAATCAGTCATACAGTTCAAAATCAGTATCTATTAGAACACCTGCACCTTTTAGTGTAGCTCAAATAACCTGCTTAGCATTTTTCCTTTTGAGAGCCATCTCACCTCTGGGTGTAGCAGTAACTGAATGTGGTCACTGTTCATTTCAGGACACAGTTTTGAAAATAAAGAGTTTTAAACCCCAAGATTTAACTAACCACCTTGACGGCCTCTGGAGAACATGTTTAAATTATTCATGCATCCTTTTTACTAGTAAAGCATCTCTGTGGACTCCGTACAGTTTAAAAAAAAAAAGTTTTTATTTATAATTAAATTCACTACCACATAATCTCAAAGCTCGTTGTGAAAATATGGAAAGGAAATTATGTAGCTTCTGAAAAATTCCATATCTGACCAAGGTTCAAACCTGGGACCTTTTGGATAAAGATTGATTAAAATTATTTATATCATTATAGAAAGAACATTTCAACGCGTAATTGGAGTATCAAGATAAATATTGTTAATTTTTTTTTTTAATTCTGGGAAAGAGTAGAATATTCTTCAATCCATATACAAAGGCCATTCAGAAAGTAAGGAACGTTTTGGAATTTTAAAAAACCAAGTACAAGAAAAACTTTTTATTATATACATGTGAAAGAGGGACTAAAATACTACTTTTCAACATAATCACCAAACAAATTCAGGCACTTTTCATAGCGGTGGACAAGCTTTGAAATTCCTGTGTCATAGAATTCTGCCGCCTGTGATCTGAACCACTCAGTGATGCACCCATCTTGCACAAAATTTGTGGTAGCCTAGCTTCTATGAAACAATTTCAAACAATAAAGTCCGTGAAACTTGTGGAAAACATAGAGAAAGCTCAGTTATTGTGAAACAGTGGTTTTCACGAATCTTTTCATCAACTTTGGATACCAGATCGTCAGTCACAATGCTCGGACGTCCACTCTTCTCTTTATCGTGAACGTTTGTTCGGCCATTTTTAAACTGAATGCACCACTTCCTGACAGAACTTTCACTCATTACGTTGTTCCCGTACACTTCACACAGTTCCCGATGAATTTCTATTGGTTTTAAGTTTTTTCCCAATAAAAAATGAATCACAGATCGCACCTCACAACTGGCGGGATTTTTTATTGCAGCACACATTTCAAATTTGTATATAAAAAACGGGCAGTGCGGAGATCTTCCCGTTGTCACGGCTGGATGCTGACTGAGGTGCCGAGCACAAGCACACCAATATATACGCGATTGGCGGCATCAGGTGGAAATGTTCCTTACTTTCTGAATAGCCCTCGTAATTACTACAAAACAGAAAATTTTGAGGTATATTTAATTTTGGTGCAAGAACTTGGAGACTAACAGACAACTTCAATACTGTAGATGGTTCAAATGTTTCATTCAAGATCGTGTGTATGTTTTGGAAGATTTTTTTTTTATCAGATTAAGCATGTTTTTATCTTCTTCGTATATATTAAAAATCAAAAACAGTAGATTATAGAGTTCTGAGAATACTAACACTTATCATGAAGGGCAGTCAAAAAGGTATTCTCAAAATTTGGAGTTTGTGCACGATTTTGTAACAAAAAATGATCGACCCATTTTTTTTTTTTACAGAAATATTACTGCAGAACATTATTCAGAAGTAAAACATTGTTATGTTCACCTTGTATATCATTTAACAGAAATCATCATATGGATCTAGGATTGAATATTATACTAAAACCAAATAGCATATATAAAAATAAAAAAATGAACAAAAGAAATTTATAATTTGGAATTAAAATATATTTTGCCTCGATGTGTAATTATTTACAAAAATACTTGTAATATCTTCTTTGTTTTCATTAAATTAGATTTGTTACACTTAACAAGTAAAAAGGTTGCAGTTTATATAGAATATAAATTTACAAAGCAATTCCAGGTGTAAATGAAGCAACTCCTTGTTTATAACAATAAAGACCTTGAACTAGCAAATTGCCCTTGATGGTAGTAAATAGTTTCATCACTTCCTTACATCTATTATCTCTGCCCAGTTTTAAACCATAATAGTACTACTAATATTAGTATTGTTATTATGTATGTAATCTGTGTTACATTGTAATTACATTAACATAATGTTAATTATTCCAGTATAATTGGTTTTATAGTTCTTGGCAAGTGAACATTGAGTAATAAAATAAAAGCAGACAATAGATTACTTTTATTGATTTTCCGTTTATTATAGTTGTTTAACAATTTACATGAATAATTTTGTTTCTTTTTAAAAAATTTTTTTTCTTTGTTTTAATCATTAAATGTGAATATCATTTTTTAATACTATTCATGCAGGTTAAATAAAACACACCCACATATATATTTGTTTTATACTTGCTGCCTGACTGGGATTCAAACCTGAGACCTCCGAATGAAAGCCAAGATGCTACCACTCTGCCATGGCTATAAAACTACATGTACCTAAAATTGTTAGGTATATGTAGTTAACGTGTGTTAACCATTACAAAGACCGTGTTCCAGTGCCTACTGTTTTTAGTAAATTTCAGAACTTCATGAAAAAATTGTTAACAGTAATAACAAACAATGATGCTTACGTAGAACTGAATTTTGAAAATTCTTAAATTTTAAATTCATCTAATACATTAGACTCTATTTAAATATTTTAATATACTATTGAAATGAAACATTCTAGGTAAATTATATATTTTTAGGGAAGAAATGAAAATTACTCGTTAATTTATTAAGAAATAATCTGAAATACTATGGAGTTCTATACATAAGGCATCTACTTCAATTTGAGATTCCTCAAATCGCTCCATCATTTACATAATTTATCCAAAATCTGCACCCTCCATAGGGGTTGAGGCACCTGGGTCAAAGATAGCTGAGGCACCCTCTTGGCCCCCTTTTATATTCACAAAGTAGTGTAAATATTGAAATTTGGGTGTTAAAGGGAATATAATAGAAGATAAACTGAAAGTGAGAAACAAAAAACACATTTTGTAAATATATAATCAACAGTGAATATAAATATAGTACAATTTATCTGTTTGAGCACTAACCTTTTAAATAAAATTTTATTAAAATATTTACATATTACTCACATTTAAATTTGAGAATAAACACATTTTTTTCAGTCCGTATGCAGTAGGTAGATTTTTGTGGTTTCAAAATTTAAGTGATATCTATCAATTTTGACATCTCTGAAGAGGGCCCCTCATGGTGTTACCCTTGATGCCGCACTCCCCCCCCCCCTTAAACCCCTCTCCCTAGGGATAAAAAATTGTATTATCATTATCAACAATCTCGTACATCACTACAGTCATGAAATAAATACTTCTGTCACTCGTTGAGAAAACTCTTCTGAACAAATTTGTAAAATTGAAACTATCTAGTGGTATTTATGTTTACTAAACCTTATATTAAATGATATCTAAAAGCTTTTACAACTCCAATATTACAACAGAATTCATTACAAGTAATAGAAAATAGAAAGCATTTTATTATATCTCTGGTATGTTTCATCTAATACGTCCTCATAACATTACAATTCTAGCATAAAGTTTAATAAAATTCTCTCAATCAGTGCTTCAACTATTTGGAAAAATTATGGTAGTTTTCAGTGTACTCATTTTGGACAAATTTTAATAATTGTGTACATATAATAAAATTATATTTGTTTAAAAAAATTTGGTTTAAATAACATATTAAGTTAGAATTATTCTGTTATGAAATTACCAAACTCTGATTTATAATTTTAATTCAGATGTGTTTGTGTATGAAACAAATTATTTTTAAAAACTAAATTAAAAACCCTTGAATAATTCTATAATTTAAAAAAGACTTGTAAATGCATATGTAATTCATTATTACTGATTTTGGTACAATTTTCAGAATATTAATTTTTCATAGATTGCTTAAATCAAGCACATTTTAACTTTTTAATCATGTTATCATTATCATCATTAACCTCACTGTGGATTTCACTTTGACTTTTCCATTTTCATTAATAGTTACCAAACGATACCTATGTGTTTTAGTACATAGTACAGATGTTTTAGTCATTTAATCGCTGGTAGCTCTCACTTCTGCATTGTAATTTGGAACAATAAATTTGTATTTTGTATTGTATATCATAAATGGAACTTATGAGAGGTTACCTCTAAAGTAAAAACCACTTCATTGTAAAAAAAATTTATTCTGAAAACTTTATAGATATTTTTTATTTCTTTTAAACTACATACCTTTTACTACTTCTCTACATAATCACTAATGAATTAAGACATTTATCGTAGCGATACACCAGCTTTCAGCAATAAACCGTCATCGTATTGTTCTGCTGCCAGTCCATTTAGCCACTGATTAATAGCATTTTTAAGTTCATCTTCATCCGTGAACCACTTACCACTCAACAATTCTTTCAATTTCCCAAACAAATGGTAATTACAAGGAACTAAGTCCTAATGAATATGGTGAGTGGTCGTAAATTTCCCATACAATGTTCTCAGTAAATCACGTGTTGGATCCACATCATGTTGACTTGTATTATTGTGCAGCAGGACAACATTGGTCAGCCTCCATACCACCGATTTTGAATGGCACACCATAACGTGCGTAGAGTTTCACAGTAGCGGCTTCTGCATTTATAGTCATTCCACATGGCATGAAATCAATCAGCAGTATGCCAGACCAATTCCAAATGGCTGTAGATGGACCTTTGTTGGTCTGGTTGGTGATTCAGGATGATGCCATTTTCTCTCTGGTGTGCAATATGAAATCCATGTTTCATCGCCGGTAACAGTTGAATTAAGGAATTCATCACCTTTTTCTGTGTAGTGCATCAAAAATTTCAAAGCAGATCCCAAACGTTCTTCATCATGCACATTAATTCTGTTATTTCTAAACCTTTCACACTATTTTCGGACATTTCTTTCATTCATTACACTATCACTGTACACAGCAACCAACTGCCTATGAATTTCAACGGGCTTAACATTTTGATGGTTTAAAAAAAAAACATGACTCCATGTATTTCACAGTCGGTGGCAACATCAGATTTCCTATTCATTGTATAACTCACACGTAATCAAAGATACTACAACATGACAACTTACAAACAACAATGCAGTGTGTACAGTACTAGTGTGGCCATGAATGACACAGGTTCGCCAATCTTAAGGAGAGAAATTTCCCAGCGGTCTTTACGTTATATCGGAGGGAGAGATATCCCTCTAAATAATATAAGTGTAATTTGTGAGCTTTAATTTATTCCCCCCTCCCCATACACATTTGTCTTTTACTTGTATGTTATCCGTCTGCATCTCTATCCTTTGCAGCTTGTAAGTTTTTACAATGTATCATCTGCTTTTTACAGGCCCTTTTTACTTTGTATAGGCTAGTCTTAGATAAGAAATGGTGAAGGCAGATTTGACTGTAATCACATCCATTTCTGTGTTTGTTCAATGCAAGCAGCAACTTATTAAAGTAGGCTTTTATTGATCTGCATGTAATGAGAAAGGCTAAGAATTCAAGTTCACAGCAGTAACAAGTTGATGATTTGTGTGCACTCTTGATAACTGCTCAGAAACTTTGACATATATTTTTTTTTTTTTATGAAATGTATTATCAGTAATTACATAACAGTGCACATTGACAGATATCCTGGCTTTGCTTTCAAAATTTATCAATGTCTTTTGCATACACCTAATATTCAATAACTTCATGTTTATCCAGTTTTCTCTTTTCTTAAATCAATTGACATGGTAATGCTTGTCTGCTTGGTTGAACAGATAGGCCATTACAAATCACAAGAAATATTTTTGCTGTATTTGTCATTGATCATGGCTTTTTAACTCAACAAGTCTTACTTTCTTGACAGTTCAACATTAGAATTACCACCACTGTTTAAAGATTGAAGTGCAGTACCTTAATATATAATATGATCTTACTTACCCCCAAAACCACTGCCAGTTTGTATCAATTTTTCAAAGGATCCATTAATTTTATCGCAGTCTTCTCATACTGCTTCTTTAAATACCAATTTTCAGACTCATCAAGTACAAAGTGATTACTGCTATGTAAGATAGTTTCTCTAATATTATTATTTAATAGGTCTTTGCTATGTTTCTTCATTTCAATGATAATGCGACTATAGAATCAAATGTTACTTTTCTATAACTACAACTCTTTTATTGTTGTTTCAAATATAGTGTTTTTCATCGTAATGGAAAATATCAGTATATCTACATAACATCATCACTCACGTTCAATATATACTCGCTCTAAGAGTCATTAAATAGTCTAATAATTTTTGATGCTTGTTTGTATGATGTAATCTGTAGAAATAAACTAGCTACTTATTATATATTCACAGCACCCTTTGCCAGAAAACATCATTTTGTAAACAGTTTTCTGCGGTATCTTGCAAAATAACATCCACATTTCATGGTGTCGTACATCTATAGAGCTAATGGTATATTGTTTATTTTTTTAGCTACTTTTTTGAATATACATTGAGAATTTTTTCATAATACAGTCGACCCTTATACTGAATTTTATTAACCACACTACTGTGATAGAATCATCGAATAATTTGCTGTTATCTCCACAAAAATAAACTAAGTAATATCTCTTTTATCAATAATAATATTTCGTAATGTTAAACTGAGAGGAAAGGTGTTGGTAGGTCGATATATGAATACTGCATTACACAATATATATATATATATATACCTGCAGCACCTCAGACTTTCATCCAGAGGTCCCGGATTTGAATCTTGGTCAGGCATGGAATTTTTCACATGCTACAAGATTCATTTATCATCTAATAACTGTAAAAGGACATTAGCTTGTCATTACTGTATTAATAAATAAATATTGGTCTGTCTTGTAGCATATATGCTATGGTAGGTATACACAGTGTAGGGCAAACGTAAATAGGGAAAGAAAACATGATACAGAATATTTTGAGGAGATACGACTTTTTGAAGGGATAAAAGTTTTCTTAAATCAGCCTTATAACTGACTAAAGGAATTCCTCTTTTTTTTAATGTGTAGGCATTGACTGCTATGATCCAAATGGAAATTTTTAGCGTATGAAAAATGCCATTCCTGACTGGAATTAAAACTCAGGACTTTTTACCTGGAATTATTTTAATTTATATTTAATTAATTATATATATTATTATAATTAATTATAATAAATGTATAAAAATGTTTAATTATGTCAGTGATAATGAATATTTTTTTAAATAAATTTAAAATGTTATTTTATTACAGTATTTTTAGCTACATGTATGGCCAGGGATCAGTCCTTTATTTCAAGAAAGACAGTCTGATTTCCTTCTTATAAAAATTTCCATGCTGCCATCTTTACAAATTAATCAGTTTGTTATTAATTTCACTGCTAGGTCGTTCAGTGAACAGTAGAACTTGATCATTTTATATTGAATTTAATAAATTTGTTCTCTAAATATGTTTCATTGAAACTGAATAGTTAAATTAATCTGTAGTTAATTTACAAAACTTAATTCATCAACTGAAATAAATTGTGAAAGCTTTATCCAGTGTAAAAAATAATCTTTACTTTATTATCAGTATCATAAGCATTCCTTCCAGGAACAATGGATGTTGCTGAATGATGACTTAAGAAGCTTCCGCTACATCTCCTTGTTTTGTTTTTGTATTTAAATTTTTTGTTGTTAATTTTTTTAAATGTTTCAAATCACTATATATATATTCAAATATATCAATATTAATATTTACAAAGTAATTTATAAAAAAAAACCATCTCAGTAAATGATGCTATCAACTGATAGTCTTTCCAAAAGCTCTCCTTACTGCTAATTTGAACTGAAAAGTTTTGTGAAAAATCAGTATACATAGTTGTTCTGGCTGATATCAATTAATCTTACGGAAAGATTTAATTAAATCCAGAAAACATGTTGGCTACAGACACAAACAGAAAATACACTACAAACACACAAACATCATCAGAAGGTCTTGTTAAAAACAGGCCCTTGCTTCAGTCAATCAATCAATAATGAGACCCCCTTCATGTGGTTTTTATGTTTTCTGTTAACTTTAATCATTAATCAAATTAAAATTTATAATAGTCTTTTCTGTAATTTTTGTTTCAAGGTTGTTAATTTACGAGTATGTTTAAGTTGAAAGATTATGCATATAAATCTTAAAGAAGTAGTTAAATTTAAAGAAAGGTTGATTATTATACTACAATTATATTGTACTCATAAATTCACTGTTTATATGTCCTTGATATGAAGTTATTATTGTCTACAACATAAAATTTGTGTTAAAGTAACTTAGCATTTCAAGTACATCTAAACAAAATAATCAGTATAAATTGTTTACATAGAGTTATTACTTCCGAACATTATAGATAATGGAAATTCTTTACTTCAATGCTATAGAAAATGTTTTTAGTTGGAAAATTCATTACATTTTTCAAATACAGATAATAAACTACTGATTTTAGTAAAAGTGTAATGTTTTCTTCTTATCTCACTCAATCTTCAACTTTTATCATATTTTTTTATGATTTACTTTATCACAGTTATTATAGTAAAAGTATATTATCATAGAGATATTTAAGTAAACTAATGAAAGATGTTTAACTAATCCTCCAAAAATAGTCTTTATATTTGTAAACAAACTCAATGAATTTCTAGGTTGTCATGAACATAGTAAATGTAGCACATCCCAACTCTTTAGGGGAAGACACCCGCCTAGTGACGTTTCCAGTTGCCACCCCCCCCCCCCCGCAATTCATAGCCCTGTTGGGCTTTAACGGGAGTCGTCTATCGCCCTCTGACGTTTTACATCTCATAGTAATAAGCCTGGCCTCGTTGGGATGCCACCAATGTAAATGCCTCGGAAGACATTTACATCGGTGATTTATTAACTCAGCTTTTGCCTTCACTGTAGGCCTTGCCCAGATTAATGTAGCACACTAATATTTTGGTGTTTATAACTATAGACGTATAAAAAGCGTGATAACCTATAGTAACTTTTAATAACTTTCAATAAAATGAAAGCTGTATGTTTCAAGAAAGTTATATATTTAATGCTTTAAATTTCTAAATATTCATCAGAAGTAATCTTGATAAATTTTTAAATCTACCATAAATTATAAATGAACTGACATGATAAATAAGTCAGAAATGAAAATGGTATAGCAGTTTTCATGAGTAACAAAATCCCATGCCAGGTTTACTAGGGAACCGGACCTCATCTTCTTCTGCCGGGAATTAGAGACAGGTATTAAAAGATCCTGAACCGGGGGGGGTTGACCTACCGTGCCGGGTGTAAAACCGGTGGGTGGGGACGCCCCCTTAGAGTCTATTGGACACGTTCCTGGGCCGAGTATACTTAAGTGGATGTCCGGCCCAGGAATGTAGGGAAAACGAGGAGTAAACTTCATTACTCAGCTGAATATATTGTATCAAATCAAGCTCCCTGAAATGATAGCAATATTCAGCCCTAACAATATTCCACTCCATTCAACTCAGGAACTACCTGAACAATAAAAATGATTACTTTCAGTGAAAGCAACTCAACTGCAAAATTCTATCTCATGTACTTGGGCTATTCCTCTCCTGCTTCATAAGCATCATTGCTATAAGAAAGTCTGGAATAGTAGTGTAAAGCAAAACATTTATCACTTGAATTTCCAGTTTATATCATATTAAACTGGAAATCAATTGATTTAACTAATAACCTCCTGAAGGTTAGCCTTAGAAAGAGGGCTTTCTTATCCTAGGTTATATACACAGCTACTAATTGATGGTTGTAGAAGACCAGTTGCAGCACAAACCACATATCATTCATTAAATTAATATAACCATTCCTAAAAATATCAAGAAAATGATCTGAGGCTTATTATGAAAAGAGAGTAGTGAAGTGATTTTGTATTGACTTCTTTATTGAATTAATTATATTGTTTAATATTAGCATGCAAAGTCCTGTCAGTTGCAGTAATATTCATCCCTACAAGATATACATTCATTCTGTTTAATACAGAATGGATTAACTGTATAATGATCATCATTTCATTCAGAGAAAGCTTTTTTTTCTAGTTCCATTCACATTTTGGTACAGTACAAGGAACCATTTTTATTTTGACATATCCATGCAACTTAGTAAAAAGCAACATATTAATGTAAATTTTCCATGCAAAACAACAAAACATAATGTCTCTACCCAATAAAAGAAATTAGTCTGCAATATTAGTTTTGAGTTTTATTTTACTTTCTTGACTTTAGTTTTAATACATTTTTATTATATGATTAATATTAATTTTATACCTTATAAGTTTTATTACTTTGGAGTTACTTTACCCTTTTATTAATAAAATTCCGGGCGATGATAGCGCCCAGGTGTTTTTTGCCCACAAAAAATAAAATTAGAAATATCAAGGATTTGCTTGTTAAAAACCAGTTTTGACAAGTTAATAATTTGATTGAATGAATGATGTCAATCTAGGCCAACTATGTATCAACTAAATTGATATCTCATCTTCAATTATAGGGAAATTAAATAATATGAGATATATTGTTAGAAACTCATTGTATTGTATACCACTGGCTGTCAGTTTTGTTGGCTATACTTAACATGATGATTAAACTATTGTTATTCACCTGATGACTAGATTATATACAGAGTGTCTCATTTAAAGTGCCCTATGTTTATTTAACTATATCTCCCAAAATATTACACATATCAACATGAAACAAAAATTAAATTAAAGCCCATCTTATAAAGTTATAAAAAAAATCATATTATATCACATCCACATGTGTCACACGAAGAATATCCAGCCGATAGGCAATTTCTTGCCATGTTCATTGAAGAATTTCTGGTGTGATGGTTAAAATGACATTCCGAATACTTTTGCACAGTTCCTGGATGTTTGCTACTTTTGCCATATACACCCTGTCTTTGACATAATCCCAGAAGAAAAAGTCTAAAGGGGTTCTGGGTGGCCTGGGAATTGAACCACCTTTTCCAGTCCACCTACCAGGAATCTTGACATGCTGGAGCAGTTTACATTCCCAGAAATTGAGCACAGGCATTCTCTTCTCGCTGGAAGAGAATATTAATTCTCTTCCAGCGAGATGGGGCTCCCCACACTGGTCCTTGAGGTAAAGAAAAGGCTGGATGAAATGTTTCTTGGTAGGTGGTTTGGAACAGGCGATTCAATTCCTTGACCACCCAGATTGAAAGACATAACTCCTGTGGACTTCTTCTTCTGAGATTTTGTCAAAGAGAGGTTGTATACAGCAAAAGTAGCAAACATCCAGAAGCTGCGTGAAAGCATTTAGAATGCCATTTCAACCATCACACCAGAAATGTTTCAATGAATATGGTAAGAAATCGCCTACCAGCTGCATATTCTTCGTGTGGACTGGTAAGGCACATGTGGATGTAATGTGAATTTTTGTTATAACTTGGATAAGACAGGCTTTAATTTAATTTTTGTTTCATATTGATATGTGTAATATTTTAGAAGATATAGTTAAATAAAAATAGGGCATTTCAAATGGGACACTGTATATTCTATTCAAGTTATTAAAAAAAGTTGTATCAGATGTTAGCATTTATTTGTAGACATAAAATAATTTAAATTACCAGTAACTTCAAAAACATTGTATATCATTTGTACAAGAATTTACATGATTTTGCATTTCCTATGTTGAACTTGTTTTATAAATTTAAAGTTGAACAGCCTAGCATCCATTCAAAAGAAATTTTTAATAATAAAAACTTATAAAATACTCATATAATAAGAATCATGTATACAATTAGCTACAAGATTTTAATTACTCTGAATTTTTTGTTTATAAGCATTAGAAAATAGTAGTAAAATAATTGATTTGTAATTTTTGACATAAATTATTAATCTACATATGAATGTCAGAATTTATTAAGTAATATTTATTTTTTTAAAAAACAGTTGAAAATCCGTTACCTTTTTGTTCTTAACATAAAAATAGTTATAACTGCAACAAATTATTTCAAAAGATTTAAAGACAACAATTATTTCACAAGATTTAGTAGAGTACTGATTTATTTATTTTTTTATGTAAATTTTAATAAGTTTAAAATTGTTATAACTTAGATAATGAATTACTTATATTTTTTAATGATTAAATTAATGTTGTTTTGGAATTAATTAACATATGTTTTGATCACTGTGAAATTTAATTCATAATTACATTTAATATTGCTGACCTTGTGGCTAAGTGGTAGAATCTCAGCCTTTCATTTGGAAGGTTCTCGGTTTGAATTGAGGTAATTATGGTATTTTCATACACTAAAGAATTTCCATTTCATTTTCTCTTACACAAATTAAAGCATTTGTGATAAATTATTCAACTAAAATAAAAAAAATTAGTTTTATATTTTGTATTATTATTAAGTACAAATTTCATTTGAAATTAATTATAATACTAATATGGTATGAATTTAAGAAATTTTATCTCTTACATTATTATTGCATTATTAGAAATCATTTACTTTTAATAAAATATGTATTTTATAAACAATTTTAGAAAACAGTTTCTACATTGTTCCTAAAGGTTCTGGCGATATTTCAGTAGATAGTATTTAATGTATCAACATTACCTCAAGTAAAAATTAATAACAGTTGTATATTTTGCTTATTATTATCTTTTATGATCGCATAGGATCATTTTAGTCAGTCCATTATTCAAGTCTCTTCGTTGGGAATGTTTGAGCCTTGCAGTCCTTGCAGTGCTTTTTCATATGTTCCAATCTTTGTGCTCTTTCTACAGTCGAAAGTGTTCGTGTTACGAGTTTTTTCTTGTGACTGTGAAGCGAGTGTTTTTGTTCTTGACTTTCTTGTTTAATTTTATCTTATATGTGATGTCTTCTGATGTAAGGTCAATTTCCTTCAGATTCTCTCTAATTTTTCTGATCTATCCCCATCCTGTTAATGTGTTTTTCGAGTCGATTGTACTGTACCTGTTTCAGAAGTCTTGAATTTTGTATCCTTATATGTACAAAGAATCCTAGTCTCCTCACATGTGGTATCAGTAAACGGGTTCTAACTCTTTATATTGACTTTGTTGATCACAATTCACCATTGCTCATCTTGGGTAAGTGTTAAGATTCTTGGGAATTACTGTTCCAAACTGTGAAAACTTTTTCATCACTCTCTTCCCAGGTATTACTTTTTCCTGGGATTCCCAGGATAAAGACCTTGAGATTCCGCGGTGTCCTGATCGATCTTTCTTATTTCCTGTAGACCTATGATGAAAACTTTCCTGGAACGCGGCTTAGCCGCATGTAGCCAAGTCCTACAATTGTGGTTTGTTTCTGATGGACGGCTTACA
The DNA here is from genome assembly GCF_047948215.1 of Lycorma delicatula. Lineage (NCBI taxonomy): Eukaryota > Metazoa > Arthropoda > Insecta > Hemiptera > Fulgoridae > Lycorma > Lycorma delicatula. The sequence continues at coordinate 20,104,871 of NC_134457.1, forward strand.
CACACATAACTCAATCTAAAATCTTTATCATTTTATTTTTAATGTAACAATCTGCAGTGATTCTAACTAAACCGCGCGCGCATACCGTATTTAATTGGCGAGGGGGTGGCGGTACTAGCGGCGACGGTCGGCACTAACTAAACTATTGTAATTTCACAGCTTACATTGAATTGAACAAATTTCGCTTTTACGATCGGCAGACTGGTGTAGACCCGGCCAGACCGAGTTACTTTTTTTTACAATTTAAATATTATTAATTTTTTCATTCTACCGCTCACCTGTCACCATGTCATTCGACATCACAATATAGCAGTAGTTAGAGCATTTTTGGCGGTGAAGGTGCGATTTTTAAAAACTTTTTTTTCAAATATTGTTGCTTTTTAATCGTTAACAAATGTGCCTAAGAAAAATACGACCTTAATTAGGCGAAATCTCTCGAGATACTGAGGGTGATCTTTCTCTACAGCTCATCTCTTGACATTTTAGTTGAAAATTTAATGACATCAATGCCCCATATATAAAAGTAATCTGACAATATAAAGTGATTTAGAGGCTAATACCGAAAACACGCGTACATACATTAACATCCGGTTTTCTAGGTTCCGTAGGTATCAAAACGTCAAGATCCGATGAAAGCCCAAATTGGACCGATTACAATACTTTCCCTTCTAGAACTACAGCGCTATCTAGACGGAAAAGTAACAATTCGATAACGAAAACTTTTTTTTTGTTGTTGTTTGAAGTACAATAATAACTGCTAAATGAATAATAAATGCGTAATTTTATTATCAAAACTTATAAAAAATTTAATTCTAAGAAATGTTTGTAATGAAATCTATTAATAACAAACAAAAAATCATTTTTTATTATTAAGAAAAAAAATTAACAGAAAAATGTTAAGTTGAGACATACTAAATTTTTTTTAATAGTACGGAGATCGCCTTTTAATTTTTTACTGAAAAACTACAGTTCATTAGATTTTGTATGAATATTTAGCTGTGAAAAAGATCTGTTCCCCATGGATTCCGCATAATTTGACCGAAATTTCAAAAATAGGTTCCTGTCAACCGGTGTAAGGAAAAGTTCAAAAACTTCGACCGAAAAAATTCAAAATCCGAATACATCATGTAATAGGAAAACTACGTGCCTGAAACTAAGCAACAATTAACTGTTTGGGTGTTCCATGATGAACCGGATCCAACAAAAGTCGGAACGCGGCTTAGTTGCGTGACGGGAAAGTCCTACAGCTGTGTATTCCGCATTTTTTTAAATTTTGTTCAAAATTTAATGTTATGAATATCCTATGTATTAAATTTTTTGAGCCATTATCGAAAAAAAATTTAGCTTGCCCGTAGATACTAATGAAAATACAAGTTAATACATCTTAATGTAATTTATATTAAGATAATTTTTACTTTTTTTGATCTCAGGGGGTCGTGAAACATTGGCCAACTATACTTGGGTCGAAAATTTAGATCGATCTATATACTTTTCTTTATAAGTTCTGTAGCTGCTACACAGCAGTAATAGCTTGGAAAGTAAAAAGTTATTTTTGCATAAAAAAAAATTTGTTCTCATAAAATAAAATATCATTTTTGCAACCTTAATAGTTTATTCAAAATAATTTTTTAAGATTTTCAATACTAAGATACGTTTTATTTAATTGTAATTACTTACTATCTACCCCATCTCCGTCTTCACACGCACTTTACCCTCCCGTATATTTCTAACATAAAGGGAATTACAATTTTATCAAGCGCACGCGTAGTTGATGCCGTGTATACAAATAACATACATTCGATCCTATAAAGGTTACTTATTTTACAGTAGACGCGTCGGCTCCATCGCCTTCGAATCTTCCCTATGTTGGGGTAGTCCACGTTCCGTTTTGTCTGAGCCTTGTTGTCGATATTTTGTTTTTTCGAAGACGCCAGCCGGAATGGCGTCGCGATGTTGGCGCCCGGACATTTAGACGCCTTTTGATTTCTATGCACAGTATAACACCGTATTCTATAACTTTTTATTTTATTAACCGCTTTGAATTATAATAAAAGTAATAATAATATTTGTGTGTTTTTATCAGTAAAACTGTATTTAATTGAAGAATATTGTGGGAAGTTCCGTCAAACCTAATGATCATATTAAATATAAAACACTCCCTACTCATAAAAATGGTGTTAACAATTGTTATTGAGAGCATAGTTTTTTTTTTTATACATAAAACTGGCTGTGTACCCGACTTCCGCCGGAACCCCGCATAAAAAGCGATGTTTCTTCTACAATTTTTTTTTTGTAGAACTTAAAATATAATCAAGGTAATAGTAACATTTTTACCAAGTTATAAAAATTTGATGTGGACACTACATGTCTTTCTTGTACGCCTATTAAATTACTTATACACATTTTTATGAGTACATCAAATTCTATTTCACTAATAACTTCTGTTTTTTTTTCTTTTTGAATTATTATTTACTGTAATTTTTTTTTACAATCACAGGTTAATAATTATTAATAAATCAATATATTTAAATTAAAAAAAAGTTAAAAAAATGAAGTCGAATTCGAACCGATGTGCCTTGCCGTTGTAAGATCAAAATTTTATTTGGCTATAACTCTTGAACCAATGAAAAATAAGTACCACTTACGATATATCGTTGAAAAGCTTTCAATGAGGGCTTATTACTGCAGTTAACAAAAAGTCCAAAATCAAACTTTTTTTGGATTTTGGGCTTTTTTGGACATTTTGGTCTTGTCGATTGCAATCAAAAGGGAAGGTGCACAACTAGATCTTATAACAGTCCTAAATCCAAAATTTCAAAAATCTACGGCTAATTGTTTTTGAGTTATGCGAGATACGTACCTACAGAAGTTACGCCGAAACTAGTAAAAATGCATATTTCCGTTGAAATCTGAAAACCGAAATTTTACTCGTTTACAATACTTCCCTTACTTCGTACAATGAAGTAAAAATTGAACATTATCGTGTTAAAAGTTACGTAAAAATTTTAATTTTCAAAACGAATAAATTTAATCCGCTCGTAACTCAAACGAGGGGTAAGAAATAAACTACCTTAAATGAGAATACCCAAGGTAGATTTATTATACATTATAGGATCACATTAGAATATTGTGCTTACAGAATATTAATTAAATTAATAATAATAATCAAATAACTTAAAAAATAAATTTAAATGGAATCCCTGTTACTTTTTAACAAAGGTTTTTCGTGATTATTGTAAAAGAGAAATATCTATTAAAAAAAAAAAGAAAAATACTTTGTCGAAAAATATAAATTTTTATAAAATACCAAATTAATTAAATTCTCAATTAATCTATACGAGGACCGCCTATTTTAAGTTTTTACAAAAACAATGAAAAAAAATATTTTTTTTGTATAAATCGTTTTATTGTTTTTCAGTATATTCGCCTTTAAGATTTATACACTTTTGCTTGCATTTGAAACAATTCTCAAAAAACCTTTCCACTTTAAAACTTACCTCAAAAACATGGTTTTGGAAAGATGTAACAGCTTCCTGTTGTGATGAAAATCGCTGTCCACGCATTTTTTGTTTAACGGGAACAAAAAGAAGTCGTTAGCGATAAATCAGGTAAATACAGGCAATGAGACATTAATTTCTCCGTCAATTGCTTGATATGCTGTGTAAGAGCTGACATTGTCATGATGCCATATTTTGAGATGTTTTTCCTGATTTCTTTGATAACTTCTGGCAAACAAATTGTTGTTTACCTTTCATCATTAACTGTTCTTCAATCCTCTAAAGCGAAGGTTGCTACATGTTCAGTATAACAGAAGTAACAAACGCTCATTTTTTTGGAAATGCTTTGCGAACGAACCACTTTTGTTGGATTCAATCATGTTGGAACACCCGAACAGTTCATTGTTGCTTAGTTTCAGATACGTATGAATATATCCAGGCACGTAGTTTTCCTATTACATGATGTATTCGGATTTTGAATTTTCTCGGTTGAAGTTTTTGAGCTCTTCCTTACACCGATTGACAGGAGCCTATTTTTAAAACTTCGGTCAAATTATGCGGAATTCATCGGGAACAAATTTTTTCACAGCTAAATATTCATACAAAATCTAATGTACTGTAGTCCTCGATATGCCTCGGAATACCTCTACCTCACGGTAAGTAACATACGGACCCTCTTCAATCATATTGCCCACAGAATCGATGTTTTTTAGAACAAAACCTATTTTGGTCGATCTTCACAAAATTCTGCAAACCATTGTAAATAGTCTTTTGTGGTGTTGATTCATTACCAAATTTTGAACGAAGCTATTAGAGGCATTGTTGTTGAGTTAGGCCCTTACTAAAATCGTAAAAAATTATCCAACGAAAGCCTTGACGTGAAATTACGATTTTTTCACAAAACTGTATTGTTTTATTTTTTAAACAAATTACTGTAAACAAATTACTCTGCCGATTTCTAAGCTGCCACTGTTGTAACAATAAAAAAAGTCAAATTTTACAACAATAGTAAGTAATGTCACATCTCAGTAGCGAGTGGTCGTTGTAAAAACTTAAAATGCGATCTCCGTACTATTAAAAAAAAAGTATATCTCAACATTTTCTAAGTTTTGTTATTTTTTGTTTGTTATTAATCGATTTCATCCAAATCGATGTAATCGATCCAATTTGGGTTTATGCGGCTTTCCTCGGATCTTGACGTGTTGAAACCTACTGAACCCAGAAAACAGGTTAGAAATTTTCAGTATGTTAATGTACGTATGTTTTCGGTGTTAGCCTCTAAATCACCTTATATCTCCAGAACTACTGGACTGATTCTGACCAAACTTGGTCAGCTTACTTTTATTACTTTTGATGCCATTAAATTTTCAATTTAAAAGATCAAGAGGTGAGCTGTAGAGGTCACCCTTAATATCTCGAGATTTCGCCTAATTAAGGTTGTATTTTTCTTAGGCACATTTGTTAACTATTAAAAAGTAACAATATTTTTAAAAAAAGTTTTGAAAAATAGCATCTTTACCTCCAAAAATGCTCTAAACTACTGCTATATTTTGATATCGCTGGTGAGTGGAAGAATGAAAAAATGACTAATATTTAAATTGTAAAAAAAAGTAATTCGGTCTGGCCGGGTCTATACCAGTCTGCCAACCGTACTAACGAAATTTTTTCTATGTACGTTGTGAAATTACATTAGTTATTGCCGAACGTTGCAGCTAGTACCGCCACATCCGCGGGAATTAAATACGGTATGCACGTGCGGTTTAATTAAAATAATTGAATTAAATAAACGAGAAAATATAATATTTAAATAAAATTATAAATATTTTAAATTACGTTTTGTGTGCGCGCGCGTGTGTAAGCCATGCATTAGAAACAACCCATAGTTGTAGGACTTTGCCGGAACGTTTAAGTCCTACAGCTGTGTTGTCAGTTTTTTCTATTTTATGTTAGATATCATACGGGAGTATTATACCAGTGTTATAACACTACGGGAGATACAGTTTTGAGACCTGTTTTATTCGATCTTTCAGGTCAAAAACCATAATAAACAACCAAGTAACACTCCTTTTGTAACTCCTTAAAAATTTCTTATGACCTCATTTCATCGAAGGAACTGAAATCAGGGTGAAATTTTTCGCTAGCTGTAATTTGATAACAAATCGTTTTCGGACATATGTTTATAAATGAACGTTTTCCCTTATTTCAAGCTCTAGAATTATTTCCCATATTATTTCCCTTTCCTCATGAATCATCAGGTACATTAGTATTCTTAATGTGTCGTGATCGCATCGGAACGTAATTATGTTAATAAATCACCCACCGGGTTTTTCTAGTGGTGAACGCGTCTTCGCAAATCAGCTGATTTTGAAGTCAAAAGTTCCAACGTACAAATCCTAGTAAAGGTAGTTATTTTTATACAGATTTGAATACTAGATCGTGGATACCGGTGTTCTTTGATGGTTGGGTTTCAATTAACCACACATTTCAGAAATGATTGACCTGTGACTGTACAAGATTACACTTCACTTACATTCATACATATCATCCTCATTCATTCCCTGAAGTAATACCTGACGGTGATTCCCGGAGGTTGAACAGGAAAAAAAAATTATATTTATAGAATTTATTTAATAGAATTTTCTCAAATAAGAAAAAATCCTCTAAGAGTATAGTGAAAATAATAAATAGTACAGTCATTATTAATGAAATTTACTTAAAAAAATCTAACGATTTGAAATTATTTTATGAAGGAAAAATAATTTTTTTTTTTATTTAGATAATATTACAATTATCTTATCTGCTAAGATCACTATAGTATCTACATTTAGTACTGCTTACCTTTCTTATTTAATTGTTTTATTTCTTGTTGACGCGATTCGGAACCACTTCATCGTCAAAACTTATTATACTGGTACTTTTAAATTTCTGTTAATCTTTATATAGCGTTTAGTTAACGCCCCTCCCTATATTTGACGTCATGTCTTATCTGCCCATTGTCTTTTTTATTTGTTATTAATGGTTATACTTATCTTTTAATTTTATTTATCTATTTCCTGTTTTCAATAAATTGAGGTTCTTGTAAAGGACATCTGGTTGATTGTTGATGTGTTCATCGTTTTATTGTTACTTTTTAATTTAAAGATTTTTAAATTTCCTAAAACGTTTTTTTTTTCGTTTAACACATTTGTGAATTAATTTCATTGATTCTTCCATTTTCATCGGGGTATGTCGTTGTTTTATTAAATGCGATGCATAATTAGAAACTTGTTTTTGATTTTTTTTAAATCTCATGTGTTCATTATAATTTTAATCTTCTTCGTGTTTGTTTAATGAATGTTGCATTGCATTTTACATTTTGTGTATACCATTTCTGTTGTATATATATTTTTCTTCTAAGTTACTATTAAAAATCTTTTTTAGTATATTATTTGTATTTATAGTCATTTTTATACTATATTTACAAAAGAATTGTTTAATTGGGTAAATCTTTTTCCTCCTAAATGTTAATTTACTCTATTTAAAGGTTTCTTTGTGGTTTGTTGTTATAATTTCATTTAATTTATTTTATTTTAATTCATTTTTCTGATCTTATCTTTTTTACACCCGTTATTCTCTGCTATATGAAAAATAGTATTAAATATACTAGTATTGTAATAATAATATTAATTATTATTATTATTACCACGACAAAATAAAGGAAATATTTATAAAACTGTCGCCTAACGGTATCCACCTTTTCAATTAAGGAATTTTGAAAGATTGACAGTAATGTCTTACAATGTTAATAAGTAGTCTTTTAAATAGGTCAAAGTACGTAAAAAAAAAAATGTTCATACTATAGGGGAACTGTAGTTAATGACGATAAAATCGTCATTAACAGAATGTTAGTGGTTTAGTAGTGTTGTAAAGTGAAGGAAGGAAGACATATGACGTAGAGTAACATATGCTCGGTAACTATTTCTATAACATTGATAAACTATAATAACATTTTTAATTTACCTTACTACCTGCAAAATGACTGACAAACAAAAAGGGAAAGATTCTAACAACTGTTATTAATTTTGTATACATTTTTAGAAAAAAGATTTTATTTTCGTCTGTTATTTATACATTTAGGTAAATTAAAATATACCTGCAAGAATTTACACATAACATTATAAATTATTCTAAGAAAAATATATTCTTGATATAAATCTGTACATTCCCTAAAAGTCCGTGGTCTTGTCAGTCTATACGTATTTAGAGAATTTCTTTCCCAATTCGTGGAAGGATTCTAGTTAAATATTTAATAATAAAAACGCTTTTCACTGAATAATTAAAAATAAATACTATCAGCATGGGATGTTCATAACCTTTTTTTTTCCTGTTAAGCCTTCGGGAATCACTGTTAGGTATTACTTCGGAGGATGAAATAGGATGATATGTATGAGTGTAAGTGAAGTATAGTCTTGTACAGTCTCAGGTCGACCATTTCTGAAATGTATGGTTAATTGAAACCCAACCACCAAAACACACCGGTATCCACGATCTATATTCAAATCCGTATAAAAATAACTGCCTTTAATAGGAGTTGAACGTTGGAACTCTCGACTTCGAAATCATGTGATGACGCGTTCACCACTAGACTAACCTGAAGGGTTTATGTCCTAAATATTCCAAATTATCCGTAATAAGAAGTAATTTAGCTAAATGACGACTATTTCTTATATTAATTTGCTTCTTTATGATACGAGGCATTTTTTGTAAGTAACGGATTTTTTGATATAAAAATTGAAATAAGCAAAATAGAAAATACTTTATAAAAACAGAATAAACTTATATATATACTATTTCTCTACATATTCGCCATTCGGTACAATACATTTTGATATCGGCTTACCTTTTCTTTCTTTCTTTTTCCTGTTTAGCCTCCGGTAACTACCATTTAGATAATACTTCAGAGGATGAATGAGGATATGCATGAGTGTAAATGAAGTGTAGTCTTGTACATTCTCAGTTCAACCACTCCTGAGATGTGTGGTTAATTGAAACCCAACCACCAAAGAACACCGGTATGCACGATCTAGTATTCAAATCCGTGTAAAAATAACTGGCTTTACTAGGACTTGAACTCTGTAACTCTCGACTTCCAAATCAGCTGATTTGGGAAGACGCGTTCACCACTAGACCAACCCAGTGGGTTGATATCAGCTTACCTGCTTCATTATTCCGTTACTGAAGAATTCTCCTGCCTGTGATTTAAACCAATTAATTACTTCTTTTGCAGTTCCTTATAATCATCAAACTTCTATGATGTAATCCATTGTTTTAAATGGTGAATGGTCGTTAAGCGATAAATAGGTGAGTACGGGCAATGAGACAATTAGACGGGCTCCGTCAATTATTTGACGTGCTGTGTAAGAGCTGGTATTTTCACTATGAAGAATGCTGTGACGTTTTCTGTTGTTTTTTCTGATTTCATTGATGACTTCAGGCAAAAAAATTGTTGTATGCCTTTCACCATTAACTGTTCTTCAATCCTATAAAACAACGGTTGCTATATGTCCAGTAAAACCGAAGAAACAATCGATCATTTTCTTGGAATTGCTTCGCGATCGAACCACTTCTGTTCGATTTGATTCATCTTGGAACACCCAAACAGTTAATTATTGCTTAGTTTCCGACTCGTACGAATATATCAGTGAGTTTAGTTTCCTGTTACGATATTATAAGTGGATTTTTCATTTTCTCGGTTGAATTTTTTGAGCATTTCCTTACATCGATTGACACGAGCCTATTTTTGAGCTTCGGTCAAATTGTGCGCAATCTATCGGGAACATTTTTCACAGCTAAATGTTCATACAAAATCGAATGTACTGTAGTCTTCGATATGTCTAAGGATGCCTCTATCTCACGGTAAGTTATATGCCTATCCTCTTCAATCGTTTTGAGCACAGCATCGATGTTTTTGCAACAACAATAGATTTTGGTCGACCTTCACGAAATTCTGCAAACCATTGTAAATAGTATTTTCTGATGTTGATTCATTAACAAATTTTAAACGAAGCGATTCGAGGCATTGTTGCTGAGTAAGGCCCTTACTCAAATCGTAAAAAATCATCCAACGAAAGCCTTCTCGTGAAATTTCGATTTTTTCACAAAATTGTTTTTTTTTAAACGCTCACTGTAAACAAACTACTCGGCCGATTTCCGAGCTGCCACTGTTTTAACAATAAAAAAAGTCAAATTTTACCGCAATAATAATGTCACATCTCAGTAGCTCCATCTAGTGGTCGTTTATAAAAACTTAAAAGGTAATAATCACTCAGAGCAAGATCGGATTCTAAGGCAGATGTTCGAAAATTTCCCAACGAAATCGTCGCAATTGTTAAGTGGTTTTTTTGCAGTGTGAACTTGTGTCTTGTCGCGGAGAAACAAAATCCCGTCGGTTAATTTCTCGCGCCTTTTGTTTTAAATTGAACGTCTAACTTTTATAAGCGTCACACATTACGTATCGGCATTAACAGTTGTTCCACGTTCTAGAAATTCAATCAGCAATATCTCTTCGATGTCCCATAAAACCATAGCCATAAGCTTTTTCATTGAACTTTCTATTTGGGCTCTGGGAATGATGAATGCCTTCATCGCACCGATTGCTGCTTTGTTTCAACATTTGAATAACATATTCACGTTTCGTCACCGGTCATAACGTATTTCCATAAATTATCATCACCTTCATTTTCATATCATCTCAAAAATATTTGGGCTGCAGTAAGACGTTTTTTTTGTGTGTGTTTCTGTTAATATTTTTTGTACCCATCTGGAACACAACTTTGTGTAACCCAGTTTTTCAGTTAAAATGAAATAAAATAAATTATTTTATATTACTAATAATATTTTATATATTTTTACAAACTTAAAATTATTAAAAAACAAATAAAGAAACCTAAATTAGTAGTCGTTAAATACCAAATATCACACGAAAATTTTGACGCGAAGATTTATTGAAGTAATTCTCGATTGAATAATAAAATGATTTAAGAACTTCTTTTGATCCGATTAAATTTCCGGATATAAGCTAGAAAACGCTCCTTTCTGAAGCCTATAATGAGTATTCCTGAAAGAGAGCAGCTGCTCTTTTTTAGTAGTTGTTAAGGGCGTAGTTCAGGAGGACTTAAACGCCCATATCAGCATTACTCAATCTTCTAAGTACTGCGCAGATGAAAGCAATGTGGAAAACTACAACTGCTTTTTTCCAAGAAAATGTAACACTCTGCATTTTCATGGAACAAAGAGAACTGGTAGAAAACCTTGGGTTTCAGATGATGTATTGCAGCTGATGGATGAACGTAGAAAATATAAGAATGCTAGTGACGAAGAAAGTAAAAGGAACTATCGACAATTAAGAAATACTATGAACAGGAAGTGCAAACTAGCGAAAGAAGAGTGGATTAAAGAAAAGTGTTCAGAAGTGGAAAGAGAAATGAACATTGTTAAAATAGAAGGAGCGTACAAAAAGTTAAGGAAAATTTTGCGGTACATAAATTAAAATCTAATAATGTGTTAAACAAAGATGGTACATCGATTTATAATACGAAAGGAAAGATCGATAGGTGGGTGGAATATATTGATGAGTTATACGGAGGAAATGAATTAGAAAATGGTGTTATAGAGGAAGAAGAGGAAGTGGAAGAGGATGAAAGGGGAGAAACAATACTGAGATCTGAATTTAAGAGATCATTAAAAGATCTGAATGACAGAAAGGCTCCTGGAACAGACGGAATACCTGCAGAATTACTGTTCAGTGCTGGTGAGGAAGCGATAGATAAATTATACAAACTGGTGTGTAATATTTACGAAAAAGGGGAAGTTCCGTCAGACTTCGAAAAGAGTGTTAAAGTCATGATACCAAAGAAAACAAGAGAAGATAAATGCGAAAAATACAGAACAATTAGCTTAACTAGTCATGCATCAAATATAAAAAAAACACTTCGGTATGCATTCAAATAACTATTCATAAATTACACAAAAAAAACTATACAGAAATTCCAGAAAGAAATGATAGATTGACAGATTTAGTAGTGGAACTATGAAAGAACCGAATGTTAGAAGGTAAATACAGAACGTGGCTGTGACGTAATAGACACTGATGTTTGTGAGGTGTATGAGTCGGCTACCGGAATCAGACACCGACAAGTGAATGTATACCGCCGGTATCTCTTCTATTGCAACTCTTAAATCGCATTGTAATTTAATAATATTATTCTATAGTTTTACCTTTAACAAATTACTTTAATTTAATATTACCGTGTAACTTTTGAGTTTTTGGGTAAGTTTTTCAATACTATTCAATAATTTATATATTTGGCAAGTATTTTTATATTTCCTGATGAGTTTGAGGCTTAATTTGTTTCATAAAAAATGTAAAAAAAAATTTGGTGTTGGTCTTATTTTACTCCTCAGTTTTCCTAATAATCTATCATTTTCATTTAATTATTAATTTTTTTTTCTTCAAAAAATTGAAAAAAAAAAACTATAGAATTACTCTGTTTTCACTATTTTTCAACTTCTGTCAACTCCAAAATTATGTTAAATGCTCAAAATAGATTTAAAAATGTTATACAAAGTGTATTCATAAAGTAAATTCCCCCTTCACAATTTCTTTTTGAATTTAGAAAATCCTGATCTATGCCATATCTATTTTAGATATAAATGCTATTTTTTAAACTACTCTAAAATTTTGGAAAATTCAAGATTGAGATAACGATTTTTTTTCTGAAACTTACATATGTATAATGCCATTTAAAAAAATAAAGTTGTTCAAGATGGTGGTGGCAATTGTTAATAACTGAACTTAACTTTACGTACACTGTACTGTGTTTTAAAATGAATATCGGGGTTTTAAAGCTATGTAATATTTCTCAACTACATTGATTACTAATACGTGAATGAAAGAGCATCTCAAACAGCTTTAGCTGTGCGGAAGCTAATAAATTGCTTCCTGTACCTTCCACTTGAAAGCGCTAGTAGCAAAGATGGCAACCCCCTAACAGAAAGTGTTCTATGTTATGCAGTTTGCAGAGTGTAAATCTGTAACTTCTGTTCAACATGCGTTCCGTTGTCATCCCCGATTGCCAATAACATTCATAGATGGTATAAAAAATTTGAAATCACTGGCTTTATTTATAAAGGGAAGATTACAGGACGATCGAGTGAGTCCGAAGATAATGTTGAACGTGTAAGAGTCTTCTGTGCACAGTCCTAGAAAATCTTTCCTCAACAGCAATACGAAACACAGAACTTTATTTGTCAGCAAGATGTGTACCTCCTCATTAGTATAACGCTCTACGTGATTGGCTGAATGAAATTCTTCCCTACCCCTGGATCGGCGCCGAGTACCAGATGACAGGGCTAGTTTGTCGTGACATTTACGTTTTCCCGATCTGATCCCGTGCAATTTTTTTTTAAATTCGGTTTAATAATTTTTACTAATTTACTATTATTATTTATTATTAATAATTTGTGTTACATTTAGTGGAAGAAATAAAAACAGGAAAAAATTAACAGCTTTTATTACGGTACGCAAGTGTACTGCCGAGTTAATCGTCTACAATAACTCGATTGTTTGTCAACGGATTTTTACAAATGAAGTATCATTTTGTTAAAAATAAAATGCTTAATAAATTTTGTAGTAAAAATTTGATCAAACAAATAATTACAAAGATATTGAAGATTAAAAAATTAAGATGCCGCTATTTTGAATCGTTTTATTTTATAGAATGAGACACACTAGTGACTTAGATTTAGTAAATTTTATTAAAGTTGGTTTACCCGTTCCTGAAAAATAATCTTTTTGTTGAAAATCACAAAATGGCGTCCAGCAAGAAAATTATGACGTTTGAAAGTTTTTACTCATTTTGGTGTCCTGAATCAGTACCTGAAGTTCAGTGAATACGTCCCGAAACACTCCGTTTATTGACAGTTTTTATCAATTAATACGCTGTAGCCGGCCTCCGTGGCGTCTCGGCCTTTCATCTGAAGGCCCCGGGTTCGAATCTCGGTCAGGTATGACATTTTCACACACGCTACAAATCATTCATCTCATCCTCTGAAGCAATACTTTACTGTGGACCCGGAGGTTAAAGAAAATAAAAAAATATGCTGTATGATTTTTTTTGTACATTCCCGAATGTAGCAATACTCTCTTCGATAAAATAAATTTTAATTTCATGTTATTCTAAATTGTTAAAAATAAAGTTGTAATACTTTTTCAAAGGAAAATTTAATTATGATGGTATTGTTAATCTGATTTTGAATTAAAAAAAAAAAACGTTTTTGCGTGAATTGATTAAATATATTTTTTTTACTTCCTTGTACCGAAGTAATAGGAAGTATTCATGAAAAGTTTCGGTTTTCTGATTTCAACGGAAATATCCATTTTGACAATCCCTGAATCCATTTTGACTAGTTTCGGCGTGATGTCTCTACGTACGTACGTATAATCTCGCATAACTCAAAATCGATTAACGGTAGATTGTTGAAATTTTGGATTTAAGAATGTTGTAACATCTAGTTGTGCAATTCCCCTATTGATTGCAATCGACTGGACCAAAAGTGTCCAAAAAAGCCCAAAATCCAGAAAAATTTGGATTTTGGACTTTTTCTTAACTGCAGTAATAAGCCCTCATTGAGAGCTTTTAAACGATCTTTCATAAGTGGTACTTATTTTCATTGGTTCCAGTGTTATAGCCAAATGAAATTTTAATTAATGAAATATTTGCATCGTACAAGGGGAAGGCATATCGGTTCGAATCCGACTTGGTTTCCTTTTTTTCATCTCTCTTTTTTAATTTATATGTATTGATTTATTAGTAATTGTTAACCTCTGATTGTAAAAAAAAATGTCTCTATAAAAGTTAATAGGCGTACAAGGAAGTCATATAGTGTCCACATCAAGTTTTTTGTTAATGTGTCTCTTAAGAAATGATTATATTTTTAATAATACGATATTTATTGATGTCAAGTGATAAAAGAGAAGTTAATAATAAAAAGCAGGAATAATCATTTTAGAGGGCGAGTATAGGTTAGGATTTTTTTTCTATGGGGAAAAAATACTATGAAAATTAGGGATTCTCAAAATATTATCTGGTATTAATATATCGATTGTATAATAACAATCGTACGAATAGTGTGATTTATTTGTCGACTTAAAAACTGAGTTATGATATAATTTAATTTTAGCTTGATGACATGTACAGGAACCAAACAGTAACAGTAACAACTGAAGAACATAAGAAAGAAGCCGTAATATGAAAGGGAGTCCGACAAGGATGTTCCCTATCTCCGTTACTTTTTAATCTTTACATGGATCTAGCAGTTAATGATGTTAAAGAACAATTTAGATTCGGAGTAACAGTACAAGGTGAAAAGATAAAGATGCTACGATTTGCTGATGATATAGTAATTCTAGCCGAGAGTAAAAAGGATTTAGAAGAAACAATGAACGGCATAGATGAAGTCCTACGCAAGAACTATCGCATGAAAATAAACAAGAACAAAACAAAAGTAATGAAATGTAGTAGAAATAACAAAGATGGACCACTGAATGTGAAAGTAGGAGGAGAAAAGATTATGGAGGTAGAATAATTTTGTTATTTGGGAAGTAGAATTACTAAAGATGGACGAAGCAGGAGCTATATAAAATGCCGAATAGCACAAGCTAAACGAGCCTTCAGTAAGAAATATAATTTGTTTACATCAAAAATTAATTTAAATGTCAGGAAAAGATTTTTGAAAGTGTATGTTTGGAGTGTCGCTTTATATGGAAGTGAAACTTGGACGATCGGAGTCTCTGAGAAGAAAAGATTAGAAGCTTTTGAAATGTGGTGCTATAATGTTAAAAATCAGACGGGTAGATAAAGTGACAAATGAAGAGGTATTGCGACAAATAGATGAAGAAAGAAGCATTTGGAAAAATATAGTTAAAAGAAGAGACAGACTTATAGGCCACATACTAAGGCATCCTGGAATAGTTGCTTTAATATTGGAAGGACAGGTAGAAGGGAAAAATTGTGTAGGCAGGCCACGTTTGGAATATGTAAAACAAATTGTTAGGGATGTAGGATGTAGAGGGTATACTGAAATGAAACGACTAGCACTAGATAGGGAATCTTGGAGAGCTGCATCAAACCAGTCAAATGACTGAAGACAAAAAAAAAGCTTGATGAACACATTGTGATAGAAATATCTGTGGCATTAGATTTAAATAATTTCTTTACCTTTAAGATTTAAGTTATTAAATACGTTCTACTATAAAGAATGGGTAATAAGTTACATTTCTGTATTTTTTTATTATCTAGTATAATAATAAGCGTTGTTGACACATAAATCTTTATCAAAAAAAAGAATACATATAAATAAATATTTAAATTGCAAATACATTTGATTAATATGAACAAAAATATTATTTTCTGTAGTCTTATACACTATTATTATTATTATTTTATTTTTTTTTTATCAAAAAGAAAGATTATTTTTAAAACAAACGTAATACTGTACATATATATATATTAAATATATACATATTTACACTATATGTTAGTAAACAAAATTGTACCTTTATATAACGAGTTACATCAGCATATATTTAATACAAGGTTTTTATTTTGTTTTGTTTTTTTTCTATTTTTTATCGACACCAAATTCCATTCAACAACGTGTTATGTGTTGTCTGATGTAGGTTGGCAAAGAACGTCGTAGCCTGTTTAACCAGTATTAATTTTGTGGAAGGGATAACTGTGACGTCATTATCCAGTCGCTTTCTAAGTAGTGGGAGATATTAATGATGTCATTTCTTACTACAGGTTGCGGTTGAATCCGGGGTTATAGCGTGGCTGGATCTGGATGCTGGGAATATGACTCACCACGTTTCCAACGATTAATCGTTGACGCACGTGTACTTGAAAAATTACAATTGAATTCCAGCGGTATATTCTATGAAATTCCATTTACATAAAATATATAATCACGGAATTTTATTTGTCATACAAATTAAATAGATATTATAAAAATATATATATACATCCTACTTAATTTTTTATATCCGGTGAAATCGATTAGGAACGGCAAAAAGTTAAGGATGACTAAATATTTGTAAGAAAAAATATTCCTTGGTGAAGTGAGAACATGCACCAAATTTATGAGCTACTAACAGACCAGGCAATGCTTCGCTATTGCTAGATTTCAGTATACGAGCTCTGTAAATAAAATAATGAGACTAGGTTTTTCGGCAACCGAAGTGGCAACACTGTAAAGTTACTAGTAAACATATGATTATATAAACAGCTGATTTATATTACGTATTAATATTTTTAGTCTATTGTTGCCACGTGTGACGTAAACAAATTTTTCGTGAAACTGGTTTTTGTTGTGCGTTACAAAAATGAGTGATACTAACTATGAGCAACGTTGTGCAATCAAGTTTTGTGTTAAGCTCTGCAAGAATGCTACTGACACTTTTTCAAAATTGAAAAGGGCGTATGGAGGTGACACTCTGTCACGAGCCCAATTTTTTTAGGTGGTTTAAAACATTTACAGATGACTGGGAATCAGTTGCGGACAATCCACGCTCTGGAAGACCGTTAACCATAAAACGTGACGACAGTGTTGAGCTAATCAGAGACTTCATACGATACAAACGGCGATTAACTGTCAGAATGATTCCAGAACAATTGAATTTTAACCGTACCAAAGTCCATCAAATTTTGATAAAAAAATTGGACGTGAAAAAATTTTATGCAAAATTGGTACCAAAAAATTTCACTGTTGAACAGAAAAACAACAGGGTGGATGTGTGCCGCGATATTCTAGAGCGAATTGAAACTGATCCTGATTTTCTGAAATGTTATTACTCGTGATGATTCTTGGATATTTGAGTACGACTCAGAAACAAAATGCTAGAGCAAGGAGTAGCACACTTCAAACTCACCAAGTCCCAAAAAAGCAAAAATTAGCAAATAAAAAATCAAAACCACGCTAATTTGTTTGTTTGATAGTAGTGGCATTAATCATAAGGAGTTTTTGGCTACAGAACAGAATGTAAAACAATATGTTTACCTAGAAATTGTTGAAAGACTGCGGATAAGAGTTGCCCGCGTGAGACCAGCCATCAAAGACAACTGGGTGCTGCATCATGACAGTGCACCTTGTCACACTGCACTCTCAATTAATGAGTTTTTGACAAAGAAAGATATTCCTGTAGTTCCTCAACCGCCTTACTCACCTGACTTGAGTCCCAGCAACTTATTCCTGTTCCCGACTTTAAAAAAACACCTCAAAGGACACCATTTTAGAACAGTAGAAAACATTTAGAAAAAATGCAACCGATCGTCTGAAGGATATTTCGGTTTCTGAGTTCCAACACTGTTATGAAGTGTAGGAAAACCGTTTGAAGCGTTGCGTGCCTTCCCAAGGGAACTATTCCGAAGGTGATAGAGTCCACGTATAAATGGATTGTAAATAAAACGTTTTTCTGAACTAGTCTCATTACTCTATTTACAGACCTTGTATATATAGATTAAATGAACACAATTGAAATTTTAATAAACCATTAAAAACTGGACATTATGGAATCATAAAATTTAACCTTTCTCTTTATAAAAGTCAGAATGTAAATAAATCCAATTTGCAACACAACAACACTACCTATCGGATTTAATTCAAACCACTCTCTAAACGCAATAGTCGGTGAAAAATAACTTTTTAACGAAAAGAGATATGGCTGCAAAATCATCATAATTAATACTGAACATTAAGAAACTTAGAAAACATTACGGATTAACAAAATTTAACCTTTCTCTTTATAAATGTCGAAATGTAAACAAATCCAATTGTCAAAACAGCACTATCTGTCGGATTTAATTCAAACTACTCTCTAAACATAGTAGTCGTTCAAAATACAACTAACTTTCTTTCTACTGGTCAGATCGAGGATTTTGATGGTTTTAAACCTTCTCCGGACAACGCGAACCATTTTTCAAAAACCCGTGCGCAAATCGGTCAAGTAGTTTTTTTTATTTTATAGAGGACACATATACGAACATTGTCTTTTATATATACAGAAGAAGAAAGTCTGTTTGTATATTTGTTTGTTTCGTAAATATCTCGACACCGGCGCCATTTACCGGGTATAGTTTTTAGAAAAATATTTATTTTTACGTAATTAATATATATTGTGAATATGAGCCAAATCGGACCACAGATTCAGTTTTTCCAAATATCTCAACCCCAGCGTCATCTAGCGGGTCCATTTTTTTGCGGAGTTATTTCGTTCCATGTAAATAACACATATTTTGAATATAAACCAAATCGGATCATAAATACAATATTTCAAAATCTCGACCCCAGCGCCATCTAGCGGGTTCAAACTAATTCAAAAACCTTCGCGGGCGTGTGCAGTACAACTTATCACAACAAAGTTTCATCTCTATCGAATAATGAATGGTATAGGAACGCATAAGGGATAAACAAACAAACATTCATTTATATAATCGGATTAATTTAAAACGCAGAAATTTGCTTCTGTTATTAAATTCTTCCTTCAATTTTGTAACTACTACATATATAAAAATTATTCCTTAATAGTTTTATAATTGTTTTTTTTTAATTACATGTTAGATAATGTAAATCATTGAAGGCAATATATTTTTGAGTCTGGTTCACATTATTTGTAATTTTTTTTTTTATACGAAATTCTGAAACTTAAATGTGTTTCATATATATTAAATTTAACTACCATAACACAATGTAGGTTTATTCGTGTTTGACAGTATTTTATAAAAATTTAAATATAAGTTAAATTATATGTAACAATTTTTTTAAATAATTATTTTTCAGCGATACTTAAATAAGTACAACATTATTACGCAAGTTTGTTTTTTTAATTTATACGATAAATTTTTCATTATTTATCTGGTATTTTCTGATATCGAACAGTTGCTGAATATCAATATTAGTTTTATCTTTTAGTTTCCATAACTATGATGGTTGTAATATAAAATACAAGTCACTCCCAAAAATAGCATAGCCATTCATAATAATAAATACCATAATTATTAAGGAAAGTGGGGAGTGAAATAGTATTTTGTTTTTTTTTTACACGACTGCCCAAAAAGGTGTGTAATGTATTTAGAATGTATGTATGTAAGTTTGTTCCACAGTAGCAGCTTAACGGCCGAACCGATTTAGATGTATGACCTGCGTTGGAATCCTTCGTTACCGGAGTGTCAGACTCCCCCCTCAATCACACACACACACTCACTCGCTCTCTCACTCTCTCTCTCTCTCTCACTCTCTCTCTCACTCTCTCTCTCTCTCTCTCTCTCTCTGTGTGTGTGTGTGTGTGTGTGTGTGTGTGTGTGTGCGCGTGTGTGTGTGTGTTTGAAAAGTTGATCATATTGCAACGTACCCTTCAGGAAATAGAATATATATATATATAATATAAATAATAAATAATAATAATAATAAAAGTAAATAATACATTTATAAATAATAATGAAAAAACAATTTTTTTTTTTAATTGCATTAATTTAAAATACTAATTATTAAGTTGTGTGACAATATAAATTAAAGGATATCTGATTACTATAGTAATTTGGTTGTTTTTTAAGGTACATCAAGGAAGCATCCTGAATAGTAGCTTTGATATTGGAAGGAGAGGTTGAAGGGAAAAATTGTGCAGGCAGGCAACGTTTGGAATATGTAAAACAAACTGTTAGGGATATAGGATGCAGGGAGTATACCGACATGAAACGACTGGCACTAGATAGGGAATCTTGGACAGCTGCATTAAACCAGTGAAATGACCGAAGACAAAAAAAAAATTCAAGGGAAATAAGTATAGGCCTAGATAAAAAAATCTGATGTGGACACCACATGACCTCCTTGTACGGCTATTAAATTATTCGTACATATACACATTTTTTTTTTTTTTAAATAAAAAGTACATAAAATTTTATTTCAGTAATAACTGCTGATATTTTTTTTTGTTTTTTTTTTTGTTATTTATGAATTATTATTTATCGTAATAATCTTCTTTAACAATCAGAGTTTAATAATTATTAATAAATCAATATATTTAAATTTAAAAAAAAAGGAGATGAAGTCTGATGAAAACCGATGTGCCTTCCCCTTGAAAGATCCAAATATTTCATTAATTAAAATTTTATTTGGATATAACTCTGGAACCAGTGAAAATAAAAACCACTTATGATACATCTTTAAAAAGCTGTCAATGAGGACTTAATTAATGCAGTAAAGAAAAAGTCCAAAATTACTTTTTTTTTGTATTTTTATATACTTTTGGTGTAGTCAATTGCAATCAGAAGAGAAGGTGCACAACTAGATGTTACAACAGTACTAATTCCAAGATTTCAACATTCTTCGGCTAATCGTTTTTAGTTATGCGAGATATATACGTACGTACATACGAACAGACCTTACGCCGAAACTAGTCAAAATGGATTCAGGGATAGTCAAAATGGATATTCCGTTGAAATCTGAAAACCGAAATTTTTCGCTATCACAATATTTCCTTTACTTCGTACATGGAAGTAAAAACCCATTATATATATGTTATTACCCAATTGGGTTATACCCAATATTTATATATATATATATAATGGGTTATTAAACATAATAATTATATAATTTTTAATTATCATGAACTTAGAACGTAATTTTTTTTATTGTATCGTTAAGGAACACAATGTACTTTTCCTAATACAAAGGAAATTTTACATATTGGCAAAGGGATACGTTCCAACATTTTACTATGAGTTAATAACTAAAACGGTAGGTGATAGTTTTATGTTAATATACGATGTTTAAGCTAAATATATTCACACTTAAAAACTGTCAGTAATGCATTAATCATTTGAAAAATTTGACAGTTTTAAAAAAAAAATATATTTATGGCTTATGTTGATCACAACATCTCGTTGTGGAAGAATAATTTATACATTTATTTTAGTTGAGTTCTACTAGATGAGATGAAGTTTTTAGTTTAAATCAATTTTTCAAAATAACGATAAAAAATGTGAGGTGATATTATTTTATTCCCTAACAGTTTTTCTAATAATATATGCAATTTGTCTTTAAAAAACTGAAAGTAAACTTAGAAAAATGTCCTAGTTTGACTATACGAATTTACGTCCATAAATAAAACAAAAAATTATGTATCTTATTTAAATTGTTTTTCTAATTAATCAAATATTTATTCCCAAAAAAAAAATATATGGTCCCCAAAAAATTTTTTTTTTGGGGAACATCCTGACCCCCATAGGGGAAGACACCCGGCTTGTGACGATCCCGTTCGCCACACCACCCCTACCGTTCCTACTCCTGATTAGCTTCACGGGAGGTCGTCTTTTAAACCTTGATTACACAACACAGTTATCAGTTTGACCTCTCTCAAGATGTCATCGATGCAAATGCCTCGACAGACATTTCCATCAGTGTATTTACACAACTTACTATCGCCTTTCTATGGCCTCTTCCAACCACAACCACTACCAAAACTTATAAGCATCAACTATCAAATTAATCGATTCGCGGAAGCGCGATCCCCGTGCTTCCCTGTAACACTGAAGGTTTCACATAAAAACTCTTCCTATATGTGACTTCAATTAGACTATGCACTCAGATCATTACTTGATTCAATCTTTAAAAACTAAAAAAATCAAGATCTCATACCAACAAAAGTGTTGATCGCGAAAAAGAGTCTTACAGTTCATTTACTAAAATTTTCTTGATTTATTTAAAAAAATCAAGAAATAGATTCATAAATTTAATAAGCCTCTAATGAAAGCAAACATTATATCTCTCTACTCTGGTGTATTTTCGGAAGCGAGGTCAATGTTCCCACACCGCAGTTCCATCACAGAGTTCTCCACACATTATCTCATCCTAACAGCGAATATCTAAGCTAACCGGGGCTCGATTCCAAAACGCCTATCTTGGCGAAGTAAGCACCCAGGCAGGTCCTAGCCAGGCGGGTTGTTGTTTTATTTACACATCTACAACAACATCAGATCTCCTCACCCATTCTCCGCAGGACTTAGAAACTAATAAAGGTAGCAACTATGTTCCGTTTCTTTCGATTTTCCAATTAACCTACGGATCAGAACCAGAATTTATCGTCGCAAGCTCGGTAATTACTTTGGTACGTTCAGCTTCGTACCTGGAGGATACATATAAGATATGGCGCACATCGTCAATGGCTCTACCTTCCGGACACAAGCCTGAATTAATCAAATCAAATCTGGCCAGCCTATCTCGATAAACATCATGTCCAAAAAGAAACTGTGTAGTATGCTTATTAAGAGAAATTCACCTAACTATCTGTATACTTCTCACATCAGGTAAACTTACACGCGTGTAACGGCGTGTTTATGGCAAGTCAGGTTGACTGAATCGACCGATTCGTCCACCTGACCTGTCATAAATAGAAACACTGGTCGTCTATTTCTTTTATGCGCCCAGAGGTACGTCGGTCTACCTTCTTAGTATCATAACGTAATTGACGCTCAGTCGCAAGGATATCAATGGGCTTCATACTATAAATAACAAGGATCGCTTCTCGAGAGACAGTTCTATAGGCACCAATCAGAGATAACAATAGGAAAGCTGGGTTCTGAACAAAATATTCCTATAACATTTGTACCTCGTTGCAATATTTCAATTATCTGTCATTTTTTTATTATTATTCTTTCAACCTGATATTGGCCAATTAATTTTTTTTTTTAAATCCGTTAGCCTTCGATGAATTTGGATGTTGGTAGACAGATTGTAAGATATTAGCATGCGTGCAGGTACCTTGGAACTCTCATTACTGATGATGGGAAATCTGTACGGGAATTCACCGGTAAGTAGTTCTGGAAAATATATAATTTAAGGACCGAGTGATCTGTTATGGTCCACTAAAATGAAGCGCAGTAATAATTTATTGTTGTACAAGCTGGTAGTAGAACCGATAGCCACATTTAGGTCCGAATGTCGAAAATTTACACAGAGCAGTAAGAGAAGCTTATAATCTCTGGAAATTAATAATTTAAAACGCTCTGCTCGTATTTCAAGATTACAACATGTTAGGAATAGAACAGAAAAAGGAGATTGGAAAATGAGAATCCGGTTGTCCATAGAATGGAAATGAGCCAATTTACATGATACAGCTGGATTAGAAGATGAACAGGCTTAGGTGATCAAAGAAAATTTTGGATTACCGTTCGGAAAATCATCGAAGAGATCGTCCTAGGAAAACATGGATACAGGATATGATGGAGAAAATTTAAGATAGGGAATTTAAAGGATAGCGATTGGGGCAGTAGGCAACTCTGGTGATCGAGATACGGAATGCAGAGAAAGAATCCGAACGATCCGTAAAAAGTAAGTAAAAAATATTTATTATGTTTATTTTTATAAATTGAATAAAAGAGTCTGTGTACCAATATAAGAAATCGTTTATTCAATGGCGGATAGATTTATACGTAAATAAAAATTTGATTCAATTTCATATTTCGCGTAGTGTGTATGAAGTAAACAGTAATCTCACGCAAGAAAACATTAAGCCGGTGTAGTATCTCACCGGCGGTGTAGTAATCCGCTAAAGCGGTTGGTACAATGTGTATATATGTATGTTGTACTTATTATGTATTATTACGTCATCGTTTAAGTACTTTTAACGTGAAACGTCTTTAAAATGACATCGAAACATACGGTTACCAGAATAGAAATTTGTAGCGTAACGAAAAGGTCTATATCGTTCTGCCTTAATAACTCCCTAACTATTAGTCTCAGAGATGTAAATGCGGTGTCATTTTATAACTTACATGGCCAGCTCGCCGATACGACTTGAGTTTGCGTCACTGGTGAGCGGGTTGGCAGGGAGTGGGCACAACGCAGATCGGCCAAAACTAACGCACTCGCTCATTTTCATTCTGTGTAGCTCACGACTTAGAGGTGATAGCGCGGTGGGTCGTATGTTTATGTTTAGAGTATGTCGAGGTAGATCGATTTAAGTAATAATAAGTGTATTTTTTACAATAGTTGTGTGTAAAAAATTAAAGTAAACGATAAAAATTCAATATATCAGCCTCAGCCCGCGCAAAAGCCAGCCGGAAATATAAATTACTCATATCGTTGAATAGGGGAGGTTATGGGCCGCGCACAGGTACCCCAATGTACGGTGCCAAGAGAACGAGACTGTTAAAGCAGAGACTCGTAAAGCTGGCTCGGCGCGTTCAGTGAACGACGCCGACGGTGCGAGTACCTCTACCGCTGCTTATTATACTTCTGTCTCTTACTTCACACAATACAGACCGATGTTGAACAAAATTGTCGTCGAATATTAGTCGAAATTAAATATCATGTACCATTTAGTGCTTTATGTTAAAATTTAATTAAATACGCATTCAATGTCTCGATTTTATTTCGATCCGGTACACTAAAAGTGATTCGCTGACATATAGACCGACCAATTTAACACTAGAGTTGGCCAAATGAAGGAACTAAAATTTTCCATCGGAGACTTTCAGTTTTGTTTAGAAAAATACGATGGTGGCTCCCCCATTTAACTTTACAGATAAGTTGGTCAGTCTGCAGCTCGCAGGAACTTCATTCAAGCCAGTAAAGTTTCACATTAAGCCAACGCCCGTGCGCCCCGACACGGCCCCACCCGATTTTTTCCTTTCCAAAGCAGGCAAAGGAGAAATATATATTTATTTTTACTTTTCTGACATCATATCTCTAGAGTATAATAAGTTCTACCCCCATATAATATAATATTATATATATATATATGTGTGTGTGTGTGTGTCTCCCCCCCTCTCACTCGCTCTCTCTCTGTCTGTGTGTGTGTATGGCCAAAAATCAAATTAATTATTCTAATTCTTTGGCGTCTCCCCCATTTATCACTTTGCGTACCCCCACTTTGGAGACCACTGCTCTAGAGCTATACTGCAAGAAGGAAAGTAGGGTAATCAGTCAAAAAATTGAGTATGGTTTCTTCGCATTTCTCGACATTTTATAACCCAGGGACCCAAAACAACAAAAAGAAGTGGGAGTTAATATTCGCACATAAGTATGTACCTCTGTTGGCGTGTCTGAAGCTTAATAATCGATTTTGATGAACGTTTGTACAGAAACTATATATACGGAGCAATTTGTTGGAAAAATGTTGGGTTAATATCTCTAGGAGGTGGGATAGATAGATTTTTTGAGTCAATTTTCTCAAAATTTTGCTAACATAACCCCATTTTATATTAAGCTCAATATATGCGTGCGTGCCTATCATCTTACCATATTTTAATTTTCCCCAAAATTCGCACTTCCCTAAAAATTAAAAAAAAACTATCTTTTTATTTATTGCATATTTTTCAAAAGAAAATTATTTTTATAGTAGTAGTAATGCAAGTAACTCCCAAAAAAATACTTTAGTACTAATTTTGGTGGTGGGGTAACCGATCAAAGTTTAAAAAATGCGATTTTTAACAAATTTTTTTGATTTATTTTCATGCATCATTATTTTTTTTATGTCTCCTAAGTATAGTAGTAGTACAACTGGCCAAAAAAATACTTTAGGGCAATATCGGAACTAAAAGAGCCGATCAAAGTTTAAAAGTATCGATTTTTTTTTTTATATTAATTCATTGATTTAATTTTATAATTTAAAAATAAATAACCAATGCCAGGAAAAAAGTGTAACATCTTTGTGGACAGCATTTTTAAAAAACACGTCATCCTGATTTAAGAATTTTAATTCTCCGTACGTATCTTTAATTATAAAGATGAATATACCACTTTTTTAATTTATTTAAAAATTAAACACATACTGTTCGTTAAAAAAAAAAAAAACTAAATTTGGCAAGAAAAGCGAGCAAAGATCGTTAATTAATAGGTGTTTTTTTTTTGTTTTTGTTTTTTTTTTTTTAATTAAACGGTTCTTTTTCTTAAGGTTTTCTTCATTTTTTTTTTTTTTAATTGAAATTTCAGTGATGAAATTAAATTCCTTATTTAAAATAAATAAAGGTGACTAAAAAATAAAATGAGATCAATTTTGTTTTTAAACTTTAACCAGATATTCCGGGTGAAGATAACGCGAAAGCGTTCGTTTTTCGCCCCCCCCCAAAAAAAAAAACCAAAAATAAAATTTACGAGGTATTTAAAGGTTCAAACGTATCAGTAAAGATATAGTAAGTACACATTTTTTCATAGGACAACTTAGATTTTCATGAATATTTTAAAGGTGATAATAAAATTTATAAATTATTAAAAATAAACTAAAATTGTTCACTCCAAAACAAATATCTGTTTCTTAGAGAAACAGTAGGAAATAATTGTGAAATATAATGTGCATGTTTTATGATAGAAAGTTTTTTTTACTTCTTAGAAAAAAATTCTTGCAAAAGATTGCGCAACATCTTAATTTGTTATAAAACTAAAGAATACGGTTCCGGATAGTTTTTTTTTAAAATTGTATCTTTCATATTATAGACTATAATTATAACTGTATTTTTTGCTAGAATTAAAGTGGTGCAATATATAGAAACTGATATGGAATTTTGGTAGTTACTTGAAATAATTAACTACACGATAGCTAAATTATTTTTCATTCATTACGGATTTAAATCACTTCCTATAAAAGTAAAAAGAAAGAATTAACACTAACAGTTTAAACTTTAAAGGGAACTCATTTTGTTTATTTTATTTTTTTAAAAATAAATAACAGTTTGTTTTTAATTATTAAACTTCTCAGCATACAGCTTTTAAAACCAAAAAATTATTGACAAAAAATAACTTCTTATTTGGTATGTTATTATTTTAATTATTAATATTTAAGAAATAAATAAATTGAATTGCGTATACGTAGTTATGCTTTGTTACTACCTAAGAATCTTCCCTTCTATAATGTTAGAAATGGTATTTTTTTACTCGTCCACTCTTCTAAGAATATACATACCATTTGGGTCATAGTATTCATCAATTATTTTATTATTATATTTTTATAATTTTTTACTAGAATCATTTTACTACATTATTAAAGCTACCACTGTTTAAATATATTTAATTATTTGAAAATTATTGTGTTTGGACGGTTTTGATTATGATTAAAACGAAGAAAGAGTCATATATTTTATTAGAAATAATAATAAAATATATGTAATACTGTAGTAAAATAAATTTCAATAAAATAAACTAAAGAGTAAAGAACATTAAATAATTCATAGTCCTTTGCAGTTTAATTCAATACCGCAGTTGGATAACAATTTTCAAGGCCATAGAAGTAGGTTACAAGTTAATATACCCCGTTTGCTTACGAGTACTAAAACGTTTAATTTTATACTTAATATTTTACTTTAATACTTCAGTAAATAATAGATCTGAAACAATAATATTTTAAATAAGTATAAAGAATTTTACTACAGACCTAATTATTGAATATAGTTTTCAAAATGATTTATTATATATGAGAAAATAAAATGTATAATTTTTTATCAGTTTTCATATGATAAATTAAATAAATAATTATTTATAGTGCTACAAATATTTTTACTTTTCATCGTTATTTTTTCTAAACCGTTTAAAATTGTAAATTCCTTTTAAATATTTATCTACAACTTTATTATCTTCCGTGCACCGTATTCACTATAAACAATTTGTTTCTACCACTTCAATAAAAGCTCAATAATGCTGTAGGACACAAATTCATATCCAATTATGATGAATTTAAATTTAACTTTTTCTCTTTTTTTCCGTTTAGCCTCCGGAACCACCGTAACGTATTTCTTAAGAGGATGATATGTATGAATGTAAATGAAGTATAGTCTCAGGTCGAAGACTTCTGAGATGTGTGGTTAATTGAAACCCAACTACCAAAGAACACTGATATCCACGATCTAATACTCAAATAACCTCAAACTTCAATTAACTATACGTTTCAGTAATGGTTGACCTTCCTTTTTCCTGTTTAGCCTCCGGGAATTACCATCAGGTATTACTTCAGAGGATAAATGAGGATGATATGTATGAGTGTTATTCGTCAGAATGTGGGCGAGCGCTATCGAGCAACAAAACAATGCTTCCTAGCAATAATCAGCTTTCCTATGAGTTTCTTTCGAATCACAAGCTTCAGCTTTCAATAATCATTTCATAACATTGTTAATAATGTACTATTTTTTCTGTTTAACCTCCGGAACCACCGTAAGGTATTACTTCAGAGGATGATATCTATGAATGTAAATGAATAGTAGTCTTGTAAATTCTCAGTCGACCGTTCCTGAGATGTATGGTTAATTAAAATCCAACCACCAAAGAACATCGGTATCCACGATCTAGTATTCAAATCCGTTTAAACGTAACTGCCTTTACTAGAATTTGAATCTTGGAACATTTACTTCAAAATCGGCTGATTTGCGATGACTTGTTCACCACTACACCAATCCGGTGGGTAAATCTGATTTAAGTACTTTTTTATTAACCCGCCGGGTTGGTCTAGTGGTTAACGCATCTTCCCAAATCAGCTGATTTGGAAGTCGAGAGTTCCAGCGTTCAAGTCCTAGTAAAGCCAGTTATTTTTACACGGATTTAAATACTAGATCGTGGATACCGGTGTTCTTTGGTGGTGGTTGGGTTTCAATTAACCACACATCTCAGGAATGGTTGAACTGAGAATGTACAAAACTACACTTCATTTACACTCATACATATCATCCTCATTCATCCTCTGAAGAATTATCTAAACGGTAGTTACCGGAGGCTAAACAGGAAAAAAGAAAGTCCTTCCACGCGGTATGAAATCAATCAGCAGTATTCTAATATGATGTACACTCGATCTAATACAAAACAGAAAAACACATAGTAGTTGTTGAAAAGTAGTCTGTATCTGTGTAGGCTTCATAGCTGATAAAGCGCTCAAAGGTCGTTTGCGATATTATTATTATTATTAGTAATAGTAATAGTAGTAGTAATATTAGTAATGTAGTGCGCTGAGTTATGGCTAGCTGTTCGGAAGTACTATGTTTGTGATAACTCTAAATTAACCATAATTACCAGCAATCGGTTTAACGTTTAATCGTTTTAATTAACTTTAGCAATGGGTTTATAACGTTCGTAAATTTTTCTGTGATATTGGGGCATTGCCTAAAACTAAGAAGTGTCTAGTGTGCAACAACAAGTGGTAGGATAACAAAAATCATATTTTTAGATATAAAAAACGTGTTGAAACACTAGGCAAGCATAAAAAAAAATTAAAAAGCAGTGTGTGTGTTTTCCAGTATAGCGGTACATGGTTTAAAAAAGGAAAATTCCTTTCTTAATTTTTCGCTTTTCTCTATTTTGGTGTTTATTAAAACCACCGCGTCAAGTGTTGTTGTGTAATAAATTAAATATAAGTTCCCATGCAGTTGTTGATTGGTATAACTATTTCCGTGAAGTTTTTTCAGTTGTTTTGTTCAAATCCTTCCTTTATGAATCATGAGACTTGCCGATGGTGAGGAGGTTGAATGGTAAGTGATATAGAGTTGCTGGACCGAAGATGCGACCATATCGGAGAGTTTTCTGTTGAGAACCAGACTAAGGAATGTTTAGAGCCAGATTAAAGTAAACTAAGGACTTGTTCAAATCCGTTACTGATAGGAGGACCTATTAAAATCGTCGAAATCGCTAAATTAGGAAAGAGAAAATATAATAGAGGAAAAACTTCTTAATGGTAGTTGGGTTTTCGTTTGCATTGAGCGAGAAACAAAAGCAGTATTATTGGTTTCTGTTGCAACACGTAGACACGCCACCTTATTACCTATCATACAAAAGTATATTCTTCCCGGTACAATAATTGTTAGCGATTGCTGGAAGACATATAATTGTTTGCAACACGAGGGCTACCAACATTTAGCAGTGAACCACAAATATAATTTCATACATCCGGACACGGGAGTTCATATATAGACAATCGAACGTACGTGGCGAGAAGTGCGTTTAAACGTTCCTCGGTACGGAAATTTTAAGCACCACTTGCTAGGGAATCTCGCAGAGTTCTTTTCAAAAAAAAAAAAAAAAATACAGGGACTACGAGACTCGAATTAATCATTTATGTTTTGCTTCATTGTATCCTGACTATATGATGGAGTTGTCCAAAACAGCTGATAACAACGCGACTGCAATTACAGATTCTGAGGAAGAATACTAAGGAGTAATTTCAATCTTCCGGCTTTTGAAACTTGTATTTTTATTAATTTTATATAATATATTTTTCAACATACATCAATTTGAAAACGTTGAGGACGTTCAGGTTCACAGTTACCTACGAGAATTTGAGTTGAACCTCTTCGTAGAATGACACTAAATGATTAAAAAACGTCATGTCCATGCTACGAGTATAAAGGACAAACTGAGGAAAACAAGAAAATTTTGAAGTAATTAGGATCACATGAAATAAATAATTTTAAAAAAATAATAAATTAGTTTAAATATATTAAACTGTATCAAAAACAAATTAAGAATATTTTATATTATACTGAAAATAATTTAACAACAATGGATTTTTAATTAACGACTCTAGAGTTAAAAATATCTTCTACATTAATTATATGAATTGCATGTTAATAGTTATGAAATTCGATATTAAAATTAAACATTAGAACAATTTCCTTGGAGAGAATTTTATGCAAAGAAACGGAATTAATAACTGTTAATGAAATGAGTATACTGTATAATGATTATTCATGCGTGCTTTTAATAATATTATTATGAATTTAAAGACTTATCAACAAGTCACAAGTATAAAATTATTTCATTAATATATCTGACTTTGAACCTTAGATAGTTTTGTCTCATTTAATGATTTCTGTTTCGTGTCTGTCTGCTTTAACGGTTAATGTTTGCTTTACACAATTTAAAATAGTTTTTAACCTTGAAAGTCACTTGCGTAAACGTCAGCAGTCGAATGAACATTTAAAATTGTAATGGAACATATATATATATATATATATATATTTATTTCTTTTTAGATTTAGCGTAAGGAAAAAAAACATACATTAAATTTTTAGTTAATTTATTATGTAACGGTTATATACATAATTATGCAATTGTTCTAAAACAACGATAAGATAATATGTTTTAACAAACACAAATTTAGAAACTTTTAAACGTTTTACTAAAATCAATCATGAAACTCTTTCATATTGTTGAATTTTTTTTTTAAGTAGATACTGCTACATATTCATTGTCATGTCCAGTAGTTTAAAAGTGTTATATTTTAATACTTTTTTAACTGGAACACGAAAACTAAGAAGTTTATCGTCTCGATCTTTTTACTAATCGATTTTAATTTTTTTTTATATTATCTACAATTCTGAACTTTTTAACAAAATTACGATATGGACGTTTAACAATCTATTTATTATTTAGTAAAAAATAGAATTATTCAGAAATATATCTCTTAATTTCTCAATGATGGTACCGCTGATATATTAAATAAATAAATTAACAATTAATTTAATCCACCTTACCAGAACGTTGGTGCGTTCTCTACATCTTTCGGCTTCCTCGGAAGCCATCATCAGGAGTTAAAAATTTTAATTTTAACTATAATTTTTAAACTTTGGCTTTAATGCATTAATTTTAATTCCTAATGGTGGTTTCCAAGTAAACCGAAAGATCTAGAGAACGTATCAACGTGCTGGTAAGGTGGATTATATTAATTGTTAATTTAACTATATCTCTATTTATGATAATAAATTTTGAATAGAGTAGAAGAAAGTGTTTTTATTTTATTGCTTGCACGTAGCAGTGGCGGTTAGTAGCTAAAATTAGTGGGGGTGCTGTTCCAGAAACGATTTTTCTGGACCTTTTCAAGGTCATGATTAAAGTTTTCTGTAAAATAAAAGAAACCAAAAAAAAATTAATCAAATAGAATAGTTGGAAGCAGGATAATAATCTAATTCTACATTTTATCACATTCTAGAATATGGTATACGGTTTTTAAGCACATTGTACTTAAAAACCGCAATGGGTTTAACCGAATAACTAATAAAATGTCAATACAGATAATATTTTTTTTAGTAATATTAGATAACAACTTAATAAAGTATTCACTTAAAAATATTATAGTCCAACGGTGCTTAATTAAAATTTCTATGTACACACAAACAAACACTACATAATTAGTAAAAACTAATTATGTAGCCGTAAATAAATAAGAAAGAAGCCGTAATAAGAAAGGGAGTCCGACAAGGATGTTCCCTATCTCCGTTACTTTTTAATCTTTACATGGATCTAGCAGTTAATGATGTTACAGAACAATTTAGATTCGGAGTAACAGTACAAGGTGAAAAGATAAAGATGCTACGATTTGCTGATGATATAGTAATTCTAGCCGAGAATAAAAAGGATTTAGAAGAAACAATGATCGGCATAGATGAAGTCCTACGCAAGAACTATCGCATGAAAATAAACAAGAACAAAACAAAAGTAATGCAATGTAGTAGAAATAACAAAGATGGACCACTGAATGTGAAAATAGGAGGAGAAAAGATTATGGAGGTAGAAGAATTTTGTTATTTGGGAAGTAGAATTACTAAAGATGGACGAAGCAGGAGCGATCTAAAATGCTGAATAGCACAAGCGAAACGAGCCTTCATTCAGATATATAATTTGTTTACATCAAAAATTAATTTAAATGTCAGGAAAAGATTTTTGAAAGTATATGTTTGGAGTGTCGCTTTGTATGGAAGTGAAACTTGGACGATCGGAGTATCTGAGAAGAAAATATTAGAAGCTTTTGAAATGTGGTGCTATAGGAGAATGTTAAAAATCAGATGGGTGGATAAAGTGACAAATGAAGGAGTATTGCGACAAATAGATGAAGAAAGAAGCATTTGGAAAAATATAGTTAAAAGAAGAGACAGACTTATAGGCCACATACTAAGGCATCCTGGAATAGTCGCTTTAATATTGGAAGGACAGGTAGAAGGGAAAAATTGTGTAGGCAGGCCACGTTTGAAATATGTAAAACAAATTGTTAGGGATGTAGGATGTAGAGGGTATACTGAAATGAAACGACTAGCACTAGATAGGGAATCTTGAAGAGCTGCATCAAACCAGTCAAATGACTGAAGACAAAAAAAAAATTATGTAGCCCTTCCAGCGTGTTTTTCGGACAGATTTGGCAATCAAAGAGCTCTTGCTTTCCGCCATCTTGTGATTGCTACTAAAAACATAACTAAACCATTATCATATTTCTTCCACCGACTAAACTAAGAAAGGGAATGAACAAGGAACGTTCCACACACACGCGGAGTAAAAAAAAAACTACCTTCCAACAGCACGTCAGGGTCGGCACTGCGGGAGTGACAGTGCTCTCTCAAGTGCAGCTTCCTATGTATGGATGCGCACAATAAAACTGTGAAGCGCACAGTTCCATACAAAAATTTTTATATCCTTTTCATATACTGGGGGAAGGTTATTGACATTAAGATTAAGGATTATATATTATACAAATAAAAAGAAAGAATTAAAAAAAAGGACTCAATGTATTATATGTTATGGATAATATCAAGTGGAAATAGGAGGTGCTGCAGTTCCACAGTGCCTATACACGAGCCGCCACTGGCATGTATTATACAGTTGTGCAAATTAATTTGAACAAGACGATATTTTCAAAAATAATCAAATTTATTAAATATCGGGTTAAGGTCTGGTGAATTTCCAGGCCGGTCCAAATACTAAATCCCTTTTTGAGACATGAAAAGCTTAATTTTCTTTGATGAGTAACAGGGAGCCGAAAACAACATTTTCGACTCCACATATTAGTCTCCGGTAATTACCTTTCAGATAATACTTTAGAGAATGAATGAGAATAATATGTATGAGTGTAAATGAAATGTCTTGTACAGTCTCAGTTCGACCATTCCTTAGATGTGTGGTTAATTTAAACCCAACTACCAAAAAACACCGGTATCCACGATCTAGTATTCAAATCCGTGTAAAAATAACTGACTTTACTAGGACTTGAACGCTGGAACTCTCGACTTCTAAATCAGCTGATTTGGGAAGACGCGTTCACCACTAGACCAATCCGGTGGTTTTATGGGACTTTTTTTTTTAAAGAAGTGGAGGAACGCCATTTACGGGCGCCTGAGCAATATCGGGCTTGCTAACAGATTCCGCAAGATGTTATTAAATGTGTATGTGTTCCTGCGCACTACCGACTAAACCTTCACCCTCCGGCTACCCACCCATACTGGTACAGCTGGTGTGCATTACTTTAGGAAGGGAGGAATACGCCCGACACACATTCAGACATCACAGTCAACAGATACGGACCTCACACCCACAAGATACCAAACATCACAGATTGAATCTCACCACACACTCTGCAACATCCATCATCAGTCAGAAAACATACTTCACGCCGCATACTCCACACATCACATCAAAGCCAGCCACATGCAATCACATGAACAAACACCTCAGACAATCAAACACTATAGTATACCTACCTCAAGGGTCACCATCGGATGCGGGAGCGCGGTGTCCACGACCTCATCGCACCCAGGCGATCCCCACACGTACGGGGAACCCCCTAGGCTCACAGCCGCGTGCCTGTCCGCCCCCGCACCCTCCGACGACCCCTTCTTCTACTTCTGCAAGACTCCTCTATGATCTTCCTAGCAAACTTGCTGCAGCCGTCCAATTTTCCGCGCTTTCTAACATAATCTGCTGCAGTTTCTCTGGGAGGAACATTTCTCTTGTATCTATGGTGTCCAATATTCCCCTCCTTGCAGGGTTTACGAGACTAGCTTAGTTGTAAATAATTGTTATTATTACGATTAATACTTCGCCACGGTGATCGGCGAAATGGTAGCGTCTCTGCCTTACATCCGGAAGGTTTCCGGTTCTAATTCCCCGGTCTGTTTTAACATTTTTCATACTCTAGAAAAATGTACCTTTCATAACTAGCTGTAACCGAGCGATTAACCTTCAGTTACTTAAATATTAATTCGTCATTGTAATTTGATATCCATAATACTTAGGAATTGAAATTTTAATGTCTTAGTGTTCTAGTTTTGTACTTCTTAAAACATAATAGAAGTAATGTTTAAGTATCTTTATTTATATTTTACTATTGTAGAAAGCACAAAATGTAAATCTCTTCTTTTTTTAATCGTATATTACAAATTCAGACATAATAAACACATTTTTTAACGTACAGGATGTAATGGAGAAGGAATAAAAAATGAAAACTCCCGGATTCTTACCAGGAATCTAATCCGGGGTCATCTGATATAGAATCCACTAACCTGCTAGTATTTTATACTATCTTTTATCTAATCTTTATTTTTAGTCCTCTGAAATATCAAATATATCCTTTTTTTTAAAGCTTCAGACAAAAAAAAAAATACATTTTAGAAGAGAATCGGTACTTTAAATTTCACTTTTCGGTTTTTTTTTTTAATGAAAATTGTTATAAAATGCCCTTTGAGAAATAATGATATTCATATTTTTTATCCATGTGGAAAAATTTCTCCAGAAATATTATAATTTTTTTTTTGTCTTCAGTCATTTGACTGGTTTGATGCAGCTCTCCAAGATTCCCTATCTAGTGCTAGTCGTTTCATTTCAGTATACCCTCTACATCCTACATCCCTAACAATTTGTTTTACATATTCAAAAGTCGCCTTCCTCTTCCCACCGAACCTCACTAATTCCTACTACATCCACATTTATCCTATCCATTTCCCTTTTTAAATTTTCTAGCCTACCAACCTTTTTTAAGCTTCTAACATTCCACGCTCCGACTCGTAGAATGTTATTTTTTAATTTTCTGGTGACCCCTTCCTTAGTAGTCCCCACCCGGAGATCCGAACGGGGGACTAGTTTACCTCCGGAATATTTTACCAAGGAAGGCGCCTCCATCATTGCTATATGAAAATGCAGAGAGCCACATTTTCTTGGAAAAAAAGCAGCTGTAGTTTTCCATTGCTTTCAGCTGCGCAGTACTCAGAGGACTGAGTGATGTTGATATGGCCGTTTAAGTCATTCTGACTCACGCCCTTAACAACTACTGAAAGAGCTGCTGCCCTCTTTCAGGAATCATTCCTTAGTCTGGCTCTCAACAGATACCTCTCCGATATGGTTGCACCTTCGGTCCAGCTACTCTGTATCCCTGAGCACTCAAGCCCCCTCACCAACGGCAAGGTCTCATGATTCATAGAGGAGGATATATTATAATAATAATTATAATATTATAATTATTTGTTTATAATTATGGTTCAGTTCTTTCCTTTACATAGTAAAAATAGATCAATAATATTCCGTTACCATTCTGGATAAAAATAACCCAACCTAATGAGGAATGTGGGTGAGATGGGTGAAATGAGATCTTCGGAAGATTTATTTATTTTCTTTTATAATTCTCCTTGAATAGATTGTTCTTTTCTCAATGTCCAGATTTATCCTTGATCTTATGCTCTCAGATGATATCAGATTTCAATAGATGCTTATCGGATCCACATTAAGGGCTAGGAATCTGTGAAATTACTGCGTCCGATCCCATGAAATACTATAATGACTTCACGGTCGCTATAAAGTCATATCGATTATTTACATAATAAATATAAATAAATATTTTAACAACATATAATGACGTTAGTGGAAAAATCTAACCGGTTAGTGATAAAAAAAAAACTGCTGAGTTATTTAGAAATATTGATTATCTAAACGTTTTAATACTATCGAATTGTAAACGAATGTTGAATGAAAGCTGAACTTTAAAATCAATATTAAAATTTAATTAATGGTTATGAAACATGATACATCTGTGTATTACATCCGCCGATGTAATAGTATTGCAGCCTGTTTTTTTACAAAACAAAACAACCAAATTTTTTTGGATATTTTTTAGGCAATATAAAAATAAAACTTAATCAAATTTTTTTATGTTACTGTACGTACCGTATTATAATACATGAACTTTTTTAAGTTTTTTTTGTTAGTACCCTAAAATTATTTTATTCGCTAAATTATAAACGTTTTAAAGTTTACTTTTATAAATTTTTATTTTTTAATACTTTTATTTATAATTGCATCAACAATTAAATTAGCGACTTTATTCTTTTTTTAACCTCCGGGATCACCGTTAAGTATTACTTCAGAGGATGAGATGAATGATAAGTAGCGTGTGAAATGTCATGCCTGACCGGGATTCTAACCCGGGACCTCCGGATGAAAGGCCGAGACGCAACCACTCGCGCCACAGAGGCTGGCAAAAAATTTGCCAGCCTCTACTGCAACTACGCAAGAACTATCGCATGAAAATAAACAAGAACAAAACAAAAGTAATTAAATGTAGTAGAAATAACAAAGATGGACCACTGAATGTGAAAATAGGAGGAGAAAAGATTATGGAGGTAGAAGAATTTTGTTATTTGGGAAGTAGAATTACTAAAGATGGACGAAGCAGGAGCGATATAAAATGCCGAATAGCACAAGCTAAACGAGCCTTCAGTAAGAAATATAATTTGTTTACATCAAAAATTAATTTAAATGTGAGGAAAAGATTTTTGAAAGTGTATGTTTGGAGTGTCGCTTTATACGGAAGTGAAACTTGGACGATCGGAGTCTCTGAGAAGAAAAGATTAGAAGCTTTTGAAATGTGGTGCTATAGGAGAATGTTAAAAATCAGACGGGTAGATAAAGTGACAAATGAAGAGGTATTGCGACAAATAGATGAAGAAAGAAGCATTTGGAAAAATATAGTTAAAAGAAGAGACAGACTTATAGGCCACATACTAAGGCATCCTGGAACAGTCGCTTTAATATTGGAAGAAGGGAAAAATAAAGAAAATACAGAAGGGGAAATACAGGTAGAAGGGAAAAATTGTGTAGGCAGGCAACGTTTGGAATATGTAAAACAAATTGTAAGGGATGTAGGATGTAGAGGGTATACTGAAATGAAACGACTAGCACTAGATAGGGAATCTTGGAGAGCTGCATCAAACCAGTCAAATGACTGAAGACAAAAAAAAAAGAAAAAAAAGAAATTTTACTTGGATTTAGAGTGAAGATAAAAATATTGTAAACCAATTTTTTTAACATAATTACGGACCAAGAAAATCTACAATTATTAAATAAACAAGATAGATGGCCTACACCAATTGTTTTGTGAATAATTTATCATATTTAATCAGATATATTTGTAACAAAACTTATTTTATTAGAGTAAATATGCTAATTGCCCAACATTAATTAAAAACTTGCCCGATATTAGCTTGAACATCTTTTTTCTGAATTTTTTAAAATCATATATTTTGTTGTATAAATAAAGGGTAATTATGGTGTGAAATACATATTGTCGATCAAGGTATTTTTTATAATTATTTTAAATTAACAACATCCGTTGCAGAGTATTAGGATTTCAGCCGGAAGGTTCCGGGTTCGATTTCCGGTCAAATATGATATTATTTTAGATGCTGGGAAAAAAAACCGTACTGTTTGATTTTGGTATCATAATGAAATCAAACTGATTATCCCACGAAAATTTATACTAATAAAAAAAAAAAGAAACAAAAATTTCGCATTAAAAGGAACATAAATATTATCGTTATCAATAATGTTATGTCTATCGTTAAAGTTATAGACAGACATTTCGAGGTATCTGTAGAAGTCTCGAAACTTATATTAATATTGACAATAAAAAAAAATCTATATTTATGACCCATTTTCTTAGAAACCACTGCAGATAACAACTTGGTTTTTTGTCATTATACCATATTTATATATATTTTAGTACTTCTAGAATTATGAAATTATGTGAATAAATGTATGTTAAAAAAAAACAATTCGTAAAAATTTGAAAAAAAAAAAATTATTAATTTATATTTTATTAAAGAAGTGGTTTATAGTCCTATAATTCTAGATGCACCTAATCTACTTAGAATTCGAAATACCCAGAAAAAATTTGAAGCCTGTAGCATTAATAGTTCCTGAGATAATGGGCCTTCAATGTAACTAAAGGTTAAAATCCGTTATATACCCACAACGCTTCTGTAGTTAGTTAGTTAGCTCTTAGATGGCGCCACTGAAACGCTGTATTGAAATAAGAAAATAAAAAATAAAATTATGAATGTAATCTAATCAAACTTAGCCAACGCTCGCTTCGCTCGCTAGTCAAGGTTAACGAGCGAAGTGAGCGTACGTTATGTTTGGTGAAATTACATTTATAATTTTATTTATTTATTTTCTTATTTCAATTCAGCGTTTCAGTTGCGCCATTTAAGAATTAACGGAAGCGTTGTAGACATATAATGGATTTTGACCAAGCTAAAATTAACATAGCTAATTTTATAGGAGATTACGAGTGCCCTTAATAAAACTAGAACATACAACAATTTTGTAATATTTAAAAAATTATTTTCTAGTTATTTATTTTGGTTTCGAGACTACACTTTTGTTACGGGTAGCATTCAATCATTTAATCATCAATTTTCGTATTAAATATTTACCTATTAATTTAAGTTGTTGGTCTGTACGCTAAGGTTCAGTTTTTAATGTTAAATAAGTTATTAATATTAAAAAACACCAAGTAATATTCTTTTTTTTTAACCTCTAGGACCACCGTTAGGTATTAGTTCAGAAGATGAGATGAATGACAATTTGTTTAGCGTGTGAAAATGCCATGCCTGACCGGGTTTCGAACCCGGGATCTTCGGATAAAATATTCAGCTTTTTTTGTTTGTTTTTTTTTATATTGAAAATATTATAATAATAATATTATTATTTAAAAAAGATAATATTCAGTTTTTGTTTTTTCTTTTTTTATATAAAAAAAAAATATTATAATAATAATATTGTAGTTTGGAATATTATAACCACACAAAAAGCAGTTTTATACGAGCTCACATTCATATGAGATAATATGCTGATTGCAGCATTATTGTTTAATTATAGGTTTTGTAAAATCGAAAATCTCTTAACTTATAAATTAATTTTTTTTTTACATTTTCACTTATTGTTTACTTTTTTTTTTATTATTATTCGATTTATTTCTGGTATCATTATTTATAATTTTTTAAATTATCTAATAATATATTGTTTCAATATTTTAGTATCGTATTTAATTTTCATATAAAAATAATTTGCATATTGTGCAGAATAATTCGGTTCTTTTATTTATACTGTATTAGTTTATTCGAACTCCGGCGCGCTCCCCCACACAACACATGAACAACGATGGCCTGCTGTGACGAGGCCAATCCAATGGGAAGCGAGGAGCCAGTTCGTGGAAATCTAAGTGTCGTCATCCACAGCCAATAGGATTGCTTGAAAGTGACGTAGAGTCTAAAAATAGATCGAGTGAGTCACGACAATAAAAGCCTGTTGTATCGGAGCGGCACGGTGCATTAGTAGATTGGCAGCGGCCGTGTATGTTTTAGCTCGGTGAGGTTATCGATTTTTAATGTGATGTTCGTATTATGAAACTGCGTTCAGTAGTGTTGTGATTGTGAAGTGTTAACGTTATTTTTAAACTTTAAATATTAAGCTACTACTTTTACATGGTTCGTAATACAACTGCTCCTAGGATGGAGACGACCTTCTATGAAGAACAGTCCTTCCATCAGAAGCTTTGCGATGTAAACCAGCTGAAAAGAACTTTGACGTTGGATTTAAATTCAACTCGCACTGGAGCTAAAAGAGCTAAATTGTGTGGTGTTCCTGTATTATCGTCGCCCGATCTGAATAAATTAAAACTCGGTTCTCCAGATTTGGAACGATTTTTAATTTCAAATAACAGTAACAGTTTGGTTACACCCACGCCTACCACTACACAACAAATACTTTTCCCCGCCAAAGTGACTGAAGAACAAGAAAGTTACGCGAGAGGCTTCGTAGACGCTTTAAATGAACTTCATCACAGCGATTCCAGTCAAGGGGCCGTACAACAGGTAGAATTACCCCGCAGTAGCAGCAGTAGTAGTTCGTCAGGAGCAACGTATATGACTCTTGACTCTCAATTCACTAACGGTTTCGCATCCGAATTGGGAATAATTGTTAAGGATGAACCCCAAACTGTTCCAAGCCTGGGTTCCACGCCACCGCTCTCACCTATCAATATGGAATGCCAAGAACGAATTAAGTTGGAAAGGAAGAGACAGAGGAATCGAGTAGCCGCTTCAAAGTGCAGACGACGAAAATTAGAGAGAATCGCTCGCCTTGAAGATAAAGTAAAATTGTTAAAAGGTGAGAATACAGAGTTAAGTGGAGTCGTTAATAAACTTAAAGAACAGGTGTGCCAGTTAAAAGAACAAGTGATGGACCACGTGCATAGTGGTTGTCAAATTATGCTGTCGTCACAATTCTAGCCTATAGTTTCGCGTGTTAATAATATGCGAATTTTTTTTATTCTTCCAGTTGGTGCCAGACTTGCCTTGTAAAACTTAAATGGCTCCTCTATGCGAGGCTTACATAGCCTCGCTACTTGCGCAACGACCGTGCCAGTTGTAACGTTCAAGGACGACTTAATTTCTACAATATACTGTACGTAGAATTGAAACTTCTTTAAAGTACATTAAACAGTATTTTTTTTCGTAGATTGACGAAATAACTTAGGTTAGGCTGTATATTCAGGGGGTCAAAGTTACAATAATTTTGTATGATAAGACCTAATGTTGAAATTATTCAAACTCCAAAATATTATTTTTTTGCATTGTTAATATTATTAAATTATGTTTTTAGTTCTCTGTTCAAAATATTTACATGCCAGTTTTGTCATACATATTCTAGTCATTGACCTTTTTGAGTGTCATTTGTTTTAATTGGACAACCAAATTATTAGCTTTTTAGGAAAGAGATGTATAAAATAAATATTATATGGTTATGTTTACAGAAATTATTAATTTAGATTTGCTGCCAATTATGATTAATTTTTTTTTTACAAATTATAGTTCAGTACAAGCTAAAGATAAATTAGCAATAATTTGTTACCATTTTTGTAATTTTTATAAAGTATTGATGCAATAAGTAACACTGTTACCACGGCCAGATTGAAGTAGCTTATTTAAATAATTTCAGCTTTTAATTTTATTTTTAAAGGTGCATTGTGTAATTTTAATAGATAATTGTTAGCTTTATTCTCTTGCAATAAGGTACTGTAAAAGCTTGGAAATTTAAATTAGCCACTGATGTTACTATTTTAAAGCAACATGTTTTAAATTCTTATTAAGTTTAATTTAGGATTGTTAGAGAAAACGTTATTGAGTGTAAGGTTACAGTGTGAGTAATATTTGCTTATTTAATAGTTAATTTAATACTAAATCATTTTTATTAAGTAGTTTATTATATTAATAAGATATTTGCAGAGAGGTTAGGTTTAAATACAAACATATTGTTGATCTGGCAAAATGCTTTGTTTTCATCTCA
Source organism: Lycorma delicatula (assembly GCF_047948215.1). Taxonomy (NCBI): domain Eukaryota; kingdom Metazoa; phylum Arthropoda; class Insecta; order Hemiptera; family Fulgoridae; genus Lycorma; species Lycorma delicatula. The sequence continues at coordinate 20,147,815 of NC_134457.1, forward strand.
TGTTAAATTAATTCTTAAGGTTATATACATAACCTAAAATCATTGCAGTTTTTGAAGTTATAATAATAGCAGGGTTGCTAATATCACATAAATTTAGGATATTTTTTCTATTATAGTTGTCATTGTCAATTACCTTAACAACCTTTCATAAGTAGTTGACATTGTAAGGGTAAATAGGTTAAACCTGTGTGTGTTCTCATTTTTAATTATTTGTTTATTTGTATTGATGCAATATTTTCACACTGATAACTTGTCATAACTACAATTCATGTAGTTTTTTAAAGTAACAAAGCAATCTGTTTAATCGTCTTTTAGTAATTTTTGTCATTTAAATTAAAACATGTTTATTATGTTATTTTAGTGAATAATTGCATTGAAATTTTAGTGAATATGGTTTAGGCCTATACTTTATAATTTCATTTTTTTATCTATGATATTATTTGTCATGACATAAATTTTATAGGTAGGCAATACAAAATAAGTATTAAAAAAGTAATTAAAATCTTTATACTAAGTTATATAATCACAAGCAGTTGTTGGTGAAACAATTGTGAAGTAATGATTTGTGTTAAAAAGAATCTTAATATCTTGCTGCTTTTTTTAGGAAATTAAGTTAATTTTGTTCAATGTAGTGTATGTATTTAAGGTTAATTCTGTTTTTAATAATGCTTAAAGTTTTTTTTTTCATTTTTGATTTGTTTACCGTAATTGTATTACTATGTTTGCTTAGTAGTTTGTTGTATATTTCGTGATATTGTTTTTTTAATACAATATGAATGTATTGTATTATGACCAACAAAGAAATTGTGCTTATGTATCTTTATACTGACCTTTTATGTACGAATTAATGCAATAATTAACAGATAGGAATTTGAATTTTATTTATGCATTTGCCTAATGATGACAAAGTTAGATTACCAACTGATTTGAAATAAATATGCCTATCGAAATATCGATTGTCTGAAAATCAGAAATTTGTTTTTAAGCAATTCTTTGACCTTTTTTTTTTATTTTAGTTATACTTTAAATTAGTATTTTTAGTATATCAGTATTTTGTTAAAATTTTTTCATAAATTTACTGTAAAAATGGGCCAAGTTGATGAAAAATAAATGAACATCAGTTAGTTGTTGATTAATTAATTAATTAATGTGGGATGGTTTTTTATGCATATATTTAATTCTGACTATTAGATATATTTTAATTTTATTTTTGATGATAATCTGTTTAAACCTCTTAAGGTTGTTGTAATGTTCTATATTACCTTTATAATTATATATAAATTAGAAAGTATTCTCAAAATATTTTATCAAATATACAAACAGTATATCATCTAATTTTTCAATTTCAATAATATCACAGTTACCTTACCCAATTTCCCCCAAAGCATAGTTAGATAGCTTTACGTATAATGCTATCATAAACATGCCAAATTATTCACTTTTTTTGTTTAATAAGCTATTAATGATTTTTATATTATATAAGTAAGTTTCTGCATTAACAAAAATTGTCCAGAATTTAATTTTTTTTTCAATCTTTAATTTCATTATGTAGGTATAGCCCATTTTTATTAAAAATTGTATTATTTTTATATTAAACTTATTTAACAAAACCCTACTTATGGGTGTAAATGAAATAACAATAAAACGTGGTATTCTGTCAAGTATTTATTAATTAAACAAACTACTTTTTACATTTCTCTAAGAATCTGTAATTTCAAACAATTTTTATAACTTGTTTTATAAATAAAGCTATATAACCGTATGTAAAAATGAAACATTTTTTATGATTTTGTTATATCTTTCCTGTTTTAAAGTTGCAAATTTTATTGTATTGTAACTCAAATAATATTTGTATTAATATCGCTTTAGGTTAGTTTTTTACCCACATTCCTTTGGGCTCTTTTTAATTTTTATTGCCCATAATATATTTCATTAAAAATTATTTTATAATTAATTCATTTTTAGAGTTTTTCTTTGCAATTTTTTTTAATAATTAATTATAAACATAATTGTTGTGATTTTATATGGTACGTTAAGTGTATTTGTTGTGTTGATATTAAGTTAAGTAGTTTTTATTATTAGTATTTATATGATAGATTTTTATATAAATGTACAGATTTATATATGTAAATTATATTAGAATGGTAATGATTTGATGAATAACACTCCAGTTATTTATTCAAATAATTTTGATATGAAGAGATTTATTAAAATAATTAAAGTATAATAGTTTTATTAATAATAAGTAAAACTTATAGAGTTTATATTACAAACAACAATACAGTGCTGTTTATAATATATTTAAAAATATATATTATTGAAATATAATACAGTTTATAAACACAGTATGATGATGTGTGCCTTCAAATGAAATAGAAATTAAATATATAATTATAAATTGCAAGTTTTTTTTTTATATTTTAAATCAAATTATAATAATCTATTTGTATTCTGTTAAAAATATTTGTGCAGATTTATATTTTTATATTTAGATTCATCATTAAATATATGTGCTGTATTGTAATTATTAATTATAATAAAATATTTTTCCTTAGTGAGCTAATAATAATAATAATAAATGATCTTCTTTGTGATCTTTCAAAGTGGGAAAAATATTTTAATGTATTTTTTTTTATAATTTTAAAAGTGATCCATTTTATATAAATAAATAAATAATATATATTTACATGATTTTTTTTTTTAACCCTTATTTGCATTAAATTTAGAAATAAAAATGCTCAAAAAACATTTCTTTACATACCTAAAACCAACCGTTTTTTTTTGGTGAAATAAAAGTACAAATCTGGGTTTTTTAAATTAATTTTTATGTCAAATTTTCTAAGCATTTTTATTTTTAAAAATTATTTCACTAACTAAATTGTTAGTGAAACAATTTATTTCGGCCTTTTTTTCTATTCTGTTTATTTATTTACCATTTTGTTATTTTACTCGTGAATGTTTACACAGTGATGACATCACAGCTTTGTTAGGTAAATCAATAAAACTGAAAATTAATATTTTAAAGAAAATTTACATGATAGTGGTATTACATTTCACATCTTAAAATAGAGAAAGAATCAAGTTTTTTTTGTCATTGACTTATCTGATAATGCAGTGAAGTTACTTCAAAAGAAATATTAAAAAACGGTAAAAAATATAAGTGTAAATGTTGATGAATGTAATGAAGTAGAGAGTGTGAGTCTTAATTATCTCCGTTTACAGCAAACTATTAAAATTACATAAATCTTTTTTAAAAATTGTACAATATCCAAAACTGTATATAACAGAATTAACAATTTTAAGTATTGTGTAAAGCAATTGGTAACATTAATATTTCTGATTTTTCCAAGGAATTTATGGAACTATATTACAGTTTCTTATTTATTTGATTTATTATTGTTTATACAATTTACCGACTAAAAAATTTGAATACTTTTTTGAAAAAGAAGTTTATTTATTTAACATAGAAGATCTATGTAATGAGATAGTCGTATTTAAATGTATATTCTATTGGCGATAGCTTTCTATAATTGAGATCTGTAGATATCTTTTTTATTGTTATTTGTCAACTTTTTCGTGACATTACCTATCTAGGTAATATCATGAAAGATGAGACACAAATGTGTTCCATCTTAGAATCACCAGACATACAAAATTTTTTATTAGTAGAACTATATAATAAATTGTTACTGCCAGAGAGAACCTAGGATTGAACAGAAGAGTATTAGCAAGTCTAAAATTTAAATACATTTTACTTATTGGAACATGTTTAAAATTTGAAAAAAACAAATTAAAAATTTAATTTCTTTGCATGTATAAAATCATACTAGCAGCATTAGTAGTGAACGAATTATTTTTTACTCTTTCAGTGATTGGTCCTATCAAAGTCATTCAAGATTTGAAATGTGTAGAATATAGATGATGCAAAATTATCTTGTGACAATCTCAAGGTACTTGCATAGTCATTTTTAAGAACAATACTTTATGCTAGCCTAAGCAATGATGAGTGAAGTGATTTGCATTGGCTTCCTCACCTCGCCAAAAATCTGTGCCTTCTGAATTGTAAAGGATAATCAGATCTACAAGTGATATCTGTAATCTGTTCACAACTGGGTCTAGGTAAATTATACTAGGTATGATTGGACTACGAAAAAACAATTTTGACTTCTTATATCTAAGGTGCTTTTATTTGCATCATATTCAAAGGGAAGTGGGGCAAATAATAAAGCAACAGAAATCATGTTTACAATGCATTATGTGTTAAATATTATGTGCATTATGTGTTATGCATATGAGTGTTAAATATCTCTTGATGCTAACAGTCAAAGAATAGTGCATCAATTGCCTTGGCCCACCCTTACAGACAATGACAGTATGAAACACTGACCCATTCCTATCTATAGGATAGGAATATATATTTTATATTTCCCCTGCTGTGATGTTAAAATTACAACTCAATCGCATTCATACCAAGCAGGTTACTGCTTGGTATGAATGCGATTGCTCAATACCCAGAAATGAACCTGATGGTCATTCTGGCCTCCATTGATATAACCAGAGTGGTGCTGTTTCTTGAGTCTTACATAGGAATTGTTTAATACAGTGGTGGTTAAGTCTGTACCTTCCATTGATGTCCTGGACTTCAGCGGCATGAGGATCAGTTTTAGATAAACTTATTACTCCCTCATCTACTATTAGATTTAAAAGGCAAGTTTCTGTGGACTGCAACCATCTCATTCAGAGTTTTGTAAAATACTTATATTTGGTGAAGCAGTGGCAACGACTGGTTGTAAGCACTCTATCAAATAAAGATTAATCGTATTCCTGGTTGTGCTCTTTTTTTTTTTTAAGAGCAACAATGGTTCATTATATCCTTGTTTTTTAACAATTACACTCGATCCAGTAGAGACGCTGACTGACAGGAAGACATTCAGACCCCTGGCTGCAGGTAGTTGTTACATTCGTAGGCTTGTCCAACTTAGCTTATAGACAGACAGCAACTTTTAGTTTAGCTTTAGATTTTGTCTTAAGGAAAATTAAGTAATTTTTTATGACTTAACATAGAGGTTGGAAAGAGACCCAAGCAGGGTGAAGGAAAAGAAGTCTGTGGAAAAGTTTCAACTACTGCTTCTGATGAGGATTATTTAACAAGGACATTGCTCTTACTTCAGAGGAAGAGGTCACATTATCCTTACTGTTCTGTTCCTTTGGTATTGGGAACAGGTTAAACAATCTCTTAGGTTTTCTTAAAAAATCTCGAAATACTTCTACAAGGGTTTGTAAAATGTTTATGCCCAAACTCAATAAGGCAATGCATTCTATTCTTGAGGAGGATTTTTAGGCGTTTCCTTAATGCCACAGGAGTTATAGTGTAGCCTCCCTACCTTGTAGATCTGTATTAAGATGCATGCCACCTACTTAGCCTTGACTTCTTCAGTCACTACTGTTGAGTAGAATAAGAATAAGATTTAGAGTCTGTACACTGATTGTATTCTCGGTTGATAATTAGTCCTTTCTATTTCCAATGGGATTTCACAAAAGTAACAAAGTTTTTCAGTCTTGGTCTAACCTTGAGTCCAGCTGACTCAGATCACTTCATTAGTGAAGCGAAGATACTATCTAATTGATAGTAGTGGAAAGTTTATTTATTAAATAAATAAAATATGGAAAAGTTCTATCATTTTCTGATATAGTATCTTAGTAATAATTATTGAGTGTTGGGTGTGAGATATTTTATTGTGTATTTAAGGATAGATTCTTTTAAAATTCAGTTGTTAGTTTGAACTTCTTTGAGTAATGTTTTTGTATTAAAATTATAATTATGAGAATGCGGTTCCTACTTCTATCAACTTGCAACCTATAGAATTTTTATTATAAGTCAATAATTTTTTAAATGTTATTCATTGATAAAAATGTTTAAATTAAGTTGCGCTGCTAAAAAGCATTCATTTTATGTTTAGTACACTGTTATATATAGGCTGGATTTGCAATATAATGTAAAGAAAGGTGAAGTCAGTAGTCTCTTTACACTGTAAGTAAATCATATTCTTACAAAATTTTTTTTAGTAATTTAATAAATTAGTTAATATGGATGAGAGAAAAGTTGAGTTATTTAAAAGGTTTGGTTATATAGAATTTATTATACATAGGTTACTAGCAGATGTTTGTTAATATAATAATATCATTGGAACATCTGTTTGATGGACAGTATGAGTGAAGGAGAAGTAACAGTTGAATGGAAGTAGGGAAATGCATATAACTGTTAATTAATATTAATTTAACATTTTACACTCGTGGAGACAAAGCCAAACTAGACTAGACTAAACTGCTGCTATCTCAGTTTAAGTTCTTTATTGCCGTTTAACTGAAGTTTTATGTCATTGCTTTATTCTTATGGTGTAATTTAAAAAAAGAATTTATTTGAACTACTAGTATACGTCTTTATAAATACTATAAAATTATATATAAAGACTGAACTATTTCTTTGGTGTTTTATATATTATTAAAATTACTTTATTGATTATCTTTAGATGTTGATTCGAAATGCCTTTTTATTTGTTTCTACTATTCAGTTATAAATTAATCTATACATTTTTGTGATAAACTACATAATGTATTTTATTAATTGATTTCCTCAGTACCGTGTTATAAAACAAAGAACGTCACAATATTTATTCATGATAGCTTGAGTAACCTTAATCTAAAGATACAATTACCAGACTTTTTTCTTTAATATTTTAAGAATATAGCTTTGTATTTTCAGCCAATCATCTTTAGTTTAGTTTTGATACATTTTACATTGGTTTATTGAGTAATTTCATATTTTAATAACTAATCAGTTCTTGCCATTACTTTTCACTTGAATATTTCTGTAAAAGACTGATCAGAACATAAGATCCAAGGATTAACCTGATTAAATGTCTGTTAACTGTTTTCTTAACCTAACCTATACTCTTCTATGTATACAATACTTAAACAATATACATTCGAATATAATTTTTTGTAACTCTGTTCTTAACTGAAAAATCATGTAATTCTTTTGAGAAAGGTTGTGACAAATATATTTTAAGTGATTAATACTGAATGATCTATTAAGATGTTGGAGTAAAATAACTAAGAACTGTTTCACAAAGTAAAAAATAATAAACAATATCAATTTTTATAAAGAATTTTTAAATATTTTATATAAATAAAAAGGTAAAATATAAAACACACTTAAAAAGAAATACTTAAATTTTGTTTTATATTTAATAAAACAAAATTGAACACCCAAAATTATTATCTGGATATGATAAATTCAAACAAAAATTAGCTTGTCATATGAAGTATAATATCTGATCTAGACATATATTAAATTTGTTTATACAGAATAAAACTGTAAAGATACTTACATAAAATTTTAAGAAAATTTTAAAAATGAAATAAGAATGAATGGCTTACAAAAAATTTAATAGAAAGAAGCATTATTACCTAAAAGATGGAATTAGACTTGAGATAATATCTAATAAAGCATTACATTAGATAGTTTTTCATTTTGAATTTCTGCATGGATATTAAGAAAAAGGGGAAAAGGTAGGTTAGAAGCATTTGAAATTTAGACATTGAGGAGATCATTTAATCTCTTAAATGGAGTGTGAAAAATGAGAATAAAGAATGAAAGTAGAAATTTTTAAAGAGAATAATCCAGGTTAGGAATTCTAATCAGAAGGAATATTTCATGATTGAAACTGCAAAAAAGGTGCAATTAAGAGAGGCTGGAAAAGATTAAATATTAAAAACAATCAAAAAGGAAATGCGAGCTATCCAGAGTGTAAAAGTTTAACTGCAAATGGAAGAGAATGGAGAAAAACATGTTGCAAGCAACAGCCTGTTATGAAACTGTAAACTTTATTTTAAGATAATGTAACATTAAAAATTATTGCACTGTTGTGCTTCTGTATGAAAAAGGATTCCACTAATAAGTCTAAGAAAGCTAATATGCTTTTCTATTTCTGTCTAACTGTTTAATAACACTTGAGAGTAAAATGAATTTAGTTTACATTCCAGCATAAATCCACACCCTCACCACTTTCAGATAGCAAACCATTATTAAGGGTTCATTATTAATTTAGAGGCATTCAATTATTGTAAAGAAAGCAACCACAATTAGATTTGATAATATCAGGTGTACAACTTGAAAACCCACCAGGTTGGTATTGTGATGAACGCGTTTTCACAAATCATTTTGAAGTCGAGAGTTCCAAGATTCAAATCCTAGTAAAAGCAGTTACTTTTGTACGGATTTGAATTATAGATTGTGGATACTGACGTTCTTTGGTGGTGGGGTTTCAATTAACCACACATTTTAGAAATGGTCAACCTGAGACTGTACAAAATTACACTCATACATTTCATCCCCTGAAGTAATATCTGACTGTGATTTCCAGAAGCTATACAGGAAAAAAAAGTTGTAATTCCTGAAGCTGTACAGACATTTAAATGTACATTTCTTTACACACAGTTTGATTTTTATACCCACCGGTTTGATCTAGTGGTGAACTCGTCATCGCAAATCAGCTGATTTCAAAGTAGAGTTCTAAGGTTCAAATCCTAATAAGGGCACAGTTTCTTTTATGCCGATTTGAATAATATTAGACTTTGGATACTGGTGTTCTTTGGTGGTTGTGTTTCAATTAACCACACATCTCAGGAATGATCAGCCTGAGACTACAAGACTACACTTTATTTACATTCATACATATTATCCTCTGAAGTAATACCTTACGGTGGATGCAGCCTGACAAAAAAAAAGAGGTATAAATCCTGAAATTGAATAGACATTTAAATACTGTAGTACACATTTATTTTCAGGCAATTTGATTATTATGTAACTTTAAACATTTAAGTTATATTAAATTTGTAATTATAACCGATTTTTAAAAAATTATATATTCAAGTGTTATTTACATTAAGATCCATTGGTATTCATTTTATTTTCCAGATGAAGGTCGTTTGATGGTTCTGTATTTAATTTCTTCCAGGTAATATTGGTAAAATTTTTAAAGGAAAACTTCCACGGTCGTATAGATGATTTAGAAGGTATATTTTAGTTGTTGCTGATGCCATTTCTTAGGGTGGATTATTAGAACAGTATGTTATTCTATTGTTGAATGTTTTTTTTACAGAATTCTTGTAAATTATCCTGTTTCATGTAGGTGAAATTTTTTTGAAGTTGACCTCTATCTGTATTTTTAATACAAATAAAACTAATGCTAAATAAAATAAATGTAAACATTTTTAAAATAGTAGTTAATTTTTTAAAGTAGATTAAAATTATTCTTTTTTCAATTTTAGCTTTTTGAAATAAGCACCAAATTAAAAACAACTTGATTAGATAACCTCTTGTATTAATATATATATTCATATTTAAACGAAAAAACTTAGTAATTTGTTTTATTTTAGATTAACATTTTTTAAAACTCCTTGTCTTTGTCTTTTATACAAATCCATTCTTTGTAAACTTCACACTTCTTGATCAGTAATTTAATTCTCTTAAGGTCACCCAAGTGTTCTTGTTGAAGTCTGTTTCGGTATTCTGTTTTTATGGAATTCATAACAGAAAATCCACGTTTGCAGTCTACGCTGATTGCTTGAAAAGTTCCTGTAATGTAATGTAGAAAGGAAAGATTAGATAACTCAGTGTTAGTTTGGACAAAGGTTAATTTATCGGTATTAAACATTCCTAGTTTAGTTTTCTCTAGAATTCTAAATTCACTTCTGAATATTCTTTCAATATTTTATCTATATCAACATTTTTATTTGCAATAAATGCTGAATATTTTTTTGGAAAGCTGTAACATATTTTCCTTTCCAATTTCAAAATTGTGTTTTCTGAATTTATAATAATTTCATTATAAAATGCTTGTCAATCTTTTTATTCTTCATCTGTGAATCTGCTCTCCAAGTGAACTTACGCTTTCAATAAATTGAATTGTAGCTGATGTATCTGTATCATTTTAACGTTCTTATAATATTTTTCTTACATTATCACTCCAAAAGATTTTGTTTCCCAAATATTGAGTTTTTAGTTCGTTAATTATAAGTTTTACATACCGATGAGCATCAATAATTGTTAAATCACTTTTTGTGGATATTTTCAAGGATATAAGTTCATACAAATACATTCAAAGCAAATATTGCTACTCGATATTGTGAATTAATCAGAGTTTTTTCACAGTATTTACAACAGGGTCATTGCATTCTGTTGTGTGACTTTACAATACTCAATTTATCATAATTTTTTACTAAATCACTGACTGCGAAATACCTGGATAACCATCTAAGTTCATTTAACGGTTTAAATGCTAAAACATTATGTTTTGACACTTGAGCTAATTCTTCAACATTTTTCTTTTTGATGCTACTTCAGTGAAACATTGTGCATACAGTTGTAATAAAATTTTCTATATCCTGCATTACAAATAAATTTTTCCACGCTTCATCTAATCCTAAATCTTTCCTATGTGCTACACATTGTTGTTCAATTAAATGTGATATTTCTCTTTAGAGAATTGTTGCTACCGAAGTTTTCTTCCTGAGCAAAACACTACATCAGTTGTAAACATTACAATTTTTTATGTGATGAACTGCTGATAACAGAATACAAGGTTTTCATTGGGAATTGTAGTTATAAAGTCAATAGGCCTTCTCAAACCTCTACAAATGTTTTTGCCTAACTCACTCCAATGTGGTAGCAAAATATATTTTATAATAAAAAAATTATTTTTAATTTATTATATTAAAATTCATCTCACAAGTTATCCATTTTATTTAAAATGTAAAAATAGTAATTTTTTGAGAGTCTTTAATATAAATAATTATGAAAAAGAAACTAGCAAAAAATGTCCAGCTGTTCCTATAATTATTATCTAATAATACTAAAAAATATTATATGTATTGACATTTTATTATTTATTTGGTTTAACCGAACACGGTTTTCAGCACAATGTGATTAAAAACCGTGTACCATATTCTTGAATGTAATAAAGTGCAGAATTAGATTATTATCCTGCTTCCCCAGCTATTCTATTTGATTAATTTTTTAGATGCTTTTATTTTACAGTAAACTTTAACCGTGGCATTCAAAAGTTTTAGAAAAATATTTTGTAGTGCAACCCCCCCCAATAATTTTAGCTACGAGTTCGAAAGTAAATACGTTCTGAAATCCCTTACGCCTATTTAATTCTGCTGAAAGCACGGCGTGTTCAAACGTATCATATACATGTTCGTACACGACGCTTTCACAGCGAATATTACGCAAGCAGCCAAGTTTCAAGGAGCACGTACAAAACAAGTTGGAACCTGTAAATTGCTCGTTTGTTCACGTCTACATGCATGTTTATACCCGTCGCTTATCAACGCAGCTAAATAGTTTTAACTAAGTTTCACCGAGTTGCGGTTCGGGCGTCGCGAATATTCATTTTATATTTTTTTTTAATTTCTAGGGTTAGTGAAACTAAAAAGGAAGATGAGAATCGGTGATATAAAAAAATGTCATAAATTTAATAGAACCTCTTGAAATAAACGTATTTATTACATTTATTTTTTGTGGTTTTGTACACTGAATGTCGGGTTTAGCAGGAAAACCGGGATAAATTATAATTAATCTAACACTACGTTGATAGTATTATCATAAGGTGGATTAACCACACATATTTATTTAGCTCTTATTTTACGCATTTTAACAGTGAATTTTCAGTTATTTGTTATACAGTTCTTTTTATTAAGAATTTATAAGTTTTACATTCTTCCAAAAATGTTTTATTATTTTATTACAACCAATACAAACTTATAGTTCCGTATATATGATTATCACATCTGCATCGTAGATTGTAGTTTTTTGTTAACTTTTAATCATGAATTAAAAGGTTTCTTACCTAGATCTACGTGTATAAATTTTTAAACGATTTTGGTTTTTGCTATTTTAATAGACCGATAATACATATTTTTAAATAAATGTTAGACAAAAATTGTTCATTTTTTTATTTCCATGTATTTTACGTATATTGTACTTATTGGTTCATGTCTTTTACAGACCACCCGAAGTTTTGCAGAAATAACTTTACAAAATAAAACAAAAATAAATAATTTATCAAATATGTGTTTTATTTAAAATATATTCATAATGATAAACCCAAATCAGATTGATACTTAGTTTTATCTCATTTTTGTTGCCAAATTTTGTAGAATAAGTAAAATAATTTCCAATTTTTTATGTCGGTTATCTAGATTTTTTTTTATGTTTGTGTTTTACTTGTAATATAACGGAATCCAGTTCTCCTGCAAACAAAATAGGTTACTTTTTAAAACGTGTACAGGATAAATTCGTTAAACTAGAGAGAAAATTTAAATATATAATTACTGCCTCAATAACAAAAATAAATAAATAAAATAAATTTAGCAAACGCTCTTATATGAAAACAATTATTATTTGGGTACTTTCTGATTAAACGAAGGCCATCATAAGACAGCGCGCTGCGACTGTTAGGTTAGGTTGAGGAAACCCCCTTCCCAAATCAGCTGATTTCGAAGTCGAGAGTTCCAGCGTTCAAGTCTTAGTAAAGTCAGTTATTTCTATACGGATTTGAATACCAGATCTTGGATACCGGTGTTCTTTGGTGGTTGAGTTTCAATTAACTACACATCTCAGGAATGGTCGAACTGAGACTGTACAAACTAAACTTCATTTACAGTCATACATATTATCCTCTGAAGTAATATGTAAATGTTAATTCCCGGAGGTTAAACAGGAAAAAGAAAAGAGGTTAGTTTGAGGACGGCTGATTTCGAAGTCGAGAGTTCCAAGGTTCAAATCCTAGTAAAGGCAGTTACTTTTATACGGATTTGAATACTAGATCCTGAATACGGTGTTCTTTGGTGGTTGGGTTTCATTTAACCACATATCTCAGAAATGGTCGACCTGAGATTACAAGACTACACCTCATTTACACTCATTCATCCTCTGAGGTAATACCTGACTGTGATTCTCGAAGACTAAGCAGGAAAAAAAAGGTTGAGGTTAGGTTAGGTTGAAGTTCGTTTGATATAAATAAAGGCCTATACTGTGTGTACATGTTTAAGTTATTTTAAAAACGTCATTTTTCCTTCTGAAAACAGATGGCCTCCGTGGGTGTACTGTAGGACCTATTTGAAATTATTGTGAAAAATATTAGATGGCCGTTATTTTTATTAGGGTTGTACCCCGAAGTTTTTCGTCTAAATATTAGTTCTTTTGTTCTCCTTTAAAACAATTTATTAGTATTTTTAGAATTTGTTTTTATTTAGTTTTTGTTTGTATTAGCTCATGATGATTTGTAATTTTCAACGAGCCACAACTGCATTAATCGATGAAATATGGTTAGAAACATATAAAATTTAATACAGGTAAGAAAAGTCTGCGAAATTGATATTTTAATTTATAAATGCAGATAAATAAAAGGCTTGTCAATAAATGTGGCAATCATTTCAGTTAAATACAGCGGCGGCTCGTGTATAGGCACTTTGGAAGGACAGCATTCCTTATTTCCATTTGATATTATCGATAAAATTTAATATAATGAACCCTTTTTTTTCTTTAATTCTTTCTTTATACTTGTATAATATTTAATCCTTAAGCTTGGGATGTCAGTAACCATCCCACTTTTTTTTATGAAAAAGGTACAAAAGTTTTTGTATGAAACTGTGTGCGTAACAGTTCCAGCGGCGTAGTGTTTAGCTGTTGTGCGGATGCATTCATGCGCACATAGGAAGCTGCATGCAAGATTGCGAGGGAGAGAGAGCATTGTCGCTGGTGGAAGGTAGTTTTTTTTCACTCCGCGTGTATACGGAACGTTCCTTGTTCGTTCCCTTTTCTAGTTTACTCGGTGGAAGGAATATGAAAGCGGTTTAGTTGTTTTTTCAGTCGTTTTCGGAAGATGTGCGGAAAGTAAGGGCTCTTTGATTGCCAAATCTGTCTAAAAACACGTTGGACGGACGAAAGAGAAGGTAATTAATAAAAAATAATAATGTATTTGTTTTTTTGTACATAGAAATTTAAATTAAGCACCGTTGGACTATACTGGTTTTAAGCGAATATTTTATTAAATTATTATCTAACAATACTGAAAAATATTATCTGTATTATCATTTTATTATTTATTCGGTTAAACCGAATACGGTTTTTAAGCATAATGTGCTTAAAAACCGTGTACCATATTCTTGAATGTAATAAAGTGTAGAATTAGACTATTAACCTGCTTCCAGCTATTCTATTTGATTCATTTGTTCGTTTCTTTTATTCTACAGAAAACTTTAATCGTTGCCTTGAAAAGGCCCTCCAGAAAAAAAAATTCTGGAGCAGGACCCCCACTAATTTTAGCTACGATCTCCCACTGGCTAGATAATTCTTTATGAATATCTGGTAATAAAAATGTCCAATTTTTATCTAAACTTTTATTTCATATGAACGTTTGTGATTAGAGCAGAATTTTTTATTTTATTTAAAAATTCATTATATATATATATATATATATATATATATATATATATATATATATATATAAATGAATAAATAATGTGGAAAACATAGGTTTTTTTTTCTTTGGATGAGTGATATAAAATATCCTTAGGCTGTTTCATTCAGCTGGTACAAGTTCTCTTAAAAAAAAAAGTTAGTGCTGTAACATCTGTTATAGTAAGAACTATGGGTGTGACCAACTGATAAATTGCATCAACGAAACCGCTAGATGTTTCTCTTTCCTTACCTTACCGCCTGTTCTCTTCATGCCAATAATATAAGCAAATTAATACGTCGATTGTCCAGAACAATCCCAAATAAATTATTAAGATAAAAAATATGATGTGGACACCACATCTTCTTTGTACGCATATTAGATTATATATACACGTTTTTTTTTTTACAATCAGTGGTTAATAATTATTAATAAATCAATATATTTAAATTTAAAAAAAAGTTAAATAAAAGAAAATGAAGTCGGATAGGGACCGATGTGCCTTTCCCTTGCACGATCTAAATATTTCATTAATTAAAATTTTATTTTGCTATAATTCTGGAACCAGTGAAAATAAGTACCACTTATGATGAATATATCGTTGAAAAGCTCTCAATAAGAGCTGACTGCTGCAGTTAAGAAAAAGTAAAAAATCCATTTTTTTTTTTTTTTTATTTTGGCCTTTTTGGACACTTTCGGTCCAGTCGATTGAATTAAAAAGGGAGGTGCAGAACTAGATGTTACAACATTCATAAATCCAAAATTTCAACATCCTACGGTTAATCGTTTTTGAGTTATGCGAGATAAGAGACGTCACGCCGAAACTAGTAGAAATGGATTCAAGGATGGTCAAAATGGATATTTCCGTCGAAATCTGAAAACCGAAATTTTTCGTGATCACAATACTTACTTTACGTCGTACAAAGGAAGTAAAAATACGCACAAGTTTCGTCCATTTTCCTACTATAATCAAACAGTTTATAGTCTTATGTTTCATAGATTTATGCGGCTTGTGGTTTGTTGAAAGTTTAAAAAATCACTAACCACATTTAATACGAATTGTAAAACTTCGTTTCAATAGGTGAAATTATGTTTTCTAATTAGAAAAATTAGTTAGCTGTTCTGTCGCAGTTTATGTTATCGAAAAGGGATAGAATTAATAAATAAGGAAAAACTGATTATGAATATCTGTAGGCAGTAATTTAATTTCTGAATTGTAATGTGAATAAGGTTTTACATTTTTACTTTCCTGCCATCATAAGTCTATGCTACAAGAAAAGTATGGTAATCAGTTAAAAAACGGGGTATGGTATTTCTTGATTTTCATGAATCAGGGACCCCAAAAAACAAAACAAAAAATTGGGGTTTAGATGGGGTTAGAATTGGGTTTAAATTTGCCCCGAAATTTTCTCTTACCAAAAAATCGTAAAACTATCTTTTTATTAATTACATACTATTTTTTAACCGAATTTTTTTATGTCTTCCTAGGGATAGCAGTAGTGCAAGTAACCCAAAAAATATTTTGGGGTTATATTGGCGGTGTGAGAGCCGATCACCGTTTAAAAATAACGATTTTTGACTTTTTTTTAAGTTTTTTGATTTATTTAAACTCTTAGTAACAATGCTACAATAAAGTTTCATCATAATTCACCCCCCTACGATTTTTTTTAATTAAACTTTTTTTGGTTTATTTAAATATATAATTATAATTTTACGATAAATTACCCCATTCCAAAAATAAATCTTAGGTAACTTTTTCTTGTACCATTATTTTTCCACTATATAGTAATAAACAACTGCAAGAAAATTATTATAGCTTTTTTATCGACTTAATTTTTATATTCACTAAAATTTATTCCGCTTTACGAAAAACTATTTGCCTATATTAGTTATGTAATTTTTTCTCTACATTCATAACTCCAGTTATTTAAACTACATAAAACTACGGGAAATAAATGATTATTACGGCAAGTATAAAATAACAAATATTACATGTGTTGTGACGTACTAGTCCGTTACGAGTAAACAATATGCGCACAAACAACATCGACACGTTACAACCTGCACAGAATTAATCCGACTCATGATGAAATTCGTAGTCAGACATACACACGCGCAATTAAACGTTGATTATTGTTCAATACAATAACATCCACTAGAAAATCTCTGCGTATGTATCCCAGCTATTATTTCAACGTAAGTAACCACATGCTTGTTTCTAATACTTAAGATTTATTGATATTTGAATAGAAATAACACTAAGATTATTTAAACATTAAGTTAAGTTTTTAAACATGGCACAGTTGGTATACAATACTATTTATATATAAATAAATGAAATCTTACTAACAATTTTTCTGCAGTCTCTTTTCTAGTACTTTCGGTCATTCGAGTATACTCAGGAAAAGATATTCTTCAATTTATATCATTAAAATTAAATTACGTAAAAGTGTTAAAAGAGGTTATGTAAAAAGATTTATTGATATAGGATAACGTTTGGATAGTGTCGAAACAAAATAATCATTAATTTATAAATTGATCGTCCTAATTATTATTCCATACAAACTATCCTCTAATTATAAGTAAACTGCTAGTTTAAACGGTCAGTAAACCGTCATACTGGGAACGAAACGGAACGCAAGGATAGCGGGAGAATTTGTATATCCCTACTAATTACAAACCCTGGATAACAATCCCATGCTCCTGAATAATGATTACTAATTTTTAAAATAAATTCGGAGACGTAGTTGAAAATGAAAAAACGTAGTTGTATCCTTAAACAGCGTTCAATATAAATATTAAATAAATCATGAAATTAGTTGACGGGATGTATTTTATATAAATGTCTATGTATAACATTTTGAGGCCCAAAAATTTCCAAAATTACTACATAAGTTTCATTGAAATTTAGATATACATGTTAAAATTTTATGTAAATTGGTTGAGTAATTCTTGACCTATCTGTTATCAGCTGATCTCGGTCGGACCACTTGTGAAGTCTGAATATTTTTTGGAGTACCTATTGTGGGACTTTAATGCACTCCAATAAAAAAACAAGAATACTATCCGAAAAACTGTTTTGCGCATAAAATTAAATTTTATTCAGCATTCTCAAACACAATTTATATATCCAAAAAAAAATCATTCTTATTTATTTAATAAAATGAATTTGAAGTTACGGAAGGTGTCAGAAAAAACCCCTATTTTAAAGATTATAGAGATAGCGTCGCCGTCTTTCTGTCAAGTTGTCATATTTGTAAGGGGGGGGGCGCTAGGGACGCCCCTCGATTTAATTTCTAAACTGCAATATAGTTTTTATTCTTAAATCTTTCGCAAATTACTAATTTTATTATTCCTAATGTGTATGTTGCAATCTGTTCAACTAGTCAACAATTAAGCAACCTTCCCATGGCCCGATGAAATGAGAATTATATGTAAATGTGATATAGTCTTGTACAGACTCAGGAGGATCATTACTAAGACTTGTGATTAATTGAACCCCAACTACCAAAGTATATTGGTATCTACTATCTAGTATTCAAATACGTATAAAAGTAACAAAATTTTACTAGGATTTGAACCTCAGAACCTTCGAATTTGAAAATCAGCTGTTAAACAGCTGATTTCGAATGATGGGTTTACCGCTAGACCAGTCCGAGAGTGAGCCGTCCACTGGACTAGTGGTTAACTCGTCATCGCTAATCAGCTGATTTCGAAGTCGAGAGTTTTAAGGTTTAAATCCTAGTAAAGGCAGTTAACTTTATACGGATTTGAATACTAGATCATAGATACCGGTGTTTGGATTAATTACACACATCAGGAGTGGTCGACCTGAGACTGTGCAATATTACACTTTATATACATTCATACATACATATCCTCATTCATCTTCTGAAGTAATATCTTATAGTAGTTAATAGTTCATTTGTATACTTAATTATTTTTCTATAATACATGGATTAGATTATAACCTTACAAATATTTCTAGATTCATTTCCTAAATCCTTTTTTTCCTGTTTAGCCTCCGGGAATCACCGTCAGATATTACGTCAGAAGATGAAATGAATGAGTGTAAATGAAGTGTAGTCTTGTACAGTCCCAGGTAGACCATTTCTGAGATGTATGGTTAATTGAAACTCAAACACCGGTATTCACGACCTAGTATTCAAATCCGCATAAAAGTAACTGCCTTTATTAGGATTTGAACGTTGGAACTCTCGACTTCGAAATCAGCTGATTTGCCAAGACGCATTCACCACTAGACAAACCCGGTGGTTTCATTCCCGACATCATGTCTTACGGTAATGCATTTTAAGTGTGTGTGTGTATGTATGTGCACGCCCGCGCCAACCTGCTTACGTGGTTTAATTTTGAGAATAGATGTTCAGTAGATGAAAAATAATTACAGTCGTAGCCAGTAGGCTAGAGATTACAGAGGTAGTTAGGGAACGCTGGAACTAACCTCTATTCTGAACGTTTTCTCCTAAATTATTGGATAATTTTCTTCTTGATTGTTGGATTTTATCCTGAATTATTGGATAGATATTATACCTTACGATGTTTTTCTTGTAACTTGAAATTACAAATTTAAAATTTATACTGTTTCTACATCATATCGCTAAGGATTCCAGAAATTGGGTATGTAACTTAAGTTCAACAGGTTGCTTAATTTTTTTACAAAATTATTTATTTGGATTTATTACTCTGAAAAATAAGTCTACAGATAGCCCAACATATATTTTATTTTTTTTTTGTCTTCAGTCATTTGACTGGTTTGATGCAACTCTCCTAGATTCGCTATCTAGTGTTAGTCGTTTCATTTCGGTATAACCCTACATCCTACATCCCTAACAATTTGTTTCACATATTTCAAATGTTGCCTGCCTGAACAATCTTTTCCTTCTATCTGACCCTCTAATATTAAAGCGACTATTCCAGGATGCCTTAATATGTGCCCTATAAGTCTGTTTCTTCTCTTAACTATATTTTTTCAAATGCTTCTTTCTTCATCGATTTGCTGCAACACCTCTTCATTTGTCACTTTATCCACTCATTTGATTTTTAACATTTTCCTGTAGCACCGCATTTCAAAAGCTTCTAATCTTTTCTTCTTAGGTACTCCGATCGTCCAAGTTTCACTTCCATGTAAAGTAACATACACTTTCAAAAATCTTTTCCTGGTATTTAAATTAATTTTTGATGTAAACAAATTTTATTTCTGAATGGAAGCTCGTTTCGCCTGTGATATTCGGCATTTTATATCGCTCTGCTTCGTCCATCTTTAGTAATTCTACTTCCCAAATAACAAAATTCTTCTACCTCCATAATCTTTTCTCTTCCTATTTTTACATTCAGTGGTCCATCTTCGTTATTTCTACTACATTTCATTACTTTCGTTCTGTTCTCGTTTATTTTCATTCGGTAGTTCTTGCGTAGGACTTCATCCATGTTGTTCATTGTTCCTTCTAAATACTTTTTACTCTGAGCAGGTATTACTATATCATCAGCAAATCGTAACATCTTTATCTTTTCATTTTTTACTGTTACTCCGGATCTAAATTGTTCTTTAATATCATTAACTACTATTTCTATGTAAAGATTAAAAAGTAACGGGGATAGGGAACATCCTTGTCGGACTCCCTTTCTTATTACGGCTTCTTTCTTATGTTCTTCAATTATTACTGTAACTGTTTGGTTCCTGTAAATGTTAGCAATTGTTCTTCTATCACTGTATTTCAACCCTAATTTTTTTTAGAATGCTGAACATTTTATTCCAACCTACGTTATCGAATACCTTTTCTAGGTCTATAAATGCCAAGTATGTTGGTTTGTGTTTACAGATTTTGGTTTTTTTTATAGATTCCAATACAACAGAAAATAATTTCTGAAAAATAAAAGGTAAGTTATATTATAATTATTACAAGTTATTAAAATTTTAAACAATTTATATTTTATATTACTTTATCCGCCATTAACAGAATATAATACGTGGAAATATTTAAGAATAACGTATTTCTTTTTATGTTATTTATTCGTAGAAATGTTGTCACTCTGATGAATAGGACTCCATATTATGTAAACTATATAAATAGGTATTTCAGATTTGTGTGGTAGCCAATAGATAGGCGTCGTGATGGCCAACAATTGGAGGAGATTAACTGCTAGTTCGGCGCCGACTTTACCCCTAGTCGACGGGAACATGCCGCCTCCTGTCATTTTATTTTAATGATCACAAGTAGTTACTATGCACGCACCGTAAACAGATACACATATATACGTACATACATACAAACAAAATTTACTATTGATTTACTGACAGACCCAATGATTATTTTTAATAAATTATGAAGAAAAAAAAACATTTTTATTTTATGTAAAACATTTACAACCGTTATGATTATGAATGAATATTAAAAATAATGCTTGTACGTAATGCGTTTTTTTTTTTAATTTTGATTTAAATTATTTTATGGTACTACAAACTACATTTACGGTTAAATGTCTTCATATAATATCGTGAAAAAGATAAATAAAAATAATTATGTGTAATACAAATAATGTTTATGTAACTTTTTTTTTAGTACATCACAAAAACAAATGCGCCGTCCTATGAATAGTTTTTTTTACAATCTTCAGGCTCAAGAGATGTGTGTTCAAGAACAAGATTGTTTTGTTTCAATTTTATTTATTCAAAGAACAAGATGATAGAGCAAAATGAAATACAATACATATTCGAAGTACTAAGTTTGGTCAGTACTTAACGAATAGGAATTACCATAGTATTACAATTTCTATTTTCCCACTAAACTCTAATGTTGCTATAATATTTTCATTACTTTTAATTTTAAAATTTAATAATTATTACAATTATTTATTGGTTATTTATTAGATATTAATATAATTCATTTTTTACTTTTCAGTGCATTTTTATATTTGTTAATTATTATTATTATGTTTTTACGGCCAACATGGGACCACTTAAGTCAATTTTAGTTGGATCTTTTCTGAGAAAAGCGTGTTATTTTACTCTTCCGAGCTGCCCAGTATTTCTTCATCCGTTCAGATCTTGCTTTCTTTTCTTCATCCGTAAACACCCTCTTCGTTGTATTTTGTCGTTTGTCTGCCTTTTGTTTAAATCTAATGCTTTTATCTTTTAGCTTTGTAATTTTTCCAGTTTTATTCTGTAGGTCAGTCAGGGAAATTCCCAATTCTTTCATATCTTCTCTAATTTCTTTGATCCATCCTACTTCTAGGTTTTGGAACCAGAGCTTTTCAATGATATTTTTTGACAGTCTTGTTTCCGGTGTCCTTATGAGATGACCGAAGAAAGAAATTCTTTTTTTCCGCATAGTATCAGTAACAGGCTCTATTTCTCGATACACCACCTCATTTGGCACAATCCACCATTGGCCTTCTTTTTGGTGTTTTTTATTGATACACGTTCTGACAATTCTCCTCTCTATTTTCAGAATTTTTTCAATTCGGTTTTTCTAAGTGATTTTGAAAAGGGTCTCGCTTCCGTAGGTGACTTTTGGCTGTACTACAGTTTTATAATGTTTAAGTTTTGTTTTAGCAGAAAGGCATTTTTTGTTATATGTTGACCAAGTTAATTTTTGGGATTTAATCATTTTATTTGTCCTGTTTTGCCATGTCACTTTTTCATTTAAATTATAAGTTATTATTTCCCCTAGATATTTAAATTGTTTTACTATTTTAATTTTCTGATTGTTTACCGTAATGTGCTCTATTACCAGAGGGTCTATGGCCATTAGTTCAGTTTTTTCGAAAGAGATATGAAGCCCTATCTTTTGTGCTAGGTTTTGAAGGCTCATGATTTGTGTTTTGGCTTCTTGAATATTATTTGCTAAAAGAGCGAGGTCATCTGCAAATCCTAGGCAATTTAGTGTGATGGAGTTTTTCTTAGTACCCATTTTTATATTTTTGGGATTTATTTCATACCATTTTCTCATGACAAATTCGAGGGCGCAGTTAAAAAGGAGTGGTGAGAGGCCGTCTCCTTGCCTCAATCCAGTTTTTATGTAGAAGGGTTGAGAGAGTTCAGCTCTGAATTTCACTCTGGACTGGGTATTGGTTAAAGTTAATTTTATCATGTTTACGAGTTTAGGGTGAAGGCCCAGGTTTCTCAGAATATTCATCATGGATGGTCGGTGTATACAATCATAGGCCCTTTTAAAGTCGACGAAGATGATTATTAGTTGTTTTTTCCGTCTTTTATGTAAGTCCATCATAAGTTTTAGGGATATTATTTGCTCCGGGCAACCTCTCCATGGCCTAAATCCCCCTTGGTATTCCCCAAATAATAATATATTTGTTAATATATTATATTTTTTTGTTTAAAATTCTCAATTTGATTTAATTCTTATTTTTTACTATTAAGAGGGTGTTTCTAATTTGTTTCCTTTTTTATTAATATTAATATTAGTAAAGTAAAAGCTTATTAAAAAAAAAAATTATATGTAATCAAATATATTTTTGTAATTTTTTTTATTTTTATTAAGACTAAAAAAAAAGTAAAAATATTTTTTTTTACACATCGAAGTTAAATACGTGTACATCATTTTCATATGATGTTTCACGAGAAATAAAAATTTTCAACTAAATGCATGAATTTAGCGTAGGGGTAGCGCGTGGTAGCGTGGGTGTGGATTATATCAAATTCCGACACAGTAGTGCTGCTGTATTATCATCGAAGTTAAATACGTGTACCAAATTTCATTGATTTTCATACGATAGATCAAAAGATATAGCAGTGCAAGATTTGATTATTCCTAAAGCGAGTTAAATAAAAGCTTTTAAAAAATCTGATGTGGATATCACATGGCTTCCTTGTACGCCTATTAAATTATACACAATTTTTTTTTAAAATAGCAAGTACATAAAATTTTATTTCATTAATAACTTCTGATATATATATATATATATATATTTATATTTGCTTTACCAGTTCAATAAAAATAACCTGTCATTCTTGACTATTGTCAAGAATACTTTTTGTTTCTTTACAGGTAAAATTTAGTTACGGAAATCACTATTTAAACTCACATACTTTAACTCACAGAGATGTCCAAAATACTAAATTTAATGACATTATTTTTAAAAAACATTTCGTAAAAATTACAGTATGTTACTACTGCATACAGTACAAACGTACCCCGTCACAATTTCGCCCACAGTATAGATCTACCTTCACTCGCAATACTTTTTTAATAGAATTTTTTTTATAAATAAAAAATATTTAATCAACAATATTATATTTTGATTTTCATTAAATCCTGATAAAACTGTAAATAAAAATTTTTATGAAAAATACTGAAGGAATATACGATAAACAATGAATTGTTGCCCAAAACTTAAATAAAGGAAAACAAAAAAAGGAAGATAAGAAAACTGAATAATATTTGTTAGACCAATCCATTTTATGAATGAATTAAAGTAGTTTAATATAAAAGTTGAATAAAGATAAACAAAAAATTTATTACAATCCCAAATCTAGCATCCGCATCGCGGCTTCGCCCGTGCTCTATGGTTGCTTGCGCTTCCCGTCACGATCGGAGGGTCATGGCTCGTTTCGCTCTCCCTTCCCGTTTTCTTCTCCCGTCTCTCTTTCCCTTACTTACCTTAAATCTCTGTCTTCCCCTATTTCCATTTCCCCCTTTCTTTTTTCTATTTTCCCTTTCCATTTCCTTTTTACGTTTTTTTCTTTTCCCGTTTTTCGTTTTTTCCTTCTTTCCTTTTACCTTTTTCGATTTTTCCCTTTTTCCCTTCTTCCCCGGTTTTCGATGAATTTCGATATAGGTTCATTTTGCCGCTAAGCAGAAATCATGGTAAATTTTTTTGTTATTCCTAATTTAAAAAAAAAGCCTTTTCCGGAAACATGTTTATTATGAACTTTTTTCATTGTTTTAAACAGAGAAATACAGCTGTAAAATTTAACGGCATTCTTCTGGAACACTCACAAATCCAAATGTTTTTGGATTTTGGACTTTTTTTAACACTTTTGGTCCAGTTGATTGCAATCAAAAGGGGTGGTGCACAACTAGATGTTACAACATTCCTAAATCCAAAATTTCAACATCCTACGGCTAATCGTTTTTGAGTTATGCGAGATTAGTACGTACAAATGTCACGCCGATACTAGTCAAAATGGATTCAGGGATGGTCAAAATGGATATATCGATTGAAATCTGAAAACCGAGATTTTTCATAATCACAATACTTCCTGTACTTCGTACAAGGAAGAAAAAAAAAACAACGTATTATTACAATGTATTAAACAAAAATATGCCTGTTAGCGACCGTAGGTTCATTGTTTATATTATTTCTTGTATTTGCACTTTCGGTCGACCGCTTTTGTCTCCATCTGTTACATTCCCTGTCTCTGGGAACTTGTCGTACAGCCGCTTGATGGAGGACTTGTTTGGTGGATCCACGCCGTATATTTCTTTGAAGATATTCTGGGTCTAGGCATAACTGATACATCTAATGTATTGGACGGCAATGAATATTCTCTGCTGCACTGTGTAACTCATCTTTTTTCAATTAAACTTACAACAAATTAAGGAAACATTCTTCTATAAAGTTGCGTCACATTTTGAACACTGTTTTACTTTCCAGTAAATAGTACTTTTAAAGTGCAACTTTAAAAGTATTATTTACTTTACTGTAGAATAAATAGTTTTCCGTATTTACTAGTTTTTATCCACTTCACCCATTATTAAGTTTCAAACTCATAGGTAAAAGTATAACGCAATGGTTTGTGTATTTATAAGGATATTTATTGTTCTTTTATTTAATGTAAGAATATTACTGTAATATTCTTACATATAATATGATAAGAAAAATAAATATCCATTTCAGGTTGTGGTAAAAACATAGGCTAATTTTTTTTGGACCTCCGACATAAAAAAATTTTACAACGAAATTTAAAACACTTTATTTCTTCCTTAAAGCTTATTTAATTTTCAAAATGACTTTGATTTTCAAGAAAAAATTAATTTTTAGCTAACATTCTTTTTCAACATTGAATCGATTAATTTTGAAAAGAGCTGAAGTTTTAACGTACAGTTATTCCTAAGTTTCAATTGATTTAGTGCACATGCATATGTAATTTTTACGATTCATTCATTTACAATTTTTACAGCTGTTTAAAAACATAAATAAATAGCTGCTTTTGTTTATCATGTGTGTGTTACTAATTTAAAACGTGTAAAGTATTTAACTGTAATCTTTTAAATCCTGTGATCTTTTTTCAAAACATCATACCGTGCCTAAAAGACATTCTTCAATTGGGAGAAATACAAAAAAAGCACGTACAATGAAAACTGTTCGTGCGGCAGAGACTGAAGACGAAAGACAGTCAAGATTGAAAAGCGACCGAATACACACAGCCCAATCCCGTTCGACTGAAACAACTGAGCGACGGGAAATACGCTTAGAAAGCGACCGAATACGCACAGATCAATCCCGCTCGACTGAAACCACAGAGCAACGGGAAATGCGATTAGAAGACGTCCTAACTCGCGCAGCTAAAGCCCGATTAACAGAAACAATGGCAGAACGAGAGGAGCGACTACGATTGACACGACCACTAACTGCTCAATCTAGGCGGGCATCAGGCATTGAATTGAAAGAATGCGACTATGATTATTCCGCTTATTCAAGTGTCACAATTGGAAAAATGGACAAAGAGTGCCCATACTGTTCTGCACTTACATTCAAAAACGAATCACAAGGAATCTGCTGCGCAAGCGGAAAAATTAAATTGCCCGACATTGGTTTGGCACATAAGCCTCTATTGTCGCTTCTATCGGGAACTGTAACTGAGTCAAGGCACTTTTTAACAAACATTTGCAAATACAATTCATGTTTTCAAATGACGTCATTCTGAATAGTTCATGAGAAATTTAAAAAAAAATGGATTTTCTGTTATCAGATAACGCATCTAAATTGTATGAAATTTTTTTCTAAAAACATTAAGCTCTTAATTTGGGAGTAAAGTTGATTACGTCAAAAATTTTCCAGTTGAAACAAGAACTTTGTAACCTGGAAAACCAAAGCGCCGAACGAAGCGAGGCCTGGCTGGGAGGTCCGGCGAAGCCGAGCCGAGCGGCTTGTTATTATATAATTAATAATTAAAAAAAGAAAATTCCTTTCGGCACGCCGGTGGGCGGAGGTAGACTTCATGGGGCAAAATAGGGGTAGGCGAAATCAGATTGTACGAGCTCGTATCAAACATTACTTTCCATGTTTTACGGACACTACGTTTTCTCATTTGACTACAAGCTATTGCTAAATTTATCAAAACTTCCGTATGATGTTTCCTGAACTGTTTGACAAAACACCTATTTAAGGGTTAGTGGGAGGTTCTAGGTTTGTCTCTTTGTATTGTAAAAAAAAGACAATGTTTTCAGAAAGTTTTATTTAAAACATGTATAAATGTAACAACACAGCGATGTTGAGAAGCTGATATGAAAGTAAAATAGGCCTACATTACCCGCATTAAGTATTACAACTTACGTTAGATACCGTACCTTGTTTGAATATACCGAAATCTTCTTCTTAAATCTAGGCATATTTACACACTTCACATTAACCAAGGGTAACACACAGAAAAATCACACCTCTTGGCAAGAAAGTAGTCACTTGTAAAAATTAAAATATACACAGTACTAAGTCACGGTAGTTTAAATGCGTTCATTTCAGATTTACTCAATACGACAATGGTTTCTTCATATGTAAACGAGTTTCACATTAGCATATGGGAAAACTCTTCTTACAATTTCAACAGTATTTTGGACGTATCAAACGGTTTTTCAGACAAAAGTTTTAGGTAATGTCTAGAGGACTAACGACCACTTTAAACCAATTCTATACTGTGCCTATTGAGGGAGGTATGATGTTTTTTGTCTTCGAAACCCCATTTTTTCTATTCCTTTGGGCCAAATCATTGGCGATATCAAAAAACTTTACTTAGATAAGTTTTAGACCTTTATCCAAAAAAATAGTAGGAACTTTAAACAAATTCGATATTTTACTTAACAAGAAAGTTATGGCGTTATTTTTTTTTTTTTTTGGAAAAGGCCCCCCCCTCCTATTTCCACCCCCATCGTCCGATTTTGCCCTTTACCGAACTCGACCGAGATTTTTGGTCGTTATATTTTATGTATCAATTTCAAATTGATTGGCGCAAAATTACGGCAGCTATCGTGTCCACAACAAAGTGAAATATATATATATATATTTATAAACATTTGGACTGACGGTGGTTTTGGGGTCTGGGGAATTGAAAATGCGAAGATATGTCGAAATTTTCCGGAAGTCCAATCATGGTACCCATTACAATAGGTAGCTTTCTTATGAAATCTACCTAAAACCAACTTACCAACAATTTTTTTATGCGTTCAAGCGCTGATGGAATAGAATTCCATCATCTTTTTTTTTTTGTCCATTTGACTGGTTTGATGCAGCTCTCCAAGATTCCCTATCTAGTGCTAGTCGTTTCATTTCAGTATACCCTCTACATCCTACATCCCTAACAATTTGTTTTACATATTCCAAACGTGGCCTGCCTACACAATTTTTCCCTTCTACCCGTCCTTCCAATATTAAAGCGACTATTCCAGGATGCCTTAGTAAGTGGCCTATAAGTCTGTCTCTTCTTTTAATTATATTTTTCCAAATGCTTCTTTCTTCATCTATTTTCCGCAGTACCTCTTCATTTGTCACTTTATCCACCCATCTGATTTTTATAACATTCTCCTATAGCATCACATTTCAAAAGCTTCTAATCTTTTCTTCTCAGATACTCCGATCGTCCAAGTTTCACTTCCATACAAAGCGACACTCCAAACATATACTTTCAAAAATCTTTTCCTGACATTTAAATTAATTTTTGATGTAAACAAATTATATTTCTTACTGAAGGCTCGTTTCGCTTGTGCTATTCGGCATTTTATATCGCTCCTGCTTCGTCCATCTTTAGTAATTCTACTTCGCAAATAACAAAATTCTTCTACCTCCATAATCTTTTTTCCTCCTATTTTCACATTCAGTGGTCCATCTTTGTTATTTCTACTACATTTCATTACTTTTGTATTGTTCTTGTTTATTTTCATGCGATAGTTCTTGCGTAGGACTTCATCTATGCCGTTCATTGTTTCTTCTAAATCCTTTTTACTCTCGGCTAGAATTACTATATCATCAGCAAATCGTAGTATCTTTATCTTTTCACCTTGTGCTGTTACTCCGAATCTAAATTGTTTTTTAACATCATTAACTGCTAGTTCCATGTAAATATTAAAAAGTAACGGAGATAGGGAACATCCTTGTCGGACTCCCTTTCTTATTACGGCTTCTTTCTTATGTTCTTCAATTATTACTGTTGCTGTTTGGTTCCTGTACATGCTAGCAATTGTTCTTCTATCTCTGTATTTGAACCCTAATTTTTTTAAAATTCTGACCATTTTATTCCAGTCTACGTTATCGAATGCCTTTTCTAGGTCTATAAACGCCAAGTATGTTGGTTTGTTTTTCTTTAATCTTTTTTCTGCTATTAATCTGAGGCCTAAAATTGCTTCCCTTGTCCCTATACGTTTCCTGAAACCAAATTGGTCTTCTCCTAACACTTCATCCACTCTCTTCTCAATTCTTCTGTATAGAATTCTAATTAAGATTTTTGATACATGACTAGTTAAACTAATTGTTCTGTATTCTTCACATTTATCTGCCCCTGCTTTCTTTGGTATCATTACTATAACACTTTTTTTGAAATCTGACGGAAATTCCCCTTTTTCATAAATATTACACACCAGTTTGTATAATCTATCAATCGCTTCCTCACCTGCACTGCGCAGTAATTCTACAGGTATTCCGTCTATTCCGGGAGCCTTTCTGCCATCATCAGGGACTTAAAAAAAGTATATTATTCTTAATAAAACTAAAACTTCGTATTTTGTTTTGTAAAGTTTTAGTTGTATATTAAAAAATTTTAAACCCATAATTCTTTGGTTAACTAAAACTTTAGAATTAAATAAAACTTTACAAAATACAATACGAAGTTTTAGTTTTATTAAGAATAATATACTTTTTTTAAGTTCCTGATGGTGGAATTATATCCCGAAAGCGCTTGACTCATAAAAAAAAGTTGATAAGTGGGTTTTTTAAATATTAATTAAATTTTTATCTCGCTTATTGTTTTTTTTTTTTTTTTTTTTTTTTTGTAATTTACATTTCCGTATGACAATTGTTTTACATTTACATTGTAATACTAACTCAAGTTACTTAATGCTAAGTCATGTATTGTATTTGTAAATGATTTTAATGTACATTTTCATGTATAATACGTTTTATGGTTGATTTAGTATTAACGTTAATGATTTTTCCAAGATCGTTTCTAAATAAAATATTTTTTAATACCGCATATTCAAGTATAGAATCTGATTGTATAATAATCGGTTCAGTCTATTGCTATACAATTTTATCATGTAATAATACAAACATTATCACTTACGCGTTAAATAAAATTTGCAATGTTAAGGAGAATTGTGAAACAGAAACAAATAACTGATATTGAATATGTTTTTTTTTTTATTTATCAGTTAGAAGAAAAGAAATCTATTACAATCAGCAGTAAAATGCTACTAATATGATGTTAAGTAAAATCGAATAATTTTTTTCAAACTGGGTATATAATCCGGCGTTCTTTCGTTAATTATTTATTATTATTGCTGGGAAAGTACCTCTTAACTGGAATTTCTAAAAATTCGTTCCTCACTGAATAAAGAGCTGAGCTAAACGGTTATTGAGATGAAAGTAAAATACGAGATTATTGCTGAAAAAGCTAACAACACAGTTGTAGGACTTTCCCGTCCCGCGGCTCTTTTCTGATGCACAGCTTACACACAAAACTTAATTTAAAATATTTATAATTTTATTTAAATATAATATTATTACGTTTATTTAATTCAATGATTCTAACTAAAGCGCGAGCGTATATCGTATTTCATTCACGCGGGTGTGGCGGTATTAGCGGCCACTTTAAATACTTTTATATATATTTAAGTATTGTTCATTTATTTAATACTAGCAGACCCTGTAATGCCTCGCTATTGCTAGATTTGAGTATATATACATATATATATATATATATATATATATATATATATATATATATTTAATGAATACAATTGAAAGTTTGGTAAAACATTAAAAAGATTACATTACGGAACTTCATAAAATTTAACCTTTCACTTTATCTCTTTTTCCCTATTTCCCTTCTTCCTTTTCAGCTTATTTCTCTTTTTACCTTTTCCCTTCTTCTCTTTTTCCCTATTTCCCTGTTCTTTTTATCTTTTCCCTATTTCCCCTCTTTCCTTTTAAATCGTACCAGTAGCGTAAATAGGTCTAGTAGTTATTTAGTCTATAGCGGACACACATACGAACATTGCCTTTTATATCTATAGAAGAAGAAAGTCTGTATATTTGTTTGTTTGTTTTGTAAATATCTCGACACCAGCGCTACCTACCGAGTATAGTTTTTGAAAAAATGTCTCTTTTCGCATAACTAATATATATTCTAAATATGACCCAAATCCGACCATAAATGCAATTTTCTCCAAATATCTCAACTTCAGCGCCACCTAGCGGGTCCATTTTTTTGCAGAGGTATTTCTTTCCATGTAAGTAACACATATTCTGAATATGAGCCAAATCGGACCATAAATACAATTTTTCAAAATATCTCGACTACAGCGCCACCTAGCGGGTCCAAACTAACAGAAACTTTCCCTGGCATGCGTCCAACCATTCCCCAAAGTTTCATCGCTATCGGATGAATAGTTTAGGAAGGCATAAGAGACATACAGACAGACAAACATTCATTTTTATATATATAGATGTATAGACCGTCACGCTCACCCGTGACGTCACTACATAGCAGATGACTATAATAGATGTACGTCAGTGGTACAACTAGCTCTCCTTGTGATGAGATGGGGTATTGTTGAGGCAGTATACCCATTTATCCGCTAGTTTATTTAGATACTTTTTTGGGGTATAGGAATGCAATTTTGAAAAAATGGTTTTTGCAAATATTATTTTTTAATTTTTAATAAATGTACCTAAGAAAATAAGACCTTAATTAGGCGAAATCTCGAGATACTGAGGTAACCTTGATGTTCGGTCACACCTTTTTGACCTTTTAAGTTGAAAATTTAATGGCATCAGTGCCCCATATGTAGAAGTAATCTGATCAAGTTTGGTTAAAATCGGTCCTGTAGTTCTGGATATATAAGGAGTGCAAGACCAAGCCCACACATGTACATATGAATGTCCGGAAAATTATCATCCAGTTTTTTGGTTTCGTTAGGTTTGAAAACGTTAAGATCCGGTGAAAATGGCATGCCTGACCGGGATTCGAATCCGGAACCTTCGGTCTTTCATCCGGAGGTTCCGGGTTCGAATCCCGGTTAGGCATGGCATTTTCACACGCTACATTGTCATCCAACTATCCTCTGAAGCAATAGGTAACGGTGGTCCCGGAGGTTAATAAAAAAAAAAAAAAACAAAAAAAAAAGATCCGGTGAAAACCGCATATGCCCAATTTTTTTTATGATGAGATGGGGAATACCATTTACGTACTTCCCGAAGGGGCAATTCGCAACTGGTTCCATTACATATTTTTAAAGTACGTGTGTGTACCTGCGCCCTACCGACTAAACTTAACTACCTCACCAACTTACTCCCCTCCACGCGGGGCTGGATCCACAATTAAGCATTACTCAGCCCCGGGAGGTGCCTTCGAGCTCGGGGGATCTCCAAAGTCCCCATGCATCATTACCGTCACCCATCCAAACATTTGGACATATGTCCAAATTGGACCAATTACAATACTTTCTCTTCTAATGCTACAAAGCTAGGCGGGAAATTAAAAATAAAAATATATATTTTTCACAACTTCTTTTTACTAAAATCTAAGCCTAGATGATCAATCTAAGTTGATCAAAATTAATCTATTCTATATATAGCATTTTCCAGAACTGGAAATTATATCAACGAAATTATCTTGGTACCAATAGGTGACAAAACAAGAAATATAATTTACCCTGAAGCTTAATGACTCTCATATTTTATGAAATTTTATTTTAATGAAAAGTTGTTATTCATTCAAATTAGTATATTTATCCTTTAAGTTGTGGATAGAGATAACTATTAACGTATCACCGGAAACATAATTAATAAAAAACTGTTTTTGAAATGCATGTGGCGCAGGGGTATTCTAATGTTTATATATGCTAATATTATCATCCCCGTCGCGGCTTTTTCTGCGCTGTATGGTTACTTGCGTTTCCTGTCGCGGTCAATTAGTTTTATTTTATGTTTTATAGTCAAGTAACCGGAGACAAGTGCAGCCAGTTGCACATACAGTAACAGTGGCAGTGGCTGTGTTGGTTGAGACGCTACCGTTCACCGTCGCACTCCTTAAAAATATTAAACTTAAAAAACCTAAAAATAGTTGTTAGATGCTTATCTGAAGAGTATTTGCAAGCAAATCTAACAGAATATCTCAATTAGTAGAGTCGGAATTGGGGAAAATTTGCAATCATTGCTAAAATTTTGTTAACTTTCTTCACCCCCTTTTAGAGTCGAATTTCGAAAAATATAGAAATTGATTTTTGTGTATTCACATAACGATTATACACACAAAAAAATCAAGTTGATATCTTTATTTTTTACTGAGAAATTAAAAAATATACCCGGGTTTAAAAAAAAAATCATCTTAATCCTTTAAACTCAGAATTTCAAAAAAATTAGAAATTGTTTTTTTTATATTTACTACTACATTACACACAACAAAAATGAAATTGATATCCTCATTTGTACCGAGAAATTAAAAAAAAAAAAAAAAAAATAGTAAATTTCATTGTTACTATATTTTAATAATTTAAACCAGAGGTTCCCAAACTTATTTTTCTCATAGACCACTTTCAAAATTTTGCTGGTTACGGTAGATCCCCCTGCAGCTACATTTCTACCATATTTCCAGACGACGGAAAATGTGAAGATTAGATCTAACTATGAAAATTTGCGTTACGGCTGAGTTCCACAAACTAACAGCTTCCGAAAAAAAAGTGAGAATTGACTGGTTAATTTTTGATTGACTGTGCTGTGAGTGGATGTCAAAAAACAGTCAAGCCAACATTTTAGTTCTTCACTATCGAAACCAGATGAATTTTCGTGGATTGTTTGGTCACGCCAACGTAGACCCCCGTCGAGTCTCCCGTGGAACCTTGGGGTCCACCTGGACCACTTTGGGAATCAATGATTTAAACAATGAATTTCAAAAAATCCTTTCTTAGTGTGCACTTAAATGGTAAGATCAACGTGTATACAAATCAATTTATCTTCGGTTTTTTTGCTGGGTGTTAATTATGAATCATTCACGACATGTTTTATATACGGAATGTTTCTGAAGTGGTGGGCTGACTATGCTTTTTTGCATTCTGCGTGTAAAACTAAACAAATTATATCCTTAGAAAAAATTGGCAGTTTCTCCTGCGTTCTCCCGCTGTCCGCCATTTTATTATTTTTATATAATAATTTTTATTTCAAGGTCGGATAGACGAATCACATTAAAATTTGGTTAGCGTCTTGTTAATAAAGTTTTAAAATTAGCAAAAATCGAGGACTTAAATACCTTCGCAAATTACAATATGGTGGCCATGCTTATTTTTTAATCCGTTATATCTCCATAAATATTAGTTTTTTTCAAAATGTATGTTTCTGTTAAAATATTAAGGCTTTTATTTTGAACAAAATGACATTTTATTGTTTAAAATCAGTTAACAAATGGAGTGAGTTATGGGGAAGAAATTG
Organism: Lycorma delicatula; assembly: GCF_047948215.1. NCBI lineage: Eukaryota > Metazoa > Arthropoda > Insecta > Hemiptera > Fulgoridae > Lycorma > Lycorma delicatula. The sequence continues at coordinate 20,182,236 of NC_134457.1, forward strand.
ATGTAATTATGTATCTGTTTTCATGTCCTGTACTTTACGTTCAATTCGATTGAATATTAATTGTTTTTATCTATTGTTGATTCTAGTATTGGAAATTAGTATCAGATTAAATAATAATTTTCTCATAATAATAGACTTAACAATTATGACACAAAATTACAACATCAATTTTCTCCCGTAACGTCACAGGGCCGCACTGTCGGTACCCACCGGGTTGGTGTAGTGGTGAACGCGTCATCCCAAATCAACTGATTTGGAAAACGGGAGTTCCAGCGTTCAAATCCTAGTAAAGTCAGTTATTTTTATTCGGATTTGAATTCTAGATCGTGGATACCGGCGTTCTTTGGCGGTTGGGTTTCAATTAACCACATATCTCAGAAATGGTCGATCTGAGACTGTACAAGACTACATTTCACTTACACTCATACATATCATCCTCTGAAGTAATACCTGAAAGGTGATTCCCGGAGGCTAAGCGGCAGAAAGTAAGTAATGTAATGTAAGTAAACGCCATGGTCGGCACTGCGGCCGACCATGGCGTGCTAGTGGAAGGTAGTTTTTTTTTCTCCGTGTGTGTATGGAACGTTCCTTGTTCGTTCCCGTTTCTAGTTTAGTCGGTGGAAGGAATATGAAAGCGATTTAGTTGTTTTTTCAGTAGTGATCAGAAGATGGCGGAAACAAGGGCTCTTTGATTACCAGATCTGTCGAAAAACAAGTTGGAAGGGCGAAAGAGAAGGTAACAACCTTGAATTTGAAGAGAAACAGTAAAAATTAATTATGTATTTTTTTCTGTGTATGTGGAAATTTAAATTAAACACCGTTGGCCTATAATGTTTTGAAGCGGATATTATATAATACTACTAAAAAGTATTATTTGTATTGACATTTTATAATTTATTCTGTTAAACCGAATATTTATTCTATAAATATATTTATATTTATTCTGTTAAACGAATATGTATCATATTCTTGAATGTGATAGAGTGTAAAATTAGTTTATTAACCTGTTTCCAGCTATTGTATTTTGATTCATTTTTTTTCGGTTCTTTTATTGTACAGAAAACTTTAATCATGACCTCGAAAAGGCGCAAAAAAAATTTCCTGGAGCAGTGTTCCTCCTAATTTTAGCTACGAGCCTCCACTGCAAAAAGGTAAATAAATATTTTATTCTGATTGATTCATAATAATAATTATATAAGTCACGTTAGGAATAGGTACACAAGCTATTCCACGGGAAAAAATTGGAATTAATCCAGCATTTGCAGGGATTTAGAAAAACAGTAGTAAAACGTTAATGAGAGAGCAGCATAAAAAAATTAATTACGAAATAAAAAATAAATGTGGTTGAAATCAATATTAACAGTTTAATATTTAAATACATAAAATAATATTAAGCTAAATAAATGAAGATATTTAAATACAAAATAACTATAAAATAAATCTCAATTCAGATGTTAATGTAAAAAATTATTTGAATACATTTATTACAATTCTCATTATTGTGAAAAGACAGTTTAATTTCATCCTTATCTATTTAAACAGAGAAACACTTAATCGTATCTGTACACCCTATGAGCGAAGCGGAAACTTACATGTTTGTGCCTGTCGTATTTCTTTTATGTGGTTTGTCAACATTTAAAATTGCTACTTCGTTAATTGTTTCCCCCCCCCCCCAGAAATGTCAAAGTCATTATTTAAGTAAACAGAAAATACAGTTTGCTAATCATAAATGTATTATTATGTTAAATGTGAGTCACTTCTTGTCAAAAATTATTTTACATCCATTGATAAATGGAAATAGAGGAACGTTTTTGTTTCATACGTTTTCTTTCTAAATAATTTAAATTGTTTTTTAATCTATGACAATGAAATAAAAATATACATAGAATTATGTGTCATTGGCTCCTAAACTCTTTATATTTGTCTCTAATTCGAAGTAATAACATCCTAACGACTGATTTTTATAAATTGAAGAATATGAAGAATCATAATATGAAGAATTTATCTTTATAATATGAAGAATCATGAATAATTTACTTCATAGATTACTTTTTATGATTTTTAAGTTTTGCAAAACTTTAAAATATGAATATTTCTTTAAGATTTCAGATTAATAATAATTAATTAGCAAAATTTTTGTAAATTAATTATCAATACTTAGTGTGCTTAGTATACAAATAATAAAGACTAATCTAGAACTGGTATCCACGATCTAGTATTCATATTCGTGTATAAATAAGTGTCTTTTTTAGGACTTGAACGCTGGAACTCTCGACTTCCAAATCAGCTGATTTTCGAAGACGGGTTTACTATTAGACCAACCCAGTAGGTTAATGTTGAATAACTGCCGCCTTGATAAAGTACCTTGGTTAGATTTAATTATTCTAAATCTTTTGTTTTATTGGTTTAATTAAATAATAGTCTTTATTATTATTCTCGACTAGTCTTTATTAGTATTCTAGTAAACCTAGTAAATAAGAAAAAATAAATATTAATTCTTTATTTCTTTTAATAACGAGTTTTTAATTTAAAAAATTCTAAATAAAAATATTTTTAAAATGTTTTACGTACGTTTGAAAAAACACCGTGCACTGTGTAATACACAGTTCACGGTGCATGAAGTATAAACAAAAATACTTCGTAGTTTTATTCTTCAAAAATGAATTTTTTTTTTGTTTTTTGTATGTTTTTCTTCAACTTTACAGTGGTTCAACCGTGTGTATCCTCAAATCTAGCAACTTTAACTAACTCATTTCCCGATTGTGAAATTTTATAGCGCGACTTATGGCTGGTGACAATATAATAAATATTACATTGTCAGTTTCATATAAATCTATATTTTATATATAGCATATTTATTAATAAATTGTCGGTGATACAAGGGTAACATCTTGAGAAACAGATTTGAATCGATAAAATGTAGATATCGATCCGATTGATTTTCACTGTCGTTCAGTATGAGTAGATCAGTTGGTTTCGTGAGCCACCGGGTTGGTCTAGTGGTTAACGCGTCTTTCCAAATCAGGTGATTTGGAAGTCGAGAGTTCCAGCGTTCAAGTCCTAGTAAAGCCAGTTATTTTTACATGGATTTGAATGCTAGATCGTGGATACCGGTGTTCTTTGGTGGTTGGGTTTCAATTAACCACACATCTCAGGAATGGTCGAACTGAGAATGTACAAGACTTTTCATTTACACTCATACATATCATTCTCATTCATCCTCTGAAGAATTATCTAAACGGTAGTTACCGGAGGCTAAACAGGAAAAAAAAAGGTGGTTTCGTGACGCGGGTGGGAGCGTCTTGGCCTTACATCCGGGCCTGGAGGACCAAAAATATCGTTTAATTACCTCGTTGGGTTTAAATTATTGTAAATATTATTTTATTCGATGGTTCGTTGAAATAAATAAAAGTCTTTGTTTTGATTATATCCCAAGTTATTTTTATTATAATGTTCAAACATATGCTTCATACTAGTAATGTTGAATAATTTTCTTTTTCCTGTTTAGCCTCCGGTAATTACCTTTCAGATAGCACTTCAGAGAATGAATGAGGATGATGTGTATGAGTGTAAATGAAGTGTAGTCTTGTACAGTCTCAGTTCGACCATTCCTGAGATGTGTGGTTAATTGAAACCCAACCACCAAAGAACACCGGTATCCACGATCTAGTATTCATATCCGTGTAAAAGTAACTGACTTTACTAGGACTTGAACGCTGGAACTCTCGACTTCCAAATCAGCTGATTTGGGAAGATAAATCTTTTGTTTTATTGGTTCAATTAAATAATAGCTTTTATTATTCTATACTGTAAACTAATTTTATTGTAATATTTGAACTTGTAATAACAACACATATATAAAAACTGTATTAATACACGTTGAGTCTTTGATGGCAGATACAAGACTGACCAACAAGGGAGTTAGACCATAGTTAAAAATTCATTTAAAAAAGGAGTAACAAAAAAGTGAGAGATTTCAAAAGGCGTAAGAAAAAAAGTGAGAAACCTTTATTTAAAAATTAGATAACCTCATTTAAATAACTCTGGGTCTTAACAAAATAACTGCCCACCAAAGATCATAGATGGTTTTTTTTTCTTTTAACAATGTAGATGAAACTATTACAAACAATAACATGAATCATATGATTTTTGCAATAGTTTTTTCTCATAAAACTTAAATTAAAAAGATTTCTCCCGGAAAAAAATTACGTACATAAATTTGATATGGAATGCAAAAGTGGCGGAAGTTTCACAAATTCTCGAATAGCAGAGCCTGGACAGTGTCCCTTGCTGCTGTATGATTCTATAATCGGGCGTGTTTAAGGGATTATTTTTAATGACGGATCTAGGTTTTAATGCTTTATTATATTTTATGGACGGATTTATTAGCATTCCGTATCCGTTTTTACCAGCGTTCTCAAACCCATTTCTGGGTCCGACCGCGGGAGGCTAGGCTTTTAAAACCTGTCCTCCCGACATAACTCCCTTTCAGATCGTCCACTGAAGTCCTTTCGTTGCTAACGCTTCATAGGAATACGCCATAACGGGACACTAATTGTTTGGAGGGAGCAATGCGCTTCCTTCTCCTGAGGGAGTCGCAATTGCTGATTTAATTTAATTTAATTAATTGTAAGTATAAAGGTATTTTAAGGAATGGATAATGAGATCTTCATCCACTTCTTCAATGGCTGCCCTTCATGATGCATCTCTGTTGGGCTCTGTTTCTGGACTCCTGTCCGTGACATCGGGTCGCGTAGTGGGTCTTCTTTCTTATTTTTCTTCTTCTACAGATGACCTCTTCGTTCTTCTTTGGCCTGCACTTTCCGAGACTCGGCAGTAATCGAAATTACATACCAGTAACCTTGATATTCCCGTGGCCCCGAAGGGCTGAACGGGAGAAAGTGCAAGTTTCTTCGTTCTTCTATGCTGTCGGTGACTGCTGAGCTCGTTCCCTTCTTCTTTCTTGAAGGGAAAGGAAATAGGGATCTTACAATTTTAGTAAAACTGATTCGCGATCGCGGTTTGGGAGCGGCGATCGCCGTTTGTCGAAGAAGTAAGAGCAGATTGCTCACACTACATAATATTAATCTTCCAGACACACGTGTGTCCGGGAAGAGTTTGGGAGGGACCGCGTGGCCGCAGTGAAGAAACCAGTTTTGTTGGCTGTGGTGGCTGTGATATCTGGAACTTAAGAAACTGAACACATACGAAAAAGAAAAAAAAGAGGAAAAAAAGAAAGTTTATTATTATTTTTATTTATTTTATTTTGTGGTGGATAGGATAAAAAGGAAAGGGATTCCCCTCCCTCTGCTGGTGGGAATTTGATATATATTTAATACAGTTATCCTCACCCCTTTGGTTTATTATACCCGCGTTAAGTTTAACGCGGTTGATTGGTTCCACAAATTAACCCACCACCGGGTTGGTCAGCTAGTGAACGCGTCTTCTCAAATTAGCTGATTTCGAAGTCGAGAGTTCCAACGTTCAAATCCTACTAAAGGCAATTACTTTTATATGAATATGAATACTGGAGTGTGGATACCGATGTTCGTTGGTGGTTGGGTTTCAATTAACCACACATTTCAGAAATGGTCGACCTGAGACTGTACAAGATTACACTTCGCTTACATTCATACATATTCTCATTCATCCTCTGAAGTAATACCTAACGATGATTCGCGGAGGCTAAACAGGAAAAAAATTGGTTCCACAGAAACTTCGCGTTATTCGAGACTCATATTACGTACAAAAAAAAGATTAGGTTCTGAAGCATTTATTTGTTTTTAATTACAGAAACAAAATATGCAATAAGAAAATTTTTTATTTAAATTATACAGTTCATGTAACGTAAGAAAAAATATTGTCGCGTGTTCGCGGTTCGACCAGGATATTGAGAGACAACAAACTAAAATTTTTTTATAAGTACAACTTATTAACGACAAGAAAGCTCTAGAAAAGTCTAAAGTTCATACAATTTAATTTTCTACAATTATTATTTTTACTGACTGCCGTAGAACTACACACACTTTATGAATGAATGGAATATCGCTTATTTCTTCTAAGTACAATTTACTACTCTAGAAACATATAAACAAGATAAATAAGAAAAATAATTATTACAATAAATAGAGGTAACGTGCAGAGTAATTCAGATAAGAACAAGATAGTTAAATTATAAAAACTAAAATAAATTACTAAAAACATTATAATGACCGCTAGAATCTGATATTGAATTAACAACAAGATAAGATTAGAAAAGTCTAAAGTCCATACAATTTCATTTTCTACAAATATTATTATTTTTACTGACTACAGTAGAACTACTCTACACTTTATGAATGGATGGAATATCGCTTATTGATATCGCCTTCACTGTAACCGCGTGGAACCCTTTTCCTTTCTTTTTCCTGTTTAGCCTCCGGTAACTACCGTTTAGATAATTCTTCAGAGGATGAATGAGTGTATATGTATATACACTTATTCTATATGTATATGTGTATATGTAATGAGTGTAAATGAAGTGTAATCTTGTACATTCTCAGTTCGACCATTCCTGAGATGTGTGGTTAATTGAAACCCAATCACCAAAGGACACCGGTATCCACGATCTAGTATTCAAATCCGTGTAAAAATAACTGGCTTTACTAGGACTTGAACGCTGGAACTCTCGACTTCCAAATCAGCTGATTTGGGAAGACGCGTTCACCACTAGAACAAGCCGGTGGGTCAAACCGCGTGGTACCCGGGCTTGCGATCCTACACTGCTATCGCTTGTTATCAGACTACACCGAACATGGCCTTGTAGAACTACTGACTTTTTCCACTGGTCGCTGGCAGTATATATATCCCTTGGTCTGTAAATATAACCAGTCATCCCTTTAATTGTTGAAGCATAATAATTTTCATTGTTCTCATACTTATTTTATAAATTCTTATTCCGGTCCGATAACCCTTCCGGTCAAAAAACAGCTTTTGGAGGTGCCATTGTCTGTATTACAAAGAACAGATTGTTTAACGGAGGTATTATCTGAGAAGTGAATCCCTTTAGTTCCTTCTGGATTCTTCTTCTCTTTATTATTTTGTCTTTTTTCTTCCAATTTGAAGAAATCCGTTACCCTGGTTCATTATACTTGTCCTGTTTCATTATAATATAATATAAAAATTAAAACTTGCGTTTCATTTATACATACCTACTATAGTTAGAATAGAAAGTATTTTTAATACCCGTCGTTGTTCTCAAGAATAAAATTTCTTAGGTGGTCTTTATTTAGCAATGGTCAGATAATTTTTTTGTACCTTGAAATCTCTTTGTCATACTTTTTAGGATTATTATGATTTAGGTAGGCCGGTTCAGTTAACAAGAAGTCAATAACAAGACTTTGGTTACAACTACGGCGCAATTTTTGATTAGTTCATAATAGGGTACTAAATATCCAATTGAATTACAAATTTTCCAGAGCGCTCTATTGATAGATTTTTTCCCGTAAAAAAGCTTACTATTTTTTTTTATTAAACTGAGACCTTCTGCTAATTCTTTACAACCGAATTCTTTCACGGGCTCAGCATAGTCAGAATCTTCGATATTATCTCAGTTATATGCATTTGGTTAAGCGTCATCTAATAATTTCACCAGTTCCTTATCATTTAAATCAATTACCTTTGCAATTAATTCAACAATTTCATCTTCAACCATGTCGCAAAAGCCCTTCGCATCCAAAATGTTTGTGTACCGTTTTTATTGAATCATTTAGTTCGTTGTCGACTGGATTTATCGAATTTTGATGGTTTTTTAGGCCATAAATAAATATTGCATTAACTTATATTGTTTTTATTTTTTTTTTTTAATTCACAACTTAATCTGGAAGCTTTTGCATTAACATATGAAATGAAAATTTTGTAGCATATGAAAAATTACATGCCTGACCGGGATTCGAACCCGGGACCTCTGAATTGTTTGTTTTAATCGTATGTCTATCTTGATAATTGCTTCGAGTTTCGATTTTATCAGGTCATAAAATGCTTCGAGTGCAAAGGGTTGATACCACATAAAAGATATGAATATGTGTATCTTCATACACTAATATTAATGTATATTAACACTATATATATATATATATATATATATATATATATATATATATATATATATATATATATATATATATATATATATATATATATAGTGTTAAAAAGGTGACGCAACCTTATGAAAGAATGTTTCTTTCTTTTTTTGCCGGTTTAATTGATAAAAATTGAGGAAAAACATTCAAAAAAAAATTCATTGGCTTCTAAAATATTAGATGTGCCAGTTATGTCAGACTCACAGAAATACCTTCACAGAAAAGTATGGTGTGGATGCACCAAACAATTCCTCCGTAAAGCGGCTGTACAACAAGTTACAAGAGACGAGGAATGTGGCAGATGCAACCAAAATGATCGACCGGAAGTGCTAATTCTAGAAAAGTTGATCGACATGCAAACTGCATATTCTGTTAATCCCCCAAGAAGTCTTTGCGACGCCTATCTAGCCATTCTGGTCTTTCCGTTGCTAGTGGCCATACGGCATCGCACTTGTTTAAAGATATATCCATCATAATTCGTGTTGTTCATGAGTTGTTACCTGCAGGACTGGAAAATGTGTAACTTTCTGTTGGTGAATCATGTCATCTGTAACGCCAGATGGGAAAGAATTCGGTGATTGGTTTTGGTTTGACAAGGCATGGTTCAATCTTGATGGATATGTGAATGCATATAATTCACGCATTTGGTGTACAGAAAATCCACATCAGCGAAACGAGTCTGCTCTGCACGGACAAAATGTTGGTGTTTGGTGTGCAATTTCACCTAGACGAATCTTCATGACATTCTTTCATCGCACAAAGAACAGTGAGCGCTACATACAGATGGTGCAACAATTTGTATACACTATAACTGCAGACCAGCTAGAGTACACGTGGTTTCTGCAGGGAAATGTTACGACTCATGCCTCATGCAGCCAACTACACTATCACTTTCTTGGATCAGTGTTTTCACGGACAAGTGATTTCGAAGTTATTGTGGCCCCCTCGGTCACCTGATTTATTCCCTCCTGAGTTGTTCTTGTTGGCATACCTTAAGGTTACCGCTTACAAAATTCATTCCTGAATTGCTGAGCGAAATTGAACGATTTGTCCATGCAATTTCCGAACAAACATTACAACATGTGTTTAGGAGCATGCAACGTCGTATTCAATTAAGTGAATCGCATAATGGGGGCCACTTCGACCTATTATAACTTACTCATTTTCCCATAAGGTTGCGTCACTGTTTGAAACACTCTGTATGTATATATATATATGATAAAATCCTTAAATATAAATTTGTGAATTTAAAAGAATTTATAAACCGCGTTGTGTGAGTTTTTCGTTAAACAAATGATTACTGTATTTATGTTTTATCATTTTATTAGCATAATAATATAGGGATATTCAAAGCATATTCAAGGAAAAAAACACGCGGACGCGCGTGTGTGATTAATTATTTATATAAACCTTCGAGATAAGCGATTTTGTCAATTATACTTTTGTTTTTTTTTTCAGACGATTTATTTTGTATACTACAATATTTTCCAGTGCTTTATCAATAAAAAAACCATCAGTAGTGAAGGTGATATCATAAGCTAAGTTGTTCTTAAAAAAATGTATATACTTTTAAATATATCTTTATATTTATATATTTTATCTTTATCTAAATATAAAATTGTTAGATTATTATAGTTTTTTAATAGTTATAATAATATACTATTTTATTTAATCAATATTAAAAATAATCGTGTTATTAAATTATCTTTGTTTATAATATTTTAATTTTATCTTATATTTACTTTTAATTTTATAATCACGTAATTTTTTTTTCTTTTTTTTTACAATGACATTCGTAAATTCCATCATGTTCAGTAATTAAATCATTTCGATTACAATATATTTACTTGGTCGTGATGTTAATAATAATTATAATGGATTTTAAAAAGTAAGGCGGTTCCAGATTCAAATGTATGTAAAATAATATACGTAAATATTTGTGTCGTGTTCATTCGTAATACCATCCCATCGATCTACACGAAACGTAATAAATTGAACCCAGACATTTATGAGAAGATTTTAGCATACGGATTTCAGTTATAAAAAATATATATATTATTTCATACTTATAATTCAATCTGTATGCTGAAACATGGGATAAAAAAATAAAAAATAATTTTCAATAAACCCTATTTCTGCTAAGGGTATACCCCAACGTATACCCATCGTAATAGTTTCAGTCAAAAGCAAAAAAATTTTCAAAAATAAAAATACATCAAAGAAATCAAAATATAGTTTAAAATATATATCCGTAGATTCGACAAAATCGTATTATATTTTTAATGATACGTTTGAATCTTCATATTTCGCTTCAAACTTAAAATAAGTAAAAATAGGATAACCCACCGGGTTGGTCTAGTGGTGAACGCGTCTTTCTAAATCAGCTGATTTGGAAGTCGAGAGTTCCAGCGATCAAGTCCTATTAAAGTCAGTTATTTTTACACGGATTTTAATACTAGATCGTGAATATCGGTGTTCATTGGTGGTGGTTGGGTTTTTCAATTAACTATCCATCTCAGGAATGGTCGAACTGAGACTGTATAAGACTACACTTCATTTAGAAATACTTACACATATCATCTTCATTCATCCTCTGAAGTAATATCTGAACGGTAATACCCGGAGACTAAACAGGTAAAAGAAAAAGGTAAAAATAGGGTAAACAAATTTGGGATACTTCCACCCTACCAATTTTAGTTTCTATTATTTTTATATTATTTAGTTTTTATTCCTTTTAGTTTCATTACCAAGATGTTTTCTTTTAAAAAATTGAAAAATGAGGAAAAATATAATTTTTATTTTCTCTTTTTTATGGTTACATTATACAGGATGAGCTACATAAAACCAAACCCATAATGTAATCGCTGCAGAATCGGTAGGTTATATTGGAATGAAATTTTATGAACGATTCGAATAAATTAAATGAGAAAAACGTAATTTAAACGTTGCATTTATTTACCTTATTGTTAAAAAAGATGTTCAAAATAACCACCCTGGGCGTCGATGCACTTTTGTGCTTGACTTGTCATATTGAGAGTCGTTTTGACGCAAAACGTTGTTGCAGTTGCATTAATTTCTCGTTGAATGTTCACCTTCAGTTCATCAATATTGAGGGGATTAGACGCATAAACTCTCTCATTTAAGCCCCATAGAAAAAAATCGCAAGTAGACAACTCTGGTGATCGTGGAGGCCACCGTCCTCTGCTGACAGTTCTTTCATTTGTAAACTGCATGAACGCGATTCAGTGAAACGTTTGATGTGTGACACGTTGCTCCGTCTTGTCGGAAGAAGCTATATTCTTTTTCATTATCAGTTAATTGCGCATAGAATTCTTCAAAAATTGTGAGGTAATTTGTGTATTGACAGTCCGGTCGAAAAAATATTGGTCCCACTATACGATTACCGGAAACGGCACACCAAACACGAAATTTCTCATCGTGAAGTGGACGCTCGAATATCTCGTGAGGATTCCTCGCCACCAATACCGGTTGTTCTCCGAATTAACATGGCCGGATAAATGAAACCATGCCTCGTCTGACATTAAATATATCGGGTCTATCTTAATAATAATGTTTTCGAGAAGCCAGTTGCAATAATCAAGTCGTTTCGATTTGTTTCTTTTAGTTGTTGCGCATTTGGTTTCAATTGTAATTCATGAAGAATTTTACGACAAGATGTGTACTTAACACCAGATTGTTGGGATAAATTGCGTAGTGGTGTTTTTGGACCGGCAATAATTCTCCTTTCAATATCGGCAATGGCCTGTGGAGTCCTAACGAAAGGTTGCCTATTTCGTTTTACACTTGAAACTGAACCTGTTGTACGTCATTTTTTAACTAAATCGTATGTGCTACTCTTCGCTGGGATACAGACATTCAGAATGTTTTCTACGAATACTTGACGTTATTCTTCAAACGATCCAGAACGAATACAGGCCTCAACACCTCTCCTGGATAGAATAAGGCATTTTACACAAACACAAGTGCACCCACAGTACTGCACTGCAGCAAAATGTATACTGCACTGACACGTAACCACTTGACAAATGGCAGTAACAATCAGTAGTAACATATACATCCACTAGTCGCGCCAGTTGTGTGAGAGTTTTTCATAAGTAGTGTTAGGTATCGGTTTCATTATGGGTTCGGTTTTATGTTGCTCACATGTATGTAGAAATGCAGTACGGAAAAAGTGTACTAATTCGGTTAAATTTTGCACGTCGGGATTTTTGTACATCTTGACGTTATATTTATTACCTTCTCTAACATATTAAAGAATTCTTGACCGATTTTTCCTTATATTATTTTGTATCGTTTGAAAAAATATCAACACATTCTAAACAAAAATTTTTCAAAAGAATCTTTAATCCATATACACATCAAAAAAGCACTACAATAAAAAATTAAAAAATAAAACAAATCTCAACTCACTCACCACTGTGACTCGGTACATAAACGCGTATGAAAAATACACAACTACACACTCAACATAACTTCAGATTTTTTCGACCTTAAGTTGAGGGTCACTCAAGAACGATTCAACCAATCTTCATAAAATTGTCATATGGACAACTTCAGATACACTACTACATCATATTTTTATTTTAATGAGATTTATGAAGTAGTTTTGGAGATTTTCGAGCCACAAAATTTTATACTGAAGCCTATATATATATATATATATATACACACACACACACACACACACACACACACGAAGTGCAACAATAAAGTAGTGAGACTGATGTAATAAAAATTTTTATTACGTTTTTAGTCAGCTGTAGTGTAGAAAGTACTTCCCTTCTGTTTGCATATACTTTCTCCAACGCTTCTGCCACTGCTGGTAACATTTCTTAAATTCTTCTTCTAGAATGTGTTCTAAGACATGCGAAGAAACCTGTCCTGATTGTGGAACGGAAGAAATGGCGCAGCATGTTTTCTTTGAATGCTCCCGCTTCTCTATGGAGAGAGACGAAATGCTTGTACGACGGTTTTATTCCCGCCTGAGGGGCTTATGGACTCGATGCTGGCCAAAGAAGAGCGTTGGCTTGCTGCGGCCAGGTATTCCAGACCAGTCATGGTGAGGCTGCTGATGGCAGAAGAAACAAGGAAAACAGACAGATGCCCGAGAGCTCCGGGTATCTATTTTGCCCCAAAAAAATCAGTCTTTACTTTATTGTTGCAGGTCGTATATATATAACCCACCGGGTTGGTCTAGTGGTGAACGCTTCTTCCCAAATCAGCTGATTTGGATGTTGAGAGTTCCAGCGTTCAAGTCGTAGTAAAATCAGTTATTTTTACACGGATTTGAATACTAGATCGTGGATAGCGGTGTTCTTTGGTGGTTGGGTTTCAATTAACCACACATCTCAGGAATGGTCGACCTGAGATTGTACAAGACTACACTTCATTTACATTATTCATACATATCATCCTCATAAGTATTATCTGAAAGGTAACTACCGGAGGCTAAACAGGAAAAAGAAAGCCCGTATATACAAGGAAACCTCATTCTAAGTAAACGATATTATCTTACTTCTTCAAAACGTAAAGAAAACTCATTTTCACCCCTAACTTCAACTATGAAACTGAAAGTAATATCGTAATTTTCTTTGGAAAGTCGGAAAAATACAATTATAGCGTTGAAAATTTCCAGGTGCATGTACGAAAATACAGAAATATGTATTTATACGCATGTTTGCAAGTTTCTTGCCTGATATTTTCAAACTAGTTGGATCGCTTTAATATTGGAAGGACAGGTAGAAGGAAAAAATTGTGTAGGCAGGCCACGTTTGGAATATGTAAAACAAATTGTTTGGGATGTAGGATGTAGAGGGTATACTGAAATGAAACGACTAGCACTAGATAGGGAATCTTGGAGAGCTGCATCAAACCAGTCAAATGACTGAAGACAAAAAAAAAATATGGATCGATTTTCATAAAATTTGGTACGATAATTTCTGTAAATAGTGATTTTAATTTTGGTCATAATCGGTTGAGGGGGTGGGAAGATACAAATTTTAAGTTCTTTATCTCAAAATTTTATTCAAAGAATAGGTAAATTTTTTCAAATAAATTAATGCTCTTTAGTTAAGATCATTGCTGCTTGGTCTTTCTAATGATCGGGCGGGTATTTAATTATTTAATGGCGGTTATATATTTGTTTTTAGTTTGATTTTAAGATGGACGGAGTTGGGGTTTGCGATCCGATCCTTGTATATCGGGCTTTGAGCATTATTTTTACTTGGGTTATTCCTTTGGAGATTAACAGGTATTTATGTCTTTCTCCCAGCACGATTTCCCTTCAGTCCGTCTGCTGAAGGCCTTTCGGTAATAGTGCGTTTCGGTCTGACAGGAATGCACCTGATGGGACCCCTTAGTTATTGGAGGGTGGCAAGTCACCCTCTTCGGGATTGGGTCAATAATTGTAAGATGAAGGAATGTGAAGCTAGGTTTTTTAAATTCTTCATCTTCTTCTTGTCTCTTTATCTTCGTCTTCAACATTTTTTAACAGTAGTTGAGTAACTGAGTAACAGTAACTGAGCCGATTACGCTGTAGTGGATTGCTTTTCTTGCTTCTTCTTTTTTATGCCTGACTACGTTTGTTTTTTGTTGTAAATACCACGTGTTTCAGAATGAATATCGGGGTTTTAAATCTATGTAATATTTCTCAAGTTTAACATATTAACTTAAAACTCAAATAGTTTTAGCTATGTGCAAAGTCTAAAGCCTACAGATTATGGTTTGCGTGCTAGCTCTGCAAATGAAATAATGCACTGTAATGAAGACTTTCTTTATCGTTTCGTATTCAGTAACAAATGAACATTTCTTGTTAATGGTAAATTAAAAAGTCATAATGTGCGTATCTGGTGAACAGAAAATCCTCACGAAATATTGCTGTGTGAACGAAACTCCCCACAACTCAATGTGTTTTGTGCCGTATCCCTACGGCAAGTATACGGGTTGTTCTTTTATGCGGAAGCAAGTGTGTGTCAAGAGTGAACTATCTTGATGGGTTACAACGATGGCTCTTTCCTCAACCTCAATATGAACTCCAGAACTTTTGGCAAAAAGATACTGCGCCTCCTCACTGGTATAATGTTGTACGTGATCGGTTGAATGAAATTTTCCCCGATCGCTGGATCGGTCACCGGGGACAAGATGACAGAGCTTGATAACTGTGGTTTCCACGTCCGCCCGGTCTGACCCCGTGCGATTTTTTTGGGGGGGTTTATAAAGGATTAAGTTTATGTTCCATGTTACCAGCTGTCCTATCCGACTTGAGACACAGTATTGAATAAGATTTTGCATCAATTACTCCAAACTTGCTGATTAAAGTATGAGATGAACTTTCCTATCGGCTGGATGTGTACCGTTTGACGAATGGTGGTCACATTGAACACTTCTGAAAAACTGTTTGAATTGCGCTTTCATTTTATGTATAATTTATTAATATAAGTAAAATTTAATAAATATTACATAACTTTAAAACCGCAATATTAATTTTGAAACACATGTTATTTACAATGTTAACCTTAGAAAGACCTGTGAGGAAGCGCATCATAAAGAAAAGTGCAAGCCTTTTCTTTATTCTCCGTCGGATGGCTACTTGATCTCTTCCTCCGTCTCCGTCCCTCTTTTTCGGCGGTCTTCGTTACCTTCTCTTCATAAGGTACGGGATTGTATGGATTTACAATTAATATAATACAAAATTATTCGCTTACTCGACGATGCAGCGATCATTTAACGTTTGCCATATACAGAAAATAGCTATCAACATTTTCTCCTACACAAATGTGTACCTAGGAAGGGTTTGGGTGCATGATTTTTGAAACGGAACGTAAGGATGTCGGAAGGTGTCCATCCTGACTTTAGCAGTGTGCGGACTTACCTCCGTTGCTGCTGGGTTTTCTACTTAAATGGCGGGTATTAAATCGTAATTGGTGTTTATTAGACTTCTGAAGTTGGAGCTGCGTTCCGATCCAATGGAGGTATGTTTTCTGGTCCTCGATAGTATTTATACTTCCACTCCCAGGGCTTAATCGATAGTAAAAACAGCTGATCCACCTATTTGTTCTTTCAATCATAATAGGAACGATTGTCCGAACTTTCTTTGCTATTCTAGAAATTCTTTCTAAACATAATTTGTTTGTAGTTTCTTCTCGATTTTTCTTTTTCCGTCTATTCGTTGATTTACGTTCTTAATTTACTCCCTCTTTCTTATTCTGGTACTTTCTATTACTACGAGCCTTTCTACTGTTACAATATTTATTTACTTGTCAGACTGTTATTACGAAATTTATTTTAGAATTTTTTTCGTTTTTTCTACTGAAATAAATACGAGTTTGGTTAAAGATACATTTGAAAAAAAAATGGTTTACCATTTTCTTTAGTTAAATTTTTTTTATAAAAATTTCAGTACTGTTATAAATTTAGATAAGTTAACAGAAAAAAATTAAATGGAGACTAAAATAAGTCATTCTTAATGTATCGTTGTTATTATTATATGAAGTATTAAACTTCGAACTTAGCGACCTGATATTTTAAGTTCCGAAAAAATTACCTAAAATTTTATATTACAAAATATTTTTAGTACAATAATAATCAGATTTTTAATTTCTCAGTTTTGAAAAGTTCGAAAATGATAAAATAAAAATTTAAAGATGTCTTTTAAATGTATTATCTCGGTTAGATTGTCTGTTAAAAGGAAATACATTTACTAAAAACAGATAATACTTTTATTATAAGGGGAGAAGTAGGTAATCTATTTTCATAATTAGTTCATTAAAACATTAATTGTTCTTTTTGATGTTTTTTTTTAAATTACACCAAATTTGTTTTTAATAATTAATTTTTTTAAATTTGAAGTATTTTCTATTTATTTTATTTTACTATTTGTATTATTAAACTGAATTTTTTTTAAAGAGATTCAATTATTTTTGTTGCTATGTAACTGAATATACAATTAATTGTTGTCATTATTATACCACGTGTTATTTGTCAGGTACGTATTTGTAACAGATAACTAGCGTGTTGACGTCACTACAGTGAATGTTCAATTAATTACGTAACCACAAAGTACAGATAAATCATAAGTAGTAATTATTATTGTATAATACGAATTTTATTCGTTTAAAAACGTAGCATTTTTCTATTGATTTTTATTTTTGATCGTTTACAATATTTTAGTTTGTAAAAAAATAAAATTATATTTCGGCACCCTTAAATATAATTTACTAGCCGCGTTCCTGGCTTCGCCCGGATTGTTCCTCATTTCTATCCTATATGTTCAACATCAAATATTTTAAGTGAAATCGAATCAACCGGTTCAGCGTTTTAGAATTTTATGTTTTTGAATTTTATGTTTTTGAATTTTAATTATTGATTTCCGTAGTTACGGCTTTATTTTATTACTATATTTTTGTAAACTTATCACAGAATTAGAGGTTGGTTAAAGCTACACTGAGCTAGTAAAAAGGAAACACTTTTAGTTGGGAGTACTTTTTTCAAAATGAAATATAAATAAAAATTTTCCTCTTGTTTGAAACTGTTATTGTGCAAAATTTCATCACTATCCGAATAAAATGATAGATGTGTGTAATAAAACTATAGATTGTGTCTGTTTTCGTGTCTTCTACTTTACGTTCAATTCGATTAAATATTTTTTTTTTTATTGTTAATTCTGGTACTGTAAATATTACTATCATAACTTTCTCATAATAATAGACCTAATAATTATGACCCAAAATTACATCAATTTTCTCCCATAACTTATTTGTTTCCTATTTTTAATTATTTGTTAACCGATTTTTAAAAAATATAACATTATTTTGTTCAAAATAAAAGGCTTAATATTTTAGAAATAACATATATTTTTGGAAAAAACTAATATTTATGGAAATATAACAGATTGAAAAATAAACGGCCACTAATTTTGTAATTTGCGAACGTTTTAAAGTCCTCTATATTTGCTAATTAAAATTTATTACCAATATGCTTACAAAATGTTAATGTGATTTTTCTATCCTTATTTGAGATGTAAATCTATATACATAAAAACGAATGTTTGTCTGTCTGTATGTCTCTTATGCCTTCCTATACCATTTTTCCGATTGCGATGAAACTTTAGTGAGTTGTTGTGCGCAGGCTCGTGAAGGTTTCTGAATTTGTTTGAACCCGCTAGGTGGCGCTGGCTTCGAGATATTTCGAAAAATTGTATTTATGGTCCGATTTGCCTCATATTCAGAATACGTGTATTCTGAATACTTACATGGAAAGAATTATCTCTGCAAACAATGGACCCGCTAGATGGCGCTGGGGTTTAGATATTTAGAAAAATTCTATTTATGGACCGATTTGGTTCATATTCATAATACGAATATTAGTTACGTGAAAAGAAATATATTTTTACAAAAAATGGACCCGCTAGGTGGGGCCGGTGTCGAGATATTTACGAAACAAACAAACAAATAAACAAATAAACTTTTTTATTCTATATATGTATATATATATATATAAAAGCCGTGTTCGTACGTGTGTTTGCCAAAGACTAAAAAACTAATGGACCTATTTACGCGTGGGCAAAAGGGAAAACGGGGAAAAGGGGGAAAGGGTAAAAAGGAAACTGGGAGAGGGAAGATGGAGAGGGAAGAAAGGTGAAAGGGAGAAGTTGGAATGGGAAAAGGGAAGGAGAATAATTTCTCTCTCTCTCTCTCTCTCGCTCTCTCTCTCTCTCATATATATATATATATATACTCAAATCAAGCAATAGCGAAGCATTGCCGGGTCATCAGACCTGGCAGTGGGGAGAACGAAGGAGAAATTGCCATTTTTCCTAACGATATCTTTTATTTAGTTTTACAAGTAGGATCCGAAACAGTATAGCCAGCTCACGATTTTAAAAACACTCCTTATATAGATTTATTTATTTAAATTTTAAAAAATATAAAGCACTTTTATGTAATACTTTAATCCACTCTCTTTTTTGATAGCATTTATATTTTGGTTTTGTTTTTTTTTCTATTATTTTATATTTATGATGAATTAAAATTAATTTCAACGGTTTTCTGGATTATTTATATTAAGGTTAAATTCTACTTAGGTCAAGGTTACATTTAAAAAAAAAAGTTAAAGTTACATGCAAGATTAAAGGTTAAATTTACGCGTAGCTTAAATATGATTTTTCGGGAGAGTCGCTGACCTTCATTAAATGTTCACTTCGCGATCTGCCGATAGACGACATGTTCTAAGTTTTTTTTTTACGTACAAGGTCATTTGTTTCTGAAATATTAAAGTATGTTTTTATCTCCATACCGCTTGGAATCATATTTTGTTTGAAGTTTTAGCTGGAGATGAGCCTACAAATTAAGTTTTTCGTTAAAAATCATAAGCACTTTTTAATGTGAAATTTACGTTTTTTTAATTAATGTGCATGCATCTATATCAGGTTTTTTTAGTTGTTTTTTTTTAATAATTTTCACATTTTTGTTACTCTATATCTCCATTATACATTTTACAAAGGTTAATTTAACATTTTGAGAGGTTCATTTATCAATTCGGAAAATATTTATTATATTTCAATTCAAAATATACGATATGGAAATAAGATTGACGAAATGAGAAATGTCCAAGATAATAAAATTCTGGATACTGTCGGCAAACGTATCCAATCATGTAAATCGAATGTTTCTATCTGACTAATTTTTGGTGAAAATGAAATAAATATAATTTTCTCTTTTGGAGTGGAACGTCGATTATCCGGATTAATTTTTTTAAGGCCGAATCCGGATAATCGGAAATCTGTATGAGTAAAATATTAAAAAAATGTTTATTATATTTACTGGACATATCATTTTATTTAATGGGTAGTACACTTCAGTAAAATTAAAACATACTCAGAACATGTATACAATGTAATAAAAATCTGATGTGGACAGCAGTTGACTTCCTCGTACGCCTATTAAATTACATATACACATTATTTTAAAATGAGAAGTACATAAAATAATAGCCTCACACGCAGTCCCCACGGGACTGCGTGTGAGGCTAAAGTGGTGAGGTGATGCGAACACCTCGTGCGAGGCTAGACCAATCATCACCATCGACTGGTAACAAACTGGGTGCCCCTGAGGCATTGTTTTGGGAGGTGCAATGGGTTTCTCTTATAATATCTCTGCAAACAATCGTCCGATTTTCAAAATTCAAACCGAATATTTGCTAGTACAATACAAAATCACGATGGAACCAAACCAGAACAAAAATTAACTGATATACTCAGAAAAATCGAGTGGCTTACGCTTCATCGAGACTATCTTGAGTCCGGCGAGCTCACACAAATGGTCTTTGTAGAGTTTGATGATGTACGATTAGAAATAATGCTGTCGGCATCGGATTGAGGATCGAGTCCACTGTTATCGAATTTGGTGCTTTAGGGGACAGGGCAAAGTGGAACGGCGTATGCTGCCACTAATATTGTGCTGGGCTGTGACGATGATAACCCACGCGTTGGTCTAGTGGTTAACGCGTCTTCCCAAATCAGCTGATTTGGAAGTCGAGAGTTACACCGTTCAAGTCCTAGTAAAGCCAGTTATTTTTACACGGATTTGAATACTAGATCGTGGATACCGGTGTTCTTTGGTGGTTGGGTTTCAATTAACCACACATCTCAGGAATGGTCGAACTGAGAATGTACAAGACTACACTTCATTTACACTCATACATATCATCCTCTGAAGAAATTATCTAAACGGTAGTTACCGGAGGCTAATCAGGATAAAGAAAGGCTGTGACGATGCATAAACTATGAGACTGTACCCTAGATAGAGCTGTCTTAGATGTGAGTTCTCACATTTTTGCTAAAGGCCTGGCCTTTAGCAAAAATGTGTACACACGAATCAGTGTACCACTGATTCGCGTGAGACAACTGGAGAGTTTGTTTGGATTCCAGAAAATTGTGTTGTGTGATCCGCACTATAAAAAGTCTCGAGGAACCCAATCGCTTGAGTAATATGTAAGTTTAGATTGGTATACGCCAATTAAATAAATAAATTGACATGTTTACAGTTATTTAAATACAGTCGGAGAACTTTGAATAGTAATTGTCCTATATTAAAGAACTCTGAATAGTAATTATTCTATATAAAAGAGCTCCCACATTGCAATTAAATATTTTCGTTGAAGAACAAAATTTTCTTATCGATGTAAGACCAGGTAGAACACTTAAATCATTAGACAAACTTAAATTCCTGCTGTTTGTACAACATGAAAAATATATTTAAACAAATTAAAACTCTGAAAGTTGATTGGTCACCCATTAATTATTTTAATTAAATACTGCCTCACGATGTTTAGTCCTTTATTTCCATACTTTTTTACTTTTTTTTTAGTTCGATTTATTGTCTTTTTTTAGTTCATTTTGTTTTATTTTAGCAGTTATGTTTTTTTAATTTTGACAATTGTTTTTTTTATTTTTAAATTCACTACCGCAGAAGTATTCCGGATAGTTGAACATCCGGAAAATCGGTGTTCGGATAATTGACGTTCCATTGTAATTTAATTAGTTTTTTATTTTAATTACTTTCGGCGATAATTTTAATTTAAATGACCTATTAATTTACCAGATTTTTAATAATGATAATACTTAGATCTACGTAAAAATAAAATGCTGGAGTGACTGTTGTGGCGGGGGGGGGGATGTAATGGCATGGCAGAACCTAGGGCAACTGTTCTATCCGGGAGAAAGCGACCCGCAAGGAATGTATTATTTACAAATATACTACACAGCACACCAACAATTTTCCCCCTTCCACCTTACACCATAATCAACAAATAGTAATAAATCAATCGTTTGTCTTTTTTTTCTCTTTCGTTTATAAGTGTATTTAGAAAAGAAAGATATAAACATTTCTCCGAATAAAATATTTTAAGCCACCCACTTAAAGAATTATAGACACCTACTTAATCCTATATAAGCTTTAATAATTATTCTGCTTTTTGACCTGCATAACTAATATTAACGTTTCTCTTTTAGTTTTATATTAAACTAAAATGGAATTAGGTTTTTTTTTATTCTTTAAGGAAATATATATAAATTGTATTTATATGTAAGTTTTGAACGTTCTACTTATAAGTAATGGGTCACCCAATAAAACAGGTGATTTATAAAACTTAATATTTTTTTTTAAATGTGCATTTAAAAGAGAATTTTTACTTTTATAGTTGTTTATTTAATAGTATTTTATCTATATCTTAAAACATTTTAACTTCTGAACCCCCGCATCCTGTAGACAATCGTTTCAATTTATACATTCTTCAAATTTAATTTTTTTGGTTTTCCATCATACAACTTGTCGTTTACACAGAAAATGCATCGTGAAGCTTTATTTCTTTGTATTCTTCAATGCTTTGTGGGAATGGATTGCTAAATGAAATTCTCTTCTTCAAATATTCCCATACGCTTACTCAGAAATATGATGATCTCGACGTTTAGCCGTGTTTGGAATGATGTAATCTGTAAACAATTGTTTGATTCCATTGATTGTTTAGCTGTTTTCCCGGTAGCCCCCATCTTGTCTAGACAGATTTCAGGTCTCTCCACTATATATATATATAAACCAGCGGACCCGACAGACGTTGTCCTGACGCGGCATTATTCTGTAATAAATGCACACACATAAATATAAGTAACTTAAGTTAAAATTAGCAGGAATGTGTTCTAAATTTCATTAAAATGACTATTAGTATGATATTATGTTTGTGATTGTTGTATTATTTTAATAGGTTTATTGATCAATTATGTGTAGTATGGTTAATGTTTATTTTCGCTAAGTATTGAGATGTCCGATGAAAATTGAATTAAAAAAATCGAAACGTAGTAAAATTAATAATTAGTTTAATTAATAAATTTTCATCCACATTACAACTAATTTTCACTTAACATCATTCTAAAAAAGTAGGTCCTACATATTTTTTTTTTTTAATTTAATAATTTTGATGTTTCATAATCATGTAACAGCTTAATTAATCAATTAATAAAAAAATTAAAGCACTGTAAAAAAGCAACGTAGTTAAAATTTTAGTAGAAATTTTTCTCATTCTTTATTTTAACATCTATTTTACCAAATTTTAGATAATTGTAAATTAAAAATAATTTTAGAAAACTTTTTATAAAATTAATCAGCTAAAACATTATAAATTCAATTTTTTAAATATACTTTAAACTATATTATAAGTAACTTATATTTTAATTTTATAAATGTTATAATTTATTTTACAAACTTAAATTTTTATTTTCAATCAGCCGTTCAATACTTCATAAGTTGCATAGAATCAAATGAGAACTGACAATTTAAATTTGTAGGTTAAGTTGATTGTTATTGAATGCACGTGTATACATCATTAAAATTTATGAAAAATCATGTAAAATACTCACTTCAATACTGCACCTTACAAATTTGCACAATCTACATTTTTTAATTAAACTTTAAAACGTTATTTCAATAAATAATAATATAATATAATATTCTCAATAAGCGCGCAATTCTAGCAGACTCGGCAATGCTTCGCTATTGCTAGATCTGAGTATACGTACAGATTAAATGACAACAATTGAAAGTTTCATAAAACCTTAAAAAACTGAACATTAGCAATTTAACAAAATTTAACCTTTCACTTTATAAAAGTCAGAATGTAAATAAATCCAAATGGCAAAACAACAACACTACCTATCGGATTTAATTCACACCACTCTCTAATCACAGTATTCGGTGGAAAATAATTTTTTAACGTAAAGTGTTGTGGCTGCAAAATCATTACAATTAATACTGAACATTAAGAAACTTACAAAACATTACGGAACCTTATAAAATTTCACCTTTAACTTTATAAAATTCGGAATGTAAATAAATCCAATTGTCAGAATACCTATCGGATTTAATTCAAACTATTCTCTAAATACGAATTTTAATGTAAGAACAACACTAAGCTACGACGCAAGTAACTGATATGCGAAATTCCTAGAATCCGATCGCAGCACCAACTACCGGGTTTGACTGATAAACCAAAAATTAAAAAAAAACTTCTAAAACGCGATCGGAGCTCTGCCTACCGGACCCAATTGTGAACCTAAACCATCCCAAGATCAACAACACATAAATAAATTTAAAAAACATTTTCACTTCAATACTGTACCTTACAAATTTGCACAATGTGATTTTTTAATTACACTTTAAAACGTTATTTCAATAAATAATAATATAATATTTCTTAATACGCGCACAATTCTAAACGCGATCGCAGTGCTGCCTACGTGTTACTTAATCAGTTGTGATTTTGTTTACATTGGCAACGGCCATACGGGCTCTTTGTGATTGGTCGTTGTGTTTGACAGCGGCCATCTTGCATTGATCTGATTGGTTTTCCTTTGTTTACAATTCCATCTGATTTATTAGTCTCTTATTTATTAAAAAACTGTTTATTCGCGATTTTTTGTAACACAAAATTACGAAATAATTACGATCAATTTGATCGCAGTACCAACTGTCGGGACAAACTAAAATTAAAATAGAATATTATTGAATATTCGATACTGCGATGGTAGTGCAGTCTGTCAGATCCAATGTAAAACATTCCAAAATCAACAACTACTTATAAATAAAAAATTAATTTAAAAAACATTTTACAGTGGACCAAATTGTGAATCTAAATCATTCTCGAATCCCCTTGAACACTCACACAAAATTTCATCAAAATCAGTCCAGCCGTTTAGGAGGAGTTCACTTTTATACACACGCACACAAGAAATATATATATAATAATTGTCTTTATTGATCTCACAAGATCCTCAGTGTTGAGTATTGGAGTTGAATAAACAATTTTTTTCAAATGGCCTCACAGGTTGAAGTCAAGAGGGTTTAAGTCAGGTGATCGGGCAGGCCATGGGACTGGCCTTCCGCGGCCAATCCATTTTTTCAGGGAAAGTCTCATGTAGGAGATCTGATACCAATTAACTGAAATGTGCTGGAGCTCCAACGTGGTGAAACCACATATTTCTTCTTAATTGTAAAAGTTCCAAAAAATGTGGAAAATTTTCGGCAAATGAGCAGAATAATTTTCTCCATTTAAAAGATTGGGTAGAATGACAAAACCCAAAAGATAGTCATTAAAAATACCTGGCTGTATATCCAGGAAAAATCTTTGTTGATGGCTATTTTGGAAGGTACCATGAGGATTCTCGTCGCTCCAAACACGCTGGTTGTGATAGTTTTGAACATCATTCCTGTTGAAAGAATCTTCATTTTTGCATTTTTAAAATGATCAGGAGTAATAGTCGCTGTGTAAAATTATACAAAAGTGAAAGATTAATATCAACTGTTTTATTATTATGTAATGTTAAATTTTATTTTGAGAAAATTATTATTTAATTTGAGACTAATTGACAATATTGGAATTAAAAATAAATAAAAACAATTAATATTTCTTCAAATTGAACGTAAAGTGGTGGACATGAAAACAGAAACAAAATTACAACATCAATTTTCTGCCATAACTCGGCTATTTGTAAACCGATTTTAAAAAATAAAATGTCATTTTGTTTAAAATAAAATGCTTAATATTTTAGAAAATAACATACATTTTGAAAAAAAAAAACAACTAATATTTATGGAAATATAACGGATTGAAAAATAAACATGGCCACTAATTTTGTCATTTGCGAAGGTATATGGTATCAGTTAAAAGAAACTTTTTAATAATGCTTTCATTTTCAAATTTTATGTGTAAACTCCAGCCAACCAAGTACTGAAATTTTTTTTCTTTTTACATGATTCATCAAGGTACAATGTATTATAGCAAAATATTTTAAAGGTTGAAGCAAACTTATTTAAAACTATTTTTATAGGAGTATTTTTTTTTCATGTATAGGCTCCAGCCCTCTTTGGCAGAAACAAACTTTTTTTAATGTATTCATTGGTGGTATATTTTAGCAAAATTACAGAACTATAGAAAATATTTATTAAATTAAGAAAATATTTATTAAAATATTCAAATAACAATGAAACGACTGTTAATTTTTTTTTTTTTTTTGAAGCGAAACTTCTTAACGCAGGCTTCAGTATGAGGAGTAAACTGAGAAAAAAGGGGCGTCACGAAAAAGCGTCACACCCTAGTTGATTCCCTTATTATAAGCCTTTCTTTCTTTTTCCTGTTTAGCCTCCGGTAACTACCGTTCAGATAATTCTTCGGAGGATGAATGAGGATGATATGTCTGAGTGTAAATGAAGTGTAGTCTTGTACATTCTCAGTTCGACCATTCCTGAGATGTGTGGTTAATTGAAACCCAACCATCAAAGAACACCGGTATCCATGATCTAGTATTCAAATCCGTTTAAAAGTAACTGGCTTTACTAGGGCTTGAACGCTGTAACTCTCGACTTCCAAATCAGCTGATTTGGGAAGACGCGTTAACCACTAGACCAACCCGGTGGGTTTCCTTATTAAGCCTACCGCGTCCTATATATAGATACTAACACGCGCGTTCGATAAGCGCTCTCTTTCCCCCCACTCTCTCTCTCTCACTCATTGTCTCTCACTCTTATACACGGCTTATGTTATACGTCTGAAATAAATATGTAAATAAATATTTTAATAAGTGTATTTCATTGTTACTTCATATTTCTTATTAATACAAACGTTTTTCATTGCTTATAAGTTATTTTTCACCATTAATAATTCATATAATATTGCAAAAGAAACTTCGCTTCCGCTGAGTGTCCAGGCAACGACGCACTAATTTTTTAATTTAAAAATATTCCTTTCCAGGTAATACATAAATTGTACTCCAACGAATATCGAGTAATTCAGTTAATAATTTATTATTACAAAAGTAGAATAGATAATCAGCTTAAATTTTACTTATAACCATTAAATTACATGATATTGTTGTCTGGAAACCTCTATAAAAACTTCATTAGATGAATTTGTTGAAGTATCTATCCGAGTTAGTTGTAATAAACTCAGCGATATGACAGAACATCACCGGGTTGGTCTACTGGGGAACGCGTCTTCCCAAATCAGTTGATTTGAAAGTCGAGAGTTACAGCGTTCAAGTCCTTGTAAAGCCAGTTATTCTAATACGAATTTGAATACTAGATCGCGGATACCGGTGTTCTTTGGTGGTTGGGTTTCGATTAACCACACATCTCAGGAATAGTCGAACTGAAACTGTACAAAACTACACTTCATTTACACTCATTCATATCATCTTCATTCATCCTCTGAAGTATTATCTGAAAGGTAATTACCGGAGGCTGAACAGGAAAATAAAGGCGATACGACAGAAATTTTAGACTGCTGAGGAAATGACAGAGTCGTTCATAACAATCAATCCACACATAATAATAAAACTGTAGAATGTAGTGGTTTCCTGTTTCACTAAAGTAATATACTGTTCCAAATCAACTTGTCAAGCTTTGAGCTTGACAAGTTGATTACCATTTTTTTGAAAAATGGTAATGAAATTCAGGCCCTTCAAGTGACAACATAGGTCTGTTCTCAATAGAAGTTAGCTGTATAATTTATCACTTTACTTTCAGAGAAAGCAATTCTGACAAAAATGGTTTTATCTTTTTATTGACGCTTTCATGCGACACAGGTATATGAAAGACTGGAATAGAGAATAAATTAGGGTATCCGTTTTTATAATGAACAATGCATTATATACTTTATTTCTACTTACGTGATGAATTTCTATCCGCAAAATTCGTTGTATGCCCAATTTATTACTTGTACGTATCTAAATCTGTAACCGTAAAGCTGCTTACATGATTCTCAGTGATCAAAATATTGCACGCCAATGGTTTTTTTCTTTAACCTCCGAGATTAGCGTTAGGTATTGCTTCAAGGATGAGATGAATGATTTGTAGCGTTTGTGAAAAGGCCATGCCTGACCGGGATTCGAACCCTGGACCTCCAGATAAAAGACCGAGATGCTATCACTCGCGCCACGGAGGCTCGTCAATGTTTAGAAAGCGTAAGCACATATTTACGTGATGAACACACAGATGTGTACGTTGCAATCCTAGTGAACAATAAACAACCCCTCCTCCACACTCCAATGAGAGGAAGATGATATGTACGATATGCAAATGAGTTGTACTCTTGCACAGACCCAGGCCGATCATTCTCTGAGATGTTTGGTTAATTAAACCTCAACCACTAAATTACACCGGTATCCACTGTCTACTATTCAAATCCGTATAAAATCAACTAAATTTTACTAGGATTTAAGCCTTCTTTCTTTTAAAAGGTTCTTTTAAAAAATTGATTTGCGACGACGAGTTAACCACTAGAATTTAGGCGGACTAAAAAAACACACAAAGATAAATATGTAAATGCGTATTAGTTTTACTTGCGGAAACTTAAATAGTTTTTGACACTACTAATGGTGTTCAAGGGAATAGTATTGTCGCATATCCGCGATTCGAAAAGGAAATTAAGTTCCAAAAAACTAAATTTTTTTTATAAATAACATTTATTACTCTAACATGTAAAATAAAATAAATAATAGTGATAATATCATACAAAGCAGGAACAGATTTTTACCTCCTTGTACGAAGTAAAGGAAATACTATGACCGCGAAAAATTTAGGTTTTCCGATTTTAACGGAATTATCCATTTTGACTATCCCTGAATCAATTTTGAGTAGTTTCGGAGTGACGTCTGTACTTATATGTATCTCGCATTACTCAAAAACGATTAGCCGTAGGATATTGACATTTTGGATTTAGAACTGTTGTAACAGTTGTGTTTAACTGCAGTAATTGGCCTTCATTGAGAGATTTTCAACTATATATCATGCTACTTATTTTCATTGGTTCCAGAGTTACAGCCAAATAAAATTTTAATTAATGAAATATTTTGATCTTACAAGGGGAAGGCAGATCGGTTCGAATTCGACTTCATTTTTTTAAATTTTTTTTTAATTTAAATGTATTGATTTATTAATAATTATTAACATATGGTTGTAAAAAAAATGATAATAAATAATAATTCAATAATAACAATAAAAAAAGGTAATGTATTTTAATTTTTTTTAAATAAAAAGTATATAAAGTTTTATTTCATTAATAACTTCTGACATTTTTTCATTTTTTTTTTTTATTGTTATTATTGAATTAATATCTATTGTATATTTTTTTCTACAATCAGAGGTTAATAATTATTAATAAATCAATATATTTCAATTTAAAAAAAAAAGTTAAAAAAAATAGGAAATGAAGTAGGATTCGAACCAATGTGCCTTCCCCTTGTAAAATCCAAATATTTCATTAATTAAAATTTTATTTAGCTGTAACTCTGTAACCAATATAAGTAAATACCACTTGTGATATATTGTTGAAAAGCTCTCAATTAGGGCTTATTACTGCAGTTCAGAAAAAAATTGTTACTGCAGTCCAAATTTGTTTGGATTTGAGCTTTTTTAGACACTTTTGGTTCACTCAGTTGCAATCAAAAGGGGAGGTGCACAACTAGATGTTGCAACAGTCCTAAATTCAAAATTTCAACATCCTACGGCTAATCTTTTATGAGTTATGCGGAATACATACGTACGAAGAGACGTCACGCCGGAACTAGTCAAAATGGTTCAGAAATGCTCAAAAAATATATTTCCGTTGAAATCTGTTAGCCAAAAATTTTCGAGATCACAATAATTCCTTTATTTTGTACATGGAAGTAATAAATGAATTGAACTTATTGTAGAATTCAAAAATAATATGCAACAACTATTTCTGGTTAAGGCTTATTATAGTATCGTTTAATTAGTTAATAATAAACTACAAAAAAGAAACTGAGTTGTATTAAGTTCAAATTCGTATATCATAATCAGTATTATCAGCATTGTTCTGCTTCACAATCGTAAAGTGGATTTGTAATGAATAAATACTTGGACGTGTAATACAGAATATAGAGTTACTTACTACTTATTTTAGTTTTACATTCTTATTATTTAACGGTACTTCGTAAAAGCTGTTTCTTTTCTTTATATATTTTACAAGGTTGTATTTAACATTATGACATTTGCACTGAGGATCATTAATTAAACACGCATTTAACTGTATTATGTACTTAATAATACAAGGAAATTCTTTAAAATTACTTAAAAATGAAAGATAATAAATAGCTGTTAAACTTTGCTTAAAAATAAGTTATATATTTAAAAAATAGTTTCTGAAGAAAAAGAAAAATTTACCAAATATTTCTTATAATTTTTTAATTTTTTTTTTTTTTTTAATTACGTTGGCAAATTTTACAGCTTATAATTTGTATAAAATTAAATGGTAATTAGGTTGATTTCATAAGAAAGCTATGTAGTGTAGTGGATACCATGATTCGACTTCCGGAAAATTTCGACATATCTTTGCTTTTAAATCTCCCAGACCCGTAAACCACCGTCAGTTCAAAAGTTTATATATATATATATATATATATATATATTTATATATATATATATTTCACTTGATTGTGGACACATGACTGGCGTAATTTTGCGCCTATCACTTTCAAATTGATATATAAATATAACGAATAAAAATCTCGGTCGAGTTCGTTAATGGGCAAAATCGGACCGTAGGGGTGAAGATGAAGGGGGCTTTTTCGAAAAAACAAAATATCGTTAAAACTTTCTTATTAAGTAAAATATCGAATTCGTTTAAAGTTCCTACTATTCTTTGAATAAGGGCCTAATTCTTATATATGTAAATTTTTTGGGTATCACCAACCATTGGCCCAGGGGGTGGAAAATTAGGGTTTAAAAAACAAAAGACATCAGACCTCCCTTAATATATACAGTATCGAATCGGCTTAAAGCGGTCGTTAGTTGTGTAAACATTATCTAAACTTTTGTCTGAAACAATTTTTGAACTGAAAAAACAAAATATTGCTATAACTTACATATAAAGTAACATCAAATTCGTTTAAAGTTACTACTATTCTTTGGTTAATTGCCAAGGGGTGGAAAAAATGGGGTATCATGGACAAAAAAAATCATAGCTCCCTTAACAGGCTCAGGATCGAATGTTTAAAGTGATCGTTATTCCTTTAAATATTACCTAAAAAATTTGTGTGAAACAATTTTTGATATGACCAACCCTTACGGCAAGGGATGACCAAAATATTGTTGAAATTGTAAGAGGAAGAGACTTCCATATGCTAAACATGTGAAACTTGATTACATTTGAAACCATTGTCGTTTTGAGTGAGTTTGAAGTGAACGCATCTAAACTGCCATGACGTAGTACTGTGTATATATTAATTTTTGCGAGTTACAATATTTTATGTGGATAATGTAGGCCTGTTGTACTTTCAAATCATCTTCTCAACATGACTGTTAATACATTTATACATGTTTTAAATAAAACTTTCTGAAAAAAATGTCTTTTTTTTTACAATACAAAGAGACAAACCTAGAATCTGCCACTAATCCTCAAATAGATGTGTTGTGAAGCAGTTCAGGAACAATCATATCTTGATAAATTTAGCAATAGCTTGTAGTCTAATGAGAAAACGTAATGTCCGTAAAACGTAGAAAGTAATGTTTCATAGAGCTCGTACAATCCGAGTTCGCCTACCCCTATTTTGCTCCGGTGAAATGTACCTCTCACTTCTGGCGTGCCGAAAGGATTTTTTTTTTTTTAAATAGCTTAAAGTTATTATTATTTATTTTTATTGTGATAATATTGAAGTCTACAGAAATATAGTGTGTTTGTTTTCTTGATTCGGAATCATAGATATCTGCATTTCTTGTTCTTGTAATAGAATGTACCTGTGGTTTTTTCAACTCTGTTTTCCTAAGATATTTTATGTTGGTAATTAGAGCTCAGGATACCGAGGCCGTTTACATAAAAATATTGCTGTACTTTCCGAGTTTCGAACTGTTTACTTCCCGAACGATAAAGTAAATGCTAATTTGTTCTGTCACTTCAGATACAAGATGGATTAGTAATTACGTACTTAAATGGGAAAAATTATTGCGCTGAATAGTTATGTAGACAAGTTATTCAAACTACTAAGGAAATGTATTATCTGTAATCTGTTTGACGTAATAATAATAAAATTTTAATTAATCTTTAATATGTCGCTATTCCTTTAAATAAAACGTTCTACATTCATTTGCGTACATAGTTATGAAATATCATCATTACTCTAACCGCAATAGTAGTAAATGATCTGATACAAGTCGGTCAGAAATCCGATACTAAATCTGATAATAAAATCGGTCCCAAAATCGGTACATTAATTGCCAAGAGTAACAAGTATACTATGCCAGATTTATTAAGGGTAGTAACAATAATGATAGGGAACGAGCCCAGCAGCCATCAGCCCAGCAGCTACCTGCCCAGCAGCCACCTGCCCAGCAGCCACTGACAGCACAGAAGAACGAAGAAACCTGCACTTTCCCCCGTTCAGCCCTTCGGGGCTTCGGGAATTCCAAGGTTAATGGTATGTAACTTCGGTTACTACCAATTCTTGGAAAGTGCAGGCCAAAGAAGAACGAAGAGGTCTTCAGAAGAAGAAGAGGGAGAAGAAGAAGATGAAGAAGAAGGAAGATCCTCTACTCGTCCCAACATCACGGACTGGAGTCCGGAACAGAGCCCAGCAGAGATGCGTCCTGAAAGGCAGCCATAACAGAAGTGGATGAAAAACTTCTACACAACCTTTCCTTTAACACTAACAAGTAAATGAAATTAAACCAGCAATTGCGACTCCTCCGGAGTAGGGGTCGCATTGCTCCCTCCTGATAGTTAGTGCCCCGTTGTGGCGTATTCCTGCTAGCCTATGAAGCGTTAGCACCGAAAGGACTTCAGTGGACGGTCTGAAGGGGAATTACGTCGGGAGGACAGGTTTCATAAGCCTAGCCTTCCGCAGTCGGCCCATAAAATGGGTTCGATAACGCTGGTTTAACAACGGATTGGAATGCAATTAAATCCGTCCTTAAAATACTAAATAATAATAAACAAAACTTGAAAAAATTAGACCCGCTATTTAAAATTAACCTTTTAAAAAAACAAGCCCGATTAGAATGATCCAGCAGCAAGGGACTCTGTCCAGGTTCTGCGATTAAGTAGGGAGTAATAAACTCCTGCCAACTTTGCATTGCATTCCAATAATGATAATTATTTTTCAAATGTCCATTGATATACGTAATTATTAAATATGATATTAATTAGGATTAATTATAATATATAAATAAGTACAGAATGTTCAAAAAGTGACGCAAGTTACTTTTACACTCTGGGAAAATGAGTAATTTAAAATAGTTATTGAAAGTGACCTCCATTATGCGATTCACATAATTGAATACGACGTTGCATGCTTTTAAACACATGTTGTAATGTTTGTTGAGGAATTGCAGCGACACATCGTTCAATTTCATTCTACAAATCAGGAACGGTGTGAGAATGAGTTTCATAAGCGGCATCCTTAAGGTATCGACACAAGAAAACGTCAGGAGACCGAGAGGACCACAGCTGTTTCGAAATCACTTGTCCATGAAAACGCTGATCCAAGGAAGTCATAATGCTGTTGGCTGTATGAGCCGTAAAGTTGTCCTGCTGAAAATACGTTTACTCAAGCCGGTCTGCAGGTATAGTGTTTATAAATTGTTGCACCATCTGTATATAGCACTCGCTGTTCACTTTGCTATTAAAAAATCTCATGAAGATTCGCCTATGTGACATCGCACACCAAACACCCACTTTTTGTTCGTGCAGCTGATGTGGATTTTCCGTACACCAAATGCGTGAATTCTGTGCATTTATGTATTCATCAAGGTGGAACCGTTCCTCGTCAGACCAGAACCAATCGTCCAGTTCTTCCCCATCTGGCGTTACAGATGACATGAACTGCTGAACAGCTACACGTTTTCCAGTTTCTGGCGGTACAACTCGTGAACAACATGAATTCTTCTGTAATTATGTATCTTTAAACAAATACCGTGTGGACACCACCGATGGAGAACAGACTGTCTAGTTAGGCGTCGCACAAACTTCTTAGGAGTAACTGAATATGCAGCTTGCACGTCGATCAACTTTTCTGGTGTTAGCACTTTCGGTTGACTGCTTTTGGTTGCGTCTGCCATATTCCCCGTCTGTTGGAACTTGTCGAACGCCGCTTGATGGAGGATTTGTTTGGTGCATCCACACCATATTTTTCTTTGAAGGCATTCGGTCTAGGCATCTGTTGCCCATCTAATGTATTGGAAAACAATGAATATTCTCTGATGCATTGTGTAACCCATTTTTCCTCAATTAAACCTGGAAAAAAATTCGGGATTTCTTTAGGAAGGACCCTATTTTTGTCATTACCGTCAGGAAACTTATTTTGGAAAATTTTTTTTAAAGATATAGTCAGTGAAACAGCTGTGATTATAGCATTTATTTATGATTAATTATTATTAGCAAATGAAAGTAACTTACTGGAAAATTTTTGTCAAGTTATTTGTTCTCTTCGTCATACACTTCCCATCAAAGCATATTATTATGTATCTATATTACTTTACAATTATCAAATAATTAATACAATATAAAAATTGCTATAATAATTTTTTTTTGTCTTCAGTCATTTGACTGGTTTGATGCAGCTCTCCAAGATTCCCTATCTAGTGCTAGTCGTTTCATTTCAGTATACCCTCTACATCCTACATCCCTAACAATTTGTTTTACATATTCCAAACGTGGCCTGCCTACACAATTTTTTCCTTCTACCTGTCCTTCCAATATTAAAGCGACTATTCCAGGATGCCTTAGTATGTGGCCTATAAGTCTGTCTCTTCTTTTAACTATATTTTTCCAAATGCTTCTTTCTTCATCTATTTGCCACAATACCTCTTCGTTTGTCACTTTATCCACCCATCTGATTTTTAACATTCTCCTATAGCACCGCATTTCAAAAGCTTCTAATCTTTTCTTCTCAGATACTCCGATCGTCCAAGTTTCACTTCCATATAAAGCGACACTCCAAATATACACTTTCAAAAATCTTTTCCTGACATTTAAATTAATTTTTGATGTAAAGAAATTATATTTCTTACTGAAGGCTCTTTTAGCTTGTGCTATTCGGCATTTTATATCGCTCCTGCTTCGTCCATCTTTAGTAATTCTACTTCCCAAATAACAAAATTCTTCTACCTCCATAATCTTTTCTCCTCCTACTTTCACATTCAGCGGTCCATCTTTGTTATTTCTACTACATTTCATTACTTTTGTTTTGTTCTTGTTTATTTTCATGCGATAGTTCTTGCGTAGGACTTCATCTATGCCGTTCATTGTTTCTTCTAAATCCTTTTTACTCTCGGCTGGAATTACTATATCATCAGCAAATCGTAGCATCTTTATCTTTTCACCTTGTACTGTTACTCCGAATCTAAATTGTTCTGTAACATCATTAACTGCTAGTTCCATGTAAAGATTAAAAAGTAACGGAGATAGGGAACATCCTTGTCGGACTCCCTTTCTTATTACGGCTTCTTTCTTATGTTCTTCAATTGTTTGCTATAATAAAAGAAATTTAAATTTCAAAACAAATAAAATCAGATATATCCCCACTTTTATCCACGTAATTCATTACTAAATTCATAAACTAACTTTAACCTGCATAATAAAAGCAAACTCTTCACACTGCCATATTAAAACAAAGGGTGATGTGGAGTGAAGTGGTTTCTCATTTCCTCCTTATAAAACCAAATATACTTTTGAGTATCAACATGCTAGATTCACTGAAATGTAGGTGATACTCTATCCTAAAAAAATGACATCACCTGTTCATCACAGGAACTGCCTATATAACAAAATAATTTTTATTTGTTCAAGCAAGGCTATCATTTTTATATTTCAGGTGCTCGCGTATATTATAGCTATAAGAAAAAGTGAAGCAAATTGTGAAAATCAACAAATTAATGCTATATTATCTACGGGGAACTTTTAATTTCACAAATACATGTAGTTTCTACACAGTAGAAAGGGTTCCGAATTTATAAAATGAAGTAAAATCTAATTAATCAAATCTAAGCCTGGATTTATAAAAAGAGATATTAAAAAAAAACTTTTTTTTGTATCATCTGGCAGTCATGTAGTTGCAAGTTGTGTTGATATGTTGGCAAAATTTATATTTTGTTTTTTAGAAAATATTTGCATAATATTATTTCTATAATATTTAATAATTTCTGAATAAATCAAACTAAATTAGCAAACTGTCCTTTAAATGTTTTTTAACGCTATTTTAAAACAGATTTAGAAGAATTGCGGTTTAAAGTGAGAATTCTGTTTATCGGTAATAATTATATTAAATTTTCTTACCATGGCACCCTTGGTATTTTATATAAACTATATAAATAATAAGGGTTCAATTTACCTACAGTAGTAATGAATATTAAATTATTCCACCGCTTTCGGATTTTATTCGTCCATCATCAGGAATAATCGATTAATTGTAAAATTTACTGTTTTGCATTTAAATAGAAGAATATACATTAAAATTAAATAAAATAACTTATTAATAATAATAAATTATTAATTTAATTAATTTATCAATTAATGACGTGTTATTAATTAATAAATGATTAAAATAAGCGCTAAAATAATTTAACAATCATTATTTTTGGTAAATTGAATTTTTATAACTTTTTTTTTCTTTTAAGGCCGCAAAGGATCACTTTAGTCAGAATATTTCAAGTCTTTTTTGCCGATCTTTTGGCCTTTAAGTTCTTTGCTTTTACTTTCTCCCAATATTTAGTCATTCTTAATGATCTTGCTTTACGATTCTCTTCTGAATAAACCCTTTTTGTATAATTAAAAGTTCTTACTTTTTGTCGGTATTCGGATCTTCAATAACAAATTTTAATTTTTCGGATTTATTAAATAAATCTTCGCAAGTCAAATTTAATTCGTGCATGTCTTCTTTAATTTCTTTGATCCATAATGGCGGATTTTTAAAGACCAAAATTGATCGATAATTCTCTTAGTAATCCTATCCTATGGTAATCTTAACAAGTGTGCACAGAAAGAAATTCGCTTCTTTTTCATAGTATCGATTAAGGATTCCAAGTTTTCGTACAGAAATTTATTAGGCAATAATCTGTACTGATTTTCGTGTTTATATTTTTTGTTTATGCAGGTTCTAAGAATCCTGCGTTCAACTTTAAGCAAAGGTTCAGTCCTATTTTTCTGATTTAGTCTAAATAAAGTCTCGTTCGCGTAAGTAATTACTGGTTTAACCACAATTTTGTAATGTCTAATTTTAGTGTTAATCGAGAGCGATTTTTTGTTGTAAGTATTTTTGGTTACTTGTAGCACTTTAAATAATTTATTAAGTCTTTGAGTCCAATTTTGTTTTTCGTTACAATTACATGAAATGATTTCCCCAAGATATTTAAATTTTTCAACAAGTTCTACTTTGTTTCCATTAATATTCACAGAATTAATAACTAAAGGATCTATAGCCATCATTTTAGTCTTTTCGTAAGAAATTTTAAGTCCAATTTTATTCGCAAGTTCCTCTGTACTTGTTATTTGTATTTTGGCTTCTGCGATACTATTAGCTAATAAAGCTAAGTGGTCGGCAAATCCTTTATTATTTATATAATAATTATACTGATTAAAAATAAAATCTGTATATTAATTGAAGAGTATAGTATTAAAGTAAACAAATTTTATGTAATTCGAGCATTTTGAATAAGGTCATATATTACAGTCGAACCTCTTTTTAACAAAATCGAGAATCCCGGGGAAAAATTCGTTAAATAGATGTTTTCCAAATTCCAGGGCTTTTTCTTTAATTAATGTCCCGGATAACGGAAGATTTTTTCGCGCATCCCTGCCATCCATTTTAAAATGGCTTTGATATCGTCATACGTTCCACCTTTTAATCTTTTTCTCAGTAGATTTTCTTTACGCTGGTTTTGTTGTAGTATAACATCTCAATTTTTTAAAGTTATTTACAATGAAATCAGTGGAATTCCAGATTTTTGCGCGATATCTTTTTTTTAAATCTTTGTCAACTTTGTGTATAACGCTAATTTTTTCCGAAACACTAAGAAACTTCCGTTTTGTTATTGTATACGGCACAATAAAGAAACAGTAATGTACAACACGAGTAACATAATCCAAAGACGGAGACCGACTGAATTAATCCCACGAAAAATTATTGCTGAACTGTACATATGCGCTGAACAACAGAGGGAGTTTGTGTTTAATGTTTTCTAAGAATTTTATTTGTTATTTCTACGTATTCTAGATAAATGAATATAAGTTTGCATAATAATTTTAGTACCTGCGTTAGTTAATGGATTTCCGGAAATTCCGCTACTTTAATGTATAGGCAGACAGTAACCGCAGAACACCTGTATAAATCTTTTGTTAGAGGTTTACTGTTAATGGGTTATAAGAGAATCTTGGGAATTTTCGCTTTACCAGTTCAATAAAAATAACCTGTTATCAACAATACTTTGTAACAGTACTTTGTTCCGAAACTAAATTGTACCTGCAATACATGGTACCATTACAGGTACAATTTAGTTACGGAAATCAAAAGAGTAGCTACTTAAACTCACAGAGATGTCCAAAATACTAAATTTAATGTCATTATTTTTAAAAAACATTTCGTAAAAATTACAGTATGTTACTACTGCATACAGTACAAACGTACCCCGTCACGATTTCGCCCACAGTATAGATCTACCTTCACTCGCAATACTTTTTTAATAGAAATTTTTTTTTTTTATAAATAAAAAATATTTAATCAACAATATTATATTTAGATTTTCATTAAATCCTGATAAAACGGTAAATAAAAATTTTTATGGAAAATACTGAAGGAATATACGATAAACAATGAATTTTTGCTTTTTTGTTTTTTAAACAAAAAACAAAAAAGGAAGATAAGAAAATTGAATAATATTTGTTAGACCAATCCATTTTATGAATGAATTAAAATAGTACAATATAAAAGTCCAATAAAGTTAAACAAAAAATTTATTACAATCCCAAATGTAACATCCCCATCTCGGCTTCGCCCGAGCTCTATGGTTAGTTGTGCTTCCCGTCACGATCAGAGGGCCATGGCTCGCTTCGCTCTCCCTTCCCGTTTTCTCCTGTTTCCCTTTCCTTCTCCCGTTTCTGTTTCTCTTACTTTCCTTTCCCCTTCCTCTTCCCCATTTCCCCCTTCCTCTTTCTCTTTTCTTTTTTATGTTTTCCCTTACAATTTCCTTTTCCGGTTTTTTCTATTCTCCGTTTTCCCCTTTTTACTTTTTACCATTTTCCCCTTCTTCCCTTTTACCTTCTTCGATTTTTCCCTATTTCCCTTTCCGATTTTCTCCTTTCTTCCCCGCGCGTAAATCGGTCCAGTAGTTTTTTAGTCTATAGCGGACATACGTATCAGAAACATTACAATGGGATCGTAAAATATTTAGTATAGCGTATGTTGCTTTTACGTCCAACAGATAGCGCTGTTAACACAAAATTTAGTTTTTTATCGATTTGAACCCCTTAAAATCAAAATTTTTCAAAAATCCTTTCGTAGTGCACGCCTACTTAAGGATACGAAGGTACCTCGAACATTTCAAGTCCCTATCTATAATAGTTTTGGTTGTACGTTGATTATGAGTTAGTGAATCAGTCAGAAGATTCTCTTTTATATAAGAGCTTATGTTTATATGCAGTACGTCACCATTTTGTTATATAGAGGTATGATAAAGTTAAATAGAGGTAAATTTATAAGTAGTTTTATTAAAATATCACGCTGCAGTAAAGAAAAATTGTAAAATGAATTTTTTCGTAATATCGAGGTTCGTATCTATTTTTAATAATCATCTGAAACAGAGTTATACTTTTTTTACTTCCATGTACGAAAAAAAGGAAGTATTGTGATCGTGAAAAATTTCGGTTTTCAGATTTCAATAGTAATATCCATTTTGACCATCCCTGAATCCATTTTGAGCAGTTTCGGCGTGACGTCTGTACTTACGTTAGTATGTACCTCACATAATTCAAAAACGATTAGCTGCAGGATTTTGAAATTTTGGATTTAGGACTGTGTAGGATATAGTTGTGCACCTCTCCTTTTTTCCAATCGACTGGACCAAAAGTGTTCAAATAACATTTTCTTAACTGCAGTAATAAGCTCTCATTAAGAGATTTTCAACGATATATCATAAGTGGTACTTATTTTCATTGGTTCCAGAGTTATAACCAAATAAAATCTTAAATTATGAAACATTTTGATCTTACAAGGCGAAGGCACATCGGTTTGAATCGGATTTCATCTCCTTTTTTCTAACTTTTTTTGTTTTATTTTAAATATATTAACCTTTGATTATAAAAAAATTTTACGATAATTAATAATTCAATAATAACAAAAAAAAGAAAAATTATCAGAACTTATTAATGAAATAAAATTTTATGTACTTTTCATTTTAAAAATATGTGTGTATGTAATTTAATAGGCGTACAAGGAAGTCATGTGGTGTCCATATCAAATTTTTCAGATCAATGAGAAAAACGTTTATAATTTAACCTCCCTTATAAGTCTGAATTCCCTACTAATGCAATTAATTATAATTATGTTTTTTTTTTTTATTTAAGCAAAAGAAACAGAATATGAAACATTACGAACATTAACTACAACAAAAAGTAGTATATTAAAAATAATTTTAAAAATAAAACTACCGGAAACACGTGAAAAACTGCTCAACATTCTTTGCCTATATTTGTACGTTTCAACTTTTTTTTTTAAAACACTGTCTCTTAATTTGTGTCTCATATTATTACCATAACTAGAAAAATAAACTTTTATTCAAGTTAAAAAAAATACCGCTATTT
Organism: Lycorma delicatula; assembly: GCF_047948215.1. Taxonomy (NCBI): domain Eukaryota; kingdom Metazoa; phylum Arthropoda; class Insecta; order Hemiptera; family Fulgoridae; genus Lycorma; species Lycorma delicatula. The sequence goes on from NC_134457.1 coordinate 20,223,224, forward strand.
ATCATGTTGACATATGTTACATTTTAACACTATAATTTAAAAACAAAACTTGTTCGTAATGAGCAAAAAATAATTCTTTTGCATGTTACATCCGGTTCTATATTTAATGATTAAGACATTCAATATTCTAAATAACTTTATTTAAGCCATGTATGTAATCTACATTAATAATAATGTAAGTATGTGTGTCTGTCTGTCTTATCCGACCAATAAAATTTGATAAAATTCGTAAGACGGTTCTATTTTTATCTCCGTTAGATTTTTTACCTCATAAAAATTTCGAAAATGTACCCAGGAACCCGACAAAAGGGAACATTTAAAATTCAAAAATTTCTGGTCTGATTGCTAATGGAATTAAAAATAATATTGTAGAGACAAAAATCACAATTCTTAAACGTTATTTTAAAGATGAAGACATTTTCATCCCTAGAATTTCACTTATCTTCTCAAATTACCCATTTATATTCAAACACCTACAAGTTTCAAGGTCAAAGACCAAAATTGTGCACATGTTAACTTAAAAACAACATGTGTTTTTCCTACGGTCGCTACTGAGTAAAAAAACCGCCTGTTTTATTAATGGTACAGGTAAAAAGAAGACCGAAAGATTCTGCGTGCGAATCCCGGTTAGGTATGGCATTTTTCATCCGTTACGAATTTCTATTTGAGCTAAAAAGTCATAGCAATCGATACCCGAAAAAAAGAAGCAAAAAAAGTTTTAAATATATTTTTTAATAACTAGTAAGAAAAAGCATGAATTAGGTAGTCGAATGGGGTATTCAATCTGTTTTTATTAATATTAAATAAAATACTCTGATGTGGACATCACATGGCTTCCTTGTACGCTTATTAAATTACCTATGCAATTTTTTTTAAGTGAAAAGCACGTAAAATTTTAATTTTATTAATAACTTCTGATATTTTTTATTATTTTTTTTATTGCTGTCACTGAATTCATTGTGAACATTTTTTTTACAGAGGTTAATAAAATTATTAATAAATCAATATATTTAAATTAAACAATAAAGTTAAAAAAAGGAGATGAAGTCGAGTTGGAACCAGTGTGCCTCCCCCTTGTAACATCCAAATATTTCATTAATTAAAGTCTTATATGGCTATAACTGGAACCAACGATAATAAGTACCTCTCATTATGTATCGTTGAAAAGCACTCAATGAGTGCTTATTACTGCAGTGAAGAAAAGGTTCAAAATCGAATTTTTTTTCGGATTTTGGGCTTTTTTGGACACTTTTGGGTCAGTCGACTCAACCAAAAGGAGAGGTGCACAACTAGATGTTACAACAGTCCTAAATCCAAAATTTCAGCATCCTACGGCTACCTTTTTAGGTAGATTTCACAAGAGAGCTACCTATCGTAATGGGTACCACGATTCGACTTCGGAAAATTTCGACATTTTCGCGTTTCACATCCCACAGATCCCAAAACCACCGTCACTTCAAAAGTATATATATATATATATCTATGTATATAAATTAGAAGGTAAATGTTCGTTTATTCAAAATCTTAAATCTCCGAAAGTTCTTCACCGATTGCTTTGAAATTTTGACACAACGTTGCATTCGAATACGCGCGTGTTTTTATATACCTACCATGTCATGTTTTTATATACCTAAGATGTCACACCTGTGACAGGTAAAAAACTTCTTTTTTTTTTAAACAGCGCTATCTGGTGGACGTAAAAGCAACATACGCTATACTAAATATTTTACAATTCAATTTCAATGTTTCTGATATGTATAGTCAAAAAAACTACTGAACCGATTTACGCGCGGGGTCGAAAAATGTAAAAGGGAAGAAGGGAAAAATGGAAAAAAAGGGAAACGGAGAAAAGGAAAAACGGGAAAAGTAGCAAAAAGAAAAGGGGAAAGAGGAAAAGGAGAAAGGAAAATAAGTGATAGGAGGTGGAAAGGGGGTGGATGCGTGAAATGGATGGCGAAAATGGGGGAAAATGAAGGGAATATGGTAAAAATTAAAATGGAAAAGGAAAATGGGGAAAAGGAAAAAGGGAAAAATAAAGGTAAAAGGGAAAAAGGGTAAAAGGAAAGAAGAGAGAAGTTAAATTTTGTGAAGTTCCGTAATGTTCACTTTGTTAATGTTTTATCAAACTTGCAATTGTGTTCATTTAATATATATATATATATATATATATATATATATATATATATATATATATATATATGTACGCAAATCTAGCAATAGGAAAGCATTGCTGATCTGCCAATATATATATATATATTTCACTTTCTTTTGGACACGATAACTACCGTAATTTTGCGCCGATCATTTTCAAATTGATACATTAAATCTAACGATCCAAAATCTCGGTCGTTAATGGAAAAAATCGGACCATGGGGATTTAAATGGGGGGAGGGCTTTTTCGAAAAAAAACAAAATGTCGTTATAACTTTCTTATTAAGTAACATATCGAACTCGTTTAAAGTTCCTACTACTGTTTGGATAAGGGCCTAAAACGTATCTAAGTAAAGTTTTTTGATATCACCAACCATTGGCCCAGAGGGTGGAAAAAATGGGGTTTCGAAGACAAAACAACATACCTCTCTTAATAGACACATTATCAAATCGGTTTAAAGTGGTCGTTAGTCCTCTAATCATTACCTAAAACTTTTGTCTGAAACAATTTTTGAATGACCAACCCTTACGACAAGGGATGACCAAAATATTGCAAGAATTGTAAGAAGATGGGGCTTGTCGTATGCTAAACATGTGAAATTTTTTTCACATGCAACCATTGTCGTATTGAATAAATTTGAAATTTTTCTAAACTTTAAGGTGGGATTTTTTTTAGCACCGGTGAAATCTACCTCCGCCGCCTTCCAGCGTGGCAAAAGGGATTTTTTTTAATTACGCGAGATAAATACGTACATATGTACGTACAGACGTCACGCCGAAACTAGTCAGAATGGATTCAGGGATGGTCAAAATGGATATTTGCGTTGAAAACTGAAAATTTTTCTCGATCACAATACTTCCTTTACTTCGTACAAGGAAGTAAAAAATATTTATTATTTTGTTTTATTTTAATTTATCGAAATTGGACTTCCCGTCATAGAGATATCGGTAATTTTTTTCGTATGATTTTATCGTTTTAGTCTCATTTGTTTCTCTCTTACAGACAGTTTTTTTTTTTGTTATATACTCGTTAAAAATAAATTTTAATAGAAGAGTTTATAGAAAAAATTACATCGTATAAAATTATTAGAAATGTATAGGAAATATGTATTAAAATTTCGAATATAGGTCCTATTCACCTTTTGGTGAATTAGTTTTTGTGTGATTTACTCTCTTGGCATTTATATTTCAAGAAACAATTTCGAAATAAAATTAAAGCAGATAATTAATGGAGGTTCAAATTCTAGATGGATTATTTATTGATAATTGTATTTAATGTTGAAACATTTAAATACAACCATTGAGGAGGGGATGGAGTCAGGAAGAAGTCAGCATTTATCCAACACGGAAATGAACACACAATTAAAATTTCGAAAATCTTTCCTTAGGAAAGTTTTTTCCAATGTTTTAATTATTTTAATATTATTAATTTTTACTAGTCAATAAATAATAAAAAATTGATTTTTTCCTGTCAAAGCTAATTTTACAAGTAAAAACTGTTTATTTGTGATACAGAAAACGGAGGCAATTCTTACAAAATTTATTTAAATTTCTATGTTTTATAAACTTGTATTCATTGAAATGATTTGATGAATTCCATTTTTACTTCATTGAACGAAGTAAAGAAAGTATTGTGATCGCGAATAATTTCGGTTTTCTGATTTCAACGCAAATATCCATTTTGACCATCCCTGAATCCATTTTGACTAGTTTCGGCGTGACTTCTGTACGTACTTATATACGTATGCATAACACAAAAACAATTGGCCGTAGGATGTTGAAATTAGAAATTTAGGTCTGTTTTAACATCTGGTTGTGCACCTCCTCTTTTGATTGAAATCGACTTACATAAAATGTCCAAAAAAGTCCAAAAAGATTTTGAACTTTTTCTTAACGGCAGTAATAAGCCCTCATTGAAAACGTTTCAACGATATGCCATAAGTGGTACTTATTTTCATTCGTTCCAAAGTTATAGCCAAATAAAATTTTAATTAATGAAATTTGTATATTTTGGGGAAGGCACATCGTTTCGATGAATTAGACTTCATCTCCTTTTTTTAACATTTTTTTTTAATTTAAATATATTTATTTCTTAATAATTATTCACCTCTCGTTGTAAAAAAAAAAAGTATGATGAATAATAATTCAATAACTATATATATATATATAGTTATTGAATTATTATATATATATATATATATATATATATATATATATATATCAGAAGTTAATGAAATAATTAATGTTCATTAATAATTAATTATTAAAGCCAAAAAATGTTATGTACTTTTCGGTTTAAAAAGATGTGTATATATAATTTAGTAGGCGTACAAAGAAGTCATGTGGTGTCAACATGACTTCTTAGTCATGTGGTGTCCACATGACTTTTTATTGTTATTAAATAAATCATAAAAATAGAACGAATTTAAAGGAGGAAAGTTCAAATACACTTTCGGAAAAATTCTTTGAAAATTGTTTCTGTGTTATTTTATTCCATTTCTTCCTTGAAATTAAATAAAATATAACTGCCTGTAAGCTTCACCAAGGATTAAAAATCCGTTATTTAAAAGAAAAAATAATGTTTCTCTCAAATATCTAGGCACAATTTTAACGACCCGTAATTAAATCGGTAGAAAATATTACATTCAAGAAACTTGTGATTTTATTCCGTGTTTAAGGATTACTAATTCAGCTATCGATTACAGTTAAAAGTAGGATATAAAAATATAATTTTACCAGTTGTCTTGCATGGATTCAGACATGGTTGTTGAGATAGGTGGATGAAAGGAAATTCTGGGTTTTTGAGAATAAAATTTTGAGAATATTTGGTCCTGTAATTGACGAACATACTGATCAGTAGAGGAAGCGCTACGAATTTGAACTGCATGGATTATATTCGAGTCCACGAATATAATCGATTAAAAGATTTAAACTGCGGTGGCCTGGATACGTCACAAGAAACCCACTGGGTTGGTCTAGTGGTGAACGCGTCTTCCGAAATCAGGATGAATGAGGATGATATGTATGAGTGTAAATGAAGTGTAGTCTTGTACAGTCTCAGTTTGACCATTCCTGAAATGTGTAGTTAATTGAAACTCAACCACCAATGAACACCGGTATCCACGATCTAGTATTCAAATCCGTGTTAAAATAACTGACTTTACTAGGAATTGAACACTGGAACTCTCGACTTCCAAATCAGCTGATTTGGGAAGACGCGTTCACCACTAGACCACCCCGATGGGTGGTATCCACGATCTAGTACTCAAATAACCTCACGTTTCAATTAACCACACGTCTCAGTAATGGTTGACCTGTACAAGACTACACTTCATTAACATTTAACATAACATCTTCATTTATCTTCAGAAGTAATACCTTAAGGTGGTTCCTGAGGATAAACAGTAAAAAGTATATGTATTCAAATCCTAATAAAAGCAACTATCTTTATTAGGATTTGAGCTTGAGAACTGTGGACTTCGAAATTAGCTGACTTATGACGACGAGTTTAGCACTAGATCAATCTACCGGTTAGAACAAATGTTATTTCAGTTAGAATGTTCGTAAAAATTGCTTCTCTCCTACTTTGCGGATAGAGGTAAATCTAAATTATTTCAGTTTTATATGAAACGTAAAAATATATTAAATAAAAAATATTATAGACAAGAATTAAATACAAATCTATATTTGTAAATGAGCATCAATCAAAAAAAATAAAATAAAGAAATAATAAATAGATGAATTGAAAAAAAGGAGAAAATCCTGCCTGCATGTATAACATGTTAGTTTTTTGATAAATTGCTGAGTATAGATTATTGAAAGATCAAAATATATTTTAACAGTTTTTTTCCATTTTGCATTAATAATTTTTGTTTATACTTACAATTTTTTTTACAACTTTTATTACGAATTCAGTTCTTAGAAAACTTATTTTACTATTAGATTTGAGGTATTTTGTTCTTACTAGTTTGAGATTTTTGCTTCAATTGAGGCAAATGCTTTGCTATTTCTAGATTTGCGCATATATATATATATATATATAGATTAAATGTACACAATTGAAAGTTTGATAAAATATTAACAAAATGAACATTAAGGAACTTCACGAAATTTAACCTTTCCCCTTTCCTTTTCCTCATTTTCCTTTTCCATTTAATTTTCCCCTTATCCCCATTTACCTTTTCCATTTCCATTTTATCCCTTTCCATTATTCCATACCCCTATTCATTTCCCCCTTCCCCGTTACTCCCCCCGTTTCTCTTTCCCTTACTTCATTTCCCCTTCCTCTTTTATTTAATTTCCCTTTTTCTTTTTTCTCTCTTCTTCCCCTTTCCATTTCCTTTTCCCCGTTTCCCTTTTTCTTTTTCCCATTTTCCCCTTCTTCCTTTTTATATTTTTCAATTTTTCCCTTTTCCGATTTTCCCTTTCTCCCTTTTTTCCCCACGCGTAAATCAGTCCAGTAGTTTTTTAGTCTATGGAGGACACACATATTGGAAACAGTGGATTATTATAGCGTGTATTGCTTTTACGTCTAACAGATAGCGCTGTTTTTTTTTTAAAGCAGGTTTTTACCTGTCACAGGTTTGATATCTTAGGTATATAAATAATAGGTGCATAAAAACATGCGCATATTCGAATGCAACGTTGTATCAAAATTTCAAAGAAATCTGTGAAGAACTTTCAGAGGTTTAAGATTTTGAACAAACGAACATTTTTATTTATATAGATAAATGTTTTTATCAATTTGTTTTTAAATTTATTTTTAATTCGGTAGTTACAAATATCTTTAGTGTTAGTTCTATTGTATTTTTTTTAGAACTTCTATCGAAAGAAAAATTTATTTCTGTTCAGCTAATAACTTTAGTAGAAGCCAATTGATATGGCCTCTCCTAAAGAAATAATGTTGTGGGGTTTTCCTCTTAATACCGTCTTACCGGTGCCAAAAAAATTATTGGCTTAACGTAGCTATTAAATCTTGAACAAATCTCTTAATAGTAATATTATTCCATAATAATAGTAGATTTACAGAGATTTAATAAATAATTTAATTTTTTTTTTTAATTTTACAACGAAAACTATTTGTTTTAATTACAGAATTAATTAGAAATGAGGTACAAATAAATGATATTTCTTAAATATATTACATTTAATTATAATCTTGATATTATCAGCTAATATTTTTTTATTCAAAGATCAATTATTTACAATTTTTATGCTGTTTATTAAAGAAAAAGAAAAGTAAATTTAGAACAGTGGTTTTGTAACTTTGTAAGACTGATTGGAAATTAAATTTAACAAGGAAATTTGTGGTGTAAATATTTTCGGTTAGACTATGATTAAAATTAATATAATTTGTTCAAAAATTCGAAGAATTTGTTGTGTATTCACGATTAAATTAGTTCTTTCCTAATGCTTATAAGAAGAGAAAATTGTAATAAAATAGGACACCAGTGAGATTATTGCTATCTTGCTGAGAGAAACTAAACTACAGTAATAATTAGGAACGTATAAGTCCGTACAAGTTTTAATTTTTTTTCTTTTTTTTTAATGCTTTTATTTAGTCGCATTAATAATTGCAGTTTTATTTTTTGATTTTCATCTAAGCATCTTTTTCTCGATCAGAGATCTCCAAAGAGAGATACGCATACCCCTCTTTAGAGAGGGATACGCAAAGGAATACGCAAAGTGATACTTGGAGGTATGCCAAAGAAGTAGTATAAATAATAAATAACTTGATATTGACTATACGCGCGCACGCGCGCGAACTCACACAACCCACCGGGTTGGTCTAGTAATGAATTCGTCATTGCAAATCAGCTGATTTCGAAGTTTAGAGTTCTAAGGTTCAAATTCTAGTAAAGGTAGTTAGTTACTTTTATACGGATTTGAATACTAGATTGTGGATTTCTTTGATGGTTGCGTTTCAATTAATCAGACATCTCAGGAATAGTCGACCATGAAAACTGTACAAGTCTACACTCATATCATCCTCTGAAGTAATAACTTACATTGGTTCCGGAGGCTAAACAGAAAATGTAAAGTCTCAGTTCTACAGTATATTTGTGTCAGTAAAGAAGGCAAATAAATGGTAAATCACTTTCCCAGAAAACCTGGCATGGTAAGGAGTTATACTTCATAACGATTATTTTATTTTCGGGAGTGTGTGTTAGATCTATAATAGTAGTTACAACGCGCACAAACAATAGTTAAAATATGATTTGTGCGTTCAGTAATTCATAAATAAATTATTCGTCTACGTTTCCAAAATTCATTGATGCCCATACCCTACAAGTACCCCTAGTAGATTGACTATCTACAACTATCTCTCCACTGTACTTTAAGCAGTCTCAATATTATTTCATAAGAACTACTGCGCATCTATGTATTTATAACGCTTTTAAACTTTGATAACTTTGTTAGAAAAGGGGTTTTTTTACTCTTAAAAAACATTTTAATTTTAATGCATCCTTTAATTTTTTTTGGTTTTTTATTGTTTAAATTTACACATTTATACACACGCGCGCGCCCACACACACATACACATACATATATAATATAATAATAAGATTCAAATATAATATAAATTATAATATATATATATATATATATATATATATATATATATATATATATATAATTATATATGGAATACAACTTATAATTATTTTCGTCTTAGGGGTACGGGAACAAAAAAAAAGAAGATCGCTGCTCTAGATATTGTAACCCAGCTAAGATATTTATCGTCCCAACAATTTTTATATAAATTTAAATAATAATAAATCCGTTAAGTATAATTCATTTATTTACATCTTTAAACTTCTGTATTAAATAAATACACATTATATTTTACCCTTGACAGCTTTTCCTTTATCACATCCTTTTTATATTGATACGACTTATTTTTTTTTCCAGATAACACTTATTTTATGCCTGTTGCGCAATACGGAAACAAGAGAGAGATGGTAAAGTGACGTATATAGCCGAAGGTGTACGTATAATGTGGTAGGGGTTCTGATGTCATTTCGCTGGGCGAACCGAAACAAAATAAAACAAAACACCTGGCCAAAAGCCTTGGCTCATCCTTGTTTATTTTATATTAACATCACACTGCAAACAAGGCGTAAGTTTATTGGCTGTTTCAGATTTAATGATACAAAACAATCGTGTTGTTACTGTTGATTTTATAAGCTAATTTTTCACTACGTCTTTATTTCTAAATTTTTAATTCAACACTACATTAATAGACCGCACAAAAAAAAAACAATTTTATTAACATTTATACGCAATAAATATTGATTGGGATTTCTCGTTTACGACTATATTTTTTAACAATTCCATCTTTAAATTAAAGAGCATCTATGATTTCCTCGTATAAATAAGTAAAAAAACATTACAGTGCTCTAAACTGAACACCGATTATCAATTAATTAAATGGTAATTCAAATCCAATGAAATTATATTTTAATCATTTGCACTCTTTTGTCGAATGCAGTTCAACATTATAATTTACCGAGGTACCTTTATCGAGTATAACTTGACAATGAAATTTATCGTACTTTTTCGACTACGGCTCGACATATTTAAACTAACCGCGGATATGGGCAGAGATTTAATACGAATTGATATCTGTTTGTATGATCGTTAATCCTTCCTAATATCGATATTTAGTATCGATAGATCGAAAATAAATAGTTTTACGCTCTATTACGTTTTTAATGTGAGGTTATGTATACCGTGGAGGCGGCATGGCGTCTGTACCGGTCGTTCTAATAGTTTTTTAACCGATTCTGATATTTAAAACGAGTTTAATGATAATAGCGATGAAACTTCTGACTATAATTTTGAAGAAAATGCTATTTTGAACAATTGTAGTGAAAGTGAAGGTAGCGGTGATGAAATAGATGAATCTCAAGGTAGGCTTACTAACGTTCGTGTTGTTTCACAGTCGTTTTGTCTGAGAAATGACTTAAATTTTTTCAAATTTACCAAGATAATTTTCCATAATTATCATAATTGACATGCAAGCCCTATTTTTTGGTTAAGTGAAGGTTTTTGTAAAAAAAAATTTTAATTTTTTTTTATATAAGTAATTTTACCATATACATAAGGTAACCAACCGTAAATTTAATTTATAGCTGACAGGTAAGTAAGTGATAAAATAATAGGGGACGTAATGGCATTACTTGATTTCATAATCGGATGGTAAAGGGTTAAAACCAACCAGCAGTTTAGATAAATTTTAAATTTATAATTTTAAAATAATCAGCATTCTATTTGTTTTTAACTTCCACTAACATCATTTTAGGAAATAAAATTTGCCGCTAAATCTTTTAATCTTTTACTAACAGATATAGTTTTTTCGAGTACAACTATTTATCATTCGAGAACCAGAATTTGAAATGTAATAATAGTAACGTACAAATAAGTATACCAAATTTTAATGAAAATCACCAAATCTGGAGAAAATTGATTTTTTTTTCATTTAAAACTTTACTTTTCAATTTTTGATTTTAGGAAAATTTTTATGACAAAATTTTTTTTTACTTACCCGTCTAAATAGCGCTATATCAGAGCTATAGATCTAGAAGGGAAAGTATTGTAATCGGTCCAATTTAGGCGTATGCGGTTTTCACCGGATCTTGTTATTTTGACATCTAAGAAACCCAAAAAACCGGATAGAAATTTTCCGGTTGTTAATTTTCGTATGTACGTATGTATGTTCGGTGTTGGCCTCTAAATTACCTTATATATCCAACACTACTGAACCGATTTTGACCAAACTTGGTCAGATTACTTCTATATATGGGCATTGATGTCACTAAATTTTACTTATATATTATATTTTGTTATATATTTATTTTATTATTCTAATTATATTTAAATTTATTTTATTATTATATATTATTATTTTTGACTTAAAAGATCACGGGATGAGGCTGTAGAGCAGGGCACCCCCAGTATCTCGAGATTTCGCCTAATTAAGGTAATATTTTTCTTAGGTATATTTGTTAAAGACTAAAAGGTAACAATTTTTGCAACAAAAATTTTTGTAAAATTGCCCCCCACCCCAAAAAATGCTGTTGTAGTCGTCTGCTGTGCTATTACATAGAATTAAATAAATTAATAATATTTAAAGTGTAAAAATGCAACTCGTTCTGGCCGGGTCTCGAACTCGATCGTCCGGTTGACACAGTGCCTGTTGCGTTAAGCCTCGCGGCTACACCGGTCTGCCGACCGTACAATCAAAATTTGTTTATACAAGTTGTGAAATTGCATTAGTTTAGTTAATGCCGACCGTAGCCGCTAACACCGTTTCACCCGCCCGAATTAAATACGGTATGCGCGCGCGCTTTAGTTATAATCATTGAATTACATAAACGAAAATATATTTAAATAAAATGATAAATATTTTAAATTAAGATAAGATAAGGTGATTAAGGGAAGGTATATTTTTAATTAAGGTGTGTGTGTGTGTGTGTGTGTGTGTGTGGGGGGGGGTTGGGTGTGTGTGTGTGCGTGTGTGTGTGCGCGTGTGAGTGTGTGTGTGTGTGTGTTAAACATAATAGACCCAGGTTTATTTCAGATGCAATTTATAAATATGTATTAAAGTAAATGCCATTCAGTATACAGCTTTTAACGAATATTATTTTTCGTTAACAACATATTTTAAAGTAAAAGTAACGTTTTATTTCAGATTATTAATTACTATTTATTTTTATGCGTATAAATATTTATAAATTTATTAATGTTTAGAGGGGAAAAATATTAACTTGTTTTGTATTACTCTAATTTTGCAGCGATTGCTTTTCTTTGAAAGATTCATATTTTGTCGTATAAACAAAAAGTTTGTGTTAAATTTAAAGTTATTTAGTTTGTGTTAGTATTAAATTATTACATAGTACTAATATTTAATTTACAATATTCAATATTTTTAAAAATATTATTTTTATTCCATTTTCCTAATTGTAGTTTATTTAAAAGCTTATTATGGAATTTCCCTTACCTTCTCAACATTTAGAAATTTAATAATAGCTGTTCTGGTACCTAATGCCAGGTCAGTGAGTGTCCGAATATTTTTTTTACACAGTTTGTTTTTTACTTCCTTGTACTAAATAAAGGAAATATTGTAATCGCGAAAAATTTTGGTTTTCAGATTTCAACGGAAATATCCATTTTAACCATCTCTGAATCCATTTTGAATAGTTTCGGCGTGACGTCTGTAGTATTGGTAAAAATAAAAAGATATCATTGGTTTACGGGAAAATAATGTTGGCAAATTTATTGTCATAATGTGCAGTGTCGCGTGGTTAGTGTAACGAATGACATGCTATGTTAGTTGTACCGGGTGTTTCAAAATGAATATCGGGGTTTTAAACCTATGTAATATTTCTCAAATTTCACGTACATTGATTAATTTTACACGAGACGAAAAAGCAACTCAAACAGTTTTATCTGTGCACAAGCTTATAAACTGTTTCCTGTACCTTCCGCTTGAAAGTGCTAGTAGCAATGATTGTGATTTCCAACACAAAGCGTTATTTGTTTTGCAGAATGCAAAGTGTGAATCTGTTATTAGCGTTCAACGTACGTTCCGTTGTGATCTCCCGAGTAGATGGTATAAAAAAATTGAAACCACTGGCTGTATTTATAAAGGGAAGAGTACAGGACGACCGAGTGTGTCCGAAGACAATGTTGAACGAGTAAGAGGGTCTTTTGTGCGTAGTCCTAGGAAACCCGTTAGAAAGGCTAGCCGCGAATTAGGAGTTCCAGTTACGTATGTGTAGAGGGTTTTAAGGAAACGCTTACAACTGCGTCCATGTCGTTTTCAGCTGGTTAAAAATTATAAAGCTTACAGATTATGGTTTGCGTGCTAGCTTCGCAAATAAAATGATTTACCGTGACGATGACGACTTTCTTTATCGTGTCATATTCAGTGACGAATGAATATTTCTTGATAATTGAAAAGTAAACACTTATAATGTGCTTATCTGGGGATGAGAAAATCCTCACGAATTGTTATACTGTGAACGGTACTCCGCAAAACTGAAAGTTTTTTGTAATGTATCCTGACCGCTAGATTATGAGTCGTTGGGATACGAACAAGTGTGTCTGGAATGAACTATCTTGATATAATACAACTATGGATCTTTTCTCAACTGCAATACAAACCGCAGAATTGTATTTGGCAGCAAGAAGGTGTGCCTTCTCAGTGGAATAATGCTGTATCGGTTGAATGGTATTCTCTCCGATTGCTAGATCGGTCGCCGGGGACCAGATGACAGGGCTTGTTTGCCGTGGCTTCTATGTTCGTCCGATCTGATCCCGTGCGAATTTTTTATTTGGAATTTTTTCTTTATAAAGGATCATGTGTATGTACCACCGTTAACGGCTGACCTACCAGACTTGAGACACAGGATTGAAGCAGATGTTTCATCAGTTATTCCAGACTTGCTGATTAAAGTATGGGATGAACTCTGATATCGGCTGGATGTGTGCCGTGTGACGATTGGTGCTCACATTGCACACTTATAAGAAAAACTGTTTGAGTTGCTCTTTCATTTCATGTATAATTTATCAGTGTAAGTAAAACTTAATTAATATACATTAAGTTTAAAACTCCGATATTCATTTTAAAACATACGGTATTTTAAAATACTGATCGTAGTTTCTGTTAAAATACACGGACATGTACATTATTATACTTACCTATAAAACTACAAATATTTCGTAAATACGGTCATAACGTCTTTATCTCCTGTGTCACCATGGTAGTAAGGAGATAGAAGAGAGATATTTTGAGAATTAAAAAAATCCGATGTGTACACCACATAACTTCCTTGTACGCCTATTAAATCACATATACACATGTTTTGCTGCACTTCATTTAAATTTATTTCATTTGAAAGTGAGATACGATCCTCCAATTCTTTAATAGAGTGCACTTTTACACAATTTCTCAAACTGGAGAACGTGTACACAAATTAAAATCAGAATTACATCAAACCAAAGAGCGATTAAATGTTTGGCAACAAAAAACAAACAAACAAAATGATGACCAACTCAAACTTAGGGAGCATATTGTCTGACAGTATCAGAGGATTAATGAACAAAAAGATAAAATATTTTGCAATTTATTAAAGATCGGAGATGTATGCCTCAGTGTACATGTTGCTCTTGTGAGGGTCTATTTTTCAGTCACTCTGTAGTTAACTTGAATTTAGATGAAATTAAACAGAAATTCCAGAATAATTAAGTAAAATTAAACAGAAATTAAACTAGAAAATCCAAAAATAGTACGATTCTAAATTATAATTTTTAGTTAATATTAAATATCAGATGTTTCACCAAATCTATTATATATACACACATATGTAATAATGTTCTTTAAATTACATATACACATTTTTAAAAGAACATAACATTTTATTTCACTATTAACTTCTGATCTTTTTCATATTTTTTTTATTTTTATTATTGAATTATTAGTTAATGTAAAAGTTTTTTACTATCACGACTTAATAATTATTAATAAATCTGTATATTTAAATTATAAAGAAAAATAAAAAAATAAAAAACGAGATGAAGTTTGATTCGAACCGATGTGCCTTCTCTTGTAAGATCAAAATATTTCATTAATTAAAATTTTATTTGGCTATAACTCTGGAACCAATGAAAATAAATACCACTTGTGATATATCGTTGAAACGCTATCAATAAGGGCTTATTGCTGTACTATTGCAGTTAAGAAAAAGACTAAAATCCAAATTTTTTTGGACACTTTTGGTTCAGTCGATTGCATTCAAAAGGGGAAGTGCATAACTAGATGTTACAACAGTCCTAAATCTAAAATGTCAACATCCTACGGTTAATCGTTTTTGAGTTATGCGAGATACACTTACGTACGTATAGACGTCACGCCGAAAGTAGTCAAAATTGATTCAGGGATGGTCAAAATGGATATTTCCGTTGAAATCTGAAAACTAAAAATTTTCACGATCATAATATTTCCTTTATTTCGTACAAGGAAGTAAAAAAGAATAAATTAACTTTAATATCAGCGGCCAATGAGATATAACGTGGTTGAACAACGGCTGTTTATTAATCTTAACATATACTATAATTTGCAAAAATATTACTAATAGTTGATGTTAAATGACCTCCTAGTATACAGTATTATGCAACTAAAGTAACTTTTTTTAATTTAATGTCAGTAACTTATTTCTGATAAAACGTAATTAAATGCAAGAAAATTTATGTTTAATTCAGTAAAACGTGTATTTCATTCGATTGTACTACCCTTTTAAATGTTAAACCGACTATTAAAGTTTAGTATAAGTACTATTTATTACCACTACCATGCTGACTTGTCCTTCAACTTCAAATTTATTAATAGAAATTTAACAGTTTTTTCCTTTAAATATTATTTTATATTTAGTAATTTAAAAAGAGATATTAAAGTAAATCTGACACATTGATAATTTATAATATAAATTAATATTTCAGCTTACTGTAAAAAAAAAATTAAAAACGTCTAAAGGTAGGGCTCTGTTCTATACAAGAAAATATTGCCTCATATTTACGCATACTGCAATTAATTATCAAATTATAAATAACGCTTATTATTATTTTTATTTACGCAATAAAACTGGTTACAATTTTGTAATTTGTGTTCATAGAAATTTTATTAGAAAGGGAATTCATCCTATTCCATTTAAATAAATGATATACATCATCTGGAAATGTTACATACACAGTGATAATTTTTGTCTAACAATCACTATTCTTTCAAAAAATCCTAAATTAAATCAAATAGATTTTTCTTCAGAATTTTTTGATACTACTTTAGCATATATCATTATTATACAGAGTGATTCAAAACTATACAGCAATCTCTTGGGAGCTGATTCTACAGCTAAAAATAGGGAAAAAATTTCACATAAACATAGGCCCAAAAACGCTTTGTTAAAGAGTTACGGGTAGCGAAAGATTTCACCAGGATTTTGGTTGGAAATTAAGACTTACTGAAATTCTGAGAAGGTAAATTAGGGGCGAATTTAGTTGTTTCTTATGGTTTTTGACCTGAAATATTTTTAAAAAATGGGGCCCGGAACTGTATCTCTCTATTAGTTTTAAAGATATCTGTGACGTAAAATACAAAAAATGAGGATAAAACAAAACAGGTTTTTGGGTTTTGGGTTTTGAAAATTAGAAATGTAGAAAATTTAATTCTGAAAATATTCATGTTAATTACGTAAGAAAAAATTTGAATACAGGATTTTTTTGTCTTCAGTCATTTGACTGGTTTGATGCAGCTGTCAAAGATTCCCTATCTAGTGCCAGTCGTTTCATTTCGGTATATCCCCTACATCCTACATCCTTAAATTTTTTTTACATATTCAAACGTGCCTGCCTGCACAATTTTTCCCTTCTACCTGTCCCTCTAATATTAAAGCGACTATTCCAGGATGTCTTAATATATGGCCTATAAGTCTGTCTCTTTTTTAACTATATTTTTCCAAATGCTTCTTTCTTCATCGATTTGCCACATCCTTTCATTTGTCACTTTATCCACCTATCTGATTTTTAACATTCTCCTATAGCACCACATTTTTAAAGGTTCTAATCTTTTCTTCTCAGGTACTCCGATCGTCCAAGTTTCACTTCCATATATAGCTGCGCTCCAAACATATACTTTCAAAAATGTTTTCCTGACGTTTAAATTAATTTTTGATCTAAACATCAAATTATATATCTGAATGAAGGCTCGTTTCGCCTGTTCTATTTTTATATCACTCATTTTATATCACTCCTGCTTCGTCCATCTTTAGTAATTCTACTTCCCAAATAACAAAATTCTTCTACCTCCATAATCTTTTCTCTTCCTATTTTTACATTCAGTGGTCCATCTTCGTTATTTCTGCTACATTTCATTACTTTCGTTTTGTTCTCGTTTATTTTCATGCGGTAGTTCTTGCGTAGGACTTCATCCATGCCGTTCATTGTTTCTTCTAAATCCTTTTTACTCTCAGCTAGAATTACTATATCATCAACAAATCGTAGCATCTTTATCTTTTCACCTTGTACTGTTACTCCGGATCTAAATTGTTCTTTAACATCATTATCTTCTAGTTCTATGTAAAGATTAAAAAGTAACGGGGATAGGGAACATCCTTGTCGGACTCCCTTTCTTATTACGGCTTCTTTCTTATGTTCTTCAATTATTACTGTTGCTGTTTGGTTCCTGTACGTGTTAGCAATTGTTCTTCTATCTCTGTATTTGAACCCCAACTTTTTTAAAATGCTTAACATTTTATTCCAGTCTACGTTATCGAATGCCTTTTCTAGGTCTAAAAACGCCAAGTATGTTGGTTTGTTTTTCTTTAATCTTCCTTCTACTATTAATCTGAGCGCTAAAATTGCTTCCCCTGTCTCTATAATTTTTCCTGAAACTAAATTGGTCTTCTCCTAACAATTCTTCCACTCTCCTCTCAGTTCTTCTCTACAGAGTGTAGGATATTGAAATTTAACTTTATTATAAAACAAAACAGACTAGATTGTTAAAAAAAAATTTGCAGCATGAAATAACTAATTTTGGTTGGAAACAGTTTTTAACAAAAAATGTAATTTAACTTTGAAAACAACGGAAAAATGACATTAAAATTAGTGAAGTCGTTATTAATTACCTTCCAAGCTGCTTGCAGTGGCCCCCATATTTTCATATCTGATTTCGTTCAAGGAATCCATTCTTTTCTAGCGCGTCTCTTAACTTTAGGAATATTCTTAATAGTATATGTTACAATTTTACTCAAGCCCCAATCTCTTTCGCTGTATTTTTATATGTTCCCTAAATGTTTCAATATTTTTTCCACTGATGGTTATAGATCAAAAGAACAATAATAACATTTATGGTGTCGATG
This sequence comes from Lycorma delicatula, assembly GCF_047948215.1. Lineage (NCBI taxonomy): Eukaryota > Metazoa > Arthropoda > Insecta > Hemiptera > Fulgoridae > Lycorma > Lycorma delicatula. The sequence goes on from NC_134457.1 coordinate 20,241,292, forward strand.
TTATCTCTCTTATCAATCAGTAATAGGATATCCGGTCTTTTATAGTCAATCGTTCTTTCCCTTATAACTAACTGGTCGGTTGCAGTAAAACGATTTGAATACCAATATACACTTACAGTAAGGGGGTGTAGACTCATCAAGAATATATATTTTTTTTTTTAAATTCCCAATTGTTGTTAAATAAGTATTGAAAGTTGGTTATATCTTCCAGAATATACATTGCCCGAAAAAAGCGATCATAATATCTTCAATTGCTTTAGTTATAACATTCCCTGCTTTTATCAACTAGGATTATTATTATATTTTATTAGTATTATTTCAATTTTTTTTTTGTCTTCAGTCATTTGACTGGTTTGATGCAGCTCTCCAAGATTCCCTATCTAGTGCTAGTCGTTTCATTTCAGTATATCCTCTACATCCTACATCCCGAACAATTTGTTTTACATATTCCAAACGTGGCCTGCCTACACAAATTTTCCCTTCTACCTGTCCTTCCAATATTAAAGCTACTATTCCAGGATGCCTTAGTATGCGGCCTATAAGTCTGTCTCTTCTTTTAACTATATTTTTCCAGATGCTTCTTTCTTCATCTATTTGCCGCAATACCTCTTCATTTGTCACTTTATCCACCCATCCGATTTTTAACATTCTCCTATAGCACCGCATTTCAAAAGCTTCTAATCTTTTCTTCTCAGATACTCCGATCGTCCAAGTTTCACTTCCATATAAAGCGACACTCCAAACATACACTTTCAAAAATCTTTTCCTGACATTTAAATTAATTTTTGATGTAAAGAAATTATATTTCTTACTGAAGGCTCGTTTAGCTTGTGCTATTCGGCATTTTATATCGCTCCTGCTTCGTCCATCTTTCGTAATTCTACTTCCCAAATAACAAATTATTTCTATACTGGATAGTAATTACAAAGCCTTCACTCTTTAAGATAAAATAAATTTATAAAATCTAAAATATTATTCAAATAAAGCTTTGCTTCAAGAAGAAACGTATTTTTATCGATATTTCTTTTACTGGGTTTTTTAATTGACTCTTTTGCAATTCGCATAGCAAAAATCTTACGAAAATTAGGTTATGTTGAACTAATCATAAAACTAACTTCTGAAAAGATTGATGAAAAACATTAATTTGTCAAACATCATATGATGTTTGTTTTTATTCTGCTACGCATATACAGTAGGTCAGAATAAATTAACAGTACTTTATTTTTTGTCTTATCTAAGTTTCTTATCGAAGTTATTTTATACAGTATAGGCTGCGTAATTTTCATAACGTCATGATGAAATCGCATAGTTTTATATAAAGGGATATTTTAAGTCTATACCATTAAATCTCTGTAAATTTGCGGATCATATGAGTCCCGTATGTATAACGTTTTTTCTGTTTAACCTGTGGAACCACCGTAAAGTATTACTTCAGAGGATGACATGTATGATTGTAAATGAATGTCTCGTACAGTCTCAGGTCGACCGTTCCTGAGATGTGTGGTTAATTGAAATCCAACCACCAAAGAACACCGGTTTACACGATCTAGTATTCAAATCCGTATAAAAGTAATTGCCTTTACTAAGATTTGAATCTTAGAACTCTCGTCTACGAAATCAGCTGATTTGCTATGACGAGTTTAATCGCTAGACCAATCTGATGGGATTTTCCGTATGCATATCTAATTTAATTCAAGTGCTATTAAGATATATATGTGTCGATATCGTTAGGGTTCATTAACATATTGTCTGCAACAAAACGAAAACTAGTTATTTATCGATGAAAGAAAGAGTAGAAATCTTAGAAAAATATTAAAAATAAGTCTCTCGGGTAAAGCATTGGCTGATAAATAAAGCATACAACATCATTTATTTCAGAGATTAAGAATAACGGAGATACCATTATATTTCGAAACTCGAAAAAGAAGAACGAAGTTTTTCCAGGAAGACAGTGAAAAACGTTTTAAACGAAGATATGTACGCGTAGATAGGAGTCTTTTCTTGTGTCTTGTTCAAAAGTTATCCCTTGGTGAGCCAATTTCAGTACCAATTCTTGTAAATAAAGGTATTATTTTTAATGATAAACAAAGCAATGGACATTTTAAAGAATTATGAAATTCGACAACTTTAAATATAAAAGAAAAATTATCGTCAAATTATTGAAATATGTTCTTCTTTCGTTAAAAGAAATTTTTTTATTATTGACTGTTACTAGCGTTTTATTCTATTAAATGTATTGTGTAATTTTTTCAATTTTTTAAAAATTATTTTATAATTGGCAGTAACAACTCAATTTCTCATCAATTCGTTTTTTTTTAAATAGGTGTTAAAATGACATTTTATAAAACAGTAGATCGTAAATTTTAGTTTCTTTCAGATAGTTTTTGTAAATTTTGATTATTTTACTACTAGATTTCTCCTCACTGGATTTTTTTGTAACGTCTTACTTTATTTGGTTTTTAATACATTGTACTTACGCTACAAGGGTCCTTTTAATTCTATTGAAATACAATATCATTCTTTATACAGAGCGTTCGGAAAGTCACTGTGCAGTATGCTTTAGAATTATGTGGTACATTCTATTCTTTCGGCGTTATGTAGGTTGCCCGTAGGTTCTTTGGGCGTTGCTCAATAATAAACCAGATGTCAATTATTGAGTTGTGATTGAATGTGCTTTGTTTCGTAATCGGAATCAATAGTTGCGAGAAACGTAATGGTTCTTTCAGTAGAGGAACGCATTTTTCTCGTTGAACACGTCATTCGCGAAGGTGACAAGTACACTAATTTAGTGAAGCACAAATTTTCTGAATAAATTTTCTGTGATAATTTTCTGAAAATGCTCCTGTTCTCACCGCAATGCAGTTCGAACTGTTATCGAAAACGTTCGGACAACAGGCTCTATTTGAAGACGCTGATCGAATTGGAAGACCACCTAAACTAAACGAACAGAAACTACTTGATATTTCGGATACTACGACCGAAGGTCCATTAAATTCAATGCGTAAGTGAACACAGCAGCAAAATATCGGACTTGCTATCGCACATAAATCTATAAGAAAAGAACTGAAACTTTTCCCCCTACAAAGTAATGTGGGTTCAAGAACTGAAACCTACTGATCATGCCAAAAAATTAAATTATTATCAACGGATTAAACGTTTTATTTGACCAAATATCCGTAGGTATCTTCAACATAACGTTTTTTTTTTCAGATGAAGCGTGGTTTCAGCTGGTATGGTATATTAATTCACTGTGATCGACAACTAACCCCCATGAATTACACAATCTTAAATGAAACGAAAACTGAAGTCTGGGCCAGTGTGAGTAGAACGTGTATCGTGGGTCTAATCTTTTTTTGAAAATACAGTTAATAGTGATCGTTATTATGCTGTTTTAACAAACTTCGTTAACAGAAGTGGAAATCAGTCACAATTAGTTCTAACAAAATGGCGCCACAGCGCACATAGGTAACAGGAGCACATAGATGACTGTTTTACGATACGTCTCTATTGAACGAATCATTTCGAGGGGTTTGTGGCCTGCGATCGCTTGATCTGACTTTTCCAGACTATAGGGGGTAGCGTAACAAACAGTATATCGCAACAGACCACGCACAATTGACGAACTAAAAACCGCAATAACGGCATACATACGAGACATTCCAGTACATCAGTTGGTAAAACTGTTTGAAAATAAAACAGATACGTTTGCAGTGTCGTATTGATCTTAATGGCGCTCTTTTTCGACTCATTTTATAAATTATTCCAGTTGTCGTAATATCCATTTCTATAAAACATTAAATTATAAATATAAAGTAATGATTAAGAAAGTTTAATCATAACACTTCCATAATTCCAGTGCACAGCAACTTTCTGAACTTACTGTATTTTCATTTTTTTTTGTTTTTATTTCCTTGTACGAATTAAAGGAAGTATTGCGAAAAATTTCGGTTTTCAGATTTCAACGGAAATATCCATTTTGATCATCCCTGAATCCATTTTGACTAGTTTCGGTGTGCTATCTATACGTACGTAGGTATCTCGAATAACTCAAAAACGATTAGCCGTAGTATATTGAAATTTTGGATTTAGGACTTTTGTAACATCTAGTTGTGCACCTCTCCTTTTGATTGCAGTCGACTGAACCAAAAGTGTCCATAAAAGCCCAAAATAAAAAAAAAATTGGATTTAGAACTTTTTCTTAACTGCAGTAATAAGCTATCATTGAGAGCTTTTCAACGATTTATCATGTTTTACTTATTTTCATTGGTTTTAGAGTTATAGCTAAGTGGAATTTTAATTAATGAATTATTTAGTTCTTACAAGGGGAAAGCACATCGGTTCGAATCAGTCTTCATCTCCTTTTTCTTTTTTAATTTAAAAATATTGATTTATTATTAATATTAATAATTATAATATATAATTATGAATTTAGATTTATAGGAGTCTTATATAAGACTTATAGGAGCAGTCGAAAAAAAATATGCTAATCTAAAAAAAGAGGGCATTAAGCTTTCACAGTTATATCATATTATTATATAGTATTTATATATGTATATCGTATATTTGTACGATGAATAATAATAAAATAAAAAAAAAATGAAAAAAAAAAAAAAAATATATATATATATATATATATATATATATATATATATATATATATATTAAAAGTTACTAATGAAATAAAATTTTATGTACTTTCCATTTTAAAAAATGTGTATATGTAATCTAACAGACGTAAAAGAAAGTCACGTGGTGTCCACATCTGATTTTTTTTTTTAATGTGTTGTCTGTTAAATATTATCCAGTACATGTGACGAACCTTTTCGTAACTTATCTGGATTGGGAGTCTTGCAAAGGTCAACCCGGATAATCGGCGTTCCACTATATTATTATAATAATTATTATTTTTATGAAAAAAATTACTAATTAATTTAAATTTACAGTACATATACTGTTGAATTAATTTCGAAGTTATTTATTGCTTTTAATATTATCAACTCTATGATAAAAAATTATTGATAACATTTTAAGTACTTTCATTAGACATTAACAAATTTTAATTTCTTTTTTTTTTGAGAGATATTATTTTTATTTAAAATAAATATTTTAGGAACGTATTATTTTCAATTTCTTTCATCAAAATAGTTTTAAAAAATATCCATAAGAAATTTATAAATGTGTTCACTGAGGCGTCTAAAGTATCGACTTATAGGAAGGAGCGGTCGGGAAGAAATATGCTAGTCTAAAAAAAAAGAAGACAAGCGGTTTATACAGAATTTCAGAAGGCGACCGCATATACTAGTTGTTACACACCCGAAGCAACGTGCATAGACTACTAGCGTGCCACCTAGAACCGGTACTGGTTTTATATACCATAAGTAATGTAAATTTACTGACGCAGACCCTAATAATTCTTTAGAGGAGAAATGCCTCTACCGTTCTCCTCATTTGTAACAGTACTAATTTAGATAAGGTTTCGAGATTAATATCAACAGTCATTTAAAGCATAAAGGAGTGAGGTTTTACCTTAACACAAACTGTACAAGTTCTTATCTATTTGTCTGTTTCTAGATATTTGAAATCTGATTCTTTTAAAGGAGAAAAATTCTGCATCCAGATTCTTGTTATGAAGCTCCTTGGAAGCTTGTTTATTTCAGATCAAAATATATTAATTACTTTTGCTTATAACATAAAATCTACTTGGAAATTTCAAAATACAAACTTCTCAAAAAGAGAAGTTTTGCGTTTGATAAATTTTTAATACGTTAATTTTTATCATTTGAGAACGCCCGGACTCCTAGATAAATTTTGTATAGATGTAGTAAATATTTTTAATCTGTATACAGAGTATATCTAAAATGATGGGCCGCATCTTCAAAATGAATACAAAATGTCCTATGAAAAAATGTCGATTTCCCCGTCTACCACCCTGACTATACAAAGTTCCCCCGTCTACAATGTTTATAAAAACTTTAAATCTCAACATCGGATCTCGGGATCAGAATAATATTTGATACACACATTTATACCGAAGTCTAATAAATAAAAAAATTACAGTGTAAGCATTTCCAGAAATTTCAAAACGGCGGCCATTCAGTTTTTCAATCCTTAATAACACAATAATCATATTTATGTTTAATTTTCAAAATTTATATTTGTCGACCAACCGATTCCGAAGTAATGATCTGAGTGCATAGTCTAACAGAAGGGTTTGAAACGTGGCGACGTCTAGGGCAAGGGAGGTAGCCGTTGTGCCTAGGGTGTTCTGGCCTGCCCTTGGGCGGGTCGGGACTCCCCGATGATAGCATAGCTCAAGGTATGCAACCCCGGAGGGGAGGGAATGATGGGCGTGCGGAAGGCATGCCTGGATTGTAGTTTAGGGCCGGGAACGGTAGCCCAATAGTAGAGGATTACATCGGCTACCAAGAAGTGGCAGTCGGTGGGTTTGGAGGGAGCACAGAGACGAGGCGACTGTCTTAGTTTAACGGCAAGGGATCAGTTGTCTCGGGGTGCTAGAAAAAAAGAGATATAAAAAAAGATAAAGATAGGAAGGAGTTTATGTGTGAAACCTTCGGTGCAGTGGCAGCTCGCGTATAGGCACTGTGGGAACTGCAGCACTCCCTATTGCTATCATCGATAAAATTTAATATAATGAGTCTTTTTTTCTTCTGTTCTTTCTTTATACTTGTACAATATATCCTTAAGCTTAATTTCAGCAGCCATCCCCCACTTTATAAGAAAGATACAAATTTTTGTATGGAACTGTGCGCTTCACAGTTCCAGCGGCGTGGTATTTGGCTGTTGTGCGTATGCGCACATAGGATGCTGCACGGGAGGGTGCGAGGGAGAAAGAGCACTATCGCTTCCGCAGTGCCGACCCTGGCGTGCTGGTGGAAAGTAGTTTTTTTTTTACTCCTCGTGTGTATGGAACGTTCCTTGTTCGTTCCCTTTTCTAGTTTAGTCGGTGGAAGGAATATTAAAGTGGTTTATTTGTTTTTTCAGTAGCGATCAGTAGATGGCGGAAAGCAAGGGCGCTATGATTGCCATATCAGTTCACAAAGACACGCTGGAAGGGCGAAAGAGAAGGTAATTAGTAAAAACTAATTATGTATTTGTTTCTGTGTACATAGAAATCTAAATTAAGTATCATTGGACTGTGCTGTTTTTAAACGGACATTTTATTAAGTTGTTATCTAATAATTCTAAAAAATATTATCTGTATTAACATTTTATTATTATTTAGTTAAACCGAATACGGTTTTTAAGCACATCGTACTTAAAAAACCGTGTATCATATTGTTGATTGTAATAAACATCTATTTTGACTGTGATCCATTTTTTTCAGTTCTTCTTGTTACAGAAAAATTTAACGACGGCCTTGAAAGGCCCAGAAAACATTTTCTGGAGGAGCACCCCACTAATTTTTGACGCGAGCCGCCACTGCTTCGGTATTAAAGGATGGCGCGGAGATCGCGTTTTCGCCAATCTATTAATTTGATAGTTGACTGCTATAAGTTATGGTAGGCGGTCGTGGTTGGAAGAGGTCAGACGAAGGCGATAGCAGGTTGTGTAAATACACTGAAGGAAATGTCTGGCGAGGCATTTGTATCCGTGGCATCCTGACAGGGCCAAACCGATGACTGTGTTTTTTATCAAGTTTATATGGTCTGAAAGACGACCTCCGGTAAAGCCTATCAGATCTAGGAACGGAGGAACTGGTGTGGTGTCCGGGATCGTGACAAGTCGGGTGTCTTCTCCTACAGGGGTTAGGATTCCCAACGGAAAAATCTTGTTGATGACTGGTCTGTAGAAAGTTTGCGGATTCTCCTCGCTCCAGATATGCTGGTTGTGAAGGTTTTGTAGTACTATTTTTACTGATACAATCTTATTCTATGAATAGAATGAAAGCAGAAAAGAAGAGTTTTTTAATAATCTTTTTTTGAAATCGGTTACAGAAAGCCAGGGTATTCGTCTACAATCAGCCTTGTACATAATAATTAGTAAAATAATTAATACTAAATCAATTAATATCGTAATAAATCAAGTAATTGAGTTAATATAGGAGAAGATGAAATCTGACAGAAAATTGAATCATACATTTTCTGTCTTAAGTTGGTTATTTGTCAACCGATTTTCAAAAATAAGGTGTCATTTTGTTCACAATAAAATGTTTAACATTTTTTTTTTTTTTAATTTAATATGATAAAACTAGGGATTACCCAGATATAAAGGATTGAAAAATTAATATGGTCGCCAATTTAAAATTTGTGAACGTATTTACACTGTAATTTTTCATTTATTAGACAACGTCGGTGTAAACATGTGTAGTGAATATTATTCTGATTCCCCCATCCGATCTTGATATAAAAAATTTTCATTAATAAACACAGAATGACGGATAGAAGAAGAAATCGACATTTTTTCATAGGACACTGTTCAACATTCAATGTTTTATTAACGTTGTTTCTGATAGAGTATTATGATCAACAGTTCTTATCAGTTACGATTATGTTTTTTTTTAAATTGTTTCATTTCTTCCTGTTATATCTTCTTGTAAGTTATGTGTAATTCAAATAGAAACACGCGGTATATTACATCCTTATCTCGTTTCTTTATTTATAGTAGGTTGTCTTATGTGGTTTTTTTTATACTACTTTGGTTGCAACGTTGAGGTTGTAAATAATTCTTCTTACTCTTGTAAGACCCCTCTATTCTATAAAAGTTTCATACATTTTATTCCGGTTGAAACGTTATCAAGCCCTTTTTTTAAGATCTATGGATGCCATAAAGTTGACTATGCCCTTTCTTCCTGCCGGGATAAATTATTTTCATGTTCTACGTGGGTAAATACTTTAAATATTTCTTCACTCGTAATTATTTAATCTTAACAACAGCCTAATTGCTCCATTACAGTTGCTTTTTCAGTACGGTAGATAACTTGATGAATTATTGAAGGGTGTGAAAAATTGTTTAGACTGACTGGGATTCTAACCCAGAACCTACGGTAGGAATGGCGAATACGGTACCACTGCTCCACGGAGCTAAAATAATACATTTTTATTAAATTGGAAACGAGATTACGTTCCAAAAGTTGATTAAAAAAAATAACTTCAAATCTAATTGTAGATGACCATTTCTACTGTTTATCAAGCATCATTCTCGTAGATAAGACGGAAAATGTATATAAAATGTAAGTAAAAAAAAAAATAATAATAATGATAAGCATTATTGACAGATAAACAGTTCTTAATGAAATACTATAAAATAAGTATTTTAATCGGAATTTTATTTTAAGAATTAGGAAATAAAAGTAAAAAAACCACATACACACACACACACACACACACACACACACACACACACACACACACACACACACACACACACACACACACACAAACTCTTGTTTTTCTAATAGAAATAAAAAAAATGAATTTAAAAAATATTTAAACCTTTAATTCAGACTGCCTATCGTCGTGACATTGTCCACCACGTCTCTTTTATAGGTTGGGTAGATAAAACTTATTTCAAGAACGATAAAGACATTGATTTAACCTTAGACCAATCAAAGAAATAGCCCCATCCATTATCAGAATTTTTAGAAAGAAAATCACAGTCATACGATTGAAAACTTTTACAAAAAGAAAATTGGCATCTATCCTGAAAACGTTAAAAGTAAAACTACACTCGTCGAAAGAAGGGGTATTTATAAATTAATCTGTAAAGACAATAATTAAAACTTTAAGTATGTACGGCGAATAAAAATAAAAGAAAAGTTTAAAATAAGAATTAATGTGCATTTCGTTCGTTATATATATATATATATATATCGGCTGTAGCCCAAAACTGCTTGAACATTTATTTACGAAAATAGCTTATTAGAAACGAAGATTTGAAAAGTGTACTTTACAAGCAGGACTTGGTGTGAAAAATGACTTTTCCAATAACCACTAGCCTGTTAATTGTTTAAAACTGTGAAAGTACAGTCATTAAACTTTTAACCCCACCCTTAAAATTTTATGAGCGGTAATATATGTTTGATTGATTTAAAATTAAACTAATGTCTTTATCTAACTTGAAATAAATTGTATCTACCCAACCTATAAAAAAAGCATACTCAACATCGTGATAGCCCGTCTGAATAGAAGGTTTAAATGGATCAGGTATTTTTAGATTTAATTTACATACACTTTTTCTGGGATCACATAGTTCGAGAGAATTTATATATATATTTACTAGCGGACCCGACAGACGTTGTCCTGACGCGGCATTATTCTGTAATAAATGCACACACATAAATATAAATAAATTAATTTAAAATTAGCAGGAATGTGTTCTAAATTTCATTAAAATGACTATTAGTATGATATTATCAGTTTGTGATTGTTGTATTATTGTAATTGGTTTATTGATTAATTATGTGTAGTAGGTTAATATTTATTTTCACTAAATATTGAGATGTCCGATGAAAATTGAATTAAAAAATCGAAACGTCGTAAAATTAATAATTAGTGTAATTAATAAATTTTCATCCACATTACAACTAATTTTCACATCATTCTAAAAAGTACCTCCTACTTATATTTTTTTTTATTTAATAATTTTGATGTTTCATAACCATGTAACAGCTTAATTAATCAATTAATAAAAAATTAAAGCGCTGTAAAAAAGTAACGTAGTTAAAATTTTAGTAGAAATTTTTATCATTTTTCTCATTCTTTATTTTAACATCTATTTTACCAAATTTTAGATAATTGTAAATTAAAAATAATTTTAGAAAACTTTTTATAAAATTAATCAGCTAAAACATTATAAATTCAATTTTTTAAATATACTTTAAACTATATTATAAGTAACTTATATTTTAATTTTATTTATGTTACAATTTATTTTACAGACTTAAATTTTTATTTTCAAAGAGCCGTTCAATACTTCATAAGTTGCATAGAATCAAATGAGAACTGACAATTTAAATTTGTAGGTTAAGTTGATTGTTATTGAATGCACGTGTATACATCATTAAAATTCATGAAAAATCATGTAAAAAACTCACTTCAATACTGCACCTTACAAATTTGCACAATCTACATTTTTTAATTAAACTTTAAAACGTTATTTCAATAAATAATAATATAATATAATATTCTCAATAAGCGCGCAGTTCTAGCAGACTCGGCAATGCTTCGCTATTGCTAGATCTGAGTATACGTACAGATTAAATGACAACAATTGAAAGTTTCATAAAACCTTAAAAAACTGAACATTAGCAATTTAACAAAATTTAACCTTTCACTTTATAAAAGTCAGAATGTAAATAAATCCAAATGGCAAAACAACAGCACTACCTATCGGATTTAATTCACACCACTCTAATTACAGTATTAGGTGGAACATATTTTTTTAACGAAAAGTGTTGTGGCTGCAAAATCATTACAATTAATACTGAACATTAAGAAACTTACAAAACATTACGGAACCTTATAAAATTTCACCTTTAACTTTATAAAATTCAGAATGTAAATAAATCCAATTGTCAGAACAACACTACCTATCGGATTTAATTCAAACTATTCTCTAAATACGAATTTTAATGTAAGAACAACAGTAAGCTACGACGCAAGTAACTGATATGCGAAATTCCTAGAATCCGATCGCAGCACCAACTACCGGGTTTGACTGATAAACCAAAAATTAGAAAAAAAACGTATAAAACGCGATCGGAGCTCTGCCTACCGGACCCAATTGTGAACCTTAACCATCCCAAGATCAACAACACATAAATAAATTTAAAAAACATTTTCACTTCAATACTGTACCTTACAAATTTGCCCAATGTATATTTTTTAATTACACTTTAAAACGTTATTTCAATAAATAATAATATAATATTTCTTAATACGCGCACAATTCTAAACGCGATCGCAGTGCTGCCTACTTGTTACTTAATAACTTGTGATTTTGTTTACATTGGCAACGGCCATACGGGCTCTTTGTGATTGGTCGTTGTGTTTGACAGCGGCCATCATGCATTGATCTGATTGGTTTTCCTTTGTTTACATTTCCATCTGAGTTATTAACCTCTTATTTATTAAAAAAACTGTTTTCTCGTGATTTTTTGTAACACAAAATTACGAAATATTTTTCTCAATTTGATCGTAGCACCAACTGTCGGGACAAACTAAAATTAAAATAGAATATTATTGAATATTTGATACTGCGATGGTAGTGCAGTCTGCCGGATCCAATGTAAAACATTCCAAAATCAACAACTACTTATAAATAAAAAATTAATTAAAAAAAACATTTTCCAGTGGACCAAATTGTGAATCTAAATCATTCTCGAATCCCCTTGAACACACACACAAAATTTCATCAAAATCAGTCCAGCCGTTTAAGAGGAGCACTTTCATACACACGCACAAAAGATATATAAGATATATATATATATATATATATATATATATATATATATATATATACTAGCATTCTCGTCACGGCTTCGCCCGCGCAATTTGGTTACTTGCGTTTCCCGTCGCGGTCAGGGGATGTTTAGCCAGCCAGAGGATTTGCCTTCCCCGCTGGAGCCCTGTGTTCATTAAGCCTGTGAGAATAAGAATAATAAATAAAAATTAAATTCTCTTCAATTTATAAAAAATATCAGTATATTGTAATTTCTTTAGAGCATCAGTTTGGTCGATACAGGACTACCTAATTGGTTTTTAGATTTCCCGTCGCGGCTTCGCTCGCGAAATACATAATCAGAATTACAAACGTAAATTATCATCACAATATTACCAAATCTCAGAATGATTGATTCAACGGCGGTAGCATAAAACGGTAAAAATTTAAAAAACAATATGTTTTTTATCTCTTAAAAATTAAAATTCATAAACCCAAAAATGGTTTTAGATATTTATCTGAAGAATATTTGCAAGCCCAGATCGAATGGATTAGAATATTGATATGAATGAGTATATCGTTTAGTATAGAAAGGGTCCTTTCTCACCCCTTCAAGGATGAATTTCAAAAAATCTATAAATTGGTTTTTAGATATTCACATAAAGAATACACACACTTCATTTGTTATTGACAAATTCAAAAAACAGTAAATTTCATTGTTATTCCATCTTAACCTTTTAAATTCTGAATTTCAAACAGTCCTTTTTTATTCTGCACTTACACCGTAAATGTTAAGTACGGAATAAAGCCGTACAAATTTGGTTGATTATGGATTATTGATTGTTGATTATTTATTATAGATTTATTATGATTGATTATGTAATTTTGGTTGATAATGAATAAGTTTGTAAGTTATAAATAAGTTAAGATTATGAATAAGTCACAACATTTACTTTTATATATATATATATATATATATATGAACCCTAGCATCCCTGTCGCGGCTTCGCCCGCCCTATATGGTTACTTGCTTGCGTTTCACATCGCATTCAATGTTTTTTTATTTTATATTTTTTGTTCAAGTAATCGGAGGAAAGCAGCCAGTCGCGTCGAACATACAGTAACTGTGTTGTTTGAGTCATCATGCTCCTTAAAAGTCGAAATTCAGAAAACCTCGAAAATGGTTTTTAAACATATATATATGAAAAATATTTGAAAGCCAAAAAAAACCAAAAAAATAGAGCATTCTCGTTTTTTTTCGTTACAATTCTTTTCGTCCACTTAGCCCTCTATATATGATATATGAATTTCCCGTCGCGGTCAGGGAATAAAAAAAAAAATTAGTCGGTCACCGCTTGCTTCGCTCGCCCTTTCCATCCAGCCTGAGGTTTCTGTCCCGTGCATCCCGCTGCGTTCATTAAACTAATGTTTATGAGAATAATAATGATAAATAAAAATGAATTCCTCTTAATTTATAAAAAAATATCAGTGTTTGTAATTTCTTTAGAGCAACAATTTGGTCAGTACTACAGTTAAAACCATTCAGTGATCTAAAAACAGTCGGCCTCCAGCTTAAAAATATTTTATAACAATCTTAAAAAACTATTTTATAAAAAAATAGCATAAAAAAATATTTTTACTGGTTCTTAGCGTTACCCGACAAACACCACAAGGAGGTGGCCGTATTTCGTTTCTCATTTTTTTCGATTTTAATTTTTTATTACTTTTATTTTATGTTTTAGTTAAGTAACTAGAGGCAGATGCAGCCAGTCGCGTTGCGCATATATTAATAGTGGTTGTGTTGGTTGATACACCGCGCCGTACACCGTCGCACCCGTTAAAAAATCGATATTCAAACAATCGGAAAATTGTAAGAGTATTTGCAACTACAAATCTCGTGAATGAATATCTTGTTTAGTATAGTCAAAAATGGAGAAAATTTGCAATCATTGCTGAATTTTTTTTTTTACTTTTCTTCACTTCTTTCAAGGTCGAATTTCGAAAAATTTAAAAATTTGTGTTTAATATTTATTTAAAAATTATACACACCAAAAATCAAGTTGATTTTTTTTACAGAGAAATTAAAAAAGTAGCAGGTTTAAAAAAAAAAATCCTTACTAATCCTTTATACTCGGAATTTCAAAAAGATATAGCAATTAGCTTTAAGATATTCACATGAAGATTAAATATCCAATAAAATTAGGTTAATATCTTCATTTGTTACCGATAAATGAAAAAAATCTGATGTGGATACCACATAACTTCCTTGTACGCATGTTAAATTACTTATACAATTTTTTTTTTAAATGAAAGTTCATAATTTCATTAATAACTTCTAATTTTTTTCATATTTTTTTTTTATTGTTATTATTTATCGTAAAACTTTTTTTATAATCACACGTTAATAATTATTAATAAATCAATATATTTAAATTTTTAAAAAATTAAAAGAAAAAGGAAATTATGTCTGATTTAAACTGATGTACCTTCTCCTTGTAAGATGCAAATATTTCATTAATTAAAATTTTATTTGGCTATAACTTTTTTGTTTTTTTGTTTTTAAGAGGTGGAGGAACCCCATTTACGGGCGCCGAAGCATTGTCAGACTCACAGGTTCCGCAAGCTGTTACAGAAAAAGTTTATGTATTCCTGTGAACCACCGACTAAACCTTACCCACGGCGTCCCCAACTCCTGGGAATTACTTCAGAAGGGGGAGTAAGCGCTCACACACACATTCAGACAACAAAGCAAAGAGCAAGGCACATACATACACAAAAACAGATCCGCACATAACTAAAAACCCCCGCACAAAACAAACCAAATACTTGAACTAAACATACCAACACGTATACACCACTCACGCACAGACACACGCACACCAACTCTCGCATCACTCATACTTACCGTACGCATACTTACATGCCATCAGCTTTAGCTCGGAAAAGGGCTTTACCTCGGGACGCCCCCGGGATTCCAGCCGGTGGAGTGAACGCGGCTTCATTGCATCCAGCCGACCCCCAGAAGACCGGGGAGCCCGGTCTAGACACTCGCCCGCTGCCCTGTACCCGTGGCACCGGGACTCCAGGGCCTCTCTATTTAACCTGCGGTTTTCTTCTGGAGAACTTAAATTTCTCCATAACTGCTTTAGCATATCGGGCAATAGCTGCCCAGTGATTCTCACTGATTAACATAATTTCCTGGAGGTCCTCAGGTTCAAATATTTCCTCTCTGCCAATAGCATCCACGATCTCCTCACGCTCTACCACAAATCTAGAACAGCGAAAAAATACATGAAAAGGCGTCTCTTCAACCCCACAATCAGGGCAGCTATCTGAGTGGACCAATCCAAACGTATAAAGATACGCCCTAAATCCCCCAACCCCCGCCAGCAGCGGAGTAAGATTATAATCCAGCGAGCCATGGGTTCTCGCGAAAATGGATACAACTTCGGCTTTGCCTTTGGAATCAATGAAAATAAGTACCACTTATGATATAACGTTGAAAAGCTCTCAATGAGGGCTTATTATTGCAGTAAACCAAATCCAAATGTTTTTAGAT
Organism: Lycorma delicatula; assembly: GCF_047948215.1. Classification (NCBI taxonomy): domain Eukaryota; kingdom Metazoa; phylum Arthropoda; class Insecta; order Hemiptera; family Fulgoridae; genus Lycorma; species Lycorma delicatula. The sequence continues at coordinate 20,257,250 of NC_134457.1, forward strand.
TTTCGGCTTTTTTGGAAACTTTTGGTTTATTCGATTGCAATCAAAAGGGAGATGCAGAACTAGATGTTACAACAGTCCTAAATCCAAAATTTCAACATCCTACGGCTAATCTTTTTGAGTTATGGGAGATACATATGTCACGCCGAAACTAGTCAAAATGGATTCAAGGATGGTCAAAACGGATATTTCCGTTGAAATTTAAAAACCGAAATTTTTCGAGATCACAATACCTTTATTTCGTACAAGAAATTAAAAAAGTAAAAAAGAAATAGTAAATTTCATAGTGACTTCATTTTAACCATTTAAACTCGGAATTTTAAAAAAAATCCTTTTTTAGTGTGCACTTACATTAGTAGTTTTCTGGGCGTTGATGAATCAGTCAGTCAGGACATATTATTTTATAGGAACAGATATATTCTTATTTTAAAATGTTAGCTGAAAGTAATTGTTTTATAGTATTATTGTAAATACTTTTTCGTTATCAATTAATCGTATTATTATTATTATTTCTTTTTTATTAATTTACTTTTGTTAGATTTCATTGATATTTTACTTTTTCTGTAGTATCTACTGATGATGATTGGTTAATAATGAAAATAACCATCTAGGTTTAAATTATAAGTAAATGTTTTTTTAAACGGGGTTTTTTGGGCTTAATTATTTAAAAATTTATTTAAACACCGGATTAACACATTTTTTTATTTATATTTTTGTAAAATGATATTTTATTTTCTAATAATCTTTTACTTTCTCGCCTAGCATTATAGCAGATCTACAGCTTTAGAAGGGAATTTATTGTAATCGGTCCAATTTGGACATATGCGGTTTTCACCGGATCTTGATGTTTTTACACCTAAGGAACCCAAAAAACCGGAAGGAAATTTTCCGAATGTTAATATTCGTATGTACGTGTATGTATTTGGTCTCGGCCTCTAAATCACCTTATATCTCCAGAACTACTGGACTGATTTTGACCAAAATTGTTCAGATTACTTTTATATACGGGGCGTTGATGCCATTAAATTTTTAACTTAAAAGATCGAAGGGATGACACTGTAGTGCAATGTCTCCCCCAGTACCTCGAGATTTCGCTTAATGAAGGTCATATTTTTCTTAAGCACATTTATTAACAATTAAAAAATTACAATATTTTTTTTTAAATGTTGAAAAATCGCACCCCCTCCCAAAAAAGGCTCTAAACAACTGCTATTTTGTGACATCACAGGTGAGCGGTAGAATTAAATAAATGAATATTATTTAATTCTATAAGTGTAAAATAGTAATTCGGTCGGGCTGTCTCGAACTCAATTCACGGTCGATTCGGTACCTGGTGCGTTAAGCCTCGCGACTACACCGGTACAAGCTAAATTTTTTCTATGTAAGTTATGAAATTACATTAGTTTAGTTAGTGCCGACCGTCGCCGCTAGTACCCCCACACCTGCGCGAACGCTTTAATTAGAATCATTGAATTAAATAAGAGAAAAAATATTATATTTAGTTAAAATGATAAATATCTTTTATTAAGTTGTGAGTGTAAGTGTGTGTAAGCCGTGCATTAGAAATATTCCACAGTTGTAGAAAATGTTATCCAAGAATAGACGGCATATTAATGTATAATCACTAAACAAAAGGTGGATTTTCATAGTAATTTTTATATACTCGTATAATTGCCATATTTATTTTCTGAATAACTTATGAATATAACGTAACTATTAATTGGTAATGTTTAATTAAAATAGGTGTACATTTATTAATAGATTTACTACATTTTATTTCGTTTACTTATATTTTTTTCTTTGAAACACATATAGTAGAGGAACATAAGGGTCGGATAAGGTGAAACGAGTCTGTTCAAAACCAGGATCCACATGGGCAAAAGAGTATAAAAAAAAAAATCATTTCTTCTTTCGTTACATATAATCGATAAAATTGTACTGTTTTAATAGAACCCTAACAACATTCTATAAAAAGAACATTAAACATATTACTATCCTTTTTATTCGTTTCACTATGATGTATATATTTCAAGATATTATAAAATTACGAAATTTTTAATATAAAAAACAAAATGTGATGAAATTTTTTGTTTTTATTTTCATGTTTATGAATATTTCATAAGGAAAAGGTAGATTATAAATGTAGACAGTTTATACGCTCTGTTCCTCATGACTTTATCCCGTTTAGACTTTATCTACGTTTCTTTTTTTTACAGATATTCTGACTACGTCTCTTTTTACTTTCTGTTATCTCTGACGCGTATAGTATAGTTAACGGATGTGATTGTTTATTTGTTTTGACCACTGTTTCTTATCAGTTACATAATATATGCGTTTATCTTATCAAAATGATTCGGAAATGTATTTACGGAATCGATGTATGACATGGCATATTTACATATATAATAAGTGGCTGTTCTGATAAAAAGAAAAATATCTAAAAATTATAGAAGATTTTAAATGTAGGAATAAAATTACTATTAGTATCGTTGATGGAATTAACGCATTATTTTTCCTTTATTTTTGTAAATAAATTTTTATTTATATGAACATATCTAAGAACCCGTCGTTAGAATGGGCCAATTTTTAAAATCATTTAATTTTTTTTTGTTTTTTGCTTCCCTAGTTCAAAAAACCATTTTGTACTACCTGAAATTAGTATACTCATGTAATTTAGATATTTAACTTTCAAATTTACAGTGTTAAAAAGTGACGCAACCTTACGGGAAAATGAGTAAGTTACAATAATTGTTGAAAGTGGCTTCAATTATGCGATTCACATAATCGAATACGACGTTGCATGCTCTTAAACATATTTTGTAACATCTGTTTAAGAATTTCAGCATCACATCGTTATATCGCTCTGCAATTCGGGAATGTTGTGAGGATGAGTTTTGTAAGCAGCATCCTTAAGTATCTCCACAAGAAAAAGTCAGGAGGGAATAAATCAGGAGACCAATAATATGCAGCTTGCACGTCGATCAACTTTTCTGGTGTTAGCGCTTTCGGTCGACTACTTTTGGCTGCATCTGCCCCATTTCCTCTCCCATGGAACTTGTCGTACATCCGCTTGATGAAGGACTTGTTTGGTGCATCCACAACGTACTTTTCTGAGAACGCATTCTGGGCCTGGCCACAACTGGTACATCTAATGCATTGGGAGATAATGATTATTCTCTGCTGCATTATGCGATCCATTTTTCCTCAGTGGCGGCTCGTACTTAAAATTAGTGAGGGTGCTGCTTCAGAAAATTTTTGCTGGGCCTTTCAAGGCCATCGTTAAATTATTTTGTTAAATAAAAGAACCGAAAAAGTGAATCAAATAGAATAACTGAAAGTAGGATAATAATGTAATTCTACTCTTTATTACATTCAAGAATATGGTACACGGTTTTTAACCGCAATGTGTTTAACCAAATAAAAAATAAAATGTCTATACATATAATATTTTTTAGTATTATTAGATAATAATGTAATAAAATGTCCGCTTAAAAACACTATAGTCCAATGGTGCTTAATTTAAATTTCTATTTGCACAGAAACAAATACATAATTAGTTATTAGTTTTTACTAATTATCTTCTCTTTCGCCTTTCTAGCGTATTTTTCATAGATTTGCAAAGAAACAGTCCTTGCTTTCCGCCATCTTCTGATCGCTACTGAAAAAAACAACTAAACCGCTATTATATTCCTTCCACCGACTAAACTAGAAAAAGGAACGGTCAAGGAATGTTACATACACTCGCGGAGTAACAAAAAACCTACCTTCCACCACTTGAAGTCTGAATATTTTTATAGTAGTCACCGTACGACAAAAATATTCAGACTTCAGAAGTGACCCGACCAAAATTAGCAGATACTGATCGGTCAAAAACGGCTCAAGCAATTTACATCAAATTTTAACATGCACATCTAAATTTCAATGAAACAGATGTAGTAGTTTGTAGATTTTTGAGCCTGAAAGTGTTATACGTAGGCATATATTTATATAATATATATATATATATACTAGCAAACCCAGCGATGTTTCGCTAATGCTAGATTTGAGTATATATATATATATATATATATAGATTATGAACACAATTGAAAGTTCCATAAAACATTACCAAAATGAACATAACGGAATTAACAAAATTTAACCTTTCCTTTTACCCTTTCTTCTATTTCCCCTTTCTTCCAATTCCCATTTCTCCCTTTCCCTTTCTCATTTCCCGTTTCTTTTTTCTTTTCCTCCTTTCCCATTACAATTTTTATCCCTCTTCACTATCCACCATTTTCTCCCCCTTCCCTTTCATTCCCTCATTTGTCTTTCCCTGATTTCCCTTTCCCCCTTTCTCTTTCTCTTCTTTTCCCTTTGCATTTCCTTTTACCGTTTCACATTTTCGCCTTTTTCTTTTTTTCTTTTTTCAATTTTTTACTTGCTTTCCTTTTCCCATTTCCATTTTTACCACGTTCCATTTCTCTTTCCCCCATTCCTCTCTTCCCTTTCCACAGTTTTCTCCTTTTTATCCCCCTTTCTTATTCCTTTCGTCATTTCACTTTTCCTTATTTCCCTTTCCCTCTTCCTTTTTCACCTTTTTATTTTTTATCATTTCCCTTTTCCATTTCCTTTTCTCGTATTTCCTTTCCCCTGTTTTACTTTTCCCCTTTCTTTCCTTTCCTCTGTTTTACTTTTTCCCTTTCTTTCCTTTTCCCATTTTTATTTTTACCATATTCCCTTTCTCTTTGCCCATTTTCCCCTCTTTTCTTTCCACTACTTTCTCCTCCTTTTCTTATTTCCCTTTTGTTCCTTCCTTTCCCGTTTTCGTATTTTCTCCTTTTCCCTTTTTTTATCTTTTCCCGTTTTCCTTTTCCACGTTTTTTTTTTATATTTTCCATTTTCCCTTTCTTTCCTTTTTCCCATTTTAATTTTTACCATATTCTTTTTCTCTTTCCACCATTTTCACTCTTCTCTTTACAGTTTTCTCCTTTTTCTACTCGTTTCCCTTTACTTCCTTCATTTCTGTTTCCCTTTCCTCCTTACTCTTTCTTCCTTTTCCCTTTTTCTCCTTTCCATTTCCTTTTCCCGTTTTTACTTTTTTCTTTTTTCCATTTTACCCTTCCCGTTTTTCCATTTTCATTTATACTATATTTCCTTCCTGTTTCCCCAATTTCTATTCTTCCCTTCCCATGATTTTCTACTTTTTATCTTTCTTTCCTTCCGTCATTTCTCTTTCCGTTATTTCCCTTTCCTCCTTCCTTTTTAACCCTTTCCCTTTCTCCTTTTATCTTTCAAATTAATCTTGCGACAAGGATAATTGTGCTGGGAAATTACACGATTATGGAATGGAATGGAATGCAAAGTTGGCGGGAGTTTATAGATTCTCCCTTCGGATCGCAGAACCTGGACAGAGTCCCTTGCTGCTAGATGATTCTAAATCGGGCGTGTTTTTAAAAGGTTTATTTTAAGTGACGGTCTAATTTTTCACGTTTTGTCTTATTTAATATTTAGTATTTTTAAGGACGGATTTAATTGCATTCCAATCCGTTGTTAAACCAGCGTTATCGAACCCATTTTTATGGGCCGACCGCGGAAGGCTAGGCTTATGCAACCTGTCCTCCCGACGTAATTCCCCTTCAGACCGTCCACTGAAGTCCTTTCGGTGCTAACGCTTCATAGGCTAGCAGGAATACGCCACAACGGAGCACTAGCTATATGGAGGGAGCAATGCGCCTCCTTTTCCGGAGGAGTCGCAATTGCTGATTTATGTTAATTTATATGTAAGTTTTAAAGGAAGGGTTGTGTAGAAGCTCTTCATCCACTTATGTTATGGCTGCCTTTCAGGACGCATCTCTGCTGGGCTCTGTTCCGGACTCTTGTCCGTGATGTTGGGACGAGTAGAGGGTCTTCCTTCTTCTTCATCTTCTTCTTCCGATGACACTATTACTAAGAAAATCTTAGTTTTTATACCCCACGCTAGACGTCGAATTTTCAAGGTTAATTAAAAATTAAATATCTAACTTTATAGTTAAATAAATTCTTTTCGATGGTTTTTAACGATTAAATACCATTTATGTTGAATATGTTCTTTTCCAAGGTTATTTAAAAACACACTATTGTCGTATAATAAACATTTAATTTGCAATAACAAATATTGAAGTCAATAATTGAGATAAAAACTATCCTATATTTGAAGTTGTCCAAATTACAGATAGTTACGAAATTATTTTACGAAATTTTATCAAAATCGGTTCAGTAGTCTCGGTGTTTATCCCGAACATACATCGTGCCACGAGATTTATATATATATATATATATATAAGACATATATAATACATCCCGTCAAGTATATTTAATTATTTATTTAATATTTATATTGAACACTTCACATGTTCAACCATATTTTTTCAAAACGGATATTTGTCTCGGAATTTATTTTCAAAATTAGTGATCATAATTTTTTCCTGAGATAAATTCCCTGCAGTTTATTCTGAGATAAATCTGTACATAATCATCTCCCTAGTCATTAATCCCCTCCTATATACCTTAACCCGCAAAAGTTACTCGACCATGCAAGAATAATGCCGTTACTCGACGCGTGAGCGCCACGCTCACTCTGATGCACTACTAATAAAAATAATTGATTATTGGGAATTTTTCCCGTAAGCCAGAAATGCAACACTTGCTTATCTTATTCCAAACGCATGCGTAGGCAGCTAGATGGCGTTCCAAGAATGTTTTCAAATTCTTTTGCCAGGTTCAGCTACTCTTAAAAGAATGGATGAACTAAAAATCTTAGCGATGCATTATGATAATAAATGTTCTGAATCGGTCCTCCAAGCAGAGTATTTTATTTGGTGCGAAGAGATGAAGTCATTAAATTTAAAATGTAATCTAGAAGTAACTGAAGTATTTGATCGCTGCAATAAAGAATATTTGCCGAATATACATAATTACTTGCAAGTTTTAGCGACTCTTCCAATAACAACATGTACTAATGAACAATCGTTCTCCACAACTTATCATCTTCATCAATCAAATAGTCAGAACGATTGCGTATAACAAGTCGGGGGATGGAAGATTAAGTTCGTTAGTTTCTCTGTCAGTAACCCACTCGGTTGGTCTAGTGGTGAACGCGTCTTCCCAAATCAGCTGGTTTGCAAGTTGAGAGTTCCAGCGGTCAAGTCCTAGTAAAGTCAGTTATTTATTGCCACGGATTTGAATACTAGATCGTGGATACCGGTGTTTTTTGGAGGTTGGGTTTCAATTAACTACACACATCTCAGGAATGGTGGAACTGAGATTGTACAAGACTACACTTCATTTTCACTCATACATATCATTCCTCTGAAGTATTATCTGAACGGTAATTACCGGAGGCTAAGTGGGAAAATAAAAGTTTCTTTGTCAGTGGATAGAGATATTATTATTAATCCGGATGAAGTTTTAGATATTATGGCGCGAAAGAAAAATCAACGACTAGTTTTCTATTAATGCATAACATTTATTGGAGTGTAAATATGTGAGTGTGAAGAATAAATGTGGATTATGAAAAAATTATATATTAACTTATAATATAATATAATATATAATTATATATTAAATTATATATTATATATTAAAAATATTATATTGATTCTTATTTGCGTAGTAAATAATGTATTAAATTTAACCATATATTTCGGATTTTTTAAACGCAATAAAGTATAAAAAACCCTTTCAATAAAAATTTATATTCATTGTTTTTATTATTATTATTATTATTGCTATGTTATCATCATCATCCCCCTTAGCCAACCCCGAAAAAAATCCTGACTAAGTGCCTCCTAAGCACAGTGGTAGTCCAAGGAGCCGCAAAAAATACTTTGTGGATAGGGTGAAGAAAACGATCAAAGTTTAAAAATATAAATTTTTTAAGACTTTTTTTACTTAATTTGAAATTTAATAATAGTATAACAACAATATTTCATCATAATTCACCCCATCACCAAAAATTAAACCCTACGTAAATTTTTATCGGTTGTACATTTTTCAGTTGATTTTTTTTTTTAGTTTCTTCCATTTAACTTAGTAAATGTAGATTTATAAAAAAAAAATCTGTCGTTATGTTGGGGGCGGGGAGCAGAAAACCGTAAAAAAACATAATTTATTGAATTTTTTAAACTTTTTTCACGTATCATTATTTTTAATAAAACACATATAACCAATAATAAATATAAATAACCAATGCCAGGAAAATATAACAACTTTTTTGTTAGCATTTTTATCATTATGAAAATTATTGAGATTCAAACTCATGGGGAAAAAAACGTATGTATAATTTGCAGACATTAATCAGAGATAAATTTATATTTAAACAAAGATAATAATTATGTATAATACTATTTTGTTTATAATAAATTAGCTGAAATATATTGATAAAAGTAATAAATTTAATTTCAAATAATATCTTTATAGCATTTATAAAAATAAAAGAAACATGTTAATAGACGTAACTTCAATAATAATGAATATATGTTTGTAAAATGTTTAATTATATTTGACCTAACGATTGTCAGTTTGTTTTTATCTATTATATTTATAGTGACATTTAGTATAAGTGTTTATTAATGAAAATTATTGTGTTTAATGACTTTTTAAGTTTTAGTGCTTACGTGCACGTGAGCGCGTGAACTTATGAATAAATCTGTTTTTCATAATAAATTTGTCAAAGTAAAGTATTTATTTGCGATTAAATATGGAAATATATTTATTTTTTTCTCTGAAATGATAATTTTTATTAAAAGAATATTTTGTTTTAAATTTAAAAAAAAAATGTCACATTAACATTTTGTAGAAGTAATGCAAAACAGTGGTTTTAAATAATAACTTTTTCCTTAAAATCTATCGATGATGCTTATTTTCGCTGTATTTACAATATTTTTCGGTAGAGTACCTTGTTAATAAATGAAATCTTACGTGGTAGCCGGCCAAACCGATTAGCTACAAGGCTTTTAGAGCGCACTTAGCAGCCGCGGAACAGTACCTCTGATTGTTTATGTTTACAAAAGTAAGAAAATGTTAAATAATTGTTAATTATCGATATGTTATTCAACTATTTACTAATTGGTAATTTTGAAATAAATAAAAAAAAAAACAAATATTACTATTTATTTTATTTTTTAAAGTTGCGTATTTTGACATTTTTCATGCATATTTTAAGCATTTTTCATGCATATTTCAAACTTTTTATGTTGCATATAATCCGGTCTCTACTTATGAGTAAATCAATAAACAATTACACACTTACATGAAGGTCATTTAATAGAGACAAATGAATGAACACATTATTGTTTATTCAATGATAATTTAACTAACGAAACTTTTACCGTTTAGGTACTTGTTCCATCTTTCTATGAGTCTTCATATTCCAGTAGTAAACCATTGTTTACTTCGGTATCTGACCCTTTCTTGTAGCGCTCATTGTTGCCGAACATGTTTCATTTAAAAACTCTTTGAACAAAAAGAATTTGGATGGGGGCTGTAAAATAGATCCAGCAATAGTTTCCGACCCGACTTTTGATTATACAGAAGTCCCATAATGGTAGAACATATTTTATTTGTAATTTGGATGGACATGAGTAATCTTATACAGGTGTTTCTAAAATGGTGGACTGGCTATACGTTTTCGAATTCTACTTGTAAAACTAAACCAAAAATATTCTTAGGAAAATTGGCAATTTCGCCTTCGTTCTCTCCCTGTCTGCCAATTTGTTATTTTATATATATATATTTTTTTTTTGTCTTCAGTCACTTGACTGGTTTGATGCAGCTCTCCAAGATTCCCTATCTAGTGTTAGTCGTTTCATTTCAGTATACCCTCTTCATCCTACATCCCTAACAATTTGTTTTACATATTCCAAACGTGGCCTGCCTACACAATTTTTCCCTTCTACCTGTCCTTCCAATATTAAAGCGACTATTCCAGGATGCCTTAGTATGTGGCCTATAAGTCTGTCTCTTCTTTTAACTATATTTTTCCAAATGCTTCTTTCTTCATCTAATTGCCGCAATACCCCTTCATTTGTCACTTTATCCACCCATCTGATTTTTAACGTTTTCCTATAGCACCACATTTCAAAAGCTTCTAATCTTTTCTTCTTCTTAGATACTCCGATCGTCCAAGTTTCACTTCCATATAAAGCGACACTCCAAACATACACTTTCAAAAATCTTTTCCTGACATTTAAATTCATTTTTGATGTAAACAAATTATATTTCTTACTGAAGGCTCGTTTCGCTTGTGCTATTCGGCATTTTATATCGCTCCTGCTTCGTCCATCTTTAGTAATTCTGCTTCCCAAATAACAAAATTCTTCTATCTCCATAATCTTTTCTCCTCCTATTTTCACATTCAGTGGTCCATCTTTGTTATTTCTGCTACATTTCATTACTTTTGTTTTGTTCTTGTTTATTTTCATGCGATAGTTCTTGCGTAGGACTTCATCTATGCCGTTCATTGTTTCTTCTAAATCCTCTTTACTGTCGGCTAGAATTACCTATATCATCAGCAAATCGTAGCATCTTTATCTTTTCACCTTGTACTGTTACTCCGAATCTAAATTGTTCTTTAACGTCATTAACCGCTAGATCCATGTAAAGATTAAAAAGTAACGGAGATAGGGAACATCCTTGTCGGACTTCCTTTCTTATTACGGCTTCTTTCTTATGTTCTTCAATTGTTACTGTTGCTGTTTGGTTCCTGTACATGTTAGCAATTGTTCTTCTATCTCTGTATTTGAACCCTAATTTTTTTTTAAATGCTGAACATTTTATTCCAGATTACGTTATCGAATGCCTTTTCTAGGTCTATAAACGCCAAATATGTTGGTTTGTTTTTCTTTAATCTTCCTTCTACTATTAATCTGAGGCCTAAAATTGCTTCCCTTGTCCCTATACTTTTCCTGAAACCAAATTGGTCTTCTATATTTTATATAAAAATTTATATCTCAAGTTCGAATAGAGGAATCATATTTTACGCGTCTTTGTAATAAAATTTTAAAATTAGCAAAAAAATCATTACTTAAATACCTTCGCAAATTACAAAATGGCGATCATTTTTATATTTCAATTGGTTATATTTCGATAAATATAAGTTTTATCAAAATGTATGTTATTGCTAAAATATTAAGCCTTTTCTTTTGAACAAAATTCAATTTTATTTTTTAAAATCGGTTAACAAGTAGCCGTGTTACAGCAGAAAATTAATGTTGTAATTTTGTGTCTGATTTCATGTCCTCCACTTTACGTTCAATTCGATTAAATATTAATTGCTTTAATATTAATAAGGGAATATACATTTTGATAAAACTTGTATTTATCGAAATATAACCGATTGAAAAATAAAAATGACCGCTATTTTGTAATTTACGAAGATTAAGCACTGATTTTTTCCTAATTTTAAAACTTTATTACAAAGACGGTTACAAAATATTAATGTGATTCCTCTATCCGAACTTGAGATAAAAATTTTTATATAAAAATAATAACATGGCGAACAGAGGGAGAACGAAGGAGAAATTGCCATTTTTCCTAAGGATATTTTTTGATTAGTTTTTCAAGTAGAATCCGAAAAAGTATAGCCAGCTCACCGTTTTAAAAATACTCTGTATATTTGTATGTTACTATTCTTGAAATTCATTGAGTTTTTTGTCATTATTTGTTGCAGATGTCTGTCTAGTCCTTGATGATGTTGTGGACCCCAAGGGAAATTGCGTACGTTTTAGAGGCGTACTTTGCTTCTCAAGACCCGATCCTTTCAGCACAAAGGAAATTCAGGTAACACTTCAATGAACACAATTCACTATCCCGGAAAATTATCCTCCATGCAGTGAGGAACTTTCGAAAAACAGGGGATGCCAACAAAAAAACGTTGATTGCCTCTACAGTCTCGTTCCCATGACACAATTCAACGTGTTGCAAACTCCATGCAACAAAGTCCAAACAAGTCTACCAGTCGATTGTCACAGGAAGTGGTTTTCCCCGTAGCAGAGTCCACAGGATTATGAAACAAGACCTACACCTGTACACGTATAAGATACAGGTAGCACAGCAGTAGCTCTCGCTAGGTAGGCTTAGTCGAAAAACGTTGTGCGATACGCTCTTGGATAAGTGCAGCGAGGACGAAACATTTCTTGAGCACTTATCTCATCAGATGAAGCCAATTTTCACTTATCTGTTTACGTTAATAAGCAAAACTGTAGGTTTCGGCGTTAACCCATACTAGATCGTGGATACCGGTGTTCTTTGGTGGTTGGGTTTTCAATTAACCACACATCTCAGGAATGGTCGAACTGAGAATGTACACGACTACACTTCATTTACGCTCATACATATCATCCTCATTCATCCTCTGAAGTATTATCTAAACGGTAGTTACCGGAGGCTAAACAGAAAAAGAAAGAAAGAAGGTTTCGGGGTTAACCCATCGGGTTGGTCAAGTGGTGAACGCGTCTTCACAAATCAGCTGATTTGGAAGTCGAAAGTTCCAGCGTTCAAGTCCTAGTAAAAAGTCAGTTATTTTTACAAGGATTTGAATACTAGATCGTGGATACCGGTGTTCTTTGGTGGTTGGGTTTTCAATTAACCACACGTCTCAAGAATGGTCGAACTGAGATTGTACAAGACTACTCTTCATTTATACTCATATATATCATCTTCATTCATCCTCTGAAGTATTATCTGAAAGGTAATTGCCGGAGGCTAAACAGGAAAAAGAAAGTAAGAAGGTTTCGGGGGTTGAGAAAACCCTCGCAATGTAAACTTTTCATAGTGTCAAAATTATCGTTTGGTGTGCCGTAATTCATGCATGTGTCATCGGTCCGTACTTTTTCGAGGCCAGACACGGTTCTACCGTTACTGTTAATACTGAACTCTACAACCAAATGTTTAATATGTTTCTCATTCCTGAAACAGAATATCGTGGTCTGTCAGAAATGTGGATGCGACAGGATGGCACTACCTATCACAGCATGACAGCCTACGGCAACTCTCCAAGTGTCAACTCTGTCGTTTCGTGTTAGAGTGCGTGTGCGTAGAGTGTTTTATTTTTTCTGTATTTTTCTGGAAGTTTATCTAGAAAAATATGACATTGTACAGGTTAAGTATAGTAGAGTTAATTTAACTTAATTTATCTATTGAGAGATGGGATACTATTGTTCCTACACGTTATATTAGATAAGGAGAGGACTTTCATTTATTTGAATTATTTATTTCTATAGTTTATATTTGCAGTTACGATACTCGGCAGTGTAGTCTATAGTAGGAGAATAGTGAAAGGAATCGAGCAGTACTTAGCCCAAATCGTTATTGGATTTGGGTATGAATTTAAATCGGGGATTCCTCGTCATCCCTGTGGTCCAATTTGAACCCGGTTTCTAGTTTTCCTTCTTCCTTCCCCTCCAGTACCTTCTCTTAGCTATCTTCCACAGTAGGCGGTAAATCCCATACACCCATTATGTACGGGGTGCTGGGCGTTTAGTTAGGAAAATTTTCCCACTTCCGATGAGAAAATGAAAAGATCACCAGATCTATCACCCCGGCAGAATACTTCCTTTGGGGTTACCTGAAGAGGAGAGAATATATGCCAACAAACCACGAACAATGAATGCTCTAAAGGAAGAAACCAGAAGGGAAATTGCAGCCATTGCAGTTGAACGGTTCCACTGCACCAATCTCCAGCTTAAAGCCAGAACCAAGAATGTTCTCATTGTAATGGTGGCCACTTGAAGGACTTGATTTTCAAACATTAATGTGGTGTGCACCTGTATGTCCCGTTTGTATTCACCACAGTTTGCACTAAAACTTATTACTGCAACTCCGAATATTTGTATTTAAAATGTCGCCATCATTATGGGACAGCCTGTATTTCCATTTCTTTTAACCGGTGTAAGAACGGATGGTTATCGTACAAAAAAAATTACCCCTTTAGAGAGAGAAACAGAATGTTTCTTCCTTATTACGAATTTCTTTTTATTTTTTAGCATTTCATAACAGTACTCGCTATTAATTGTAAGTTTATCTTCCAAATAATCACAATAAATTAGGATTTAATTGTTCCAAAACATTGTTAGTATTACTTTGCCGGCTAACCTGAAGGTTAAAAAATAATTATATATATATATATATATATATATTAGAATAAATAATTTTATTTGGTCGGGTGAACGCGGATGTTTCCATTTCATAATTTGAAGTTTGAATCCGCCCAAGCTGATGAATCCAGGTTTCACCCTCCTACACCAAAAAAAAACAAAAAAACTGTCAATAAGCTCCGTATAAATGTAGCTTCGTGTAGACCTTTTCGGAACCAATCTCTAATAAGTTTAACGGTAATTCAGTTTTTCATGGATAATGAATGAAATAGATCCGATATTAAAATTAAAAATTTCAGTAATTACCAAATCTTTATGCGTCTGTCCTTGTGAAAAGATCATTAACAACATTTTGTAAAGCAAACTTCCACCGATTAGTGGAAACTTCCGCCGATCTTCCGCTATATTGAAAATCGGTGATGCGTTTACTGTTCCATTTAAAATGTTAGATCCATTTAAAATTTGTTCGGTTATTATACTTTTTATAATATTGTTTTAACATTTGCCAGTGAATTTCAGCTGGAAAATCTTATCACGCACCATGTACTTCTACGGTACACCTTTCAAACGGAACTGAAATTTTGAAATAACCAAAAGAAATTATAAAATGAAATTCTTTTTGAACAGCTGATGTTTTCTATGTCAGGAGTGCCGACTTGAACGTCAGGTTAGTTTCACTTTATTACATTAAAATAGTTTTTCCGTTGTTGCCATTTGTCTATTTAATTATGTTCAATAATTAGGAACGTTCAGTTCCTTGTATAATTATATATATATATATAACATTGGTTTTATATTTTTTAATTCTGTTCTTGGGGTTAAACATAAATAATTAAACTGAAGTGTTTTTCTGTAAACCAAGGTAAATTTTATTTATTTACAATCGCTAATTACATTAATTATAAAGCTTACCTGTAAAAACAACATTCAAAGTTTATTATTCACTATGTTGTTTCCTTCTTTTACAAACGATTTTTTGCTAGTCTAATTCAATTACTCTTATCACGCGACATGTTTATTAATTTTTTATTCTTTTTATCTCCTGCACCATCTGGTGCCTAACTTACCAACCCATCAAACTTGTGCGGTAAATTCAATCGTATTAAGAAAGTAATATACTTTCCTTACATCTGTCCCCCCGCCCAGGGTGAAAATTTTGCTACAAAATTTATATTGTTTTTGAAGGCCTCGGACTTAATATAGCCCCACACAAAGTAGTCACGAGATGTGAGGTCTGGGGACCTTGCTGGCTAGAACCCCTTGCTTATTATTCGATCAACAAAGAACTCTTGCAGAAAATTAACGGTTTCTCGAAACGTGTGGCATGTAGCGCCGTCTTGCTAAAACCAGCAATTTTCGTTCTTGTGGTTCCAGGAGGGACACAAATTGGTGCACAATGTTCCTGTATACTTCACCATTTACTGTCTGTTCGAAGAATACGGGTCCGAGTATACGATGACGAGATATCGCATACCACACACCAATTTTTTCAGGATGCAATGATTTGTCTTCTAAAGCGTTAGGATTTTCAACCGCCCAAATTCGACAATTTTGACTGTTCTCATAACCATCGAGATGGATCCAAGCCTCATCACTAAAGAACACTGTATTTAAACCGGATTAAAAATTCGATTCCGTTATCGTTTACGAGAGATCTAAACCAACAGCAATATTGCAATCGCTTGTTTAAAACTGGAGGCTGATGTTCTTGGACTAAACTTAAGCGATACGGATACAATTTCAATTTTTTACCGCCTTTCTGAGCACTCGAATATGACAAACCGACTTGCGTGGAAAGTTTTCGTAAACTATTGTGGAGAATTGAGCAATCTTGTTTTCACATTCTCTAAAACGTCATCTGTCAAGCGAGTCGGTCGACTACTACGTTTACTGTCGCAAACACTAACTGTCTCTTAAAATCGGTTTGCTAGCCTAGAAATTGACATTTTTCTGGCGGAGGAACGCCAACAAATTTAATTTGAAATGATTCTTTTATACTCGCGTACGATCTCGTAGCAAAATATTGTTCAAGAATGAAAACTCGTTCTATGGTAAATGACATTCTGTTGGTAACACGACCGGAAACGGCACAAAAGTTTACACATCTCAAGGAGAATCAACTCACACTGCCGTATCTATACCGGTTGAGTAGCGCTACCAACTTCGTGTCTCAAAACAAAATTTCCCTTTCTTAGAAAAAAATTACCAGACATTAACAATTGGGTAACAGGACTAAAAAATCACTCTGTAGTTTTTTTCAGTTCAGGCGATTTCCATTTTCAATATATACTAGGTCTCCGGGGTGGAACTCGTAGTTTTTTTTCTGTTTCTATCAAATAGATTTTGATTGTAGTTATGAAATTTAATGCTATTTTCTAGAGCAATTTTCTTATCTTTTTTAAATGTTCGTCTCCCTTCCTTTGCTTTAACTTATTTGGTAATATTGAAGTACATAGTATAGGCACATAGTATATGTGTTATCTAACAAAGTTTCGGACTGAAATTATAGTTACTGTGTGTTCAGTTTCATTGTAATTCTCTACACAATCATGTGTTATTCTTGTTCACGTAGATTTTTTCCTCTTTCATTTATTGCGCATCGAATTTTATTTACCAAGGTCTGATTAAGTTTTTCATTTAGGCTTTTGGAAAATGGAGCGTTTACCTCTGTAAATAAAATTATTTCCTTTTCATCTAAGAAGCTTTTGAAATCTTTGGAATTTAATTCTGGGATCAATCTATTAAAATTATGCCAATATTATTGCCTCTCAATTCATTTTGTGTTATCTTAATAAAACCGTTGAAGTTTTGTGTTTTCGATGTTAAAATATAAGCAAACCTCGTGAAATGATCTACTAGAAGATTTAAGTATTTCTTCGTGGATCGTGAACCACCAAAACTACCGATAGTGTCAATGGAAACTACTTCAAAAAGCCTTCCTGCAGAAGCCAGATACGACATAGACCAATTCTATCTTGCCCTCTTGGTTTTTTTTTTTATATACAGATCTTGCAGTTTCTACAAATTTTCCTTGTATTCCTCGTTATATTTTTTTGCTGAGTAATGTGGTCCTATTTTGTTTTGCATCATTTTTATTCCTATGTGGTAAAAACTTTGGTACCTGTTTTCTACGAACCTTTTACAAAAGTCTTCCGGTAATATAATTTTGTCTTTCCTTCATACCTTTTTTATAGTACAGATTATCTTTTAAGATCAGTCTATTCCCGTTATCTTTCAAATCTTTGTTTCTTTTTTGATCCTCTAGACTATCTTCTAATTTTATTAAATTTACAATTTTCAAATTGTCATCTCCAGTTTCATGGGATTCTAATACTGGATTTCTACTTAGGCAGTCTGGTTCTAAATTAACTTTACCCGGACGGTATATTAGTTAAAAATCAAACTGTGATAAATAATAAGTTAAATCACTTAATTCCTCATCGGTACTAGCTTCAATATTCATTTTATGTAATGGCTTATGGTCAGAAAAAACTTTGAATGATCTGCCATGAGCCAGTGCCTCCAATATTTTATCAATTCCTTTATAGCTAGACATTCTAAAAAAAAAATTATTTTATAATATAAAGTACGTAACGTAGTAACAAGTAAGTAACCTTATAACATCGGTCTGTGATGTGAGAAATAATAGACATAAGGTATAATAAGCAGCGGTAGAGGTGCTCGCGCCATCGGCGTTGTTCACTGAGCGCGCCGTCCCAGTTTTGTGACGCTCCCGAAACAGTCCCGCTCGCTCGGCACCGGATATAGGGATACCTGTGTGTGGCCCATAACCTCCCCTTTCCAACGAAATGCTTAACTTATATTTCCGGTTGGCTTTTGCGCGGGCTGAGTCTTACATATTGAATTGTTATATTATTTTACGCGTTTACTTTAATTTTTTGCACATAAATATTCTCCAAAATACACTTATTATTACATAAATCGATCTATCTCGATAAACTCTAAACACAAAAACACGAATCACTGCGCTATCACGTCTAATTCATGAATTACACTGAATGGAAACGAGCGAGAGCGCCAGTTTTGGCCAACCCGCTCACCAGTGACGCAAACTCAAAGTAGTATATCGGTGAGCTGACTATGTAAGTTATAAAATGACACCTTACTTACGTCTCTGAAACTAATAGTTAGGGAGTTATTACGACTGGACGATATAGACCTTTTCGTTATGCCACAAATTTCTGTTCTGGTGCCAGTGCGTTTCGGTGTGATTTTAAAGACGTTTCACGTTAAGAGAGGAAATTAATTTTCAAATTTAATTTTTATAGATATATGGTTTTTATAATATTGTTTAATTACAATATACATCATCTGTTATAAGAAATGTTTACGATATTGTACAGAGAAGTCTCAGGAATAGGTATACGCTTTTGATTTAGTATCATTCGCCCATTCCCTCACCGATTCTATTGAAATTTACAATCCTAACGAAGATTCTAAAAATGTTCTGTGAAAATTTCAACCTTCTAAGATTTATAGAAACAAAATGGCGGCTTTCAAATAAAAACATCAATATCCGATAAACCATATTTTTTACTCATTATATAAATGATTAAAAACAGGGGATGTATTATTGATCCACCGGGTTGGTCTAGTGGTGAACGCGTCTTCCCAAATCAGCTGATTTGGAAGTCGAGAGTTACAGCGTTCAAGTCCTAGTAAAGCCAGCTATTTTTACACGGACTTGAATACTAGATCGTGGATACCGGTGTTCTTTGGTGGTTGGGTTTCAATTAACCACATATCTCAGGTATGATCGAAATGGGAATGTACAAGACTACACTTCATTCACACTCATTACATATCATCCTCATTCATCCTCTGAAGTATTATTTAAACGGTAGTTAGCGGAGGCTAAACAGGAAAAAGAAGGAGATGATGTATTATTAAACAGCTGTTCAAACTGAATAAAACAAGTTGACTAGTCGTAACCATGACTAATTATCTAACTGTTTTTAATTATTCTAATTTTAATTATCATCTTTTTTTTTAATCAATTTTACCAGCTTTTTTGTGACGAATAAATAATATGGTTTATCGGAATTTTTGTTTTTATTTGATAGCCGCCATTTTGTTTTATAAATCCTAGACGGTTGAAATCTTGACAGATCGTTTTAAAAACCTTCGTTAAAAGGTCTGTAAAGTTTCGGTAGAATCGGTGAGAAAATGAATGAATGATACTAAATCAAAAGCGTATGTACATTTCATCGTGGGACACTCGTTTTTTTTTGTAAGTAAGATTATTTGGAATATTATGTCAGTAAATTGAGTTAGAGTGTAAAAAAAAATACTAATTCTACTGCAACAAGAAAGAAAGAAATGTTTCAATAAGAAAAAATATTTTCTTATCTTATCTTTTCTTCGTTTAATATTGTAACCTACTAATACTTATTGAAATGTTATTGTTATTATAATTTAATAATCAACACTGTTTTATATATATATATATAGTATACCAGATTAAGTTAATACGTTTTGTGACGTTTACAATTTTTTCAATCGTTCACATTAATTGATTTTTTGTTCACAAAAAAATTGCATTTCAAATAAAATTTTAATTACTAATTAAATATAATAATTTTATCAAAAATGGCCCGTTGGTATGATTATATAATAAATAATTAAAATATAAAACCTCCTTACCAACAATCTTTTAATGCGTTCTAGCGCTTTCGGAACGAATTCCATCTTCAGGAACTTAAATTTTTTTTTGTATATTAACTAAAATTTTTTCGTAACGAATAGAATTGTTATGTAAAGTGTGTAAAATATATAAAGGTGGTCTTCATGTGTTAAAATTTCGTCGACTTAACGTCCTGTCATAATAAATGTCTCCTCCGTTATCTGGTGATCTTCACCGTTTATATACGCTAGAGGTTTAAGCTACCGATGAATTGATTAATTTCTCTTGAAATAGATTCCATATAAATCCCTTTAAATTGTAAAAGTATTTTTTTTTAGAACAACAAACTCTACCTATTTTGTTTAAGGATTGTCTGTTTTTAGTGTTGAAAAAAAATATTTAAGCGATAAAAAAATTAACAGGTAAAAAATTTATCGTTTAATTAAAAAAAAAAAGGTTTTTTTCCTATTATAATTAATGGTGCCTATAAAAAAATAAAAACTTTAAAAGAAAAAAACTTTTTACGATCTCGTAACCTCTTTATTTAAAAAAGATAGACCAAAAATTAAGAGAGATTAAGATTCCTTCCGAAGAAATTACAGAAGCGATATATGTAGCCTGCGGCTATAAAAACCTTTAACCTACCGAATCCTCCACAATAAGGTAAAATAAATTAAGATTAGGATAAGATCCACATTCCTCTGCGTCTGCTAAAAATCCAGCTTCCGTCTTTTCCATCGCTTTAAAAGAATCATCCAAAATCTTAATAACCATATTTGCCACATTATTTTAAATTTTGTCCAGTGTTTAGACCAGAAATTAAGAAAAACTTTTAAAAACAAAGAGGCAAAAGAGAATGGCATGACTGGAAATTACAATCTACAATTACTCTAGAATAGAAGAAGAAATTTCATTAGAGAAAAGGGTAGGTGTATTGGTTTGTTATAAAAGAGAACGTGGTAATTTTAAAAAATGCTTCATCATCCTGTTTTTTTTTTTTTTGTAGCTGTGAACAAAAATTTTCAACAGTATTACTAGTACTTGTTGCATTATATTCTAAGATTTATTAATTTACGAAATTTGGGTAAACGTGAAGATACTAAAAAAAATTAGAAGATATAAAATAATATTACAAAAAATAAAGGAAAAGAAGTCAAAATTCATTAGATTTGTTTTATATGTATTTAATTTTAACGAAGTTCCAATAAATTAAATAGAAGTTTTTACAGAAAATAATTTATTGGAAATTTTTACAAAATACGTATATAAAAACAGGATAAACATTTTTCTCTGTAACCACTCGATTAACATATAGAGTAAAAAATGAGATAAATACTAAAGATTTTGGCTTGGGGTACTAAAAACTGTAAATCGTATTTTAACACAAAGTATTTAAAAAATTCGATTTAGGTTTTTTCGATTACGGGGTAATTACTCCATTAGTTACTCCAGACGTCTTATGATTTAAATTTAAAGAACTTTTAGTAGGTAATTTTTAAGTTCCAATTAGAAAAGAAGAATTTAGAAAGGTTAAATCAATTACTGCAAAAGTAATTGGAGCATAGAAATTTAATAGATGCTGAAATAGAAAAAGTAAAAAAATTCTCCAAGGAAAATGGCCAGAACTTCCATTAAATTCTAAATTTGGGTTTTATGATTTGCTATGAACGATGTGGGAAAATTTCCTATTCTAAATGCTATTCTTGTACAAGAAGGAAAAACAGAAAATAGAATTGACTATGTAAAAGGACTTTCAGAAAATCTTTTAATAGAATTTTGAAAAGAAAACTAGATAAAGATGGATATTTTAAGTTCCTTATAAAACAACAAAGTAAAAATAAACTTATGGTTTATTATTGGCCAAAATCCGGGCCGTTGTTAGAAGTAGAAACTTTTGGTAAGGACTGTTGTAAGGATGTTTATTTTCAAATAAATAAATGTAAAACCATTTTAAAATATGTACAGAATCCTGTAGAAGCAATAGAATATTAAAGGTCTGTTAAAATTGTCTTGGAATATGGAACAGAACGTGGACAACTTTTAAGCATTATGAAGGAGAGAATTTGCGTTAAAATAGATTCACTGAAAGAACTAAAGTTGTTTGTAATTATAAGAAAATTATCAGAAATAGAGAGAAATATATATTTAGGATAGAAAAGGCCAAAATATTTATATTTATAATCATTGGCTCGAAAGAGAAATGTAAGATGCTAAAATAAAAATAAATCATAAATTTAAAATGGACAAATTTAAAACTACTCCGACAAACAAGAAAGAGAAATTAGTTTTTATCGTGTAGTAGTTTTAACAGAGTCTTTAACAGCAATTTGTAATTAAAATGAAAATAATAAAAAACAAAAATCTAATAAATTGTAAGATCGCAATTCTCCAATATATTGTCTAATGTTTTTGGTTTATGCCACTAAATATTCCACAAGTACTTCAGTTGTAGAATCGTAGAATTCATTACGTAAACTAGTAGTCAATTCACATCTCTCGGTTTCTAGGCAGTAACGACTGTATCTGGAAATGAAGATATATTATTTCTGTTGTAATTCCTTTTTTGTTAAATCTACTGCTTTGAATGTTAATCTTGTTTAATAATATAAAATAATTAAATATCAATAGAACAGTAGTATCCTTCAGAGTGGCGTTTATTTTAATTTTATTTTATTATTTATTTAAATATGTATGAAAACGAAAATTAATCTTTTCGCAAAAGTTTTATTTTTTAGAAAGTAATTTTTGTCAGGAATTTAAATTTTCACATAATTATTTGCTTGTGTTGTTGCACAATTAATTTATAGAAATATTATTGCCGTTTTAATTATCTAATGATCGCTTATTATCTCGATAACAAAATTTTGGGTTAAAGTGTTTTTTATAATGGTTTATTATTTTTTATTCAGAGGAATTTTATCAAATGGAATTTCAAATAACATGACAGGAGTTATTTTTATTACCTTGATTTTTTCTATATAAAAAAACGTCAACCTCTCTTTTTACTGATGATAAGCGAGAGTTTTTTCGTTATCTTAGATAATTTTGAATTAATCGGAAAATGGATCTCAAAGAAATTTTCGTTTTATTTTGTTTAATTAGCAACTCATTTGTAAGTATTTACAATAATTTCTTATATTTTATCAATTAATTTTCTTATGTTTTTATAATTTCTGTACTATATATTTTTTTAAATTTCGAGTGATTTTAACCATGGATCCTGGAGAGTTTCTAATGGTAATAATATACAAAAAAACAAAATTATAGTATTGTATTTGATTGGAATTTTGTAAGTGAAACAGAAGAGATTCTTCAATTGGAAATTTAAGGAAAGTGTTACACTTCCTAGGATAAAAAATGTAATTTATTATTTGTTTACCATGAGGTATTTTTACCAAAATGTAATGTGTATATTTATATATGTTACGGATGCATTAAGATGAGTTTTTTCTTTTTAGCAAGAAACAAAAGTATTTTCATCGTTTATTCCAAATTAAAGAAAACCGTGAAAAAAAGTTTTTACTAACTTAAGATGGATTGAGCAATTTTCTAATGTTAGAATGTCTCAATTTTAATTATTGATATAAAGGAAGTTATCAATTTAAGAGGTTTTCTGAGAGCAGCTAGCTCATTTACGGAAAATAACAGTGTACTATTGTTGTTATTAATATTTCACAAACATTTAAAAAAAAAATATTCAAACAAATATTAAATATTAAAATAAATATTAAACAACCACGAATTCGTTGTTTTGTATTTTAGGATAAATACCATTTGAAAGGCCCAAATACAGCTGCCTGCTATTTTAGAAAAATTTTAATTCACCTTTTTATGCCGATAAGTCAAATTTTATGAGGATTATCTTTAATCCAGATGGATGGAATGTGTTAATAAAAGCGTCTCGGCGTTTTGGAAAGAGCATCAACTTGGACATGTTACGCCAGTTTTGTGAAATAAGTGTTAACAGCAATTGGAATCGACTAGATAAAAAGAAAAATGAAATTTTAACATTTTTTTCTAGAATATAAAATAAAACCGGGGAATTAGAATATTTAAACATTTATAAAAAAGTGAACACTTCCAACTTCATTAACGAAACATTAGGCGAGTACCGGCTTTAGATTTTAAAAAGTTAAACGGATGAAGTTGGGATTGATTCGTAGATCAATTTAAGGGAATATTGTCGTTTGTATTTCGGTATCGTAAATATTTATTAAATAGTCCCGTTTTTGACGATCAGGAGAAGAGTGAATTTAATAGGTTTTACGATATCAATAAAATTTATACTATTCGACAAGGTACGTTGGAAATAAACAGATATATAGTTTAATTAAGTGCCGGCCTCCGTGGCGCGAACGGTAGCGTCTCGGCCTTTCATCTGGAGGTCCCGTGTTCGAATCCCGGTCAGGCATGGCATTTTCACACACGCTACAAATCATTCATTTCATCCTCTGAAGCAATACATAACGGTGGTTCCGGAAGTTAAAAAAAAAAGATATATTTCAAGTGAACTGCTGTTGTGTGCTCATTTTTTTAAAACGAGGGTGATTGACCTTATCGATGAGTTTGATACGGCTATTCAGAATGCAATTTTTCATTCTGGTAAAAATGTTAAAAAAATTCGAAATTTTATTAATGAATTCATTCCCATTCTATTAAAATAAAATATTAACGTTAAAAGAACACTTATTAACAGCTACTTAAAACTGAAAGGAATTTTTTTCGGTGGTTTAAATAATATTCTCAATTTTTTTCTTGCGGATAATCGCCA
The DNA here is from genome assembly GCF_047948215.1 of Lycorma delicatula. NCBI lineage: Eukaryota > Metazoa > Arthropoda > Insecta > Hemiptera > Fulgoridae > Lycorma > Lycorma delicatula. The sequence goes on from NC_134457.1 coordinate 20,281,776, forward strand.
TTTTAAGTTTTATTATGGTTTTACAAAAGATGACCTGAATAAATTAGCTAAAAAAGTTGAATTGAAAAAACATATTAATATGTTAATATTTTATTTTAATATATTGGAAGTGAATTCATTAATAAAATTTCGAATTTTTTTAACATCCTTACTAGAATGAAAAATTGCAACCGGACTAGCCTTATCAAATTCAACAATAGAGACAAACACCCTCTTTTTTAAATGAGCATACAATAAAGAGTTCACTTAAATTATATCTGCTTACTTCCAACGCACCTTGTCTAACAGTGTAAATTTTATTGATTTGGTAAAACTTATTAAACTCACTCTTTTCCTGATCGTCAAGAACGGTACTATTTAATAAACTTTATGATACAGAAATACAGACAACATTCCCCTAAATTGATCTACGAACCGATCCAAACTTCACCCGTTTAACTTTTTAAAATCTAAAACCGGTACTCGCCTAATGTTTCGTTAATGAAATTAGACGTGTTCACTCTTTTACAAATGTTTTAATATTCTAATTCCCCGGTTTTATTTTATATTCTAGAAAAAAATGTTAAAATTTCATTTTTCTCTTTATTTAGTCTATTCCAATTGCTGTTAACACTTATTTCAGAAAACTGGCGTAACATGTCCAAGTTGGTGCTCTTACCACAGCGCCCAGACGCTGTTATTAACACATTCCATCCTTTTGGATTAAAGAAAATCTACTTCAAATTTATTTTATCGACATAAAAATGTGAATTAAAATTTTTCTAAAATATCATGCACCTGTATTTGGGCCTTTCAAATGGTATTTAATCTAAAACATAAAACAACGAATTCGTGGTTGTTTAATATTTATTCTAATATTTAATATTTGTTTGAATTATTATAAAAAAAACCCTTGCGAATATTAATAACAAAAATAGTACACTGTTATTTTCCGTAAATTAGCTAGCTGCTCTCAGAAAACCTCTTAAATTGATAACTTCCTTTATATCAATAATTAAAATTGAGACATTCTAACATTAGAAAATTGCTCAATCCATCTTAAGCTAGTAAAACCTTTTTTCACAGTTTTCTTTAATTTGGAATAAACGATGAAAATACTTTCGTTTCTTGCTAAAAAGAAAAAACTCATCTTAATGCATCCGTAACATATATAAATATACACATTACATTTTGGTAAACATACCTTATGGTAAACAAATAATAAATTACATTTTTTATCCTAGGAAGTGTAACACTTTCCTTAAATTTCCAACTGAAGAATCTCTTCTGTTTCACTTAAAAAATTCCAATCAAATACAATACTATAATTTTGTTTCTTGTATATTATTACCATTAGAAACTCTCCAGGATCAAGTGGTTAAAATCACTCGAAATTAAAAAAAAAAAAATATCGTACAGAAGTTATAAATTAACATATGAAAATTAATTAATAAAATACAACGCAAATTACTGTAAATACTTACAAATGAGTTGCCAGTTAAAGTGAAACGAAAATTTCTTACAGATCCATTATCTGATTAATTCAAAATTATCTGAAATAACGAAACAACTTAAATAGTGTATTATAAGTAAAAACTCTCGCTTATCATCAGTAAAAAGAGAGGTTGACGCTGTTTTATATAGAAAAAACAAGGCAATAAAATAGCTTGTGTCATGTTATCTAAAATTCCATTTGATAAAATTCCTCTTAATATATGATAATAAACCATTATAAAAAAAACCACTTTATCCCAGAATTTTGTTATCTAGATAATAAGCAATCATGAGATAATTAAAACGACAATAATATTTCTGTAAATCAATTGCACAACAGCACACTATAATAATTATGTAAAAATTAAATTCCTGACAAAAATTACGTTCTATAAAATAGAACTCTTGGGAAAAGATTAATTTTCGTTTACATACATACATAAAGAAATATGTGGTAAATAAAAACAAATGCCACTCTGTAGGAAACAACTGTTCTATTAAAATTTACTCATTAAATAATAATTTACATTATTAAACAAGATTAAAAATCAAAGCAGTAGATTTAACAAAAAAGGAATTAAAACAAAAATAATATATCTTAATTTCCAGATACAATCGTTACTGACCTACCGGTTTGGTCTAGTGCTGAACGCATCTTCCCAAATCAGCTGATTTCGAAGTCGAGTGTTCCAGCGTTCTAGTCCTAGTAAACGCAGTTACTTTTATACGGATTTGAATACTAGGTCGTGAATACCGGTGTTCTTTGGTGGTTGGGTTTCAATTCACCACGCATCTCAGGAATAGTCGAACTGAGACTGTACAAGAATACTAGTCGGAATACTAGTTTAGGTAATGAATTCTACGATTCTACAACTGAAGAACTTGTGGAATATTTAGAGTGGCATAAAACAAAAACATTAAAGAACATCTTTGAGAATTGTGACGATTGCACAATTTATTAGATTTTTGTTATTTATTATTTTCATTTTAACCACAAATTGCTGTTAAAATTACTGATATAACTACTGCACGATAAAAATTAATTTCTCTTTCTTGTTTGTCGGTGTAGTTTTATCTTTGTCCATTTTAAATTTAAATTTATTATTTATTTGTATTTCTCTTTCGAACCAATAATTAGAAATGTAAATATTTTGTCTTATTTTTACCCTAAATTTATATTTCTCTGTATTTCTGATACAGAGAAATACATTTTCTTATTTATACAAATAACTTTAGTACTTCTCCTTCTTTCAGCACATCTATTTTAACGCAAACCCTTTATCTCTCTCACTCTTTCTCTCTCTCTCTCTCTGTATGTGTGTGTGTGTGTGTGTTTGCGCGCGCGTGCGTGAGGCCAGTACATAATCTTTGGATAATTATTTATTTCCAATAAATAAATAGTTACAATATATATATCATATCAGACAAAATAGAGGCATTTTTGCCTTTAAAAAAATAAATTTTGCATCTCTCTCTTTTTGTAATAAATTTACTTAATTGATCTACGGTTTTTTTTTCAATTTTTTTTTTCTTTCAGTCTCCATTAAATTAGAAATAAACACATAATTCAAATATTTTTATCATAGACTTAAGTGGAACATTAGTACTAGTCTGTGATACGCATTTATACTCGTAGAAACAAAAAGAAACCGGACACTCAGGATACTAACATCTAGTCAGCTAGCCACAGGTTCGATTCCTGGCAATAATAATCTGGTATTTTTCTATTAGATCATTTCATGAATATAATCTTCTTTATTATATAGTACATCCAAGGCCAATGTAAAAACAAAAATTCATCGGAAGTTGATAACGATAGCTATCGATTATATCAGTTAAACAGTATGCGGTACATCAAAGGTTAAATCTACAAAAAATAAAATATTAATCGCGGCATACATATTTTAACGTAACCTGTAAAAGGCAGGAATTGAACTTCGCGAAATATACTAATATATTAAATACGACAAAAACATTTTACTAAACCAATAAATGCAACGCTGGGTATTTGAATAAGTAAAAAGTGTTTCCCAACAGTTTTTAAGCAAGCACTGTTAATAGCAGTACTGTTAAATTTCTTACACTTTATCCCAATTCGTAGATGTAATATTTCAAATAATCTTACTTATCTAAAAATATATAACATACACATTTCTTATAATCGATGATGTATATTGTAATTAAACTATAAAGTAATAATCATGACATATCTGTAAAAATTATTTCTTGTTTTTATGTAAGAATGTTATTATACCGTAGCCATCTAATACAATATAATATTTTGAGGTCTCCATAAAATTGTTGTGAAAAGATATGTAAGTATATCTTGATGTATTTTGAAAGCAATTTATTTTTTTTTATTTAAAATTTAAATCATATTTTGTAATGTTGATTTACGAATTATCTTATAACAAATCTTGATCAGCTTAAAAGGAATGGTTTAGTACCTCTTTTTAAGCCAAAATAACTTTCTTTCAGAAAATAGCAAAATTACTGTGTTCATAAATTTTATTATTTATAATTATATATCAGTTTTATAGTTATAGGAAACCATTAAACGTGTGACTATAATAATAATTTCACCAAAATATATTTAAAAACTAGAAATTCGGTACCTAGTTAAACAAAATTACAGTTTGTAGATATATTAAAAAATTGTATAATAAAATTACTTTTAAAGTAATTTTAAAATTTGTTAATTTAAGTAAATATTTTCTAAACAAATTCTATCAGTATCAAATTAAGAATAAGTAAAATATTGAACCTTGAAATTTATGTAATATTCATAATTTTGGATGGGTTCCAAGTAACATGTCTCACAGTATGGTGAAATGTGCAAAATATAGAACATGAATGTTCTATATCTATTGGCAAAAATATGCTTCCTTCATTTCGATAAACCAAATGGTCGTTCAAAAGTTTAATTCATTATTAATCTTATAATATGTTTATTAATATGATTATTTTTAGTCATAATTAGTTATTTAATGAATTTACTGGCCGACCAAATTATTACATCTGAACTCAATTACTTAATGTTACAATCTACTCATCAATATACACCTTTGTTAGTATCATAGTTTTACGATAATAAAATTGTCCTTTCTAGAACTTTGTTACTTGTAGGGTAGATTTAACAGTTACATATATTCAACTAGTTTCATGGCGATATTTTTTTTACAACGAATACCCAAAAAGGAGTGTTGTTTATTTAGGGTATATGTATGTATGTATGTTCCGCCGTACCAGCTCAACGGTTGAACCGATTTAGTTGTACGACCGCGCGTTGGAATCCTTACGTTACGGAAGTGTCATAGGCTATATATGTACATATATATTTACTAACTGCAGAGGCGTGCCATAGGCACGTCCTCCGGGCGGTGTCTCGGAATGTGATTATTAGGTGTTCAAAATTGATTACCTCTTGTGTAAAAGTATCTTTTTTGAATAATGAGAATTGAAATAACGGAAGTTAAATTAGAAATTTAACTCTAGAAATTGATATTAACGAATCGGGTTTTTCCGCTAGTGATCGGTACATTCTGGTGCTACTTTTTGGTTACACTTCGTTATTTTATGAAGAAAAACAATCATATAAACAAAAAGAATATATTATTAATATACATTTCGCATATATATCGATTTATAATAATATAACAAGTATACACCTGACCACCACGAGACATGTACTAACGAATCGGAATTTTCCGCTAGTGATCGGTACATTTCGGTGCTAAGTTAAGGGGGACGAGGAGACACACATACCCTTTAGTCGGGTAGGATATGTAGTAGTGGATGGAGATTTGCCGGTTGAACTATAAACTTTAATGAATTGAATTAATAAACTGTGAACTGTGAGCCTCTATCGCTGTATGTGATGGGTTTGAACTGAATGATTCGAATCAATGGAATGAGTATTATTACAAAAATAATAGAATTAAATTTACGTTAAATAAAATAAAACAATATTAAAAAAATTTCATTTAATAATAAATGGGCTTAGCGTGGGGACGCGTGTAAAGCTATAGTGTTGAACTGATACGAAGACCTTGAGAGAAGCTAGACCGATCATCACCATCAACTGGTAACAAACGGGGTTCCCCTTGGGCGCTGTTTTGGGAGGTGCAATGGGGTGCTCTTATAATATCTCTGCAAATAAGTCTTCCGATTTTCAAAAATCAAACGGGTATTTGCTAGTATAATGCAAGATCATGATGAAACCAAACTAGAACAAAAATTAACTGATATACTCAGAAATAGATCTTATTACACAACTGCCCAGAAAGGAGTGTAATGTATTTAGGGTGTATGCATGTATGTTTGTTTTTTTCCACCGTAGCAGCTCAACGGCTGAACCGATTTAGATGTATGACCCCGCGTTGGAATTCTTACGTTACTGGGAGTGTCGTTGGCTATATATATATATATATATATATATATATATATATATATATATATATATATATATATATATATATATATATATTTGTTTAAATAAATTTTAAAAATGTACTATGCACAAAATTGTCACCTCACGCTCTTTAATTATTTCACATTGAAGAACAATTTTTTTTGTATTCCTGTTTTTTTAACTTTTGATATTTATCTCTTGCTAATACATAGCTTGTTTTTTTTACTTTCTTGAAATTTCTCTTCTCTGATTTTTTTTCTACTTAATTTAATATAATAATACAGTCCAGTAATAAAGATTAAACAAGAAATAGTCAGTATTATTTACTTATAAAATAAATCAAAGTAAAAAACTAAAAAAAAGAATAATAAAGCTTTTTATTACTCGTTAATGAAAAATCACTTTTGTCATTGATAACAAATCTCAAATATGTGTAAATGGACGTAATACATATAAAAGCACTCTTCTTAAATTAGAGTCCTTTTGTGTTTTTATTATTATTATTATCTTTTATGACCGCATAGGATCACTTTAGTCAGTCCATTATACAAGTCTTTTCAGTGGGACTTTTTTTCCTGTTTAGCCTCCGGGAATCATCGTCAGGTATTACTTCAGAGGATAAATGAGGATGATATGTATGAGTGTAAGTGAAGTGTAGTCTTGTCTCAGGTCGACCATTTTTGAGATGCGTAGTTAATTGAAACCCAGCCACTAAGGAACACCGGTATTCACGATCTAGTATTCAAATCCGTATAAAAGTAACTTTCTTTACTAGGATTTGAACGTTGGAACTCTCAACTTTGAAATCAGCTGATTTCCGAAGACGCGTTCACCACTAGACCAACCCGGTGGGTTCTTCAATGGGACTGTTTCGGCCTTGCGGTCCTTCCTGTAATTTTTCATACGTTCCGATCTTTTTGTCTTTTCTAGTGCTGAAATTGTTGGTGTAGTGAATGTGAAACAAGTGTTTTTGTTCTTGATTTTCTTGTTTAATTTTATCTTATCTGTGGTGTCTTCTGGTGTAAAGCCAATTTCCTTCAGATCCTTTCTTATTTATCTGATCCATCTACATCCTGTCATGGTGTTTTTCAAGTCTAGATTTTACTGTACTAGCTGTTTCAGAAGTCTTGAATCTTGCATCCTCGTGAATCATGTCCAAAGTATCCTAGTCTCCTCTTACGCATGATATCAGTGATGGGTTCTAACTCTTTATACATTACTTTGTTTGGCACAATCCTCCACTGCCCGTGTTTCTGATACTTTTTACTGATGGTGGTTCTGCAATTCTTCTTTCGATTTTCTGGAGTCGGTCTGTCTTTGATAGTTCGTTCTGGTGGAAGAGTGTTTCTGCAGGATAAATGGTTTCTGGTTTTATAACTGTGTTGTATTTTCTTATTTTGCGTTATTATTTTTGCATTTTTTATTGTGGTTGTTATAGTAAAATCAACTTTATTTATCGTTCAGTTATTGATAACCATTTATTTTTTAAAAAAAGTATAATTTATAATAAACTATTAAACTTATTTTTTTAATTCTTGATCTTCATTTTTACTATTTTTGTCCACTTCTCAAAGTGAATAACCAACTAATGAACTTCTTCGATCGCTAAAATAAAATTCCTCCAAATTTTTCTCTGCAATTTCTTTATGTGTTTCACAGTCGATTTCTGTTTTTCAGCCTTATTTTTTTGTTATGACATTTTCATTTTTTTATATGTAGTATAATTAAGTAATTAGTAGATAGTATTTTATAAGTTTTAATAAAATCACGCAACTTATTTATAAACAGTTTATATTTACTTAATGACAAGATTAATTTAATTTTGTGACACAGGAAATTAAGCAAATTTATATTTTTAATATTTTCCATTTCTATGTTCGAAATATCCTTATTGAAAGTTGATGTAGGCAGGCTTTAATGAATTCTTCATATTGAATACAACTTTCCTTAGAATTATTCTGATATTAAAGATTATTAATTACTCTGATTATTAGAGATACTGTTTTCGATGTATTCTTCAATTCATCCAATGTGTGTTGTGGGTCGTTCTTAAAAGCATACGGTTTTTTTTTAATACTTTTATTTATAGTCTCATCAACAATTATAGTCTTTAGCGACTTAAACGTAACTAAAGGTGTCCTATATAAAACGCAACCCATCAATCACTCATCCATGAAATTTCAAAAGTCAAGCTTACTCCCCTACTCGTTACTGAAATGGACTCGTCCAACATCTGAACATCGCGGCGACGCAGTAGAACACTACCGATAGTAACAACAATGCAATCATAACGTTCAGTGTATTGCTAGAGACAAGATGGTGTTTTCGCTAGATGAACGTGTTTTCATTGTCGAGTCGTACTTCAGTATGAAATCAGTGGTTGCAGTGTAAGATTTGTTTCGCCATAAGTACCCAGATAAACCAGCTCCTAACAAAACATCAGTGTTAAGGTTAGTTGCAAAATTTAGAAAGATCGGTTCTGTTAATAACAAGGAACACAAAAGATCTGCGTCAGTGTTGAATACAGATACAGTCGCTGAAATCAAAGACCGATTACTCGCCTCGCCAAATAAATCGATCAGACGTTTGTCTGCTGAAATTAATTTGTCTAAATCAACTGTTCATCGGGCGACCAAACAATTACAATTACCACCTTATCGCATTCAAACGGTTCATCGACTTCTTGAGCCCGACAAAGAAAAACGGCTACAATATTGTCAACGGTTCCGTCGATTTCTGCGTGAGGGAATTAATGTTATGGATTCGTTATTTTTTACAGATGAAGCACGGTTTCATTTGGACGGCTACGTAAACAGCCAAAACAGTAGATTTTGGAGCGCTGAAAATCCCCACGTTTATCACGAAAAACAATTACACCCGCAGAAGTTGGGCGTTTGGTGCGCGATATCGCGGAAGAAAATAATCGGTCCTATTTTTTTCGATTACACCATTAATGCAGAACGATATCAGGATATTATATTTCAGTTCATCGCACTCTTGGAAGAGGAAGACAGACACTGCCGGCTACAACATGACGGTGCGACATAGCACTACGCAGGTTCAACTTCTGATTTCGTCGAGGAATTCTTTGGTAATCGTGTTATCGGTCGAGGCTTGTGGCCACCAAGATCTCCAGATTTGACTGCGGCGGATTTTTTTCTATGGGGTTAGCTCAAAGAAAAAGCCTACAGCAACAAACCACGAACAGTTGAACAATTGAAAGTCAGTATTGAACAAGCTGTATTAAATATACAGCCACAAACTTTGAAAAAAGTTACAAGAAACGCTGTAAAAAGTATTGAAGCTTTTATTCAAGAAGATGGCAGCCACTTCCAACATTTACTCTAAATGTAAGGTAATGGATGGCAATAATAAAAATTACATTTACATTTACACATGCCTTTTTATTATTTCAATACCTACAAATATAAGGATGGGTTGCGTTTTATATGGGACACTCTGTACTACATGATCGTATATAATAAACAATAAACACCAAAAACAAGAAACAATAAAAACAAATTAAGCAAAACCGCTAAATTACGTTCTTTATCCCACTATCAGAGAGAAACCGCAACAGTTTTTTTACACATTTCTTCCGGGTTAGTAAACACTGAATCCAGGTCTAATTTTTGTCGAATAGATACGGGACAGTCTATGAGCATATAGTGTACGGACCATTTTACATTGCACGCCTCACAGTTCTGCTGAGAAGAGCCAAACAGATAGGCTTCGTAGGTAAGTCTAGTGTATCCAATCCTCAGCCGAGATAGGATGACTTGGTTTCTTCTGTTGCTTGGGATAAAAAGTTCTCGGTCACATTCTCCCGCATGCTATGTAAGGCCACGGGAGGACTTAGCAGACACAACTTATTCCATTGAGTACGTAGTTTAACACGGATTGTTTTCATGAAGTCGCTCTCGCATGTTAATTCTACTCGGAGGCCATTTCTTGTCGCTCTCTTGGCAGCCTTATCAGCCCGTTCGTTCTCGAAGATGTCGCAATGGCTAAGGACCCATACCAATAGCACAGTCTTATTTATTCTGTACGTTTTAGATGACCACATAAAAAAAATTGATGGTGAGAGTTCTGGGAACCATAGCCAACGAAAAAATTATACGATCATCAAAACGTTTATTAATAATTCGATAATCAGTATACCATCTTTTTGTAAAAAGAAGTTTCGCTCTTCACTTTCAAATACGAGACTACGAAAGTTTTTATAATTTATAAATTGTTAATATTTCTGTGGAAAACATGAGTCAGAAATGAGTGTGGAAATGAGAGCATAACGAAATCACGCAAAAAAAAACAAACTTTTTTAGAATGGTTTTTCATAATAAATGCGAGTTGTCTTAGAACTCTGTATCCTTTTGTTTAGTTGTTAATGTATCGTTACTGATAAACTACGGTTCATATGAATTGTCCATTGTCCATTGTCCATTGTCCAAAATCACACACACATCCTTGAATGAAATATTTGAGTCACCGATAGTAATGAAGTCGTCTATTAAAATTAGGTTCTCCAAGTTCTTATCGACTTTAATTCTACACCAATGTAATTTGAGTTTATTTTCGTAGCGTTGTTTAACAGCCTGAGTGGCTTTCTTGGAAAACATAAAAGCAACCGATGAATGTTGTGCAAACTGTCATCGTATAACACTGATGAACTTCTACTGCGTTCACGATCGGTTACATTTCTTGTTTCATAAAAGCTAGAGATTTATTTATGTGATTCTGTTCAATTTCGGGAAAATTAATCGTAAAAAGCTTTCTGTAATTTAGAATAAGACCTAGCGATTAAATAATATTCCACAATAAATATGCGTTGGGCATGTGAGAGTAACTTTCACGGCGTACTGCTGCGAAATAAATGATGCAGACGGAGGGACGACGAGTCGCGTGATCTATTCGTTTTGACCTTGTCTAGTACAGTCTTAGCAAAATATATGCGACATATGAAAACAAACAAGTGTAGAATAGGTGACTGTATGACTGTTAATGATTTGCTTGTTTTAATGAATTCATTTTATATATATATATATATATATATATATATATATATATATATATATATATGTAATAATAATTTATTTACCTGTTCAGAAACGATTGATACCAAATTTTTAATGTTTGATGAGTGTTGTAGCATATGAAAAATTCCAAGCTTGACCCAGGGATTCGAACCCAGAACTTTTTCAAAGAAAGGCAAAGGACATACTACCATTTCTTGTATGGAGGTCAGCTAATCATAATAATAATATTGTAAAGACGTAATTAGATCAAATTTGACGAGAGAAATTACTGCAAAAAAGATAAATAACCCTTAGTAAACATATCAATACCACTTAAGAATTTAAGACCTTGACTGTACAAGTTGGTAGTTATACAGTACGCATGTTATGAGAGATAAAACAATTAATTGCAATTTTTTTCGTATGTGATTATGATCGCACAATAATCATTTTTAATAGTAATAATAAAAATTATTTTTTTAAGACGTCTCATTACGTTAAAAAATTGATCTTTATTGCTGAATAAAATAGAAAATTTATTCTTTTAATCAAGAAATAAAAAACAAACAATAAATAATATGTTATTAATTAACCAACATTCTCATTGAATTGAAGAAGTATAATGATTCTTCTTTGTTTACTGTTTATGTGACAACTGGCAAGTTTGGAACCGAACCGGACATCGTGGTATTTCATTGTAACAGATTGGATTGTCCTTGGACAACTGGTTTTAATGATGTAATTAACTTTGTAAATAATGTTACCTCAGATTGATTACTTTTATTTATTACTTTAGGAAAAAATTACACAATTATATTTAATTTTTCTAACAAAGGTTATTTAGTTCGTTTAATAACATTCGATATATAATATTGATGTACATGAAACCTAATATTACACCTTCGTATTTTAATAATATAATATTGTTACATAATCTACTTACATTATTTTCTATTCATCAATTATTTCAGTCTCGATTTAAACGTGTGTGGGCTGTCATTGAGATACGCCGCTTGTTAAGAGCTGGGATGTGGGAAAACTACTCTTTTTTTATAGGAAAATAATGTAGGTTGTATTTTTCAGTTCATAAACTATATACACAAAAATCATGTGGGGTATAGTATTACAGAAAAAAAAAAACCTATTTAACGGACAAAATTTATTCGTATTTTTAAAACCAACATAATTGTTTTTTTTTGTTGTGTGTGTGTGTGTGTTTTAAGTGCGGTAATCTAATGGTTGTAGGCGAGCTGTCACTTAACTCAAATGGCTTCCAAGAATAAAAAGCTTCCCTTGATGGGTTATTAAAAAAAGAGAGGAGTTGAAATGATTTCCTCTTATCTTCTTCAGTGAGTAATATATATTACAGATTAGAGTCCAATGCTATGTAAATGATATTTCAGCCTTATATTATATTCATTCTGTTCACTACGAGACCTGATTTAGTAATTAACATAATTCTTCTTAAAATTCTTTTCTAATTGAAAAAAAAAATGCATCTTAATAATGACAAGCATTCAACTTCAGGTTTATGAAATAAAATTAGGAGTGAAGTAGTTTCCTGTTATCTTCTTCAGTCAAATACATTTTTGGTTAATAGCATAAAACTGTCAAAAAGCAGATAATATTCATGCCTACAAATGACACCTTCATTTTAATAATCACAAGTATTGGTTGTACAATACGAGATCTGTTCAGAAAATAACCGAACATTTTTAATTACGAATTAGCGAAGATATTTAGTGACGTACGGTTGTCAGCATTGTGTTCCGCATAACTTTTGTAGTCACATGTTCTTGGATTGTTGATATCTAATTTAGTTTTCGTGTTATTGTTATTTGAAAGTAATGTGTTGAAGTGTTAGCTATTTTTATATTGTGCGATCTTCGGGAGGAACGATACAACGTAAAATTTTACGTAAAACTGGGGAAAACTTTCACAGAAACGTTTCAACTTTTGAAAAGCATACGGAGATGATGCTCTGGGTCGTACATCATGTTACGAATGGTTTTCACGACTTAAAAATGATCTTTAGTAAATTGAAGATGACCCTCGATCAGGAAGGGCTTCGATTTCAACTGATGATACCCGCGTTCAGAAAATCAACGATCTGCGTGCAAATCGCCGATTGACTGTCAGATAAACCGGCTTTCAAAAATCAAATTAAAATTTCTTTCTTTGTTTAATGTATATGTAGGTCGGCCATAATTTAAAAAAAAAGAGTGAGTAAACAATATATGTATGTGTATATATATATATATATATATATATTCCATCCATTCTGACCTTCTTTGAATCCATTTTGACTAGTTTCAGCGTGACATCTGTACGTACGTATTTGCGTACGAATCTCGCATAACTCAAAAACGATTACCCGTAGGATGTTGACATTTTGGATTTTAACATTTAGTTGTGCACTTCCCCTTTTGTTTGCAATAGATTTACCTAAAATCTCCAAAAAGATTTTGAATTTTTTCTTAACTGCAGTAATAAGCCCTCACTGTCAGCTTTTCAACGGTATATCATAAGTGGTACTTATTTTCATTGGTTCCAGAATTATAACCCAGTAAAATTTAATTAATGAAATATTTGAACTTACAAGGAAAAGGCACATCGGTTCGAATCAAACTTCTTTTTTTTTTAATTTAAATATATTGATTTATTAATTAACCTGTGATTGTAAAACAATTTTTACAATAAATAATAATTCAATAGCAATAAAAAAAAAAATCAGAAGTAATTAGTGAAATAAAATTTTACGCACTTTTCATTTTAATTTAGAAATGTTTACAGAGTATATAACTATTAATAAATCAATATATTTAAATTTAAAAAAAAAGTTAAAAAAAGTATACGTGTATGAAGTCGGATTCGAACCGATGTCATACACATATCGGTTCGAATCCGACACGTTTTCACTTACACCACATAACTACTTGAGCGATGTGAAATAAAATTAATATAAAATGCTGATACGGACATCACAAAAAAATGTGATGAAATGTGGTATCCACCACAATGCAATTACGTAACTGTCCACTTTATTAAAGGAATGGCGGATCGTATCTTACTTTCAATGAAATAAGTTTAAATGAAGTGCAGCAAAAATGTATATATGTAATTTAATAGGCGTACAAGGAAGTCATGTGGTGTCCACATCAGATTTTTTTATGACATTTTATATTCTCATATATAGATTTTTGGTTAACATATTGATTTCTGATTTACGATCTGTCGCATCTTTAATGATATTAAAAGTAGGAAAAAAGAATTGGGTAGTTTCCAGTCCCGCAGCGAGAGTAGAACTTATACTCTGTTATACCGACGTAACCAGAAAAAACTACCCAATCCCCGGGAATTTAAGTATTTTTTTTTATTAACTTTTAGTTATTCGATTGATGAAAATAAGTTTCAAATAGGATTGAATTTGTTTAGCTTTAAAAAAAACAATCCCGTTTTCCTTTTAATGATATTTAGTCCTTGGTCATACACTTTTTTATTGAGGCAGTTTTACAAACATTAACAACCGTTGATACCCGCGTCATGTCTCTATGTGTATTAATAATAGATGATCACAAGGTAGGAATTGCCGGCCTCCGTGGCGTAACTGGCGTAAGCTCCCGGTCAAGCATAGTATTTTCACACGCTACAAAAATTGTCATTCATTTCATCCTCTGAAGTAAATACCTAACGGTGGTCCCGGAGGTAAAAAAACAAAGAAAAAGATGAGAATCTTAAAATTGTCCTTGTAGTTTTTACAAGAGAAACTAAATGAACTGAATATTTTTTTTCAAATATCTTACAAGTTACATATTCGTTTCCCCTCTAGCTGTCGAATTATTTCAGTTACTAAAATTAATAAAAGTAACAACTAGAATGTTAGAGCACCTTTGCCGAGGAACCCGGATAAATCGTCAAGAAAAAAGCAGCACTACAACTTGAAATTTCTCGGCGATCTGTGCAGCGAATTTTAAAAACTGAACTACATTTGTATTCGTACAAAATAACAGAGTTGCCTAAATTAACGGTCGACAACAAACATCAAACAACGGCATTCTGGGCTATCGATAATCCACACGTGCTTAATGAAAAGGTGCGTAACGCTCAAATAATTACAGTACGGGCCCGAATCTCAAGTCACGGAGTAATAAGATCATTCTTTTTCGAACAGACAGTGAAGTTATCTAAATATGCTGAGAAATAATTTTGTTCCTCAGCTTCCTGCAAAAACCTACCGGGTTGGTCTAGTGGTGAACGCGTCTTCCCAAATCAGCTGATTTGGAAGTCGAGAGTTCCAGCGTTCAAGTCCTAGTAAAGGTAGTTATTTTTACGGATTTAAATACTTGATCGTGGATATCGGTGTTCTTTGGTGGTTGGGTTTCTATTAACCACACATCTCAGGAGTAGTCGAACTGGGACTGTACAAGACTACACTTCATTTACACTTATACATATCATCCTCATTCATCTTCTGAAGTAATATCTGATCGGTAATTCCCGGAGAGTAAACAAGAAAAAGAAAAAAAAGGCTTCTTGGAAAAGGGTTTCGATTAGAAAACGAGTGGTTATGCAGGATGAAGCCGACCGCACACAGCTAATGTTATTTTAGACGTGAAACGTTTAACGTAAATTCATTTCAAACTGATTTCATAATCGTTTTGGGTGCGGAGAGAACTGACACCCAAATAGCCCTAATTTGAATCCGTGTGATTATTTTCTTTGGATATTTCTAAGGAAAAGATTTTTCCTAAACATCCTCTTACAATGATGGAACTGGGAGTGCTGATCACTGAGACGTCCCACGGAATGTGTGTCGTCGAGTTATTAACAAGATCGGAGTTCGTGTTGAAGAAGTTGCTAGACGTGATGGTGGTCATATTGAACAAGTGATAAGCAGAACATAATCATATAGTAAGAACTTATTTTACTTTTCTGTATTGTGATTCAAATAAATGTTTTTTAACAAAACCAAATATAGGATAATTTCATGCGCCACTCTGCATGTACTTTCATTTAACTTTAACATTAATGCGGCTTAAAACTTCAATGTTCGGTTTTAACTGGTTCA
Organism: Lycorma delicatula; assembly: GCF_047948215.1. Classification (NCBI taxonomy): domain Eukaryota; kingdom Metazoa; phylum Arthropoda; class Insecta; order Hemiptera; family Fulgoridae; genus Lycorma; species Lycorma delicatula. The sequence goes on from NC_134457.1 coordinate 20,297,743, forward strand.
ATTCATTTTAACTAACATTTAAAATGATTTAATCTCATCATAATGACCTTTAAAACAGAGTTAATATACTCGGGTACAAGGACGCAAGTTAGTAATCTGTTATTTTGATAGAAAAGTTTGAATGCGTTTAAATATAATCTCAATTTTTGTATTTAATAATAATAATAGTACTACTACTACTTCTACTACTACTACTACTACTACTACTACTACTACTACTACTACTACTACTACTACTACTACTACTACTACTACTACTACTACTACTACTACTACTACTACTACTACTACTACTACTACTACTACTACTACTAATAATAATAATAATAATAAAAACAGATGATTTATTGAAAGTTTAATTTTATTTTCGTTGATATTTATTTAATTTTTTTTTTCTTAATAAATGAAATACAACAAATTTATCCATAAAGTAAATAATTTTATCATTAAAATGATTTGCATTATGTTTACAGTTCATGTAATATTGTACGTCTATACGTGCATTATTTGTTATAAAGATAATATTAAATAATTGTACAGTAAAGTAAAAAGTAAAAATATCTTAAGAAATATTAAGAATTATTTAAGTTATTTTTATTTTTATTTCTGATCTCCAGTTGTTCAAAATTTTCTAAGTAATTTATAGTATAAACAATTTATTTTAATACACTAAAAATAAATAAATTATATACAATTTGTATAAAATAAAAAAATTATACAGACCGTATCAGAAATGTATAAATGTGCACAAATAAAAATAAATAACTCCCCCCATCATTTGTCTGGATTGTTAAAGGGAAACCGACGTTAAACTTTGATTAGACTAGCACCATGAAATATAAAATTGATTTACATTTAAATATCATTACAAAAAATAATAAGTTAAACATTTTAAGTATGTAATTTAATTATAAGTTAAGTATGTCGATATACTGAATAAATAAAAAAAGAAATAAATATTAAAAATTAAAAAACATTACTGCTAAAAAAACATTGCTCTTTAATGCAAAATAATTACTAATATAGGATAATTAAAGAGTGTGGGGTGACAATTTTGTATATAGTACGAGGTGTGTGAGAAAAGTAATGAGACTGACTTTTTACTTACGAAAGTTTTTATTTGTTTCAAACAAAAATATTATCCCCTTTAAAGTAGTTCCCTTGGGCAGTTATACACCGGCGGAGTCGTTGTTCCCATTCCTGGTACCAGAGCTGGAAGGCTTCAACTGGTAAGGTTTTTAACTGGGCGGTCACAGTCTTTTGAATGTTCTCCAGAGTTCCAAAGTGACGTACTTTTAAGACACGTTTCAATTTCGGGAAAAGGAACAAGTCACAAGGACTCAAATCTGGTGAATAGGGGGTTTAAGTAAACCGTAGGAATGCGTTTTGAGGTCAAAAATTTCCTGATGGAGATGGCCGTGTGACACGGGGCATTGTCATGATGAAGCATCCACTTGTCTGCAATGTCTGGTCTCACGCGAATCACTTTTCCTGAGCATGAACAAATTCTTTATGTATGTCACCCCTACTGTCAAAAAAGCAAATCAGCACGGTTTTGATCTTCGATTTGCTCATTCGACATTTTTTCGGTCGAGGAGATGACGAAGTGTGCCACTCTTCGCTTTGCCGCTTTGTTTCAGGATCGTACTAAAATATCCAGGATCATCACTTGTGAATTAAAGAATCAGGATCAGAATCCTGATATTATGATTATCAGGATCATCACAATTGAAGAATTCTTGGTCATTGTTAATCCTCTCAAGAAGATCAACGCACATGTTTCTTCGATTGTCCTTCTGTTTCGTTGTGAGGTTTTTTGGCACCAATTTCGCACAAATCTTTCGCATGTCCAAATCGTCTGTCAAAATTTGATGTACGGTGAAAGTGTTTAAATTTAACTATTCACTCATCATCCTTATTGTTAAACGACGGTCTGATCTCACAAGAACCCTCACACGCTCAACCTTTTCGTCAGATTTTGAAGTTGAAGGTCTCCTTGAGCGAGGTTGATCCAAAAATGATTTGTGCCAGCGGAAAACTTGTGCTAGGCCTGTTTCAAAGGTCACACTCTTGGATTACCCAACACAAAACTTGATTGCACAACGTTGCTCTAAATTCCGATGCTCCATTTTCGTAACACACAAGTAAAACACAGCTTCACTGATGGCGCTGTCAAAAATAATGTATTGGTTGAACGAAGTTGAAACTCGTACTCAGCATGTGGAAGGGATGAACAAACCGGTCTACCACAGACCGGTAGACACAGCGTTGCCAGATCGCTCGCAGTGCTAACAGTCTCATTACTTTTCTCACACATGTATAACTTTTTTCAAATTTTTTAAATTTATTTAAACTCATATATATATATTTAGACTATGATACTACCGGTAACGTAATTCCGACGGGATCATACATCTAAATCGGTTCAGCCGTTGTGCTGCTACAAGCATACATGCATACACCCTAAAAATACTACACTCCTTTTTGGGCACTCGTGTAATAAATTATTAGAGTATAAACCACATGAGTATTTTTTAAAGTAAATTAAAAATAATTTAATTTTTCAAAGATCCAAATTTATTTATTGTACTAAAACCAGCTGTTATTAATTATTAGAAATTCATAAGATTTTTTTTTTTGTTTAGTATTTTATTAATAAAGTTGATTTATTTTTTATTTTTCATAGATTTTATTAAATCAATTTTTCTCAGAATAAAATTTTTTACACGTTTTTATAATGAAATTTATGCATTTATTAGTCATCTAACAACGTCATTATAATTTAAACCTAAAAAAAATGTTTTTCATCACCGAATTTTTCTGTTTCACTTTGGATATCATGAAAAGTACAGGACAGGATATACAGTTCTACAATCTGTTTTATTCAATTTTTCAGGTCAAAAAAAACAAGTAACTATTAAGTTTACCTGAAATTTCATCGGAGGAACTGAAACCCTGTCGTCGATACGTCTTTCACTTTGCGTCATTGTCGAGCGGGTTGGTAGGGAAGGGGGTACAGCACAGATCGGCCAAAACTGGCGCTCTCGCTCATTTCCATTCAGTGTAACTCACGACTTAAACGTGATAGCGCGGTGATTATTATGTCTATTTAGATTTTGTCTAGATATACCGATTTAAATAATAATAAGTGTATTTTGGAGAATATTTATGAGTAAAAAATTAAAGGAAACATGTAAAAAAGTATAAAATTCAATATATCAGTCTCAGTTCGCGCAAAGGCCAGCCGGAAATATAAATTATGCATATCGTTGGATAGGGGAGGTTATGGTCCACGCACAGGTACCCTAATATCTGGTGCTGAGCGAGCGAGACTGTTTCTGGAGCGTCGCGAAACTGGCACGGCGCGCTCAGTGAACGATGCCGGCGGCCGAGCATCTCCACCGCTGCTTATTATGCCTTATATCTCTTACTTCTCATATCACAGACCAATGTCGAACAAAACTGTCGTCGAATATTAGTCGAAATAAATATCATGTACCATTTAGTGTCTGTTTTATGTTAAAATTAAATTTAGTACGCAGTCATTGTCTCGTTTTTATTTCAATCCAATACGGTAAAAGTGACTTGCTGACATATAGACCAATTTATCTGTAGAGTTGGCCAAATGAAGAACCTAAAATTTTCCATTGCAGACTTTCAGTTTTATTCAAAAAAATACGATGGTGGTTCTCCCATTTAACTCTGCAGATAACTTGGTCGGTCTGTAGCTCGGAGGAACTTCATCCGAGGTTTGTAACGTTTCACCAACATACGTTTCACCAACGTTAAACCAACATACGTGCGCCCCGACACAGCCCATCCGATTTTTTCTGTTTAGCCCCTGGAACTACCGTAAGGTATTATCCTTCAGAGGATGGATGAGGATGATATGTATAAATGAAGTGTATTCTTGTACAGTCTCACAGGTCGACCACTCCTGAGATGCATGGTTAATTGAAACCCAATCACCAAAGAACACCGGTGTTCACGATCTAGTATTCAATTCCGTTTAAAAATAACTGCCTTTATTAGAATTTGAATCTTAAAATTCTCGACTTCGAAATCAGTTGATTTGCGATGACGAGTTAACTACTAGACCAACCCGGTGGGAGATTAACCGCTCCGAACTTCACCCAAATTTATCTAATTGCAAAATTTTCATTTGGGACTATTTGAAGGATAGCGTTTATAAATCAAATGTCCCTGCACTATCGATGAACTGTAGGCGAACATTCAACAAGAAAAATGACTACATCGGGAACAGCGTTTTTGCATCAGGTGACTCGATGTAATCACTGGGACACAAAAGTGCATCGCTGCGTAGGGCGTGCTCTCTTCTAATATCTTTTGTAAAAATATGATAAATTTTCATTCTTTTATTAATGTAAATATAGAAATTTATATACGTTTTTATTTTTTCATTTCATTCGTAACATAATACATTTCGCAAATGTGTTTAGCCGGTAGAGGTTTGGTTTTTAGTTGTTTACCCGGTCGATGAGAAACATATGGATAGGTTTATCTACATTTTTAAGTTGATTATTTATAATTCGTTTTTTTGAACTGGTAAATTAGAAAATTCTACTTACTAGATATTTATATAATTATCCCTTCTAAATAATTATCTATGGGTTTAAATACTAGTGTGTCACCTGCGAAAGCTGTAGGAATAATACAGATGAGAGTAGGATAATATAAGAGAGTAATTTTCTTCAGAGAGGGAAAGTATATTCACAACAATTTTGTGAGTTTATATAATTATGTATCATTATAGAACATAATAAGGTTTATTTAAATTGGACTGTTGTATATAAGATTATGATATAAAAGTGAACACCTTATCATTCAGCAATTTGAATCAGTTTTTTATATTTTAAAAATTTTAAATTTACTCCATTATCAAATATAATTAAAAAAGTGTTACAATGTATTGCTCATTTACAGACTGAATCAAAATTGGTATCATACAAAACCACAGACTAATCGCCGTTAAAATGTACTTGAACTAAAAATAAAGATTATCGATAAAGAAAGTTCGGTGTGAGAACAGGCGTGCATGTCTTAATAAAAATATATGGTAGTTGTTTACCTATCACAAAACTGTCTAAGCTAACCAGTTTTATTCAACAGACAGCATGATGATTTTAATCAGTAATAATAAACAATGTATATAGTTGAAATAATCTTATTATTAGGACAATCCATTTGTATATCGATTGTTCCGTACTATATACAATATGTCTAAAAAAAATAACAGGTAGCGTTATAATAATTTTTTATCAAACAATACAAGTAAAGTACTTAGCTATAAAGTTATTATAATAAATTGGAAATAAAATTTCTCCAAAAATCGTTTACAGCAAATCTTTCTTAAAATTTAAACATAAACGGTAATTTCGTTCGTTAACCATTATTAATATTAGGCATTATGAATAAAATGTATAAAAATGCCAAACTCCGTGACGGAAGTGTAGCGTCTTGGGTTTTCATTCGAAGGTCCCCGGTTCAAATTCCGATCAGGCATGGCATTTTTTATACGCTAAAAATTTCCATTTTTTATTCCCAGGAACAAGCTTCTTTGTAAGCTTCTGTGAACTTATTCATCAGTCAAAAGTATGAATAAAGTAAAATATATATACGTTGTATATATTAACTGACAAATAGACAATTCTTAGAAAATAATATGCAAGTATTTTTAGCTAAGAATAGAAAAGAAGAATAAAAATAGTAAAAATATAAATAATATTCTTTCTTGCCTTTTCAAAGAGAAAGTATAATTTTGTTTATTCACTGTTTATTATTTATCTGTTTTTTTTTTTATGTTTTGTGTATTTTTTTTTTGTTTTCCTAGGGGGAGGAAAAAGCTCTGCCAGCCACCGCCAGGCCTACACTGACGGCAGTGCTCCCACCTGCCAATAACCCCGCCAACCCTTTATCATGCTGTGGCTGGATCTAAACCATATGGTACGTACACAACTCCTGCATGTGCACCCAGGCACTCTACTATCCGAATCTAAGTGACTGGAAGGCGTCCCCAGGGAGCGATCGATGAGCGACGACTCCGAGTAGCCACCGCCGCCCAGCCCCAGAAGCTATGTATCAAATAGTTTTAAAAAATTCCTTTTGGCACGCCGGAAGGAGAAGGTAGATTTCAGAAGGTAGGTGCTAAGTAGGGGATAAAAAATATTTCTCCCTTAAAGTTAAGAAAAACTTCAAATTTACTCAATACGAATATGGTTGCACGTGAAAAAAAGTTTCACGTGTTCGGCATAGAACAAACCTATCTTACAATTCCAGCAACATTTTGGTTATCCCTTACCGTAAGGGTTGATCATATCAAAAATTGTTACAGACAAAAGTTTTAGGTAATGTTTAGAGGACTAACGATCACTTTAAACCGATTCGATACTGTGCCTATTAAGGAAGGTATGATTTTTTGTCTTCAAAACCCCATTTTTCCACCCCTTGAGCCAATGGTTGGTGATATCAAAAAAAATTACTTACATAGGTTTTAGACCCTTATACAAAGAATAGTAGGAACTTTAAACAAAATCGATATTTTACTTAATAAGAAAGTTATAGCGATATTTTTTTTGTCCATTTTCACCCCCGTGGTCCGATTTTGCCCGTCAACGAACTCGACCGAGATTTTGGGACGAGTTATTTTTAAGGAACAATTTGAAAGTGATTGGCGCAAAATTACGGTAGTTATCGTGTCCACAAGAAAGTGTAATATTTTTTATATATATATAAAAATGCATAAATAAAATTTTGAGCTGACGGTGGTTTTGGGGTCTGGGAGATGTGAAACGCGAAGATATGTCGAAATTTTCTGAAAGTCGAATCATGGTATACCCATAACAATAAGTAGTTTTCTTATGAAATTATCTGTCTAAAAGAAAGATAGATAGATAAATACATAATTAAAGCCTGTTCTGTTTTTAAACAGCAAAAATCGTTTTTTACATTGGAAAACAAAGTGTTTACACAATTTTTTATGTGCGTGAGTGTTAAACGAAATATATTCGTCGATAAAATAATTCTATAAAATAATAGTTATACCCTTATTTTAATTAATTAATAGAGACCGGATTATATGCATTTGTACATGAATTTGAATATTAAGCCAATTCTCAACCGGTTATTGAATATTTCCTTAAAATCTAGTGATGGTGCATATTTTCGCTATATTTTTCGGTAGGATACCTTGTTAATAAATGAAATCTAACGTGGTAGCCGGCCAAACCGATTAACTGCACGGATCTTTTTTTTTTTTTTTATATATATATTTCCACCTACTCCTCTGGAACGGATCTACAATCAAGTTTGACTCGCGCCAGAGGAGTGTCCTTTACTCTAGCTCGCCTCCCCGCCCGCCGGCTGTATGTCCGGCACGGCAGATCAGTTCACCGGTTAGCTCTTTTATTTCGTAGGTGGAAATTCCACATACAAGCCGTCATCAGCGAGCGGTTTCTTCTTGACGAGCTTCCTCATCTTTCTTCTTTATAACTGCGGTTATAAACGACGAGATCACATTAAAGTTTTCCTCGTTAAGTAGCATTTTATCCACCACATTCTCCGTAGATAATGGCCCTATACGTCTTACACAAGATTGCCTGCTTTCAGTCCAACGGTTACATTCAAATACTACATGTTCAGGGGAATCATAAGCCCCACAGTAAGGACAGTTGTTGTTATCTACCCTTAGTCTCGCACATAAATAGGACCTGAACGACCCATGCCCTGTAAAAAATTGCGTTATCCAGTAATTTATGTCCCCGAACTTCCTTTCTATCCATGGTCGGATCAAAGGTATCAAACGATGTGTCCATCGTCCCGTGTTGGCTACATCCCAACGATGTTGCCAATTACGCAGCATCTCTTCATATGCTTCTTTAGAAGGTTGTCCACATGCTATACTCACTCGCATCTCCGCCAGTTGTTTAAGCGGAGGAACTCCTGCAATTACGAGTACTGCCTCGGTGGAGACTGAAGAATATGCGCATATCACTCTTAAGCCCATGCGCCGTTGAATTCCTTCAAGGGCTCTTCTATTCTTGTCGGCACGCAGAGCTCTTTCCCAGACTTGTATACCGTAAAACTGCACCGTAAACTGCACGGATCTTAGAGCCCACTAAGCAGCCGCGTAACAGTACCTCTGATTGTTTATCTTTACAAAAGTAACAAAATATTAAATAATTGTTAATTATCAAATTTATTGATATGTTATTCAACTACTTACTAATTGTATGCTGTTTTTGAAATAAAAAACCAAAAATTAAAATACTTATTATTTAAAGTTGCATATATTGACACTTTTCTTGCATATTTTAAGCATTTTTCATGCATATTTCAAGCTTTTTATGTTGCATATAATACGGTTTCTATTAATTAAATACTGCATAACGATGTTTAATCCTTATTTCTTTCTTTTAATCCTTGTTTTCCTTTTTTAGTTTGATTTACTGTCGATTTTTAATTCAATTTATTTATTTTTTGGGAGTCGTGTTTTTTAATTTTTATAATTTTTTTTTTTATTATTTAAATGTAACAAATAAAATGTTTCCAAACATTAGTAACTTTTCATTTGAAATACCCGCTACAACGCGACTGTTAGCAGTTGGTAAAAGTTTTATAACGAAATGTTTTCCAAAGAGAAATTTTATCGAGATCCATCTCGTTCTGGATTTCGGCACTATTTGTTCTATGTGCAGTTTAGTTTAGTTTAAATACTGTGTAGGAAACCAATCGGGTTAGTCGAGTGGTGAACGCGTCTTCGAAAATCAGCAGATTTCAAAGTCGAGACTTCCAACGTTCAAATCCTAGAAAAAGAAAGTTACTTTTATACGGATTTGAATACTATATCGTGGATACCGGTGTTCTTTGGTGGTTGGGTTTCAATTAACCACACATTTCAAAAATGGTCGACCTGAGACTGTACAAGAGTACACTCATACCATCCTCATTCATTCTCTGAAGTAATACCTGAGGGTGATTCCCGGAGGCTAAACAGGAAAAAAATACTGCGCAGGAAGATGTTCTTACTGATTTATATATTATTTTAAAAATTGTGTCTTGCTAAACACGGTCGCCAAATTATATTGAAAAAATTATTGTGCAATTTGACATTTAACAGAAGCTTTCTTAAGGACAAAAAACACTACTACCTTCGTATACGACTGTACAGAATTAGAATTTCTACGAGCATAATAAATTACATTGTACTCTATTTTAATGCAGTTTATAAATCAATACTTTGTACGTTTTTTTTTATTTCTCATTTTTATTGACAATGCATTCAGCTATCGTATTGCCTTAATGCAACGTGTGACCTTGTGAATAAGCGAAATGCAGCGTGGTCTATCTTTTCTTCTAGACTGTAGTAGTATTAAAATGCGATACTGACTGACGTCATCGCATTTATTATGATAAGAATATAATATGATAAATCCTTTAAATTTAACCATGTAACATTTATTGTGTTCCGTAAGTTAAGTGAACGTGACTATAACGTTTCCCAGTATATAGAAAATAATGTAATAATAAAAAATAAAAATACTTCCGCGGTTTATTGGAACAAATCAAATTATTTATTATACAATACGTAGTATAATTGCCGTTTAACAATTATTGTTAACTTTTGTTTTCATTCTTTGATAATTCTTTTGTCTTGTTTATCTATGTAATAACCGCTATAAGTGGTATGAATGTAGGTTATTGTTACATTCTGTTGTTTGTTCGATTCACTTTACAGTTTTGAATTTTATTGCAGTATGCATTTGTGTTATTTCTCTATAAAATTTTACAGAAATAATAAAACTTAATTCGTTCTAATCAGTGAAATAGAAGTACTACATTTTTTAAGAAAATAATATGATTACCATGAAAACAAAAAAAAAAACGTATTAAACTGGATATTTTTTTTAATACAATGCTTAACACTTAACCTCAGGTTCATACTTAAAGCTAAGCTAAACTTCTCTCATCCAAATGAGAAAAATATCTAATCGTACATTTAAAGGCACTTTAATGCGTGCTGTTTAGTGTCATATGATAAATAACCGCACTTGTACTTCTCACGGAAATTTTACAGTGCTTTCGTAAATTTGTTGTGTACAGGAATTATGGAAGTGTAATGTAAGAAATGTAAGAAAACTTTTTCATTATTTTAGAGAAACGGATATTACAATAGTTTATAAAAGGTGTTGGTATTGACCTGCTCAAAAATCAATACAACACTGCAATACGTTTCGATTTGTTTTCAAGCACTTTAATCAGATGATATACTGGAATATCTCGTACGTATGCCGTTATTGCGGTTTTTATTTCGTCAATCGTGCACTGTCTGTTGTGGTACACTGATTACACTAGTGATTTACAAACTGTGCGCCGCAGTCTCTTCACAGGGGCGCCGCGAAATATTGTAAAAGCTTCATAATTAATTGAACAAAGACATTTATTAATTTAATGTTAATAAAATTAAAAAAATAATGAAGATACACGAGTTTTTTTTATTTTTATCTCTTACGAGCGGTCATACTTTTACTTACGGTAAGGCGCCATGGAAAAATTTTACTTGAAAAAGGACGCTGCAACTCGGAAACGTTTGGGAACCAATAGTCTACACTGACACACTACTTGTTTCACTGCCACTCGTAGAAAGTAATCTGGGAGAATCAGATCGGGCGATTGTGCAGGCTATAAACCACTTGAAATAGTTCGTTCACCAGACATTTCTTAAATAAATCATTGACCTGTTATTTGTGTGCGTTGTGACACCATCTTCTTAAAACCTACCGTGATTGATTCCATTTATGTTAATTGACTAATGAAGATTGTTAAAAGAGCACAATTACTATTAACTGTATTTTCAAAAAAAAAATTGGACCCACAATGCGCGTTCTACTTACACCGCCACTAACTCCAATTTTCCCTTCGTATAAAGATTGTTCGTTTAATTCATGCGGATTAGTTGTCGACCACAGTTTTGTACTTCATGAATTAATACACCCTCCGGACGAAACCACGCTTCATCTGTAAAAGAAAAAAAAAACATAATGTCGAGGATACCTACGGAATTTTGGTCGATAAAACATTTAAACCGTTGACAATAATTTACTCTTTTGGTATGATCTGTAAGTTTCAGTTCTTGAACACACATTACTTTGTTCGGGAAAAGTTTCAGTTCTTTTCTTATACAGCTTTATGTGCGATAGCATTTTCGATATCTTGTTGCTGTACTAACATACGCATGACTTGGGACGGACTTTCGGCCATAGCATTCTAAATATCAAGCAGTTTCGGTTCTTTTAGTTTAGGTGGTCTTCCACTTCGATCAGCGTCTTCAACAGAGCCCATTGCCTGAAATTTTTCAATAACAGTTCGAACTGCATTCCCGAGTATTTGGAAACTTTTAAGAAAACCTTTTTGCTTCATTATATCAATATACTTGTCACCTTTACGAATGACATGTTTAACGAGAAAAATGCGTTCCTCTACCGAAAAAAAACCATTACGTCTGTCGTAACTATTGATTCCGATAAACGAAGTAACACAAAACAAGTTCAGTCTTGGTTTATTACTGTACAGCGCCCTACGAACCCACTGGGAAACCAACCTAACGCCAAAAAAACAGAATGCACCACATAATTCTAAAGCATTCTGCACAGCGACTTTACGAACGCATTGTGTTATCCATTTGTTGTCGTCGTTGAAATACTAGTAATTTAGAGAAATGAATCTATGAATGTTGTACACTGCTTATAAGTTGATTTTAAAAAAGAAGAGAAAGGAGATTCCAATCCTACCAGTAGTATAAAATAATTACAACACTTCGCAAACTGTCCGGAAATAACAACAGACTAAAGTGACGAGTTTTTCAAATATTTTAGAATTCATAACTGAATCGATAGATGAATTGATAATAATAACCCAAATAAATTTTCTTAAACCTCACTTTTAGTAATAGTCTAAGAATTTTTATTGTTCTTTTATAATGTACTATCTGACCTGGCAGTGCTTCGCTATTGCTAGATTTGAGTATATATATATATATATATATATATATATATATATATATATATATATGTAGATTAAACGAACATAAATGAATGTTTGAAAAAAAAAACCGAACATCACAAAATTGAATTTTTCCTTTTTTCCCTCTATCCCTCTTCCAATCATCCCATCTTTCCCTTTTGCCTTCTCTTTTTCGCAAAAATATTTCTTTTCACGTAACTAACACATATTCTGAATATGAGCCAAGTCGGACCATAAATACAATTTTCCCAAGTATCTCGACCCCAGCGTCACCTAGCAGATCCATTATTTTTTAAATATTTCTTTTCATTTAACTAATATTTATATTCTAAATGTAAACCAAATCGGACCATAAATACAATTTTTTTTTAAATATTTCGACATCCGCGCCACCTAGCGTCCAAACTAATTCAGAAACCTTCACGGGCGTGCGCACAACTCCACCAAAGTTTCGTCTCATTAGGATGAATGGTTTAGGAACACAAATGGGGCAAACAAACATTCATTTATATATATATATATATATATATATATAAATGAATGTTTTTTGTTAAATTAATGTTTGTTACCGCAAAATTCTCCTTATCTTTCCAAGAAAGATAATAGATACTCCATCTATTTTACCAATGATCATTTCTCTTTCCACTTCTGAACACTTTTCATTAATCCACTTTTCTTTCGCCAATTTGCACTTCTTGTTTATAGTATATTACATATATTTTTTTTATTATTATTATTATTATGCTTTTACGGCCAACATGGGACCACTTAAGTCAATTTTAGTTGGATCTTTTCTGAGAAAAGCGTGTTATTTTACTCTTTCGAGCTGCCCAGTATTTCTTCATCCGTTCAGATCTTGCTTTCTTTTCTTCATCCGTAAACACCCTCTTCGTTGTATTTTGTCGTTTGTCTGTCTTTTGTTTAAATCTAATGCTTTTATCTTTTAGCTTTGTAATTTTTCCAGTTTTATTCTGTAGGTCGGTCAGGGAAATTCCCAATTCTTTCATATCTTCTCTAATTTCTTTGATCCATCCTACTTCTAGCTTTTGGAACCAGAGCTTTTCAATGATATTTCTTGAGAGTCTTGTTTCCGGTGTCCTTATGAGATGACCGAAGAAAGAGATTCTTTTTTCCGCATAGTATCAGTAACAGGCTCTATTTCTCGATACACCATCTCATTTGGCACAATCCACTATTGGCCTTCTTTTTGGTGTTTTTTATTGATACACGTTCTGACAATTCTCCTCTCTATTTTCAGAATTTTTTCAATTCGGTTTTTCTGAGTGATTTTGAAAAGGGTCTCGCTTCCGTAGGTGACTTCTGGCTGTACTACAGTTTTATAATGTTTAAGTTTTGTTTTAGCAGAAAGGCATTTTTTGTTATATGTTGACCAAGTTAATTTTTGGGATTTAATCATTTTATTTGTCCTGTTTTGCCACGTCACTTTTTCATTTAAATTATAAGTTATTATTTCCCCTAGATATTTAAATTGTTTTACTATTTTAATTTTCTGATTGTTTACCGTAATGTGCTCTATTACCAGAGGATCTATGGCCATTAGTTCATCTTATTTATAATATATATATAGAAATTTCAAAGTGGAAATTTCTCTTTCCACTTCTGAACACTGTTCATTAATCCACTTTTCTTTCGCCAATTTGCACTTCTTGTTTATAGTATATTATATATATATATAAGATATATATATATATATATACAGAGCCCTGAGCCGGTCAGGGCTCGTTTCACTCGCCCGATCGTCTAGCAACGCGTTCGTTATCCTCATGGTTGTGAGATTATTAAATATTTTACAGATATTCATTATATAAAAAGTCATTTTTCTTAATGATATTTCTGTAGTCATGTCAGAAATATAATGAAGTAAAAGAATTCATTTTTGTTTCTTTAATGAATATATTTAATATCTTAACCTATAAGTGGGCCAAGACCTAAATCTATGGCTTAAAATCTTTCCTACTGTAACACGAATGTATCCTGAAAGTTTGAAAGTAATCGGTAGATTGGTTCTCGCGTGATGCTGTTACAAACAAAAAACATAACTTTCGCATTTATATATTAGATTTTATCAATAAATCTCCCTGCGTTAAATTATATATATGTATACACAGTGTTCTGGGACGTATTCCCCAAAACTTCAATTACTGATTCAGGAATGAACAAAAAAATTCATATTCACATAAGTCTTATTTTGCTTTGTTTTCTATCTGGAAAATAAAAAAATAATTTCTCAGGAACGGGTAAACCTACTTTAATTAAATTTGGCAAATCTAAGACTAGTAGTGTCTTGTTCTACAAAATAAAAAATTTCAAAACGGCGGCCATCTTATTTTTTTAATCTCTTCAATATCTTTGTAATTATTTGTTTGATAAAATTTTTACTTTTTACAAAATGTATTAAGCATTATATTTTCAACAAATTGACATCTCATTTGTAAAACTCCATTGATAAACAATTGAGTTATTGCAGACAGTTAGCCCGGCAGTACGCTTGCAAGTATGATAATTTATTAATTTACTATTTATTACTAATAATTTTTATTTAATTTACTGGAGGAAATAAAAACGGGCAAAAAATTATCAGCTTGCATTTCGGTGAGTAGGCGTACTGCCGAGTTAATTGTCTGTAATAACTCGATTGTTTGTCAACGGAATTTTACAAATGAGGTATAATTTTGTTTTCCTTCAATAAAAAACGATTTTTAAAAGTTTTTATTTACTTCTTATTGGCTGTTTTTACATTAATTTTTTCAGAATTAGATTCTCTACAAGTTTTGTTACTAAATATTGCGCATTTGTTAGTCTTTTAACAAAGCTATTCTATTACAAACAGAAAAAAAATTGTTTTTCGACACCGAATTTTGTGTTTTACATCGGATATCTTAAAAAACTACTGGAGTTACAGTTCTAGGATCTGTTTTATCCTATTTCCTAGCCAAAATTACATAAGAAACCACCAACCTTTTTCCTTAATTTGACTCTCAAAAATTACAGTATTAGAAGAGCTGAAAACCGGGTGAAATCTTTCGCTAGCCGTAATTCAAAAACAAAGCGTTTCTAGACCTATGTTTATATGAACTTTATTCATTATTTTCACCGGTAGAACGTGTCCTGAAAGTTTTTCTGTTTCTTCGTGCGACTCCTGTATAAAAAGGGATTTAGTGACTATATGTTTGTTTATACGAAAAAATCAGTGGATGAAAAGATGAAAGCAACGTTTTCTTTTCAAATAGTAATAATTTTAGAGGATACTACTTCTAAAACTTCCGATACAACACTGAATTCGGGAGGGGGAAAGAGTAATGATATTTCAATTAACCGATGAGTCTGAAATCTTAAAAAGCCTTACTGCAGTAGAACATACCGTAGATTATCTTATTTGTGTGAACCGTTCTTAATTTTTGTTAATAATCTTAATTTTTTCGCTTAATCGTCAGGTAAAGACAACGAGTGTGATTTTTAAACTGATAGATCGCTATTGTTTGACATGATATGTAGTAGACATAAGATAGACATAATCATCTAATCTAAATATAGTGAATTCTTTCAAAATTTATCATATAATTCAGAAATTATCTGAAAGAATAAAATAAAAACGCTTACAGAAAAATCTGCTGGTCTTGTCATGTGAAATAATGATAATGTTTTAAAATAGTACAATGAGTAGCGAGATAAATAAAATTAAAACATAGAAGTAACCTTTAACCCTGTTGTATTCCATTAAAGAGAAGGCCTAAGGGCTACCTATCTCGTCTCCTCTTTACTACTACCCTGAAACGAAAGAGGTTTTCCCCTCCAGATTCTACGTTCTCGGAAGAACTATAAATGCAGTAATCGCCGTGTTTTGCTACCTCCCTCTTCGCTAATCTTGGCAAACAAAAGTAAAATATGAAGCCAAAGGTTAACAGGAAACCTTCCTTACTTTAATGGTTTTTCTACTCTGCCAATTTCAACTGTTTAAAAGAAATATATACATTTGCAAATTAAAAATGTGAAAAAAATTTTTGATAATTTTAATTAGCTGATTTTCAAACACACGCGTTAATACACACACACACACACACACACACACACACACACACAGAGAGAGAGAGAGAGAGTGAGAGAGAGAGAGAGAGAGAGAGAGAGAGAGAGAGAATGTTCTTAAAACATTTATTATAAGATATTTTTATTTTAACTTCATGGTTTTCAACTTGGAAAGTTTGCAAAAAGAATTGTAGATTTCCATTACACTTGCCATTAATTTCTTGAAATCATAGAATTTTTCAAACAATTACCGAATCCCTGAAATGAAAAAAAAAAACAAAAAAAATTCTAATTAAATAAGTATATTATTTTATATTATTTAAGTTTGCAGAATTTTTACAAGGAGTCTATTTTTATATAATAACAATAGGGGGGGGGGGGAGATGTCGTCTTCTTCATTTAGTCTTGTGTGTGTTCGTGAAAGGTTGTGTTAGTTGCCAGGCCAGACCAGGTGCTGCTCCTTACTCTGCTGCTATTGGCGCAGAGTAGACTGTGCGCAGCTGCCCGGCGTAACGTTGTCCGCTCAGCGCCAATAGCAGCTAAAATAAAAACGTGAACACATACAACAAACAAACCAATGCAGCATCCTTTTTATTTGTTTTATTTTTAAAATCAATCAGGTCACACTACACATATTTTGAAACAACCACGTTCAGACGGTCAAATGTTATCTATCGTGGTAGATATTCAATAATTGGGTACAGAAGTACCAGGCAAATAAAGAGTATAAATTTAACTAATTTTCGTAATATGCATGTTACGTTACTACTTGAAATAAATATATCCGTCTAGAATATGTATTACTATTTTCACAACATTTTACATTAATCTAGTAATAAAGCAGAATTTCTAATATAGTGTAGAATACATTTTGAAAACTCTGAGACGTACTGCAATACCCGACGATTCGACAAAATTCTCAAAGTATGGCAAGTCTAGTTCCACCGAAATTTTATTTACTACAATTTTTTTGTACATGAATCTACATATACTAATTAAATAAAATATAATAGAATATTTGCTATCCAAGGGCCTGTCAGTAATTGCAAATTGCGTAAAATGATTTTACTATTTTTACGAGTGCTTACATCAAGTTTAACCTCTTTTCTTATATTATTAAATAATCATAATAAAATTCAGTCAGTAAAATGTTAATAATGTTAATAAATTCTTAATAATGTTAAATTTACTTGGTTTGTTTTCAGAAGATAAACCAGTTACAAAGCGGAAATAGTGGTGTTTATTTGTTGGTATAATTCACTTTCAGATATATATACAGGCCTGCGATTCAATAAATTCGTAGACATCTGGTTATTTCTGAATATTCTGTAAATCAAATTAATCGATCAATCCAAAAATTAAATTATCGATTTTATGTGTTTTTCCGTTCATAAAATCTCTATTTTCGCAGTTAATTAAACAGTACTAAATTATTAGCTTTATCCTACCAGTAAATCAGTTTTATTATTGAAACCGGTGAGATTTTATTTACGAAAGGAAAAGTAACCCATCAACACAGCAGTGGGTTTTTAATGGAATAAATTAGTCTGTAGCCAAAAAATATTGGAGTCCATTATAACGTGATTCAAAATCCTGGAAAAGTATAACCGTATAATCATTTTCAATAATTAGCCAGTGTGCATTTGTAATCATATATTACAATTATTTTGCTGTAATAAATTGAAAATTTTTATAAATTCTTTTACTGGTGAATAAAGTCAAAATATAAAAAAAAAATTACGGGAACCGATAGCGTTCCCTTGCTGCCGGGTCTTTCTAATTATCGGTCTGGTATTTAATTATTTAATGGAGGTAATATATTATTTTTATTATATTATTAATATTTATATTTTATTTTAAGGTGGACAGAGTTTGAGGATTGCGATCCGGTCTTTGTAGATCGGGTTTTGAGCGTTATTCTAACTTTTGTTATTCTTGGGAAATTAGCAAGATATTTACATCTTATTTCTAATAATTCCCTTTCAGTCCGTCCGTTGAAGGTCTTTCGGACCGCAGGAATGCGCCTGATGGAGCCCCAGATGTTGGAGGCTGCAATGAACTCCCTTCGCGGAAAAAGTCGCATGTGCTGTCGGAACGGAACGGAAGATAACTGTGGATACATATCCCCTTATTCATCGTAAAACCTGGATAACAGTCCCTTGCTGCTTGGTCATTCTTATTATCGGAAGGTTATTTTTTGTTTTTCGTTTATGAACGGAATTGTGGATTGCGTTCCGGTCCTTTTAGATCAATTTGAAATAATATTAGTTGGGCTATCCTTGGGAGACTAGGGATATATTAGTGTCTTTGTCCCGGCGTGATTCCTCTTCACGCAGTCCACTGAAGGCTTGTCGGTGGCAGTGCTTTTCAGTCTAGCGGAACACCAGATGGGACCCTAGTTATTAGAGAATGCAATGCTCTTCCTTCCCGGAAGGAGTCGTATGTGCTAAAGATAGGCCTAAGTTGGATAAAAGAAGGTTTTAAGTGAATTAAGGTTTTGTAAACTCTTCATTCTCGCCATCTTCTTCGTCTTGCATAGGCCGGATTCGATATCGTGAGATGTTGAACTGAACTCCGCTGATCCTCGGCAGTATTTATATCTCAGGGCCCAGGGCAGAACCTGTACCCGACTCATCCTTTTTTTTTTGTTTCAAGCGTAATAATTTCTACTGTTCGCACCTTCTACGCTTTTCTACAAATTCCTTCTAGAAAAAATTTCTTTGTTATTTCTTATGGTTTTTCCTTCTTAATTTTTCTCTCTTTCTTCTATCCGTTACAATACAGGAATGTCTAAAGGTGATAAAGAAAATGGTTGACTGTTATTTGTGCGAGTTTTTTGGGGATGCCAGCTGTAGTCATGGCTCGTCCTGCTTAAGGCAGTTTTATCTGATATTGATATTAGTTGGCTTACTAATTGATTTGTTTATATAAAATAGTATTTTATTTATTTTAATAATGCAAGAAAACACTAAATAACTGTAGAAACAATTTCATAGAGTTGGAAAAACAAGCTTAATGGAAAAGCACCTAGGATGTTTTCAACATCGGAAAGTATCAACATCAGTAGTATATTATTTATTATTATACTAACTGAAATTTTGAATGAACAGTGAATGAGGACGTAAAACGGGTAGGGTGAAAGGAAGCATCTTTACAAAGAAAATACGGCGCTCTAGGCACTCTTCTCGGATTGGATGGATGTTTTGTGTTCGCTGTGAGTTATGTTCAACAAATGAGGGAAATACTAAAACGCTTAGAACCCTATCCCATAGTTTTCCCTCTTTCTGCCTTTAACAGCGGTTGTCTGGGAGTAAGACTTTATTAGGGGAGATTTACTGAGTATTTCAAAGGGAATTTTCCAGGGAGAACCCAGCCCTAAAGAAATTGTATATATCTTACTTATACCTGTACATTTTAAAAATTAACTCTTACCACGTAGAGTTCATTGAATATATATTACTATTAAATTATTAGAGAATAAAACGTAAAATAAATAACTTATATTGATTTTGCAATTATTTTCAAAGCGTTCATCACGTGTGCATGTTTTATTTTTATAACAAATTTTAACCTAATATTATTTCAATTATAAAATTCAACTAATTGTAATTTAACAATATTTTTATCATTTATTACTCAATTTTTAACGCGTAATAACAATAAAAATTTCATAACTGCTAAATTTATTTAAGCCTCGATCTGAATATTAAAAAAAATAATTATTTCAAATCATCTTTTAAATTTAGATTTTTTGAAGTCGGCGTCAAAATAAATACAAATACAAAAAACAATAAATTACTACCTTTAAAATATGGCCGACTTAAAAATGTAAAAATTGAAAAGTTTTTTACATTTTTAAAGAAATTTTTTAACACAACAACAGTCCTCGACGTTTCTTCGTATTGCAGGCTGTAGCTTGGCAGTAAGAATTTCACTGTAACGCGCACTGTTTATTGTCGTGCCCCGTTCCTCATAATGTTCCAGTACTGGACCTTGTGAGTCCCAAAAATCCGTAAGCATCAGGTTTTCTTCGGACGGTTGGGTCTTGAACTTTTTTTTGCAGGGCGAATTTGGATGTTTCCATTCCATACTCTACCGTTTACTCTCCGGCTCGTAATGATGGATCCATGTTTCGTCACCGGTGACGATTCTGTCTAAGAATATGTCCCGTTCGTTACCGTAGCGATCCAAATGTTTTTGCCAGATGTACAAGCGCGTTTGTTTATGCAACTGTGTGAGTTGTTTTTGGACCCGTCTTACACAGACTTTATGAAACCCAAGTCTGTTGTGGATGATTTTGTAGGCAGAACCGTAACTAATTTACAGACGATGTGCTACTTCATCAATAGTTACTCGTCTGTCTAAGAAAACCATGTCACGTGCATGCTCAATGTTTTCCTCATTTGTGGCGGTAAACGGTCCTCGTCGGCTACACACCGTATCCGGCTCCTTCGTCGTGCGTAACACTTGTGCGACCATTTTTGAATTTTCAATCTATTCGTAGACGCTCCGTTGTGGCAACACACTGTTCCCGTACTGTATCGAAAGTCTTCGATGAATTTTGACCCCTGGTATACCTTCCGACCACAAAAAACGGATCACTGAACGTTGCTCTGCTCTTCTTTGGTGCAAACAGAAAGCGGAGCAGCCATCGATAACGGCAGGACAGCGATAATGGAACTACCCTTTTTTTCCCTGTTTAGCCTCCGGTAACTACCGTTTAGATAATTCTTCAGAGGAGGAATGAGGATCATATGTATGAGTGTAAATGAAGTGTAGTCTTGTATATTCTCAGTTCGACCATTCCTGAGATGTGTGGTTAATTGAAACCCAACCACCAAAGAACACCGGTATCCACGATCTATATTCAAATCCGTGTAAAAATATCTGGCTTTACAAGGACTTGAACGCTGGAACTCTCGGCTTCCAAATCAGCTGATTTGGGAAGACGCGTTCACCACTAGACCAACCCGGTGGGTTAATGGAACTAACCTAGCAGCATCAAACCTGCACAGACATAACAATAATTAAACCACGCATGCGTCATCTACGCAACACGACAGTACTACCAACATAAACAAAAATATAACTAAATTGCGGATAATAATTGACTTACCCTCGTAATATGGCCGGTTATATTAAATTGAAATATTTATTGACATAGTATTTACTCAGATTAAGTGCCTAAGCCCACCCAGCTGGTCTAGTGGTTAACTTGTCATCGCAAATCAGCTGATTTCGAAGTCAAGAGTTCTAAGATTCAAATCCTAGTAAAGGTACTTTTATACGGATTTGATTACTAGATCGTCGATACTGGTGTTCTTTGGTTTCAATTAGCCACACATCTTCAGGAATGGTCGACCTGAGACTGTACAAGACTACACTTCATTTACATTCATACATATTACCCTCATTCATCCTCTGAAGTAATGCCTAACGGTGGTTAAGGAAGCTAAACAGAAAAAAGTCTGTTTATACTTACATATAGGTTTGTTAAAAATCATATCATATTGAATTCAGTAATGTTTTTTGGATAATTTTTAATATTACATCTCCATTACAAATCTATGTAAATTTTGTTATTTCTTACTACATTGAAACCTCTACAAAACGGAAATCTCGTCAAAACGTATGGTTTCTCAAATCCTAATATATTTTTATAGAAATTATACGGAAAAATTCGCAATACGGAAACGGAAATGAAACATAGATTTTACTTTTAATTTTATGTATTAATTTTGTCCCGTAAGACGGAAAGGAAATTAAAAAAAAAGATTGTTCATTCCCACGATTTACAAATTATAAATCCAGTAGATTATTATAATACAGTACTGTAACTGTTTATCTAATTATTTGCCGTCACATTCTTGGTTCAAACCCAAAACAAGGAGAGGACACAGAAAACAAAATTAACAGTTCCGGAAAAGCATTGGGTTTGGTCGTACAGTTAGAAGAATTCGCGATTCGTATAAACAGCGATGATTTGCGACAGAATATTTTAACAGCTAGAAATATTATTGAAAACGAACGTTCGAAGAGTAAATTATTAGAACAGAACACGTACTTGATTATTTTAGAAAATGATTTTATTTATTTTTTTATTTTTTTTTGTCTTCAGTCATTTGACTGGTTTGATGCAGCTCTCCAAGATTCCCTATCTAGTGCTAGTCGTTTCATTTCAGTATACCCTCTACATCCTACATCCCTAACAATTTGTTTTACATATTCCAAACGTGGCCTGCCTACACAATTTTTTCCTTCTACCTGTCCTTCCAATATTAAAGCGACTATTCCAGGATGCCTTAGTATGTGGCCTATAAGTCTTTCTCTTCTTTTAACTATATTTTTCCAAATGCTTCTTTCTTCATCCATTTGTCGCAATACCTCTTCATTTGTCACTTTATCCACCCATCTGATTTTTAACATTCTCCTATAGCACCGCATTTCAAAAGCTACTAATCTTTTCTTCTCAGATATTCCGATTGTCCAACCTTCACTTCCATATAAAGCGACACTCCAAACATATACTTTCAAAAATCTTTTCCTGACATTTAAATTAATTTTTGATGTAAACAAATTATATTTCTTACTGAAGGCTCGTTTCGCTTGTGCTATTCGGCATTTTATATCGCTCCTGCTTCGTCCATCTTTAGTAATTCTACTTCCCAAATAACAAAATTCTTCTACCTCCATAATCTTTTCTCCTCCATTTTTCACATTCAGTGGTCCATCTTTGTTATTTCTACTACATTTCATTACTTTTGTTTCCTTCTTGTTTATTTTCATGCGATAGTTCTTGCGTAGAACTTCATCTATGCTGTTCATTGATTCTTCTAAATCCTTTTTATTCTCGGCTAGAATTACTATATCATCAGCAAATCGTAGCATCTTTATCTTTTCACCTTCTACTGTTACTCCGAATCGAAATTGTTCTTTAACATCATTAACTGCTAGTTCCATGTAAAGATTAAAAAGTAACGGAGATAGGGAACATCCTTGTCGGACTCCCTTTCTTATTACGGCTTCTTTCTTATGTTCTTCAATTATTACTGTTGCTGTTTGGTTCCTGTACATGTTAGCAATTCTTCTATCTCTGTATTTGAACCCTAATTTTTTTAAAATGCTGAACATTTTATTCCAGTCTACGTTATCGAATGCCTTTTCTAGGTCTATAAACGCCAAGTATGTCGGTTTGTTTTTCTTTAATCTTCCTTCTACTAATAATCTGAGGCCTAAAATTGCTTCCCTTGTCCCTATACTTTTCCTGAAACCAAATTGGTCTTCTCCTAACACTTCTTCCACTCTCCTCTCAATTCTTCTGTATAGATGATTTTATTTTAGAATTAAATCATGTTGTGTTTTAGGCTAATTATATGTCTTCTAATTAAATGTAACTTTTAAAGGAAAAATTAATAATTTTTTTTAAAATTGGTGGTTAATGTTCTCTATATACAGTATAATTTCCGGATTATTCTAAAGGTTTATAACTTCATTTTACATTTATATAACTAAGAGCACAGGACATCACGATAAATTAGCTCGATTTTTAAAAACTCAGCAAGACGGAAACCTCTTCAAAATGGAATTCTTACTAGGTCCTGTCAGATTCCGTTTTGGGGAGGTTTTGTTGTACTGACGTTTTTTTTATATTAACCATAAATTAGAAATTAAGTTATTTAAAAATATTAATCTTGCTCTAGTAGTCTCATAATACGAATAAAATTATATTCGTATGAATGCTATTGCCCGTTGCATAAGATTTTTAACTGACCAATAAAGGGCGGTGAAACTTAACAACAGATGCTTCTGTACTGTTGCCGTTCAGATGAGAATCTAAGCCAAGGCTACTATAAACACTAGTAAAAGAATGAAGTTGTGGGAACAGAGGGCGGACGCGGTACGGCGTGTTGAATTGCATCACTGACGCCCACATTACGCACGACTTGCCTACCTATCTCCCTCTTTATACCTGTATTACCCGCTGAGTTTTACTATGTTTTGTTGTTGAATGATTGGACTGTCCTATCACAAGGTGAGACAACAAATAAATCGTTAACATTAATCCGTGGAAAAAAATAAAAAAAATAAATAAATATGCGGTAACATTAACAGTTGAAGGTTTTCTCACAGTGTCAATTTATTAAAAGTATTGAGTACAGCCTACCTTTCCAGTATTATAATAACGTTAATAATAATAAAAATAATACTTGCTAAATATAACTTTGACTTTGAATAAAATAAAAAAATACCCAATATTGTTTTTATTTTTCATTTTTAACTCCCACCTTTAAACTTAATTAAAATTTACGATTGACTTATATCGTGTAGCCCATTATTTCGTTAGTTTTGCTTATTTTTTTAATTTTAAAATGCCATTTTGATTTATTTTCTCATTTCTTGACATTAATTAGTTTTTAAAACAACGTACATATTCAAGGATTGATATGCTAATAATATGAATGGTTTGCGTTTTAGAACAACCAAATAGATATCTATCATTAAAAGAGACAAGCAAACATATGTACATACACGAATATTGAATTTTTTTTCTATAATAATATTTGCTTTGTATAAAATAAATAAATTAATTAGTTTCTCTATTGTTTTGTGCGTTTAGCCGGATTTCATTTAACAAGTTGACTGCCATGAGATATCAAATGATGTCCCAATGTATTGTCACTCTTAAGATCCAGTATTATTGTTCATTTTTAATTTTTTTGTACCAAATTACATATTATTTTAAAGATAAAGTTCTGTATATTATTGTGTTGTATGTAGCACAAACGTTTTTCTTTAAATTTTAAATTAAGAATTTTTTTTTAAATTACCAAATAAAATCAAAGTAAACATAATTGAAAAGTGTTGTAATAAAATGTGAATTAATTTTAGTTGTTTATTAACAAAGTTTAGTTATATTTTAATACCAAGTGTTCTTAAAAATATTAAATTCAAAATTTACTTTAAAAATCTCAATTCAAAGCATAATTATCAGTAAGATAAGATTTTTTTTTTGAGGTCACAGTGAACCACTTTAGTCAACGGACGAACTCTGGTTCGTCTTTTCTTTTTCTTTTTTTCTTGATTGCTTCCAGTACTTCTTTATTCTGTCAGATCTTGCTTTTCTGAGTTCTTCTAAACAAACTTTCGTTGTTGTTTTTTTTCTTTAATTTTAAATCTGAAGTTTGCTTCTTTTAATATTTTTATATTGTCAGTTTTGTTTCTTAAATCTTCTATTGTGATTTCTAGTTCTTGCATATCTTGTT
Source organism: Lycorma delicatula (assembly GCF_047948215.1). Taxonomy (NCBI): domain Eukaryota; kingdom Metazoa; phylum Arthropoda; class Insecta; order Hemiptera; family Fulgoridae; genus Lycorma; species Lycorma delicatula. The sequence goes on from NC_134457.1 coordinate 20,323,089, forward strand.
TAATTTCGAATATCCAAGTCGGTGTTTTGGAAATTTTCCAGTATTTTTCAACCAGTTTCCTGACGAGCCTGTTCGGTTCTGTTCTTATTATGTGTCCAAAGAAGAAGATTCTTTTCTTTTTAAAGTAGTCTAGAGCTGGTTCTACGTCTTTATGTATCTCTTGGTTTGGTATGAGTCTTCATTCTCCCCCATCAGTAAGTCGTTCTATGTGGATAGACACAAAAAAAAGAAATAGAAAAAGGAAGGTGGAGGGATTTGAATTTGTAGGAGACTGGAGAAGATTAAATGAAGAGAAAAGTTAATGAAGAAATAATGAGGAAAGTGAAAAAAATAAAAATAAATAAATAAAAAATTGAAGTCTAATCAGAATGAGAAAGTTGGGACGTGAAAGAACTATAGATTAAAACAGTACTAGAAGGTGAATAAAAGAATAAATATTATAGAGATTTAAAAGGAGCTTTTGAACTATCAGAATCTCAAAAGTTTAGGTAGGAATAAAAGAGAATTAAAATGAAAATGATGCAAGGGACCTGCCTAAGGGCAGATAACCATATTATGATGATGATGATTATTAGTGAATATCCCAGGAACAGTCTTACTGTTAATTATGATATCAATTTTATAAATATCTGAACTGAAATCATTATTAAGTAAACATACCACAAATTACAGTTTCATTGGAATTTTTCCTCGAAATATTTAGTCTTAAGCATTGATTTTCATTTCCGTACATAATAATCTTTCATATTTTAAATCGGTCCTTTTCCAAACAGTTTATAAGTGAGGAAACAGTGGTTCTGACATGAGTTGTAAGATAAATCAATACCGTCTGCAAATGTTTGAAAAGAGATATATTCCATTCCTTTAACTCGCTTTGGCAACACTCCTGCCTAATTTCTCGTTAAAATGTACAACATTAAAAATATTTAATGTAAAAAATAATGTACTACATTTTTTTTTCTGTTAAAATGTAATTTTTCATTTTACTTTTCTTATTTTATAAAAATATTTACAATACTCACTCTATATATATATACAAATCCTTTTCTAGAAGAAAATTATGAAGTTGAATGGCTAAAATTATGATTATAATGATGTTTAGAGGGGTAGAAAAGGGTTAAAAATAGCGTGACATAGTTTATGAATACTTCAAAAATTACTATCTTGTTATTGCTAGCTTGTTATTTTCGTTGAACATTCTTGCTTTGATGTTTTTATTACTTTTGATTCAACAGTTTCAATTATGTTCTTCAGTATTATGTTTTTATTTGATTATCTTCTTTTCTTCTATTTCGCTTAAGGTTATACCTAATGATTTTGTTTTATTTTAAATGTATATCATGTAATAAAGATAATTAAATATACTTTTAATTTAAAGTTTTAACAATTGTGAATATACTTTTTACATTTTTTAAAGAGCTTAAATTTTAAAGAAAAATTATTTTCTCTATTTTCAATTAATGAACCGAAAAATAATGAAAATTTTGGAGATTCTGATGTATAACATATATAGTCCTTTTTTTTCTTCGAAGATTAAGAGCTAGTATTTTATTACTTTCCGTTAGTAGTCTTCTACATCTATTGCCATTGCAGTAGTATAGTTAGCCATAAAAGGAAGGTTGATCAAAATGTTTGTTTGGCAAATTCGACTTTTAAATACTTCTTTAGTTCAAAAAAAAAATATATATATAAAATTTCCGGAATACCTCCAGACTGGCTCAACATAGATTCTTCGAAAAATGACTCTGTTATTGAATACATTTCTTCGAAATGGGAATATCCCTCTAAATTTTTGACAAAATTGAATGCCCAACTCCGAGTCACTCAAGCTTGCAGGATGCTTGAGCTGTTGAGCTGTGGGGGTCATCAACACAAGATGACGTTTAGCCCGGAAAAGAACACGATGATACTCCTAAAAGGCCGTTTGGCAGTGAGTCGGCGAGTCCGTGTTTCGATAGCAAGCTAGAGTATACATTATGTTCAGGTTCAAAAGTACATCGGGGTGTTCCTTGATGAGAAACTGTATTTTAAGAAGCACCTTCAGTACGTCGCGGAGAAGGGCTGCAATGTTTCTTTGGTATTTGACCTGTGGCCAGTCCTGATTGGGGTCTTAATTTTAAGACTATGAACAACCTGTATAAAGATGTGTGGCATATTATGGTAAATGTGGCGCCTGTTTAGAGGTATAGGCTAAAATATAAAAGCTATCGGGATATATTATTAAGGGCTCAAGCCTAATATTGTTAACGGTAACGGGTGGTTACCGTACTATTTCACGGGAGATAATCTTGGTGATTGCAGGTGTGAAACCGATAGACTTGATTTTATCTGAGAAGCAGCAACGGTATGCTGCTAAGAAGTCCGGTGAGTTGACTTCGGAAAAAGTTCACGAAATTGAACAAAATGGCAAACCCTTGTGGCAGGCCAGATGGGATGAGACAGATGGTGGACGTTATACGCATGATCTCTTTCCAAACGTTGTTGGTTTGCGGGACGCCTCTTGGGTACACCATAATAAATATGTGACGCAATTTCTTTCCGGCCATGGTGCCTTTAGGGACAGACTGCAGAAATTCGGCCTGGTAGATTTTGGAATTTGTCCTCAGTGTGGACAATTGGATGCCACCTACCATGTTTTTTATGAATGCTCGAAGTACGAGTTAATGCGCACGGAGACCATCTGTCGGCTTGATCTTATCGGTTCGGCGTTGGATCTCCTTGTAAACTGGAGGAGCCAGGCCGAATGGGCAACAGTGGAGAGTTTTATAGTGTACTTGGCAAAAGAAAGGATTGCTGAGGGGATCTAGAGCCCTGATTGGATTTCCTTTGTATTTTGTTTTTGCTGATGTTTTGTTTAATAAATTGTGTTTTTATTGTTGTTTTTGTCCTTTGTTTTGTTTCAATGTTACTGTGTTGTTATTGTTCTCTGTAACATTTTTATGTTTCGTGTTATGTGTTGACTCATTTTTACCTTCTACGGGTAGGTAATTCAGTTCCTTTGTTTAGTTAAGTCCTTTCAGATTTACTTAAGACTCGGTAAGGTGTGTTTTGTTTTGAGTTCGTTAACTAGTAGTACACCGATGGAAATGTCACTCGTGGCATTCACATCGGTGTCATCTTGGCCGAGGTGGACGGAATATTCAAAAACCGAGATTTTGAAGATGACCACCCCGGTAAAGCCCATAAGGGCTAGGAACGGAGTGGGTGGCGGAGGGTGTTTTCCCCTACAGGGATCAGTTCAGGATGCTCTTTAATTTAGGGTTTTTGTATAGTGATCGAAGAAAATTGAGCATTAGTACGATAAAATCGTACTAAGTTCCACTGCCTAGCGGACCTAGGTAGGACTCGATTATCGGCTGGTTATTTGCAGAGTAACAAACGAAAATCACATTGAAATATTCTAAAGTATGTAAAAAAACTTTTTGAGTTGGTGAATTTTTAAAAAGTACTCGTTCGATTATCTCTAGTAGTTTCTGAGGTACGATTTTTTTAAATTGCTGGAACCTTTTTGGTTGATCCTGTACTTAAAGTTATTTAAGATTTCAAGTTTTAAATGAATCGAATTTGCGTATGAGGGACACTTAGTACTATTTCTAAATAATTTTTGGTTCATATCTCAAAAACTCTTGACAAAAAAAAGTGAAATTTGGTTATATACTCGTATATAGGTTTGTCCTGATTTTCGTTCCCATCAGACAAGTTTTTACGCACCTATGTTGTTTTTTTTGTAAAGGATAAATTTGTTTAGTTTTTTGAATAACATTGCACGAGATTGGACCGATTTCTTAAAATAAATAATTACTCCAATAAATAAATTTTAAAGCCCTAAAATACAATTGGGCTGAATGGGACTCATACTTTAATTTTCAAGTTTAAAAATCTTACTGTATCTAGTATTAATAAAGAAAAAATAGGAACTACTTTTTTAAAAAAAATAAGGTTCCATAAGATCTGACTTAAAAATTTCAAAATTCTAATGTGGACACCACATGACTTCCTTGTACGCTTTTTAAATTACATATTCGCATAACTTTTTTTTAATGAAAAGTAAATAAAATTTTATTTCATTAATAACTTCTGATACTTTTTCAATTTTTTTTTATTATTATTGAATTATTTTTTATAATTTTTTTTTTACAATCACAGGTTAATAAATTATTAATAAATAAATATATTTAAAATTAAAAAAAAAGGAGATGAAGTCTGATTCGAACCGATATACCTTATAAGATCCTAATATTTCATTAATTAAAATTTTATTTGGCTATAACTTTGGAACCAATGAAGATAAGTTCCGTTTATGATATATCGTTGAAAAGCTCTCAATAAGAGCTTAATACTGCAGTTAAGAAAAAGTCCAAAATCCATTTTTTTTTGGATTTCCGGCTTTCCTGGATATTTTGGGTTCATTGCACAACCAGATGTTACAAAAGTCCTAAATCCAAAATTTCAACATGCTACGGCTAATCGTTTTTGAGTTATGCGAGATACATAAGTACGTACATACAGACGTCACGTCGAAACTAATCAAAATGGATTTAGGAATGATCAAAATGGATATTTCCGTTGAAATCTGAAAACCAAACATTTTTCGCGATCACAATACTTCCTTTAGTTCGTACAAGGAAGTAAAAAGGTTTTTGGTTTTTTTTTTTTTAATAATTTTTGTTAATCTACTTGTTTTTGAGATTGTGACTGCTATGAAAGATGTTATACGAGGTATCTGTTGAGCAAGAAGATTAAATGGGACATAAATGTTTTCACTAAAAATGTTGAGTCTAATATATATATATTTTTTAAGCAGTTATACTCGAAATTCAGTATAATTTTTGATGATAAAAATGTAATTTGGTTAAGGTTATCAAATGCAAGCAAACATTTTTTTCTTATATTGTATAATTTTTTTTGTAAAATCTTCATTTACCAACATGACCCTTTCTCTTTCCTGTTTAGCCTCCGGTAACTACCGTTTAGATAATTCTTCAAAGGATGAATGAGGATGATATGTATGAGTGTAAATGAAGTGTAGTCTTGTACATTCTCAGTTCGACCGTTCCTGAGATGTGTAGTTGTTAATTGAAACCCAACCACCAAAGAACACCGGTATCCAGGATCTAGTATTCAAATCCGTGTAAAAATAACTGGCTTTACTAGGACTTGAACGCTGTAACTCTCGACTTCCAAATCAGCTGATTTGGGAAGACGCGATAACCACTAGACCAACCCGGTGGGTTTACCAACATGACCCACATTTTTTTCGTAATTGTACACTAAATATTGCATAATAAGGCCATTAATTAATATTTTAAAACCCTATAGAAAATTTGAAATAAAAATCTTTCAAGTCAGGGTCAAAGCAGGAAGAGTTATGAAATCCTTTACCGACTTCTACAAACAACAAGTCACGTATATTAAAATAGCTCAAAATATACTTTCAGTAAATTTTGACTTTTTTGTATTTAAAGTTTATTGTATTTTTACTAAGTTTCATAACAGACTGGTCAATATTTTGGATTATTTTGTTCACTTGTATTACATTCTTAAAAAATAATTTTCATTTCTACCGCAATCGTTAGTTATTTTACAAAAACTGAACTTAAAAGTAAAAGTTAAAAAAATAAGTTTATTCTTCTAAGTGTAAATGCATATACATTACACAAAAAAGAAAAGAAAAAAGACCAAACCAAAATAAACAAGAATTTATTTTTAGATATTTTTTCATTTTCTGTTTTGAAGTTTATGAAATTTTGTGAAATTTAGATCGTCAAAGAAAAAAGGCATTAAGTTACTGAACAAGTAAACATGAAATTTACCTCAATATTCCAACTTAGTTTTTGTTTTAATTTTGAAAGGTTTTTGAAACGTTTAAGTTTGTTTTTAAAGAAATAAACAAATTTCTTTTTGGGAGTTTTGTTTATAAGCAGTGGCGTCTCGTAGCTAAAATTAGTGGGGATGCTGCTCCAGAAAATATTTTTCCGGGCTTTTTCACTGGGCTATGGTTAAAGATTTCTGTAAAATTAAAGAACCGAAAAAATGAATCAAAATAGAATAGCTGGAAACAGGATAATAATCTAATTCTACAATTTATCACATTCAAGAATATGGTACACATATTCGGTTCAACCGAATAAATAATAAAATGTCAATACAGATAATATTTTTTTGTATTATTAAATAATAACTAAATAAAATGCCCGCTTAAAAACATTATAGTCCAATGGTGATTAATTTAAATTATTATGTTCACAGAAATAAATACATAATTAGTTTTTACTAATTACCTTCTCTTTCGTCCTTCCAACATGTTTATCCACAGATTTCCAAAAAAACAGATGCTTTGCGCTATCTTCTGATCACTACTGAAAAAACAAGTAAACAGTTTTCATATTCCTTCCACCGACTAAATTAGAAAAGGGAACGAACAAGGAACGTTCCATACACACGTGGACTAAAAAACCTACCTTCCACCAAAACGTCAGGGTCGGCACAGCGGGATCGACAGTGCTTTATCCCGTCGCAGCCTCGCGTGCAGCTTCCTATGTGCGCCTTTCATTTTCCTGTCAAGCCTCCAGTAACTACCGTTTAAATAATTCTTCAGAGGATGATATGTATGAGTGTAAATGAAGTGTAGTCTTATACATTCTCAGTTCGACCATTCCTGAGATGTGTGGTTAATTGAAACTCAACTACCAAAGAACACCGGTATCCACGATCTAGTATTCAAATCCGTGTAAAAATAACTGACTTTACTAAGACTTGAACGCTGTAACTCTGGACTTTCAAATCAGCTGATTTGGAAAGACGCGTTCACCACTAGACCAACCCGGTGGGTTTCCTATGTGCGCCTGCCGCACAACAGCCAAACACTACGTCACTGGAAATGTGAAGCGCACAGCTCCATACAAAAATTTTTCTATCTTTTTCATAAACTGAGGGATGACTACTGACATTAAGCTTAAGGATTATATATTGTACAAATATAAAGAAAGAATTAAAGAAAAAGAATTCATTATATTAATGTTATCGATAATATGAAGTGGAAATAGGAGTGCTGTAGTTCCACATTGTCTATATGCGAGCCGCCACTGTTTATAAGATGGAATGTTTTTCTTAGTATTTTTTTTGGTGTTTTTATTTTTATAAATACTTAAGATGTTTATTTATCTTTTTGGCAATTTTTTTAGATTAATTATACTTTTCTTTATTCGTAAGCATTTTTTATGTCTTTTGATTTTGGAATATTTATTATTTTCTTTTTTTGCTTTTATAATTTCTTTTTATGACAATTATTTTTTGATTATATGCGTAGTATTTGCTTTTGTGACGGTATTTTGGGATTATCATTGCTAGTTTTTTAATTCGTAGGTCTAGAAGAAATTATTTAAATAGTTTCTTTTGGTTGTTGGATTATTTCCACGAAATCCGCTTATAAAAACATTACAATCCAATGTTGCTTAATTTAAATTTCTATGTACACAGAAAAAAATACATAATTAGTATTTACTAATTACCTTCTCATTCGCCCTTCCAGCATGTTTTTGAACAGATTTTGCAATCAAAGAGCCCTTGAGCGCTACTCAAAAAAACAACTAAACCGCTTTAATATTCCTTCCACCGACTAAACTAGAAAAAGTAATGAACAAGGAACCTTCCGTACACACGTGAAGTAGAAGAAACTACCTCCCACTAGCACACCAGGGTCGGTACTCCAGGAGCGACAGTGCTATCTCCCTCGTAGCCTCGCGCGCAGCTTCCTGTTCTGTTGCGCACAACAGCCAAACACCACGCCGCTGAAACTGTGAAGCTCACATTTTTCTTCAAAGATTTTTGTATTTTTTTCATAAACTGGGGGATGGCTACTGATATTAAGCTTTAGGATTATACAGGGTCATTCACGGGAACCGGATGTTTTTAAAATAATCATAAAAAATTGAATATTTACTTTAAAAAAGTTTTATTGGTAATGAAACACTTGTTAAATCAAAGCATTTTTTACTTACTCGTGAACAAAAAATTATGTCCGACAAGTGATGTCCATTTTGGGCAATAGATTGTTGTAGCCTTTCACGGTAACTGGCCTCAATTCTTTGCAGCATGTCTACACCAATCTGGGTGACGTGATGACGAATTGCGATCTTCAGGTCCTCCAATGTACGCGGTTTATTGCCGTACACACGCGATTTCAGAAACCCCCACAGAAAAAATTCACAACTACTCAAGTCGGGGGTCCGAGGGGGCCAAGGGATGTCGCCGAATCTGGAAACGATCCGTCCCGGAAACAAGTTACCGAGAACAGCCATCGTTGCCGTCGCTGTGTGCGCTGTAGCTCCATCCTGCTGGAATAACACATTTTGAAAATCGATTCCCCGGTTTCGTAACTCAGGAATGAAAAACGTATTCAACATCGCGATGTAACGATCAGCTGTTACAGTTACGGCAGTGTCATTTTCTTCAAAAAAATATGGTCCAATAACACCGATCTTTCCTATTGCACACCAGACAGTCACCTTTGGGCTATGAAGTGGTCTCTCGTGAAGCTGACGTGGGTTTCTTTCTGCCCAATACCGGCAATTCTGTTTGTTGACGAAGCCATTCGGATGAAAATGGGCTTCGTCATTCATTAATAATAATAAATTTTCATTTTCTTCAAAAACGGTAAGCATTTGTCGACAAAATTGTAATCGCTGCGTGAAATCTTGCTCGTTTAACTGCTGCACGACGGCTATCTTGTAAGGATGGAAATACAGGTCTGTATGCAGAATTTCTCTTACCGTACTTGTGCTCATTTGAAGCGCTGCTAGATGCCTCTGAATAGAGCGGCGTGGGCTTCTGACAATGGCTTCCCTTACTCGTTCGATGTTCTTCGGAGTGTTAGCGGTTCGTCGGAGACCCGGTGGTTTTTTCTTCAATATTGAACCGCTTGTTCGAAGGTTGTTTACCCGTCGCAATATTGTGTTACGAGAAGGGACACTTGCATTACGATGGATATTAAACTGACGGCGGAAATCTCGCTGAACAGCAGTTACGGATTCGTCATTTCGCACAAGACTGTCATACGCGTACAGGCGTTGGTCTAGCGTCCACGGCTCCATCTCAACGACTAAAATGTAAATGCTATGAACAAAGGAAACGTCAGCCACCAGCCACGTGGCCCTCCCACCACGAACGTCCGAGTACAACCCACTTCAAAAACATCCGGTTCCCGCAAATGACTGTATATTGTACAAGTATAAAGAAAGAATTAAAGAAAATGGACTCATTATATTAAATGTTATCGATAATATCAAGTGAATATAGAAGATGCTGCAGTTTCACAGTGCCTATACGTGAGCCACCAATGTTCCGGAGGCTAAACAAAAAAATAAAAGAAAGGTCCCAAAATCGTAACCCAAAAAATCGTAGTCTATCATTCGTTTTTGCTTTCTCTATGAAACGTTCACCTGGTTCAGCCCACTATTTGGTCTCTGGCGTGTAATGGTGTATCCTTGTTTTATCTATTGTTTTAAAACGTCGAAGAAACTCAGCGGAATCGGGAAAAAATAAAAACCTTGAGTTGGGTTCAGTCGAATGAATTTTTGGATTGTTAATAAGCATGGTACTCGTCTAGTGGAAGACTTTTTCTTACCCCAAACATCGTATAAAATGTAGTGGACACGGTTTATCGAGATGATTACAATATCAACAAATTTGCTTTCCTTCAGTTAGCAATCATTTATACGACATTATGGATTTTTGTGACGATTTCTTCGGTCGTAGCGGTTTTTGAGCGTCTCGAGCGTTCATAATTCTTTAATGGATGTACATTTTAAATTCAGCCTCCCATCTTTTTATCATAAAAAACAAAGGGAAGATTTTTTTATATATTCATCAGGGTTAAACCTTTTAAAACAATAAATCGATGTTCAATTTTATCATTTTTAGTAAATGTTAAAATTTGTTTGCTTTACTAGATCGCCACAAACAAGTAAATTAAGCAAATCAAATTTCTCTTCGTGCCAAGTAAACTATCCGTTTATATCTCTGTTTCAGGTCGACAACTTTTAATCCACTTTTTCCATCAGGTTCTTTAACCATTCTTGATTCTCCTTAAAATTATAAAGGAGAAACTACTTTATAGACAACAAAATGGAGACCCAACATATTCACAGTAGGCGGTGATGTCAACGCGTTACTGTGTTTGATACCTATCCCCAGTACCGAGTCATTCTTAACAGATAAAACGTGGCTTGAATATTTGGGCTTTTATATTAATATGTGAAGTATTTTTGCATGGGGCTTGTTTGTTTTCATACCACGTAATTTTTAGACTGTATAATATTGGGATGATATATTCATTTAATATGTCAAATGATATTATCCGTTTTGTAATACTTTACTCTATATTCGTTTGTAATAGTGTGAAGATCATATTACACAATTCTATTGTATCGTGTACAAAAACCGTAACCATAATACGGTTGCTATTTATTCAACTGTAAATCATTCTATTTAAAGTTGTGTATACATGAATGGCAACTACATTGTACGTATAGTATTGTTAGTATAGTTATTAGGTTCGGACCTAGGTGTATATTCGTTGACCCAATTAATTTATTTCAAATGGATAGATCGTTTGTTTATTTTTTAATAAAAAAATAATAAATAATTGTTTTTTAATTTACACCAATTACGAGAATAGGTTATAAAGACTCGAGGCAACATGGTATTGATTTCTGACATCCGGTAACGTATGAGGTCTGATCATTAATATTATTAAACTGCAATTTTTTTTTAACACTATCATTTGATAATAAGTGGTAATATTTTCCTAATTTAAAAAAAAAAACTTAAAAAATCTTGACAATTATAAAATCATTTTTAAAACACTTTATGTTTTTTTTTTTTTACATTTCATATGGATCTCATTAAAACTATTATCCAACTATGACATGAGTCCCACAAGATTCAATTCTAAGTCCAATATTTCGTAGTTGTTCAATAATTAAAGAGATAAATAATTGTAGAAAAAAAAATTATTCATTGACAGTGAAACTAACGCTACTTTTCAACATAAATTTCGGCTACATTTAGACACTAATCCCATCTTATTCCAATAGTAAACTTTCTTATTCCAGTAGTAAAAAATTGTTCACCTTTTTGTCTGGGTCATATTTGTAACGTATTCATGACCTACACATTGTTGCCAAATTTGGTGCCATTTAAAAACCTGTTGACGGGAAAAAAATTATTGGTGCGAGATGGGGTCTGTAGGTGATGTGGCAACATCTCCCGACTTTTGAATAACATACCGTGTCTTTTGAGCGGTGTAGGAGACGGGCGTTCAACCCACCGGGTTGGTCTAGTGGCGAACGCGTCTTCCCAAATCAGCTGATTTGGAAGTCGAGAGTTCCAGCGTTCAAGTCCTAGTAAAGACAGTTACTTTAATACGGATTTGAATACTAGATCGTTGATACCGGTGTTCTTTGGTGGTTGGGTTTCAATTAACCACACATCTCAGGAATGGTCGAACTGAGAATGTACAAGACTACACTTCATTTACACTCATACATATCATCCTCATTCATCCTCTGATATAATACCTGAACGGTAATTCCCGGAGGCTAAACAGGAAAAAAGGGGGCGGGCGTTAACATACAGAAGAATTCACCTTTTCAGAGAGAACCATTTCGTTTTTTCCTTATTGCTGGCTTCTCTTTGTTTTCAAGTATTTCATGACAGAAGTATTGTGTCATTCTATTTTCTAATACTTACTGTTAATAGTACTTTATTCTTCCAAATAATCACAATAAAATGGATCTTTTAGCTTCTAAAATACCTTTAGCATCTCTTTACTGGCTGATGCGTAAGCTTAGAATTTTTTCTTGGGTGGGTGAACTCAGATATTTCCATTCCATACTCCGGCGTTTGGATTCCGGCTAAAAATGATGAGTCCAAGTTTCTTCATAAATTATTATACGATCTACAAGATGTCCCATTTAAAACGCAATCCATCAGTCAATTTTCTGTAATATTTTAAGTGACTGCCCTACTCCCCTAAGCAGTCCCGGCTTGCGTATAGGCACTGTAGAACTGCAGCACCCCCCCTATTTCCACACGATATTATTAATAACATTTAATATGAGTCCTTTTTTTATTTATACTTGTACAATATATAATTCTTAAGCTTAATTTCAGTAGCCATACCCCAGTTTATGAAAAAGATATAAAAATATTTGAAGGAACTGTGCGCTTCAGAGTTCCAGCAATGTGGTGTTTGTGCGCATGCGCACATAGAAAGTTGCGCGCGGGGCTGCGAGGGAAAAAGAGGAATGCGATAGTGCTATCGCAGTGTCGACCCTAGCGTGCTGGTGGAAGGTAGTTTCTTTTCTTTCTCCGCGTGTGTTTGGAACGTTCGTTGATCGTTCCCTTTTTCTAGTATAGAGTCGGTGGAAGGAATATGAGAGCGGTTTAGTTGTTTTTTTCAGTAAATCACCGATGTAAATGCCTCTGTAGACATTTAAATCGGTGATTTATGAACTCAGCATTTGCCTTCGCTGTAGGCCTCGTCCGGACATCTTGAATATCCCACATCGTTTCCTTCTGAATTAGTTAACCGGGTTCGCGGAAGCACGAACCCCGCGTCTAGTTATAATTTTATTGAGCCAATTTACCTAGCAATCGTCTCGAGATTTGAGGCGAATATAGCAACATACAAACAAAAAAAATGTTGTTCGCAACAACGAAATTGAGTCCTAATTCCCTTAATGAACTCAACTTTAGTTCATACTCCAGACTGTGGTGGGGACATAGCGCAGATCGGCTAAAACTGCATATAATAAGCAGCGGAAGAGGTGTTCGCGCCGTCGGCGTCGTTCACTGGGCGCGCCATGCCAGCTTTGCGACGATCCCGAAAAAGTCTCGCTCGCTCGGCACCGGACATCGGGGTACCTGTGCGTCGCCCATAACCTCCCCTTTCCAACGGTATGCGTAATTTATATTTCCGGCTGGCTTTTGAGCAGGCTAAGGCTGACATATTGAATTTTTATAATTGTTACACGTTTATATTAATTTGTTACACACACACATATATATATATATTGTCTAAATACACTGTTTGTTACTTAAATAGATGTATCTCGACAAATTTTAAACACCAACACACGAATCACTGCGGTATCATTTCTAAGTCGTGAGTTACACTGAATGGAAATGAGCGAGAGCGCCAGTTTTGGTCGATCTGCGCTGTGCTTTTTCCCCGCCACCCCAATCGTCAATGACGCAAAGTGAAAGACGTATCGACGACAGGGTTTCAGTTCCTCCGATGAAATTTCAGGTAAACTTAATAGTTACCAGCCAGCTGACAATGTAAGTTATAAAATGACTCCCCATTTTCGTCTCTGAGACTAATAATTAGGTAGTTAGTTATTAAGGCAGACCTTTACGTTATGCTATAAATTTCTGTTCTGGTACCCGTATCTTTCGGTGTGATTTTAAAGACGTTTCACGTCAAAAATAAGGAATAAAATTTAATCAGTTTTATTTTTTATCTGAAAAGAAATCTTATAAAATTGTAAGTTGTCAGTTAATAATAATAACAATGATATATTTTCTACAAAATTGTGAAAGTTTTTGTCATGATAATGATAAATTACTATAATTTTCAAATTTCATACGTTAAATGAGATTTAATGCTATAAGATACGAACTGGTTCACTATATTCAAATATAAATAACATGATAAATTGGTTGTCTTATATTTCCATTATATTCGGTAAAAGTTTTAATCGATTTTGTTTTAACTGGAGATATAATTAACAGAAATGACAATAAATTTATGTTATTTTCCCTGTTTCTACGAATAATTAATTGTGATAATATTAATAACTGTAGCGAGTAGATGTTTAACAAATTACTAATAGTTAACTTAAAAGGTAGTTTCGTAAATGTCATTAGTAAGGTACTAAGTGAAGGTAATAATTGAATCGTCTAAATATGTTTTAAAATGGTTTAATAGATATGAAATTCAGAAAGAATCCTTAGCAACGGTTTTTAACCTGTCGTACGCGTGCTACAAGTGTACGTACATCAGGTCATTTGAGAATAAAGGAAAATGTATAATAGTAGTAAAAAAAGATGCATAGGTAAACTGGACGGTTTAACAAAGAGGGTTACCTTGAAACTAACCGGGCTATTAGTTTAAATGTTACACCCTTGAGTATTAGATATAACTAAACGGTTTGTAGTTATTATACGTGTAGTGTTTATTTCACGTTTAACAAAGTTATTTGTGTCAAAAATAAAATACAACGTATTTTACATCAGTTTATTGGTTTTCACCTCAGATTTCTCAAAACCTGATGCAGGTAAGGTTCTGGGAATTATTTTATTCAATTTTTCAGTTGAAAACCGTAAGAAATCACTAATTATACTCCTAAGTTAACGTCCTAAAAATTTCAGTAATAAAAATCCGAACGAAATCTATCACTAGCCGTAACTAGCAAACAAAGCATTTTAGATAATATGTTTATATGAACGTTTTCCATTATTTTCAAGAATACAATCTGAAAGCCCTGGGAGAACTTAGAGATACACTCTGTATATATCCCAGCTTCGTCCTTTTTTTCTACTTAGCCTCCGGGAATCACCGTCAGGTATTACTTCAGAGGATGAATGAGGATGATATGTATGAGTGTAAATGAAGTAACCAATTAACCACATTCTGAGATGTGTGGTTAATTGAAATTCAACCACCAAAGAACACCGGTATCCATGATATAGTATTCAAATCCGTATAAAAGTAACTGCCTTTTACTAGGATTTGAACGGTGGAACTCTCGACTTCGAAATCAGCTGATTTGTGAAGACGTGTTCACCGCTAAACCAACCCGGTGGGTCAAAGCTTCGGCCCGTTTTACCCATGATACCAGAGAGCATGACAGGGTACCCATATTTTATTTATTATTTTTTTTTATAGTAAAGTGATATTTTAACCTTGTTGAACAACATTGCACCGAATCGCACCGACTTATTGAAGTGAATAATTTTTCAAATAAACTTTTAAGCCCCGAAAAAATAAGGGGACTGAATGGGGCCCGTAATTAAAATATAAGTTGTTTTTTTTTTTTTAATTTAATTTTATGTTTTAAAATCCAATTGATCCACTGAGTGACATCTATTCTTCAACCTCTAGATATCTGCATAAAACCTTTCTTTCTTTTTCCTGTTTAGCCTCCGGTAATTACCTTTCAGATAATTCTTCAGAGGATGAGTGAGGATGATATGTATGAGTGTAAATGAAGTGCAAGTTTTGTACAGTCTCAGTTTGACTATTCCTGAGATGTGTGGTTAATTGAAACTCATCCACCAAAGAACACCGGTATCCACGATCTAGTATTCAAATCCGTAAAAATTAACTGACTTTACTAGGACTTGAGCGCTGGAACTCTCGACTTCCAATTCAACTGATTTGGGAAGATGCGTTCGCCACTAGACCAAACCGGTGGGTTGATCATGTAAAACCTAACTCCGTTAAAACTACACAAACCGGATGACCTTCACGAGACTACGTCATCTGGCAAAATTAAGAAATAATTTTTGATGTAGATTTAAGAGTGAATTATTGTGGACAGTCAGAAATACTGGATGACTTGATTAAAAATTTGTTCAAGAAATGTTCCAGTTAGAACGCTCTCGAAGGAAGTGAGAATGATTATTTGTGGTTAAGTAATTTCGATGATAATTTGCAATTCTACGAATAACAGAAAATCGAGCACTGATGACAGTATTTAATACCAACAATATTTTCTTATGTTTTTAATTGAATATTTACAATATTGACCGATTTACTGAATTATTCAAATAACAAAAATACTGTTGTTATATGTTTAATTTTTTATGGTTATTTCGTTAATAAAATACATGAAATAACTATAGCTATATGTTTTTTTCCAAACGTGTGGGTGCTTGGTACGATGGGTATATTTAGGTTAAAAGATTAGCTCAGAACAAAAAGGAAAGGAGAGTTATCTAAACTGTCAACTGACATATTAATCAGAAAAAGTACATAATAATTAATCGTTATGCCTGATCCCAATTACAAACATTTAATGCACTATACTAGAGAATTATAGAAATAAAATAAATCAGTTGAAGATTAACGTGACAAGTTACACGAAAATTAAACAATTTTTTTTTTTATTGTTTGTTGATTTTCTTAGACTACTTACAACAAAGATTATAATGACATATGTGTTTTATAAATGAAATGCTTCGTAGATAATTTTTCCAGATTTCTAAGCACTCGTGACTCATTCTCTTATGTTTAACAACGCTATTTTTTAATATACTTATGTCAAATAAGTACAACAACCTCAAACATGTAATAAAAAAAAAAAAAAATTCAAATTAAATCTTGTTGATAAATCATTTAATTTGCTGCGTTTCATTTTTAATTGTATTGATGATTATATTCTACTTACCGCTGAAAATTACGAACTTACGTGAAAAAACCTACTTTCAAGTAATTTTATTACTTCATTTTCATTACTAAAAATTACAACTGGAATTTATTAAATTTTTTTTTACTTCCTTGTAAAGTATTGTAATTGCAAAAAATTTCGGTTTTCAGATTTCAACGGAAATATTCATTTTGACCATCCTTTAATCCATTTTGACTAGTTTCGGCGTGACGTCTGTACGTATGTATCTCGCAAAACTCAATAACGATTAGCCGTAGAATGTTTTAATCAAAATACTCAACTATTATAATAGGTTTTGGAAACAGTAAACTACGGAGGTCGCCTTTTAAGTTTTTACAAACGACCAGTAGATGGCGCTGTTGAGATATGACATTACTATTTTTGTAAAATTTGACTTTTTTATTGGTACAACACTGGCAGCTCAGAAATCGGCCTACCAGTTTGTTTATAGTGAACGTTAAAAAAAAAAAAAAAAAAAAAAAAAAAAAAAAAAAAAAAAAAACAGTTTCATGAAAATTTCTTGTGAAGATTTTCGTTGGATAATTTTTTATGATTTTAGTAAGTACCTAACTCAACAGCAATTCCTCAAATCGCTTCGTTCAACTTTTCGTAAAGAATCAGCACAAAAAAAACTATTTACAATAGGTTTCCAGAATTTCATCGTAGTTGTGCTTCCGACAGCGATGAATTTCATGAAGGTCAACCGGTTGTTTGAAGGTCATGAAAGTCGGTTGTTGTTCCAAAATACATCGATGCTGTGCAGAATATGACCAAAGAGGATAGACATATGACTTATCACGCGATAGAAGCATCCTTAGGTATATCGAATAGTACAGTACATTCAATTTTGCATGAATATTTAGCTGTGAAAAAGATCTGTTCCTAATGGATTCCGCATAATTTGACCGAAGTTAAAAAATAAGCTCGTGTCAATCGGTGTAAGGAAATGCTCAAAAACTTCAACCGAAGAAATGAAAAATCCGTTTATAACATCGTAACAGGAAACTAAACTCGGGTATATTCGTACGAGCCGGAAACTAAATAACAATCAACTGTTTGGATGTTTCAAGATGAACATAATCTAGCAAAAGTGATTTGTTTGCGTAACACTTCCAAAATGATCGTTTGTTTCTTCTGTTATACTAAAAATGTAGCAACCATCGCTTTAGAGGATCGAAGAACAGTTAATGGTGAAAGGTATACAACAATTTTTTTGCAAGAAGTTATCAATGAAATCAGATAAAACAACCGGAAAGTTCGCATCATTCTTCATCATGACAATGCCAACTCTCACACAGAACGTCAAACAATTGATTATTATTTGAGAAAAACATCGAATTAATATCCCATTGCCTGTATCACCTGATTTATCGCCTAACGATTTCTTTTTGTTCCCAAATGTCAAAAAAAAACTGTGGACAACGATTTTCATCACCTCAAGAAGCTGTTGAATCCTTATAAAACCACGTTTGCGAGTGGATAAAATGTTTCAAGAATTGGTTCGGACGCATGCAAAAGTGTACAAATCTTAAAGGCGAATATTTTTAGAAATAAAACGATTTGTACAAACGATTTCTTTCATTGTTTTTGTTAAAACATTAAAGGCGGCTCTCATGTGCGTGGTACATTATATTATATGCTTAAGAAAACAATAAACTGATAAATGAAAACTTTGCAAATGATATTTAACTGAATATTAAATTTCACAAAACTTTATAAAAAATAACTTTTCTTAATATTTAAACTGTTAAAATGTAATAGAACTAAGCTGTTTAAAATTATTTTTAAAAAAAATATTACGTAAGCGGGCACGTTTTCTCCAAAATTTTGCAACAATTATGTTGAATGTTTTCAAAGCATTAATAGTTGTACGAATTCCCGCATCGGTACTCGTAAAATTCAACAACAAAGTAATTTATTTACTTTTGTATTGAAGCTGTTTATTTGAATCAGCCTAATTCATTTATACTATTTTATATCTATTTAAACGTAAGATTTTAGTTTTAATAGGTTTCTAATTTGTTTTATTTGGACTAACCTCATTTTTTATCTTTTTCCAAAAAGGTGACTAATAAATAAAGATTTGTTCTTGTTACATGAAAGTAGGTCAGGTATTCCATTTTAACTTGTAAATAACCTTAACGATAATGTATTTTTATTTCCTTGTATTTTAACAATGGCATCATTATTTATTTATTTTAAATTTGTGAATTTTTTTCTCGATCAGTTTTACGATTCTATTTCTGGTTCTTGTTTATAAAAGAAATAAGAACGAAATATTATTTCTGGTTGGGAATTTTAAGGAGAAAGACTACTTACTATAAAGGTTAGTGAATAGTAATGCCAAACAGTTTGATCTAGTTTTATCCGAAATTCAATAAAAAGGTAAAGTTTTCTCTAGTATTTTTATTCAACATTTCAGTACAAATGAAACATAAATAAATTAGAAAAAATCTGATGTGATCACCACATGACTTCCTTGTACGCCTATTAAACACATATACATTTTTTCTGGAATTCCTTTGAACTTATTTCATTTGAAAGTTATGATCCTTCAATCCTTTAATAAAGTGGACAGTTACACAATTGTATTGTGGTTGACACCACATTTTTTTTTGTGGTATCTGTATCAGTATTTTATATTAGTTTATATATTTATTTTTGTTTCACATCGCTCAAGTAGTTATGTGGTGTAAGTGAGAACGTGTCGGATCCGTAATCATGCACACATCGGTTCGAATCCGACTTCATATATATATATATATATATATTCTTTTTTAACTTTTTTGTTTTTAATTTAAATATATTGATTTATTAATAATTATTAACCTCTCTAAACATTTTTGAATTAAAATAAAAAGTACAACAAAATTTATTTCACTAATAAATTCTGATTTTTTTTTTAATTGTTATTATTGTATTATTATTTATTGTAAAAGTTTTTTACAATAGTAGGTTAATAATTATTAATAAATCAATAATATATTTAAATTTAAAAAAATATATGTATATGAAATCGGCTTCGAATCAATGTGCCTTCTCCTTGTAAGATCCAAATATTTTATTATTTAAAGTTTTATTTGGCTATAACTCTGGAACCAATGAAAATAAGTAGCTCATGTGATATATCTTTGAAAAGCTCTCAATGAGGGCTTATTACTGCAGTTAAGGAAAAAATTAAAAAATCCAATTTTTTTGGATTTTGGGCTTTTTTGGATACTTTTGGTCCAGTCGATTGTAATAAAAAGGGGAACTCGATAACTAGATATTACAGCAGTCCAAAATCCAAATTTTCAACATTCTACGGCTAATCGTCTTCGGGTTATGCGAGGTAACCCACCGGGTTGGTCTAGTGGTGAACGCGTCTTCCCAAATCAGCTGATTTGGAAGCCGAGAGTTCCAGCGTTCAAGTCCTAGTAAAGCCGGTTATTTTTACACGGATTTGAATACTAGATCATGGGTACCGGTGTTCTTTGGTGGTTGGGTTTCAATTAACCACACATCTCAGGAACGGTCGAACTGAGAATGTACAAAACTACACTTCATGTACACTCATACATATCATCCTCATTCATCCTCTGAAGTATTATCTAAAAACGGTAGTTACCGGAGGCTAAACAGGAAAAAGAGAGAGGAGTTATGCGACGTACATACATACGAACGTACAGACGTCACACCAAAACTAGTCAAAATAGATTCACGGATCATAAATATGGATATTTCCGTTGAAATTTGAAAACATAAATTTTTCGCGATTACAATAATTACTTTACTTTGTACAAGGAAGTAAAAAGAAATGTTTACACTTTATATCCATTTATTATTATAATATAAATAGTCATGCGATGAATTTTAAATAGGTATTTTCTAATCTTAATTCCAGAAAATTTTGATGCAAGAGAATCCTTAAAAATGAGAATTTTTTCTTCTTATTCCTTTTTCACCTACCAGTTTTAATGCGAATTTTTTTAATGAATGTTACTGAACTAATGATGAATAAAATAAAAGACTTAATCGATTCCATAAGAAAAGGCTTTCAATTTTGGCCGATAGGGAGATAATATAAATCACCGTACGTACATCGTGATTTATTTAATCCATACCTCTAGGGTAAATGGTTCGGTTTTAATGAAAAAAAAACTAAACTCAACCGGAAGAAATACACAAAAGATCGTTGCGGTTTCTTTGTGATATAATAGCGGGATGAAGAACTTAATTTAGCGGTTTTGTTTACGTGAGATTCCTTATAGAATACTGTATGCACAGGGAAAATAATCTACTGGTGGTGTTCCAATATTTGTTATTCAATGTTTGATGTTTATTGTCTAATTATTATGTATGATCACTTAGTTTTATTTACATCGCTAATGACTGTTATCGTTGATGCAATTATAAATATACGATGGAAAATTTTTACCTATTTATCTCAATTTTTCTCGCGTTTATTGCTATATATTGCTGAATACACGGCTTCTGGCTAAAATCTTACTTAAACATTAAACAAATTATTGTCAGATAAATTAAAGTAAAAAAAAAAACTAGAATAAATGTCGTCGAGACCTTAAAAAAAAATTCAGCTTCAATGATAAATAGCTGGTTATGTTATATTTTGAGAAATTAAATCAATATACACTTTTTGGAAATATTTATTACTATTATTACTTCCTTGAACAAAGTAAAGGAAGTATTGTGATCTCGAAAAGTTTCAGTTTTCAGATTTCAACGGAAATACCCATTTTGACATCCCTGAATCCATTTTGATTAGTTTCGGCGTAACGTCTGTACGTACGTATGTATCTTGCATAACTCTAAAACTAATAGCCGTAGAATGCTGAAATTTTAGATTTAGGAATGTTGTAGGATCTAGTTGTGCACTTCCTCTTTTGATTGCAATCAACTGGACCAAAATTATCCAAAAAAGCCCAAAATCAAAAAAAATTGAATTTTGGAATTTTTTTAACTGCAGTAATAACTGTCCCCATTGAGAGCTTTTCAACGATATGTAATAAGTGGTACTTATTTTCATTGGTTCCAGAGTATACCCAAATAAAACTTTAAATAATGAAATATTTGGTTCTAACAAGGGGAAGGCACATCGGTTCGAATCCGACTTCATACACATATTTTCTTTTTAACTTTTGTTATTTTTTAATTTAAATATATTTATTTATTCATAATTATTAAACTTTGATTGTAAAAAAGATTTAAATAAATAATAATTATTCAATATTAACAATAAAAAAAAATAAAAAATCAGAAATTATTAGTGAAATAAAATTTTATGTACTTTAGGGTATGTGCATTACAAAAATGTGTATATGTAATTCAATAGCTGTTATCAGGAGTCACACAGATTTCGTTAAACATCTGATTATTTTTATTTATGCATTTGTTTCAGTTTACGTGATAATAAATACCGCTCTTAAATTTAGTAGTCTCTCCTGTTTCGTTTATGTTTTCATTTTTTCGGTGGTTACATAATAATAATAATAATAATGATAATAATTTAAAAATCATATTAGATACTTAAAAGACTTAATTTATTTAAATAGTAATAAAGCAACTTTTACTCTAACCTAATATTTCAGATAAGATTGTTGAATTAATAATTGCATAAATATTTGATGTTAATAAAAACTAATATTTTAGAAATGTGTAACTGTCCATTTCTATTAAAGAATTCGAGGATCGTATCTCACTTTCAAATGAAATTAGTTTAAACGAAGTGCAGTAAAAATGTGTATATATAATTTTATAAGCATAAAGAAAGCCATGAAGTGTTCACATCAATTTTTTTTGAGATTACGGGGATCGACAGCTTTGGTAATTTTGCCCTATAAGAACGGAAATCTGTAGCGTGTGAAAAATGCCACCATGCCTGACCAGGATTCGAACTCAGGACCTACGAATGAAAGACTAAGACGTTATCACTCCGTCACGGAGATCGGCATTATTATTATTATTATTATTATTTATTTTTTTTACACTGATTCATCTTTTTTTTTTACCTCTAGTTATTATATTCTATTTTGCTTTCTTTTGTTCTAGTGTTGATGTCATTCATAATTGCTAAGTGTATGTGCTTGGCATAAAAGTTTATATTATAATAGTGTATAATTTTTAAGGGGTTTTGTTGAAGAGTCCTTGTCATATGTTTTGGGATGTGATCCAGTTTATTATAGGTTTATGTAAATGTAATCAATTATAAATAAGCTTTGAGACAATAAAAATAATTTATTATATTCAAATAACAATGATAGAAACAGGAAAAATATTACAATGAATTTTTATGTACAAATGTTTAATAAGGTTACTATATACCTCCATATTCATACCTAAAGACGTTTCTACATGTTTGAAAATGCAAGCTTGAATTTATAAATTCAAATATGTTACTTTTCAGTGCATGGGGATTGTTCTTATAAATAAATCCTTTCATTACATACAATCCATAAGAAAACTCCTGTAGGTGTAAGATGCGTGGATTTCGGTGGCTACTTGTGCTTTAAAAATGAGCCTATCCCCAAAAATTCATGTAGCAAATTTAGCGAAACATTGGTGGCGTCGAAAGTAGTTCCATCCTGTTGGAAGTACACTACAGTAAATTTCTATCATTTTATTGGTCGATGAAAGGATAAATGATTTCATTGCAATAACTTTCTGAGTTTACTCTGTTCTGGAAAAATTGAATGATTATCTGCTTACGTAAGACAGCACACCAAACTCCAATTTTTTCTTCATGTGTGGTTCTCAGTTCTTATGATGAATACTCATTGATCACACCCGACTGTTCTGGCTGTTGACTTTGGCTGATAAATTAAATATTTTCTTATTTTTCATTTATAAAATTCAAAAACCAATAAATTTATGTTTAAGAAAATCAGTAACTGATGTACTGCAGTTATTTTGTACGTTTGTAGTTTTAACTGTTAATTCGGTACTACACCTTGAGATTTTTACTTGTAGTAGTTTTCTAATAGATATTTCTGGACCTAGAACTAACTGTACGACCATAAATATCATACACTTTTACCTCTGTTACGATAAATGGTCTTCCAGACTTGCGTGCGTCTTTGACAGATCCAGTCTCTCGGAACTTATTAATCAAGTTGCGATGTACAGATGGCGTACAAAAGTTGACACATTTGAATGTTGATTACATATATATTTATAATATTAATATGATTACAAATTTACGTACCAAATACAGTGTTTGTGGAAAGTTCTTTTACTGCCTGACATTTTTACCTATGGCCGCCGTTACGCCTAATAACCTCTTCAAGGCGAGTGTATACGTTTCTGATGACTCTGCGACAGAAGTTCTCTTGAATCTCTTCACACAACTGAACTATCCGAGCACGCATTTCCATAAAATTTGCAGGTATTAACGGGAAAATTTTATTTTTTTAATATCCCCATTATAAAAAAGGCACAACAATTTAAATCTGAGCTAAAAGGTGGCGAAAAGGTGACCTCCATTATGGCGGCCCAGATAGCGATATGAAATCACTCTATTACCAAAAACTGAATTTAAAAAATCCAGCTCAATATTAGCGGTCCGAGGAATTGCCCTATTTTGCATAAACGATTGAGTTATAGGCAATTCAGTCGCAAGCAGTTCGGATAGAAAATCATTCCTTAACATATCAAAATATCAAAAAGCGGACATTTGTTTATTGACAGTTCCATCAATATGAAAACAGGAGGCGTCGTCCGAAAACCAAGTGTTGAACAGAACATTATCTTTCCCTACCGACCACTGTACAAACTCCAATCTTTTTTGATTGTTAGACTGTGTTAACAGTTGTGCTTGCTAGATTGCAGGATATCCTAACCCGGTAGGGGAAGACACCCACTTATGACGATTCCGTTCGTCACACCCCCACCACCATTCCTAGCCCTGATGGGCTTTAACGGGCGTCCTCTTTCGCTCTCTAACTTTTTACATCTCATAGTAATAAGCCAAGCCTCGTTGGGATGTAAATGCCTCGGAGACATTTACATCGGTGATTTTTAAACTCAGCTTTTGCCTTCGCTGTAGGCCTCGTCCGGACATCTTGGATGTCCTACATCGTTATCCTCTGATCTAGCTAACCGAGCTTGCGGAAGCACGAACCCCGCGCCTAACCTTTATTGAGCCAATTTGTAGTAAAGATTGCAGGACAGTTAATTTATATGGAAACAGTTTGAGGTCAATGTACTACATTCTTTGTAATGTACGACGAAATATTCCCATTTCTTGTGAAGGTCGCCGTATAGACTTTCCCGGACTACGTTGCATGGCAACTCGAAATGCTTCGATATTTTCTGGAGAACGAACGGGAGCTGTTTTCTGTAGTTTCTCTTCTTTTATGATGTCTTCTTCCTCAAATTTATGGTATTAACGGAAAATGTATTTTTTTTCTTGAGTGTACGAGTGTTAAAATAAGCTTGAAATTGTCTCTGAATTATTGTAACGCATTTTGATTTAGCATAAAAAAGCACAACTATACCGCGATGTGAATTAGACAATCGTCCGGGATCTTAACAATAACTGATATACTGTGGAATCCAAAGACTAATCGAATACAAAGACTAGGCGACATGTGCAAGAAATAAATATTACGTTTGCAGAATATAAAACACCAGGTAAAAAAAAAAATATTTATAATCGACATAAATGTATTTGAAAACTCTGATGAAATATTTCCTTCATGGATTCTTTATACTCATCACCACTACGGAACACATTTTCTATCAAAAAAGAATGCAAGCTTCAAATATTAAAACCATTATCAGAAATTGGTAAAAAAAATCTCAATAATAACATTCACAACATTTAAATGTAGTCTTCAGCCTTCCGTACGCAAAACTATTTTTTGTATATACGTAGGTGTGCGGACCATTCGGTAATAAGGAAGAGCTCAAAATAAATTTGATGTAACAAATTTAAATTAACTATTACAAAAAATATCTAAAAAATTTTCACTAATATTTTATTAAATTTATTCAGTACACTTTTTCTTTGATTTAATAAACATTTTTCTCAGTTTTTTTAATAAAATCCTACCCTACTAAAGGGCATTTGTATGTGTGTCTGTCTGTGTGTTATCCGTCCTCCTTAGCTTAGCACATAAAACACCAGTAGTTCGAGTGGTGTAATTCCGTACAACAGTAACACTGAAATATAGAAATACTGGAATGGGAACTGCCTATGTCCAACGTGAGCGGAAAACGAACGTGAGACAGATAGATTTAAAGGTGTAGTTGTCATTGTCGCACAGTGCAGGGCATGCGCATTGTATCTAACGTACCGTCCCTTCAGAAAGTGATTCCATAATACTTAATTGTATTGTTCACGATTTTAATAATTTTTATTTTTACAGTGAATAAAACATTTACTTTTATGTTTTTGTCTTCAGTCATTTGACTGGTTTGATGCAGCTCTCCAAGATTCCCTATTTAGTGTTAGTCGTTTCATTTCAGTATACTCTCTACATCCTACATCCCTAACAATTTGTTTTACATATTCCAAACGTGGCCTGCCTACACAATTTTTTCCTTCTACCTGTCCTTCCAATATCAAAGCGACTATTCCAGGATGCCTTAGTATGTGGCCTATAAGTCTGTATCTTCTTTTAACTATATTTTTCCAAATGCTTCTTTCTTCATCTATTTGCCGCAATACCTCTTCATTTGTCACTTTATCCACCCATCTGATTTTTAACATTCTCCTACAGCACCGCATTTCAAAAGCTTCTAATCTTTTCTTCTCAGATACTCTGATCGTCCAAGTTTCACTTCCATATAAAGCGACACTCCAAACATATACTTTCAAAAATCTTTTCCTGACATTTAAATTCATTTTTGATGTAAACAAATTATATTTCTTACTGAAGGCTCGTTTAGCTTGTGCTATTCGGCATTTTATATCGCTCCTGCTTCGTCCATCTTTAGTAATTCTGCTTCCCAAATAACAAAATTCTTCTACCTCCATAATCTTTTCTCCTCCTATTTTCACATTCAGTGGTCCATCTTTGTTATTTCTACTACATTTCATTACTTTTGTTTTGTTCTTGTTTATTTTCTCTTCTTTATTTTACTCTCGGCTAGAATTACTATATCATCAGCAAATCGTAGCATCTTTATCTTTTCACCTTGTACTGTTACTCCGAATCTAAATTGTTCTTTAACATCATTAACTGCTAGTTTCTTGTAAAGATTAAAAAGTAACGGGGATACGGAACATCCTTGTCGGACTCCCTTTCTACGAATAGATTAGTTAGTAAAATACTAATTAAATATATTTTTTAGAATTATTTTTGTGCATGTACACGGGGATAAAATCGTGAATAATATAAAATGGGAGAAATTTGTTAATATTTTCACTTTTTTAAAAATCTGATGTGAACACTACATGACTTCCTTGTACGCCTATTAAATTGCATATACACGTTTTTTAAAATGAAAAGTATATAAAATTTTATTTCAATAATAACTTTTAATATTTTTCCTTTGTTTTGGATTTATTGAATTATTTATTGTAAAATTATTTTTACAATATATATATATATATATATATATATATATATATATATATATATGTATATTACAGGTTAATAATTATTAATAAATCAATAATTTAAATTAAAAAAAAATTCAAAAAAAAGAGATGAAATCTGATTCTAACCGATGTACCTTCCCCCTTGAAAGATAAAATATTTCATTAATTGAAATTTCATTTGGCTATAACTCTGGAACCAATGAAAATAAGTACCACTTATGATATATTTTTGAAAGGCTCTTAATGAGGGCTTATTAGTGCAATTAAGAAAAAGTAAAAAACCCAATTCTTTTTTATTTTGGGCTTTTTTTGGAACTTTTGGTCCAGTCGATTGCAATCAAATAAGGTGCACAACTAGATGTTACAACAGTCCAAAATTTCAACATCCTACTGCTAATCGTTTTTGAGTTATGCGAGATACATACGGAAGTGCATAAGACGTAACGGTGAAATTTGTCAAAATGGATTCAGGGATGGTCAAAATGGATATTTCCGTTGAAACCTGAAAACCGAAATTTTTCGCGATCACAATACTTCCTCTATTTCGTACAAGAAATTAAAAATAAATCAATTAATGAAACGCAATTCCTTCGATTAACAAAAGATAAGAGAGAATAATAAACTAAAATCATACTCAAATTCTTATCATTATTATGACGCGAATTATTAACCTTCAAACTCATTGGCAATGATGTTATGCTAGTTTGTATATTTAGTAATTTTTTTTGTATCAAAATCATTTTTTTTTTTTATTGCGATAGAGCCACAAGAATGACTGAAATAAATATTATAAAGCAACAGACAGATTACAATGAAGTAACCATACAGTAATAAAGAATAAAATCCGAAACAAAAATCAGACAGTTTTGTTTATCAGCAAAAAAAAAAAAACAATACAAGAATTGTAAAATTAAAATTATGAAGTATAATTAAAAGTCAAGTACTAAACTAAGTAAAAGAAAAGTATTATTTTCTACTCCGTGAAACGAAATAAATTCAAGTTATATCATTAAAAACGATTTTTTTCTGATGCAACCCAAAAAAATGATTACTCTACCAGATTAATGAATAACAGACAGGCTATTAAACTGTAAAAATGTATCATAATTGTTATTTCTACTACATTTCATTACTTTTGTTTTGTTCTTGTTTATTTTCATGCGATAGTTCTTGCGTAGGACTTCATCTATGCCGTTCATTGTTTCTTCTAAATCCTTTTTACTCTCGGCTAGAATTACTATATCATCAGCAAATCGTAGCATAAAAGTTAGTGATAATAATTTTTGTGGATGGATTTTTAAGAGAATTCCAATGAACTATTCGTATATACACTGCCTTATATTTAATGGGAAGAGAAATGCAAATTACAACAAATAAGTGTTTTTTTTTTAAATTATAAATGTGTATATTTTAAGGTATATTAATAATAATAATAATAATAGCAATAAAATAAACCGTTAACAATTATATCGTTTGCAGTCAAAGATAAAAAGTATTGATATATGATACCAACAAAAATCGAAATGAAATTTTAAAAAATAAATAGAAAATAGCATGTGAGCAAAATTTAATTTAGAATGTTCGAATCCAATTGTGAATCTATATATATAAAAATGAATGTTTGTCTGTCTGTATGTCTCTTATGCCTTCCTAAACCGCTCTTCCAATAGCGATGAAACTTTGGGGAATGGTTGGACGCATATCAGGGAAGGTTTCTGAATTAGTTCGGACCCGCTAGGTGACGCTGGCGTCGAGATATTTCGAAAAATTGTATTTATTATTCGATTTGGCTCATATTCAGAATACGTGTTACTTACATGGAAAGAATTATCTCTGCAGACAATGGACCCGCTAGATGGCGCTGGGGTTGAGATATTTAGAAAAATTATATTTATGGACCGATTTGGTTCATATTCAGAATATGAATATTAGTTACGTGAAAAGAAATATTTTTGCAAAAACTATACCCGCTAGGGTGGGACCGGTGTCGAGATATTTACGAATTTACGAAACAAATAAACAAACAAATATACAAACAGACTTTTTTATTATATATATATATATATATATAATATATAGAATATAATATATGGTTTTATATATATATATATATATATATATATATATAAAAGGCATGTTCGTATGTGTGTCCGCTAAAGATCAAAAAACTAATGGACCGATTTACGCGCGGGCAAAAGGGAAAAAGGAGAAAATGGAAAACGGTGAAAAGGGGAAAAGGTGGAAAGAGAAAAAGGGAAAACGGGAAAGGTTAAAAAGGAAAGTGGGAGAGGGATGAGGGAGAAAGGTGAAAGGGAGAAGTTGGAAAGGAAAAAGGGGAAGGAGAATAAGTGAAAGGTAAAATTTGTGAAGTTCAGTTTTTTAATTTTTTTATCAAATTTTCAATTGTGTTCATTTAAACTCTCTCTCTCTCTCTCTCTCTCTCTCTATATATATATATATATATATATATATATATATATATATATATATGTAGCAATAGCGAAGCATTGCCGGGTCTGCTAGTTAGAAATAAAATAATAAAAAAATTAGAAGAAGCACAGTCGGATAACGAAGCTGTTTTTAGTAAACGTTTATAGAACTTATTACGTTTTTAAGTCCCGAGTCGCTTAAAAAAAACGATTTAAAAAAGACTACACTAAAATTTAAAATAATCCAATTGTCCTTAAATTTCAGCTTTCTAGAGATGAAGCCAAAAAATTTTTTTTTGAAGCCGGTTTTGTTTCTTTGTTTTTTTTTTTTTTTGTAAAAAATCTATTATTCATTAATTTACTGTTTTTCTGATTTTATAAACTTGATTTATTGTAGAATACTACACTTCACTTACATACATATCATCCTCTGAAGTAACACCTGACGGTGATTCCCGGGGCTAAAAAAGAAAAATAAAGTTTGTATTCAAATAAACAGCCACATTGGTAAATATAATTCCTTATTCGTTTTACGTTAATTTTTGTAATGTAAGTTAGATTATTTCAATTTGCTCTATTAATTAAGCATTTCACTTATTTTGAATGTAATAATTACTGTAAGTAAAATTATAGCTCTAAAGATGTATGCCACAGAAAATTATCTGAAGCAATAGTATGTGGTTTACGGTGTGTAGTTAGGAATATATATTTATATCAGCACGAAAGTTCACTTATTAAAGTATGTCATTGTATAATAAAGGACAAAGAGTTGGAAAGCAAGGATAAGCTAACACTTGAGAACAATAGCAAGGAGTGTACTTATACATTATGCTTTGAGAATATATATATACATGAACACACACCTATACGTATGTATAAAGTTTATATTTGTGTGTGTGTATCCTCGCTCGCTCGCTCGCGTCGTATGTGTTATTGTTGATTGTCAGCTGTTATAAGAATAAGCTATCACAGTGCACGTGGTCACGAAGAATAACTATAGCAATAAGCCTTCACTGTCCGCACAATTAAGCTGTACAATACAATAAACAAACATTGGTTTGCTTATATATCATTATAAAAAGAACCAACTATTGTTTACTTTATGGTATGTTTACCTTTCAATAAATAAAAATTATTTTTTTTCCTTATTGCTTATATTGTTTGTAATAGCACTGATTTCATGATTGTGTTGCTCTACTAAACAATACATCTATTTCATATTTTAATCAATTCATTTTTTTTTTCAACAATGTACGAACGATCGCTTAAAATGCAAGCTAGCAACAATGTTGTTGAACTTTTTACCGGTTGCATAAAGCTTAAAATTTAACCATTTTGTAATGACAAAATGGAAAATTACTATAATCTTTTGACCTTACTAATTTCATTACTTTTAAATTAATCATAAGAAGTTATAAATGTAAAGTATTCAAAAGTGACGTAACCTTACGGGAAAATGAGTAAGTTACAATTTGTAGTTGAAAGTGGTCACCGTTATGCGTTTCATATTATTGAATACGATGTTGCATACTCTTAAACACATAAAACATTAAACATTGTAACGTTTGTTGAGAAATTGCAGCGAAATATCGTTCAATTTCGCTCGGCAATTCGGGAATGGTGTGAGTTTTGTAAGCGGCATCCTTAAGGTTGTAAATAAGCTCTTCCCAAAGGATGATAACTGGAGGAGGAGAGAAATTGCGGCCGGGGAGATCCTCCGGTTCAAGATAGAGGAGTTGAGATACGCAGTTAATAAACTTAAGACCCGTAAGAGGGACTAGGACCGGACAGTGTGCCGTTAGAAATTATGAAAGTTTTTGCAGAGGCGTCGTCATTGATGTTATTAGAAGTGTTTTAAAAGGTATTAATAATGAGAGGATACTGAGGAGTTGGAAAACGGCACGATCGGTGCTAATACCAAAGGGGTTAAGAGCCTTATCATTAATTAACACATTAGGAAAAAATTTTGAAGCGCTATTGGCTCGTATATGCTGCTCCGGTATGGTCCGATACGTTGGGAATAGCAGAAACAAAATAAAAATCGAAAGGATATACATAGGAGACTGGCAATTAGAGTGGCGCAAGCATACCGCACTGTCTCGTTAGAAGCAGTGCTGGTTATTGCGGTGATGCCCCCAGTAAGCCTCCTCGCAGAGGAACGTAATGCCACATATCGAGGCGTAGAAAGGTTGGAATCAACGTATTGCTTGACAGCTGGCGGGAGAGATGGAACAACGCCATGACTAGTCGGTGGATATGTAGGTTAATACCCTCGGTTAGGACCTGGTTGTGCTGAAGATGGAGAAGATAGACTTCTGGACGGTCCAATGGTTATCGGGTCATGGGCTGTTCAATGAATACCTGCGAAATAGGGGGGAGGCACAGTACAGTATGGGCTACCCATACTGCCTGTATGCAGACAGTACCATACTGTCTGGTGGTAGATTTTCCCTCCTGCGATGCAAAAAAAAAAGTTACTATTATTCTGTTTTTTATAATTTAGTTTCTTTTTCAGGTTTTTATAAAGCCTGAATACTATAATTATTAATTGCCAGTATTAATCTCACAACCATGAAGATAACGTACAGTGTGGAGGTCCAAGGGAGGAGCCCTCGGGGTAGAAGAGAATGGCGACTGAAGCAAGCTCTGCGAGTGTCCAGGGCGCCGGTTCCTCTGGAAAATTTGGAATGGCGAGCTCTGCGGCCATTGGGTAGGCCCCGAGGAGCCCCTGATTTGACTCCGAAATTCGCCTGGGCTAACCTGAACCCCGAGGGTCCGAGTACTGGCTAGACTGGCCGGCTAGTGTACATATAATATATACAGACACACTAGCCGGCCATATATATTTATATATGCAGTTTATTTATTTATGTGTATATTGTATTGCATTACGTGAATGAATGCTGTATACTGTGTACTGAATAATAATTAACAAAGTAAAACAAAATAGATGCTAACACGTGACTCAGCAGACCTCAAAACTTTAACGTAAAAAATTCGTGAGTGAGTTGTCATTTCTCTTTAGCCGATAACAATACCTTCCTCATAATATTTGGTAAATTATAAAGTTGGAAAATTTTTTAAAAGTTATTCACAATTACATAAATGTTATGTTGATTCTTAATAACTGTAATTTCTTTATGTACAAAATCTCAAATGGGATTAATTTGCAACGATTCCACTTGTGGGTTTTATCCAATAACTTTTTCAACGAGAAAAGTGGTATACAACCTATTATACACTATTACTCACCACAGTTTGTATAGCATGAAGATGTATCTCCGTGAGCCACGATTCAGTTGGAGAAGTATTTTTTTGATGATAAAAATTATTTCTCAAAGAGACGTGTACTAAATCATTTTAGTGAAAACGTTGTTGCAACTGCTAAGTTACTGGTTGAGATTTACCATCAGCTCATCGAAATATTTGCCGATAAAACGCTACAACTGCAATTCACATCTGAATATTTAGATACGTTTTAGCTTGCTCGTCGAAGTAAATATGGAAATTTCGTTACAGAAGCATTGAAAATATTATTTCTTTTCGCCTTGTCGAACTTGTGAAAAGGATTTTTCGTCTAAGATTGCATTAACAACTAAATAAAGGAATCGTTTTTTATCACCTGAAAACAATTTTATTTTATGTGTTTCTGACTTATGGTGAAATCTTTAAATGGAAAACAAACGCAACTATCTCATTAATTTATTTTCTTTGTATAGTTATAAATGTAAGTAAAATATTTATAATAAATGATTTTTTTCTCATAAAATGATTACATTTTTGATTATGTGTAAGGCGGTATGCTAATTTCGCGAACCCCAAGGTTGAGAAACGCTGCAGTAGTGGAATAGAAAATATTAACTAAAAAAAGAAAAATTTATTTTAATTTTTTAAAATCAACTCTTGTAACTTTTAAAAACTGTAAAAAGTAAATAACAATGAACTAAATTAAGAACAAAGAGTAATACATGAAACAAAAGCAAACTGTTGTTATCCGTTTAATGAGATAAAAACAGTAATGCCTGTTTTTTTTTTATAATAAAAGGTTCTATATCGACTGTAAATAAAAAAAGATTTAAAACAATGAAAAGAAATACGACACGTGAATTTTCACAAAGTGCATGTTACATGTGCGTGCACCCATCTTTGTACATATAAAACAAATGTAACCAACACGTTTTTGTTAATACATCCAAAACAATTACTAAATTAATGTAAAATTTTTTATCTTCCAGATTAAATTAATTTCTGTCTACAACTCGTTATTAAATACATAAAAATTAATTACATGAAAAATCTGGAATGGCAAAACCTTCCCGGTGCTTTCCCATATTAAACAAAATTTTAAAATGCAAATAATGCTATAAAATTTAGTTGCTAAATATAATCTGTTTAATTTTTAAATAAAAAGTGTTAAGTATTTTAATTCAACTTATACTGTTGCAAAAATCAAATAATATTTAGTACAATGAATTTAATAACTTTTTTAAATAAAATAATAAGTGAAATCCTTAACTTTCAGAACCACTTGAAATTAAAATTGGAGTAAGTCAATGAGATGGACAGTCTCCAATTCGTTTTCATTGTGCCCTTGAAAAGGTTATGAGAGAGTGGGAGAAAAGAACTTATAAAGTTAAACTTATACGAAAACATAAAAATGGGCATTAAAACTAAATTTATAAATGTAAACACTCTGGCTTTCGCAGACGATACTGCAGTTTTCGCAGGAAATACAGATAAGGCTAAGATGAAAATTCAAAAACTAAGCGAATCTGCAAGTAAAATTTTTTTTTGCTTTTTTTTTAATCTCCGGGACCACCGTTAGGTATTGCTTCAGAGAATGAGATGAATGATTTTTAGTGCGTATGAAAATGCCATGCCTGACCGGGATTCGAACCCGGGACCTCCGGATGAAACACCACTACCACTAGAGTCACGGAGGCAAGCAAAATTGGTTTTCAAATTTATTTTCCAATGACAAAGAGAACAGAACAGAATCAAACCCTTAAAATTTCCTTTAATAAATAAATAAGTAGAATTAAAAATTTAAATATTTGGAAGAAATCATAACACCGAATACAATTGAAAAAATTGTGATGAATAGTAGAGTACGAAAAATAGAAACCACTTATCATTTCATGAAGAATATATACACAGTCATATAGCTCTAAATTGAAGCACTATATAATTTGAGTCCTACCAGAAGCAGTATATGGAGAAGAATGTCTACAGTTTTTTTTTTCAGAACAAGAAATTAGAAAAAATAATTTTAAGAAAAATTTATGAACCAAAATATGAAGATGAAATTTACAAATTGAAAACTGAAAAAGAAATTTACAAACATACGGAAAAAATAGAGGACTTAATCCGGAAAAGAAGATTACTGTTTCATGGATATCTAGCAGAATGAACAACCAAAAATTGAAAAAAGCAAATATTTAATTTCTACATAAACAGAGTCACAAAGACCGACCGGGTTAAAAAAAAATACAAATAAATCTAAAAACATTAAACATTTCTAAGGATCTGTGCAAAAACGGAGATATATTTAGAAAAGTGATTCAAAAACCTAAATTTCCAGAGAGAAAGAAAAAGAAGGGTACAGACCTGAATAGATGGACAGAAGAAAGGGAACAATAACAGAACGAAGAATGAAAACCTTTTGGGAAAAGCAAAAGAAGTCAAAACTATGTTAACATGATCCGTAGTGGTCGGAATGAAAAAAAAATGAAAAAAGGGATTGTGATATTACTATTGTTAATAACTCATTAATAAATATAATCATATAAATAGGGTTTTTATTGATTTGTCTGACCGTGTACAGGAAAAAGATTTGACCCAAAATTATTCAATAGATCAACATGTTTAGTAAAAAACATTGTATCCGAGTTGAAAGCCTTTGGGTAAATAACATTTTTTTTTGTAGTATTAAAAGTATAATTGTTTAATTCCCTAATGCACACGCTGGAATCTGTTCATCTAGTGAACAATAAGGAACTCCCCATAACCTAATGAGATGAGGATGACATGAATGAGAGGTAAATGAGCAGTCCACCGGGCTGGTCAATAGTCGCAAATCATTTGTTTAATAGTTGGTTTTCCATGTCGAAGGTTCTGAGGTTCGAATTCTAAAAGCTAGTTGCTTTTATACGGATTAGAATAGTAGACGTGGATACCGGTGTACTTTGGTGGTGATTTTTCTTTTTTTCCCCCCAACTCCCAGGTCCGGACCCGCATCTAAGTACAACACGGCCCTGGGAGATGCCTTCGCCTCAGACCTCCAGGAGGGAGCCGCACAAGGCCCGGTTATACCGTTTCCAGCTCCCTCTCCAAGGAGCCGGGACTCGGTCCTTATGCCTGCCTCAAACATCGGTTCCCCAACAGGAGGAACCCTTGCCTGGACTCGGTCTTAATATCTTGGAGAGTCGAAAGTCCCCGTGCTTCATGATTATAGTCCATCCATGCATGCACGGACGAACGGCAGCTCCAAGAAGGCCTCACCACTTCACTTCTCATTCATGTACCCCGAGATCGTGTTAAAGTTTGCAATCCCCATTAGCATGATACCAATCACACCCTCAACGGTAACCAGTCTGTGGCTGCAGCACATTCGCGCCGTTCGAGTACCATCACGAATACTCGAATACAACGTGTTCAGGCGTATCGTGAGCCCCACAATACGGGAAATCGGGATTAACCCTTCTTCTGGTATGTAAGTAATCCCGGAACGCCCCACAGCCGGTTAGGAATTGGATGAGCCAGTAATTCCGCTCACCAACCCCTTTTTGACCCACGGCCCGATCTCCGGAATCAGTTTTTTTTTTTTTTTAACTTGCGGGACCACCGTTAGGTATTGATGTAATGCCTGACCGGAATTCGAACCCGGTACCTCCGGATGAAAGGCCGAGACGCTACCACTCGCGCCACGAAGGCCGGCTACTTTGGTGGTTGGGTTAATTAATCACACGTCTCAGGTATGGTCGGCCTGAGTCTGTACAAGACTAAACCTCTTTTACATATCGAAATTATTAGTAAAACATTTGACTCCCTGTTGATTTTCTTGACGTTTTTATCATCGAAATTATACTGTATTTAGAGATAGTTTAAAAAAAAAGTGAACCTTTTGCTCGAAAAAACAGAAAAACATGATGTATTACAAATTATTAAACATTTTTTCAAATTCTTTTGTCTTTCATGTGATCCTTAAAAAAATCCTATTTGTTACATTAATCTAGATATAAATGATTTTTTAATCTTCAAAATTAAATTAAAAAAGTGATATTTTAAATATGGGTTCTATTTAGCCTCCTTTTTTATTGGATCTTAAATGTTTGTTTGTTCGAGTAATTATTTACTTTATATTATAACTATTTTACTGCAGGAGAATAGAACTGTAGCCGGGAATAATTAGAAGTAAATGATGAAATACATTAATTAGAAATAGATCTTTTCAATCCAGAAAAGTTCAACCGTTTAAGGTTACTTTAATTATATTCTGTTGCAAAACAATAATACAGATAAATTATACAGTGTGTCCCACGAAGAGGTATACGGTTTTAATTTAGTATCACTCGCCCATTCTCCCACCTATTCTATTGAAACTTTAGAGATCTTTTATCGAGGACTGTAAAAATGTTCTGTGAAAATTTCAGCCTTCTAGGATTTATCGAAACAAAATGGCGGCTTTCAAATGAAAACATTAATTTCAGATAAACCACATTTTTTATTCATTAAAAACTAGCTGGTAAAAATGATTAAAAACAGATGATAATTTGAACTAGAATAATTAAAAACAGTTAAATAATTAGTCATGGTTATTAACTTGTTTTATTCAATTTGAACAGCTGTTTAAAAATATAACATCAGTTTGTTTCAATAAATCCTAGAAGATTCAAATTTTCAGAGAACATTTTTAGAACCTTCGTTGAAAGGTCTGTAAAGTTTCAATAGAATCGGTGGGGAATGGATCAGTGATACAAAATCAAAAGCTTATACCTCTTCGTGGAACACACGGTATTTGCCATATCACGCACTCCCCCATTATAAATGTGACAGAAAAATAGAAATGATACATACTAACGTAAAGGATCCAATCCTTATCATGTATGTTTCAGTTTTACGACGGGAAGAAGGTATAGTTTTGTAAAACTCATTATTCTTTTAAGTTTAATTGTAGATTCTACAAAGGGCTAATAGTATTTATAATTAATTATTATTTCCAACAGAAAGATAGGTTTGTCCACAGTTAAAACTGTGGACAAACCTAAGTTGTAAACCATAAAGTGGTTAGAGGACACGCTCTGAATAAATAAAACGACTTGACAAATATTTTAAAAAAGTGAAAATAAATTTTCTTTACGTGATTACACAGAGTTGTCAATGAGAAACCTCGAAGAACTCAAAGTTTTTTATTCCGCAATGAAATTAAATTTCATTAATGAATTATTTTAAATATTTTTCGATCAAGTGATTCATTGAGTAGTAACAGTACAATAAAATAATTAAAAATCGAATACTGTATTGAGTGTAGCAACCATAACACAATACAACAAAATACAGAGGAACGTAAATAACAAATTAATAATTTCAATTCAAAAATGAAATTAAAAAGAATAAAATTACTTTGTACATAATGAATTAAACATTTTTCAACAAACAAGAGGATATCAATCAAACGTTTTATCATGAACAAACGTTTGACTCAACAAGGATACGTTCCTTTATGATTACTCGAGTGAAGTAGTGGAATGCAACATCACTGGTTCAATTACGGGAAGAAATGGTGTTATTCAGTCCAGCCCTATCCTTTTCTTTCTTTTTCCTGTTTAGCCTCTAGGAATTACCGTTCAGGTATTACTTCAAAGGATGATATGTATCAGTGTAATGTTGTACAGTCTCCTTTCGAGATTCGACCATTCCTGAGATGTGTGGTTAATTGAAACTCAACCACCAAAGATCACCGGTATCCATGATCTAGTATTCAAATCCGTGTAAAAATAACTGGCTTTACTAGGACTTGAACGCTGGAACTCTGGGCTTCCAAATCAGCTGATTTGGGAAGACGCGACTTTGGTCCAGCCCTATCCGGCTTTAGACTTCGTAAATAGAAAGGTGTGCACGTTCCTGTCGCCACCAAACATACACTATTCGGCTATAACAGTCACTATTCGGCTCTGCAAATCATGAAAAAATTAAGAACTCTTTATGTCAATGCAATTTTAAAGTAACTAATATTTAGATAAAGAATTTAATTCTTGAAGTGCAAAAATCCCGACAAAAATTTGATTTCCCAAACCAATCTAGCAAACCACTAGAAAATTTCATTTTTCGAGAAAAATCCCGCACATTGACACCCCTAAATATATAATACTTTTATAATAAGAAAAACAGCCAGTATCTGTTTTTACTTCCTTGTAAAAAGTAAAGGAAATATTGTGATCACGAAATATTTCGGTTTCCAGATTTCAACGGAATAATCAATTTTGACGATCCCTGAATCCATTCTGACTAGTTTCGGCGTGACATCTGTATGTACGTATGTGCGAATGTATCGCGCATAACTCAAAA
Source organism: Lycorma delicatula (assembly GCF_047948215.1). NCBI lineage: Eukaryota > Metazoa > Arthropoda > Insecta > Hemiptera > Fulgoridae > Lycorma > Lycorma delicatula. Next base: position 20,362,085 of record NC_134457.1, read on the forward strand.
ATGACTAGCCGCAGGATGTTGAAATTTTGAATTTAGACTTGTAACATTTCGGCGTGACATCTGTATGTACGTACGTATATAGGTATGTGCGAATGTATCTCACATAACTCAAAAATGATTAGCCGCAGGATGTTGAAATTTTGAATTTAGGCTTGTTGTAACATCTAGTTGTGCACCTCTCCTTTTGATTGCAATCGACTGGCCAAAAGTGTCCAAAAAAGCCAAAATTAAAAAAATATGTTGAGAGCTTTTCAACGATATATCATAAGTGGTACTTATTTTCATTGGTTCCAGATTTACAGCTAAACAACATTTTAATTAATGAAATATTTGGATCTTTGAAGGGGAAGGTACATCGGTTCAAATCCGACTTCATCTCGTTTTTTTTTAACTTTTTTTTTTAAATTTAAATATATTGATTTATTAGTAATTATTAACCGCTGATTATAAAAGCAAATTTACAATAAATAATAATTCAATAATAACAATAAAAAAAATGAAAAAATATCAGAAGTTATTAATGAAATAAAATTTTACGTACTTGCTCTTTTTTTTTAAATGTGTATATGTAATTTAATAAGCGTATAAGGAAGTCATATGATGGCCACATCAATTTTTTTTAAAGATATAAAAGTAAAGATTTATTAAACATTAAAAAATTAACTTCAGTTAATTCTAGCTGATATGTCTAATACAATGTATTTGAGTGTTAACAGGGTTCTCAGAGATAAGCTTCTAGGTATTAAAAAGGTTGCTATTTTAATTATTATACGCAATTTTTTTTGTTTTTTTTATAGGTCTGCAAGAAAGGATTTTACAAAGTATCCGGTCATTCAATACAGGTATTTCAAAAAAGGTATGAAGTGTTGATTGAAAATATTATAATTGGTTTATTTAAAAGCGATGAAGAAATTTTAATGCGACAACATTTTTATGTGTATGTACGCGGGAGCGCGTGTGGCTGTATGTGTGTGTTTCTATTAGTAAGCAGGAAATGCCGCTTAGTTGTGCACGTCGATTTCTAGATCCTGTTCACAGGTGACTAGCCGGCTACGAGTGGTTTTTCTTTCAATAATGAGATGCTACGGTGTATAATTAATGTTGTTATTATAATGCAGCATATATATATATACTGAAATTTAAAAGAATGTAGTATTTATTTCGTTTACTTTCTAAAACACAGATGCAATTTTGTATTGTAAGGAGTTATTTAGCACGACAGAATTACAGTAATTAAACAAGCATCGTGAAGCTGTTGTAATGTAATGTTAGAAATTAATTTTTTCTAGCTTTTGCACAATAGGGTGCAATTTAGTTTTATTTTTCTGCGATGAGTCATGAAGTAATAAAGATTTATTGTTAAATATAAATGATTTTTTAAACTTTGTTATTTTTTTCATCTATCTTTTTTTACTTCTTTGTTCGAAGTTCAAGGAAGTATTGTAATCGGGAAAAATGTCGGTTTTCAGATTTCAACGGAAATATCCATTTTCACCATCCCTGAATCCATTTTGACTACTTTCGATGTAACCTCTGTATGTACATATTTATGTATGTACAGATAACTCAAAAACGATTAGCCGTAGGATGTTGAAATCTTGGATTTAGGACTGTTGTAAAATCTAGTTGAGCCCCTCCCGACTGGAGAAAAAGTGCCCTAAAAAGTTAGATTTTGGACTTTTTCTTAACTGTAGTAATAAGTTCTCATTAAGAGCTTTTCAACGATATATCGTAAGTCGTACTTAATTTCATTGGTTCCAGAGTTATAGCCAATTTGAATTTTAACAAATGAAATATTTGGATTTTACAAGGGTAAGGCACATAGGTTCGAATCAGACTTCATCTCCTTTTTTTAATTTTTTTTTTTAATTTAAATATATTGATTTATTAATTATTAACCTTTCATTGTAGAAAAATGTTTACGATAAATAATCATTCAATTATAACAATATAAAAAAAAATGACATAATTTCACAAGTTATTAATGAAATAAAATTGTAGGTACTTTTCATTTAAGCCTCCATATGCGGGCTCTTCTGAGGGTAGCTTGTGGATATCGTACGGTTGCCTATGAAACTGTGTGCGTGGTTACATCAGTACCACCTATCGAGTTACAAGTTTTGGAACGGTTGTATAGGTTCCAAGGGATTGCCAAACAAGAGGCTATTAATACCACAAGACAGAAGTGGCGTGAACGTGAAAGATGGACACAGCTACAAGGATCTGTATGGACTAAAAAACTTATTACGAATTTGGATATGTGGCTTGATCGTGCTTATGGGGAGGTTGGGTATTATGCAACTCAAATGCTTACTGGGCACGGCTGTTTTGAGGAATATCTCTTCCGTTTTGGCCGGAGAAGATCCTCCATTTGTATGTATTGTCCGGCGGTTGATACGGCTGAGCACACTTTATTTTATTGCCCATATTGGACTGAACGCAGAAGAGCTGCTGATATTCGGGGCCTCAATGTCGATGTATTTCTGGGATTTTTGCTGACTTCGTCTGACAACTGGAGGAAATTTGAGGACTTCGCACGTCTGGTCTTAAGATAAATAGATTAGGAAGCTAGGCGAAGAGGCTATTAGGAGCCTTCTGTTTTTTCTTCTGGAGAGGTATTAGGTGACTTTTATTGTTGGTTGAATTCAAATGAGTCTTCTTGTTTCTGATTTAGTGTGTGGGGTAAATATATCAAGACCGAGACCCGGCCTCGTGGTTGGGGTCCGGAACGGCATAGCCGGGGCGGGCTCCCCGGCTGCGGGGTTTGAGGCAGGCATACTAAAAGACCGAGACCCGGTCCCTCAGGCGAGGCTGGGGACAGCTTTGCTGGACCTGGCTACCTACCCGGGGATTGGAGGCAGGCAAGCAATAAAAGTAATGAAAGATCCGGCCGGGGGGGCCGACCTGCCGTGCCGGAATTTTAGCCGGTGGGCGGGAAGGCCCTCTTAGAGTATAAGGACACTCTCCCAGACCGAGTATACTTAAATGATAACCGGTTTGGGGGAGAAGGGAAAAAAAAAGTACTTTTCATTTTAAAAAAATGTGTACATGTAATTTAATAGGCGTACAAGAAAGTCATGTGGTACCCAGATCAGATATTTTATTTACGTCTTTTTGAAAATTTTTTTTGTTAAAAATTAAAAATTAGATATAAAATTAAAAATTAATTTTTTTAGACTCAACCAGCTTCATTTATTTCCTATTAGAGCTCCCAAGATTACAAGAGGTAATAGAAAAATGAAATAAAAAGCATTTATTATCAAAAATAATACTATTTAATTATACAAATATTAAATTTCTTGAATGAAATAATATTCGGTTGTTGATTCACAAAAAGTAAATTGCAAAAAATAATAATTCTATAACAGAAATAATCAAATTTTGTATAAATATATGATATATTCTATAGGTTGTCAGTTTTAGGTAAAGTAAAAACTTTGTTTTTATGTTAATTAAAAACTGTTTAAAAACAGTTTTCAATTTGGTGTTATTTTTATTCAAAACTAGCATTCCCGTAACGGGAATATGCTTCCTGCAACTGCCGAATCCGCAACGGCTTCGCCCGCGCTATTTGCGTATAGTACATAAAAAATTGGAATTAATTTTAAATATAGTAAAATGCATAATAACTTTCTAAAAATAATTTTCTATATGGCTGACAGCGGTTAGGATAATTTCTTGGTAAAGCCGTTTTGCCTCCCTGGCATTATCATTGGTAAGACCGTACGTAAAGTACATATCAGTGAGTTCATTATTTGTTTAATTTTGATTCATTTTAAATGACAATTAACACGATTAATGACAGTTTTCATTAAAAGATTTTCAAAATTCAAAGCACAGATATCACAATTCAATGGAAGTAATAAAACGCGAAACTGTTTTGCTCGCATGAAAGAAAAACAATGCTAAAAAACCAGCTATTTCAGTTGAAATTAACATAGAGTACTTATTTATAGCCTTTTTGATTAATAAAGTTTGTTTGTATATGTATTTTACATTTTTTTAATTTCATTTTCAAAATTTGTTTAAGTAACCTACGTATTTGATTTCACATTTTTTTTTTTTTATTACTGAAAATTAATTGTTTGTAGGCTAGATCATACAATAATTATTATTAAATATCCATAATGTTGAATTTTTAACAATTTTAATCACAAGATTTGATTTAGTTTTTCAAGTGAGTCACGATAATAATAAAAAACAAGATGGCCGCCATATCGGTTGAGGGGTACTTTTTCCAATAACTCTGTTGTTTGTCGTCGGATTTTTACGACTGTCGTTTTCTTCATTAAAAAAATCCTTCATAATTTTTATAATACAATACAATTTGATAAATCTATTAATTCCTAAGATATTTAAGATAGAAAAATTGAAACGACTGCCATTTTGAAATTTGTCAACAAAGAGTATCGTTATTTTTTTTCTTATTAAAAAATGTTAGTTTATATAAAGTACAAAATTATATTGCGTTATCTCCAACCGTTATTGAAAAATAATTATTTTCTTGAGAAACACAAAATGACAGACAGACAGAAAAATATGCGTTTTAGGATTTATGTTCACTGGACATTTTTTTCTTCAGTATGTTAAGTAGAATTACTTCCTAGAGTTAACCTCAACCTTTAAGGACATCCGGTATATGATGAAAAGTTGGGCAATTTGAATATGAAACAATTTTTAAAAAAATTCTAATCTGAGTTAATGGTGGATAAATATTTCTTCTCTGAGTACAGATTATTAAAAAGAAAAAGTAATAAAAAATTGGAAATAATTTTAAATTTAGTAAAACGCATAATAACTTTTTGAAATAGCCGATTTTGATATCGAAATTCAGTAATCCTCAAACCTTCAAAATTTTGTTAAAAGTGTAAATAATCGTCATTTTTTTCAATTTTATTAACAAACTAATTTTATTTTATGTATATTATTACAATAATACAAATTAATCTTTTATACATGACACTAAATTTAGTAAAACTCATCTGAAGAGACAATTCATTATGTATTGAAGAGAAAATAACGATATTGACGTAGACAATAATCGTCTATACAACAATAATTATTATTATTGTTAATAATCGATATAAGCATATTTTTTTTGCATTATGATATCCCCACTAAACTTTAAGCTTGGGTGTTTTTATTTTCCCTCCCCCAAAAGTTTGCAACTTTTTCCCTTGGAGGTAGCTCAAAATAGCAGGAAATATTGATATTAACAATAACCAGGTTGGAGAAATAACTCGATATAACCATTTACATTATCATTTTTATAACAAGTTATATTTATTTATTTTATTAATATAACCTAACCAAACTTAACCTGTACCGGTTTGGTAAACGCGCTATCTCTGTTTGAAGATACTGGGAATCACAGGACACACCGGAGCACACTGTTGTAAGTGGGATGGTGTTCGACAGGAGCTGCGTTTGACCTGGCTCACTCCAGAACTATGGGTTATATGCATTCCAGTATGCAGGTCTGGGGAATTGTGGAGAAGCTAACTGCTAGAATACTGAAGACAAAATCCCGTGACGGTTGGGACCTCGATCGTGTGTAACCGTGCGTGTGTTTAGTTAGGGAGGGCAGCCTCGATTTGGAGAGGACGGTTCGCCGAGGTGGGCCGTTCTTGATGAGGGATCGGGGACCCCTCATTGTATAATGACAAGAGGAGGCTGGATAGCCTCATATAGGAACACTGCTAAAAAACTGCACAGGAAGTGGGGTACTCTAATGGCTTATTAATATAATATAAGATAAAGATCCGACCTACCATGATGGACATACTGCCGGGAGGTGGGAAGGGCTGTTAGAGTAAGTAGAACCCCCTACGCTGTTCTATGCTTATTTGCGGGTCCAGCGCAGGGGGTAAGGAAAAAACAAAAAAAAACTTAACCTATGCTCGTTTCGCTCGCTAACCTTGACTAATTAACAGTAATATTTTGAGTAATTAAATAATAAATTCAGTGCATTTGCTTCGGCAGTACATATACTCAAAAAAAATTATAAATTCAGTATTTTTGCAATTTTTATTATTTAAATAATCAACATATTACTGTTAATTAGTCGAGGTTAGCGAGTGAAGCGAGCTTAGGTTAAGTTTGGTTGATTATATTTATAATGCTTATATTTTTAATATGTAAAATATGTTAATACGGAGAATGTCTAAAATGACCGGTATAAAACAGCATGTTAGTGTGTTATCGGGTTATTGGGTTATTTCTCCAACCTGGTTATTGTTAATATCAATATTTCCTGCTATTTTGAGCTACCTCCAAGTGAAAAAGTTGCAGATTTTGGGGAGGAAAGAAATGAAAAAGTACCAAAGCTTGTGCGTAGAATAGGGAAACGGAATTTTGCAGCGTATGAAAAATGACATGCCTGACTGGGATTCGAATCCGGGACCTTTGGATAAAAGACCGAGACGCTACCACTCCGCCACGAAGATTCGTAGGTTATTTATTTATAATTTTTTTTATTTATGCAAAACGATTCTCAACATATGGAACTCCCGGGGCAAATAATAATAAATTGTGAAATTTACAGCGAAATCGGTTAAGTAGTTTTTGAGTTATTAGGGTACACACAAAAAGATTTTCTTTTATTTATATAGATGAGAAAATAATATAAATTCATTTGGTGAATAAGCCTTTTTAACACTGGAATTTTGAAAAAAAATTCCATGTATATTCTGAATGTCACTCATGCTGACCCTTGATCTTGACCGTTATTTCAAGGTTAACATGATTTTTTTAAACGATACCCACCGATGAAAAAAGCAAAAAAGGTTTACATGGAATACGTGGTCACACATATGAGCTTGTAACCTTTTTAAAGGTCATACAACGTAATATTCACATTCCAGGCCATTTCTCTCGCAAACTATCAGAAAGAGCATAAAAATGATTTTACAGAAGTTATATGGTTGGAAGGGGGACATTCGACGGTTTATCGAGGTTTTTCAAATGGAATTACCTTTTTCAATAGCGCCAATGGAAAGAGGGAAAAATATCACGCCGACATACTTGAATTGGAATGGAATGGAATGCAAAGTTGGCGGGAGTTTATTTCTCCCTACGTATCGCAGAACCTGGACAGAGTCCCTTGCTGCTGGATGATTCTAATCGGGCGTGTTTATTTTTAAAAAGTTTATTTTCAATGACGGGTCTAATTTCTCAAGTTTTGTTTTATTTAATGTTTAGTATTTTAAGGACGGATTTAATTGCATTCTAATCCGTTGTTAAACCGGCGTTATCGAACCCATTTTATGGGCCGACCGCGGAAGGCTAGGCTTATGCAACCTGTCCTCCCGACGTAATTCCCCTTCAGACCGTCCACTGAAGTCCTTTCGGTGCTAACGCTTCATAGGCTAGCAGGAATACGCCACAACGGGGCACTAACTATCAGGAGGGAGCAATGCGACCCCTACTCCGGAGGAGCCGCAATTGCTGGTTTATTTTAATTAACATGTAAGTGTTAAAGGAGAGGTTGGGTACTTCATCCGCTTCTGTTATGGCTGCCTTTCAGGACGCATCTCTGCTGGGCTCCGTTCCGGACTCCAGTCCGTGATGTTGGGACGAGTAGAGGGTCTTCCTTCTTCTTCATCTTCTTCTTCACCCTCTTCTTCTTCCGATGACCTCTTCATTCTTCTTTGGCCTGCACTTTCCGAGAATTGGTAGTAACCGAAGTTACATACCGTTAACCTTAATATTCCTGAGGCCCGAAGGGCTGAACGGGGGAAAGTACAGGTTTCTTCCTTCTTCCATGCTGTCAGTGGCTGCTGGGCAGGTGACTGCGGGGCTGATGGCTGCTGGACTCGTTCCCTCATTCTTCTTTCTTGAAAGGAAAGGGAATAGGGAACTTACAATTTCGTGGTACCTATTCGCGATCACGGTTTTAGGGTGGCGATTGCCTTTTCAGAAGCAAACAGAAGCTCTTTACTGTACATAATATTAATCTCCAGACACACGTGTGACCGGAAAGGGGTTGGGAATTGAGTCATGATATTTTTTGTGTTTGTTTTATTTTTTCCAGGTTCTTGAATTTCTTGGTTTAGGAGTTAATCACATAGGGTATCCGATTACACAATTTGCTGAATTTCAATGTGAGTATTAAATAGCAATCCTCTTCTCACAATTTAGAAACTAGTGACGGTAAATATTTGCGAAAAGAATTCAGCACTCATATATGTTTAACAGTATGACCTTCAAAAATGGTCTAGTCATATGTGTGACCACGTATTGCAATGTAAAATTTACCGCTTTTTTCATTGGTGGGGTCAAAAATAGGTCATTCCATTTTAAAAAATCGTGTTAACCTTGAAATAACGGTCAAGGTCATATTCAAGATCATCATGAGGTATATTCCTCCAATCCGAGTTACATTTATTTAGGTCATTTTTTTTATTGTGCGTAGTTTACGAGAAAATCGCCTTGGACGATTAAAATGAAACGTCCAATATAAATTTGTATAAAACACATAGCCGTCCTCTGTGATGGAAAAAGTAGCATCTTTATTTTCATTCGAAAACTTTCCATGTACGAATTCCCCTCCCCGCGGTATTCTTGGTAGTTTCAAATGCCGCAGATTTATATATATTCATTCTAGTAGTTACAACTGACTACTACTTGAACAGATTTACCAATCATAAAACGATTTTTACCGACATCTTAACCCAAAATTCCGTCCTTTTAACATTTTACTTTTTTTTTTTAATTGAGGAATCCTATAACGGGCACTCAGATAGATCCTATTAGGTCACACAGATCATTTTTGTATGTAAATCAGAATCGCCGTGTATGTATTTTTATCTCTTTATTTACACCAATGTTATCTTAAATCTCAAGAACCTCTAGATCATTGATTCCCAAAGTGGTCCAGGTGGACCCCCAGGGGTCCACGGGAGACTCAACGGGGGTCTACGTTGGTGTGACAAAAAAATGGCGGTTCACAATTCGTAAGCGGGGGGTCCACGAAAATTAATCTGGTTTCGATAGTGAAGAACTAAAATGTTGGCTTGACTTTGCGTATCAATCTAAACAGATAATGTTTTGAGAAGCTCAGCGCGACTGTTACATGTAAAAACTTGCATATTCCATATTCAGTACAACGAACATGTCGAGACTTGCATCCACTCACAGCACAGTCAATAAAAAATTAACCAATCAATTCTCACTTTTTTTTCGGAAGCTGTTAGTTCGTGGAACTCACCCGTAACGCAAATTTTCATAGTTAGATCTAATCTTTACATTTTCCGTCGACTGGAAATATGGTAGAAATGCAGCTGCAGGGGGTCCACCGGAACCAGGAAAATTTTGAAAGTGGTCTATGAGAAAAATAAGTTTGGGAACCTCTGCTCTAGATCGATCTGAATTATATTTTTTTAATTTATTGTAACTTGAGGATACTTTAAATTTAATTAGTTAAGTACATTATTGTGTAAAAAATAAAACTTAAACAGAAATTTTTCTTATTTAGCATCGTGATTTTCTTTATGTTAATGTATAAGTCAAGTCGTTATTAAACAGTGTAACATTGTGCAAGAAATTGTATCTGGTTTCAATAAACAAAATTTGTAAAAAACAAAAGAGTGAATTCTATTATTTCATTAATTTAAATCAAAAATATTGTCAAGATAAATTATTAGCTATTAAAAATAAAATGTCATACAATTTTTATAAGTATACGCGATAACTTAATTTTTTATAACAATTATCTTATCAGAGGGGTTTTTTGCTTTAATGATTTTGTTTACATTTATTTCTAACCAATTTTATATTTTTTGTCTGTTTTTTTTTTTTTGTATACAGAAGTATACATGAAGAATGTAACCAATTTTAACGAAACTGCAGAATCAATCAAGGGTTGGTCTAGTGGTAAACTCGTAATTGCAAATCAGCTGATTTCAAAGTCGAGAGTTGTAAGGTTGAAATCCTACTAAAGGCAATTACTTTTATGCAGATTTGAATACTAGATCTTGGATATGGGTGTTCTTTGGTGGTTGGGTTTCAATTAACCACTCATCTCAGGCACGGTCGACCTGGGACTATACTACACTTCATTTACATTCATATATATCATCCTCTGAAATAACCAGAGGCTAAACAGAAAAAGAAGGTATAAAAAATTATGCGAGTAAAATTTTAACAATCTCACAGATTTCTTTAGTTTAAATGTTATCAGTGGACTTACTCCACTAACGAAAACTCGATTTTTTCTCGTAATTGATCAGAATACATCATTAGCAGCTAGTTTTCTGCCTGGCGGCGGTCCCTTACGGCACTTCTTCATCCGTTTATGTCCCAAGTTTTCTTCCTTGTAATTTTTAATCTTCACCTTATCTTTCTTCTTTCTTTTTCCTTGCTTCCTTTTTCCTTCTACTTATCCTTCCAATTCAGTTCTCAAGATTTCATGTCCTAAAGCAGTTTCCTTTGCTTTTGTGTACTTCCCGTATAAGTGCTCTTTCTCCTTTAATTCTGTTGATTACTTCTGTTCATCACTTCTGTTGATCACTTTATTCGTCCATCTTATTTTTTCCAACCTTTTCAATATTTACTTCTCAAAAGTTTCAATCCAGTTCCTCTCCATCTTCCTTAGTCCATGCTTCACTCCATTCATTAAGATATTCCATTCGTAGCTTTTCTCTTACTCAACTCAATTCCAGATTTTCATTACACAGTAATTTCTTTTTCTTAGTGAAGATTCCCTTTGCTATCTCTATCCTTCCTTTTATTTCCATTGTATCCTTCTAATCCATAGAATCCAAATATCTGTAATGTTTTAATCGAACTATTCTTCCTTCATTTGTCCTTACCACCACTAAATTCTCTTTGTTCTTTACTTCCACTACTTAAAATTTTTGTACATTCTTATTCCATATTCTTTCATTCCTTCCTCCAGGATTGTTAACAACATTTAAAGTGTGTGTGTGTGTCGTCACTAGAATTATCATATAGTCAACAAAATTTATGCATCTTATTTTTCATCCTCCTAAATTTATTCCTTCTTCTCTTTTTTCTAATGTATTCCTTATCATATCTTCAATGTAAATGTTGTAACAGTTTCGATAGGAGGCAGCATTCTGGCTTAATACCTCGTCATAATCCCATCCAATCCATCATAGTCTTATTTAATTTTATTTTTGTTTTTCTTCTATTGTATAATTCTTTAATTAACCTTCTGTCTTTATTTGGAAAATATAACATAATATTTTGTGTTGGGATACTCTACAAAATTGGTTAGGTGGAATTCTGTATGTGTTATAGTTAGTTTTTTTTTATTTATTGAAAATTATTAACTGTAATTAAAAATACACATCCAAACACCTGCATTAATTTTGTCACATATTATTTATTATGGAGTAATATTATGAATAAAAAAATAATATAAACATATAACTATGGGTATAATAGGGGATCTCTTCGTCCAGAACACTGGATCGATGAGATCCAGTGTGTCAGAAATCGTGTGTGTGTGTATATGTTTAATAAAATAAGATTCTTTTTTGATACAGATTTCACAGTCAATTATTATTATTAATATTTTCGTTTCTTTGAGCATAATTTAATTTACACTTAATTAATCCTTAAAACCATTTTATAGATTCTCTTGTACTTTTAGACAGGATCAGGATACACTTCATTAAAAATAAAATTAAAATAATAATATAATGAACAGTTAAATTCATAATAAAGTTATTTTTTATTTTACAAACTAGCACACGCTCAGGTTTCAGCTTATTATAAAATTTCTAGGATTTATTTTACTAATGTGTACTTTGCATCTGTTCAACTGATGAACAAACAATAAGTAATCCCCCCACTACGTACAAATGAGATGAGAATGATATATATGACATGTAAATCAGATGTTGTATTGTACTAATTTAGGTCGAACGTTCCTGAGACCTGTGGTTCATTGAACCCCAACCACCAAAGTACATCAGTATCCATTATTTAGTATTCAGATCCATATAAAAGCAACTAACTTTTAATAGGATTTGAACCTGAGAACCTTCAACTTCGAAAATCAGCTGTTAAACAATTGATTTGTGACGACGAGTTAACCACTACTAGATCAGCTCGATGGGCTAATTTCAAAGATAAAAATAAATTTTTAAATAATTTTCTCAGTAAGTTTTTATTTTATTTTGAACGGAAACTCCACGGAAAATTTTGATTGATGATGGATTTTTAGTGTAAAATTTCAAGAGATGAAAATTAAAGGAAGTAGAATTGTACATAAATTTTACTCACAGAACTTAATTTTTTAGAATTTTTAACTGGGTTTATTCTACCAGTTACCAGAGACAATTTTTTATGACTTACTTTAAAATAATTTATATTTGGTAAAATAATTCAGTTTTAAGAATCAAAGAAATCTGAAACACTTCCTAGGTAATATTATTTTTTGGAAATTTGATTCGGAACGAAACGTCCATCCTTTGACGGGTGGATAGATTTCAAACGATATATTGCAGAGATTGGACTTAGTTCTATGCTGTTGGATTAAAAATTGTAGAATATTTTTATGAGTCTAGTATTAAAAAATACCATGTGTTTCAAACTGAATATCGGGGATTTAAAGTTATGTAATATTTGTTAAGTTTTACTTACATTGATAAATTATACATGAAATGAAAGAGAAACTCAGTTTTTCAAATATAGGTGTTCAATGTGAACACGGCACATATCCAGCCGATAGGACAATTCATCCCATACTTTAATCAGGAAGTCTGAAGTAATTAATGCGACAGCTGCTTCAGTCCTATGTCAGAAGTCGGGTAGGTCAGCCGGTAACTCTGGCACATACACTTGATCCTTTATAAAACCCCAAAAAGAACAGTCGCATGGGATCAGATCGGGCGAACGTAGAGACCACGGTAAACAAGCCCTGTCATCTGGTCCCCGGCGACCGATCCAGCGGTCGGGAAGAATTTCATTCAACCGATTATGTACAGGCGTAATGCCATTTAGAAGTGCATCATCTTGTTGCCAAATAAAGTTCTGTGATTCTTAATATAGTTGAGGAAAGAGCCATATTTGTAGCATATCAGGATAACTATTTTGAGTCTCGTTCACACTCAGTGGCGCGTATAGGCACAGTGGAACTGCAGCACTCCCTGTTTCCACTTGATATTATCGATAACATATAATCTGAGTCCTTTTTCTTTAATTCTTTCTTTGTACTTGTACAATATATAATCCTTAAGCTTAATGTCAGTAGCCATCCATCGCCTAGTTTATAAAAAAAATACAAAAATCTTTGTATGGAACTGTGCGCTTCACAGTTCCAGCGGGGGTGGTGTTTGTCTGTTGTGCGCATCCGCACATAGGAAGCTGCACGCAAAGCTGTGAGGGAGAGAGAGAGAGACAAAAGAACGGCCCATAAACTTGCCGTCGGGATACGGCACAATAAACCTTCAATTTTGTTTACAAATACAGCCAGTGGTTTCAAATTGTTTATATCATCTACGAATGTTATTGTCACGCGGGCAGTCATGACAGAATTTTAAACAGAACACACGTTGAACGGTAATTACAGATTCACACTTTGAAAACTGCAAAACACAGAACGCTTTCAGTTGGGAGGTTGCCATCTTTGCTGCAAACGCTTTCAAGCGGAAGGTATAGGAAATAGTTTATGGGTTTTAGCCCAGATAAAACTGTTTGAGTTGCTCTTTCATGTAAAATTAATCAATATACGTGAAACTTGAGAAATATTAGATAGCTTTAAAACCCCGATATTCATTTTGAAACATACTGTTATTTGAATGAAAGGAATTGAAAGTATGGAAGAATCAGTACACAACTGTTCTGATTCTTCTTTAGGTCATAGATTTTTTTGAGAATTTTAACTCGCGGTACCCTACCAGATAGGAAATAAACTAGTTTCAAAAATGAACACCAGCTTTATATATAATATATTACGTAAGATATAATCAAAGAGTTATGGTATATATTAGTTCTAATCAAAGCCATTAGGCGTTAATTTGTTAAAAACGCTAGTACACTTTTAGAATATTTTATGTTATTTTAGATATTTCTTGATGTATTATTTGTATAATTATTTTACTAGATCTTAAGTTCATGTTTTTTTCTTCTCTGGTGAGAGCAAGAATTCCATTTACGGACGAAGTGTTGCGCTCGCAAGATAACAGGTACCGCAAGATGTTGTTGAAGTGCGTATGACTATCTGCACCCTAACAATTAAATCTCCACCTCACCAACTCCCCTCCCGAGGTCGGTCCTGCAATTAAGCATAATACAGTCCCGGGAGGTGCCTTCGATCTCGGGGGATCTAGAGTCCTCGTGTATCATCACCGTCGCCTATCCACGCAAGCGCGGACGAACGGCAGCTCCACAGCAGGTTGTCGTCACCCGTGGCTCTCCAGCCTTGTTTTCACATGTTAAGTGTCATAACCGTTACGATTAGACGCTTCTTGAAAAGTCACTAGTTACTTTCACAAATTATATAGATATATTTATGAATATTAAATAGTCCATACTAGGTTTAGTTTGGTAAGTTAGAAGTGAAAGTTTCCCGTTACTTTTTTACTGAGATAAATATAATGTTGGATATCAACACACCAAGACTACCAAAGTGCAGATGATTTTTCAGTCCTATAAACGTCACCTTCATTCTACCCTCTACAGCATTAGTTCTCAAAATGGGCGATAACGCCCACTTGTGGACGCTGAAGGCCTTCAGGGAGTGGTGGAAGGCCAACAGAAAATTGGGTGCGTTCAGGAGGACGGCGATGGTTGATTAAAAAAAAAGGCAAAAATTATGTGTGGCTACCAATAATTTTGGCTGCAAAAGCTAATCCCGCAACTGTACTCTGAATTACAATCGAATTTACACTCATACATATCATCCTTATTCATCCTCTGAAGTATTATATGAACGGTAGTTACCGGAGGCTAAACAGGAAAAAGAAATGAAGTCGATTTTTCAACGATTTCTGATATCGTCGTATTTGTTAGAACGTGAATTTAGTGCTGTAGCAACGTTGTTAACAAAAAAGAGAAATCAGATGCATCTTACCGAACGCGGCGACTTACGGCTGATTTTAAGTAAATTCGAGCCTGATATTAACAAATCCGTTAAAGCACGTCAGATTTATCCTTTACATTAACGTAGTGAAATTTTTCAGTTTTTTTTTTGCACTTCCCGCCTAAGTGCTCTTTTTTCTTTACTTCTGTTCATTGCGTTCTCATTCCTCCCTTTATCCCATTCGTTCTCAAAGTGGGCGATAACGCCCCCTTGTGGGCGCTGGAAGGCTCAGGGAGGGCGATAGAAGACCCACAGGAAATTAGGGGGGATTCAGGCGGTCTAGGAAGGCGATGGCTGATTAAAAAAATAAAAGGAAAAAATTATGTTATACTATACCTACCATACTAGTACAAAAAATTAAAGGGACAAAGGGACACTTAATTTTGCCCATTTAATTTTGTTTTAAAATAATTTTATCGCACTTATTTTTATGATATGGTATATAATATGATATATAATTTAAGGACACTTAATTTTATGATAAAAAATGATTATATTCAAACTACTTTTACTTTGCTATCAAAAAACTTAGAAAAACGAATAAATAAAAAATTAAAGCTTGAATATCCTATTTTTTTTTTCTTCAGTCATTTGGCTGGTTTGATGCAGCTCTCCAAGATTCCCTATCTAGTGCTAGTCGTTTCATTTCAATATACCCTCTACATCTTACATCCCCAACAATTTGTTTTACATATTCCAAATGTGGCCTGCCTACACAACAATTTTTCCCTTCTACCTGTTCTTCCAATATTAAAGCGACTATTCCAAGATGCCTTAGTATGTGGCCTATAAGTCTGTCTCTTCTTTTAACTATATTTTTCCAAATGCTTCTTTCTTCATCTATTTGCCGCGATACCTCTTCATTTGTCACTTTATCCACCCATCTGATTTTTAACATTCTCCTATAGGACCACATATCAAAAGCTTCTAATCTTTTCTTCTCAGATACTCCGATCGTCCAAGTTTCACTTCCATATAAAGCGACACTCCAAACATACACTTTCAAAAATCTTTTCCTGACATATAAATTAATTTTTGATGTAAACAAATTATATTTCTTACTGAAGGCTCGTTTAGCTTGTGCTATTCGGCATTTTATATCGCTCCTGCTTCGTCCATCTTTAGTAATTCTACCTCCCAAATAACAAAATTCTTCTACCTCCATAATCTTTTCTCCTCCTATTTTCACATTCAGTGGTCCATCTTTGTTATTTCTACTACATTTCATTACTTTTTTCAGTTACAGTTTTTAAATTTTTTAAACTGAGTTGTTTTAATTATTGCATTGTTATATTGATTATGCTATCACTATTGTTGTTATATAACTATACAGATATAATTGTAATATTTTTTTAAAGTAATTTTAATAAAAATACTTCCAAACATAATTAAATATGCGTTTTAAATGATGTCATTTAAAATGTAAGTTTCAACTCAGAAATAGGATATGCCACCTTTAAAAACAATAATTCTGTTTATAAGAGCGCATCTTAAAAACAGCAACTGAAATTATTATTTTTAACGGATGGTGAGTTTATAAATTTTTGGGGGCGCTAGAAAATCTTTGATTTTCAATGTGGGCGGTGGGCGAAAAAGTTTGAGTATCAATGCTTTACACGTAATGAATAAATAACATCATTATTCTCAAAGGAAAAGAATCCTGATTGCTATTCTTTGTATCACACGTGCTTTACATGAATCAGTCTCACGAAAAACTATGAAAGATTACGTAAAGAAACAAATTAATGTGCCTCTTCTTGTTCAGAAATAATAAAATATACACAGATCTTAAGTAATTATAAAGCAGATATGAAAATATTTTTTTAAAGCTTACGAAATTACCAGTGTATGTTTTACATAAATCTGCTTTACGTAACAATGTGAAATTTGAGGTTCTTTTGAATACAACATTAACTTGATGCCTTTATTATTATTATTTCTTTGAAACTTGTTATTCTGCTATATATGTATGTGTATATAATATAAATAATCGGCATTAACAATAGAAAATTTAACGCATTTTAAATAATGAATTACAACAATTTTATCTTAATGATTCATTGTAAAAATCTGATCGATAAGTTAATTAATTATTAATTGTTTCTTTGTTGTTTTTTATGTTGAATCATAAAAATTGAATTTTTTTATTAATTCACAAGTGATGTTAGCTATTCGATAAAAAAAAAGTTATAATCATATAACAGAATTTAAGTAATAGTTTAATAAATAAAAATAATAAACTTTTTATAGAATTATATAAACAATAAATTCTGAAATCTCTTCTTAAATTGATTAATAACGTCTGATCAAGGTTTAATTTTAAACGTTTTTATATTTTTTTTGGTCAAATTCTATTCACTTTTTCTTTTCTGGTTATAGATTTATATAACAGGGTAGAAAGGGAAAGCATATATATAAACCAAAAATTTCGATATGGTGTTTGCGTGGGAAGTCTATAACGTACGGACTCTTAATTAAAAAAGGCTGACAACACAGTTGTTGGGTTTTCCGGTCATGCGGCTAAAGCCGCGTTCCAGGAAAGTCCTATAACTGTGGGTTGTTTCTGATGTACGGCTTACACACACAACTTAATTTAAAATATTTATCTTTGATTTAAATATAATAATTTTTCGTTTATTTAATTCAATGATTCTAATTAAAGCGCGCGCGCATATCGTATTTAATTCGCGCGGGTTTGTCGGTACTACCGGCGACGGTCGGTTATAACTGAAGTAATGTAATTTCACAACTTACATAGAATTTCGCTTGCAAGATCGGCAGACTGGTGCAGCCACGAGGCTTAACACACCAGGTACCGAGTCGACCGGGCGATCAGTTCGAGACCCAGCCAGACCGAGTTAATTTTGTACACTGTAAATATTTTTCATTTATTTTATTCTACTGCTCACCTGTTACGTCACAATATAGTATTAGTTTAGAGCATTCTTTGGGGTGGGGGTGCGATTTTGAAGAAAAATTATTTAAAAAGATTGTTATTTTTTAATTTTTAACAAATGTTTCTTAGAAAAAAAGTCTTTAAATAGGCAAAATCTCGAGATACTGAAGGTGACCTGGCTCTTCAGGCTCATCCCCTTGACCTTTTAAGTTGAAAATTTAATGGCATCAATGCCTCATATATAGAAGTAATTTGACCAAGTCTGGTGAAAATCGGTACAGTAGTTTTGAAGATATAAGATGATTTAGAGGCCAACACCGAACATACACGTATATACGAATATTAATATCTGGAACATTTACATCCGGTCTTTCGAGTTTCTTAGGTTCAAAAATTTAAGATCCGGTGAAAACTATATATGCCCAAATTGAACTGATTACAATATTTTCCCTTCTAGAGCAATAGCTGTACTGTAGCGCTATCTAGACGAGAAAATAAAAGCTTCAAACAGCCAACACACGTAAATACGTACGAACATATCTCCCTCTTTTTTATTTTTATTTTTTGGAGTCTCTGGGTCATGAAATGTCGAGAAATGCAAAAAAAGAGCCTTATACCAATTTTTATTAATTATCATACCTTCTTGCAGCATATCTCTTTAAAAAAATGTTCCTAGGAAAGAAAATTATACCTTAAAAAACTCACTGTATGATAAAGATTTCATTTATAAAATAATTGGAATATAATGTGAAGCCGACTCATATTTTCTATCATCGATTGTTTTTTTGCCTTTGCTTTTTTATTAACATTTCTTTAAAACTGACCACAGATAGTAATGTAAATTGTTTAAACCTGAAAGTGTTTTTTAAAGTGTACTATTATTATTATTCAAAGATAATTTTTTCAGCATTTCTATTGGTTAAAGGTATTTAAAAATGTTAGTACCTCTTTTCGTTTTATAAAAAAAAAAAAAAATAATAATATTAAAAAAAAGTTAAATTACTTTTTTGGCAAATTAAATATTTTTATACTTATACTTTTTTTTAATATTTTAAAACGTCACTAGTGACCTTCAAAATCTTAAAAGGAATAAACTTATAAATGTATATTTTTATGTATAAATTTAAAAAAAATATGTAAATATTTTGGTATGTAAATACGTTTATTATTATTTTTTTTAATGATAAACAGAGTGCTGTATTAGTCTTTTTACCCAATTCTAAATGTAATTTAAGAAAGGGAAATTTAGATGGAATATAAAAATGTATTTGTTACTTACAAAAGAGATTTAATAAAAAGCTATTACTTACATAATTGTTAAAGAATATGCTCAAAATACCCACCCCTTGCGGTTTTACGCGCACGGACTCTTTTCAGCATATTAGCAGAAACATTTTAAAAAGTTGCATTGGAAATATTCGTGATTAAGTCTGTAATATTGACTTTAAGTTCATCAATAGTGTGAGGATTGTTTTTGAAGGCCTCGGACTTAATATAGCCCCACACAAAGTAGTCAGGAGATGTGAAGTCTGGGGACCTTGGAGCCCATAAGCCCTTGCTTATTATTCGATCATTAAAGAACTCTTGCAGAAAATCCACGGTTTCTCGAGACGTGTGGCATGTAGCGGCGTCTTGCTGAAACCAGCAATACCGTTCTTGAGGTTCCAGGAGGGACACATTAATGGCGCACAATATTCCTGTATAATTCACCATTTACTGTCTGTTCGAAGAATATGGGTCCGACTATACGATGATGAGATATCGCACACCACACACCAATTTTTTCAGGATGCAAAGATTTGTCTTGTAAAGCGTTATCATTTTCAACCGCCCAGATTCGAAGGTTTTGACTGTTCACATAACCATCGAGATGGATCCAAGCTTCATCACTAAAGAACACTGTGTTTAAAAATTCGATTTCGTTATCGTTTACGAGAGACCTAAACCAATGGCAATATTGGAATCGCTTGTTTAAATCTAGAGGCTGAAGCTCTTGGACTAAATCGTACGCGATACGGATACAATTTCAATTTTTTAGCGGCTTTCTGAACACTCGAATATGACAAACAGACTTGCGTTTAAGCTTTTCGTAAACTTTTCCGTGGAGAATTGAGCAATCTTGTTTTCACATTCTCTAAAACGTCATCTGTCAAGCGAGTTGGTCGACCGCTACGTTTTCTGTCGCAAACACTACTCTTGAAATCGGTTTGCTAGCCTAGAAATTTACATTTTTTCTGGCGAAGGAACACCAACAAATTTAATTAGAAATGATTCTTTTACACTCGCGTACGATTTCGTAGCAAAATATTGTTCAAGAATGAAAACTCGTTGTTCTATGATAAAAAACATTCTGTTCGTAACACGACCGGAAACGGCACAAACGTTTACACAGCTCAAGGAAAATCAACTCACATTTCCGTATCTATACCGGTTGAGTAGCGCTACCAACTTCGTGTCGCAAAACACAATTTCCCTTTCTTAGGAAAAAATTACCAGACATTAACAATTGGGTAACAGGATTAGAAAATCATTCTGTACATGAGTTTTATGTAAAACTTAAACAAGCGTTCCTTATTTTGAATTGGGCCTACTTGGTTTTAATTCAAATAATAGCTAGGAGAATGTTAAATTAAAATGTATGAAATTCGTTACTACTTTCGATGTATTATGTGTGTGTATATATATATATATATATATATATACACACACATTATTTATTTTAATTTTGTAAGGTTTTTTAATCTTCTGTTTCTTTCGTGATTTACTTGCGGGAATGCATTGAAAAAAAATCTGAAGATAAAACTTAAAGTACCTACAAACAATTTTACTTCCCATCTAGCGCTATAGCAGAGCTATAGCTCTGGAAGGGAAAGTATTGTAATCGGTCTAATTTGGGCATATGCGGTTTTCACAGTATCTTTACGTTTTGACACCTAAGGAACCCAAAAAAACGGATGGAAATTTTCGGGATGTTAATGTTCGTATGTAGGTGTGTATGTTCGATGTCGACATCTAAGTAACCTTATTTCTCTAGAACTGCTGGATCGATTTTCACCAAAATTGATCAGATTACTTCTATAGATAAAGCACTGATGCCATTAAATTTTTGACATGAAAGATCGAGAGGGTAGGGATGTTCAGTATCTCGAGATTTCGCCTAATTAAGGTCATATTTTTCTTAGCACATTTGTTAGCAATTAATAAATAATAATATTTGCAAAAAAATTTTTTTTCAATATGGCCCTCCCTCCCCAAAAACTGCTGTTGTAGTCGTGTGCTATGTTGTGACGTCACAGGTGCACGGTAGAATTAAATAAATGAATAATATTTAAAGTGTAAAATGTAACTCGAGTGTGTAAGTGTCCGGGATATCGATCCCGGACGACTCGATACCTGGTGCGTTAAGCTTAGCAGCTACACCAGTCTGCCGACCGTACAAGCGAAATTTGTTCTGTGTAAGTTGTGAAATTACATTAGTTAGTTAATGCTGACCGTCGCCGCTAGTACTTTCCCTAGAATAACACGAATGTATCCTGAAATTTGAAAGCAATCGTTTGGTTGGTTCTGGCGTGGTGCTGTTGCAAACGGACAGACAGACAGACAGAACATTTTACGAATTTGTATACTAGATCGTGGATACCGGTGTTCTTTGGTGGTTGGGTTTCAATTAACCACATATCTCAGGAATGGTCGAACTGAAACTGTACAAGACTACACTTCATTTACACTCATACATATACTCTGCAGAAATATCTGAACGGTAATTCCCGGTGGAATTACCGGAAAAAGAAAAAGACAAGACAGAACACGCCACGAACATTTCATATATATACGAGTATATATATATATATATATATATATATATATATATATATATATATATATATTACACCAACCATGAATAAAGCTTACTACGGTTCCGAACCAACAATGCTACGCTATTAGTTAATCAATTAAATTCCATAAAATTATGCACATGTATATTTTTATCGTTAATTTTTATTATTTTAAATTAAATTCATAAATTATCAAATAATATGAATAGCTTTATAAAATTTACAGAACATCATGGATTATTTAGTACTGAGAAATATTAACAAATTAATTTATAATTCGTTACAAAAGTAATATGGTGGAAGGACATTACATGTTTATTTTACGCGTAATTTGACGTAACACAATTGTAATAAAGAAGTTTTATATACTCTTTTGTAAATGATATTATATAAAGTAGTTGTATAAAATGTTTTTCTCGTTTTATTTATTGTGTTCAATCTTTAAACACTGAAAGCAACTTGGCAATCGTATGATGTATTCATATGCAGCGGAGGACACAAGTACTTTTATTTAAAGTTCAACTTTGTGACGTTAACAGATCCGTACTTTTACGCAGTCATACAAACGTGTATACATTGCGCTAGCAAATAAAGCAACAGTCAAAGCGGTCGGTTTATATGCATACATACACACACACAAGTGATACCACAGACAGTGAGGAGCTAGATTATCGTTTAAGAGACGCAACCAGTGCCAAGCCACGTTGCCATATCTATTGTAGCGCCCACGCTGATGACTTCGCTAACCGGACATTCACCTCTTTAAGACTTCCTATTTATTATTTAATTATATGTAATTAAAATAAATAAGTAATTTATTGTTAAACTGAAATATTATAATAACTTAATTGTATATTAAAATTATAACTTTATAATGTTTTTCTAGGATATGCGAATTATAGTACTACCATGTTTTAACCTTAAATTGTTAGTTAACTGATATATTTTTCTAACTAGTACTTCTTGTATCTTATTTTATTTGCCGGCAATGTAGTAGATTAGACCGATTATTTGATGTAATTATTATTTTTCTAGTAGAATTATAAGGTTAATTACTGTTCTCAATGGTGAAGTAATACTACAGTTTAAACCTTTGATCCGGATAATCCTGGGTTCGATTTTCGGTCAAGTATGGAATTTTTCATATGCTATAAAATTTACATTCCATATTCCTATGCACAACCTTTTATGCTTATGTCATGAATTAATCATTAAAAAAATAATGAAATTTAGAAAAAAAAAATATAATAAATAAAGTAAATAAAAATTAAAATAGTAAGATTAGTAATATTTTTCTTTTTTAAATTTTTAAATTAGAAGTCGCCAAAAATAGATATAAATTAGTGAAAAAAAATTAATATTTAAAATGTAATTTTTTAATGATCTAATTTACAGTCTTACTTTCTCTTCTAGATAGCTCTGTAGCTCTAGAAGGAAAAATATTTTAATCGGTCCAATTTGGGCATGTCCTGTTTTCACCGGATCTTTACATTTTGACACTTAAGGAACCCAAAAAATAAAAAAACTAGATGGAAATTTTCTGGATATTTATGTTCGTATGTACGCGTGCGGGTGTTCGGTGTTGGTTTCTAAATCACTTTATATCTCCGCAACTATTGGACCTATTTTCACCACGTTTGGTCAGATTATTTTTATATATGAGGGATTGATGCCATTAAATTTTCACCTTAAATGAGGCGTAGAGCAAGGTCACCCTCAGTACATCGAGATTACGCCTAACTAAGGTAATATTTTTCTTAAACAACTTTTT
Source organism: Lycorma delicatula (assembly GCF_047948215.1). NCBI lineage: Eukaryota > Metazoa > Arthropoda > Insecta > Hemiptera > Fulgoridae > Lycorma > Lycorma delicatula. Next base: position 20,385,640 of record NC_134457.1, read on the forward strand.
TTTTGTTTGTTAACAATTAAAAAATATTAATATTTAAAAAAAAAAACATTTTTTTTGCAAAATGCGGCGAATTCAATACGGTATGCACACGCGCTTTAATTAGAATCATTGAATTAAATAAACGAAAAAATATTATATTTAAGAAAATGATAAGAATTTTAAATTATGTGTGTAAGCCATGCATCAGGTGTTCTGATGCCCGCAGTGGGATGAATAGCGCCTAGCTTGCTCGGCGATTACTGGACCTCTCAGCGCGGAGAACATCATCGTCACCATGTTGCGAAGTCCCAAGAGTTTTGATACCATTGCAGGGTTCGTAGCGAGGGTTTTTCGGGAGAAGGGTCGGGTGGCTCGGGGATAAGGGACAGCCATCTGCGGAGCTGTCGTTCGTACGTGCTTACACGGTTGGGTGTTAGCGATGAGGAACGGGGATTATCGCACCTCCGAGCGAGAAAGACCGAGCCCCGGCTCCCTGAGTGGGGGCCCAGGGACGGCATAGACGGGCCTGGTAGATCCTACTCTGGGGGTTTGAGGCGGGCGCAAAGTGAGATCCGACAGGCCCGTTAGAGTAAACCTCTGGGCTGTATAATACTTAACTGCAGGATCCGGCCCGATGGAGAAGAAGAAAAAGAGAAAAAAAGCCGTGCATCAGAAACAACCCATACTTATAGGGAAAGTTTTTTTTTTATTTCAAAGGTGTAATGGTAAATGATATAATACAAATTTTGGTTCTTCTCTGCTATCCTCTGGCCATTTATTTTGTGCGTATTTCTGGCAGAAAATTACAATATCATTTCCGGGAAAATTTTGAAAAATTCTTAGATTGTTACTTTACATTTATTTAAATTAAAAAAAAGTTTGCAAACAAATAAAAAAATAAAGGGTTCAAAAAAAGAAAGTTGCAGATTGAAAAGGTCGTTGTTCTCCGTTATCCCTCCCAATCTGTCGAACCTAATTACTCCAAGATTTATACTATATTTATTTCAGCACGTATAAAAGAAACGAAATTTATTACTCAAGTACACGTTCATTCCTGTCTATTTAAGTAAATTAACTTAATTTTAAGTTTAACTCAGGATGGCAAGATAATTTTTGGACAGATACTTATTCGAATTTTTACGGTGAAAAAAAGTGAAAATAGATGATCGCAATGTGTTTCAAGCAATTCTAGAAGATATCGCCGTATTTTGGCGTACGCAAAAAATACTTGTGTTATATGTAATTATTCAATATTTAAAATATTATTACCTTAATTTCAGCTTTCATTAATTTTTATTTAATCATTTAAATTTTCATATTCTTTTAATATATATTTTTTTTGAAATTGGGTATTTTTTGTACATTCCTATTACTATCGTTTTTTTTTTTTTAATAAAGTAACAATCTAAGAATTTTTTAAATATTTTTCCCGAAACGCTAATGCAATTTTCTGATGAAAATACGCCCAAAAAAAATGACGGGTAGGATAACGGAGGACAAACCCACCGGGTTGGTCTAGTGGTGAACGCGTCTTCCCAAATCAGCGTTCCAGCGTTCAATTCCTAGTAAAGGAAATCCGTGTAAATATTTTTACACGGATTTGAATACTAGATCGTGGATACCGGTGTTCTTTGGTGGTTGGATTTCAATTAACATCTCAGGTATGGTTGAACTGAGAATGTACAAGACCACACTCATACATATCATCCTCATTCTTCATCCTCTGAAGTATTATCTAAACGGTAGCGCTACCGGAGGCTAAACAGGAAAATGAAAGAAAGGATAACAGAGGACAACCAAAATGTTTTCAAATCTACAAATATATTTTTTAAATACAAGTTTCAGCATTGCCGTTTTTTTATTTTTTTTATTAAACAAATCAGCTGTCGATAAATTTTGATCGATATATTTGTTCGTTTACGGAAAATTTCTGGCTAGGAGTTATTAAATCAAGAAGTAATAGAATTTCTGGTTTTGAAGTAATATTTTAGATCATCCTACTATTTTGATTAGAAAACATATTTTTTCTCGAAAAACAAAGAACCGTTTTCTCAAATTATTTTTAGATCTCTGTTTAGAAAAAACAATTGTTATAATTTTAATTTTTAACGAATAAAATCTAATAATACATGAAAGATTTAATTCTTGAGTCATTTTTATTTATTAATTTTCTATTCTAAGGGGAAATATATTACTTCTTTAATAAACCATATTATAACGTTAATCTGCAGTATAAAAACTTCTTAACGAATCAATAATAAAAAAATAAAATATAAATATAATAAAATTACTAATTTAAAAATATATTAAAAAATCAGACCTATAATAGAACAGGAAATTTTCAATTCCGATTACTAATGTGAAAGGTATTAATTAATACAGAGTGAACATAAATTATTCAGCACATTTTAGGGATTAATAAAAAGTGAACAAAGCAATACAGCGCGGGTTGATTTTTCTCAAACATTAATGTAGGTACTAGAATTACCTTGAATGAACATGCCGGCGCAATGTACGACATGGGGACATCAGTTGAGCTACCGTGCATGAGAAACAATGTGCGTACTATGGTTTCATGAAAGCGAATCTGTTATTACTGTTCGTAGACGTTTTCATTTAGAGTTTGGCTGGGAGTCTCCTAATAAAGACCCTGTTAAACGTTGATATTAGAAATGTATGTACACAGGAAGTGTAATACACAAAAAAGATGGTGTCAGACCTCCCGGCTCCGCGTAAGTTGTGGATGAGTAAGAAAAAATTTTAAGAGAAGCCCGGATAAATCGATTGGTCGTACGCGTTAAATAGGAATATCACAATCGATAAATGTGAAGGTTCTACACAACCGCCTAAAACTTCGTGCATACAAAATTCAGTCGGTGCATGCAATTGAAGTTACAATAAACCACTCCGTTACAATTTTGTCGTGGACATTCTTAATAAAGTAAACTAAAATAATGCGTTTTTAAAAAGGTAATCTTCTTTGACAGAGCTATTTTCCATGTTTCTTGTCACGTTAAACGTCATAATTGTTGTATTTAGGATAGCGAGAACCCTCGTGCCGTTCGACAAACAACTTTATATTAAGGAGTACTCAAGATATAAAAGTATTGTAACAGGACCAGTATAATGGACTGGGGTAACGGATTCCTTCCGATCAAGAAGAAATTACGAGAAAATAATAACGAAAGGAATTCAGAAGGAACTGAGGGATCTTTTATTCAGACTAACAGGTTCGTTTAACAATATGTTCTTTCTAATACAAACAATGGTATCTCCAAACAGCTGTTGTTCAACGAGAAGGGTTACCGGACCGGATTAAGAATTTATAGGAAAATGTAAAGGCGCGGACGATGAGATAATTAATCTTCAACAGCTAAGGAATGAGGCGGTTACTGGTTCTGGAGGCGAAGTGATATAAATACTGCCAGGACCAGCTACATACCAACATAACAGTTAGTAGTTATGTGAATAGTACATCACAAGAAATTTAGTGTGGACAGTGGGTGAATGCAGGAAGGTGTTCGGTGAGTTATTGGTAAAAGTATAGTGAAAGAGGCAGTATTATATTCACTCATAAAGTGTAGGATTGTTCAATAGTACACCGTAAAAGTAATAATATATGCCGAGAATTGAATTTTATGAACTTTTCTAATCTTATCTTACGTTAACGCAGTAGTAGGTATTTATTAATATTAATGGTTATTATAATATATTTTCAGTAAATTGGACTGTATTCTGGTTCTTATAATTTAACTGTCTTTGAACAAATCTTATCCTTATTTGAATTACTATTTCCTATATCATATATTTAGTATTATTGTTGTTGTTATTGCTATTATTATTATTTATTTGTTTTATTTTCCATGTTTTTGGAGTAATAAATTGTATTTATAAGTAATATTTCATTGTTAGTCTCTCAATATCCTGGTTGAGCCACAAACACGTGACAATATCAGTACATAAGCAATATAGTATTATATTATTTTGTCTAATTATAATTTAAAAATAATGAAAGATTTTCTTCTTCTCGAGGGGGAAGACTTCTACTGTAATAGGAGACGATGTTAAACTTCACCCTCTGAACGAATGGGGGGATTTAGTAGATTATAATTTGTAATGTACAAAAGGAATTTATCATGATAACTATTTAATAGATAAATTAAGTAAAATTATTTTTAATTAATATTATGTTGGCTACAAGAATGATTTAAAGATTTTTTTTTTTGTTTGTAATACTGGATTATTTATGAAACATGATATAGTACAGGAACATGCATATTTTGATATTAGAGAGGGCCTTATACTAATAGCAATACCTTTTATATAACGAAGCAATCTTTCATCCATTTTTTAGATTCTTTGTATTTTTTAAAATTTAGGTTTTTTTTGTAATGAAAGAGCGAGCATCAATAGCTATGGTCATTAGCCCGGTGGAAATTGGTGGTGTAATAAAAGATGCCATGCCTGTCGTGGCAGAGGGGGGGGGGGGGGGATCGAACCCGGGACTTCCATACGAAATACCGAGACGCTAACTAGTAAGCCACGGAGGTCGACACTTTCTAATAATACTTTTTTCTAATTACTTTGACAATAAATACAGTATAATATTTTAGCTAATAAAATAATACGAAAATTATTAACACAAAATTTAGCTGGCATACTGTTAATGATTGGAGTAGTTTAGATGAAAAAAAGGAAATATGAGGAAATAACATTTTTTAACAAAAAAGAAATTCAGATAAATATTTATGAAAAATAGAAATTTTCAAAAAATTAACAATAAAATAAAATTTTTCATACATGGTTACTGCTGATATGTTTAATAAATTATTAAAAAAGTGAAAATTCACTTTAGTAGCAAATTAATGTGTCTTTCAGTCCTTGGACCATCTTCAGGAGAATAAAATATTATAAAAAAATCCCTTTCGGCACGCCGGAAGGCGTACATTTCACCGATCCTAACTAGGGCATAAAAAATATTTCCACTTTAAAGGTAAGAAAAACTTCAAATTTACTCAATACGACAATGGTTGCATGTGAAAAAAGTTTCACATGTTTAGCATACGATTAGCCCCATCTTCTTACAATTCCGGCAACATTTTGGTCATCCCTTGCCGTAATGGTTGATCGTATCAAAAATTGTTTAACACAAAAGTTTTAGGTAATGTTTAGAGAACTAACAACTACTTTAAACCAATTCGATGCTGGCCCAATTAAGGGAGGTATGATTTTTTTTCTTCATAACGCCAATACTTGGTGTTATCGAAAGACTTTACTTAGATAAGTTCTACGACCTTATCCAAAGAATAGTAGGAACTTTAAACGGGTTCGATATTTTACTGAATAAGAAAGTTATAGCGTTATTTCTTTTTTTTTTAAAAGCTCCCCCCCCCCCCATTACCACCTCCATAGGCCGATTTTGCCCATTAATGAACTCGGCTGAGATTTTGGGTTGTTATATTTTATGTATCAATTTGCAAGTGATTGGTGCAAAATTACGGTAGTTATCTTGTTCACAAGAAAGTGAAATATATATATATATACTTTTGAACTGACCGTGGTTTTGGGGTCATGATGATGTGACAAACGCAAAAATATGTCGAAATTTTCCGGAAGTCGAATCATGATACCAATTACAATAGGTAGCTTTCTTATGAAATCTACCTAATAAAGTCTGCTAGTTGTCAGTATACTGATTTTTTATACTATTTTTTTAATTTATTTTATATTATTCCTCCTGACGATGGTCTAAGGAGTGAAAGGTTTAGAGACATTTAATTTGCTGGTAAGATTAATTTTCTCTTTTTTAATAATTTTTAATAAAATAAAACCCAAAATAATTAATAATTAAATTGTTTAGATCGTATTTATAATTTTATGTAAACTTGGAATTATGGGCTAAATTTTGTCTATTTTTTGAAAGGAAAATTAATTTGTTTTTAAATTTATCCAACGCTGAAGTTTTTTTTCAAATATCTACACCTCAATTACGATTGAAGTGAACATAGATACAAAATAAACTACATTCTCTTTTTTCTTTTTTTAAAAAGAGAAAAAAGTATAAATTGCTGGTGAAATAATATTTATTCAGTTAAACCATTATTTACCTTGCCTTGAAGAAGCATTTTATAAAAGTAAAATGTTGATTCAATTGTCTGAAGTATATTTGCATTTATGATTGTCTTGATAATAGTGCCGTTTTCGCATGCAGGTGCTATGTCTCGTTTCCGACGTAACATTTGCGTAGATTTGAAGTGATTAATCAATTCTACTGTAGTACCGTAACGTTAACGCCGGTTCTTCTCCGCTTTCCGTTTTCATCAAAGAACTACGTTCAGGAATCCGTATTCTGAGATCTGAAAATGTATCAGGAATCGAGATCTATCGAAAACCTTTTGCAGAATACGGGAACAGCTTTTACCACAAAGCAGTTTCTATGAATGGATTGAAAAATTCAGAAAAAAGGTCACAAAAGTGTTACGTATAGTAGGAACCATCAACAGTTACAACTGACAACATTGAGCATATATGTGTCAAGGTTTTGAAAGGTAGACGAGTTGACGAATTGGTCTACAGATTAGTCTAATTACGATTCATCCACAAAATAAGTAACTATTTTTAAAGTTTGTGCAAGGTGGGAACTAAAACAACTCACAGTGCTGCATTAACAAATGCGCTTGGATATTTGTCAACAAAATTTGGCACGCTATTATAACATATCATAATGACGCTTTCTTGGATAGAATCATCATTTGTGACGTAACATGTGTGTTCCGTTGTGAGACAAAAAGTAAAAGGTAGCGTTTGGAATAGAAACATCGAGGAAAAAATAAAAAGTTTAACATCAGTAGGATAGGAAAGTTGAGTTCAAGAAATGTTTTTTTGAACTAACAAGGCCCAGTTTACATTATCAAAAAACTCATCGGGTTAGTCTAGTGGTGAACTCGTCTTTCCAAATCAGCTGATTTGGAAGTCGAGAGTTCCAGCGTTCAAGTCCTAGTAAAGCCAGTTATTTTTACACGGATTTGAATACTAGATCGTGGATACTGGTGTTCTTTAGTGGTTGGTTTTCAATTAACCACACATCTCAGGAATGGTCCAACTGAGAATGTACAAGACTACACTTCATTTACACTCATACATATCATCCTCATTCATCCTCTGAAGAATTATCTAAACGGTAGTTACCGGGGCTAAACAGGAAAAAAGAAAGAAAAAGAGATGTGAGTCTGCGTGTAGAATCTCGGAGAAGGTTTGGGAGAAGAGTAATTATTATGCAAGTTTGAAGCGAGAGTATTCTGCGAGGAGGACAGTAAAGGAGCGAATTTCTAGTGTGAATTATCTTCGACGCGATTGGGGTGATGTCACAAGTAATTCTAGTGTGGACAGTGCATGAAAACAAGAAATGGCTAGGTGAGTTAGTGTTAGACTATAAGTAAATGATATAGTGTATTTAACTTCATTCATAAATTGTTAGGGTAGTTTTATTTGTAAACAGCAAAAGTATTTGCTGTGAAAGAACTTTATACTTGTCTTATCTATCGTACTACTGTTGTTAATACAAGACCAGTGGTTAAAAATGTTATAATGTCTTTTGTTAATGGAACTGAATTATATTTTAACTACCTGTAAATAAATCCTGACGATTACTTTAAATTCTGTTTTGTATGTAATCACTATTATTATTATTATTGACACTGTGGTTGTTACTATTTTTATTATTTGTTTTATTATTGTCGTTTATTATTATTATTACTATTGTCATTAGTATTAGTATTGATTTGTTATTTTTTTACTTATGTTTTTAAATTAATAAATTGTAATTATATAATATTTTCATTTGTAAATCTCTCAGAGCCGCGAACACGCAGCAATATTTTATTTTATTTTTTGGCCCAGTAACTTTCTGTGCCTTTCATTACAGGAATTTCGTCTCACACTTACTAAAAAGCAACGTATCTTTCTCTGTACAAAAAAAAAAATGGCCACCTTTATCTTGTTTACGTTCAAAACTCTACGGATACAGTTTCTATCACAGCTATTTTTATATTTCGTCTTTTTTTTTAATTTTTAAATACGTAAACTAATTCTCATTTTGGTATATAGTATATTAATTTTTTTATAATACTTTTAATTCAGCAGAAATCATTTTTAAATTTGATTTATTATGTTTACATTTACAAAAAATAATTATAGTGTTCATATATGGTGAAAATTATTTCAATTATCCAAGATTTTAATCAGAAGTGATTTTTTTTTTTCTATTAAGAATTTATTACTTTCATACATGTATATGAATCACGCAAACCTGTCACTTCTTATCAATGATTAAGCAAGTCATTAATTTTAATAAATTTAATTATTATATAAAAATAAAATTTGTTGAAAATTTATTATACTTATCTGTAATTAGTACTTAAATATTTTTATTTCTATAAGTAGTATTGAATAATTAATTATTTTAAAATATACTTTTACACCATAACATATGATTCATATTTCATATTCAAATTTATCAACATAAAATACTAAAGATCAAAAGGGCAAAAAAATAAATATATATATATATATATTTTTTATTAAAAAAAGATAATATGTGATATGTTTAATGTAGTGATAATATTACACTGAATTTGCGTTTTATTTTCTATTATTATCAAATAGCAGACGCAACTACATCAAATTAACAGCAAAAATAAATAAGCAAATCGAAAGGTCAGTGATAAAAATGAGACCTACATACTTGTTGATTCTTCAAATAAAAATAAAATACGCGCAATTGGTCAACTGTATTTTTTATGTACAAATTATTTATTTACCAGATTTTATGAATTGAATTACGTATAGTGTTATTTGGTGTACATAATTAATGATTTGATGAGTTTTGCATAATTAACAATTCTACTTGCTACGCAAATCTTCTTGATAGTATATGTTTCCCTTCCTTGCTGAATTTTATTATCTAGTATAAATTACTCAACAATATATATTCACTTTTTCTATAACATTTTTAATTGCAGTCGAGAATTACGTATAAACCATACAACCATTTGATGCAGAGTTCTTAAAATTATATATTCAATTTTATTTTTTGGTATTGTAACTGTGCGATTGCCTCGTATGCATTTTTTTGTCTCGCAAGTTAATTCTTCAAAAAAATAATTGTTATCTTATAGTACAAAAAAAATTACTTATTTCTATTGTTTATAAACATTTACTTTATTATATTCAAATGATAATTTTAGAAGCAGGAATAATGCAAAGTGTTCAAAAAGTGATACAACCTAATGGAGAGGTCCTTGGGGGTAGACGAGGCGTAGTTTCGCTCCACTTGCGAGGTGACCCAGAGCTATGTCCTAGGTACCCTGCTTTGAAACCCGGTGTTCAACGAAGTATTGGCTCTCCAATATCCAGAAGAGATCTCTGCAACAGCCTATGCCGACGACCTAACCCTCGTAGTGGCAGCAAGGACCGAGACTGAAGTAGAAACGGCTGCAAATAATTTCCAGCAGTGACGGATGGATGAGGGAACAGAAGATGCGGCTCTCTCATGAAAAATCTGAATACATTGTGATGGCAGGGAGGCGCCGAATTGCGATGTGCAAGCTACATATTCTGTTAGTCCCAAGACGTCTGTGCGACGCCTATCTAGCAGGTCTGGGACTCTACGTCGGTAGTACCCACACGGGATCGCGTAAGTGTTTAAAAATGCATCCGTACATAATTTGTGTTAACTAATTGTTACCTGTAGATAATGGAAAACATGTATGTAGCTTTCTATCAACGATTTTAGTACGTAGCTTTAAGTACGTAGCTTTCTATCAACGTCATCTGTAACGCCAGACGGAGAAGAACTCGATGATTGTTTTCGGTCTCACGATGCACGGTTCGATCTTGATGGATACGTGAATGCACAGAATTCACGGAATTGGTGTACGGAAAATCGATATCGGCTAAACGAGTCTCCTCTGCACGGACAAAAAGTGGATGTTTGGTGTGCAATGTTACGTAGGCGAATCTTCATGACATTCTTTCACGTCACAGTGAACAGTTAGCGCTACATACAGATGGTGCAACAATTTGTATACACTATATCTGCAGGCCGGCTACGATACACGTGGTTTAAGTAGGACAGTGGTACGGCTCATACAACCAACAATACTATGATTTTCTTGGATCAATTTTTTCATGGACAAGTGATTTCGAAGGGGTTGTGACCCCCTTCGGTCTCCTGATTTATCCCCTCTTGACCTTTTCTTGTAGAGATACCTTAAGGATGCTGCTTACAAAACTCATCCTTTCACCATTCCCGAATTTCAGGGCGAATTGTCACTACAATTCCTCAATAAACGTTACTATAGGTGTTTAAGAGCATGCAATGTCGTATTCAATTATTTTAATCGCATGATGGAGGCTACTTTACAACAACTTTTATAACTTACTCATTTTCCTATAAGGTTGCGTCAATTTTTGAACATTCTTTACTAACTATATGGATTATTATTTATACGAAATGCTAAATTTTGCCACCGCTTGCCCCCAGAGACTTGATGGGATTTACATTTACAAATGCAGTTGTGTTATTTTTCAGTTTATCCAGAATTGCTCTTCGAAACACTTTCATTGATCTCCATAAATAAAAACTGCGTGTGTCGGCATTGCATCGGAAATTTAAATTAGGAGCTAATATCTAAAATATTCTAGGAAACAATATGAGGATAATATCGTATATTTTGTTGTTTCTTAAAGCCGGGACATTTGTATTCGATTATTTAATATTTATTGTATAATTTTTTTTAGTATTTTATACCAGCTGCAGGGCGTGTCTACGGTACGCCTCTTAGCTAGGCCCTGCGGGCGGGTTTCCCTGACGGCCGGCGTCTCGGAATGGGATTATTAAGTGTCCAAAATTGATTACCTCTTATGTAAAAATATTATTTTTTGAATAATGAAAATTGATATAACGAAAGTTAAATTAGAAATCTAACTCTAGAAATTGATACTAACGAATCGGGATTTTCCGCTAGAGATCGGTATATTTCGGTGCCTACTTTTTGGTTATAATTCATTATTTTATGATGAAGAACAATCACATAAATAAATAAAAATTATGTAAAATTCTTTTCAAAACATCACTTTTAAAATAAACGCACTAAAAGAAAAAAAGTGATTTTAGGACGGAATCTCAGAATGGATTTGACAACAAACTTTGATGGTGATATATAAAATTATGTGAAAGTCATAGTTTCAAATAAAAAATTTTATGTTTTTGCCAATTTTTTTAATCTTCATAAGTTTATACTTTACAACTGTGCTAGCGAACAGGTTTGAGCGTATTTAGGGGTACGTTTTACGGTGGGTAAGTGCAATCAAAACATAGGGCTAAACGATTTAATTTCCGGATAACTAAGCTCCGATCAATCAAGAGTGTACCCGATGCGTTAAACAGTTAGCGCTCGACCTGCTGATATATACGCCGTTTAAATCGTGAAAATCGGACGAGCGGTTGCCGAGATATTACGTGGCACCTTATCATAGTCCATCTCCAATTTAAATTCTCAAGTGCCCGGGGGCACTTGAAAATACTGCCATCTGATAAGTATCAGTAGGAGCGGATGGGGTGCTATCTTGGGGGTTGAAAAAATTCTGCTCTCGGTGCTAGGACCGACCGTTTTTGAGATATTTACGATTTTCGTCTGAAAATTCGGATCCGATTAAGAAGTGCTAAATTTTCCCAAAACTTCGATATAAATATCGATAGATATATAGTAATATACACCTTTCTTTTTTTTCCTGTTTAGCCTCCGGGAGTTACCGTCAGGTATTACTTCAGAGGATGATATGTATGAGTATAAGTGAAGTATAGCCTTGCACAGTCTCAGATCTACCATTTCTGAGATGTGTAGTTAATTGAAATCCAACCACCAAAGGACACCGGTATCCACGATCTAGTATTCAGATCCGTATAAAAGTAACTGCCTTTACAAGGACTTGAATGCTGGAACTCTCGACTTCCAAATCAGTTGATTTGCGAAGACGCGTTCACCACTAGGCCAACCCAACGGGTAAATAATATACACCTGACCACCACGAGACGTACTAACGAATCGAGATTTTCCGCTAGTGATCGGTACATTCCGGTGCTAAGCTAAGGGGGGCACACTCAGGTACACATACAAATGCCCTTTAGTAAGATAGGATCGTGTTTTACTTTTTCCTATTTTTCCTGGGATATATTGTACGATTTGTTTTTTAGCTTTATTTTTTATTTTTCTGTTATTTAGTTTATATATTGTTATAATTAGCACATATTTTTGTAAAATTAGTTTATATATTGTAGAATCATTGCTTCCGGGCGCAAATAACGAAACATCGTTGTGCGCCCCCTCAAAAAGAAACTAGTACTTAGAAACTGTACTTAGGGTGTCTGAAGTAAATCCACCGGGTTGGTGTAATCGTGAACGCGTCTTCGCAAATCAGCTGATTAGGAAGTCTAAAGTTCCAGCGTTGAAGTACCACTAAAGTCAGTTATTTTTACCCGAATTTGAATACTAGATCGTAGATACCGGTGTTCTTTAGTGGTGGGTTTCAATTAACCACACACCTCAGGAATGGTCGAACTGAGACTGTACAAGACTACACTTAATTTACACTCATACATATCATCCTCTGAAGTATTATCTGAAAGGTAATTACCGGAGGTTAAACAGGAAAAAAAAAAGGGTGTCTGAAGTAGTGTTGGCATGTTGAGGGGGTAGTGTATCACTACGGAACGTCGTAAGTAGCAAGATGCCAATCGCGTTTCTAGTAATCCATCCCCACCCTGCGCGTCAACGGAGCTTTCGAAATTTTAATAAATAATACCTGTTCCTAAACACCTGTATGATATTTCATTTCGCTTCAAATGGTAATTTTAGGAATAATTAATAAACTTCAAAAATTGAATATTTCTTATATCTTGAAAAAGTATATCTGAATATTAATATTAATTAATTAATATTATGGTAATAAAAGGACAATATAAGTATTGTAATTATATAAAAATTGTTTTTGATGTTTTAATGAGTATTTAAAATAAATTTTAAACAATAAATCATGTTATTTAAATTCAGAAAGAATACTTTTCATTATTACTGTACTTCATTGAAAATTTTCTAAGGCCAGAATATTGTCAATATCACAATGGAGTAAATCAGTTCAGCACATTCCACAAGAGAAGTAGGTACTGTAGTACTGTACGTATTTATTGTATTGTATTTATTGTTAAGTACTACTGTACGTATTTATTGTTTAAATGGTCTATAAGGTTGAATATTCTCATAAAAAACAGTTACAAAATACTATTTTCAGTATTATCAAGTATTACCCGAAAATGATGTTTCTTTACATAAAAATTATAAAAAAGATTTGCATTGAAGACTCACTAATCATAATAAAATAAACAAGTAAAATAAAAGAAGTAAGAATAGAAGAAGTTTGTTATAAAAGAATCAATAACTCTGGTTTTCTGAATAACCGTAGATATTAAAGATTGTTAAGAATACATCAAGGCTTCTTCATTTTCCCTTACACCAGATCTAATTTTAAAATACTTTTAATGTTTTAACGCATTATAACGGGTAAAAAGAAATTGATGTTTATGTATTTATTTGCCTTCGCATAAAATAAGAAATAAACAATACCTATAATAGTAACAAAGAACAAACATATATATATATATATATATATATATATAGAGAGAGAGAGAGAGAGAGAGAACGAAAAATAAATAAAATAGTAAAAGTTCTTTTACTATCCGAAAGATAAAAATAGAATATTTATTTTAAAGCTAATTAATTTAAAGTATTTAACAATATGAGTTATAAATTTTCTGTTTCTACAGTATTTGTTTTATTACTAAAGATTTCAACATTGTAAATAGAGGGAGAAATAAATAGTCCAAAGTAATAAATAAATATATATATATTCATATAACATATAATTTTTTATAATAAATTACTACTCCATCATCCTCCGTAGCAGATTGGTAGAGCCTCCACTTTTCATCCGGAAGGTTTTTCCTTCGAATCTCGATCAGGCTTGTCATTTTTAATGCGGTACTTTTATAATTTATTTGTATTTGGGTGGTTCATATACAGCTGCTAAAGAATAAAAAAACAAAAATAATAGGAAAGAGAGAAGAAATTATATCTATATTAGGGGAAGACCGGAACGCAAGAATGTCAGAGATGTTTTATCCCCTCTGCTGATTGCAGATCCTGTATATCAATCCCACGTGAAATAGGAAGCTAAATAAATTAAATACGAGTATTTATTTTTTTAAAGACGGTTTTGTATTTATTTATAGTTTCTTTTTAAGATGGATACAATTTGGGATTGTTTCGATCCTCTCTAAATCCTATTTGTGAAAAATATTTTTACTCAGATTATTCCTTGATAGATTAGAAAAATATTTGCTTTCTTCTCCCGATACGGTTTCCGTTTATTCCGTCCAGTGAAGTCCTTTTAATGTTTGTGACTTTCGGTCTAAAAGGAATGCGCCTAATGGGGTCCTAGTATACGGGGTCCTAATGGGATTTTATACGGATTTGAATAATAGATCGTGTTCTTTGTAAGTTGGGTTTTAATTAATCATACATCTCAGAAATTGTCAACCTGAGACTGCACAAGAGTTTTTTTTTTGTTCTTTTTATACCCCCTCCCATGAGCCGGACCCACAATTAAGTATTACGCAGTCGAAGGGAGTGTCCTTTAACTCTAACGGGCCATCCCGCCCACCAGCTGAACATCCGGCAAGGAAGTTCGGCCCGCCGGTTAGATCTTTTACTTTATGCCTGCCGCTAATCCTCAGCGAGGAGACCCCAGATCCAGCAATGCCGTAACCTTCATCCCCACCCCAGGGGCCGGGTCTCGGTCTTTTGAATGCCTTATGCCTCAAATGTGGAGTCCGTAAGGGGATCCTCTGCCGAGACTTTGGTCTTGACTTCCCCTAAAAGACGTCAGGTCCAAATGATTGTCGTTACTCTTTACACAGCTGGAGTCCCCAGCTGATCATCGGAGCCAGCACATCAGGGCATATCGGCCTCACAGCTGGGACTGTCCAACACCTTTCGTTAGAAACCTCTCCTCCGTTCCTAATCATCTTTGACTCGAAGTACCGTCCGAGAAAAGAGGCTGAACGCATCTCAGCAAGCTGCAGAAGCGATGATATAAGGTAGCAGGGATGCAGGTGAGAAGTCAGTAATCTCCCCACGAGCCCTTTGTTTCTCCCATTCAGGGCACTGAAACAGGGTGTGTTCGACGGTGTCACATTCCGTGCAGTACATATAATCGGGTACAAGACTACACTTCATTTACATTCATACATGTCATCTTCATTCATCCTCCGATGTACGGAGGCTAAAAAGAAAAGATAAAGAGGGAGTCGGATACGGTGGCTGTAATAGGTTGCCTGACTGATTATTATTGTAAGACGAAGGAAAGATACGGAATCTGAGATGTGAAATGGGATGAACAAATAAACGTAAATTTAATCAGTTATGCATCGAAAATAATAAATACAAAAGGCAATAGATTTCATTATAGAGTTCTATTTTAAAAAACAGTAATTGAATTAATAAAAATTCTTTCGAATGTTCGTCAGTTTTTTCCCACAATTTTTGCCCACTAGAAGGAGAATCACAGTCAATAATAAATAATTTTTTTTTTTTGTACTAACGCTGTCTTATATTTTATTATTTTTTTCTGAAAGGAAAACTACTATTCCATTGCTATCTTTTCTTTTTAATGAATATTTTTCATAAAAATTTTAACATTAATGCAATCGCATTCCATTCAGAATTTCAGAAACATAAATTATAAAAATATTCTAAACTTTATGTGATCTCCGTAGCAGAATGATAACATTTCTGTCTTTTATCTGGAGATTCTGGGTTGGAAAACTCAAAATCTCTAATTCAGATTCTTCAATCCAGAATCTCCGTAATTCTTTTCTATCAGAAATGAAAAAAAAAACTTTCATTTTATCACCATCTACCGGCAACTGCTACAGCATGCCAACCAAAGTAAAAAAAAAAAATGGAATGTGAAAGAATTAATTGCTGCTGGACTTTCTCTTCTTTAATTAAATTATACACGTTCAACACATCTATTCATTGTTTCATGAGGACAAATCGTAGATATATAATTGTGTTAGTAAAGGACATAATTTTCAATCATATTTAAGATTAAAATTCATTTTGCTAGTTCCTTTAAAATTGGGTACGACTATTCTTGATACGTATACACTAATCATAAATTTATTTTTTTACATGAAACTCCAAATATCATCGTGATGAAAATAAAGTATTTTACAAAAAAAAAAATCGTTTTCAAATTAAAATCACCATTTTTATTTTCATTATTCGAAATAGTCTAGGCGATATCTGTTTTAAAATGGGCAATTTGGACTTTTTCTATATGATCGCTAACTTTTGCTTTAATGCCTTTGAAATATCATCAGAAATTATCATTTCGTTATGCATCAATTGAAGAACGTGTGTTTAATTTTTATTAAAAAAAATTTTTTTAAAAATCACAAAAATGCCCATATTTATAAAAAAAAAAAGTCCGACCCAAAACAGATATCGTCTGGACTAAAATTTATATTAATATGCATACCTAAAACGCTAATTTTATATAATACACGGTATTACATGTATATTTATGCACTGGACTATGGATTATAAAATTGAAGTTTTATTAGCACGTTATTGAAAATATAGTTATTACGTGAGACCTTGGCGTTTCATCCAAAACTATTTCATATTTATTTACATTTTTACAGTTTAATAGCCTGTCTGTTATTCATCAATCTGGTAGAGCAATCATTTTTTTTGGGTTGCATCAGAAAAAAATCGTTTTTAGTGATACAACTTGAATTCATTTCGTTTCACGGAGTAGAAAATAATACTTAGTTTAGTACTTGACTTTTAAGTATACTTCATAATTTTAATTTTACAATTCTTGTATTGTTTTTTTTTTTTTTGCTGATAAACAAAACTGTCTGATTTTTGTTTCGGATTTTATTCTTTATTACTGTATGGTTACTTCATTGTAATCTGTCTGTTGCTTTATAATATTTATTTCAGTCATTCTTGTTGCTCTATCGCAATAAAAAAAAAAAATGATTTTGATACAAAAAAAATTACTAAATATACAAACTAGCATAACATCATTGCCAATGAGTTTGAAGGTTAATAATTCGCGTCATAATAATGATAAGAATTTGAGTATGATTTTAGTTTATTATTCTCTCTTATCTTTTGTTAATCGAAGGAATTGCGTTTCATTAATTGATTTATTTTTAATTTCTTGTACGAAATAGAGGAAGTATTGTGATCGCGAAAAATTTCGGTTTTCAGGTTTCAACGGAAATATCCATTTTGACCATCCCTGAATCCATTTTGACAAATTTCACCGTTACGTCTCATGCACTTCCGTATGTATCTCGCATAACTCAAAAACGATTAGCAGTAGGATGTCGAAATTTTGGACTGTTGTAACATCTAGTTGTGCACCTTATTTGATTGCAATCGACTGGACCAAAAGTTCCAAAAAAAGCCCAAAATAAAAAAGAATTGGGTTTTTTACTTTTACTTAATTGTACTAATAAGCCCTCATTAAGAGCTTTTCAACAATATATCATAAGTGGTACTTATTTTCATTGGTTTCAGAATTATAGCCAAATGAAATTTCAATTAATGAAACATTTTATCTTTCAAGGGGAAGGTACATCAGTTAGAATCAGATTTCATCTCTTTTTTTTTTGAATTTTTTTTTTTTATTTAAATATATTGATTTATTTATAATTATTAACCTCTGATTGTAAAAATAATTTTGCAATAAATAATTCAATAATAACAAAACAAAGGAAAAATATTAAAAGTTATTAATGAAATAAAATTTTATGTACTTTTCATTTTAAAAAACATGTATATGCAATTTAATAGGCCTACAAGGAAGTCATGTAGTGTTCACATCAGATTTTTTAAAAAGTGGAAAAATTAACAAATTTCTCCCATTTTATATAATTCACGATTTTATCCCTGTGTACATGCACAAAAATAATTCTAAAAAATATATTTAATTAGTATTTTACTAAATAATCTATTTGTAGAAAGGGAAACCGACAAGGATGTTCCCTATCCCCGTTACTTTTTAATCATTACATGGAACTAGCAGTAAATGATGTTAAAGAACAATTTAGATACAGAGTAACAGTACAAGATGAAAAGATAAACATGCTACGATTTGCTGATAATATAGTAATTCTAGCCGAGAGTAAAAAGAATTTAGAAGAAACAATGAACGGCATATATAAAGTCCTACGCAAAAACTATCGCATGAAAATAAACAAGAACAAAACAAAAGTAATGAAATGCAGTAGAAATAACAAAGATGGACCACTGAATGTGAAAATAGGAGGAGAAAAGATTATGGAGGTAGAAGAATTATGTTATTTGGGAAGTAGAATTACTAAAGATGGACGAAGCAGGAGAGATATAAAATGCCGAATAGCACAAGCGAAACGCGCCTTCAGTAAGAAATATAATTTGTTTACATCAAAAATTAATTTAAATGTCAGGAAAAAATTTTTGAAAGTATATGTTTGGAGTGTCGCTTTATATGGAAGTGAAACTTGGACGATCGGAGTATCTGAGAAGAAAAGATTAGAAGCTTTTAAAATGTGGTGCTATAGGAGAATGTTAAAAAACAGATGGGTGGATAAAGTGACAAATGAAGAGGTATCGCGGCAAATAGATGAAGAAAGAAGCATTTGGGAAATATAGTTAAAAGAAGAGACAGACTTATAGGCCACATACTAAGGCATCTTGGAATAGTCGCTTTAATATTGGAAGGACAGGTAGAAGGGAAAAATTGTTGTGTAGGCAGGCCACGTTTGGAATATGTAAAACAAATTGTTGGGGATGTAAGATGTAGAGGGTATATTGAAATGAAACGACTAGCACTAGATAGGGAATCTTGGAGAGCTGCATCAAACCAGTCAAATGACTGAAGACCAAAAAAAAAAAAATCTATTCGTCCAGTTTGATTATTTTTGGAACGAAGTACGTGTTTTTTTACATATTTGGTATTGGCCATTTTTCATTAAAAAACAGACACAAAATTATCTGACTGCATAACTGCTAATCCACTTTAACAATTTCAGTCTTAAAGTTGACTGTGCTGCTTATCCTAAGTTGATAAGCTTCTTATCAACTTATTTGAAGAAATGAGAGGCCATTTTATTTATAATAAAAGGCTTTATATTTTATCCAATAAAAGGGCGAGTGGTAGCGTTTCGGTCTTTCATCCGAATGTCCCGGGTTTGAATCCCGGTCAGGTATGGATTTTCATAATGCTACAAAATTCATATCCCACGCACAAGCTTCAACCTTATGTGGCGATGTCATCAAGCTAAAAAAAAACATAATTCCATAAAAATAAAATTTATGGAGCTGTTAAAGATTAAAAATTTTAATGGCCCCCATTTTGGAATTTCCTAAGCTAAAATTTTTTAACTCGACTTATTTTGTTTGAAGTTGTGTGGATACGCTAAATTTGATTAAAATATTTCCGTTCTTTAAAAATGCATTTTAATTGAAAAAAAAAAAAAATGTCAGACAGAGGGAAAATGAAACGATTTAGGGAATTTGTTCACACGAACTCTTTTTATTTATTTTGATGTCCTTCATCAGACCCTTAGGTTTGACCACCAACTCTTTCGAATCCCTACACATTTAATTAACAAATGATTTTTTCTAAATTTTAACCCTAATTTAAAATATTTAAATCAACGCCATATTAACAACTTATTTTCAAAATTTATAAATTCCAAGTTGGTCGGATTTTGTTTCTTAAATACGGTATATTCCTGAAAGAATCACCCGATTTTAAAATTTCATAACTATTCAGCTTTTAATCAGTTTTGATCGAGCAAAGTACTATTAGAAAGAAGGAACTCTGGAGTTTCATTTTCCCGCTGGATGGAGCACCATCACTCTGGAATCTGAACTTCGAAAATTTTTGAACGATAGGATTCCTCAGCGATGAGTCGGCCATACGGGACCTAACGATTCAGCTTTATATCACTGGCCTTCAAGTGTATGCGATTTTTACTCGAGGGTTTTGTAAAAGATTCCATATTTGTGCCTTCCCTTCCATTCCAGCTACAGTAGCCGAACTGAGGAACCGCAGCAGCCGTGGCTGTAGTGAGTAGGGAAACATTTGCTAAGGTATGGAACGAATTCGACTACCGTGTGGACGTATGCCGTACATATTGAGCACTTATGACTTGGTATGTAAAAAAAATTCGTGAATAACCTTTTAATACGAAATTAATCTTAAGTTTTTATACTCAATATTTTTCAAAATATTTTTTTTTTGTCTTCAGTCATTTGACCGGTTTGATGCAGCTCTCCAAGATTCCCTATCTAGTGCTAGTCGTTTCATTTCAGTATACCCTCTACATCCTACACCCCTAACAATTTGTTTTACATATTCCAAACGTGGCCTGCCTACACAATTTTTTCCTTCTATCTGTCCTTCCAATATTAAAGCGACTATTCCAGGATGCCTTAGTATGTGGCCTATAAGTCTGTCTCTTCTTTTAACTATATTTCCCAAATGCTTCTTTCTTCATCGATTTGCCGCAATACCTCTTCATTTGTCACTTTATCCACCCATCTGATTTTTAACATTCTCCTATAGCACCGCATTTCAAAAGCTTCTAATCTTTTCTTCTCAGATACTCCGATCGTCCAAGTTTCACTTCCATATAAAGCGACACTCCAAACATATACTTTCAAAAATCTTTTCCTGACATTTAAATTAATTTTTGATGTATTATTTATATTTTCAAAATATAATTAATTAAAATCGGATGATTCTTTTTGGGATACGGTGTATTTTTTCAAGATTAATATGCGAGTCAAAATGACCTCAATTGTTTGTATTTATTATCTTCTCTTAATATTTTTATTCTTTCCATGTTCTTAACATTTTCTTCCTCTTCATATTCATCTTCTTGTCGTTTTTTGGATATATTTCTTCATGTTATTTTTCTTTTTTTGTATGATTGATTCTTTTTCATTTTTGATTATTCAATAAATAATCCATTAATAAAAACTAAATATTTTACACCGTAAGGTTGAAATTAAAATTTGTAACCATACACAGGAGTTCACTCAACGGAATAGTTTAATTATTTTTAACTTTTATTTATATAAAACACCAGAAATCTGAAACTTTTCTTAATCAGCAGTTCAGGAAGATACGAATATTACTGATCTAGTAATACGAATAACAAAGGGACTTTAAGTCTATCATTATATTTCATGTAAGATTATTGAATTAATAATTGTATAAATATTTGATGTTAATAAAAACTAATATTTCAGCAATTGTGTAACTATCTACTTTATTAAAGAATTGGAGGATCGTACATCACGTTAAAATGAAATAAGTTTAAATGAATTGCAGCAAAAAATGTGTATATGTAATTTAATATATGTACAAGGAAATCATGTGGTGTCTACGCCAAATTTTTTGAAAATGAGGATGGTCTCACGACTACAGTCATCTTGCTGAAAGGTTTTTCAGCACAGTGATATATGGATCAGATCCATGTCTCCGTGCTGAAAAACGTGTTTGGCACAAACATTTATTGTTATTTCCAATAATTATTGACAACGCTTGATTTCAGCAAGATGGATCGATATCACACTTAGCTCGAAAATCGATGGCTGTTATACGCTAATCGTTTAATTTTGACATCCGTATAATTTCGAGAAATGGTGACATTATATGGCCTCCAAGGTCTTCTAATTTAACCCATCGGGTTGGTCAAGTGTGTACTCGTCATCAAAAATCAGCTGATTTCGAAGTTGAGAGTTCTAAGGTGTAAATTCTAGTAAAGGCAGTTACTTTTACACGGATTTGAATACTAGATCGTGGATACCGGTGTTCTTTGGTGGTTGGGTTTCAATTAACCACACATCTCAGGAATGGTCGATCTGAGACTGTACAAGATTAAACTTCATTTACATCCATACATGTCATCCTCTGAAGTAATGCCTTGCAATGATTCCAGAGGGTAAACAGAAAAAAGAAAAAGAAGTCTCCAAATTTGTCGGTATACGATTTCTTCCATGGGGTCACCTTAAAAGCAAAGTTTATAACAGTCGTCTACCTGCTACGTCAGATGAATTAAAAATCTAGACACGAAGAGCAATTGTTGAAATTCCTGTTGAAATGTTGCGCCGAACCATGGAGAGTTTCATCACGAGACTCAGCATGTCTACTCAGTGATGGAGCTCACCTACTAGAAGTTATCTTCAAAAATAAATTTTGTGTGTATTCATAAGTGGCATGGTTTTTTTTTCTATTTAAATATTATAAATAAGTTTATATAATTTTTTCATAAGAATATTTAATTTTCAAAATTCCACGTTTCCCTGAATCACCATATATTTTTTTAATTTTTTGATAAGTTGTTTTAGGTTTTTATCTTAAGCCGGCCTCCGTGGCGCGAGTGGTAGCGTCTCAGCCTTTCACCTGAAGGTCCTGGGTTCGAATCTCGGTCAGGCATGGCATCTTTCACACACGCTTCAAAACATTCTACTCATCCTCTGCGGATAAAAATTGCTTAACTGCGGACCTGGAGGTTAAAAAAAAAGTTTTTATCTTAACATTTAATTTGCAAAAACTTGCAAATATTCCTTAATTCTTTAACTTTTGGTTCTATATTTAACTGGCATCACAGTGATTAAATATACTTATTCAATCATTTGAGGGAACAAAAATTATACGTTTTGTCGAAAGTTTGGTAAAATGAGATTATATTGGGCGTTTCGTAATGTTCTTTTCAACATGTCATTTTCGATAGAGTTGATTGCATTGATTATGCGATCCTTTAGCTCAACGATATTGTGTGGCATTGGTGGGATAAATACCTTATCTTTCACGTAACCCAAGAGAAAGAAATCACATGGCGTGAGGTCTACTGATCTTGGTGGCCACAGCATAATGTGTTGATCACAACACACCACTAATGTGGCGTCTTTCAGACGCCCGTCCTATCCACCGGCGAGGTAATGTTGTGTTAAGGTACTGTCGAACCGCGTTATGAAAGCGGGCAGGACAACCATCTTGCTGGAAGATGAAGTCGTTGAGTAGCCGAGGCATAAGCCGTAATTGTAACATATCCAGGTATATAATGCCGGTTACTGTCGTTTACATAAAAAAGAACGGCCAATACACTACCTCACGAGAGATCGCACAAAAAACGTTTACTTTCGGAGAATCCCGAATGTGTTCCACATAAGCGTGTGGGTTTTCAGTTCCCCAAATTCGCACGTTATGACGGTTTACTTTGCCGCTAATATGGAAAGTAGCTTCATCGCTGAAAATTATCTTGTTTAGAAGACCTTCATCTAACAACATCTTTTCCTGTAACTGTAAACCAAAATCGAGCCTACGTATTTTATCTCCATCAGAAAGACGCTGGATTAATTGAAGACGGTACGGTTTGCATAATAAAAGTTTATGGAGAACTCTCCACATTGTTGTTTTCGGAATTCCTAATTCTCTGCCTGCAACCGCAGTCGATTTTGATAGGCTGCGAATGAAACTTGCACGCACACTTCGACATTGACTACTGAGGTTGATGGACGACCAGTTGATTTTCGCTTGCACATGCAACCGGTTTCACCGAATTTTTTATACCACGCACGAATTGAATTGCCACTTGATGGCTCCTTATGAAATTTCAACCGAAACGCACGTTGCACAGAAATTGCTGACATTGACAAGTGAAATTCTAACTCACAAAACGACTTCTCGCTTCCCGTGGCAGCCATTTTCTCTACTGTCGACGCCTAGCGAGCAAATGCCTAGTAACTAACTGCTTAGTATATGTTAAAACAAACTATTTGAAGTACTCTTTCGTAAAGTACTTGTTTTATTCTTATGAGTGAAATAGTTTTTTGTTAATGAATTTTCGAAACTCCGAAGAACATTATGAAACGCCCTGTATAGATTGTTTTTAATGTCATACCAGTTTTAAATTATTGTTATTGGTAGCTTGCTATTTTATCAATACCGTGTATGTAGTATTTTATAGACAGTTCTGATATTTTTTTATTTTAGAAATGTAGATTTATGCAAATATTAAATTATTTGCTTTTTATTTGTATTTCATTGTGTTTTAAGTACCCTACTCTGGATGAATATTAAACCACGTATATATATGTATTATTTTGTAATGTAATACACATTATCCAGTTGTAATACAGGTTCTCATAAAATTATCATTTTAATTGAACAGAAAAAAAATAATATTACGTATTATCTGAATGACAGGTAGAAGGTCAAAGTCATAATTTACGTCCAGCTCAACATTTTATTGATGATTGTTAATCATTATGTAGGATGATTAGAGTATTGCAAAATATATTTATTTCAATATATATAATTTATTTTTATGTTAACCCATTTATCTTTTCCTGATAATATAGCTTTAATTGTTTGTGCGCATTTTTTAATGTACTGTATATTTATTTATTTGTACTAAATTTCTCTTGTAATATTGGTAGAATTTTGTACCTACATGGTTGCCAGTAATTTTATCTGTTACCAGCTTTTTATATATTTGTTAATTTCGTAATTTATTAACGATTGTTGGACGTAGAATTTATGAATAATTGTAAATGAAAAAATTGGAAAATTTTAATTTTCCTTATCCTAAAATATTCTTTTTGTTTAACGTAATCTCCAGCAACATTAATATACTTGTCCCATCTCTTAATCAGCTTATTCATGCCTGCTACAAAGAAATCTTCGTCTTGTTTTCGGAGCCAATTTAGCATATATTCCTTAACGTCGTCATTGTCTTTAAACTTCTTACTTTGTAACTCCTCCTTGAGTGGGCCTAACAAGTGAAAATCCGATGAGGCCGAAGGAGATAGTATTGGGAATATCGATAGTGAGGTAATTCTTCTCGTTGGAATTTTTCGATAGTTTCTCTAGTTAAATGAGCTACGTGAAGCCGGGCATTTGCGTAAAGCAGAATTATACATTTGCCCTGAAATAGAAAGCGTTTTTCAGCGTTATTGGCTTCATTATGTTGATAAGTATTTCACAAAAGTATACCTTATTTATTGTTTGCAGATTTTTTAAAAAAATCAACAAAAGCTAATATGAACTACAAACCTAAAAATCTTGTTTTTCGAAACCGAATTTTGTGTTTTTATATCTTAAAAACTAATAGATTTATGATTCTGGGATCTGTTTTATCCTATTTCCCAGCTCAAGTTATAAAAAAACCCACCAACTTTACTCCTTAATTAGGGTCCTAAAAATTACAGTAGGAATTCTTTTTATTAAAGAGCTGAAATACGGGTGAAATCTTTCCTAGACGTAACTTAAAAACAAAGCGTTTCCAGACCTATAATTATATAAACCACCGAGTTGGTCTAGTGGTAAACTCGTCATCGTAAATCAGCTGATTTCGAAGACGATAATTTTAAGGTTCAAATCCTAGTAAAGGTAGTTACTTTTATACGGATTTGAATACTAGATCGTGGATACCGGTGTTTTTTGGTGATTGGGTTTCATTTAACTACACATCTCAGGAATGGTCGACCTGTATTC
Source organism: Lycorma delicatula (assembly GCF_047948215.1). Classification (NCBI taxonomy): domain Eukaryota; kingdom Metazoa; phylum Arthropoda; class Insecta; order Hemiptera; family Fulgoridae; genus Lycorma; species Lycorma delicatula. The sequence goes on from NC_134457.1 coordinate 20,411,311, forward strand.
TTCCTTTTTCTGTTTAGTCTCCGGAACCACCGTAAGGTATTAGAGGATGATATGTATGAACGTAAATGTAGTCTGTCTTGTAGTCTCAGGTCGATTGTTCCTGTGGTTAATTGAAACCCAACCACAAAAGAACATCGGTGTCCACGATCTAGTATTCAAATCCGTATAAAAGTAAACTGCCTTTACAAGGATTTGAACCTTAGAACTCTCGACTTCAAAATCAGCTGATTTTCGATGACGAGTTAACAACTAGACTAGCCTGATGGACTAGGATTGGTTGACCTGAGACTGTACACGACTACATTCATACATATCATCCTCATTCAACCTCTGAAATAATTCCTTATGATGGTTCTGGAGGGTAAACAGAAAAGAAAGAAAAACTATAATTTTATGAACTTTTTTCATTATTTTTACTAGCAGAACATGTCCTGAAAATTTCTCCGTTTCTTCGTGGGACACTCTGTTTATTTATTTTTTATATTTCATCTTTTTACCAAGCTTGATACCCACTAAGCATTAGAATGATATGTCCAGTACGTATGATAAATTTCTTTTTTAATTATCTAGATTTTTGATTATCCGGACTCGGCCTTGATAAATTCAGTTCGGATAATTTACTGTTTTTTTTTTGTCTTCAGTCATTTGACTGGTTTGATGCAGTTCTCCAAGATTCCCTATCTAGTGCTAGTCGTTTCATTTCGGTATACCCCCTACATCCTACATCCCTAACAATTTGTTTTACATATTCCAAACGTGGCCAGCCTACACAATTTTTTCCTTCTACCTGTTCTTACAATATTAAAGCGACTATTCCAGGATGCCTTAGTATGTGGCCTATAAGTCTGTCTCTTCTTTTAACTATATTTTTCCAAATGCTTCTTTCTTCATCTATTTGCCGCAATACCTCTTCATTTGTCACTTTATCCACCCATCTGATTTTTAGCATTCTCCTATAGCACCACGTTTCAAAAGCTTCTAATCTTTTCTTCTCAGATACTCCGATCGTCCAAGTTCCATATAAAGCGACACTCCAAACATATACTTTCAAAAATCTTTTCCTGACATATAAATTAATTTTTGATGTAAACAAATTATATTTCTTACTGAAGGCTCGTTTCGCTTGTGCTATTCGGCATTTTATATCGTTCCTGCTTCGTCCATCTTTAGTAATTCTACTTCCCAAATAACAAAATTCTTCTACCTCCGTAATATTTTCTCCTCCTATTTTCACATTCAGTGGTCCATCTTTGTTATTTCTACTACATTTCATTACTTTTGTTTTGTTCTTGTTTATTTTCATGCGATAGTTTTTGCGTAGGACTTCATCTATGCCGTTCATTGTTTCTTCTAAATCCTTTTTACTTTCGGCTAGAATTACTATATCATCAGCAAATCGTAGCATCTTTATCTTTTCACCTTGTACTGTTACTCCGAATCTAAATTGTTCTTTAACATCATTAACTGCTAGTTCCATGCAAAGAATAAAAAGTAACGGGGATAGGGAACATCCTTGTCGGACTCCCTTTCTTATTACGGCTTCTTTCTTATGTTCTTCAATTATTACTGCTGCTGTTTGGTTCCTGTACATGTTAGCAATTGTTCTTCTATCTCTGTATTTGAACCCTAATTTTTTTTAAATGCTGAACATTTTATTCCAGTCTACGTTATCTAATGCCTCTTCTAGGTCTATAAACGCCAAGGATGTTGGTTTGTTTTTCTTTAATCTTCCTTCTACTATTAATCTGAGGCCTAAAATTGCTTCCCTTGTCCCTATACTTTTCCTGAAACCAAAATGGTCTTCTCCAACAATTCTTCCACTCTCCTCTCAATTCTTCTGTATAGAATTCTAGTTAAGATTTTTGATGCATCACTAGTTAAACTAATTTTTCTGTATTCTTCACATTTATCTGCCCCTGCTTTCTTTGGTATCATGACTATAGTTTAATTTGTTATAGTTAATTTACTGTAGTTTACCATTATATACCGATTACAATAATATATATATATATATATATTTACTGGAAGAAAGTGTAAAAATTATAGATGATTTGAAAAAGTGGAAGATGTGTAAAATTGCAAAACTTTAGCTAAAAATTGAATGAAGATGGACGTGAGAAAGATCTGCCTAAAACAGATAACCATTATTTTAATACTAGATCGTGGATACCGGTGTTCTTTGGTGGTTGGGTTTCAATTAACCACACATCTCAGGAATGATCGAACTGAGACTGTACAAGACTACAGATCATTTATACTTATACATATCATCCACATTCATCGTCTGAAGTAGTATCTGAACGGTAATTTCTGGAGGCTTAACAGGAAATGAAAGTAAAGACAGATAACCATAAGATAATGGGATGATTAGAAGTTTGGGTCAGATTTATTTACATAAAATCCAATGATAGTTCCTGGCTATATATTGTAAGTTAATTACCCCAAGTCATGTAAATTACATTCCAGAAATAAACGGTAGCTTGGAGAAAATCTAAGAAAAAAATAATATTACGATATTATTAATATAGGTTAACCTCGTCTATCGACCTTCAAAATTAAATATTAATTTTTCTACCCTCACTTATAAAAATAATCTATAATTATATGTAGCCTTGTTTCAAGTCCAGTATCATATCACCAGTTATTTACGTTACAAAATCAGTAAATAACCATCCATCAACAATTATTAAAAATCAATAATTATTGAATTTTTAATACATTAACAACTTGGTTGCCACGCCGGTTTTTGAGCTCTTTTTAACTACCATGAGTTCCCATTTTGAATATCACTTACAGTTAATTTGTGGAACACAGAGACGGTGTACATCTCATTTTTTGTATGTTTTTCTATTTATGCCACATTTTAACTTATATACGAGATTGATATGCATAGCGTCATGTTACGTTAATTTTTAATGGAGTTAATTTTTTTTTAGAAACTCGATATTAGGTTTTAATTTTTAAATGCAAGTTTTTATTATTTATTAATAAAAAACTATTAATAATAAAAATGAGCTGAAAAGAATTGTTGTATTACATGCTACACCAAATTTGGAAGAAAATATTCTCGGTGACATTCCAAGACTGTATATTAAGTGCGCAGTACATTCAGTCGCCTCTTGTCAAAACAGTTTTTTTTGGTTTTTTTTTTTATTGAACATAAATTAAAAGAAATGGACATTTTTATTTATAAGTTCGTAGTAATTATTATTACATAGCCAATCTTTTTTTTTTAATATGTTTTCATTTTATTTTATACTTTTGATTAATAAGACTTTTTTCATTTTATATTTTTTTTAAATTATATTTTGATAGCTATTTTTCAGTAAATAATTATTAGTCAATAAAGGTTATTAGTGTTTTTATCTAAATAGTTTATTTATATATATACAGAGTGATTCAGGAGGATAGGGCAATACTTTGACAACTCATTCTAAAGGATAAAAATAATAAAAAAGTGTTCATATAAACATAGGTCTGAAAACGCTTTGTTAGCGAGTTATACAGAGTGAAAGATTTTGCCCGAGTTTCAGTTCCTCCGGGTAAATTTTGGCTTTCTGAAATTTTGGGGAGGTTAAAGGGGCAAATTCAATTGTTTCTTATGGTTTTTGAGCTGGGAAATCGAAAAAAATAAATCCCAGAACTGTATCCCTCTTAGTTTCTAAGATAACCCATGTAAAACGCTAAAAATAGGGTCAAAAAACACATTTTTTTACGTTTAACGTACAATAACGTTGTTAAATTGGCAATAAATCATACATTTTTAAACGTAAATTGTAGAGAATTTAATTACAAGAAGATTGATGTAAATAATGTCAACAAAAAAGAAATACAATTTTTAAACTGTCGACTTTTATTAACAACAAAACCGACGAAAACGTTAGGATTGTTATAATTTTCGTCGATTATTTATCTGAGAAGAATAACAATAGATATCCCTAGCCGACATATCGATATATTTGATCTTGATAACTGAATTATCACATTACGATAAATGTATTATTTCTACAACCGTAAATGATTTAACCTACATAGGTGTGACAATAACTTATTTTATTTAAGGTGTACTTTTTTTTCTAAATAATAATTTAAAAAAGGTATAATTACGTTATCCTTGAAAATTATTCCTACTTAAATTATATAAGTTTTTTATTTACTATGAAACAAATTGAAATATCTCTGATTGATTAACTATGCGTGTAGAGAAATACATTTATCAGAGTAATAATTTTGATTTTCTTTTACATAAGTGTGAAAACCTGAAAAAATAATTAAAGCTCTATTTTTTACAAAAGAAGACAAAATATTTGAAAGAAAACTTATTTCACTGTACATATCTGAATTATTTACGTGTAACAATGATTTCAGAATGGGGTGATGTGCAATTCTTTCAAATGAGTGGTGGAACAGTGAAAATACAACTGTCTACAGGGATTGGCAAGCCAGGTGGGATGCTTCCACGAAAGGGAGGTGGACGCATCGATTGATTGCGCACATTGAGCCCTGGGCCGAGAGGAAGTTAGGGTTACAGGGATTCTGGCTGACACAGTTCCTGACCGACTATGGGGTCTTTCGTTCATACCTGTGTGGACAAAGAAGAGCTGAAGACCCGTTCTACCCCTACTGTCGGGAGTTAGACAAGCCGGAACACGTGATATTCCAGTGCCCGCGGTGGGACGAGGAACGCCGCGACTGTACTGCCGTAACTGAGCATCTCGAGGTGGGGACGATCGTTGGAACGATGTTACGAAGTTCGGTGGACTTCGTCACTGTGAAGGGGTTTGTGTCGGGAATACTGCAACTGAAGTATCGGGAAGCGAGGGGGTGAGGGACGGCTCCGTACTGAGCTGCCGTTCGCCCGTGCTTGCACGGAGGACCTCTGTGTTTCCCGTGTTCTGCGCTTCCCGTTAGAAGCGAAGCACAGAGGACCGAGTCCCGGTTGCTGGGTGATGGAGGCCGGGAATGGCATAGCCGGGCCTGGCATTTTCCTCGTATGGCGACTAGAGGCAAAGGCACTTCCTGGAACCGTGTTTATGCTTAATTAGGGGTCTGGTTCCGAGGGGAATGGGAAAAAAATGAGTGGTGATTCGATGGTTTTTCAAATGTATTTTCATAATGAGACAACAAAGGTAGTTTCAATAAATAGAATTTATCTATTTAAAAAATATATATATAGATTATTAGGTGTATTACATTCTAAATTCTTCGTTATTTATTTTTGTTTTTTATTATTTATTAATTTTTATCTCATTGGTTTATAAAGTTAGTAATAATTATTTTAATAAATAAAATGTTATTTACTTTTAGTCAAATAAAATATTAAAATAATGAAGTTATTATTTTAATTAAATATTGAATAAATGCATATTTATATTAATATTAATAAAATATATAATTTTTATTAATTAAATATAAATTAATAATTAAGTTATTATAATGAAATGAATTATTATTATTAATAATAATTTTAAAATAATGCAAATAATAATAATAATAATAGAAAAGATAGCAGCCAACGAAAAAGGTTGGAGCAATTTAAAAAATTCGTATCTCTGAAACTAGTAGAGATAATCAATGAATATTTTATTTAAAAATTCACTAACTCAAAAAGGTTTTTTACACACTCTTAGAATGTTTCAATATGAGCTCCGTTGGTCCCTCTGGAAACATCCAGCCGATAATCGATTTCCGTCCAGGTCCGCTGGATCATCTCTGGCGTAACTATGGCAATAGCAGCGGTGATCCGTTATCTAAATATTTTACCATAATTATTGGATATGGGGATCTCAGCAACCCAATGAAATTATTTAGTATGTCAGAAATTCCCCGAAAATAAGAATTAGGATATAAAAAGTAGGATGTGGGAGGGTGTAGGCATTGACCTCACTCACGAAAGCGGACCAGAGCACAAAGAGATAGAGTATGTTTTAATTAGAGGCTTATTAAATTTGTGAATCTATTTATTAATTTTTTTTAAAAACAACAGGAATTTGAGTAAATTGAGTTGTATGTACTACAAAATTGTCATTGTTGCGATCAAAACTTGTTTTGTTGGTATGAGATTTGGTGTTTAAAGAATCAATCAATGATCTGAGTGTATAGTGTAACTAAAGTTAAATATAGGAAGAGTTTTTGTGTGAAACTTTCGGTATTAGAGGAAGGCGCGGGGATCACGCTTCCGCGAATCGGTTTTGATAATTGAGAGTTGTATTTTATGATAGGTGTACTACCTATCATAAAATACAATACTCTACTGGTCTGAAGAGACCATACGAAAGCGATAGTAGGTTGTGTAAATATACTGATGGAATTTTCTTCCGAGGTATTTGCATCGGTGGCTTCTTGATGAGGCCAAATTGATGACTGTGTTGTGTTATCAGGTTTAGATTTAAAAGACGACCTCCGGTAAAGCCCATCAGGGCTATGAACGGAGGAGGTGGTGTAACAACCGGGATCGTCATAAGGTGTCTTTCCTTACGGGGGTCCCTAGTTGGAGGAGTGGAGTAGGAAAATAAGAGAATAAAGTATTCGGATGTGGAATATCATACCATGTTCACGTGGTTATATCCGAGAGGAATAGTCCCGTATTTTCCTACTTCGGGTAATCCTCTAATATTTTGTTATTGTCAGTAATCTAGTAAAAGAAATATATTTATATAATCCTATTCCTATTTATTCTTCTTCCTCCTTATTATGGTTTATTGTGTGTCTATTAAACCCAACTGTAACACAGTTACAATAAACCTTTCTGAAGATTTCTGAAGAAGACTACAAAAGAGACTACGTCAACAATTTCTGGAAATTTGGAGAAAACAACTCCTACGACGACATCAACAACAAACAATACAACAAATTCAGACAAGAACTGGAGGAACTGGACAGGAAAAGACTTCCAGAACAAGGTACAACAAATAATTCAAACGATGGACAGACTAACAGAACTAAGCAAACCATGGGCATGGCCAAACCAAATGACAGAGAAGGAACAATATCCGACAATTCAGAACAAATGGGGGAGGTCAATCTATATTGGACCGAGACGTTGTGTGACACTACTGCAACTACGAAAAGACCAACCGACGATGACAAACGAACAATTAAAAGACATAAAACAGATAATAACCAATACTCATACACACAGCTTCGCTCTGGATCTGCTGAAGGAACTGGATTCCATTTTCCAGTTGTTGATAGCAGACAATGGAAAAAACCTATACTTGCTATTGGTGAACACCAGTTCTCAGGTTATTCGAAAGACGATATGGTCAAGCATATTGACCATTTTAGACGTCAACTACAAACCAACAATGACGTGGATCCAGCACGGACACAAGGGAGCGGAGGTCCTGTGCTTCAAAACAATAACAGAGGAGGAGACAATAACGGCAATAACCAAATGCAAAACAGAAACGATACAGACACTTCAGACGGATGGTGTACCTCCACCATGGAGGTTTATATACAAAACACTAATAACACATATAATGACAGACAAGGACGAATCAGCCCAACCGCCGGACCGTCAAATATTAAACAAAAAAAGGGAACTAAACGAAAGACAAAAGACACTCCTAGCAAAGAGACTAAAACTAAACATAAACGAACAAGGGCGAACACGAAACGAACAAACGACACAGATGGAACTACTGAACGAATCGGACGACCAGATACTGGACAGGATGATGACGGAGAAGGAATCGGAACTGGAGAGTCTAATAAGTGTGGATACACATTCATCATCCACCATAACAACCAAAACGCAACATGGAGAGAATCAAGCAAGCGGCTATATAGAAATGAAACCCAATTTTCAATCTACGACCACGGCGACCACAGCCACATCATCTACTTCGGAGACAAGAAAGGAGGAAACAGCACCAGAACCAGAGACCGCATCGGACGATATCTCCAACTTAACGCTGCAGGACTTGCAGAGATGTATGTTACAACACAAAAGATATACAATCTTAGGGCGTTCATTCTATATTGCATCCGCAACGGGTCGTCCACACTCCATGAATTTGGAGCTAAGCGATCGACAAAACTAAAAAATAAACTAGAACGTTACTTGTTTTATGTTACTTTTTCAATAAATAAATTATACTCGTAATTTAAATTTGAACGCTCTACGAAATTAATTAATTAATTAATTTAATTGTTGATATTTTTATCATAGAAGATATTTAATTATTAATAAAAATGTCAACTATTAATATTTTTTCGAGAATTTTTGGCTGGTAAGAAAATTCTAAATTTTTTTATATATTAATTAAATTCATTCATCGTTATATACATGACAACTTTATAAAATAATTTTAAATTAATGAATGAAATAGGCAAATAGTAGTATAATTTCTCAGATGTAAAGAATGTACGAGATATCTTGAAGCACAAACTAATGTTTTAGACTTCATTATACCACTAATATATTCCAAAACATATGTTAACAATAATAATAAAATAGATAACTAGTGTGGCCTTCATGATATCTAACAACCAATAACCTTTTTATTATCCACATTCATTTTTATAATTGTTCTACAATGGATTTTAAATGCATTATATAAATTACACGAATAATTTTTATGGGTTATTTAAAATTAAAAATATTACATAAGTATATTTAAAAATACTGTATACTTATAGTTTTATTCGTGCGTTTTATACCATTTATAATGTTAATGACCGAACAGTTTATCATCATTCACGTTACGTTTGACATTAATTGGACTTCTACAGTATAACGGAATGGAGAAATAACTGATAATAAAAAAAATAAAGTAGTAATTATTGCCTGAAAGATTCATTAAATAGTAGTAACATTTTTCAAGTAGTACAGTCTTTAAATGAACTAGGCGTTCATAATTTGTCATTCAAAGAAATAAGATCAACTTTTAAATTTTACAACAGTTATGTAGGATAATTTTTTTTCTTTTATTGGTAACATTGATTCCGGTTATTATATCTTCAATTATTCTGTCCCCAACTGTAATTTAAATTATTTAAAACTTTTATTGTAACTAACAATTTAACATTTAATTTTATAGCTTCTTAAATACTGTAATAATTAATGCTTATTAAAAAGACTGTCGTCACATTAAAGGCCCTAAAAACCTGTCGATCCTATCTCCAATTTAGGAAAGGAGATAGTTATCCACACTCTATAATTTCTTTCTTCCGATCTCGTCATTAGTCAGTACCATTGAGACTCCCGACTTGATTACACCCTCGTAATGGCACCATTTTCGTCGAAAAATCAAAAAATTGTGGTTTCTCTTACAACATTATTGATTCTCCAAAAGCCCTCGCCAGAAAGGAAATTTTGAGCAAAAAAAAGTGGCTGAAGGAAAGAAAGAAATTTACCCATTCGATATTGTTGAAGTAATGAACTCGGACCATTTCCGAATTTTTTTACGAATGAACAGTTTTTTTATGGAATTATTGAGAATAGTAAAGCCGTTCGTAAAAAAATTTGCCATTTTTTATTCTGTACGTTTCTCAATCATTAAAAAAAAAAACAGTTTTTTTAAACAGTTACTGCAAAAAAAAAGTTAATGCTTTTTTTCTTTGTTGGAGTTTGAAAATTTCCAGCAATATATATGTTCCAGCATAATGTTAGCACGTTGTTTGTATTGTAATAAATATTTTAAATTGAAGAAAACAAACTGCTAATTCCACCGACACCCGATTGTTCTACATACTATCCGATCTAGGAAGGAAAGCGAAGGGGGTCTGCCCTAAGTCGGCTAGTCGGATGGGAAAGACCGTCCGATCTTCCTCAATTGGATACCAATTTTTTTGTTAGGCCGATCAACGTACACACTAAACAATTTGCTATTTTCATCCTACATTTAGCACATCGGATCGGGTTGGATTGGAAGGTATGTAGGGACCTTATTTTTCCGTTTAGCACTGTAGCAGAGCTATAGCTCTACAAGGGAAATTATTGTAATCGTTCCAATCCAATTTGTGCATATGCGGTTTTCACCGAATCTTGACGTATTGACACTTAAGAGACCCAAAAAAACACCGGATAGAAATTTTCCTGATGTTAATGTTCGTATGTACGTGTTTTTTTTTCGGTATTGGACACTAAATCACCTTCAATCTCCAGCACTACTGTACCGATTTTGAGCAAACTTCAGTCTGATGCCATTAAATTTTCAACTTAAAACGTCAAGGGGGTGAGACTGTACAGCAAGGTTACCCTCAGTATTCGAGATTTCGCCTGTCATATTTTTCTTCAGCACATTTATTAACGATTAAAAAATAACAATACTTGCAAAAAACCTTTTTTGCAAAACGCACTCACACCCCAAAAAATGTTTTTGTAGTCAGTCGCCTGCTATGTAGTGACGTCACAGGTAAGCGGTAGAATAAAATAAATGAATAATATTTGAAATGGTAAAAAGTAATTCGGTCTGGCTGGGCTTCGAACTCGATCGCCCTTTTGAACAGGTACCTGGTACGTTAACCCTCGCGGCTACACCGGTCTTCCGATGGTACAAGCGAAATTTGTTGTATGCAAGTTGTGAAATTTTATTAGTTTAGTTAGTACCGAGTATCGCCGCTAGTACCGCCACATCCGCGCGAATTAAATACGGTATATGCGTGCGCTTTAGTTGGATTCATTGAATTAATAAACGAAAAAATATTATATTTAAATAAAATTATAAACATCTTAAACTAGGTTGTCTGTGTCTGTGTGTGAGCCGTGCATTAGAAACAACACACAGTTGTAGGATTTTCCCAGAACGCGGCTTTAGCCGCTTGGCGTTAATTGAATAATACTTCGAAGATTTACAATTTAAAAAAATAATAATGTAGATTTATAAATATAATAATCTTAAAGTCTGGGTGTCATATTGGAGGACTATAATGACATATCTCCTCTCTGTGTACAAGTTATTTTTAATTTTTTTAAATTTACCCAACTGCTGTCTAATAACACCATGATGATGCTCTATAAATGAAAAACCATTTATATATTTTTTAGTTATTTTCACTTCCTAATTCGAAGTAAAGGATGTATTGTGATCGCGAAAATTTTCGGTTGTCAGGTTTCAACGGAAATATTCATTTTGACCATCCCTGAATCCATTTTGACTAGTTTCGACGTGACGATTGTACGTACGTACGTGCGTATCTCACATAACTCAAAAACTATTATTATTATTATAAAAGCCGTAGGATGTTGAAATTTTGGATTTAGGACTTGTAACATCTTATTGTGCACCTCTCTTTTTGACTGCAATCGACTGAACCAAAAATCCCAAAATATTTGGATTTTGTACATTTTCTTAACTGCAGTAATTAGGCCTCATTGAGAGCTTTTCAATGGTGTATCATAAGTGATACTTATTTCATTGAATCCAGAGTGACAGCCAAATAAAACTTTAATTAATGAAATATTTTTATCTTTCAAGGGGAAGGCATATCGGTTCGAATCAGATTTCATTTCCTTTTTTTTAATTTATATATATTGATTTATTATTAACCTGTAATTATAAAAAAAGTTTTATGATAAATAATAATTCGATAATAATAATAAAAAAAATATGAAAAAATATCAGAAGTTATTAATGAAATAAAATTTCATGTAATTTACATTTTTAAAAAATGTGTGTATGTAATTTAATGTGCAAGGAAATCATGTGATGTCCACATCAGATTTTTAATACATTAGTTTCGTAAAATTTATGTTTCCAATATAACTAAATTTCTATCTAGTGGTTTTACTGGGTCAATTTTCTTTTTCCTACACATTATTTTCAGAATTTTTTCACTATAAAAACGATATAACTATCTTGTATCAATTTTAAAAGAACACCCTATACTGGAATGCAATATTGATACATACTGTGCTAAAACAAAATATATACGTTTAATATATTCAAATTACAAATCTTCTGTAATGATAAAAAAACATGGTCATCTCTTTTCAAAAGCTGTAAATTTAAATTCGTAATTGTCAATCAATTTAATATTTTTTCAATTGAAATTTTTAATTATTTTAATTTTTTTAACTCTTTGTAAGGGCAATACATTTTTTAGTGTTATTACATCTGTTTTCATGAAATTTTAAAATAAATTCAGAAGGATGGACCTTTTTTTATCAATGAGAAATACATACATTGGATTATTTTAACATTCAGAGCTAAGTAATTTGCCAGCCAATTATTTGTTATTTTTAGATCCTTTTCAGGTAGATTATGGACAGTTCTCTAATCCCCACCCTCTAATAGCACAATTTTTATCCGTATGTCACGAGTTACGATTTTTATAAACATGAAAAACGGTAATGGTACTTGCAATTTGCAAATTAACTAATAGATTATAAAATTCTTGAAATTTATTTTTTCCAGTTTTTATAAACATAACCAAACACCCCTTTTTTTTTGTCTTCAGTCATTTGACTGGTTTGATGCAGCTGTCCAAGATTCCCTATCTAGTGCTAGTCGTTTCATTTCAATATACCCTCTACATCTTACATCCCCAACAATTTGTTTTACATATTCCAAACGTGGCCTGCCTGCACAACAATTTTTCCCATCTACCTGTCCTTCCAATATTAAAGCGACTATTCCAAGATGCCTTAGTATGTCTATAGTATGTCCAAGATGCCTATAAGTCTGTCTCTTCTTTTAACTATATTTTTCCAAATGCTTCTTTCTTCATATATTTGCCGCAATACCTCTTCATTTGTAACTTTATACACCCATCTGATTTTTAACATTCTCCTATAGCACCGCATTTCAAAAGCTTCTAATCTTTTCTTCTCAGATACTCCGATCGTCCAAGTTTCACTTCCATATAAAACGACACTCCAAACATACACTTTCAAAAATCTTTTCCTGACATTTAAATTAATTAATTTAATTTTTTTAAATTAATTAAACACCCTTAGAAACTTATAATATTTAAACAATTATCAGATAAGTAATTTTTTAAATTCTTTTACAAGTCGTCCATTAAGGGTTATTATGAATAATGCATTCAAAATTCTCTTAAATAAAAAGAAATAAAATTAAGTTAATAATTAAATGATAGTGTATATGATAAGGACGTCACGTAAACAGATTGACAGCGCGAAGTGAGTTTTAATTCAGTCTTTTGACATTTTATCTAATTATGAATTTGTGACGCAAATAAGACCGAAGGTTTTTTCCGGTTTTTATAAAATTTTGCTGTAAGATTTATTGATATTAATGAAACGACGTATGGTTTTTTAAAAATAAAATCAGTTATTATCATCATCAGATGTGGATCTGCCTTGCGGCAAACCCATTACCCCACCGAAACCTCAATCCGTTTCCATCCCAAGACTTCTACTTCTCCCCTTATAGTTTTCAATCTTCACCTCTTCTATTAACTGCAACCTTCTTTGATGCAGTTGTCAAGATTCCATTTCCCCTAATAAATTTCCTTTTCTTTTGAACACTTCCCGCCTAAGTGCTCTTTTTTCGTTACTTCTGTTCATTGCGTTCTCATTCCTCCCTTTATCCCATTCGTTCTCAAAGTGGGCGATAACGCCCCCTTGTGGGCGCTGGAAGGCTCAGGGAGGGCGATAGAAGACCCACAGGAAATTAGGGGGGGATTCAGGCGGTCTAGGAAGGCGATGGCTGATTAAAAAAATAAAAGGAAAAAATTATGTTTTACTATACCTACCATACTAGTACAAAAAATTAAAGGGACAAAGGGACACTTAATTTTGCCCATTTAATTTTGTTTTAAAATAATTTTATCGCACTTATTTTTATGATATGTTATATAATATGATATATAATTTAAGGACACTTAATTTTATGATAAAAAATGATTGTATTCAAACTACTTTTACTTTGCTATCAAAAAACTTAGAAAAACGAATAAATAAAAAATTAAAGCTTGAATATTCTATTTATTTTTTTGTCTTCAGTCATTTGACTGGTTTGATGCAACTCTCCAAGATTCCCTATCTAGTGCTAGTCGTTTCATTTCAATATACCCTCTACATCTTACATCCCCAACAATTTGTTTTACATATTCCAAACGTGGCCTGCCTACACAACAATTTCTCCCTTTTACCTGTCCTTCCAATATTAAAGCGACTATTCCAAGATGCCTTAGTATGTGGCCTATAAGTCTGTTTCTTCTTTTAACTATATTTTTCCAAATGCTTCTTTCTTCATCTATTTGTATATACCTCTTCATTTGTAACTTTATCCACCCGTCTGATTTTTAACATTCTCCTATAGCACCACATTTCAAAAGCTTCTAATCTTTTCTTCTCAGATACTCCGATCGTCCAAGTTTCACTTCCATATAAAGCGACACTCCAAACATACACTTTCAAAAATCTTTTCCTGACATTTAAATTAATTTTTGATGTAAACAAATTATATTTCTTACTGAAGGCTCGTTTCGCTTGTGCTATTCGGCATTTTATATCGTTCCTGCTTCGTGCATCTTTAGTAATTCTACTTCCCAAATAACAAAATTCTTCTACCTCCGTAATATTTTCTCCTCCTATTTTCACATTCAGTGGTCCATCTTTGTTATTTCTACTAATTTCATTACTTTTGTTTTGTTCTTGTTTATTTTCATGCGATAGTTCTTGCGTAGGGCTTCATCTATGCCGTTCATTGTTTCTTCTAAATCCTTTTTACTCTCGGGTAGAATTACTATATCATCAGCAAATCGTAGCATCTTTATCTTTTCACCTTGTACTGTTACTCCGAATCTAAATTGTTCTTTAACATCATTAACTGCTAGTTCCATGTAAAGATTAAAAAGTAACGGAGACAGTGAACATCCTTGTCGGACTCCCTTTCTTATTACGGCTTCTTTCTTATGTTCTTCAATTGTTACTGTTGCTGTTTGGTTCCTGTACATGTTAGCAATGTTTCAAATCTGAAGTTTACTGTCAAATATTCTATATTTGACAGTAAACTTCAGATTTGAAAAATCATCAAATTAAAAAAAAATTTGATGTAGACTCTACATGACTTCCTTTTATGCTTATTAAATTACATATAAACATTTTTTCTGTACTTCATTTAAACTTATTTAATTTCAAAGTGAGATACGATCCTCCAATTCTTTAATAAACTGGACAGTTACACAATTGCTGTAATATTAGTTTTTATTAACATCAAATATTTATACAATTATTAATTCAACAATCTTACACTAAATATTAGGATAGAGAAAATGTTCCTTTATTACTCGTATTACTAGATCAGCATTATTAGTATCTTCGTGAGTTGCTGATTAAGAAAAGTTTCAGATTTCTTGTGTGTTCTATAAATAAAAGTTAATAATAATTAAACTATTCCGTTTAATGAACTCCTGTATACTGATTACAAATGTTAATTTCGATCTTAAGGTGTAAAATATTCAGTTTTTATTATTTGATTATTTAGTGAATAATCAAAAATGAAAAAATAAACAATCATACAGGAATAAGAAATATTACATGAAGAAATATATTAAAAAAACGAAAAGAAGATGAATATGAAGTGGAAGAAAATGTATAGAGGAAACAACCTATTGATAAGTTGCTTGGATTGGTAAGTTTAAAAGTTTTGGAGGGCGCTAGAAAAGTTTTGATCCTCAGTGTGGGCGGTGAGCGAAAAAGTTTGAGAATCAATGCTTTATCCTTTCATTTTACTGTCCAGTTTACTTCTCCATATCGATATTCAAAAGCCTCAATCCTATCCCTCTTTCTTTTCCACATTGTCCATGCTTCATTTCCATACAACACACTCTATACACAGCATTTGGCTAAATTCTTCCTTGAGTCCAGACTTTTACTAAATAGTAATTCCCTTTTCTTATTGTAGGCTTCCTTTGCCATCATTCTACTTTCTTTTATTTCCATTGTGCTCTTCCAGTCTTCTGTCATAATCATCCCCAAATATTTGTAATTTTTTACTTTTTCTCGTCTTACTTCATCACTAAATCTTCTTTGTTGTTTGGGTTCATTATTTTAGTTATTGTTATTTTTAATTTCATTCCATACGCTTTCAATCCCTTTTCCAGGACTGTTAATAATCTTTGAAGTGCCTATGTAACATCAGCTAGAATTATCAGTTTCACCAGCAAACATTAAGCATATTATTTTTCATTTTCCTATATTTATTTCTTCTTCTAATACATTCCTTATCAAATCTTCAATGTAAATGTTAAACAGTGTCGGTGGGAGGCAGCATCCTTTCCTCTCTTTTACTGTTAATAGCTTCCAGAACAACCATAAGGTATTACTTCAGAGAATGAATGAGGGTGATATTTATGAATGTAAATGAAGTGTAGTCTTGTACATTATCAAGTCGACCATTCCTGACATGTGTGGTTAATTGAAACCCAACCACCAAACAACACCGTATATCCACCATCATTTATTCAAATCCGTGTAAAAGTAGCGGTCTTTGCTAGGATTTTAATCTTAGGACTCTCGACTTCGAAATCAACTGATTTACAATAACGAGTTTACCACTGCACCAACCCGGTGAGTTCAGCATTCTTTCCTAACATGACCTACACTCACCCTTATTCTTTTTCCTGTTTAGCCTCCGGTAACTACCGTTTTAGATAATTCTTCAGAAGATGATATGTATGAGTGTAAATGAAGTATAGTCTTGTACATTCTCAGTTCGACCGTTCCTGAGATGTGTGGTTAATTGAAACCCAACCACCAAAGAACACCGGTATCCACGATATAGTATTCAAATCCATGTAAAAATATCTGGCTTTTACTAGGACTTGAACGCTGTAACTCTCGACTTCCAAATCAGCTGATTTGGGAAGACGCGTTTACCACTAGACCAACCCGGTGGGTTTGACCTACACTCACCCAGTCAGTTATATTCTTACTTATTTTCATTGCTGCTGCTGTTTATCTCATTTATAATTTTTTAATTAATTTTCTGTCTTTATTAGTAAAATATGACATAATTTTTCGGTTTTGGAAGTTCTATAAAATTTTCTACACGGGATTTGTAAGTCTAATCGTCAGCTATTTATTTAAAATGACTTAAATATAATATAAAATGAACATCCGAATAACTCCATTAACTTTATTATATATTTAATGTTTTTATAATGGAGTAATATTTTGAAAAAAAAAATGTATACATATAAATAGGGATATAATATTGGGAAATATCTCTTCGAGTTATCGATGCAAACGTATACATTTAATAAAATAAGATTTTTTAAAATTAATATTTCCTTTTACTGCGCATAATTTAATTTTAACTTAATTAAAAAATAAAGAAAAAATAGTAAAATGTAAAGTAAGTGAAATGTTCGAATGTTTGAGCTGAGAGTAAAGGTTAGTTGTTCCGTCGATGGGGGGGATAGTTGAGTTTACATTGGGAGAGGTCCAGTAACGGCGGGAAAGTGTAGCAGTCAGTCTACCTGACACACTGTATAGAATCAAAAAAAAAAAAAAAAAAATATTTAACATTAGTACTCGAGCGATTGCCAATTCTAAGAATTCTACACCACCCTTATCGCGACTCTATATAATAAGACAAAATTATTAAGTATTCTATAATTTTTTTTAGTTTCCAATTGTTCTCTGATGTTAATTCAGAATGTACAAGGATAAATAAAAAAACTGTTCACCCCCACTTTAAAAATCGATGTAGCTCATTTAGTCAGAGAAGAGGGACAAAGCGTCATGTCTTCTCTTATTTAATCTACCATCATAACAAATAAATATGGTTTATAAAAACATAAAATTGGTGCAAGTAAACATACAATATGTATAGGATGAGGTTCGATGCAGGTATTTTTGGCATTGCCATCGACTCTTGTAGACATCTTAGTATCTCAGACGTGCACCCCTACAAAAAAAACCGTTTTATGACCGGCGGCAATAACCTTAGTCGCTCTTTTACATCAATTAAAATTTAGTTTCTTTGAAGTACGTTTCAGTATTTCTTTTTAATAACTAAGCGCTTTCTTTTTTGACAAATTTCAGAAATTTATAATATTTTAAAACGTTGGTTCCGGATATTTTTTATTTCAGTGACACCATCATAAATAATTGTAAATTTCGATTTATTTATTTGCGGTTACATTTATAAGAATTTAATTCATTTTGAATTCATGGCTTATCTTCTTTTTTTTGTTTTACTCTTGGAGCGAATACTCTTGGAACTCTTGTAATGAATTGCTTGTTAGTATTTTTTTCTATCTTTTTATAGATTCAAAAGGTAATTTAGTGATTTTTTTATTATTCACATTTCTTTGGCTTTATCCCCTTAATTATACAATTAGAGAATATTTCAAAGCTTTTTGCCAATTAGTCTAGTGGTTAAATATGTCATCGCAAAATCAGCTCATTTTCAAAGTCGAGAGTTGTAAGGCAACTTGCTTCGAATCCTTATATAAAGCCACTTGCTTTGATATGGATTTGAATGCTAAACTCTGGATACCGGTGTTCTTTGGTGGTTGGTTTTTAATTAACCACACACCTCAGGGGTGGTCGGCCTGAGTCTGTTCAACACTACACATTTACCGGTAAATTTACAATTACACGCCAGAATGCGCGCAAATGCCTTCGACATCTCTGGATAGTACTGTTGACATGTCACTGTGCTGTTACTCTGTAACCTGTATACATAAATAAAATAAATGTATTTGCCCAATTTAGGGAGTCCATTACTATTTTTTTTCTTCATGAAAAAATTAATGAAAAGTTAAGATAAACATATCTTCGAAAACTATTTCTTCCGTTACAATTCGTACCTCAAAATTTTATTGACACATTTTTATGAGATTTGATACACAAGTTTTATCCACAATTTTTCCCAAAATAAATTAACAATTTGAAATTATATTTTAAAACTTAAAAATAGCGGCCATATAAATTTTTAAATCATTAATATATTTATAAATATTAGTTTAGTCAAATTAGCCGTTACAGATAAAATATTAAGCATTCTCTTGTGAACAAAGTAACAACCATTACAGTTGTTATACGACTGCCCAAAAAGGAGTGCAATGTATTTTAGGGTGTATGTATGTTTGTTTCACCGTAACACCTCAACGGCCGAACCGATTAAGATGTATGACCTCGTATTGGAATCCTTACGTTACCGGGTGCGTCATAGGCTATATTATTTATATATGTAGTAGCGGAGTACAAACCTTAATGGATTGAATTAATGACCTGTGAACTGTGAGCCTCTATCATTGTATTAGCTGGGCTTAAACTGAATGATTCAAATCAGTCGAACGAATAATATTACAAAAACAATAGAATTAAATCTACGTTAAATAAAATAAAATTAAATGTTTCCTGGAATATTTGTACAGGATGGGCAGATACAATACAAGTCGTTGTCATGATCGCGGCGGGCTCTATACAGAAGAGAATGTGTTCTTTTTCTCTAGATGGCGCGACTTAAGAGTAGTGCTCGAGGATCAGGGTGTGGAGGGGGCCAGCAATATAATCAAGGTGATGCTCACAATAGCGACAAACGGGAATGTGTCTCGACTACGATCGCAACAATGATAGAAGAGAAGGCCAGTGACGAGAAGCGACGAAAGGCTGAGAAGATGCTGATCGATAGAGACGTGGAGTTCGTTGACGGGTGATCAAGGAGGGGCCAGCTTCTGGGATGGGCAGCGGGGACTCCTCGGAGTCGTTGCTCGTCGATCGTTCCCTCGGGACGCCTTCCGGTCATCTAGATTCGGATAGTAGAGTGCCCTGTTGATTATGCAGGGGCGTGTACATACCATATGGTTTAGATCCGGTCCCTCAATAATAAAAGGGGAAGGTTTTTTAGCGGGTGAAAGCCTTGTATTGCCGTCAGTCCGGGCCTGACGGCGAATGGCAGAGCTTTTTTCTCACCGTATGGAAAAAAAAGCAAATAAAATAATATTAAATAAATTAAAAAAATTTCTGTTTAATAATAATGGCTTCTTGTAGGGACTGCGTGTGAGGCTAGAGTGGTAGGTAACCTTCACCACTTTTGCCTTTTTATCCGCACGATAAAAAGTCTCTTGAGGAACTCAATCAATTCAGAAATTTGTAAATTTAGATTAGTATACGACAATTAAATAAATAAATTGAAATGTTTGTAGATTCCTCATTTGGCTCAATACGTTAAATATGTTATATCTATAAGTTTTCGAGTCGGAATTATTCTTGATGATCACTAAAAAGTATTAAATAATAATAAAAAAATATTATAAAAATTAAAAAACAGGACTGTTAAAAGAAAATCGAATTAAAAAATCAAGCTAAGGAAGTAAAGGAATAAACATAGATATGCAGTATTTAATTAAATAAAATAGGGGGTGACCAATCAACTTTCAGAGTTTTAATTTGTTTAAGTATAATTATCATGTTGGAGAAATAGCAGGAATTTAAGGTTGACTAATGATTTAAGTTCTCACCAGGTCTTTCGTCGATAAGAAAATTTGGTCCTTCAACGAAAATATTTAAATGCATTCAAAGAGCTCTGAATAGTAATTGTCCTATATTAAAGAGCTTCCTCGAGTCCATTTAAATATTTTCGTTGAAGGACAAAATTTTCTTATCGACATAAGACCTGGTGAAAACTTAAATTATTAGACAACCCTAAACGCCTGCTATTTTTACAACATGAAAAATATACTTAAATTAAAAGTGTCTGGAAGTTGATTAGTCACCCATTATTTTATTTAATTAAATACTACATAACGATGCTTATTCTTTTATTTCCTTACCTTGTTTTTTCTTTTTTCGGTTTCACAATTTTTTCTTTTTCTCGGCAGTCGTAATTTTAAATTTTACAATTTTTTTTTCTTAATTATTTAAATAAGATTTAAAGTAATCGAGTTATGAAGGGAATCTAAAGAAATAATTTTGTGCTAATTTTCGTTTTTTTTAAGGAAAAAACATTTAAATTTCATACAAAGGTAAACTAAATAATACGTAGTGGTTGGGTTTAAATTAACCACACATCTCTGGAATGGTCGAACTGAGACTGTACAAAACTATACTTCATTTACACTCATACATATCATCCTCTGAAGTATTATCTGAAAGGTAATTACCGGAGGCTAAATAGGAAAAAGAAAAGTTAAAATGAATTAAATTATTAACCGATTGTTTCTATTTGGATTAAATGTTTATTGAAAACATATTTTTGAAATTTGATTGATATTATACTTGTGTTTGTTAGGGATGATTAGGGGTCGGGTAATACCCGATAAGAACCTCGGCGTTAGGGTAGATTTCTATTATATCCGATAATAAGAAAGAGTCTTTGAATTAATCCGCAATATTTCTAAAGGTCCTACATCCTTACAACACCGATCAAATGATCGTCTAGTGTAAAGCTGCAAAACACCATCCCCTATTAAAAATGAGAGGGTGGATATTGAGAGAAACATCTACTCTTTTGAGCGCTCGAAAGATGTGAGATAAATTACTCACTCAAACGAGTGTTTCAAGACCTTTAAAAGAATCTGTCTTTTCATAACTCCTCGGAACTTCTTAAACATGGATAGTTGTAACACTGATTTTATTTTGACCAGTTCAAATATGTGCTGAAGTAACTTCATTTATATATCTAATAATAAGGTCATCTAAGAACCAGGTTAGATTTCCTTAATAATGAACCTTGGTAGATTCTAGGAATTGTGTGGTATTTAAAAATACCCAATAGAACATTCGGCCACGTGGTTCTGGGTTTTTCCATTCAAGGTAAACGTACTAATTATATTTTTTTGCTAATCTTCTTAGACTTAGTTTTTTAATTATATTAGTTTCCTACATAAATAAATAATAATATTCAAAAATCAATAACGAATAATAATTGTATTCCTTAAAAACTTTAATCAGATTATAAATATATTTTATCTTAACCGCATAATAATGTTTATAATTCCGGATGTTTCACCAAGTCAGCAAAAGACTAATATATTTATTCTTGTTAAGAATTGTGGTGTTTATATGGCTGAAGGACGAGATGGTTTGTTTTTCTAGTTAAATCGGAAGTCGACTACGCTACTGACACATTCCTGACATAACACACATACCATACGTTTCCCCTTCTACTCTCATAACTGACTACACGTTACAATGTTTTGCTTTTATAATGTACAAAACTGGTTTCTTTTTTTCATCTCGTGGTCATTCTTTTAACAGACTTGTATCATCCATTATAAGAATTTATTATAGTTCCATTCCTAGGTTGTTTATTGTGTATTCAATTTTATGATTACGGGTGAACGCTGTCATTTACATTGTTGTTATTCTAAACTGTTGATTGTTGTTAGCAGGTATTAAGGAAGTTATTAAAAAAAATGTTTTTTTTTGTTTTTTGAAAATTTTAATCCTCTTCATAAGTTAAATACCGTAGAATTATCCATTAAAAACAAGTGGTAAACTTACGTATGTACCTGTCTCCATTGAATTATGTTTCTTATTACTTTATTATCTTTTTTTCTAGTAATTTCCTTAACGTTATTTTTTAATCTTTGTAGTTATTTTCCTTATTATTAACGAACGCTTTTCCTATAGTTCTTCTATTAAACATTCTCCTAGTACTTAATTTAAGAAATTATTTTTTATACTTTGAATATTGTCAAAAATATTTCTAAACATCTTCCACCGAAAGTACATTTCAGATAAAATGAACTAAAATTTTGTTTTGATTTTTCAGTAGTACATTATGGAAGAAGGTTTGTGTCTCTACATTGTTGTTTTGGGAGACTAACTTGGTTTAAAATTTTTTTAAAAATCGGCCAAGAGATGCATAACTTTCTCGGCTTTGGTCTTGAAAGATTATTATTACAAACTCTGTAGGACTTTTAACCTTTTCAGATCATGTACCCTTGGAAATGGTTATGTACGGCGTCAGTTTTAAAACGTTGTTACAAAATCATTTTATATGGCATCTAAGTCGGTTATTTTTTTTTTATATTCACAAAGGAATCAGTTTTATTACACAATTTGAACGATGTTTATACGATGTAAAATGTTTTATTTAGACTAGAAAGAATATGACCATTTTTTTCTCAGAAATGTGCTTGTGTGTATATGTGTGACTTGTGTATTATAATTGCTATGAGGATTACGAATTTATTTATTATTTACAAAAATAGCTTATCTTACTAGCAACATATCGATGTATTGAAACACATAATAAATTATGATATACAGCACACAAAAAAAAGAAGGAATTTGTGGTCATAAGTACGTCAATTTTACTTGAGGTCTATAAATATCTTTTCCCAATTTTCAACCGATTTGCTTGAAAGTATTATTTTTAAAATCAACAACTATGTTTCATAAACACAAAGCAAAAAAAAATTCGCTAATAAAAAACGCGGTAGAAATGCGCAAAAAAATTCTGCAATTAAATTATCGTAATTTTTGTACTGTTTCAATTTTTTTTTGTTACAGGCACAAAAAATATCCAATCGTAAAGGTTTTATTTTGTCAGAATCTGTTAAATCTCTTTAATATACTGTAATTTTTTGAAATTTTTTTCACAAGAAGGTAGCATAAGACTATGAAGGGAGGCAATCAGATATCAATATATTTTCGCGGAGCGCTAATCAACCGCGGATCATTGTGATGGGAAAAGGTTACATTAATGACTTTACGCATTATTTATAGTACAATTGTGAAAAAGATCAAAATGTTCAGTAAAAATAAAAAAAATTGTCTGATTTACCTCATTGATCAAATAATGATTTTTAATTTTAGAATAAAAATAAATATATTTCTAAAGTTTGCATTGCAAACTTCTACTAATAAACAATAATCAATCCCCCTCCCAAGGGATAATGAGACGAGGATGATATATACGAGTATATGACATGTAAATAGGTAAAGTTTTGTATAAATTCAGTCCGACCATTCCTGAGATGTGTAGTTAATTGAACCCCAACCATCAAAGTACACCGGTATCCACTGTCTAGTTTACAAATTATTAAAGAAACAACTAACATTTACTAGGATTTGAACCTCAGCCTTCGATTTCGAAGATCAGCTGTTAAACAACTGCTGATTGCGCGACTACTTAACCAGTAGACCAACCCGGTGGGAAATTTAAAAATGATGCAATATAATTGAGAAAATTCATAATAAACAGATTGGATCCGATAGGTTGTCTTTGAACTAGCAGTTAATGATATTAAAGAACAATTTAGATTCGGAGTAACAGTACAAGGTGAAAAGATAAAGATGCTACGATTTGCTGATGATATAGTAATTCTAGCCGAGAGTAAAAAGGATTTAGAAGAAACAATGAACGGCATAGATGAAGTCCTACGCAAGAACTATCGCATGAAAATAAACAAGAACAAAACAAAAGTAATGAAACGTAGTAGAAATAACAAAGATGGACCACTGAATGTGAAAATAGGAGGAGAAAAGATTATGGAGGTAGAAGAATTTTGTTATTTGGGAAGTAGAATTACTAAAGATGGACGAAGCAGGAACGATATAAAATGCCGAATAGCACAAGCGAAACGAGCCTTCAGTAAGAAATATAATTTGTTTACATCAAAAATTAATTTATATGTCAGGAAAAGATTTTTGAAAGTATATGTTTGGAGTGTCGCTTTATATGGAAGTGAAACTTGGACGATCGGAGTATCTGAGAAGAAAAGATTAGAAGCTTTTGAAATGCGGTGCTATAGGAGATTGTTAAAAATCAGACGGGTGGATAAAGTGACAAATGAAGAGGTATTGCGGCAAATAGATGAAGAAAGAAGCAGTTGGAAAAATATAGTTAAAAGAAGAGGCAGATTTATAGGCCACATACTAAGGCATCTTGGAATAGTCG
Source organism: Lycorma delicatula (assembly GCF_047948215.1). Lineage (NCBI taxonomy): Eukaryota > Metazoa > Arthropoda > Insecta > Hemiptera > Fulgoridae > Lycorma > Lycorma delicatula. The sequence goes on from NC_134457.1 coordinate 20,436,093, forward strand.
CTTTAATATTGGAAGGACAGGTAAAAGGGAAAAATTGTTGTGTAGGCAGACCACGTTTGGAATATGTAAAACAAATTGTTGGGGATGTAAGATGTAGAGGGTATATTGAAATGAAACGACTAGCACTAGATAGGGAATCTTGGAGAGCTGCATCAAACCAGTCAAATGACTGAAGACAAAAAAAAAAGCTTGTCTTTGATAAAATAACGGTTTTATCATCAAATGTTGTATGTATTTAGAATATAGTATGTACAAATGTATGTATTTGGAATATAATTATTTTTAAAAAAAAATCTAAATTCATAATAAAAAATTGGGAACCATTTGACCCCTCTCGCTTGATATATTCAAAATGAATATCGGGGATTTATCGTTTTATATACGTTGATCAATTATACATGAAATGAAAGAACAACTTAAAAGGTTATATAGCTGTGTACAAGCTAAAGCATAGTGATTATGGTTTGAGTGCAAGCTTTGCAAATGAAATGATGCACCATGACGATACAGACTTTCTTTATCGTGTCGTATTCAGTGACGAATCAGCATTTCATGTTAATAGAAAAGTAAATATTCATTATACATACGCATGTCTGGGTATCGGAAAATCCTCTCAAAATATTGCATTGTGAACAGTGGAGGCTCGTAGCTAAAATTAGTGGGGGTGCTGCTTCAGAAAATTTTTTCTGATACTTTTCAAGGCCCTGGTTAATGTTTTATGTAAAATAATAGAACCGATAAAAAATGAATCAAATAGAATAGCTGGAAACAGGATTATAATCTAATCTTACATTTTATCACATTCAAGAGTAGGGTACACCAGTTTAACCGAATATATAATAAAATGTCAATACAGATAATATTTATTTGTATTATTAAATAATAACTAAATTGTCCGCTTCAAAATACTATAGTTCATCGGTGCTTAATTTAAATTACTATGTACACATAAACAAGCACATAATTAGTTTTTACTATTTATCTTCTCTTTCGCCCTTCCGGCGTGTTTTTGGACAGATTTGCCAATCAAAGAACCCTTATTTTCCGACATCTTCTGATAGCTACTGAAAAAACAACTAAACCGCTTTCATAATCCTTCCACCGAATAAAAAAGGGAAAGAACACGCGGAAGAACGTTCAAGAACGTTACATATACACGCGGAGTAAAATAAAAAAAACCACCTACCATCAGCTCGCCAAGATTGGCACTGCGGGAGCGACAGTTCTCTCTCTCCCTCGGAGCCCCGCGTGTAGCTTCCTATGTGTGCAACACCTTTCTTTTTCCTGTTTAGCCTCCGGTAACTACCGTTTAGATAATTCTTCAGAGGATGATATGTATGAGTGTAAATGAAGTGTGTAGTCTTGTACATTCTCAGTTCGACCATTCCTGAGATGTGTGGTTAATTGAAACCCAACCACCAAAGAACACCGGTATCCACGATCTAGTATTCAAATCCGTATAAAAATAACTGGCTTTACTAGGACTTGAACGCTGTAACTCTCGACTTCCAAATCAGCTGATTTGGGAAGACGCGTTAACCACTAGACCAACCCGGTGGGTTTATGTGTGCAAGACTACAATAGCCAAACACCACGCCGCTGGAACTGTGAAGCTCATAGTTCCATGCAATGATGTTTGTATTTTTCATAAATTGAGGGATGGCTACTAATATTAAGCTTAAAGATTATATATTGTACAAGTATAAAGAAAAACTTGCTCTACAGTCTTACCCCCTTGACTTTTTAAGTTGAAAATTTAATGGCATCAATGCCCCATATCTAGAAGTAATCTGACCAAGTTTGGTCAAAATAAGTCGAATAGTTTTGGAGTTATATAATGATTTAGAGGTCAACATCGAACACATGTACATATGAACATCTGGAAAATTTCCATCCGGTTTTTTGGGGTTCCTTAAGTGTCAAAACGTAAAAATCCAGTAAAAGCCGGATATACCCAAACTGGACCGATTACAATACTTTCCTTTCTAATACTATAGCGCTTGACGGGAAAGCAAAAGTTAAATACCTGCCAGATAAATAAAAAAATCCAGTAGGAAAGGACTGATGTCCACAACTTTGCAATAGCGGGATAAAATATACCCCACATCTCTGCGTTTTGTCCCGTCGAAATAGCTTCATCAAACATGGAAAACAGGGAAAATTTCATATCATACTAATAAATAAAACTGTCATACATTTTAAAACCGTAATTACAATTGATTTGTTAAAAAAGTAACAAGAATTAAAAAAAAAAAAGATAACAATTTTAAAACTAAGAACTAATGAATATTTTAATTAAATCAGTTCTAAGGTCCACCTTACAACAAATGCGTCAATCTTCGATTTTCACTTTTTTTCAAGACTATACTATTCAAAATAAGTGAATTATATAAGTACGTATCACAATCAAGAAAAACTAATCTTTAATTTACCTATTAACTTGATAACGTTGACGTTAAAATAAACTGTATACCTCTTTAAAGTTGTTTACAACAGAAAATACAAATCTACACAGTTAAAGAAAAGGTCAAAGGAAAATGGAATTTTAATTCTATGCTAATTTTAAATAGATAATAATTGATAATTAAGACCGTTGATAGTCATCTGCATAATTATTAAATAAACAACCGATTTTACTGCCGTCATTTTTAAAATTGAGATTCACTTCTATTTTAATATTAATGTAAATTTAAATTGAAGTAAAATTAGAAATTAAAATTACGATTAATAACTTTTTTATATAATTATTGAAATATTTATTGATTAGTTATTTTAATATTGAATACATTTTGAAAAGAAACATTACAAACAAAACAAAAGAATGTAACTAAACTTGTATAAAAGAAATTAATGCTTACATTGAAGGCCGTAGAAGAAAACCATGTTCAGGCAAGCTTGTTTTTTATATTATTATTATTATTTTTAATAACAAGTAACGCTTCCTTGAATATTACAATGATAATGCAAATTATGTCTATGTAATTACATTAAATTTGCATTAAAAAAGTTACAACTAAAAATAAGGAAAAAAAAACAACAGTGGATGAAGTTAACGATAAGTAAACAAAAAATAGAAGTTCATTTCAATTTATGTTGCTTAAACAACTACTAGTAATGATAATATTTTATTGCTTTCAAACAATTAAGCTTTTTATTTCTAATTAATTTTTTTTTTCAGTTGAATTTATTCTATCTTTCCTATAAAAACTTGTAAATGATCGTGTGCAAGCACATATATACAAACTTTCTTTAAAAAAGTAAAATATAATTTTTTTATTAGCCGGAAGGCTGCACAGCGATGACCATCAGTTGAATGATCAAGTAAAATAGAAAAATTACTAGAGATTTACGAGACTCGGCTGATAAATTTTGTACGTATATGCGTAGCATGGATGTGAAAAGAGATATTGGAATGAAATAAAAAATGAATAAAAGTACAATACCTTAGCTACAAAATGCAGTATTATTTTTCAGTATAACCCCCGTTTACACTGATAAACTTTTCCCAAAGTATGACAAGTTTTTGCATTCCGTTACTGAAAAATTCTAGCAGTCTTTCTCGGTCCAAGTGGCCACATTTATCTTCACCTCATCGTCGGTGGTGTAATGATTATCTTTGAAATCCTTCTTGAGATGAGGGAAGAAGTGGAAGTCGCACGAGCCAAATCTGGGGAATATAGCGGATGCGGAATAATGTCAAACTTCAGCTTGCGGAGAGCTATAAGAGAGTTTGCATGGTACCAATCGTGTACAGATTTTACGGTAACCCAATTGCTGAATAATATGGCCTACTCGTTCTTTAGATATGCCTAATTGAATAGCGATGCGTTGCTGGGTGATTCGCCGGTCCTTTAAAGCAAATCGTCCACCTCCTTTCGATGTTTCTCGTCAGTCATAGAAACTGGTCGTCTGCTGTGAGATGTGTCCTTAATTGTCGTTTTACCGAGCTTCACATTCGCGAAATTTCAACGCCCACCTATTCACAGTACTCCTGTCAAAAGGTTTACAGCGCTTTTAAACGAAGAAAAATATTTGTGCACCTTCCCTTTTGATTGCAATCGCTAGAACAAAAGTATCCAAAAAAGCCCAAATTCCAAAAGATTTGGTTGTTGGACTTTTTCTTAACTGCAATAATAAACCCTCATTGAGAGCTTTTCAACGAGATTTCATATGTGGTAGTTATTTTCATCGGTTCCAGAGTTACAGCCAAATAGAATTTTATTTAATGAAACATTTGGATCTTATAAGGGGGAAGGCACATCGGTTCGAATCAGACTTAATTTCCTTTTTTTTAATATAAATATATTGATTTATTAATAATTATTAACCTCTGATTGTAAAAAAAGTTTTACAATATTCAGTAATAACAATAAAAAAAATTATGAAAAAATATCATGAATTATTAATGAAATAAAATTTTATGTATTTTTCATTTAAAAAAAAAAAAAGGGTAAATGTAATTTAATAGGTGTACAAGGAAGTCATGTAGTGTTCACATGATATTTAAAAAAAAAATTAATATCACAAAATACGTAGTTATTTTGTTTTATTATTTATAAAAATAAAACATAGTTATAATAAAAATGTACGTTAATAATTTAAAATATAAATACATAATATAATAAAAAGTAAATACGTGAAGATACTAGATATAATGTATAAAATAATTACAAAATAAATCACAATTCAGAAGGCGTTAATGAATCTATTAATGATATGCATGATGCATTCTAAACATGTACATTACATTAATAAAAAAAATAGTTATTCTTAATGTAACTGTTTTAAAAAGAAATTAAAAAAAAATAAAAATAATAATTTCTTCGAAAAGTGTTTCAAATTACTGTGTTTTTTTGAACGAAGAATTCTCTCCTTCATGAAGATTTTAGTTTTTAAAATGTTTGTTTACTAAAACCGAAATGTGTTTAAATTAGCATACGGCAACATCTGACGATTCTCAGCAACAATGATTTTTAAATAATACAAATCTGTGGTATATTACTCTAAAAATAGAACATAAATGTAACAAAGACTAAGTTTACAATTTTTCTTTGTCTCTAGTATTCGCAAATATTTATATAAGAATTCGTTCTGCTACGACGATAGAGGAATATTTTTACTGGTAATAATTTGTATTATTAAATTTCACCAATTCATTTAATATGCAAATGTAGTTTTTTTATTTTACGAAAAGCAATATTTTACTTAAAATACTACCCTATCTTTAGATCTGATCAAAAACAAAACTACAAAGGGTTGCTCTAGACGTATAAGTAAGCACTATCAATTGAGGGTAGATATAGTAAAATTCAAAGTGAGGGTGTAAGAGAAAGAGGGTGATTGTTGGACAAGAAAACACCCTCTTCAATAGAATACCCTCTTTCATACTTTTACCCCGACATTAATACTTTCTGTACTATTGTAGCATAGTATCGATCAGCTGACTAACTGCAACCCTCTTTCATTTATTTCCTACATAAGTTACCCTTACCCTAAAATTCGTTTTCCTTCTAGTCCAGAGGTACTAGTAAGGGTGATACTAGCCCTTGTCTATCATAGCTACCAACATTCGCAAATAGTCGATACAACATATTTTTAAATGTTTGTTTGGGATCGGGATTTTGTCTGCAGCTGGCATAAAACTTAAAATAGGGATTTTTCGTTTTTAAAGTTAAGATTTTAAAGGAAATCATTTTCCCTTTAAAAATTTATAAGTTTATAATAATATTATTATTTTTTCATGTGGTAATCATGGCAAAATATTAGAAAAAGCTTCTTATTTTTTCAGTAGTCAATTCTCAAAATATATTTTACATCTCGAAGTATATTATTTAAATATTTATTAAATTAAACAAACCTAAAGATTTAATTAATACGGCAGTCATAAGTAGTTTTTGATACAAGCTCCTTCAACTTTTAAATTTGTTAGAATTCTTTTTGCGTCATCTGTCAGTCGACTGATTTGATGCTGTTCTTCATTCCTTCCTGTTCATTACTTAATTTTTAAGTACAAAGAAGTATTGTAATCGCAAAAAATTTCGGTTTTCAGATTTCAACAGAAATATCCATTTTGACCATCACTGAATCCATTTTCACTAGTTTCGGCGTGATGTCTGTACGTATGTACGTCACATACAAGCCCAAAATAAATAAAAAAATTGTATTTTGGAATTTTTCTTAACTACAGGAATAAGCACTCGCTGAGAGCTTTTCAATGATATTCGTAAGTGGTACTTACTTTCATAGGTTCCAGAGTTATAGCTCAATAAAATTTTAATTAATGAAATATTTCTTACAAGGGGAAGACACATCGGGGAGAATCCGACTTCCTTTTTTTTGTTGAAATATATTGATTTATTAATAATTACTAACCTGTGATTGAAAAAAAAAGATATAATTTAAAAAATGCAATAAAAAAAATTAATAAAAAATATATGTAATTTAATAGGGGTATAAGGAAGTCATGTGGTGTCCACATCAGATTTTTTTTAACCTTACAGAAAGATATAATTTCTGTATTCTATGTCCTCATTGATCTGCACGGTAAGTTTGGTCAAAATCAGTTGAGTAGTTCTGGAGGTGATTTAGGGGTGACACCTGACACCGAACACACACATGTACATACGAACATTCGGAAAATTTCCATCCGGTTTTTTTTATTTTTGGGTTTCTTAGGTGGCCAAACGTAAAGATCCTGTGAAAACGCATTTTCCTAAATTGGACCGATTACCATACTTTTCTTTCTATAGCTACATGATTAAAAAAGGTATAATTAAATAATAAAATTTTAAAATCTGATGTGGACATCATATGACTTCCTTGATCGCCTATTAAATTACATATACACTTTTTTTTCAAGTACGTAAGATCTTATTTAATTAACAACTTTGATATTTTTCCATAATTGCTTTTTGTTGTTATTATTGAATTATTATTCTTCGTAAAACTTTTTTTACAATTACAGGTTAATAATTATTATTAATAAATCAATATATTTAAATTAAAAAAAAATAGTTAAAAAAAGGAGTTGAAGTCTGATTCGAACCCATGTAAGATAAAAAAAAAAGTGGTAAAAAAAGTGGTAAAAGTGGTAAGATAAAAACAGTGGTAAAATAAATATTTTACCACTGTTTTTCTTCTTTATATTTTTCTCATCATTAATCTACATCTTACAATTGATCTTACAATTGATCTTACAATTTCCCTTTGTAAGATCCAAATATTTCATTAATTAAAATTTTATTTGGCTATAACTCTGGAACCAATAAAAATAAGTACCACTTATGATGTATCATTGAAAAGCTCTCAATGAGGACTTATTATTTTAGTTAAGAAAAAGTCCAAAATCCAAATCTTTTGGATTTTGGACTCTTTTGGTTCAGTCGATTGCAATCAAAAGGGAGGCTGCACCACTAGATGTTACAACAGTCCTAAATCCAAAATTTCAACATCCTACGGCTAATCGTTTTTGAGTTAAGCGAAGTACATACGTACAGACGTCACGCCAAATTTAGTCAAAATGGATATTTCCGTTGAAATCGGAAAACCGAAATTTTTCGCGATTACAATACTTACTTGTACGAAAGAAGTAAAAATTCAGTTATTAATTACATTCACAGAATAGCTGGTATACCAAGATAATATTCGGATTATCCAGACATCTATTTACCATGAAACTCAATTTCATCCATAGGATCAATTTTCTCAATAATCACAATTATAATATTCAGTTCATCATATGAGAAACATTAATATTTAAACGAATAACAATTTTCAAAAATAATTAACCATCATCAGTCGAATGATTTTGTTTCTAATAAACTTAGAAATTCGTTTTCATTGTATTATTTAGTTTCTGTGGACTTTATTCGTACCTTTTACTCAGAATCAAATTGTGCACAATTTTTCCTAAAACCTTTTATTTAACAAACTTATTTTACTCCAAATATAAAACAGTGTTTTTTTTCTATCTTAATCTTTTGTCTTTTACCTTAAATTTCTCGAAACTACAAAAAATTCCGTTTTTGATTTTATATTATCTTTTTTACAATTTTCCAGTTCAAATTTTATATAAAACCTCTAAATTTAACCCTTAATTTAGATCCCAAAAATTACAATCTGATTTAATTTTCCCGAAAGTGCAGAAATCAGGGCGAAATCTTTCGCCAAACGACATTTGCAAACGAAGGCGTTTCCGAAGCTATGTTTTATGTGTTTATTATTCATTTAACAAACTTATTTTACTCCAAACATAAAACAGTGTTTTTTTCGATCTTAATCTTTTGTCTTTTACCTTAAATTTCTCGAAACTACAAAAAATTCTGTTTTTGAATTTATATTATCTTTTTTCCAAATTTTCAGTTCAAATTTTATATAAAACCACTAAATTTAACCCTTAATTTAGATCCCAAAAATTACAATCTGATTTAATTTTCCCGAAAGTGCAGAAATCAGGGCGAAATCTTTCGCCAAACGACATTTGCAAACGAAGGCGTTTGCGAAGCTATGTTTATATGAATTATTTTCTTTATTTTCACTAATATAACATATCCAGAAAGTTTGTTATATTATTCGTAAATCACTCAGTATAACTCACTATTTTATTTCGTCCTTTTAAAATATTTTACCACTGTTTTTCTTCTTTATATTTTTCTCATCATTAATCTACATAATTTTCCAAATTTTCCTCAAATACTGCATTTAAAAACCTTTAGTCTTTTCCTTTCAGTGTTTTTCTCTATTGCCTATATTTCTCTAATATAAAACACTATATTTTATATGAATATTTTTGAAGAACATCTTTCTAATTCTTAGATTTATATTTGGCACTAATAGATTTTTTTTTTGCATAATCTCTTTTTGTTCCAGTTTGTCAATCAGTCTATCTCTAATTTTTTTTTTCTTTGCTTAATGAAATTTATAATTTTCGAGTTTGAGAAACTTGTGCGTAGAAATATGAAATGTAATTTGTGTAGTGTATGAAAAATGCCATGCCTGACCGGGATTCGAACCCGGGACCTCTGTATGAAAGGCTGAGACGCTACCGCCAAAATATTTTAGTGAAATATATTCCATCGTGTAGTTTTATTACTTACTCATGCGATGTAAATCAAGTATTATAATAGAAAAAAAGTTTCGGTTTTCAGATTTCAACGGAAATATCCATTTTGACCATCCCTAAATCCACTTTGATTAGTTTCGTCGTGACGTCTGTACGTACGTATGTATCTCGCATAACTCAAAAACGATTAGCCGTAGGATTTTGGATTTAGGACTGTTTATATCTAGTTGTGCACCTTCCCTTTTGATTGCAATTGACTGAAGCAAAAGTGTCCAAAATCCCCAAAAAATTTGGATTTTGGACTTTTTTAACTGCAGTAATAATCCCTCTTTGAGAGCTTTTCAACCATATATCATAAGTGGTACTTATTTTTTATTGGTTCCAAAAGTATAGCCAAATAAAATTTTAATTAATTATAAAATAATAATAATTTTAATTAATGATGAAATAAATTTTAATTAACATCATCTGTTCGAATCAGACTTCATCTCCCCCTTTTTTTAATTTAAATATATTGATTTATTAATAATTATTAACCTCTGATTGTAAAAAAAGTTTTACAATAAATAATAATTCAATTAAAAAAAACGAAAAGATATCAGAAGTTATTAATAAAATAAAATTTTATATACTTTCCATTTAAAAAAAAAAATTATTTTCTCTCCCATCCGTCACTTATTTTCAGTGGGTGGCGAATAAATAAAAAAAATTATTAAAATTTGATACACATACCCATTTCACCTAATAGAAATATATTAAAAATTTCATAAAAATCGAAAAAATGCTTTTGGTAGTAACTCATATTTAAAGGTAACAAACAAACAAGATTTTAAAATAAGACCCCAAATCATCCGGTCAAAATAAGAATACCACTGTTTCAATTATTTATCGCTCTCTACGAAATGGAAGTAATAATTTATTTTTAACTGTTGTATCTCTTTAATATTCCTTGCAATAGAAGACTAAACTTTACTACATAGAATAAAAATATTGTTTGTGTTCTATAATATTTCCCCAAAGGAAAATTTTTATGCTAAAATTTACATCTAGATTTTTTAAAAGATGACGTAGTTGAAAAATACGTCATCTTTAAAAAATCTAGATAGTATTTTTTTAGGTAGTTGAAAAATAGACTAAAAAGAAATCAAGTATTTTTCCTTTAATAACAGTTGTTAAATTTGAAAATAAATCTTATAAAAGCAATTTGTATTTGAATAAATTTAAAACGGATATGTTTCTTTAAAAAAATAAAAATAATGGATTATTAGCGATAAGGTGTGTAGTTTTAAGTATAGGCTTTATACCTATATAGTACTACGATTTTATAATCTGCTGTTAGTAGCTGACCATTGCAACTTATTGAAGGTCAAATATACTGAAATGAAAAACGGAATATTGTAATTGGTAATCAAAAGCCACTTATAAAATACGATAACCTCAAAAACCTTAACCCAGTGTCACTTTGTTACATTTCTTTTTATCACTGCGTGTACAAAACAACAATGATTGCATCTGAACCGTTTTATTAATCATTTCTTTAATGTTGAATTTATTTTTTATTAGACAGAAACAAAGAATTGTTTATATGTGTAAATATTAATTTTTTTTAAAGTTTTGGTAGATCTCATGCAACAGAACTATAATAATCGTTCATACTATTTACCAGTGTTCTCTATTAACTGTTACATCAGAAATGTGTTATTAAAAAAAAATATAATAATGTTTGTTATTTAATCAACACAATATAAACTACTAGTTTTTTTGTGACTGTAGATACAACAGTTCCAGTATTAACAGAAAAACAGAAGAAATTCTCAAATTACGATAACTTAAAACAACATTTTTGGGAAAATTTACTGATGAAAATATTTCTCAAAAAATTTTCCATATGATTCATAGAATTTAGAATCTTTATGCTAAGATCTAAAGACTTAAAATGGTCTATATTTATAATTACTGAATAATGTTTTTATGTAAACATAAAACAAAGTAAAAATTTAATAAAAGTTTTTAATAAATAATTAACATCATTAGTAAATTCGGTTAAATTTCAAATTTATTAAAAATATTGTATTTCAAATTTTGTTGATGATTTTTAATCCTACTCTATTAGGGCATTTTTAGCTGTGGGTGTGTCCATCCTCCTTAGCTTAGCACCGGAATATACCGATCACTAGCGGAAAATCACGATTCGTTAGTACAAGTCTCATGATGGTCAGGTGTATACTTGTTACATCAATATATCTCACATATAGATATACGTACAAAATATTTTAATAATATATATTTTTATTTATGTGATTGTTTTTCTTTATAAAGTAATGAACTATAACCAAAAATTAGGCAACGGAATTTACCGATCACTAGCGGAAAATACCGATTCATTAGTATCAATTTCTAGAGTTAAATTTCTAATTTAACTTTCATTATATCAATTTTCATCATTCGAGAAAAAATATTTTTACACAAGAGGTAATCAATTTTGGACACCTAATAATCCCATTCAGAGATGTCGCCTACCAGGGCAACCCGCCCGGAGTGCCTACCAGTGGGGAGGGTGCCTACGGCATGACTTTGCAATTATTTTTATAAATGAATTATAAAATGTAGATAATAATTTAAATGTAGTAAAAAAAAAATAATAAAACAAACTCACTGTTTGTTAAATATCCTTACTACTATAATGAATAATGTACATACAAGTACCCTAAATACATTACACTCCTTTTTGGGAAGTCGTGTAAAATGAAATAAATCAGAATTATTGAATTCGGTCGTCAACAGAAAGTCCTAATGAAGAGCTGATTATCAATATTACAAGGAATTACAAAGTAAAATGAAATCCAGTGTGGCAAAAATTTATTATTAATGGATAAATTCAGCGTGAAAATAAATAAAATATGGCATAAAGGACGATAATGAGTTATTAATGAATACGGACGATAATGAATATAACCCACCGGATAGGTCTAGTGGTGAACACATCTTCCCAAATCAGCTGATTTGGAAGTCGAGAATTCCAGCGTTCAAGTCCTAGTAAAGGCAGTTACTTTTATAGGGGTTTGAATATTACATTGTGGATACCGTGTTCTTTGTTAGTTGGGTTTCAATTAACCACTTATCTCAGGAATGATCGAACTGAGACTGTACAAGACTACACTTCATTTACACTCATACATATCATCCTCCATCCTCATTCATCCTCTGAAGTAATACCTGAACAGTAATTTCCGGAGGCTAAATGAGAAAAAAGAAAAAGGTAAGGGAATATAATAAAAGAGAAGTTGTAGTATTTTATTATTTACTTAGTAAGGTTTCACAGATGGAAGATGTAAGGTAGATATCAAAAATGGGCTGGCAGTGACTAAATTCTACAATGACACAATCAGTATTATTCCCTCAAAACTTTTGTCGTTGACAAATATGCAGTGTTACCGCATTTTCAATCTCTACTGTTTGTACTGACAGATTTTCTTTTTATTTAACTCACTAGGTCTAATTGCAGATCAGCTGCAATATTTTGTATCATCATTTAATTATTCACTTAATAATTTTAACTTTAAATAAGTACACATTCCTACAATGTTCTTTTGGATCTTACCGGGCACTGTATAATCATATTTAATAGTTAATTTCTGGTTAATCTCTCCTACTCTTCCAATTCTTCTGTTTTTTTAAGTTGTGTTATTTCTTTCTCTCTTTTGATAATATCTTATTAATACATTCTGTTTCCTTTGTGAATCCCTTTATAACCTTTTCTGAATATATTCCAGTTCTCTATCTTTGTATGTTTTATACCTTCAAGTAATGAATTCAGGCCATTAGATTTTTCATCTAATTACCTGTAGTTTCTTTATCAAATCAAAAAGAAACAATGTTATTAGCAAATTTTAACTGTTTTATTACCACTCCTTATATTATTTCACAGTTTTCATACTTTTTTAATCTTTAACTTAACTTTTGTTTCTTCCACATAGAAATTGAAAAAAGAATAAAAATAAATAAACTTATCTTACTCTTTTATGTAAAAAAATATAATTTTATTCATTTCCTGTTTTTATTACAGTGCTAAATTCTTTATAAATTTGAAAATACCTAGTTTTTCTTTATATTTCAATTTAATTTTCAAAAAAAATTACAAAAAACATTTCATTCCATTCTATTTCGGTTCAGATCTCCATGTCTGTATGATTTTATATCTGCCATTTTGTGATATTCTTTGATTTTTTTTTAACCACCTGATGTTAGTTTTTTCTGTTACATTTATAAAAATTGTCTTTGATAATCTGTTAGGGTTCTTAATTTTTCAAAAAAGGATAGTTTTTGTTTTTTTTATCTGTGAGTCTGTCTTGAGGTAAAAAAAAGAATAAAAATAATTCTTATTAGCATTTTAACTGAAGATAATGAACAAAGATATTTTGTAGTGACCTAATATATTCATTAATTTTTTTACTTTATATATATATATATATATATATAAAATAAAAAAATTAATTCAAAAATATTCCTTTTTATGTGATATCCTGTTCTTGCAAGACCAAGTAAAATATAAGCTCATTGTATCCTCTAAGAAAACTTGTACAAGAGCGCAATTGTTTTTACTTCTTTGTCGAAGTAAAGGAAGTATTGTAATTGCGATAAATGTCAGTTTTCAGATTTCAATGAAATTATCCATTTTGACCATCTCTGAATCCATTTGACTAGTTTTGGCATGATGTCTGTATGTATCTCGCATAACTCAAAAACGATTAGCCGATGTTAAAATTTTGGGTTTAGGAATATTGTAACATCTAGTTGGTGTACAACTAGATGGTGTACAATCTATGGTGTATAATCGACAACCATAAGTGGCCAAAAAAGTCCAAAATCAAAGAAAATTGATTTTGGAGTTTTTGTTAACTGCAGTAATAAGCCCTCATTGAGAGCTTTTCAACAATAGTTCATAAGTGGTACTTATTTTCATTAGTTCCAGAGTTATAGCCAAATGAAATTTTAATTAATGAAATATTTGGATCTTAAAAAAGGAAAGGCACATCGGTTTGAATCAGACTTCTCCTTTTTTTTTTAACTTTTTTTTTAATTTAAATATATTGATTTATTAATCTCAGATTGTAAAAAAAAAATAGGATAAATAATAATTCAATAATAAAAAAAAAATATATGAAATATATCAGAAATTATTAATAAAATAAAATTTTATGTACTTTTCATTTAAAACAAATATGTATATGTAATTTAATAGGTGTACAAGGAAGTCATGTAGTGTCCACATAAATCTTTTCTTTTAAATGCTCTGAGATCTTTGATTAAATTGTGACCAACATCTGGTATAATATTTTAGATTAATTCTTAACAATGTAGTTGAAACTCTGATGACTGCAAAAAAAAATTATTCATATTATATATTTCTTACCAATATAAGAATGTAATGACATCTTTAAATCTATTTTGAATTGATAGTGTAAGCTACTGAATATATTTGAGAAGATATTTCAAAAATTTGTTATAAATATTTATTAGTTTTTATATAGCTCTAATATTATAATCTCCAGTTAGTTTTCAAGCTACTTCTAGATCTGGTGTATGTATATATAAGCAAGAGCAATTACTGCTATTGTCTTGCCAGGCCTGACATAGCTGCAGTGTAAGTGTAAATGTACTGGTAAACATGTAGTCTGGAACAGACTCAGGTTGACCACTTCTGATACATCTGATTGTTAATTGAAACCCAATTACCAAAGAACAACATTATCCACAGTCTAGCATTCAAATCCACATAAAAGCAACTGCCTTTATAAGGACTCAAACTTTAGAACTCTTGACTTCAAAAATCAGCTGATTTTGCGATCACATATTTAACCGCTAACCCACTGTGTTAGTCTAATATATAAATATTGATAAATATTATATAAGCCTTGCAATTACATATTTTATTGAATAATAAAGGTAATAACTAACATTGGTCTCCACAAGATCAAACTTCATGAAATAATTTTAAATTTTGCATATCACAGAGTCACTAAGTCGTTATATAATCTTCAAACAAGAATATAAAGATACAATAAAAGACAACTAAAAAAGAATTCATTAATGTCAGTGTACTTTTTGTTTTTCATTTGATCTTATTTTTGGTGTTATTTATATGATTAATTGATTGAGTCTGTTCTACAGAGAGCATAATTAGATTTTTTAGAGGTAAAATTTACATTATTAATTTGAATGTGAATTATAATTTGTAAATCTGAAGTTAAAAATCCCTTTTGATTTTTATCTTAAGTTGAAATGATGTAATCTAAATAAGTACTCTATTTATAATTTAAAAAATGGCATTAATGAAGCGAGTTATGTTACAATCTACGCAAGTTTTTGATAAGCAGTAGTGGTTGTCTTTTTATTATTTTCTTCAATTTATCTCAAGTGATTTAATTTTTTGTGAAATTTATAAAGTTTAATACCCATAGTACTAATTTCATAATACATATTTTGAGTGCATGCGTAAATAATTTGTTTAGTTGAACTGTTTTATAAATATTGTTAATATCTTTCATTTTTTACTTGATTGTGATTGTTCTATATTTATAAATATTTAATGGAATAATAAATGTGAATCTTTATGTATTAAAATAGATTGTGGAAGATATAAACTTGAAACAGTTTTCTCAGAAAAGTGTAATGCTCTTTAAGAAAATAGTCAACGTATAAGTTTGTTTTTTATATACATAATATAAAAAATAAATTTTAATTATTGGAAAATTTATGAGATCTTTTTTCTTCTTTGGATCACTGATAGACATCTACCTAGAATTATAACTTACACTATTTTATTAATAAAAATTTAGACAGTGGTATAAATATACAAGAATACTTACAATATTATTTATTGTATGAAATATCATAATTCTTGTTTGGTTATTCATAAACTATCTTAAACATTTAAATTCTGTTATCATAAAAAATGGATATTTATATTTTTTAATTATATTGAAGAAAAATGTAACACGGGTGAATCTGTAATTCATAAATTAGGAAGTTACTTGGATTTTTCCCAATTTTTTTCCTTAGTCTAAAGGTTAAGAATAAAGTTCACTGTAATAGGATAAGGAGCTCCAGTGGTTGAGAACCCTTCCCCTATGGAGGTCTAGACTTTGGAGAAATGAAGGGAGGTGTAACACTACAGGAGTTAAAGGAGGTCAAATTGAAGTCTCACTGGGAGAGGATTCATGGATTTTTCTGTCATGATATATTTTTTAATCCATTTTATTATGTTCTTTTAATCAATTTATATTATTTCAATCGTATATAATTTATATAAATAGATAATTATATAGTTAAAATTTATGATTTTTCATTAATTTGTAAAATAAATCATTTTCTGAATGAAAAAAATATTTGGTTCTTGTTATGAATTGAGTTGAATGTTAAATTCAATTCAATTATATGAATGTGTCTAATTACAAATTATTGGAAGTTTGCTTACATAAAACTTTATTTCAAATGCCAATTTTCCTGCTTCATATCTTTCACTTATCAATTTTTTTTTCCATCATTTGTTTATAGTTACATTAACGATAACAGTCATTAGCAACTTAAATAAAACAAAATGATTATAAATGTTAGACAATAAACACCAAACAAACTGGACCACACACAAAAAATATTGGAACATTATCACTAGACTATTTTCACTAGGCACACAGTATTCCGTAAAGTATCTCACACAAGCAAAATCGCTAAATTAAGTTCTTCATCCCGCAATCACAAAGAAATCGTAACAATCTTTTGATGTATTTTTTCTGGTTGAGTGGTGAAGCCTTCTGAACATTTCTGAACTAGGTTTAATTGCTAACGAATAGACCAAAACATCGGGCAACAATCTATGAGTAACAACAATCTATGGTTTATGGACCATTTTAATTTGCATGCCTCACAGTTCTGATGAGGATAGCCAAATAGATGGGTGTGGGTTTTTTTTTATAACTATTGGTTTGCTTGGCATTTCTCCTGCCACCATCCCATTCGGTCACCCTAAAGCATAAGACCATATGTCTGTGCCACAAACGGCTACTGAACCACAAAACAGTTTAGCGACCAGTGTCCTAAATAGCTCCTACAGCTTACCTAACAGCGTGAGCGAACTAAGCGTGATACCATACACCACCAGCTTACATGTCCCAACCACTCACTTGTCATATATTTACTAAAATGGTTAGGCGCACCCAACTACTAAAAATATATATGACATCCATAAATTAAAATTTACTTTCTCTAGACAGTAATTTGCTGCTACGCCTAAGTCGCTGAATGCCAGCAAGTACCTGTTCACAATATTAAAGCGCTTCGAGCCTTAACAGGCTAAGCTTAAAAGCCTGGTGTGGGTTAGCTTTGTGTGCTCAATTTCAGCCAATCATATATGCCAAGACCACTACATTATGGTAGTGGTCTTGGCATAGATATATGCAACAGCAGACTTGACTCAGTGTAAAATACCACCAGAAACCACTTCACTTCTCACTTTTCTTAAGAAAGCCTAGTATGGAATTCTTTTTTCTTTGAAAATAACTGGGTAGATTTAATTGGAGACTTTTGTCTCATGTCAGTTCATCTACCATCATTTTGGTTATAAAACCTAATACCACAAAGAAAACTTGAAGAAATTAATTATATATATATATATTACTATTAACAGTTATCTCACAGATGACTAAGTTAAAGGTTATTTTTTATGGATCTTCATTACATAAAGTAGTAGAACATTTATAATGTTTAGTAAAAATATATGAGTAAATCATTGTTCCAAGTAAGAAACTTAAAAGTGAACTAAAAATACACAGTTGCAACATATAACATTAAATGAATGAAATGGAAAAATAAAAAAAATAAACTGAACTAAATTCTATATTTACATTAAAAAAAGTGTATATACTTATCATATTTTTAAAAAGATATTTGAAGGTAGCTTCCTAAGCAACGATACAATTTTGTGCTCAAGTGATCATATTCAAAGCCACATGATACAAAACGTTGTGGTCAATGCCATCTTTATTTCTTGTTGAATGTTTGCCTTCAGTTAATTCTTAGTAAGGGAGATAAACTCTATCATTAAAATGGCCACAAGGAAAAAAATAGCTACTTAACAAATCTCCAGATCCTAGAAGCCAATATTCTCTGTTAACAATTTGTTCTCCTGTAAAAGTCACATGATTTTTATGTAAAAGACACAACGTGCAAGAGAATAGTTTGTTGTGTGACATATTGCTTTGACTTGTTGGACGAAGCTATACTCTTTTTCATGGCCAGTTAGCTAATCATAAATTCTTTGAAAATTGTACATTCACTTCTGTATTGACTGTGGGTCAAAAATATTATCCTACTATACAATTACCAGAAACAGCACACCATACACCGATTTTATTATCATGATGTGGACACTCAAACATCTGGTGAGGATTTTCAGTCTCAGAATTAATATGACCAGATAAATGAAACCATGCATTGTCTGACATGTAATACAGCATCGGGTCTATCTTTCCATTGAAATGTTTTTGAGTAGCTAATACCAATAATTAAGGTGTTTACATTTGTCTGATTAGGTGGGTAATTAAGACTGAGTCCTGGCTTCTGGAGTGGGGGGCAGAGACGGCGTAGCTGGCCCTGGCGACCACTCTGGAAGCACGGCACAAGAGCAAGATCCAACTACCAATTCGCAGGAAATGCTAATGACCTGGCAGGAATGATGGGATATGTCTAATAAGGGATACACATACTGTTCACAGAGAGATTGGACCGTGGGTCGGAAGGGGGTTTGGTGAGCTGAAATTTTGGCTCCCCCAACTCCTAACCGGCCACGGGGTGTTCCACACTTATCTGTTTGGAAGGAGGAAGGTGGATAATCCAAACTGCTCTTACTAAGGGGAGCCTGATGATTCAGAACATGCCATCTTTCATTGTTACAGGTGGGAGGAGAACAGACTAAACTGCACGGCTGTTAAGGATAAATCGATCCCGATAATGTTATATGCTGCATGCTGACTAACACCTACAACTTTACTGCAGTCTCGTGGTTTTTAAGATCAGTCCTGAGACAGAAAGATCGGGTGGCGAGGGGGTGACGACAGCCTCCTGCGGAATCGTTGTTCGTCCGGTCTTGCCTGGATCGTCAACGATGATGAGGCACGGGGACTCTATCATCCTCGTACTGTTAAGACCAAGACCCGGTCGGGGACCTGATTAGAGGCGGGCAGTTAAGAACGAGTCCTGGCTTCTGGGGTGAGGGCCCAGGGACGGCGTAGCTGGACGTGGCGACCTTGCTCTGGAGGTTAGAGGCAGGGCACAAAAACAAGATCCAGCTGGCGAGCCGAGCTGTCATGCTTGAAGGCATCTCTCGGGGCTGTGTTATGCTTAATTGCGGGTCCGGCCCCGGGTGGTGAGGTGGAGGTTTAGTTGGTAGGGCGCAGGTATACATACGCACATTAACAAGATCTTACGGAACCTGTTTCGTGTCCAACGCTCTGTCCGTAAATGGGATTCCTCCCCTCATCGTAAAAAAAAAATGATTCTTAGTATGATAATTATTAAATGTACGTATAATTTTTGTTTGTTTTTAAAATAAATATTTGCTCTCTTTTATTGACTATAATTTCGAAGAAAAGTAGGTTAAAATTAACATAGGAATGTTTATAATATCTTATTTCATTATTTTGCTTCTTATAAAAAGTACTAAATATAAAACAAATAAACTATAAAATTACAGTATCTAATGAAATCTGTTATTTTTTTTATATTAATATTATTTATTACTAAAATGAAAATACATTCATCTTGAAATATGCATTTCTTGGTAAAAATATAGTACAGTGAGATCTCCTTATTCTCGGTGAAATATTTTGCGATATCTTTTATATAATCGCGGCTATAATTTTCCGTATTCGCGTACGTTATATTATGTAGTGACATTAAAAAATAAAAATATTAAAAGATTTAATGGCATATAGAGAGAGTTAAACGTGAAGAGGTAGAAGATACGATCTCTGGAAAACAGTTTAGTGTCAAAACGCTTACCGAAGACATTAAACTATCCCATGATCTTACCTAGTTTTTTATAGATGCTCATCCATCTTTAAATAGAACCTTAATCTTTAACCCCAAAATTGAAGATGCCATGGAAGAATACATAGAACTTTATACTGTTTTAAAAACAAGAGCGAGACAAGGAAAAATTACAAATTTTTGTAAATGCATTCCAAAATACTGTAGGTTAGTTTTGTAAATTTCCTTTGCAGTAATTTTAGTTTTAGTGTTTATAGTACTGTAGTGATGTTTTTTTTTACTTTTTAAGGCGATTACCGAGTACGATTTGAGTACTCGAGTGCGTTTTCTAATACAGTACACACTGTAGTGAGTTTTTAAATCAAACAGTTCAGTAAGTGCGTCCGAGTAAATTAGCAAATATACTATATTTTGTTAAATATTTTTTGTGTAGTGTATCGATGTACTGAACTAAATCAGTGCTTATAATTAATGCTACCGTCTGTATTTCATCAATAACATCGCCGTAAGTAATTACGAATGATTTTTTTTCATTTTACGTAGAACCTAACCAAACACAGCCCATAAAAATATGTTTCGATTACTTGAATCTAAAATATAATATTATTTACTATTTATTAGTTCAATAATGTTATTATTATGTAGTTTTGTTTTTTCTTTTAAAAGTATATTTGAATTATCTCTGAAAATAGTGTACTAGTTTTAGTTTGTAAGCTTGTTAAAAATGTAAATTTTGTTTTTCAAAAACAATTTTCCGTAACTTGTATTAGTATTATTTTTTAAATTTAATTATATGTCATTTATCTGGTAAAATGGTTCTTTCATAATTCTGTGTTTTTTTCTGTCAAAAGTTTTTTTGAAGCTTGGGTGGCGGCATTTTTTGGGTTTGCCTACGGCGGCAAAAACACTACGGGTGGCCCTGATTAAGTCGTAATTTGAATTCCGATTCACTGTTATTTTTAAGTCCTAGTATTTTCCTCAGAATTTTCTTTACGATATTTTTAAATTTTTCAAGATCTCCATTTCTGGTTAGTTTACGGTTTCTACTGCATAAAGTATTTCGGATCTAACCACTGTTTGATAAACCGACCGGGTTGTTCTAGTGGTAAACGCGTCTTCGAAATCAGCTGATTTCGAAGTCGAGAATTCTAACGTTCAAATCTTAGTAAAGGCAGTTACTTTTATACGGATTTGAATACTAGATCGCGGATTCCGGTGTTCTTTGGTGGTTGGGTTTCAATTAACCACACATCTTAGGAATGGTCAAACTGAGACTGTACAAGACTACACTTCATTTACACTCATACATATCATCTTTATTCATTCTCTGAAGTAATACCTGACGGTGATTCCCGGAGGCTAAACAAGGAAAACACCACTGTTTGATAATCCCGCAGTTTTGTGTTTCATGATAAAGATTTCTTGTTATATTTGTTTCGTTTAATTTTGTAACGTGTAATGTGTAAATGCTCTTTCCATTTTATTTTATTATTATTATTGTATATTTTTTTTAAAATTTCATCATTTTTATATGTAGCCTTCATCGGTTCAACCTATATACATATATTTTTAAATTACTATTGTAAACAGTATTTGATAAATTTAATCGGTATTTCATAATACACCGCTTTGTCTGTAATTTTTATTTGCTTATAATTAATAATTAATGCAACATACCGGAATTAGATAGAACATGTTTTTTTAACTTATTATACAGTTACTCCTTGTTGTTGTTTTTTTTAAATTATTTTAATGTGATATATTATTTTTTAATCTATCGGCAGATAAAGATTTAAATGTAGGTCAAACGTGTCATTATATTTAAAATAATAGTTTTTTCTTTGTTTTCTACTTTTGAAACATAATTGGATAAACTATAACAACTTATGAGTACTTAAAACAATTTCTTCACGTTTCTTTATTGTTTACATAAGCAAACAAACCAAAATTATCATATTTTATCAATGGAACTGTGGAATAATGTAAACGTCAGTTGTTTTTTAGTTATATATTTTTTTTTAATGGATTAATTTGTTTTTAGGTTAACGTAAGCTAATTTTAACACTATATATTAAATTCGTTATTAAATTTTAAAACGATCCACATTCAAAAGATTCCGAAAGTTAACTACTACCCTCCAAAATTTTTAAAATCACACCGCAACATACGAGTACCAGAACAAAAATTTGTAGCGTAATGAAAAGGTCTATATCGTCCTGACTTAATAACTCCTTAACTATTAGTCTGAGAGACATAAATGCGATGTCATTTTATAACTTACTTGGTCAGCTCGTCGCTACGACTTTGAATTTGCGTCACGGGCGAGCGGGTTGGCGGTGAGGGACACAGCGCAGATCGGCCAAAATTGGCGTTCTCGCTCATTTCCATTCGGTATAGCTCACGACTTAGACGTGATAGCGCGATGACTCGTGTGTTTGTGTTTAGAGTTTGTCGAGATAGATCGATTTAAGTAATAAGTGTATTTTGGACAATATTGCTGGACTGGTTGCTTTAGGGGTGTTTAAATAAAAATAAAAAATAAAAAATATATACATATATATATTTATGTGTAAAAATGAAAGTAAACGTGTAAAAAAGTATAAAAATTCAATATGTCAGCCTCAGCCCGCGCAATAGCCAGTCGGAAATATAAATTACGCATATCGTTGGAAAGGGGAGGTTATGGGCTATGCACAGGTACCCCGATGTCTGATACCGAGCGAGCGAAACTGTTTCGGAAGCGTCGCAAAGCTGGCACGGTTCGCTCAGTGAACGACGTCGACGGCGCAAGCACCTCTACTACTGCTTATTATGTCTCTTACTTCTCATATCATAGACCAATGTTGAAAAAAATTGTCGATTATTAGTCGAAATAAATATCATCCATTTAGTGTCTGTTTTATGTTAAAATTAAATTTGGTACGTAGTCAGTGTCTCGTTTTTATTTCAACCCGATACACTAAAAGTGACTCGCTGATATACAGACCGACCAGTTTATCTACAAAGTTGGCTAAATGAGGGAACTAAAATTTTCCATTGGAGATTTCCAGTTTTGCTCAAAAATACGATGCTGGCTTTCCCATTTAACTCTACAGATAAGGTGGTCGGTCTGTAGCTGGGAGGAACTTCATCCAAAGTCTGTAATGTTTCACGTTAAACCACCGGCTGTGCGCCCCGATACAGCCTAAACCGATTTTTTATAATTTTGTTGATAATAACAGCATTATGGGGTTGTTAACTACGAAAAGTGTCAGTGTTTTCAAAATGAGCCGTTTAAAATTTAATAATTTAAAATAAATAAATATTTCATTCAAAGATATAATATTAATTAAATTGCATTTTGAACTATATTAAAAACATTTCTAGTCCTGATTTTTCCGGATAAATATTTTAGTCTAAGTTGAATTTTTTGTACAGCCACTGATTAGAAAGTAGAATCATAAGCCATTTTAAAACAACCACACAAATATCAAATATGCGATATTTATAGCTAGCATCCTCGACGCCACTTCTTCCGTGCGATATGGTTACTTGCGTTTCCCTTTGCGGTCAATTATCTTTTATTTTATATTTTTTAGTCAAATCGGAGGTAGGTGCAGCCAGTCACCCACTGGATTGATCTTATGCTGAACTCTTCATCGCAAATCAGCTGATTTCGAAGTCGAAAGTTCTAAGGTTCAAATCCTAGTAAAGGCAGTTACTTTTATACGGATTTGAATACTACATCGAGAACACCGGTGTTCTTTGGTGGTTGGGTTTCAATTTACCACACAGACTCAGGTCGACCATCCATTTACATTTTATTTATATTCATACATATCATAATCATTCATCCTCTGAAGCAATGCCTTACGGTGGTTCTGGTGGCTAAACGCAAAAAAAAGAAATAAGTCCAGCCAGTCGTGTTGTACATATACAGTAACAATGGCAGACGCGTCTTCCCAAATCAGCTGATTTGGAAGTCGAGAGTTACAGCGTTCAAGTCCTAGTAAAGCCAGATATTTTTGCATGGATTTGAATACTAGGTCGTGGATACCGGTGTTCTTTGGTGGTTGGGTTTCAATTAACCACACATCTCAGGAATGGTCGAACTGAGAATGTACAAGATTAACACTTCATTTACACTCATACATATCATCCTCATTCATCCTCTGAAGAATTATCTAAACGGTAGTGTTACCGGAGGCTAAACAGGAAAAAGAAAGAAAAACTAACAATGGCAGTGGCTGTTGGTTGAGGCGTCGCGCAGTACACCGTTGCACCCCCTTAAAAATCGAAATTAAAAACCCGAAATTTTTTTTTCTTTTTAATATCTGAAGAGTGTTTACAAACCCCAATCTACCCAATCTATCTACGGAATACCTCGTTTAGTATAGTCGAAATGAGGAACATTTGCAATCTTTGTTCAGAATTTTTACCTTCCCTCAGTACCTTTTAAGATCGAATTTCAAAAAATCTGGAATCTCTTTTTAGATAATTACATAAAAATTGCATACACCAAAAATCAAGTTTATACCTTCATTTGTTAGCGAGAAAAAAAAAATAACCGGGTTTCAAAAAAAAAAAATCCAGGTCCTAATCTCTTCCACCATCCCGTCTCAGTAGCAACCACCACATGCAACTCTTTTACTTTCACCACCATAGCCAAATTATCGGCATACGCCACCAGCTCTAATTCGGGTGGCCACTCATTTCGAAGGTGCTCGTCGTATACTATATTCCATAGAATGGGACCCAAAACGGACCCCTGTGGCACCCCACGCTGCATGAGCACTCCCTCTCTCAGAATTTATGTTGAAATACGTAACTGAATTTTATAAATTTTTTAAACTATTAGAGGAGTGTACACAAGATGGAGTGATGGATGGGAAATTACATTTTCAGTGAGAAAAACCTGTTGAATTAACTTTAGAGGTTAGTGTTTATTATCTAATATCAGAATTTAGTTGAAATATATATATTTTTTTTATAGGACAGTTATTATTTGATATCTTTTATTATTTGTTTTATTTTAGCATTTTCTATTTTTATATTTAAAGTTTGAATATTTTTTATGAAAATGCTAATTTTATAATGGGAATAGTATTAAATCCTGTTAGTATTTGTTAAACTGTTTTTTATTTAGAATGTACCAGTTTATTACAAAATCCTAAAGAATTGAATGCAGTATTATATTTCTTTTTACGAGTTATAACATTTTTTTGGATGTTTCTCCAGTACAAGTAGTATAAAAAAATTAAAATCTGAATTCTTGTTGGGATAATACTGTATTTTAAGATTCAATTTGTATAAAAATTTACATGCTCAATGATAAATCTGTTTGAAGGTAAGTAGCTATTGTATAAACAGTTTATAAGTTATTGCTTATATTAATACCACTTTCAAAGAACCAATAAACGAATAAATTATCAAAAACTATTATGATTTTTTGAGAAATTAAGGAGTCAAGGTTAATGATGAAATAAATGATTTAACATAATCTTCCTGATTCTTTTGCTGTTTATTTTTACATGCACACTATTTAAAACGATTGATGAATAATAGTAGGATTTAATACTGTAATGGAGTGCTGAAAAGAGTCAAATTTAAATTGGCTGGACGATTGTTATAATGCAACCTATTAATATTAGTATTTATAACAATCTAATGCTAATGTCAGAAGTTTCATTCTGGAAAAGAAAAAAAAATGAGATAATTTTTATTTTATTTTATTTCATATCAAAGTAATTATTAATCTGGTTGTAAAATAAGAGGAAGTTAGCACTTCAAGAGGTTGTAGAGATAAGTAAAAAATTTATGAGCGTACATATCCACACCTGAATGCCATATCAGTTGTCACAAGCTCGTGCGCTCACGCGCGCGCGCGCACATATATACACACACAGTGAGAATAGAACAATCATTTCAACAGAGTGTTCAACTTTTCTTTTTTTCCCGTTTAGCCTCCGGGAATTACCGTTCAGGTATTACTTAAGAGGATGATATGAGTGTAAATAAAGTGTAGTCTTGTACAGTCTCAGTTCGACCATTCCTGAGATATGTGGTTAACTGAAACTCAACCACCAAAGAACACCGGTATCCACGATCTAGTATTCAAATCCGTATAAAAGGAACTGCCTTTATTAGGACTTGAACGCTAGAACTCTCAACTTCCAAATCAGCTGATTTCGGAAGACGCGTTTATCATTAGATCAACCCGGTAGGTTGACAGAGTGTTCAACTTAAAATTAAAATGATGTCCATCCACTTCTACGCAATTGTCAAATGCTTCACCATATTCCTTCCTACTCTTGTTAGTTGTATCTAGTTTCTTTCCTGGATGGCATTTGTAATGTTTATCATTAATTTACAGGTTACTCCTGTAAACAATTTATTTTATGTAATCCCACAAAAGGAAGACTGGACTAATCAGATTGAGGGATTGAAGGATCGTAATGCTTTAGAAATGATTCTGCCACTGAAAAAATCCTGTAGCATCTCTATAGTAGAGCAAGTTTTATGTCAAGTGGTGTTGTCCTGTTGCAACCAGCAGTCAAGATCATCCTATTGCAGTAAGTCTAAGAACCGTTGGATAATTTCTCGGTAAACGGCAGCATTTACAGTTTTTTTTTTCCAAACAACAATGGCCCTGTTTGTGTCTTGAAACCGCGCACCATATGCCTATTCCTTCCTTGCACGAAGTAAAGGAAGTGTTGTGATCGCGAAAAATTTCGCGATTTTCAGATTTCAATCGGAAATATTCATTTTTATTAGTTTCGGCGTGTCGTTTGTATACGTACGTATGTACTTAAATATGTATCTACTATAACTCAAAAACGATTGGCCGTAAGATGTTGAAATTTTGGATTTAGGACTATTGTAACATCTAGTTATGCACCTCCTTTTTTGATTGCAATCGACTGAACCAAAAGTGTCCAAATAAGCCCAAAATCCAAAGAAATATGGATTTAGGACTTTTTCTTAACTGCAGTAATAAGCCCTCATTGAGAGTTTTTTAACAATACATCGTAAGTGGTACTTATTTTCATTGGTTCCAGAGTTATAGTCAAATAAAATTTTATTTAATGAAATATTTGGATCTTAGAAGTAGAAGGCACATCGGTTTAAATCAGACTTCATCTCCTTTTTTTAATTTTTTTTAAAATTTAATTATATTGATGTAATAATAATTACTAACCTCTGATTGTAAAACAAATTTTACAATAAATAATTTGAAAAAATATCAGAAGTTAATGAAATAAAATGTTATATACTTTCATTTTAAAAATATGTAAATATGTAATGTAATAGGCGTACAAGGAAATCATATGGTGTCCACATCAGATTTTTTTTTGTAGGCGTAGAGAAGATTCAAAGAAAATTTGCTGGTTTGCAGTACCTTTGGTCCAGGAGTTATGACTATTAACATACCCACCGAGGTGAAACCACGGTTTATCTGTGAAAAACACTTGATTAAACTGCCAATGTTGCTTATAATGAAATTCTTAAACCATTGAACCCTTTTAGTATAACCAGCATTAGTTTGCTCGTGGAAAAACTGGATTCGATACCGATAACATATACCATTCTCATTACTGCAGTATAGATTGAACCTAAGAAAATGTTCTTTTCTCGGGTTAGTCTCTGCAAAGATTTATGAGAATATCTTGTAACTGACGTTTTAATGTCCTATTCTATCATCTTCTACATTATTTTACCCATCTCACACCAATAAATACATTTTAACAAAAATATACATTTAATATAAATTACTGAGTGATGGAGACCTTTTTAAGTTGAATACCTGTGTACGAAGGATATCTCCAAAGCAAAGACCGCTGGAAAATTTCTCCCCTTAAGGTTTGCGAACATGTGTCGTTCATGGCCACGCTAGTAATGTACACACTACATTGTTGTCTGTAAGTTGTCGCGTTGTATTATCTTTGATTACGTGTGAGATACTACGTTAAAAATAAATAGGAAAATCGTTGTTGTCGCCGACTGTGAAATACGTGGAGTCATACGTTTTTTAAACCATCAAAACTACTGAAATTCATAGGTGGTTGGTTGCTATTTACGGTGATAATGTAATGAATGAAAGAAACGTCCGAATGGTGTGAAAGGTTTAGAAATAACAGAATTAATGTGCGTAATGAAGAACGTTCGGGGAGGTTCTCGATAATCACCGAGGACTTGTTGAAACGCGTCGATTATGAAATCAGAAAGATCATCGTTCAACGATTTCCCAAGTGGCCCTTATTTTTCCTGATGTTTCAAGAGTTGTTATCGGTCGCATTGTTCATGACCGTTTAGGCTTCAGAAAGGTTTGTACAAGTTGGGTGCAGCACGTCTTATCGGAACGTCACAAAAAAATCCGAATGGTGTCTGCTTTGGAATTTTTGTTGCGCTACACAGAAAAAAGCGATGATTTCTTAATTTAATTGTTACCGGCGATGAAACGTGGATTTCGTATTACACGCCAGACATAAAACGGCAGTCAAACAAATGGCGTCATTCTCAATCGCCAACCAGATCAATAAAGGTCCAATCACAGCCATTTGGGTGCAAAATGATGGTCACAGTCTTTTGGGATCGGTTTGGCATATTACTGATCGATTTCATGCCACGTAGAAAGACTATAAATGCAGAAGCCTACTGCGAAACTCTACATAGGTTACGGCGCGCCATTCAAAATCGGTGACGTGGGCGGCTGATCGGCGGCTTCGTCCTGCTGCACGATAATGTACGTCCACATGATGCGGGTCCGATACGTGATTTACTGAGAACATTTGAATGGGAAATTTACGATCACCATATAATCCAGACTTAGCTCTTCCTGATTACCATTTGTTTGGGAAATTGAAAGAATATTTGAGTGGTTAGCGATTCGTGGGTGACGATGAACTTAAAAATGTTAATCAGTGGCTAAATGGACTGGCTGCTGAAGAATACGACGAGGATATATTGAAGCTGGTGTATCGCTACGATAAATGTCTTAATTCATGTGGAGACTATATAGAGAAGTAGTACAAGGTATGTAGTTTAAAAGAAATAAAAAATATTTATAAAGTTTCAGAATAAATTTTTTATAATGAGACGGGTTTAGTTTAGAGATAACCTCTCGTACATTTGTTTTGTTTTAAAAAACTTCAAAAACATTTTTTTTTAATCTACACTTATTAATTTGTTTATACAATCTATTTTCACTGATTTAATTGGTATACTGTCTTGTGATTTGATTCTAATAATTTGGTTGCTTTTTGAGGATAGCACGGTTGAATTTGTAATAAATACATGATACTATTACTATATTCAGACTACGTTTACTGAAACGGAAATGAGTTGTGTTCTCTTTTGTTATGATTATATATAGATTAATGTCAAATATAGTACTAAAAAAATACAGTATCTTGGTCATGACGGTTAGCGATAAAAAATTACGTAAAAATGTATCTATTTTTTGATAACCGAATGAAATTATATTTTTTAGTTACGTCTAAACATTTTACAGTTAAGCGTTAGTTGTAATCTACATTACTGGAAAATGTTTGACGTAGGAAGAGAACTTCCGTTAAATTTTAAAATTCAGTTATAAAAAAAATAATCATAATAAAAAAAAATCCTAATTGGACCCACATGATTTCTTGTACGCCTATTAAATTACATATTCACATTTTTTTACAGTGGTTAATAATTATTAATAAATCAATATATTTAAATTAAAAAAAGTTAAAGAATGAAATAAAAAAAAGGAAATTAAGTCTGATTTAAACCGATGTACCTTCTCTTGTAAGATCCAAGTATTTCATAAATTAAAATTTTATTTCGCTATAACTCTGGAACCAATGAAAATAAGTACCACTTATGATATATCGTTGAAAATCTTTCAATGAGAGCTTATTACTGCAGTTAAGAAAAAGTCCAAAATCCAAATTATCCAGTCGATTGCAACTAAAAGGGGAGGAGTACAACTAGATGTTACAGCAGTCCGAAATCCAAAATTTCAACATCCTATTATGCGAGATACGTACATACGTCACGCCGAAACTAGTTAAAATGGATTCAGGGATGGTCGAAATGGATATTTTTGTTGAAATCTGAAAACCGAAATTTTTCGCGATCACAATACTTTCTTAACTTCGTAGGAAAATCTAAATTTTCTGGTTTTTGTCGGATATAAATTGATAGTTGGAATACTAAAAAATAAAACAATAACTGTGACTAAAAAAAGAAACAGGAAAATCTAATTTTTGTGATTTTCATTGGATATAAATTGATATTTAAAATTTTACTGAAAATACGTATATTTACACCAACTTATCCTTTTCTTTTTCTTCGAATTAGAAAGACAGATTATAATTTTATTACTTTGACTCAACAGTGGTAGACCAATTTTTTTTTAATGATCTTCGTATTATTCTGTTTTTTTTTTTAGAATATATTTTAAATTTTACACTATGATCATATTTTTTGTTATTATTTCCCGTTTACCTTAGTTAAAATGTGACATGAGCATTCTCTCAGACTTTTACACATCAAACGTACGGGATGGTGCACCCTTCCGATATTCCCTGTATTTAATGACTGAACGGCAAATGAACAAAGCATAAATTGGTATGTAAATCCTTAGGGTTCTGTCAAGCCCAATTTTGCCTTTTTAGTCCCGCGATTGTGTTACTCTATCATCTCCTTTATCGGGGAGTGCATCATGAACTTCCCCTCAATAAAATCATACCGGATCCTTTTGCATCTCGCATTTCTATGTAGACAGCGGAACAAGATTTAATAACCCATCGTCATTCTGAATTGCCAATCAATGTTCAGACACACTCGCTATGTCCGCTGATATAGCAATACGCTACTACATCCAATTGAGTTCGCTGAAAGTAATACTTCTTTTCTGTAGAGGAGAATTAGTTTTGGTTCCCAACTCAGGCCTAAACCTTCCTTCCTTTTTCCTGTTTAGCCTCCGGTAACTACCTTTCAGATAATACTTCAGAGGATGATATGTATGAGTGTAAATGAAGTATAGTCTTGTACAGTCTCAGTTCGACCGTTCCTGAGATGTGTGGTTAATTGAAACCCACCACTAAAGAACACCGGTATCCACGATCTAGTATTCAAATCCGTGTTAAAGTAACTGACTTTACTAGGACTTGAACGTTGGAACTCTCGATTTCCACAAGCATACGTTTCAAATTTTTTTTTTTTTTTTTTAATTGAGAATGTTGAGTTAATTGAGAAGTAATTTATTATACGTGACACTAAATCATATGACTATAGTTTTGTTTCATGGTCAAAATTTAATTACATTGTATTATCTGTATTAAATTAATTTTTTTTTAAGGATATAAAATGTAGCTCAGTAAATATATGGAACGTAACTTTTTTTTTATATAAGGATAAATCCATCTTCATAGAGGAAATTTAAAGAGAAAAAAAAGCAACCAGAAAACAAAGAAAATTTTTAAATATGAATTAACCACACCTTACTTTTGGAAATATTTAATATAAAATTGTAATAATTACGGAAGTGGTTCCAAAACACAATAGAATACATTTAATAAAAATGCCTTCTTATCATAATGTACTAGATTTATAATACGTCTTTTTGTCCTCGATAAATAAATACTTCCTTTACATAATTTTTACTGATGTCAAAGTATCTATTTTACTTGTGATTCATGGAAAGGCTAGGCTAGGTTTTAAAACACTCCTTATCATTTGCATATTATTGTGAAATACATAACAATAAACGCGTTAACTTGCTGACTATATACTCCTGGTAGAGGTGGTGGCTTTTGTGATGCTGCAAGTGTAACAATGTAAAGGCCGACAAAGATCTTACGAGACCTGTGCAACTTATACGTTAACGATTACTTTATATAATATGCAACGACTGATTTGATATACGGTCGCGTAACGCATATTTTATACGGTATTCACATTTTTATAACTACAAACTTTATTTGTATACAAATTTTATTTATTCATAGCGTTTGTTAAATGCTACTTTATTGTTATGCATACCTACACGATTGCGGTACGCAATTTAACAAAGTTGGCTTGCGATTATCAATAGAAATCATGGCCTTAGAATTTGTTCTGCTATATTTTTATTTTTTTAAATAGTATTCATTGTTGTTCATTAATGTTCTATGGGGCTAATTCTTGGATTTATCGGTAATAGAGAACATAAACATTCACAGTAATTTATATATTTATGATCAGTACGTTTATATTGGAATGCGTGTTACACACTTTTTAATTTTTTACACACTTTTTTCGGTGTCGAATGAAAGAAGATTTGTTCGAGAATCTTTTTTTTTAATTTCAAATTTCAGTTTCAGGAAGAACTAATGTGGTATATCGTGTGTTTCAAAATTAATATTGAGGGTATTAATGTACATAATATTTATTAAATTTTACTTACACTGATAACTTATAATATGAACTGAAAGAGCAAATCCAACAGTTTTTCCTATGTGTTCATTGTGAGCACCATTGATCACACGGCACCATCCAACCGATAGAAGAGTTCATTTCACCCTTTAATCATCAAGTCTATAATAATTGATACGACAGCTGCATCAATCCTGTGTATCAATTTGGGTCTGTTAGTCAATAACGATGGCAGATATACTTGATCCTTTGTAAAGCCCCCCAAAATATTGCATGGGGTCAGATCAGGCGAATGTGGAGGCCACGGTAAACAAGCCCTGTCATTTGGTTCCCGGCGACTGATCCAGCGGTCGGGGAGAATTTCATTCAACCGATCACGTACAGCGTTATGGAAGCGCACCATCTTGTTGCCAAAAAAAGTTTTGTGATTTGTACTGCAGTTCAGGATAGAGCCATAGTTGTAGCATATTAAGATAATTCATTCCAGACCCACTTGCTTCCGCGAAAAAGAACGGCTCGTAAATTTTCTGTCGGGATACGGCACAAAAAACATTCAGTTCTGGAGAGTCACGTTCACACGTCAATATTTCGTGAAGATTTCTGATCCCCAGATACGCACATTATGAGTGTTTAGTTTTACATTAACATGAAATATATTAATTGGTCACTGAATACGACACGATAAAGTCTTCTTCATAGTCGTGGTGCATCGTTTCATATGCGAAGCTAGTACGCAAACCATAATCTGTAGACTTTAGATCTTGTAACAGCTGTAAATGATATGGACGCAGTAAATGATATGATCTTACATTTTATGTATAATTAATCAATGTTCGTTAAACTTGAGAAATATTACATAGATTTAAAAACACGATATTAATTTTGAAACACACGATATATCGCGGTAATGCGACGGTTTTCTTAAATTACTTGCAACTAATTTTGTTATTTTCGCGCTATTTCTGCTACAGCAGCATAATAGCTACAGTGGGAAAGTATAGCAATCGGCTAAAATTTTTGGTAACGTAGTTTTTGTGTTACATCTCCTGTTACCCCCAAATAATGGCCTCTCATTGGTCTGAAACAACCGACCTTGATTCTGTCGTAAGAACTCAGCACATTACGTATGTTTGGCACTACGTATTTATTATGCAAGTGATATAGCTAACTTAAACTAAAGGCAACTTTTAATGTAGACTTCCGTTAATTTGTCTAAGCTGTTTGATGTATTTACGCATTTAAATAGCGGTAAAGATAATATATTTTAAAACGAATAACATATTAAACAAAAAAAATTAATATTTCCTCATTTATTTGATAAACATTTTCATAATAAATTATCAATAAAAGTTTGATAATAATTGTATACAGATTAAGTCGGTTTAAAACAGTAAATAATTTATTCTATGTTTTTAGGTATATTAAATGATAGTTTGCTGATGCTATTTAAATATTTATTAATTGATAAGATAAGGTGTTGGTGAAGAAATATTACAAAGATATGTGAAAAACAGATAAATAAATTAACTTTATTCAAATCATTAAATATTTTAAAAAATCAAAAATTATGATATTTCACTGTAATTATTTGTTAAAAAAAAAGTGTTAAAAAAAGATGGTACACCAATATATAATACGAAAGGTAAAGTTGATAGATGGGTGGAATATATTGAAGAGTTTTACGGAGGAAATGAATTAGAAAATAGTGTTATAGAGGAAGAAGAGGAAGTTGAGGAAGATGAAATGGGAGAAACAATACTGAGATCTGAATTTAAGAGAGCATTAAACGATTTAAATGGCAGAAAGGCTCCTGGAATAGACGGAATACCTGTAGAATTACTGCGCAGTGAAGGTGAGGAAGCGATTGAAAGATTATACAAACTGGTGTGTAATATTTATGAAAAAGGAGAATTTCCGTCAGACTTCAAAAAAAGTGTTATAGTCATGATACCAAAGAAAGCAGGCAGATAAATGTGAAGAATACAGAACAATTAGTTTAACTAGTCATGCATAAAAAATCTTAACTAGAATTCTATTCAGAAGAATTGAGAGGAGAGTGGAAGAAGTGTTAGGAGAAGACCAATTTGGTTTCAGGAAAAGTATAGGGACAAGGGAAGCAATTTTAGGCCTCAGATTAATAGTAGAAGGAAGATTAAAGAAAAACAAACCAACATACTTGGCGTTTATAGACCTAGAAAAGGCATTCGATAACGTAGACTGGAATAAAATGTTCAGAATTTTAAAAAAATTAGGGTTCAAATACAGAGATAGAAGAACAATTGCTAACATGTACAGGAACCAAAGAGGAACAGTAATAATTGAAGAACATAAGAAAGAAGCCGTAATAAGAAAGGGAGTCCGACAAGGATGTTCCCTATCTCCGTTACTTTTTAATCTTTACATGGAAGTAGCAGTTAATGATGTTAAATAACAATTTAGTTTCGGAGTAACAGTACAAGGTGAAAAGATAAAGATGCTACGATTTGCTGATGATATAGTAATTCTAGCCGAGAGTAAAAAGGATTTAGAAGAAACAATGAACGGCATAGATGAAGTCCTACGCAAGAACCATCGCATTAAAATAAACAAGAACAAAACAAAAGTAATGAAATGTAGTAGAAATAACAAAGATGGACCACTGAATGTGAAAATAGGAGGAGAAAAGATTATGGAGGTAGAAGAATTTTGTTATTTGGGAAGTAGAATTACTAAAGATGAACGAAGCAGGAGCGATATAAAATGCCGAATAGCACAAGCGAAACGAGCCTTCAGTAACAAATATAATTTGTTTACATCAAAAATTAATTTAAATGTAAGGAAAAGATTTTTGAAAGTGTATGTTTGGAGTGTCGCTTTATATGGAAGTGAAACTTGGACGATCGGAGTATCTGAGAAGAAAAGATTAGAAGCTTTTGAAATGCGGTGCTATAGGAGAATGTTAAAAATCAGATGGGTGGATAAAGTGACAAATGAAGAGGTATTGCGGAAAATAGATGAAGAAAGAAGCATTTGGAAAAATATAGTTAAAAGAAGAGACAGACTTATAGGCCACACACTAAGGCATCCTGGAATAGTCGCTTTAATATTGGAAGGACAGGTAGAAGGAAAAAATTGTGTAGGCAGGCCACGTTTGGAATATGTAAAACAAATTGTTAGGGATGTAGGATGTAGAGGGTATACTGAAATGAAACGACTAGCTCTAGATAGGGAATCTTGGAGAGCTGCATCAAACCAGTCAAATGACTGGACAAAAAAAAAATTATTTGTTCATATATTTTTAGTATTGACTTCGAAAAATAATTTTTCATTAATATTTTTTATTAATTGATTGGTTTTTGTTTCTCAATGTCCTTTAAAATCACGTCACGATCTTACCTTTTCCATTTAAAATTTTTGAGTTCTCCCCCTCAAGTTGTTCCGTATGGTTGTGGTGGTCCCATACCGAAAAATAGAACTCTTCATGGTAGGAGCATTTACTAAATTTCATTTTTCTATATTTAACTATAGAAAAGTTTATTTACATTTTCATTTACATTTTACATTTTATTCACATTTATTTACATTTTTTATTTACATTTTGTAGTATTCTCAATACTTTATTAACACTATATATTCTGGTATTGCTTGATAGCTTACTCATTAAACATAAAATAAAAATTAATATATTTTTATTCTTATGTTAGATTAATACCGGTTGATATTTAAGAATGGAAACAGCTTATTACAGCATATCTGAGAGATATTTGAAGACAGAAAGAAATGGGGTTCTACGTAGTTAAAAAATTTTTTATTATGATGGGTTTTTAATTTTTGTCCGCCATATTGAAGCAAACATTTTTTTTTAAATAGGGAGGGGAAATATGACAGATGATTTCGATTTAAAATTTTACAAGAAAAACAATAGTGAAACCCGTTTTTCTGTACGGCTGAAGAGTTTTTCAGGTTACACTATCACTCATAATCCTTTCTGAAATAAACAATATTAATGGAGTAATAATGTTTTGATATATTTAATCTTGATGATAATATATAGTTTTTTATTTTATGAAAAAGGACAATAAATAAATTACATAAATTTGTAAAATTAAAAATTATTTTATTTTACAAAAGGTAAATTTTTTTTAGAGATTTAAAGATGTTTATTTTTTTCTGTTTTCAGCACCGAACGTGATCGATATGGGTCTACTTACTTTGATTGTATTGGGAATTATATTCCTATATATGTGTATGTTACATCCTGTTAAACGGGTCTTTTGTCATTTACAATTTCATAATTCATGTCCAATAAAAGCGTGCAAAAACAAAATAAGACCAGATCAAACCAGGCAAAGTCGATACAGGTAAAAAACATAAGACAAGACCAAACCAGGCGAGGATAAAATAAGGTCAGGCCAACAAGGAGGTCAATAAATAGGTGAGGTTAACCCATGATGTCGCGCAACATCTCTGGCCATTAAAGCAACAAGCACCAGTGGGTTAAGTTATATTAGTATAATTAGTTTTAGATAGTATAATTAGTTAATATAGGTTGTTACTAGTTATATTAGTTAGGCGCTTTTATGTTAGTAAAATTTGTAAGTATTATTAGTTAAACTCACCGGGTCGGTCTAGTGGTTAACGCGTCTTTCCAAATCAGCTGATTTGGTTTTTCTTTGGTGGTTGGGTTTCAATTAACCACACATCTCAGGAATGGTCGAACTGAGACTGTACAAGACTACACTTCATTTACATTCATACATATCATCCTCATTCATCCTCTGAAATATTATCTTAACGGTAATTACCGGAGGGTAAACAGAAAAAAGAAAATATAATTAGTTAGGATTTTTGTTAGTTTTTCTTGTTAGTTAAGTTAGATTATATTATTTTAAATAAGTTAGTATAATTAATAAAAGTATTAATATAATTAGTTAGTAGTTATAGTAGTTAGGCTTTTATGTAAATTGAGTTAGATTATATTAGTTAAATTAAGTTATATTAGTTAAGTTAGATTATCATTTTACAGCTTCTTTGTTTCCCTCGCCACCTGTATGTAAGCCATTCTACGAATTCAGGGTTCAGGGTCAGGGTCAGTTAACTACAGAGTGAGGGCTGTAGTAGAAAATACAGTTGAGGACTTTGTTAGTTGTGTTAAGTTAGGTTAGTAATGGGGGAGGAGTTTTAGTCGATAAGAACCCGACACTGCCGTCTGTACGGGCAGCCAACGGCTGGCAGACTTTCCCCTCCTCCAACGGAAAAAAAATAGTTGGGTTTAGTTGGATAGTAAAGGAGAAGGAGGTTTTTTAGTCAGTAGAAATCTGACATATCCTACAGCACAGGCTGTGGGAATCTTTAGAGAATTGTTTCTTTTTCTGCGCAAAAAAAATTCATTTCCACTGGTATGCAACACTATCTTCGGTTTTGGATAATAAACGATATAGCTACTTTTAAAATGACAAGTACAAATTTTATTGAGGTAAACACTAAGTGCAGATATAATTGTAGAACAATTAGATTTAATACATCGTGTGTACACGGTACTCTAACGTGTATCTATAATTCTGATATGGCTGATGATGTGAGATAAGTCACAAGGTGATATAAATGTTCAGACGAATGTATTTATAACATACAATAGGATTGTAGTTTAACATATTTTAAAGTCATATTAAGCAAAGTAATTATTTTTAAGTCAACTATAATTGTATTAATTTCATATTAGTGCCCATCTTAACTTTTTAGCGTTCACAACTGTAATAATTTTGTATAAGTTTTTTCTAAATAAACTTTTCGTTCAGTTATTTATAATATTAGCAAGGTGATAAATAATTAATCATAAATCCAACTTTCTTCGTGTTGATAACTCTGTATACATTCCATTAGCAGTTTCAGAAAAGTCTGTAATAAGTAATAGGTTCAATCAAAATGAATAGTAGATTTTTTTTTAATGTTTCAATGGATTTTTCTTCAAAATAAAATTCCATTAAAGTCCGGTTAATAGAATAACGTTTTCAGCTCGACAATAACTGCTCCAATCAGCTTAATATTCGTATAACCTGACATCCCAACAATTGGTCTATCAGTTCGGAAGATGCAGAACTCGTTATCACACTAAAAAAAAAAAAAATTAGGACGTCTGGCCAGAGCAGATCATTACACGACAGAGTAATGTAGAAGTGAGAGCCCCTAAATTACGGATCATTGCCATTAGATTTGTGAAGGCTTTATGCCAATATGACTTGGTTAAAATGCCTACGTACTGTAAACTTCCCGTTGCCTATGTTTTGGAAATGACATTGTTCATGTCGTTCGACGTATTGATTTTGCTGCGTTATTTGTACTCGTATATAACATAATTCTTTTTTCAAATTTATTTAAACACACACACACACACACACATATATATATATATATATATATATATATATATATATATATATATATATATATATATATATATATACATATGCATATATAATATAAATATTTATATAGCCTATGACACTACAGGTAAGGTAAGGATTACAATTATAAAATAATTATTTTACATTAGTCTGTAAGATAAATATAAACTATGATCTACAAATCCAACGTCTGATTCTTTAACTTTGGAAATGAGCATCTTTGGATGACATATTTGATCAGTTCACTGTAATCATTAAATTGTTAACAACATTTCAACAAAAATCGTTCTGCCAAAATAGAAAATTGATTTCGGATGCTGTGTGAATTCCACAAGCTAGGTGTTGTTAAAAATTACTTACTGATAAGATAAGATTCTTACAATCTAAATTTCCTTATACGTTCAGATGGAAACTTAAATAAAAATAAATATTAAAATTAAAAATTAAAACTACAAAAAGGTAATCCCTTTTTAATGATGAAGTTAGTTATAAAATAATAGAGGTTTTTTAATTTTTTTTTCTGTTTTTACGAAATTCGTTAATCTGAGTGTCTATTGTGATGTAACAACTCAAGCAGATACTCGAATGCTTTAATATAATTTAGTTTTTATTAAAGGCGATGAGTTTTAAATAAAAAATAAGAACAAAAAAATTATACGATTCGTTCAGTTAGGATAATTTACGTCATATGTTGTGCAGACAGGTGAACTGTGCAACAGACAACGTCTCAATTACATAATTAATTATATCCTGATTACCTCTGCGCTCTAACCTTGAGAAAGGAGAAGAAGTAGTGTGTCTTCTGGACTACTGATACATGGTGATATACGTTGGAATTGGACTGAGCAGGAGCATCCCTTTGGTAACAAAATGTATTTAATCTCACCAACTCGAGAGCGCTCTTGGAAAGGTGCTTGTCCAACGGTTCCTCCGATGGTGGTTTTTCCCAGCAGCCGATGCCGTGGCCCTGGGAAAAAATTAATTTAATATATTTAAAAATTAAATAGAAGTGTTTCATATTTTGAAATATAGACGGTGAGCTAATGCTTAGTTTCTCTTGCATAATAATTTAAATTTTATAAAAGACGAGAAATTGGTTGTTGTATTAGTTGTTCGTATTCAGCTAAAATAATAGCTATTCAGTTATTGGAAAGTTCTTTTTTACAAAAGAATTTAGAATAACGGCGTTTAAATATTCAAAACTAGAACGAGCTCTTATGCTTCAGTGTATGTAGAAAATGAACGTCTGATTGTTTAGTGACAAAACAGACCACCTACTAACTATTCCTTAATTCAGAGATTATCTGCATAAAGGTTTTCGTGATCGGTTAGTCTTCGGAGAAACAAATGAATGATAGACAAAAATATAATTAGATGCCTCGCAATTTTTTGTTCAGGATAATCGTCAAAGACGAGATATTTTCTTCAAATTTAAATAATCTAAATCTCTTAAGCTTTTAATTGAAATCTTAACTGATTTTATAAATTGAATCAAAATTTTATTGGATGAAATGTGAAATTCAGTTATAAAATACTGTCACAGAAGAACAATAATTTGAACTGGTCACCAATATATATTTCATATATAGAGCTATCAAGAAATGTTTATAGTTTTTTTTTTTTTTTAATTATAGATCGGAGACCTAAAATACAGAAAAGTATATTGCCATGAAAAATATGTGCCGGTTATACTATGATGTGACTGCCGTAACCAGGAAAGTTATGTAATATTTGTCAGAATTAGCAATTAAAATAACTATCTTTTAGCCCATTCTGTGCTTAATCATTATAAAAATTTTAAGTTGAAATATGTTATCATCAAAATACTTTCAGGTAGAAAGAAGAGTGTACGAAAAAAATTCTGTAAGAAAAAATTTAAATGAAACATGCGAAATTTGTTCTGTAAGTTGTGAAATTACATTAATTTAGTTAATGCCGACCGTCGCTGCTAGTACCGCCACATCCGGGCGAATTAAATACAGTATGCGCGCGCGCTTTAGTTATAATCACTGAATTAAATAAACGAAAAAAATATTATATTTAAATGAAATTAAGTTGTGTGTGTGTGTGTGTGTGTGTGGGTGTATATAACGGAAAAGTTCAACAACTATGTTATCAGCTATTTTCCATAGCAAACGATGTTATAAAACCATGTAAAATGGTTTTTATAAAGGTAAACTTAAACTTCAACAGAAACGAAAAAATTATATTACATTACTTAAATATAATGTTGAAGTAGTTAATTTATTCTTATGATATAAAAAATTAAAACATGTAAATTAATACAAGTAAATTTTGTTCGAAGAAGAGAAATAATAACAGTTATGAAATAAATACAGTTATATGAATAAATACGGTAATAAAGAATATTTAAAATCCCGTCGACTATGTGGTACGATCTGTTTCTTAAATAAATTAAGAGGACTTTAAGTGAATTGAATTGTAGAACAAATTTGTCGGGGTTTGTTTTATTGGTATGAAGTATTTTTGGTGTTGGAAGACAAAATCAAATAATGATTTGCGTGCACTTTTTACACAAAAACTCTTCCCGAATCGCGCTTCCACGAATCAGTTAATTTGATAGTTGAAGGATGTAATTTATGTTAACTGATCGTGTTGGAAGGGGTCATACGAAGGCGATAGTAAGTTGTGTAAATACAGTGATGGAAATGTCTGCCAAGGCATTTGCATCGGTGGCATCTTGAGAGAGGCCAAACTTATAACTGTGTTGTGTAATCAAGGTTTAGAAAGGTCTAAAAGACGACCTCCAGTAAAGCTCATCAGGGGTTGGAGCGGTGGGGGTGGTGTGGCGACCGGGATCGTCACAAGGCGGATGTCTTCCCGTACTGGGGTCAGGATGTGAGTTACGATCGAAAATAATGTTTTTTGAATGCGCAAGGTGTTCATACTGTGAAAATTCATCGTCAAAGTCTGCCGTATATGAGTAACATTATAACGAATGAATGAAATGGTATCGTCTATTTATGGTTGGGAGAACTAATTTACCGACTAAAATAAATAAATAACTATTCTAAAATTTTTATTTAATTATTTTAATGAAAAAGAAGTCGCAAACAAAAATATTCGCTCCATACTTACCACAAAAACTCACAACAGGAACATTGTCAAATTTTCATTTTTATTAAAATAATAAAATTAAACAAGAAAATCTAGAACAAAAACAACTTCACTTTCACCAGAAAAAACTCGCAACACGAACATTTTAAACACTAAAAAGGGCACAAAGATCAGAACGTATGATAAAGTACTTAGTGGGCCCCAGGCCCAAACAGTCCCATCGAAGACTTGGATAATGGATCGACTAAAGTGATCCTATGCGGTCATAAAAGATGTAAATATAAATAAGTAAAATATTTTCATGATTTTATTTTATTGTAATATTTTCAATAAGATTAAATTATTATAATTTATTCCATGATAATATTAATATAATTATTCCATTTGAGATCGTTTTATTACATTTTATGCAGGAGGAAATGAAAACTGGTTTTTTTTTGGTATATTTCATAAGAAAGCGACCTATTGTAATTGAAACCATGATTCGAATACCCAAAAATTCAACATATCTTCGTGTTTCACATCCCGCAGACTCCTTTCACATCACCGTCAGTTTAAAAGTTAATATATAAATATTTCATTTCTTGCGGACACGATAACTTCCGTAATTTTGCGCTTATCACTTTCAAATTTTTACATAAAATATAACGGTCAAAAATCTCAGTCGATTTCGTTAATGAGCGAAATCGGACCATGCGGGTAGAACTTTGGGGGGGGGGGGACTTTTTCGAAAAAAAACAAAATATCGCTATAACTTTCTTATTAAGTAAAATATCGAATTTGTTTAAACTTTCTACTATTCTTTGAATAAGGGCCTATAACTTATCTAAGTTAAAATATCTAAGTTAAGTTTTTTTTTTTAACTGGTTAAATTTTTTTTTAAGTTTTTAGATATCACATACCGTTGGCCCAGGAGGTGGAAAAAATGGGATTTCGAAAATAAAAAAATCTTTGTCCCTCAACAGGCACAGTATCGAATCCGTTTAAAGTAGTCGTTAGTCCTATAAACATTACCCAAAACCTTTGTCTGAAACAATTTTTAATATAACCACCAACCCTTCCGACAAGGGATGACCAAAATGTTGCTGGAATTATAAGAATATGGGGCTTGTCGTATGCTAAACATGTGAAACCTTTTTCACATGCAACCATTGTCGTATTGAGTAAATTTGAAGTTTTTCTTAACTTTAAGGTGGAAATATTTTTTATTTCCTACTTAGCACCGGTGAAATCTACCTCCGTCTTCCGGCGTGCCGAAAGGGATTTTTTTTTTATCTATAGCGACTCATTTCAACTTTTTTTTGGCATAACATTGTTATTTATGAATGGATTTGAATAAATGTGTCATTTTCATTCTCATAAAACATTTATAATTTTGTGTTTGTTCCGTTCCACTCGTGCTGTCCGGTGCTGCTACCTAGCGAGGGCTAGGGTACTTCGACAAGCTTGGTCAGGCGATCTGATCATGCGATGTCCTACGTCATAATACCGCAAGGAGTGGTCATTATGATGTAGCGACTTCTATCTCATTCGGCGTTCGAATCTGACCCAGAGCGGCGTGTTGCACGTTCAGTCCGGATGCACGCTTTTATTAGTTTTATACTTATATGTTATTAAGTCACATGTTATTTAGTTTAATTATATGTTACATTACATGCTTTATTAAGTTCAATTATATATTATCGAAATGTCAAGACGACAACAAATTAAATAACAATTCAACAAGCAGCAAGGCGTTGTTTCAATTCATCACCTATGAACATACAGTCCAACCTATCTCTAAAATCTACCACAACGTGTTAACGGTCTTCAGGCGAGATCGTTAATAATAATGTAATAACAGAACATTTAAAAAAAACCAGCTGTAATAACAATATAAATAACAAAAATTGCCAGCGGGTATTAAATACCCGTTGATAATTTTACCCGGGTTTAAATTGCCCGGATACTTTTTAAATACCAGCTGGTATTTAAACAAAATTTCAGGTTGATACGATTAACCATTCCTGAGAAATAAATTTTTATCAAAACGGCGGATAGCCGTTAAACTAAGCGTTTCCGGATATATATTCATATAAACTCTTTTTCTTTTTTTTTTATTTAAATGTGGACATTCGTTCCTGAATTCTTGAAACGGTTTTTATAAACGTTCTTTATATTTATGCAAATAAAACAATTCTGCAATATCCAAATATAAATATAATTTAAATTTATTAATAATAATAAAAATTATATTAACATAAATAATAATAAAAACAATCAATAGCCCAAAATAACTTTCATAGGGAACTATATAATCAAATATATTTAAATTACTATCTACATGAAATATTTTGATAATGATTTCCCAATTACGTTAAAATTACATAAAACGCTGTAATATCTACTCCATTTTATGTTTGTGTAATCAACAATGTAGAATACGATCGATGTGTGACACCTAATAATAATAAAATTGTTTCATCATTTTTTAAATATAAATTTACTTAATATACTTTCCTTTTAGCAGTAATTAAAATCAGAATGTAGGACACTTCAGACTAAAATATAAGATTATGTTTATAAACTCAGACCTTGAAAGAAGATTACACTATCGTTCGCCCTCAAAACACTTCATTTACGTATAGAATTTATAATCATTTAAAGTATTTTTTCACTATATGATAGTTATACATATATTTACAACGTATAATTTATTAAATGAGAAATCTATTGTACAGAAATCGTTTAGTTTTTAATAGAATAAAATATCTTAAATTTTATTAATCTTCAACTTATTACGTAAAAAGTATACACCACTGAGAGGTTCCAGAATTCGTTTGAAGGTAGTGCAAGTCACTTATGACTTTTTGAGAGTTTTTGGATG
Source organism: Lycorma delicatula (assembly GCF_047948215.1). Lineage (NCBI taxonomy): Eukaryota > Metazoa > Arthropoda > Insecta > Hemiptera > Fulgoridae > Lycorma > Lycorma delicatula. Next base: position 20,480,908 of record NC_134457.1, read on the forward strand.
TAATATTATTTTTAAGATAGGTGCCGACTATTCTGAAACCCGCATATTTTAGAAAGTTTCGAGTCCTTTGCTGACCAAACTATTGCTGTTCGGAAGGGCGAACGATGCGAATCCTGACCTACTAATGTATTTATATATATATATATATATATATATATATATATATATATATATATATATAATATCGATTTTTTATTTTTCGCTAAATAAAAAGAGCAAACCTGGAATTCCGGTTAAACTGGATACTTATGAGCTGGTTTATACTCTGTATTATATTTCGAAATAAATGAAAGAGACTTCATCTTGATATCATTATTTATTCCCGTTTAATCGGTAATTAAAATTGATTTATTTATATTTAAACATGAATATTATGAAATTCTTAGTGAGCTTTTAACAAAATCTTCTTCTTTTTTTAAGAATAGATTCTTTGCTAATTTTAACTGGTTAAATGAAATCAGGATATAACGAATAAAAAAATAAAATGAAATATGACGGAAAAAGAAATAGTGTAGTTACAATGGCCATGAACTGGTAATTTAAAGTACTTGAAGATGACGCGGATCTCAGGAACATTTTACTACAGGTTGATAGCGATTGTGAATGCAATTTATTTAAGATGAAGGTGCAAGTAATATAATAATAAAAACGATGTCGGGTACCGTCATCGAGTACGAGGACAAGATGCGACTTGTGATGCAACCACAGTCAACTCTCGACGGTGGTTCTGGCCTTCATTTCCCCTCTCCTCACTCCTCTCTTCCTATATCATTATTTAATGCGTATTTATTGCACATCGCTATATACATAGGTTTTATACACTTCATTTATCTCATTAAAATACTATTGTAAAATATTAAGCCTGAGATCATAAGTCAGTTGGATAAAAATAAATATATTCACATACATATATATATATATATATATATATATATATATAATGCATACAATATTCAAATATACACCGTAAAATTATTTTGACTTGGTTATTTTTTGCCTTAAGCCTTAAACTGACATTTCAAAATTAATGCCCTTATTATATGAACCAGTTCTAATGATAATAAAATAAAACGTATTACAGTTTAAATTTGTTATTTATTTATTTAATTTTTTTTTGCTTTTTTATGTTAAAAATAAAAATAGTAGTAGTTACGAGAATAATCCAGAAAATAAAATGTTATTAACTTTGAAATAAATAAAAAATTTCGAAGCATTTACTTTGAATTTTTATGTACACCCCAATTCTGAATGAAGGTTTGTCAAAGCACTGTACAAGAATTAGTTCGGTTCTTTAAATAACATGGTCACAGCAAGAAGGTGCTGCAAGTCATTCTGCTCGTATGTCTATTACTACTTTAAGAGAACTCTTTTCGAACCGCATCATGTCCACAAATGGGGACATTGTTTAGACGGCTATATCTCCTGGTTTGTTCGGATTCGACTTTTTCTTTCGGGTTTGCTCAATAGCAAGATGTATATTGAGGGCTCACAAACGTTAGCCGAACTAAGATTAAAAATTCAAGAAGTTGCTCGCATTATACTGGTTATATTAGATGAGAAATGGAAGCTTTTCGATTAAGGCTGAAAGAGTGAGACTACATTATCATGATAGTGCCCACTTGTCTAGTGTTATTTAAAAAAAAAAATTACACTTTTCATTTCATTTTTCAATGGATACCTGTAATGGTACCAGTGGCGGCTTGTAGATAAAACTAGTAGGGTGCTGCTTCAGAAAGTTTTTCTGGACCTTTTCAAGGCCATGGTTAAAATTTTCTGTAAATTAAAAGAACCGAAAAAAATTGAATTAAATAGAATAGCTGGAAGCAGGATAATAATCTAAGTCTACACTTAATCATATTCAAGAATATGGCTAAGCGCATTGTTCTTAAAAACCATATTCGGTTTAACCGAATAAATAATAAAATGTCAATTCAGATAATATTTTTTAGTATTATTAGATAACTTTATAAAATGTCCGCTTAAAAACACTATAGTCCAACGGTTCATAATTTAAATTTCTATGTACACAGAAACAAATACATAATTAATTTTTACTAATTGCCTTCTCTTTCACCCTTCCGGCTTGTTTTTGGACAAATTTAGCAATCAAAGAATCCTTGCTTTCCGGCATTTTCTGATCGCTACTGAAAAAACAACTAAACCGCTTTCATATTCCTTCCACCGACTAAACTAGAAAAGGGAACGAACAAGGAACGTTCCATACACACGCGGAGTAAAAAAAATTATCTTCCACCAGCACGACAGGGTCGGCATGCGGAAGCGATAATGCTCTCTCTTACCCTCGCAGCCACGCGCGTAGCTGCCTATGTTTGCATGAGCACAACAACCAAACACCACGCCGCTGGAACTGTGTAGCTCACAGTTCCATACAAAGATTTTTCTATCTTTTTAATAAACTGGGGGATGGTTACTGAAATTAAGCTTAAGAATTAGATATTGTATAAAGAAAGAATTAAAATAAAAAGGTCATTTATATTATTATATTAAATTTTATCGATAATATGAAGTGGAAATAGGAAGTGCTGCAGTTCAACAATGCGTATACGCGAATCGCCACTGACTAGTAAAATAGTTACAGAATTATTAAAGAGGGTTGGTACTGTGTATTTTTCAAAAAATGCAAATGTGCTAAGTGGTTTATGGTCGTTGTAATTTTTGCTTTCTTTAGTAAGTTCGTAAATTATACCAATTATTGTTCCTACCTATTAATCCCTTGGCAAGTACTTTTATAACCCAAAGATTTATTCTTAGGACAAACAAGGAGATCTAGCCTTCTAAACAATGTCTCCATTTTTGGAAAAAATATGTTTCGAGAAGAATTCTATTATAGCAGTAATACATTCAGAAGTAGTATGACTTGTAGCACCTTCTTGCTGTAACCAAGTAATTTGTGGAAATCGAAATAATTCTTGCCCGAAAAATGTTTTGATCTTGCTTTTGTAACGCGCTGTTCTAACGGGATTGTAATGTTTCCTTGATCTTTTTGAAAAAAGAACAGTTTAATAATGCCAGCTGATGAATGTGCACACCCTAATGTGACCTTGGAACTCAAGGTTTCTCATATAACTAACGTGGGTATTCTACTTATTTACCTAGCCATAAAGTTCAGATAGATGACCTTCATATTATTATATAATGACCTTCATACCTGATGAAGGTCATCGCTCCCATGAATTTTATGTGTATATATATATATATTTAAAATTCAAGCGAGCACCCAAATCAGCATCTTTTAAATCCTGAACAATTTGATAACGAACAATTAGGGATGAAAATTTAAGTCTTTATGCAAGATTCGCCTGATCGATGATTCTCTGATATTCAGGACTAATATGTGTTTAATTGCACAATGTTTGGACTATGTGTTATGGCTATTCGATTTTTAACAATGTTTTCTGTCGTTCTAATACTTTTTGCTGCTCCTTATGTTTTAAATTTAATGTGGACCCAATTTTCTTAAAATCTTTTAACCAATATGTTAATTGCATACGGTACTCACCGATGATGCGGAAGTTCGTAAATTGAACTGATTGCCAAGTAACCTTCGTAGAATTGTCGCGAAATCTCCAGTTTAAAAAAAATTATTTAACACAGAAAGCACGACGTACAACTGACCACTGTTCCGCGTTTTCTAAACAGCATTAAACGACTGAAAATATACCACGTAGTTCCAACAACCTCACCCAAATGTTAAATGAATAACTGAGCTTTTAAATTTTCCCGCTTCACTGGTGTGCGCTTTATATAAAAAAAAACACAAAAAAAGGTAAATAAATGAAGAAAGAAGTTTATTTATTAAAAAATAAATACTAATATTTAATTAATTAATTATTAAATGAAGTACTATAAAATCGGTGTTTTGGACAAGTCTGGATTACAGGTTTAAACAGTTTAATTGTTTTTAAATTAAATTAACGCTTTCTGTTGGGATTACTTGAAACTACAACAGCTGTGTGTTTACTTTTTTTTACGCCGTTTATAAAAAAACCTGTAAAAAATACTCGTTTTATAGCATTTCAAATACTGTTTGTGTTTTAACATTTTTTTTCTTTTCGTTCCGACCACTACAGATCACGTTTACATAATGTTGACCTTTTTCTTTTCCCAAAAGGTTTTCATTCATTTGCTCTTTTGTTGTCTTCTTTCTTCCGTCCATCAATTCTGATTTATATCTCTTATAAATCTTCTCTTTCTCTCTAGAAACTTAGATTCTCGAATCACTTTTCTAAATCTATCTCTGTTTTTACATAGATCCTTAGAAATGTTTAATGTTTTAGACCTGTTTCTATTTCTTCAAACCGGTTGGTCTTTGTGGCTCTGTTTATGTAGAAATTAAATAATTGTTTTGTCAATCTTTGGTTGTTCCTTCTGCATAAATATCCATAAAAGAGTAATCTTCTTTTCCGGATTAAGTCCCCTATTTTTTCTGCATGTTTGAAAATTTCGTTTTTAATTTTCAATTTTTAAATTCCATCTTCATATTTCGGTCAATCAATTTTTCTTAAAATTATTTTTTCTATTTTTGCTATTTCTTGTTCTGAAATAGACATTCCGTATCATAAGTGCTTCTGGTAGGAGTACACTTTTATACTGCTTCAATTTGTAGTTTTTTGATACGCATTTTTTACTGTAAATGTTCTTCGTGAGATGATAAGCAGTTTCCATTTTTCGTATTCTATTCTTCATCCCATTTTCTTCAGTTATATTCAGTGTTATGATTTTTCCCAAATATTTAAATTTTTTAACAAACTTTTAAGGGGTTTGAGCTGTGTTCTCTTTGTCATTGGAAAACCAGTTAGTCTTTTCATAAGGAATTTGAAGACCAATTCTGTTTGAGCATTCGCTTAGTTTTTGAATTTTGATTTTAACCTCATCTATGTCTCTTGCGAAAATTACAATATCGTCTGTGAAATCCAGAATGTTTGTATTTATAATTTTAGTTTTGGTGCCCATTTTTATGTTTTTGTGTATGTTTAAATTTTTTATTTTTTCACCCATTTTCTTTTAACTTTTTCAAGGGCACAATTAAAGAGGATCGGAAAAAATCCATCTCATTTCCTTACACCAGTTTTAATTTCGAATGGTTCTGAAGGTCCCCAAAGAATTCCACTTTTGATTTTGTATTTGTTAATGTTTCTTCTATAATGTTTATTGTCTTGGGATATATCTTAAAGTCTTCAAAGATTTTAAGTAGAGATTCCTTGGGAATGGAGTTGTACTGTTTCTTTTTTTTATTATTATAATAAAATAAATAATAATTATAATAAAATTTTCTTTTTTCATTTACTTATTTATTTATTTACTTTGTATAAATATATACGAGGTCTATAATAAAGTAATGAGACTAGTTTTTTTTTGGCAGCCAAAGTGGCAACACTGTAAAGTTACTAGTAAACATATGGTTATATGACAGCTGACTTATGTTAAGTATTAATATTTTTATTCTATTGTTGCCACGTGAGACGTAAACAAACTTTTCGTGAAACTGGTTTTTGTTGTACGTTACAAAAATGAGTGATACTAATTATGAGTAACGTTGTGCAATCAAGTTTTGTGTTGAACTCGGTGAGAATGCTACTGAAACTTTTTTCAAAATTGAAAAGGGCGTTTGGAGATGACGCTCTGTCACGAGCTGAAGTGTTTAGATGGTTTAAACCATTTTTAGATGGCCAGGAATCTTAACCACATATCTCAGGTACGGTCGAACTGAGAATGTACAAGACTACACTTCATTCACACTCGTACATATCATCCGCATTCATCCTCTGAAGTATTATCTAAACGGTAGTTACCGGAGGCTAAACAGGAAAAAGAAAGAAGAAGATGGCCAGGAATCAGTTGCAGACGATCCACGCTCTGGAAGACCGTTAACGTCAAAAAGTGACGTCAATGTTAAGCGAATCAGAGACTTGATGCGGTACAACCGGCGATTAACTGTCAGAATGATTGCAGAACAATTGAATTTGAACCGTACCAAAGTTCATCAAATTTTGACAAACGAATTGGACATGAAAAAAGTGTGTGCAAAATTGGTACCAAAAAACCCCACTATTGAACAGAAAAACAAGGTGGAATTGTCCAGGATCTTCTAGGGTGAAACTGATCCTGATTTTCTAAAACTATTATTACTGGTGATGAATCTTGGATATTTGAGTACAACCCCAAAAACAAAACGCAAGAGCAAGGAGTGGCACACTTCAAACTCACCACGTTCAAAAAAAAGCAGAAATCAAAACCACGCTAATTTGTTTCTTCGATGGGATGGCATTGTCCATAAGATTTTTTTGCCTACAGGACAGGCTGTAAATCAATATCTTTACTGAGAAATTCTTAAAAGACTGCGGAAAAGAGTTGCCCGGATGAGACCAGCCATCAAAGACAACTGGATGCTACATCGTGACAATGCACCTTGTCACACTGCACTCTCAATTAATGAGTTTTTTTTAAAGAAAAACATTCCTGTAGTTCTTCAACCACCTTATTCACTTGAGTCCGTGCGACTTTTTTATGTTCCCGAATTTAAAAAAAAACACCTTAATGGACATCATTTTGGAATAGTAGAAAACATTTTAAAAAATATAATCGACCATCTGAAGAATTCCGGTTTTTGAGTTCCAACACTGGTATGAAGAGTGGGAAAACCGTTTGAAGCATTGCGTGGCTTCCCAAGGGAACTATTTCGAAGGTGATAGAATCTATGTATAATTGAGTTGTAAATAAAACGTTTTTATGAACCATTCTCATTACTTTATTTAAGACCTCGTGTATATATATAAAATACAAATATAAATAAGGATGTTAACAGAAAAAATGAGTTTTAATAAGTGTTTCAACCTCGAAACAATTTGTATTATCATATGATACAATCCCTAAGCACTCAGGAAGGGAGAAATTTTAAATGAAAAGGATAAAATCGTAAAAATCTGTTTAAAAAACATTGAAAAACAATGATGTTGACGTAAATAACTTCAGATTACGATAATCTTAACTAAAATTGTAACCAATTAATATACTTCATGGCTAATTTCAGTAGTGACCTGCAGCGTAACCGAAGTGTTGTTCTCATAAAAAAGAAAACAGTTTTGAGGTAGGAGGTAATGTAGACCACTTTATAAAATAGCTGTGAAAATATTAAATGACCGCCATTTTTGTTAAGATTTCGTTGTACAAATTTTTTTTACATTAAAATGTTTATTTTTTTAATGGTCTTTAAAATGGTATGTCACAATTCTCTCTTTAAAACTATTTAATTTCCCTCCTCTTGAGGATGCTGTGGGGGGTTCGGGTGTAGAGGTCACATACAAAAAAATAGATCGTTTTCAGGTTGGAGGTATCTGCTAAATTTCATTTTTCTATGTTTAACAGATGAAAAGTTGTTTATTTAATGATTCCAATATGTTGTTAATATTCAATATATTGATTGATTATTATTTTAAAATTTAAATGGATATCTACATTTATATTTATTAAAACTTTTGTAAACGGTCTTTGAGTGTAATTTTATTTTCTGATTTATTTCAATAATAATTTTTTTTCCTAATGTATATGTTGCAATCTGTTCAACATATACATTATATATGTTGAACATGGGATGTTCAACCTCCCACGGCCTAATGAAATTAGGATAAATATGCAAATGAGGTGTAGTCTTGTGTCGACCATTCCTGAGAAGTGCGGCTAATTGATCCCCATCCATCAAAGTACACCGGTATCCACTACGTATCTAATATTCAATCCGTATAAAAGTAATTAATTTTTACTAGGATTTGAACATCAGAACCTTTGTCTTCGAAATCAGCTGTTAATCAACTCATTTGCGACCACGAGTTAACCACTAGACCAGCCGGATAGGCAATATAATTATTAGCATAAATTTTATTTTATTTTTTTACATTCTTAATTAATTCTAGAAAATGTGATATTACGCATTTATTTTAAAATCGAAATAATGTGCGTTTGATATTAGAAACTACGTATGACCGTGGTTATCTGAGCTTTATTTCCGTTCATAAATGTCATTTATACATTGTTACCTCCGTTATTATTTAAGCTATTGTCTAGCAATTTTTACGAGAGGTAATCTCTAAAGGAAAGTTCATTGTAAAAAAATTTATTCTGAAAACTATACAAATATTTTTTTTTATTTCTCTTAAACTACATACCTTATACTGTTCTCTATATAATCGCGACATGAATTAAGTCATTTATCGTAGCGATACACCAGCTTCAATATACCCTCGTCGTATTTTTCTGCCGCCAGTCCATTTAGCCACTGATTAACAGCATTTTTAAGTCCATCGTCACCCGCGAACTGCTTACCACTCAAAACTTCATTCAATTTCCCAAACAAATGGTAATCAGAAGGAGGTAAGTCCGGACTATATCAAATATAAAATTTCCCATCAAATGTTCTCAGGTGAATGCAACATGTGAATGTGCATTATCGCGCAGCAAGATGACGCCGTCGGTCAGCCGCCCACGTCACCGATTTTGAATGACGCATCGTAACTTGCTTAGTGTTTCTGCTTAGAGGCTTCTGCATTTATATTCGTTCCACGTGGCATGAAATCAATCAGCACTATTCCAAACCGATCCCAAAAGACTGTGGTCATCAGTTTGCATCCAAGTGGCTGTGGCTGAACTTTGTTGGTCTGGTTGGTGATTGAGAATGACGCCATTCACTTGACTGACTTTTTCTCTCTGGCGTGTAATTCGAAATCCGTGTTTCATCGCCGGTAGCAATTGATTTAAGGAACTCATCGCCTTTTTCTGTGTAGCGCATCAAAAATTCCAATGCAGATCCCATTCGGATTCTTTTGTGATGTTCCATTAAGACGTGCGGCATCCGACGTGCACAAACCTTTCTAAGTCTAAATAGTCATGAACAATGCGGACCAATAACACGTCTTGAAAAATCAGGAAAAAGAAGGGCCAGGTTGGAAATTGTTGAACGTCGATCTTTTCTGATTTCTACGCGTTTCAACAAGTCCTCGGTGATTATCGATGGCCTCCCCGAACGTTTTTCGTCGTACACATTAATTCTGTTATTTGTAAACCTTTCACGACATTTTCGGATGTTTCTTTCATTCATTACATTATCACCGTACACATCAATCAACTGACTAGGAATTTCAGCCGGCTTAACGTTTTGATGGTTTAAAAAATGTACGACTGCATGTATTTCACAGTCTGGCTGCAACATAGATTTTCCTTTTCATTTTATAACGTAATAATTCACACATAATCAAAGATACAACAACGCGACAACTTACAGATAACAATGCAGTTTGAACATTACTAGCGTGGCCATGAACGACACAGGTTCGCTAACCTTAAGAGGAGAAATTTACCAGCGGTCTTTACTTTAGAGATATTACTCGTACTTCTGCGATTTAGAGGTTACTAGCTTACAACTCGTTCTTTAATACAGTTCTTTTTTACAAATTTGTCTTTTTATAGAAGTTTATGAGATAAAGTTTACGATTATCTTTATGGGTAGTAATCTAATCTAAAGTCGTTACACATTTCAGTACCATTATATAAAATGTATTAAATTACCAATTGGGCTAAATATGCATGTATAATCAGGAATTTGAAATGTGGTGTGGATCTATGCAGTGGTACACATACAAACACTTTATATACTATATAAAGATTGCTATCACTATAAACTTAGACTATGAGTTATTGTCAGTTCCTTTCACGTAAGAAATTTATATTAAGTATTTGAAATGATTGAATTAGTTTATTAGTCAGATAAATATGTATACTATAGAATTAATACAACTTCCACTTTGTTAACAATTAATAATCAGTCCTCTGCTAGACAGGTTCATTTTACTTATATAATTAGCATACTTAGATCGAGCCTGAAAAGCACAGACCTGCATATTAATATATTACAAAGTAATTTGTAAAAAAAAAAAATTACAAAGAAAAACGTTATATTTTCTTGTATTTGTAACGCGTAATGTTTATAAAGTTTAAAAGTGCTGAGCTAAATGTCAATATTATAATAATAATAATTTTAATAAATCAACTTATATATACAAAACCAATACAAATGTAAAGAATTGGAAAAACCAGAATAAATAGGTGATATTTATTCTCTCTTTCTCCTTCAGTTTGTTTGTTTGTGTGTGTTTGTTGTTTCAGTACCTGATAAGTTTCACGTAATGCGTCATAAATTTATCATTGAGGAGAATTCTGTGTTGTTGAAATGATATTTATTGCTATTAAATTGTCATCTAACCTTATCAATTTTTCAAAAACGTTTTCCTGTTTTTTTTCTAGTACTTTTTCTTAGAATTTGATAACACACATTAAGGAGGCATTGATGATAAAATGTTAAATACTTGAAATATGAGAATAGGACAGTTTAATTTCAATCGTATTACAAACTGGATGCTACTTTTGACGGAAGTTATACATTAAATTACATTAAAATTTGTACTTAATAACTAGCTGAAATATCCGTTCTTTTCTAACGGAAAAATATTGAATTTTTTTAAGCTCCTTCCGTTAATTAATTTGACCTTTCGAGTTAAAGAGAAAAACCGCTAAGATAAATAAACTTGTAATTATTAAAATTAAATCAGTTCGTAATTATATTTCCGAACGAAATTTATGAATTAATTGCCATCTGATGTTATAGTTTTGTCCATCCCGTAATGATTTTTATATTTTTCTGGTTTTTCCCAGGATTTAAACTAGAAGAGTAAAACCATTATTTCCAGTCTCATAGTATTAGAAATAGTTAACAGGTAAATCTCGTTAAAAAATAAAAAGTTAAAGACAAATCCCGTAATACGTTTTAATAAACAGGATGTCCCATTTCATGTGCACTATTTTTATTTAACTATATCTCCCAAAATATTACACATATCGACATGAAACAAAATTAAATTAAAGTCTGCCTTTAATTTAGAAACGTCTCATCCAGCCTTTCCCTTACCTCAAGGAGCCGGTGCGGGAGAGCACTAATGGAAGGGGATATTAAGATGCCTATGTTCATTTTTGGTAAACGCAAACTGTTCCAACATGTCAAGATTCCTGGTAGGTGGATTGGAAGACTAGGTTCAATTCTCGGCCACCCGAATTACCAGACATATCCCACCTGGACTTCTTTTTCTGGGGTTATGTCAAAGAAAGGGTGTATACAACAAAGTAGCAAACATCCAGGAGCTGTGTGAGAGCGTTCGGAATGCCATTTCAACCGTCACACTAGAAATGCTTCAACGAACTTGACAAGAAATCGTCTATCGAATGGATATTCTTTCTGTGACTGGTGCGGCACATCTGGAATTGATAAGATGTAATGTAATTAATTTTTTGTTATAATTTGATGTCAGGCTTTAATTTAATTTTTGTTTCATGTTGATATGTGTTACGTGTAATATTTTGGGAGATAAAGTTAAATAAAAATAGGACATTTCAAATGGAAAATCCTCCATATTTGGGCTTTTTCTTGTGTTAAATACAAAAAACGGGACTACCGTTAGGTATTACTTCAGAGGATGAGATGAATGATCTGTAGCGTGTGTGAAAATGCCATGCCTGACCGGGATTCGTACTTGTATATCTTCTGGAAATTTCTATAACTTTTTTTACATCTTTTTTTTTTTTTTACTTGAAACGTAGCGTCTACATTTGCAAAAATACCAATACTCAAAATATTATCACATAGCTATACTTTTCCTTTATAGAAATGCTGCTGCAACAGCGGTAATAGAACTATAACCGAAAAAATAAAAAAATAAATACTACGAGATTCTTTAACAAAAAAACTTGAAAATTGTTAATTTTATTGGATTATATTTCTATTAATTTAACGTGTAACGTGTTTAAGAATATATTTGATTTTACGCAGCTTTACTGGGAATCTGTTAAAAACCACTTTAATGCAGTTTATTCTTAGTAGGTCATTAGTATGATATTTTCTTCGCTTGCCGCAAATGATTTCATTTATTATTTATACCTTTCCCCCTCTACTGCCCTGCTTTGTCTGTTTGATAATCACACTGTAGAATTTATTAATCTCTGATTTTTTTCAAGTATTTTTGACATTTGTTTACTTCACAATTCAACTTTAAATTATTTTATAAAATTAGTTAGGCTATTTTGTTTTCTGTGTGAAAAATTGTACCCTGTAACTCATTATTAGTTTGTAGACAAATTTATAAACGTTTCAACGCTTTAATTCAATCCGGATTCAGATTGAAGGTTTATTGTATATTTGTTAATATTTGTTAACTTTGTTAGAAAGTTTTAATGAATTGAGATTTAATTAAAAGATGTTTATTTAAATTAATTATTTTCAATAAGTTTTAGAATTAAAATAATACAATAAAATTAATTTGTTAGTTAAAATTTATTTAATTTTAATTACAAATTGTTAATATTATTCAGATTTTACGATTACAGTATTTAGATGTCATACAGGTAATAATTTTATTAAATAAATGAAAATAAAAATCAAAACATATCCCGTTAACTATTTTTCATGATTTATTTAATACTAGCAAACCCTGCAATGCTTCGCTATTGGTAGATTTGAGTATAAATATATATATATATATATATATATATATATAGAGAGAGAGAGAGAGAGAGAGAGAGAGAGAGAGAGTTTAAATGAACACAACTGAAAATTTGATAAAAAAATTAAAAAACTGAACATTACGGAACTTCACAAATTTTACCTTTCACTTATTCTCCTTCCCCTTTTCTCTTTCCACCTTGTCCTCTTTTTCCCGTTTTCTCTTTTGCCCGCGCGTAAATCGATCCATTAGTTTTTTGGTCTTTAGCAGACACACATACGAACATGCCCTTTATATATATATATAGAATAAAAAAGTCTGTTTGTATATTTGTTCGTTTATTTCGTAAATATCTCGAGACCGGCCCCACCTAGTGGGTATAGTTTTTGCAATAATATTTCTTTTCGCGTAACTAATATTCATATTCTGAATATGAACCAAATCGGTTCATAAATATAATTTTTCAAAATATCTCAACCCCAGCGCCATCTAGCGGGTTCATTTTTTGCAGAGATAATTCTTTCCATGTAAGTAATACGTATTCTGAATATGAAGCAAATCGGACCATAAATACAATTATTCAAAATATCTCGACGCCAGCGCCACCTAGCGGGTTCAAACAAATTCAGAAACCTTCGCTAGCGTGCGCACAAGTCACTAAAGTTTCTTCGCAATCGGATGAATGGTACAGGAAGGCATAAGAAACATACAGACAGACAAACATTCATTTTTATATATATATATAGATAAAAGAAGAAAGTCTGTTTGTATATTTGTTTGTTTCGTAAATATCTTGACACCAGCGCCACCTAGTGCGTATAGTTTTTCAAAAATTTTTCTTTTCACGTATATATTCTGAATATGAGCCAAATCGGTCCATAAATTCAAATTTTCTAAATATCTCAACCTCAGCGCCACCTATCGGGTCCAAACTAATTCAGAAACCTTCGCAGGCTTGCGCACAATTCACCAAAGTTCCATCGTAATCGGATGAATGCTATAGGAACGCATACGAGACAAATAAACATTCATTTTTATATGGCAGCCATAACAGAAGTGGATGAAGAGCTTCTACACAACCCTTTCTTTTAAAACTTACAATAAAAATTAACACAAATCAGCAATTGCGACTCCTCCGGAAAAGGGGAAGCATTGCTCCCTCCATATAGTTAGTGCCCCGTTGTGGCGTATTCCTGCTAGCCTATGAAGCGTTAGCACCGAAAGGACTTCAGTGGACGGACTGAAGGGGAATTACGTCGGGAGGACAGGTTGCATAAGCCTAGCCTTCCGCGGTCGGCCCATAAAATGGGTTCGATAACGCTGGTTTAACAACGGATTGGAATGCAATTAAATCCGTCCTTAAAATACTAAATAATAAACAAAACTTGAAAAAATAGACCCGCCATTTAAAATAAACCTTTTATAAAAAAACACGCCCGATTAGAATCATCCAGCAGCAAGGGACTCTGTCCAGGTTCTGCGAATTGTAGGGAGAAATAAACTCCCGCCAACTTTGCATTCCATTACATTTTTATATATATAGTTTTGTATTGAACTCTGTTCACGCATACAACCAACCACACACGTTCAAAACAGAAACTTGTGTCAAAATTTCTTTTCAAAATTAGTGATCATTCTTTCTCTTTATTAAAAAAGATTATTTAGGAGTAAGTATGACTTTATCTACATGGAACTCTATGAAAAATTCAATCTTCATCTCTGTGCAAAGAATGAAATCAAAATACATTCTGTAAAGCTTAACCTTGATTCGATCATTTCCTACTTCTAAAGTCTGAATATTTTTATAGTGGTACCTGTGAGACTATGCGCTTCCACAATGAATGTTTGTCTGTCTGTATGTCTCTTATGCCTTCCTAAACCGTTCATCCGATAGCGATGAAACTTTGGGGAATGGTTGGACATATGCCAGGGAAGGTTTCTGAATTAGTTTGGAACCTCTATCTGCCGCTGGGAGTCGAGATATTTCAAAAAATTGTATTTATGGTCCGATTTAGCTCATATTCAGAATATGTCTTACTTACATGGAAAGAAATATCTCTGCAAAAAATGGACTCTCTAGATGGGGCTGGGGTCGAGATATTTGGAAAAATTGCATTTATGGTCCGATTTGGCTTATATTCAGAATATATATTAGTTGCGTGAAAAGAAATACTTTTTCGAAAAATGAACCCGGTAGGTGGCGCTGAGGTTGAGATATTTAGAAAAAAACAAACAAATATACAAACATACTTTCTTCTTCTATATATGTAAAAAGAAATGTTCGTATGTGTATCCGCTGTAGACTAAAAAACTGCTGGACCGATTTACGCGCGGGGAAAAAGGGAAAAGAGAAAAGAGAGAAGGGGAAAACGGGAAATAAGGAAAAGTAAAAGGTAATGTTCAGTTTTTTAATGTTTTATCTAACTTTCAATTTTGTTCGTTTAATCTACAAACAACATATACTCAAATCTAGAAATAGCAAAGCATTGTCGGGTCGGCTAGTTTATTTAATAAAATTAATTTGAAGGTACGGAAAGTGTCGAAAAACTCTATTTTAAAGATTATAGAAGTTGCGCCGCCGCCTCTCTGTCAAGTTGTCATACTTGCCAGAAGGGGCGCTAGCGTTGCCTCTCGATTGTGAATATTTTTATTATTTATTCTAATCCTTATTATTATTATTAAAAATAGTGTTTTTATTGGTATGGCTAAACCGGTACCTGAAGTAGATTTGATCCACAATAACAAAAAACATTAAAATATTTTCAGTAAAAAATTAGATCCGATTTGACCCCTTAATCAAATAACATTTTTACATTTAAAATTTTGTAATGTTTAAAGTATAATTGAGGAAAAAAAACAAATTCTAATTAAAAAATAGGATAACGATTATATAACTTAACTATCAGACTTTATTTTAAATACTCAATTAGGTTTTTAAATATTAATGACTACTAGCCGATCAGGGCTTGCTTTCTGATTCGCCTTTCCCGTCTAGTCAGGAGGCATAGCTCCTTAGATCTCCACTATGTTCGTTACCTCATGATTGACTGATAAATAACAATTAAAGTCTGAAAAGCTCTCTTTCCTCCAACGTTTCCCTTCTTCTTGATATAGAAGTTCTGATACACTCCTTATACTTCCTCAAGGAGACTAGAGCCTTGATTATTACTTAAAACCGTCCTGGGGTAACACGAATGTATCCTAAAAATTTGAAAGCAATCGGTCGGTCGGTTTTTGCGTGATGATCTAATATTCCCCTCGATTATTTAGAAAACTATCAAGTTTGAATTGATGTCATGTGGTTATTTTTGGTCCTCTACTAGAATATAAAATTTGTTTTGCTAGATTTCATATTAGCGTTGCGAGCACGAACGCGAACGCGCACACACACAATATTTTTAATAGTATGTATATTTTTACTTAAAAATCGATCAAATCAATTATGAAATACAAATACAAAACGATTTTTGAAATCGATTTTAGATAACTTAAGTAAAATTACTATTTTAAAAATCGATTGCTATAGATTGTTCCTAGTAGTTCTGGTGTTATTTCACTATTTAGTACCGAATGTAGCTTTGTTACCTCGTGTAAAAATTAATAAACGGCTGCGTATTTTCCTCAACAAGGAAATATTTTAATTAATTAAGCTCGCTCGTTAATATAAAATCTGTTAATTCGAATACTCGTACTTTATATCGAATACTTGTAATCATTAGTACTCGTAATTACAATCAAGTGTGTTATTAAGAGTACACACTGGTAATTATGCAGTCTAACAATTTTATGACTGTTTTCACGAGTAATTTCTGTGTTCAGCTTTATCAATTTCAGTCATATGTCAGTAATTTATCAATCGATTTTAATAAATGAAGGATTATTTTGTTCACAATAAACAGCTTAAAACTTTATTTAATAAAAAATATTTAGATTAAACTAATATTTACGATGCTAATAATGATTAAAAATCTTATGAAAATAAAATTATAAACTTTTAGATTAGTAAAATTAGCATTTGTTTCTTCCGATGTGAGAAACAATCATCGTAAATGTGATTGTTACTCATATATCTGACCCTTTTATGGGTGGTTAAAAAGGAATGAAAACAATTCCTTTACAGTCTGGAATAACTTTCAGGGCCGAATTCTTGTTTTATTGCTTCTGGATCGACAAATATATTTTTTTATGTGTTATTTGTATTAATAGCCCACCCTAGTAAAAGATGGGCTACTAGGAGATTGAAATCCTACTAAAAGCTAGCTGTTTTTATAGGGATTTCAATACTAAATAGTAGATACAGGAGTATACTTTTGGTTGGGATTCAATTAACTACACATATCAGGAATGTTCGACCTGAGGCTGTACGTGGATGAGATGTCATCCTCATCTCATTGGGCCGTGGAGGGTTGCTTATTGTTCATTAGTTGAACAAATTGCAACGTACACATTAGGAAAATAAAATAAATTTGTATTTATGAAATAAATGTTTGAACTGTATTTAATTCGAAATATTTTAGTTTATTATATTTTAATCTCAGAGAAATGTTTGGTAAACCCAGATATCTCGCAAGAACGATTTAACTGATTTTAAAAAAATTTCTGGATGAATGTATATGAAAGGCGCGCCCTTATTTTGTTAGTAAAATAAAAACACAATCGTTTACTCTAAAATAATAAAAAAATATGAAAAAAATTCAAGTCCATTAAATCTGGAACTTATTTAGATGCTTGTTCTCTTAGGAAAACACAATTTTTTATGGTTTATTTACTTTAAAAGAGTTTTTGAGCGAAATTGTTTTAAACGATAATGATTAAAGCAAATTGACGTGAATTTTATAGTTTTTTCGTTATTGTAATTTCAACTCGGTTTTAAATTAGGCTATCATTGAATTGATATTAATTTCAAGTGACACAGTTTTGTTAAGAGACGAGATAACAATGATATACGATACTTTTTTTTTTTTTTTTTTTATGATATATACGATACTGACTTTTGCTAATATTACGCTTTATTTTTAACATAAACAAGATAGACTAAGTAATATTTTAGTTGTTTAATTCAATGGTCTCGAAAGTGGAGTATGCATAATGCTATCTTTTTAGATAAAAAATAAGTTTTTTTTGTTATTTTCCTAAGGTTTGTTTTTGAAAAAAAAACGTTAATAATTATTTTCCTAATAAAATTATTACATTTTTACCACCCCGGGATTATAACTATTTTTTCTGCAGCAGCATAACTATAAAGGGGATGTATAGCGATTGGCAAAAATTTCTACAGATTTTTTGCAAATTTCTATGTTTCAAGACTCTGTTACTCCAAAAAACACAAAAACGTTATAGAATTTTTGGAAGATGTACGAACACACTCTTGTTTATTTACATTTTAATTAATGACCTCTGGATTGGTTTAATATAAATTCTTTGAAAATGGTTTAAAATATTTCTATATATCGGGCATTGATTTTTTGTTTTGTTTTTTTCTGAAAGGATGTTCCGAAGGGTTTTAGCTAAACTTAAGGGACCGATTTAGGACATCAAAGTAAATAAAAAAGTTCATGTGGAAAATGTCCTATCTCACTTCAATTTATCTCTGTCCATCAATTTGTTTTCAATAAAAAATTACATTTTATGAATGAATTAAGGTATTTTATTGAAATTTGTATACATGTAACCAACTCCATCTACAAAATAAATAAATTTTTAAATTTTACTTTTAAAAATTACAAAAATAAACAGACAACACAGTTGTTTCTGATGCAGGGCTTGCACACACATACACACACAACTTAATTTAAAATACTCATCATTTTATTTAAATATAATATTTTTTCGTTTATTTAATTCAGTGATTCTAACTAAAGCGTCCGTGCATACCGTATTTAATTCTGGCGGGTGTGGCGGCACTAACGGGAACGGTCACCACTAACTAAACTAGTGTAATTTCACAATTTACATAAAACATTTCGCTTGTTTCGTCAGCAGAGTCGCGAAGCCGTAGGCTTAACGCACCAGGTACCGAGTCAACCAGGCGATCGAGATCGAGTCCCAGCCAGACAGAGTTACTTTTTTACATTTTAAATATTATTCATTTATTTAAATCTACCGCTCACCTATGACATCACAACATAGCATTATTTTCGGGTGGGAGTACGATTTTGCAAAATTATTTTTTGCAAATATTTTTATTTTTTAATTGCTAACAAATGTGTCTAAGAAAAATACGACCTTAATAAGGCGAAATCCTGAGATACTGAGGTGACCTTGCTCTACAGCCTCATCCCCTTAACCTTTTATGTTGAACATTTAATGGCGTCAATATCCCATGTATAGAACTAATCTGACCAAGTTTGGTCAAAATCGGTCCAGCAGTTCTAGAGATATAAAGTGATTTAAAGGTCAACACCGAACACACACACACACACACACAATATGAAACATTAACATCCGAAAAATTTCCATCAGATTTTTTGGGTTCCTTAGGTTTCAAAACGTCAAGATCCGGTGAAAACCGCATATGCACAAATTGGTCCGATTACAATACTTTCTATAAGGGAAAGCTCTATAAAGGAAAGTATATTTTTTATCATTCATATCTCAGTAAATATTAGTTTAATCGCATCAGTTAAATTATTAAGCCTTATATTGTGAACAAAATAACCTTATTTATTCAAATCGATTAACAATTGAGAAATTTTTCCCTAATGTGTAACGTTATAATCTATTCAACTAGTGAACAATACGCAACCCCCCCCCCCCCCACCCATGGCCCAATGAGAAAAGGATGATATGTAAATGGAGTGAAATCTTGTACAAATTCAAGCCGACCATTCTTGAGACGTATAGTTAATTAAACCCCAACCACCAAAATAACTGGTGTCTAATATTCAAATTCGTATAAAAGTAACTAACTTTTACTAGGATATAAACCTCATAACCTTTTTCTAAGCTGCTAAACAATTGTTTTGCGACGAAGATTTATCCACTGCACCAGCCCGGTGAGCAAACTTTGATATGGCTCAAATTGTTAAAGTGGAACACAAAAATTATTGTTGAAAACGGGTATAAAATTGTCGGACTCCAAAATTTCCAGTCTGCATCCCTACCAGACAAGCGATTAACATAGTACCCGATTTAATGTTTATTAATTTTCTTCTAACACCATTTTTTTTTTCGTTTGTTTAACCTCCGGCACCACCGTCAGATATTGCTAAAGAGGATGAGATGAGTATTTGTAGCGTGTGTGAAAATGCCATGCCGGACCAAGATTCGAACCCGGGACCTCCGGATAAAAGGCCGAGACGCTACCACTCGCGCCATGGAGGCCGAACTCTTCTAATACTATTAAACAGATTTATATTAACAAGCGAGATTAATTGAAATGATTCCTATAAAGGAAAATTTTAACGTGTTATTAATTTTTACATGAGGTAAAATTGGTTACCTCATGTAAACCAGTTGTCCAGAACCTCTAGCAGCACTATGTAGAAACCAATTTTAAAATCATTTCTTATTTTTATTTCATAATTTATTTGATAAATTTTAAGTAAAAATTGATATTTAAATACGAAATGGGGTTTTTGAAATAAAAGTCTATCAAGAGAGAAGCCAAGAACTTATCCAATTCTTAGCAGGATTTTTTCATTTTTTTCTTATTTAAACTTTAAATGTTACATAATTTTAAATGTAAAAATGTAATTTGATTAAGGGGATCAAATCGTACCCAATTTTTTTACTGAAGGTTTTAACTTTTTTTCATAATGTGGATCAAATCGACTTCCAGTACCCGGTCAGCTAAACCGTAACATATTAGAAACACCAGTTTTATTATGTTCAAAAATAATAATTATTATTATAGTTTGCGTGCTAGCTTCGCAAATGAAATGATGCAACGTGACGATGAAGATTTTGTTTATCCTATCGTATTCAATGGCGAATTAACATTACATATTAATGAAAAAATTAGCACTCATAAAGTGTGTATCTGCGTATCAGAAAATCTTCATGAAATATTGCAGTGTGAACGAGATTCCCCAGAAATGAATGTTTTTTGTGCCGTATCCCGACGGCAAAATTACGGGCCATTCCTTTTCGTGACTTTTTCCTCAACTGCAATACGAACCATAGAAAATTTATTTAGAAACAATATGGTTCGCCTTCTCACTGGTATCTCTGTACGTGATCGGTTGAATGAAATTCTCCTCAACCACTGGTTTGGTCCCCGGGGACCAATCACAGGGCTTGTTTGCCGTGGCTTCCACGTTCACCCAACCTGACCCCATGCAATTTTTTAAGTAATATTAACTAATACAATTAGTTTTAGGTAATATTTTGAGGACTAACGATCACTTTAAATCGATTTGATACTGTGCTTATTAAGGGAGGTATGATTTTTTGTCTTCGAAACCCCATGTTTTCCACCCCCTGGGCCAATCGTTTATGATATCATAAAACTTTAATTAGGTAAGTTTTAGGTCCTTATCCAAAAAGTAGTAGGAACTTTAAACGAATTCGATATTTTACTTAATAATAAAGTTATAGCGATATTTTGTGTTTTTCGAAAAGCACTCCCATTTCCACCCCCGTGGTCCGGTTTTGCCCATTAACGAACTCGATTGATTTTGGGTCGTTATATTTTTTATATCAATTTGAAACTGATTGTATCAATTACGACAGTTATCGTATCCACAAGAAAATGAAATTATATATATATATATATATATATATATATATATAAACGTTTGAGCTGATGGTGGTTTTGGGGTCTGGGGGATGCGAAACGCGAAGATATGTCGAAATTTTCCGTAAGTCAAATCATGGTTCTCATTACAATAGGTAGGTTTCTTATGAAATCTACCTAATGACAGACAGCGCCTGAAAAGTTTTTTCTTTTTAATATTAAAATTACACTGTAATTATAAAAATGTTACAATTCGCCAATCTCCGTGGCCTAGTGGTAGCGTCTCGGCCTTTCATCCATAGGTCCCAGGTTTGAATACCGGTCTGGCATGACCATTTTCACACGGCTACAAATTTCAGTTTTCGTATTCCCATGTACATGCTTCTTTATAAACTTCTGTGGTAATTTAATTCATCGGCTAAAAAAAATTATTTTATTTTGTGGCACTTATCTCTGCTCGTAGGTTTAAGCCTACGTAAATATTGTTTACGTAAAGCATACAGATAAAGTGGTATTTAAGTTAGTCTCTAAAGATAACGCGAAATGCTGTTTAAATAAATAAAAATTTAAAATAGAATCCTTTTTCTCATTACAATCTTTTACATAAATTTACTACTAATTTACACCCGTTTAATCGTAAATGTTCAATGTCGGCGAATTATATAATACGAGAAAATTTGACTCTAAAAAAAAAATTGTAATATAAAATAAAATCTGTTTTTTGTTGGGAAAATCGTTATTCGACCTTTGAATATACTGTCCTCTTGATATTATATCGATATTTGTGTGTAATTCAATATGTAATATCTATTATAAAAAATATTTAGGTTTATATCTTAACAATACAGTTTTGGTTCTATTTGTTATAAATAAACGATTTGTTTAAAAAAATAAATAAATTAATCGAATGTTTTATTACTTTGCTGTATTGTTGCAATCTTTATAAATCTTGAATTTATAGTCAGCCATCCGTGAAGTAATTTATTTTATTTATTTGATCATCTTTTACGAATTGCTATCAAATCGTGTATTTTATTCGATTTGTAAACCTTTAGAAATAATTGTTATTGATAAATACTCATTGAAAAACCACGATACTGTATTATTATTATCATTATTATTATTATTCTTGACCTCTGTATTGGAGTTGTAATAAATTTTCGCTTTCATCCGGAAGTTTCTAAGTTCGAATCCCGGTCAATTTGACCTTACTCATTTGTTACAAAATTTTAATAACTATTATTGGACATTTAACCTGTAATTGTTAAAGTAAATAAATATTTTACATATATTTGAATTTTATTTGGTATAAATTATCAACATATTAATTTTAGATTTTGTTATAATAAATACAGAGTACAAAAAAAGAATATCAGGATTTTAAAGAGATATTTAAAATCTCTTAACAATGATTTAGAGTAATGAATCACAAACAAACGAAAGAATAACTCTTTCAGTTTTTCGCTACACGTGTTCAATGTTAGCATCCTAACACCCGTAAAGAAAGACACCGTCCTTGTGACGAACCCGATCGCCCTCCCCCCCCCCCCCACCACGTACCAAGCCTTGATAAGCTTTACCGGGAGTCGTTTTTTAGACCCTCAAAAAGTGGTAAAAGAACACAATCATCAATTTGGCCTCGTCAAGAAGCCACCGATGCAAATGCCTCGGCAGAAATTTCCATCAGTGTATTTAAACAATCTATTATCGCCTTTGTATGGCCTCTTCTATCCACGACCACCTACCATAGCTTACAACTCTCAACTATAAAATTAGCCATTCGCGGAAGCACGGTTCCTGCGCCTTCCTCTAACAACGAAGGTTTCACACAAAAACTCTTCCTACATCTAAATTCAAATAGACTATGCACTCAGATCATTACTTGAGTCGTTAAACACTAAAATACTATCCTCAAACCAACGAAATAAGTGTGATTACAACAACGACAATTTTGTCCTTCAATTCAATTTACTCAATGTCCTCTTCATTTATTTAAAAATCAAGATGAACCAATTTAATAAGCCTCTAATGAAAATATACCCTACTTCTCTCTGCTCTGATCAGCTTTCCGGATCCAGGTCAAGGCTTATAACCTACCACACTGTAGCTCCATCACAGAGTTATCCAAACATCTATTCTCATACAAACAACGAATATCTTAGCTAACCGGGGCTCGATGTCAAAACGCCTAACTTGGCGAGTAAGCACCCAGTCGAGACCCTAACCATCCAGGTTGCTATTCTATCTGTACATCTATAACAACATCAGGCACCCTCAGTCATCCTCCTTAGCTCAGAATCTAAGGAAGCCAACAACTATGTTCCATTTCCTTTCGGTTTTGCAATTAACTTGCAGATGAAAACCACAATTGATCCTCGCAACTCTCTAGCTACTTTGGGGCAGACATATAAGATATGGCGCACATCACTACGGACACAAGCCTGAATTAATCAAACCAAATCTGGACAAGCTATCTCGAAAAGCACCATGTCTGGAAAAAACTGTGTGATATACTGATTGGGGAATCCACCTAACTACGTGCATACTTCTTACATCAGGAAAAATTCCATGCGTGTAACGGTCATCAGGCGATTCAGTCCACCTGATATGCCATAGATGGAAACCCTGTCGTCTATTTCTTTTATACGACCAGGGTTTCCATTTAAGCACTTTTCGTCACGCAGCATACATGTAACCGATATGAGAATTCGTTCCTTACTTTAAACCAGCACGTCTAGAGTCACAGAAACGATAGCTGCTTTAATCCTGTGTCTCAAATCAGAAATATTAGTAGGAAACGGAGGCATGTACAAGATCCTTTATAAAACCCTAAGGAAAGAATTACATGGAGGTTAGATCGGGTGACCTTGGAGGCCAAAGTAAACAAGGTCTATCATTGGGTCTATGCTGACCGATCGAGTAATCGGGGGAAAACGACATTCAACAGATCTTGTACAGACTTATGACGGTAAAGGTATAAGTCTGTAAGATAAATTGAAACAATCGAATTGTAAGAAAATAACTTTTCACTCAAACTTTTAGGGGTGGGGGATGTTGTATATTTATTTTAATATGTACAGTAATGCACAAAAAAAGAAAATCGAAGTTTTAATGCTGGTTAATATCTCTTAACTTTGACTTACAGTAACGAATTACAAAAAAATAAAAGAGTAAATCTTATAATTTTTCCCTACAGGTGTTCATTGTAAGCATATTACATCACGAAAAAATGAAGCCAAAAATTTTCAGTTTTAATTTTTTCTATGCTGTTTCTGATATAATTTATATATATATATATATATAATTTATATATATATATATATATATATATATATATATATATATATATATATATATATATATATATATATATATATATATACAGAGGGATCCAAAAAAATGTACACACTCTTTGTAATTAAATAATATCTAAACAAAAAACTTACGCTCACTAATGTGTTGTGTAGTGTAAGGTATTAAATTTGTCGTGGTAGGCGGAGCTGGCAATTTATGCCGCACATGCGCTGGTGGTTGGTGGTGGAATGAACCAGTCATATTAGCCAGTCGAGAAGCAACAATGGCTGAGGTTCGCTTATCGTTTGTTGAACGCAAGGCTGTACTGAAGACCGCATTCGTCATAAAATCGAAGCCTAAGGAACTATTAAAGATGTGCACAAGGAAAGATCCGGCCGACTGCGAACAGCTACAAGTCCGGCGTCCAGTGCTTCGGTGTTGCAACATTTCATACGATCTCCGCAAAATCAGTGAACCAGGGAGCGCGCGAAAGTGGGATGAGCCGGTCAATTGTAAGACGCATTTTGAAGAGTGGAAAGTGGAAAGTGTATATTTCAAGATGCTATACGCGATGAATGAGAACGAACCAGATAGAAGGATGGAGTACTGTGCGTGGTTTCAGCACATTGTTGGTGAGGATGAAGAATTTGCAGGGAAGTTTGACGAGGCGTAATTCAAACTTAACGGTACTGTGAACCGCCACAATCGTGTTTACTGGGTTCCTGAAAATCCTCACGCTCATGTGGACAGAGCAGTGAATCTACCGATTGTTGTGGTGTGGTCGGTTTATCAGTGCCTGGTTTGATTGGTCCTCTTCTTCGAGGTTACCGTAACTGGTCAGGCGTATCTTGATATGCTTCAAACAACATATGACAAGCGGGCGGTGGGACACGCAAGCAAGTGGTGTATGGTACCACATTTATTCCGCTCAAACATTTTGGTTAGTTCTAGGAGCTAGTTAGGACACTGGTCGCTAAACTGTTTCGTGGCTCAGTAGCCGTTTGTGGCACAGACATTCGGTCTTGTGCTTTAGGTCAACCGAATGGGGTGGTGCCGGGAGAAATGCCAAGCAAACCAATCAGTTCTTCAAACAAAATCTTTTCCTGCCACCCAAAACCTGTATGGTGATGAACTTTTTTCTGTGCAAGACGGAGCCCCGCATTACCATCGAGATTTCAGGTTGTTCCTCGATAAAGCTCTACCCGAACGGTGGGTGATTCGAAGAAGTGCTGTTGAATACCCACCTCGGTCTTCTGATATAACATCTTACGACTTCTACATCTGGGGGACCGTCAAGAATGACGTGTATCGACACTAGCAACAATCGACGAGCTACGTGAAAAAAATCGTAGAGTTACGTGCTGACATTACGCCAGATACACTAACAGTCGTAGTTCGGTGTGCAGTTCGGCACCATCAGCGTTGTGAGAAGCTGCTTGTGGTCATTTCGAACACATATCATAACCCTCTCTCAGTGCCAAAAATAGTAACGTCATGTCTAATTTCTCACGACATATGTAGCAAACAGTGAGTACATTTTTTTGAACCCTTTGTGTATACTATAAATATAAAGGACGACAATTATAAATTTCTTTAATATATCGATGGAGGTTCTTACCACAACCAAAATTTTTTTTTAATTTTAATTACACCCCACCTTCTTTTCTAATTTTTTTTTCAAATATAGCATTAATGGATTTACATGTATGAATCATGGTACAAATCTTCATTTAAAAAAATGAATCAAGCGTTCCAGAGAAATAAACACAATAAGTGCGCACGCGCACACACATAAAACAAGAAAATACATACCCACTTATGTATGTATTCTTAAATAAATAGCTTTTTTGATAATGCCATTGTTTTATGTGACTCTTACAATTATTTATGAATTCAAATTTGAGATGATCACCAAAATTTAATGTAGATAAATATTATAATCTTCAATTTAATGATGTAAAAAAACTAATACAGATGAAATATTCACATAAAATTAAAAAAAAAAAAAAAGCTGATAACGCAGGTGTAGGACTTCTCTACAGTTGTAGGTGTTCCTGATGCAGGCTTACACACTAAACTTAATTAAAAATATTTGTCATTTTATTTAATATAATGTTTTTTCGTTTAATTCAATTATTGAAACTAAAGCGCGCGCTCATACTATATTTAATTCGCGCGTGTGTGGCGGTACTAGCGACGACGGTCGGCAATTACTAAGCTAATGTGATTTCTCAACTTAGAACAAACTTCGCTTGTACGGCCAGCGTATTGGTTTAGCCACGAGGATTAACGCATCAGGTACCAAGTCAGCCGGGCGAACGAGTCCAAGACCCAGCCAGACCGAGTTAGTTTTTTACAATTTAAATATTATTCATTTATTTAATTCTACCGCTCACCTTAGACGTCACAATATAGCAGTAGTTTAAAGCATTTTATAGGGCGGGGATGCGATTTTGCAAAAATCTTTTTTTTCAAATATTGTTATTTTGAGAGAACAGAAAAATGACCTTAATTAGTAGAAATCTCGAGATACTAAGCGTGAGCTCCCTCTACAGCTTCACCCTTGACCTTTTTAGTTGAAAAATTAATGGTATCAATGTCCCATATATAGAAGTAATCTGACCAATTTTAGTCAAAATCGGTTCAGTAGTTCTGGAGATATAAGGTGATTTAAAAGCCAACACCGAACCTATAGGTGTCAAAACGTCATGATCCGGTGAAAACCGCATTCCCAAACTGAACCGATTACAATACTTTCCCTTCTACAGTTATAGTTCGCTAAAGCACAATCTACACGGGAAAGTAAAAATTAAATCTGAGTGAAATTAAAAATAAAACGATTTGATACTACATTCATGAATTTTTTATTCTTACTAAACATAATTGTTATTCTTTATTAGGATTACCTTAGGAATTTATTTATTGTTTAATCAGTTATTTCACAGTTACATCAGTTTCACACAATACTGAAAAAGGATTTTGTTTACGGAAGTCTCTCTCTTTTTCCTGTTTAGCCTCCGGTAACTACCGTTCAGATAATACTTCAGAGGATGAATGAGGATGATATGTATGAGTGTAAATGAAGTGTAGTCTTGTACATTCTCAGTTCGACCATTCCTGAGATGTGTGGTTAATTGAAACCCAACCACTAAAGAACACCGGTATCCACGATCTAGTATTCAAATCCGTGTAAAAATAACTGGCTTTACTAGGACTTGAACGTTGGAACTCTCGACTTCCAAATCAGCTGATTTGGGAAGACGCGTTCACCACTAGACCAAGCCGGTGGGTCTGTTTACGGAAGTCTATTCTCATCTCAGATGGTTCTTAGCATGCAGTTGAAAATCAGTGTGCTGTAGCATACACTCATTTAAGCGATGTATGCAAAAATTGTTGATGAATATTGTATTGTTTCCAAGCTAGATTATGATCCACTGATTTTTTGAAAGGCGAGATTAATGCCCTCTGCTGAAGATCTCGTTTCACTGTCCCTTTGTAAGTAGATCTTCATCATCCCTTGCCATTATTATTGATCTTTTCTACCCCTATGATTTTCTTTTGAAGCATTACCAAAAATTTATTTGTGTAATTTATCCATTCATAAATATGTTTTATACACAAACATATTTGTTTATATCTTCTATTGTTCGTTTAGATCCTGCTAGATTTAGCAGGATCTGTATGAAAGATGTAGAGATCTTTTCATTTTCTGAGTTCTTGGCATTTGTTTATAGTTTGATGGGATTAGTTCTGTTTATATACTTGTCTATGAGCTCTTTTTATTAACCGATAATTGAGCAAAAGAAACGCAACCTGGGGTTGAGTGCTAACGATTGAAATCTACCAACTAATTCTTTTTCTAAAAAAGAAGATTTATTTTTATCAACATTTTTACTTTCCTGTCTAGAAGAGCGCTATAGCTCTAGAATGGAAAGTATTGTAATCGTTCCAATTTGGGCATATGCGTTTTTCATCCGATCTTGTCTTTTTCACACCTAAGGAACCCAAAAAACAAGACGGAAATTTTTCTGATGTTAATGTATGTATGTACGTGTTTGTGTTCGGTATCGGCCTCTAAATAATTTCATATCTTCAGAATTACTGGACCGATTTTGACAAAACTTAGTCAGATTACTTCTATATATGGAGCAATGATATCATTAAATTTTCAACTTAAAAAGTCAAAGGGGTGAGGCTGTAGAGCAATGTCACCATCAGTATATCGAGATTTCGCCTAATTAAGGTCATATTTTTCTTAGGAAAATTTATTAATTAAAAAATAACACAATATTTGCAAAAAGATTTTTTTTTTCACAATCGCAATCCCACCTCAAAAAACGCTATAAACTTTAAACCTTTGTTTATGATTGCTATGATGATTGTTTTTGATTGTGGTTTCTTCTATTGTCGTCTAATTATGCATAGAAAATAATCTTTACTAAACTTTTTTTTTCTGTTTAACTTCCGGGTCCAAAGTTAAGAACTGCTTCAGAGGATGAGATGAATGATTTATTATAGTTTGTGTGAAAATGCCATGCCTGACCGGGATTTGAACCCTGGACCTCCGGATGAAAGGCCGAGACGCTACCACTCGCGCCATGGAGGCCTGTTAATATTTACTAAAATTTTTCTTTCTTTCTTTTCCTGTTTAGCCTCCGGGAATTACCGTTCAGGTATTACTTCAGAGGATGATATGTATGAGTGTAAATGAAGAGTGGTCTTGTACATCTCAGTTCGACCATTCCTGAAATGTGTGGTTAATTGAAACCCAACCACCAAGGAATACCGGTATCCACGATCTAGTATTGATATCCGTATAAAAGTAACTGACTTTACTAGGACTTGAACGCTAGAACTTTCGACTACCAAATCAGCTGATTTGGGAAGACACGTTCACCACTAGACCAAACCGGTGGGGGTTAATCTTTACTAAACTGGGAGCCCCAAACCCCACCAAACGGCCGGACACGACCAAAAGTCACGCATTTTTTTTCTCTCCCTTTCTTTATTACAATCATGACTACTTTAAAAAAAGATTTTTTATAATATTGAACTTTGACTCCCACTTTGGGGTTTGCGCATAAAATAACAATCGTGGTCGTGCGAGGTATCAATTTATACAGTTTTTTTTTAAATAATTGAATTAATCTAATACAAGTAAACATTGCGTTTATTATCTTTTTACCTTACCGCTGTAAAAACTTAATTAAATCATTATTCCGTTTAAAGGCTGTTGGTTAAACAAGTTTTAAAAAAATATCTGCCATAAATTCTATATTTATACATGTTTTTCAAAAAATCATTTCATTACATCTATGTTAAACAGATCCACGAGTTTTTAGTTTGTGTAATATGTAAAGAAATTTGTATATTAATCAATAAAAAACATTTATAAACATATCGACCTGTTTATTACTGTTATCGTTTTTCACATCATTTGAAGTACCTATTAGAAAAGATAAGAAACCAGTTATTATCATTTTTATTACACTACAAATACGAGCTCCCATGTGAACAGAGATTTACATATAGATTTAATAATGTTACTTAAATGCTTTCGAGATAATTAGAAAATATTAAAACAAGTATGTAATCATAAAACTAAGGTATTTATTATTAGTTATTAGAATACATATATTTTCATATCTGACAATCAAACACTTTCTATCATTACTTTTAATATTTAACTTGGGGTTATTCTTCATCTCTTTTAATTTTGCTGCAGGTGAACTACATTTTATTTAGAAATATAATGTCTGTCTTCGAGATCCTTGGCAGGGTGGATTTCACTTAACATTTTTTTTCTCTCACACATTTATTTTTCTATAAATGACATTAACTAAATTGTTCCAGAATAAACTTGTTTTTTATTAAAATATAAACTAAAGAAACCGGTTATTAAGTGATCTTATTAATAATAATAATTTTATTTGTTGTATTATCGTTTTGATTTTTTTCAGCTCATCTTTGTTGAGATCAGCCAGGAAACTTTTACATGTCTTTTTACGGCGAGATATCTTTCCAAATTCTAACTTATTTCAAAGTAAAAACTGCATATTTACTTTTTTTCTATTTTGTACGTTGTAGTCTGTTAAACTAATGTAAAGTAAGCAAACCCCCTCTCCCACGACCAGTGAGATAAGAGTGATATATAAGACATTTAATGAGGTATAGACCACTAGACTATTCTAGTCGTTGACACATCGTCGCAAATCAGCTGATTTTCGAATTTGAAGGTTAAATGTTATTTAATTTTACGGTTTTGTCCGGTTAAGCTGGCTTTCTCCGGAAGAAACAGTTCCATACATGTTGAGAGGAAGAGCGGAATGGGACAAGGTAGTACACCTAGCAACTAGAATCCTGAAAACTAAAGCGAGAAAAACTAGAGAATGGGATACAGCCTGATTTAGGACCCAGATAAGTAACAGGACTGAAGATCATCCAGCAAGGAATCAGAGTTCCATACAAAAGACCTGAGACTCAGGCGAAGAAAATGACTTGAAGTGAAGGGGCGAAGGACAGCCCTCTGTGGAGCCGTCATGCATTTAAATAGCTGGCTTTACTAGGACTTGAACGCTGGAACTCTCGACTACCAAATCAGCTGATTTGGGAAGACGCGTTCACCACTAGACCAACCCGGTGGGTTAGGATAATAATCTAGTTCTACACTTTATCACATTTAAGAACATGATATTCAGTTTAACCGAATAAATAATAAAATGTTAATACAGATAATATTTTTTAGTATTATTAGATGATAACTTAATAAAATGTTCGCTTAAAAACACTATAGTTCAGTGGTGCTTAATTAAAATTTTTATGTACACATAAACAAATACATAATTAATTTTTACTAATTACTTCTCTTTCGCCCTTCCAGCATGATTTTGGACAGATTTGGCAATCATAGAGCCTTTGCTTTCCGCCACCTTCTGATCACTACAGAAAAAACAACTAAACCGCTTTCATATTCCTTCCACCTACTTAACTAGAAAATGGAACGAACAAGGAACGTTCCATACACACACGGAGTAAAAAAAAACTACCTTCCACCAGCACGCCAGGGTCGCCACTGCGGGAACGACAGTTCTCTCTCTCCCTCGCAGCCTCGCGTGCAGCTTCCTATGTCCACAAGCGCACAACAGTCAAATACCATGCTACTGGAACTGTGAATCGCACAGTTCCATGCAAAGATATTTGTATGTTTTCATAAACTGGGGGATGACTACTGACATTAAGCTTAATGATTGTATTATACAAGTATAAAGAAAGAATTAAAGAAAAAAGTACTCATTATATTAAATGTTATCGATAATATCAAGTGGAAAGAGGGAGTGCTGCAGTTCCACAGTGCCTATAAGTGAGCCGCCAATGGATTAGATAATTCAATAGAGCCAGTTATGCTTTTCTAAGTTAATAAAATACTGTGGTTAAATAAATAAATAAAAATGTAGTTAACATCATTATCACATTTTGTATGACGTATTAAATTATACTCTATACTTTTACTATTTTATGGGTGTCTTCCTATTTAATCTTTTATGTAACAGGAAAAAAAGCATATTTTCTCTTAATTCTTCTTTTATAATAATAAATACATACTACATTTCTTCCTTTTAATTTATTTAGAAGCGTATAAGGAACAAATCGTTGTTCCACTTTTACAAGTTAGTGGTCGATGATAATTATAAATGAAGTTTTATGTCGATTTCATGTTTTTTTTTTAAGCTAAATTTACATCTTCTATTGAAATTGCCTAAAACGATAATCATTGTTTGTATATATTTACACATAAAGGGTAAATATTAAAAACAATATCTGTCAAACAAATTGGATATTAAACTTGCTAGGCCATCTGTTACATTATGTAGTGTACGAAGTACGTGTTTTTAAACTAAGGTCTGTTTGGAATTTGCCATCTATATAAGCAATGTAAACAGATGGCGCTTGTTTAGCTCACTTATTTCAATCAATAATCTATTGTTAGCAACAATAGTTTGTCGTTTTGTTGTTAGTTGTTTGTTTTCATCTATTTATAAAGTGTTACAATTCGTGATTCCGCCAAGTGTGAAGAACGAGGAGTAATCTGATTTTATGGTGAAAAACAATTCTCGTAAGCAAATTTATGACGTTTACAGGCCTAATATTATGAGTGACGCTAAAGTAGACGGTGATGCCATTCATTTTGAACGTTCATGATGAAGTACATAGCGGTCGGCCATCGGTGATAATGGATGATTAGACTGAAAAAGCTGACGAAAAAATTCCACAAAAACTGGCCGTTTCACAATCGTCTTTGATGTTTCCTGATGTTTTGCGAGCTTTAAATTATGAAGTTTTGACTAAAAAATTGAGCTGCAAAAAACTGTGTGCCAGATGTTAACGACAGATACAAGGTCTTGCTGCAGATATAAAGTATTGCGAAAATGAAAGTGATGAATTGTATGGTCGCATTTTTACCGAAAATGAAACCTGGATTTCTTATTCGAACGTGAAGACAAAACCGCAGTCACTGCAGTGGTAGCATTCATCATCCCCTAGTCCGAAATTCAAACAAGGCAGTTTGGTAAAGCTTACATCTGATGTTTTTTTGGGACAAAATTGGTTTCTTTTTTGTCTTCAGTCATTTTACTGGTTTGATGCATCTTTCCAAGAATCCCTATCTAGTGCCAGTCGTTTCATTTCGGTATACCCCTACATCCTACATCCATAACAATTTGTTTTACATATTCCAAACGTTGCCTGCACAATTTTTCTCTTTTACCTCTCCTTCCAATATTAAAGCGACTATTCCAGGGTGCTTTAATAGGCATCCTGGAATAGTCGCAGACAGACTTATAGACCACATTAATATGTGGCCTATAAATCTGTCTCTTCTTTTAACTATATTTTTCCAAATGCTTATTTCTTCATCAATTTGCCACAACACCTCTTCATTTGTAACTCTAGGCAGGCAGGCAGGTTAGTTACATTGTGATGTTAGTAATGAGTTTAATCGGCGTCTTCCCGAACGCCAACCAGTATCAAACAGCATTGTTGGAAGATTATTTGATATATTTTAAGGAGACGGGTAATTTTGTCAATTTTCCCCGAAGAGAAGGCCACGGACTGATGATACAGTAGAAGAAACTTTGATTGGCGAGGTCTACAGTAGTCTAATGAAGTCAATCTAGCGAAATAACCTGGTATTTTCTTCGACCCACTGTCTACGATATTCTGAGAAAGAAAAAGTTTCACCCATTCAAGCTCTAACTCTTTCAACATTCATCGGAAGATGATCCTGATCATAGGATGGGAAATGTATTGGTAGTTTTTGGACAGGATTGTAGAGAATGCGGACTTCATATCCTCTAAACTGTTTTCCGATGAAGGTAATCTTTACCTGAAAGGTGAAGACAACAGACTTGATCAAAGCAGAACTCCCATCGGAATGATCCCTACATAGAGCAGGCGTTTCTCTTTTTGTAGTGGTGTGGTGTTGTGTGGCATCTGGAATGATCGTGTCATTGGGTACTTTTTGTGAAGGACGGCGAAAATGTTTCACAAATGCTTAGAGATTGGCTGATGCCCGCATTGGAAATCATTAGATAGCGTCTGATTGGTCCATGCAAAACGAAGACCCACCACACTAGTGCTGTACGATACTGGTTGGATAAAACTTTTCCTAAGCTAATTCTATTTGTTTATTTTTTATTTATCCAATTTCCGTATTCTACGGATGAATATTGTTTAATAAAAATGAAACGGCCATTTGATTTTAAATTTTATGTAATTTTTTTTTATAAATGGTGTTTTAACGTTTTCTTAGTTCTCAATAATCGATTAGAATAATTATTATTGATGCACCTTTTACTTCTTGAAATTCGAATTATATGATATGATGGCATGATAATTTTTCTCCTATTATAATAAAGTACTTTTATTTTAATTGTCATATTTACTAATATTTTTAAAAAAAAATTTCATTACAAATATTAAATAGCAATTTTTTTAAAGATTTAAATTAACAAAAGAATTCGTTAAAATCTAGTAAAAGCAGGTAGGAATAAAAACGTTTTACAAAAAAGTTATGGAAAATATAAATGGGAGGGATAGTTATATATTTAATTTAAAATATATATTGATATAGTTTGTTCTGTTTTTGTACAATCGTTGCTTATCAGTGACAGGGATGGGTCATGTGGTCATTATTACCTAGACAGTTAAAACTGAGTGTGGTCGAATGAAAACCATCGTTACTCTTCAGATCTATTGTTTAATGGAATGGAAATACTGACCGTCAGTTTTTTTTTCTTCATAAAATCCCTGTTATTTTATACTTACAATAATAATTGAGATATAGTAATGACCTTTGCTTATCAGTATTTTACTCACAATTCAGAAATGAATAGAATCTAGTGTCTGAAGTCAAATAAAACGTTTCGATGTAGAAGTTAAAAAATGTCTCATCATACAGACAGAACTCCGAATAATTTCCATTGATTATTTTTTTATTTATTTTTTGTAGTAATCAGTCATTTGATATTTTGTCAAAGTTTCTGCTCTGTGACAATCTTTAAATTCAACATAATTATAATATCCTTAATTTTTTTTTTTTATGTATTCCAGTCTTTTATCTTCAGCTTTTTTTATCTTCTAAATGCTACTTTTATCACCAAATTAACGAAGACCTGGATGCTAATACATGAAATATTAAAGTAGTTCTTTTTACAAGATTCTATTACAAATTTCAAACTTACTTTCTCATGATAATTATTCAATTCATTTCAAATTTCATCTACTCATCAAATTTTAATGATTTTTTCGTAACACCAAATTTCAAAGGTCTTTATTCTTTTACTCTTTATTTTTCCTACTCTCCCTGTTTCTCTACCATAAGGATTAGATTATATTTTCAACCATTTCTTTGAAATTCTTAGTTTGTATTTTATAGATGACATTTCTTCTTGATTATAAAAATTTAATTTTGATGTTTACATTACTTCATTCATTCTTTGTAATTTTAGTATATATTTATAAATAATAAAATTTACCTGATTTGTTATGTTGTTTCCTTATCTTAATATACAGAGTGATTCAGGAGGATAGGGCAATACTTTGACAACTCATTCTAGAGGCTAAAAATAAGAAAAAAGTTCATATATACATAGGTCCGAAAACGCTTCGTTAGCTAGTTATACAGAGTGAAAGATTTCGTCCGAGTTTCAGTTTCTTCGGGTAAGTTAAGGCTTTCTAAAATTCTGGAAGGTCAATTAAAGGGAAAATTCAATTGTTTCTTATTGTTTTTGAGCTGGGAAATCGAAATAAATTCCAGAACTGTATCTCTCATAGTTTCTAAGATATCCCATGTAAACGCCAAAAATAGGGTCAAAAAACACATTTTTTTACGTTTGACGTACAATAACGTTGTTAAATTGGTAATAAATCATACATTTTTTAAACATAAATTGTAGATAATTTAATTATAAGAAGATTGATGTAAATAATGTCAACTGAAAACTAATAAAATTTTAAACATGTTGACTCTTATTAACAACAAAACCAACAAAAACTTAAAAGAAAAGTTACAAAAAAAGAAAACATGTGTCTAGTAGGTACAATAATTTTAGACCTACGGAAAACAAGTTGGCAGCACTGATTTTTCTCATCACAATTTGTTTAAATACTACTCATTGTTGTCAGTTAATTGTGGTAATGTGTTAAATAACCTTTCGCTGATCAATCGTGTTTGTAATATTACGTCGAATTCTTATCGTAAAAATTTCAGAAAACTGTTAAGAAGTGTAATTTTGTATTCATTTTACAGTGCATAAAAATATTGCTGGAAAATAACTCCTTAGCAAAACGATTTGAAATGTATTACCAACTTGATGGAGCTTCTACAAATTTCACGAATGAAGTAAGGCAATTTCTTGAAAAGTTTGCTGGTAAATGGATAGGACGTGGAGGGCCGGTTAACTGGCCACCGAGATCCCCAGACCTCACTCCGTTGGATTATTGTTTGTGGGGATGGTTGAAAAATGAGGTTTACAAGCAAAAAGTAGACAGACGCGATGAACTGATTGCTCGCATTCTCAACGCTGCAGCTATAATCGAGGAACGCAAAGATACCGTTAAACAGGCAACACAAAATCTAGTACAACGCGTTGAAAAGTGCATTGAACACAACGGTGGCATTTTTGAAAGTTATTAAACCGCATGAAATACTACTTGTAAGCAGCATTTTATCATTATTATAAAAAAGTAAGTATTTTTTCTTCCTTCAGTTATTTTCTACTGTACATAACGAAAAAGTTTTTTCAATCTCTTAAAATCTGTTTTGTTGTTAATAAAAATCGACAAGGTTAAAATTTTGTTTTCTGTAGACATTATTTACATCTATCTTCTTATAATTATATTCTGTACAATTTATGTTTAAAAAATGTATGATTTATTGCCAATTTAACAACGTTATTGTACGTCAAACGTAAAAAAAATGTGTTTTTTGACCCTATTTTTGGCGTTTTAAATGGGATATTTTAGAAACTAAGAGAGATACAGTTCTGGGACCTATTTTTTTCGATTTCCCAGCTCAAAAACTATAAGAAACAATTGAATTTGCCCCTTAATTGACCTCCCCAAAATTTCAGAAAGCCTTAATTTACCCAGAGGAACTGAAACTCGGGCAAAATCTTTCAACCTGTATAACTCGCTAACGAAGCGTTTTCGGAACTATATTTATATGAACTTTTTCTTATTTTTAGCCTCTAGAATGATTTGTCAAAGTATTGCCTTATCCTCCTGAATTACTCTGTATAATTATTCATTATCCTTCTTTCTCTTATATTTTATTACTTTTGTTTTACTCTTATTTTATACTCAAATAAAATTTCTTTACAAATGCAGAAGTAATAAATCCACCAAATTGAGTGTTTCTTCTTACACAATTTTGATTTGAAAAAAAAAAATTTGTAAAGGAATGTGCCAAAATTTATACAGCCATTCTTAACATTTATTTTTTCCCTTATCAAACTTCTATTATTATATATGATAATTTCAGATGATTTATCATCGATTAATCAATCGATTGTTTTATAAATTCGTTAATTATAAATGAGGAATTTTTTTTTATTATTACTTTTTTATTTTGTTTATTTTTATTGGAAGTATGGCGAGACAAGAAAATGTGTTGCGATTTAAGATTCTTTATTTAGTTAAATTTTTACATATTCTTTCTGTGAAATGAAAGACCTGTTGCATTTAATCTCAATGCTACTGACGGGATGGTAGGATAAAAGATGAATTTTCAGTATTATTAATTTGTTTTAAGCAAATTATTTACTTAAATATCTAATGCGAGAATATAATTCTATTATTAATCCACCGGATTTGTTTAGTGGTGAACTCGTCATCGCAAATCAGCTGATTTCGAAGTCGAAGGTTCTAAAGTTCAAATCCTAGTAAAGGTTATTCCAAATAATAAAAATTCTAGTTATACAAATCCTAGTAAAGGATTTGAATACTAGATCGTGGATAGCGGTATTACTTTATGGTTGGGTATAAATTAATCACACATCTCAGGAATGGTCGACCTGAGACTGTACAAGACTACTCTTCTTCGTTTAGATTCATACATATCATCCTCATTCATCCTCTGAAATAATACCTTACGGTGGTTCAACGGAAAAATGAAAGGAAACGATTTCGTGTACTGAACTTCATAGAATAGAATATAACTTTTTTTTTTTTTGTTAAAGAGGTTGGGAATCCCATTACGGGAAATTACGTAATGGGAAATCCCATTACGGGAATCCCATTAGCAATGTCGGGCTTGCTAACAGGTGCCGAACGATGTTATTAATATGCGTGTATGTAAACCTGCGCACTACTGACTAAACCGCCACCCCTGGTTACCACCCTTCCTGGGACCGCTAACAAAGCATTCCTTCTGGAAGGGGGATTACACGCCCACTCACACATTCATACGTCATAGTGCAATATCAACATAAACACATCAGTTACAGCAAAACAACAGCAAACAAGAAACATCACCATACATCAAGATACAGAAACAGATTATGAAAACTACATACTACACACATGAAGAAAGTCACACAATATCTGTGGACGCTGATAGATACGGGATCGGAGTGTCCGCGGCCTCTTCACGTCAAGGCGACCCCCACATGTACGAGGAACCCCCTAGTCGCTCACTCACGAACCTGTCCGCTCCCGCACCCTCCGACGCCGACTATTGTTTCGTGACTCCTCCCATGCTTGGAGGTCCCTCATCATGATACGTAGTGATCACTAACATACGTAGTGATCGCCTTCCAGTTTTCTTTCTTTTCGGATAGCAATATAACCTAACCAAACATAACGCTTGGCTTCTATAGCTTTATTTATTTATTTATTTATTTTTCTTATTAACCCCACCGGGGGTAACCGGCATTACTTTTCAGCATTATCTCAAGGTTACACCCGGTGTGACGTGGAAGCAAATTGCCCTACCCTATCTTGGCCATATTCTTTGCCCCCATCGGGGTCTTCCGTGTGTCATCAATAGCTTCTATAGCTAAACTCATTTAAATTAACATTAAGTATACAAATTATTAACGTAGTGATAGTTAAACTAAATTCAAAGATTAACATATAAAATACCAACTGAAAACAACGAAAATCGAATGACCCCCCCCACACCACAAAGAACTGCGAAAAATTGTAATACGATATATTTTTATATAAAATAGATATTTTATTTTGTATTTATAGTTGTCACTTGTCTATGTTTGTTATTTATTGTTCCTATTTCTTTATTGTTTATTTTTGTTCTTTATGATTTTTGGAGAGTGGAGGAAGTGTTAGGAGAAGACCAATTTGGTTTCAGGAAAAGTATAGGGGCAAGGGAAGCAATTTTAGGCCTCAGATTAATAGTAGAAGGAAGATTAAAGAAAAACAAACCAACATACTTGGCGTTTATAGACCTAGAAAAGGCATTCGATAACGTAGACTGGAATAAAATGTTCAGCTATTTTAAAAAAATTACGGTTCAGATACAGAGATAGAAAAACAATTGCTAACATGTACAGGAACCAAACAGCAACAGTAACAATTGAAGAACATAAGAAAGAAGCCGTAATAAGAAAGGGAGTCCGACAAGGATGTTCCCTATCTCCGTTACTTTTTCATCTTTACATGGAACTAGCAGTTAATGATGTTAAAGAACAATGTAGATTCGGTGTAACAGTACAAGGTGAAAAGATAAAGATGCTACGATTTGCTGATGATATAGTAATTCTAGCCGAGAGTAAAAAGGATTTAGAAGAAACAATGAACGGCATAGATGAAGTCCTACGCAAGGACTATCGCATGAAAATAAACAAGAACAAAATAAAAGAAATGAAATTTAGTAGAAATAACAAATATGGACCACTGAATGTGAAAATAGGAGGAGAAAATATTATGGAGGAAGAACAATTTTGTTATTTGGGAAGTAGAATTACTAAAGATGGACGAAGCAGGAGCGATATAAAATGCCGAATAGCACAAGCTAAACGAGCCTTCAGTAAGAAATATAATTTGTTTACATCAAAAATTAATTTAAATGTCAGAAAAAGATTTTTGAAAGTGTATGTTTGGAGTGTCGCTTTATATGGAAGTGAAACTTGGACGATCGGAGTATCTGAGAAGAAAAGATTAGAAGCTTTTGAAATGTGGTGCTATAGGAGAATGTTAAAAATCAGACGGGTGGATAAAGTGACAAATGAAGAGGTATTGCGGCAAATAGGTGAAGAAAGAAGCATTTGGAAAAATATAGTTAAAAGAAGAGACAGACTTATAGGCCACATACTAAGGCATCCTGGAATAGTCGCTTTAATATTGGAAGGACAGGTAGAAGGGAAAAATTGTGTAGGCAGACCACGTTTGGAATATGTAAAACAAGTTGTTAGGGATGTAGGATGTAGAGGGTATACTGAAATGAAACGACTAGCACTAGATAGGAAATCTTGGACAGCTGCATCAAACCAGTCAAATGACTGAAGACAAAAAAAAATGATTTTTGTTGTTTTATATAATACTACATGATAGTGTTACTGTAGTCGCTAATGACTATGATTGTTGACGCGACTCTAAATAAAAGCATTAAAAAAAAGATATTTTCAAAAAAGAACTGTTAATTTTTATTGCTTTACCATTCTGAAATATAACTCTGACGAAATCCTAATGACGTATTACATATTTAATAGTTCAATGGTACGCTATTGATGTGTAATTCACACGAGTGGTACAGAAAAAAAATTTGAGAACTGATTTAAAAGATGAATTAACTCCTTAATTTCAGTAAAAAGTATTGTTATGAAGATTTTTATTTAGGTTAATTATTTTTGTTTTTTTTTTTTATATATTTGGAAATCGAAAAAAAAATGTTTAGTTTTATTTTATTTTTATCTGGTTTATTGTGTGGTTATCTGTTTATTCATCCAAACAATAAAAATAATGTACTAAAATTTACATTACACAGTAAGCTTTTATATCAAGATTTAATTGTTAATGGCAATTAAAATTCGTCATGGTTCATAAATGAATCGAACGAATCCTTCTAGTACACAATTATCTTTTATACCGAGAGAAATACAACCATTTTTTTTTCTTTATGTTTTTCATCCTTGGAATTCACACTTTAATATATTTTCTTTATTGTTTTTGTTTCCTTATTCAGTCACGTACTACATGCGCTTGTAACATACATGAATTCTTGGAAATCGGTAATAAAAGTTATTTTACTACACTATTAAGATCATAAAAGTATTCATGATAATCAATTTTTTTTTTATAGTTATAGAAAAAGACTTTACAGTGGTTAGTTTTTTGAATAGTTTTGTTGAGTAGATTTTACTTTCATTTATATATATATATATATTTTTTTTTTGTCCTATATAAAAATATAAAAGTACTAATATCTTTAAAAAAAAAAATTAAGAATGACCTCCCTCTTGAATATTTATATTTCTTGACGTTTGAGGTCCGTGACTTAAAAAAAATTCTAAGTACGATTTAACGTATAATTGTTAAATTTTATGTAATAAATTGCATAATACACTCAATTAATTCAGTTAAACGTTTTAAAAAAATCTGTTTGGAGGTAGTAACAGGGTTAAAATTTAATAAAAATATTATTAGTGAATCTTTTATTGTTTTATTAGAAATATCTTAATACTAAACTAATGTAATTTTACAACTTATATAGAACAAATTTCGCTTGTACGGTCAGGCAGACTGGTGTAGCCGTGAGGCTTAACGCACCAGGCACCGAGTCAACCGGACGATCTAGTTCGAGACCCAGTCAGACCGAGTTACTTTTTCACACTTTAAATATTATTCTATTTATTTAATTCTACCGTTCACCTATGACGACACAACATAGCAGATGACTACGACAGCAT
The DNA here is from genome assembly GCF_047948215.1 of Lycorma delicatula. Lineage (NCBI taxonomy): Eukaryota > Metazoa > Arthropoda > Insecta > Hemiptera > Fulgoridae > Lycorma > Lycorma delicatula. The sequence continues at coordinate 20,522,862 of NC_134457.1, forward strand.
TTTTGGGGTGGAGATGCGAAGTAATCTCTCAAAGTTTGGCCAAAATCGGTCTAGTAATTCTGGATAAATAAGGTAATTTAGAAGCCAACACCGAGCACACGTACATACCAACATTATTATCCGGAAAAAATCCATCATTTTTTTTGGGGTCGTTAGGTTTCAAAACCTTAAGACCCGGTGAAGGTCATGACTGCTTCGACAAGCATCTGTGGGACAGAAAGAGGAGGAGGTCGGATGGGTGCCTCTACTGCGGAGAGAGTGATACAGTGGAGCACACGGTGTTCCACTGTGTCAGATGGTTGATGGAGAGAAGAGAGTTGGAGCATGTTATCGGTGTGATCACCCCATATAACGTGGTGGAAACGATGTTGTTTAATCGGCGGAATTAGTAATATGGTCATTCGTATAATGAGAGCTAAGGCTAATGAGGAAGTGGATGATGAGGAGGACGATAGGGGGGGATGTCGAAAACGGAGATTTGAGGTTTCAAGATTAGGGGTTGGGTGGATAGCCCCTTTTTGGAGGCGTGGAATGCCGAGGTGTCTCACAGCCTATGAGTGAAAGGGAACTCCAGGGGATTTGTTAGGGGGTTAAAATGAAAAGACCAGAGTTCCGGGTGGAGGTTCCTCTAGGGGACTTCCGCTTAGGGGCAAGGCATTAGAAAAGACCCAGTCCCGGCCGACCGGGTGGTACCCCGTGCTGGAAACGGCATAGCCGAGTCCAGCATGGTCACTTGGGAGGTTAGAGGCAAAGGCACCCTTGGGATTGAGTCGTGCTTCGCCGGTCTAGGTCCGGTCCCAAGGAAAAGGGGTCGAAAAAAAAAGACCTGGTGAAAACCGCATATGCCCAAATCGGACCGATTGTAATACTTTCCCTTCTAGAGCTAAAGCGCTATCTAGACGGGGAAATAAAAATGTCCTAGTTGACAAATAAAACTATTTAAAAAAATATATATTCCTTATTTGAGAGGGAACAGTGTTTAAATTTTATCATAGTTGTAAGAATGGCTGTATTTTAAAAATGGATTTAGAAGGATCCCTTTAGGTGATAAGTGCTTATTATTAGGCCTGTCATTAGACAGAAAATACAGTTCGTAATCAATCATCAAGTATATTATATTAAGGCCAGGGTTGTTCTACAGGACCTAGCCTTATTCTCAGTATGGACCTAGCGCTAAAATATAGATCTATTTCAGTAATGATGCTCTATAGACCTCATTATGGATCTAGTAGGTCATCACATCATTCTCAAAACCGAAAAATAGGGAAGAGGTTATCATGGATAAGGAAAAGGAGTGGATGGTAAGAAAGAACGATCATAACCTTCTGAGGTTATGATCGATAAAAATGCAGAGAAAACAAATACCACATCCAGAATAAATGTCAAGTTGTTTGCCGGGAAGCAAGCACCAATCCCGTCCTTAATCCCTCAGGAGACCGAGGTATTTTTATCCAGATAGAAGTTGTGGATGACCAAGGATTTTGCTTAGTATTTTACCACAAAAATTTATTTTTCTCCAGAAATCAAAGGGCCCAATCAAACATAATTACAAGGTTAATAAAGGATCAACCTCATCCATCTGCGGAATTATATGCTACGTAGCAGTATCAGTTAAAATGTTGACTCTCCCTATAGGTATTGATAATGGAGGTGGTTGTGGTATCACCATATATAGAAATAGAGAAGTTCGATATATTTTTAAAATTGTTGTCTATTTCAGCTTGACATGAAATCTGTTAACTCTAACTCACTAAGGTAAGAAGGGACACTGATTAAGTCTAGAAGGGACATCCTTAAAAGTTTAACTTTTCTTTTAAGTTTTAAATGACATTTGACTTCTTTTATTTTTGTCTAAATAATGTAGTGTAAGATTACAAATAGTCTAAATTTCAATTACAGGTGTACAGAAAAAATTTTTTGTTATTAAAATAATCCAAAATATTGTTATTAAAGATGTTTTTAACAAAGTTTTTGTGTTACTTTACAAAGTATACTTTAACGAAATTTTCGCAAGAAAAATTATTTTAAAAAAATAATAAAAAAATATTATTGCTTTCTTATTGGAGATAAGAAAATATTTAATGTTTTAAGGTTAAAATAATATTGTAACAAGACCGGTATAACAGACCTGACTAACAGATTCCTACCAATTAAAAAGAAAGTAGAAAATATAATAATGGGAGGAATCCAGAAAGGAGTTGAAAGAAACCTTTTTAGTAAAGGTAACAGGTCCGTATATCAATGGTCTTTTGTAATACTGCCTACTGACACACTAAGCACATGTAGTTCCATGAGAAAAGTTATCGAACCAAGGCTTGGAATTTCATGGAAATCTGTGAGGGCGAACATTCTCACGCTTCGAGTTGGGTCCAGTCCGGCAGGTAAAGAGGATAGGAGGATAAATACTCCGGGAAAGACCAGTTGAAATCAGTTCTGCGAATCAGCCTAAGCGAGACATTATGATGTCAGTCTGCGAGAGTATTCTGCGAGGAGGTCAGTGAAGGAGCAAATTTCTAGTTTAGGTTCGTCGCAATTACGGTAACGCTACAAGTAATTCTAGTACGTGAAAACAAGAAATGGTTCGGTGAGTTATTGTAAGACTGTAAGTGAAAGAGGTAATGTCTAAATTTCATTCATAAATTGTTAGGGTAGTTTTATTTGTGAACAGCAAAGGTATTTGCCGTAAAAGAACTTTATACTTGTCTTATCTATTGTATTGTTAATGTCTTTTGTCGATGGGACTGAGTTCTGCTTTTCACTATTTAGCTACCTGTGAATAAATTTTGACGATTACTTTAAATTCTGTTTTGTATGTAATCACTGTTTATTATTATTATTATTATTATTATTATTATTATTATTATTATTATTATTATCATTTTTTGTTGTTGTGTTTGTGATTACTACGATCATTATTTATTTATCTATTATTGCCATTTATTTATTTCTAATTATTATTGTGAGTTGTCTACTATTGTCGTTTATTATTATTATTACTATTGTCATTATTATTGTATTGTCTTGTTTTACTTATGTTCTTTAACTAAAAATTTGTAATTATATAAGCATTTTCAACTGTCAATTTATCATTATCCTGATCGAGCCGCGAACACGCGACAATACAAAACTTTGTTGTATGGCTTTAATACAAAATTTACAAATGCCGGGAAGTCAGCAGCATTATCGTAAATCTTTTTTTATTATTGAGCCTGGAAAAGCACAAATTTTTTTTTTTTACTTTTAAGTTGCATCGACTATTATTAAGGTATCATTAGTGAATATACTGGGAATATTACTTGTTTTATATTTTCCAGATTCTAGCTTAGAATCGAACTTAAGACTTTTGTTGTAGCAGACAAGTATTCTACCACCTTTGCCACTGAGGTGGTGATCAGAAGTATTTTATATATATATATATATATGTATTTTTTACATATTTTTACATGCGACCACCTCAGTGATTGCATGTAAAAATATATAACCCACAGACAATTTTTTTTTTCTCTGAGAGTAATGATATTCATTATACAACCACGTATGTGGTGAAGAATGATAGTATCATTTGTAAAAATGTATCATCTACATTTCCATGAACTTGGCACGATGATTTGTGATATTAAATTCGGTTCAATAAATAAAGGGTCTAAAAATTATTTCACTTTACACTTTCTTTAATAAGCCTCGCTTAGGATTCTTGTTAAATTGATAATTTCTATATCAATTTCGAAGTGAATCTTACGTCTGGTTTCTTAACAATTATTTCGTTATGGCGTCAATAGGAAATTTTTATTTTTTCTTACAAAAAATGTATTCATTTAGCTTTGTATAAACTTTTACAAATTCCTTCTTTTCTTCACTAACGTTTAGCAGTTTTAGGTTTCAATTTATTTTTATCCGAGTAATTTATAATTTGTATTCAAGAACTTTTGTGAAATAAATCAAAGAAAATTCGGTAGAATAAGAAAATAATGCTTGATTTTATCATCATTTTATCTTTGAAGTTTAATTAAGTAATATAAGTAGTAGACATTTCTTTTAATATTAAATGTTGAAAGAAATTGTAGTGTAATAAAAGGTTACTACTTAATAATATAACATCATTCAGTCAATAGAAAATTACGTAAATCACGACTGATTTGTCTGCAGTCAGCAATAAAATATAGATACAGATAAGACGTCAAAGTATAGGCTCTTAAAAATTAAATAAACATTTTTCCTTTATTAAAAACATAAAATAAAATTTCATGAATGATAGTAACGAGAATATTTCACGCAAAACTAAAATTAGTACGTGATAAGTAACACATCATAACCGTTCGTAAGTTTTCCATTCAACTAAAGTAATAAATACAACCTGACCAGTACTGGTTGGCCTTGATTTTACTTTGCAGGTGAAGAGTATATTGGAGTTACCTAATTATTCAAAGTAATTAAAGGATCATTAAGGGTTATTCAAAATTCTTTTCTTTTTTTTCCATAAAATATATACTTTATTTCAATTGTTTTCGTACGTTTCAATCTGGATAAAATTTACATCCGGTTATTTCATTTGTTTCCCGCTTTGTGATTAAATCATCGTAATTTCCTGTTTATAATTATATTTAAAATAATTTCCTAATTATACTTGTTAATAGAAAGTTGTACCATTACCTAGTCAAAAGATAATCTTCAAATAAATAAAAGTCCCTGTACGTATTTAAATCATTAATTACAGTTAACGAATCAGGCTTTGCAAATCGAATCAAGTTTTCCAGTTTATATGGCATGTTGCATTTTTTTAGTTTTTGAGATTAAATGTTTATAACTAATCTATAGTTAAATTTTAATGGAGAGACTTGTTTAAACAATGAAGTGGTCTCCTGCTTTAATATCCAATTGCAATTTTTGTGTTAAACCTCCTTATTCTCAAGAATTAATATTTGTATTATCGGTCTATAATAAACGGAAAAGGGTTTAGAATTATAATGACGAAGATTTACCTCGTAATTAATTCTCTAAATATGAGTGAATGAAGGATCATCTTTATTGTTAATTCATTAAGTTAACGAGTATAATTTATATTAGTTATTCATTTTTTAAAATTAAGAGCTTGATGTATTTTTTGTGTTCAATTTCTTATATATATTACTTCTATATATGAGGCATTGATACTATTAAATTTTTATCTTAAAAGGTCAAAGGGGAAGAGGCTGTAAAGCAACATCATTCAGAATCTCGAGATTTCGCCTAATTAACATCATATATTTCTTAGGTACGTTTATTACCAATTAAAAAATAAATATATTTGTAAAAATATATTTTTGCCAAATCGCATCCCCACCCCAAAAAATTCTCTAAACTACTACTATGTTGTGACATCAAAGGTAGAATTAAATAAATGAAAAATATTTTAAGTGTAAAAACGTAACTCGGTCTAGTTGGGTCTCGAAGTCGATCACCCGGTTGACTCGATATTAGGTGCGTTAAGCCTCGCGGCTACACCAGTCTGTCGAACCATACAAACGAAATTTGCTCTCTTTAAGTTATGAAATTACATTAGATAGTGGTGACCGTAGACGCTAGTATGACCAGAACCGCGCGAATTAAATACGGTATGCGCGCGCGTTTTATTTAGAATCGTTGAATTAAATCAACGAAAAAATATTATATTTATATAAAGAAATACATATTTTACATTAAGTTATGTGTGTAAGCCGTGCATCAGAAAGAATCCACAGTTGTACTCCCGGAATGCGGCGTTAGTCGTGTGACGGGAAGTTCAACTTTGTTGTCAGCTTTTATGCACAATTTATTAGAAAATGTACAGAAAAAAATTCGTTATAACATGCTAATATTTTTACGAATTCATTATTGCATGTTGTAAGGTGTACTGATTTACATTATTATTATTATTATTATTATTACTATTCTCTTAAGTTTAGTGTATAATACCACTCTGCCGATTTCCGTGGCGGAGTAGTAGCGAATCGGCCCTTTCATTCGGAAGTCCTGTGTTCGAATCCCGGTCAACCATATCATTTTTCACACGCTACAAAATTTATTTATCATCTATAACTGTAAGAGAGCATAAACCTGTTGTTACTACGTAAATAAATATATTATTATTATTATTGTTTTTTTTGTAATTTAAAAAAAATCAAAATGAATTTAATTTATATGTTTCCCTGAAAATTTATTTTTGTTTATATCTTGTTTGGAGTGATAATTTATTCCAAATAATAGAAAAAAATTATGTAATTTTAAATTAAAATTGGATTAGAGGAGTAATAGTCGCAATGGAATTAAGATGTTTAGTAGAGATTAAATAACACGCATCAACAATGTTGATGATGCATGTTCCCAAAAAAAATGTTGAAGTAATGGGAATTAGGAAAAGATAGCATTACTAAGAACTGAAATATTTAATATTTGGACTACGTAGAAGAAAAAGTAAAAGGTGTGGGTTAAGAGGGAAAGAGAGGCTTGAATAGCAGTAATCAAAAGAAGAAAAAGAAGAAGAAGAAGAAGAGGAAGAATTGCATTAAAAATAAAAAAAAAGTGGAATAAATTGTACAAAGCTAAACATTAAGATGATTTTTTTTATTTTTATTATAATTTATTTATTACATTACATTGAATGAAATAACTTTTTATTTCAAACTTAGATTCTCCAGAAATATAAACCAATTTAATTTTTATACTGTGTAAAAAACAATTACAATTTAAATTAGCAAAAATATTTAATAAAGCAAAGTATTATACTTACCGGTTGTGCAATTTAGTAAACAGTTTTGAGTTTAATGGTACAAGTCTATAGGGTGACATCATGACAGTTGTTGAAGTACGCGGTACGTACCAAAGAAGTGATATCCAGTTGACTTGGCGCAGCGCCTGCACGAATGAGTCCACATTGTAATTCCAACCGTAACCACGCAGTTCGTATTTCTGACCAACTTTGATAATCACTGCCAAAGAGTACTTAGTTGAAAAAAATAATAAATGAATAATAATAATAATAATAAAAACAAACACTTTCTTATTTTTCTCCAAAAAATATATCTTCGACACCATATTATGTAACTTTGGATCGAATGAGAAAAACGAGTTAAGCTTTTATTTTTAATTTTTATTTGTTGCGATAAAAGTTCACTGATTCATCACAGTTTCTCTTGATATCCTACAAAAAATTTATCTCTTTATAATCCCTCTATGGACATTTTTCAAAATATTTGGGAATATTTAGTATGGTTTTTCAGATCATTTTTTATTATTGATAAAAGCTTAAAATTTTTTTTCTTTATCAACGAATGTTTAGTTCTCACTATAAAATTTTATTATAATAGTGTTCTTTCTTTCTTTATTAATGTAAATAAGATAACTAACTGGTTTTATTTATCACACATATATCTTGTCATTTTGATTTATATTTATTAAAACAGCAGATAAACAGTTGCATCGTTTTTCCGGCTTTCTCGTTGACAAATCTTATTTCAAATATACTATAAAATTATTAAATATTAATGAATTATGTAGAAAAGATCCAAATGTTCAAGTAAAAAAGGATTTGTCGGATTTGTTTTCTTGATCAAATGATGTTTTTACCTTAAAAATTGTGGAGTGATCGAAGTACAATTGAGAAAAAAACTGACAACACAGTTGTATTGTTTTCGCTGTTACGCGGCCATCACGCGTTCCGGGAACGCGGCTTCACAAGTGTGGGTTGTTTCTGACGCACGGCTTACACACAAATATACATACAACTTAATTCAAAATATTTATCATTTTATTTAGATATAATATTTTTTCGTTGGTTTAATTCAACGATTCTAACTAAAACGCATGCGCGTACCGTATTTAATTTGCGCGGGTGTGGCGGTACTAGCGGCGACGGTCGGCACTAACTAAACTAATGTAATTTTATAACTTACATAGAACAAATTTCGCTTGTAAGATCGGCAGACTGGTGAAGCCGCGAGGCTTAACGCACCAGGTATCGAGGCAACCGGATGATCGAGTTCAAAACTCAGCCAGACCGAGTTACTTTTTTATACTCTAAATATTATTAATTTATTTAATTCTACCGCTCACCTGTAACGTCACAACGTAGAAGACGAACGACTATAACAGTATTTTTTGGGGTGGGGATGCAATTTTGAAAAAAATTTTTTGAAAAAAAATTTATTTTTTTTACCTAAGAAAAATAAGACCTCTTAATTAGGCGAAATCTCGAGATACCGAAGGTGATTTTGCTCTACAGCTTCACCTCCTTGATCTTTTAAGTTCAAAATTTAGTAGCACCAATACCCCATATATAGTAGTAATCTGACAATATTTGATTAAAATCGGTCCAGTAGTTTTGAAGAAATAAGGTAATTTAGAAGCCAACATCAAACATACGTACTTACAAAAATTAACATCTGCAATATTACCATTCTTTTATCTGGGTTCCTTTGGTGTCAAAACGTTATCCGATGAAATCCGCAAATGCCCAAATTGGAACGATTATAATATTTTCCCTTCTTGAGCTACAGCTCTATGTAGCTCTGCTATTGACGGAAAATTATTCCATAAAGATTTGGGTCTCATGTAGCCCTTTCACTTTTCAACTACCTCATAGCTTTTTAAATAACAGCCAGAAGTTTAAAAACTAATATAGTATCAGAAATTATAACAAGATTCAAAATTTTTTTTTGAATTCTGAATTCAAATGGAATCCCCTATTTTAAAAAAGCTCCCATTCGTTTACATTAATACCAGATACAGTTGGATTTACAGTCTTGAAAATACAATTTTTAAAAAGGTGTATTTTTAATACAGATTCCATTCACCCCCGTTGTTTTTTGGGACTTAAAAATGTTAGTCCATGTCCGATATTGTTCAGGCCAAAGCTGGTATGTATATATATATCAAAATTTTTGTTCCAAATTTTATCTTTTTTTGATCAACGAGTTATGGAATTATGAGGCAAAAACTGTTTAAAAATACCGTTGAATCTCCTTCTATTCTTAAATTCGACCGATTTAAACGTTGGAATTATACATAACTTAACAAATACTTTCATAATACTACGATCACTGTATAAAAAACTTACAAAAAATTGTTATACTTTTCTGGCATTTGTTAATAATGGAAAAAAATGATAAATAAAAGAAGTTTAAAATATTTAAAAAATCTATAATTTTATACTTTTTTCTGCCCCTGCAACTCCAAGATCTCCTCCCAAGATATTTTTTTGGTTTGTCTACATTTATGTTAATTGGAGGGAAAAAAAACATTCACTGAAAAATGTACTTCTGTATATATAAAAATCTTATGTGGACAACACATGACTTCCTTGTATGCCTATTAAATTACATTTACACATTTTTTTTTTTTTTAAATGAAAAGTAGAAAAAATTTTATTTCATTAAAAACTTTAATACTTTTCCATATTTTTTTTTATTGTTATTCAATTATTACTTATAGTAAAAGATTTTTTACAATCAGAGGTTAATAATTATTAATAAATCAATACATTTAAATTAAAAAAAAGGTTAAAAAAAAGGAGATGAACTCTGATTCGAATCGATGTGCCTTCCCCTTGTACCACTTATGATATATCGTTGAAAAGCTGTCTATGAGAGCTTATTACTGCATTTAAGAAAAAGTCCGAAATCCAAATGTTTTTTTTTGGGATTTTGGGCTTTTTTGAACACTTTTAGTTCAGTCGATTGCAATCAAAAGGGGAGGTGCACAACTAGATGTTACAACAGTCTTAAATCCAAAATTTCAACATACTAGGGCTAATCATTTTTGAGTTATGTGAGATACGTACATACAGACGTCACGCCGAAACTAGTCAAAATGGATTCAGGGATGGTCAAAATGGATATTTCCGTTGAAATTTGAAAATCTACATTTTTTGCGATCACAATACTTCCTTTACTTCGTACACGGAAGTAAAAACATAGTTATAACCGTGAAGTATTTATACGCTATAACAATCTTACAACAAAGTCACTGTTTTATTCTTTTTAAATAACATTGCATCGTAGAAGACAGATTCTTTCATGCTGGTTTCTTCATACGAATAGAGTTTTATGAAGCCCTATCCATAATTTAAATTTTTTTAAATAATAATAAAGTTAAATATAAAAATTGTTCCCGGGCTATCCATCTAATGGTTAACTCTTCGTCGCAAAGTAGTTTAACAGCTGATTTCCGTAGTAAAAGTTTCTGATATTCAAATCCTACTAAACGTTAGTTGCGATTATACAGATCTGAATGCTAAACAGTGATGTACTTTGGTGGTTAAGGTGTAATTAACCACACATCTCAGCAACGATCGGCCTGAGTCTATACAAGATTCGTTGTTAGAATGGGATGGATGTGTGGAGAACTCTGTGATGGGGCTGCGGTGTGGGAGGGTGTAGGCATTGACCTCGCTCTCGAAAGCGAACCAGAGCAGAGAGAAATAAAGTATGTTTTCATTAAAGTCTTATTGAATTTATGAATCAGTTTCTTAATTTTTAAGTAAATCTAATTGTAGGACAAAATTGTCCTTGTTCCGATTAACATTTATTTTGCTGATATGAGGATAGTATTTTTAGTGTTTAAAGACTCAATCAAGTGATGACCTGAGGGCTTATTCCAATTGAAGTTTAGATATAGGAAGAGTTTTTGTGTGAAACTTTCGGTGTTAGAGGAAAGCGCGGAGATCGCGCTTCCGCGAATCGGTTGATTTGATAGGTGAGGGTTTTAAGTTATGATAGGTGATCGTGGTTGGAAGAAGCCACCCACCGGGTTGGTCTAGTGGTTAACGGGTCTTCCCAAATCAGTTGATTTGGAAGTCGAGAGTTACAGCGTTCAAGTCTTAGTAAAGCCAGTTATTTTTACACGGATTTGAATGCTAGATCGTGGATACCGGTGTTCTTTGGTGGTTGGGTTTCAATTAACCACACATCTCAGGAACGGTCGAACTGAGAATGTACAAGACTACACTTCATTTACACTCCTACATATCATCCTCATTCATCCTCTGAAGAATTATCTAAACGGTAGTTACCGGAGGCTAAACAGGAAAAAGAAAGAAAGGGTTGGAAGAAGCCATATGAAAACGATACTAAGTTATATATACACTGATGGAAATGTCTGCCGAGGCATTTGCAACGGTAGCATCCTAACAGAAGCCAAACTTATTACAGCGTTGTGTTATCAAGTTTAGCGGGTCTAAAAGACGACCTTCAGTAAAGTACATCAGAGCTAGGATCGGAGGGGGTGGTATGGCGACCGAAATCGTCCCAAGATGGGTGTCTTGCCCTATTGAAGTCAAAATGTTCACAAGTTGAACAGATTGCAACGTCAACATTAGGAAAAAACAAATGGAAGCTATTAATAAAATCACTAAAAATTAAAGTATAATCCTTAGAAAATATTAGTAGTTTGTGTTTAATTTTGCACCGACTTCAAAGTTATAATTTAAAAAAACTGAAAAAGTATTTTTTTAAATATTTTGATCGGTTTTATTATTATTATTATTTTCTTTAAGCTTATTAAGATAGTAGAGAAAACAACAATTATTTATTCTTAGAAAAGTACCACTCTTATTTCCGGTTACGAGAAAGAGTTATATTAAACTTCCGTTCCTTCTTCATTTAATATGTAGAAATATAATATATTCAAGATTTCTGAGTTATTTATTTTGGAGTCATTTTATTTATTTAGTATCTTCCTATATTTAATCTATTAATCTGTCTTGTATTTATATATTTAATTATTAACATAGACTTTAACCAGTTTTATTTTTATTTTAAATTTTATTTTGTATTTTCTGATGCTGTTTTCTCTTAATTCAACCAGGCAGTTGCTGGGACAGTTCCTTTTTTTATCAGTGAAATAGCATATCTATCATACAGTGATATATTTATATATGTATTATGTATCGATCAAAACCAAAAAAAAACTGTTTATTTATAATTGTTTCGTATATTAAAAAAACAAGATAATATTATAAAATTTTTTATGGGATACAAATCAACTTTAAGTACAATATCCTGTCAACTTAGTCATCTTATGTATTACTATTATCAACAATATTCTATACATAAATACTAACGGGTGGCCCGTAAATCAAGACGGAGTTTGAACCGGTAATAACATAATCAATTAATAATTTTCTTCTTTTGTTTTAGAAATTGTAGTCAGTAGTCTGAAAATTCTCCATGGATAAATTCACAACTTTACAACGCACCAAAATCGGTCAGTTTTACTTTTAAAACAAACATTCAATTGTTATAACTAACGAGCATATCATCAAAATTTTAACCTTAGAGTTCCACCCTTATAATCAATGAACTCTTGTTTAATGGATTGTTTCCAGCAACAGGGTTCAGTAACTGACCTTCCATGTATCGGGAGATCACGATCAGCTATAACAAAGGTGAATATGAGTATGTGCGAGAAAGAACTAGATACGTCGCCCGGAGACGAGCTGCTCAATTTAGCACCTCCCGTAAAACACTAAAACGCATTTTACACGGTTACACTTTTTCCCGTACAAGATTCAACTAATACAGAAAATAAAGCCTGCATACTATCCACGACGGCTGAATGATGCAGTCCTATTTCAGAAATTGGCAACGGAAGAAAACGGGTTTATTTACCATCGGATTATGTCCGATAAGGCTCAAACGGTTTTGTAAATAGGAGGAAGTGTAGAATTTGGAGCGGCGGAAATCCAAGAGTTATACAGCAACATGAATTGTAAATTCTCAAATGCATATTTTGGAGTAAAGTAAGATGGCATAGCTTCATCGGACCGTTCTTCTTCGAAAATGACAAAGATGATACTGACAATCAATCGAGAAAAATATCGGAGAATGTTTTAAAATTTCAAAACAGATCTGGAATGTAATTTCAGCACTTGCATACAGCTGAAGCCACGATGTAAATTTTACGGAACATTTTTGGTGAACAAATAATTTCCAGAAGATCTCCAGATCTGGCGGTCCCTAACCTCTTTTTATGAGGTTACATAAAAAAAAAGACTATTTATGAACAAACTTCAGACAATTTCATACTAAAAGAAAATATTTCTGAAAAGATTACAGCACTGCAACCACAGATACTAACAGCTGTTATAAAACATGCCATAGAAAGAGTATCTGTGCGAAATCGAAAATGGAAGATATTTAAAAGATCTAATTTTCCGGTCATAATGTTTAATAATTTCCATGATGTGTTCTTTGTTATAATCACAAATAAAGAAATATTAGAAAAAAACTGTTTCAACCCCGTCGTGATTACCGGCCTCCTATAGATTTTTTTTGAAATCTTTTTGTCAGTTTTCTGATTGGTAATATTGGAGAATTATTGATGATTTTTTTTAAATGTGTTTTTCTCTATTTAAATATGAATTTTTTTATAGCTAGTTTATTTATTTTTTACTATTAAAAAATAACTTCTGGCCACCTAATTACCATTACATAATATTTACCTCTGCAAATCGATTAAAGATCTTTAACCTACTTCATTCCCCCTTAATAGAGTAGAGGTCTTTGTTCAGGGGATAATTTTTATCTTAGAATAAATTTTTAATTTAAGTGCCTGTGTTAATGTCATGAAATCACATTCGTGCTTGTTTACATTACAGCAGTAGTGTTGATGATTAATAATCACGAACATATAAAAAATACCTAGCATTCTTTAGTAATCTGGAATTTTAAATATTTAAAAATTTTTTAAATTGTACTTTACTGAACAAATACAGTCAGTATTTTAATTGATTACTCAAGTTTTTCCCTTTATAATTGAATATAAGTACTAAAATAATTTTTATTATTTTTAATTTATTTTTCGTATAGACCAAATAAGAACCACATTAAATACGGTTAGACCTTTTATTTTCTAAAATTCTTTCATCATTTGATTGAGTTGCTATTTTGGTTTATTAATTATTCTTTTCTTTTTCTAGATACTCCATTTGAATTTTTATCAATTCATCTCTGTTTAAAATTTGTTTGTTATCAATTTTAAAAATTTTGAAACCCTTTTAGTTTCTTGAAAACATTTTGTTTTCAAGACATTCTGTTTTCGAAAAAATAAAAATTTGTTTGTAAGTCATTTTTCGGCCATTTTAAAGAAGGGTCAGTAAAACTTCAATTTTTCACTTTATTTTCAATTTCTTTTCAAGTTATTTCTTTTGTGACTCCAACTTTAAATTTGTGAATCTATTTCTTGATTTTTAATTAAATCAAGAGGATTTTGAGTAAATTGAATGGTAGGACAAAATTGTCATTTTTGCGATTAATACTTGTTTTATAGGTATGAGAATAGTATTTTTGGTGTTTAAAGACTCATTCAAGTAATAATCTGAGTGCATAGTCTAATTAAAGTTATAGGAAGAGTTTTTGCGTGAAACTTTCGGTCTAAGAGGAAGGCGTGGTGATCACGCTTCCGCGAATCGGTTAATTTTATAGTTGAGTTATAGATAGATAGACATCCCCACCTAACCCATCGGGTTGGTCTAGTGGTTAACGTGTCTTCCCAAATCAGCTGATTTGGAAGTCGAGAGTTACAGCGTTCAAGTCCTAGTAAAGCCAGTTATTTTTACACGGATTTGAATACTAGATCGCGGATGCCGGTGTTCTTTGGTGGGGTTGGGTTTCAATTAACCACACATCTCAGGAATGGTCGAACTGAGAATGTACAAGACTTCACTTCATTTACACTCATACATATCATCCTCATTCATCCTCTGAAGAATTATCTAAACGGTAGTTACCGGAGGCTAAACAGGAAAAAGAAAGACATCCCCACCTGTAGCAGCCACCGATCGGGTCAACGACCTCAACACAAAGGATCACTGGACATCGCTATGGCAAGGTCAGAATATCACTAACTGCAAGCTTGTGACAGTTCCTACTCTAAGTGTACCAGGATTTACTCCTCCCAGAAGATTGTAGTGTAACATGATTCGCACAAATCATGGTATCTGCAATAAGAGCCTGACCAAATGGGAAGCTGCAGAAAGCCCATGATGCAACCGATGTGGAGCTGAAGAGCAAATGATAACTCACCTGGCCCTGGTTTTTCCAAATACATCTTTTAGAGGCTTGCTACAAGACATCCATGATCTTAGCCCCAAAGCATTGGAATGGCTGACCCACTGTGACTTGTATTTGTAATAAAAAAGTGCAATAGACATAATATTGTTAAATTATTGTAAAAATTGAGATGTTTGTAAATTCATTCGAATATATATATATATATTCAAACTAAACTTGTGAATTATTATGTTTTGGCATTTTATGCCACAGATTTTTATAAATTGAAAATAAAAAGTTTCTTTTTGCTTTCCCGGCTATAACGATATATACTTTTTTCCTAGGCGCAAAACGAAGTAATGTTATCAGCGCCCGGAATTCTGATATAGCTGTAAGAGGACCAATATTTGACCAATATAATAGATTGGTCAAAACAAAATCTAAAAAAATTTGGTCTTTTTTAAATTTTGTTCCTTAAGGGGACATTAAAAAAAAATTAACAAAAAAGGTAGATTCAAATAAATAGTAAATAATCTGCGTATCCAGTGTTTCCAAGTCAAAAAATCAACTTATCTTATCTTTTAATTCTGGAACCCGCCGACCGATTTTCTTGAAACTTGGTGGGGTAGGAATGTATTAAATATTTGTAAAAAGGGGTGGGAGTGTTTTAGCCGAAATAAAATTCCATTCTTTACTGGGGCACTTCAGAAAAAAAGTTTTCTTTCTAAAGTTGAAGGTTTTTTATCGAGATTACAAATTATCAAAAATG
Source organism: Lycorma delicatula (assembly GCF_047948215.1). Classification (NCBI taxonomy): domain Eukaryota; kingdom Metazoa; phylum Arthropoda; class Insecta; order Hemiptera; family Fulgoridae; genus Lycorma; species Lycorma delicatula. Next base: position 20,538,633 of record NC_134457.1, read on the forward strand.
TTTATTTAATATTCACCCCTTCTCCAATAAATGACTTAACATGTATGTATATTTATTTTAGTTATAAATTGCTTCAGTAAAGTAGTTAAAGGGATTTTTGTATCTACATTTTCTACGTCATAGACTAAAAAAACCATTATAATTTGTTTTGCCCATCCCACTCCAATGGTTTGTGTTGATAAAAAAATATTTTTTTAAATTAAAAAAAACTTTTTTTATTTATTTTAAATTTAAATCTACGTCACAAATTATTCATTGCATTTAAAATGTAAAAATCGTAATTTTTTATAATCCTTACTGTTTAGTATTTCTTGAAAAAAATAACAGCCAAAAATTTTCACCCCCTTCCTAGAAAATTACAACTTTGTTTATTTAGAAACATGGTTGTACGTTTGTAATTTTTAAACAATTTTAAAAATTTCTTTTTTTAAAACTTATTTTCACCGTAATGAAATGTAGTAGAAATAACAAAGATGGACCACTGAATGTGAAAAATAGGAAGAGAAAAGATTATGGAGGTAGAACAATTTTGTTATTTGGGAAGTAGAATTACTAAAGATGAACGAAGTAGGAGCGATATAAAATGCCGAATAGCACAAGCGAAACGAGCCTTCAGTAAGTAATATAACTTGTTTACATCAAAAATTAATTTAAATGTCAGGAAAAGATTTTTTAAAGTATATGTTTGGAGTGTCGCTCTATATGGAAGTGAAACTTGGACGATCGGAGTATCTGAGAAGAAAAGATTAGAAGCTTTTGAAATGCGGTGCTATAGGAGAATGTTAAAAATCAGATGGGTGGATAAAGTGACAAATGAAGAGGTATTGCGGCAAATAGATGAAGAAAGAAACATTTGGAAAAATATAATTAAAAGAAGAGACAGACTTATAGGCCACATACTAAGGCATCCTGGAATAGTCGCTTTAATATTTGAAGGACAGGTAGAAGGAAAAAATTGTGTAGGCAGGCCACGTTTGGAATATGTAAAACAAATTGTTAGGAATGTAGGATGTAGAGGGTATACTGAAATGAAACGACTAGCACTAGATAGGGAATCTTGGAGAGCTGCATCAAACCAATCAAATGACTGAAGACAAAAAAAAAATTTTCACCGCTGGGGCTATTTTCTTTAAAATTAATTTTACCCGAGTGCTTACCCTTGAGTATATAAGCCCACATAATAAAATTTTTTTTAGCAATTTAAACTTTTTAACGCTGAAAACGTATTTTGTTAAACAATGACGGAATAAATAAAATAAGTGAACACCCCTTCCATGACAGGAAAACTCCAGTATTTAGAAAAAAATATCGAAAACTTTTCTTAATTCGACTTTAATTTATTTAAAATCAATTTAATAGAATGTTTTAATAATTAAAAAATTCTGCTGATGCATGAGCCCCCAAATTTCCCAAAGTCGATAACATATTTTTGAATTTGTCATGCTAATGTACTAATATTAAAAATATATTGGTTACTGCTTTTTATTGAGCATCTTTGGTTCAAAAATGAAAATTAAAAAATTTAAATATCATCGTAATGGTTTAAACAACCCGCCGGGTTAGTCTATTGATTAAACTCGTTATCGCGAAATCAGCTGATTTTTGAAGTCGAAAAATCAAAGGCTCGAGCCTAGTAAAGGCATTACTTTTATATGGATCTCAATGCTATACTGTGGATACCGGTGTTCTTTGGTGGTTGGGTTTCAATTAACCACACGTCTCAGGAGTGGTCGGCCTTAGTCAGTTCAGGATTACACATTTACCGGTACATTTACACGCCAGATTGCGCACGCATCCTTGACATCTCTGCAGAGTTCTGTTGACATCATGCTACTATGTGTAACCTGGTATTACATAAATAATCCAATTCATTGAAATGAGAAACTTTCAATTCAAAAAATGAACTGCACCATAATTTGACCGGATTAGGCAGGAACGTGATGTAATTTATTGCCGGTTTTTTCTATTTTAACAAAAATAAATCTAAAAATATGCTTTTTTACTTCCTTGTACGAAGTAAAGGAAGTATTGTGATCGCTAAAAATTTCAGTTTTTTGATTTCAACAGAAATATCCATTTTGACCATCCCTGAATCCATTTTAACTAGTTTCGGCGTAACGTCTGTATGTCTGTACGTCTGTACGTCTGTATCTCGCGTAATTCAAAAACGATTAGCAGTAGAATGTTGAAATTTTGGATTTAGGACTGTTGTAACATCTAATTGTGCACATCCTTTTTTGATTGAAATAGAATGAACCAAAAGTTTTCAAAAAAGCTCAAAAACCAAAAAAGTGTGGATTTAGGACTTTTTCTTAAATGCAGTAATAAGCTCTCATTGTGTGCTTTTCAACGGTATATCATAAATGGTATTTATCTTCATTGGTTCCAGAGTTATAGTCAAATGAAATTTTAATTAATGAAATATTTGGATCTTAGAAGGGGAAGGCACATCGGTTCGAATCAGACTTCATCTCTTTTTTTAACTTTTTTTTTTAATTTAAATATATTAATTTATTAATAATTATTAACCTCTGATTGTAAAAAAAAGTTTTACAATAAATAATAATTCAATAACAATAAAAAAAATACCAGAAATTATTAATGAAATAAAATTTTATGTACTTTTCATTTAAAAAAAAATGTGTGTATGCAATTTAATAGGCGTACAAGGAAGTTATGTGGTGCCCACATCAGATTTTTAATAATAAAATTTAAATAATATTCTGAAATTTTGGTAAATTTATATATACAAAATTAAAAAAAAACCTGTAGCTTAGTTTACAAATGTTTTACTTGCTACCATTACAAGATATTCAGTAATAAAAATCTCATTATCGTTTACATTTAAAGAGGGGAAACGTTGCTATGGTAACACCCGCACCCTAACTAAAGCATTAAGTATTCTGGTTAGAATGATTGTCTGTTATCGGTTTGTATATCTAAATTGTACTTATTTACTATTAATCATTTTTAATAAAATATAGTACGTGCAACTGTCAGTCTTAATAAAAAATTCATTTTATTATAAAACGAGACAAAAAAGAATTCATGTATTTAATTATTTAAATATATTAAACTATAATTAAAATTTAGATGGATCGACCCTTTAAAAAAAAAAAACCTTGTTTTATACTAAACTTTAAATTAGCTTCTAAAATAATTAATAATATTGCCTATTCACTTTAAAAATGTACTTTTTAATTGAAATATTTCGTGAATTTACTTCAATTAAAAAAAAGATTAATTAATTGAAATATTACGACATAATCGCCAACTTATGTTACTGTTAGACGGAGAACATTAATTTTTGTATATAAGTAGGGATATTTTAATAACTATGGAATTTTAAGATGCCTGATCAATTTAATGTTCCACAATTGCCCAAAATGCTTGGATAATAGTTTTAGCGGAAACAATATGTAGATATTGCACATGAAATGTTTAGTTCAATGAAAACTCAAGTTTTCGTTCATATTACACGTTACCAAGTGATTATACAAAACAGATTCTTATCAGCATGTGATATTGTATACAGTATTTAACCTGCTATAAAATCATATAAATTGAACTAATAAAAAAAAAGCTAACAACACAGTAATAGACCTACAACTGTGGGTTGCTTCTGATGCATGGCTTAAACACACAACTTAATTTAAAATATTTATCATTTTATTTAAATATAATATTTTTTCGTTTATTTAATTCAATGATTCTAACTAAAGCGCGCGCGCATACTGTATTAATTCGCGCGGGTATGGCGGTACTAGCGATGATGGTGGGCACTAACTAAACTAATGTAATTTCACAACTTACACAAAACAAATTTCGTTTGCACGGTCGGCAGACTAATGTAGCAAGTACCGAGTCAACCGGGCGATCGAGTTCGGGACCCAGCTAGACAGTTACTTTTTTACACTATAAATATTATTCATTTGTTTAATTTTACCTCTTACCTGTGACGTCACAACATAGCAGTAGTTTAGAGCATTTATTAGAGTGGGGGTGCGATTTTGCAAATATTGTTATTTTTTAATTGATAACAAATGTGCCTAAGAAAAATATGACCTTAATCAGGCAAAATCTCGAGATACTGAGGGTGACCTTGCTCTACAACCTCACCCTGTTGACCTTTTACGTTGAAAATTTAATCGTATTAATATCTCTAACCAATTTTGGTCAAAATCAGTCCAATAGTTCTAGAGATGTAAGGCGATTTAGAGACAGACAGCAAACACGCGTAGATACGAATATTAACATCCAGAAAATTTCCATCCGGTTTTTTGGGTTCCTTAGGTGTCAATACGTCAACCCATCGGGTTGATCTAGTAGTGAACACGTCTTCCCAATCAGCTGATTTGGAAGTCGAGCGTTCCAAGTTCCAGCGTTCAAGTCCTAGTAAAGATAGTTATTTTTACACGGATTTGAATACTGGGTCATGGATACCGGTGTTCTTTGGTGGTTGAGTTTCAATTAACCACACTTCTCAGGAATGGTCGACCTGAGACTGTACAAGACTACACTTCATTTACAATCATACATATCATCCTCTGAAGTATTATCTGAACGGTAATTACCGAAGGCTAAACAGGAAAAAGAAAGTGGTGAATTCGTCATCGCCAATCAGCTGATTTCGAAGTCGAGAGTTATAAGATTCAAATCCTAGTAAAGGCAGTTACTTTTATCCGAACTTGAATACTAAATTGCGGATACCGGTGTTCTTTGGTAGTTGACTTTCAGTTAAACATACATATCAGGAATGGTCGACCTGATACTGTGCAAGACTACACTTCATCTAAATTCATATATGTCATCCTCATTAATCCTCTGAAGTAATACCTTACGGTGATTCCGGAGATTAAACAGAAAAAGAAAGAAAAGGTGTGAAAACGAAGATCTGTTGAAAACCACATATGCCCAAATTGGACCGATTACAATACTTTCCTTTCTAGAACTGCAGCTCTGTTATAGCGCTATTTAAACGGGAAAATAAAAGTAGATAAAAATATTACTATTAAAATTGGAAGAATTATAACAACTCGTCAGAATTTAGAAAGCATTAACACATATATGCATAGTAGTTCTATCTGGGATATCTGAAGTTGTACTGGCAGTGCTGATATTTCAGTGAAGGGGCCTGGACTGGTGGTACCGCGACAGAACGTCGTAGGTTTCAAGAAGCCAGCCGCCGATCTAGCAATCTATGGTTGTCCTGCTCGTCAAAAGAGCTTTCTAAACTTTAGTGAAATATAGTTTTCTTTTTAACATTTTTATACTTATCTAAAAATGATTTTATTCGTTATTACATGTAATTATCTTAAAAATAAAAACATATCATTTCCTTATACAAACATGAGAAAAATCGATTAGAAAGATTGGCAATCACTCACGTATTTTATGACATCTAGGGATTCCTACAATAATTTGATGTTTCCATCTTCTGTTAACCAAGTAGCTCCAGAAGTTTATGAAACTTTGTTAGATTGGTTAAAAGAATACATAAAAGGTAATTTTATATGTTGTTTTTTTATATTTGTGTTTACGTCCTTAGATCTTAATTTTTTTTATCTGATCTTGGTTAATGTTGTAGAGATCTTTTTTTGTAAGTCGGTACATTTACATGATTCTAGGCGTAACTGAATTACATTTTACATTTATAAATCTAAAAGTCTCTCTCTCTCTCTTTTTTGTTTAGCCTCCGGAATTACCGTATGGTAATTACTTCAGAGGATGAATATGGAAGATATGTATTAATGTAAATGAAGTGTAGTCTTACACAGTCTCAGGTCGACCATTCCTGATATGCGTGGTTAATTGAAACCCAACCACCAAAGAACACTGGTATCCACGATATCGTATTCAAATCCGAATAAAAGTAACTGCCTGCACTCGGATTTGAATCTTAGAACTCTCGACTTCGAAATTAGCTGATTTGCGATGACGAGTTAACCACTAGACCAACCCGGTGGCCTCAAAGAGGTGAGCAAACGTTGCGCAACCCATATGGAAAAAATCTACATGGAAAGCAATATGTTTTTAAAAATATTTTTTATTCCTAATGTCTCCTAATCGAATTTTATTCTTATTTGAACTCTAACCACTAAAATACACCGGTAACGACTGTCTAGCATTCAAATCCATTTAAAAGCAACTAACCTTTACTAGGATTTAAACATCAGAACCTTCAACTTCGAAAATCAGTTGTTACACAACTGATTTTTGACGATGAGTTAACTACTAGACCAGCATAATCCTTTAATATTTAAAGTATTTTTCTTAAAAAAAAACTTATGTAATCTTTGTTTGTGCTAAGCAAATCTCAACATTCTTCATCTTAATGTTTTGTATCAATTATCGAACATTGGCATCATCTGGACAATTAGAACTTTGACTGGAATGTCTCTTAACTTCTATAGTTGATCGGAATAAAGAATTGATTGTCCCGCAAAATCATTCCCTTAAATTTTTAAACCATGAAATTCTTCATCATCCTGGACCTTGATGTTTACCATGATTTTCCTTTTAAGTATTAGACAGTGAAGTCGATTTTTCTGGATGTCTCAACATACGTACTAAGTATACCAGCTTTTTCTTCTTAACTGTCTGCTATCAAACAACTAACTTCGTACTATCAAACAACTCAACAAACTTGATGCTATGCATACTGTTCAATATTTTAAGTAACCCTTATTACGAATCTTATCTTCACAAATAACCTTAAACAATCGTTTGTAAGATAATACCTTAAGAACAATTTGATTCTCATCTATGCTTTTGATAAAGACTGTAAAAAAAAATTTACAATAAATAATAATTCAACAACAGTAAAAAAAAAAATATGAAATATCAGAAATTATTAATGAAATAAAATTTTATGTACTTTGCATTTAAAAAAAATGTTTAATAGGCGTCCAAGGAAGTCATGTGTTGTTCACATAAGATTTGTTTTTGGAAAAGGGGGGTTTGAAACGTCGACATTTGAAAAGAAACCGAACCCATAATTTTGAAAGATTGCTCTTGTATCTCTTTATATTTTTCTGTAAAGAGATATAGCCGGGAAAGTAAAAAGAGCTTAAATTTTTTATTAAACGGATAAAATCGAAAAATAAATAAGGAGTGATTCGTATATATTTTATAAACTCGTACTTAAATTTTAGAAAAAAGTTATGTGAATTAAAAATTAGAATTCTGATTTTAAATAAGAGATCAGATTACGTAATAATAATTCAAAACTAGTGCGATGTCAGCTCTAAACCATTCGTTGTCAAAGTGAGCGATAACGCCCCCTTGTAGGCGCTGGAGGTCTTTAGGTGAGCGGTAGAAGACCCACAGAAAATTGGGGGCGTTCAGAAGGCGATGCCTGATTAAAAAAAAGGCAAAAATTATATTTTCCTGATATTTCAAACTAAAATTAAATACCTAGTACACTAGTACAAAAAATTAAAAGGGACACCTATATTTTACGATAAAAAATGATTGTATTCAAACTACTTTAACTTTGCAACCAAGAGGCTTATAGAGATAAATAAAAAGAAATTAAAGCTTGAATACTTTACTTTTTGACAGTATACTACAAATTTCAAAAATCATCAAATTAAACAAAAAAAATGTAAAATGTGAAAGTTTTTTCGTGTTTGATCGACCGAATGGGGGAAACGAAATTTTTTCAGTAAACTGCATTAAAATCGTTTGAAAGTTTAAGACTTTAGCTTTAATTTCTTTTATTTGCATGTCTCTTTACGATTTTTCTGAACCTAAATATTCCACTTTAAAGAGAAAATGTCACTTTCGTCTTTAATGCTATATATCTCGCGATCTAAGCAACGTATTGATAGAAATAAGTATGGAAATTAAAGGGTTTTGATCTAGCTTTAATGAAAAATTGTAAGGTCTTAATGTAGCGCTGCAGTTTTTGGCTTTTGTTCATTTTGTGCCGAGGAATTGAGATCTTTAAAGATTGAGACTGCGACATGTATCACCCGCTCCCAGCTTAACCCAAAATCATATTATGTAGTGTAATTTTTCAATTGCAACCTTCGTTTTACTTATTATATTGTTATATTGAATATGCTATCACTATTGTTGTTATATAACTGTATAGATACAATTGTAATTATTTGAAAGCAATTTTAATAAAAATATTTACAAATTTGATTATATATGCGTTTAAATTCCTCTGATTTGAAATCTAAGTTTCAACTCAGAAATAGGATATGCCACGTTTAAAAATAATAATTGCAATTGCTGTTTTTAAGAGCAAATCTTCAAAACAGAAATTACTATTATTATTTTTAACAGATGGTAAGTTTTACAATTTTTGGAAGCGCTAGAAAACCTTTAATTCTTGATGTGGGCGGTGGACGAAAAAGTTTGAGAATCAATGCTCTAAACCAGTGGTTCCCGAACTTTTCCCGAGTCGCGGCGCCCTTTTTTAATTAAAATTTTTCCATGGTCCCTTACTCTTTTTTTTCCTGTTTAGGAAAAAACCATGTCAAGGTTAGGTCGACCATTTCTGAGACGTGTTGTTAATTGAAACTCAACCACCAAAGAACACCGGTATCCACGATCTAGTATTCAAATCCGTATAAAAGTAACTGCCTTTACTAGGATTTGAACGTTGGAACTCTCGACTTCGAAATCAGCTGATTTGCGAAGACGTGTTTGCCACTAGACCAACCCGATAGGTTATGGTGCTCTACCCTAAGTAAAAGTATGACTACTCGTAAGTAAGAGATAAAAATAAATAAAACTCGTGTAGCTTCATTTTTTATTTTTTTTTTTACTTTATTAACATTAATTTAATAATTATAAATGTCTTGGTTCAATTAATTACGAAACTTTTACAATATTTCGCGGCGCTTCTGTGAAGATGCCGCGGTGTGCAGTTTGGGAATCACTCCTCTAAACGATATAAAAATCGATTTAAAAAAAAATCTCTTTTTATTCACTGACCTTGTTATCCATATGCATATTTTTATGCATATTGATTAAAATAAAAGACTAAACATTTTAACGAGAGAAATGACATTTTTTTATGTTTAAAGTTAAAAATTTTTCATTTAAATTTAAGGAAATCTTTAAAAAAAATAATAATAATGCGTTAATAATTAATAATTGAAAACATATAATGTCGGCCTCCATGGCTGAGTAGGTAGCTCTCGGCATTTCATGAGTAGGTCCCGAGTTTGAATCCCTGTCAAGCATGGCATCTTTAGATACGCTACCAATTTCCACCGGGCTAATGATAGATAATAGCTGTATAATAATAGCTTTCTTTCATTAAAAAAAAAAACAAAAAACACATTAAAACATTTTAAATAATTTATTTTGTATTTCGTCGTACTAAATCTCAATATTCTACGACCACCGTACAAAAAAGTCAAAATTTTAAAATACCATAAACTACCCCTACCCTTTTTCAATTAGTTCCAAAATTTTTGTCATCTATGCACCATATAAAGAAATTTTATAAAAATTAAGATGATTAGTTAAAATGTAGAACTTGAAAATCCTTACCTGTTTTTGTTGTCATGTTACCGAATTTCTATTACCTTATTATCTATTACCTTGTGCTCATTATTAAACAGAGACTAACTTTATAAAATAATAAATAATTTTGAATGTTAAATTCTATGTAAAAATGATAAAATCTTATCGTTTATGTATATTTTTTATTTTAAATTATAGTTTCTCATGAGAAGTTAAATAAATTTAATCATAGTAAATGGATCTGTTTCATTTTCGTAACACTATTAATCAGAATTTAAAAGGGTTATAAATTATTGTTTTATTATTATTTTAGTTTATGTGTGTGATTCTGTATATCCACAAAGCAATGAAAAAGGTTGATCAACGTAATCGAATAGGTTTTTTTCCACTGAATCCTTGTATTTTTTATTGTTTTTTCGATAAATTAATGACTGTTGATTCTTGTCTCCTTCAAAATTTTTTATATAAATATTTAAAAAAAAATTAATTTGTAGGCTGTATTATTTAGATTTTATTATTATTGTTTTTTACATTTAACAGTTTTTTTTTTTACATTTACGAACGTATTTGTTAATCTAGTAAATATAATTACGAATTATAAACAAAAATTGATTTTAGAGCATAAAAATAAAATTAGCTTACTGTTACGGTATACTATGCCTACATAGTGCAGTGGTTGAACCTTTGTAGCTGTAAGCCGTATGACGTAAGCGTGCTAAATTTCATCATAGCCATGAACTGAATTGTACAAGAAAAATAACAAAATCAACATTAGCATAAATATATATTTAATCAACAAAAATTGTTTAAATTTACAAATCTTACATCTAATTTATAGATTTAAATATAATTTAAAATAATAACAATGAAGAAGTAAGGTTGTTTGTTATTATTATTATTACTATTTTAGTAAACGTGGTTGTGAGTCTATACATCCATAAAACAAAGTTAGATGAAACTTATTTCATTAATTTATTATAATATTCTGTTGCTTGAAGCTGTTATTTATGGTAGGTAAATTCGACCTTTAATGGAGCTTTTCACTCCTAATGCCTTATCGATCCTCGCCAATAGCCAAAACACGTTTCATTTCTTAAATTAGTTACCGATTTTTGGTACTTAAGGAGAGACGGGAGGCATTTTTTCAAGCATTATTCTCTACTAACCTTTATTAAAAGCATAAATTATTTTGTAAGAGTTATGTCTAATTTCCTCGAAATAAAAGTTTGATTGAACGGGTTTTAGTTTTATAGTTGTTATACGTACAATTATACACGCACAAATCGGGGATTTATGTTTATGAATATAATTTAAATTGGTAATGTATGAAAATTAATAATTTATTAAAACTGATAATTTTATAATAAACAAAATGGGTCTTTTTTGTTTTCCCCCACAATTTTTACGTTACGTATTAATAATTGATGTTATGATTATAATTATTTGGTACTTGCAGAGAAATTAAATATAATCAAACCAAACTTAACCTACGCTTGCTACTCAAGGTTAGCGACCGTAGGTTAAATTTGGTTAGTTTTTTTTATTTTCTTGCTCCGAGAGTTCGTGGTTATTGCGATTTTCGTTCATAGTTTTGTTACTTTTTCGTTCTGTTATTCGTTTTTTTTTTTGTTTAGTGATGTCTTTGGTAGTTCTGTTGCGTTTTTGAGTTTTCGTTTTGTTGCGACACGTTTGGTTTACGTTAACCTGAACGGTACGTTAACTTGCTTGTACGTTTATTTAATTGTGCGTTCGTGATTTGTTCTGTTATTTTACATTACTTTACGCGTTTCTGAAGTTAATTTTCAATTTTTGTTATGTTATTGTATAGTATAATATTAAGTGTTTGGAAAGTGTTTTTTTAATAGACTAGCCTACGTAACGGTAACTAGGGCTTATTTACCTAGTTACCCAGCTGTTTGATTTATTTACTCGTTTACATCGACGTGTGTCGAAATAATTAATTTTTGCAAATATTTACTGTTGATTATAGTTTTTATTTTTGATTTCTTTTAATTTGCTTTTGTTGTTGGAATCATGACCGACCCAGAATGGTCAGAGGGTGCGATTCCACCCGATGAGGAGGGATTCTCTCCGGTAGTGGGACAACGGTCCCCCAGGAGCTTCTTGTGTTTAGGTGCGGGAAATCCTCTCCGACAGTAGTAGCTGTGAAAGCCCAGCGGAGATAGTAATACAGAAGACTTGACGTGAAGATCGGCTAGTGACGAGGCGAAAAGAGAAGAAGAGGGAAGAAGCATCGGCTCGGCGACGGCAGAGGGCTGTCGACTCACCGGTTCTGGCTTCTGCAGGTGCCTCGGGTAGTGGGGCCCTTGAGGGAGATTTTGTTCATTTGTTGCGTCCGTCATCAACATTGATGCTACAAAGCAAGAAGCGACCGGCGGGGGCACCGACCACCACGGTGATGGTTAAGGCGGAGGGGAAGGTCCTACGCTGATCTCCTCCGCTCCGTGAAGAGTGCAGTATCGCCGGCTGAAAGCGGGGTCCTCTCCGTATGGAAGGGCCAAGGGGAGGATCTTCACCTTCGGGTGCGAGCCGATAATGGTGCGGTCAAACAGTTGAGCAGAGGTATCGTCGAAAAAGTGGAGTGTGCTACTACGGTCCTGACTGGAAGGGTTAGTAGGAAAGTCCACGTCCTTGTTAAGGATGTGGGTGCTCTCATGACGCATGATGAGTTTCCAGGGAACTTCGTAATATAACTGACGAGTAGGTTAGTATAGATTAAATTTACACAGATTGCAAACAACAATTTGCTGCACAACACAGATTCACTCATACTTGTGTTGGGTTTCAATTAACCACATATCTCAGGAATGATCGAACTGAGAATGTACAAGACTTACACACTTCATTTGCACTCATACATATCATCCTCATTCAACCTCTGAAGAATTATCTAAACGGTAGTTACCGGACGCTAAACAGGAAAAAGAAAGGTTAGTATAGATGTTTTATCAATGCGGCCGGCTTACGGTTCGACGCAAATAGTACATAAGCCTGCCGCGCCCATCCTTGCTGACAAACTGCTGTCTGATGAGCGAGTCTGCATTGAATGGTGACCTGTCGGGGGACGCGGCGTGCCAACGAACTCTGCTTCAGATGCTGGAATCCAGGGGGGGGGGGAAACTACAGATGTATGAAAAAAGTTTTTAACTTAACTGTTTTAAATTCAGTATCTCGAAAAATCTCAGTAAAAAAAAATTTCAGTATCTCGAAATTCGAGATCTCGCCTAATTAAGGTCCTAGTTAAGGTTATATTTTTCTTAGGCATATTTGTTATCGATTAAAAAATAGTAAAATTTGCAAAAAACGTTTTTTTTTGCAAAATCGCAGCTCCACCTAAAAAATGCTGTTGTAGTCGTACGCTATGTTGTGACGTCACAGGCTAACGGTAGAATTAAATAAATTAATAATATTTAAAGTGTAAAAAAAAGTAATTTTGTCTGGTCGGATCTCGATCTTGTTCGCTGGGTCGACTCGGTATCTGGTGCGTTGAGCCTCGTGGCTACACCAGTCTGCCGACCTTACAAACGAAATTTGTTCTATTTAAGTTGTAGAATTACATTAGTTAATGCCGACCGTCGCCTCTAGTACCGCCATACCCGAACCAATTAAATATGGTATGTGCGCGCGCTTGAGTTAGAATCTTTGAATTAAATAAAGAAAAAAAATATTATATTCAAATAAAATTATAAATTAAGTTCTGTGTGTGTGTGTGCGCGCGCGTGCGCGTGTGTGTAAGCCATGCATCAGAATCAACCCACAGCTTTGTTTTTGTAGATGGTCAAATAGTATGCTTAATAAAGGACATTAATTCACTATAATGCATAAATAAAACGTTTATTGGGCTACTTACTATTCCTGCTCTATAGTCTGTGTAATTTTTACAACTTATTCCAGGCAAAATTGAAATATTTGTGATTTATTCTGAGGAAAACTGAAAAAAAAACCATTAAAAAAGTTGTAATTTAGGCTGATATATAAATAGAAAAAATACCTGTTGGAGGAAATAATTCTCTGCTTTTCAAAATATTAAATAATTTATAAAAAAATTAATAAATAAAAATATTAAAAAATAACATTCTTAATTTTACATAATTCACAAAGAAAATTCACTTTTCTATTGCATTTAGATGCGTAACTGATTTTCACTATTTATATTTAGATTTTAGATAACGAAGTGTTTTCGAATCTATGTTTATATGAGTTTCAAATATATTACAACATTTTTTTCAGTGATTTTTCATTTAGCAGTGATTTTATATCTGCCTGTTATGAATTTTGTACAGGGAAATTTTTTGAATAAAATTAAAAATTAAATAAAGTAGAAAAAAATTTATACATATGAATGTATTTTATATATATTTTCATTCATTCTGCAAAACCTCCTATGTGCCTCAAAAATCGATTTTTAATTATATATATCACTGGAATCAGCTTTTCAAATTCTACAAGTCTATGAAATCCCTTATGTAGTGAAAAAATTGTAGCTAATGCTATAATGAGAAAAGAAATCTATGTAAAAACAGAATATTTCTTAACTTTAGAAACCTCTTGTGTACATTGATTGTACATAAAATGCAATGAATATACATAAAATACATTGAATGTACACCAGCTTTTCTTGAAGCCAATGAAGATAGAATCCTTTTTTGTAATTCATTATCATTAATCCACTTGGGAGTTTTCCTCTATTTGATATTGTTATGTAGGTGGCTTACGGTGAACTAGGTTATGTGAACCAGATGTTACTTGAGATTTCATGCAATCAGCTGTTTGTACTTGTATTATTGTGTTTAATACATATGGTTAATGTTTTTTTTGTTTTTTAGCTAGATTTAACTGTGTTTTTGAAAATATGAATAAAAGTAACCCCATTTTTAGTCCTGGGGAACTTTTCTGAGATTAGCAACAAGAAAATTTACTAGTAAGTTAATTTCAATTCCTTTTTAACATAAATCGTATAATTCAATTTAAGGTTAGGATGAACTAAATTTAGCTATCATTTTCATTGATTATTTATGAACACAATTTATGTACCATATGAATTTTGTGAAAATTAATTTTTTCCCTAATTATGTTATTTGCTTAAGGTACTGACCTATAAGCAAAATTTGTTTTAAGATTCTTTAGAAATAACTTTTAGTACTCGTGATTAAAAATCTGTTTCGGTTACATTTTTCCTTACAACCTAAACTATGTTATAATAGAAAGTTCATTACACATTTTTTTATTAATGATTTTATTGTATTATGTTTTTTTCTAGAAACCCAAGAGGCAACAAAAAAGTAATTTGTTGATGAAATTGAAACAGAAGCTAACATTGAAGCAGTCCAGAGCTCCTGTCCTTTAGACAAAACTGATAAGTCTTGATGTTTAAAAGATTTTTTTAACTGCAGTCTTTGCAGCCATTTTTACACACTAAATTGAATCTATCCGTTAACTTTATTTTAATAAATTTAAAATAGGTAATATTTTAGGTAATAGGTAATAATCTAGTAAGCTGATAATTTCTTGATAGATTCCTTTTTTTTAGATGTTTAACAGTAATTGGGCTTCCTGTGGGTACTGCGAGTGAGGCTAGAGTGGTGAGATACGGGAGCATCTCATGGGAGGCTAGACCGATCATCAACATCAACCAATAACAAGCTGGGTAATCCTGGGGCGCTGTTTTGAATGGTGCAATGGGGTGCTCTTATAATATCTCTGCAAAAACTTTTTTTTGATGATTATATGATGGACATATAATAGCATACTGAATGCCTTGCATGATGATCCTGTGCTATAAAATGAGCACTATAAATCAATTAATTAATATCTGGTAGCTCTGTCGATAAAATAAAATTGAAACGTTCATAAAGTTTTGTTCATTACCATATTATTAACTTTTATGATTTTTTTCTTTGAGGTACTCAAGATCATTCGAGATAAGTTGAAGGTATATTGAAAGCAGCGGTAGGTGCAAACGCCAGTATCGAATTAGTTCAACAAAATGGATCTTCTTTTGATGAAGCCAATGAAGATAGAATCCTTTTTTGTAATTCATTGATACCAATTTCAGGTAAACTCATACCAATTTCAGGTTGTCTATAAATTTTTAGATTCTAACAATGAATATTCACAAGAAAATAAGAGTTCCTCAGAAAAGATCACTGTCAATAATATAGTTGCTGAAGAAAAATAATACAAAATGAGATACTCGATGAAAAGATTACAGATCAGTCATTCCAATATTTAAAAAATTCAGAATTAAGTTATAATATTATTAAGTTCTAAGTCAGTAGGGTAAGAAACTAATTAAATACCTCTTGTAATGTTACTATATTTTTTTAATTGTTACTTTAATTTTTAAGGGGGTTTTTATATTTTTACAGTGTATTATGAGTGTAAATGAAGTGTAGTCTTGTACATTCTCAGTTCGACCAATGCTGAGATGTGTGGTTAATTGAAACCCAACCACCAAAGATCACCGGTATCCATGATCTAGTATTCAAATCCGTGTAAAAATAACTGGCTTTACTAGGACTTGAACGCTGGAACTCTCGGCTTCCAAATCAGCTGATTTGGGAAGACGCGTTCACCAGTAGACCAACCCGGTGGGTGTTTTTATATACCCACTATTTATAAACCTAACATGTCATGACTGTGACAGGTAAAAACATGTTTTTTTTTTAAAACAGCGCTATTTATTGGACGTAAAAGCAACACACGCTATCCTAAATGTTTTACGATTCCATTTCAATGTTACCGATATGTGTGTCCGTTATAGACTAAAAAACTACTGGACCGATTTACGCGCAGGGAAAATGGAGAAAGGGGAAAATCGGAAAAGTTAAAAGGGAAGAAGAGGAAAACGGGAAAAAAGGGAGAACCGGAGGAAAGGAAACGGGGAAAAGAAATGGAAAGGGGAAAGGAGAAAAAACGAAGGGGTAAGAGGAAGAGAAAAAGGGAAATAGAAATGGGGAAGGAGATGAAGTGGGGAGGAAAGGTGAAATGGGGAATGAAAAGGGACACGGGGAAAGGGAAGGAAATGTGATAAAAATGAAAATGGGAAAAAGGAAAGTTGGAAAGGGAAAAGGGAGAAAGGGTAAAAGGGAAAGGTTAAATTTTGTGAAGCTCCATAATGCTCATTTTGTTAATGTTTTATCAAACTATCAATTGTGTTCATTTAATCTCTCTCTTTTTCCTGTTTAGCCTCCGGAAACTACCGTTTAGATAATTCTTTAGAGGATGAATGAGGATGATATGGTATGAGTGTAAATGAAGTGTAGTCTTGTACATCCTCAGTTCGACCATTCCTGAGATGTGTGGTTAATTGAAACCCAACCACCAAAGAACACCGGTATCCACGATCTAGTATTCAAATCCAACTGGCTTTACTTGGACTTGAACGCTGTAACTCTTGACTTCCAAATCAGCTGATTTGGGAAGACGCGTTAACCACTAGACCAACCCGATGGGTGCGTGAACACGTACCCATCGGGTTAATCTATATATATATATATATATATATATATATATATACATACGCAAATCTAGAAATAGCGAAGCATTGCCGGGTGTGCAAGTATATATATATATATATATATATATATATATATAAATTTTATACTTTTACATTTTTTATAAATATATATTTAAGATCTCAGTAAATACGCTTGGACAACAGGCAGTGCGAGGAAGGTATGGAGAAAATTGAATTTATAATTTGGGGGGGGGGGGTGGTTTCTGTTTCTCCCCCAGAACGGTTTTTTAAGAATAACTATTTAAACTCATTAAAAAAAATAATTATATTATAATAACTTACCTATTTATTAACATAAACAATTAGATGTAATAAGTTTTTAACAAAACAATTTCAAGAACTTCGCCGGTAAGTCCGCAGAACTTGACGTCACGGCGAAGTCAACGAACTATGTTTACAGTTCTAAACATGATCTAACCTAAAAGTGAAATGAAAATTGGTGTGGGGGGGGATAAGCATGAAAACATATTTCAGTTCAATTATTTTTGTAACAAAGAATACTTTCAAAAATACCTCGAATTTTGTTAGACAACGTTTTTTTTCCCATTTGATGAACCGCGGGACTCGAATATGTTTCTTTTTCCTCTCAAAAAGATGGGTTTACGAACGCGCCGCTAGGTAGCAGTACTTAATAGTACTAGGTAGCGTACAATAAGTTGATAATGTACTTGAAATAATAATATTTAAAAGAAAATATACTACAGCCTGTTTTAACAATTTTTTTTAATTCTCATCATGTCAATAAAAAAAATAAAAGTATTAGTTTAGAAGAGATTATAGCTGTTAATAAAACACAAACAGTAGGAAAGTGTTGAAAATGTGGCGACAAAGATATGTTACATAAAACAGAAATAAATTCGATCGGTAAAATTTTTATTCTACAATTAGAACTAATTGGAGAAATAAAAAAAAATTTCATTTAATAATAATATAAAAAGTGTGTCCTCGGATACGATAAAAATCGAGAGTTACACTTAACAAACTAAGTGCAACATTGCATCACGGATCTTTGATTCGTGAAGGTCATTATACTAGTTTTATTAAAAAAGGAAAAATATGGTATGAAGTGAACGATATGACTATCAAGGAAAAAAATTGGCCGAAAAAATTTTAAAAATGAATGTTTGTTTATTCTAGAAAGGCAATAAATTTTTATTGTAAATCCATAAGATAACAATCAATAATTCATAAAAAAAAGAATAATCTAGCAAAACGCAGTGATATCCAAAAAGAATTACAATGAAATTGTAAACCGTGCAGATATCATCTCTGGAAGTTGCTGGGGGTTGTTTCAGCTTACAGGACGGTCTCCTATGAGGCGTTGTGCGTGTTGTCTGGGGTGCCACCAATAGACTTAATGGCCCTAAATAGAGTCGAGAGGGCGCAAGGCCTCGAAGCAAATGAAGCAAAAGATAGACTTAGATATAGATGGCAAAATAGATGGAAGGAGGATGGACCAGCCAGACGCACGAAGGAGCTGATTCCAGATCTGGCACTATGGTTAGACAGGAAACATGGTGAGTTAAATTATCATATTACGCAGTTTTTTACAGGTCATGGCAATTTCAATGAGTACCTCTATCGTGTTGGAAGAAGGCCAGGTCCAGAATGTATGTACTGTGAGAGAATTGACAATGCAGAACACACATTTTTCTACGGCGAGAGGTGGGCAATTAAAAGGAGGAACTGTGGCATAATAGGTATGAGCCCAGCAGAGGTCCTAGAGCACATGTTGAGGAGCGAAATAAACTGGAAGAAGGTTACGGAATTTATAGTAGCAGTATTAACAGAGAAGGATATAGACGAAAGGCGACTAGGTTACTAGTGTAGAATAGGGTAGGGTGGACAGCCTCAGTGGTGAGAGACGGCACGCTGAGATGTGTCGTTCTCAATGATCCACTGAGGACTCCAAGGGTTTAGATAGGTTCTGATGAAGAAGGAGAGTAAGAAAAGACCCGGTGCTACATTACGGCTATTCGAGGTATGTCGTGGTTACCAAATGGGCAAACAGAAAATCACTCAAAAGAGCTGACACCGGCGAGCCGACCTGCCATGCCGGACGTTCAGCCGGTAGGCGGGGAGGCTCGTTAGAGTTTATCAGACACTCCCCTGGGTGGCGCAATACCAACCAGTCGGACCGGCCCAGGGGAGTAGAGTGAAAATAAAAAAAAAAAAAAAAAAAAGATATCATCTCTTACCCACCGGGTAAGGTGGTCTAGTGGTGAACGCGTCTTCCCAAATCAGCTGATTTAGAAGTCGAGAATTCCAGCGTTCAAGTCCTAGTAAAGTCAGTTATTTTAACATGGATTTGAATACTAGATCGTGGATGCCGGTGTTCTTTGGTGGTTGGGTATCAATTAACCACACATCTCAGGAATGGTCGAACTGAGACTGTACAAGACTACACTTCATTTACACTCATACGTATCATCCTCTGAAGTATTATCTGAAAGGTAATTACCGGAAGCTAAACAGGAAAGAGAAATATATCATCTCTTTCTCTCAAAAAACAAAAATTTCTGTAATATGAATAAAGCTGTTATATAAATTATACTGATATCAAAAAAGGTAAGAGACTACATTTTTATTATCAAAATCTGTTATTAATTTAGGATTTTGTTTAAAAAAAAATACATGTTAAATATATGTAATAGATAATAGATTTATAATAATAGATAATAAACAAACATGGCTCTTACCTTGGTTGATGATTGGATGAAAGACCATGGGTTGCAGATTTCACCCGCGAAATGTCATTATATCACTCTAACCGGGAGGAGAAGGATGGATCCAATTGTGCTGACGATTGGGGGTCATAATGTTCAGGCGGTGAGCAAGGTGAAGTTTCTTGGTGTCTCGATAGAGCAGTCATTAAATTTGGTGAGCATATAATAGAATGCTGTGGTAGGGCTAAGAGAACTCTAACTGTCTTGAACTGGTAGATGTCATCACACGTGGTGCCAAGGACTTCCAAACGCAGGGTCATTATGACGTCGGTGTTATCCATTATTTTGTACTCTGCATCGGTGTAGGGTGCAGCGATTAATATCCAGCGGAGTCGTATGAGTCTGGTCAGAGTTCACCGAAAATCACTACTAGGGTGGTGGCGGCCTATCGGACCGCATCTTATGAGGTATTATGCGTTTTGGCAGGGATTACCCCATCGACCTTTTGGTCCAGGAGCGTTGGCAAACATTCTGGTGGCACTAAGTCTGAATTGCGGACAAGGAATCTGCGCATCTGGCAAGACCAATGGCGCACGGTTGAAAAAGCAGCTTGGACCGGATGACTTATACCCGATTTGACTGCATGTTATAGTAGAGGTCATGGCGAGCTGGGTTTTTACACGATGCAATTTTTATCGGTTCACGGGAACTTTGAAGTTTATTTGCACAGGATTGGCAGGAGAGAATCATCAGCTTGCATATATTGCGATGTTTGCGATACAGTAGAACACACACTATCTCAGTTGGGGGTACAGCACAGGCGCGCTGGTACTATTTACCTAAAGCCAGAAGAGTTAATAGGATATATGTTAGCATTCAAAGAAGGGTTGGAAAATTTGTGAGAACAACGTTGCGTGCAAAGTATAAAGAAGGTAGAAGAGAAGGGATTTTTAGTTAGTGTAGGGATGGGTAGGACAGTCCTACCCATCCCCCCAACATACGTCCCCAACAGCGGTTGGGGACTCCTTGGGAGATCAGGTTAGAGTTAAATTAAAGACCGACTTCCGGCCGCTGGTTGGGGGCCCGGGAACGACATAATCAGGCCCGGTTCCCCCTTCCTGGCGGTTAGAGGTAGGCAATTTGACTGACCTGGGGGAGGGGGACATAGTCGAATCTGGTTAACCCTCCCTGGGGATTTGAGGCAGGCGATTTAAAGATCCAACCGGTGAACCGACCTGTCATGCCTACCAGGTTTGGCATGCATATTTAAGTTAAAGGACACTCTCCTGGGCTGAGCTTTACTTGATTGTATGTCCAGCCTAAGGAAGTAGCGAGTGAGAAGAAGAACATGAAGAAGAAAAATGTTTAAGCGTTCCATATAATAAGCAAAAAATAGAAAAAATTGTTACAAAACTCTTACCGGTCCGATTTCATTTATATATAATACATTTAAAATTTACCGAAATAATACAATTTTTATGATTATTTGTTGTTTAACAGAAAAATATGAGCTTCAGCCAATTTTGATTCAATTAGTTAGGTTAGCGAACGAAGCGAGCGTAAGTTATGTTTGGTTAGATTATATTTATAATTTCTCTGAAATACCTCCAAACAACCACTGATTTGGAAGTAAAAATATAAAATATAGTACGTAATACGTGACGTAAAAAAAAAAACACACACATTTGTGGGAATAAAACAGAAAAGACCCAAAATGGGTATTCGTTAGTCGCTTTTATTTTAATTAGAAAAAAGTAATTAATTGATCTCTAAACTAAATCAAAATCGTAAATAAATGTTTACATAATTAATTTATTGTGGCCTAGTCGTTTAACTTAACTTAATTCTTAGAAAGAAGCTGAAATTATTTTAGAAATTTTATTTTTAGCAAGGAAGTAGTAGGGAAAGGTTTCAAAGTTGTTCTGAAACAACCGTACTTTAAATACCATAAAAATTGTTATTGCAAAGTTGTGACCTGGCTTTGAAATCGGGCCGTGCTAAAAAAAACAAGGACGGTAAATCAGTATATTTAGTATGCTATTATCGACTTTGATCTAAACCTTGTATTACAAGAAAGAGACAGGTTTAAAATATGAACTGCTAATAACCAGTCCAAAGATACGATCTAAAAGTACGTAATGTATAATAAACGTAAATTTATTGTTGATTTAAAAAACTTCTGAAATAATGATTAATTGTTCTCAAGCAGTTTAGAGTTTTTTTTTACAGTATGTTCTTATTCTAACACAGTGGTTTATTATTGTTTTCTTCGATTTACATTAGAGAAATTTTAACTTGAGGGCGTGTTTCACCTTGTTGCTAGTTGAAATGAATAATGTTAAAAGAGAAACCGTTAGCAGTAAAGAGAATCGGTTTGGCTCTCACCCATTTCCTCCCCTCCTTTTTACAGCTAAATGTGAGTGCATGCATATGTATTATGTTTATGCGTGTTGAATTAGCGGTGGGGATAAAGTACCAAAGCTCATTCGTTACCATTTTCAAATGAGTAAATAGAACAGTTGTAAGAAAGACAAAATAAAAATATGATATTAATTATTTTGTTGACATAGTGGGCCGTTTGGCAAATGAACTTACTGGTTGGAACACATTGAAGTAAGCCGATGTAATACACTTGTGCGATACCGATGAGTCATCCCCGAACGGGCTCGCTCACAGTGCCAAACCGCCTGGACGGATTCCCCAGTCTGTATGGACCCTGCAGCTTCATCATCATGCAAACCGCTGTTTTCTAAATTTAAAAATGATTTTATTTTTTTTAATTTTGTTTACATTTTGATGTAATCTAAAATAATATTTTAAGAAACATTATTAGTGAAAGTGTTTATTGAATTATTAAAAACAAATATTACTATTTTAAAAAAAAATTAAATTAAATAAACCGCTGTATTTAGCACGGTATATCTTTACCGATAGGTTTGAAGCCTAATAAATCTCATTTTAACGATAAAATATCTGGGGTAACCGCCTTCATTTTTTATCGTATTTTATTTCCCTATTACTTCCTCGTCTAGATACCGTTGTAGCAGAGCTTTGCTCTACAAGGGAAAGTATTGTAATCTGTCCAATCTGGGCATATATGCGGTTTCACTGGATTTTAACGTTTTGACACCTAAAGTACCCCAAAATCCAAAAAAACCGGATGGAAATTTTCCGGATGTTAATGTTCATAGTGTGTGTTCTATCTCGGCCTCTAAATCATCTTATACTTGCAGAACTACTGAACCGATTTTGACCAAACTTGGTCTGATTACTTCTATATATGTGGCAAAATACCATTAAATTTTCAACTTAATGGTCAAGGGGATGAGGCTGTAGAACAAGATCACCTCAGTATCTCGAGATTTTGCCTAATTAAGGTCATATTTTTTTAAGCACATTTGTTAACGATTAAAAAATAAAAATATTTTCAAAAAACTTTGCAAAATTGCACTCCTACCCCAAAAAAAAAAATTATTGTAGTCGACTGTATGTTGTGACGTTTCAGATGAGCGGTAGAATTAAATGTATAATATTTAAAGTATAAAGAAGTAGGTCGATCTGGCTGGGTCTCGAACTCGATGGCCGGCCGGTAGTCTTGGTACCTGGTGTTTTAAGCCTCGGTCTGCCGACAAGCAAAATTTGTTCTATGTAAGTGGTGATATTTCATTAGTTTTGTTAGTGCCGACCGTCACCGCTAGTAACGCCTAAATACGGATACGCGCGGGCTTTATTTAGAATAATTGAATTAATTAGATGAAAAAAATATTATATTTAAATAAAATGATAAATATTTTTAATTAAGTTGTGTGTGTAAATCGTGCATCAGAAACAACTCACAGAATTACCCGGAACGCGGCTTTAGCCGCGTGACGGGATATTCCTACAACTGTATATCCAGCTTTTTTTTTATTACCGACTTTCCGAAGAAAAGTATGGTATTACTTTCTCTCGCCTGGTGTAAGTTGAGGATGAAAATGAACTTTCTTTACTTTTTAAAAGGAATGAGGAATACGAAAATACCATTTACTTGAATTGGAGTTTTCTTATATATTTGTAAACCTATGTATAAAGTTTTGTGTCTCAAAAATTTTCAATAACTATTAGATCAATTTCATTGAAATTTAGTTATACTTTGGTAGAGTATTTGAACTTGTGTAGTGAAAATTTGGTATAGATTGGTCGAGTCGTTCTTCAGTTGCGCTCAATTTAAGATTGAAAAATTTGACCGGGGAAATTTAGAAGCGTGGTTTGTTGTGATGCTATAAGTGAAAACGTTGACGTTTCTTTATCTGTGGTATCTATTGTTATTAATATTATACCAGACTAAAAAAAATATTAAAATCAAATTAAATTAGCGTAAAGTCGGTCTTGCGCAGAACTGCGCAACAGTTTTTCTTCTTTTTTTTTACAATATCTTCGTTTACGTTAATTTTTAATTGAACGTATTTTTTGAAAATAAAACAAAAAAATTCCTTATACAAATAAATATAAAAGATTTTGTAATTTTGGGATTGGTTTAGATAAACTAAAATTGTAATTGTAATTTATATGGGGAATTTTATTACGTGAAAAGTATACAAGGTTTTCCTTCTTAATAAAAAATGATAATTAAGACAGTTTGTTATTCAAATACCCGTAACTATTCAGTTCGATAAAAATAATATTAAATAATTTCTAGTTTTCAAATTAATTTACAGCTAGAGAAAAAAAATCTGTTTGTTCTACATGCATGACGTAACATTTTAACGAACTCAACGTAGATTGTAAATAAAGCTTGTTTTGGAACTCTGGAATAGGGCCAACCTGGACCGACTTAGTTCACTAGTTAGTATTGTTGCACAGCCAGATGTGTTCCCAGTCGCATCATCACCATTACTGAGTGGTTCCTTCCGTCAAGTCCATCCCTCCCCCTACACATCTCTTTGTCTACTTTTTTTTTACATGTTTTCTCTTTTTATTATTCATCTATCTTTTTTTGCATATCTGTTATGCAAAATTTATTTAAATCTAAAAAAAAAAAATAATATACAAAATTAACATATGCGATGGTTGAAAGTAAGTACATGAAATAAAATGTTGTATATATTTAACTTTTCACATAGAGAATATTATTATTTTTAGACATCTGTGGACTTAACCGATGAACTAATTTTAAAAGAGAGGGAGAAATGAGAAAGGGAAATTTTTAATTAGCTGAAATTAAATTTATGTTCTAAGCAAAATGTTGTACTCTTATAATTGTTGTTGTTAAGATAATTATCTTATTATCTTTTCAGCTAAGATCATTGTAGTTTCTATGTTTAGTACTTCTTATCTTTCTTAGTTTCATTCTTTTATCACATGTTGATGTGTTTCAGAACCACTCCATTGTCAAAACGTATTGTACTGATACTTTTAAATTTCTGTTATTCTTTATACAGCGTTTAGTCAACACCCCTCTCTACATTTGGCGTCATACCTTATCTGGCCTTGTTCTTCTTTATTTATTACTGATGGGTATACTTATCTTTTAATTTTATTTATCTATTTCCTGTTTTCAATAAATTGAAAACATTGGTCAAACGGGAAGAAAATTAAAATTAATATATAACGGACATATGAGATCATATGGATTTTGGATTTTATTTTTATAAATCAAAAACAAGATTATAATTATGCGATACATTTAATAAAAGAAGGACAAACCCCAATGAAAATGGAAGAATCAGTGAAATTAATTAATTCCTGTAACAAATATGTTAAAGGAAGAATGAAAATTTTAGAAAATCCAGAAATTTTTAAATTAAAAAGTAACAATAAAATGATCGTAAATGAACAGTTGCATAATCAAGTGTATGTCCTTTTCAAGAACATCAAGTTATTGAAAATAAGGAAATAGATAAATAAAATTAAAAGATAGGTATAACCATTAATGACAAATAAACAAGAAGAAAGCCAGATAAAGCATAACGTCAAATATAGGGAGGGGCCTTGACTAAACACTACATAAAGATTAACAGAAATTTAAAAGTACCAGTAAAATAAGTTTTGACGAAGGAGCGATTCCAAAACGCTTCAACATATAATAAAAGAATGAAGGTAGCAAAACTAAATGGAATGGAATGCAAAGTTGGCGGGAGTTTATTACTCCCTACTTTATCGCAGAACCTGGACAGAGTCCCTTGCTGCTGGATGATTCTAATCGGGCTTGGTTTTTAAAAGGGTTATTTTTTATATCTCGGGTCTAATTTTTTCAAGTTTTGTGTATTATTATTATTTTAGTGAATTTAAGACGGATTTAATTGCATTCCAATCCGTTGTTGAACCAGCGTTATCGAACCCATTTTACGGGCCGACCGCGGAAGGCTAGGCTTATGAAGCCTGTCCTCCCAACGCAATTCCCCTTCAGACCGTCTACTGAAGTCCTTTCGGTGCTAACGCTTAATTGGCTAGCAGGAATACGCCACAACGGGGCACTAACTATAAGGAGGGAGCAATGCGACTCCTACTCCGGAGGAGTCGCAATTGCTGGTTTGTTTTACTCTACTTGTAAGTTTTAAAGGAGAGGTGGTGTAGAAGCCCTTCATTCGCTTCTGGTATAGCTGCCCTTTAGGACGCATCTCTGCTGGGCTCTGTTCCGGACTCCAGTCCGTGATGTTGAGACGAGTGGATGGTCTTCCTTCTTCTTCATCTTCTTCTTCTCCCTCTTCTTCTTCCGAAGACCTCTTCGTTCTTCTTTGGCCTGCACTTTCCAAGAATTGGTAGTAACCGAAGTTACATACCATTAACCTTGAAATTCCCGAGGCCCCGAAGGGCTGAACGGGGGAAAGTGCAGGTTTCTTCGTTTTTCCGTGCTGTCAGTGGCTGCTTAGCAGGTCGCTGCTGGGCAGGTGGCTGCTGGGCTTGTGACTGCTGGGCTGATGGCTGCTGGGCTCGTTCCCTCTTTCTTCTTTCTTGAAAGGAAAGGAAGGTAACAGGGAACTTACAAAATGGTGATACCTATTCGCGATCGCGGTTTTGGGGCGGCGATTTTCTTAGAAGAAGTAAACAGAAATTATTCACTCGACGTAATTATTAACCTTCAGACACACGTGTGTCTGAGAAGGGGTTGGGGGGACCGCGTGGCCGCAGTGAAGAAACCATTTGTTTTTGTGGTGGCTGTTGGTATCTGCAACAAAAGAAGCAGAACACACACACGAAGAAAAAAAAAATCTAATTTTTACTTTCCTTTGGACTGGCAGGATGAGAGGAAGGAAAGGCCGTTTCCCAAGACGGCACGACGAGTCGTTCCACATCCACGTTTCTCCCGTTTCTGAAACAAGAGAAACAGGCAAAACTAAACATAGAAACTATTGCACTATTATCTTGAAGAAGTGATGCAGGAGGAGATTAAGTCAACGTAATTCTATTATAAATATCCTCAAACAGAAAACAAGGAAAACGGAAAACAAGGAAGTCGATTATCGAAATGTAGAACAGGAATGGATAATACCGTAGTGCTGTCAATAATATTTGTAAGATTTATTAATAAAGTGATGAAATTGTAAACAAATCTTCATTCTTAACTACTGTATATGAACCCGTAATTTTATAAAAAGCGGATATAAGGTATTTTAGTTGATATTAAATCAAGATTACTACATACGATAGAATATTTATCTGTAACCGGAAGTGGGATCAATGACTGTATAATGCACACGATTAGTTTTATCGTATATTTGTGACATATTTATTGTAGTGGTGCAATGTATTGTGATTTTTGAAATACTGGTGGTGCATTTTACACAAATATTAGTACCTCAAATGATTGACGAATCAAACGGTCATTAGTATTTCTTACTACTACAACTATGCGGTCACAATAACTTGTGGTAGAGCATTTACCACAATGCGTAACTACAATTATGAGGTTACAAATATATTACATAATTAAAATTGAACATGCAGGCATTATACAGTGAGCGTTCCCACTTCCAGTTATAATATTTTATTGAACTACACTTCAAAATAATTTCTGCAATATTTGCGTATCTGACCGCTTCATTCAACTCGCCACCCAGTCCACAGTGAGGAAAAGAAGTCACTGTACGCGAAACTGCGTTTATTTTTACTTGTTTGTATGAAGTAAAGGAAGTATTGCGATCGTGAAAAATTTCGGTTTTCAGATTTCAACGGAAATATTTATTTTGGCTAGTTTCGGCGTGACATCTTTACGTACGTATGGATGTGCATATGTATCTCGTATAACTCAAAAATGATTAGCCGTAGGATGTTGAAATTTTGCATTTAAGGCTGTTATAACATCTAGTTGTGCACCTTCCCTTTTGATTACAATCGATTGGATCAAAAGTGTTCAAAAAAGCTCAGAATCCAAAAAAATGGATTTTGGACTTTTTCTTAACTTCAGTAATAAACCCTCATTGAGAGTTTTTTCAACGATATATCATAAGTGGTACTTATTTTCATTGGTTCCAGAGTTATAGCCAAATGAAATTTTAATTAATGAAATATTTGAATCTTACAAGGCGAAGGCACATCAGTTCAAATTTGATTTCATCTGCTTTTTTATTTTAATTTAAATATATTGATTTATTAATAATTTGATTGTAAAACAAATTTACAATAAATAATAATTCAATAATAACAAAAAAAAAGAAAAAATATCAGAAGTTATTAATAAAATATAATTTGATGTATTTTCCATTAAAAAAAATTGTATATATGTAATTTAATCGGTGTACAAGGAAGTCATGTGATGTCTACATCAGATTTTTTGAGATTATTCTTCTGTACATCATGGGAAGCGAATATAAATTAAAATGTTATTCTTAAATTTATTTTAACGTATCTTGCCAATCCAATATTTTGAGACCAAAATAGTGTAAACTACTCAAAATGGAATATTAAATCGAAAGCTTATGATAATTTTTTGTATTTTTTTAAAAACTAAATACCCAGATACAATTAGGAAAACATTGATGAAGAAATTCAATTCTCTTGGAATAACTTTTCGAAAAGAATGGGAATTATATTAGGGCAAATTATAAAACAAGATCTGAATGAAATTCAAGGTTTACGGGCCAAAATTATTCTACCACAATTTTTTTTTAATTGTTAATCAGAAAATAATAGCTGACGGTAGCACCTTAATATAATTAAGAATGTAGAACAAGTTTTTCCTCTCGTATAAAATTTCCAGCGAACAATAAATTATAATTAACGCCCTGATCAATTTATCATAAGGTATAGCACAAATAGATAAATAAAAACACATATTTTAGAATTTATTCGATTTGATACATTGTGCAGAATCGATTGAACGTGTGATACAAAAATATTGTAAAATATGTTACACAATGTTTTGAAGAATCTGTCCTCTATAACCCGAGTAGAATGTTGGTAGACTGTGTCATAGGACAGCAGTTATACCCCGACCGTCCGTACCGTATCTATACAACAGGCCACCACGGTAGACACCTTTCTTTCTTGGAACACATTTTTTCCTTATAATTTAAAGTAGCGTAATTTCATTAGAAATACCCTTGACCTGAAAAGCAGGAAACACCTGACATCCATTGTTGTAATGTTAGTGAACAGGAATGGATCACTGTACCGGTGTCAAAAAGATTTACAATGATTCCTACCTGCAAACAATACTATCGAACAAAAAATATATCATGTACATCTTTTCAACTGCCATCACCTTACGGTTGTGTACCTGGCATGATCCACATTCTTCAAAATAACAAACTCTTTCTGAAGAATAACAAGATTTCGTAGTAAAAAAAAATAAAAATGAGGTAATAAAATGTTTTCTTGTTGTCATCTAAATGAGATGTTACTGTTGAAAATCATACTGTTAACAAATCAAAAAGATATTGGAAATCTATATTTCATTTTCGGACTATGATCAAAAATATTAGGAACAATAAGAAGAATAATTATTCAAATAGAACATATACAACCAAAATCAATAATTAAAAATCTGATGTGGATACCACATGACTTCCTTGTACGTTTATTAAATTACATATACAATTTTTTTTAAATGAAAAGTACATAAAATTTTATTTCATTAATAACTTCTGCTATTTTTTTTTTTATTATTTAATTATTTATCATAATTTTTTTTACAATCAGAGGTTAATAATAATGAATAAATCAATATATTTAAATTAAAAAAAAGTTAAAAAAAAAGATGAAGTCTGATTCAAACTGATGATTCTACTTATAAGATCCAAATATTTCATTAATTAAAATTTCATTTGGCTATAACTCTGGAACCAATGAAAATAAGTACCACTTATGATATATCGTTGAAAAGCTGTCAATGAGAGCTTATCATTACAGTTAAGAAAAAGATTAAAATCAATTTTTTTGGATTTTGGGCTTTTTTGAACACTTTTGTTCTAGCCGATTGTAATCAAAAGGGGAGGTTCACAATTAGATGTTATAACAGTCCTAAATACAAAATTTCAACATAATACGACTAATCGTTTTTGAGTTATGATAGATACATACGTTCAGACGTCACGTCGAAACTAGTCAAAATGGATTCAGGGATGGACAAAATAAATATTTCCGTTGAAATCTGAAAACTTAAATTTTTCGTGATCACAATACTTATACACAAATCTTTAATACTTACTTTAGTACAATCGTAACATCACTTGCATTCATCTTGGTAAGTCTAATAAAATGCACACGATATCCAAGTTTATAAATAGTCGGCTTTATTCTGTTTACTACTGGAACTTACATTCTTGTGAAAATTAATGTGAATAAAGAGTATATTTTCAAAAAATAATAAAGTCTACTATATATAAAGAATGTACAGTGTTTATTACAGTATTTTTAGTAATTAATATATTCTTCCTGCTCTTTAATAACAGTTTCAATTCTTTTAGGCACGTTTTTTTACATATATATTTAATTTCATGATCGTAAAGTCACACCTTTATCACAGCACAAATTGTCATCTCTTTGG
This sequence comes from Lycorma delicatula, assembly GCF_047948215.1. NCBI lineage: Eukaryota > Metazoa > Arthropoda > Insecta > Hemiptera > Fulgoridae > Lycorma > Lycorma delicatula. The sequence continues at coordinate 20,569,291 of NC_134457.1, forward strand.
TAGTGCAGTGCATTTATCTCAGTCTTTTTTTCACAATTGCTCACAAGTTTTCATTTGGATCCAGGTCTGGTGAATTTCCTGGCCGGTCCAAACATTGAATCCCTTTTTGAGACATGAAAAGATTAACTTCCTTTGATGAGTGACAGGGGACAATATCTTGTTGAAAAACAGCGTTTTCGACTCCAATTAAATCTAAAAGTTTTTGAAGTTTTGCTAGATCCCTATTTTCCAATAATGGGATATACTTTTCACTGTGGATACTAAAGTATTAGGTTTAAAGTAGCTGAAGCATCCCCAAAACATCTTCTTTAAAGGATTCTTTACAACTTTCTTGATGTGTTTTGGCGAAAATATTTATCATTGCTTCTTCGCACACGTGACACGCTTACGCCCTGAAGTAGAAAATTAATCTCGTCAGAGAAAAGGACTTTTTTCCAAGTCTCAGCAGTCCAGTTTTTGTATTTTTTGGCCCAAAGAAACCTTTCTTCTTCATGGCATCCGTAGAAGTTGTTTTCTTTTATGCCTTCGTGCCTTGCGATCGTTTTCCAGAGGTCTTTTGCGTACAATAGAATCGTGAATTTTCACACTGGCTTTTTGTAACTCAAAACTATTCTGAGGATTATTTATCTATTTTTCTGAGGATGAATTTTAGTTATTCTACGTAAAATAGCATCATTTTTTAAGGTGATTTTACGTTTTCTTCCCCAACGACCTTTTCGTTAGGGTGAAATTGTACCCGACTCAAGATTTTTTCTAATTTTCTTATTAACTACATCTAGACTAATCCTACGCTCTGCTGCTATCTGTCTTTCAGTCATACGATCATGTTCATAGAGTGTTATTATCTTGCTTCTTTTCTTAGGAGTTAAATCCATATGAGTACTTTTCTAAAATTATTAACGAAATCACAAAAAGATCAACTTACACTTGAAGAAACCAAAATAAAATAGGTAAACAATACACAACTTCTCAAAACAAAGAAAATATCTTCAGGTAATACTTGAAATTGAGGGAAAACACCTATACTACATTTGGAACCAGTGATACAACATAACTAACTAAAACTTACCTACCTCTTTTTCACGTTAATTTGTATAAGACTGTATAAGTAAAGTGAGTAACATTATTGTAAGGCAAAGGATCTCCGTGTTTAACCGACCGGGTTGGTCTAGTGGTGAATGCTTCTTACCAAATCAGCTGATTTGGAAGTCGAGAGTTCCAGCATTCAAGACCTACTAGTCAGTTATTTTTACACGGATTTGAATACTAGATCGTGGATACCAGCGTTCTTTGGTGGTTAAGTTTCAATTAACTACACTTCTCAGGAATGGTCGAACTGAGACTGTACAAGACTACACTTCATTTACACTCATACATATCACATCCTCATTCATTCTCAGGGAAGCAGGGTTAAAAAAAATTTCTTATGATTATTATATCATGAATATTTCACATATATAACATTCACATCGTAAAAAAAAATATATATATTCTTTTCTTTCTGGAAACAATGCGTTATATACAGTAATTCTGTTTGGTAGGAGGGGAAAAAATTCCATTATTCCCTGATAATTATAATTATATCCAACGAATGTTTCTAATTTCTCTTAAATAATCCTATCCATAGAATTCTGCGATAAAGATCATTTTCAGCTCGGTATTAGAAAATAACACACTACTGCTTTAACATTGATTTTATTTAGTTTTGAAAGATTCGGTACTTTTGAATACAATCTCTAGTTGAACGCGTTTTCCTTTGTAATCTTCCCCGCAAATCTCATAACCTGTGAAAAACCGACATAGTAAAGATGGCATTACACTAAAAATCCCCAAATAAATTCTTATTTTAATTATTATTTAATTATAGTAATTTATGTCCAGTTTCTCTTATATAGCTGATAGTAAAAGGAACAGAATTTCATCTAGTAGATTACAAATATAATTTTTTTGTTTTCTATTTAGTTTTTTAATAATAAATATTTTATAAATTTTATCACCAAGAAACTTGTAATGTATTGACTTTTATATACTTTTTGTCAGGTCATTTTGTGTGATTTTTTTTTTAAATTGGTTGAAAACAAAATAACAAAGTGTATAATGTTTTGCTTTGAAACGTCTTAATATATTGCTAAGCTTGTCATCAATATGAAATGTTTATTACTCTTATATATATTTCCGTCAAAAATGTAATATCATCTGTTGGAGCTCCGTCCAAAAGTCAGAACGAGTTTTCAAGTTATAAAAATGGGCTGTCACATCGTTTTTTGCCTTCCGTGAAGATAAATCAAATAGACCGGTCTATAAAAAAAAAAAAAATTTAATTTATACCTGTATTTATATTTATGAATGTTGAATTGTTGCTAGTTATGTTATTAAATTATTATTGTTTATGGTGTTAAAGAACAATATAGATCCGGAGTAACAGTGGAAGGTGAAAAGATAAAGATGCTACGATTTCCTGATGATATAATAATTCTAGTTGAAAGTAAAAAAAAAATGTAGAAGAAACTATCAGTGGCATGGATGAAGTCCTACGCAAAAACCACCGCATAAAAAATAAACAAGAACAAAACGAAAGTAATGAAATGTAGTAGAAATAACGAAGATGGACCAATGAATATAAAAATAGGAAGAGAAAACATTATGGAGGTAGAAGAATTCTGTTGTTTGGGAATTAGAATTACTAAAGATGGACGAAGCAGGAGCGATATAAAATGCCGAGTAGCATAGGCGAAACGAGCTTTTATAAATATAATTATCTTACATAAAAAATTAATTTAAACGTCAGGAAAACATCTTTGAAAGTATATGTTTGGAGCGTAGCTTTATATGAAAGTGAAATTGGACGATCGGAGTACCTGAGAAGAAAAGATTAGAAGCTTTTGAAATGTGTTACTATAGGAGATTGTTAAAAATAAGATGGGTGGATTAAGTGACAAGTTGAAGAAGGACGCATTTGGAAAAATATGGTTAAAAGAAGAGATAGGACTTAAAGGCCACATATTAAGACATCTTTGAATAGTCGCTTTGATACTGGAGGGGCAGGTAGATGGGAAAAATTGTGCAGGTAGGCAACTTTTGGAATAGTAAAACGAATTTTTATGATGTAGGATGAAGGGGGTATACCGAAATGAAATGACTGACACTAGATAGGGAATCTTGGTGAGCTGCATCAAACCAGTCAAATGACTGAAGACAAAAAAAATATTAAAGAAACTAATTCAAAAAAGCATTCCCGGAACAAATAAAGATAAATTGTGAAATTTTAAGGGAAATCGGTCCAGTAGTTTTTGAGTTATTAGGGCACACACAAAACGAAAATTTTCTTTTATTTATATAAATTGGTTTTTATACAAATATTTATTATTATATAATAAAATATAATTACGAACAATGGATTTCTTTCTTCTTCATATTTGTTGGTATCGCTTATTTAGAGCTATTTTTTGATGACGTTTTTAGTTAAATTTTCGTGCATTATTCTCTATTATTTTTCATGCTGTAAAAATATCTACTTTTGCATCTTTTATTTATCGAATTTGTAATGAGGCATTCTATTATTTTTTGATGATCAGGCTTAACAACATTTTTGTTTCCCTAATTAAAAAAATCTGATATGGACATCATATGACTTTCTAGTACTCCTATTAAATTAAATATACACATTTTTTTAAAACGATAAGTACATAAAATTTTATTTCATTAATAAGTTCTGATATTTTTTTTTTATTGTTATTAAATTATTGTTTTCGTAAAAAAAATTTTACAATTTTTTTACAATCAGAGGTTAATAATTATTAACAAATCAATATATTTAAATTAAAAAAGGAGATGAAGTTTGATTCGAACCGATGTGCCTTCCCCTTAAAGATTAAAATATTTCGTTAAATAAAAGTTCATTTGGTTGTAACTCTGGAACTAGTGAATATAAGTACTACTTACGATATATCGTTGAATAATTTTCAATGAGGGCATATTACTGTAGTTAAGAAAAAGTCCAAAATCCAAATTTTTGGGATTTTAGGCTTTTTTGGACACATTTGGTTCAGTCGATTGCAATCAGAAGGGGAGGTGCAACTGGATATTACAACAGTCTTAAATCCAAAATTTCAACATCCTACGGCTAATTTTTTTAGAATTATGCGAGATAAGTACGTACGTACATATTCGTACATAAATACGTAAGTACAGACGTCACGCCAAAACTAGTCAAAATGGATTCATAGAAGGTCAAAATGAATATTTCGGTTGAAATCTGAAAACCGAAATTTTCTGCGATCACAATACTTCTTCCTTTACTTCGTACAAGGAAGTAATAAAAGAAAATACTTATAATTCCACATGGGAATAGTATTTGAGTAGCGATCTAGTAAATGAAAAAGTTAAGTATTTTAAATTAAACTATTATCAATTTAATCGGATTGCAGTTAAAATTATAATTAAGATCTATTAACATCGTTTAGCTAGTTAATAAATTTATAATAATTTGTAATTAATGATTTAATTGAATAATAATCAGTTTATTTTATTTGCATTGATATCAATGAATAAATATTTACATTATTTATTTTCATTAAATATTTAAACTTTACTACGTGAAATTTTAAGTGATGGCTTGATTGTCAATCTGCTATATATATAAAAATGTTAAGTTCGTTTGTGTACGCTTCAAAAACTCAAAATGTTCTGCACCGATTGAGCTCAAATTTTAGCACGATATATAACCCGCATCAAAGTTTATTTTATCTATTTTTCGCATCAGTCACATACCCGTGACCGCGAGAAAACAGTTTTTTTAACGGTCAGCTGTGTACCAGTGACCCTAGCACTACCTAGCGGGTCCAAACTTAATCAGAAACCTTTCGCGGGCGTGTGCACAACTCACTAACGTTTCTAGCAATCGGATGAATGGTATAGGAACGCATACGGGATAAACAAAAATTCATTTTTATATAAAAAGAATAAAAACTTTGTTGAATTATTACCTCAATTACACATCATATTACAATTATTATCCATAATATTCAAGAACTTGTTTTTTTATCCGCTGAATAAAAATTTCAACTTATGTTTTTATTTTTTTCTATAAATTAGCGATTTTTTTAATTGTAGAAATCTCTTCATGTTTTATTATGCATCTTAATTTGTTATCATTTCATTATTTATAAAGTTATTATTACATTTACTGAATTGTATAGTGATTCATAATTATATTTTCATTGTGAGTGAAAATTAATTTTTTTCTGTAGTTAACGAATGTAAATTTACACAAATAATAAATTATGTTAATGAGCATTCTTTAAAACAATTTCCTTAATGTTTTGTTAACGATGAATCATGAATTGAAAACAAAATATCCTAACTTTAAACCAAACTGTATAAGCTATTATTTCTAATGAATAGTTTTCTTTTAAGGTTTAACAAACAATTAAGTATTTAATCTATTCGAAGGTAACTTCTACCGAGTGGCTACAAAATCCATATCCTTGATATAACAGACAAATTGGTACACTGTGTATTATTAGGTAAAGTTCCTTTCTAAATTAAGTTTTTTTTAACATGGCACAGCTGGTATATAATATTATTTATATATAAATACGTAAATGAAATATAATCTTACCAACAACTCGTCCGCGTTCTCTTTTCTAGCACTTACGGTCATTCGACCATCCTCAGGAAAAATTATTCTTCAATTTCAGATCATTAAAATTAAATTATGTAGAATGTAAAATTATAAGTTGTTAAAATCACAACTGGTCGTCATAGTACGAGTATAAATATTTATCCAACACATCTCATAATATTATGTTACATTATCCACAATCTTTACACAAGACATAATTAATCGAACCAAGACATTTATGATTATTAATTTAATGTTAATAAAGTAAACAAATAATGAAGATACAAGAGTTTTATTTATTTTTATCTTTTACTTACAAGTAATCATACTTTCACTTATGAAATGGAATGCAAAGTTGGCGGGAGTTTGTTTCTCCCTACAAATCGCAGAACCTGGACAGATTCCCTTGCTGCTGGATGATTCTAATCGGGCGTGTTTTTTTTTAAAGGTTTATTTTAAATGGCGGTACTAATTTTTCAAGTTTTGTTTATTATTTAGTATTTTAAGGACGGATTTAATTGCATTCCAATCCGTTGTTAAACCAGCGTTATCGAACCCATTTTATGGGCCGACTGCGGAAGGCTAGGCTTATGAAACCTGTCCTCCCGACGTAATTCCCCTTCAGACCGTCCACTGAAGTCCTTTCGGTGCTAACGCTTCATAGGCTAGCAGGAATACGCCACAACGGGGCACTAACTATCAGGAGGGAGCAATGCGACCCCTACTCCGGAGGAGTCGCAATTGCTGGTTTATTTTAATTAACTTGTAAGTGTTAAAGGAGAGGTTGTGTAAAAGTTCTTCATCCACTTCTGTTTTGGCTGCCTTTCAGGACGCATCTCTGCTGGGCTCTGTTCCGGACTCCAGTCCGTGATGTTGGGACGAGTAGACGGTCTTCCTTCTTCTTCATCTTCTTCTTCTCCCTCTTCTTCTTCCGATGACACTTTCACTTAGGGTAGGGCACCGTGGAAAGATTTTAATTGAAAGAGGGTGCCGCCACTCAGAAAAGTTTGGGAACCACTGGTATAGAGCATAAGAAAGAGGGTTGTATGGCCAATAAAAAATACAAAGGAAGTTACAGTAAGAACTATAAATCTATATTTTTATACGTTCAAAATGAACACATTTATGAAAACTTTATTTTACAAACTAATGCTTATAAAAATATGAAATACACTTACAGCTAGTCATGTACAAATACACATATAAATTTATCCTGTAAATAACATATTCTGACTAACCTATCATATTAATCTACTGAAAACTTCAATTATTTTTTTTTAAGTAAAAAAAAAATTAACATTAAAAAACACAAAAATGAAATTGTTTGACATTTATGTAGATGATTTTTGTAAAATCAGTCGTATAAAGTTAGTCATTTCTGTTATGTAAGAAGTTCGTCGTTATGAATATTAGTGGTTGGAAAGAAAAAAGAGTTTAAGCATTCTGATAATTAATAATTATTTGTTTAAATAAAATATCGTCCTTGAATCTGGTTTGTCCATTAATTTATTGTTATAATAGTATATATTGAATTTTTCGAAGATACTGGTTTTATAAAAGTCGTTCGAAATATCTAATATTTTAATAAAATTATCGAGATTGTAGCTGAATTCAGTTTCGTAGTTTTACAAAATAAACACTGGGCTGGCGATTCAAAGGTGTTTTCTGTAAATATTGTGTGTTGTTTCTGCCATCAGCCAGAACGATGAGAAGTGGTTGGGATTATTTTTCCATCAGATCTTTCACTAAGTACACGAACGTGCACGACAGTGACAAGTAGTATCACATGACCACATGTCCCATTTAAACATTTTTAACCGCCCTTGCCACCCCCCCCCCCCCCCCCGCTCACCAGAAGGCCGAATATTCCAATAGAGAGAATCGGGATACCTCAATTAATAAAAAAATTAAAGGGGAGCGTACAACCGTTGTTCTATCTATCTGAAACAAACACATTGGTGGCCACCATTTTAGATTGGAGGATCAGAATTTAATTTTAATTGTATCATTTTTCTCGTCTCATCGAACTCTTTAAAATGATGTATGAAATGACCATTGGTCTTTTTTTTCATGTATATAAAACTATGTGGTTTTATACAGATAAAAATCACTACTTTTTCATTTCCATAAAAGCGATTCGATTAGAAATTACATTGTAATTTTTATTCGGTTTTTAAATTTATTTTTTAACCAGATATTATATCTCTACACAAAACTCTTTACAGTCATCGTCCATAATCAATTTAATAATAGATTTTAGAGGAGTTACGATTGTGATTCTATTTGTCCTTTATTCATAAATGTATATCTTGCAAGCAAATACAGAATGATTTTTTTATCCTGTTACCCAATTGTTAATGTCTGGTAATTTTTTCTAAGAAAGGGAAATTTTGTTTTGTGACACGAAGTTGGTATTGCTACTCAACCGGTATAGATACGGCAATGTGAGTTGATTCTCCTTGAGCTGTGTAAACTTTTGTGCCGTTTCTGGTCGTGTTACGAACACGACCGGAAACCGGTTCTATGGTCTTTTACCGTAGAACAACGAGTTTTCATTCTTGAACAATATTTTGCTACGAAATCGTACGCGAGTGTAAAAGAATCATTTCAAATTAAATTTGTTGGTGTTTCTCCGCCAGAAAAAATGTCAATTTCTAGGCTAGCAAACCGATTTCGAGAGACAGGTAGTGTTTGCGACAGAAAACGTAGTGGTCAACCGACTCGTTTGACAGTTTTTAGACGTTTATGACGTTTTTAGACGTTTAGAGAATGTGAAAAAAGATTGCTCAATTCGCCACGGAAAAGTTTACGAAAACTTTCCACGCAAGTCGGTTTGTCATATTCGAGTGTTCAGGAAGCCGCTAAAAAATTGAAATTGTATTCGTATCGCGCACGATTAGTCCAAGAGCTTCAGCCTCCAGATTTAAACAAGCGATGGCAATATTGCCGTCGGTTTAGGTCTCTCGTTAACGATAACGGAATCGAATTTTTAAACACAGTGGTCTTTAACGATGAAGCTTGAATCCATCTCGATGGTTATATGAACAGTCAAAACTGTCGAATTTGGGCGGTTGAAAATCCTAACGCTTTACAAGATAAATCTTTGCATCCTGAAAAAATTGGTGTGTGGTGTGCGATATCTCTTCATCGTATAGTCAGACCCATATTCTTCGAACAGACAGTAAATGGTGAAGTATACAGGAATATTGTGCGCCAATTTGTGTCCCTCCTGGAACCTCAAGAACGGTATTGCTGGTTTCAGCAAGACGGCGCTTGGCGCCACACGTCTTGAGAAACCGTGAATTTTCTGCAAGAGTTCTTTGATGATCGAATAATAAGCAAGGGCTTATTGCCTCCAAGGTCCCCGGACCTCACATCTCCTGACTACTTTTTGTGGGGCTAGATTAAGTCCGAGGCCTTAAAAAACAATCCTCACACTATTGATGGACTTAAAGTCAATATTACAGACTTAATTACGAATATTTCCAATGCAACTCTTAAAAAGGTTTCTGCTAATATGCTGAAAAGAGTCCGTGCGTGTATAACCGCAAGGGGTAGGCATTTTGATCATATGCTTTAACAATTATGTAAGTAATAGCTTTTTATTAAATCTCTTTTGTAAGTAACAAATACATTTTTTTATTCCACCTAAATTTCCCTTTCTTAAATTACATTTAAAAATTGGTAACAGAACTAAAAAATCACTCTGTAGAATTTGCCTGAATTAAGTCAATGAAATACTATTTGTCTAGAAAAAAGTTATAGCTTTTTGCTATTCGTTACTGTTATTATCATATATTATCAACGATCGTATTAGTGATATCTAACGCTGAGAATAACCTTACATTTATTGTAAAATAATAATAATAAATATTCGTAATAGAAGGTGTATCAATTAATTGTCCTTTAAAGCGAAAATATCATATTACTAATACGAATTAGATATGATATTAAATATCATATTAGATATGTGTTCGTTCACAACACATATTTAATAGGTACTTTATTTTTTACTCATAATTATTTCTTTACTTAAATGATTTTTAATAAAACAATTTTAATTTGAAATTTCAACTTTTATTCACGATATATCGAAAAAGAATTGTTTAATAAAACTTTAGAAAACTTTTTTCTTTTCAGTCGTTTAAAATGAATGAACAAATTAGTTGGTTTTCCAGCTGTCATGAAAACAAAGGAAAAAAATAAATAAATGTAATACTCTCTGAAAGTGGAATATTCTCTTTTTCTGCTTTTTTTTTCGTTCATTGAATCGATAAAATACTGTAAATATTTTATATTCAACACTGTTATTTGCATTTAGTTTTTTAACATGGCACTGTTGGTAAAATATAATTATTATAAATATAATGTTAAAAACAGCTTACCACAATACAATTGTGTCACAATTGTTATGAATTCATAACGATTGTGACATTTTATTTATTTTAATTAAACTTATGGCTTTAACATTTACAAAATTTTTATTTTATGACGATCAATTGTTATTCTCTAATTTTATCATGTGACTTTTATATATTTTAATTATAAATTATTATAAATTCTCCTGAAGATGGCAGGATAGACGAAAACGTTTGAGGAAATCAGATAATACATTGGTAAGCCGTTTTTAATATAATATAAATAATATTTTTATTTATTTGTTTGTATATTCTATTGATTTTTTTGGTGCTTATTTATTCAGAATGTATTATATATATATATAGTACTTATAGACTTTTAAGAATTAAGAACCGTATATTTACTTTTACTGGCACAGGTTAAACTGTATTACAAGATGTCTTGATTTTTATAAGAAAATGACGTGAAATAGAATTTCACGTTACATTTAACTTAATGAATTAAGCTTTAGTCTAAATGCATATAATATTATCTCACGTTTTATCAATAAATATTCGATGCAGTGTCGGTATTTTACCATTTAAATATATATTATTGAGTTATACATTAAAATTAAATTGCATAATATACCAGATATTTACGAAACTGATGGAATTTGAACTTTCTCTTCTGGATCTTCGATCTTTAATAAAAAAAAATATTAATACAGCAGCAATATGTAATACCGAATTGTTAAATTGGTATTTAAAAATATTATAAATCAGTGATTAATTTTTAAAAAATTCAAGTTATAACTACGGTAAGTTAAACGAATAACCCCGTTAATTTAATAATTCGTACGATAGAACCTACTTTTTTTTTTACGTATTTTAAACCTAAAATGAAATAAAATTAATATTAATTTCATATTTATATGAGAATTTGTTTGTTGAATTTTAGAATTTATGTATTATGTTTCATTTAAATTCGTTTTAAATTAAATACTTCAGGTATTCATAAATAAATACATAAATGAGGACAAACCTACACATTTTCTTTTTACTGTGAACTATATAATTCCGACCACATTTTTCCTTTCACCCACGACTTATGTTGTATAGATGTGTATGGAAATGAGTTTGCAGTGTTAGCGTTTTATGTGGGTTCAAATATTCAAGTATTTTAATGTATTAAAATATTTACGGTTTTTTATTTGTCATCAGTCATTCCACTGGTTTACTTCATTGTATACTGTACTAAACTTAATTTTCAACATATTTGTTACATCCTACATTCATAATTATTTAAATATATTATTAAAATCCTTATTTCCATCCATTCAGATATTTTACCTTCTACAACAACGTCTATTACTAAGTTAATAAACTGTAAGTGATTTATTACATGGCCTATCTATCTAATACTTATTCAAGTGAAAATTTGACACTGGCTTCTTGTTTTTCCAGTTAGAGTTAAAAGCTTTCAGTTTTTCAAACTATTTTATTTTCAACATTTTCCTTTATAAATACCCAATTTCAAAAACATGTATTTTTTATTTAGCTTGTTTTTCTACTGTTCATTTTTAGTTGCCTTTATCACTATATAAAACGAAATATTTTTTCAGTTTTTTCCTAAATTGTTTCCTAAATTTTTGTTTAATATTAATAAATTTCCATGTAAGGAGCTCCTTTTTTATGCTAATCTTCTTTAAATTATTCATCTTGCATAATTTTACTGCTTAAATAATAATATTTTTCTTTAACTTTTTGTACATTATATTGTATTTAACTTACCGTTACCTGCCTTTATGCCTTTGCATTTCTTTTACTTATATTTGTTTATCAGATTAATTTTTTTCTGTTAATAAACCCATATTACTGAATACTTCTTTAGTAATTTTTACTTCCTTGTACGAAGTAAAGGAAATATTGTAATTGGGAATGATTTTGGTTTTTAGATTTCAACGCAAATATCCCTGAATCCACTTTGACTAGTTTCGGCGTGACATCTGTACGTACGTACATATGTACGTATATAATATCTCGTATAACTCAAAAACGATTAGCTGTAGAATGTTAAAATTTTGTATTTAGGACTGTTGTAACATCTACTTGTGCACCTTCCCTTTTGATTGCAATCGACTTGACCAAAAAAGCCAAAATTCAAAAACTCTGGATTTTGGACTTTTTCTTAACTGCAGTAATAAGCCCTCATTGAGAGCTTTTTAATGATGTATCAAAGTGGTACTTATTTTCATTGGTTCCAGAGTTATAGCCAATTAAAATTTTAATTAATGAAATATTTGATCTTACAAGGGGAAGGCAAATCGGTTCGAATCCGACTTTATTATTTTTTTTAGCTCTTTTTTAATTTAAATATATTGATTTATTAATAGTTATTAACCTCTGTAAAAAAAAAAGGTTAAAATAAATAATAATTCAATAATAACAATAAAAAAAATATTTTAAAAAATCAGAAGTTATTAAGAAATAAAATTTTATGTACTTTTAAAAACGTGTATATATAATTAAATAGGCGTACAAGGAAGTCATGTGGTGTCCACATCAGTTTATATTTTAAATTAAAATAACAATAATATTTGTGAGTCTTAATATTTAACAATTTCTTTGTCGATTGTTACTCAGCTCTGAAAATTCGTTCAAATTTTAATATCTTTATATCATTTATACAGAGAGTTACACGAAGTCTCTCGGAACTTTCATAACCTATTCCACTTGAAAAAATAATGGAAAAGGTTCATATAAACATATGTTCTAAAATATTATGTTTGCGATTTACTGGTATTGACAAATTTCGTTTAGATTTCAGCTACCCCGGTTAAATGAGGTCTTACTGAAATTTTCTCCCGGTAAAATGAATTCGTACTGAAATTTTTAGGTCGTTTTCTTACGGCTTTGACCTGAAAAATGGAATAAAATTGATTCGTGGTTGTGAAGTTCGTGATAAAGTCTGTACTTATACAGTATACCGTAACAGGACCGACCAATATAACGGATCAAGGGAACAGATTTCTTCCAGTTAAGAAAAAAGAAAGAAAAAATAATAATAGAAAAAAGAATCCAGGAGGAACTAAAAGAGATTCTTTTCTCAGACTAACAGGTCCGTTTAACATCTATTCTTTGTAATACAGACAATGGCACATCAAAAATCTATTGTTCGACCAAAAAGGTTACCGGACCAGAATAGGAATTTATAGAAAAACGTAAGGTCGCGGACGAAGAAAATTATTACGCTTCACCAATTAAAGGGATGAGACGGGTACTGGTTCTGCAGATTAGGGGATATAAAAACTTCCAGGAACCAATGGAAACAGTCAGTAGTTCTGCGAGGCCGTGTTCGGCGTAGTCGTGATAATAAGCGATAACGGAGTAGTTTTGCAAGCCCGAATTCGACGCAGTTGCAGTGATGGTGATATCAGTAAGGATGTGGTAACAACGACTGAAGAGTACGTCACTAGTATTCCAGTATGAACAGTGGTTGAATACAGGAAGTTATTCGATGAGTTATTGGTAAATAGTTGTGAAAATGACAATATTATATTCATCATAAAGTATAGGGTGGTTATGCGGTACATAGTAAAAGAAATAATATTTGCAAAAATTGAATTATATGAACTTTAGACTTTTCTACTGTAACCTTGTTGTTAATGAAATATTAATTTCTAGCGGTCATTATTGGACTGTATTGTGGTTTTTATAATTTAACTGTCTTAAAACACGTTCGGCGCCAATGACGCATAAGTGGCGGCTTCTTATTGTTCATTCCCCAGCCCGCATGTGCCACGTGTACGTTAACTGCTGTTATTACGTTCTACGTTATTGTAGCAATCGGACCTTCATTCACGTTATTTATATTCTAGTGGGATGTCGTTTGAAATATAAGCAACGTAAATTCGTGCTTGGTTTACGTTTTTTTTTTTTTTTTTTAGTTACTTTTGTCAGATGCTGAAATACCGAGACGTTCACAACCGAAGAACCAATGACTAAACGTAAAAAACGTAATGTCAGAGTTGAATAAAAAATTAGAAAATGATAGTAGTGTTGAAGATTTTGTTGTGATAGTGACTCATACTATGGGTGGAGGATGATAGTAACTACAATTGTGAACTGGAAAAGATGATGAAAAAAACCTGACATTAATTACAGAACAAAATTCCGATGACGATGATTTTGAAAACTTAGTTGACGAAAAAATGATGACAAACAGACTCCTGTTGCTAATAACCAAACGCCTATAGATTTACCTTCTAATATTTTGTGGGGTCAGTACCGTCAAATTTGAAAAATATCCCACTTACTTTCATTAGAATATTTAAATTTATTTTTATTTTTCTGTATAATCTGTTTATAATTAAGATTTGTATAATAACTTTGTAGAAGGTAATGAATAAATCATAAAAATAATGCGTGTACCTATAATTTTATGTATTTTTGAATGTCAAAAATTATATATTATTAAACATTTTAAATTGCTAATCTCTCAGTATCATAATCGAGCCTTAAACACGCGACAATATATATACTAACCAGTCAGGACTAACTTCGCTCGTCCGACCGTCCAGCCAGAGGACCCCGCCCCCTGGAACCCATCCGAGTTCGCTTCGCTCACCGTTTCCGTTTGGCCAAGGGGCTCCTCCGTGGAAACAAAAAAATATTTATATGCAGTTTTATTATATATTATAACCTGGATAATTAGTTTCCATTATTATTAATTAATGATACCAGTTATTTATAAATAAATCAGATAATTAGCGTACGTAAATTTTAGCAGGTAAATTTACATTGTTATATTAAAATCCGCTTCAATAGCCGCCTGATTTACTGATAGTCGAAATCAATCGGATCGATAGCTACATCTTATCGATTCAGCTTTGTTCTTAATTAATGTATGTAGAATATTATATTGTCAGTTGAATTACGTCGCTGTGTAAAATTTCACCATTGTATGACGTCGGGAAATGAGTTTAATTAAGGTTATAAGATTTGAGGACACGGTTGAACAATTGTAAATTAAAGAAAAGCATGTAATAATATCAAGACTTAATAGAAAAGATATTTGTATTAACTTATATTAAAAATAAACAAGGTAAACCTCATCGCTATTAAAATATTACTTAAGTTATATTGGTCTTTAGTGTCTATGTCAATTTATATTCATAAGCAAAGTGTTAGTTGTTAAGTATGGTTTATAATAGAATTGCTGTATATCAAGAAGCATGGTGCATCGGTTTTTTTGTTGTTTATATATCCACATCTTTATTTTGAATGAAGCGCTTCTACGCTAGATCGCAGCACACACAGTTTTATTAAAAGTACGTTTTACCAGAGCTTTTTCTGAAATACGTTTTTATTACTTTTTTGATTTTAAATATTAAGCGAATTATTCTGCGTTTTTTGTTTGTATTATTGTCGTTATAGTTTTAAAAACAATGTTTATTTATTATACATCACAAAATAATTAGCTTATTATTTGATGAATACTTAAATGGAACAGTAGTTTTCATTAGAGAATTAGTTTAAGTACATTAGATTTAATAGCGCATAATAGAACGAAAAAAGCTGAAAATATATCCAAAAACCCCATTTTTTTGGCTCTAACGTACGTAAAAAAAAGCTCTTTTTTGTGTGTGCTCACATTTTTATTTTGAGTAAAGTAGCAAACTGCCATTTGCTACATTGTTGCCAAATAAAATCATTATTTACGAACGATATAAAATGAAAGGAACTGCTTCAGCATTTGCTTGGATGCATCAGGAGAAACCATGACAAAACCTTAATAAGAACAGCGCCATAAAATACTTAATCCTCTCTATATTATAAAATGATAAGAAAAATGCTGAAAACACGAAAACTGCAGTAATTCGAGATCTAATTTATCTATTAGAACAGGGAGTGGCTTAAAACACTCGAATAATTAAGACACACCTAATGAGATCTCGTCTAAAATTTTCCTAAAACTCTGAGTCGAGATATGAACGAACATTTATTCTCACTATATTATAACGTGATAACAAAATCGTTGAAATGCTTACTGCGAAGCGGCCATGGATAGCAACTCCCTAGTACTACTAACTTAAAATTGTATTATTTTCATGTACTTTCTATCCTACATAAAAAATTCTATCCTGCATAAATTTGTAAAATAGAAAAATGAAAATTACGAGGGTAATGAATTCTAATTTCATTTACTTTTTTCATAGGTTTATAAAATATTTTTTATCGCTGTAATACTGATATCTTTTTATCCAATAACTTCTGGGAAAGATTCCCATATTTTTGTGAAATCAGGCACAAAATTGTCAGACTGTATAACTTTTGTGAACAGTTTTAACAATTTCACTCATATCTCAACTGTTTTAAAACTGATTTGAACAAATGAGATATCATTTTGTTCACAAGAAAATACTGAATATTTTATCTAATAAAGGATACTTCAATAAAATTAATGTTTACGGCACTTAACAATTTTAAGTGCCCGCCATATTAAAAATGTTAAAAGATAACATTATTAAACTTATTTATTTTGTAGAAGATGGTATTGGGTACGTGTACACCAAATTTTATTAAAATATCTCAGTACATTACATTCATTAAAATGTAAATATTATATATATATATATATATATATATGTATACAGTATAAGCAAATTTTGTATATATATATGTATATATACGTAACGGTAAATTTGATTAATCTTGTGAATATGCATAATTACCGGTGCATATAATCGCCTCCAATGTTGGAGAATTTATTATAATTAAACATATATTTAACGCCAATTAGACGAGCTTAGGGTGTTTGGTTAACCTACCGAGTTGGTTTAGTGGCGAACGTGTCTTCACAAATCAGCTGATTTCGAAGTCGAGAGTTCTAAGGTCCAAATCCTAGTAAAGACCTTTATACGTATTTGAATATTAGATCGTGGATACCGGTGTTCTTTGGTCGTTGGGTTTCAATTAACCACACATCTCAGGAATGGTCGACCTGAGATCGTACCAGACTACACTTCATTTACATTCATACATATTATCCTCATTCATCCTCTGAAGTAACACCTTACGGTGATTTTGGAGGCTAAACAGAAAAAGAAAGAAAAAGCTATGTTCAGTTAGGTTGTGTTGGTATACATACGATTTGTCAGTACACAGAATCACCATAATCTAACCAAACTTAACCTACGCTCGCTAACCTCGACTAATTAACAGTAATGTTTTGATTATTTAAATAATAAATTCAATAATTACTGCTTATAGTCAATGTGATATTTTAATATATAAAATACGTTAATATGTAAAATGATTGGTAAATTTTATAATTGCTGTATATATAAGTTTTCTAAAATTGGAGGCAATTATATATATTAACCAGTAATTACGACGTGAGACAATAAAGTAATGAGACTGATGTGAAAAAAAATATTGCTTACCGTTTTAGTCATGTTTAGTGTTGTCTCCTTCAAAGTAGTTCCCCTCTGATTGCACACACTTATTCCAGCGCTTCTGCCATTGATGGTAACATTTCTGGAACTCATCTTCTGTAATATCCTCCAAGACCCTCGTCACAGCTTATTGGACATCTTGTGTTGTTTGAAAATGGTGACCCTTGACCACCATTTTGACTCTTGGAAATAGAAAAAAGTCGCACGGAGCGATATCTGGTGAATAAGGTGGCTGTGATAGTACTGAAATTTGTTTTGAGGTTAAAAATTTCTGTACTGATAGAGCAGTATGGGATGGCGCATTATCGTGATGCAGAATCCAATTATCAGCAATGTTGGCACGGACACGAAGAACTCGTTTACGAAGTCTTTCTAAAATTTCTTTGTAGAAATATTGGTTAACTGTTTATCCAGGAGGCACCCACTCTTTATGAACAATTCCCTTGGAATCGAAGAAGCACACAAGCGTGCGTTTCACTTTTGACTTTGACATGCGAGCTTTTTTTTATGGGTGATCCCTTTGAGCACCATTGCGAACTTTGGCGTACCCCATAGATTAACGTCCAGATCTGCTACCAGCTCCGCCCAGGCTTTTGCCTTGGCCTCCTTAATGGCCGCACAAGGGGATTTTCTTGCTTGTCGGTATGCAACAAGTAACTCGTCTATATCATTAGAAGTTCTCGTTGCTCTCTGAAGTTTCCTTGTATCAGGGATTGTAGCTGCTCTCCTGGTAGCAATTTCATCAGTCCACCAGTGGACTTTTCTCTTTGCCGGCCCCTCAGGTCGTCCATCTTGACTGTACTCATCACACAGTACCATACATAAGTCCATAAGCCGAGGTAAAATGTATTCCTCGAAATCCGAGGTCAGATTTGGAGGGGGTAAGAAAGATTTTTTTGGGGGGGTAAAATTAGCGGTCGGGTATGGATCACGCAGATCCAAGAAGGATTTGGGATTGGGGGTACGGATATGGAGTTATAAGGAAAAGAAGTTCCCCGACCAAATCAGTAAGTTTGAAAAAATTTTGTACTCACCAGCTAGTGAAAATTTTCAAAGTTCTTATTTACCAGAAAGATGATGACTTATTCTTCCTGCAGCGACTTGTCGATCGACTTGGAATAGTATTCACCAAGTAAAAGGTATATATATATATACACATATACCAAATTTTTCTAAAATGATGGACTGGCTATACTTTTTCGGATTCTAGTTAACTAAACAAAAAATATTTGTGGGGAAAAAAGCAATTTCTCCTTTGTTCTCCCCCTATCCACCATTTTGTTATTTTTATATAAAAATGTATATCTCAGGTTCGGATAGACGAATTACATTAATACCGGGTTATCATAAAAGAATGGTGCGGTTTCAGTAATTCATAGGAAGATTGTAGGGAAATTTCTAGGTGTTATATTGGTATCCCTGAAAGCCTCCAACCCAAAAGTTTGTTTATCAGCAGTTGTAACCGCAACGTCAGTTCTTGTATTGTTGTTGCGGTGAGTTTAGTGAGTTACCATGTTCTCGGATAAAGACAAAGCAAAATGTGTTTTATTTATATCTGAATTAAAATCCATAATTTTAGTTCAACGTGCGTTCCGACGTGAATTCGGAAGAGATCCACCACACAAAAATAACATAACACGTTGGTTCAAACAATTCGAAGAAACTGTATCAGTTAAGAAACAGAAATCAACCGGCAGGCCATGAATACCAGACGAAACGGTTGAACTAATTAGACAATCGACAATTAGAAGTCCTGGGAAGTCCATCTCCCGTCGAAGCGTCGAATTAGGTATTCCAAAATCAACAGTTCACAAAGTTTTACATAAAAAACTGAAATTACACGCTTATAAAATCCAGATACTGCAGGAATTGAAACCCGATGATGGTGTAAAACGTTACAATTTCGCTGTTGAAATGTCGGACAGAATAAGTGAAAACGAACCATTTTTAGACAATATAATTTTTACAAACGAAACTACATTCCATGTGAATGGATGTGTTAACAGACATAATTCACGAATATGGGGCTCTGAAAACCCACACGCAATTATTGAGAAACAACGTGATTCGCCTAAAGTTAATGTTTGGTATGGTATGATAAAAAATCGTGTAATAGGGCCTTTCTTCTTCGCTGAAAAAACAATTAATGGAGTTGCGTATCTTGACATGTTAACCGATTATTGCTTTCCTCAGCTGGATGAACTCGAAAACATTCATCGACTTCATTTCCAACAAGATGGTGCTCCCCCGCACTTCAATGCATCGGTCACGGACGCTTTGAACAAAAAATTTTGAGATCGATGGATAGGCCGGCAAGGACCCATACTTTCGCCTCCAAGGAGTCCAGACCTGACACCTTGCGACTTTTTCTTGTAGGGGTACATCAAAAGCGTTGTTTATACACAAAAAATTCGCGAACTAAACCGCTTAAAAAACAGGATTAATGAAGCAATGACAACCATTAACGAAGAAATGTTAACTAATGTTTGGAGAGAAGTTGAGTATCGTTTGGACATTTGTCGAGCGACTAAGAGGGCACATATTGAAATTTATTAATTATGTAAAAAAATGTTTGAGACGACAAATTTGAAAAATAAAAAACATAACATAATAAAAAACATAAACATAGTAATTCTGTTTTAATTTAAACCATGTTCAAAACCGCACCATTCTTTTATGATAGTCCTGTATATTATGATAAATTTATATACAGATATGTATATACAGCATTTTTCTAAAATGATGGACTGGCTATACTTTTTCGGATTCTAGTTAACTAAACAAAAATTTGTGGGGGAAAAAAGCAATTTCTCCTTCCTTCTTCCCCTATCCACCATTTTGTTATTTTTATATAAAAATTTATATCTCAAGTTCGGATAGACGAATTACATTAATATTTGATAAGCATCTTGGAAATAAAGTTTTAGAATTATAAAAAAATCAGGACTTAAATACCTTCGCAAATTACAAAATGGCAGCCATGTTTATTTTTCAATCGGTTGTACCTCTATAAATATTAGTTTTATCAAAATTTATTTTATTTTGAACAAAATGACTTTATTTTTGAAAATCGGTTAACAAATAGCCGAGTTATGGCAGAAAATTGATGTTGAAATTTTGTGTCATTTTCATGTTTTCCATTTTACATTCAATTCGATGAAATATTAATTGTTTTTATTTACTGATAATTCTAGTATTGTAAATTAGTATCAAATTAGGTAATAACTTTCTCACAATAATAGACCTAATAATTATGATACAAAATTAGAACATCAATTTTCTTCTATAAATCGACTATTTTTTAACCGATTTAAAACAAAATAAAATGCCATTTTGTTCAAAATAAAAGACTTAATATTTTAGCAAATAACATACATTTTGATAAAATTAATATTTATGGAGATATAAATGGATTGAATAATAAACATGGCCGCCATTTTGTAATTTGCAAAGGTATTTAAGTCCTGATTTTTCGAGATGAAATATATCCAAAAACATTTCCTCTTATGTCACGAAAGATGGATAAAAATTTGGTTGCGATTGATCGAGTAGTTTTTATGTTTATCCCGAACAAACAAAAACTAGCCATTAAATTAATAATAAATCCGTAAAATTTATAAATAAACCTTGTAGAGAATTTAATTCTAAAAATAATGATGTAAAAACGTCCAATAAAAATCAAATAAACGTCTTAAAAAATCAAATTTTACTGAAGAAGAAACAGAAAAAAATAAATGAAATGACTTAGACGTTGGAAATAACTTATTTTTCAGTATATTAAAAAAAATTATTATATTTAATTTTTTTAAATCTAATTATTATACCTGTTCAAAAAGATCTTCTTGATAGTTTATGCAAAGTATAATGTGACGTATAACATCAAAGGAAGCTTTTCTAATAGCATTATTAAGATATAATAGTTTTTAAGATATTCAAAAGCGTTTAAAATTCGGTTCAATAATTCTTCTTTGGAATAAACTTTTTCTGCGTAAACAAGTTCCTTTAAATGACCGCAAAGGTAGTAGTCTAAGGGATTTAAATCGGGGGAACTAGGAGGCCAATTAACTGGCCTAACTCGACTAATCCATCTGCCTAGAAAACTTAAGTTTTTAAATGCTGTGTAATGTCTTGTGAATAATGCATCGTCATGTTGGAATAACATTTGCTCCCTTTTTTCAACAGGTACCTCTTCTAGTAGAACAGGCAACTTGTTTTGTAAAACATCTTTGTACACAATACCAGAAAGATGATTTTGAAAAAATAAATGTTCCAATTAACTGGACCTCAATTATACCACACCATACATTTATTGAAAATCGGCTTTGAATGTTTGTAATGGTATTCGTATTTTCAGTTGACCGGATATTCACGTTTTACAGCCCGGTTATTTCCATTAGTAAAACCGTAAACCAAATTAAAATATCTGCATATCCTTGATTTGAACATTTAAATGGCATCTCACTTTTTTCTTTTTTTTTTAAGCAGGAATACTTCATATGCCGACCTCCGTGGCGCGAATGGTATCGTCTCGGCCTTTCATCCGGATGTCCCGGGTTCGAATCACGGTCAGGCATGGCACTTTCACATGCTACAAAGTCATTCATCTCATCCTCTGCAGCAAAACCTAATGGTAGTCCTGGAAGTTAAAGAAAAAAAAAACTTCATACAAATCATAAAAAGCGCACGTACACTAGACAAATCATAGATAAGACCAGTTATGAATAATAGTACAATAACTTGCGATTCAAATTTTGTTTCTGAAGAGAACAGTGTTACCTACTTTAGGTTTTCAATAAACGTAAAGAACTTAAATTTTTTTTAAATGTTTAAAACGGTTTTGAAAATATAATCGAATCCCGGTCAGACATGACAGTTTCACACGCTATAAATCATTCATCTCATCCTCTGAAGCAGTACTTAATGGTGAACCGCGGAGGTTAAAAAAATAAACAAAAGAAAAAAGGTATTTAATTAATAAATTCTATAGTATTTGTAATTCTAGCTGAGAGTAAAAAAGATCTAGAAGAAACAATGAACGGTATGGATGATAATGTCCTACGCAAGAACTACCGCATGAAATTAAACAAGAACAAAACGAAAGTAATGAAATGTAGTAGAAATAATGTAGATGAACCATAAAAATAATGTAGATTGAATATAAAAATAGGAAGAGAAAAGTTTACGGAAATAGAAGAATTTTGTTATTTGGGAAGTAGAATTACTAAAAATGGACGAATCAGGAGCAATATAAAATGCCGAATAGCACAGGCGAAACGAGCCTTCAGTCAGAAATATAATTTGTTTACATCAAAAATTAATTTAAACATCAGGAAAACGTTTTTGAAAGTATATGTTTGGAGCGTAGCTTGATATGGAAGTGAAACTTCGACGATCGGAGTATCTGAGAAGAAAATATTAGAAACTTTTGAAATGTAGTGCTATAGGAGAATGTTAAAAATCAGATGGGTGGATAAAGTGACAAATGAAGAGGTGTTGCGGCAAATAGATGAAGAAAGGAGCATTTGGAAAAAAATAGTTAAAAGAAGAGACAGACTTAAAGACCAACCCGGCGGGTTGATGAACGCGTCTTCCTAAAATCAGCTGATTTGGAAGTCGAGAGTTCCAGCGTTCAAGTCCTAGTAAATTCAGTTATTTTTACACTGATGTAAATACTAGATCGTGGGTACCGGTGTTCTTTGGTGGTTGGGTTTCAATTAACCACACATCTCGAACTGAGACTGTACAAGACTATACTTCATCTACACTCATACGTATCATCCTCTGAAGTATTATCTGAACGGTAATTACTGGAGGTTAAACAGGAAAAATACTTATAGGTCACATATTAAAGCATTCTGGAATAGTCGCTTTAATTTTGGAGGGACAGGTAGAAGGGAAAAATTGTGCAGGCAGGCAACGTTTGGAATATGTAAAACAAATTGTTAGGGATGTAGGATATAGGAATACACCGAAATGAAACGACTGGCTCTAGATAGGGAATCATGGAGAGCTGCATCAAACTAGTCAAATGACCGAGACAAAAAAAAAATAGTTTGTTGTTAACTATCTTTTTTAAACAAAAAGAATGAATGGATTACAAAAATTATCAGAATAAGTTATTTCATTTATTTTTTCTGTTTCTTCTTCAGTAAAATTTGAATTTTTAAAACGTTTATTTGATTTTTATAGGACTTATTTACATCAATATTTGAGAATTAAATTCTCTACAAGTTTTCTTAATATATTTTACACATTTAATAGTAATTTAACAAAGTTATTGTATTTCAAACGTAAAAAAACCGGTTCTCTGACAATAAATTTTTCAGTTTTACTTCGGATATGATGAAAACTGCTCGATACACGGTTCTGGAACCTATTTTATTCAATTTTCCAGGTCAAAAACCATTGGAAAACATTAATTCCGCCACTCAATTAATGCCCTAAAAATTTCAGTACGACCTTATTTCATCGGGGAAGCTGAATTCCGGGCGAAATCTTTCTCTAGCCGTAACTCGCTAACGAAGCGTTTCCAAATCTATGTTTATGAGAACTTTTTTCATTATTTTGATGAAAGGAATACACATGAGAAGAATGTCGGTTTCCTCTTGGGGCGCTGTATATACACATTATTTTCATGTAATTTGTTTTTAAGTACTTTATTTATCTTTAAATCTGCAAAAATAAAATAATAATAAAAATATTTTCAATGATACATTTATTCTAAACATATAAACTAATATTATAAAGTAAGCGAAACTTCTTTTATTATTATTATTATTATTATTATTACTTTTCAGCATGATTTTTATTATAACGTGAGCAAATTTAATAAAGTAATACCAGTAAACTGACACAGCATTTTTTTATTCAGTTTAATTTTCTAGAGCTGCTGAATAAGTATTGAAAAAATATATAATCTAAAATAGTGCAAAATATACAGCCATGAAGCATAGTTTGCATTAAATTTATGAAAAAAAAAACAACAAATGTTTCTAGAAATTAATTAATTTTTAGAGATATGATTTAATGCCTACTCTTTTCATAATTGTTCATATTTTTGTTTAAAAATTTATATGCTTTATGAAATAAAACTATTATTTTTTACCTAGAATTCATTTAAAAAGTGATATTAACGCATTAATATATATTTTTACTTCCTAATACTAAATAAAGGAAGTATTGTGATCTCGAAAAATTTATATTTTCAGATTTCAACGGAAATATCCATTTTGACCATTCCTGAATTCATTTTGACTACTTTCGGCGTGACGTCTGTACGTACTATGTATCTCGCATAACTCAAAAACGATTAGCCGTAGGATGTAGAAATTTAGAACTGTTGTAACATCTAGTTGTGCACCACCCTTTTTGATTGTAATTGACAATCTAATAATAATTTTTTGGACAAAAAGTGTCCAAAAAAAGCCCCAAAATCCCCAAAAATTTGGTTTTTGGAATTTTTTATTAACTGCAGTAGTAAGCCCTCATTGAGAGCTTTTCAACAATATATCATGAATGGTACTTATTTTCATTGGTTCCACAGTTATACCCAAATGAATTTTAATTAATGAAATATTTGGATCTTAGAAGGGGAAGGCACATCGGTTCGAATCAGACTTCACCTCCTTTTTGTTTTAATTTAAATATATTGATTTGTTAATAATTATTAACTTCTGATTGCAAAAAAAAATTACAATAAATAATTCAATAATAGTAAAAAAATATCAGAAGTTATTAATGAAATAAAATTTTATGTACTTTTCATTAAAAAAAAAAAAAAAAAGTGTATGTGTAATTTAATAGGCGTACAAGGAAGTCATGTGGTGCCCGCATCAGATTTTTATAAATAAATAAATTTATTCAAATTTTATTGTTTGTTTTTCGTTATTATTATTATTTTATTTTTCTTGATTATTTTTTTCTGTAAATTACTAATTTTAATTTCGATTTACAAGTATTTGAGGATGAATTATTGGGTAAATAGCTATTTATGAAGAAGTGACTGGACTGTTCTAAAAAATTATATTTTTGATCTGTTAAATAATTCATATTTAGTTATTTATCGTTCTTTATTACATATTCTGTACCAGTAATTTTCTTTACTGGTACAATTACTCGTAAAAATATATCGATGGAAAATAAATTTGAAATATATTTACATATTTACTGTAAGATAATTTTCTTTAATATTGATATATTGTACGATTTATAAAGTTCTTAAGAAATAAATGATAGACAATTTGTGCCGGAGTAATTGAGATGGGCTATTAAGACAAGTCATGGTTACACACTTAGCAGGAGGGAAGGTCGACGATTGCCTCAGGAATGTTGCCGCCTAAATACATGAAACACTGGTACACTATTCCAACAGACCGTCCGTCCATACCGTTACCTTGAACCGGGCGCTCCTTTTAACTTCGCTAACGATCCCTTCAAAAACCCTTTACATAATTTTACCACCCAGCGCTTGTCTCACTTCTGTTTTGATCGCGCGTTAGTATGCAAATATACATATTTATGTATTTATTTATTCACAATAACTTCTAAACTTTGAATGAAATTTTATGGGGACCTTATTCGTTTTTAAAAATTTTTAGTTTGGGGATATTAATTAAATTTATGGTACTTACGTACGAAAATAATATTTAGTTGATATTTACTTGTGTACATTTAGTCACAGGATTCAATTACCACTAAAAAATTGAATAAATTTTATGTATATAACCTTCCCGAATTGCCCCTTTGTCTATTGTAAATTGTCAGGCTTTAGATCTTAGTAAGCTTTTGTTTTCACTTTTAATAAATTCCCAACTCCTTTAAAACATTTTCCCAAGAATTCTTTTTTTTTAAAATAAAATTTAAATGCAATTTTTTTTTTACAAAAATAATATTAGCATCATCGATGAGTTCACATGCTGAAATAACTTTCGATGTTGAAATTCAGCGTAATAATTATTTTTATACATTACAATTTAAGGAACTCGGGAAAAGTCTGAGAAATTGTTTAGGGTTAAGTAGTAGATGAAGTATTATCAATTCCAATTCTGGTTTTAACAACGTCCATGTTAAGACTAGATGTTATCAGTGGCGGCTTGTAGCTAAAATTAGTGAGAGTGCTGCTCCAGCAAACTTTTTTCTGGTCCTTTTCAAGGCCATGGTTAATGTTTTCTGTAAAATAAAAGAACCGAAAAAAAGTGAATCAAATAAAATAGCTGGAAGCAGGATAATAATCTAATTCTACACTTTATCACATTCAAGAATATGGTACGGTTTTAAACCACAATGTGTTTAAAAACCGTATTCGGTTTAACCGAATAAATAATAAAATGCCAATACAGATAATATTTTTTAGTATTATTAGGTAATAACTTAATAAAATATCCGCTTAAAAACACTGTAGTTGAACAGTGCTTAATTTAAATTTCTATGTACACAGAAACAAATACATAATTAGTTTTTACTAATTACCTTCTCTTTCACCCTTCCAGCGTGTTTTTGGACAGATTTGCCAATCATAGAGCCCTTGCTTTTTGCCATCTTCTGATCACTACTGAAAAAACAACTAAACCACTTTCATATTCCTTACACTGACTAAACTAGAAAAGGAAACAAACAAGGAACGTTCCATATACATGCAGAGTAAAAAAAAACCTACCTTCCTCCAGCACGCCATGATCGGCACTGCGGAAGCGACAGTGCTCTCTCTCCCTCGCAGCCTTCCGTGCAGTTTCCTATGTGTGGATGAATACAACAGTCAAACACCACGCTGCTAGAACTGTAAAGTGCACAGTTCCATGCAAAGATATTTATATTTTTTCATAAACTGGGGGATAGCTATTGACATTAAGCTTAAGGATTATATATGACACAAATAAAAAGAAAGAATTAAAAAAAAAGGACTCATTGTATTAAATATTATCAATAATACATTAAGCTTAAGGATTATATATGACACAAATAAAAAGAAAGAATTAAAAAAAAAAGGACTCATTGTATTAAATATTATCAATAATATCAAACGGAAATAGGGGGTGCTGCAGTTTCACAGTGTCTATACGCGAGCCACCACTGGATGTTAGTGAAAAAATATGAAGCAATCTAGATGTGTGCTGGACACATTCTGAAGAAGCTGTGAAGCTATAAGTTAGGGATTGTGCGTTTTGTAAAGTTACTTTTTCTTTCCCGTCTAGATAGCGTAATAACAGAGCTCTAGAAGGGAAAGACCGATTATAATTGGTCCAATTTGGCGTATGCGATTTTCACCGGTTCTTGACTTTTTGACACCTAAAGAATCCAAAAACAGGATGGAAATTTTCTGGATGTTAATGTTCGTATGTACATGTGTGTGTGTGTGTGTGTTTGGTGTTGGACTCTAAATCACCTTATATTTCCAGAACTAGTGGACCTACTTTTGACCAAACTTGGTCAGATTACTTCTATATATGGAGCATTGATGGAATTAAATTTTCAAGTCAAAAGGTGTAGAGGATGAGGCTGTAGAGCAAGATCGCTATTAAGGTATGATCTTAATAGGCGAAAAATATGTTTTTGTTAGGCAAATTTGTAAACAGCTAAAAAGTAAATATATTTGCAAAAAAGGTTTTGCAAAATCGTACCCCCATCCAAAAATTACTCTGAAGTTTTGTTGCAATCACTATGATGATTGTTTTTCATTGAGGTTTCTTCTATTGTCGTCTAATTACGTATATAAATTACTAAATTGGGAGTCCCAAACCCCACCAAGCGGTTGGACCTGACCAAAAGTTATGCATTTTTTAAACATTTTTCTTGTTTCCTTTTTTATTGTAATCAAGACTGCTTTAAAAAGAGATTTTTTATAAAACTGAACTTTTACTCCCACTTTGGGGTTCGCACAAAGAGTAACCAACATGGTTGTGTGAGGTATCAGTTTATAATTATTCAAGGGTGTTGAAAACGATTTTATTATTTAAAGTTGTTGAAATAGAAGCTTTTTTTACGTAATACCAGATTTGAAATTTGTGGTTTAATCTCAGCCAGTATTATTATCTTGTAATTTTAACGTGAAATTTTTTCAATATGTTATTAATATATTAATTATATTTTATTTATAAATACCCGCACGATGGGAAAGTGCTGCAACTATGTTGTCGGCTTTTTTCATTCACTATTACAAAGATACATTGATAAATATGCTTAATAACATTAATACATTTTTTACCAAAGGTGTAGCTACTACAGAAATAGTTTTAAAAAAAAAATCATCTTTAGCGTAATAAAAATGTATATTTTATTAATCTTCTTAAATAAGAAGAATTTTATTGGGAGATTATAAGTTCATAACATAGGATGTTGGAGATATGATGAGGCATAACAGAGGATGTTGGAGATATGATGAGGCATATGTGAGGGCACCAGATCTGAAGGAAACGTGACACCCTACACCGACATATGTGGAAAGTATTTACAACCTCATCGTATTCTGAAATAAGAAAACTATTGTTTAATGGGCCTATTTCAATGGTATATTTGACTCGCCACTGATATATATTGCATGTATAAAAAATCAGTTTATGCCAAAGTCCTTCAATGCGATTACTCATGAGTCGTACGGTAGTTGCTAACAGAGTGGATCAGAACCCTGAGAATCTGTAAGCATAATCTTTTGTTTGTTTTTAGAAATAGCTTTTATTTCGTTGACTTGACTATCTGACCTAAAATTACCATCTAAACATCTATGACATTGGGAATCTAATGGGTCAACATAAAAAACAAGATAAAGTAAATTTGATTAATTATTCAACATCCTGAATTATAAAGTCTAAAATTTATTCTAATTTTTATTTAATCATCTTAATTTTGAAATATAAATAAGTGTCGTTTGTAATGGAACAAACAAAACTAACTTTTCGACTCTGATTTTGTTACTCTTATATATTTGTATTATAGTGAAAGTTTACTATTTTAATTAGAACGATGCGGTTGTTTATTTTTATTTATCCAAATTAGCTGACTTGTGATTATTTTTGGAGGCTAAACCTCTCTTGGTTGCTTTAAATAAAAAAAAGAAACGTAAAATGTTGGCTCAACATTTGGAGTTCATTTGGGACGGTTGTAGTATGCATGAATCATACAATCATTGAGTCACACTTGATATTTTATTACATAAAAACGTAGGTTATTTGATTATTTGAGTAGAGGCTTGTTCATTTAAATTGTTCTCTTATCAAGCATTATTCACTGCATTCTTAAAACTAAGTTTTTTAATCTCATTTATTCAATTATTTTTTTCATATTTTTTCATATTTCATAATTTCACTTATAATTTAAATGAACTTTAAGTTGCATGAAAATATTCAAAGGCATCTGGGATGTAAACCCAGAACCATTGTGTAGGTCCAGTTGAGCCACAAAACACTTTTTTAAAGGAGAGCAATTCATTTATATAAAAACTATTTTTATAAAAAAGTATTGAAATTATTTGACATAATTATAATGTTTTCTTTTAAATTTTTATTTCCCAAATTATCTCAATTCTGTAAGTCATACAAGCCTAGTTCTTTTCCTTTAAAACTTAGTCTCATTTAATACTTCATCAGGAACATGATCAAATTAAATGTGCACAGTAGTAGAGAGCTTTAAACCTAAGCCCTATCATCAAAAAAACTTTTGTAAAATTTATAGTACATTATAAATATATATATATGCAATCTGTAGGTCTCAATAAAAAAAAAAAAAAAAAAAAAAAAAAAAAAAAAAACAATTTATGGTATAACATTTCTGTCATTTTCAAGTCATTTTGCTGCATGAAATTGTTTCATTTCATGTAAAATTTTTAATAATTAATCACAAGTGAGCGTGTTTCTCAGTAGCAGACTTGAGATTACGGTTAGAGCCTTGGTAATGTAGCAAAATTAATGCCAATAGTGCCCAAGTTTGGTTTCATAATTTTCAATTGGAGAAATTTTTCTAAATTTTCTCATTGAAAAAAAATCATTCAGATTAAGATCTATTTTATTGGGCTCATATTCCAAATAAAGAGTACTCAAAAAGTGATGTAACCTTAAGGAAGAATATTTCCTTATTTTGTGACCCTTGTTTAATTGAGGAAAAATGCTGCAAAATATTCATTGTCTCCCAATACATTAGATATGACAATTATGTCCAGACCCAGAATATCTTCACAGAAAAGTATGGTGTAGATGCACCAAACAAGTTCTCCATCAAGCAGCCATAGAACAAGTTCCAAGAGACAAGGAATGTGGGAGATGCAGCCAAAAGTGGTCGACCAAAAGTGCCAATATCAGAAAAGTGGGTGGACATGCAAGCTGCATTTTCTGTAAGTCCCAAGAAGTCTGTGTGACACCTATCTAGCAAGTCTGCCTCTCCATGGGTAGTGTCCACACAGCATCACGCAAGTATTTCAATATGAATCCATACAGAATTCATGTTGTTCACGAGTTGTTACCTGCAAACACTGGAAAACATGTAGCTTTTTGTCAGCAGTTCATGTCATCTGTAATGCCAGATGGGGAAGAACTTGATGACTGGTTTTGGTCTGATGAAGCACACTTCCACCTTGATGGATACATGAATGCATAAAATTTATGCATTTGGTGTATAGAAAATCCACGTCTGCTACACGAGTCTTCCCTGCACGGACAAAAAGTGGGTGTTTGGTGTGCAATGTCACGTAGACAAATCTTCATGACATTCTTTCATGGCACAGTGAATAATGGCGCTACGTAAAGATGATGCAACAATTTATAAACACTAAACTTGCAGACTGGCTAGAGTATATGTGGTTTCAGCAGGAAAATGCTACGGCTCCTACAGCCAACAACACTATTACTTTCTTGGATCAGTGTTTTCATGGACAAGTGATTTTGAAGAAGTTGCTTGATCTCCTGATTTATCCTCTTCTGACTTTTTCTTGTGAGGATACCTTAAGGATGCTGCTTACAAAACTCATCCTCACACCATTCCCAAATTGCAGAGCGAAATTGAAAGATGTGTTGCTGCAATCCTCAACAAACGTTACAACATGTGTTTAAGAGCTTGCAATATTAAATTATGTGAATTACATAACGGGAGGCCATTTTCAACAACTACTATAACTTACCTGTTTCCCTGTAAGGTTGCATCACCCTTTGAACACTCTACTACTATGACAAAGTTGTTTTATGCACTCTCTCTTACTTGCACACTAACATAGGAATTTGAATGTTGGTAGTTGCTGGACAATATTTGCAGGGGAAGCCTGATGTGTGATAATAACTTTTCAATTTTTTTAAAATCACTCGGGGAATCAAACTCTGTAACAGTGATAAAAATGGCCAGTAATACCTAATGATAATGATACCCCAACTCAACTATGAAACAAAGTGAAAATATACTTGTAAGTTTATAAAAATAATGTTTTAGCCATCATGTAGATCACAAGATTTAAAATCCTACTCATAGATAAAATATTTTTAATTAGTTCAAGTAATGATATTATGCATGAAAATTCTTTACAAATGCAGTATTATCTTAAGTGACATAGTGTACTGGTAACAAATGCAGGAAAATGTTGGTAACGACTATGTGTAAATGTAATCTCAAAAAACTCAGTATGAATTTCAACTGATAAAAATAGATTTTCAGAGCAGAGAACAGCTGATTTACTGAATAAATTAACAAGTTTTTAAAAGCAGCAACAAGGTTTAAAGTTTTGTAGTCAGTTCCATAGAACAGGATGAGTAATGTAACTTGTTCTACCACATTTTGTTCCAAATGGTAGACAATAAAACACAGGTTTATCTGTGTTTGAACCAATTACGTGATTAAATCAAGAAGTATTTATTCTGTAATACTGTAGTTTGATTTGAGGAATAGCTGAGATGAAGGTGGTCTGTGATTAAAAAAACAAAATTCTCCATAAATTTTGTGAGAGTGTTTTAAACCAAACAATCATGAAGTTTCTCTCACAGCTAATACAGCTTTATTTAATTATGACTAGTAGTTACATCCGTTATTTAGAGCAGGAATAGTTCATGAAAATAGTGGCTGAAATACAGAATCAAGAGAATGATTATGTTAAAATTTAACTATTAAGAGTTGGTATTAATCAAGCTATTGCACAGAAAGCCACTGATCAACAACTTCAAACGATGTGTGTACACATAAACTTGATAAGTAATGTGGTTAATATAACCTAGTTCTCTGACACATTTACATATTAAATATTAACATTTTCATATACTATTTGAATTCAACAGCAATGAAGAGTTCATTAAAGCTGCTAGCAAATAACTGCTATGGACAGTAAGTGTGTGTGGGTTAAAGTGGGTGTGAAGATCACTGGGGCCTGACCACTTTGATACTGTTAGTTTTTATTCCTTTACATGGAAATAAAAGGACTTCAAGCTGCTTCAGTACATTGAATTATTAAAGCAGCTTGGGGGGTGGTATTCCATTCTCCAGAGGAAAAAGAACATAAGTGAATAATTCAAAGTATATAAAATTTCAATTTTTTGGTTCTGCTGCAATATATTTGTATTTATTCTACATATATATATATATATATATATATATATATATATATATATATATATCGTCGATCCTTACAAGATAGATATGTATATCCTTACAAGATATCCTAGATATACATATATATCGTAGGATATACATATCCTAGATATGTATATCCTTACAAGATATATATACAGGATCATTCACGGTAACCGGATGTTTTTGAAGTGGGTTGTACTCGGCCGATCGTGGTGGAAGGGGCATGTTGCTGGTGTCTGAAGTTTCCTTTGTTCATAGCATTTACATTTTAGTCGTTGAGATGGAGACGTGGACGCTAGACCAACTACGCGTACGCATATGACAGTTTTGTGCGAAATGACGAATCCGTAACTGCTGTTCAGCGAGATTTCCTACGTCAGTTTCATATCCATGCAAGTGTCCCTTCTCGTAACATAATATTGCGATGGGTAAACAACCTTCGAACAAGCGGTTCAATATTGAAGAAAAAACCACCGGGTCCCCGACGAACTGCTAGCACTCCGGAGAACATCGAACGAGTAAGGGAAGCCATTGTCAGAAGCCCACGCCGCTCTATTCAGAGGCATTCAGCAGCGCTTCAAATGAGCACAAATACGGTAAGACGAATTCTGCATACAGACCTGCATTTCCATCCTTACAAGATAGCCGTCGTGCAGCAGTTAAACGAGCAAGATTTCACGCAGCGATTACAATTTTGTCGACAAATGCTTACCGTTTTTGAAGAAAATGAAAATTTGTTATTGTTAATGAGTGATGAAGCCCATTTTCATCCGAATGGCTTCGTCAACAAACAGAATTGCCGTTATTGGGCAGAAAGAAACCCACATCGGCTTCACGAGAGATCCACTTCATAGCCCAAAGGTGACTGTCTGGTGTGCAATAGGAAAGGTCGGTGTTATTGGACCATATTTTTTTGAAGAAAATGACGTAACTGTAACAGCTGATCGTTACGTTGCGATGTTGAATACGTTTTTCATCCCTGAGTTACGAAACCGGGGAATCGATTTTCAAAATGTGTTATTCCAGCAGGATGGAGCTACAGCGCACACAGGGAGGGCAACGATGGGTGTTCTCCGTAACTTGTTTCCGGGACGGATCGTTTCCAGATTCGGCGACATTCCTTGGCCCCCTCGGTCCCCCGACTTGAGTAGTTGTGATTTTTTTCTGTGGGGGTTTCTGAAATCGCGTGTGTACGGCAATAAACCGCGTACATTGGAGGACCTGAAGATCGCAATTCGTCATCACGTCATCCAGATTGAGGGGTAGACATGCTGCAAAGAATTGAGGCCAGTTATCGTGAAAGGCTACAACAATGTATTGCCTAAAATGGACATCACTTGCCAGACATAATTTTTCGTTCACGAGTAAGTAACAAATGCTTTGATTTAACAAGTGTTTCAGTACCGATAAAACTTTTTTAAAGTAAATATTCAATTTTTTATGATTATTTTAAAAACATCCGGTTCCCGTGAATGACTCTGTATAAATAATACCTAGATGATTTTGCTCACCTATCCAACATACCTCAATCATTTCAACTACATCTAACTTTACCTACCACTCCTCATTTAGTTTATGAATTCTACTACTGTTATTTCAACTTGTGAATAAAAAAATGCATTTGTAAAATTTCCAAGAAAAATGTAGTTGAACGGAAAATTTCCAATAAGCTCAAGAATACTATTACTATAAGTAGAAATAATAAAATTCCTTTCTTAATAAAAATTAATAAAATTTCTGTTTTTTATTTGCAACAAATTCAGCTGTTGTCTAAGTCACAAATTCAGAAGCTTGCTATGCGTGGAAAATCAGAATTCACGAACTCTGTGTAACTTACTTATAAACAAATAACCTTTATTTCTATTCATGGACAGAAGATCAAACTAGAAAAGGGAGTATGGAATTTAATCAGTTTACTGAGTCATTTATCAACATATGATTTTCAAGGGAAAACTCTTTTCACTGATTTTTTTTGTTTAGCAATAAATGTATTAAAACATATGTTTTTTCAACTAATCTTTCACCATTTTGTTCAGAATTAGATTCTTTACAAGTTCTGTTTAAACGTTTTATGTGTTTATTACCCATTTAACAAAGTTATTGTATGTCAAATATAAAAAAATAGGGGTTTTTACCCCTACTTATTTGTTCTCACCCCAGATTTTTCAAAAAAACTACTGTAGATATGATTCTGGGACCTATTTTATTCAATTTTTCAGGTCAAAACACATAAGAATTCACTAATTATGCCTCTTAATTGATATCCTAAAAATTTAAGTATGACCACATTTCACCAGGAAAAATACAAAGCAATACAGTAGTACAAATACATACAACAAATACAGTAATTTTTTAAGAACTCTTGTTTTAATTTCTTTAAATAACTAACGTTTCAGTTAAGAAAAATATATTAAGTTTTTGTAGTCTGTGGTTACAGCAGTGTTCCAGTAGAATTCTTTTGATTCTATTTTTTAAGATTATTTGATTTTACATTTAAAAAATTCATTTATATTTAAAATTTGAATAGGCCTATGAAATTCATGCTTATAAAAGAGCTGCTTGTAAGAAATTGTATTCAAGTTCTTCGTATAACACTAAGAAAATTTATCCAAATTGTGTACATCTAGAATTATAACTATAAACCACTTCCCTTGTGAAATATAAATTAATAATAATAATAAAAAACTGTTTTTCAATTTTTTGAGGAATTGTTTTTTTTTTTAAATGGATAATTGTTCACTTTCTTTCTTAATTCTAGACGTATTGAAATATGTATACATATAGAATAATAACAAAATAATTGAAGTTGTTACCTTCAGTGGTTCTTAAGATAATAATGATAAAAAAATATAATTTTTGGAAAAAGTGATTTAAAAATTACATAAACAAGTTTTTTTAAGTTACCTGTTTTAAAACTGCCCAGCTTCATAATCTGGGTCATCAGTGCTAGCTTCCTGATCTTCTATCTTTAGTTTTTTATTTCTGCTTGTCTTCTTGCTTTTTTCTACACTTTTTGAACTGTTTTTTCCACCTCGGTTACCCTTCCTCATCAATCTTTTTAAAATTTTTATTACATTAAGAACCGGATTGATTCCAAGATGCTGCAGAACTTTGTACTCGCTAATTCTTCCATTATTAAACGTTGACAGTGCATCATGTACTTCAAACTCAAGTGTTGTTCCCTTTCCCACATAAATATATTTTGGCAACTGGTTCCAAATTATGTGGTTGAGAGACTTGTTGAAGTTGTGTGTCTGTCCATGGAGACATTTTTTCAGTAAATCTTCATTAGATAAACTTTGAAATATTGGCTTTATAGCTTGAAGAACAGACATTGGGAGAGAAGTTGCCAGTTTTACTGGCAAATTTGATCACCATTGTTTGCAAAACAGCAGTGACACAATTTGTTTAAAGAAAATCATAAAAAATGTAACATATAGTTATGAATCTTACATCAAACGACTCAGAAAATATTGAAAAATAAACAGAGATGAGTCCAAAAAAAATATTTTTTTGACCCCTTTATGAGTGCTCTAAAGAATAAAATAATAGAAGAATATACACTTGGAAAAAGCCAGGCGATACTGCAAGGTATCAGATAGATTATATCATGGTTAAGCAAAGATTTAGAAATCAACTCGTTGACTGCAAAACTTACCCTGGAGCACACATTGATAGCGACCATAATTTGGTGATAATGAAATGTAGATTGGGGTTTAAAAACCTGAAGGAAAGGTGTCAGATGAATCGGTGGAATTTAGAGAAGCTTGAGGAAGAGGAGGTAAAGAAGATTTTTGAGGAGGACATCGCAAGAGGTCTGAGTAAAAAAGATAAGGTAGAAAATGTAGAAGAAGAATGGGAGAATGTTAAAAAGGAAATTCTTAAATCAGCAGAAGCAAACTTAGGCGGAATAGAGAGAACTAGTAGAAAACTTTGGGTTTCAGACGATATATTGCAACTGATGGATGAACGTAGAAAATATAAGAATGCTAGTGATGAAGAAAGTAAAAGGAACTATCGGCAATTAAGAAATGCTATAAACAGGAAGTGCAAACTGGCGAAAGAAGTGGATTAAAGAAAAGTGTTCAGAAGTGGAAAGAGAAATGAACATTGGTAAAATAGACGGAACATATAGGAAAGTTAAGGAAAATTTTGGGGTGCATAAATTAAAATCTAATAATGTGTTAAACAAAGATGGTACACCAATATATAATACGAAAGGAAAAGTCGATAGATGGGTGGAATATATTGAAGAGTTATATGGAGGAAATGAATTAGAAAATGGTGTTATAGAGGAAGAAGAGGAAGTTGAGAAGGATGAAATGGGAGAAACAATACTGAGATCTGAATTTAAGAGAGCATTAAAAGATTTAAATGCAGAAAGGCTCCTGGAATAGACGGAATACCTGTAGAATTACTGCGCAGTGCAGGTGAGGAAGCGATTGATAGATTATACAAACTGGTGTGTAATATTTATGAAAAAGGGGAATTTCCATCAGACTTCAAAAAAAGTGTTATAGTCATGATACCAAAGAAAGCAGGAGCAGATAAATGTGAAGAATACAGAACAATTAGTTTAACTAGTCATGCATCAAAAATCTTAACTAGAATTCTATACAGAAGAATTGAGAGGAGAGTGGAAGAAGTGTTAGGAGAAGACCAATTTGGTTTCAGGAAAAGTATAGGGACAAGGGAAGCAGTTTTAGGCCTCAGATTAATAGTAGAAGGAAGATTAAAGAAAAAAAAACCAACATACTTGGCGTTTATAGACCTAGAAAAGGCATTCGATAACGTAGACTGGAATAAAATGTTCAGCATTTTAAAAAAATTGGGTTCAAATACAGAGATAGAAGAACAATTGGTAACAATTGTACAGGAACCAAAGAGCAACAGTAATAATTGAAGAACATAAGAAAGGGAGTCCGACAAGGATGTTCCCTATCTCCATTACTTTTTAATCTTTACATGGATCTAGCAGTTAATGATGTTAAAGAACAATTAAGATTCGGAGTAACAGTACAAGGTGAAAAGATAAAGATTTGCTGATGATATAGTAATTCTAGCCGAGAATAAAAAGGATTTAGAAGAAACAATGAACGGCATAGATGAAGTCCTACGCAAGAACTATCGCATAAAAGTAAACAAGAACAAAACAAAAGTAATGAAATGTAGTAGAAATAACAAAGATGGACCACTGAGTGTGAAAATAGGAGGAGAAAAGATTATGGAGGTACAAGAATTTTGTTATTTGGGAAGTAGAATTACTAAAGATGGACGAAGCAGGAGCGATATAAAATGCCGAATAGCACAAGCGAAATGAGCCTTCAGTAAGAAATATAATTTGTTTACATCAAAAATTAATTTAAATGTCAGGAAAAGATTTTTGAAAGTATATGTTTGGAGTGTCGCTTTATATGGAAGTGAAACTTGGACAATCGGAGTATCTGAGAAGAAAAGATTAGAAGCTTTTGAAATCCGGTGCTATAGGAGAATGTTAAAAATCAGATGGGTGGATAAAGTAACAAATGAAGAGGTATTGCGACAAATAGATGAAGAAAGGAGCATTTGGAAAAATATAGTTAAAAGAAGAGACAGACTTATAGGCCACATACTAAGATATCCTGGAATAGTCGCTTTAATATTTGAAGGACAGGTAGAAGGAAAAAATTGTGTAGGCAGGCCACGTTTGGAATATGTAAAACAAATTGTTAGGAATGTAGGATGTAGAGGGTATACTGAAATGAAACGACTAGCACTAGATAGGGAATCTTGGAGAGCTGCATCAAAACAGTCAAATGACTGAAGACAAAAAAAAAGAATAAAAAGGAAATAATTAGGTAGCAGAGGTTATGTTTAGTAGAAGAGTAACCAACAACTTATACTAAAAGGAAGATAAAAACAAAAGATAATAATTTTTAGATTTAGGAAAAGTATTTGATTATGTGGAGTGGAATAAAATGATTAAAATTTAAGAAGAATTGAACTTAAAATATAAAGTATTTATAGTCTGAAGAAAAATCAGATAGTTATAAGAGTTAAGATCAAAAAAAGGTAAGAATTAAGAAAGAAATGAGGCAAGAAGGATGAAGTCACTTTTTCTGTTGCTTCTTAGTTGCATATAAGAAGTAATACAGGAGTTGAAGGGTAAATTTGAGAGCAGTGTAATATCTAGGAAAAAAAATGTAATTAAGATTTGCTGATTACTTTGTTCGTGTGGCAGAAACCGGAAGTGAATTAAAAGAAATACTAAATGACATGAATTTATTGCTAGAAGAGAAATTCAGTTTGAAAATAAATAAGAATGATTCAAACATAATGAAATTTGATAGAAAGGAGGATAAAGAGAGGTTGAATTTAAAGATATGGTTACATATCATACAAGGTTTAGATTAAAAAATTGCTAAGGATGAATGAAGAAATAAAGTAACTATTTATAGTTACTGCTCTTTACAGCTATAAGTAGAATCTGCTCTTTAGAGCAGATTGGTTAAGAGCTTTGGCACAGAAATAGGCCTATTAATATCAAGTAATAGAACTAATAATTAGAAATTATTACATTTTTTTTAGAATAGTGCTTTGAGGTGATGAAATGAAGACAATAGGAAAAATACAGAGTGTATAAAAAAGAATGACCTGATTTCAAACAGATATATTTCATAATACAAATTATATGAATTATACAAATATATATTATGTATTATACAATACATAATACAAATGTTTAAGATTTCACTTATCAACTTGTAAATGTTCCGTATGTCCTAAATCTCCTTCATGATAATATTAAAACTATAGCCGTGATCCTTGTTTACAGCTCATCCAAATCAGCAGGTAATGGTGGAACATAAGCACTTTATTTCACAAATCCTTACAAAAAGTCACAAAGTGTAATATCTGGCAATCTCAGGGACCAAGAATATAGTACCAAGTCTTGGGCTCCTGTGTACCCTATCCAGCATTGAGGGGGATGTTTCATTTAGAAACTGATGACTTGACTTGGTCTTGCTGATGTGGCAGGGTCTCATCTCACTGAAAAATAAATCCTTCAATCTTCATCTAATTGTGGAAAAAGCTACAGCATCTAAAGATAATAATGCCCTGTTACTTTATTTTCTTCAAAAAAAGAAAGGACCAGAAATTTTTGTAAATGAAACTACACAAAAATCATTAACTATTGGTGAATCTTTCTCCTGCTGTTTGATCTCATGCAGATTCTCAAGTTTCCTTATGAACATTGTGATGTGAAACTTTACCTGTAGAATTAGCAGACTGATGTAATGGTAATATTTGTTCTTACTGTTATTATTTTGTTTACTAGGTTTTGTTTTGTTATTATTTAAAAGTTTTCTTGTTTTCAAGTAGCTACAAGTATGTTAAAATATCTTTAGCAAAACTTTTTTTAGTATGAATTTGGTGTTTCTAACAAAATTTTTAATATAATGCTTAGTTAAATTTTATACGTTTCAAGAATATTGGGATCTTAATTATTACATGTTATGTGTAAAATTTACTTACTGTAGTTAATGTCTTTACTAGTACGCCTTGTTTCTTTGAGGTGATTTGCAAAACTTGATTCTGAAGAATGTCTTGTTTATAACTCTTTTTTTTAATTGTGACCTGAATATATATCTGGTATATGATACAGTCACTGGTATTTGGCTTATATATACAACAACTGGATTGTGTTTTATTAATGAGTATTTGTTAATCTGTTGCATAATTTTGTGTATTTTGCTTACTGTTTTGAAAATGACAGACTTGCCTTCCTTTCTTAAAACTAAACCAATTTCATATGGAATTTGGTTGACGTCAGTTAGAATTATGTATTTGTTCTGTTAGATGTATTTCTGATTTTGCTCTGTGATATTTTATTAAGAATTAGTTTTAAGTAGTCATGCACACTTGTGCATGAGAACTAAACATAGTTCAACAAAATATATATTGCATTAATATACAAAAGAATTTAGTTGAATTTTTCATACCATTTGTAACCAGACTAAGGTGTGCATAGAAACTAATGAAAAGTTATATAAAATTGCATGTCTATGCTGTGTGGGTGTAAGTGCTGTGGACAAGTGTGTTAATTTGTACCATCAAGATGACCACAATTATTTTTTATTTTTTCATTGCTTCATTGTGATGGATTTACTTCTTTTTATTTTAGCCATTGAAATAATTTAAGGAAGAGAGTAATTGATGTATTAAAGATATGTATAAACTACTGTTATTATTTTTAATTTATGGTGACATTTAAGATAAGTTATGAGCATATTATTTTTATTAATACCAAGGCAATCAAAGATAGTAAATTATTAACAATCTCATTATCTTCTGAGCTGTAATTTTTTTATAACTTGTAATATTTTATCACTCTTGACTATTTGATTAGTTAGAGCTATAGAGAATAAATTTAATTTTTTTAAATAAATTTAAACATTTTTTTATTATAGTAAATTTTTTATAAAGTAAATATAATTTTATATTTATATAGTAAAATAAAAAGAAAAAAATTATTTATCTTTATTTTTTCCTTTTTTATGAATTTCATAAGTAGACGCACAAGTACTTTTCTCTGTCAGTGATTTGTTTTTTTGACAATGATTCAGAAGTCATCACCTTTTCTACCATTGTTTCAAGAGATATAAATTCTAGTTACTGCCAAAAATTATTTCTAAGTGATAACCTAAAAAGAATTTGCTACTGATCTTTTTAATGAAATTGTCAATGAAAAAATGTTGTTAGTGATATTCAGTGATAACCTATTGATTTAATATTTGTTTATTTGTATTCTCTCTGACTTGAACAGTATACAGTAGTGTTATAGGGTTGTAAGATTAGTTACTGGATTAGAATACAGTCATTAGCCATAGCACAATGCCATGGGCAAAATTTATAAGCAAAACATAGTTATTGAATCTACCTAATTTCTCTCATAAAACTAAGTTTTTTTTAAATCCTAGCATTATGTGCAGAATCAGAACCCAGCTAGTTACATCACTGCTTGAAAAACTTACTGTGTATTACAAGTATACTGTGTGTTATTTTGACAACTTCCTTTCAATTATTTTATTAATTACAAAGAAAATTTTGTAACTTTTTTGTATGTACTATTCACAATTCTAATACAAGTTAGAAATTAAAAACCATTAGAAGATGGAATTTTTATCAATAAATTATATTTTTAATAATTGCAGTAGATACTTCCATTTTTTCTTTCAGTTGTCTAAATTTGTTAATTTGACTGCCACATAATTACAAAAATATTTTCCTTCTTCATTTTGAGGTTAGAACTGAACTTCTTTTCTATTTACTTAATCCAAGAAAATAAACATTCATTCAGATATGTTTTCTTCAAAAAATTTATGAATAGTTTTATAACGCTTTTATTTTTGGGAGTAACCTAACCTGATTTCATACTTCACATACATCTTAAATATATTGGTAGTTGTACAATCTTAAAAGATGGATCTAATTCTGTCCAGATTCTACTTTTTTGGGGTATATCCTCTGAGTATTGAGTATTTTTACTTTCCTGGTGAATGTAGTTAGAATAGCTATATTAAAAGTAAAAGTATGGTTGGTGATCATGTCAAAAATGGGGTATATGGATTTTTGGATATCGCAAAAAAATTTTTTATTTTCTTCAGAGAAAACTTTATTAAAGCAAATTTGTTACCTACAGTTGATATATAAATAATCCAAACATTTTTTTTTTTTAATTTCACACTTTTCCTCTTAAAATTGAAATATATGTTTTTTGTTTTTTTGCTGGCTGTACTTCCCTTTTGGTTAAATATTTTTCAAAGATTCTTTGAAAGTTTATATAGAGAGCTATCAAGAATGTCTACATTTTTTTTTAAATTATGGAACCCGAATCTGAAGTGCAGTAATGTTTTTTGAAAATTTACTTTTTCTTATTTGAACCTTTATTGAACAGGGTAACAGGGTGTTAAATTTAGAGAAAACTTTACTTAAACAAATTTGTTAAGATTAACCTATATATGAATATGTTTAGAACAATAGCTAGGAAAGTCAAGCAACACTTTTCCAGCTTTTTTTAATTTTTATTCTTATAAAAACAATTTTATTTTTATAAAAAAGTGAGTCCATCCTTTTTATTTGGAGGTTCATGTTTAATCTTGGACGAGTATCAGGATATGCTTCCTTTTCTTTATCTTTGAAGGATTTGCTCAAAAAAGTAGGCAGTATAAGCATCTGCTCATTTTTTTCATGTGATCTTAAAAATCCAATAACTTTTATAATTTAAGCAGTTTAAATATTGTTGAGGACCTAATTCTATGTAACTGACGTTATACTTATATAACATTTTTGGGGATATCATACTTATTTTAATAACGGAAATATAGGAGAATAAAAACATTAGTTTATTAAGCTCAAAGTATTCTTTGAATTTATGGAATAATAATGTTAAATTTTTCATTTCTTAAACCAATTAATCTGATGAACTGATTTCAACATTTTTTTATAATGTAGCAGCGATTTAACCCATTTACACAACTAAGTTTAATTTGACTTTATCAACCCTCATACTGTTATATTTTTTGCAATGCAATAAACACTGTGAACTAAACACATAAACTCTTATATTTGTGCAGTAGGGTACAATAATAATGAAAAAATCTGATGTGGACACCACAACTTCCTTGTGTACGCCTGTTAAATTACATGTACATATTTTTTGCTGCACTTCGTTTAAACTTACTTCATTTGAAAGTGAGATACAATCCTCTAATTTCTTAATAAAGTGGACAGTTAGTTACACAATTGCTGAAATATTAGTTTTTATTAACATCAAATATTTGTGAAATTATTAATTAAACAATCTTACATGAAATATTAGATAAAGTAAAAGTCCCTTTATTACTTGTATTTCTAGATCAGTATTATTCGTATCTTCGTGACTAATAATTAATAACTATTAATTAATAAAAATAACTATTCTGTTTAGTGAACTCCTGTATACTGGTTACAAATGTTAATTTCGAGGTTACGGTGTAAAATATTCAGTTTTTATTATTGGATTATATGGTGAATCATGAAAAATGAAAAAGAAACTATCATACAGGAAAAAGAAAGATATCTAAAAAAAAACCGACAAGAATATGAATATGAAGAGGAAGAAAATGTTAAGACCAAGGAATGAATAAAATCGAA
Source organism: Lycorma delicatula (assembly GCF_047948215.1). Lineage (NCBI taxonomy): Eukaryota > Metazoa > Arthropoda > Insecta > Hemiptera > Fulgoridae > Lycorma > Lycorma delicatula. The sequence continues at coordinate 20,613,417 of NC_134457.1, forward strand.
TGATGAATATAAAGAGAGAGAAAATTTGAAAACTAGAGAACGTGTACACAAACTAAGATCAGAAGAATTATATCAAATCAAAGCGTGATTAAATGTCTGTCATCAAAAAACAAATAAACGAAATGATGATCAACTCTGACTTAGGGAGAATACTGTCCAACATCAGAGGAGTAATGAACTAAAGATAAGAATTTTTTACAATTTATTAACGATCAGGCATGTATGCCTCAGTGTATATGTTGTTGTTGTGAGGGTCTATTTTTCAGTCACTCTGTAGTTACCTTTAATGTAAATGAAATTATACAGAAATTCCAGAAAAAATTAAATAAAATTAGACAGAAATTAAACTAGAAAATCCAAAAATAGTACGATTCTAAATTATAATTTTCAATTAATGTTAAAGAATCAGTTGTTTCACCAAATCTATTACATATAAACATGTGTAATAATGTTTATTAAATTTCTTATACACATTTTTAAAAGTACATAAAATTTTATTTCACTAATAACTTTGATTTTTTTTTAATATATATATATATATATTAATATATTTTATATATTATTATATTTTTAATATATATATATATATATATATTCTTTTATTGTAAACTTTTTTTACAATCATGGGTTAATAATAATTAATAAAGCAATATATTTCAATTAAAAAAAAAAAAAGTTAAAAAAAAAGGAGATGAAGTCTGATTCGAACCAATGTGCCTTCCCTTGTAATATCCAAATATTCATTAATTAAAATTTTATTTGGCTATAACTCTGGAATCAATGAAAATAAATACTACTTATATCGTTGAAAAGCTCTCAATGAGGGCTTATTACTGCAATTGAGAAAAAGTGCAAAATCCAAATGTTTTGGGATTTTGGTCTTTTTTGGACAATTTTGATTCAGTCAGTTGCAATCAAAAGGGAGGTGCACAACTAGATGTTACAACAGTCCTAAATCTAAAATTTCAACATCCTACGGCTAATCATTTTGAATTATGTGAGATACATACATACGTATGTACAGACGTTACGCCGAAACTAGTCAGAATGGATTCAGGGATGGTCAAAATGTATATTTCTGTTGAAATTTGGAAGCGCAAATTTTTTGCGATCATAATACTTCCTGTATTTCGTACAAGGAACTAAAAAGTAAATAAATGAAGGTTCATGATAAAGTAATAAGTAATAATAACTTTATATGATAAATAATAACTATGTATTTATTTTATTACATAAAGAAGTGTTGAAATTACATCATATATTTTCTTTTACATTTAAAATTTATAGTAACAAAAATATTTTATATTCTGTAATTATTTTTATAAATGCTATCTATACAATTGATAAATAAATTAAATTTTGTGTTGATATATTACATATATACACCTTAATATAAAACATGTACATACATAAAACATTTCTTTCTCAATTAGTATAATTTGAATTAACCAAAGCAGACACTGTTATTGATATTTTGACTTATTTTTTTACATAACACTTCAAAACATTTAAATATAGTTGCAAAACAAAATCTGATCAATATGAAATAAAAAATTTATAAAAGTGCGTACACCTTTTGTTTATTTTATACTACCTTTCATATATTACACGTACAGTGTGTTCAAAAAGTGGTGCATCCTTATGAAAGAATGTTTCCTTCTTTTGTTGCAGGTTTAATTGAGGAAAAATGGGTTACACAATGCAGCAGAGAATATTCATTGTCTCCCAATACATTAGATGTGCCAGGTATACCCAGACCCAGAATGCCTTCATAGAAAATTATGGTGTGGATGCACCAAACAAGTCCACCATCAAGCAGCTCCAAGAAATAGGGAATGTGACAGATGCGGCCAAAAGTGCTAACAACAGAAAAGTTGATTGTTGTGCAAGCTGCATATTCTGTTAGGTCTCAATGCCTATTCAGTCTGTTCAATGCCTATCTAGTTGGTCTGGTCTCACTATCGGTAGTGCCCACACGGCATTGCAGAAGTGTTATAGATGCATCTGTCAGAATTTGTGTTGTTCACGAGTTGTTATCTGTTACCTGCAGACACTGGAAAACATGTAGCTTTCTCTCAGCAGTTCATGTCATGTAACGCCAGTTAGGGAAGAACTCAATGGTTGGGTTTGGTCTGACAAGGCACGGCTCCACCTTGAAGGATACGTGAATACAAAGAATTTATGCACTTGATGTACAGAAAATCCATATCAGTTGTATGTGCCTCCACTGCATAGACAAAAAGGGGTGTTTGGTGTGCAGCATTATGTAGGTGAATCTTCATGACATTCTTCCATGGCACAGTGAACAGTGAACAGTGAACAGTGAGCGCTACATACAATTTGTAACAATACTAGCTGTGCAACAATTTGTAAATACTATACCGGGAGACCAGCTAGAGTTCACGTGATTTCAGGATGACAATGCTACGGCTCATACAGCCAACAGCATTATGACTTTTTATTTCTTGTTTTGTGTCATGTTATGGTTGCATATTGAACTCAACTTCTAACCTAATGTGTAGGTAGTTGCGTTTTAAATTTCAGTTCCTTCATGTCACTCAGTCTTGGTAAAGACTCGACATATATGTGTTTTCTTTTTGAGTTCACTTCCTAGTAGTACGTAGTACACCAATGGGAATTCCACATGTGGTGTTCACGTTGGTTGCATCCTGACTGAGGCAAGAACAAAGCAGAGAGATGACTTTTGCTGAGGTTCTGAAGATGACCTCTGGTAAAGTCCACATGGTGACCAAAACTGCCACATGAAAGGTGTTTTTCTCTATGGGGTCAGCATTAAGACTTTCTTGGATCAGTGTTTTCATGGACAAGTGATTTCAAAGGCATTACGACCCCCTCGGTCTCTTGACTTTTTCTTGTGGGGATACTTTAAGGATGCTGTTTACCAAACTCATCCTCAGACCATTGCCACAATGTGTCACTGCAATTCTTCAACAAATGTTTGCATGTTTACAACATGATTTTAAGAGCATGGTACGATGTATTCAATTATGTGAATCGCATAATAGAGGCCACTTTCAACAACTAATGTAACCTTCTCATTTTTCCATAAGGTTGCATCACTTTTCGAACACTCTGTACTACTTATAATAGCATGAGGTTATTTGAGTTTGGTAATTTAGAATGGTCATTTAAAAATATAGCAAATGAGAGAAATTAATTAGAAGGTAAAGGTACAGTAATCTATGGAAAAGGGATTAAAAAGTGATTGTAATATGTGTAATTAATATTTGTGATATTACCATTTCTTTTTTTAATTTTTATGTTAAAATATAGAAAATGAACTTAATAGGGCTGAACTGTAATCAATCTCATACTGAACAAACAATTAATCAACACAGAATTACAATAAAATATAGAATAAGAATAAAATAAAATATAGATAAAAATAATAATAATAATAATAATAATAATAATAATAATAATAATAATAATAACATACAATAAAATATAGAATAAATTTAATAATAAAAATCAATTTAAATTGATAAATTATCATGTTTCATGGAATAGTTTTTACCATATACTGTAGTTAATGTATGACTTTCATAAAATGTACAAAATTTATTATATAGGAATTAATTTTAAATTATAATTTAAAAAGGAATAAATTTCACTTTATATAAAAGTAATATTAGAAATATTTTTTGTAATACTAAAATATAACCAGAATATTAATATGGTATTTAATATGCTGCCAGGTTGCTCAATGAGGTAGCTGAAGTTGAAGATTAATGTAACAATCATATGTTACCTTTATGAATAATAGTTGTATATTTAGTAGATAGTTTCAGAATTTACTATACTAGGACATATATGGATGTAATTGTGAATGAATATTGTATCATTACTATATTGCACTTTGGTCCTATTCAAGAAAATATAGAAAAGAAAAAGGTAGATATTAGTAAATTACTCTTTCTCTAGATAAAAAACACTAAAAATGTTACAAACCTAAAATCAAGGTATAATTTATTGGTTTATATATATTTTTTTTGTAGATTATTAAAAAAAAAGCGGTCATATAAAATAACATAATGATTTAAATTAACTTTTCTCGCTCCATCATTATTCATTCTAGTTTCTGGGAATTATATTTCTAATGACAACTTTGGCTGAAATAATATTTGTTCTTTTAGGTTTTATGATGAAAGTACCTCCAACAGATTCAAATTCATACTTCTTGATTCAGTTCATGTATGGAAAATAAAAGGTTATGTGAGGTTCATAAAGGTTTTGCTGATGTGCTATTTTGGTTTGTCAATACATATACAATTTATAAAGAAGATTGTGTTAGAGTAAACCATTAGGAAAATGTATGCAAGTATATTTATATACATGTTTCTTATACAAAAAAAGGAAGGTGTATTTTTAAATTGTATGTTTGAACAGAAATTTAATTGTACAAATATTTGGTAATTAAAATTTTAATTAAAACTAGTTTCATAAAAATTCTGTAAAAAATAATTACTAAATTCATAAAATGTTTTAATGTTGATTATTAACAATAATGATTATTTTTATAATATATAAAGTGATGCTTGAGTTTACCAGTATTAACTCTGAACGACAAATAACTGATCAGAAGTTAATTTTAAAGAATCTTCAGGCAAAATTTTTTTATTGGAATGTAATCATGAAAACTGCCTAAAATAAAACTCGCTATATAGTATGTGTATACTGGAGTACTATAGGTTCAGTCCTTGGGCCACTGAACTATATATTTTTTCACTAATGATATAAATATTTACATATATAATGAGGTTAAAATCGATCTAAAAAACCAAAAGATCTCAGAAAATGAAATATTGGACAGAAAAATTTAAAAAAGAGAAAAATAAATTTTTCAAGAAAAAGGTAACTGTGCTTAAGAATAGTTAAAAGAAAGAAGAGAACTGTAAGCTCAAAGAAAGAGAGAATATTGAGTAAAGAAAAAACCACAAAGTAGATGAAGATTGGAACATGGTCATTCAGAGGCCAAAATCGAAAAGAAAAAGAAGAAATCATTTTGTAAATTTTTAGATATCACTTCTATTCTTAAACGTGGATCTTCTTAAAATGTATTACTGCAGTAAAATTCCACAGTTGAAACAGTTGCAAAGTTACTTGATATTTAACTAAGAAAAATATGATTTAATGTTACTCATTTTAAGAAATAATAATGTTTTTCTACCCTAAAGATGTTAAATTTTGTTTAAATGTTCTGTTTATGGACAATCCATTATTGAGGTACTTAAATGTCATTCATTAGTTACTAGGGTATTAATTAAACTTGCTATAAAGATCTGTTTTTATTCAATGGATGAATTTTTAGAATGTGATAATGGGAAACTGGCTTGAGTGAATGTGTGTGAGTTTATCATTAAATAATATGAAACTAAAATTAAATGATCTATTATTATTTTGTTTATTAAGGATGTAGTTTGAAGAATGTGAAGAAGGCAGAGAGGCCTCATCATTTGGATTTTGTTTTCTTTTTTATACAAATACAAATAGGTACTATTCTTTATGGCAATGTGCAGATCAGTTATTGATTTTTAGTTATTTAGGCAGATTTTCTTACTGTTATATAAAATCATTCAACTAACCTTTACAATTTTAGCTAATTATTTGTTTTGTTTTAATTAGATCATTTCATGTATTAATTAGAGAAATTAACTGGTTCTTGCCTATCTAACTGCTCAAAGGAATGTAGACTTAGTTACATAATTTTCCTAAAACTCTCTGCTGTGCATAAAATTCTATTACAGATTTTTAACATAATTATTTTTTAAAACTTCTGTTTAGAATTAGTTAAATTATGCCTTATATGTATATATAAATAAAAAGAATAAAATATTTTGCAGAATTAATTTTTCAGTTTGAATAACATTGCAACATATCTAACACAAAGGAATATTAAAAAAGAAACAGGAATTTAAGAAAAATAAGTACAACCTAAAACTACATGTTACATGTACAAGACAGATGCACTATTTCAGTAAAATTATTTTCTGTCAAGCCATATAAGTCTAATGACGAATGAGAAAGTTAAATATGGAGGAATTTGCAAACTTTTTTGGTGTAGGTAATATCAGTTTCAAAGAAATAATCATCTTTATTGAATCGTATCTGGCTAATTGGCACAGATTTATCATAACAATCTTTGCAGTGAATTATTCAAAAAGTAGACCTAGGTAACATCAAATAGACTTTACCCATTATCCTCTCCATAACCCAGTCCCATAGTTTGGATGCTGAATGGCCATCAACTTGTTCTAAAATATTTATTGTACGTGTATTGTATTTTATCTAACCATGCATACTTTTAATTAGCACTAATTCTTATCACTGAACTGCTATATCACTTAATAAGATATTTTTAAACGCCTCACTTATTGAATGCTAATCACTTGTAATTAATGTCAGTTTTATCAACCGCCAGAGTAATTGAAAAATTTCCTTTTACATTTCATTTACTTCACTGCTGATATTATACTGAAAAGTATACTCAATGTTAACAGAAATATATTACATAAATGCTAGAATACAAAAATGTACACTTATATGAATGATTCACTTGTTATCAATTGACTTTTTAAAATAAATAAGGTAATTTATTTATGGAGGAGTACTATTATCAGTAGAAAGTTTCTTAGTTTGCATTTCATCATAAGCTATTGTAAATACACTTTTCTTTTCCAGAAGACTTTGATTTCTTCTACGTAGAGTTTGACTGGGAGGCATCATCAATGACATAGCTATACCAGAATCTAAATCATCTTCCAATCCTCTTCTATCTTTCTCTTTTTCTTTCTTTGTATCTTGCCGCTTTAATGATTTCATGAACTTTACTGTGTTTACTACTTTTTCTGGTTTTTCATGTCTTTCTGGTTTTTCTAATTTTTCTATTTTTTCATCTGACTTTTTACGTTCTCTCTCCTCCTTTTTCTTTTTGTACCATTCCATATATCTTGGAACTCGTGCAGGTTATTCTTCTTTTTTAAAGGCTTCAAGGGTTTTTAACACAGCAGCACTCTTTTCCAGTTCTTTTTTACCCCCTAATCTGCCGGTTTCTCCTGAACTTTGATTTTGTTTCTTTTCTCCAATTAATATTTCTGTTGATGATTTAGAGGTTACTGAACCCTGTTTTGATTTTGCTGAAAGATGGGTGGAGCTATGCGGTTGTGATTTCATCTGATCTTTTGTGGGTGTAAATAATCTGGAAAGTGAAACAATACCCATGAGTCTCTTTTTGGTAACTGGTGTAGAATGTAATGATTTGGCTTTTGCCTTTCCTGATAATTCTTTGGCAGCTTCAAGCATGTGGGCAGTTGATGTCAATGTAGGTAACTGGCTTTCACTTGAACTTTTAAGTTTAGCTTTTTTTCGTGCATTTCCAAATCGTGCAAATCCTTTAAGGGCACCCATCATTGATTTAAGATTATTTGTTTCACCACTTTCAGATTCTCTTCCTGATTCCGAGAGATCACTAGTGTTCAGTAATGCTGAGTCGACTGATGGCACAATATGTTCACTCTGGTCTTCAGGAATGTTTAATTTAGGAGCCATATGACTGGCTGCCGCCACTGAATATATAGATGGGTGATTATCACGAGGACTCTTTTGAACATTCTGTAATTCTTCATCTTCTTGCCCGGGTTTAGAAGCCCCTACTACTGTTCCTACAAATTGTGATGTAGTATGAAAAGATGGACTGTGGCTACTTTCTGGCTCCATTATTTGTACTTCTCCAGAAAATCCAATTAATGATGGACTATTTCTTTGCAACTCTAATTCTTGTGCTTCACTAGCTAGTCCAAATACTGTCTCTACAGCTTGTGATGTTGCATAAAATGATGCACTATGTTGGCTTCCTTGCTCACTTGGCTGGTACGACTGGGAATATTGAACATTCCCTACCATACCCATGGCTGATCCTACAGCCTGGGTCGCCGAATGAAAAGATGGAGAATCTCCTCTTCTAGACCCTACATCAGAGACTGGACTGCGTTGCCCAGTCATACCAATTGCTGATCCTATTGCATGTGTTGCTGAATGAAAAGATGCAGCATGACCTATGTCTGTATCTGCTACTTCTGTTGGTGGAGAATGTCTTTCGATATTTCTAAAATCTTTAAATGAGCCCATAGCTTGTGCAGTTGGTTTGCATGCATAGAAGGAATATTTTGATGGGTTAATTGTTGAGAAATAACAGGTGATTGTGGATGGCTGCTACCGACTAAATTACTCATAGCTCCCATGGCATATGAAGCTGACTGAAATGGTGAATGCTGTTTACCATCTCTCCTATCACCACCAATACTTTGGCTTTTAGATCCTTTTGAAATTTTTCCTTCACTTTCCTCACCCGAGGAATCTTTATCTAGAATAATATTGTACGTTTCTGATGACTTAAATGAATCAGGAACTGTAGCCTCTGCCTCCAGGTACTGCTCTGCCTCCAGCGGTTCTTAACATATAAAGTTTAATTCTAGTAGATTGTTTACGAAGTAGGCTAGACTTAGTTGCTACAAAATTAGGTTTTTCATCTCTTGTGTAGGCTGCTGCTGCTGTTGCAGCTTCTACAGCACTTTCTGTCTCTTCTAATATTGGTGTCTTCATTTCACATCTGTTTTCATTTCTGTTCACAATGTCATCAAAATTATCCATTTTTTGTCTTCTCTGATTATATCTCAATTTTCTACCGTGCCTGTTGAATGATTTCTTTCGTATTTCAGCTTTCCGTTCTTCTAATTCACTATCACTAACTGATTCGTCACTATCACTTTTTACTTTCCTTCGTGAAGGACGCATAGTATAAAATCCTTCTTCTGTTTGGGTACCTCTATCTGTATCTGTTTGAGTTCCTATTGATGTCATGACACCCGGACGATTTTGAGTCTCATCCACACTACTTGATGCATGTCCTAAAAATCGCCGTTGTTCTTCTACAAGAAAACGTGTTAATAATAAGTCTCGCTGAAGTACAGTCAGTCTGCTAACATCCTGAGACAGTGTCTCAGGATCTGGTTTGTATTCCATCAGTCGTCTTATTAAATCACCATCACGTTTATCTTCCTCTTCCTCTTTTTCATCCTGCTTCTCCTGATCTTCATCATCCACTTCTGCCTGAGTGGTACGCTGAGTGCTACCGCCTTCTCTTCTTCGCTGATCTTCCATAAATCTTTTCATTATTATATCCTTTCCTTCGTCTTCATGTTTATTATCCTTTGTATCATGAACAACAGTGAATGGCCGGTCTGGCTGATTTAATCCAGGACCGTCTTCTTCTTCAATCCTTCCTCTAGTAACTAATCTGAGAATTTCTGCATTACCATCTCGAATAAACATTTGATCTCTACTCTGAGGCATATCATCAATCAATTCCTTCTCTGAAACTTTCATTCGTCTTCCACCATCTGAACCTCTCTCATATTCATGTCGTCTGATAGAATCTGTATCATCATCATGATGCCCTCTCATCGCTAATCTTGATGGGTCTAATACTCTATATTCAGCCCCGTCAATATCTTCTACAAAAACTGGTTCTCCTCCTTGCCTGTTAGCAATATCTTGTGTGTAAATAATATTAGGACCCCCCTGTCTGGCACGATCTCGAGGTAGTACCACATCTCTAGGGAGTCGTACGTATTCAGGTTGACCTTTACCAACCAGAACTAATCTCTGCTGCTGCTGCTGCTGTTCATTGCGTCTACTGAAATGCCATTGATTTCTGTGGCTAGCATCTCCACTCCATGCTTCTTTATATCCTCCACTCCATTCAGCTAAAACCAAAACAAATCACACAAATGAAAAATATTAAACTACAGAGATAATAGCAATAAAAATCATTTAAATTTCTCTAATCACTGAGATTTATTATTATTTTAATATGTGGATTTACTTATTGCTTTCTTGCTATGAATAATTTACCCTACTAATGGAGGCCAGTATTTCTTATTTTATTAAACTTTCTTTTGACCAAAATTAGGCTTTTATATTTCAACAGTATACATTAGGTGTAGGTGTTATGTTCTTAAAAGTGTGAAGAAAGATAATTTCTGAATTTAAAGTTGCTAAACATTTTGATATAATTAATTCATAATTATAATATATTATATTAAACATTTTAATGTTTAACTGCCAATAAACTTGATAAAGGCAAAAAATAAATTCTAATTTCCATTAATTACATTAATGAAACAGTTTTTCATTAATTATTTTCCAGTTTGTTTCAATAACCATTTAGCATAGCCCTTTATTTGTAACTATTTTAGTATTAATTACTACTGTTTTGGAATTATTCCAAGAATATAATTTATGAGTAAGAATGTCTTAATAAATAAAATTAATAAAATTTAAATTTTGTGAAAATCAAAGATAATATTTTTCTTATACTTGCTCAACTTGTGACTAAATTAATATTTTTTATTTTTAACTTGTCAAAAGATTGATTTTAAATCATAAAAATTGATTTTTATATGTTGAAACATACGGTATGTGTGATAGTACAGCGTACAAAATACAAAATAAAAAACAAAACATCACAGCAATAAAATCACTAAAACTTCTTTACCAGTAGAACAATTACCTTAATCTAGAAATTTATATTCTTATTATTGTTAATAAATAGCATATTAATGAACATTTGCATTCTAATTGTATTAAGTCTTCATTTAAAAGAAATCCATGAATCTTGACATTTTTCAGACAAACATTTCATGACATTTGTGCTTTATTTTATTTTTGGATTTTAATATCTGAAAATCTATGCACATATTCTACAGAAATGCAACATATTTTAATGTGCTGCATTTGTAATTTTGGCAATATGAATAGAGTTGATATTAGTATTATTAGTAAAATAAAAATATTACATCACATTAACATATATAAACAGACTAAGAGAAAATAGCTCACAAATTTAAAAGGTTCTGGATACCATTCAGCTTTTACAACAAGCAAAATTCACAGAACACAATTGCCAAACAAATACAATGTCCCTGGAGTACAGTCGCTGCCAAGTAACAGTGAGCTTGGAGTGACAATGATTACTATCTGATGTAAAAACATATTCCTCACTCTTAGTAATCCTCCTTACCAAATAATTGTTCTACTTTTAACAAATGAATGCAACTATTTTGAAATGAAATACTAATTCATGTACTAATTCTTTACTAATACTGATTTACCGTAGATTCATGGATAATTCTGTACTGTACATTTTAAACTGTAATAATATCTATTGACAAAATAAAATCTATTACTAATTACATGGTAAATATTGCTTTAGATGGTTATAACTGCAACTATAATTACTTATTGGAAAATGAATTATCTGTTTAATTCTTCAGCTAGAACACTCTCTTCAGCCATCACTATCTTCAGTGTAATTGTCATTACTATCATTGTCACTACATAAAAAGACAATGAAAGATTCTGTCAGAGAATCTATTAACAATTCTTGGCTCCAATACTCACCTTTGATTTTTTAAATCTTTTCATAGTAAGGTTTCCAGTGTTTGTAACTCATTGAATTTATTTTATCTTCACACAGTTTTTGCACTTCTGACATCTTAAATGTTGTGTTGTGGCTTACTACATGTCGTTTTATCTCTGGACCATACAATCTTGATCAGATTTAAATCAGGATGGTAAGGTGGAAACCATAGAATTTGTTAAATTGATGTTGTTTTCTGTTACGTTTGTTCCAGTTAATTAGTTCATACAATTGTAGTTTAAGCATTTGAGACAAAAATGGAATATCATTTTTCTGTAGCCAAACAATCACGTCTTGTTTCTTGCTCGATGACATTGGAAGTTTTTCATAAAGGGTGTTATGATACAGAGAATTATCAATAACTGCTACAGAATCAGGAAGAAGGTTAACAACTAAATTTTTCTTCAGCCCATTTCAAATAATTTTTAATATTCATTCTATCACGGTAATCGCCTTATTCGATTTGGCTGTCCAAGTTAACATTGCGTTTGGAATAAAGCCCATTTCACCTCTGGCGTGAATTATAAATAAGCATTAATTTTTATTTATTGGTAAATGAAGTCTTGCATCACTGTCATCAGCCCATGGTTTTGCTGTTGAAAGAGATGATAAAACATAGGATTCATTTAAGTATACAATTGTCCAGTTATATTTTCTAAAATCACTGATTGCCTGCAAATATCCTTTTCTGTCTAATATGTTTTCAAACAACCATTATCCTTTCATTTTCTGTTTTGCACTTAAAACCTAGTTCTTTCAAAATTCTTTTTAAACTAGTTTCACTGTTGTTAAAATTAATTTAATTTTAAATTCTTTACAGAGTTTGTTAACTGTTGGCAGCTCACCTATCTTTGAGTGAAATTCATTCACAGTTCGCCTAACCACACCTTTATCAAAATCACCTAATCTGATAACTGGTTTAAAACATTTCTTTTCCCTTTTCAGGGTGATAAACGAACATTCTGGCACCTTGGATTGAAGTTCTATTTTCTCTTTTTTTAGGCTTTTAACCTGGGTTCTGAAATGCCATAGACAGCTGCAGTTTTCTCTTCACACTTCTGTATAGCAATAAATACTTGTCATTTTTTAATTTTCCTATTGCTAAAGATTCTGTCTTCGTGAAATTATACATGTTGTTTACAGTTTTGTGTGCCTTCATTGAAGTTTTTTACCTCCACAACAGATTTAAATTCAGCCATAACTATTTGCACATGAATGAACTACTTTAAAAAGTTTGTGGTATTAACCTTAATAAAAACCTTTTCAAATATTTTATCATATATTAATTGATTATGTAACAAAACATATGACACATGCCAAAAGAACCGTACTGACAAGCAGAACCACAGAACTGAACTTTATGTACAGGAAAAGCAAAAGAGAAAAAAGTAAAATAAAATAAAACTAATTGTTTTGTATTCTCAACATGATGTCCCTTTTTTAATACTGTAAACACACAATAATACATTGCTTTTTAAATAGCACTTACATCATGTTTATACTTGTAATAGATCACTAATCTTGGTGTGCCAGTGTTTCAAAGAACAATAGAATAGAAATGAAATGTGGGTTTTTAGTATTGCATGAATTCTTGATTTATGAAATGTTTGTTTAATAAACTATTTTTGTTGAATTTATTTTGATTTAATATTTCATAATGTTCAAGTGTTTATTTATCTGAATTGTTCAAGACTTTTATGTAAGATTTATGTGTTGCATGTAAAAATTTCACATGTTATTAATCTTTAGATTGTTAAAAAATCATGTGTAATCAAGTAAGCAAGGAAATAATGAAATAATCGAAAACAGCAAACAGTTCCAGTAATCTCTATCCCAGAAATAATTCCACGTAATTATAAATACATTCATGCTGCACGTAAAATTTTCTATGCTGCTTTAATATTATTGACATACTTAACAGCCACTAAAATATATACTTATATTAATTCTATAAATAAAGTCATTTACCTTAAACTTACTCATATTATTATTATGTATATGAATAAATAAATAAAACTTAACTACTCATATTACTATTAATATATATACAAATGCATAAATAAATCTTTTTCCACTGATCTGTACATAATAATACATTATATGTTTACAACAGGAGTGGCTAGATATAATATTCCATGCATAAAAAACATGGAGCTTCACCAGAATTTTCCTGGTTTTTCAAGGGAAACAGTGGTAAACACTTGATCAGAGAGTATCACAAAATATACTATTAAGAAATAAAAAATTAGGAGTAAGGGTGGAACAGCTGATTATTTCTAAGAAGCTTATATAGTGGGGATGTGTGTGTGCTGGGAGAAATAGACAGTGACCTTCATGTAACTCACATCTATTTTGGAAATTCAGCAACCATGCAGTGTCGAACTGGTGAACAAATTTGGCTTTGCTGTAACAATGTATTTAGAAAATGATCAAAATTACGTACGCACACATGGCTTTGCCTACATTTTTATCTTCCCCTTGTGCTGTTCCAAGTAGGAAAGCATTTCTGTTTGGGGTAACAGCTTAAAAACAACAGGTCAAACAACAAGAAGAAGAGGTGGTAGTGTAAGAACTGTCAGGAGTACATTTTACAGCTGCTTGAAGATGGCCCACAATAGCTCATTAAAAATCTCTGGATGAATGATGAAGCTCATTTCCATCTCAATTTTCAATTTTCACTATTGGGCAGCTGCAAATCCTCAACAAATTCACAACTGGCCTCTCCATTTGGTCAAAATTCAATCTCGTGTGCATCTCTTTGAATGGAGTAACGGTCTGTATTTTTTCGAGGGTGATGATGGCCATGCAATTACAGTAACATCAGGGCTCTAAAGTTCAAATACTGGAAACTTTTCTCATTCCAGAACTACAACGATTTCCTTGAATTAGAACACTCATTTCCAACAAGATGGAGTGACTAGTCACACAGCCAGCCTACACGATTGTCAGACCTGAGTTCTTGTGATATCTTTTTATGGCAATATCTCACGTCAAAGGTTTTTGAGACTTACCCAGCAACAATAAAGGAATTAAAGGTGTAGATTACAGAAGTTCATGCAATAACACTTACAGTACTAGGACGTGTCCATGAGAATTTCCATATAAGAATCAGACAGTGTGTATAAAATGATAGTCACAATCTTCTGGTGTACTATTTTTACAGGTTTCATGATGGAATGCAGTGAGTAAAAAATTAACCTGATTTCTTGATGCTATCATATTTGATTTTCATCTCATGTTCTCACTCTTTAGGAGATAGTTTTACATTAGTAACCAGAGGCACCAACTTACTGTGCAACTTCAGTTAAATTAAAAAGTAATTTTAATTTAAATAACATGTAAGTGTAGTTTCCTGGGTAGGAAAATAAATTATACCTCCTTATAACATGGTGGTTTGACATCTAGAACATCTCAGACAGTACCATCCTGAAAATTGACGGCTCTGAAGGAAGGTAAAAATAATAACTGAAGGAAGGTAAAATAATAATAAGCCACATTCAGTGAACCGGCTTACACAGACCATGTAAGTAAGTTAAAACCAATGGACACCGCATCCTGTTGGCGTTTTTTAATGGTTAGTAGCTATTAGAAATGATGCTAAGCAGAATTAAAAAATTAATAACAATAAATAAAATAATAAAGTTGACATAAACTAAACTTTTATTTGTGTTGGTAACTTTTATGTATTGGTACACTACTATTAATAATTTGATCACTAAGCGGCAAAACTAGTTTTATGTTCACCATTGACTAATTAAAATAGTATAGTATAATAAATGCAATAAAAACAAGATTTCACCTGTTGAAGGCTGCATAAAGAGGACATCCAGAACATAAACCACAAAGGAGCAGGGTTAGTATTGCTAGAGCTATTAATAACAATATTAATAAAAGTATCCAAAACAATATCTTATTCTCATAATGATATTCTCCCTGAAACAAGAAAATAAAATTAGTTACTAAGAAGAGAAATTTATAACTGAAAACAGGTTTTAAAAATTGCATGAAATAAACATCATTTTTGGTTCAGGAAAGCATGTTTTTAGAATTTTGTAAAGTATTATATTAGATATGAACAAAGTCTGTTCATTAAGTAAATTTATGTTTTATGTATGTATAATGTATTTTATATGTTAATTTACAAATAAATATGTAATTTGCCCCTAACACATAATAAATGCGTAATTGTGTGTGGTTATGTATGAAATACATAAGTAAGCATATAACCATAATTGTATGAATAAATGCTTATATACTATAAATATAAATATTACATACATCAAAACACAAAATATGCATTATATTATAATGTGGTCTTTTTATCTGTAAGTAGTATCATAGATTTATTTGTTCAAAGTGTTGGCAAATATTGACTGCTTATTACTTTGGTGTACTTTAAACATATTCATATTTGAACTTATAATGAGCTTTTCTTTTTTGAAAATATATTCCATTTGCCCAGTGCAGAATCATATGCAGTTAAGAGGATTACATCTATTCATTCCTGGAACATTATGTGAATTTGATGAGTCTGTTCTATATGTGATGACATATTTTCCTCTATAAGCTCTTTGTTACTTGTGTATTAAACTAATAAATTGTAATTGTGTAAACATTTTCAATTGTCAATCTCTCAATATCCTGATCGAGCTGCAAACATGCAACAATATTATCTTAAAGAAAATTGTCAGTTACTTTTAAGTAAATTGTATTTGATTTATTTAAGAAAGAATTGAGAAAACATTTTTTAACAAGTCCATAAAAAATGTATGGTCTGGTATAGAGATGGAGAATGAAGAATACTAAATTCTAGAAGTTATGTAGGAGACATTAAATAATCAAATAATTAAAATGAAGATATTGAGTTGATTGGGATATGTGGAATGAATGAGTGATGCAAGAAGTATGAAGAAGATTCATAGAGAAAATCCTGGAAGGAGGTCAAAGCCCATGGGAAAGATGAATTAAGGAAGTATAGAATGACTTCAAATATTAAGAGTTGGAGATGGAGGTGGCTCATTAAAAAGAAAGTAATTTTATTGGAGGCTAAAGGCCTACATGCGCTATACCATCAAAAAGAATTGTCAAGTAGAAAAAACAAATAAATTTTAATCTTTCAGATAATTTTTGTAAATTTTGACTCTTTTATTATGAGATTCTACGATTTGGATTACTTGTAATGTATTAATCTACCTGTTTTTTTATTACAATTTACATGTGTTTTGAGTATCTTTTTAATATTATAGAAATAGAGTTATTTTATTTATATTTTCATATTTTTATTTAAAAAGTGATGCCCATTAAATATTAAAATGATATTTCCATATGTATGATAAACTGTTTTTTTTTAATTTTCCAATTATTAGGATTTATGATTGTCTGCATTCAGTCTTGCAAAGTTCAATCCACATAGTTTGCATTCTATTGTGTAATTTGTTGTTTTGTTCACATTGGTGAATCCCTATAAACTTAAAATATCATACCTAACCAGTACCAATTAAGAAAGGTCCCAATTTCCTTCAAAGTTGTACGTTCATATGTGTATTGTAAATTCAGGATAATTTTCTAATTTTGTATTGTATTTTTTGGAATATTAAAAAAATTGATTTTTTAAAAATATTTATATTTAAATCTATTTAATTATTAAATTGATGCTAATGAGAACTAAATTAGTAATAATACACTGCAGTTTCTATCTTTATGGTGAAATTAATAATTAAAATTATTAAAAAAAATTCATTAGGAATTAAACATAAAAGAAATTGTTGTGATATCAGTGAACACAACTATAACTGAATGATTTTAACTAAACAACATTGAATGTAACCGTTCTTGTAAGCTGTTTACTAAAATGAAACAATTGACACTAGATAGTGAGTCTTGTAGAGCTGAATAGAACCAGTCAATGGACTAAATAACATATTAGGCAAGTAGGGCACTTTTAGACTATGTAAAATAAACTGTTAGGGATCTACAATGTAAGCTGTTTACTAAAATGAAACAATTGACACAAGATAGTGAATCTTGTAGAGCTGCATAGGACCAGTCAATGGACTTAAATAACATATTAGGCAAGTAGGACACTTTTAGACTATGTAAAACAAATTGTTAGGGATCTACAATGTAAGCTGTTTACTAAAATGAAACAACTGACACTAGATAGTGAATCTTGTAGAGCTGCATAGAACCAGTCAATGGACTTAAATAACATATTAGGAAAGTAGGGCACTTTTAGACTATGTAAAACAAATTGTTAGGGATCTAAAATGTAAGCTGTTTACTAAAATGAAACAATTGACACTAGATAGTGAATCTTGTAGAGCTGCATAGAACCAGTCAATGGACTTAAATAACATATTAGGCAAGTAGGGCACTTTTAGACTATGTAAAACAAATTGATAGGGATCTACAATGTAAGCTGTTTACTAAAATGAAACAATTGACATTAGATAGTGAATGTTGTAGAGCTGCATAGAACCAATCAATGGACTTAAATAACATATTACGCAAGTAGGGCACTTTTAGACTATGTAAAACAAATTGTTAGGGATCTACAATGTAAGCTGTTTACTAAAATGAAACAATTGACACTAGATAGTGAATCTTGTAGAGCTGCATAGAACCAGTCAATGGACTTAAATAACATATTAGGAAAGTAGGGCACTTTTAGACTATGTAAAACAAATTGTTAGGGATCTAAAATGTAAGCTGTTTACTAAAATGAAACAATTGACATTAGATAGTGAATGTTGTAGAGCTGCATAGAACCAGTCAATGGACTTAAATAACATATTAGGAAAGTAGGGCACTTTTAGACTATGTAAAACAAATTGATAGGGATCTACAATGTAAGCTGTTTACTAAAATGAAACAATTGACATTAGATAGTGAATGTTGTAGAGCTGCATAGAACCAATCAATGGACTTAAATAACATATTACGCAAGTAGGGCACTTTTAGACTATGTAAAACAAATTGTTAGGGATCTACAATGTAAGCTGTTTACTAAAATGAAACAATTGACACTAGATAGTGAATCTTGTAGAGCACCATAGAACCAGTCAATGGACTTAAATAACATATTAGGCAAGTAGGGCACTTTTAGACTATGTAAAACAAATTGTTAGGGATCTACAATGTAAGCTGTTTACTAAAATGAAACAATTGACATTAGATAGTGAATGTTGTAGAGCTGCATAGAACCAATCAATGGACTTAAATAACATATTACGCAAGTAGGGCACTTTTAGACTATGTAAAACAAATTGTTAGGGATCTACAATGTCAGCTGTTTACTAAAATGAAACAATTGACACTAGATAGTGAATCTTGTAGAGCTGCATAGAACCAGTCAATGGACTTAAATAACATATTAGGCAAGTAGGGCACTTTTATGGGCTAGTACAGCACCTATGGGCTAGCAGGAATGCGCCATAGGTGAATGAGCCATAGTTATTTGGAGGGAGAAATGCAGCCTGTTCTCCAGAGGGAGTCGCATATGCTGATTAAATGAGATTGTTGTCTCTTCGTGGGACAGTGTGGGGTGTTGTCTAGCCTTTTATAGTTTTAACAAAATTTAATTGTGAAAACGGTCATTTTCGCGCGGTTTCCATTTATATGTTACACGATACACGGGCTCCTAAGCCTGGTTTGTCATTTTTTGACTCTCTTACCGCCTCTTCACGGTGGTTCGTTTAATACGGCAAGAGGCCGTTTTCTTATACCCTGTTGAGTACGGTCCTCTCAGCAGATTTCTCGGAGATGGCCGTGTTCAGACACGGCCGCTCTCCCCAACAGTCTGCGTGCCTGCACCACGCCCACCTTGGATACGGTGTGTAGTCCCGCATCGTAGCGAAGAGTGACGTTTCTGACGAACCACGGTGTTCCAAATTGCGTCCGCAACGCTATGTTTTGGACGGCTTCTAATTTCTTTTGCAGCGTGGAGTTCAACAAAGCTCCCCTAGCCGGGTAAGCATATATTAGAATCGGCAGGACGTATAGCCGAAAAATGAGCAATTTGGTCACCAGTGGATATGGGCTGGCACTGTTCAGTATTGGGTATAGTGAGGCCCTGACGGCCTTTCCCCTTTGGGTCACATGTTTAACATGTTCTCCTAAGGTGAGCCGTTTATCCAGGACTACTCTCAGGTACTTGACTGTTTTCCCAAAGGGAATTTTCTCTCCTGAGATTTCCAGCTACCTGGCTGGAGCATGTGTCTTGTATATGAACATCACTGTCACCGATTTTTCACCGTTGACCTTGATTCTCCACATATCGAGCCACGGCTCTACTAGATCCAATTGCCGTTGGAGTCTCTCGATCGCGTAATCTACACTTCCGGATTCATAATAATATGCCGTGTCGTCTGCTTATAGAGCTGTTTTGACTCCTTCCGACAGCGGCATATCGTTGACGTAGGCCGTGTACAAGAATGGCGAAAGCACTGCTCGTTGGCGGCAGTCTATGGTTGAGGAGATTGTTTTCCCTACGCGTACAACAAATTGTCGGTCTAGTAAATAAGACCGTATCAATCTGACATAGCGACAGGGAATCGTCGTATGTGCGACTTTATACAGCAAGCCGCTATGCCAAATTTTGTCAAAGGCTTTAGCTACATCTAGAGAAATGGTTGCAGGTACCGCTTTTCTTTTTGAGGCCTCCGACAAGACTATTATTTTAACCAGTTTGAGGGTCGTCGATTGGCTCTCCCTGAACCCAAATTGCTCAGGCCGTACTCCTTTTCCCAAATGTCGCCTAAGTCTTTCCAGGAAAATCCTTTCGAATAACTTTAACAACACTGGTAATAAGGAAATCGGCCTGTAATTCTAGGGAAAGAGCAGACTTTTCCCAGGTTTGGGTAGGCATACAACCTTTGCAGTTTTTCAGCAATTCGGAAAATATCCAACGTACAAAATTGACGTGAATATTGTGGTTATGGTCGCTATAAGAGCGGGTGAAACATTCCGGAATGTGCGGGCACCGATCCCATCAACATCTGGAGCCTTGTCGGGGCTTGTGGCTTTGATTGTAGCGGAAACCTCCGCCTCAGTGACCTGGTCTATTTCTAGTGGGGGGTCCTCCACCTGTGCTAAATAATCTATGAGGAAGGACTCTACCTCGGTTGTGTGGTCGTCCTTCGAGGCGGGAGTGGGGTTTGGAGTAAATTGGTTCTCCAGGATGTCGGCGAAAACCTCCGCCCTATCCGTCTCCGAATATGCCAGAAGGATTTGTTGCCTCACAAACGGGTGGTGGGACTTCTTTCCTTCTCGTAGTTTTTTGTTTAGCCTGAACACCGAGGAGTGGTCGTCTGAGACCGAGGCGAGGTATTCATTCCGCGAATCCTCTCGATGTTGTACCAGCAGCTGTTTCACTCTGTCCGTTTGAATATAAAAAGCCCTTTTATCATCGGGGGACAGAGTGATTCGGTATCTCCTCCTCAGTCGGCGCTTTTCTGCTATAGCATCATAGACGTGAGGTGTGAGATTATTACGGATAGGCCTCGTGGTCTTTTCCGTAGAGCTGTTGGACAGAGTCTCGGTCATTGACGATATGACGCGTTCGACCGTGTTGTCGATTTCCTTCGGTGTGGTCAGGAGTTCAGGATGCGCTGGCCTGTAATTCCGTAGGAGAGTTTCATAGAACCTTTTCCAATTCATTGACCTTCGGAGTATAGTCGGGAGGTCTCGGCCGCCCCCTGCTTGGTCCAACTCCAATAAGACAGGAGAGTGGTCCAAGCTGAGGTCTTCTATCGTTTCAATCATGACCGGAGTTGTTACCGCCTTCATAATTGCGATGTCGAATACATGAGGTCTCGATCTGCCCGTTCGATGAACGAAGGTGGGCACCTCGGGGCCTATGACGACTAACCGGTGTGCTCGTCAGTATAGCAACCTGCCATTTGCAATTCTCAGATTGCTATTCCAAGACTCGTGCTTAGCGTTGAAGTCACCCATGAGTATCATGGGCCCATCCCAATTTTCTAGCACGGCATCTAGATCTGCGTCGGGTACCGCTGAGTTTGGTTTATTATAAGCCGAAATCAGCCGATACACCGTGCTTAGATGCTCCACATGTACACAAGTCTGCTCCATCACGTTAGTGTGGAGGTCGACCCGCGTGTGTATATGGCGTCTGTGGACTAAAGTTGTGGTTCCGCCGCTGGCAGGACGTCCGGGTCGTATTGGCCTATCCGTTCTGTACGTAAAGTAATTCCGAATGGTCAGTTGTTTGTTCGCGTTCAGACACGTCTCAGACAATCACGTCGATTAGTAGATTCTCAGCCAGACGGCAAAGTTCTGCCGTCTTGCCTACTACTGAATTGGCGTTCCACTGTAGCAGTCTGAGAGTTTGCCTAACCGTTTCCCTTCCGTTCCTTGTCGTTAGCTTTTTAACTGAAATTGTCTCGTAACTGAGCGAGGTCAGCTCCTCTTTTACTTCTTCGGGATGCCCCGGATAACCACTTTGAGCTCGCTATCTTTTGGGAGCTGGAAGGAGTAAATGGCGACTCCCTTGGAATTCAGAAAACTCTACACTTCTCTGAAGTCGCCTTCGCTGCTTAGCTGCAGCCTTACAAAGAGCCTGGTACTTTTGGCTGACAGGCGCCCTCTTATAATGGCGGAGATTGCTCTCGCCAGCGTTGGCCACTCCTTAAGGCAGTCCAACATGTTTGTTTATAACACCAACAAACACTCCCTTGGTAGTATAAACAATACAGTCAAATAAATCGTAAAAACTGTTTATGAAGCCAACAATCTCAAGAAAGCTTAAAGACTAAAATATAGGTTTAGCACCTATAGTGTAAAAATTATGTTTGTCTGACTATTGTTACCATCTTTATTTCTTTCTACTGGCCCAGTTTAAAAACAATTGAGCTATGACCGTAATAGAAATAACAATTAGTAGCGCGTGAAAATGTCATGCCATGCCATGCCTGACCGTAATTCGGACATCGACGTGCTACATATTTATTTTAACGAAGACGATATAGATGAAATTATTGTGAACCTTGCAAGGAAAGAAATCAGCTGATCCGGAAGCTTGAACGATGAACTACAACTTATTTTGTATTTTAGAAGAGATTTGGAGGCCTTACTAATAGTATTTTGAGATACAAATAATTTAAGTAGAAATAAGTGCCAAGAAAAATATAGATTGAGTAGAGTGAGTGAACGAACCAACAAATTGTTACCATTCACTAAGATTGCCATCCTTTATACCGTTCATTCGTGTACGAATTATCAAATAAAGGTTATGTGTACCATTACACGTGAATTCAATGTGTATATTTTATCAAGTTATGACATTTATTGAGATGGATTAACTTGCAGTTCTGTATTTTGATTACTGTTTAATTAGTAGATAATTCTGTGGATCTTTCCAGATTTTTGCTGTTTTTACAGAAGTGATTATTTAACTATAGCAGCGGATAATTCAAATGTTCTGTGCTTTAAGGGCAGCAATTACATGCGACAGCGACTCTTATTATCGGTTGTCAGTGGTAAGGCTATTAGAATTACCGATAAGAACTCGGGATGATGAACCTGGTTTAAAAGGTAAGATTTGAGTAGCTTTAAGTATAAAATTCGAATATTTTCTAAAGGTAGTATTAAGACTAAAAATGCTTAACTTTCGTCAAGAAAGTCGAGCTTTAATTACCTTTTTTGTCAACTGATTTAATTTACTTCGTAAGGTCAAAACTTGTGAGGTAAGAATACAGTGTAAAAATCTACCCTTGTGTATAATACTAAGTCTGGCATGTATGTATATATATTCAAGCCCAGATGAAGTTAGTCTTTCTACCGCACAGATCGGGGTTGTATTTATTAAATGACTTATTTATTATATGCTATTACTTAAATTATAATTTATTGAAGCTTATATGTCAAATATACAGGATTTTTAAAAAAATATACAAAGATTTATTAGAAAATTAATAAGAAAATGAAAAAAACATTTGTTCTGTCTGTGTCTCTTAGGTCTTGTCACACGGTTGAAGTTGTTATACGATATGGTTTCAAAATCATGAAGAATCTTAAGGCAAGAACTATATTTACATCACTTTGCTGTAATAACTTATGTATAGGTTTTTTCAGATTGGTAGAAATTTTTCTTTGAATATTGGCTATGGCTGTACACCATTTTTAACCATATTCTGCTGTAAGCTTTCACTGTAACAACCGTTTCCTCGATTGAATAAGGTATTTTAGATATACACAACTGCAAAGAACAGAACTACTATATTTAATCATGAACAGTTTATGCTGACAACATTAGAAAAAAGTAGTAACAAACAACCAATAGTAGTAGCAGGATTAAAGGTGATACTCAAATAACTGCAGTTTGAGCTGGCTTAGTTCAGTTTTCAGTTGTTCACTTGGTATAATATCAGTGTTGATGGAAGTTTGTGCATCTTATCACTGGACAGTGCTTTCTGTATTTAAATTCTTTAAACTTTTATCTTTTGTAAATACTATTGAATTTTTTTAATGATCTTCTTTCAGAATATGAAGTAAATTTACTGCGACTCTTAGATAAAATGTCAAATGGAACGTGGCTAGAAGTTAATGAGACTGGTACAGCATTTTCTTTTACACCAGGATCTTTGATTGGTGGTTCTCTTATTCATGAATGTTGTCGACTACGTGGTATAGGTTATTATTTAGAAGTAATTTTAGCATTAGCACCTTTTTGTAAAAAATCTCTCAATATTACACTTAGAGGGGTTACTAATAATCAAGTAAGTTTATTTTTTAAGATATTTCTATATATTTATGTATATATATTGCTTTACTGAAATTAATCTTTTTTAACATTTATGTTATTTCTCTGTACTGTTAAATTATATTTAAATTCTATTAAATAAAAGATATGTCTTATCTCAATATTCTGTACTAGGTGGTTTATTTAATAGAATGTAAATATAGATAATATTATTATGTATTTAAAGTATTAAAATTACATAAGTATTGTCAAACATACGTATTGTAACACTTCCCAAAACGTATGTTCTTATATATTTGTTATTAGGATAATCATATGAACTATTGTGTTACATCCATGTTAAACACAATTTTTTTGTGTGGTGCTCCCCTAAATAACTGCTAATTGTGTATTTTTTACAGCATTTTAGTGTAAATTTAAGCCAGAATTTACTGTTTGCTTGATCGACTATAATCTTTGTGATAACCAACCATCAATTGCAAAATTTTTAAAAACAGTCATCGCAATTTATGTTTATTCTTTTTTTTTCAATTCAACCTCAATTCAGTTGAGAATTTAATGGAGCTTTTCTCCTTCTTGAAGTTCTTGATCTGAAGGGATTACAGTTTTTTCTTTTGCATTTGGAATATTTTTCCCTTTTGGAGAGAGTAAATTATTCTCACAGAATTTTCTAATAAAGACCTATGTAAATTTTTGGGTCTCTCACCTTCTTAAAGTGTATATAAAATTCACACTTTATTGGAATTAATATTATCATATCTGCGATAGTAATATTTTGTTTGTTTTACAAGCAGTAAGAAATTACCAGAGAATATTAAGTATAAAATTCGCAAGAATATTTTTGTAATTATTAAGAAAGATGACACGTATTCAAAAGTCAATAATCGTGACATAAATTGTTGTTTTGCTCCACATTGATTGCAAATATACAAAAGAAATTATTGCCTTATTGTAGTTTTTAATGTATAAAGACTTTAAAATGATTATCAAAAAATACATATTCGGCGAGAGTAATGTTTGAATTTGTATCAGTATTCTCTTGTTTTTACATTTTAAATTGCCAAATTTAATATTTAATGAGGTTAAATTAGACCTTAATGAGCGTTAGGTTATGTTGATATTGTACAGAATCATTAGTTACCTAATTCTAACCATGAATTTCTTGATTTCTTAATTTCAATAAAATTGCGACAATTTCAGTTATTGATAGATTGTAATGAAACATTAACATGATTAAATTACAAGAAAACTAAATTAAACGAAACCCTTTGTATAATAATAAATTTACAATTAGCACAGTAAAAATGACAATATAAGCTAAGGTTATTCACTTTCGAATGGATAAAATCATGAATAGTTTGCTAAATATGGAAGTTTAGTTAAATATGAAAATAATTTTTAGTAAGTATTAATGAGAGAATCAGTTTTTTATACACTATAAAATCAAAAGGTCCATGCTTAGATTTAGGATCATGAATTTCATTAGAACAAATTACAAAAAATTAAATATATGGCTCTTTTAACCTTCTTTTCTTAATTTTTTTTCAATGAGCAATAGAAATTTCTTTTGGCGACTTAAAATCTGTACCAGTTTTCATTTTGTTTCTTACTTGGTCTTTCTTTGAAAACATGACAACTAGTTGTTTACAACTTTCTTGTTTCTCAGTGGTTTAAAATCAATCTTTATTTCCTTTTCCAAAACAAATACACTGTTACAAAAAGTACAAACATTGTCATTCTTACAATAGGATCAAAAAACTTACTGCATAAAGCTGTACACATTTTCATCATCACCTGCTATTTGACCATTCAATAAAACTAGATTAAAGTCATAAAAAAAGAACAACAAAGTTTCCTCATTATTTAACTCTATCTGTAAAGAGTTTCTATTAACTCTTTCCAAGTGATGAATATTAAAAATAATATTCTCTAGGATAACGTGTTGTATCACAGAGTTTTTATTAAAATTCCCCATTATCAAGAAGTTCTACTTTTCACACTTAATTAAATATATTGCTTGAGAATCCAAATTCAATTCTATGATATCATTATCAGCAAAATCTAAATACTTTATCATATTTATTTCCTTTTATGATTCTGTAATTAGTGCCTCCACTTGCCTGCCTGAATGAAGAAGTTTAACAGCAGAATACTGAATTACTTCATAGGTTGAAAATTTATTTTTTAACTTTGAAATGTCTTTCGTCATAAATAAAATTTTCAAATTATAAACAGATTTGTGGTTAACTAAAAGAATTTCTGTAGTTTAACTAAAATACCCGGTAAATTAAAAAAGATAATTAATATAAATGTACTTCTATTCATTGATACTTTCAGTGTTAGGTTTATCATTAATTCTAGACTGATTTACTAGAAGATACTGATCTACTTCAGAATGAAAAAAAGTTGATAATTTTCATGACCGGCCATCTGTTTTAGCAGAAATTCTTTTACTTTTCCTAAATTTTTTTCCATATTCCAATTTCCTAAATAACATTTTTATTGAAGAAATCATTGCAGAGTTCATTGTAATGATAGAATTTTTCATCTATAAAGATTCGTTTATTCTGGGATTCAGGGTATAGTATGCTTTCTGTAAATACTTCCTCTTTCAAATAAAGTTTTTAGATTGATTCACTTTTTGTTATAAAATGTAGAGATACAAATTTTACTACCCTTAAGCTTTCCACAGTTGTGCAGAACTGTAATTTTCTTTTAAATAGTTACAAGAGCCAATGAAAAAAATTGATTCTCTTACCTGATTCAATCTTATTACAGAATTAATTTCTGATCTTTTATGCAGACTATCATAAACTTATTACATAAATCTAATTTTTTTCCTTTTTACTTTTCACAATTATCCACATTTTTGCAATTCTGTAAAATATTGTATTGTCTCCCTCTTCATCGAATCAATTTAATGAATGAATTTAATTTTTTTTTTTTTATAATTCTAACTGGAATTTTTTAATTTTCCATGTTCAAATCAACTAGCCTTTTGTTTTGTTCTTGGAGTAGACAATAATTACTTAAAGTAGTGTTTTCTGTTTTGATTTCCACTTTTAATTTTTCCAATAATAATGATAACTGTTGAGGTTCACTGACATTTTCAACAAATCAAACAAAATAGTATAATTGGGCATTAAAGTAAATTAAATAATTTAATGATGAAAATGTTTCTTCAACATTAAATGAACAAAGAGTGAAATTCAATAAGAATAAAGGTACTTGCGATATATGCCAAATAGTTAGGCAGTTTATCATAAAAAAAGTAGGAAAGTAAACAATGATAACAGTAAACAGCCCTATTTCATGTACGTCATGGTAATACAGCCCAACTGGCCTGTAGCCAATTTATTCCGGTGTACGACATGTATAGCATGTAATTTTTTTTTCATAACTAACCTAAATATATTCATTTTGTTAAATAAAATACTACTTACTGGCTTAAATTGCTTTACAAAAACACGGATGATAAAGAAACAGATGAGCGAGCATACACTTTAATACAAAATGAACTTAAAAAGTCACTTATATTTCACTGAAAAACACAAAACTTCATTGAGGAAACTAAGCATGTCCAACTTCAACCAGATGTAAACTTAATTCTTAACTCTATACATCCTATACTGTAACTCCTGCATTCTTAACTCTGTTTACACATCCTATACTGTAACTCCTGCATTTGCCCCAAAATTATTTAGTAAAAAATTCTGGAAATAACATTTCATAAGCTTCAAATCATATAAGTTTTAATTTATATAAAAATCATACCGTTTTTGTAAAATTGTTTAATAGGAAAGGCATCTGTTTCTCCTGCTACTGTTCTGTAAGTACTAAATGGCTTATTTAGGAAATCTAACTGCCACCATTATAAGCCTGCCAGTATCAGCTAAAAATTCTGCCAAATTTACAATTCAAAATATTTCATTTTTACAACCTGTATTATATAAATAAAACTTTCATTAAAGTAGATTATTACATTAATATCATATTTGTCTATCTTATATATATATATATATATATATATATATATATATATATATATAGTAGCATGCAAATTAATCTGAACACAATGAATTTTTTGTTTATATCAAAAAGTGTGGTCACTACTTGACCCCACACACACACATTCTTTAATTGTCTGTGTAATTTGACATTATTGTTCTTTGTTTATTTAGCAGTTTTCATTTTATAGATAGTCTTTTGTAGAAGTTAATTTCATTTTTACTTCCTTCTAAGAAGTAAAGGAGGAAGTATTGTCATCTTGAAAAATTTCGGTGTCCAGATCTCAATGGATATATCTAGTTTCGGTCTGACGTCGTACGTACATACATACATTATGTATCTCGCATAACTCAAAATCAATTAGCCATAAGTTGTTGAAATTTTGGATTTAGGACTGCAGTTGAAACATCTAGTTGTGCATCTCCCACTTTGATTGAGTTACTGGAACAAAAGTGTCTAAAAAAAACCCAAAATCCAAAAAATTTAGATTTTGGACTTTTTTTAACACCAGTAATAAGCCATCATTGAAAGCTTTTCAAAAATATATCATACATAAGTGGTACTTATTTTCATTGATTCCAGAGTTATAGCCAAATAAAATTTTAATTAATGAAATATTTGGACCTTACATGGGGAAGGCACATCGGTTCACATCAAATTTCATCTCCTTTTTTAACCTTTTTTTTAAATTTAAATATATTAATTTATTAATAATTATTGATCTTTGATTGTAAAAAAAGTTTTGCAATAAATAATAATTCAATAGTAACAATAAAAAAAAAAAAAAAAATGAAAAAAATCAGAAGTTGTTAGAGAAATAAAATTTTATGTTCTTCTCATTTTAATTCAAAAATTTTTACAGAGGTTAATAAATCAATTTATTTAAATTAAAAAAAAAGTTAAAAAATAATATGTGTATATGAAGTTGGATTGGAACTGATGTGTGCATGGTTACGGTTCTGACATGTTCTCACTTACACCACATAACTACTAGAGCAATGTAAAACAAAATTAATTTATAAACTAATATAAAATGCTGATACAGACACCACAAAAAAATTTGATGCAGTGTGATATCCATCAAAATGCAATTGTGTAACTGTCTACATTATTAAAGAGTTGGAAGATCATATCTCGCTTTCAAATGAAATAAATTTAAATGAAGTACAGCAAAAAATGTGTATATGTAATTTAATAGGCATACAAGGAAGTCATGTGGTGCCCACATCAGTTTTTTTATTACACAATCGTATTTTTTGTTCTGTTATCTTGAATATATAATAACAGACATAACTCCTAGAAAGCATTCAAAAGTTGTTTCTCTTTCTGCGTATACCAGTATGGCATGACAAATAGCTTCTGAATGTGATTTTGGACTAGGGACAGTGAATGGTATTTTTAAATAATTTAAAGAAACTGGTTCCTTTTCACCTCAAAGGGAAGGCGAATGAGGCTGTAAAAGGAAAACTACACCAAGACGGATAAGTTATTAGTGAGAAAAAGTAAACTTAATTCAAAATTGTCTACTGTGGACTTAAATCAAGAACTAGCAGCCAGTGAAACAGATTTACATGTGACAGCTGCTTGATGCCAACGTTCTGCAGCTGGACAGAAAGCTTGTCAGCCAGCTAAAAATTGCTTTTAACACTACAAAGTGCAAATAAAGGCTCTTGTGAGCTAAAGCACATGCTAACTGAATCAAAGAAGACTGGAAAGATGTTGTGTTTTCTGATGAGTCATATTTTTATTACAGGGGCAAAGGGTTCCATACCATTATTGTAGAAAAGCATCAGATGAAAATACATATACTGGCTCATATCCAACAATCAGTTAAACATCCCCAGAAAAAAATTTTTGGAGTTGTTTCACAACTGAATACCCTCAGATGTGGGTTGTGACACAACTTCAAAACAAATTTCTACTAGGCAATGAAGTGCTCCAACAAGATCTGGTGCCATACGATACTGCTGAAAAAGTGGAAAAATATTTTGAAGAATGAAACATTAAAGTGCTCCCATGGACTGATAACATAAACCCAGTTGAAAATATTTGAGCAATAGTTAAAAAATGACTAAAGAATTTTACCCCAAAAATGATCTCATTAAAGCAATATTATCAGTATGGTTTCGTGATGAAGAAATCAAACAAGTGTGTAGTACAGTATTAAATAGATGACAAAATATGTTTATGAAGTGATGAAGAATAAAGGAGGGCATTTTAATTACTAGATACTCAAATTGTACACGTATGATTTTTTTTTAAAACCAAACCGATACAGTTAAACACTGTTGCAACATAAATTTTGTATTTGCATTACAAAAGTTTACATACTTACCATATTTTTACAAAAGATAATCGAAATGAGCCCTGTGCAGCAGCAATTCACTTTTGTGCTCTAGTGATCATATAAAACATTTTTGTTAGTACCATCGATTTCTTGTTGAAAATTTGCCTTGAGTTCATCAGTATTATGGGGATTTGATTCATAAATTTTATCCTTCAAACAGTCCGGAAAGAAAAAATCATAACTAGACGAATTGGGAATTGTGAAGGCTACCACTCTCTGCAGACAGATTGTTCTTCTGCAAGAGCTACATGAATCATTTGATATTTGAGATGTTGCTCCATCTTCTGGGAGAAGCCTCTTTTTCATGATTTGTTAACTGTGCATAGAATTCTTTGAAAATTGTATTGGACAATTATGTATTGACAGTCTGGTTTGGGACTTCTGCTTGTGGGGGTGACTGCGCTGCTGGGGTATGTTAACCCGTACGGCCGGGGGCGTGGCTTCCCTCCACCAATGGCGGTTGTGATCATGACTTGGTAATGCCACACGAGACACCATAATGCGACCGGGTGGGGGTGCGGGGTTTTTCCCTGGCCCCTGCGTGGACCAGAATGGGGTTGCATTCCCCTTGTTAGGTGACCTAAATTGGTCGACTTAATTGGGTTTAGGTCTGAATGTCTATGTTGCGTAAGACATAATTTTGATTGGTATAAGTGTAGCACTGATTTAACTTTAAACTCCTCGTTCATTTTCTGAAGCATTCACAGTCACGAATGGTGCTGTCAGATTTTGATTAGGCAAGGGGTTTGCGCTTCCACAGTTTCGTCGGTTAGTTTGAGGGAATCATGTTAGGTTGGATGTGAAGATGTCCGTTTGAGGCCTATGTGAAGGCGAAATCCGATTTGTATTTTACTGATGCAAATATCTGCTGATGCATTTACATTGGTGCGTTCTGACCAATGACTTTGTGATGTAATCAGTTAGCTCCCTATAGGGTTGGGATGACAATCTGGTTAAAAAATATTGACACCCCACTATATGATTTCCAGATACAGCACTTCAACAGACACAGATTTTCTCATCTTGAAATGAAATTTTACTTAATGATGTTTTGGTTCAAACATCTGGTAAGGATTTTCAGTCATCCAGTACTGGTGTGCAAATTTACTTGCCCAAATAAATGAAACCATGTCTCATCAGGCGTAAATAGAGTATCGGTATATATTCATTGTCAATGTTTTTGAATTTTACGACAAGATGTGTATTTTACATCTCTTTGTTTTGAGAACTTGCATAATAGATTTTTTTTGAACCAACAGAAATTCTCTTTGAATATTGGCTATAGCCTCTGGACCCCTAATGGAAGCTGCCCTATTTTGTTTTGCATTCTAAACCGACCCATTGTGTAATATTTGTTAACCAAATTATGTATGCTACTCTGCTGGGATACTGGCATTTGGAAGTTATTTTATGAATATTTGACACATTTCTTAAAAAGATCCAGAGTGTACATAAGCTTCCACTATAATAATCATTGAATAAGCTTTTAGAAGAATACAACTGCAGAAGAAACTCCACTGCACTGAAGCATGAGTAGTTAACAATTGATAATAGTAGACAAGAGAAGTAACATTCTTAATCAGTAGTGGCAGTAGTAATAGCAGCTACGCTAGCAGCGTTTTAGATGACACTCAAATTACTGCAGTT
Organism: Lycorma delicatula; assembly: GCF_047948215.1. Taxonomy (NCBI): domain Eukaryota; kingdom Metazoa; phylum Arthropoda; class Insecta; order Hemiptera; family Fulgoridae; genus Lycorma; species Lycorma delicatula. The sequence continues at coordinate 20,645,640 of NC_134457.1, forward strand.
TGAACCAATTTTGTGTGGTTTTAAGTTGCTCATCCAGTGTGTATTTATATATATATATATATATATATACACACATACACACATAATTGATAATGTTGTTTCTGTTTTATATAGAAAGACCCTTCAGTAGATGCATTTAAAAATGGAGCTTTAGCAGTTTTACGAAGGTTTATGGTTGTTGATCCAGGTCTTGAATTGATTATCAAAAAGAGAGGAATGGAACCTCAGGGTGGTGGAGAAGTCACCTTAAATTGTCCTAACATCAAACAGTTGAAACCAATTATGGTATGGGTTTCATAATCATAATCAGTTTATGTTTACTTAATTGTACGTTTTTACTTCAATATCATAAAGAAAAAACATAGTTATTTTATAAATCTCTTACATTTAGCCATTCTGATTTATAGCTATTTAAAATTTTTAGTTTGACTAACATTATTTATCAGGCTGATGTTTTTTATAATTTTCATTATTATTCTCTTGACATGACACAACATGTTGTCATCTAGCAATATTATTGATTCAAACAAGACTTGTGTTTGAAGCCAGCTTTTTGTAGTTGACAAGTTATATTGCATTTCAACAAGAGAAATAATAATGAAAATAAGAAAATCAAAACCCATAATATTCATATAATATTTAAAAAATATCTCAAAATAAATTTTACAAAAAGATCTTAGCGTATGATTATGTTTTAGTGTTCTGCTTATACAACACCTAGCTTGTAAATAAAGTATCAGATTTTATGTTACTAGAATATTATTACAATCACATAAACAAATTTGTCAATAGAGTGAAGGCATCAAGGCCTTTGTCAATAGACAGCATCAAGGTGCTAATAGAATTAAAATTTAAAACACAAGTGCTCTAGCTTGATCTCAACATCAACCTTCTATTTAGAAAGTCAAGTGTTAATCCTTTGTATATCCTGATATACAACACTAGCCCTAATGTAGATCAACTCCAGCTTGGTCTAGTGGTAAATTCTTCATTGTAAATCAGCTTTCGAAGTTGAGAGTTCTAAGGTTCAAATTCTAGTAAAAGAAGTTACTTTTATACAGATTTGAGTACTAGATCGTGGATATTGGTGTTCTTCGGTGGTTGGGTTTCAGTTAATCACACATCTCAGGAATGATCAACCCGAGACTTACAAGATTGCACTTCATTTACAGTCATATATATCATTCTCATTCATCCTCTGAAGTAATACCTTATAATGGTTCCGGAGGCTAACATAAAGAGAATCGTAATAGAGGCAGTAAGGAAGACTCAGATATAAGAAAATAAGACTATATATTTCTACTTATGATATATGTAGTTAAAGATTAACAAGATAAAGTGATCGATCTTCATAAGAGAAATCCAGTAACTGAAAAGTGGTTGGGAATAAATATAAACAAAACTGCATATACAGTTGGAAGTAAATATGGAAACAATATTCTAACAGGGAAAGAGAGAGGGTATAGGAAATTTTTTTTGCCTCAGTCATTTGACTGGTTTGATGCAGCTCTCAAGATTCCCTATCTAGTGCTAGTCGTTACATTTCCGTATATCCCCTACATCCTACATCCCTAACAATTTATTTTACATATTCCAATCGTTGCCTTCCTGCACAATTTATTCCTTCTACCTGACTCTCTAATATTAAAGTGACTATTCCAGGATGCCTCAATATGTTGCCTAAAAAATCTGTATTCTTTTAACTATATTTTTCCAATTGCTTCTTTTGTCATCGATTTGCCGCAACACCTCTTCATTTGTCACTTTATCCACCCATCTGATTTTTTAACGTTCTCCTATAGCACCCCATTTCAAAAGCTTCTTTTCTTCTCAGATACTCCAATCGTCGAAGTTTCACTTCCATATAAAGCGATGCTCCAAACATATACTTTCAAAAATCTTTTCCTGGCATTTAAATTAATTTTTGATGTAAACAAAGTATATTTCTGACTCAAAGCTTGTTTCTCCTGTACTTTTCGGCATTATGTCGCATGTATATTTTTTATGCATGGCTAGTTACGCTAATTGGTCTGTATTCTTCACATTTATCTGCTCCTGCTTTCTTTGGTATCATGACTATAACAATCTTTTTGAAGTCTGACGGAACTTCCCCTTTTTCATAAATATTACACACAGTTTATATAATCTATCAATCGCTTCCTCACCTGCACTGCGCAGTAATTCTACAGGTATTCCATCTATTCCAGAAGCCTTTCTGCCATTCAAATCTTTTAATGCTCTCTTAAATTCAGATCTAGTATTGTATCTCCCCCTTTCATCCTCTTCGACACTCTTCTTCCTCTATAACACCATTTTCCTCCTCAAAAATCTTCTTACCTCCTCTTCATCAAGCATCTCTAAATTCCACCGATTCATCTGACACCTTTTCTTCAGGTTTTTAAACCCCAATCTACATTTCATTATCACTAGATTATGATCGCTATAATATATGCTCCAGGGTAAGTTTTGCAGTCGACGCGTTGATTTCTAAATCTTTGCTTAGCCATGATATAATCTATCTGATACCTTACAGTATCACCTGGCTTTTTCCATGTGTATATTCTTCTATTATGATTTTTAAACTGGGTGTTGGCAATTACTAAATTATATTCCATGCAAAACTCTGTAAGTCGGTCCCCTCTTTCATTCCTTTTGCCCAGCCCGTATTCACCCACTATATTTCCTTCTTTGCCTTTTCCAATGCTTGCATTCCAGTCTCCAACTATTATTCAATTTTCATCGTTTAATTGCTTCGTCAATTTCTTTGTATACACGGTCAATCTCATAATCATCATGGGCGCTTGTAGGCATATAGATGTTAACAATCGTTGTCGGTTTAGGTTTCAATTTTATCCTTATTACAATGATTCTATCGTTATGCAATTTCAAATACTCTACTCTCTTCCCTATCTTCTTGTTCATTATGAAACCGACTCCTGCCTGTCCAGAGCTACATTTTCTTGGAAAAAAAGCTGCTGTAGTTTTCCATTGCTCTCAGCTGCACAGTACTCAGAGGACTGAGTGATGTTGATATGGCCGTTTAAGTCATCCTGACCTATGCCCGTAACAACTACTGTAAGAGCTGCTGCCCTCTTTCAGGAATCATTCCTTAGTCTGGCTCTCAACAGATACCGCTCCGATATGGTTGCACCTTTGGTCCAGCTACTCTGTATCACTGAGGAAAAGTTAATAGGAAAGTTAAGGATATTAATTATTTAGGGAAATTATTTTTGAGGAACATATGAAAATGAATGCACAAATGAAAAGGGTTTTGCTATGTAATAATCTTAGTTACTTACTGAAGTGGAAGAATGTGTAAAGCAAATGTAATAAAATGTAGTAAAGTGGAAAAAATATCCAGTGATAATTTCTTGATGAGTACTAATAAAAGGGAATGAGAGAAAATTAATAAATTCTGTGAATATGAAACTGGGAGGGATGATATTTCCATTTTACAGAAAATAAAAAAGAACAGGAAATATAAGCTCTACAGTTACATTGGATTCTATATTACAAAGGTATGATTAGATTTATATTTTAAGGATAAAAAAATGAGATGGGTATGCAATCTGATAAAAGTAAGAAGTGAGAGAATACTAGAAATACAGTGACTGTGATCAGTGGGAGATTGAAAAGGAGACAGATACAGATAGAAGATTTAAACAGACAGAAGTCATCATGAACCCTTTATTGGAATGCAATTAAATCCGTCTTAAATTCACTAAAATAATAATAGACAAAAATTGAAAAATTAGATCCGAGATTAAAAATAACCTTTTAAAAAAACAAGCCCGATTAGAAAGATCCAGCACCAAGGGACTCTGTCCAGGCTCTGCGATAAAGTAGGGAGTAATAGACTCCTGCCAACTTTGCATTCCATTCCATTCCATTCCATTCCATTCCGAACCCTTTAAGGTTTGTTGTAATCAGGTATGTGCTTAATTTATTATATAACATTGTTGATTTTCTTTCATCCATTTCTGTTTTATGTGAAAGGTATATTTTCTATAAATTTATGAATTGAAGATATCCAGAATACATTTTTATAAAGAACTAATAAAAATCTAGAAATATTTCTAACTTTTATTCTAAAATGAAAATTTTAGATTCTGATTTTTTTTTATAACCTGTTTTTCAGCATTTTATTTATTCTAGAGCTGTTCAGCATAGCTCTTACTTTTTGTTTATTTTGTATGCTTATGTTTGGACTGTTAATTTGCATGTGTATGACAAGAATCAGTGTTAGTGTAGTAATTTTTAGTCTTTATTTATAAATGAATAAAATTTTCTTATTTTGATAATAGAATTCTGACCACCACCTGAAACTGTTGATCTTTTAATAATTGTTTTTCATTTACTTAAAATGTGGATTTTGGTCAACAAATATTAATTTTTTTTTACTAATAAATCGTCGTTTGGTATGTTGTTACAGTAGATCGTTACTTTGCCATTAATACTTTGGTTAATCAGCTGTAATAGGTTTTTCTTAGTGCGTTTTTTTTATGAAATGTATTTTAATATTCTTCTGTAGTTCAAATTAAAATACAAAACTATCTGTTAATTACAAAATCAGTCAGCCATGTGACTCCCTCCAGAGAAGGGAGCGCATTGCTTCCTCCAAAATAACTAGGGTCCCGGTAGGTGTATTCCTGCTAGCCCGAAAGCTTTAGCACCAAAAGGACTTCAGCGAACGTACTGAAGGGGAATCACTCTTTCAGTCATGCCTTGAAGGGGAGTACGAGGCTCAAAAGCCAGTCTCCCACAGTTAGACCCAGTAAATTATTTTCATGCTGGTCCGTAAATATAACTTAAAATTTACAACCGCCTCTAAATAACACCCAATAACCCGCCTGATAGTAGAAAGATAAAGCAGCAAGGGACATAGTCCAGTCTCTGTGATCTGTAGGGAGAAATAATTAAACTCCTGCCATTCTTGCGTTCCATAATCACGAAAGTGATATTTTTAATGGCTAATTCGATATTATGTAGCAGTTATATACATATAGTTTTTTATTTTATAATACAATAACATTGTAATATTTTAAAGATAAAATAGTTGTAAATCTTCATTATAGAATTACTTTATAAATTACTTTTATGTGATCTGTGAGTATTTTTTGAGTTTTCTTATGCACTACTTTCAAAGGTTTCTGTAATTTTTTTGACTTTGCAACAAACAAACAAACAATCACAAATTCTCCTTTAGATTCTTAAGATCATAAAATAACAGAAATAAACCATGTTAGTCTCTCTACAGCTGTTTCTTTATTACTTTTTAAATGATTTTCATGAAATATGAAATGAATTCTGATCTTACTTTGTAAATCTGCTTTTGGTTTTAGTTAATTGTTGTATAAAATAAAAAATATATCTGATGTAATTGTTGGTTGTTAGTTTTTCAACCACATTTTATAATTTTTTTTAAATAGTTAAATAGTTTTAGATTTGTATCAGTTGAATAAGAATTATAACAAAAAATTACAGCCTTTCTTCAAACAGATTTATAATTTACATTTTTTTTTTTAATCTTAACCATTTTATAATTAAAGTTAAATATAAATTTTTTGTCAACTTCAAAATGTTTTGTAGTTGTATATCAAAAAGTAGTCGTCTTCATTTCTTAAGTTTATTGATTTAAGTACATAATTAAATTGTGACAATTGAAAGATTTTTACTCTCTAAATTTTCTTTCATATATTCAAAATGTTTGAATTGCTGTAGTATAGTTTACATTAATTGAAAATACAAAAAATATATTTAACTCTTAGATAAGTATGTTCATATTCTTTGTGTTAAAAGATTATTTTCATTTCAAGTTAACGATAATTGAATTGTTAATTTTTACTTCCTATAATTTTTCATAATAATTTAATTACCAATGTAAGATGTTTTATTCATTTAATCTATGCAGGGAAAGAATTTGTAATATCACAGCCAAATTATATTTATATTATAATGTTTATTAATTATTTTTTATTTATATATTTTAGTTAAAGGATTGGGGAAAAATAAAACGTGTGCGAGGAACAATGTTTGCATTACGAGTTTCACCAGCACTTTCTAATCGTATGGTTGAAGCAGCAAAAGGAGTTTTCTTGCAGTTTATACCAGATGTTTTCTTTACGGTTGACCATCTTAAGGGCCAGTGTGCTGGAAAATCTCCAGGTAAATTTAATTATCTCATATTTATAAGAGTTACTTAATATAGGTATATTAAATTCATAAATAGAAAACTCAAAAACTATTAACAAAACAATAAAATGTAAAATTGGATGTTCATTTTCATTGCCAAACAGTTATCATCAGTAGATACTTGGGAATTAAAGTATTACAGAACTTCAAAGAAGCAGTCAGAAATGGGAAATGATAGAATTACAGAAATAGAAATGTTGTCGTTAAAAATATGAGGGTAGATCCAGAAATAAGGTTCCCATCAATGTTACAAATAGACAACATTGTTTATTCTAATAGAAATTTACATCATTGGAAAGAAGAAACTTTGCTCTATTTTTCTACATAATCGCCATCTTTTTCTACGCATTTTTGTAGATGATGCTCCAATTTCTGTATTCCAATGTTATAGAACTCCACCACCAACCCATTGAGGAAGCGTTTCACCTCTTCTTTGACTTCATCGTCACTCCGGAAGCATTGGCCACTCAAGTGTTCCTTTAACTTTGAGAACAAGTGATAATCACTAGGCACAAGGTCCGGACTGTAAGGTGGGTGGGGCATGTCAGTCCACCCAAAGTATGTTAAAAGTTCCTGGGTTTAATAGGAGATGTGAGGTCGGATGTTGTCGTGAATTAGTGTTACACCAGCTGTCAGTCATCCTCGCCGGCGGTTCTGGATAGCTTGCCTGAGTTTTCCTAGTGTTCCACAATAACTGAGTTGATTGTTGTCCCAGGTTCCATGAAATCGATCAGCAGTATACCCTTAAGAGCCCAAAAAACACTGGCCATGACTTTGCCAGGAGAAGGAGTTTGTTTGAACTTGTTTGCAACTGGGGACCCTGAGTGACGCCACTGCTTGGTTGAACAGACATACACTTGTCGCTATATACCTCTGTCAACTGACGATGAATATCGTCAGTTGGGATGGTTGGGATCTGTTGGGATGGAACGAGCTGCCAATGAAGTATGTATACTTCACATTTCTTTTTTTTTTACTATTCCTAATCACTATTAAATTGTTTCTATTAAATTTGTTCCACAAAGCATTTCTAGTGATTTCAATTGACTATGAAAAATTAACTGTGATAGATATTTTTCTTGTAAACCCCTTTACAAGAAAACTATTTATATTAGGCCCATCCTCTAGTATTTGTGTCTTCTAAATAGATATCGCATCAGTAACATGTTTAGGAAGGTTACAACTCTCCTAATCTTCTGAAAACCGCTTAATTAACATATTTGCTGTTACGCTGTTATTATACATGTGTAGTTTTTTTTTATTTAGATAATCCTGTAATACGTATACATATTTACATACTTATTTTAATAAAACAAAGTATTATAACAAGATATTGTTTATCTGCATCTTCTTTTTTTTCTTTTTTTTTTAACTTCCAGTTTATTATTAGGTTATTGTTAGGTATTACTTCAGATGAGATGAATGATTTGTAGCGTGTATAAAAATGCCATGCCTGACCAGGATTTGAACCCGGGACCTATCCTGGTCAGGCATCTGGAATGATTGAAGCGCAACCCCTATTATTGTATTGACAACAATATATTAACCACATTTTTGCCTTAGATGTGTTTTTTTATGGCAGAAGTTTTTTTTATTTTGCTTATATATATATATTTATTTTGTTGTGTGTGTGTTTGCACTGATGCAGCCTATATATTGCAACATATAAGATAATTTCCCATTATAATAAGTATAAAAAGCATACAAACAGCCCATAACAGCTTGCTTGTTTCTAAAATTGAATTGCATTCAAAAGAACGTTTTTAAACAAAATATTTTAAAATAGAAAATTAGTGTACTATAATAGAATTATGTCTGTATTATATGTATACTTTAAAATGTTTTTCTATTTCTTTCGTCGAGTATTTTTTACACCATAAAATATAATGTGTAGTGTAATAATATATTAATCATGTTTTGTTAAATATAGCAATTTGTTATTAAATTGTATTGCTTTCCCAGTTAATATAGCTAGAATAGTTATGGTTATCATGTCAAAAATAGAGTATAGAGTTTTTTGCATAAACTAGTTCATCTTAACTAAATAAAAAAAAAAAAATAAAAAAAAAAACATATGTGTGTTGCACTGCTTTTGGCCTCATATCTCAGGATTGACTGACCAATTTTCTTATTTTTAGGTAAAATATTTATGTATATAAGGCATTGACTATATTAATTTTTTTTAAATTCATTAAGGGTGATATAAAAAGCCAATTTTGATTTTCTTCATAGACATTTTAGAGAAAAGTATTGTCTTATTTGTTTCCTAAAATGCCTATATAAAATTCAAGAGATTAATTAAAAGAAAGCAACAAAACCAAGCCCCTAAAACTAAAAGAAAAATGAACCCCTACCCAACTAATCAAGAATGAAAATTACCAAAAAGCAACTGAAAAAATAGCAATCACAGATAAACTTGAAGATCTAGTCAACAACCTTAAACAAATCGCAGAAGAATTCGCCCCAATAAAATCCCATAAAAAACATCAATGTTGGACAGCAAGTATGATGAAAAAGTGGAAAAAAGACATCAAGCATGGCTATTTCACCAATCCCAAAAATCAGAAATATCCTTTCTAAATCTAGTAAAACAAAGAAAAGAGACCACCCAAACCCTAAGGAGAATAAAAAGACAATACCATAAAGACACACTGAAGTCAATAGAAGAAGAATTCAGTAAAACATAGTTGAGATACTACAAAACCTTTAAAAATCAGCTCTAAAAATACAAACCCCCAATATTATAATAAAGAATGAAAACTGTGAACTGGCCCATAACAATAAAGACAACACGGAAATCCATGTTGAAATAGTAATAAAAGTATTAAATATTTAGCTAGGAAAAACTAGCTAAATATTTCAACAAACTCCTAAATTGCAAAGAACCGACAGAACTCCTAAACTTCAAAACATCTTTTTTTCCGGCACCACCGTTAGGTATTGCTTCAGAGGCTGAAATTAATGACAAGTAGCATGTAAAAATTCCATGCCTGACAGGGATTCGAATCTGGGACAAACTTCAACACCTTTTTTTTCCTGTTTAGCCTTTCGGAATCGCCATCAGTTATTACTTCAGAGGATGATATATATGAGTATAAGTGAAGTACAGTCTTATAGGTCGACCAACCTATCATACCTCTTATAGGTCATACCATATCTCTTATAGGTCGAAGATTTGTGTAATTGAAACCCAACAACCAAAGAACAACGTTATCCACAATCTTGTATTCAAAACCCTATAAAAGTAACTGCCTTTTACTAGGATTTGAACATTAGAACTCTTGACTTGGAAATTAGCTGATTTGCGAAGATGCATTTACCACTAGACCAACCCGGAGGGTTAAACTTCAACACCTACACCCCAATAACAACACCACTAGAATACATCAACCCTCCCACAATAAAAGAAGTCTACCCAGCACTGGGTGAGATGAAGAATTACAAAGAAGTGGGAGAGCCAGCCTCCATGGCACGAGTGAATGACAGTGTATTATATTAGTGTGTTTGGAACAAAATGGTGATTGTGTAGAAAAATAAAGTAAATATGTAAGTATTTCAAACCAATATAATTTTTTTTCTGAAAATAATCAGCCTTACTTTTGAACCGTGCTTCATATTCTAATTTTAAAAATATTTTGAACAAAAGAAATACCTTAATCTAGCACTTAAAGAAAAACATATTTTAAATTATAGTGTAATTAATGAGCTGTTAAAATTTGGAAATGAAAGTTAGCTTGGAAAAACTATGTAACAAATTTAATTTTATTATTCATTCAGTTCACAATTATCAAGACGTAATTTAAATATAAACAGTAATTTATAGACAAAATAATAGGTTACACTAGAAATAGAATAATCAATTGGCTAAGAATTCACTTTTTTCTTACATGGCTGAAGATGCATGTTTGTCTATGTTATTTTAAGATAATTCTTTGAATATGTTTTTAAGAGGGCAGACTGTCTAATGATAATTCAAAGCTTGGACAGTGTCATGTAATAAAATTGTATTTTACAGAGGTTTAAATAAAAAGTATTAAATTAAACCTTCTCTATTTCCACAATCACAACAGTGCTATTTAAATTCAATTTGCCAGTTAAATAAAAAAAACAGTCGGTACTTACGTAGTAACGCCAACGCAGCTACAGCTTTATTTAAAAACAAAGTAGTCAATCGGATTTTGGTGGAAAATGGGCCGATATAGAGTTTAACATAAATAAATAAATAGTTATTTTATAAATATAATTTAACCAAACTTAACCTACGCTCGCTAAACCTTAACTAATTAACACCATAATTTTTTGAGTATTTATATAATAAATTCATTAATTATTGCAATTTGATTATTTAAATAATAAATAATTGTAATTACTGAATTTATTAAATAAATACTCAAAAAACTTACGGTGTTAATTAGTCAAGGTTAGCAAGCGTAGGTTAAGTTTGGTTAAATTATATTTATAAAATAAATAAATATAAATAATCATTTATATTCTGTTTTCCATTGAAATCCGATTGACTACTTTGTTTTTAAGTAAAGCTATAGCTGCGGTGGCGTTAATACGTAAGTACCGAACAGTTCATCAAAATAAGCACTTTAATAAAATTAACAAAAGATTTATGCCAAAAGCAAAATTTGTTGTTTTTCTTAATGTATACTTTGCAATCTGTTCAATTGTGAACAATTAGCAAACCCTTCTATGACCCAGTGAGATGAGAATGATATTTGCTGCATATAATTGAGGTGCAGTCTTGTACAGACTTAGGTTGACCATTCCTGAGACATGTGGTTAAAACAAAACTTAGCTTTCTTGATGTTTGAATAACAAATATTGAATTCTTTTTTTAACTGTTATTTAAATATGTATTCATCATTATATTTGCAAAGTAAAAAGTGATTTTATATGCATTATCTTTCACCTGGAAGGTTCTAGGTTCAGTCTCTTAGAATTCCAATATCTTAGGATTTTTTATGCACTTCAAATTTCACGTGTCGATTATCTGTGTACAAAGGGCTTCTTGTGAAAAATTACAAATATAATAGAATTAAATATAATGACTCATAATATATTTATTTTGTGTATAAAATATATTTATTTATAAAGTATTAAAGTAGCATTTAAGTATTTATTAAATTAAGATTAAAAGTGACAACTGAACTTTTCCGTACTTAAAAAATGTTATGAAGCCATGTAGTGCCAATTATTTATAACCTTCACCTTAACAAAGTTAAAAAAAAAAACTACTTGCAGGTTAAATGTTATGATATGTTCATATTAAATTTTATTAAGTAGTAGATTAACATAAAGGAATAAAATGTCAAAGAATAAATGTGTTGTTTAGATTAAATATAAATTAACAATATTTTATTGTTTAGTTATTTAGATTCTGGAGATTCTATGAAATATGGTTTAGGAAGGAAAAATAATATTGATGGATTCATCTTATGATCATACAATCTTCCTTACAGTATGTTATTTTAAAAAAATTTACTGTTGGTAACTTCTGCCTGTAAAAAATTACTGGTAGTCAGTTGTCTGGTAACCTCTGAAATTTAATTTTGTTGCTGAATTTTTTCTTTAAAAATCTTTTTCTTCTTGTTAACTTTGCTTAAATGATCTAACAAAAAAATAATGCTCTGTTAACTGCATAAAATCTAAGCAATATCTCTTGAAATTTTTTTTTTACAAGTGGTTTTACAAATTATCAAATATTTTATAAGTAATAGTTTAGTTATTTCAATTCTGATTTTTCTTTTAGAACTGATATGTTGATTTTCATAAAATTCATAGAAAAAAGTATATTATTTTAAAAATAGTCATTATTACATTGCAGAGAATTTATATGTTTAAATAAGATGTGATTTCACACTAGTTCAGGTGATATATGGTATCTCTTCCAAGAAGCCGGCAAATTGTCTTATGAGAAGCTTGCTGTGAATGTTATGCAATAGTTTTAGCACTTTATCCTCTCCATAATAAACAATATAACAGTTAGGATATTTTTTTTTATTGCTGTTGCTTAGTTATAGATAAAGAAGTACCATAATAATAATTATCTGACTATAAGTTGTTTTCCACATAAGTAGTGTTTCAAAATGCTTTTAATTTTACTTTATTGAAATTTAAAACTACAATATAAACATTGCAACATGGAATAATTATCAAATCAAACCCCATTAAAATTAGAATCCAATCCCATTATAAGAATAAATCCTTTATAATGATGAGTTTTCCTGGTTCATAAAATATCATTTATAGAGTGATTTTACTATAATATGTTTTAGTTGTCTCGTTAAGTTTAATCCGCCCAATCTTCTTGATTGCTGACCATATATTATTAGATTATCAAACAAAAATTACCTTGAATAAAGCTTTTTTCCAAGTGAAATACAAAGAATAAAAGATAGATTATATAAGTATAAAATCCGATTTAGTATTCCACATAGTTTTATAGAATGTAAACTATAAATTGGTATGCAATTGATATTTACTTATATATTTTTCGTAATCTTTTTATAAGGATTTAAAAACTTTAGTTATGTTCTTCAGTAATTTTTTTTTATAAGATTTTGTATCTGTGTAGAAGAATCTAATTTGTTAATGTAATAAATTATAATTGTTATTGTTAGCATCATTTACTGATATTAATGTTAAGAAGATATGTTTTTTTTTTTTTTCATTGTGGCACTTATTGTTTAATAAACTCAGAAAAAAGATAATCTGTATTTTAAAGATTATCTCTTCATAAAAATAAATAATTTTGCTTGTAAAAATTTATAAAAAAAACTATTTTACAGATTGTGAATGAAGTATTTTCCAAACTAGATTGTGATAGAGATGGTAGAATAAGTTTTAATGAGTTTCCAGCTGTTTCGTGGTGGTGTAGCAACCACACCTCCTTCACCGCAGCGTAATAATCCGTTACCATCTTCATCTTCACCACCACCATTTCATCCCCACCATTTAACTAGTCTTGATGTCAGCTCTTCTGGGTAATTATAACTTATATTTTTTTAGTAATAAATTTTTTAAATTGTTATTTAATTTACAAATCGGTAAGGCTTCCTTTTTACTTAACTATGTTGAAGCAATAGTTCCTGCCTTTGATGTGGAAGGTTGTGGGTTTAAATTCTGAGAAGGCTTGTAATTTTTCATCTCCTCAAAAACCCTTTTCTTGTCTTGAAAATAAAATTATAGTAAATGTAATCTGGCATCAATCTGTTTTTTTAAATGTAAATTAATAAATATACTGAGCAGTTAATCGTTAAGTTACTATAAAACTCATTATAAAATAAAACCAGAGGTTTAAATAAACTTAATTACATTACAGGATTAAAGTTAGAAAATTACAAATAAATCGCTTAGTAAATGTAGCTGAATTGAAAACCAGTTATTGAACTGAAATTTTTTCAATTCTGTAAATATTTATTTGAAATTTTGGATACTAAAAAATAATCTTTGAAGAATTATAAATTATAAACTTGATGGAAAAAATAAAGTTATAAACCATATTAAATCTTAGTTTTTTGTACTATTTTTTCAGTTTGAAGAAAACCTGTAGAAATTGTGGAAAATTGCACATAAAAAGTATACAATTTCTTGCCTGTTTTTGTGGTAGTACAATTTTGACATTCCATACTTTATTAATAGATTTAAAAAAATATAGCACATTGAAGAAGTTCCATGTCTTATTTTATATTTTAAAATTTGTCCTATATTTTTTTTAATATGGCTGCTATTTAAAAATAAATTGTTTTATTATCTCTTGATAAAATTTTTTTTTCTTTAGCTGCTTATAAAAAGAAAATTTTCTTTATATATGTTAATAATATTATGAAATGTTGCAATTGAGGACAAACCTGTTATGCTGTTGCAAACATTTCCTGTTTTTTTTTTTTTTTTTTTTTTTTTTTTGTATGTATATATGTATGTATTTTATATGTATCTATCTGTTATAATTCTGAAAGGTTTTCTTCAGTTCAGATGAAACTCAAGAAGAGTAGTGAAGAAAAGAATGATACTTAACATTTTATTCAAGAAAATTGATATATGTTCATAAGAAATAACTCTTTAAACTACATTTTTATTTGCGATGCATGTTCTAATGGAATGTCACTCTATTTAAAGTAATTATAGTTAATTCGTTTAATTGTTCATTTACTTCTTGGATAGTTTAGATGTTTATTTTATTTCTTAGGAAATGAAAATGAACCTAAACATTCTTGCTAAAAAAGTTTTTTTGATTGAACATACCGATGTTCAGTTATTTTCTGAATAATTTTTGTTGTAGCATTTTTTGTGGTTTATTTTTGAAGTATTTTTAGTAGCTGAACAAGGTAATTCAGTTCAAATTATTGTAAAGTCTTCTGTACTCAGATGGAAAAAAAATCTCTTGGTAAAGCAATTCCAATGATAATTATACATTGTATTACGTATGGTCTTATTCAGGTTTAAAGTAATTTCTAAATAATGATAATCATTTATATACTGTGTAAATTTAGTTTTGTTAATTTTAGGTAAAAAAGTTTATATTAATTTCATCGTGTTTTGTTTTTTGCAGGTATGTGTCAGCTGACAGCATTGTTGAGTTATGGGAACTGTCTGGAGTACCTGGTGCTAATACATTATTGCAAGAAATAGGTCTATCTGGAGCCCATGAAGTTAGTTTATCATTATTGAGTGGTATACTGGATGAAGAACTTAGAAATCTATGGACTGATATCGCTAAATTATCTGTTAGTCCTCTAGTCACATATCTTAGTGCTGCATTAAGTTTATCTCATGTCCAAATTAAGCAGTTAAGGTTAGTATTACATCGTAATCTTATTGATTCTGATTTCTTATTTAGAGATTCATAACAACCTTTCTTATTCAAATTATAAAGTTAAAAAAGATAAGCAAACTTTTAAACTCTTAGCAAAATTAGAGTTTTACACGCAATTATTTCAAAGCAAACTACTACTGTTAAGTACAAAAATACTGTTGTCCATAAACAGCTAAAATTGTAATACTTATATAAAATATAACAGTTAGGTCATTTTCAGTAAAAAAGGTTTTATAAACAGAAAATTTAAAGTAGGTTAGTGAGATATTTACAGCTTAATATTCATTTTTCTATATAAAACATTTTGGTTGAAGCATTTTTTAAATGCTTTGTGAGGTTGTTATTCTACATTTTAAATAACACTGCCATTAGCCATCAATTTAATATACCGGGTGGGCCAGAAGTCGCTTCCTACTGTAAACGTTAAGATAAACATGATCTTCCCATCGATTTTAAATTACCTCCTTTTGTTTTCATCAGATAGTTATTGACAAAAACACCTTAGTGCACTGCTGTTCAATCAGACATCTGCTGTATACAGCTGTTATTATGTTCATTGGACATTTTTGATTGTAACTTTTGAAGATGTTTGTTAATGAAGAGTTAGTTTGAAGTTGAAGAAGTTTGAAGAGCCTTAAAAACCTAGTACAAAGGTGGTTATAATTTCATAATAAATGACTGGAATAATCATTTCAACACTGTTCCACCGACACAGAAGGCTGTTTACAGTTTACGAAAATGTTTTGGGAGAAATGCATCTGCAGTGGACTGCCTCAGGTCAGGTAGGCTGAAAGTAAGGTTAAAATTTTTCAAGCGGTTATCCAGAGCCCTGTCTAATCATAGGCTATTTCTCAAACAGAATATTTCTAGAACCTCTGTTCGAAGAATTTTACATCAAGCTAAATTCAGATATTGTATACCTCATCTCATATATGGCCTATTAGAAGTTGATCCTGATGGTAGGCTTCAAGTTTGCGAGATAATTTAAATGAAGTAAGAGAAGATGATAATGAGTTGTTTTCTAAGATAATTTGGATTGATGAAGCAACTTTCAAATTAAAAGGCCACATCAACACAAACTGTACCTATTGGTTCAAAGAACCATAGAATTGTTTTTGAGAGGGAGTTAAATCAACCTGGTGTTACCATTTGGGGTGTAACTCATGTTGTGGAGTAATTGAGCCTTGCTTTTTTGATGGAATAGTAACTGGAGAGAAGTACCTCGAAATGTTGGCAACCTATGCCATTCCCAGGCCAAAAATGAATTCTGGTACTTCCACCTACTTTAATTTATACATGATGTAGACCCATCCCATTATCCAACAGCTGTGCAGAACTACATTGGTAATTTATTTGCCAGGAAAGTTATTGGATGACGAGGGACAATAAATATGCCACCCAGATCTTCAGATCTTTCATCCATGGATTTTCTCTTTTAGAGGATTGTTAAAGATAAAAGCCTATGCTACAAAACCACAAACTATTGGGGTCTTGAAATATGCTATTCAAAATGCTTTTGAAGAAATAGATTGCAACACACAACTGTGCAAACAAGTATGCATAAGTTTGCCAAGTCATCTGGAGAAATGTATAGACAAAGATGGAAAACAATTCAAGAAACAATGTAATAAATAATCATGTAGATTCAATAAAGTGTTAGTTATGAATTCAGTTTGTTTTTGTTTTGTATTCAAATAATAATCGTCAAGGGTTAGTGACTTTTGGCCCACCAGTATGTTACATTTTTGCTACTTGTTTCCTTCCACTTGTCATGTAAAAACTTTTTTGCAGTACACATTTGCCATATATAAACTGTTGTGCAGTATAAATTCAGTCAGTTAGCCAAATACAATCCAAATGCATTTTTTGAAATATTGGAATACACTAATAAAATTCATAAAACAAGTATATTGAAGAAATTTCATATATATATGAAATTTATTCATATATATATGAAACATTGACATGTTTACAGGGTCATTCACGGGAACCGGGTGTTTTTAAAATAATCATAAAAAATTGAATATTTACTTTAAAAAAGTTTTATTGGTACTGAAACACTTGTTAAATCAAAGCATTTGTTACTTACTCATGAACGAAAAATTATGTCCGGCAAGTGATGTCCATTTTGGGCAATACATTGTTGTAGCCTTTCACGGTAACTGGCCTCGATTCTTTGCAGCATGTCTACATCAATCTGGGTGACGTGATGACGAATTGCGATCTTCAGGTCCTCCAATGTACGCGGTTTATTGCCATACACACGCGATTTCAGAAACCCCCGCAGAAAAAAATCACAACTACTCAAATCGGGGGACCGAGGGGGCCAAGGAATGTTGCTGAATCTGGTAACGATCCGTCCCAGAAAGAAGTTACAGAGAACAGCCATCATTGCCCTCGCTGTGTGCGCTGTAGCTCCATCCTGCTGGAATAACACATTTTGAAAATCGATTCCCCGATTTCGTAACTCAGGGATGAAAAACGTATTCAACATCGTAATGTAACGATCAGCTGTTACAGTTACGGCAGCGTCATTTTCTTCAAAAAAATATGGTCCAATAACACCGACCTTTCCTATTGCACACCAGACAGTCACCTTTGGGCTATGAAGTGGTCTCTCGTGAAGCTGATGTGGGTTTCTTTCTGCCCAATACCAGCAATTCTGTTTGTTTGATGAAGCCATTCAAATGAAAATGGACTTCGTCAGTCATTAACAATAACAAATTTTCATTTTCTTCAAAAATGGTAAGCATTTGTTGACAAAATTGTAATCGCTGCATGAAATCTTGCTCTAACTGCTACATAACGGCTATCTTGTAAGGATGGAAATGCAGGTCTGTATGCAGAATTCGTCTTACCGTACTTGAGCTCATTTGAAGTGCTGCTGAATGCCTCTGAATAGAGCGGCATGGGCTTCTGACAATGGCTTCCCTTACACATTGGATGTTCTCCGGAGTGCTAGCAGTTCGTCAGGGACCCGGTGGTTTTTTCTTCAATATTGAACCACTTGTTTGAAGGTTGTTTACCCATCGCAATATTGTGTTACGAGAAGGGACACTTGCATTACGATGGTTATTAAACTGACAGCGGAAATCTCGCTGAACAACAGATTCGTCATACACGTACAGGCGTTGGTCTAGCATCCACGGCTCCATCTCATCGACTAAAATGTAAATGCTATGAACACAGGAAACGTCAGACACCAGCCACGTGCCCCTCCACCACGAACGCCCGAGTACAACCCACTTCAAAAACATCTGGTTCCCGTGAATAACCCTTTATATATATGAATAATAATAATAAACTTATAAATGAACAGATCAGATTTGATAATGATATTTTATTCAAGCAAATTATACAATAATTATTAGGTTGGGTAACTGATTCAATTTATATTGCATAACAGTTGTAAATGTCTTGCTGACATTGTTTTTCATGTAACATTGACTTAATTTAACTATTGACAGTTAACTGTTATGAACATAATAATCTTAAATTTTATTTTCATTTTAATTCCCATTTATAAAAATTTAAGTGTACAACTATAAAATTGATAATTAATCAGTAATCCGTGATGATGGAGGAATAATCCGAAAGCGCTTGGATAGTCAATACTCACAATTGTTGGTAAGCGGGTACTCTATTTTTATATAAAAACATGAACATATATCCTTTACGTAATAAACAAAAAATATTATTTATGCATAATCCTCTTAAAAATTCCAAATAACACTCAACATGATAACAGATTTTGGCAGTGCAAACAGAATATTTACTTAAATTCACAATTGACTGGATTCCAGATTACCTTTCAAAATAACTAAATATTTTCTACTTTAATACAGTTACAACTATTCAAAAAAATTATATAATGAACTCATTAGTTCATCATAGAGGGATGAACTAATTGCTGTACCATCAGATCATTTAAAGGGGCAGGATTTATTAGTATTTCTTACTTAAAAAATAACTTTTGTACATTTTATTTATATGCTGTACCAAGTATGTGTGTGCATGTATGCATACATGCGTTCATTTATTGATTAAAGAATTTGAAGAAAGTTTAATTTTTTTTTTTGTATATTCAGAACTTCAGTTGAACAAATGACTGGTGAGAGAGACAAATTACGTAATGATCTAGCAGAAGCTAACCACAGAGCTACACTTCTTGCACAGGAAGTTGATGACAGACATGCTCGAATGGAACGTTCTACACAAATTCAAGTAAAGTGAGTATACGAATACTTACAAACTTCCATTACTCTGTAATACTTACTGATTACATATGTAAATCATATTATATAAGATATAGGTTTTTAAATATTTTAACTATTCATTGAGAATGGGTAAATCTTCCCAATAGCCAATTTTAGGCAGTTTGATGAAAACACAGGTCTTTCACAAGTAATGTGAAACTACCAGGCTTATTAGAAAATAGTGAAGCTGTTTCCCATTGCCTGAACTACATGCAAATTCAACTCTGAATCATCCTACTTTGAATTTAAATCACAGGAAATATGCAGATTTGTACACAATGGTAGAGAGTGTAACATTTGGTAACCTGAAAAATATGTCAGCATAAAACTAAGCATTAGTTTATTTTTCAGCATAATGTTCATACTTTTTGTACTCAAAAATTGTTGATAATATGTACCTACTAAATTAAATGTCATGTTTTGTAGTCTAAAAATTGAAGTTTTATAGAAGAAAAACAATTTTTTTAGTAGGAAAACCAACCCATTTATTTAAAGTAAAATAAAATATCTATCAGTACATTTTACTTAATGATGTATATATTTTTAATTGTAAAAAATTATAATGTTTCTGAAATAGTCTTTCAGAATTTTTTTGTAATGTGAATAAAATGAATTATGAAAATACATTGTTTTGGTTTCAAGAAAACAAGAAGTTGAACATTATTATTTTCTTATGCAGACTTTATCACAGTTAGTTGTCCACATCAGAAAATTCTCTCGCCTTTATTGCTGCCGTCCAGTTGTGATAGCAATGGATTGAGTCATTCACATTTTGAAATTCCTTTTTTTAAGCCACTGTCCCCTTTTTATAGTCATCCTACCTTTTTATTATCAAGCAAGAGTTCTATCTTTACCACACTCTGTCAGTTGATGTTCAGCATTTGTCAGCCAGTTCATTTAAAGATGATTTAAATTGTCTTTGATTGATGTGTTTGAACACACACATTGAGGCTGAAAAATGAATGAATGAAAGCCTACCAGGAATGATTATTTGGTTGTTTTTCCGCCATAAAAGTTATTTTAATTCTTAAGTAGCATGACATTAGAATATGTTGATTACCAGAACTACTAAACTTTTAGTTCTTGTTATTCCAGACTGATTTGACTTGGTTGATCATTTTTTGGAACCATCCCTATGTGTTCAAATAAGAATTTACTATAGCTGTGTAAGAATCTTGAACATCATCTCTGTGAAAATTATGTAAGCTGGTAATTTTTCACATTACCATCACAGTTAAAATTAGACAGAACATACTCTTCCATGTTTATGGTTGACGACTCATTTTTTGCAATGGTTGTATAGTATTTGGTTTGTCAAAATTCATTGCAGTGTTGCCTATTTATGGCAGTAAGTAGCATTGCTTCCTTGTCATTTACATAAAACTATGAACAATGAGTTGTGCTACTGCATAGTCTTAAGCATTCAACCATGACTTCCTCAGACTGTTCTTTAGAAGTATTTTTATATTTTTTTACTTCACAGACCTCACATAGAATAATAAACTAAGAGAAAAAAATCATTATCATTAGAAACTGTCCCACACCATACTTTTGTAAAGGTTAACTCTTACTTATTTCCACATGAAGGTGCGGGAAAGTTTCTAATGGTATGTAGATTTAACCTTTATAAAAGCATGCCTAGAAGCATTCATATCCTAATTTATCTTTACTTTTTCCTTCGCCAGCATTTCACTAACAAAAAACTGTCAGTTTGTTATTATTAGCAAACAGCAGTCTTATACTGCATTACCGTATAGCAATTTATATAATTCACCATTTTTGAAAACCATGTAATAAATCAGAAAAAGTGCAAATAAACAAACAGGGTTACTTGTTTCTATTTCTACTGAGTAACTCAAAAGCATTTTATGTTTCCTTATATGGAAGAAAACCCAGATCAAATTTTTTTCACTAGTACTGTTTTCTAATGTTTAGATATTCTTCATCTAATATTTTTTTTGCGGTTTTATAAAATTGATTCATCAGTTCACTTCCAACTTTCTCTTACAGTTAAACCCAATTGACAACAACAAACAAAATAAAATCCATCTTTCTAATATTTATATTGCTGATCCTGTTCTTAATGTTGTAGAATTGTTTAAAAAAATAAATAATTCAATTTCATTGAAAAATGAGAAAAAAATTTTCTTTTATAAAAAACTTAAATTATGTAAAAACTTATCCTTTAGTGGACTACTTTTTCCCAAAATTATATTAATATTTTTTTTAATAATATTTATTAAATTGTCAATAGTAATAACTATGTATTTGAAAGCAAGTTTGGGTGTTCCATCTTTATTTTATCTTATTTTGTTAATTTCTGCTTTGTGCCTCAGAGTTACCTCATTTTACTACAAAAATAGTCCCTAAAAAAAAGAGATATTCAAATTTCCTATGAAATGGTGTGAAATTTTTTTTACTATAAAAGCACTATTCAAATATGTTTGTAAAAGCTTATTTTAACAGAAACACCTGTTACAGTAATAAGTACTGATTGTCAGTATCACTATCTAGCATTTTATAAATCCATTGTTAACCACTACAATCGTACTTGCTTACATATTGACGATGTGTTGTGCTTAATGGAACAGTTCATACATTTTAAATATGATGTATTTTTAATATGTTAGTTAATATTTTTCTTATGCTTCACTAAATGTTTTTAAATGTCACTTTGTTTTGAATGATTATCTTTGAGAAATTAAGAAGGTGTGCATGCAGCCTTGCATACTGCATTATAAAGCAGGTACAGTAAATTGAGGAGGGAATAGACAAACAATCTGTTTATCAACAACTGGATTCTCTGACATGACAATCCTTGATTACATACCATTCTGTTTTGTAACAGGTATTGGATCTCAAAAGTGTAATGGTTGACTGAAACCTTGCCTTTGCACTGGATGTCAAGATTTTCCCTAGTGTTTAAGGGATTGAGGTTAAAGAACCAATGATTTAAAACAAAATGATACAAAAACAGTTATTAAATGCCCTGAAAATACTAATAATGATTGATATTCTGGGAATATTCAGCAGTGAGTGATAAAGAAAAAAAATTTTTAGATTATTATTAAATAGGAAAGCTGTATGTCGAGGTTATAAACTGGGAAAATAAGTTTTTTTATCAGATAAAAAGCTGTTTTCTATTTCTTAAATTTGATTTTTATTTACATTTACAATCTCCTAGCTCGTTTAAGTTATAAATTAATATATTACAGTTTAATTTCTATTTAATATAATCAAAATACTTTTTGCTTATATTAATTTTTTAGATAACTTACTTTTTATTTTAAAATAATATTTTAATGCAAATACCTGCAGCAATAGAAAAGAAATGGATTTACATTATTTGTAACATTTACATATTTCACTTATTAACATCAGTTCGATAAACAAAATTATTTTTATTTATTTATTCCAAACAAATTCCCTTTGTTAATTTATTATGTAGTTATACAAATGATTTATTTGATTTGTATATAGTCTAATAATGTACTTCTAATTCATCATACCTTTTGGGTCCAACAAATTAATAAAGAAACATTAAAAGATTTAATTTTTTTGATTTATTTAGCAATTTTAATAAATTTCATGACCACCATGTAATTTGCCAGTCATTACATTCACTGTAATGAATCTTAAAAGCATGATCATTATGAAATGAATTCTTATTTGTCAATACAATGAGAGAAGTTTTAGCTTTTAGCATAATTTTGGGGCATGAGTTTTTTTTTTACTTATACTTATAGTATATCATAAAGACATAATTTGTTTTATATCTTAATAATAATAATAAAAAATGGATCCAATCTGACCTTATTCCATACATTTGTTCATAAATAGAAATCTCTTATCTGCTTTTTGATTTATTATTTCACTAGAATCTAAAATTGCCCATTATTTAGAAGAAAAAGGTTTTTATCACTATTTGGAGGCCCATATATGATGTGTTATATTTATTACTGGAGGCTATCTCCCACTTCGCATGAGTACTATATGAAAAGTTAGACTTTAAAATTTTGTTTAAAGGGGTGTAAAACAGGGGTGAGGATAGTTTTTTTTCAAAATAAAATGTAGATTACAATTTTTCTCAGTTTGGATCTGTTGCGTGCAAAATTTCATCACAATGTGAATAAAACTGTAGATTTCTATAAAAGACAAACAGACACTAACATTCTTCTTTTTACACACACTTTTTAGTGTAAAAAGATGTGTTTTATTTATAATGGAATATAATGTTCATAAGAATGTGAACATTTTTTTCATTGTTTCAACCAAATTGAAATAAAAGTAAAAATAGATGATTTTGTTATATAAATAAAATTACAAATATGTTGTATAAACAAAATGCATGGTTTCATGCATGTTCATATACATTCATTTAATTCTTTCATTAAAATATGAAATACTCTTTTTGCATTGGATTAAAAAATTCTTCAGAAACATTTTATTAATTATTGACTTAACCTTTTGCATAGCAGTTAACTATTTTATCCTTATAACTGAGGTGTGCTAGTTTATTATTTACACAAAAAAAGATTACTAAGTTTGGAGGCATAAGATTTTAAAAAAATATCACTACTACTTCATTCAAAATCCTACTTTTTGGTATTAGTTTTAAATGTAATTTCTGGATACTATAATAATTGTACTTTTCTCTTAATCTTCTAATTAATTCCATTACTAGTAATATTTATTCCCCATTGTCTAGAATTATCCATTTTGCAAAAGCTAATGCAAGTCTCCACCAAACATTGTGGGGAACATGCGCTGTATTTTCGCTTAGAAATTCTGTAGCTTGGTCTTCCTAGTAACCTTGTTAGATCATCAAGAATACAATCTCCCATTTCTGTTTAGAAGAATAGATGATATTACTGATCCAATTGACTGCAGAGTTTTGAGCATCTATAAATTAGAAATATGCACCTTTTTTTTCAGTATGTGACATGTATAAGCTTAAGTTCTTTATTTTTATTCGTAATTTGTTAGTAATAACCTTTTCTGTTATTCATTTTACAGACAAGGAAGCTGTGTATCATTGGAAGGAGGAGGGGGTGGTACAAAGCGCAGAGGTCATTCTCCACCTGGTACGTTGTTGGATTCTGGCAGTTGGTGCTCTGTGTCTCCCAGTCCTCGTCAGGGTAAAGTTAGACGATGTTGTACAGAAAATGATCTGTCCCTGGATAATGTTCGAATGGAAGGTATTTCCATCTTTCTGATTTTTTTATTTTTATTTAAAAAGTTATAACTAATATCTCATTAAAGGTTTTTAATGCTATATATATATATATACTAGCGGACCCGACAGACATTGTCCTGACGTGGCATTGTTCTGTAATAAATGCACAACACATAAATATAAGTAACTTATTTAAGTTAAAATTAGCAGGAATGTGGATGAAATTTCATTAATATGACTATTATCAGTTTGTGATTGTTGCATTATTGTAATGGGTATATTGATTAATTATGTGTAGTATGGTTAATATTTATTTTCACTAAATATTGAGATATCTGATGAAAATCGAAACAACGTAAAATTAATAATTAGTGTAATTAATAAATTTTGGTACTTACTTATTAACGCCACCGCAGCTACAGCTTTATTTAAAAACAAAGTAGTCAATCGGATTTCGGTGTAAAATAGGCCGATATAGAGTTTAACATAGATTCAAAACAGTCTCTTTGTTAATTTTAATAATGGTTATTTATATTTATTTATTTTATAAATATAATTTAACCAAACTTAGCCTACGCTCGCTAACCTTGACTAATTAACAGGAGTGTTTTGATTATTTAAATAATAAATAATTGCAATAATTACTGAATTTATTAAATAAATACTCAAAAAATTACGGTATTAATTAATCAAGGATAGCGAGCGTAGGTTAAGTGTGGTTAAATTATATTTATAAAATAAATAAATATAAATAATCATTTATTAAAATTAATAAAGAGACTGTTCATTTTCCACCAAAATCTGATTGACTACTTTTTTAAAAATAAAGTTGTAGCTGTGGTGGCGTTAATACGTAAGTGCCTAAATTTTCATCCACGTTACTTCTAATTTTCACTTAAGATCATATTAAAAAAGTACCTCCTGCATTTTTTTTTAATTTAATAATTTTAAAGTTTCATAACCATGTGATAGCTTAATTAATCAATTAATAAAAAATTAAAGCACTGTGAAAAAAGCAACGTTGTTAAAATTTTAGTAGAAATTTTTCTCATTCTTTATTTTAACATCTATTTTACCAAATTTTAGATAATTGCAAATTAAAAACAATTTTAGAAAATTTTTTATAAAATTAATCAGCTACAAAAATTATAACTTCAATTTTTTAAATATACTTTAAACTATAATTATTATATGTAAATTATATTTTAATTTTATAAATGTTATAATTTATTTTACAAACTGACATTTTTATTTTCAAAGAGCCCGTTCAATACTTCATAAGTTGCATAGAGTTGCATAGAATCAAGTGAGAACTGACAATTTAAATTTGTAGGTTAAGTTGATTGTTATTGAATGCAGGTGTATACATGATTAAAATTCATGAAAAATCATGTAAAATACTCACTTCAATACTGCATCTTACAAATTTGCACAATGTATATTTTTTTATTACACTTTAAAACGTTATTTAAATAAATAATATTCTCAATAAGCATGCAATTCTAGCAGACTCGGCAATGTTTCGCTATTGCTAGATTTGAGTATACATACAAATTAAATGAACACAATTGAAAATTTCATAAAACCTTAAAAACAATGAACATTAGGAACTTCACAAAATTTAACCTTTCACTTTATAAAAGTCAGAAGGTAAATAAATCCAAATGGCAAAACAACAGCAGTACCTATCGGATTTAATTCACACCACTCTCTAATCACAGTATTTGGTGGAAAATAATTTTTTAACGAAAAGGGTTGTGGCTGCAAAATCATTACAATTAATACTCAACATTAAGAAACTTACAAAACATTACGGAACTTCATAAAATTTAACCTTTCAATTTATAAAAGTCAGAATGTAAATCCAATTGTCAGAACAGCACTACCTGTCGGATTTAATTCAAACTACTCTCTAAACACAATACACTGTTAAGAATACGAATTTTAATGTAATAACAACATTAAGCTATGACGCAAGTAACTGATATGCGAAAAAGCAACAAAATAAAAAAATTTCCTAGAATCCGATCGCACCACCAACTACTGGTTCTGACTGATATGCCAAAAATTAAAAAAAAATTCTAAAACGCGATCGCAGCGCTGCCTACCAGATTTAATTGTGAACCTTAACCATTGCAAGATCAGCAACAACACATAAATAAATAAATTAATTAAAAAAAACATTTTCTATCGGATCAAATTGTGAATCTAAACTATTCTCAAATCAACTTAATCACACACACAAAATTTCATCAAAATCAGTCCAGCCGTTTAGGAGAAGTTCAGTGACATACACATGCACAAAAGAAATATATATATATATATATATATATACTTATTCTTTCAGTTTTAATTCTGCTCTAATGTGTACATGGACTTATAAAGTTATCAATCTGAGACTTTTTAATTTACTGAAATGAATTTCTTTTAAACTTAACACCTATAAAGTATTCTACCTTAAGGCAGGTCCATAATAGTAGTTTTGTGCTTTGTAAATACTTTGTCTTCATAAAACTGGAAATGAAAAACTATTACATACCTATAGAATTGTTAATAATAGTATAGCTATGCATTTTTGGTGGATTCGGAACTGAATCCAAGGGTAGCGGGAGTTTTTAATTATCTCTTTACTAATTGCAGAACCTGGACAAATGTCTATTGCTGCTGTGTCTTTCGTTTGTCTGACAGGTCATTATTTATTTAGTGGCGATTATAGATATTTTTGTGTTTTATTTATGGATGGAGTTGGTGTTTTTCATTCTGGTCCTGTAGACTAGGAGAAGTAATTGACTGTGGCAGATTGTGGGAGACTATTCGCAGATGAGCTTCATGCTCCCAGCATGATTCCCCTTCAGTCAAGACAAATCAATAATAATAATAAGCGACAATAATAATTAGAATAACAATAATTGCAACAACAAACAATAATAATAATAAATGTCAATAATAAATGAAATAATAATTTTTAGTAATCACAACAATAATAATAACAGACAGTGATTACATACAAAACAGAATCGTATTACATACGATTTACATATCCCATGAAATTCCTACCCTGATAACCCATCTTATGGAGCAACATCTGTTTAGGTATGTCAGTGGGCAGTATTATAAAAGACGATTGTTAAACAAACCTTTAGTAAAAGGGTCTCTTTTAGCTCCTTTCCGGATTTCTCCCGTTATTATATTTTCTACTACTTTCTTCTTAATTGGTAGGAATTCGTTACTCAGTTCGTGTTACACTATTAATGTATTTTTTCTGTTATTGTTTCTCATGGAAGTACGACTAAATTGCTGTTGTGAAATGTGTTGGTAGATAATTTACATCAATTTTCTCAGAATTAAATTCTCTATCAGTTTAACCAATAAGTTTTATTTGTTTAGTTACAATTTAACAAAGCTATTTTACATCAAAGCTAAAAAAATGTGTTTTTCAACTTAATTTTTTTGTTTGTTACACCCTGTTTCATATAAAATAATGGTGATACAGTTCTTAGGCCCATTTTTTTAATGAGAGAAATACACCTTTGAAGCAGAATCCTCCCGGACACTTTATATATTATTTCATGAGTCTGTATTGTTAATTTTTTTTTTTATGTTTGTGAAATAAACTTTATTTTTTTATTGTCTAGGCTCTAAAGTGTTTTATTTTATCTTATGCTGTAAATTTATTCTAAATTTAGCTTTATTTTTATTAGTCTCTTTACTATTGTAACCATTTGTTTAATTGCATGTTTTTATGTCCTAATTTAATTTGTTGCAAACACATGTTATATAATGCTCATACATAATATTAAAATGTCCTACCATTTTATGTGAGTGTAGATGGGATGATTTTTCTTGTTAATTATTCTTTTTTTTATTGTATCAGTTGCTGTAAGGTTATTTTATCATTTTCCATTTTTGTAGTGATTTAATTTTTAATAAAAGATTTTATTTTTTAATAAATTTAATCTATTTAACAAAATAATGTGTTTAATATGACATATGATTGTATTAGACATCATTTCCAGATGTTTGGATACTTAAGATAAAATATTGCTTAAAAGGACTCCCATTATTAACTGGTTTAATAAAAATATTTCTTTATAATGCCTCCAGTTAACTATGCATAAGTAAATTTTCTAAATTATTGACCTTATATGGTTATTTAAATTTAAATGAATATCAGTTAAAAAATATTTAATTAAGATTTATGTTACCATCTCTATTAATAAAAATAATCAACTGCTTTGAACCATAATGTACAGTTTGAATTTTCTGGCCAAATGTAAACATTCTCTTATATTTTTAATGTTCATTTAGAAATTATGCCTCCAAAGATGATGGGCCACCACAGGACCTTAAGTTACTACTAACTCTATTTTAGCAATTTAAGAAAGTTATATATCTGATTTGTCATATTGTAAGAAAAGAGTTTAAAAACCAATTATTATTGAGCATTTTTTAGTTGACATAAACGAAATTTTATATTAGAAAAGGTACATCTGGAATTTTTTTCACTGGTTATCTCTTTCATCTTATCTTCCTAATGGAACTACATGTAGAATTTGAACTTGTTATAATTAAATAAATTTGTTCATATTGATAAAAATATAATCTATCATTATTTCTAAACTGTTTAGTGCATTATTTATTTACTTATAAATGTTATTGTTTGTAATAAGTTTGTCTAAATTATCTTATCACTTGCAATGCAGGTGATAAATTATGCACAAGATTTTCTGTATTATTAAAGTAAATAAAAGATAAAATTATCATTGCTCTTTATAAAGATTTAAAAGAAAAAAAAACAGTGATGATTACATTTGTATATAAGTAGAATTATTTTAAGTATATTGAAGTGGTATTAAAAATATTATATATATTTATTACATATTAACTCTGAATAAGCATATTTACAATGTAGAATTCTGTATTCCTATATGAAGATTCTATGCTTTTTTGTCTGTAAAGAATGAGGTGTAATCAAAAAATAATGGAAGTTTTAATTTTATCAAAAAAACTTTATTTATTCTCATTGACATTTTTCCCTTCAATCCCCCAGAGTTGCTACATGTTTATGCCCAGAGTGTTTTGTGATCTTCAATACAGTTGTGGAAAGCATTTTTCGGTATGGGCTTTTAAGTTCACCAAGCAATGATTTTTTTTCCATCTATCATAGAAAATAATCCTTTCAGTGTTCTCTTAATTAGTGGGGATAAAAAAAAAAGTTGCAGAGTCCCATGTCGGGAGAATGTGGAGGCTGTAGTATCAGTGTGATGTATGTTTTAGCTAAATTAATAGCAAATTAGTAGTGAAGTGTAAACAGGATCATTGTTCTGGTGCAAATTCCAAGAATAATTTGCGCACATTTGTGATAGTTTTCTTTCAGATTGTCTCATGTAAACTTACTGTCAAATGACTAAGTAATGCTGTTTAGTTGATACTTTACGTAGTAGCAATTCGAAATGGACAATACTATTGCAGTCGAAAAAAATGGGAAGAGAATCTAAACATTTGATCAAACTCTACATGTTTTGTAAAGTCTCATTTCTGTTGGAAACTTTCATTGGGATGATTGAATCTTTGTTTCAATGTCATAACTGTACACCCACCTTTTGTCATATGTTAAGACACGTTTGAATAATTCTGAGTTATCAACTATGTCAGCAAACAATTGTTCTGCAATGTTGCCCTTGTTGAAAAGTCTGCAATAAAATTTGCTGCTACTCATTTCATACTCAAAATGTCAGTCAAAATTGTTTCACATGGGCCATAAGATATTCCCATCTTTTCAGCAATTTGTCAAATAGTGATTTATTATTGGTTACAATGATGTTTATTTTCTAATATTTTCTTCAGTTATTGATCTGTTCAGATATTCTACCCTTTTATTTTCCATGGCCTTGAAACCACTTTTACCACTCAAAACCCTTAGTGTTGACGTAACATCCTCACTATTTTACTGCACTCTATCCCATTTTTAATGCAAAACTTAATGCAGATCTAGTAGGTTTTTCCTGTCATTTTCAAACAAAATAAATCACCACTCGTAATAAAAATATCCTAATTACTCACTTGACATATTTGAAGTGTCCAAATGAGCTAAAAACATTGATATGCATATAAGACAATGCTGCTGTCATGACACAAAGACAAATTTAGTCGAAAAGACATAATGCACATTGTCTTAAATTAAAAAGTTGTCATTATTTTTTGATCACCCTTTTATGTAGGCAGAACTGCAACTGGTAATTTTAAACTTACCACTATGTGTTGAGTAAACATTTGTTTACTTATGACTGATATTTATTGTACTCCAAAATGAGGTTATTATAAAAATGTATAAATATGTGGCTGATAAATAATCAGTAAAATTTATGTTTTGTGGAAGTCAAAAATATCATGCTTATTTGGAAAAATTACCTTAAACTTTTGTAGTTTACCTTGCATTAATTTATAATTATTGTTTATCCACGTGCAATAAGTAACAATAAACAATAAAGCAGTAAACTTTAAAATCTAATTTCTAATATTTATAAGTGAAATATATTTAATGACTGATTAAAAAAAAAAATCTTCAAAATTTGTACGTCCAAGTAAACACAACAAAAAAAAATCACTCTGATAAACAATACATTGAAGAGTTATAAATAATTAATGGAAACTTTTTATGATCATTCCATACAGTCTATGTAAGAACTATTAAACTTAATAGCACATTTGTCATAAAATTTGCTATTACTTCATTGTTATACATAGTGATATAACAGTCCTATATGCTGTGGCAGAACTAGTGTACATGTTAGTCATTTTTATGAGCTTATATTTTTTTTATCATAAACTAAATATAGAAAATGTGTTATCTAACTTGCTTAAATGAGTTTAAATTTCTTTTATTCTTATTACAAAATTAGATTGCAAATGTATTGCATCTGCACATAGTTGTTTATTTTCTGCTAATCAGTATTTTTTTATTAATATCTCCCTGTTAATAGTATATTTATTGATCTTTTATCAGTAATAAAAAAGATTAATATGTACATGTTAATTAATGTAAATAGAATTTAATATATATATATATATATATATATGTTTATATATGTCTTAGAAACACATCAGTGTTTATTTATTGGCAGGTCTTGCTATCTGTCAACCACTGCGTCACAGTGAAAGTGGTTTGGGTGCTGATCTTGATACTTTGGATGATTCTTTAACACTTTCTAACTGTAGTGACAATACGGTAAGTAATTTTTTTTTTTTACACATATATGTATAATTGTTACTTATGAATTTTTTTTTTATATAAAAGTTATAACATCAGACTGTTTATTATATTCATTATCAAATATGGTGTATCAAAATGCTGTAAAAGAAATAGTACACTTTATATTATATTTAGTATCTGATCAAGACATGATTTGTGCACACTAATACTTCCAGGGAAGACAGACATTCTCCTCTTTGGTCAGAACTTCTAATGATAATACACTACACTGTTGTCGAAAATTTAAGAAAATAAACTCACTATGGAATGAAGGGGTTTTCAATTTTGCAAGATCCTGAATTATATGTTAATTCTAATGTAGTATGCTCAAATAACCCTCAAGGATAGTGGTACAAATTTTCTACCACTAATTTTTCCAAATGTTGAATAGTGGTACAGATAGTGTACTACCTATATAAATTCTTACATAAACATGGTACGGTGGATCATTTTTTATACCACATAAAACTGAAATGTTCCTGAAACTGAAGTGTTATAGTAATGAACATCACCTTACAACTTATAATAATTTAACAATAGCTTAGTCATTTTATATGTATTCATAGAACAGCTAAGCAAGTTTTTTTTTGCATTGTTTACTAATATTCAATACTAATGTTACTTTTCATTTTTAATAAAATGATTTAGTTCAGTTCTTGACGTGTCCTTGTACGAATGTACAGTTGTTTCCTTCTATAATATGTGACGTGCTAGTTAATGTTTTGTATGCATTAATGAATTAGTATGTTTTTTGCACATCTGTGTTAGTAAATTTTTTTTTAGAATGGCAGAATTTAAATCCATAATTAAGTATAAAAAGTTTGTAGTCAAGTTCATGAAATAGTTAATAACAAATATGATTTTATAAAGTTGAAAGACAAACAAAAATGTGTAGAAAGAACTGCTGTAGCTTGTGGAAATTCAATATCATAAGTTGTAAAACTGTGAAAAGAAAAGAGGAATGTTCTTAAATCTAAATTGCAGCCAAAAAAAGTCTAAACAATATTCAAAACCAGTTAGTGGATTAGACAACTTTGATTGACTGCCTAAATTAAATAAATTACGTGAAGAACTTCAAAAGAGTATTCAATTTAAAGGTTCTAGAACTACACTAGCAGCTATCCTGAAAGAGTTAGGGCTTAAGTGATGTAAAATTGATGATAATAATGGGAAACTTTTAATTGAAAAAGAAGACATCTGATGGAAGAGGATAGAATATCCCTCAATCCATAAAAGTAAAATGACTTTATTGCAGAAAAGGAAATTCTTTGATTTTTTTATTTGATCGAATGATAGTGCTAGAGAGTAAAAGTGCTGATTAATAAAGGTGATCTATATTAATTCACACTGTAGGAGAAGTGGGATTCATTCTGAATGCAATGTTAACTGGGAAAATGAGTTCAAAAAGTGGTAACTATCACGACAGCATTAACATTTGAAAAATTAAGGCATCTGAAAAATTAATTCCTGGTCTTTCTCCCCAGTCAGTGGTTCTTTTTGGTTATGCGCCATACCACAGTTCACTTCTAGAGAAGCCTCCGAATTCAGATAATAAGAAAAGTGGCATGATTAATTGGTTAGAAAAGAACAATATTCCATTTAATAAAGCAATGTTAAAACCGCAACTGTGTGACATAATTAAAAAATTATGTACTATTTTTATGAACTGTTAAAAAAACACAGGCATTAGGTTCTGCAACTTTCATTTTATCATGCCGATTTAAATCTGATCAAGATATTATGATCAGTTCTGAAAACATAAATGTGATAATATTATCACATTTAAAAATTAGCTTAGGAAAAATTCAATAAAATAAATAAGGATGATTGGATATCAAACAGTAAACATGTAAAAAAAAAGCTGAAACTGAATTTAGGAAGATGGAACTACTAATTGATAAAATGATGGATAAATTTACCACATCTAGATAGTAGTGATGAAAGTGACTATTCTGATGAAGACAGAGAAGATTATGAAATTGCAGAGGAACTGGACATATAATGACATGGACATATAATGCAAACTTCAAGTAAGTGTTGATAATAATAATATTACAGTCAACAATGAAATGAAAACAACCAACCATACAAAAAAAAATTGAAAATTCTAAATATTATAAAAAAAAAGAATTGTACAATAGTAATAATAATAATAATTATACATCTAATTTGGTCCATTTACAGATACACATTCAAGCACTAGTTAAGATTTTTTTAAATTTAAAAATACACTTAAATTAAAATTCTTGTTTTTTCTATCTATTTATTGAATTATTAATACTAATTATATAATAATATAACTAATAAAACATGAAAACTGTAATAAATTGAACATGCATAAGTAAAAGTACAATTATTATTGTTATCCTATTAGATGGGTGTAAATGTTTCTAGGTTCAGTAATAATTACGTATTAATCTTTTCCAGTACAAGCTTTTATTTTCATTGTACGCACTTGAAAAGAATACAGTTTTTATTAAGTTGTGTTCATTGATTAAAAAAGATATTTTTTACAAAGTTTTATATTTAATTGGTGACATATGTTAGTGTTAAAAATTTGAACTTCTACTTTTTCTAATCCAAGTTCATTTATATCCCAACATATATGGAAAAAAATCGAAGGTTATACCTTTTTTATAATGAAAAAAATTGCTACATATTTATCCATGGGATAAATCTACTATTTATATACTAAAATCTCAAAGAATGTATAATGTAATACAGGTGTCAAAAACAGATTGGCACAAGCGACAGAAAGCTTCCTTGCAGAGAAGAAACTTTCAGTAACAAATATAGATATCTAATTATTACCGATGTATAAAGTATAAGAATATTTAGAAAAAATTCTTGAAAATATTTTTATGGGGTTTAATACTTCATGATAGTGAAACGTGGACAATTATGATAAACTGAAAAGAAAAGAACAGGAACCTTTGAAATATTGAGTTATGAAGAATATTGAAAATTAAGGTAGTTAATAAAATTTGAAATGAAAATGACTTCGATAACTATGAAAGGTGAGAAATTTGTAAAAAGATGAACTGTTGGTGGACTGTGTGTTAAGATATTCAAATTTAATTAACTTAATGATAGGATGTTTAGAAAGCAATAACTATAGAAAATTGGAAGAAAATCATTTCATTACAGAAAAATGGAAGAGGAAGTGATTTTATTAAACAAGCAATAAGGATGTAGTAAATATATTGAAGTAATATAATTAGCTTAAAACAGAAAGAAATTGAGAATAGCATGTTGTCTCATTTTTGTTGTTTTTCTTTTGGGTGTTGAAATATCAAATTTATGCATTATCCAGATTATAATGTCTCAATTTCATTTCACAAAAATGATTTTTAGTTTATTAAAAATCTGTAAAGTTAATGCTTTGTAATGTAAACCTCATTGGAAATATGATGACTAAGATCAGTTGTTCATAATTATCTCACTTTGTTATTCATTTTTATATGTACCATGATAATGGTACCATTTAAACGATGATAATTTATGTTTTAATGGGTTATTATTTATCTTTGGATAATCTTTATTTATTTATATAATTTTTAAAGAACTTTTCATTAAATATAACATTTTTTTCTTTCTTAATTTCAGATAAGTTTTAAAGTTGGAAGTGATGCAAGCAAGGATGCAGATGTTGGAAAACTTCAGGCACATATTATTGAACTAGAACATATGGTAGAACAATATCGACTAAAATTAGCGGTAACTAATAGTAATGATATCTAATAATTTAATTTTATAGTATTTATTATGTATTGATATTTTATAGTGTTATATTTTATATATTGACAGCATTGTAAGCTAGTAAAATTTTATCATACACTTTAATGACATGTTATTTCTATAAATATTTATATTCTGTTTTCTAAATTATATTTATATACATAGAACTTTTCATTATATAAATGATAATAATTTGTTTTGATCATATATAGTATATAATTTTTTTAACAATTTAACAAAAAAAGAAATGATGAACCAAAGTTTTATTAATTGATATCTTACTTTTAAAATTATTTTAACTACTAATTAAAAAAAAAAGTGGTTTTTACATTTATCATGGCCAACACCTTTACAACTGTCGAATTAAGGATAAATATCTGAAAATTTTTAATTTCTGAAAATTACAAGCTTAAATTACTTATTAATTTTTAATACTGTATTAAAAAATTGTTCTTACTTTAACTGAATATTGATGCATGTTGTGTATGTAAGTTTCTTTTTATTATTTATTTAACTTGTTTATTACAGCTTTATAGCTAGTTGTAATATTTCAATAATGATAGATTAAATAATTTTGAATTTTCATTGCTGTTGTATAAATGTATATCATACTGAGCAGATGTTTTATAGTGCTTAGATCCGATGATAATTGCACAATTTTAATTCATTTGTTGGTTCTTTTCTACACTTTTCTTCCATGAATGATTTTAGAATAGTAATTCAATCTTTTAATAAAAATAAGTGGTAGCGATTAGCAAGGATATTCTTCCACTGCTGACCATTTCATGATAATCTCATATTACCTAGCATATTATAAACCATTGTTATGATCTAATGTTTATCATTTATACAACATGACTTTGTTATAGTCTAACTTATCTTAAAACGTTTTTATCCTTTTACTTCTAATAAAACAATAAAATACTCTTTTATCCATTTATTTGTGAAAACTGTTTTAGAATTGCTAGTCATGAGAAAATCTCACATTTTTCATCCATTTCAAAAATAAAAACCAAAACGTTCAGTTCTTCAGTTAGAAAGATGGTTCTTATCATTTTTTTGTTATCTATTATTATATTATAGATATATTATGGCTTTGATATATGGATATAGATATATTACACTTTTGTAACTGTAACTCCATTCTGGCTACTTGTCAGGAGAGGAGAAATAACTGTGCTGCTTAACATTTTTTGATGTTCAAAGAGCAGCTGTTGACTTATTATCTATTTTTATTGCTTACTAGATGATAAAGATTTAAAAAATTTTATTTAATCAATAATTTTAATTAATTTTTATTGTTACATTTGGAGTTACGTTTGTCTGGCTCTAAATATTTATGCCATACATAGCAGATAATGCTAGAGTTATAGTGTAACTGAAAGAATTTCACTAAACAATTTATTTCTGTTAATTGCTTATTCTTTAAATTATTCCTTGAATTCCCTTTAATATGACAACACAAAATTATTGTAAATAGAAACAAGTCATAAGATATATAAATATTAAAAGAATAATGTAGTTGCATTACAGTAAAATTTATTTAAAACATAACAGTTATGTACAATGTTATGAAAAAGTATAATGATTTTTATTATTTTAATAAAGAAAAACAAAATTTCTAAACAGAACCAAGTCAAAAAATGTTATAAGAAAGAAATATAATAAAATAAATGAAAATATAATAAAAAGAAAGAAATATAATAAAATGTAAGAAAATATAACAACTAGGATAATCTAGTTGTATTAAAATTAGATTTATTTAAGAGTAACATTAATTACATACAATGACAGTATTATTTTATTAAAGAAAGAAAAAGTTTCTGATCATAACCCCCCCCCAAAAAAAAAATACAATGCTATATGACAAAATACAATTTTTATTAGTTAAAAATACTTATTATTGTTATGAAAAATATTTTTTCTATTCTTTTACTTCGAGTTTGTTTAACACAAATTCAACAGTATTAACATCATCACTTTTTAAAAGAGGCAAAGTTGTGAGTCATGTCAGTACTATCAGATTTTTTTATTGATATAAAATACAAATATCATGATAAAAACACCATGATTGTTAATTATTTAAAAACACAATCATTATTACAAAAATTAGTTTATATTCATTAACATAATCTCTTTGAATATATAATACTATACTAAAAATTAAAAATAGCAAAAAGCTTTTTAGTCATCGTCTTCATCAGAGGAATCAAATTATCATTTTCACAGCCTTCATTCAGACATTTATAAAAACTATGATGTTCTTTAATCAAATCTGACTGGCATAAAACCATCAAACCATTTATTTTATCATTATGATTCTGTAGTGGTTCATGATAATCAGGCTGCAGCTAAAACACTAACGAGGACGAGCAACATTTTCTGTGAATACAGATTTTCCTAAATTCT
Organism: Lycorma delicatula; assembly: GCF_047948215.1. NCBI lineage: Eukaryota > Metazoa > Arthropoda > Insecta > Hemiptera > Fulgoridae > Lycorma > Lycorma delicatula. The sequence goes on from NC_134457.1 coordinate 20,683,487, forward strand.
TCCTTATTTTTATACTGTGTATTGCAAATCTTTTTTTTTAAATTTGAAGTGTACTATCTGAAACTAGTGAATTTGATTACAATCAATATCATTTTTTTTCTTTTTTATTAGGACTTTCTTTCTGCATTGACTTGAAATCTAAAAATTCTTTTTGTTCCATTTCTATTACATCATGTTTTCTATTTTTAGAAGCCATTCTTACAAGAGTGAAACTATCCTGATGGATCATAAATATCTACATTCTTTGAATATTTCACATTCCATTTGTGAATGATCCAGTTCAAAATAACACTGATCAGTAGATTGAATTTTTAAAGATTGTACAACATGAAAAAGCATAATGATATTGTGATTTTGTCCCCTGCAACTGTCGGAGAACAGATTAATTGGACATCTATCAGCAACATATTGCAGTTTTATATATATATATATATATATGATACTTCAATAAAACCTCATGTAGCCATCCCATCATTATAGATGTAATTTGTATTATGTTTTGTAACCACATTATATACAATAAGGTTGTAAACAGCCAATCTGTGTTTGTAAAAATTTTTTAAGAAATTGAACAACAGTACCAGACTTCTTTGAGATCAAATAAATGTCATTTTCTTACAGATTTCTTCCTTATATTTGTTTTTAAGTGACAAGCAAATGTTTTTGTTTATTTGTCTTCATAAAATGTTTTTCTTGTGTTTGCTGATCAATGAGTAAATTTCTGTAGCAAAAACATTGATAACTTTCGTCTTTTCTTGCTTTGTGGAATGAAAAATTAAATTTAGTATTAAAGATTTCTCTGTGTAACCATAATTTTTCTGCACTCACACTGCGTTCTTTACATTGCTGTGTTTACAGCTCGTACATAATATTGATGTTTAAATCACCAGCCAACTACTTCTTGAAGCTGTCAACATGGCAATAATGCAATTGAATTGAGGGAAATGAATTTACATGTTCTTTACTATTTTCCCTACATTCTTCAGGTCTCTTTACACTTGGACATGACTTACGTTGTATTATTTATATCTCATTTCTTTATTATATTTCTGGGAAATGTTTTTGACATCAAGAATGCTAAGAAAAAATGTCAAACATACTTGTAGTACTTTGTTAATTTTGAAAAAATGATGATTTTTTATTACTTTTTGAAAATCTACAAAAGTTGCACAAATTCTTTCCTTACGAACTTCCTTCATCACTGAAGCAAAATACTGTTTGTTTATTGATATCTTTCACAGCCCAGAATTTTTCAAAAATCAGTCTATTCTCATCTTCAGTTAAAAGCTGAGATTACACTTTCTTGAATATTTTGAACAGTCCTTATTAACAAATTTCTGTTCTGAAACTATTACTGAAGATGGAAACATATGCCTTTCCTGATTGACACAATTTTCCCAGATTTTTTTTTCCATGTAAGAGAGTTTCTACAACTTTTCGTACTTTTTTTATCTCTTGTATTTACAACTTGTTCTGCAAACAATTCCCCTCTTGTGTCCTTGATGGAAGCATCTGTTGTATTAGCTACTGTAAATAAATAAAAGCCTTTACTTGCAGCAACTACATCATCTGGACTTTGTACTTTCTTTCCCAGTGTTGTGACTACAGTAACTGTTAAGTTCATTAGAAAGTAACATTGCTCTCCATGTTTTTAATCAACTGCCTTTCATCAGCTACCCTCAACAACGTCCAGCATTTTCTACATAAGACACACCTTTCTACATTTGTCCTGAATTCATTTTTTTAAAGATCTGTACAAAGTATTGTTGCTGGTATTATATTTCGGAATCTTATAACTAATAATAAAAACTGTATTAATGCACAACTTCCTTTAATTTTTTTTTAGAGAGGTAGATTATCTTTCTTTATTTTCCTATGTTTGTTGATTTTAATTTTTGAATGCACACACAAATCTGTAGTCTATTAAAGCACACGTTGGGTACCTCAGCACCCCAAGGTAAATAATTGATAATATTTTTTATAAAAAATATTTTATTGTTACATATCATTAAAAAAACATCAAACACATTTCCAAATGTAATAAAAGGTATATGATTACAAACTGTTCATGTTTTAATCAACACAAAATTTGCAAACCTCTCTCTTGTGTTCTGAGAATATTGGTTTCTTACACTAGATGTAGGTCTTCCTATCCCTGTTTCTTGGACATACAGCACATCTTGCTTGTTTTGGACGTCTCTTTTTTGGATCACGCTGAGGTTGTGGTTGAGCACAAAGACTTTTTTGTATGCCTTCAGAGTTCTTTTGAATTCAGTGTCTTGAGCCTGTCCAATATGTAAGGTTTAGCAGCAAGTTGTAAGCCAAGAATTTTGAGAAAGTTCTTTCATTTTGCAAGTTCACTGTTGTGTTTATTCCTAAACAACACGAGTACATTAACACTTGCCTGGTCCAACATACCATATAAATAACGAAGAGGCCATCTTCGAGTTTTTCTTGAAACACTGAATGAATGGTTGAGCTGGTTGAATATGTCGAACCCTCCTTTTGTTTTATTATAAAAATGAATCATCTCTGGCTTTTCTGTTGTCTGATTTACAGCTCTGTCATTATACATGTTTGATACGAGTATGACAGTTTTGTTTTTCTTTAGACAGAAACTTACAAGTGTTTTTTCTTGATGAAAGCAAAATTTTGATGAGAGTATCTCACAGCTTTTTGAAGGAAAAAATGAAGGAGGAATTTCTTTCTTATTTCTCTGTAAGTCCCTACAAGTGTCTGCTTATATTTTAGCATTGTATCAGCTAGAGGAATAGAGGTAAACCAATTATCTATCTTAATATTATGTTCAGTATTATTTGTTGCTTCTGTTATATTTGTCACAAGATTCAGTGCTTGTGGCTGTCACTGGCGACCCACTTTACCAATGTAGGGTATTGCATTTACCATGAAGTACATTCTGGTATCACAAAGACAAACTATTTTTATGCCATATATTTCTGGCTTTGAAGGTATATATTCTCTAAAGAGGCATTTACCCTAGAACCCAAGTAGCTGTTCATCTACAGTGCAATATGAATGAGGAGTATAGATTTCTTTACAGTTTACTATAAAAATATTCCAAAAAGCTCAAATTGGTGTAAATTTATCATTGTCATCTCGTGTCAATCGATCATCAAATCGTAAACAATTTAGTAAGAATTTGAATCTATTTTGTGACTGTTATGTCACAAAACTTATAAAGGGGAATACCATATGTAGAACTCCACATTTCTTCTGTGCTCAAATGTCCTGCTTTCAAAACGCCTGTAGCTTACAATAAACCAAAAAGACATGAATTTCATCACTATTTGTTACCTAAATTGTGTGAATCAGATGATTCACTCAATTATAAGTATATTTTTTATTTAATTTATTTAAATAATAATTTATTTTCTGAATATTTATTTCAATATTTGTAAAATTTACAATCATATCAATGATTTCTTAAATAACTACTACCAAGCATCAAGTTCACTGACAATATTTCTAGCCTTGCCTCTATTTCCTGGTATTTGCACCACAATATTTCTACTTGCAGTACAACCCAAGCTGGTGGATCACTGCTCTATCTATAACCGTTTCTCCCTGTATAAATGCTCCTCTAACATCCTCATCACTGCCAACTTCATCTTCACTTAAATCTAAATAAGCAATTTCATCGCTGATGTAATTGTGTTCTTCAGTGACGTCTTCACACTCGCTAATATTTTCTTCACTACTGAACTCTTCTTTGATGTCTTAAATTACACTGGATGAAGACATTAAACCTACTGGAAGAAGAATTACATTTATCCATCATGAAATTTAATTAATTGCACTAATACAATAAAAGAAACAAATATCTTGAATCTTTCATCCAACACTCTGTAAAGCACACAAGGGGTTCTTCTACAGCACACCAAATCACAAAAATACCACAATAATCTCAGAAATAATTCTAAAATTAGAAAAGCATATGTAAACATAACCACATCAACTGAGAATACACAGAACATCATGGCACCAGAGCGTATACAGCACCCCTGGTGGGAATTCAAAACACTATTGGGGTGCTACAACACTGGTGTGCCTCCTAGGATTAAGCTTCAAATTATCATCAAATGTTGAAGAAGCAGGAGAATTTTCAGAGGATGGTAGTCATCCAAAGAATCACTAAGTTCATTTGCTTTTGTACTCGTTCAACAACCTCCATTTGTTCTTGGTTTAAAGATGAACTGCAATCAGTTTCATTCTCATAAATTTTAAATGTTGATGATCAGTCACATCCTGAAGAGAGAAAAAACAAATAAATAACGCATTTATTTGTAACATAATCCATCTATTTATTAAACAAAATACAGAACAAGCCATTTATTTTAACAAAAATATGTTATTGAAAATGCAGATTTTGCGTTACATCATTGAAAATGTATTTCGCATGAAGCTCCATTGAATATCTGCAGCCAAGTAGCCACAAAACATTATACTAGCACATAAAAATTTAAAGCACTTTTGTATATCTTTTCCAGTGATCTGTATCACTTGTAACTGATAATATTAATGAATGCTTTAAGGTCTTAATCTGAAAGCAAAAGATTTGTGTTGTAATATATATATATATATGCCAAACACTGTAATATAATGAACTGTCTCAAAGATGAATTAAAGAAATCAACTTTTTCGTATGAGGCTAACTTCATTATATTTAAAATATTAAATTTCATTATATTTTAAAATATTATTATATTTAATATATTAAATATATTAAAGAAAAAGAATTTCTACACTGATGATTTAAGTTGATATTCTACAAAGCATTTTTATAGAAAATAAATTTTAGTGTACAAATTTTCAAAGCAAACAAATTGAATGCTTAATAGTTGATTTTATATTAATACATTTATACATGTGTATACACTGTAGTATATTATTTCCAACAGATTATAGATATTATTTACTACTGATATTATCTTGTACAGATTTAATATATATCACAATAAAATAACTTGAAGTAATAGTTTTGCTAGTGCCAGATAAACCTACTGTTACTTGATTTTATATGGTTCTGAACAAAACATAAACTTAACTCTGCATTTCCTCAGCACTGGAGAAACATATCATCACATACGTTCCTGTAAATGTTAAAATATTCCACACTGATCAAGGTTAAATAAACAAAGAACTATGTTTATAGGTCTAAAAGCAAGAAAATTTTATATAAAACATAATTCCAAAAACTTTCTTTATAATTATGGTGGAGATATGTCGTTCTGTTACTAAATAGTATGTAAAGAATAACATATATCAGTATAAAACCGAAAAACTCATTTTTGGAGATATGTTTCTCTGGTTGTCTTCGATATTATAGTTGTTTTAAAATTGCTGGTTGTTAACATTACTAAAATTTCAAGATTACATATATCTTGTATTCTATTATTGTATGTTCTGCTTAGATGATCTTTCTATAAGTATTCAACTCTGCTCGTATATTTTTACCCTAAATCTTATCGATGAAAAAGAATCTTATCTCAGCAGCCTGAATGTTACTTTTCCAAATTTCTCATAATAATTCATGCATGCTTAATTTCCTTAGGAAAGAGTTTATTATATTATTTAAAAATATTATTACAGTTTTTGTTCTGGCATGTTCCCTAAATCCTTTCTGTATCTTTACATATTACCTGAAATGTACTCACTCTTTTTTACATTGTCATAAATGCATACCTTATGAAAGCATACCAAGTAATTGAAACACTTAGTTGTCAATAATGGTCGTATTACTGATTTCTCTGGAGTTTTGAAGGTTATTTATTTAAATTAAATTTAACTGATACATAAGTCTACATATAGAAGATACATAAGTTTATCTTCTGACTCTTGATAGTGAAAAAAAAGTTCTATGTGTAACTTTTATAACTATTCTCTGTATTACTCACTAATAACTATATAATGGTTACTAATGAGTAACAGGCGCATTCAGGGTCAATTATATATAACTTTGTGTTGTTGCATGATGATGTAAATCATGTTTACTACATTATCCATATATTATGAAGTGTGGATAAGACCTTATTTAATTAATTATTATCCTTGCTTAATTAAAATTTCTAGGTGGTTCGTACCATTTCATTTATTTCTGTTCTTATACTTATACAAAAGCTTTTTTTTACACTGCTCAAAGGGATGTAAAATCATTTTCACGTAAACCTTACCAAAGTCCACCTGATCAGGTACTTTCTTTGTTACATAGTGGCCATATGGGTTTCCGGATTTTACTTATATATTTTCTTAATAATACAGTTTAGTATATTGCATTATTTGACCAAAATCATTCTCATATGAATGTATTTCATTTCATGCTTTTTATTTAAAAGTACTTCCATGTTTATTTTAATGTGATGAATTAGCATTACAAACATCAAGCAGTCTATAGTGTAAGGGTCAGATGGAGTAAGAAAAAGTTATAATGGAAGACAATTTTTTTTTCTAAGCAAGGTTAGATTCCCAAATGACTCATTGACTCATTCCCAAATATAACAAGTGTTTTAACATTTAGTAGGATCTTATCTTTACTCACCAATTAAGTAATAAATGGCAAAATTATTTATCCTTAGAATATTAAATACCTTCTAAGCATCTGCTGGATACTGATATTTAACGTATGTAGAATACATAAAAACTAATTTTACAGTTTTCCACAAGGAGATTATTTAAATAATCTCCTTGCTAAATACATGGCAGCTACATTTAAGATACATTTAAATATATTTTGTTAAATACATGGCAGCTTCCATCTCAGTGTTGTTGATACAGACTAGGAGTCTAGGTCGGATCACGACGCAAGATTGAGTTTATGTATTCTTGAATATAGATTATGTGACTAGTTACCCCACATTGGTTCACTGGAAAGAGTTTGGAACAGTTAAATCAACATAAATGTAATTTTTAATTTTGTTATCTGTAGCAGTAGCCGCATTTAGTTAAGAAAACTAGATTTATTACTGTTTATAAAATAGATTTATTACTGTTTTATAATAAACAATTGAAAGAAACAGAGTCCAAGAATTATCTGATAAATATTTGACATTGATTTATAAAATTGTTTCCTAATGATTCAAAATAAGAAAAGGCTAATAATCAATACCAATGCCAAGAAAAATATTAAAAGTTTGAAACCCAACTGTAATAAAATTAAAGGGCTAGAGATGTTTAACAATAAAAGTGTAAACAGTATCATTCAAGAATACAGTTTACCAAACTATTGAAATGCATTTACACTTAGAGTTAGTAATATTTACTTGATCTCTATGCAGTACTTTGTGACCCTATGTAATCTTATTAATATAGTATGATTTTTAGCTTATTAAATTGCTGTGTAAGTAATTCTCTAAACAATTCTTTAATAAATGATCCATCATCATTACACATTACCATAATTTGTACAATTTTTATTAGCTTTATTTTTTATTATTATTAGTAGTAGCAAATTTAATTTCTTTTTTATGTACTCGTGATCAAGTATTACTTTGTTTCAGCAGTAGCTTACTTTTTAAATGATCTCATTTCTGCTTTAATCCATTATTGTATGTTTTTCTTTTAGTTAGATTTATCATCATAATATGGTCTCTTAGACAGTTTCATTATGTTAGTTTAGCCTTATTTACTTTCTGTATTTGCTGTTTCTTTTTTCTTACTGTTGTTTTCTCTTAGATACGTTTTGTTTATAATTTTAATAGTTTTATGTTAGGTAAAATTGATATTTTGTATTTTAACGTGGAACTAGTGATGACAATAATGGTAAAATTTGTGTAATTTAAAAGACAAAGATGTTTTCAATTTTAATAGAATTATATTGCTGCTTATATAAATTATTTTTATTTAAAGTTTTAATTAAAAAAAGGGGGAAAAGATTTATTACAGGTATTATTTCTTAAATGTATTATGCATTCATGTATAATATTAATTTTAGCATGAAAGTTCTATTTGTAGTTATTGATCATAGGGAAAGAAAATTTAATTTCCTAGTTTTATTTTTAGCATTCTATTTGTATTGATTTAATTCTGTGTATTACTGATAATAATATTGTGTGCTTGTAATTTATTTGTTTTGTATGTTATATTATTATATTTTCTTTTTTTAATTTTGTTTTAGTTTGATATAGTCTTGTACATTTTATAAAATGTCTGGGATCACTTATGTAGTTGTGGTTCAGATTTTTAACCGCACATTATTATGCATGTTTTAGCACATGGACAGTTAGCACTTCACGATTTGGTAAGAGTGAGAAAAAATAATGGAAACTTCATCTAGTCTCCTTTTGTATAATTATTTTGAAATTTGGATTTTTTTTATTGCCCTTTTAATTCAATAATGGTTTTGTTTGTTCAAACACTATCTAAAAATAGTGTACTAATAGTAAGATTCTTCTAAAAATTTAATGAAAACTTGTTTTTTATTAATATTATCACAATGTTATGCAGAAGTTACATGTCATATTGCATACATATAATATGTATATTAATATATTAGTGCAAATCAGGAAATTCTAGTATGTGTACTTTAGAAGCAATAGACACCACATCACAGCAGTAAAGTTTTGGAGAGGGCTGAGGTCTCTTTTTATTTTTTTCTCAACAGTATTCTTCATTAAACTTACTTTATTAAGATTTCTGCTTTAAAGTATATTATTTTGAATAACCTTTACATTAATTTAGTTTTTATGTTTACCTTTATTTTTTTTATTGCAAAAATTGGACAATGTGTTTTATGCCTATAAGGAGAAATCTTTAATCTGTCTTATGTGGCAATATAATTTATTATTTTTTTAGATTAAAATACTGCATTCTTGATCAAATATGTAAACAATATTATTTGTAGCTTCACTTAAAACAAAATGTAGACATACGTGTGTTATATATACCCAAAATTGTAATGAAAATATTGACATACATATTTACTTGTCGCTCTTGTAAATCATTCTAAAAGGAGCATTAGATTTTATTCAAAATGAAACTTTCTCGATAAAAAGAGGGTGAAAATTTTGTATTATATAGAGATTTAATATTTTTAGAATTCTGAAGTTCTGATGTGCACATGATATGTTCTGGAATAAAGGCATATAAACTGCTCCCAAGAAGTTAACAATAGTCAATTAATTAACCAATTAAATTAATTCTTAATTAACTGTATAGAATTATAATCCTTTGCCTTTCCTTTCATTAATTACGTGAACAGAATTCACACTTTCATTCAGGCCTACACTTTGTGTTGAATTAATGAATTTAACTTTCACTGATTTATTGGTCTACATCTATGATCTACATTTGTTACTTTTCCAGAAGTTTAAGTAATTACCTTATCCATATCGATTAATTATAAAAGAATAAGAACAAATTATTCATATAAAATAATAAATTAAGTATAAGTTTTTATTGTTATAAATAATAATAATTTTATTATAATAATAATATTATTTATTATTAGTATATACAAAATATGTATTATTTTTTAAGTTAGAAAGTTAATCTTTCATTTTAGTATTGTTGCAATGATTATTAGAAATTAATTGTTTTTCTTCTGTGATTTCTTTCTCTGTTATAATAAGAGATGCTACTACAAATGTTATATTAATACTGTAGGCATTATAAAGTACTATGCGTATAGTTATTTATAAATTTTATTTGATGCAATAATTTTCATAATACATTTTAATTTCTTATGATAATAAATAATAATGAAGCTTATGTTTCAAGATGGAATTAAATTTTGATTAGATGCTGTAGATCTGCGAATCCATCTTTCAACCCAGGATACTTGGTAGTGATAATTAAAAGAAAAGTTATTTTTCTAAACCATATCCAAACATAGAAATGCAACAATATTTATAATACATAAATAACAACCTTTTTAGCTAAACAATTAAAATTCATTATTTAAATTATACTTAAATTACATACCTTGTTTTGATATTAATGTGAGCATGCTAGATGTGACTTTGTTAAGCACTTGCTTGTCTCAACTTCTCATAAATCAGGGGAGCAGTTTTCCTCTCTGTATATTTAATTTGTATGAATAAAATGTACATGTTAAACTTTTAAAGAGGATTACTATTGAAATTTTATTTAATGAAGTGCTCATTTCACCTCAGATATTATTGTAAGCCTTTAAAAGTTGTTGAAAATTGCCTTTAACAATCTAGTATTGTCAATCATTCAAAAAGGTGTTTGAAAGGAGATGAAAGATCAGCTGTATATTGATTACCCAGTTGTTAGAGGGAGATAATGACATTACATATTTATTTACGTTGAGTACCAGTTAGGTAATTTCTTTACTTTTTTCTCCATGTTCTGATTTGAATGAAGCGTAGCAAGGCTGTCTCTCTGCCCTTATATTTTCAATACATTATCTCAATATACAATAGAATTCTACTTCAAACAATATAATAGTTGAACAGTTTTAAAAATAAATTGAAATTTTTTTGGACTAATTACATTTTTATTTTCTCTTGGCTATGTATATAGAATACATATTTTGCATTATTTATTTATATTGTTTTTTATTTATTTAGATGTAGTTTTTAAATGTTTTTTATTTTTTTTTATTTTAAAATATAAATTCAGCCTATTTTTTCCTACTCACCTTATTTTTCTATAAATAGGGCCAGGTTATAAGTCTGTGCAAGAGAGCAGCTTATTTAGAAGAGCTGTTCTTTTTTATTAATTTCTTTTTTATAAGCAGATTAAATTATTTTCTTATACATTCATATTGTTTGTAAATTCAATAAGGATGCACAGTGCCAGTATAATTGCACATTTTATTAATGACAAAATAACATGAATTGTTTCTGTCAAAATTCAGAATTTTTTCATTGTCAAAATCCAAATGTATATTTAAAATGTCTGTTAGCTATGAAATTTTTTAATTTTTCTGATAGTGAACACTAAAACTTGTTTATTATCTATGTTTGCAGGGGATTGATGATGATAATAGAATATTTAAAAATATATATTTTATTTTTTAATTGTAGTATAGTAGAGATGTTAAAAATTAATTACAACTATTCTATTAGAAAACATTTTAAAATGTAATTTTAATTTTTAGCTTTTTATGTTCACAGTGATAAAAAATAAACAGATTTACACATTAAGGTTTCAGCCAGAAATTTATTCATTCTCTGTTTTACACGGGATTTACTGGGTTTTTTCTTAACTTATTTATGTTAGTCGTGTTTTAATTAAACTGATTTTCATAGAAAACCAAAGTTATCTTAAAATCAACTATTCCATTTAAAAACTTTTCCTTAGTTTTCTTCATACAATTTTTTTGTTACATGTTTCAAGTAATTTATTATCTTTTTTTTTACTGTGACTAGAGTAATTCTAATTACTATGTAATGTACAAGGACTGTTTAGAATTAAACTTGAATCAAATAATAAAAATAAACAAAAAAAATTTGTTATATTTTCTATATACAAAGTTACATCCATACTTGTATTAATTGTCAACAAAATCCCCATCAGCTATGTCCATTTATTATTCTGTTGGTTGACTCCAGCCATCCATGTGCCTTGAAGTATTGATGAATACCAACCAGTTCTAAAATTCTGTGAACAGATGAAAATCAAACTGCCAATTCAGGGCTGTAAGGGAGATTGTAAAAAATCTGCTACTTAAACTTTTTTTTGTAAATCCTTCATGCGCCTCATACATTTTCATGCAAAAAAAGATTACTTTTGGTAGCATCCCTTGCCATTTATTCCTTATCATTCTAAGTTTTTTTTAATGTTTTATAATAAATGTCTACAGCTATTGTCATATCCAGCTTCAAAAAGTCTGCCGACAAAATGTCTTTACTAACTTTGGTAGTCATCAGTTTTTTCTTGCTTTAATTAACTGCATTGATTCATACGTGTTCGGCCTAAGAACAACTGCTAAACCATAATTAGGCTTGTAAAGGTAGCGTAACCAAAATTATTTAAATAATAAATTTCCCAAGATTTTTTCATGGTTTTCATAAGGTTTTTGTACCATTATTCAATAATCCAATTTGTAGTAGTGGCTTTTAGTATTTTTATATTTAAGATAAAAGTGCTGACATTGTTTTTTTCCACTTGGTATGTGTATAGTTTTAGTGAATTTAAATTATATAAAGCAATACTTAAGTTAATATGAAGTTAATTTGAGACTTTGTTAATCATTATTCTTCCAATAATAATTAAATGTTATATTTTGTAACATATTTATTTTTGTTAGATTTTCAGATTTTATATAACAATTTTATTTATTAGAAGTCATACCAGATTTCAGGTTTATTGTTCATTATGTAATATTATTTATAATATTTGTGAATACATGTTTTATGTTATATTAATGCACCATAAATGATTAAGCATGTGACATTATTTGTCAATTAATTTATTAGTAAGTAAATAATATTTAATTACAGTAAACTCAGAAATCTAACCTGATTAAAACAAAATTGTTAATATTAAGAAAAACTGTGCACAAGCATGCCTATATATATCTGAAGTAGAAGGTTAGTTGTTTTGGGATCACCAAAAGAAAGTTTTACAAAAATGCAAACTATAAAGTGTGCATGCAAGTATGTACATCTTTTTGTAAAAAGGATACGTACACTTTTAAAATGTATATAATGCTGTTTGAAAAATTATCTTTACTTTTGAATGGGTGTTTTACTGGATTTTCCATTAAAATGAAGTAACTGTGGTAAATATTTCTAAAATGGTGCTAATTATGTTTTAACTAAAAAAAAAATTAATTAATTTTTTTTAAATTTCATAGATTTAACTTCAGTTTTAAATTTAGCCCTTTTTAAGTTGTATTAATTGCATTCAAAATGTCAAGACTAATAGTCTTGACATTTTTATTCATAAGAACAATTTTTTATTTATTTAACTTGCAAATTTTAATTCCAAACGGCAGTTCCTAATTTTTTTTTGAATTGACTTAAGTAACACGCTTAAAAACACAAAAATTTCAATTGTTTCAGGTTTTAGTAAAACATCCAATTTCAGCTTAAAAAATAGTAATACTATAAATTAATTCTATTCAACTACAAGAATTTCTCTCGAATAAAAAGATATAAATAAACAGAAATCAGCAAGAATAAAAAGTGTAGTTAAACTTTGATATTCAAAAATCACATCAGGATTGTGTTTTCCCTTAAAAGTAAATAATGTTCTTTCATTGTATAATTAATTTCCATTGCAGAGATAAACATCATTTGTAAGTTTGTTTGTCGACTGTTTCTGTGGATTTAATATTACAATTTTCAATAATATATTCAATTTAGTGAAGATAGTTCCAAAAAAACTTCATTTTTTTCTGGTATGTGTTCAGTTAGATATACTTAGGCTGTAAAGTACAAGAATCGTATGCCATCTTCAGGTTTCTAATGTCAGGTCACTGATTCCTGATATAATTAAAAAATCTATTTGTTGATTGACAGTGATTTTTTTTTCATTCAAGATTTTTTAAATTTGTTATCTTAAGATGGTTGGATTACTTTAGTCTACTCTAATCATCTTATTCATTTTCTGTAGAATATTATGTTATATTAATCTTGATAAGCCAGTTTCAAATTATAAAACTGTTTTGTTTTATTACTTTATTGTTTGTTTGTTTTTTTTTTAATGTAATTATGTTTTTAATGATTAGTTTTTACTTTTATTGAGGTTTTAAACCATAGATATTTATCAGTATTACGTTTTTTATTTATTTTCTCTTAGTGTTATTTTTTATTTCAAATTTTATATTAATTTTAAGTGCATGCGAGTTGCATTTTGTATTTGTTTTTTGCTTTTTAATAAAATTTATTGATTTTTATTCTGTTATTTTTTTTCATTTTCCTTTTATGGTAATTTTTTATTTATTTTGAATTATTGCTTGTTTAACTTTTTTTACTTTGGCTATGTGATTATTAGATACTGATATTTTGTAAAGGTGTTTGCCATGACCCTAAAACCAGTTTAAAACTAACTTAATGTATTTATTAATGGTTATTGAAAACTTTATAAAAGTGAATAATCTCTATTTAATGTTGATATTAAAAGGAAAGTATTACTTCCCCTGTAATATTTTGATTAGAAATATTTATATTAGCATTTATTAATAGTGTGCTAAGTTTTTTTTTTGTTCTTACGACACCATGTGCTCTTTAAAACACTAAATAGAAAAAAATTTTATACATAATACTTGCAGTGATTAGAAAGTCTACAATGAAGATTTTTTTGTGATTATAGTACTACTTGTATTTTTTTTTAAGTTTGCACTTAGTTATTGGTGAAGGCAAGTCTAGGATTGCCCTTTCATTGTCATTACTATCTTACTGTTCTCTCAGCTGTCCTAATTAATCACCATGTTATACAATGTTTGATGATTCGAGCTTCAGGTTATCTGAATAGCAATGAAGGAAGAGGTATTAGGATAAGCTGTATATCTACATTACAGCTTAGTTTTGTAAATTAAAAGTATAAAGCAGTAGTCCACCCACTGTAAATGAGACTTCACATTTTTTTCAGGTGTGGAAACTAAAATTTAAGAAATAACAGTATAATTATAAATAAAATTTAATTGTTAATAAAATACTGTAGAATCGATGTATAAACTCTGAACTTTGTCACAAGATCATTGGAAAGGTTTTGTAAAAAGCATGTTATTACTGATCATGTTTTTTTTTATTAATCTTAATGTGAGTAATTTATGGAACAAATTTCTTTATTTATTACTAAGATAAATTAATATTTTTACCGATTTTTTGAAGAAAACTACAGTATTAGTTTTGGTCATATGGTGGGATTGGGTAGTGAAATTGAACTTCCTTTATGTTTTGAAGCATGAGATGTATGAAAATACCATTCACATTAATTATAATTTTCTTATATTGTATATTTGTTTAGTAACTTAGTAGTTATATAATTATGCCTATGTATAAAATTTGTGGCTCTAAAATCTTCAAAACTACTGGATAAATTTCATTGAAATTTAGTTGTGCTGTACTAGTGTATCTGAAGTTGTGCATGTGAAAATTTGATGAAGATTGGTTATGTCGTTCTTGAGTTACACTCAATTTAATGTCAACAACTTTATATTGGTGCATTTTTCATATGCGCTTAAGCAGTAAGTCATAGTGGCAAGTGAGTTTAAACTTGGTGTTTGTGTGTAGGGTGTACTTGTTAATCAAATGTAAATAGTCCATTGTACTCTAAAATCAGTGAGTTGAATTGCAAAATAGTAAGAGCGTCAGAAACAAAAAGTCAGTCTTCTTGCACAGAACTGTGCAAGAGTTTTTTATCTCCTTTATTTTCTTCTATACAAATACTTTTGCATAATATTATATAATTTTCAGATAGTTAGATTAATTTTATGATATAATATTGGGTTTTGCTATGACCCAACCCTCCACCATATAACAAAAGCCTATATCAGTCTATAAAGACGTCCATCCAGTGACTTATAAAGTACATGTTTTGCTACTCAACATATCACTGGGCAAGAACTATTGAATTTCTTGTTTATTCATGCTGTAATTGTTTTGTCACTAGGAAAAAGGTACTTGCATTGTAATTACCTTTACAAATATTTACATTAAAATGATAAAAAACTGAAATATAGGAAAAACATCAGATGATCACTGAGAAAAACCAAAAACACTATTGATATAACTTCCTCGTAACTAGTTCACCACTTAATCAGGCATTGTATTTTCTTTGTTTAATCATGCCTATACAAAGAGTAAACCAGTTGAAAATGTAGGTTTACACCTATTTTTATCTTAGATTAGTTCTTATTAATTTTATTTTCTGTTCCTAATATGCACATTAATCTTTACAACTTGTGAACAATAAACTAACCTGTCATAATGCATAATGAAATGAGGTGTAGTCTTCTACAGACTCAGGCCGACCATTCCTTAGGTGTTTGATTAATTGAATTTCAACCACCAATGTTCACTGGTATCCACTTCTAGTGTTCAAATCCTTATAAAAGTAATGTACCTTTATTAGGATTTAAACCTTACTAGGATTCAGTCGTATGATTTACCAAAAAAAATCCTTAAATTTCAATGTAATCGAATTGAAATGATCCTAAGAAAGTTTTAGAAACTTGAAGTAGTGCAGCACAGGAAGAATTTAAAAAAACTTAAAAGTACCTTGCATTCTTATAAATCTTAAACCTTTATTACTTGCAGTAGTAATCAGTTTATATGATAAAAAAATTCATTAACTGATTAAACAATAGATTTGTATTATATTTCATGAGAAATAATTGTACATGATACAGTATGAGTGGTAGACACCTTTCTCAAAGCAGTCATAACCACACAGTATTTTTGTTTTGTTTTAAAATAATACTAACATAAACTTAACTCCATCCTCACTGCTCATATTATTGCCGTAAACTTATCCTAACATTTCGAGCTTAACCTTACCCAGAAAATTAACACTGCCTAAGATGCTGTTTACACATGTTTATATATTTTAGTGTAGTCTGTATATATTATCCCATGATTATTTGAAGGGTATATTTTATGGAACCAGTTTATCATGAAACATTAAAGAGAACAAAGAAAACTTATTATAAGCCTCATTGGAGGTTTTTATTTTTTTCTCTTGATTTTATTAAAGTTTGATGTTCTACAACAAACATTAGATTATTATATCTGTAACTTTTGACTTGCAAATGAGCAACTTAAAGCCAGTCCATCTCTCACAGCCACTTTTATGGTAGGCTTTAATCCTTAATTACAAACTTTTCAAATTATCCATTATTATTAAAGATGTATGAAGTTTACTCACATACCATCAGGCAAAATTTACTGACAAATCTTTATTTTATATTTCTTTTTCTTTGGCATTTATTTTTCATTCTTTATCGTAATTATTTTTATATTAACCTAAAACATAATTGAAAGGATAGACTTCGATTTCATTTTAAAAAGTCTGATCTTTACTATTAGTATTTTCTTATCTAAAATTAAAAAAAAAAGTATTTCTTTTATAGTAATGGATTAACACAATAATTACTATTAAAACAACTTTTTTATTAATTATTATAGTCTTGCTACGCACAGTATTTCTTGTAAATATTTTTAACTTTTTATGAAGTATCTGCAACCTAATCCTGCATATTGTCGGGCTTAATTTTTGCTTTTCCACAATTTTCCTAATTGTAAAAGACAAGTAAGTACTCTTTCTAATGGTTAACATATCTGTTTGTTTAACGAAAGCAAAAATTCTGATCTAGAAAAACATTTTCTATTATTTCTGACAAAAAAGTGCGAGTTAAAACAAGGGCATGTATATGTGCGATATTTAACAAATTGAAAATATAGGCCATTGTACATTTTCTGGTTCTTCTTCCAGAGTTACTACTGTGGCAAATCGAAATCATTGATCCCTCTTTTATTGTTTTAATAATTACGAACTAACTGCATTTTTTTTTTACCAATTATTTATCGACACAACCTCATAAGCAGATGAAACTTCAAACATTCTGATGTTTCACCATGATGTAAATGAGACATCATTTTTTGGAACAAAAATAAACAAATTAATTTCCTTTGATTAGATTTTGGATAAATAGATTTTGAAAGCAATTCATATTTATTTTTTTTAATACTTCCTATCACACTGAGTTTGCCTTATTATAAAAAAAAAGATTTTGTTAAGAGAAAGTTCATGAAACCAATTATCCATCGTTAGGTTCATTGAAAGTACACTCCCTTTATCAAATGTGATTTCACATCAATCTTGTAATTCATCGCATTATCGCTGAGAATTATTTTAATTCTATAATGATCCACTTTAGAAGATAAATTCTGAATGAACAGTGGCTTTTGAATGCCGCTAATTAAATATACCAAAGGTTTGTAATTGGTTTTATAATTTTCCCTGATTTTGAGATAGTAAAAAATCTATTCATTGTTTGTCTTTCTTTTGTACTATCGCTGTTGTCAAATCTTGGACAGTTCTGCAGAATATTAAATTTATCCTTGACATTGTCAAGGATAAATCTCAGCCATAAGTGCATTTTATCAAAAAGTAGTTTTGCAGTCAGGTGATTATTTTTGGTTGAGGCTGCTAGATTTAAGAAATCAAATAAGAACATATATAGCTTATTAACATCAAAAGATCTGATAAGTAGCTTTAGTCTGCATTTTATAATTTTCTATTTTATATGTTTCTTGCAAACAAAATCTTACAAAAGATGTTGAAGATTAGTTTCCTGAGCAGCAGTGTACACAGACACCCTGTGCAGTGTAGTGTGTGACTTAGTAAACTTATACAAACACTTAATTGCTTATAAATGTATAATTTTTTCCCATTTAAATAATTATTCTCTTTCAGGTTTGATTAATTTAATTCTATTAGCCCATCCTTAATTTGATTTTTAATTTTCAATAAAATGCTTGGAAGTATAAAACTCAAAATGAAATAATAAAATATTACAACAAAAAATATACAGTAAAGATGGAATAAACTGTGACTAGTCAAACTTAAAAATTGGTTGAAGTATTGAACAATATCTAATAATAAAAAGAAAGTTAACCATGCCATTTGGAAGTGGTTATATTTGTGTTAAGAAAAAAGGATTTCTAGAGTAGGACTTAATGAGAATTATCATTAATTAAGAATTCAAGTTCAAGGTTTGTAAAAAATCCCTCTGTTGTAAAAAGATGAATTAAAACCATCAAATAACTTGCTTGAAAAAAAGACAGTAAAGTTTGTGCGAGACCAGTGATTTGTAAAAGAAAAGTATTGTCACTTATCAAAAGATACAATATGATTCAAAGAAATATACACAATGGGTTATTACTGCTGCCAAAATCTTTGGCTTCTTTAGTGCGCCAAATAGATGAAATTCAAATAGTATTAAATCCAGACTGTAAGCTAGATATAGAACGCGTACTGTGTTTTGTCAGTTATTTCACAAAGCATTTGTGAATCAGAGCTGCCTACGTAAAAAATTAAAAAGAAAAGGTTACAAGATAAGTGAAATTTATCTTGTAATTCTTTTTTAATAGACTTGATTATGCCTAATTATTTAATAACTCGCATATTTGATTAGAAAAGCACAGTTTTCTTCTCTGAATGTTTATTCACTCCCAGTATTTCTAACTGAATGTATATAATTGTTTTTATAAATTTTGCTACAGTCTCCCATTGAAATAGAGTTATCATAATTTCAAAAATTAGTCTTTGTATCGTAATTTCTGAAAAATGAGTCTGTTTTCATTTAATTTTGGATCTATCTTCTGAGAGGTTAACATAGGTTAACAAGTATGTATAATTTAACCTGACCTCAAAGGTTATTGTAATTGTTGTAACAGTTATGCGAGTTTACATTATGACTCGTCTATCTTCAGCATTCCAGTTCAGTATAATTTTCTTAAACATTAGAAACTTAAGACTTTTTCCCGTAACCAGCCTTTTATGTAAGTTTTTTTGCAAATGCCTTTTGTCTGCTTCAAAACATGAAAACCTTCTTTACTTTTATCCATTATGGTCTTGATTAGATACACGTAAAGAAATGTGTTTTAAAGAAGATGTTTTAAATTTTCAAGCTATTTATTCTTGAAATCAAGATACTGTATAATAACATAATTCTCCATACAAGTGGTAAGTTTTCTTATTAAAATATTATCTGTTCTACTAGGTAAATTTATAATCAATGTTAAAATAAATAGTCCCACAACTGCAGTTCAATCTGTAATCTGATTCTTGATAGGAAAAAAGAAATTCATGGGCAGGTGCAATATATTTTTACAGTAATGTTTCTGTTAAGAATAAATAAATATTCATGTTAAGGAGTGACATTATCGTTTTACAGTAATAGTAGGTTATATTGTGAAAAAAATAATGCAAACTATCACTATTGGTTTTTAATTGCCTTCCAAATTATTAATGGTCTATCATGTATGTTAATTTGACTGAGCTAAAAGTATGAAAAGCTGAGCTAAAAGCTTGTGTAGTAAATGGTACTGCTGAAAAGTTTATAATTCTTTAGCTGGTAAATCTCAGCAGCAACTCAGAATAAAAATTAATTGCATTCCCAGATCATTGCTGGAAATGAAAATTGGCTATTATATTCATAGAGATGAAGTAACAGAAAATACAATGGCTGTTTAAATTTTCTTAAGAAGTTGAAACAAAATCCTTTGTCAGAAACTTACAGCCACAATTTTCTGAGACTCGGAAAAGATCATTCTTGTCAAATATAATCATAGAATAAATGGCATTAAACACTGCAAATCTAAAAAAAATTTAATGAGATGTTAAAAAAAGATACACTATTGAATTTTTATATAATTATGAAGAAAGTCTGAATTAATCAGTCAATTCAAGGGTTGCAGCAATTTTGCTTTTATAATTCCCTGCAGCATTAAGATGAGTGAAAACTATTTTTTAGTGACACATTATTTATGAAGAAATTTTTTTTTGTCAGTGATACTTAAGAAATTAGATTTTATTCATTTGTAATGATTAGATTCCATTTCTTTATGCCCTTGAACATAATCCCATAATTTTAAGAAAAATAATAGTAAAAGTTTAAAAATAAAAAAATCCTTTAATTATAACATCGTTAGCTAAATTTTGTCATTATAATATGAAATGTACATATAATAAACCCTTTCTTATAGTCAAATAACACAACAATGAATAATTAATTCATAGTTATACTTTTCTGCATTTTTATGACTTAACATGAACCAAATGTACAAAGTCCATAATAATAGAATAGCATAAACAGAATATTAGAAATATGTTATTTTATTTTTATTTTAAATGTTATTCAACAAAAAAATATATGTTGGAATGAATATTAAGATAGATGTTGAGAATTATATCAGTTTTGTGTACAAAAAAGAAAAATTATTTATAGTGTAATGTGTTTGTATGAATGAATTGTAAATAAATTTTTTAAACAGAATTGGTCATTCCTTCTTTTTGCATTTTTATTTATAAATAATATCATTTAATTTTTTTTTTAATATTAAGAACTTTTTTTATAAATACTTCACAATTTCATTATATTACTTTTACATTATGTGTATGAATATTGTGTTGATAGTTTTTCTTAATTTGATAGAAACTAATTGTTGGCAGGTCCTAAATATGCTTCACTGATTTTTTTAAGTAGTATACATATTTTATTTTTAATGCATCTACAACCAAAATATATTTGTTAAAAGTACAGTAGCATCTAAAGATATTTTTGGCACATGAGAGAAGTTGGTTTGGTAGTGTGATAGTAGTGGTTGTAATCTTTCTCCTGTTTTTCAAATTGGTTTTTATTGGCAATCCCCTTCAGTTTTTTTTTCTATAGTATCCCTATTGAATAGCTAATTGTTAAAATTTTAGTCATTTATTATTAATTTTTAAATTTAAATATAATTATTATAAAAAATAAGTTACATTAGTTTGTTTTTTCTTTTAGGTTTACGAATTTGGACCTGAAGCATCTGATGAAGATTCAGATATAGTTTTAAATTATACACCAGAAATTCAAACTGTTTTGAATAATGTAAGATTCATTTACTATTACTTTATTTAGTTATAATTTTTTTGTTTTTACGTGGATCCAGTAAATATTTTAATTCAAGGAAACCATAATTTTTTTTTTTTTAAATAATTTTTAATCTGATTACTTATTTACTTAATGTAATGGTAATTAGAAGGATTTTGTGCCATAAGCAATCTACTATGTTTATTTAAAAAAAGATTGAACTTATGTTATAGTATGCCAATCAGTGCACAGAGCATGTTACAACAGCTGTTCTGTGGGCTGGCACTGACTCGTGGCAGTTTTCAGAAACACTCCATTTGATGTGTCATACTACCATTGATAGGTTGCAAGCTACAACAGTTGGAATAAACATGTACTAACCTCTCATCAGATCCTTAACAAAGTAAAAATGAAAGATATGAAGAACATGGTAGTGTAAAATTTTGCTTCTAACTAGAAACGTTCACAAAGGTATTTAAAATGCTTTAGCATCCATTAGGAGATGACTGTATGAGCAGATCACATTGTTATAAATGGTTATTATTACAAAGTCTCCTTTCTATTAACTTTCATTTAACACGGTTTAAATGAAATTTCAAGAAGCAAAACCGTAGCTCTGTTTTTGGATATTCTATTTGACACTTGTTAGTAAACAATTAAGGCATAGCTTGTTAATAAACAATCTTGTAAACTGAATTCTGAGTACTATTTTTTAAGTGTCATAAATCTTATACATCAAATATAATCAAGTAGTTAAAATCAGCAATGTTAGGAAGTGTCCCACAAGATCCATCCGTGGTCCAACTGAATTGAAGAATTTTATTTCTACACTTTTTTCTGGTTATATCGTTTCTTTTGGTAATGATATAAGTGTTTATGTAACTTTTTGCTTTGTTATAATTTTGATTTACATATTTTTTTTTTTGTCTTCAGTCATTTGACTGGTTTGATGCAGCTCTCCAAGATTCCCTATCTAGTGCTAGTCGTTTCATTTCAGTATACCCTCTACATCCTACATCCCTAACAATTTGTTTTACATATTCCAAATGTGGCCTGCCTACACAATTTTTTCCTTCTACCTGTCCTTCCAATATTAAAGCGACTATTCCAGGATGCCTTAGTATGTGGCCTATAAGTCTTGTCTCTTCTTTTAACTATATTTTTCCAAATGCTTCTTTCTTCATCTATTTGCCGCAATACCTCTTCATTTGTCACTTTATCCCCCCATCTGATTTTTAACATTCTCCTATAGCACCACATTTCAAAAGCTTCTAATCTTTTCTTCTCAGATACTCCGATCGTCCAAGTTTCACTTCCATATAAAGCGACACTTTCAAAAATCTTTTCCTGACATTTAAATTCATTTTTGATGTAAACAAATTATATTTCTTACTGAAGGCTCGTTTAGCTTGTGCTATTTGGCATTTTATATCGCTCCTGCTTCATCCATCTTTAGTAATTCTACTTCCCAAATAACAAAATTCTTCTAACTCCATATCTTTTTTCCTCCTATTTTCACATTCAGTGGTCCATCTTTGTTATTTCTACTACATTTCATTACTTTTGTTTTGTTCTTGTTTATTTTCATGCGATAGTTCTTGCGTAGGATTTCATCTATGCCGTTCATTGTTTCTTCTAAATCCTTTTTACTCTCGGCTAGAATTACTATATCATCAGCAAATCATAGCATCTTAATCTTTTTACCTTGTACTGTTACTCCAAATCTAAATTGTTCTTTAACATCATTAACTGCTAATTCCATGTAAAGATTAAAAAGTAACGGAGATAGGGAACATCCTTGTCGGACTCCCTTTCTTATTACGGCTTCTTTCTTATGTTCTTCAATTGTTACTGTTGCTGTTTGGTTCCTGTACATGTTAGCGATTGTTCTTCTATCTCTGTATTTGAACCCTAATTTTTTTAAAATGCTGATCATTTTATTCCAGTCTACGTTATGGAATGCCTTTTCTAGGTCTATAAACGCCAAGTATGTCGGTTTGTTTTTCTTTAATCTTCCTTCTACTATTATCTGAGGCCTAAAATTGCTTCCCTTATCCATATACTTTTCCTGAAACCAAATTGGTCTTCTCCTAACACTTCTTCCACTTTCCTCTCAATTCTTCTGTATAGAATTCTAGTTAAGATTTTTGATGCATGACTAGTTAAACTAATTGTTCTGTATTCTTCACATTTATCTGCCCCTGCTTTCTTTGGTATCATGACTATAACACTTTTTTTGAAGTCTGAAATCAGAAGTCAAAGTCTGAAGACAGAAATTCCCCTTTTTCATAAATATTACACACCAGTTTGTATAATCTATCAATTGCTTCCTCACCTGCACTGCGCAGTAATTCGACAGGTATTCCATCTATTCCAGGAGCCTTTCTGCCATTTAAATCTTTTAATGCTCTCTTAAATTCAGATCTCAGTATTGTTTCTCCCATTTAATCCTCCTCAACTTCCTCTTCTTCCTCTATAACACCATTTTCTAATTCATTTCCTCCGTATAACTCTTCAATATATTCCACCCATCTATCGGCTTTACCTTTCGTATTATATATTGGTGTACCAGCTTTGTTTAACACATTATTAGATTTTAATTTATGTACCCCAAAATTTTCCTTAACTTTCCTGTATGCTCCGTCTATTTTACCAATGTTCATTTCTCTTTCCACTTCTGAACACTTCTTTAATCCACTCTTCTTTTGCCAATTTGCACTTCCTGTTTATAGCATTTCTTAATTGCCGATAGTTCCTTTTACTTTCTTCATCACTAGCATTCTTATATTTTCTACGTTCATCCATCAGCTGCAATATATCGTCTGAAACCCAAGATTTTCTACCAGTTCTCTTTATTCCGCCTAAGTTTGCTTCTGCTGATTTAAGAATTTCCTTTTTAACATTCTCCCATTCTTCTTCTACATTTTCTACCTTATCTTTTTTACTCAGACCTCTTGCGATGTCCTCCTCAAAAATCTTCTTTACCTCCTCTTCCTCAAGCTTCTCTAAATTCCACCGATTCATCTGACACCTTTTATTCAGGTTTTTAAACCCCAATCTACATTTCATTATCACCAAATTATGGTCGCTATCAATGTCTGCTCCAGGGTAAGTTTTGCAGTCAACGAGTTGATTTCTAAATCTTTGCTTAACCATGATATAATCTATCTGATACCTTGCAGTATCGCCTGGCTTTTTCCAAGTGTATATTCTTCTATTTTGATTTTTGATTTTTAAATTGGGTGTTGGCAATTACTAAATTATACTTCGTGCAAAACTCTATAAGTCGGTCCCCTCTTTCATTCCTTTTGCCCAGCCCGTATTCACCCACTATATTTCCTTCCTTACCTTTTCCAATGCTTGCATTCCAATCTCCAACTATTATTAAATTTTCATCTCCTTTTACGTGTTTTAATTGCTTCATCAATCTCTTCGTATACACACTCTACCTCATCATCATCATGGGCGCTTGTAGGCATATAGACGTTAACAATCATTGTCGGTTTAGGTTTTATTTTATCCTTATTACAGTGATTCTATCGCTATGCGTTTTGAAATACTCTACTCTCTTCCCTATCTTCTTGTTCATTATGAAACCTGCCTGCCCATTATTTGAAGCTGAGTTAATTACTCTAAAATCACCTGAAAAAGTCGCCTTCCTCTTCCCACTGAACCTCACTAATTCCTACTGCATCCACATTTATCCTATCCATTTCCCTTTTTAAATTTTCTAGCCTATCAACCTTTTTTAAGCTTCTAACATTCCACGCTCCGACTCGTAGAATGTTATTTTTTAATTTTCTGGTGACCCCTTCCTTAGTAGTCCCCACCCGGAGATCCGAACGGGGGACTAGTTTACCTCCGGAATATTTTACCAAGGAAGGCGCCTCCATTATTGCTATATGAAAAAGCAGAGAGCCACATTTTCTTGGAAAAAAAGCAGCTGTAGTTTTCCATTGCTTTCAGCTGCGCAGTACTCAGAGGACTGAGTGATGTTGATATGGCCGTTTAAGTCATTGTGACTCACGCCCCTAACAACTACTGAAAGAGCTGCTGCCCTCTTTCAGGAATCATTCCTTAGTCTGGCTCTCAACAGATACCTCTCCGATATGGTTGCACCTTCGGTCCAGTTACTCTGTATCCCTGAGCACTCAAGCCCCCTCACCAACGGCAAGGTCTTATGATTCATAGAGGAGGGATTTACTTATAAAGATCTTAAATGATAATCACAATTGTGAAAAACCATTTATGAAATGAACTAGACAGAAGAGTAATTGTGTTAAGGATTTTGGATTAGTACTCAATAAAAGTTTATCGTGGAAAAATAGATAAATATTGTATAAGTATATTTGTATATACGTTCCTACCCTTTGCTAAGGAAAGTTTATATTGCATTGATACATCATTTACTATGAAGTAGTTAGTATCAATACTGGTTTCTGTAATTCAGAAGCTTTAAGACTGATGAATTGAGTGAGTGAGGCCGACAGACACTTATCAGAAAAATATCATAAGAGTTTTGTTTGTTGATTATGTTCTAAAAATTTTTCTTTATAAGAGTAATGGTAATAAGGGTCAGTTGGTGGCCTTGGAAGGCTCTTGTATTTTCAAGTAAGAAATGTAATACATTAGTTTATGTACTATTTAAATGTATTAAAGAAAAAGGTGTATTAATAATCGTTTTTCTTTTTTTCAATCATAATATGTGTCAATGTTTTTGCCACATGATGGGGAAAAGCTGATAATTTTTAGAGTAATTAACAGTAAGTAATCTTAAAGAGCTTGTTTTTATTCATATGCTAGACATGTGTGTTATTATTGTTGAAAAATCAATTTTTTGATTTACACCAATATTAAGTGTGGAAAATAACATTTTGCAAACCTTGTCCACTTTAGTCCCCACAGAGCTGAAATTTCTTGTTACATTTCATAGCATTCGGTATGGCAGCCACCTTGTGTTGAATTGCTGCCTTTAGTTGAGGTATTGAACATGGTTTTCTTTCTAATGTACACTTTGTATTTTAAATAACCCAGTAGGATGAAATCACATTCCAAGAGATGGGTAAATGTGATGCCCAGATGATATGTCCATATAGGGAAACTAAATGTTCCATTACACCCACCCTTCTTAATACTATCATGAAAACCCTAGCCACTTGGGTAATTGCCCCATCCTGTTGGAACCACAGATTGGCTCAGTTTATGAGCCTTGTGTGAAGTTCTTCAGATTGAAGTGTACTGTTATGCATTGATTGTGAATCTGATTGCCTTCTTCAAAGAAATAGAAGCTGATTACCTTAACCGTTGCCATCCCTCATCACAATTGGGACCCTTGTGAATGAAGTGGGTGCTCTTGAAGCTAACTTGAATTTGTATCAGAAATTTTGTTTATTAACACAACCTGACAGATGGAAATGGGCTTTGTCACTCATGAAGATTCTTTTTTCTGTCATCATTTCCATCAACATCTTGGCGCTTGTCCCAATCACAAGGGATTAGTTATTGAACATTAATCAGGGGGTGGAAATGTAAGTCAGAATATAGTATTGTTCAGACAATCCAGTTGGGATATGTTCTGATAGGTATGTCAAAATGCCAAACGCCAAGAATGAACTATCTTCAACTGCTTGTCTTATGCCTTGTTAGCTGTTCAATGTTCCTAAGCAATCAGATGGATTTCAGCCTACCTGATGGTTTTCTTTTTGATGCCAACACTGCCTAATGGAATTTTTCACCCGTAACATGATAGTGGTACGAGAAGACATAATACCATGGCTTCCAACACTGAAATGTTGAAGGAATCTTCTCTTTGTGACAGAATCATTGTTGTTGAAAAAAAATATTTCTGCAGTGATCTTGATGCGTAGCGTCCCACAGTTGCATGATAACTAAAATGGCAGCTAGTGAGAGTGGAGTGCTCACTATCCCACCCTCCTATAAGCCCCACAAGCGCACAATAACCAATAAACAATTGATAGGTTTTCTGCCCACCTATATTATGCGTTACAATGTGGTTATGCTTATCTAGGTTATTTCTTTTTTATGTTTCAGAGACAAATAACTACAAATAAAGAAACATGTGATAAAAAATTGATTGATAAAGAAACGTCTTGTGAAACTACTGATTTTAAATTTGGCCAAAGAGCCAAATGATGGAATGATGGAAATGGAGATTCAAACATCAATAGAAGATCCTAGAGAAGTTGATAAATTAGAAAAACATTGCCAAGAGTTGCAATCAAAATTAAGTGAAGTACAGATTAAAATTTTAGAAATAATTAATGATAAAAAATCATGCGATGAAGAAAATTCTACTTTAAAAGAGAAAATTAAGATGTTAACTAATAGTTTTTGTAATAAAAGTCCTATTAATTTTAATGACAATATTTCTTGGGAGAGTTCGCATTCAGTACAACAGACTGAAAAAACTATTATGAATAAAGAACGTAATGAAATAAAAAATAATTATAATTGTTCCATCCCAGTAGTTGAAGTTAGTACAATCACTAAAAGTAGTGATGAACAATCCAGTTGCAATTCAACCGTATCTGGACCAAGCACTAATAATTATTTATTATTTAAACAGACTGATTGTAATAATACCAAAGATGATGATATGAAAGATAATAAACTTAATTTTAGTAGTCTTTCACAGTTTGCTTTTGAAATAACAAATAATTTAAATGATTCAGATTTGGATCATAAAGATTTATCCGTTTTAGAAACTAAATCATTGTCACCATTGTGCCTTAGATCTGATGAGCAAAGTGATATGGTTGGTGCTTGTAATGATAATGATGATGATGTAAAAGAAGAGAATGACCAGACTAGCAAAGGTGATCAAAATTTATATAGTTTAATGAATGAAAATAAAGATCTTAAAGAAAAATTTAATAATCTTGAATCATGCTTAGAAATGATGAGAGTTGAATATGAAAAATGTGAAGATTATTGGCAGAACAAACTGGATGAAGAACGATGTATATATGATCAGGTAAGTCAAAGAAATTTTTTATCTCATTACATTTCATTACTTCCATGTATTTAAGTATTTTTATATAATTTACTGATTTTTTAAGAAAAGTTTTATATGATTAAAAGAAAATAGTGAATTGATCTATCTCTTTCTAATAAACTGTGTCATTTAAAAATATTTTTTTATCTGATGTAGTGCACAAGCAGGTGTAACTCACTGGAAGCTTTGAGGCAGTTTTTTTTAGACTGTATTAAAGTGTTCATCATATGCCTACTACACCAATACATAGTACTTTGTGTATTGATTAGGAATATTAATAGAAAGTCGTTTTAGTTTTACTTATTACACACTTCAGCCAACAGTTTGGATTTTGTGCCACCCCTCAGATAGTTAACATTGTCCTTGGACAGTTTCACAGGATATGGGGTCTCTACCTCAACAAGTTTCTGTTAAAGAAACTTAGTAAACAAGTGGCTGCTCTGCTAGCTAACAGAAGGTAACATAGCACCATAGCTGGAACATTGAAGGCCACTCACTGATCCAGCTTCTATGTTATAAACTCGTAGAATAAAGGATGAAGAAAGAGGTGAAAAGAGGAAAGGAAAAATCAAACCACTAAGGAACTGTCTCTGATCAGGGTTTACCAGTACAACCGTATCCTGTCCTTGTCATTCCATACAAATTTTTCTTGTGCAACCAAGGAATTTGCGTACTTCTGTAATTACAATGTGACCAACAAATGATCCAGGAATTGATCTGTGCTTGAATTGATAATTTTTTCATCTTTTGTATCTCATTAGATAAAGTTTAAATCTTGTTCAAGTTATTAAGAACTCAAGAGTACACTGTACATCTAAAATAATCCAGCATCACGACAGGTTTTTATTATGCCAAGCCACTTATCACTATCATTCCCTAAAATATTTATCCACACAGTAAAAATGTTTAATACTTACAATTAATTAAATCAGCAATTGCAACTCCCTCCAGAGAAGGGGGCGCATTGCTCCCTCCAAACAACTAGGGCCCCATTGTGGCGTATTCCGGCTAGCCTATGAAGCACTAGCACCAAAAGGACTTCAGCGGATGGTCTGAAGGGGAATTACGTCGGGAGCACAGGTTTTAAAAGCCTAGTCTCCTGCGGTCGGAGCCAGTAATGGGTTGAGAATGCGGGTCCAAAACGGATATGGAACGCTAATCACAAATCCATCCATAAATATAACAAAACTTAAAACTTATAACCAACACTAAAAATTAACCCTTGAAACACGCCCGATTACAGAATCATACAGCAGCAAGGGACACTGTCCAGGCTCTGCAATTCGAAGGGAGAATTGTGATACTCCCGCCACTTTTGCGTTCCATTCCGTTCCTAAAATATGAGATTGATCTTCCTATCTGTCAGTACCATATTCACTAAAAGATTCCAGACAGTCTGTCTGACATGAGACAAATCATTCCTAAAAGAAGCATAGTCATCCTAAGATAAGCACATCAGAAAAAAGAAATGGTTTCTCCTTGTTTTCATGGATTGGAATTTGAACACAATTATTACAAAAAGAACACACAAAATTTGCCCTTTTGCATGTGTCATGCCAAACCTACAGAGATTATCCTAGACATTATTCAGCCTACAGCTATAAAATAATTGAAGGACATGTTTGTCTTTAATAATTGTATGGCTTATATAATAAATTAAAAAAGCAAAAGAAATGGAATACATTTTTAAACAGATTATAAATAACTTTTTTCTATATTTCAGTCCAGATTATCCTTGAAATTTTTAAAAATTTTAATCCATTCTACATTATCAAATATGTTTCCAAATCAAAAATGCCACAAAGGTGGCTTTACTCTCTTCCTATCTTCCAAGTTTAGTATCAGGGACAGAATGACCCCTTTGTTGTACCCTTGCACTTTTTGAAACCAAATTTATTTATTCCTACTTCCACATTATGTTCTTATGATGAAATTCTTGGCCAGACCTTATTATAAAACCCATCAGGTTGGTCTAGTGATAAACACAATTTCGCAAATCAGCTGATATTGAAGTAGAGAATTTTAAGGTTCAAATCCTAGTAAAAGCAGTTATTTTTATACAGATTTGAACACTAGATCATGGACGGTGTTCTTTGATGGTTGGGTTTCAATTAATCCCATATCTCAGAAATGGTCTACCTGAGTCTGTACAAGACTACACTTCATTTACACTCATACATATTATCCTCTGGTGACAGTGGTTCCAGAGGCTAAACAAAAAAAGAAAGAGAGAGTCATGAATTTTGTAACAAAATTTTGCTCCTTGATTTTCTTAATGTGGCTGTACTTATTTAATATATTTTATGTATCTATAACATTGTTTAATTTTATTTAATTTTTTTTTTTTCTTTAAGGAGCAAAAGTTAAGTGATAGTAAATTTATTGAGTTAGAGCGTCAGATTAGAGAGTATGCTGAAATGTTTGGTGGTGATTCAGAGAAAACATGTGATGGACGACTTCCGACTATTGAAGAAAAAGATAGTCTTGAAAGACAGGTATATTATTTAGTTTCTACATCTTGTAAATAAAGAATAAAATTACAGATTGTCATAGTTTTAGTTTTCATTTATTTAAAATATTCTAGATATAATTACTATGTTATTTTAGTCTTAAAATGTGTTAAAAAATAAATTAAACTTTTCTAAATTTATTATGTTATTGAATTTGTGTTTAGGTCTTAGTTACATGTACAGATTTTTTATGTATTACATTGGTGTTAAGAAATGCATAGTTAGCTATTGTGTATGTAATTTTAAAATACATTCTAAAAGTCACTAGTTCACATTTTCTTGTATGTAATTAATATTTTTTTTATTTTGATTAGTCTTATTTTTTATTTATTTTTGTTAAATCCAGTAGTAATTTGTTCAATATACTTTGATTATTTTTATTTCTTTATTTCCTGAGAAAGAGATATTTGTACTTTTATTTTGTGTTTTTACACAAAATATGGATGTATTTTCTGAGTTTACCTTAGTGAATGAACAAGTTTTATTATAATGTAAAAAATCTATTATGTAACTGGAGCATCTTAATTCAGTCGGAATCCATAAATAACTAGATCCCTGTTTTATAAAATTGCTGTTAAAGTACTGTAATCAAAGGTGGTAAACCCATATAGATCATTTACTTTATAAACTGGTACAGCTCAAACAAATAAAGCTGTACCAGATGTCTCATAAACTTTTATTACCATTGGTCCAGGGCAAGACAGTAACATATCAATTTTCAGTACTCATACTTTGCTTTGTCAGTGATCCATTCTGCATTATCAGTTTTGTAAATGCAGATTTGATCCGTCATCTCTCCATCACGTCATCCTCCATCTCTCATATTTGAAACTACGTGTGGACTGACTTGGGAACCCTTCTTAAGCTGGCGATTTCATAATAAGGCTAGTAGCTGAAGTACCCAATAGGTAAAGCTTATCCTTATCCTTATCCTTATTCTTTTTCTTTAGTGAATAAAAAAAAATATATCTACTTGACTGCAACCTATGTAAAAGTGAATCTGTAATGTATGCACTGGCATTATTATTTATAACTTTATGAATACCATATTTATTCGAGTACCTCCCACTCACCAAATAAGCCCCAAACCTCAATTTTCCAGATTGAAAAAAAAAATCTAGTATATTTTAAAGTGCAATAGATATGATGAAAAAATACGTAAAACGAAAATATTCAGAAAATCAAGCATATAATTAGTTCATTTAAATTACAATATTAATATTACATTAATAATTAATTACCGTAAGTACTAAATTTAGTTCAGAATCAATAGGCCAGTAAAACGAAAAGAAAGTATCATGTTGAAAAGGATCATTTCAATACACTTTTTAATATGGAATTTTATTTTTAATTAATCACTATCACTGTCAATGTCTGTAGAAGAGTTACCGGTAGTCTCCACATCGCTCTGCCAAAGGTAGTCTTCACTACCATCAAGTTTATTAGATATTCCGCATTTTTAAAAACTTTTCCTTACTAATTCCGTGGAAATACCTTCCACGGCTGTGTAGCATGAAGCCTTTTCTTTCGATTGTTGCCACTCTAGTTTCTGTAAACATATTAGTCTGGCCATGGCCTTAGTTTGGATAACATCTTGTTTTTTGTTTTGCCAAAAAAATTATAACTGTTTTATGAGAGCAAAGAATCGGCATGAAATTTCATATGAGACTTGGAAATACCACTACTGAAACTTACATTTTATTAAAAAAAGTATATGACAATGAATGTTTATTACATACACGGGTTTTTGAGTGGTTTAAGTGTTTCCAAGAAGACGTTGAAGGTGATATTCACCTGGGTCTCCCTTCCACATCAAAAATGGATAAATATATTGAAAAAATTGGTAATCTGATCTGATCTGACTATCTGTTAACTATTTGTGCGATTGCTGAAACTGTACAAATTGATAAAGAGTGTGTAAGGCAAATTTTATGTAACAATTTTAACATGCAAAAAGTGTGTGTGAAAATTATGCCTACAATTCTCACAATCTAACAAAAAGAAGCTCGTGAAACTGTTTATTCTGACACTTTGAATGCCATTGAAAATGACCCAAACTTCGTGGAAAGAGTGATAACATCTTAAAAAAAAAAAGAGTGATGAATCTTGGTTTTTCATTTATGATTCAGAAACTAAGTATCAGTCCATGCATTGGAAGGTCCCAACTTCACCAAGAGCTAAAAAAGCTCGACTGAGCAAATCAAAATTCAAAGTGATGGATGATTGTTTTTTTTTTTTTTATATTCATGGGATTGTGTTCCTTCACTGGGTTCCTGAAGATCAGACTATTAATCAACATTACTGCCTTGAGGTCCTTGCTCAACTCCATGAAAAATAAGAAGAAAATGACCCGAATTGTGGAAGAACAAGTCATGGGTTCTTCATCAGGACAATACACTGGCTCACACTGCATTGTCTGTGAAGACGTTTCTAACCAAGTATAACATCCCAGTGTTAGACCATCCATCTTATTCACCACTTGAGAACAGTCTCTTTATTATAATTTCTGATAATTCCTTTAATTGATATTCATCAAGGCCCTTTTTTTTGTCTGTTAGTAGTTTTTCTTGCTTGTTAAGCTAACCCAAATTTAGACAAAAATTAAATTAAAGAATAATGAAAATTAAATTAAATGTTTAATGAAATAAGCTCTGAAAAAAAAATAAAACAAATTTGAAAACAATACTAAGTGATAGAAAAGAACAGTAATACTCTCAGTTATTTCAGTTTTATCATTTTGAAGTCAGCAGAAAATAAATGGTTAGAAAGTCAGAAATAACTTGTAAAAGTCTATATACAGAAAAAATGAAAAAGAATTGTTTCTTAGTTTTAACTTTTTTTACTCGTCTTATTTAACCTATTTTATATTCAAATTAAAAAAAATTATTTAGTGTCCTATTTACCTGGCTAGTTCTACTATTTATATATTTAATTTAGTAGTCCTGATAAGACTTCATTAAAGAATTATAGTGTGGGTAGCTTCCTCACTACTATCTTTTATTCAGAAAAAAAATTGTGCCTTTTGTTTTTAATGTTTTTGAATGTTTTATCAATATTCAAGATTAAAACTTAAAATAATTTAATAAAACAAACTTCTAATAATACGAGTAATTACTGAATGTCTATTTATTTTTTTTTTTTTTTTTTATTGAGAGATTTTACCAAAAAAATTACAACTTAATGTAGTTAAAAAAAAAACTTGTGCACTAATGTTGCACATTAAAATTTAACTCAAAGAACAGCAAGTATGAATTATGTAATATCCTCTTTGTTCCAATAAAAAAGAAAAAAATATTTTGAAGATTTTTTTTTAGTAGTATATATATATATTTTTTTTTTTAATTATTATATTAATTTTTAAAATATCTAAGAGATTCATCCTCTTGAGAAAATATTGTAAGAAGAAAAGCTCCAAAAATAGAATAAAAATTATACATATAATTTATATTTAATTTGTTTTAAAGAAATAGTGAATTTTTTACAATTATAGTTATATTTCTAAAAAAAAAATTTATTTACCATATAAAAAATATCACTTAAACAAATAAATATGTAAACCAAAATAAAACAGGTAACTTGGGGTTGGGTCCACTCATTTCACGCTTAAAAAAATAATAATTATCGTAAAAATATATTCTTGAAAATTGTAATGTACAGGGTGGCGCAGAGAAATGGGAAATTTTGAATTTGATGTTTGCAGCCCTGCAGGTGTACTATAAGTGGGAGAAAGACTTAAACTGCAGAGCAGTAATGAACATTTGTTATGATAGAGCAGTGGAATCGTTTAGAGCAGGCGATTGCCATAAAGGCGTTTTACCAACATGGTGACAGCTGCACAAAGAGCGTT
This sequence comes from Lycorma delicatula, assembly GCF_047948215.1. NCBI lineage: Eukaryota > Metazoa > Arthropoda > Insecta > Hemiptera > Fulgoridae > Lycorma > Lycorma delicatula. The sequence goes on from NC_134457.1 coordinate 20,718,367, forward strand.
TCAGTGACATTATGAGATTACACCTTGTTCCTTCTTCACACATACTCAAAACTTGGAAGAAGACTGGTTTGGCTTTGAAAAAAAAATCTAGTGGGTGTGTATTGTCTGTACGTACACCAGAAAACATTGATGCCATGAAAGCTGTAGTGGTATGGAATCCTTGTCATTTGATACAGAAAATTGCCTTTTCATTGGAGCTCAGATGTCAGAGCATGCAAAGAATACTCCATAACCTGAAATTTCTTCGTTACAAGATTCAAATTGCCCAAGAACTAAAACCTAACGATTGTGTATTGCATCTGCAGTTTTGTGAAAAACTGTTGCCCAAATTAAATGAGAATGGTAACTTAATCGAAAACGTTTGGACGTCAGATGAAGCCCATTTTCACTTAAGTGGATACATGAATAAACAGAACTTCCATTACTTTAATTAATGATAATTACTTTAATTAAACTTTAATTAATTACATTACAAACAAACCCTGCTCAGCTTCACCAGCATCCATTACACAGTGGCAGACTTATTACTCTACTGTATGGTGTGCAATTTTGTGTCTTGTTTTTGGCCCTTATTTCTTTGAAGATGAAGGGGGCTCTGCTGTCATTCTGACGTCTCAATGTTAACGTCAACATGCTAGACATTTTTTGCTCCTAGGCTCCATCTCTTCCAAATCTTAAACAACACAAACCTAGTTTCAAAAGAACGGAGCCACCTCACACACTGCCCGACAGCCCGACAGTCTATGGCAGCAATGAGACTTTTTTTTTGGGATCACATTATTTCAAGGACTGCTAACATCGCTTGGCCACCCTAGTCTCCAAAACTTTCAATCTGCAACTTCTTTTTATGTGAACATCAGAAGAGAATTATGTACCACACTAGACCAGGAAACTTTGCCCAGCTCAAAAACAGATTGAAGTGGAAATCATCAACATCCCGGAGAACACAATGCGCCGTGGTATGCAAAATTTTCAGAATCGACTTACTGAATGAGTACGCAAAAATGGACAGCACTTAAGTGAAGTCATTTTTAAAATATGATGTAAATTGTAATTTCCCTTCTTGTAGAACATATTTTCCACATCAAATAAAAGTTAATAACTTTACTTCATTTTTTCTAATTATTTAAAATTTTTCCATTTCTCAGCACCACTCTGTACATTAAAAAAAAAATTTATCCTGCCATTACAAATTTTGTAGATTGAACTGGATAAGGTATGTTGGCTGGTGTTATTGCTGAGCTGTGGTTGAGCTATGTGAACTAAGTATTATTTTGAAAAAAAATATATATTTTTTTTGGTTAAAATATTATTGAAATAAAATCAGATTAGAAAACAACTTTCAAAAATTAATATTGATGGAAGGACAACCAAAATGAGACATTGCAATTGTCACTAAAGTTCAGCAAGATGTTTTTCCATCTTCATATATATATATATATAAAACAGTTATTTGTGTCAGTTTTATTTTAGAGCAATATGTGTTATCAAAAACTAGATGACAAAGAGAAAATAAAGAAAAGATTCTCTCTCCCACAAAACATACTGCAGAAAAGATCCTGACAAGTACGATTTCTCTCTCTCCCACAAGCAAATATTAAATTGTTAAAGTCAATACCACACCTATTTTGTATGTAATGTCTTGTAAATGTGAGTATAAATAAAGGCTAGAAACTGAATCAGCCAGCATGTTGCACTCATCATGTATGACTTATTTGTACATTTTTTTATTAAAAAAAATAAATAACTGCATTATTTTCTTCCAAATTTTTACTGTACATTGTTAAAGCATTTTAACTGTAAAAATTATAAAAATAAATTATGTCCATTTTGTATATTATAACTTAAGATCTTACTGTAGATTGTTATTTTAGATAATTTTTTTTTACTTACAGGAATGGCAAGATGATAGCCAGCAAATAGAACTTGAGAATGATAATATTGAGGAAGGACCACATTGTTGTTGCAGTTGTCATCAAGGATTGTCTGATGAATTAAACAGAGTTCAACAATTAAGATCGCGGATGCAGTCTGAGTGTAAATTACTGACACGTAAACGTGATTTATTACTGAAAAATATATCAAATTTACAACCTAGGTATCCTGCAGCGGTATGTAAATATTAGTATCAAATATTTTGAGTTAAAAGAGTTATACTTTTAAATACTTTAATACTTTTTAAATTGGCAACTTATACAGTAACCACTGGTCTTTAAATAAAGTATTTTTTTAAAAATAATATTCAAATAAGTTATTTATGTAAAAATTACTTTTTTAGTTTTTCATCTAGTTTTATTTAAACTGAAATATTACATTTTATTAAAATACTAGATCCTTACTTTATTTTATTATAAATAAGTATGATTGGCCAAATTTTGTTGGTTTTGGGGTTTTTGTCAATTGGATGTTTTAAGACCCCTGTAATTCAAAAAAGAACAAAAAGCTATAGAAATTTATAAAAGATGTATGCATTTACATATTACATATACCTATGCCTGTAGTTAATTAATATATCTCTGAGGTGTAGTAGGCCTGTATTTAATTAATATCTCAAGAATGGCTCAACTTAAATTCTTCAGGAACAGCTCAAAAGATTACTGTTTATGGGGTACTGATGGCATTAAATTCTGGACAAAAATAGAAAAAAAGGTTATTTTTCACTATTTTTTATTTTTTGGTGTAGTTTTAGAAATTTGAGTTTTAATATGATAAAAGTACTTAAGTAATTTACAATTCCAGAATTTTAAATCATTGGGATTTAGGGATGGAGAAATATTCAATGTTGTTGTTTCTAAATAATTTTTTCTCATTTTGATAACTTGTTTACAAGAAAAGTTGACATGAAAACGTTTTGAAAAAGCAGGTCCCATAAGACCCAACTTGAACATTTTTTTATATCTGATTCAGTGCTTTATCTGTTTAAAGTTATGACTGATATTTGTAAATTACAAACTGTTTTATGGAAGTAGCAATAAAACAAGGGGATCAAATGAGACCCAAATTTTTTTACTAAAGTTTTTTTTTATCAATGCTTTAAATACATCAATTTTTATGATAAAAATACTCAGTTGGTCAAGGGAATCAACTAGGACCCAACATTTTTTACTTAATTTTTATTGTTTCTCCACAATTAGACTTAATACGGCATAATTTTTAATGTTCGAGCATCATTTGATCAAGGTGGTCAAATCAGACCCAATTTTTTTTTTTTATTATTAAATATTTTGACTTTTTTGTAATTGTACTTTAAATACTGCGTAATTAAGTAATTTATATTTAAGAACTTTGACATATTTGAAATAAAATCTGTCCAGAAAGTTACGTAACCTTTTTGTCAGATTTTATTTTTGAAAGCACATTGATAATGTTTACCTAATATATATATATATATATATATATATATATAATTGATTCTGAACATAAGCTGATCGTTTGCCAAAATGATTTTTATTTGTTTCATACATGAGTCATCCATTGGCCTTCTAATGAAATTAAGAAAAGAGGGTTTTTTCTATTTTATAATAAACTTAAACTGTTTTCTTTGTAAATACCTTTAGTTATATTATCACACACTTGTGTGTGTGTTTGTGTTTGTACACGCATGTGTGCATGCACCTGGGTGTAATATCATTAAAATACGAGGTTAAGTTGTTGAGATTAAAGTTTCCTCATGAATAGTTTGATGTATTTATTAATACAACAATAACAAGTTACAGATAAAATATATGGTTTCTGTGTTTTTAATATATCATAATACATATATTAGTTATCGTGTCATTTCTTATCCACCTAATGCTATTCAAAGAATGCGTATACTTTCGCAGATGTATGATGTTTACTACACTGAGATTATTATAGGCATCAGAATTTATTTATCTCATTATTAAATAGATGTACTATTTAATAAAAATAATTTTTGTTTTAGTGTGAAAGAGAAATTATGCAGAACTTGGCTGCAAGATTACATCATCAGGAATTAAGATGTCGTCACCTTCAATCAGCACTAAAATACCAGCAAAGACAGATGGAAAAAGCTATTCAAGGTGATTTTATGTAATATAGTAATAAGTAACTGTTATTCTGTATTTTGTTTTCTGAGAATAGTTTTATGTCACTGTAATAAACCATAAAACGTTTTTGATAAAATACATTATACATTTTTTTGTTTATTTGGTTGAACAGATTAATTTAAATATTAAAACATAATTTAATGAGATTTTATGTGAAAAAAGTAAAAATTATATATATTGAACTAAATAAAACTTCTAACAAAAAGAATAATATTTAGTTAGTTTGAATTTTAATTTAATTAGTTTAGACTTTTAAAAGTTTATAGATCACTAAATAAAAAAAAAGTTAAAAAATATTTATTCAAAACACTTGTCTTTTAGTTAATTAATTTAAATAGACATAAAAAAATTGTTAATGTTGTTTATTATCTTAAAAAAAAGATTTGACTACTAAAATAATAAAATACCACATAAGAGTACAAAAAAATTTCTCTAATAATAAGGGAAGAAGAATTTTGATCACGTATTTGGAAATATTAAAAATCTCAGCTTCTCAAAATTGATGTAATGTACTAATAAGTGTAATTAAAAAATATAGTAACTATAAACATTACTAAAATAATTTGTTGACAAACTTCCATAATATTTCAAATAAATAGAAAATACAGTTTAAATTTTTTTAACATTTACTGAATAAATAAACTAGCTTGCATAATAAAGTTTAAAAAATGTCTTTGTGTTTAAAATATTTATGTAAAATAATGGCTAGTAAAATTATTATTATTATTTTATAAAGAAAAAATGTATGATGTATGTAGATTTGTTATTTTGATTATCACTATCGTACTTAACTCTCTCAATGTCTTCAGTAACACAAGTTATCAAATCTAAATCCATGTGTTATTATTTGTTATTTCTTTTTTTATTATTGCTGTTGTTATATCTATTACGTTTTAAAGTGACATTACCTGTAAATCAGGGAATGTTAAATTATCTTCCACTAAGGTTCAAAAATCTTTAAAAAAACTACTTGGGGCATTACAAGTACACTGTTCTTTTTTTAACTTCATTGAACAAAATAATTTTCACAAAAATATCCTATTAATCATAGCATTAACAAGTTGATTTTTGTTATAATTACTCAATTTGAATTAAATAAATCTATTATTTCTTTAGCTTTTTTTTTTTTATTAGGCATAAAATATAATTCTGCTTATATTATTAATAATATACTTTTGCATTTGGAATATTTTTTCCTTTTGGAGAGAGTAAATTATTCTCACAGAATTTTCTAATAAAGACCTATGTAAATTTTTGGGTCTCTCACCTTCTTAAAGTGTATATAAAATTCACACTTTATTGGAATTAATATTATCATATCTGCGATAGTAATATTTTGTTTGTTTTACAAGCAGTAAGAAATTACCAGAGAATATTAAGTATAAAATTCGCAAGAATATTTTTGTAATTATTAAGAAAGATGACACGTATTCAAAAGTCAATAATCGTGACATAAATTGTTGTTTTGCTCCACATTGATTGCAAATATACAAAAGAAATTATTGCCTTATTGTAGTTTTTAATGTATAAAGACTTTAAAATGATTATCAAAAAATACATATTCGGCGAGAGTAATGTTTGAATTTGTATCAGTATTCTCTTGTTTTTACATTTTAAATTGCCAAATTTAATATTTAATGAGGTTAAATTAGACCTTAATGAGCGTTAGGTTATGTTGATATTGTACAGAATCATTAGTTACCTAATTCTAACCATGAATTTCTTGATTTCTTAATTTCAATAAAATTGCGACAATTTCAGTTATTGATAGATTGTAATGAAACATTAACATGATTAAATTACAAGAAAACTAAATTAAACGAAACCCTTTGTATAATAATAAATTTACAATTAGCACAGTAAAAATGACAATATAAGCTAAGGTTATTCACTTTCGAATGGATAAAATCATGAATAGTTTGCTAAATATGGAAGTTTAGTTAAATATGAAAATAATTTTTAGTAAGTATTAATGAGAGAATCAGTTTTTTATACACTATAAAATCAAAAGGTCCATGCTTAGATTTAGGATCATGAATTTCATTAGAACAAATTACAAAAAATTAAATATATGGCTCTTTTAACCTTCTTTTCTTAATTTTTTTTCAATGAGCAATAGAAATTTCTTTTGGCGACTTAAAATCTGTACCAGTTTTCATTTTGTTTCTTACTTGGTCTTTCTTTGAAAACATGACAACTAGTTGTTTACAACTTTCTTGTTTCTCAGTGGTTTAAAATCAATCTTTATTTCCTTTTCCAAAACAAATACACTGTTACAAAAAGTACAAACATTGTCATTCTTACAATAGGATCAAAAAACTTACTGCATAAAGCTGTACACATTTTCATCATCACCTGCTATTTGACCATTCAATAAAACTAGATTAAAGTCATAAAAAAAGAACAACAAAGTTTCCTCATTATTTAACTCTATCTGTAAAGAGTTTCTATTAACTCTTTCCAAGTGATGAATATTAAAAATAATATTCTCTAGGATAACGTGTTGTATCACAGAGTTTTTATTAAAATTCCCCATTATCAAGAAGTTCTACTTTTCACACTTAATTAAATATATTGCTTGAGAATCCAAATTCAATTCTATGATATCATTATCAGCAAAATCTAAATACTTTATCATATTTATTTCCTTTTATGATTCTGTAATTAGTGCCTCCACTTGCCTGCCTGAATGAAGAAGTTTAACAGCAGAATACTGAATTACTTCATAGGTTGAAAATTTATTTTTTAACTTTGAAATGTCTTTCGTCATAAATAAAATTTTCAAATTATAAACAGATTTGTGGTTAACTAAAAGAATTTCTGTAGTTTAACTAAAATACCGGGTAAATTAAAAAAGATAATTAATATAAATGTACTTCTATTCATTGATACTTTCAGTGTTAGGTTTATCATTAATTCTAGACTGATTTACTAGAAGATACTGATCTACTTCAGAATGAAAAAAAGTTGATAATTTTCATGACCGGCCACCTGTTTTAGCAGAAATTCTTTTACTTTTCCTAAATTTTTTTTCCATATTCCAATTTCCTAAATAACATTTTTATTGAAGAAATCATTGCAGAGTTCATTGTAATGATAGAATTTTTCATCTATAAAGATTCGTTTATTCTGGGATTCAGGGTATAGTATGCTTTCTGTAAATACTTCCTCTTTCAAATAAAGTTTTTAGATTGATTCACTTTTTGTTATAAAATGTAGAGATACAAATTTTACTACCCTTAAGCTTTCCACAGTTGTGCAGAACTGTAATTTTCTTTTAAATAGTTACAAGAGCCAATGAAAAAAATCGATTCTCTTACCTGATTCAATACCTAATCTTATTACAGAATTAATTTCTGATCTTTTATGCAGAAAACGGTCTACCTTCAATCTATTGGCAAAATATAGGCTATGTAAAATATATATATAAATTATATAATTTTTTTTTCTTATTTTATTCTCTACTTGTCCGCATGTTCTTAAACTAGAGTGCTATTTTTTGTCAGTTGATCTAAATACGATGGTTTAAAAAGAAATTGCATTGGATATAGACTTTTTTTAATAAGAAAAAAATTATATTTGCAGTCCTCTATTTTGAGTAATAAGGCATAACTTATTTTAGTGGACTTCCCTCTCTCTTTCTTTTTCTGTTAATCTTCCGAAATCACCGTAAGGTATTACTTCAAAGGGTGATATGTATGTAGTGTAATCTTGTACATTCTCAGGTCAACCATTTATGAGATGTGTGGTTAATTGAAACCCTACCACCAAATAATACAAGTATTCAAATCCGTATTAAAATAACCGCCTTTACTAGAATTTGAACCTTGGAACACTCGACTTTGAAATCAATTGATTTGCCATAACGAATTAACCACTAGATCAGCCCGGTGGGTCAGTGGCGCCATCTAATAAAATTAACTACAATAATAACTAACTACAAATCGGCTGCGGTCATCTTGAAAAGTACTCATTATCCCGAAAAAAAGTATAATTTTTTTTTTGTTAATAAAACCGCTATCACAAACAGCCCAGCACGATCAGTACTGCTAATAGTGAATCCTATTTTTTCATTATAAAGGTATGACATTTTTAATACGTATACTGTATACACACATAATAAAATTAATTGTTACTAGTACTAACTATAACCACTACTATTAATAGATATAATTAATTTTCATTAGTGTCGTCTATTCGTATTCGTCTACATATCAAATGCACACAAGATTTGTTTGTGCAGCGACAAAAAGCGTTTTTGTCGCTGGAATTTCTGTTTGTGCAGCGTGCACAAGCAGAAATTCCACATGATATATTATGTAATTTATGTTGATACAGCAACAAACGTAAATTGCAGAAGATATAATATCTTGTGTTTGATTACTTTATGCTTGTACAGCAAATCAGTTAAATTGTTCTTCAGCTTGACTGAGAAACGAAGAAATGTAGTTGGCCGGGTGATTTAAAACTAGACCAACGAAGAAGAACTGGTGATATTATCGCGAGGAATAGTGTTTGAGTTAGCGATATTTGTGTAGTCATTTTTATTGAAATTCTAGAATGAGAACTTATTACATTGTTTAAAATTTAATTTTCATTAAGATGATTGTTTTATTTTCAGGATATAAGGTTTTAAGTGCTTTTAATATCTTTAAGTTTTAAGTCGCTTTAATATCTTAAAATTGGTTATATCTCGAGTTGTATTTTTTATTTATTTGATTCTCAGGTAAGTTTGAATATTTTTCGTAGGCCCTTGAGTAGTTCTAAGTTTTAATTGATGATTAAGCTTATCCACTTTTAATCATTATCTTACAAAAATATGAGAACATAACCTAGAATTAGCGAAAAGTAATGGTAATCGATCCAGGGAACATGTTCAATGCTATAGTATATAATGAATAAGATACCTAGTATGCTTTAAAATATTTTGCAATAAATACTTAGCAAATATTGTATTAAAGTGTGGAATGTAGCCAACATTTTTTTAGGGGTTTTGTTTGTAATTTGTCACGTCATGGATTGGTACTCGTATTCGAGTAGTGCGAACCGCAAATGAATAGATTCCGAGACAGCCATGCTGTGTTCCCTTTCTGTTTTTTGTCTCATATATTAATATTATATGAGACAAATGTAATATATTATACATTACTACCCCTAATTACAATAATACTAATTTATATGTTTTATGAATCTATTTACAACCAAACTCACATATACAAATAGGTGAATTGTTCTACAATCCACCTATTTGTTTATATGGAATGTTACAAAGCACTCAACTATGCACAAACCCGGCTTCTTTGGGCAAACTTCACAAACTAATGTTTGCTTTCTCTTTCCATTCTTGTTTCAAACTGCAAAGTTTTCCACCTTCTTCATCTACATTTTGTGCAGGATATGGCGTCCTCGTTGCGGCTTCTCCTCTTTAGGCAGCTAAAGTTACTCTATGACCTTTAGATGGAAGTCGTAGGATGAAAGTTTTCTTTGTGCATGTTGTATAAGTGGTGTGCATTGACCATAATAAGCATTTGTAAAATATGGGTGAATATTTTCTTGCACCACCAAATTGTTTTCCTCTCACGAGGATAATAAGCAATCATCTGGCCCATTCTGTTTACACCTTTCATATGTGTTAAATCGGTATTAATTTCTCTCATTCCTGTTTTCTTTATTGTGCACATTTTGTTGTCAAACTGAGAAGAAATGGTAGGTCTTTTATCCTTCCATTCCAATCATAATCCCATCTGCATATTGGGCAATAGTTCACTTTTTTTTCAAAATTGTACTTTTAACTAAATCTGGGGAATGCTTCTGATCAATTTGTAGAATACCAGTACAATATGTATATTTTGCTAGATGTTTGGAAGTGAGGATAAAACTTACAATAGTTATCCATGAGTAATTAGTGCCCATGATTTAATAACTCATTCATGATATACAGTACGACTTCTTCACAGTGACCTTTCACTGAAAAAAGTCATTGCCTCCGCCATAAACAGCTAACTTAAAAATTGAGCCCTTCAGGTTCAGGTTCATTATACTGTTTAGACAGTATAATTTTAGACCATACTTATGGTGCTTGCTTTTTACATACTGACTTGAGTATAATTCAGCATCTCCAAAGTATATCATTGCTTCTCGATACATAATTCTCTTGAAGGATAATATACCAACATCATTGTTGTATTAAAATGATCTATTAGGGGTCTTAGTTTGAACAGGTGATCAATATTAGGCAATGGCTGGTCAGTTCTGTGGACAAGCAGTTAAGGAGCATTGGCGTTTGAAAAGTACAGACATCTAAGAATTAATAAAGCGATCACAGCTCATGTACTGTCTAAAAGCGGGTAAGTTTATAGTCTGGGTTTTCCAGTAATCCTGAAGTCTATTGAGTAATGTTTCCTGTGTGTAGCAACAAACCAGGGAAAACTTTTAATTCTGGTACTGTGAGGTCTTTCCACAAAGTCATATTAGATTTTTCAGAAGTAGAAGGACTACAGAACAGTTTAAAAGTGTATTCATTTGTATTTCTGCAAGAAAATTAAAGTAAATAATAATAAAGCAAGTAATTAAGTAAAAGAAACCAGCCTATTGATCTGATCTCCCCTGGAATCTGTCTCAATAATCCACTACCTCTTACAGGCCTGAAAGGAATTTTCCTTAATCCTAGAGTATTATTTGCCCAAATGGGATTTATTTCATTATCATCCAACTTACTTTCGGATGACTCCTCTGATGTGAAGTTTTTATCAAGATACTACCTTACGAATCTATAAGTGTCATCACTGAGGTGTTGCACAACTGTACAACAGGTAGCCATTGTAAATAATAAATTAGATGATAAAAATAACTGACGCTTCAAATTCTATGTAAAAGTAAAATTGGCAAAAAATCAGATACATAAACTACATGAACAATATCAACTTACAATGTGCACAACATCGATCCACTTCTGCTAAGAGCTAAGCTCAAACTAAACTATAACAATAATGGTACTTGTAAAGGAGTAATATGCTCCTAGCGGCAGACAACTATTCAAATACTAGTAGGCCGCACTAAATGTGTTAAATGACTTATTGATTAGTAATTTTCATTTGCTGCCTACACAATTTTTTCCTTCTACCTGACCTTCCAATATTAAAGCGACTATTCCAGGATGTCTTAGTATGTGGCCTGTAAGTCTGTCTCTTCTTTTAACTATATTTTTTCAAATGCTTCTTTCTTCATCTGTTTGCCGCAATTCCTCTTCATTTGTCACTTCATCCACCCATCTGATTTTTAACATTCTCCTATACCACCACATTTCAAAAGCTTCTAATCTTTTCTTCTCAGATACTCTGAATGTCCAAGTTTCACTACCATATAAAGCGACACTCCAAACATATACTTTCAAAAGTCTTTTCCTGACATTTAAATTAATTTTTCATGTAAACAAATTATATTTCTGACGGAAGGCTCGTTTTGCTTGTGCTATTCGGCATTTTATATCGCTCCTGCTTCGTCCATCTTTAGTAATTCTACTTCCCAAATAAAATTGTTCTACCTCCATAATCTTTTCTTCTATTTTCACATTCAGTGGTCCATCTTTGTTATTTCTAATACATTTCATTACTTTTGTTTTGCACTTGTTTATTTTCATGCGATAGTTCTTGCGTAGGACTTCATCTATGCCATTCATTGTTTCTTCTAAATCCTTTTTACTCTCGGCTAGAATTACTATATCATCAGCAAATCGTAGCATCTTTATCTTTTCACCTTGTACTGTTATTCCGAATCTAAATTGTTCTTTAACATCATTAACTGCTAGTTCCATGTAAAGATTAAAAAGTAACGGGGATAGGGAACATCCTTGTCAGACTCCCTTTCTTATTACGGCTTCTTTCTTATGTTCTTCAATTATTACTGTTGCTGTATGGTTCCTGTAAATGTTAGAAATTGTTCTTCTATCTCTTTATTTGAACCCTAATTTTTTTAAATGCTGAACATTTTATTCCAGTCTACGATATCGAATGCCTTTTCTAGGTCTATAAATGCCAAGTATGTTGGTTTGTTTTTCTTTAATCTTCCTTCTAATATTAATCTGAGCGCTAAAATTGCTTCCCTTGTCCCTATACCCTCCTCTATGAATCATGAGACCTTGCCGTTGGTGAGGGGGCTTGAGTGCTCAGGGATACAGAGTAGCTGGACCGAAGGTGCAACCATATCGGAGAGGTATCTGTTGAGAGCCAGACTAAGGAATGATTCCTGAAAGAGGGCAGCAGCTCTACTAAGGAAGGGGTCACCAGAAAAGTAAAAAATAACATTCTACGAGTCGGAGCGTGGAATGTTAGAAGCTTAAAAAAGGTTGGTAGGCTAGAGAATTTAAAAAGGGAAATGGATAGGGTAAACGTGGATATAGTAGGAATTAGTGAGGTTCGGTGGGAAGAGGAAGGCGACTTTTGGTCGGGTGACTTTAGAGTAATTAACTCAGCGTCAAATAATGGGCAGGCAGGAGTAGGTTTCGTGATGAACAAGAAAATAGGGAGGAGAGTGGAGTATTTCAAGACGCATAGCGATAGAGTCATTGTAATAAGGATAAATTCAAAACCTAAACCGACAACGATTGTTAATGTCTATATGCCTACAAGCGCCCATGATGATGATGAGGTAGAATGTGTATACGAAGAGATTGATGAAGCAATTAAACACGTAAAAGGAGATGAAAATTTAATAATAGTTGGAGATTGGAATGCAAGCATTGGAAAAGGCAAGGAAGGAAATATAGTGGGTGAATACGGGCTGGGCAAAAGGAATGAAAGAGGGGACCGACTTATAGAGTTTTGCACGAAGTATAATTTAGTAATTGCCAACACCCAATTTAAAAATCATAATAGAAGAATATACACTTGGAAAAAGCCAGGCGATACTGCAAGGTATCAGATAGATTATATCATGGTTAAGCAAAGATTTAGAAATCAACTCGTGGACTGCAAAACTTACCCTGGAGCAGACATTGATAGCGACCATAATTTGGTGATAATGAAATGTAGATTGGGGTTTAAAAACCTGAAGAAAAGGTGTCAGATGAATCGGTGGAATTTAGAGAAGCTTGAGGAAGAGGAGGTAAAGAAGATTTTTGAGGAGGACATCGCTAGAGGTCTGAGTAAAAAAGATAAGATAGAAAATGTAGAAGAAGAATGGGAGAATGTTAAAAAGGAAATTCTTAAATCAGCAGAAGCGAACTTAGGCGGAATAAAGAGAACTGGTAGAAAACCTTGGGTTTCAGACGATATATTGCAGCTGATGGATGAACGTAGAAAATATAAGAATGCTAGTGATGAAGAAAGTAAAAGGAACTATCGGCAATTAAGAAATGCTATAAACAGGAAGTGCAAACTGGCGAAAGAAGAGTGGATTAAAGAAAAGTGTTCAGAAGTGGAAAGAGAAATGAACATTGGTAAAATAGACGGAGCATACAGGAAAGTTAAGGAAAATTTTGGGGTACATAAATTAAAATCTAATAATGTGTTAAACAAAGATGGTACACCAATATATAATACGAAAGGTAAAGTCGATAGATGGGTGGAATATATTGAAGAGTTATATGGAGGAAATGAACTAGAAAATGGTTTTATAGAGGAAGAAGAGGAAGTTGAGGAGGATGAAATGGGAGAAACAATACTGAGATCTGAATTTAAGAGAGCATTAAAAGATTTAAATGGCAGAAAGGCTCCTGGAATAGACGGAATACCAGTAGAATTACTGCGCAGTGCAGGGGAGGAGGCGATTGATAGATTATACAAACTGGTGTGTAATATTTATGAAAAAGGGGAATTTCCGTCAGACTTCAAAAAAAGTGTTATAGTAATGATACCAAAGAAATCAGGGGCAGATAAATGTGAAGAATACAGAACAATTAGTTTAACTAGTCATGCATCAAAAATCTTAACTAGAATTCTATACAGAAGAATTGAGAGGAGAGTAGAGGAAGTGTTAGGAGAAGACCAATTTGGTTTCAGGAAAAGTATAGGGACAAGGGAAGCAATTTTAGGCCTCAGATTAATAGTAGAAGGAAGATTAAAGAAAAACAAACCAACATACTTGGCGTTTATAGACCTAGAAAAGGCATTCGATAACGTAGACTGGAATAAAATGTTCAGCATTTTAAAAAAATTAGGGTTCAAATACAGAGATAGAAGAACAATTGCTAACATGTACAGGAACCAAACAGCAACAGTAGCAATTGAAGAACATAAGAAAGAAGCCATAATAAGAAAGGGAGTCCGACAAGGATGTTCTCTATCTCCGTTACTTTTTAATCTTTACATGGAACTAGCAGTTAATGATGTTAAAGAACAATTTAGATTCGGAGTAACAGTACAAGGTGAAAAGATAAAGATGCTACGATTTGCTGATGATATAGTAATTCTAGCCGAGAATAAAAAGGATTTAGAAGAAACAATGAACGGCATAGATGAAGTCCTACGCAAGAACTATCGCATGAAAATAAACAAGAACAAAACAAAAGTAATGAAATGTAGTAGAAATAACAAAGATGGACCACTGAATGTGAAAATAGGAGGAGAAAAGATTATGGAGGTAGAAGAATTTTGTTATTTGGGAAGTAGAATTACTAAAGATGGACGAAGCAGGAGCGATATAAAATGCCGAATAGCACAAGCTAAACGAGCCTTCAGTAAGAAATATAAGTTGTTTACATCAAAAATTAATTTAAATGTCAGGAAAAGATTTTTGAAAGTGTATGTTTGGAGTGTCGCTTTATATGGAAGTGAAACTTGGACAATCGGAGTATCTGAGAAGAAAAGGTTAGAAGCTTTTGAAATGTGGTGCTATAGGAGAATGTTAAAAATCAGATGGGTGGATAAAGTGACAAATGAGGAGGTATTGCGGCAAATAGATGAAGAAAGAAGCATTTGGAAAAATATAGTTAAAAGAAGAGACAGACTTATCGGCCACATACTAAGGCATCCTGGAATAGTCGCTTTAATTTTGGAAGGACAGGTAGAAGGGAAAAACTGTGTAGGCAGGCCACGTTTGGAATATGTAAAACAAATTGTTAGGGATGTAGGATGTAGAGGGTATACTGAAATGAAACGACTAGCACTAGATAGGGAATATTGGAGAGCTGCATCAAACCAGTCAAATGACTGAAGACAAAAAAAAAAAAAAGTCCCTATACTTTTCCTGAAACCAAATTGGTCTTCTCCTACTTCCACTCTCCTCCCAATTCTCCTGTATAGAATTCTAGTTAAGATTTTTGATGCATGACTAGCGTTCACATAGTTGATATAAAGTTTTTCTTCATTTCAATGTGGGGGAACCATACTCAATTTTTTTAAATTTGTTTTTATAAACACTGTAATGAAACCAAACTGTTCCAGTGCAAGCTTGAGTTTGCAAAACAATTCTATTGAGGTAACAGACTGTCTGCAGTCCATCACCTGATGTAATAAGACATGAGAAGCAAAAATCATGAGATGTGGACACCACAATGACTTCCTTGTATGCCTATTACATTTACCACATTCTTTTTAAAAATGAAAATACAAAATTTTTATTTCAGTAATAACTTTGAAATTTTTTCATATTTTTTTATTGTTATTATTGAATTATTATTTATCATAAAAAAATGTTACAATCAGAGGTTAATAATTATTTATAAATCAATATATTTAAATTAAAAAAAAAAGGAGATTGTATGATTTTGAACCGATGTGCCTTCCCCATGTAAGATCCAAATATTTCATTAATTAAAATTTTATTTGGCTATTAACTCTGGAACCAAAGAAAATAAGTACCACTTATAATCGTTAAAAAACTCTCAATGAGTGCTTATTACTGCAGTTAAGAAAGAGTCCAAAATCAAATTTTGGGGGGATTTTGGGATTTTTTTTAGACACTTTTGGTCTAGTTTATTGCAATCAAAAGGAGAGGTGCACAAAGATGTTACAACAGCCCTAAATCCAAAATTTCAACATCCTACAGCTTATAGATTTTTAGTTAATGCGGAGATACATATGTACGTACAGGCATCACGCCGAAACTAGTAAAAATGGATATTTCTGTCCATTATATTCTATCGCAATACTTTCTTTACTTCATACAAGGAAATAATTAGTAAAGATAAACAAATTATTGTTAATTTAATAGGAATATTTATGTATTAAAATTACTTAATTGTATTATAAATGATGTCTGAGTTAAATTTGCTTCTTATACTATTGGGATGTGTTGCACTAAGCATTTTATAGAAACACATCAGTCAAGATACTCCCAATCAATAAACTTGTAGAGCATTTACATTGGTTCTAAACCTTAGTGGAAAGGACCTAATTTAACATATAATTTATGTAAATGCTAAAATGTTTTATTATAAAACTGTATTCTTATTTTATATTACTCATGTACAAGCCTAATTGTTTCTAATGACCAAAATACTGAACAAAAAGATGATTTTTTTCATTAGTTTTCTTGGAATGATGTTATAACCAGTAAGAATTGAAATTAAAAACTCATTTTCATTACTACTGATTTTCTTGTCCTACTGTATTCTAAGTTCATAAATACAGTTAAAATTTACCAGCTACTTGACCTTTAAAAAATTAATAATGATATTTTCAAGTTATGTTTTTAGATTCATTAAGAATTTGCTTAAGATAATTAAAAATGCTTGATGTACTTTCTGCCGCCTGATTCCCATTTGAAATTTGTTTCCACGGTTTATTTCCATGTATAAAAAATAAGTAATTTTTTGTGTTGTTTCTTTCTGGAGCTGAAGCTATATTTTTGCGCTTACTTTATTATATTACATTTTCATTTTAGCTCTAAGCTTATTTAAATTGCATGAATATCATGCTTCCTCAACCAGAAGCTTCAAACTTGCAGGTCATTAAGTTTTTGCATAAATACACATTTGGAATTTGTGGTTACTGTTGTATTCAAAGTACTCCCCTTGAGGTCATATGTATCCTGATTGTCTTAAGTCATCTGTATAGATTCTTGAATCATCTATATCATAATTAAGGCTTTAAAAAGTCTTGGGAATTTTTTTTCTAAAATAATCTTGATCTCCTTTATGAGTTTATCAGAAAATATTTGTTTTAATGTTTGAGTTACAGCCAGAAATCATAGAGAACATCATAGTGTGAATAAAGTTCAGTTATGACAATTTGGTAATTTTTACCTGAAACTCTCATGACTTGATGCATTTTTGTGATGAGAGCTCGTAATTATTAGATCTTTTTTTTTAAACAGAAACTTTTCATCAACCATTATCGCACGCTTAAATCATCTATCACATCATACCAGATCGTGCAATCTGCTCTTATTTTTTTTACAACTTGGATCATTATTTACGTATTACTCATCTTTAAAACTTAATTGTATTCATTAGGCTCTTGACATTTTTTTCAGAGCATCCGTAAAGTAATACCTGCCACTTCCACATAGCTTCAGTGTTTCAGTAATAGTTTTGCTGACTTTCATATAAAATTTGTGCTGTGCTACTGCAATTTTGTGAATTGATGCATACTTTCATAACTATTGTTAGTTTTTTTTACTTCACACTAGATTACTGGTTAATAGGGGATTACATAATAAGTAAGGTTATGTGCTCATAGAAAAATAAGGAAGATGAACTAATTGCTTGAATATTAAATATTAAATACTGCTTACTCATAAAGAGCTTTGAAGGTTTTTTTAACAATCAAGAGAAGATCTTCAGGTTTGAGTTAGGGAAGTGGATCTTAATGGTGAAATTTTGAAACATTCATTAAAAGCTAATGAAATTTAGTTATTTTCTTTTCATCAGCATCTTCAAGGCAGATCAATTAAATTTTTACTATCTTCAATATTGATAACTTTAATTTTTGTTTTATTATTTTACATACAAATTTTTGTCACATTTTTAAAAAATTTAAATCATGTTTGTCAAACTAACATTTGGCTTTTATTGATTTAATTAAAAATTTTCTGCAAAGTTTTATTTAAGTTTTAAATTGACAATTTAACTTTGTTAATTTAAAAATCTCATATTTTTCTAAAATTTTTTAATTTTACATGACTTTTCTCAAAATGTTTTGGAAATATAGTTCTGAGAATCAATTTAGATAAAATATTTTCGCAACTCGATCAGGATACTGACAGATTGACAATTGAAAATGTTTATATAATTATAATTTACTAGTTCTAAAACATAAGTAAAACAAAACAAAAAAATAATAAACAAATAATAAAAATAGTGATTACATTCAAAACGGAATTTAAAGTAATCACCAGGATTTATTTACAGGTTGAAAACCAGAATTCAGTCCCATTGACAAAAGACATTTTAGCATGACTGCTAATCTTAACACTTCTATCAACTAGCTTGTTGTTAATATAAGGCTATATTAACAACCTTAACAATGTAAGGCTTATATTAACAACAATAGTACAATAAATAAGACATTATAACGTTCTTTTATTGCAAATACCCTCACTGTTCTCAAATAAAACTAACCTAACAATTTATGAATGGAATTGATTACATTATCTCTTTAACTTAATTTTAACAGTAACTCACCGAACCACTTCTTGTTTTCATGTACTGCAATTACATGTGATATCACCTTAATCGTGACGAACTAGTACACACTAGAAATTCACACCTTCACTGACCTCGCACAATACTTTTCCTTCAAACTCATATAATACTCTCCCTTCAAACTCGCATAATACTCTCCCTTCAAACTCGCATAATACTCTCCCTTCAAACTTGCTTAATAACTCCTCGCTTAGCACTCTCTTGCGGAACAATGTTTCAACTCCCTGGAGTATAAATACTCGGAGAAGATGAGTTGACCTGCAGGACCAGACCCCAGTTTAGCGTGAGAATGATCGGCCAAGCCCTTTCATCTTCCCATGCATTTTTACTCTTCTCACAGAACCACTCCATTTAGGTGTGTCAGCGGGCAGTATTACAAAGATTGATTGTTAAACAAACCTGTTAGCTTTACTAAAAGGGTTCCTTTTAGCCCCTTTCTGGATTCTTCCCATTATTATATTTTCTACTACTTTCCTCTTTAATTGGCAGGAATCCGTTACTCAGGTCTTTTTTTTACTGAGCTTGTTACAATATAAATATACTAATCTTTTACCATAATTAGTTTTAAATAATTTTAGTACTGCATTGCATTGTATTAATTCTGCAGAACAAAAATCAGAATGAAACCTTTTAGCAGCCATAACTCTAGTCCAGACTTATTATGTTCATATGCTTTTTTTTAAAGTTTTAGTTCTACAATCATCTCCCAAAACATGATGAAGTAAGTCAATTCTAAAAATTTTTTTTTTGTGTTTGCAGGATGTCTGGTAATATTTTCAACATCACCAGAAAAACAAGTTACCAATGCACGTAATAGATCAGCCAACATGAAACACTGTCAGCATCCAATGAAATGTTACCGCTCCAATGAAGCGGTAACATTTCATTGGATATTGCCTGTGTTAAAATTGCATCATCAATAGAAGAAAATAAAATAAAATTTTGTAGATCAGCAAACACTAAACATTGTCAGCAACCAATGAAATGTTACTGCTCTTTATACAAGCAGTAATATTTCACTGGATATTGCCATTGTTAAAATTGTGTAAAATAATTTTAAAATATGTAAGACAGCAAAAAATAATTGTAATAAGTTATATTAGATCAGAACAATTAAATAAAATGATAAACCTTCAAATAGTTTGTGAACAGGAAAATTTGTTTTAGTTTATTCAGTATTAAGAGAAAATTTAAATAATTATTTTGGCTATACTGAATTTATATTCTCATAAATTTGTTATAGATACTTCACTCATTGAACAGATGCGAAGGTTTTAATCTTTATAAGTATTATTATTAGGCTTTAATAATAATGTACAATTAAAAATCAAGATTGAAAATGATCTCTAGATAGATCACAGATATCCTCAATCTTGAATCCTAGTTATTTGAGCCATCTTTACGATGCAACTAGTATCACCAATTATTGGTTGTGTTCAAGGTCCGTTCAGAAAATAATGGAACATAATTACACGCCAATGGTGATATTTAGTGACGTGTTGTTGGTAGAATTGTGTTCCACATAACTCTTCTGTAGCCATATTTTCTTCGATTGTTGATATCTCATTGCAACATGTTTAAGTGTTTGTAGCAATTTTTGTAATGTGCGATTTTCAGGAGCAAAAATACAACATAAAATTTTGCACGAGACTGGGGAAAACTTTAACATTTTAACTGTTGAAACAAGCTTACGGAGATGATGCTCTGGATCATACCAAATGTTACGAATGGTTTTCATGATTAAAAAGTGGTCGTAAGTCAATTGAAGATGACCCCCGACCAGGAAGCCCTTCGACATCAACTGATGACACCCACGTTCAGAAAATCAACAATCTTGTGCATGCAAATTGCCCATTGACTGTCAAAAAACTTGCAGAAGAGGTGACTATCTCAATTGGATCATGCCATGACATTTTGACTGAAAAATTGAACATGCATAGAGTTGTAACAAAGTTCGTTCCTTGTTTGATCACTGAACAACTGAAAGAACATTGAGTGGACGTTTGTCGGTAACTTCTTGACCAAGCTGACAAAATGTTTTGTCAAAGAAACCAGATTTGTGACAAGACAACTCATGGTTCCTTCACCACAACAATGTGTCCCCACTCACAGCTTTGTCAATTCGTCAGTTTTGTGCCAAAAATCAGATGATTGGTCCTCTCTACTCATGAGACCTGGCTCCTTGAAATTTTTTCTTTTTTTCAACAAAAATAAATCTGTGATGAAATGACAACGTTTTGGGACTATTGATGACATTAAAGCAAATTCGTCATGGACCTTAAGAAGCTATCCAGGACTGCTTCACGAAGTGGAAACATCACTGGGAAAAGTATGTGAATAGAGGAGCAGAATACTTTGAAGGAGACAAGAACCAATGTGTAAAATTAGTAAAGTTTGGTATTTTCTGAACAAATGTTGTATATTACTATCCTCACCTGTTGTTGTTTGTAAACTGTTCATGTTTCAATGCAATATAGTTTGTCTTTGCATTTTTGTTTTTCCAAAATGCCTTGTTCTAGGAGGAAAGTGTGATGTGGAAGATTATGTGCATTTTAGATCTTTCAAGAATACAGAAAAATGTAATTTTGGTTAAAAAATGCCATACAACAGGATCAGTTTCAAACTTAAAACAAAAAAGGTGACCTTCCATTAAGACACCAGAGACCACAGCTGATATTAAGAGAAGAATTTCTTCCAAAAATATTTATATACAAGCCCTTTCACAACAGTGTAGTATAAAATAAAAATATTGGAGCTAAATTCTTCATGATTTACATTTGGAACCTTATTATGTAACAACTGTGCAAAGATTTAAGAAAACAGATAAACCAGAACATCTTTATTATTGTGACTGGTTCTCAAAAACACTGTTGATGTGTTTTATCTCAGAAATGGCATGGTTTCATTTACCTTGGTATGCAAATTCCCAGGTATCGACGACTAAAAAACCTGATTAGATGTTTGAATGTCCACCTCATAGTGAAAAAAATCAGTGTGTGGTGTGCTGTTTCAGGTAATTGTATAGCAGGACCAGTATTTTTTGACTGAATGTAATACAGAAGTGTACCTTACAATTTCCTAAGAATTCTTTCTTCAGTTAACAGGTAGTGAAAAAACAAGATGAAGGAACATGTTACACATCAAACAATTCCCTACCATGTGTTCATATAGCTTTTACAGAAGAACAAATTGTCAGCCAAGGGCAATAGCCTCCACATTCCTCAGATTAGTCTAGTTGCTATTTTTTTCCTTTGGGCTATTTATAGGATAGAGTTTACGAATCAAATTCCCACTAATGATGAACTGAAGGTGAACATTCAACAAGAAGTTGACTGACTGCATTGCTGTGCAGGGCACTCGCTAAACATCTTTTGTAAAAATATATAAACTTTTGCTAATTTAAATACTGAATTTAAGTTTTTATTTCTTCAGTTCATTCATAAAATATTACATTTTATGGTTCAACTATGTGTAATTGTTCTTTAAGTTGCTCACACTATACTAATCTCAAAAAGTAATTATTACAAAATATTAAGTGATAGTTCAGCTTACCAACAATTATAAAATGTTTAAATCTATCAAGTGCTTTTGGACAGACCTTCGTCCATCCTCAGGAATATCCCCTTGATTTATTATAAAAACTTAATATAACATATAACTATTCATCCAAAATGAGCTAAAATAAAATTTTATATGCATATCACTTGATTTTCATATTATTAAAAGTATATTAATTTTAGTACTAAAAGTATAGTAACAGTCATAAGTAAAAGTTAAAACATGTCCTGTCAGAAAAAGAATCTTAATTGTTATGGTAATAAGAAATAAAAGCAGTTTGTTTGGCATACCTAGTAATCATTAATTATTGTTTATAATTTGTTTAAATAAAAGTCATTATCAAATTTAATTTGTTCGTTCATCAGTTTGTTATTGTTTAACAAAATAAAGACCATTCAACAAGTTAGAACAGTGTTTATTTTCTTTATTTATACAGTTAATATGTCGTTTGATTCTAACTGAAAATGATTTATTCATCATACCAATATATTTTAAATCACAATTTTCTCATTTTAAGCTATATACTTCTTGTTTATCTAAATTATATTGGTTACATTTTGTTGCTTTAGAAGGGTCTTTATTATTTATATAATTTATTTTCTTATTAGTTGTACATGCTGTTTTTAATTCAAATGATTTAAGTATTTTATTAAATATTCTACAATTTATATTATATTCAGTTTTAACATAATCTTTTCCACTAACATTATTTGTTGGTTTAATATTATCTTTTATGTATATATATATATATATATATATATATATATATACACCTTGCTAATTTGTTTACTAAATTTACATTACAACCTTTTGTTATAGCAATATGTTTAATGTTATTTAGTTCTGTACTATTTTGTTTTTAATTTATAGAGCAATGAAATAAAGGAATTAAAATGTATTATAATATCTTGTTTTCTGTATATATCTGACAAATTTAATATTATTAAAATTTTTATATCCAAATAATTAATACTATTGTTACTTTCCTGGTTTAAAGTAAATTTAATATTATCTAGAGTTCATTTCTTTAATTATTGTGTCCTTTTAATTATTAAGTTGCTGATTATAAATAATTAATATATCATCTACATATCTTTTTTATAATTTGTGTTTGTTATTTGTATCGGGTAGAATAGTGTTTTCTAATTCATTCATAAAAATATACTGTTATCTACTTTTAATTACTTACTTTCAAAGAGTTATTAATTATGTTTATAGTTTTATTAATGTCAATATTTGTATATATATCTTTTATGTCAAGTATTACAAGTTGTCTTATGTTTATATAATAAATTATATTTAATAATTCATAGCTATTTTTTAAATAATATTTGTTTTCAATTTTAGTGTATTCTTTTAACGTATTTGATAGAATTTACTTAACTGATAAATGGGTGAGTTAATATAATTTATGGCATGTCTGCTTTACGAATCTTAGCTAGTGCCCGCAATACTGAGGCATTGGTATCAGTTAATTTAAAATTTTGTTTCATGTATTCATCTTTGAAAACATAGTTTTTGTTAGAAATGATTTCTTTTTTAATTTTATTATCCTAAGTTTGTTTCTTATTCTTATTCAATATATAAATTGTTATTGATAATAACAGGTATGTTGGTTTTATCGGATTTAACAATAAATGCCTTATTATCTTTTAATTGTTGTGATTTAGATATTTATTATTTTTAATATTATAAATTACATTAACAAACTGATTTCTTAATTTATTTTTATTATCTGTTATCAATTTTAATTATATTATTCTCCACATCTATAATAGTATTTTTGATAATTTTATTTTTATTTTACGTTTGTACATTGAATTTATATGCATGTTAATTATTAGTTAAAATTTTACACAGAACAAAATAACAGCTTTTTTAAATCTTCCTTACAGCTGTGGTATATTGGAAACTTTTAGTGTGAGCTTGCTCAAAAATCTCTAACCTTAATTTTTCTTTAACTCTAACCTCTTCCCACAGAACAAATTAGCATCTGAACAGTTCATAACTCACAAAACTTTATTGCTGATTGATTGGAGCCCTGATAACACAGTGCAGACTTTGACCTTACAAGGAATCACTCGCTGTCAAAACTTGCGTTCTGGCATTTAGTTCTTTTTTTTTTACTTGAGTAAAAAAAAAGTAATTTCTCAGAATTTAACATTTTTTATATATAGATGTGAAGTGGCTGAAACTAGCAGTTGTATGATTGACTAGCTATTGACCCATTGATTATGGTAAGCCAACCAACCAATTCAGGCGTGGTTCTTCTATCACACCTGAATTAGATGGTTTTGGACAAAATTGAAGAGGATTCAGAAATTGTTATGCAGAAAAATTTTGTTCCTCAAGAAGGTATTTACATACAGTGCACTGTATGAAATATTCTTTATAATCAGTCGCTTTTCTTTACAAAATAAACTATTTTTGTTGATTTTAGAAGAACATTGTTTAATTTAGATATATTTCTGGCTGCTAAGAGCTGGCAACGTATTATGCAATGTGTTACTAATATGTCAGGGGGAGCGATTTCTTGAATAATTTTTGTTACTCCACAATGTTTTCATAGCAGAGCAAAATGTACATTACTATGTACAGTACACTGACTATTCTTCTGAAGAAATCAAAGAATAATTATTTTGCAAAGTTTTGGATTCCCACACGAACAGTTCCAAAATTTTGATTCATTGAATTCGTATATTCAATATTAAACTGAAAAAATTATATCTGTCTGTGCGATTATTCAAGAAATCACTCTTCCTGACATATTAGTAATACTTTGCCAGCTCTTAGCAGCCAGAAATATAGAGCAAAACAGCTTTTTTAGAAATATCACAATTCATCAATCTGGATGGCAAATTGGTGATTCTTTAATATGTTTTATTATTAACTGGTATTTTCAGGTAAAGTTTCAATTTGACGATTAATCATATCATTTGAAAGAGGAATTTATCAGATCTGATTGTTCAAACATCAGTTAACATTGATTTAATTAAATTTAAACATTCCAAATCTTTTATTTGAATAAAAAATAGATATTTTTTAGTTTCTAATTTTTCATGAATAAAAGTTTCTTTAAATTTTTTCTTTTGGAGATAAATTCTTGTTTTTGTCATTCAAGTATTCCAATGGTTTCTGTTCTATCACAACATTTTGGACATGTGACAGTTGACTGTGTAAAGTAAAGAATGTAATTTGTAAATTAAACTTGCGCATAGCTAAGTCATAAAACAAAGTATCACCAAAGCTGCCCTCTTTAGTGCGGCACTGTTTTGCTATCTTCTGCTACTGCACTTCATGCATTGCGGGATATTATTATTGCTGATGTGCAGAGAATACAATGTATTCAATAAATTAAACATCGCCAATATTTATGTTAACAACATTATCAAATAATTATATTACATTGTGTTTCTGTTATATTACAATTAAAGTTAATTTTTTTGTGCGCCAATTTGTTTTATGTCCTATTTGATCATAAGAAACATCTTCTGGCAAATTGTTTCTTTATGGTTGCACATTGGTGGTGCAGAAAAATTAACTTTTTTCAATCTCAGCAATGCTGCATGGTATTCTTATTTCTTCACTGTATCAGTGATTATACAGTTTGACTGGTTTTACCATATTCTGTTATCATTAATGGCTGACTAATATAATGGTGCATTTTTCTTTTTGGCTGTATCTTTTCATATTTGAGAATGGATAAATGCCATTGTGGTTACTGGTGCAACTGTCTTAACTATAACAACTGCAAAATTTATTTTTTCATGAAATGTTAAATCTACCTCTATTCAATTTCTGCACAATGGGCACTTAAGAAGCCTATTCTCTCTTCTCTGACAATGACTGTCACAAGCCAGTTTCTTATTGGTTTCTCCCTGGAACTGGGTTTTTGAACATCAAGCCTTTTTCAATATGCAAGTTTTTCTCTGTTAGCAAATTTTCAACAATATCTTCATCAGTAAATTCATAAACTTACTGATGAATGGATTATAAGTTGCATCAATGGCTGTTTGTTAAAATTTTGCTGTTTGGCTGTTTGTTCTAAAATTCAATTCCATACTAAAGTGTCAATGGTTTTTCAAAATTCCACATTTTAAAAAATTCTTACACTTCCATTAAACAAAATTAACATATTTAAATATATTACATGGGTATCAAAAAGTAAACATTACTTCACTAAAACATGAAATTGACTGAACACATAGTCATAGAAACTGAACATTTGATAAAATTATGATTTTTTTTTTAAATTGTAAAATCAAAATGTAATTGCCAAAGAAAACCCTTATCAAAACATAAAAACAGTACAAAGTAGAATTGCCAAGTTACTATTTGTAGGCTAATGTAAGAATAACATGTTGCACACTTAGCGTACGATTCATCACTTCATAAGCCAAAGGTATGTTGTCAAACCATTATTTTTAACCAGCAGTATTCATTATTAGTGTACAAAATAAATAATTTTCATGAATATTGATGATTAAAAGCAATCCTTTAATAAACAAATAAAATAGAAATTAATTTTAATAAATATTATATTCCTTATATGGAAGGTGTTGCACGATCTTGTAAAATACTGTTATAATGTATTACTTTTGTTTTTTTTTTGTGATTACAACACCTAAGAAAATAAAGACAAATGATAAAAATGTGAAAAAATTTATTGTTGTTATTCATATTCTCTGTAAACTACTCTGTTTCAGTAGCGTCATCTAAAGTGGGAGCTAGATTTTGTAAAACAGAATATGAAAGTAATGACAAAAATACTGCTGACCCTGCATATATATTTATTTATATGGAATAATACCCATCAATGTAACCTCTATTTTGTAAAATATATTTAAAGTGAAATATATTCATTTATTTTTCAATGAAAATATTTGTATTATTTTTTCACAGTACTGTAAAACAGTTTGACTCATGTTTGAGTTAGCAGAGTTCTTCATTCACACTATAAGATAACTGTAGTGCGGTTGCCTAAGTGAAGTACATCATATAATGTTTTCTCAACAATAGAAATTACACTAACTTATTAATGAAGTCGTACAAACAGATATAACACAATACAAACTCTTATCAGTTTTTAGAAAATCTATCAATAAAAAATCTATTATTTTATTGTATATTATGTAAATCATTAGCACAGATTTTGGATTGAACAAATGCAATGAAGCAATCTACCTAAGAATAAAAGCATAAAACAACACATGCAAATAACACAGCAGAAAAAAATTCAACACAAGAAAAAATAAATATTTTTTTCAGGCTTTATAGAAACTTTGAAAAAGAAACCAATTTATGAAAGATAGAATAATAGTAACTATGATAACCAGAAATTTTAAGCCGAAAGCATATATAAGTAAAATGAAAAAAATATGGTTTACGAGATTGCTAGTACACCGGGGAAATGTATTCCACTTTTTGTTTCATCTACAAAACTGAGCTGTTATGAATAAGAAATGTGATTTTTGCAACGTGTAAAAAATATCATGCCTGACCGGAATTCGAACCCAGGAACTGCAAATGAAAGACAGAGACGCTACCACTCGTGCCAAAGAACCCCGCAACCAAATTTAATTTTCTTAAGTTATAAAATCTGTTTGTAAAGTGTTAATTTTAACGCAGTTTTTAAAATTGTAATATATTTAAACTGACGAGCAAATTTTCTGTTTTTATTTGTTTTAATTCTTTAGCAAACAAAAAAATATTTATGTCGAATTTTATGACCTGGATAATTCTCATTCTAATTTTCATTTTTAAAAATGATACCAATTATTTATAACTAAATCAGATGATTACCGTACATTAATTTTATAAGTAAATCGAAACTAGTTATATTAAAATCCGCTTCAACAGCTAACTGATCGATAGCTACAATTTATCGATTCAACAACCATCCTCAAGATGTTACCCTTGCATTATATATATATATATATATATATATATATATTTATTATTCCATATTTAAAATATATGTATAAAATAAATGTAATTTATTTACCATGTTATTCTGGTAAAAAGTATTTTACTTACAAAAGAAAAATAGTTTGCGAGAAAAAATTTTGTAATTCACCACGCCTATGTAAATTAAAGTGTGGTGAGAAAATTACTGAAGAGCAGAGAAATTCTTTGTTTAATGCATTTTACAAAATGGGAAATATTCAAACTCAAAATGGTTACATTACTGGATTTTGTCGTCAAACTATACCAAAAATGCATCATCCAAGAGATGATAGAAGAGGTACTAAAGGGATTAGTGTCAAGTGCTATTTCCAGTTAGCAGATGACAATATAAATGTTGGTAAAAAATATTTTTTTTAGATACATTTCAAATATCTGATGACCAAGCCTTTAGAGCACTTAAAAAAGTTTGTGATGGTATAGTACCAGGATATGATATGAGAGGGAAGCTAACCCCTGTAAATAAAAGTAAATGATGAAGAGATGAGAATTTTAAGTGATCACATTGTTTCTTTTCCTTGTTATTAGTCACGCTATACAACAGCTATAATCCACATAGACAATACTTGCCAGAAAATCTGAACATTCAGTTAATGCATAATTATACAAAGAACACTATGCTAATATTAATGTAAAATTTGTGTCTGAAGCTATCTATTGCTGAAATTTTAATCTAGATTTTAATTTACATTTTCACAAGATGTGTCAAATGTAATATTTTTAAAATAAAAATTGATTAATCTAAAATATTGAAGAAAAAAGAGGCTCTTGAAATCAGCATCAATCAATCAGAAATCAATTTGCATCTTCACAGAGCAGATCGTGCTCAGCAAATTTATACGCCTTTACATTTGATTTGCAGAAGGCATTACCTTTTCCCATGCTTCAGTGCTCAGTGGCATATTACAAGCGTAATATGTATGTTTATAATCTTGGATGCCATGGACTTCCAACAGGCAATGGTTTCATATATGTCTGAGATGAACAAGTAGTTAAGAGGGTCTCTGTTAATAAGTTCCTGAATTTTTAAACATTTACATCAAAGACCCTCCAACAGTGTAGAATAAGTTGTCATGTTCAGTAATTGTTGCGGAGGTCAAAACCAGAACATTAAGATTATGCTAACTTGCACGCATTACATGCAGCAAGAGAACAATATTAGATACTTGACCATAAGTTTATGGTAGTGGCCATTCTTTCTTGCCTAACGATTGTGATTTTGGTAGAGTTGAGCAGTTTTCTACAGGAAAACTCATGCATGTTCCTAATGTCTGGTATTCATCTATTGCCCAGTCAAAGCGAAAGAGACCATTTCATGTAGAAGTCATGACTCAGGAAGACTTCTTTTCTACTAGAGATCTTGAAAAATCAGTTACAAGAAGAAATTAATGAGATGGGAAATTCTGTATCTTAGACAAAATTCCATTGGTTAAGGTATGTAAAAGATGACCCATTTAAAATACTTTACAAGAATCACTGAGTAATGAACTGGATTTAATGTTCTAGATATTACACCAGTAAGGAGAGAAAGAAACCACTCAACTCAGGGTGTAATTTTAACCTTACAGCTGTACCTAGAACATCGCCCCATCAGCAACCCAAAAAAAAAGAGATATGATTGACCTTTTACCATTCATACCAAGTTTATATTTGTATATTATATTATATATTTGTAGTATTTTATATTTGTTTATGTTATCTTAATTTGATTATAGTACATTATTCTGAAACTTGAAATTTTATAAGTTATTTTTTCGTGCAGTGTTGTAAGTGTAGAAGTGGTGTAGTCAGTTTTATGTTAAAGAAAATTAAAATTTTTAAATGTAAAAACTAACAAGAAAACCATTATTTTGGAAATATTTAAAATAAATAACAATATTCCAAAATAATTGTCTGATTTACAGCATCGTTTCTAATAAAGCACTATAAATCTGAAAACCATGTAAGTATGACTTAAACCACTTTTCCTTTCACCGGCTCATATACTGAATTCAGCTGATCAAACTTGTCAACCGAATTCATGTTTAAATTATAATCTTTAATGATTTTTGGACATGATACTGCCGAAACAATACCATGTCGGTCCCATCTAGGGACTGTTTCAACATCATCAGGATTGTGAAAATTTGATAAGACAAACATATCTTTTGTCTTTCCACAATATTCTTTTGCCTGTACTGGTGATGTATATATATATATATATATATTTAGATAAATTAAAAATAATTTTTATTTTTTTACAGACTACATCTACAAAAGTAGTAATTTTTTAATACATTTCATTACTATTTCATGCAATTAGTCTTTTCTTTGCTGCTCTGCAATTATTGTATTTTGTAAGTGTGTATAGTTTATCTTTGAGATCTTCTGCTTTCAGATAGATAATTATTTCATTCATCCAGCAATTCCCATATACTTTTATATCCATGGTTTTTAATTAACTTTTATTTTGCTACCACGTTACTTCATGTTTTAAGTAAATTAAGATCTATAGTGTACTACTTTAGTTTTTAAGAATGATTTCCTAATAACTTTTATTTGAAAAGTCATTTCTAAATTAATAATTTCGTTCTTATAAAACATATGGTCAGTAAGACGTAATGCACTCACTTTGTCTCAGAGAAAGAAAAATCCCAAAATATCCAGCTAATTTGCTCATTACATTTGAATCTATCACACAGATATTTCATAATAAGTAAATTTTGGTGTACTCCATGACCACTTCAGGTTACGTTTTACAGCCCATAATTTGATTCTGAAATTTTTTCCTTGTATTATACTCTTCTTTGACTTTGCCTTTACCACCGACAATATTTAGTCCTTTTCTGCATAGATAACATTTCAGTTTCCCACTTCATATTGGATTTTTCAATACTTTGTTAAACCACTTGTTCTTTCCTCGCAAAAAAATTAACACGAAAATTGTTTTTCAAAATATTTTGCTATACTGCTTGTGATATGCTCATTCTAATTCAGTTGCCATATTTGCTGATAACTAAAAATTTTGCCTTCTTTCCATATTATAACTCTCTAAATTAGTCATTACTTTTTATTTAATTATCTAAGTGTATTCAACATTAATTATCACTTATGTGAGATCCTAGGAGAAGATGTTCTCCTTCTTCTATTTGTCATGGTCTACACCCATAACCTTACATTAGTCTTATATAGATGAATTCTTATATTATTAACACTATTCTTATATTATTACACTATTATTAACATATCTTTTTTACAGTCTAGCAGCTTCATTGTTACGATTTTACCTTTATCAACATACCTTACACTTTTCTTTCTGAGAATATTCCACTATCTAGTCTACTATATTACTTCTAATAACACCATTTTTTTGGTTATCACTACTACAGGGACACCTTAATATTCTCATCTGTTGTTATCAATTTTCAATTTACAGTGGTTTTAACCACTGACATTACTACCGGTCTCAGCACAGTTGAACAGACCCTTTTTTCAGGTGATACTTTACTATACACTGCAATAGAGTAAAACATCATTTTGATATCATGGCAAGTACGTTAAAAACGTTTTTAATCTACAACCATCAAGATTTTTTGAAACAATCAGGATCAAAATCCATTCATGTCAAATGTGGTTAGACTGATTCAGAACAAACTAATTTCAATGCAGATATCTAGTATTTACTAATATTTATTCAGCCTTCTAGTTTCATAAATGTTTTCATCTGTTTTGCCATGTTGCAAGTACCTTGATACAAATCCAAATAAATCTTAGCTAGCTGGTTTTGAGATTTATGTAATCATCCTAAATTAGAGTTGAAACAATAGGTTCCAGTAATGGGACTATCTCAGAAAAAGCAAAGACCAACTATCAATTTGTAACAGACCTTTCAGCATGTTAAAATACTGTACTACTTTAAAGAGTACAAATTTATTTTCTGTATTGTATTTGTTTGTCTGATCTTATTTATAGAAGTTTTAATTTGTAAATTAATTTATTTTGTATTTGACACTTACTACAGATGATTAATAACACTGATAGACAAAAAAAAGTTTTTTTAATGTTTCTCTAAGTATGATACCATTTCTTGAATTGCTTTTTTGCGTACATTACAGATCTGTAAATACAATTTTTCTATAACCCTTAGTTTTAAATTAATTACACTTCAAAAACAATTAAGGAAAAATATAGTTAAAATTATTTTAATTTATAATTTTGCATGGCCATACCTGTTTAGAATGATTTCGCTGATGCTTTTCTTTTATAAATAGCCTCAGACACATCCCAAATTAATGTAAAACAGTAATCGGGGCTAGCATGTTAGTATTCCATTTCCCTTTATAGCGGCTTTCCATCACTGAAATGGCTTGATGGAAACGTTCACCATGTTCGTCACTTACATCTCCAAGGTTATCCGGGGAAAAATCCAGATGTGAGTGGAGGAAATGTATTTTCAAAGACATATTACATCCCATAGGTCTGTATGAAGTAAGAAGTTGATTAGTAATATCATGGTAATTGTCAGATTTTTGACAATCATCTTTAAATGAAGCCCAAGCTGCACTTTCTACATTATTTAACTTTGAGTTAAACACATCATCTTTGGTCAACTCTCATATTTGAGGACCAACAAATATTCCTTCTTTAATTTTTCCTTCACTTACATTCAGAAATTTCTGCCTGATGTACAAAAACCCAGAACTATCCTTCATTGTTTTTACAAAATTTGTATTAGTCCTAGCTTGATGTGGAGAGGGGATAAAAAATTTTTGGGTTCAACTAAGGGCTCATGAGTAATATTTTTACAGTCATTTAAATATTGCTTAAAAATAACAATAAGAATATCAGTCATTTATATATTGCTTAAAAACAACAATGAGAATAGTTTTAATGCAGGTAATTTTATGCTTAGCAGGAACCATCTGGATGCAACAGTTCAAGAATAGGATTGATTTACTTCTGGTTTGGCTTTAAGAAAAACAAATACAAATACAATAATCTTGTACTAAAAAAGCGCTAAGAAAATGATTGTTTTTTCACAAACCATCAGTAGAAGGTTTCATCACAGACATGAGGAAAAGGAAGCTTGCATTATTTCCAGCCAGAGGACATCATTTAGCCAGGAAAGTATAGGCAAAGCAGCTTTACAACAGATTAACCATACTCAACACCTTTTTATGGGGGAGTAAATTTACACTCCACCATACAGATAGCAGAATTCAAATGTAGAGTTACCCTAATGAAAAATAAGCTGAGTGTAGTATGGAAACTTTTGGTAGGTCCTCTGTTACAGAATGGGATAGAGTATCAATCTGAGCAGTTCTAAAAAATCATCTTGTAATCCTATGTCCTAATCACACTGTTCAATATAGTGGATGATAATGGTCATACAATATAGCAACCAGAATGGGTCAAGGTAGTTAAAAACATTGAAAAATTGGATTAGCCAACATATATCAGATTGCAGAATACAGAAAATAGCTTGGATTACACTGAAAAATAGCATTTGAAGCTCAGAAACATTAAACAACCTTGATCAGCCTTGAAATTTTTGATTTTAGTATAGGAGGAATTGGAGACCGTGCTAGAAAGATGCCAAAATTTTTCAAGGTAGAAAAAATAGACCCACATTCTTTTAAAAAGAGATATGTAATGTATGTAATCTTTTAAATTGTTTTATATGCTTTCTGTTGGTATTTTATTTTTTTTAAATCATTTACACACTTTATTGTGCCGTTAAAAATTTATTTTGTCATAAGTGTTTATAATCAAACTTAATTCATTTTCGATTTATATCCCAAATTATAATAAAAAACTCATTTTTGTTAATGAATTAAAATGTTCTTCATCTGTGGTTTTTGAATAAGTTACAATTATTTTAACTACCTACTTCAATTAATTATTGAGGAGTAACATTTAAAAATTTTTCTTAATTATGTAATCATTAAATATTTATCATTCTTATCTCTTGAATTTTAAAAGTAAATAAAGCCTAAATAAAAAAAAACTGTTTAGCCAATACATTTTTATAATGCAAAGAGCGTGGAGTTTCTTTGCTCATAGAAGGACTTTGCACATAGAAGGATAGTTTTAACATATTTTGTTTTAAATTCTTTCCTAAAACTTCAACGTATCTCAGAAGGTTATAAAAAAATACTGATCACTAAAAGAGGAATAAACCTTCTACCTAGTTAGAAATTTAAAAATTATTTTATTAAAAGTTGATAGATATTCCAGTTTTATGAACAGATAAGAATTTTAAAAAAATTAATGTTTTTATCATACGGAAAGTTCGAATCTCTAGTCATAATTTAAATTTTTCCTTCAACAGTTAATACTGATTTTTATACGTTTAAATTTTTGTTTTATTAATTTTCACGCATCAACAGAAATTTTACTTATCAGTTATTTCACTAATCTTTTAAAAATAACAAAAATTATAAAAATAAAATAAAAAACAAAAAAAAAATCTGTTATGCCTATTAAATTACTGTACTGCACTTCATTTAAACTTATTTCATTTGAAAGTGGGATACGATCCTCCAATTTTTTTATAATGTGGACAGTTACACAATTGCTGAAATATTAGTGTTTATTAACTTTGAATATTAATTCAACAATCTTACATAAAGTATTAGGACATAAAGTATTAGGATAGAGTAAAAATTCCTTTATTACTCTTATTACTAGATCAGTATTATTCGTGTCTTCATGAGTTGCTAATTAACAAAAGTTTTAGATTTAGTGTGTCGTATTAATAAACATTAATAATAATTAAACTATTCCGTTTAGTGAACTCCTGTATACTGGTTAAAAATATTAATTTCAACCTTACAGTGTAAAACATTCATTTTTTAATATTGGCTTATTTGGTGAATAATTAAAAATGCAAAAGAAACAATCAGACAGGAGAAAGAAAGACAGCACGAAGTAATATCTCAAAAAATTGCAAGAAGATGAAAATGAAGGGGAAAAAATGTTAAAAACAAGGGAAGAATAAAAAATTAAGAGAAGATGATAAATATAAAGAGGAAGAAAATGTTAAAACCAAAGAAAAAATAAAATGGATGAAACTGTTAAAAGCCAAAATAAAAAATAAACAGGAAGAAAATGTTGCAAACAAGGAAAAAATAAAAATTAAGAGAAGATTATAAATATGAAGAGGAAGAAATCATTAAAACCAAGGATAGAATAAAAAGAATAAGGGAGGATGATAGAAGTAAATTTTAAGAGAGAAAGTTTGAAAACTAGAGAACTTGTCCACATATTAAGATCAGAAGAATTATATCAAACCAAAGAGTGATTAAATGATTGGGAACAAAGACAAATAAATGAAATGATCAACTCAAATTTAGGAAAAATATTGTCCGATAACATGAGAGGCGTAATGAACTAAAAGGTAAGAATTTTTTGCAATTTATTAAAATTCGGGCATGTATGTTTCAGTATATATGTTTTTCTTGTATTTTTCAGTCTCTCTATAGTTGACTTTAAAGTAGATATAATTAAACAGAAATTAAACAAGAAAATTAGAAAAAGTATTCTAAATTATAATTTTCAATTAATATTAAATAATCAGATGTTTCATCAAATCTATTATTATAAAGATATAAGTAATAATGCGTATTAAATTACATTGCTTTTTTATTATAATTTATTGTAAATTTTTTTTTTACAATCACAGGTTAATAATAATTATTAAATCAATATATTTAAATTTTAAAAAAATGTTAAAATAAATTACAAAAAAGTTAAAAAAAAGGAGATGAAGTCTGATTCTAAAAAGATTGTAAAATATTGTAACACTGTTGCAATGAAAAGAAAAAGGTAATTTTAAAAGACTAATTATTATTATTATAAAATTATATTGCTCATACAAAAAAAGTGTAATACAACATTATTGTTAAGGACATTCAACAAAAATTACAAAGAATGAAAAAATATAATTTCCTCAGAAGTAATATTATCTACTGTACAATAAAAATTCACAAAACATTGAAAATTAATAATAAAAAATGATAAAATAGTAGAAAAGTATTCTAAACTAAATTTTTCATTAACAATAATTACTCCTTGTTGTTTTCATCACTTTCTTCTTCAGGGAAATCATTTGCTCCACTGCAGTTACTTATGTTTTGATAAAACAGATGACACTCTGATGGTAAATATTGAAGTAGATTAACAGGTCTCTGTATTTTAATTGTGATATCAGTTTTGGATCGCCTAATGACAAGTACATCTAGAAACTTGCGTCATTCTTTCTCAAATTTTTTCATAAATTGACTGAAAGAAATTCTTTGCCAATATCTTCATATTTATAAAATAATTCATCAATATTTTCTTGCTGAACTTTAATGTGAACAAATTATGTCAGGATTATTGGCTGCTTCTTAAAAACTTGTGTAAATAAATGGAAATGTATTACTGTACAGTGATTTAAAATTCTTGAAATCATGTAATTCCATTTTGAAAAGATACGTTTTTGAACATTGGTGAACCAGCTGCTGTCAATCCCTATGTGTCAGCATCTGTAAAAATTCATTATTTCTTCTTGTTTCATTCTATCAGCGCTTGGACATTTACTGCTTCCATATACATATAGCCTCAGTGTAAAGTATAGATAAAACATATCCAAATTTTTGTACTGGGCATAGCAATTTTATGACCATAATACTATTTCTTCAGTTTTTTATTTGGCAATGTTTTGTTCAGGCTATCTTAGCATCCAAGAAGATATTTCATTGCCACCATGTCATAAATTGTGAAAATAATGTCTGCAACTTCCTGCAGTAGAAACTTTTAATGTTTGTTAACAGTGGTTTTGATAAACATTTTTGTAAATCAGCTGTTAACACATTTACTGTTCTTTGCATCTTGAGTATCTTTACTGTTTGGTCATAACACTTCCATGATTCCTTAAGGTGCAATTCATAATTACTTTAAATCAATTTTTTACCATCTGAAGTTAATTCACCCTTTAATTTTGCTAGGTATAAATCACAGGTATCGCAGTATATGACTATGTAAAGCCAGTTTTTTGATACTTTTTCTCTACCTACCTTATTTTCAGCACATAATTTTTAAATTAAATACAACTTCTCTAAATTTAAATCAGGACTTAGAAACAGTTTCTTAGTTTTCAAGCATGAACAATGACTCTCATATTTCAGGATAACATTTATGTGTTGAATAACATTTTGAATTATTTCCTCTGGTGTTTTCATAGCAAGTGTATGCCATCCTCTTTGTTAAACTATAATAACAAGAATTTTCTTTTGGTTTTGTACCATCCATACCTATACATCTTTCTTATAAACTTACTTCAATATAGGATACAATGATCTGTGTTTTTAAGTCGTGACCCTTTCTTGAATCCCAGTAAGCCTTAAAAATTTAATTGCATTGTAACTCAGTAATTTTTTGATAACAGTTCATTTTACACATATACAGAGGCTTAATTTCTTTTGCAGCCACTTCTTTGCCCTTTTTATTTGATTGCTTTCACCAGCTAAGTACTTCTGTTTGCTAATATTACAAGTCTACTGTTCAATGTTTCTCTGTCATTTTCAACCTTGCTGTTCAATGACTGTTTTAATTAATACCTTCTCTTAGGTTTATGCATTTCATTCTCTGAATCAGATCTTACATTTGAAGATGGTACATAATCTTCATCCTCTTAAGTATTTTCAGTCACAAATACATGTCTTTTCTAACAAATGTGACTGTAACTTGATCATTTTGAGAGCAATTGGGAAAAGCTGAGGTTCCCTCATGAACTTGTTCATTTTAAAATGAAGGTAATGGTTCATTTACATTAATTTTCTATAACAACATTTTTTTACCTATTTTTACACAATTACAGTTTGAATAAACCGAAACCTTTATAATTGTGCAGCTAGCCGAAAAATTGAATATTTTAACGTGTTTGTTAATTAAAATTAACAAACACGTTTTTTGTATTTTGAAATATACAAAATATTGAAAGCCTTCAAAAAACAAGAATAATTAGCATAAGGTCGATACAAAGCATTTACAGTAAGATTTTCCCAAATGCCAGGATAAAATTACCCACATTAAAGCACGAATATATATTATTATAACCAGCTGTGACCACAACATGGATAATGTGAATTTTATAGGTAATGTAATTTCTATAAAAAAATTTCCCTGATTACTTTATTTACTTACTAATGATTCTGACCATATATTTAATCTTATATTTAAAAGCTGATTTTTCAATTTCAATTACTCAACAATCAATTTCATGATAAGCTGCATATTACTGGCCTAACAATTAGTCATATTACTTTGGCCTTGTAACAAGTCAAAGGTGGAATAGGGGACCTAAAGGAAGTAGCACTAAGATTTTCATAATCTTTGAGTATAAGCCGAAATACAATTGCAATTAGCATGTAAAACATAATGTTGAGCAGTCCACTGGAACTCTGACATATCATGAAAATTACTTACATTATTCTAGTGATTAAATAAGAACATCAGGAAAAATTAGCACATTTAAGAGTTTCTTTGAACAGCTATTGAAACATTTATGTTAACTAAAGACTAAACCTAAGAGGAGAAAAATAACAATAATAATAATTATAATATTAATAATAATGATGAAATGTTTATTTAGAAAAAACTTCTATAAAATTATTAGAATTGTGAATGTTAGAAAGTTTAGATAGGCACTAATATGAAATGAATACCACTATGAGTAATTAATTTTGACTTAAAATTAATTACTTTTTTAATATGATTTCAAAATATTTAAAAGTAATATTGTGTGTTATGTAGTTCATTCTTCTATCATATGTCATCTTGTGACTCATCTCACAACAGCCACATAAAAATTATAGATTCAAGTTTATAAAACACCATGTGCACATACATGATGTACTTAAGACTAATTGTTGTAAGAGGTATACAGTGATATCTGCACTTGGTGTTTACCTCAGTCAAATTTGTACTTTTAGTCATTTTAAAAGTAGCTATCTGATATATTATTATCAACTGGGAATAGCGTTGTGTACCTCTGGAATGAGTTCCAAAAGTACTATACGAATCATTCAAACCCATTTTCAACAAAAGTGGCAATGTGTCCTTTACCTCGAGACTACAGATCCGGTACAAATGGCAATTTTTTGAACACCTGTCATAAGTGGAATGAGAACCTGATTTATCTCAAGCATATCTTCGTTTCTGCAATCATTTAACACAGTGAAATGTATTTGAACTTTGGTACATGTTTTGTTGTGATAATTTGAATCCATCAATTTTTTATAAGTGATGACATATTCATTCTTCTGGCTCACATTTGTATTTTAGTTACAAATGAACTCTGTTTCATGAGATTTTTATTTATTTTATTTCTCACACTGAGTTGTGATAGTATGTACAAGGCATTGTTTCACAGAAAAAATGTTACAAAGTGATATAATAATTTGCTTACTTTGAGAATTAATGATACCCATTGTGCAACCATTCCCACTGGTGAACAGACTGTTAAGAGCTGAATATTCACTTTATTTTGGTGAATTTATGAAGAGTGAATCAAAGAAGAGAGAAGTTTACAGGAAAGTCTTGCAGAGTCAACCAAGGATGGTTGGTTGGCCTATTAGTTAATTTAGCAATACAGGGAAATGTAGAAGATAAAGGTCATAGAGGAAGTCAGACGGCAATGTATAAAACAGATAATTGAGGATGAAATTTGCTAAGTTTTCTAAAGAAGCAACATAGTTAAGTTACAGTTTTAAAATCAGCAAAGAACAAAACAAAAGAGAAAATACCATCAAACAATTGATTAATAACTCCAAAAAAAATTATGTTGGCTTGGCATGCTGGTATGGAACAATATATTTACTGATATCCTAATAAAAAAGACAGTTGAAAACACCATTTAACTATTAATTTTCCCTAGTAAGCCAGACATGGGAAGTTTCTTATTCTTGAGAAAAAAATTGTAGCAAATAACTGTCTATGCTGTTTTTGTAGTCCTGTCAGGTCACCAACCTACTACAATTATGCTTATGAGATCTAACAGACCAAGTTTTTTATCTTATATTCTCTAATATACTATATTATAGAGTATAGTATAATAATAATAATATAGTATATTGTGGGGGTTTGTTGCTAAATGACAGGGCAAATAATTTCAAAGGAAGTATCCGAGTTAATAACTGAATTCAAAGATATTCCATTTCCAGTCAGCCATTTCATACTAATGTTTCTAAATGTTCTCAGTATGACATTTCAAGTGTGTTTCAGTACACAATTAAATTTTATTGTAAAATTCTAACAGTTTTTTCATTATTTCAGGACAGGCTTGCCCTATTAGTTCCAAGTATACTTAAATTTACAATTCCTCTCTACAACAATAATCCAGGAGTTGTTATCACTGCAGATTGTTACCACAGGTATTTTTATTTTTGAAAAAAAATTAAGAAATAGGTATGATTACATAAAAACAACTCTATGGGGTAAATAAAATCAAACGGGGATAAAATTATTTTATTACTGGTCTTTATTTTAGTGAAGAGTAAAAATTAATCTTTTCATTGAGCAAAATAAAAATAAGATCTTTTTGGCTATATTTGAGAGATTCATTTTTCATAAGTAAAAAAAACAAATACTGATTTCTTTAAAAACAGATTATTCAGATGTCAGCAACTATTATTAGAAACAATTTAATTTCATAAACATAACTGATTTTTTACATATTTAGACCTCATCCTCATCGCAATGTGCCATTGAGGGGGGGGGGGGGGGTTTGCTTATTGTTCCCTAGTTGAACAGATTGCAACATACACATTTTGAAATAAAAGATTGTCATTACCCTGAAGTTTCCGGTTCAAATCTGGCTACTGACTTTTCAGTATATTTTATAATATCTTTGTAGGATACTGAAATAAATATACTTATATGTAATATCTGAAAATTTTGTTTTGTGACTGTACTTTTTTATCTGATTAATGATTGTTCACAAAAAATAGTATCAATGAATGCCAGCAATCAGAGCAGCAAGTTAATCATATTTTTTTATTATTTTTTTTTAATGATATAAGTAATGGGCATCAAGAAAAAAAAAATTAGTCTAATTATAATTATAAAGATGTTAATCATTTCCTCCTT
Source organism: Lycorma delicatula (assembly GCF_047948215.1). Taxonomy (NCBI): domain Eukaryota; kingdom Metazoa; phylum Arthropoda; class Insecta; order Hemiptera; family Fulgoridae; genus Lycorma; species Lycorma delicatula. The sequence continues at coordinate 20,759,653 of NC_134457.1, forward strand.
TCTTTATCATCCATCTTTTGCAATGAAATCCACTCTATTGAGAATCAATCTTTTTAATTATTAATCTTTATCAAATACTAACAGATTTCTTTCTACAAAAAATTTCCTTGCTTTATATTAGTATACTTTTGATCTCTACCTTATTTCAAACAATCTTTGCAATTTTGCTACCCAAATAGCAAAACTAATGGTATTTATATTAACCCATCATAGCTTATGAACAGGGTTCCCATGCAAGCAGTTTCGCAATTTTTTAAAAAACTGAAAATGAACAAGCATAAAACATTTTGAAAAATGCAGCAGTAAATGAAAAATATTAAAAACTTTTATGTTTTTTTTCTTTATCATATAATAAGACATGTTATGGGAAGTTATAAAGAATTTAATTAATTCCTCATAACTGTTCATTAGTAGGGTTGTCATATTATAAAAGAAAACATATTCACTTTACAACAAATTTATTTAATATTAAAAATGTATATATTAATTTATTTTTTTTAATAATATTTTTTAAAAAATTGTTGTAAAAGCAATATGCATTTTTTTAAAATCTAACAACCCTACTTTTGAAGTTATGTGGAATCAATTAACTTCATTATCTTCCTTTCAGTCAGGTTTTGTTAACCTTTATTTAAAAGTTATTTATTTTCAGGCAGAATTTCTTTCCTCCTAAATATATGCCATTTCATTTTTTTTGTTTTTATCACAACATTATCAGTGGCGAATCAAATCTGTCTTTCAATTTCTGAATTGCTTCTTCTATGTACAAGTTAAAAAAGCAATGGGGCAGATAACTTAACTCAATTTTTAAATTGTTTATTTTCTGTATCTTTTACTTACACAATGCTTATATCTTAGTATAAAGGATTAAATTTTGTAATTGGATGAATTTCTAGACACATTACCATTGATGGAAATGAAGGTGCTGATGCTGCTGCAGAGTAAAAGTGCTAGTTTCAGTAGTAACAAAGATTTATAATTTTTATTGATCTAATTATGGTGGCAATAATGTTGGCATCATTGATCGATTGATACTGGAAAATCAGTGGCTTTTCTAACAAGTTATTGTCCGTATTTTATGTTGTGTTTTGTTTTGGTAATGATTATATGTTATCATTGTAGATGTTAAATTATTTTATTATAAATGTCTTTGGAGTTATTTATTTTGACTTACTATTTTTTTGTTCTTATCGACATTGGGTAACATTGAGAAGGTTATTTACTTTTGTTCTGTTCACAGTATTTTAATAATTTTACGAAATTATGGGATTGTTTTAGACTTCTTGTTTCGTCAAGTATTATTTTCAACCTTTGAAGTTAAGTGTGAACTAATTGTTAAAACATGATTAATGCAAAATACTTCTTTAAGTGTATTTTGACTGAAAAGAAAATTTAAATAAATATTTTATATACGCAGGTGAATAAAAAAGTAAAATAAAATTTAATAAAGCAATAGTGGTTTTATCTGTACTTACATAAATAATATTACTTATTTTGCATTGTAATCTTCTCGTTCTATGTACTTGTTCCATTTTTAACAAATTGTTTAATTCCTTCGAAAGAAACTTTCATTCCTGTGCTTAGTCAATTTTCAATCGTTTTCATAATCCCTTAACTTGCAACCCTTCTTTCATTGTGCCAGAAAGTTAAAAATCACGTGGAGCCAGATTAGGACTGTTTAGTGAGTGAAAGTTATGGCTTTTAGGGCTAGATTTTTGCATTCAGGGGTTGCAACCATCCCTATTTATCCTCTGTTTACACTTAACCTTTAGATAGTGAAGTGAATAGAAAGAAACTGGACCTTCATATCCCAGAATATTATCAGATTTTCTAGTCATGTGAGTTTTGAATTTTTTCATCGTACAAGATGAAAGATGTCATGTAAAATATAAAGTTGTAACCTCAGCCGTACTCTTGAGTTCAAAGTAATGGATCCATGTCTCATTGGTTATTATCCATTTCAGAAATGAATCTTTCAACTAAATAATGTTTCAAAAGCCTCTCTTCGAGCAATTCTCTTTGAGATCTGTTAGGTGACGTAATACTCAGCAAACATGTTCTTCAAAATTTTATAGAATCATGAATGATTGAAAATTGTAAGAAGTTGCTTAAACAATGATGATGGATGTTTAAAACTTACAAAAAAATTCTCAGAATTTTACATCATCCATAATTGTTTAAAAGTTGTGGCATGCCTTTTGTTTAACTTTTTGCAATTGCATCAACTTCACTTCATGGATTATTGTGAATCATCTATGTGTTTAACCACTTTGATATTGCCATTATACTTTAAAGTGGAAAGCTGAGCTTTCAGAGTTGCAAAACATGTGGTTGAGGCAAATAAAAATTTCCCTTTACTTTTTGACTTTTTATTTAAAATATATTTATTTATTTTTGTGGTTTTTTATTTCTTTTTTGTTCATAGAGTTTTGCACATATTCTTAATTTTGTCTGTATAATCATAATTATTTACCAGTCTGAATAAAATATCTATCTGTTAATACAAGCTGTCATAAATAAACTAAATACCTGAGATTAGATGAACTGAACACAGTCTGTATCAGAAAATATCAGGATTATGGTTAATCCATGCATTTTCAGTTTTTATTTACAGTTAAGGTAAATAGTGATTTCATTTTTTTGTAGTTTTTTAATTAAAATTTAAATACAAAATTTATTAACATGAAGTAAAATAGTGTGGTCAAGCCCTATATTATCAATTGTTATTGGATTATTGTCTGATGGGTACTTGTGTGTATTATAACGGCACCGTCATTGTTGGGAGGTTGTCATAAGAGTATAAATATAATTTACCAAACTTAACCTTTGCTCACTAGTCAAGGTTAGAGAGCGTAGGTTAAATTTGGTTAATTATATTTATAATTTTATTGGTACATTGGTATAAAGTTAGATTATAATTTGACGCCGTTAAAAATACACAAGTACTGTTTGGTATGTTAAATTTTTTATTAGTCTTATTTTTTAATGAATTTAAATTTTTGTTTTCATTATAGAGAATGGAAGTACCAGTTTGTGAATCACATGTAGATGAAGATCCATTGTGCACTAAAACTAAAATAGAAATCAAGCAGAAGGAAGTAGAAGAAGCAAAATGTTTGTTATGTCTGAAGATTGTCTTAAATCTAAGTGTGTAAGTTTCTTATATGTGAATATTTATAATCTATTATATAGTTTAAATTTATGTGAAATATAGGGACTTTCACTTTTATTATGTATTTTACAAAAAATTAGGTTGCGAGTTAAAATGATAGCTTCCAAAAAAAATAAACATGGTGGCAGAAATCAGTTTTTGTTAAAATTGTCTATATTCATGAGCAATTCGGAATAAAGATGTGGGTGTAAAATGAGGGTATTTGATAAAAATATTGTATAAAAGTAGTTCTGTACACATTTTCTGTGATGTATCACTTGTGTTGTTAAAACATGAGAAAGTAAGTATTCTGGTTTTGTATCAGTATGAATGTATCAAACAACAATTTTCACCAAAATCAAAAACAATATTTAATGAAATTGTATTTTTTGGGCTTATATTTTGGCAAAATCTTTTATTAAATCAGTGCCTAATCTTTCACATATTTAATTTTCAATGGACAGTAATGTTAAATTTCGGTCAATCCATTTGAAGTGTCTTAAAAAACATAAGCTGGATGCTTTACCAATTCAAAAAAAACTGAAACTTACCCACTTGTTTCCTACATGTTTCAGGACCTTAAAAGTATTTTGTTTAAATTTTTTATTTAAGCAGTTTACCTGTGGCGGCCATTTTTGTTACTGTGTGCACACCTATTTTTGTGATTCTAATGGTGTACAGAAAAAATCATAACTAAAAAGTATTGATCCTGGAAGTTTAAAACAAAAACAATCTAATCATATTTTCTCAAAGTAAAAGATTGGTTCAGTGGTTTATTTACCTATCTCTCTTCTTTCTATGAGAAAATTACCAATAAAGTTCAACATGAAAAAGTTGAAATTTCACTTTGTTAATTTTTTTCAAGAGGCAGGGATAGCATACACAGTTTAATCATGTTTTTGTATGAAGGTATATGTTAGTAGTTTTACCATAATTAATATTAATGGTGATATACTTATCCCTAAATTTGTGAATTTTTGAAAAATAATTTTTTTTAAAAATTCAGATTTTAGCTTCAAATAACTCTGATGGGGTTGGTGATAAAAATCTTAAATTTGCTACAATGTACAGTGTTTTTGTATATGTTTATGGAAAATAAAAAAAGTTTCTTATGTATTGTACTAATAAAAAAATTTTTGTACCAAAAATATTTTGCTCAAAATATGTTATACTTTAAGGAATAAATAAGGAAAAGCTAATCTCTTTCTCTATATATATATATAAAATATATATTTAATTTACAATATATCGTAAATTGTATATTTATTTTACTTCACTGATAGACTGGAATCTGTTCATCATGTTGTAAAGTGTAATGTTTGATATCTTTTCCATTAATTTGAATTTTATTATAGTCTATGTTTTGAATTGTCATTATATGTACTATATGATAAATTATGTTGCAAATTTGTTCCACTTTAATGAACAGAGTTAAAGATTTAGAGATACACAGAATGATTGTATACATTGTACATTATAGAATCATAAATTTTAATCTAAATTTAAACAAAAGTATTAATGAAATATGTTTTTTTGGTTGCGTTTGTTTACATTAATGAAATACTGCATACATTTAGATTGTACTGTTTTAAAAATATTGGGAATCTATCAGTTTGTTTTCTCATTGAATCAGGCAAATTTTAGCATTCAACAAATTTAAAAATTCATTTTTAAAGATATGGTTATATTTTACCCTCAAGAGTTCATGATTAAGTATTCTGTTATCTGAAAAATAGGCGAAGTGAATTAAATGCAACTAATTTTGGTTACGGCTGTAAAAGGATAATCAGTAGTATTTTGTAAGTTTATCTTAAACAAGAGAAAAGTAAAATAAATGATCATCATTCCGAAAAAAATTCTGTGACAAACTGCTAAAATTTTACATGACTCATATAAATTGGTAATTTGATTTTAAAATGTAAAAATGAGATAACTTAATTTGAACAACAGAAGGTAAGTTTAAATTAAAAAAATATTGAAGTTATATATTCGGGTAATGGTAATGTCAACATTAAAATTTAACTGTTTGAATTGCAGATATTTATTGTTTGAACCATCATTTGTTTCAATCTTGATATTATTACTGCTGAATATTAATTATATCAGTGTTTATAATAATATTATATACGAAAAACAAATATTAAAAATTATGTTTTAGTACAATCTGAAACTATAGATGTCAGTTAACTATAAGTATGTGTTGTAACCATCTGTTATAGTTGTTTTTTTTATGTGGCATAGTTATATATCTTTTTACTCCTAGCCCGAAGTAAAGGAAGTATTGTGATCACTAAAAATTTCGGTTTTCAAATTTCATGGAAATATCCATTTTGACAAGTTTCTGCGTGACATCTGTACGTACAAATGTATCTTGCATAACTCAAAAATGATAAGCCATAGAATGTTGAAATTTTGGATTTTGGACTGTTCTAACATCTAGTTCTGCACCTCCCCTTTTGATTGCAATCAACAGAATCAAAAGTGTCCAAATAAGCCCAAAATCCAAAACAATTTGGATTTTAATATTAATCTTAACTGCACTAAAAAGCCCTCATTGAGAGCTTTTCAACAACATATCATAAGTGGTACTTATTTTCATTGGTTCCAGAGTTATAGCCAAATAAAATTTTAATTAATGAAATACTTGGATCGTATAAGGGGAAGGCATATCGGTTCAAATCAGACTTCATCTCTTTTTTTTATTTTAAATATATTGATTTATTAATAATTATTAACCTCCGATTGTAAAAAAGATTATGAAAAAATATCAAAAGTTATTAATGAAATAAAACTATTATGTACTTTTCATTAAAAAAAAACATGTATATGTAATTTAATAGGCGTATAACGAAGTCATGTGGTATCCACAACAGAATTTTCCTATGGCTTTTGGCACATCTTCTTATACAATAAATTTTCCTTTTGAATTAATCAACTCTTTTTAAACAATCTGTGCAATTATTAATAGGTTATGGACCCATTATTGTGTTGATAACAATATTTTTTGTTATTATGAAAAATAAAAAGTTGTTTACTCAAAAGTTTGTAAAAATTGTTAAGTGTGAAGAGGTTACATATTAACCAGGCCTTAGTGCAAATAAATATTAAAAGTTGATCTCTCTGCCAATAACAGCAGTTATGGATAAAGAAGGTGAGCTTTTGAAATTTTTTTCCTCCTACTCCCTTGGGCTGCATGTACAACTACGTAAAACTCGGTGCAGGAGAGTGTCCTTAAACTCAAAGGGAGGCTCTCCACCCACCAGCTGTAAGTCTGGCCACCCCGCTTGCATCTTTTGTGCCTGCCTCAAATCTCCAGAAAGGATAACCGGGCCCGATTACATCATTCCTGGGACTCCCTCCAGGAATTGGGTCTCGATCTTTTGCATTGCCAGTCTCTAACCGCCAGGGAAGTGGTCTAGGCCCGACCACGTTGTGCCCAAACTTCCACCAGACGGCCGGATCTCGGTCTTTTCATTTCCCTCTCCTACTTTTCCTCAGAGTTCCCACCCGATCATTGAAATCGGCACACCTGAGTATGCCGGCTTTCACGGGTGAGACTGTCCACCAAACCCTAATCTAATAACCTCTTATTCTACCCTTAATGTCCTTCCCATCAATAACTGTGAATACAAACTTATCCAGTTGAACTTCGATTCCAACATATATGCAATTATAACGCGTCTTCCCAAATCAGCTGATTTGGAAGTCGAGAGTTACAGCGTTCAAGTCCTAGTAAAGGCAGTTATTTTTACACGGATTTGAATACTAGATCGTGGATACCGGTGTTCTTTGGTGGTTGGGTTTCAATTAACCACACATCTCAGGAATTGTCGAACTGAGAATGTACAAGACTACACTTCATTTACACTCATACATATCATCCTCATTCATCCTCTGAAGAATTATCTAAACGGTAGTTACCGGAGGCTAAACAGGAAAAAGAAAGAACATATATGCAATTATGTCCTTAGGCCTGGGGCCCTCAATACCAACTTGACTGTCTCAGATGCCCATTCTGGACAGTGTAAAAGCATACGTTCGACTGTATCCTCCAACGTGCAGAACATACATGTCTGAGTCTCCTGTCTTCCAATTCCGAAAACAAAATTTCCATGGTCAGTAAAAATTTGCAAAGCCAAAAGTTCACATCAAGGTTCTAAGTCTGGGATCAGTTTCCTGGTCCACTCTGACACTTCACCTGACCTCCATCTAATATTCCAGGCTGCTCGAGTAACTTGTATAGGCTCTTGCTTACTCAGGCCGTTGACCTACTGGCCCGTTCTTGCACCAATAAGTCTGTAGGCGGCATTGCAGTCTTAAGACGTTTCTTTTTCCTGTGCACCAAACTGGGGCTGCATAAAGTAAAGCTCATGTTATCGCAGATGCTATTAATTTCTTCTTAGATAATCGGCATGCAGTACGTGACATCAGTATAGTGTTTAATGACTTGCTTTTTCCGCCCTCTCCCAACGTTCCAGCACATGTTCGCTGAATCTACCCCCTTTGTTAAGTTTTACATCCAAGAATTTCACAATGTCTCTTACTTGAAGCAGCAGAGATGGGGCTGAACCTTCTCTTTCCTGTGAGGGCAATGTATTGGCATTTATGTGGCAATAGTTGTAAACCATGTTCAGCCATCCACGCTCCAGTCAGTGCAAGCGCCTCGTTTCTCGGTCTGAAACTTCCACTTCATTTCAGCCTCCTACCATACTGCAAGATCGTTTGTAAAGCTATTGTTTCAGTACCCTTAATCTCAGCACATCATCGTAAACGATGAGCCACAATAAAGGCCCAGGACCTAGTCCTGCGGCACACCACCATATATTTGAAAGCAGAGTAGACCTCTCTCCATGTCTGCAGTCGCCCACTTTTCACTAAAATATTCTCTCACCTGCCTTCTTAAATATGGGCTAATACCATTGTTACTGAGCAAAGCCATTATCATGTTCCATAGCAATGTCCTGAAGCCATTCCTCACAACTAAAAGAATACTGTCAGACATGTTCTCCATCTCTCACTCCTCTAAGATGAGGCCCAGTTACCTTACTAACAGCCTGTATTGTCGAACAGACAGGCCAAAAACCAAAGGGATGCTGATAGACTTTTACACAGATTATGCCAAGAATTTGAAGTAACTGAAGACTATTCATGCACATATCTGTGATTACAAATTCAAAAAGAAAAGGATGGTACTATCTCGCTCCATCAAGCAATGTATGGTAGTAAAGTTCTGGATAAATTTAATGTGCATAATATCAATTCAGTATATACCTGCGAAATCACATCATGAAATGAATGCTAAGGTATATTTAAATCAAGAAAAAGTAAAGAACATGCCACATAGAGAAGCACTTGGGGTTTTTGGCTTTACCTATCAATTGGTACACATCCAGACATAACTTTTGCCATCAACAAAGCAAGTCGTTATACGGAAAATCCCACCAAAATACATTGGAACACTGTAAAAAAAAATACTCAAGTACATTGAAGGTACTGTGAATTACAGTTTAAAATTCAAAAAGAGTTAACAATTCAAGCTTAAGAGCATTTAACAATGCTGATTTTCCTGTTGAAGCTGAAACTAGAAAATCAACATCTGGATATTTGTTAAAACTAGTATCAAATGTGCTTACATGGCGTTATCAGCGTCACTCTACAGTTTCCCTATATCAGATGCTGAATATACTGCAGCAAGTGAAACTGTCAAAGAAATTGTTTGGATACATCAATTACTAATAGACCTGTATTTTAATATCTCAATATCACATATTGAGATACTGACCAATATATACTGTCAGCAACAGTATTGCTGACGTATTGACCAAGCCCTTACCATGACCAGTATTTGAAAAACATTGTCAAATGATAAGTGAAAAAATAGATGTTTAAAGTGACATTGAAGAAAATAATTGTTTTTTTTTTTTAAAGTTATTACAAATGTTTATTTATTTATATTATAATGAGAAAGTTTAAAACAACAGTATGTATAAACAGGAGGGTATGTTTAATATTAATTATATCATTGTGTTTATATCTATAAAACAAATAATAATAATATAAATTATGTTTTAGTATAATCTGAAACGATACATGTCAGTTTGTAACATGAGTTCCAAGCATCAGTTACAACTGTTTATTTGCGTTGTTTTATGTGGCACTGTTATACCTTTTTTCTGTGGCATTTGCCATGTTTTGTTATACAATAAATTATCTCTTTTGAATTAATCAACTTTTTTTTAAACAATCTGTGCAATTATTACTGGTATTGAATATGATTAACTGTAGTAGTTAATTAATTTGTGTTTCTTTTTTGGTACTTGTTTGTTATTGCACACTTTTTTTTATGCAACTTCTTTGTCAAAAAAACAATGTATTATTACAGTGTATTAAACAAAAAGTATCTCTGTTGGTGAGCATAGATTGTTTGTTTAGCTTATGATGACTCTGTGTACTGACAAATTGTATGTATTTGATATACATATGATTCATTATATTTGTTTAGATTATGTTGGATCATAACCTGACCCACTGAGTTGGTCTAATAGTGAAAGCATCTTTGCAAATCAGTTTATTTCAAAGTCAAGTGTTCCAACCTTCAAATTTTAGTAAAGGTTACTTTTATACGGATTTGAATACTAGATTTCAGGTGGATACCATGTTCTTTGGTGATTGGGTTTCAATTAAACCACACATATCAGTAATTGTCAACCTAGACTGTACAAGAATACAATTCACTTAGACTCATACATATCATCCTCTGAAGTAATACCTGAAGGTGATTCCCGGATGTGAAACAGAAAAAGAAATGTTGGTCAAAACCTAACCAACCATAATTTACTCTCGCTACTATTATACTATTTATGGCTACGGTAAGGAAGTAGTAACACTTAGTACACTCCCTGTGATAATCAGTTTTCTAGTGTGAAAGTTTCGGATATTGTCGTTCCGACTTGAAAGGACCGACTACTGAGTTAATTGCTGATAAATGCAAGGAAATCTCCTTGTATACAACATTCATGAAGTGTATTAAGGATTCCTTTCATACACGCCGTGTCGTATGCCTTTTGAAAATCGAAAAATACAGCAACCAGGCATTGGCGAAGTAAAAAAGTTTTGCTTCCAGGGTAATTATGTGATCAATAGACCATTTACCTTGGCGGAAACAGCATTGTTCTAGGGCAATTAAAGCGTTTGTCTCAAGGTACCACACTAGATGACAGTTTACCATTCCTTTCATTACCGTGCACAGGGTACTAGTCAAGGAGGTAGGATGGTAACTTGTTGGGCATGATTTATCTTTACCAGGTTTCAGTACGGGAATCACCAGTACTTCTGACTAGATTCTGGAAACACCTGGTCAGAGAATATTCTATTATAGTTATACAAAACATGTCATAGTGCGGTATCTGGAAGGTGTGATAACATTCTGAGCCTGATATTACCATTTCTGGGTGAAACGTCACGAGAATTATTCAAGGCATACCTTAGCTCATTATAAGAAAAGGGCATGTTTAATCCATTTAATGTGTCTCCAATCACAAATGGAGTATTTTCTACCTGCAACTTATATTTCACAAACTCAGGACAGTAAGATAATGTAAGAGAAAAACTGCCCTAAACGACCTTTCAGATATATTTACTAAATCAATCGTCGCGATAACAAGGAACCACTGCTTTCCAGTCCAATTGGCTGTGGTGACTGTACTGATACATACATGGGCTGAACCATTCTCCATATAATAGACGATTGTGTTGTCTGAAATATGGAATCTATATAATTCAGCCAAGATTTTTGTTTAGAACACCAAAACACTCAACAGCAAATGGTCCTCGCATTGTGGAAGGCGCAGAGCAATTCAGTTGTAGGTCTTCAATTGAAATTACGTAAAGCCCTGCGCCAATCTCTTAATGGATGCCTGCAGTCTTCATCCCACCAAGGAAGAGCAGCAGGCTGCTTTGGCTTTACAAATGTTAAAGGGATGAATTAATTTGTGCTACTGAGAATTTGGTGCGTAAATTTGGAAAGTGTGAATCGCGCTACTGCTCTTGTCATACTGGCCAAAGGAATCCTTATATCCAATCCAGTGTTTTCCCAACCACCGTTGTTTTTGTTGTTGACTCTGAGGTAAATCACTATTACCGACCAAGATAACACAATATAGTGATCGGTAATCACTATTACCGATATGAACAGTGAAACGCGTCAGATAGTATGTGGAAGTAGGGATGTTGAACACAATAGATCGATGCATGAAGATGATACAAACGTGTACACTCCATCGTTCAATAAGCAGAGATCTAAGTTCTGCTTCAGTCTATCAACTATACTGCCTTGGGAAGAACACAATGGTATACCCCAAGAATAACGATTGGCATTGGAATCGCGAATTGTTAGGGAGGGTATACAAATCTGGAAAACAGACTGGATATATCATCTTCACTGATATCAGAATTTGTAAAAAGATATAAGTTGTAGATATTTATCTTGAATAGCGCCAATATCTTCACTGAAACTGCAGGGATATTTGTCACTAGCAGAATACTGGTGGTTGTTTTCCTGAAAGGAATCTTTTGTAGACTCTTTTCATGAAAAACACCACACCTTCACATCTTCTGCTCTCAGTTTAATGATCACATCATTTACAGATGTATTCGTGAAGGGACATATCATCCTGGGGATGGAGGCGAGCCTCCTACTGATACAGTATTAAAGGATTTTCTTCCCTTAATAGGATTTCAATATCCTCATGGTGAGAACGGAGACGGCCAACATTACAATAAATAACATTTATAGCCATAATAAATACTTGTTATATACAAAATTGCATTATGCATATATATTTCTTGACTATTTTACAATAATTATCCGGTTAAATGTTTAGAAGATGGAGTAGATGATGAAATATTCTATATGTTGGGTAAAATTAACAAAAAAAAAGACACACAGCTCGTATTTGCCAAAAGAAATTGGACTTTAATTAAAAAGAAAACAACTAAACTTTTTCTTAAATCATAACCTTAAAAAATTAAATGAAATTACAAAATAAACTTAACTTAATCCTAAACAGAACTTATACAAGAAATATCAGCTGAATCAACATATGAATTATATATATTAAACATAAATATACATTTTTCAAATAAATATTTTGAGAATCTACAAAGCCTCAAAACAAAAGAAATTAAAACACCTTTTTTTACAATTATATACTTAAAACATAACATCAATAAACATAGTGTAACTGGAAAGCTGTTGAAGTACTGACATATTCTGTAATAATGAAAATTAGCAATGAACAAATGTCATTAACTTAGAAAAATAAACTACAATAATTCTTATCATTGGCACTGGCCTTTTGTGATTTATGAACATCTTCATACTTATCATTAAATAATTAAAACTTGTATTTGAAATTGTTTACAGCCATAAATTCGATGAGAATCCGCACATACCGGACAGCTGCCGGAAGGAGTTTGAATTTGAACAAAGAAGGATTTTATCAGTCGGGAGAATTTTGATTTTTGAGGGTTAGGGTTATTAAAGTACGTAGGATTTTTAGGTGAACACGAGGGAAATTTTTCAGAAAAGGGGGCATCAGCATCAAGGCTTTCGGAAATTTTTTCTTCAACCGTGAGGAATTCAATCAATTCTTCGTATGTGGGTATGCTTGATGATGCGATACGATTTTCGAAACGCATTCGAACATTGGCGGGGAGTTTTTCTAAACCAAGCTGCAGAAGAAGAAAATTTTCTAAGTTTATGTTGAGGCTATTCAACGCATTGATAGAAGAAATGTACGTTGCCTTAAAATTAGAGAGATAATTTCTACGATCATCAGACTGAAAACATTTTATACGACTGTAAAAGCTATTTAGAAGAGAGCGTTTATTGTCATAACTAGAAATCAAAATGTCATAAGCAACTTGATAATTTTCCGCAGAAATGGGAAGAGATTCAATTAATAAGAGCGGATAAATGTGTCCTTAGAATTTACAGTTTTTGTTCAGAAGATAATTGTGAATTTTCATGGACAGAACCTTTAAACAGATTGTGGAAATTTATCCAGTCGTGGAAATTGCCAGAGAAAATGGGAATTTTGAATTTCAGGGTCTCTAATAAAGATTGAAAAACTGGTTTGATATTCTGTTTGAAATCGGGAGTTTCTGATTCTACATGTTTAATTGGACAAAACAATGAATCCCATTCGGAAGTGATAGGACTTATATCACAAATTTCGGACTGGTTTTTTATTTCTGAGTTATTAATAAGAATTTGGTCGATGATATCATAAAACTGTTGATCGAGGGCTTTGATATCATCAAATTGTTTACTAGTTACAGAAATTCTGTGAGAGTTGACCATTCTCTTAAGTTTGTTAACCCGAAGCTGCGCTTTGGCTAACAGCGCAGCGTTAGCTAAAATAATGGTAGCCTGAGCATGAGTCATATTGTGCATTAGAATTACAATAAATATTTAAAAAGTATATGATTAGATACAATATGATTTTCAAGTGCCACTCTTAAATAACTACTTAGTTTATACAACAATAATCTAAAAGAATTTTATCAGAAAATTAATACATACGATAATTGTTATATTCAATTATCACAAACAATAAGTAATTATATGATTACTGTATAACTGGTAGTTATCAATTATAACTTTCAAAACATCACTACTTTCAGTAACAACATGCTTAAAAACAATACAATATAAAGATATTCTAAATTTGACAGAACAATTTAACTTAATAGAATAAGTTTAGATCAAAATAATATTTGAAAGAGATATTATGACAAATATTTACTTTAAGAAATATAGCATGAACTTTAGATCCGGAATTAAATATCCGGCCCTCGGAGGACCAAAAACAACGAGCTATGTTAGGTAAAATTAACAAAAAAAAAAGACACACAGCTCGTATTTGCCAAAAGAAATTGGACTTTAATTAAATAGAAAACAACTAAACTTTTTCTTAAATCATAACCTTAAAAAATTAAATGAAATTAACATAACTTAATGATACTTAATAAATATCAGCTGAATCAACATATGAACAATGATATTAAATGAGAAAGTACATGAATATATATTTTTTAAATACACAATGTAACAAAGCCTGAAAACAAGAGAACACAAAACACCTTACTTTCAACTATATACTTAGGAAAACAAAACATCAATAAACATAGTATGACTAGAAACCTATTAAATTACTGACATAATGCTGTAATATTGAAAAATTAGCAATGAACAAATGTCATTAACTTAGAAAAATAAACTACAATAATTCTTATCATTGGCACTGGCCTTTTGTGATTTATGAACATCTTCATACTTATCATTAAATAATTAAAACTTATATTTCTAGTTAGTTGTAGAAAAAAGGCCACGGTAATATTCCAGTAAAAAAGAGAGTTAATTACAATATAAACAAATTGTAATATAAGTAATCATATAAATAGAGTTCATTTTAGTAAGCAAGCTTTCTTGAAAATATTAAGTTTCTTAGCCATTCTCATGTTAATGACTTCTTTTTTCTAATTTGTAAAAATAATATAATACTTGATTGAGTAAAACAGTATTTAACAACAGCAAGAATCTAAAACATTGAAATTATGTGAAATATAAGAAGTTTGAATAACAAATTTTAGTACTTAAAATAAACAACTATACAAAATTTGTCCTCATATTTTTTAAAATACGATATTATTTTCTTCAAGCAAAATTTAATAATATAATACAAACACGGAAAAAAAAAATAATATACATAAAATCTATATAAAATAAAGAAATAATCTATCCAAATAATCTGCTTTCTCTAATGACTTTCCTCCAGTGTTTTGGAAATCCATTGGTAAATTGCATCATTACTTCATTAGGTGTGCCTAAAAGAAAAAAGTGATTAAACTATTAGTGATTAGATAAATAGTTATTGAATTATTGTAATAGTTACAGAATTATAACTAACCTCTACATTATAACCTCTTCACTTTTAAATAAGGTTTGAAGACTGTACTATCGGTGAAAACAATTCGCTTTATGAAAAATAATAACAAATTTCCATATTAATAAAGTTAAATATATTTTAAAAACTGAAATTTTCAGGATGTTGTGCTTCCAATAATATATTTATTCTAAACTAAAAACAAGAATATGATCATTCAAAGAAGAAAGGACTGGTCAATGAATAGAAAAATTGGTTGACTATATAAATCTTGTCAGATAAAACTGAGGGGGGTATATAATAAAATTGTAATTTTCTGCATAACTGCAGAAAGTTTCAACTTATTTTAAGAAGACTTATAGGAGTAGAAAATTATAAATAAAGAGTACAGATTGTTCTCATCCATTTCTTCATTACTGCATAACTTTTCTAAAAGATAAGAATAAGTTTTACTTGTTATATAAGTACTTTATCAACTTTCCTGACAAAAATTTAATTGTTTTTATTTAAATCCTACTTTAAATCTATGTAAAAGTAAGAAATAATTTTTGAACTGAATTGTATTTTAACAGCACCAATAATGTTAATACAGTTTTATGTTTCAAGTGATCACATTATAGTAAAAGAATTGAAAAGGAAATAATTCCGATTAAAATCAATGGAACATTGGCTGTCTAGAGAATAATGCAGTACAGTACAGTACAGCAAAACAGCTAAAGAGAGAAGTAATGAGGCACATTTCAAAGATAAGGGCCAATCAGTACAAAAAGAAGAACAGTTGAAAAAAAATGAAAAATTTATTAATGGTTTTAAATACTTATATATTTACAAGGGATATCTTCTCTAAAGTAAAGACAGTTGGGAAATTTCTCTCCTTAAGGTTGGTGAACCTGTGTAGTTCATGGCCATGCTAGCAATATACAGACTGTATTGTTGTCTGTAATTTGTCGCACTGTAGTATCTTTTGATTACATGTGAGTTATTGTTATAAAATGAATAGGAAGATCGATGTTGCCGCCAACTCTGAAATACTTGGAGTTCATAAGTTTTTTTAGACCAGTGAAACATTAAGCCGAATTCATAGGCAGATGGTTGCTGTGTACAGTGATAATGTAATGAATGAAATAAACATCCAAAAATGGTGTGAAAAATTTAAAAATAACAGAATTAATGTGTATGATGAAATCAGAAAAGATCGTCACTCAACAATTTCTGACCTGGCTGTTCTTTTTCCCGATGTTTCAAAAGCTGTTATTGGTTGCATTGTTCATGACCATTTAGGCTCCAGAAAAGTTTGTGCATGTTGAGTACCGCACATCTTAACGGAACATCACAAAAAAATCCGAATGGAATCTGCTTTGGAATTTTTGATGCGCTACGCAACAAAGGGGATGAGTTCCTTTATTCTATTGTTACCGGCGATGAAACATGGATTTCATATTAAATGCCACTGAGAAAACAGCAGTCAAGTGAATGGCATCATCCTCAATTACCAACCAGACCAACAAAGGTCAAGCCACAGCCATTTGGATGCAAACTGATGGCTACAGTCTTTTGGAATTGGTTTGGCATACTGCTGACTGATTTTATGCCACATAGAACGACTATAAATGAAGAAGCCTACTGTGAAACTCTACATAAGTTACGGTGTGCCATTCAAAATCAGCAATGTGGGCGGCTGATCAACGGCATCGTCCTGCTACATCATAATGCACATCCACATGTTGCGGGTCCGACATGTGATTTACTGAGAACATTTGGATGGGAAATTTACGATCACCCACTGTATAGTCTGGACTTAGCTCCTTCTGATTACCATTTGTTTGGGAAATAGAAAGAATTTTTTGAGTGGTAAGCAATTCGTGGGTGATGATGAACTTAAAAATGACGTTAATCAGTGGCTAAATGGACTGAGGCTTAAAGAATATGATGAGGGTACATTGAAGCTGGTGTATCGCTATAATAAATGTCTTAATTCATATGACGATTGCATAGAGAAGTAGTATAAGGTATGTAGTTTTAGAGAAATAAAAAATATTTATTAAGTTTTCAGAATAAATTTTTTTACAGTGAAATGGTCTGCTTCTTTAAACCCACTACATAAAATTATATTGCCTGGGATTGTAGCCATTTTGCACAGAAATTTTCAATTCTTCACTTTCTTCAAATTCTTGAGATGCAAGCCAGTTTTTGAGGTGTAGAAAGAGATGGTTGTCACTGGTGTGAGATCACTGTGTTATTCAATAAAACTCGCTCACAAATGTTATTAATTCTATTTTTGCTAGCTACTAACAACATGGAATTTGAAATTGTTTAACCTAGGTTGGCCAAGAGAATAAAATATTAACTGTCAATTAACCCTCGAAGCGGTGAATACATCACTTCTAAAATGCCAAGTAATTTTGCATAATGTATAGCCTTTTTCCTAAACTTATGGCATTTTAATTATATTTACCCTAATCAGACCTATTATATACCAAACTAAACAGAAAATTGCAAAAAAATATTGCTAAGTAAATATTTTTGATTATTAATGTAAAGTAATAATTTAGTAAAATAAAAAATAAGGAATATAATCTCGAAGAGGAAAATACATTTCTTGACTGCGCACGTTTCTCAAACAAGTGAATAATTACACTTACTCTGAGATATACATATAATAGAACATTCTATTCTAAGAAAAATTGTTTTTGTTTCATTATTTTACATGCAGTAGAAATTAAAAAAATAAAAGTATAATATAAGTACACTCACTGAAAATGCCTAGTTCCTTTTACTCACTGAGAAAAGTTATTTTAACATTAGTCTCATTATTTACACAGTACTTCCTAATCTCCAACTCTAAACATTATTTAGACATCAAAAAGTCCAATTTGTAAGAATAATTTTAATTATGTCTTTTCCTTGGATCTGGTCTATAATAGTGATAAAGTTGTGACCAGCAATTTATATGGATCCCCAAATTACATCGTAAGATGAGTTTCGTTGCTTTTTTGTGAGGCCACGAACTCCACACGTCCTTTCTTGTCTTCTAGGTAGATCAGTATTTTGCCTTTTGTGAAATATTTAATTTCTTTTTTCTTGAATTTGTATGTTGTCAATTCCTGAGGTAGGTATTTTGAAATTTTATTGATTGTACCAGTTAGAAGTGTTATTTTCAATAAGATCTTCTGCTAAAGCAATCTTAGTATAGAAATTATCTGTGTACAAATGATTTTTTTTGTAAAAGGTACATGATAATACCAGTTTTTTTTTACTATGGCATGAGTAAATGGAACAGACTCATATCCAGGTACATAGAACTTTTTACCAGGATATAATTCAATATGGTGGGTATAGCCAGTACTACTATCACATAAATCAAATTTTTTAATCTCAAATCATGTACGACGTTTATTGGGCAAGTACACTACACAGACCACCTTATTTTTCACTGCAATCAGTGAATCATCATCAATGCATATGTTTTGGCTGGGATTATAATTTTTTTAAATTTGGAGTTTATAAAATCTAAGAAGTACTGTACTTTTTGAAAAGGATCATAAGTTGGATCAGTACTTGGTCAGAATCAATATGCATGAAACGACTAATCAATTCCCATTTCATCAGGAACATTGTTTTACTAAGAAAGGGTATGTGTTGAGATGGACAAGTATCCATCCCAGTAGGATTTGTGGTTTTTTTCCAGTCAGTTCTATGTTTATACACAAACTAATAAAGCCTTTCATTGTTACTGTTTATATCAACCCACTTGTGTAGTCTGCTGAATTTATGCCTTTGAAGCTGTGAAAAACTCTTGTTTTTCAGCAGCTACATTCCTGGCAAACTCATTAGTTTCGTGAATTTGAGTCAATACCAGGATTGTGGGACTGATGATACAGTGGACCACATCCTCTACGTCTATCCCCAATATGAGGTCGAACATTCATGAGCTGTTAGGGAACTTGAGAGAATACATTCTTTTCTGGATCTCTGTATTAACTGGATGATCTGCATGAAGTGGTCTATAGTGGCTGGTTTTCTTTGTGCCCTTGCGGTGTGTAGGTCTGCAGAGGGAGTTTAATCGAGGTACTCGATTGTGGTAGGATCCTGGGTAGCTAGGATTCCGGCTTAGGCATTGGATTGGTAGGAGGTATAGTGGTGTTGTTTGTGATTTGGGGCTCCTGCTGGTGGGGGGTGGCCATGCCGCTGGGGTATGGTAGCCCGTGCGACCGGGGGTGTGGCTTTGTTCCACCAGTGGAAATCCTGATTATGACTTGGTAATGCCACATGAGACTCCATGATGGGACCAGGTGGGGGTGTGGGGTTTGTCCCTGGTTCCTGTGCGGACCAAAATGAGGTTACATTCCCCTTGTTAGGTCACCTAAATTGGTCGACTTATTTGGGTGTAGCTCTGAATTTATATGTTGCGTAAGACATAATTTTGATTGGTTGGAGTGTAGCACTGATTTACCTTTCAACTCGTTTGTTTTCTGAGGCATTCACAGTCACAAATGGTGCTGTCAAATCTGGAATAGGCGCAGGGTTTGCGCTTCCACGGTTTCAGTTAGTTTGAGGGAATCATGTTAGGTTGGATGTGAAGCTGTCCATTTAAGGCCTATGTGAAGGCAAAATTTGATTTGTTTTTTACTGGTGTCTGCTGAGGCATTTACATTGGTGGCATCCCAATTGAGGCTTAGCTGATGACAGTGAGATGTAATCAGTTAGAGGGTCTAAAGGCAACCTCCAGAAAAAGCTCCTCAGGGCTCGGAACAGAGTGGGTGGTGTGGCGACCAGTAATGTCACAAGGTGGGTGTCTTCCCCCTATGGGGTTGGGATAGGATACTCATTAGTTTCACGAACTAATCAGAGCCAAAGGTGTTTAGGGAAAAACAAATAGAAATATTCTATTGGCTAAGCATTACCAGAGGAGGATTGGTAGGGCCTAAATTTCTATCAGAAAAAACAATGCTAGGATCTAAATTCTATTCATCTGAATATATCTTAGTCTATGTGCCAATACTAATTGCTGAAGGCCCTGGCTGAGTTATTTGAAGGTCCATGCATGAAAGCATTATCTTCTGGATCTGAGTCAGAAGAATTAATGTCAGACTCCGATACAAAATCAGGGTCTTCAATATCAATGTCAGATTAATTTTCACTATTTAAAATATAATTGTCTATTTCACTATCATGTAACACTTTACCTGCAATGTTTTTATAATATAAACAGTGTTGTTATACACCTAAACGAGGCAAAAAAAATTATTAACACTAAAAGTGGTACAGACAACACAATATTACAAGTTATGAATGACCGCTCCAGAGTTTACGTATGTTTTGTATATAACACTTGGATCACATAATATACTTTTATGAGACTTCTTTTAGCAGAAATTCTTACCTATAACTAGCAATAAACAAGATATTTTAAACATAAACACAAGAATGAACTGCAAACACAACACGGAAATGTAAACAATGAGAGCTAACATCCAAACACTACCTCAATTTTCTTTGCTGCAGAAAATAGCTGAAGTGCTCCCAGCAGAAATATGGTATACTATGAGAAAAAAGGGAATTTTGTTTAAAATGAGGACAGTACAGTTAAGAGGATTGGCTAACCTGTTAATTATAAACATGAGTGGGATCATCTGTCGACAAAATCAACAGTTGCAATTTATACCTGTCCATTTCATAGACACTTACAGCTTCGAGGGTTAAATCAAAGGCATTTCATAATTTCCTTTATACTCTTGTTTTCTAGGATACTATTACCTTAATTCATTCCAGATTTTATGGAATCATCACATCCAGTTTAAAACTACATTAAATTTTTTTTTTAAGAAAGCTAATATAACAAACTCTTAAGTATTAACCACCAAAATATTGCCAACTAAATGAAGAGAAACACATCCAGCATTCTGAATTTTAGTATTCTACAAGAACCACTCAAATTGACCTTGACCACTGGCATCTTACCTTACCTCACACTCATCAATTCATTCATGACGCTACTCCCTGAGAAACATCAGGTATTATAAAATCTGGTTTAAAGAGATGAAGTTTACTATACACACAGGGAGGGAACCTGTTAATTTATTACTCTACATAGTTCATTTATTAATTATGGTATTGGTAATCAGCAAAAACACTGAATAATGAGATGATTGGCTTATTTATACATATATTCTGCAAGTGATTTTGTTTTTTCATTTCTGCAGGCTGCCCCCTGCTAGATACCACGGATAGTATGAAATTTCAAATACAAAACTTCCAGACATCCTCTAATTAGTAGTAAATTTAAATTTACCTTACTTCTACAATATTCACCAAATTCTTTTCAAATACCTCTTCACTTTTAAAACATTATTGCCACCAGCCAAAGACTAATACTTTTAGAACATTACAAATAACCTGAGGGGTTATATTTAATAAAAAGACTCCTGAAGAAAAGAGTTTACCATACAATTTACTGTTTGGAATGTTAAATTAATAGAAAGACATCACATTTTTAGACAAAATAATATCCATTTCTGCAAATGGCTAACATTATCCTAAGGCTTTTTAAATAAAGTGTTAAAAGCGTACATTACTAATTCAGCTCTACATACCATCATCATGGTTTTTCATTGGACCAACAAGAATAAATGTACCTCTGTTTGTTTTAACCATAGATGAATTAATTCTTGCCTCAACTACACCTGCTGAGGCTTTTTTGGCTAATCTTCCAGTAGGTCTAAATAATCAAACAAACAACTAAAATTAACATAAAAAATAAAATTGACATCAATTTAACAGAATAACAGATGAAACATATTTTATAAAGTAAAAATTCTGATAAGCAAAGACGTAATAAAATTTAGTTTGATAATGAATTATTTTTAAAAATTTAAATTTAAAAGAACTATACTTAATGACTACATGTGATAAAAAATTATAAACTACATCATGTAAATATAAATCTTTTTTTTAAATTCATTTTATACAAATACATATATTTTTAAAATACTTTAATTTTTTTTTCGTAATATATTACACTAGCATCTCATAATTATGAATCTGAGTAAAGCATACAAACGTCCTGAAAGGTCTAGACAAAGTTATTAGTCTGATAAAAAAGAAAGATATTTTGGATTTATTTTTTTAATATTAGTCACCTTGAAATTCAATAGACCAGTAATGTTCTATGTATTTAATATTCTCAGTACAATGTGATTTGTAGCAACATCTGAGATGTGTATACAGGCACATGAGAATCCCAAAAAACCATAGCCATGACTAACTACAGATGGAACCATTTTTGCTTTCATTGGCACACATTCACCTGCTCCCACCCACTTTGGTTTCTAGTATGTAATGGTGAATACATGTTTCATCTGTTATAAAATGTTAAAAGAAACTCAGTTGAATTGCATATCTACATACTCTTGAGAAGTCTTCAGTCAAATGAGTTTTTGGTTGACTATTAACAAATACGGCATTCATCAAGCAGAAAACTTTTTCATATCAAAACTGTTATCTAAAATGTATTGGACACTGTCTATCAAGATGTTTGCAATGCCAGCAACTTAGTAAAACTTTAATTGGTAATCACTTAATATGGTATTGTGAATTTTTGTAATGATTTGTTCAAGATAGTATTTTTGGGCATCATGAATGGATGTATGACCACACTTAAATTAGGCAGCCCACTTTTTTACCACTGAAAATAGAAGGAAAATAATTCCTAAAAGTGGATCTAACTCTTCTATATGTCCGTTAAACCTTTTAATTAAAATACTTTATAACAGCTCAAACTTCAATTTTATCCACTGTTCAGAAAATTCTAAAATGTTTTTGCTTTACTCAATCACTAAAAACAAGTAACTACATTTATGAATCTGAAACTTCTCAAGATGCCATCTAAACAATCATACTTGACAAATGTCAGTCATTTTTGCACCATCAAATGGCATATGGTGGATGTTAACTTTGTTCTTTTAAATTACTTTTTTAATATTGCATTCACTTTTTTAACATACATCTATCCATGCTATGTATATGGGTGGGACTCCTGCAGGGTCGTTGACCATACAGAGGTACCCTGGTGCTTCAAATGTCAGGGTCTGGTCACACCTCTCTTCACTGCAGCACAGTCAGAGATGTGTGGTCATTGCACCCTTGCAGGGTCCAGGGCAGTTAATTGACCTAGTAAGACTGCACCTGTAAAGTGCGTTCCTTGTGTCTTAGTGAAAGGCTTTGATGCCAGACACCAGGTTGGATCAAACAATGCAGGTTGCACAACATAGCTTGGGCAAAGATTGTGCATAATACAGCATATGGCGACATCTGAATTGGGGGAAGCTTTTGAGGACGGTCGTCACCATATTCATCGCTTGCGCCTGGGGCAGTTAAACCTGCACCATTCCTGAGTGGCCACCAATGCAACCATGAGAATCCTTGAGGAGTAGGACCTCAAGGTTCTCTTGTTCCAGGAGCTGTACACAGTCAGGGATAGGGTGGTCAGCTTCCACGAGGTTAATGTCATTCATTCTCGTGGGGAATGGCCGCTCTGCGATTGTGGTTGGCTCGGCCTCATTGGGTGTCTTCTGGATGCCTCAGTTTTCTGATGAGTAACTCACTGTTGTGTGAGTCACAAAGGATAAGCTCAATGTTGTACTGGTATCGGGATACTTCCAGCTTGGATGGAGTATTGATGACTTGTTGGCGAAGTCAAGACAGATTCTGGACGGTCTCCTGGGCACCAGAATGCTGGTTGCTCTGGACGCTAACACCAAGTCTTCTGCCTGGGGTTCACCACTCACTGACACCCAAGGCGCTGGTCTCACACAGTTCGTTGAAGCCAGAAACCTCTACTTGCTTAATGAGGCAGAACAACTGCTAAATTTCTCTTCCGATCTGGGGAAAAGTTACATCAGCATCACATTGGTGATGGACGATCTGCTTATGTGTTCAAGTAATTGGACTGTTTGGCCTGAGGCCAGTGTGAGTGATCAAAGGCTTATAATCTATAAGATCACTTACGGAGGTGGTCCAAGAGCTCCAGATTCAGGTCGCTATAACCTAAGGGGCCTGGATCAGGACAGGCTGCAGCGCATGTGTGAGGCTGCCTTTCAGGGATTGGAATGGTGCATGTAGCACTGGGAGGAGGTGGAATTGATGGATGAACAATTCGGCTGGGTCATCAAGACTGGCTGCGATGCGGTTCTACGGTGGCCTCGGCCAACAGACAGACCCTTAGGTAGTGGCCAGTCCGCTGATCGGAGTGCCTAAAGCTGTCATGACTGCTGCTTCCAAAAAGCCGTCTATTAAATGCAGGCAGAAACCCAGGAAAAAGTGATGGTACTCTGACTCCAGTGTGCTGCATGCAAGAGTTAGGTCTGCTAGAAGATACCAGCGTTGACCCAAAATGGGGATACCGTTAATGATGTGTGTGCTGACGGTCTGCAGATCTACCGGTGCACCCACAATTACTATGTTCATGCCATCAAGGAAGCCTTGGAGTCTTGCCAAAACTCAAGTTTTGGCAAGACTCCATGTGCGAGCCCTTGCAACGCGACCCCTGGTAACTCACGAAGTCATGTTACAAGCCAAAGCCATTGCATGTGCTGTGTTCGATGTATGTTTGGTGGTCGTGACCACACTTAACACCTGTGACAACTTACCAGGCGTTCCTGGATACTGTTTCCAGGAGCTCCAGAGGATGAAGCAGAAGTCAGCATTAGGGCAAGTGAGACACAATTCCCTGGCGTACAGGCTGTGGAACTTGTAGATATAGATCAAATGGTTTCTTGAATGGCCCTGAGAAAGGCACCGGGGACTGATCAACTTGACCCGGATATTTTCTATCATCTACTGCCTGTCAGAAGAGAGGTGCTTGGCAGGCTGTTCTTGGGATGCCTAAGCTGGGGTTGCTTTTTGACTTGTTGGAACGTGGCTTTGGTGAGGGTGCTCTTAAAATCACGAAAGGATGAGCGAGATCAGCAGTTATTGAACCATCAACCTCTTGCCGGCAATCAGCAAGTTGCTTGAAAGGCTGGTTGTGGAACGACTGGAAAAACATTGATATGAACTCACTTTTAAATCAAGGTCAGTACTTCATGAAAGGGTTAGCACTGAGGATTATATCTTAAATGCTCTTGCCGAGGTGGAAGGTGCCAGCTGTAAATATATTTTGGCAATTTTTATTGACATAGAGGCAGAATTTCATTCCTTATGTTATGTCCTCTACGAATTAGAACGCCACAATATTCCCATAGCCCTGCAGAGCATAGTATGGCCTGCCTGTCTGATCGCACAGCTCTGTTTAAGGATGCTCACCTACTTGTGGAAAAGTCCATCATCAGGGGAAGCCATCAGGGCTCCATTCTCGGTCCCTTGCTGTGGAACCTAGTATTTGATGAGTTTTTGGGACTGACATTCCCTGGAGGGGTCATGGCCCAGGTTTTCGCCAATGACTTTCTTCTGTTAGTTCGTGGTAACTCATGACCGCATCTAGAAGACCGAGCGTAGGCAGCAATGTCAACCACAGAGGGCTGGATGGACATTACAAATTTAAACATTTCTGTGCTCATGAAGTTTATGCTTCTCAAGGATGCACACAAATTATGATAGTTGTAATCCCCATATTGAGTATAAAAGCTCTGTAATCAGCCAAGTTCGAATTCATAAGTACCTAGGTGTTTTGTTTGACAAGAAGTTACTGTTTAGCAACCACACTGGCAAGTAGCAGCAGACGCTGTCCCTGTGATGCACAAGCCAAGGAAGATTGCTCGAAAGGATTACGGACTGTCAAGCTGTTATTTGTAAATGATGTACCAAAATGTCTTCGAAAGTACGACCTCTTATGCAGTGTCTGTTTGGGCACATAGGTTGGAAAGAAATCAAACACTTTTTCAAAATTTAAGAAGTGCCCAGCGCAGAGCCTTAATTGTATGCACTGATGTTTTTAAAACAACCTCCTGTGAGGCTACTACTGTATTGGGAAAGGCCCTTCCAATCGATTTAATGGTAAAAGTTTGAGCAGCCATGTGTTAATTGCGAAGGGGCAGGGAGGCCGAGGCATTTGGTGGGATGCAGTTACAAGCCTGGCCTGTACCAAACCGGAATGGTGATTTCAATGTACCGGTTCTAAATTTCAAACAGTTGCCCATCTCCCGCCTGTACAGCCTCATGATGGAAGTGTAGCATTAAGAATGGCATGCCATGATTACGGGATGATCTTTGTATAGATTTATACAGAATCTGGGGGGGATGGTATGCTTCTCCTTCATTTTTAAGGGCAATGGGAGCCCAAGTGCTCTCCAACCATGTAAATTTAAACCAATAATTGTGTCTGTTCTGCCTGGCAGCTGATGAGCTGTACATCTGCGGAATGGTTCAGTGGAATAAACACATGATGTTCGACTGCCCAGCTCTTGGGGAGGCCAGAAATCAGGCCACCCTGGAACTTAGAGGTCAAGGAGAAAATTGACCACTCACAAGCAGCGAAAGCTGCATTGTTGGACCATGTGGGATTTTTGATGCAGTTGCTTTGTTCAACCAACATCAGTACCTAAGGGAAAAGACTCCTATTGCGCTGCTGTAGGAAGCTAACTGAGAGATATGGCTGGCTAGCAGCCAGATTAATGCTCCAAGAGCTTTAATCGTGGACAGGTACTTGCTGGCATTCAGCGGCCTAGGCATGGCAGCAAATTGCTGTCTTCGGCGAGATTAATTTTTATATATGATAAGATTTTAGTGATATATGTCAAGTGGGCAGTGGGAAATGTAAGCGAGTGGTGTATGGTTCCATGCTTATTATGCTCATGCTTTTAGGTTAGCTCTGCAGGCTAGTTAGGACACCAGCCGCTAAACTGTTTCAAGGTTCAGTAGCCGTTAGTGGCACTATTATTCGATTTTATGCTTTAGGGCAACCAAATGGGTGGTGGTGGGAGAAATGCCAAATAAACCATCATACTATCTATGTATACATTTATCTGTGTTTTTATATTACTGTTGTTTAGGTCTCTAATTAATTTTAATTGTGTCTTCTAAATATATACATTGACTATGTAAATATTTTATCTGGCACTGATGATGATACTTCGTTGTGTGCCCAGGAAAAATGTTTTCTCATTCAATTTATAAATTCCAGAATAAATAAATACTCAATTAAATAACAGAAAATTGAAATTCAAAGTTTAAGATGGTTAAAATAAGTTTAAAAAAAGTAATGTTGTAAAAAGAAAAATATCAAGAAAAGTAGATTAGCAACTACAGCTGACTTATTTCATTATCTTGTATAAATATAATTCTAGGAATTCCAGTAAATGGGTCACTCACACCTTCAATGAAACAAAATGTCGCCTATTATTAGAAATAACACCCAAAAATTAAAAAGTCATGCATGTTACTATGAATTGTGAGGAGTGAAGTGATTTTCAGTTGTCTACTACACTGAGCCGACTTACTGCTGCAATATGGTATATAAAGCCCAGATGAAGTAATGGTGATATTTCAGCAACAGAAGGTGCCACCTTCACTCTGTTCACTAGGGATTTGGTATATGCTGTATAATAAACAGCATATAAGAGAAATATCGACTGGAACCTCTTGTGCCTCAAGAGGTTTATAACACCAGAACCATAAGAAAGACATAATGAGATAGTGTGCAGCAAGCAATTTGTGACCCTTCACCATATAAAATTTGAAAAATTAATACTTACAACAAAATTTGGCCAAGTATTTCCAGTTTATTACTATTCTGCATCCGGATTGTCCAATTTTTTAACTCCCTACATGAATTCAGTTTATCTAAGTAAGAATGATTTAATGATGATAAGCTTGCAGACAATTTTGGTTTACGTTTACTTAAATTCAAGGTATTGCTCATAACTGATTTATGTAGAATATCTATTTCATTTTTATTCAACACTGATCTATTTGTACGTTTTCTTATCTTTTCTGTAATATTTTCACTCAATTCACTTAAAGGGTAATTATCTTCAGTGGCAAATATCCCTCGACTAAATGAATTTTCTCTTCCCAGCACTGGAGATGGTGTTTTTGCAGTTTCTGAAACGGTTGAAGAAATTTGTTTAGTTTTGTTCAGATAATTATTTCTAATATATGAATCTAACAAAAGTGAAAAATTAGAAGCAGCATCTTTTGGATCTACAACAAATAAAATAAAACAAATTATAACTCGCTGAAAAAGTTTTTAAAATTTTTAAGAAAGTAATATTCATTTTTGCTTGTAAAAAAATTATGAAAACAGAAAAAACTACATTAAACAATCAATACAAATCCATTCAAGTAATTTTGTACAACAAAATGCATAAAGCTTTCTTTAAATTTTTATTGACACCTAGGTATTTTCAATCATTTTTTGTAAACCATGCTGCTGTTTTACAATGTAATTTTTTAAATAGTTATTGCTGGTAATTTCTTGGGTAGGGAGATATAAAAGTGTATGAGTCTACTTCTTGATCATTTAATGTATAGATGTTATGAGTTTCTAATCATTTTCTCTCTAAGCATGCAATCACCTGCCACGGACATCTAGTCTTAATATACCATTCCATGTTTCCATTATTAAGTACGGCTCCCTCATTTTTATTTTCCTTTTCACAACCTAAGCAATCAAAATTTTCTTCACTACATAGCCAAAAGAAAGACAAAAAATTACATTTGGGTTCTTAATAGAATGAATTTTTTTTCCATTATGCATTGCTAATTTTTTTTTTTTAAATGACAAATATTAAAACTGATTATTATTCTGCTGATTTCATGGTGGAGTGATAGCATCTTGGCCTTTCACCTGAAGGTCTTGGTTTTGAATCCTAAGTCAAGCATGGGGTTTTAATTTCTCTGAACTCAAATGAGTAATTTGATATATAAATGCATTACACAATTAAGTAGCATAAAAGCCAATTTCTTTCTTATGTAGTTTATATTATTAATTTCTTTGGTTTCTGGCTTTGTTGGTCTCTTGGAACTCTTCTTGACTTTAATTTAATATATGAATGACTTAATTATGAAAACTTTTACTATTTTACTATTTGTGTTGAACACTTAAATTTAAATAATTTATGTTTTATACAATTTTAATATTCATTTTTTTGTGCTATTGCAAACTGTAATAATACTGAACTGTTTGTACCTTCCTGTTCAATTAGGAATAAATACAGCAATTTCATTATGAATCTGCAGAATTTTCAGAATGTTATAATACCAAGAAAATTAAAACATAATTTATTTAATACGGCATTATCATATATTGTTTTTAAACATATTTTTATGTAATTATATTATCTTATTTCTAAATAAAATTATATATTATTCTGATGTAAAATGGATTGAAATCAGTCCGTTTGGGAAAGAAACTATGATATCAAATATTGAAGAAAATTTTTTTTTTGTCTTCATTTGACTGGTTTGATGCAGCTCTACAAGATTCCCTATCTAGTGCTAGTCGTTTCATTTCGGTATACCCCCTACATCCTACAACCCTAACAATTTGTTTTACATATTCCAAACATTGCCTGCCTGTACAAATTTTCCCTTCTATCTGTCCCTCCAATATTAAAGCGACTATTCCAGGATGCCTTATTATGTGGCCTATAAGTCTGTCTCTTCTTATAACTATGTTTTCCCCAGTGCTTCTTTCTTCATCAGTTTGCCACAACACCTATTCATTTGTCATTTTATCCACCCATCTGATTTTTAACATTCTCCTATAGCAACACATTTCAAAAGCTAATCTTTTCTTCTCAGGTACTCCGATCATCCAAGTTTCACTTCCATATAAAGTTACGCTCGAAACATATACTTTCAAAAATCTTTTCCTGACATTTAAATTAATTTTTGATATAAACAAATTATATTTCTGACTGAAGGCTCGTTTCACCTGTGCTATTCGGATTTTATATCGCTCCTGCTTTGTCCATCTTTAGTAATTCTACTTCCCAAATAACAAAATTCTTCTACCTTCATAATCTTTTCTCTTCCTATTTTTATATTCAGTGGTCCATCTACATTATTTCTACTACATTTCATTACTTTTATTTTGCTCTTGTTTATTTTCATGCGATAGTTCTTGTGTGGGACTTCATCCATATGCCGTTCATTGTTTCTTCTAAATCTTTTATTACTCTCAGCTAGAATTACTATATCAGCAAATTGTAGCATCTTTATCTCTTCACTGTTATTCCGGATCTAAATTGTTTTTTAACATCATTAACTGCTAGTTCTATGTAAAGATTAAAAAGTAACAGTAGTAGGAAACATCCTTATCGGATTCCCTTTTTTATTATGGCTTCTTTCTTATGTTCTTCAATTATTATTGTTGCTGTTTAGTTCCTGACAGAACTGTTCTTCTATCTCTGTACTTGAACTCTAATTTTCTAAAAATGCTGAACATTTTATTCCAGTCTATGTTATTGAATGCCTTTTCTAGGTCTATAAATGCCAAGTATGTTGGTTTGTTTTTCTTTAATCATCCTTCTAATATTAATCTGAGGCCTAAAATTGCTTCCCTTGTCCCTATACTTTTCCTGAAACCAAACTGGTCTTCTCCTAACACTTCCGCTCTCCTTTCAATTCTTCTGTACAGAATTGTAGTTAAGATTTTTGATGCATTACTAGTTAAGCTAATTCTTCTGTATTCTTCACATTTATCTCCTCCTGCTTTCTTTGGTATCATGACTAACACTCTTTTTGAAGTCTGACACAACTTCCCCTTTTTTGTAAATATTACACAACATTTTGTATAATCTATGTATTGCTTTTTCACCTGCACTGTGCAGTAGTTCTGCAGGTATTCCGTCTATTCTAGGAATCTTTCTGCTATTCAAATTTTTTAATGCTCTTAAATTCAGATCTCAGTATTGTTTATCCCCTTTCATCCTCTTCAACCTCCTCTTCTTCCTCTATAACACCATCTTTTAATTCATTTCCTCCATATAACTCTTCAATATATTCCACCCGCCTAGTGGCCTTTCCTTTCATATTATATTTCCTTCCTTCCCTTTTCCAATGCTTGCATTCCAATCTCAAACTATTATTAAATTTTCGCCCCCTTTTATGTGTTTAATAATTGCTGTCAATTTCTTCGTATACACTCTCTACCTCATCATCACTGGCACTTGTAGGCATATAGATGTTGACAATCAATGCAGCTTATGTTTTGATTTTACCCTTATTACAATGATTTTATCACTGCATTTTGAAATACTGTACTCTCTTCCCTCCATCTCTTCTTGTTTATTATGAAACCTACTCCTGCTTGCCTTTATTTGAAGTTGAGTTAATTACTCTACAATCTCCTGATCAAAAGTAGTTTTCCTCTTCCCACCAAACCTCGCTATTTCTTCTACATCTACATTTAATCTATCCATTTCCTTCTTTTAAATTTTCTATCCTACCAACCGTTTTTAGACTTCTATCATTCCACGCTCCGACTCATAAAATTTCATTTTTTAATTTTCTAGTGACCTCTTTGTTAGTAGTCCCCACCCGGAGATCCAAACAAGAGACTAGTTTACCTCTGGAATATTTTACCAAGGAAGGCGCCTCCATCTTTGTTACATGAACATGCAGAGTTACATTTTCTTGGAAAAAAAGCCTCTGTAGTTTTCCATCGCTTTCAGCTGTGCAGTCCTCAGAAGATTGAGCGATGTTGATACAGCTGTTTAAGTCTTCTTGATTGGCGGCCTTAACAACTACTGGTCTCTTTCAGGAATCATTCCTTAGTCTGGCTCTCAACAGATACCTCTCCAATATGGTTGCACCTTCAGTCCAGCTAGTCTGTATCACTGAGCACTCAAGCCCCCTCATAATCTGCAAAGTCTCATGATTCATAGAGGGAGATTGAAGAAATAATAAATAATTGCATATACTAACTGAATTGACAGTCCTCCTTTTATTAAAATGTGTTGACAAATAATTTTATAATTTTGTATTAAGTTTAAATAATTTATAAATATGTTAAATTTGGTCTAATACAATGATATCAAATATGAGATTATAATGCAGCTTCAATGTTAAAAGTAGTACCGATTTAATTATTTTTTTAAATAGGCAATTATCACTATATCTTAAATTGTGTATGATTTCCTTTGATAAAAAGAATATGTACATGAACTTTCCTACAGATGAAGTCATTAGTATGAAATTAGTATGTTATTCAATAATTTTAATTTGGCTTATATTAAACAGATTATGAGTCTGTTAAACATTACCATAAAACAAAGCTATTTTAGATTCAATAATATCTACCAACAAAAAAATGGAACAATGATGGAGGACCCAAAAATTAGTATATATTATCTGAAATATTTTTGCAAGATTTGGACTTAAAGATAAATAATATCTTGAGAAAAGATCACAATGTTGTTGTATATTTTCAATATGCTGATGTATTTGTTAATACATAACAAAAATATACATAATGAGCCTAATAATATGAACAGTCTAACCAATAATTTGCAGAGAAATAAAGAGCTTACTTTTGAAAAAGAAAATACTTAATTATTTAGACCTTACAATAACCAGAAATTATTACAGCTTATAATTCAGTACTTACAGAAACCTTCTAACATGGATGTAACAACACATAATAAATCAAACAATCTGATAAGCCAAAAATTGTCAGCCTATAGAGCACTAAAATTACCAATAAGCTGCACAAATTTTGAATTTGAACTTAAATAAATAAAGAAAGTAGTAATATTTAATGGTTAATGCAGACATGATAGACAAACAATGCACAAAAAAAAAGAATAATCAATTAGGTATAAATATACAGATTTAAGTTCGCAGAATATTAATAAGAGGGGCAAAAAATTTATATTATTTAATTGTACAGGGCCTGAAACTTATAAAATCATCAATTTATTTAGAAAAGGAGTTGGTACACAAGTAACATATAAAACTAGTAATAATTTTGTTGGAGCGTATGCATTTGGATGTGTATGTTAGTGTGCAGTAGGAGAAAGAGTACTGGAGTGGGGAGATTGGGCAGGTCAGTGTGGATTGGAAGGGAGTAAGTGAGTGTTGTGGGCAAAGGCAATGTTGAATTCTTGAGCTATGTGTGTGTAAATGTACAGTCCATTTTCAATAATTACAATCAAATTCAATGTGTTCAGTAAATTGATTATTTTAGTCATTAAATGTCACCCAATTTTTTAATCAAGGAGTCTTATCATTTTGTACCCCATCATCTGGTAGGAACCAGCCTATTAAATTCAAATTAAAAAACAAAATAGTGTTACAGTCCACTATTAGTGCTGAACATACTTATGGTCTATCTACCGGTGCCGGATGTTGATGAGTTTTGTGTTAAGTACATAAACATTGTGCATAAAAAGTAAAAAACGGTTATTGTTATGAGAATTTTTTGTCTACAAAAGAAAAGGAGTCGTCTTATGCAATGTGTCCAGGCATGAGGGTGCCAGGCGAGAAGAGTTATTGCTGCTCATCTCGTTGAGATGGTGGTGAGTCAGCTGCTGTAAGTGTGTGTAGCCTGTTGTAAGTTTGTTTACATTCCATTTGATCATTAGTCCTTGTTATCAAATATTTTATTCCGTCAACTTCAATTAACAATTATATTCATTTCTTATCCAATTATAATTTGTTTTTCATGTTATTCATAATCGTTCAATTTAATTATCGTCATTTAAACATGCCTAAATATAATTAGTACATTTACTGTGTATAACATAAACTGGCCAATAAATGTGTTTTTTTTACATTGTGTATAAGTCAACATAGTGCCATTAAATTTCAAAATAATAATATTACTTGTTAATTGCAATAATTCATGCAAATAGTCATTTAAAAATGTCTGAATTAAAGGAGTTAAAAAAGAGACGAGGGCTTATCAAAGCCAATGTGACAAGATTCAGTATGTTTTTTTAATAATAAAGCGAAACCAGATGAGTTAGGCCAATTCAAATTGAGATATTTACAAGTTCAGAAGAGTTTGTCAGGGTTTGAGTTAATTCAAACTCAAATAGAGTTAATTGATGAAAACTATCAACAACATGAACAAGAATCATTTGAGAATCTGTATTTTGAGTTAATGGACCGAGCTCAAAAATTTATTGACAAATACGAACCAAAATTAGAGATTAAGGGTGTTCAAGAAGTAAAGCCAACATGTGTACCAACAAAAATTCACCAAATTAATTTACCTGGTTTTACCGGGAAATATGATGAGTGGCCATCATTTTTAGATTCTTTTAAGTTGGTCATTGACAAAAATGACTTGTTTACTGATGTGAAAAAATTCCATTATTTAAGGTCTGCATTACAAGGTGAGGCTGCCTCTATTTTGCAATCGTTAGAAGATTCTGCTGGAAATTATAAAATTGCCTGGCAATTATTAAAGGAGATATGAAAACAATCGGTATCTCATAAACAAGCATGTTCATGCGTTATTTAGTGTTAAGAAAATTGAAAAGGAATCGAGCGTTCTTAAATGTATCATTGACAATATCCATAAGCATTTAAGAGTACTCAAAGCCTTAGGGCAACAAACTGATCAGTGGGATTTGTTAGTCATTTAATTACCAGTAATTTAAATAATGTGACAAATCGTGAGTGGGAAACCTACAGTAGTAGTAGTAGTACCGCATGTCCCTACATTGTGAGAGTTGATTTAATTCCTACAAAAGAGTTGTGAAGTGTGAATCCAATCCCTGTAGG
This sequence comes from Lycorma delicatula, assembly GCF_047948215.1. Lineage (NCBI taxonomy): Eukaryota > Metazoa > Arthropoda > Insecta > Hemiptera > Fulgoridae > Lycorma > Lycorma delicatula. The sequence continues at coordinate 20,794,423 of NC_134457.1, forward strand.
GTACAGAGTCAAATAGTAAATAAAGTTAAGGCTAAACCTACAAAAGAATTTACAACTTCCAATAATGTATTATCTCCAAAAGGGTGTCATTTTTGTAAGGGTTTGCATCCAATTTATTTTTGACAAATTTAAAGGCCTGTCCATGCATGATCAAGTATAGGAAGTAAAGCAGTTAAATATCTATTTCAATTAGATAATTGAAATAGTTTGCATCACAAAGCAAAGTAATGCAAATCAAGTGCATGCAAGTCTTGTGGCAAGGCCCATAACACATTATTACACTACACAGAAAAGAGTATTATAGCAAAAAAGCAAGGAACCTCCCAATACTTAGCACAAAAAAACAAGAAAATAAGTCTGTTTCAAACCAACAAGCTATACACTATATCCAATCAAAAAGCTGATCAACACAGAACATCTAGTGTAATTTTGTCAACTACTGTGGTATTAGCTTTCGGTTCTCGTGGAGAATCGCATTTGTGTAGTTTTATTAGATTCAGGTTCACAGTGTCATTTTGTAACTGACAGAATGGCAAACATTTTAGGGCAGAGGAAGCATAAAATTCAGTCATTTATTACTGGTATTGGTGAGATCCCTGCAAATGCATCGTACATTATTGCATGCAAATTTAAATCCAGAGTTAGTGATTTTTGCAGGAACTTAAAGTTTGTTATTCTTCCTAAAATAACTCAGCCACTATCTCCTACAGATTGATAAAGTAAAATTCCAACTTCCACCTAATATAGAGCTGGCAGATCTGGAGTTTCATGTAACCAGTAATGTTGACATGCTTATTGGAGAAGAAATATTCTTAGAAATGTTAAGTGAAGGTAGACTTAAATTAGTGGATCCTGCACGTATGCAAAATACCAAATGGGCATGGATAGTTTCAGGAAAGCGTAAACAAAATTGTGAATCATCATCGATGACTGTGTGTCACTTGGCTGTTGATGATAGTCTTGATGAACAACTACAAAGATTCTGACAAGTGGAAGAGTGTTCTAACAAACCAGCACTATCAGTAGAAGCTAAACAGTGTGAAGATGTTCAGCAGAGACGATACCGGCAGATTCACTGTCCGGTTGCCTTTGAGACAAAATAGAAACATGCTAGGAAATTCTAGACACAGCTATTACACGACTGCAACAGCAGGAAAGAATTCTGAGCAAGAATCCAGTGAAGAAACAGGCCTATGTAGACTTCATGGATGAATATGAGCAACTTGGACACATGGAGGAGGTTTTAGAAGAAAATGAACAGGTGAAGACGTCTACTATTTACCACATCAAGGTGTTATTAATGAGTCACGTTCGACAACCAAATTGCGAGTGGTGTTTGACGGTTCATGCAAGTCGTCTAGTGGTTTATCACATAATGTGATCCTAATGGTAGGACCCAATGTTCAAGAACTAGTTTCCATTTTAATCAGATTTAGAAAACACAGATTTGTGATTTTAGCTGAGATCGTAAAGATGTATATACAAATTAATGTGCATAAATTAGATGCAAACTTGCAATGGATTTTGTGGCAAAAAAGTTCTGAAGAACCAATCAAAATACTGTTTAAAAACAGTGACTTATGGAACAACCTCAGCTCTGTTTTTAGCCACTCGATGTCTCCAAACAATTGGCATTAGAAGAGAAGGATGCATTTCCAGAAGCTTCAGAGGTTGTTCTACGGAACTGATACGTTGATGATATCCTCACTGGAGGAGACTCAGAACTGATGTGTTGCTTTTACAATTACAGCTAATTAAATTATTAAGCAGAGGAAATTTTGAATAGAAAAAGTGGTGTACAAATGAGGCCAAATTACTAAAAAATGTTCAACGGAATTTCAACATGCAGGCTATACAATTCATTCAAATGATCAGAAGATGGTCAGCGGCAGATGAGTTCCATTTTTTGGTGAAACCAATTAAGGTAAACGAAAAAATTACAAAACAGCAAGTGTTAATCCATTAACTCATCCATTTTTGGTCCACTTGGATTAATTGGTCCAGTTATTCTGTCAGTTAAGCTATTGTTGCAACATTTGTGGGCACTAAAAGATTGGTTAGGATGAAGTCCAACGAACATCACTCGAAGCAAAGTGGACTCAGTTCTGTGATTTGCTTATTAAACTACAGTCATTAAGGATTCCTAGGCATGTCTTCAATGTTTCACAACATGAATACCAGATTCATGGGTTCTGTGATGCCTTCGAATCAGCATATGTTAGTTTACATCCTATGTGAGGGTTCAGACATCAAGGTACAACTAGTCTGTTCAAAGTATAGGGTCGTGCCTATTAAGAAAGTTAGTCTTCCAAGACTCGAGCTATATGCAGCTCTTTTATTGTCACGACTCATTCATAAGGTAATTTCAACTTTTCAAAATAATTTTACAAAGTGTGGTTTGTAGTCAGACCCTACTGTAGCACTTTCATGGATAAAATAGCCATCAGCTCAGTGGAAAACGTTTGTGGCGAATCGGGTTGGGCAGATCCATGACTTAACAAGAAAGTTTCAATGGAGATATGTTGATAGTGGCAGAAATCCAACAGATTCAATTTGAAGGGGTTTTAGCCAAATCTTAGGCAGCCAACTTTGGTGGAATGGTCCAAGTTGGTTGCTTGAACCTTTAACTTTGTGGCCTAAAAGAAAGATTGTCAACAAGGAAGAACCACTTGAAAGGTGTAACAAATCGGTTGTAGTAAAAATCAAATATTTGAATATAAATGGCCAGCCTTAAGAAATTGTAAAACATTTGATAACATAGTCTCAATGTTTCCTAAGAAATTAAAAAAAAAGACCCTAACTTCTGATACAATGCTGAATAAAAGACACAATCCACAGGATGTGGTGTACTGTTAGTTGGCGGTTGCAGCAAACACAAATGGGTGCATCGGTCTTAGTCATGAGATATCAGAGTGAGCCTAATGTGCCCTATTCACAAACGACAAATAATAACCTCCTTTTGACGGTTATTCTTGCATGAGGAGCTCCACGGTGACAGTGTTCATAACTGGAAGAAGATTGTTGACAGCAGCATTTTATTCACTTTGCCACTCATCGTGGATCACCCTCTTCAGAAAAAGACAGTCATCCGAAATAACATAATTAGTGAAAAGAAGCTGCAAACAAAACTCTTGCCACACCATCAGTGCACTACTCATTGTCTGAAATTCCCAATATAACTAGGGATCCAGAAGCTCACAGCTGTGTAACGTTGAGTCATTTTAGAGTTAACTGTCAGACTTACCAATTAAAAATTTAATTTGAACTTTACTTACTACTAATTATTTAATCTGGTCTTTGATAACTATTTCAGACTATATATTACAAACAACAGTGTAACATGTCACTAATCGTCTGCAGGGCACTCATGGAATCTGAACAGACAAGTACGTGTCGGAATGTTGAGCTAAGTATATTTAAGGCCTTGTTAATAGCATACAACTCCGCAAAGAAACACTGGCAATGGTGGGAAGGCCAAACATGCATGTTCTATTATCAACCACAAAAACTAATATCTAGTACAGCAACTGCTATTTTTTTCTGAAAGTGGAATAGTAATAACAGCAGCAAAGAATGACATCCAGAAAAAAAATGATGGGAAGCACTATTCCAATAATTGTAATAACTAGATGATCAATTGCACAAATACTTGAAATATACCATTAATAAATAAGAACATAATTATTGTTTTACATAAAATATTCAATATCACTTACTGGGAAGTCTATCATGTTGTAAAGTCAAATTTGATTGGATGTTTCTAGTGTCAAGTTCTGCAGATTTTCCATTATGAAATTGAGATTCACAAACATTATTTGAATTTAAAGACATACCTGTCATATCCATATTGGTACCTGGAACAAAGTCAATTTTAGCATGAAGTTTAAAGGCTAACTTTTTTGTTCTAACTATAGAAATAACATGATTAGTGAAAAGAGGCTGCAAACAAACTCTTGCCACACAATCAGTGCACTCAATGCCTGAAATTCTAATATGACTAGGGATCCAACAGCTCACAGTTGTGTAACGTTGAATTCACGAGGCTGGACTGATGATTGTGGAATGTGATCAGTTTGAGGGCAAGAAGATGTACTCCGATTAAGCCACTCATGGCTAGGAATGGAGGGGGTGGTGTAGCGGACAGTCATGCTACGAGGCAGGTGTTCTTCTCCCTCAGGGGGGAATTGAGATGTGTAGTGTTCGAGTAATTTTAGAGATAACTATCAGACTTACTATTTAAAAATTTAATTTGGACTTTACTTACTCCTAATTATTTAATCTAGGCTTATAACTATTTCAGATTATATAGTACAGACAGCAATATGTCATGTTGCTAATCATCTGCAAGGCGCTCATGGAATTTGAACAGATAAGTACATGTCAGAATGCTGAGCTAAGTATATTTAAGGCCTTGTTAATAGCATACTGCTCCACAAAGAAAAACTGGCAATGGTGAAAAGGCCAAACATGCATGTTCTATTATCAACCACAAAAGCTAATATCCAGTACAGCAACTGCTATTTTTTCTGGAAGTGGAATAGTGATAATAATAGCAGCTAAGAACAACATCCACAAAAATGATGAGAAGCACTATTTCGATAATTGTAATTACTAGATGCTCAATTGCACAAATACTTAAAAATAAATAAGGACATAAACACAGTTTTACATAAAATATTCATTATCACTTACTAGGCAGTCTATCACGTTGTAAAGTGAAATTTGATTGGATATTTCTATTTTCAAGTTCTGAACATTTTTCATTGTGAAATTGAGATCCTCTGACACAATTTGAATTTAAAGACATGCTTGTCATATCCATATTGGTACCTGAAACAAAATCAATTTTAACATGGAGGTTAAAGGAAGAATTTTTTGTTCTAACTATATCAGGATTCACCCTAATGAAAATATTATAAAATTTTCGTTGTTATATAACCAGATTTGTGTTCTTATGATATTGACAAGAACCAAAGCAGTAATTAACCAGAGTAGGGCGCCAAGGGGATAATAACATGGACAACAAGAACAGTAAGAACTGGAGGTAACTGTATATTTAGAACTAAGAAAAGGTGCAGACATCTGATGCCTAGCAGAGCAGTGGATGATCTCGGCTGTTCTTGCTGTCCATTAAGATGCTAGTTAGAGAATACCGCATCAAAGGTAGGATGATTTGGTTGCACCTTAATGCCAGCTCCACAGGAGTATATAAATTGGTTCCATCTATTCCAAAGAGATGGCTCCCCATTGTCCACTAGTAGACTTAACACAGGGCTTGAGCAAAACGTGCCTGTAGAGAGAAGATAAATGAATGATGGGCTGCACTGAGCATCTTTAGAATGGTAGCCCATACAGACTAATAAGACATGCATTCATAGATTAAGCAGGAACAGATCAGAGCTTGATAGAAGTGCAACATGCATATTCGATCAGCACCCCAAGCATTAGATAAAACTTTCATGAGATGAATATTTAAATTTTAATACTTAGATTTAAAAAAAAAATTTTTTTTTTAATTTTATGAAGGTTTTTGTTATCTTTAAAACTAATGTTTTTCTGCCACATTTTGATTTGAATTTTTTTGAACCAGTTGAATTTCTAAAACTTTATTTGGTTTCTATTAAATTTATTTACACAGATTTTCTCAAAATTAAATTCTCTATAAATTTTGTTAAAATTTTTATTTTCTTATTGGAAATTTAACAATTATTGAGGCCTGTTTTATTCAGTTTTTCAGTTCAAAAGATATAAGTAACCATAAAATTTGCTGCTTAATTTAGGTCCATAGAATCTTAGAATGATTTTACACTTGCGAGTAGAAAAAAGGGCATAATGTTTACTAGTTATCACTTGAAAACAAAAGATTTCTGAACACAAGCCAATAGAAACAGTTTAGCTTACATTAATATCATAGATCAGCTCCCAAATTACAGCAATATGCATTTTGAAACTATATAATCCCTTCTGTTGAAAAGTTTTTCCAAGGTTAGGGGGGGCTTTAACATAAATAACAGAATCTTAATAATGTAAAAAGGATCTAATTTTATTTCATATCAAACAAAATTAAAATGGTATTTCTACCTTAAAAAAATTCAGTTACACGAAACAATTTGCCAAATCCCTGTTGTGGGATGGTAGCATCTCTATCTTTTGAAAACAATAATTTGAAACCACCACCATCATTTGAATACAAAGACATAATTATAATATTAATACTGTTAGGTAAAAATATTTACCTAAATTTATAAATTTTTTATAAACAAAAATTTCTGAATGAAACTTTAATAAGAAGCTCAAAGACTACACAGGTTAAAAAAAAACTTTTTTTTCGATATGTGCCAACTGGCAGAGAATACACTAATTCCTCTTCCCTATTCAAAAAATATGTGCAAGGCACCTAGACAAACACGTTTTTTGTAATAAAAGTTTGTAAGAAATGATGTTCACTTTTTGACACACTCCTACGATTATTTTTCCTTAAAAATTCTATGTATAATAATTCAAATTCTATTCATTTCTAATTGAGCTTAAAGACCAACATTTTTAAGTCAAGCAGCTGTCAAATGGTGCTAGTTTTATGAGTATTGTAAACTAATACTGTCTTAGAGGTAATGTAGACAAGTATTATTTCTCAAAACAATTAAAATTACAGTTGTTTCTACAAATTAAGTTACATATTACAGAGAATTGTGATGATTGTTAGAAAATATGAAAGATTAGAATCTGAATTTCTATAAAATAACATAATTTTGTTACTTTTTTTTATAGGAGAATAAATGAATAAAATTTATTTTGCTTTTAAATGTATGGAGAAAGTCGAACAGCAGCTAAATATTTAAATGTGATGTACTATTATCTTTTATTTCGCTGAGAATAAAATTGACAAGACTAGTTTTATTTGGCTCAAGCTAGTTTCTCGTTTACCTTGTAGTTACATACAACCTTTTGTGTAGTTTACAACGTCGGTTATTCAGCAGTGTGTAGGATGTGAACAAAATGTTTGTAACTGTTCTTTGTTAATAAAGTCAAATCAAAAATGAATTACAAAATAACATATTCATGTTTCTTTTCATGACTAAACCAAGATGTAAGCTCAAAGCTTGTGCATGAGAAAATGGGATGAAAATTTTGCACTATATGAAACAAGTCAGACCAGGATTCAAACTTGGGACAAGTTTCCTCATGAAAGGCTGAGATGCTAACATTAAGCCACAGAGGTCAGCATAAGGCTTGCTTATAAACATTTTGAGAACGTAACATAAGTGAATGTAATTTAATAAATCATTTTCTTGATTCCTGTATCATCACACAAGATACTATTAATTTATATAAAAGATTTGGAGCAAACTGGTTCACTAGCTGATTACTTCTTGAATGGCCAACAATAGTAGTAAATGAAAAATATTTACAACTTTCAGTTCAAGTAATTTTAAAGAAAAAACAAATTCAATTAACTAGGAAAAGAGCTAAAGTTTGAAGTGAATAACAACTACTGTAAAATTCTAAAACAAATTTAAGACTTTTTTAGGTCTTAAATTTTTAGGTCACGTAAACTGCAACCATTATGCTAACTGGAATTACATGAATCCTCATCAAATCATTCAAGAAACAACAAATTTTTAAGGTATAGTAGACAGTTTGACATTATGGAATTTGTCCTTCCTTAATTCTTTGTAACGTGACTTCAGAAACTTATAAATGATCTAAGCTATTGTTATAGCAAGCTGACATACTCCTTAATCTGAAAATGTCATGTCTTTTATTTGACAACATGAACATACATTACTATACATATGTAAATTTGGATGCAAATTTCCTGAATACTAATTTTGTATATTAAACTGGTCAACAAGAAAAAAAAGAACTCCTACTAGCCCATGCAACTTAACACCACACAGGTAAACTGTAAAAATCAAACTGTACATCAGTAGACCAAAAACTAATATAAACAACCTTAACACCAATATAAAAAAAAAATTAAACAGATAAAGATACAAAGCCTATTCTTACTGCCTTGCATGAAGTAAAGGAAGTAGTAAACGTGAAAAATTTCAGTTTTCAGATTTCAACAGAAATATCCATTTTGACTATCTCTGAATCCATTTTAATAGTTTTGGCGTGACATCTGTACATGTTTATGTATCTCGCATAACTCAAAAATGATTAGACATAGAATGTTACAATTTTGTATTTAGGCCTGTTGTAACATTTAGTTGTACACCTGTACTTTTGATTGCAATCGACTGGGCCAAAAATGTTTACACAGGCAGAACTCTAAATAAAGTGGGTTTTCAATCTGGATTTGGATTTTTTTCTTAACTGCAGTAATAAGCCCTCGTTGAGAGCTTTTCAATGATATATGATAAGCAGGACTTATTTTCATTGTTTCCAGAGTTATAGCCAAATAAAATTTTAATTAATGAAATATCTGGATCTTACAAGGAGAAGGCACGTCGGTTCAAATCTGACTTTATATACATATATTTCTTTTAACTTTTTTTTTAACTTAAATATATTGATTTATTAATAATTATTAACCGCATTTGTAAAAAAAAATGTTTTAACAATAATTCAATAAAAAAAAAATCATAAGTTATTAGTGAAATAAAATTTTAAGTACGTTTCATTTTAATTCAAACATTTTTACAATCAGAGGTTAATAATTTTATTAATAAATCAATATATTTAAATTAAAAAAAAGAAAAGAAAATATGTATATGAAATCAGATTTGAACTGATGTTCAAATCTGAACATGGCATGGCTAATTTAATTTAGCAACTTTAAAAAAAAAGGATTAATCTTAAAAACTTACCGTTCAGCATTGTACTATCAGGCATTCTCTGAAATAAAATAAAAACAAATATTTATTACATGTTGAACATGAAGATTCATGGTATATATTAAATATTCTACATACTTGTCAGCACATCAAAGTGAAATCGTTTACTGATATTCCTGTTTCTAAGATAACTAGAAAGCTGAAATTTACATTTATTCCAAAGGGACGCCTTAGGAAAAATAAGCAAAAATTAAAACCATAAAGAAATTTTAAATTAAACTTGGATTAAAAGTGGATTTAGCTATAAAAAATGGAAAAGCTGGAAACTAGAAACCTGGCAGATATGTACATAGTAATACAGTGAACATATATATTTATTATATTCACTCAAGACTTGAGTAAATGGAATGGAATTATTAGGAGAATATTCTCCTAATTTTTGAGTACTTTTATAGAGATTTCTACTTGTTCAAGAAGAAATTTCTTTTAAATAATAAATTAATTAAAAATATAATTAAATCGTAGATACATATTATTAGTTGGTCATTGAAATAAATTATTTTGCTGTTATTACAACCCAAAGAGTAACACTGAAACTATATTTAAATAAAAATTATGCATTTTTAATAATTTAAATTTCATTTATATAACCAGAAATCATGATCAAATGTTTCATTATTGTTTTTCTTTCTGTAATTTTTAATCTTGAATGATTCAAATTTGACTTAAAAAAATATGTGTTCATCTCTTCAATTCCCATATTATGAACAACCTAACTTTATTTTTATTTATATTTATATATATACAGCTTATACTTGGCATATATATATATACATATATATATATATACACACACACCAAGCTAGTTAGACAATATGTGACCAGCTTGGCGTCCTGTCTCTTATTCTGCAACCTGATAGGTTGTAACCAAATGATGGTTAACTTGTTGCCCAAAATTCAGTGGCTACGTCACTATTACCATTTGACATGGATTTTTATAACATAATTAAATATTCTGTAATGTTGTGGCTTAAAAAAATCCTCAAGTCTATCTTAGTAACCTTCACAATATATCATTTTAAAATGGTACATCTAGCATCAAAATTGTTTATATACAATGGCATCTTTTCTTTTTTTTTAATAAACTGATCATGGTATGCACTTATTTGTAAAGCATAAAAGAATATATAAGAATATAAATATTTAATAAACTTATTTATTTATTCAAATATCTTTTAATTAATTATTTAAAAACAATCACTTTAAAAATAAAATAAAAATAAAAAACCATATAATCAAAAACGTTTTGAACAATGATAAACCTATCATGAATGGTGGGAAATTGCATTTGTTTTATCATATCTTGTACCATTGTATATAGTTGTATCATTGTCTCTGTTATATAAAAAGTAAGATTTCAATAACTAGTCTACATGCACACTGGCCAACAGTTTACAAGTATCAGCAATTAGTTACTGTGCATTGTTAAAACACCAAATAGCCACTTGTCCCATATTAAGCGTACAACATAGTTGCCAACAAGTTATTATCTTTCTATTATTTTTATGTGTAATACTTTTTTTATATTTACTGCTATTGATTTTGCATCACTACTACTGTTGCTAAGAAGAACTTTTCAAAATAAGGTATAAAAATAATCTGATTTACTTCCAACAGTTTAGCCTTCATGCCCACATATTTGAATGTCTGCTAAGTATTTTTGTAATTTGGAAAGTATCAGGCGCAATTATTTTTTAATTTTATTAGCAACTTTTAAAAATGGAGCTTACTGAATACAAGCAAACAACTTCATGTATGTAAAGGAATGATGATTTCACAAGACCACTTGCTAATTTATTTAATAATTTATCTACTTGAACTTCAAAAAGATCAACTGTATGCAGAACTATAAAAGAATAAAAAATAAAGTAAAGGATAACAGATGTAGAAATCCTGAGCCCATCGGGCTGGTCTAGTGGTTAACTCATCATCGCAAATCAGCTGATTTTGAAGTTGAGAGTTTTAAGGTTCATATCCTAGTAAAGGCAGTTACTTTTACACGAATTTGAACACTATCAATACCACTCATCACATGGTAGTATTTGAATACCACAGATCTCAGGAATGGTCAACCTGAGACTGTACAAGATAACACTTCATTTACATTCATGCATATCATCCTTATTCATCCTCTAAAGTAATACCTTACATTGGTTCCAGAGGAAACAGAAAAAAAGAGAGATATGCAAGTCCTGAAAGTGCTACTGATGAAATTTCACTAGACATGAAGTAATTTTTTTTGAAAAGTGAAATCCAAAAAGTTAAAAATCTATAAGAGAAAACCCACAGGAGCATGATAATAATTGATTATCAGTTCATTAAGAATTGCATTAAAACCATTTTAAATCCCATAAAATTTTTATGTCAATCATAGTTATCAGAAATTATTTTGACTGAATTTTATGACCTAATGATGGAAAAGCTGATAATGATCCACGATAATTTTCCATATGTGGGGAATACATTGCAGATCAAGTAATTAAAACAGTCCCTCATATATTAATGAACTTCAAGATAAAATTTATCAAGAGACTCATGAAATCCCACAAAATGAAATGGTAACTGCAGTTTTAAATTTTTACAACCATCCAGTACATTGTCAGGGTACACAAAGCATGAAGCATGTCTAGTAAAGATGTATATAAGTTCATAAAAATCTCTTGCAAAACTAGAAAATGCTTTTGTAATTTCATGAACATTCAAGTCAATAATTCAATTTTAATCTTTTAATGTGTTTCTTGTAATAAATAATCTGTAATGTTGTCTTTCTTTATTAAATGCTTATTACTGTTTTCTAATGAATAATTTCATTTTACAACAAAGGGTTGTGTCACAACCCTTCTAATTCCATTTAAAACGTTTTGAGTTGCTCCCTCCCATAAGAGCTTGAGTTATTGTAGTCTCATAAAAAAAAGAAAATATTGTTTTTGAAGGTAGGGGCAGTTGCTAAATTATTTTTTTTTATTTTGAACTGTTTGAAAGTTATTTAATGGTTTTTATAATTTTATTAACCCTCAAATAAATGAACCTACAAACTCTATCAGAAATTTCATTATAAAATCCATAAATAAGATTGCACTTCTGTCATAATAAAAATATAAAATGCTAAATGTTAAAAAAAAATTATATACTTACGTGATCATTATCATAAAGGTATGTAAAAACTCTTTCTGTCAAATCACTATACAAAGCAGCTAATGTATCCTGAAAAATAACATTCTAAGTTAGTAAGACATATAAAAACCAGTGGCTGAGATTATTCACAGTAGTAAAAGTGTGAGGTTAGTTGAATTATTTTTGTGTGCAGATCATGCAGAGCAGCACCTACTGAATGATGTGATCAGGAAAACCTCTTTGGCCATATTTTCTATACAACTTTAGTCATTTAGTTACAAATTTTAATGAGGAAGACGAGATGAATGAAACATTATATAAGTAAGATTACTAATCCATCAATGATTGCTTAAAGTATAAACAAAATTCAATCAATAAACATAATATCTGAAATAAATTGCATCATTAATTTAATTTGATGTTATCATTAAACTGTAATAACATCAATATAAGCTAACCCTGGACTAAGAATATTTTTATAATTATATTTACTCTAACCCTAAATAATTCAAATGTAAGTAGCTTGAATTTATAATACTTAAAGTTTATGATTAGTCTAAATCAGCACTGTCCAACCTTTTTACAACTAGGGGTGCATCTGAATGATTACAAAGGCTGTGGGGATGCCAGGATTCATTTTGACTATCTCCACACTACTGCTGCTACTAACAAAATCAATAATTGTAATTTATAATAATGACCAAAAACATTTGAAACAGAAATTAATTATATTTACTCACCACATAATTAATGTGAAATTTGATACTGCACGCTTGCTGCAAATTGAGGAAAATTTGGTGTGTAGCTGGAACAAGCTGCTCTTAAAGCATCAAGATGGGAGTTTGTCAGGCATGATCAGTACTTGTTTTTGATGATATTTATTGATGAAAATGCAACTTCACAAAGATATGTTGAACCAAAGCATGAATACATTTTCAGTACAACACTAAGGAGAATAGGATATTTTTCTCTGTCCACCAGAGTCCATATATTGCTACATGTTGCATATGAGGATTTTAAAGAAAGATCTTTTTGAAAATTTAAAATTTCCATTTCTAATTCTTCAATTTTATACTTTCTGAATATTTTACACAACCTATTTCCAAGTTCACTAACGTCAACGGAAGTAATTGGATTATTGACAAAAATATGGTTCAAGTACTGAAAACTGGCTAAATCTACTGTCAAACTCCAACACAAGAGTTTCAAGATTCTTGGCATAAGAGGAAAGATCTGACTGTTTCTAGAATTTATTTGAAATTTGTAAGTGTGAAAGGGAATTTCTGTTTAAATGTGTAATCCATAACTTCACTTTCTTTACAAACACATTTATAACACTTATCATATCTGAAATATTATGATATTCCCCTTGAAATTTGAGATTTAACTTGTTTAATTTTGAGGTGATATCTGCCAGGAAATGTAAATCTGGTAGCCATGATATATTACCAAGTTCGCGATAATATGGTCTGAGAGAAGATTTCGAAAAGTCTCTTATTTCATCTAGCAAACAACAGAATCGTTCCCAGTGTTTTACCCCTACTAAGACATCTTACATCTGCATGAATAATTACATCATCTTACTGAGTATGGTATATATTCAAAATACTTCAAAACAATTCATGACATGTAAAAGATGTTAAAGAACAATTTAGATCCGGAGTAACAGTACAAGGTGAAAAGATAAAGATGCTATGATTTGCTGATTATATAGTAATTCTAGCCGAGAGTAAAAAAAGATTTAGAAGAAACAAGGAATGGTATGGATGAAGTCCCACACAAGAACTACCGCATGAAAATAAACAAGAACAAAACGGAAGTAGTGAAATGTAGTAGAAATAATGAAGATGGACCACTGAATGTAAAAATAGGAAGAAAAAAGATTATGGCGGTAGAAGAATTTTGTTATTTGGGAAGTAGAATTACTAAAGGTGGACGAAGCAAGAGCAATATAAAATGCCAAATAGCACAGTGAAACGAGCCTTCAGTCAGAAATATAATTTGTTTACATCAAAAATTAATTTAAATGTCAGGAAAAGATTTTTGAAAGTATACATTTGGAGCATCGCTTTATATGGAGGTGAAACTTAGGTGATTGGAGTACCTGAGAAGAAAAGATTACAAGCTTTTGAAATGTGGTGCTATAGAATGTTAAAAATCAGATAGGTGGATAAAGTGAAAAATGAAGAGGTGTTGCAACGAATTGATGAAGAAAGAAGCATTTGGAAAAAAACATAGTTATAAGAAGAGACAGACTTATAGGCCCCATATTAAGGCATCCTGGAGTAGTTTCTTTAATATTGGAGGAACAGGTAGAAGGAAAAAATTGTGCATGCAGGCAACGTTTGGAATATGTAAAACAAACTGTTAGGGATGTAGGATGTAGAGGGGTATACTGAAATGAAACGACTAGCATTAGATAGGGAATCTTGAAGAGTTGCACCAAACCAGTCAAATGACTGAAGACAAAAAAAAGAAATACATTTTGGAAATGATTCATCCTTAGCACAAAGAGATAGAAATCCATTATTCCTACCAGGCATAGAAGGCGCCCCATCCATTTTTGTAGCAACAAGCTTTGAAAATGTAAAGTTACTATTTTAACATGTTTATAGAACGCACTATTAAACATGTCTTCTCCCCTAGTTTGTCCAAGAAATGGCAACAGTTTGACAAACTCTTCCTTTATTGTAAAATCACAGAAAACCATTCTAATAGGTACACACAATTCAGCAACATCAGACATGTAAGTACTTTTAACAAACTTCAGTGAAAAATATTCACATACTTGCAAATCCTGACGTAATTGGGATTTCAAATTATTAGATATATGTTTGCACCTAGCCTAACAAAAAATTCAGTCTTTTAAAACTGTTAGGTTTAAATTTATTAACAACTGACTAGAAATGACCCTCATTAGTTTAACTAACTGTTTGAAATATCAGTGTCTTTGTGAATAATGCAACATTTGCTCAAAAAAAAAAAAAAAATCTGTTTTAAATATGACAGTTTCAAATTTATTACAAAGAACGCTAAGGACTTGAGTGAAGGGCAGACCAACAGATGAGTAACAATTAGATAGCTTGTTCTTTCAAGCTAGACCCCCTGCTAGGAGGATCTCTTTATACCTACTTATACCATTACAAATATAGGAAATGAATTTGTCAACAACAATGACAAAGAAATGAACACGTATTAAAAAGGTTGCCAGCAGAATTACTTCTGTTGAACTACTGGAAAATATAATGGCTAAAATGTACTTTTTATATCATTTTTAAGATGTAAAATATAATGTTATTTTGTGAATTAGTATAAAAAATTGGCAAATGGGTGCAGGTGTCAGAAAATGAAACGAAGGGCACCATGGCGCCTGCAGGCCTGGATTGGACAGGGCTGATCACATATAAAACTTTTGGTTCATTGTAACACTAAAATACTGGCACAAAAAACATAGAAAAGGAAAATAAATGATGTGCAGTAATGATTATTATTATATTCACAAATTTCACCACTAAATAAAAATACCTCCTCTATGAATCATGAGACCTTGCCGTTGGTGAGGGGGCTTGAGTGCTCAGGGATACAGAGTAGCTGGACCGAAGGTGCAACCATATCGGAGAGGTATCTGTTGAGAGCCAGACTAAGGAATGATTCCTGAAAGAGGGCAGCAGCTCTTTCAGTAGTTGTTAGGGGCGTGAGTCAGGACGACTTAAACGGCCGTATCAACATCACTCAGTCCTCTTGAGTACTGCGCAGCTGAAAGCAATGGAAAACTACAGCTGCTTTTTTTTCCAAGAAAATGTGGCTCTCTGCATTTTCACATAACAATAATGGAGGCGCCTTCCTTGGTAAAATATTCCGGAGGTAAAATAGTCCCCCGTTCGGATCTCCGGGTGGGGATTACTAAGGAAGGGGTCACCAGAAAAGTAAAAAATAACATTCTACGAGTCGGAGCGTGGAATGTTAGAAGCTTAAAAAAGGTTGGTAGGCTAGAGAATTTAAAAAGGGAAATGGATAGGGTAAACGTGGATATAGTAGGAATTAGTGAGGTTCGGTGGGAAGAGGAAGGCGACTTTTGGTCGGGTGACTTTAGAGTAATTAACTCAGCGTCAAATAATGGGCAGGCAGGAGTAGGTTTCGTGATGAACAAGAAAATAGGGAGGAGAGTGGAGTATTTCAAGACGCATAGCGATAGAGTCATTGTAATAAGGATAAATTCAAAACCTAAACCGACAACGATTGTTAACGTCTATATGCCTACAAGCGCCCATGATGATGATGAGGTAGAATGTGTATACGAAGAGATTGATGAAGCAATTAAACACGTAAAAGGAGATGAAAATTTAATAATAGTTGGAGATTGGAATGCAAGCATTGGAAAAGGCAAGGAAGGAAATATAGTGGGTGAATACGGGCTGGGCAAAAGGAATGAAAGAGGGGACCGACTTATAGAGTTTTGCACGAAGTATAATTTAGTAATTGCCAACACCCAATTTAAAAATCATAATAGAAGAGTATACACTTGGAAAAAGCCAGGCGATATTGCAAGGTATCAGATAGATTATATCATGGTTAAGCAAAGATTTAGAAATCAACTCGTGGACTGCAAAACTTACCCTGGAGCAGACATTGATAGCGACCATAATTTGGTGATAATGAAATGTAGATTGGGGTTTAAAAACCTGAAGAAAAGGTGTCAGATGAATCGGTGGAATTTAGAGAAGCTTGAGGAAGAGGAGGTAAAGAAGATTTTTGAGGAGGACATCGCTAGAGGTCTGAGTAAAAAAGAAAAGATAGAAAATGTAGAAGAAGAATGGGAGAATGTTAAAAAGGAAATTCTTAAATCAGCAGAAGCGAACTTAGGCGGAATAAAGAGAACTGGTAGAAAACCTTGGGTTTCAGACGATATATTGCAGCTGATGGATGAACGTAGAAAATATAAGAATGCTAGTGATGAAGAAAGTAAAAGGAACTATCGGCAATTAAGAAATGCTATAAACAGGAAGTGCAAACTGGCGAAAGAAGAGTGGATTAAAGAAAAGTGTTCAGAAGTGGAAAGAGAAATGAACATTGGTAAAATAGACGGAGCATACAGGAAAGTTAAGGAAAATTTTGGGGTACATAAATTAAAATCTAATAATGTGTTAAACAAAGATGGTACACCTATATATAATACGAAAGGTAAAGTCGATAGATGGGTGGAATATATTGAAGAGTTATACGGAGGAAATGAATTAGAAAATGGTTTTATAGAGGAAGAAGAGGAAGTTGAGGAGGATGAAATGGGAGAAACAATACTGAGATCTGAATTTAAGAGAGCATTAAAAGATTTAAATGGCAGAAAGGCTCCTGGAATAGACGGAATACCTGTAGAATTACTGCGCAGTGCAGGGGAGGAGGCGATTGATAGATTATACAAACTGGTGTGTAATATTTATGAAAAAGGGGAATTTCCGTCAGACTTCAAAAAAAGTGTTATAGTAATGATACCAAAGAAATCAGGGGCAGATAAATGTGAAGAATACAGAACAATTAGTTTAACTAGTCATGCATCAAAAATCTTAACTAGAATTCTATACAGAAGAATTGAGAGGAGAGTGGAGGAAGTGTTAGGAGAAGACCAATTTGGTTTCAGGAAAAGTATAGGGACAAGGGAAGCAATTTTAGGCCTCAGATTAATAGTAGAAGGAAGATTAAAGAAAAACAAACCAACATACTTGGCGTTTATAGACCTAGAAAAGGCATTCGATAACGTAGACTGGAATAAAATGTTCAGCATTTTAAAAAAATTAGGGTTCAAATACAGAGATAGAAGAACAATTGCTAACATGTACAGGAACCAAACAGCAACAGTAGCAATTGAAGAACATAAGAAAGAAGCCATAATAAGAAAGGGAGTCCGACAAGGATGTTCTCTATCTCCGTTACTTTTTAATCTTTACATGGAACTAGCAGTTAATGATGTTAAAGAACAATTTAGATTCGGAGTAACAGCACAAGGTGAAAAGATAAAGATGCTACGATTTGCTGATGATATAGTAATTCTAGCCGAGAATAAAAAGGATTTAGAAGAAACAATGAACGGCATAGATGAAGTCCTACGCAAGAACTATCGCATGAAAATAAACAAGAACAAAACAAAAGTAATGAAATGTAGTAGAAATAACAAAGATGGACCACTGAATGTGAAAATAGGAGGAGAAAAGATTATGGAGGTAGAAGAATTTTGTTATTTGGGAAGTAGAATTACTAAAGATGGACGAAGCAGGAGCGATATAAAATGCCGAATAGCACAAGCTAAACGAGCTTTCAGTAAGAAATATAAGTTGTTTACATCAAAAATTAATTTAAATGTCAGGAAAAGATTTTTGAAAGTGTATGTTTGGAGTGTCGCTTTATATGGAAGTGAAACTTGGACAATCGGAGTATCTGAGAAGAAAAGGTTAGAAGCTTTTGAAATGTGGTGCTATAGGAGAATGTTAAAAATCAGATGGGTGGATAAAGTGACAAATGAGGAGGTATTGCGGCAAATAGATGAAGAAAGAAGCATTTGGAAAAATATAGTTAAAAGAAGAGACAGACTTATAGGCCACATACTAAGGCATCCTGGAATAGTCGCTTTAATTTTGGAAGGACAGGTAGAAGGGAAAAATTGTGTAGGCAGGCCACGTTTGGAATATGTAAAACAAATTGTTAGGGATGTAGGATGTAGAGGGTATACTGAAATGAAACGACTAGCACTAGATAGGGAATCTTGGAGAGCTGCATCAAACCAGTCAAATGACTGAAGACAAAAAAAAAAAAAAAAAAATAAAAAATTAACAGAAAGCTCTTAATCTTAGCCTAGTCTAAAGCTTTTACAATTTGTTTCTGAAATTGCAAAGCTGGCAAGTGATTATATAATTCAATGCCAATTTCATATGCTCCTTTTTGTTAAGGCAAGAATATTAGTTTTTAAAATGTGATGTTATATTGTCATCATATAGACTTAGTAAATTTCAATTTATCCAGGTTACACTTGACATCAATATCATACTAGTAAACAGAAGACAATTAGAGTATTTTAAAATGACAATTTATAACATTTTTTATAATTTGAATAATTTATCCTTTATTTCCCTATGAAAAATATCAAAAGAAAACAAGGAATGGACAAAGACAAAACTGAGATGAGTGAAGCTGTATCTACAGCCAACTTCAGCTTCCTGAGTAGGAAACATGCAGAGCATATTTTAGACGTGCTTGTATATCTGGTTTCTGACTCAACTTTTAGTCTTTGAGTAATAACAAAAAAATAACATAGTCTTTAGGAAGGTATTGGAGAAGCTGTTAAAGAAAAGACTGGTTGCAGCAATGAATCAGGCAGGTAACTTATCACCCAGCCAGTATGGTTTCTGGTAGGGTTGGTCGACCCTAGATGCAGTCCAAGAGATTGTTGAGGCAGGGCGGCGAGCAGAAGACCACAATCATTTTTTGCACCGTGTGGTCCTTCTTGTTACGTTGGATGTGAAAAACACGTTCAATTCTGCACGGTGGATCAATATGATTCAGGCCCTGGAATAGTTGTTCCATGTGGCTTGATACTTCCTCAGAATGGTGAATGCTTACCTGCGGAATCGTGGTCTCATCTATGAGATGGTGGCAGGCTGGTGTAGGACCGCAATCACACCAGGAGCACAGGGTTCAATTTTTGGCCCAACCTTTGGAACACCATGATGGTTTCCTGAGGCTGGAGATGCCTGAAGAATCGGCCTTGGTTGGGTACGCTGACCACGTTGCACTACTTGTCACAAACCACAACATGGAATGCGCCCAACTGAGGCTCAGCTGGGCCATGCACAGTCAGTGCCTGGCTGGATGACCAAGGGTTGTCTCTCGCCCTCATCCCAACCCCATAGGGGAAGACACCCACCTTATGAGGCTTCTGGTCACTATACCACCCCCCTTCCTAGTCCTGATGGGCTTTAACAGGAGTGTCTAGTCCTCAGCAAAACAGAGATCATGGTTCTAACAAAGAAACATTTCAACATCCTCCCCCCCCATGGGTTGGGGACAAGATTGTAGAGACCAAGCTGGCCGCAAAATACCTCGGTATGATGGCTGACCGAAAACTCAGCTTCGCTGAGCAATTTCGGAGCTGCCGACAAAGCTGTGACAGCTATAACCGCTCTCAGCCTGCTCATGGCAAATGTCGACGAACCGAAGGCCAGCAGACGGCGATTATTGATGTCCGTGGTGTATTCTGTCCTGCTGAAACCGAAACCGGCTCGTGCAGGTGCAATGCATCACTACCTTGAGAGTCGCTTCCGTGTTCGAACAGTTTCCAAGCCTGCCGTATTGTTGGTCACCGGCATAATACCCAGTGCTCTTTTGGCAAGAGCGCCAGGCAGCCGGCAGGAGGGATGGACAGGCGAAGACTGGCAGACCATCGCCAAGGAGGAACCGGACTTCCACGTTTCTCGCATGGTAAGGAATTAGTTTAACCACCCGAAAATTTATTTATGTAGCAGTTTAAATACGAAATAGGTAAATTGATCGATCCTGGGACCAAGAGACAATAGAATGATTGACAGCAAGGCCTATCCCTCTGGTCAGCCCATGGGCAGAGCAGCGGCATGGAGAGGTGGAATACTATATGAACCAGTTTTAATGGGTAAGGGGTACTTCCACACTTATCTCCATGTCGAAACTTTGCCTAATTAAGGTCTTATTTTTCTTAGGCACAATTGGTAAAAATTAAAACAAAGTATTTCCAGTAAAGATTTTGCAAAATCGGACCCCCACCCCAAAAGCTGCTCTAAATAAATCAATGGCTAAGTGGGTATACTTCATCATTAGTAACCCTCTCACCACAAGGAGTGCTAGTGTAACACTGATGTACAGATGCTGTAGTCACCACAGGTAAGCGGTAGAATTACATAAATGAATAGTAATTAAAGCATACAAACTTATTTAAGGTGGCTGCTAGTGCTGTCACACCTGTGCGAATGAAATATGTGCACGCGCTTTAGTTAGAATTATTGAATTAAATTATCAAAAAAAAAATTGTATTGAATAAAATAATAAATATTTTAAATTATGTTGTGTGTAAGTTGTGCTGCATGATGGGAAAATCCTACAACTGTATTGTCAGCTTTTTTAAAAATAATGTAATTTTTTTCATTTTAGAATGAAAAACATTGAGGTTACACAACATAATAGTTATAAATCTCTCTACTTTGACATATTCTAAACATAAGGAAATGTACTTCTAATAACAGATTATTGCAATTCATTTCTAGGAGATTAATTTGATACAGCCACCCCATCACAACCAGCTACATATAAAGGGTTAATCAGTGAGCTTTTATGTAAAATAATAACTTTCTGTGTATAATGGCTGAACAGCCATTATAAAAAAGCCATTACAAAAAGGTTTTGTTTAAATTAAACAAAACCTTTTTGAGTCTAGAATCATAATCCATTACATGATTTTAATATTTAAAACCAACTTGATGAATTTTCATCAAGCACAATTAGAATTATTACAGTTTAGCTTCATCTATAAACAAAAAAGACCCATAATTCCAAATTAGAAAAATATGCTTTAATAAATCTTTAATTATTGATCAAACATTATTATCTTTTCAGACACAGGGATCACCTTCAATGCACCTAAATTCACTAGAATTCAACATTAAATATCTGAATATTAAATATATTTTAAACACTAAAAATAAAATCTCTAATTAAAAATGAGATAAGATGAAACTGAATAAAATATACTTTTATTTGAAGTACAATAAATGTTTTTTCTCTCTAAAATTAGCCTTACCACATTAAGTTTTTCATGCGCCCAATTCAAATGCTTTCTATAATAGTCACATTTTTTTAACAAAACTGGGTTGCTGATGTTGTGAAAACTCCATTGTGCAGGAGACAGAGGAACTTTAAAAAGTGATGTTCCATCATTATGAGTTTCATTGGCAATTCTAGAAGACATCATTGGGTTATTACTTGCAGGTGGTCTGCTAGTGTCACTTTGTATTGAACCCTTTTTCAGCTTTTCCAGCAAGGTAAGTTCTTTTGTTTTTTGTAATAGAACAAAACAATTATCTCCACTCATGTTCCTAAAATCAAAAATTAAAATACAAAAAACTGTGATAAATTTCTTTTATTTATGAAAACTGAGAATAAATAACATAACTAAACAGCAAGCAATCTTACTGTTTCATTCCATGCCATAAAATATACACATACATAGAATTTTACTATATATATCAAACCCAATTGTAAAATATAACTAAAAAAAAAAAAATTGCTGCAATAACAATTACTTTAACAAAGGTAATATAAATAACAACAATAAAATACGGTTTAAAAATCAGAACTGTCTTTTAAATAAAAATTCACTGTATTAATAAATCATTTCTTTAGAAGAGAATCTTTAAGATATTTTGCACTAAGGCAAAGCAACATTTGAGATTTCATGGGAAAAAATATGACCAGATAATAGTAATAATTTAGGCAAAATTAGAAGAATAAGATTTAATAAGTCAATAATTACACAAGTCAATCAAAAAAAGTAATAATTTGGAACTGAAATAAAAGGTGAATATATTTTTTATGCTGACCTTAAAATGAAATCAGTTTTTCTTCATCACCTTCAGATGTTTTTGTTACGACCCTTTAAAATATTGAGAAACTTCTTAAATAATAAAATACAAAGATAATAATAATTACAATTAGAATTCATATCTTTATTCTGTAGACATTTACGTTTATCTTAATGTAATTATCTTTATTTCTTTAGAAATTAGTCATCTTGATTTCTTTTTTCTTATTTTTCTTTTGTTTTCAGTGAAGCCTTCTCTCTTCATCATCGCAGTAACTCAACATAGATTCATCCCACCTGCCTTGATAACATTGTTCCATCTGCAATATATCTTGGTGGAACCTTTCTTCTTGTTTGTCGCTGTCACCCAAGTTTAAAGGGAAAAAGTCCAAATGAGAATGTAAAAAATGAATTTTCAATGACATTCTGCAGCCTAAATTTTTGTAGTTCATTAAGAATTCATTTATTAGCTAATCATGGTTTTCAGCCTTTTTGCTTCTAAAAAAACCAGTAACAACATCTTTGAATGACTTCTATGCTACTAGTTCTTTAGGATTCAATTTACTGTAAAATATATTTTCATGAATTAATTTTCTTATTTGTGGCTAGATGAATATTCTCTTTTTTTTACTTGGCTTCACTTAATTGTGAAAAAATCTCAGGTAAATATTTAAAGCTGTCCATATTTTTACAAAATTCTTTATCAGGCCTAATTTTAAGTGTAGAGGTGGTAAAGTAATACGACCTGCTTCGACAAGGGGAATATTGACAACATTTTCCTTTACTAGGGTAAAGTGATTTCTTTTTGACTAGTCTTTAATTGCATAGTGTTCATCTGTAGTCCAACTATCTCACAAACACAAGAAACACATATACTTTGTAAAGCCACTCTGGAGGCTGAGAAGAAGCCCTATCGCTTTCAGGTCAACAGTGATTCGCCATGAGTATTCATCACACTTAATAGCTTTTAAAATTTTTGACATACTTTCATATGTTTCTTTTATTCTTACAGTATGTGCTACTATTATAGAAGAAAATTTATTCTAATTATGCAACAACACTCACAGTCTTAAACTTCTTTTTGATTAGTATATACATAAACGACAATCATGAATAACATATTCAATGTCCAGTTCAGACATTAGTCCCTAACATCAAGGCAGGAACAAATTATACAATCTCTTCTGAAGTATTTCAGAAAAATTTAATTCCTATTTCTATATAAATTGTTTCTGAAATTTTAGTATCCTTGTTTAATAAATTCCATTCTTTAACACATGAACCTAGGAGTTCTGCATGCCATTTCGACAAATACAATTCACGAATTAATTCGCTAAGTTCTGCTTGTGTGATGGGATTTTCAGTATTTAATTCTTCTGAAATGTAATTAATATCTATTGAAGGTGAGGATTCATCGGTTGAGCCTTCTAGGAAATCAGACATTTCTTTCCACGAAGTTGAAACAATCTGAATCGATAAATCAACACCACGAAGTACTGGTCTCATAGCTGAACGAACATTTGGGTATGCAATACTGTTTTTATTGTTTGAATTGAAACAGCAATCATCATAATAGTTAGTAGGATCTCGTTAAATCATAGGTATACCAAAAGGCAAATACTTTTTTCCTTTTAACCGTAGGGTTAGTTTAACATAGCACTTGATGGAGCCCAGGATTTATCTTGGTCTTCCAACGGACAGTCAAAATAATGTTTGTAAGCAGTTTTCAGCAGATTCGATATTGGTTTTCATTGACTTTTCGTGAATTCTCCGCAAACTAACAAAAAGTATTTGGAGAATTTTTATAAGCCCGATTTTTATTCATTGTAAAATTCAAAATGTTTTAATGAATGAAAGTAAACTGAAATATTACAGAAACACTTAATTATAAAAATAATTAAGTTTTTAAAAATACTTATTTAAAATACTTCATAAAATTGTTTCACCAAGGAGTGCAATAAAATATATTGTAAAACACACACAAAACTTAACAGGTTGATCTTCAATAAAATAATACCAAAGTTGTTCTGTCATAAAAATCTTTCCCTAAATTTATGGCATCACTTATGAAACAATATTTATAATATGTCTCTATGATAAAATCACTACCACAAATAAAGAACACAGCAAGTTATACCAAGAACTGAACTAATACTGAAGAAAATTTCATCATGTTGAATTACTTATTACTTGACTCACCGACATGTCTGATTTGACATTAAATGACACTATTTCACTGCAATGTATCAAATATAGGTTTACAACATGCATTGCAATATAAATCAGATGTAAGTAGACATACTAACTTAATTGTATTGTTTGTTCCACGAATGATGGAACAAATAAATTTAAGGGGTTGTAACTTATGAACTTAATTTAACATTTCAAAATGAAAAATATAAATAAATAAGCAAAAAGAAATTCTTGATTAACCAAATTACCAGATAACTAGATAAAAAAACGAATTTCATTTCAAAACGAACCAAAACTTATAAGTAATTGTTCAACAATAAAATACAGTTTAAAGTAAATCTTCATTATTCAGGAAAAATAAATAAATTAAAAAAGTTATTTAACCCTGATACAAAAGGTACTAAAAAAATTATTATTCTAAATTAAAATTTACTTATCATTTACAGTACAATTAACTAAATTTAAAAAAAGACACAAAAAATTTTTTTCTAAAAAAAAAACTATCAGACCTAACTGAATTGAACAGTTAAAAATACTTATTGTAAATAAATAAAAACCAAAATCCGGATCTAGATACACTTTCCAGTACATCTACTTTGTTACAACTTATCTCAATTTATGAGAGTGACAAGCGATATGTACATAATTTAAGAGCAAAATTCAAAAAATTAATTTAAAAAAATTACTGTTAAATCCTAAATTCAAAAATTAATAAAAATAAAAAATAAAAACTAATGTACCACCTTAATAACCTCCTTATAAGTGTATCTTGACCTAACATAAATCCAAAAAAAGAGAAAGAAAATAAATTTTCATTACACTCAACGACAGCGATATACAAGTAAAAAGGTACAAAAAATCGTGGAATATCATTTAAATCATAGGTTCCTCTAAAAAGATTTAAAAACCGCCAGATCTATTAAATTTCAATCAATAAAATATACTACCTTAGAAACCAACATTAATTTAGAATAACAGGGTATCTAATTCTGGTTTAAATACAAATTTAAATAGAGAAAAAAAAATTTATTATATAAATTTCACCTAATACAAAATATAAAAAATATAATAAAACTAATTTCTAAAAAAAATTAACTTGAACCTGATGTATAACCGCAAATGCAGGGACAACATTTTTTAATTCTAAAAAATATAACTTCAATTAAAAAATTAACTTTAGAAAATTCCTAAACTTAAATAATAATTATTTTAAAAAGGTCTTCCTCCCTAAGTGACAAATGAAGCTACCCCTAACTTTAAATGCCAATTTAATGCAAAAAAAAAAAACAAAACGGTTCAATATAGTAAAAACCCACAACCGGAAATTAAACAATAACTATAAAAAGGAACTAATAAGCTCAACTAATTAAAATAAGTAAGAAAATAGTTAGAGTATATAACAATAAATTTATTCTTAAGAAATAGATAATTAAACAAAAGAAACATTTGTAATTATTTTTATAAATAAAATTTAGACCATGAGATTTTTTTTAATAATTATATATTTTTAAATAGAAATATTATTATATAATTATTTTTCTAAGGTTTATTAAATTACAAAAAATTTTTTATTATAAAACATTATTATAAATCAAATATTATTTAATTTGATTGATGTTATATTTAAATCAACCCATTATCAAATAATTATTTTATTTAAATTAAGTTTTTTTAAAATTATAATTATATTACTGATGCGTTTAATTAAATAATTTATTTTATTTGATTATTTTTACAAAAACCAGTTTGCATATAAATAAAGATTTTATCTTAATATATCCTTCTTTAAATAACCTAGAATAAGTAATAGTTATATAACAAATTTTTTAATTAGCATATCTATTAATTAAACTTTAACATATAATAAAATATTATATTATAGGGAGAAGTTATAATATTAAAATAAATATGTTATTATATATAATATTATATCTATTTTTTTATTTTTTGTAATATGATAATTAATCAATTCGATGATATAATATAAATATCTTATTAGAAACAAAAAAACCCTTAAACATATTCAGATTAAGCATATAGAATACTATGTAGAACACCTAGTCCCTTTTCAGTTCCAAATTTTATGTTGATGTGTTATTGATCGAACATTATTTTAAAAAGACATCACATTTTTTATAAATATAAAATATCTAAACAAAACATATACAGTAACAAATTAAAAATGACAAATAAACTACAGATAAGAACAAACTGCATTAACCATAATCAATGACAGAATTTGCAAGCTAGTAACTTCATTTAAACTTGTTATCAGATAAATTTTTTAAATTCCATGTTCTAATTAGAATAACTGCCACTACTTGCACCATGATTTGCAATCTTTTTCTTCAATCATAATTTACCCATTCATCAAATATTTTAGTGTGAATTAATTTATTTGAAAAAATTAATGTTTTTTTTATTCACTTACAAGATGCTAGAGTACTACAAGCTGTAGTTGATGCGTAAAAAAATAAGTTTAAATTCTGAACACCAACTTAAATTCTCACCGTAATTTTTGTTTGTCTGTAAAGTTTCATTCCATTTTCTTTTTATTTCACTTTAGGATGATGAAATCAAGTAAGCAGTGCCACATGCTGTTTACTTATAGGTAGTAGGTTATGAGGTTATACTTATATTTATTGTTGGAGTTCACTGTGCTTTTATTTTGATATTGTTTCTTTCAAAGAGTGGTGAATCAGATGAAAATGATATTGTAGGTATTAGTGAAAAAAAAAACTGTAAAAATTAGTCTACGAAAAAACACGAAGACGACACAAAGATATTAAGGTGAGGAACTTCTTATTCTGATAAGAAAAATTCTGGCACACCATTTAAGGTTCTTTTGGACAGTTGTAAAGAAATATGCTGTAAAAGAATAAATGTTGAAAACTAATAGATCCTGTACAATCAGTTTTTTTGTGAGGGTTGTAAAGAACAGCAAGATGTTCTACTAGCTGGATTAATGCGCTGTAAATCTTCTTTCACTTATCATGTAGGTGCTAAACGCAAAAGGGAAAATATTTGGAAGTACAGTGTAAAAATGAGTGGTTCAGAAGCAATTATCTGTCAAAATGTTTTACATAGTCTCTATCAAGTTTCAGAGAAAAGGTTACAAATTATCCAGCAGAAATCCTAAATAATGAATCATTTGGAGAGAAACACAGAACCCATCAAAATAGATCTTGTTCAATAGATAATAATGTTTGGGATCTAGCTAAAGAGCACTTAACACTTATTCCTAATACAGAGTCCCGTTACTCAAGAAATAAATCAAGTAAGAGATATCTTGAAAATTCTATATGTATCCTAAAAAGTTGTACCAAATGTTTAAAGAATTTTATAAAGAAAAAACTAATCAAGAGTTAAATTGTTAAGTAACCCAAATGATACTTGTAAAGTCCAATATGAAATACATTTAAGAAAGTATTATGCCTACAAAAAAAAAGGAAGACCTGATAGGAGAGTGTAAAGAGAATAACAGTCAGATATTTGTGCTAGAGTTTGACTGTGCCCAAAAATTACCTTTACCTAAAACTAATGAGATGTCACAATTTGATAAACGGCTGATGTGGGTGTACTTATTTAATTTACATTGCCATAATGATGATAGCAGTAACTTATACTACTTTTTGGAAACTGAAACAAAGAAAAACTCTGACACTATGTGTTACCATTTTTATTGAACACAGTAAATGATAGATTCAGCGACTCTTTTAAAGAAATTCATCTCTTTTCTCATGGAGCAGGGGGACAAAATAAAATTTTTTTGGTCACATCCTTTTGTAGTTGGTTGTCAATGAAGTTCAATGTGACAGTAATCCCATATATGTTTGTTAGAAGGCACTCTTTTTGCCGATGTGACTGCAACTTTGGTTTTTGTGATTCCAAGAAAAAAAGGAAGAGAAAATTCACAACTTAGACAAGTACGTAAAACTGCTTGCTGCTGCATGAAAAACCCTAAGTGCTTTGTTGTCAAAAATTGTGCACCAATATTACAGAAATGGTCAAAAAGATTTAAGAACATAATGAAAAAAACCTTCAGCGAAGAACTATGTCTTTAAAGTACAGTCATACACAAGGTTGACTTTTCCACCCACAGGTGGACTGGCCGCAGTGACAACTTATAGTGGAACATTTATGCATTTCACATTCTTCAGGAAAAAATATATCGTCATGGATATTCCCAAACAATTACCTGAGAAAGATAGAGTTCAAATTAATGCATCAAAAGAGACTAATATAAGAAGTTTATAAATTGCAAGTATTATAAGAAGTTAAGGTTTTAGAACCACAAGCTATTAGTTGGTTTGAACAAGTGTTTCAAGGTTCACGTGTATGTCCTGTGGTTGAAACTGTGGTAGAAAATTATGAAATTATTGTATAGATAATTTTAATATTGATTATATTGTTAGAGGCTAAATTACTGTTTTTGCTTTTTTTTTATAGGAAAATTTGTTTCATTTTTCAGTCTATCAACCAAGGATAATTTTTTTTTAATGTATATGTATATATATTTTGATGATTTGATTTTATACTGAATAAACATAAATATTTCTTAATAATAATATATACTGTACTTATTTTTTGTGTTAACGAATATTGTTGAGTGCTATATAAGTAGAAACAACATCTGTGTATAAAAACATGGTAGAAGTTCATTTCTCTAAAAAAGGTTTATGAAAATAAATTTTCTTCAGCAGTTTTTTATATCAAAATAAGTAAATTTCAATATATGATTTAAAAAATGTGTAAATTTCAAAGTTCTCATTTGGGCCTAGAAAACAAATATTCAGTAATTATGAATTAAAAGCATTACAAATCTTAACACCATGTTTTCTAAAAACATGATTTTCATGTATGCATCCTTTTTAGAGATAGACCTCTTCAACTTATTTTGATACAAATTAGTTTGTTTTAAAATTTACAAATAATACTACACAGTAGCAATAGTGGCACATCTACTTAGATGATGCATAAAAAAAACAAATTTTGACAATCCCTGAATCTATTTTGACTAGTTTTGGTTTGAAGTCTGTACGTATGTATCTTGCATAACTTCAAAACTATTAGCTGAAGGATGTTGAAATTTGGATTTAGGATTGTTGTAACATCTAGTTACGCACCTTTCCTTTTGACTGCAATCGACTGAACCAAAAGTGTCTAAAAAAGTTGGATTTTGGACTTTTTCTTAACTGCAGTAATAAGCCCTCATTGAGAGCGTTTCAACGATATATTATAAGTGATATTTATTTTGATTGGTTCCAGAGTTATAGCCAAATAAAATTTTAATTAATTAAATATTTGGATCTTACAAGGCAAAAACACGTCGGTTCGAATCTGACTTTTTTTCATCTCCTTTTTTTTTAATTTAAATATATTGATTTATTAATAATTATTAACCTATGATAAATAATAATTGTATAAAGAAACATATATATATATATATATATATAAATGAAAAAATTTAACTTAAAAAAAAAGAATAAAGCAAGCGGAGAAGAGCAAACAGTTGCAGAAATTTAGAAAAATGCAGGAGAATCAGTTAAGAAATCTTTGCGTAATTCTCTGATTAAAATTTGGGAATCCGAAAAACTTCCAGAACATTGGACAGCTATTATACATCCTTTTGACAAAAAAGGAGACAAGACGAATCCGGACAATTATCGTGGAATTTCGTTATTGGATTATATGTATAAAATTTTATCTAGAATTATTTACAATAGAATTAAGGACCAACTAAAAAGCGAGCTAGGCGATTACCATGGTGGTTTTCGGCCTTGGCGCAGTTGTCCAGATCAAATTATTACTTTAAAATTACTTATAGATATTTATAATAGAAAGCAAAAACAGATGATTATTTCTTTTATTGATTTCAAAAAAGCATACGATTGCAAATATTGGCCTTCGATGTTAAAAATTCTAAGAAAACTCGGATTGGATCCTAAATTGGTAAATATGATCGGTTTAACATTGAGAAATACAAAATCTAAAGTGAAGTTTCGTGGCGAATTTTCCGAACCTTTTTACATAAAATCCGGACTGAGAATAGGCGACGGACTTTCGCCTTTATTATTTAATTGTACACTAGAATATCTGGTGTGCGAATGGTTTAAAATTAATCCAAAAAATATTCACATAGGATAGAAAAGAGATAATTTAAATTTAAATTGCCTAGGATTTGCCGACGACTTAGCTTTATTAACTAATAGTATCGCAGAAGCCAGAATACAAATAACAAGTATAGAAGAACTAGCGAATAAAATTGGACTTCAAATTTCTCACGAAAAGACTAAAATGATGGCTATAGACCCTTTAGTTATTAATTCTGTGAATATTAATGGAGACAAAGTAGAACTTGTAGAAAAATTTTAATAATTTGGAGAGATCATTACTTGTAGTTGTAACGAAAAACAAAATTGGACTGAAAGACTTAATAAATTATTTAAAGTGCTACAAGTAACCAAAAATACTTACAACAAAAAATCGCTCTCGATTAACACTAAAATTAGACATTACAAAATTGTGGTTAAACCAGTAATTACTTACGCGAGCGAGACTCAGACTATTTTTCTGATTTAGATTAAATCAGAAAAATAGGACTGAACCTTTGCTTATAGTTGAACGCAGGATTTTTAGAACCTGCATAAACAAAAAATATAAACACGAAAATCAATACAGATTTTACCTAATAAATGTCTGTACGAAAACTTGGAATCCTTAATCGATACTATGAAAAAGAAGCGAATTTATTTCAGTGCACACTTGTTAAGATTACCGCAGGATAGCATTACTAAGAGAATTATGGATCGATTTTGGTCTTTAAAAAATCCGCCATTATGGATCAAAGAAATTAAAGAAGACATGCAAGAATTAAATACGAAGATTTACTTAATAAATCCGAAAAATTAAAATTTGTTATTGAACATTCGAATTCCAACTTTAAAGTAAGATCGTTAAGAACGACTAAATATTGGTAGTAAGTAAAAGCTAAGAACTTAAAGGCCAAAAGATCGGCAAAAAAGACTTGAATTATTCTGACTAAAGTGGTCCTTTGCAGCCTTAAAAGTAAAAAAAAAAATTATGAAAAAGTATCAGAAGTTTCAACGAAATAAACTTTTATGAATTTTTCATTTAAAAAAAATGTGTATATGTAATTTAATGAGCATACAAAGAAGAATAAGAAGATGTGGTATCCACATCCGATTTTTTCTTTTAAAAATTCACAAACTGAATTAACTGTAACTAAGTAAACTGTATTATAGAAACAATAAAAATAAACATGCTAAAATTAATTTTAAGTAATTTAAATAGACTAATAAAATAAAATCTGGAAGCGGTAATTGCACTTGTCTACACAACTTACCTGGCTTGGCAGCAGTTGTAAAGTGATTGGAGAAAATATTCATTTACAAATATTGAAATATTATGGACATTAACATTTTGAACTGTTAAGTCTATCTATAGATAACAAACGATTTTTGTAAAGCAAACCATATCAATCATGTATAAAACATGATTTTGGCAAATCTTATTTGCATTTAATCAATATATCATTAAATAAAAATGATAATTATATTTTAAAATTAGGATTAAATCATAATTATTATACGAATATATATATATAAAAATTGAACAAATATAGATAATTTATATATTTTTTCCAAATGAAAAGAATTTATTTCATAATAACAAAGCAAACAAAATTTAAAAATTAATATTAATAATAGAAGACAAAAAGATAATGATGATGATAATAATAAACTTAACATAAAATTCAATAATTCAAAACAAACATGTAGAAACTAATTCCATTATTATACAGACAAATAAATGTTCCAATCACCACAAAATAAAGATGAATGCAATAATAAAATTGATACATTTCGAAATAGTCATAATTATAACAAAGTTAAATATGACCCTGCAAATAAATTCAATGAACTTAGGATGATGCTAAATAGGTGTAAAGAATTAAACCAAGAAAATAAAGAATATATAAATAACAATCCATTTTCTGCAGCATTTTCAGACTTATAAAGATACTTTTCCTATAAGACCTTTAGTCAATTACATAAATGCATCTTGATACAAAATTTCTAACCGTACCATTAAAAGAAAACTAAACTAAAAAATCTATAATAAAAGATGGCATTTTAGTTAAAGAAACTAAAAAAATAAAATGCATGAATTACTTATTAAATAAACAATTTTTCTTTTACAATTTAAATCAAAATTATTCTTCTTTTAATAATTACTACACAAAAGAAAAGTCTCCGTACAGGTTCACCATTAAGTAGCATAATGGTTGAAGTATTTATTCAAAACATGGATGATAAAGTAATTAACAATATAAAACATAAGTAAAATTATTTAAACAATACACGGTTTATGTTTTAGTAATACACAATAAACAAATTTGGTTATGAATACAATATAATTCAAAAAAATTAAATGGATTGCATAAAAATGTTACATATACACTAGAAACAGAAAACATCATACTTTTTCTAGATTTAAGTATAAAAAAGAATAAAAATAAACTAAAGAATCTATAGAAAACCCATAATAACCATAAATAATAAATCCATACATCTACAACACCAAAAAATTTCAACTTACAGGGTTACAATTCACAGCATTTTAAAATATTTAGACAATATAATGGCTATAAGGAAAAAAATAACCCACGATTAACAAAAAAATCACATTTAAACAAAAAACCCAAATGAAAAAATCACTATATTGAAACAATACAAAATGACACACAGTACAGTACAAGCCCATACCATGAAATAAAAAATTAAATACAGTGATAAATAATTTTAAAGCTGAAACAAATAACATTCATAACAAGGCAGGTATACATAAAATAAAATGTGGTTCTGTTAAGTAAGATAAATTTTGCATAGGCATAACTAACAGTTCATTTAAAAAGCAATTTCAAGTACAAGTACTTTTATGCATATAAATATGGAAAACAAAATCTAATTATGCAGATCACATACATAAAAAATAAACGCTCATTTACAAAATTATAAAATTGTTCACTGATGAAGCAGTGCGCACTACAAAAATGTTTGTGAAATTTAAAAGCGGGGAAAACATTAAGTGTTTAAACAGTTTTTTATATATATATATAATTGTTTGATATAAGACTATCAACCGCATATGTTCTAACATAATTATTCCTTATCTGACACAAAGATGATTATCCAAATAAATAAAACAAACACGTATTACGTTAATACTTATCAAGAAGAATTAACTAACGTGGAGATCTTTTAACCCTTCAAGAATCTTGGGAATCAAAATCAATCACTTAATCCTCACGAAAGCTCACAAAGTTATTGTTTTAATGCCCATTATTAGGACAAGTATTAAGAATAATAGTATTATTCATTATTAGTTTCACAGCCCCAAAATGCAATTTGTTATTTATTGCACATACCTTAGTTACAGTCTTCTCACTGATTTTTTGAAAAAAGCAATCTGTCTAGCCTAGCAGCAACCAAACATTTGGTTGCAAAAACAGGGTTTTATAATATAACTAAAATGAATTGTAGCAGTTTAAACAGATCTTCCATTGAACTTGGAAGATCTTGGAGAATCTGTATCATGAGAAAGTATTTTTTCTATTACTTCAAGAGTACATAGTGTTTTGATAGGCCAGAAAAATATCATTAGCTTAAATAAACTTCCTTGAAAGCATCAGCGATAAGTTATATGAATAAACAAATTAAAAAGCAATGGGGAGAGAACTGAGCCCTAGGGTCTATTACATAAATTGTGCAACTGCTACAATTAAAAAATAAAAACAAATAACTGTATATCTCAACATGTTACTTAATCTGAAAATTTTTAGGTATGTGACGCTAATAGGTATAGCTGAGCTGGTCGATCAAGCACCAGCTTGATCAACAGGCTCTTCCTACAAATACATTATATGAATAAGAAAGGTCAGTGGAGATTGCTTTAGTCTTATATGAAATCCAACCTCAATGTATGTTGTGGCCCAAACTTGGTCAACACAACTTCATCCTCTTGAAATCCAATTTGTTTCAGAAATGGAGTATAGTAAATCTCGGGAGAAAAATACTGGAGAGAATGATTGTAGTCCTCAATTTGTTTTTAAAAGCACAACCAGGTTGTTCTTGAAAATCTCACATAGTTTAAGTAAAGCCATACTAACAGAAAACCAACTAATTTTAGCGATTTCCAACTGAAATTTTGACAAATCAAGACCAACCCTGTACTTTGTATCAAGCATATGTGTTTTACATTACTGAAAATATAACTGAATTCACCTTCACATAAAGAACAAACAATGGCCAATATTTAAGATATCCAAATAGAAATCTACAATTATTCTTTATATAGAATTTTTTTTAGCATAATTCTAATCACTTTTTTGTATAAAATAATTTTTTTGTTTTAACAAGGGAAGAATGTCTGAAATATGTGCTCCATAAATTATATGCCACTGGAATAGGTTGAAATATAAGCAGTACTTTAAGGGATTAGGCATGATCAAACACAACACTCTCAATAAAAAATAGAATCTGATATATAGACATGGTGTGACTAATACGTAGATATTTCACAAGAGACTTCCAGGTTAGAATGGGATTAAGAAAGAAATCTAGATGTCTAATCTCACTCGGTAATTTTGCACTAGTCTCAATCCAAACATTATGGGTACTTTTCCAGAAGATGCCCATCATAGGATTTTGTTTTTATTATTATTAAAACTATAGTTTATCTTTATTAGTTAAGCGATAGTGATATTCAGTCAGAATGATGGAGCTGTTGACTGATAAATACAATCTTATCTAAATAAGTACATCCTATTTAGGTAATCAAATATCACGATAGTTGTTTAGTTACAGCCAGTGAGGAAGTTGTTTAGTTACAGCTAGCGAGGAAGTTGTTTAGTAGCAACTTCATTTCTTGTGATTACACTGCTGTATTGCTGTTCATATATTGTGAGTTACAAAATGACAAGTATTACTTTTTGTAAGAGGGAGTTTAACACATTTGAAAATAAGGAGACCGTAATCCTTTCCTGGAAGTTATTTCTGATTACAATTAATATGACTGTTTTAATATTTTAATTTCTTTGTATTTCGATTATATTGGCTTTGCGAATTCATGGGCTTGATCTCCTTATAACTGTAATGGTTGAACACATGAAAATTTATTTTCAGTAACATGATGGTGAAACAGACGCAATAGTAACTGCTTTAGAACAGTATTTTTAACATTAGAGTTCCATCCCCACAGACATCCAACCTTCTGTTGGTTAGAAGTGACAGGGAGACTTTCAATGAATTACTATTGATACAACAGAACTTCATTAAAATAAGGCTAAAATAAACTACATCAAATGCCTTGCTAAGGTCACATACTCCATAAAGTTTTATTACAAAAGCACCAATAGTTGAGATTTTACAACACATTCTAATACTTTTAAGTATAAACCAAATCAATTTGGTTTTTGTCAAGGGAAATGACTAATAACCTACTGGTTATCAGACCTTGGATCACACTGTACAAACCAGGAACTAGGCTGACAAGCCAATAGAGGCCTGGATCAGTAAGAAGACCCTTCTAATAAATTGGCACTTGTGTATATTTCAAAGCATCAGGGAAAAGCCCAGAAGTGAAGCACTGATTTTTGAAAATAACAAAAGGTTATTGTTTCTGTTACACTGTTTGTTTTTTTCAGTTGAGGAAAAATTTTACATTGGGTGAATTTAAACATAAGAGATTAGTGACTACTTTAAGTACATTATTAATTTAATTCTACAAATTTATGTTGCCTCAATATGCTATACAATCAATAAAAATAATCAATCAATAATATAACTTAATAATGCTAACAAAATAAAATTGTTTGGATAAACAACATTACATAAATTTAAATCGACGTTGGCGTCACTTTTTATTTCTATGCTACAATGGTTATAGAAAGATGAAATTGTGATTTCTTTTTGTTCATTTACATCTCGTCTCTATAACATTTAAAATAAATCTCTCTTAACTGAACAATGAAATTATTAATAAAAAAAAGGTTTCTTCCAGGTGAATCTGTGAAACTTTTCGAAAATTTAACCTACCAATATTTTCAAACTCCCACAAGTAAACAGATAATGGTCAACAAAAAATTACAATTATTAAGATTATGAACAAATTCTTTTTGAAAATATAAAAGTATACTTACTATGTTATCAATTCTTTTACTTTATTTATTTCTTTTAATTTTAATAAAATTTGCAATCAATAACTCCCACAAAGCATAGAAATAACTAACCAAGAAAATCCGTTAACACAGGAACCCGCCAAGACATCAGGTTACCAAACATAATTTTCATCAACGTAATTTACCTTTCAGCCTAGTTACATGATAGTTGAATAGGCTACGTGATTTAATTATACCACTAATAATTAAACATATAATAAAATAATTAAAATAAACAAATAAAAACCTACTTAAAAAATAATAGTACTAAAAAGTTACAAATAATTACATTTTTTTTATATATTAACTAAAGTAAAAGTATTTACAACAAATAACTATATTTGAAGTCGATGCCATCCAACACAAATTATAATAGGTAATTATATAACGGATAACTATTTTCTTTCTATAATAAAATTGAAAATAAATTTGATCATTATAAAGTGCATATTATGTGGAAAATAATTAGTTTTTAACCTTGCACAAAAACACATTTGATTATTCATAGCTTTAAAAAACCTGGGTGGGTCTGTGTCGGAGCGCACGGCCGTTGAAACGTTACAGACTTTGAATGAAGTTCCTGCGAACTACAGACCGACCATCTTAACTGTAGAGTTAAATGGCAAAACTGAAAGTTTCCAATAAGAAATTTTGGTTCCTTCATTTGCGAAATACTTTTAGTGTATTGGATTGAAATAAAAACGAAACATTGAACATTGACTGCGTACTAAGTTTAACGTAAAACATACATTAAATGGTACATGATATACTGTATTGGTTTCGACTAATATTCGACGACAATTTTGTTCTACATTAGTCTGAGATGAGAGAAGAAACATAAGGCATAAAAAGCAGCAGTAGAGGTGCTCGCGCCGTCGGTGTCGTTCACTGACCGCGAAGCTTTGTGGCGCTTCCGAAACAATCTCGCTCGACCGGCACCGGACATTGGGGTACCTGTGCGTGGCCCATAACTTACCCTTTCCAACGATATACGTAATTTATATTTCCGGTTGGCTTTTGCGCGGGCTGAGGCTGACATTGAATTTTTATACATTTTTAAATGTATAATTTATTTTTTTTAAATAGATATTGTCCAAAATAAACTTATTACTTTAAACGATCTATCTTGACAAACCCTAAACACAAACATACAAATCACCACCCTATTACATCTAAGTCGTGAGTTACAATGAATGGAAAATGAGCGAGAGCGCCAGTTTTGGCCGAACTGCCCCGCCAACCCTCTCGCCGGTGTCGCAAACTCAAAGTCGTATCGGTGAGCTGACCATGTAAGTTATAAAATGACATCGCATTTATGTCTCTGAAACTAACAGTTAGATAGTTATTAAGGCAGAACGATGTAGATCTTTACGTCACGCTACAAATTTCTGTTCTGGTACCCGTATGTTTCGATGCGATTTTAAAAAAAGTTTCACATCAAAAATATATAGTAATAATAGGTTGGAAAAATAATAAATCTATAGAAAAAAAAACTTTGTTGATAAAATTATTTTTAATTAATTATAAATGACATTACTATCTTTAACAAATTAAAAAAATGTGTAAATCAATATAATTTTGAGTTAGTAGAAAAAAGTGAATGGAACACATTTTGCATTTTAACATCAGTGACCTTGGTTATAATTAATAGTATATAGAGTTCATCAAAGGGTACTTATCGGTTACACTAGACCCCTACTGAAATCCAATTGTTTTTGTGTTTGTAATCAAACAACCTACGCTCGCTATCCTCGTCTGATTAATGTTAAAAATAAAAATTATATACATAATATATATGTATATAAGTTTTATCGTGTTGAGTTGCGCATAATAGATATGTAATTGAATTTCAGTAGGGGTTCCGTGTAATCGAAAAAAATATCCATCAAAGTTTTCTAAAAAACAATAAATGAATGCGTCTACTACGTGTGATGGAGGGGATATTGTGGTAACCTTCCCATAACATTATATGTGTAATATTACGGAGGGAATTGATGGTAGAGTAGGCTGCTCAGTGCTTCTCTGCTTCCTTCCAAAATTGTAAGTATTTTTCTACCTTAATCCAATTTTAACAACTGGTGCCAGTCGCTATTCCTTTGTGCAGTAACAGTTAAGATAACTTTGACGTGCTTTTACAGTGTGTATTGAAACATTCCAAAGTGATCACTTGATTACGTTACTAAATGCTATCGAGGGTACCTGTCAAACCTATCACTTCTATCTTTACTGTTGAGGGAATACAGTAAAAATAAAAGTGAAAATTTCAAGAAATGTTTTTTATGTTGAAGTTGTTTTACTTTCATTCTTATCTCTTGAATTTTAAAAGTAAATAAAGCCTAAATAAAAATTTAAAAAAACTGTTTAGCCAGTACATTTTTATAAGGCAAAGAGCGTGGAGTTCCCATTAGACTTTGCGCATAGAAGGATAGTTTTTACATATTTTGCTTTAAATTCTTTGCTAAAACTTCAACGTATTCTCAGTAGGTTATAAAAAAACTGATCACTAAAAGAGGAATAAACCTTCTACCAAGTTAGAAATTTAAAAATAATTTTATTAAAAGTTGATTTTAATAAAATGAACAATTATTAAAAAAAATTAATGTTTTTATCATACGGAAAGTTTGAATCTCTATTCATAATTTAAATTTTTTAAAAACAACAAATTATAAAAATAAACTAAAAACAAAAAAATCTGATGTGGACCACATGACTTCCTTGTACGCCTATTAAATTAGATATTCTCATTTTTTACTGCACTTCATTTAAACTTATTTCATTTGAAAGTGAGATACGGTCCTCCAGTTCTTTTAATAATGTGGACAGTTACACAATTGCTGAAAATATTAGTGTTTATTAACATTGAATATTTATTCAATTAATAATTCAACAATCTTACATAAAGTATTAAGACAAAGTATTAGGATAGAGTAAAAATCCCTTTATTACTCGTGTTACTAGATCAGTATTATTCGTATCTTCGTGGGTTGCTGATTAACAAAAGTTTTAGATTTCTGGTGTGTTGTATTAATAAGCAATAATAATAATAATTAAACTATTCCATTTACTGAACTCCTGTATACTGGTTAAAAATGTTAATTTCGACCTTACTTTAATTTTTAATTATTGGATTATTTGGTAAATAATCAAAAATGAAAAAGAAACAATACAACATTAAGAAATATCTCAAAAAATTGCAAGAAGATGAAAATGAAGGGGAAGATTAAGAGAAGATGATAAATATAAAGAGGAAGAAAATGTTAAAACCAAAGAAAGGCTAAAAGGAGTTAAGAGAACATGATAAATATGAAGAGGAAGAAAACGTTAAGACCAAGGAAAGAATAAAAAGAATAAGGGAGGATGGTAGTTGTAAATTCTAAGAGAGAAAGTTTGAAAACTAGAGATTAGAATTTGTCCACAGATTAAGATCAGAAGAATTATATCAAACCAAAGAGCGATTAAATGATTGGCAACAAAGACAAATAAATGAAATGATGATCAACTCCAATTTAGGGAAAATATTGTCCGAAACGCGAGAAGAATAATGAACTGAAAGGTAAGAATTTTTTGCAATTTATTAAAAATCGGGCATATATGTTTCAGTGTATATGTTGTTCTTGCATTTTTCAGTCTCTCTATAGTTGACTTTAAAGTAGATAAAATTGAAAACAAATTCCAGAATAATTAAATAAAATTATACAGAAATTAAACAAGAAAATTAAAAAAAAATACGATTAAAAATTATAATTTTCAATTAATATTAATAATCAGATGTTTCACCAAATCTGTTATATAAAAACATATGTAATAATGCGTATAAAATTACATACACACATTTTTAAAAGTATAAAAATTTTATTTCACCGATAGCTCCTGAAAGTTTTCATATTTTTTTGGTTTTATTATTATTGAATTATTTATTTTAAAACATTTTTAACAAATTATTAAATCAATATATTTAAATTTAAAAAAAATGTTAAAATATATTACAAAAAAGTTAAAAAAACAAATTAAAAAAAAAAGTTAAAAAAAGAAGATGTACTCTGAATCGAACCACATAGGTTCGAATTATTGAAAGAAAGGCAGTAATCTGAAGAAAATTAATTTTATTTTACAAAAAATTATTTTATTAAAAAATAGCATTCATAAAAGATAAATATTAATGCAACACAACCTCCTGGTTGTGTTGTAACACTGTTGCAATGAAAAGAAAAGGGTAACTTTAAAAGACTAATTATTATTATTATAAAATTATATTATATATAATTACGTAAAAAATTATATATATTATATACAAAAAAGTGTAATACAATATTGCTTTTAAGAACATTCAACAAAAATTTACAAAGAATGAAAAAATATAATTTCCTCAGAAGTAATATTATCTACTGTACAATAAAAATTCACAAAATATTGAAAATTAATAATAAAAAATGATAAAATAGCAGAAAAGTATTCTAAACTAAATTTTTCATTAAAAATAATTACTTCTTGTTTTCATTACTTTCTTCTTCAGGGAAATCATTTACTTCACTGCAGTTACTTATGTTTTGATAAAACAGATGACACTCTGATGGTAAATATTTAAGCAGAATTAACAGGTATTTTAATTGTGATATTGGTTTTGGATCGACTAATGACAAGTACATCTGGAAACTTGAACTCTCAAATTTTTTCATAAATTAACTGAAAGAAATTCTTTGTCAACATCTTCATATTTATAATTAATTCATCAATATTTTCTTGCTGAACTTTAATGTGAAAAAATTATATCAGGATTATTGGCTGCTTATTGAAAATTTTCATGTAAATAAATGGAAATGTATTACTGTACAGTCATTTTAAATTCTTGAAATCATGTAATTTCATTTTGCAAAGATACTTTTTTGAACATTGGTGAACTAGCTGATGTCAATCCCTAGGTATCAGTATCTGTAAAAATTCATTATTTCTTCTTGTTTCATTCTATCAGCGCATGGACATTTACTGCTTCCATATGCATATAGCATTTTAACAAGAATTTATGACTAATACACTTTATCTGTTGATATCGGTGTAAAGTATAGATAAAACACATATCCAAATTTTTGTTCTGGGCATAGCAATTGTCTGACCATAATACTATTTTTTCAGTTTTTTAATTGGCAATGTTTTGTTCAGCCCGTCTTAGAATCCAAGAAGATATTTCATTACCACCATGTCATAAATTGTGAAATTAATGTCCGTAACTTCCTGTAGTAGAAACTTTTAGATGTTTGTTAACATTGGTGTTGATAAATATTTTTGTAGATCAGCTGTCGACACATTTACTGTTATTTGCATCTTGAGTATTTTACTGTTTGGTCATAACACTTCCATGATTCCTTAAGGTGCAATTCATAATTACTTTAAATAAATTTACCATCTGAAGTTAATTCACCCTTTAATTTTTCAAGCATGAATAATGGCTCTCATATTTCAGGATAACATTTATGTTTTGAATAACATTTTGAATTGTTTCCTACGGTGTTTTCATAGCAGTTGTATGCCATCTGTAACTTGATCATTTTGAGAGCAATTGTGAGAAGGTGAGGTTCCCTCATGGGCTTATTTATTTGAAAATAAAGGATATGGTTCATTTACATTAATTTTCTACTGCAACATTTGTTTACCTATTTTTGCACAATAAACCGCAACTTTTACAGTTGTGCAACCAGTCGGAAAATTTACTATTTTACAGTGTTTGTTAATTAAAATTAACAATTTCAAAATACAAAATATTGAAAGCCTTCAAAAAAACAAGAATAATTAGCATAAGATCGATACAAAGCATTTTCAGTAAGTTTTTCCCAAATGCCAGGATAAAATTACCCACATTAAAGCACAAATATATATTATAAGCAGCTGTGACCACAACATGGATAATGTGAATTTTATAGGTAATGTAATTTCTATAACAAAAATTTTCCTGATTTCTTTATTTACTTACTAATGATTTTGAACATGTATTTAATCTTTTGTTTAAAAGCTGATTTTTCAATTTCAATTACCCAAAAATCAATTTCATGATAAGCTGCATATTACTGACCTAACAACTAGTCATATTACTTTGGCATATTACTAAAGGAAGTGGCACTAAAATTTTCAGAATCTTTGAGTATAAGCTGAAATACAATTGCAATTAGCATGTAAAACATTATGTTGAGCAGTCCACTGGAACTCTGACATATCATGAAAACTACTTATATTATTTTAGTGATTAAATAAGAACATTAGGAAAAATTAGCACATTTAGGAGTTTCTTTGAACAGCTATTGAAACATTTATGTCAACTGAAGACTAAACCTAAGAGTAGAAAAATGTAATAAAAACTTTCATCCTGATTTGATCTTACTTCATTTATTATTAACAAGGGCATAACTGTTTCAGCCCGTGATATTACAACCGTTTTATCTTTTTTAACATATTTTAAACACTAATTAAAAACTATTATTTTAACAAAACATATCCCATTCAAGAGAATAAATATTATTATTATTAAATAATAATAATAATAATAACAATAACAACAACAATAATAATAATAATAATAATAATAATAATAATAATAATAATAATAATAATAATAATAATAATGAGATGTTTATTTAGAAAAAAACTTCTATAAAAATTATTAGAATTGTGAATGTTAGAAAGTTTAGATAGGTACTAAGATGAAATGAATACCATTATAATTGAGTTAAAATTACTTTATTTAATATGATTTTAAAATACAACAATACTGTGTGTTATGAAATTCCTTCTTCTATCAAACGTCACTTTGTGACTAGTCTCACACTAGCCACATTAAAATTATAAATACAAGTTAGAGGTATAAAAGACCATGTGCACATGAAGTACTTCAGACTAATTGTTGTAAGAGATATACAGTGATATCTGCACTTGAGTTTGTCCTTATCTGCACCGTAAAATTTGTCCTTTTAGTCATTTTAAAAGTAGCTATCTAATTTATTATTCTCAACTGGGAATAGTGTTGTATACCTCTGGAAGGGGTGCCAAAAATACTATATGAATCATTCAAACCCATTTTTGACAAAAATGGCAATGGTGTCCTTTACCTCCAGGCTACAGATCTGGTACACATGGCAATTTTTTGTCATAAATGGAATGAGAACCTGGTTTAGCCCAAGCATATCTTCTTTTCTGCAATCATTTAATGTAGTGAAGTGTATTTGTTCTTCTGGTTCACTTTTGTATTTTAGCTACAAATGAACTCTTTTTCATGAGATTTTTATTTATTTTATTTCTCACACTGAGTTGAGATAGTATGTACCAGGCATTGTTTCACAGAAAAAATGTTACATGTGAGATAATAATTAGATTTGCTTACTTTTAGAATAATGATGCCCATTGTACAAGCATTCCCACTGGTGAACAGACTGGTAAGAGCTGAATATTCACTTTATTTTGGTGGATTTATGAAGAGCGAGTCGGAGAAGAGAGAAGTTTACAGCAAAGTCTCGTAGAGTCAACCAAAAATGGTTGGTTGGCCTATTAGTTAATTTAGCAATACAGGGAAATGTATAAGAAAGGCTATAGAGGAAGTCAGACTACAATATATAAAACAGATAATTGAGGATGTAATTTGCTAAATTTTCTAAAGAAGAAACGCAGTTAAGTTACAGTTTTAAAATCAGCAAAGAACAGAACAAAACAAAAGAGAAAATAGCATCAAACCAATTG
Source organism: Lycorma delicatula (assembly GCF_047948215.1). Classification (NCBI taxonomy): domain Eukaryota; kingdom Metazoa; phylum Arthropoda; class Insecta; order Hemiptera; family Fulgoridae; genus Lycorma; species Lycorma delicatula. Next base: position 20,839,124 of record NC_134457.1, read on the forward strand.
ATTAATAACTCCAAAAAAATTATGTTGGTTTGGCATGCTGGTGTGCAACAGTATATTTACTGATATCCTAATAAAAAAGACAGTTGGAAACACCATTTTACTATTAATTTTCCCTAGTAAGCCAGACATGGGAAGTTTCTTATTCTTGACAAAAAGAGATTGTAGCAAAAACTGTCTATGCTGTTTTTGTAGTCATGTCAGGTAACCAGCCTACTATAATTATGGTTATGAGATCTAACAGACCAAGTTTTTTATCTTATATTCTATATTATAGAATATAGTATTATAATAATAATAATAATAATATAGTATATTTATGGGGTTTGTTGCTAAATGACAAAGCAAATAATTTCAAAGGAAATATCCGAGTTAATAACTGAATTCAGAGATATTCTATTTCTAGTTACCAATTTCATAATAATGTTTCTAAATGTCCTCCATAAATATCCGATTTAAATGATTGTTGTTTATCATAGATTATTCTAAATACAACAACAAAACTGTTTAATATTTCAGTACACAATTAAATTATATTGTAAAATTCTAACAGTTTTTTTTTTCAATGCTTCAAGATAAGCTTGTCCTATTTGGTTTTATCTGACAGTGGTAAAAGTTCCTGGTATGATTCCAAGTATACTTAAATTTACAATTCTTCTCTACAACAATTATCCAGGAGTTGCTATCACTGCAGATTGTTACCACAGATATTATTTAATTTTGAAAAAAATTAAAAAATAGATATGATTACATAAAAACAACTCTATGGGGTAAATAAAATCAAACGAGGATAAATTTTTTTTATTACAGGTGTTTACTTTAGTGAAGAGTAGAAATTAATCATTTTATCAAACAAAATAAAAATAAAATCTGTTTGGTTGCATTTGAGAGATTAATTTTTCATATGTAAAAAAAAAAGCAAATACCTATTTTCTTTAAAAACAGATTATTCATATGTCAGCAACTAGTAGTATTAGAAACAATTTAATTTCTTAAACATAACTGATTTTTGAATATTTACACCTCATTCTCATGTCATTGGGTCATAGGAGGGGGGGGGGAGGGTTGCTTATTGTTCCCTAGTTGAACAGATTGCAACATAAACATTTTGAAATAAAAGATCTGTACCATAAACTTATTTAACAATCTCATTACCCTGAAGTTTTTGATTCAAATCTGCTACTGCCTTTTCAGTATATTTTATAATATCTTTGTAGGATACTGAAATAAATATACTTATATGTAATATCTGAAAATTTTGTTTTGTGACTGTGTACTTTGTTATCTGAAATGATTTTAGGATATCAAAAAATGTTTTGGTAATGAAATCATCTCTGGACCTTCTATAATACATATTCTAGACAACATTTCTAATTTTTATTTTATTTATTTATTGTTTTTTTTTTTTGAGCCTTATTTATAATACTATTTTCTTTCAGCATTACTAATAAGAAATGATTTAGATTAATCCAAATACATGGTCTCTTTTTTATGTGGGCTTTTAAAAATTTAATTTTCCTAGAATTTCAATTTCTGAATATTTATTTAGGTAGATGGTTTTTCGTAGTCCCAATAGTTACTAAAAGTAATAAATAAGCAAAATAAAGTTTCTGTTTTTAAGATCATAATATATCATGAAACTGACATGTGATTTAATGTTTCTCTTGCAATTTAGTTGTGTTCTTTTCATGAGTGAGGAGATCAAAAAATTACATCATAAAAATAAAGGTGATAAAATAAATTTTAAGTGAGATCATACTTAAAAAAAAAGCTTTTAAATGAATGAACTAGAGAATGATTGTTCAGCAAAAAAGTGTATCAATGAATGCCAGCAATCAGAGCAGCCAGTCAATCAAATTTTTTTTATTAACTTTTTTTAATGATATAAGTAAAGGCCATAAAGAAAAAAAGATTTATTCATACATATTTTCAAACCTATTATTGCATACATTTTAAAGAAAGGAGCCAGCCTTTCTTTAACTTGAATGTTAAAGAAAGTCAATATCTGTTCTTCAGTAGTCCAGTGACGGGCATGTGTATATATATATATATATATATACACTTTTTTAGAGCTAAAATAAAATGTAAACTATATTCTATGACTAGTATTTGTAGAGAAATTTTCAGTAAGACTAAAAATGGAAAGACAATATTTATCATGAAATAATGAAACATTTTTAATTTGACAAGCTTTTTTCTGTTATATCTGTATTTTTTTCTTCACTTATATTTTTATTTTATTAATTGTGTTGAGGGTTTATACATAATAAATTAATTTTCTTAATACACTTATTCAGTAAGATTTCCTGTTAAATGTTAAAATACCATCAAAATTTAAATACAACTACCCTTTTTTTTAATTTAATTTTCTAATACAAAATAAATTATAATAGGATTTAACTAATTAGTAGTAGTAAGGTATTAATGATACTATATTTGATAATTAAAAATGGTAATTGTAATAGCTCTATAGTGGAGAATAATAATACTAACAACAACAATAATATTAACCTTAGATTAGAATCAAATTTTAACAATGATATTAACCTTAAAGTTTTTCTCTGCTGGATCGGATCGTCTGCACGCCTAATCTAATCCTGTCAATCGTCATGTCCTAAAGTTACGTCAAGTTCGGTAGTTCAATACGCCTAATCAAGTTTGTTTGTCGGTCTAGTTCGGTGGGTCACGTTCGATAAGTCACGTCCGGTAAGTCACGACCGGTAGGTCACGTCAGGTAGGTCACTGTCGGTAGGTCACTTATAGGATCTGTACCGCTGATTAGGTCTTCTAACTCCCATCTGTACGCTTGACTGGTTCTTCTAACTCCTATCGGGTGGGTCGGGTCCTCTCCAAAAGACAAAACCCTCTGAAAATTTAATTATTATAAAAGAGAATGTACTGTAAGTGAATTGCAAGTTACGCAAAGTTACTTTAGTCATTGGGATGTGCGCTCCGCAAGGGCAGCCATGAGATTGGCAAGACACTGTCTAAGGGATGTCCCCAGGGCAGCATGTTGGGTCCTTCATTGTGGGTGGTGAAGTTGGATTCTCTCCTGCGGTTGAGGTTACCCAGCAGGTGTTGCATCGTAGCTTATGCTGAGAATGGGCTCCTGCTGGTTGAAGGAAGCTCACGAAGGGAGGTTAAACTCCAAGCCACTCGGGCTTGCAGAATGCTTGAGCTGTGGGGTCATCAATACAAGATGACATTTAGCCCACGATAATGCTCCTCAAAGGCCATTTGACAGTGAGTTGGCAAAGTCTGTGTTTCAATAGCAGGCCAACATATAAAGTATGTTCAGATTCTAAAGAATCTTGGGGTGTTTTTTGATAAGAAACTGCAATTTAAGAAGCACCTTCAGTACATTGCGGAGAGGGCCAACAATATCTTCTTTGGTATTCGACATGTGGTCAATCCTGATTGGGTCTTAACTTCAAGACCATGAGCATCCTGTTTAAAGGCGTGTGCAAGGCTATTATACTACATGTGGCACCTGTTTGGGTGGATAGGCTAAATATAAAAGTTATCAGGACATATTATTAAGGGCTCAATGCCTAATATTGTTAACGGTAACAGGTGGTTACTCTACCTTAGTTTACCTATTACTTCATCTAACTTTCGTTTTTTTGTACACTCTTATCTTTATATATTCTTTTTACTTTCTATATTTCCTTCCAAAACAAAATTTATTGAAATTCAATGTTTTAATATGATTCACCAATCTTGACTTTAGTTTTATGACATCCTTTTATTTTATGATATCCTTCCACAAACTTCTCTTTTCTATTATTTGTCATAAAACTCATTTCAAACTTTATCACATAACCTTAAAATTTTCCTGGCACTTCATTTTAAAAATCTTTATTCTTTATTTTTATGGTTTTTCAATAGTTCATATTTTATTGCTACAAAGTCTTATATTCCCTATAAATATTTCTGATAACTTCTTTCTAATTCTAAAATTTTTGTTTAATTTGAGCACATTTGTCTTCTGCAAAAATGTTTTCTTGGTTTGTTCCAAGCTGCTTTTGGTGTCTTGTTTATTTCACCATCCTTCATAATTTTACTACCTAAATTCATTTAACATTGTATACTAATAATATTTGCTTAGGCAACTGTTAAAAAGAATGGGTTTTGGGACAAATACAGACACATTTAATAAAAGTGAACTTTTCTTTTTCTGTTTAGCTTCCGGAATCACTGTAAGTTATTACTTTAGAGGATGAATCAGGATAATATGTATGAATATAAAAAAGTGTACTCTTGTACAGTTTCTGGTCGACCACTCCTGAGATGTGTAGTTAATTGAAACTCAACCACCAAAGAACCAACCACTGGTATCCATGATCTAGTAATCAAATCAACAAAATTTACTGAAATTCAATGTTTTAATATATGATTCACCAATATTGACTTATAAACTGCCTTTACTAGAATTTGAATCTTAGAACTCTCGACTTTGAAATCAGCTAGTTTGCAAAGACGATTACACACTAGACCAACTCGGTGAGCTAATAAAAGTGAACTTAGAGAAAGCCAGTGATGCAGTACCTACCCACCGGGTTGGTCTAGTGGTGAACGCATCTTCCCAAATCAGCTGATTTGGAAGTCGAGAGTGCCAGCGTTCAAGTCCTAGTAAAGCCAGCTATTTTTACACGGACTTGAATACTAGATCGTGGATACCAGTGTTCTTTGGTGGTTGGGTTTCAATTAACCACACATCTCAGGTATGGTCGAACTGAGAATGTACAAGACTACACTTCATTCACACTCATACATATCATCCTCATTCATACTCTGAAGTATTATCTAAACGGTAGTTACTGGAGGCTAAACAGGAAAAAGAAAGTGATGCAGTACCTGTATAGAAACTGTTTGAACTATTAGAAGAAAGTAATGTAATCTTAGAGCCTTAAGGATTCTGTATATGGTTAGAAAAATCAGTACTAAAAGTGGGAAAAATTTTCTGCTCCATTTTCTGCATCAAAGAGAGTCAGCCAGGTTTGTTGCTCATTACTGTTTTTGTTGAATTCTATAAAAATAACTTTCTGAAAGAGTGGAGTGTAATAATGTAGTCAGATGATTATGGTAGTAACTGGGGAATTCCTAGTCTCCTGTTTGCAGACAATCAATATTTATAGAATCAATAAAGAAAATTAAAACATATCTGAGAGCTGGGCAACAGCTCAGCGAACAAAAACTAAACTGTTAAGTCTTGCAGAAAATATTGTTATTTCAGGTTAAATCTAATAATGATTAATACTAAGATATATGAAAAGTATGAATTAATTCCTTGCAGAAGGAGAAGTACTACTTTAAAAACGTACTTACAACAGATGATGAAATGCTAATTATGATTCTATATGGAAACAATACTGCAGCAAATTACACAAATCAAAAAAAAATTTCCCAGACGAAAAATTGGGTGCACATTGACAGTTTTTTTTTAAGTGGAATCATAAATCAAATATGTAATCATAAATATTATCATAAAATTTTAAAATACTTAATAAAATTTCAGGAGAAGACCTGAGTAATGGAGAAACAACTTTTGGATCCTCTACAGCAATGTCACAGATCTCACAACCTTTTGACCAAAACTAAGGCAACTCTGTTATGTCAACTATCCTACTTACCTGACCACACACCATCAGTCTTTCTCTTCTTTCTCAAAATGAAATCCTTTTTGGAAGAGTGATTTGAAGCTTTTAAAGAAATTCTGCAGATTTAAGAATCTGTGTGCAATCCTGACAGAGATATCAGCACTGTTACTAAAAATGGTACCCGACCTGGAAGCAGTACATCGTCTCAGGAAGGGAGAACTAATGATATGAGGCTCACTAGGTTGTCAAAAAATAGCATAAAAATAAAAAAAGAGCTTTTGAACGTATCTCTTAGAGTAATTTTTAGTGAAATAGGATGATAAAAAATGCACATAATAATATATTACAAAATGAGTTTAATAAATCACATTTTATATTTATAAAAAGGAAGTTAAATCTTAAAATAAATTTTTGTCATTAAATTTATTTATTTTTTACAATGTAGTGAAATTACAATATAATGATCCATAATAAGTTCATTACGAAGACAATTTTTTCTTTTTTTTTAAATATGGATTTAATTCAACAAATAAGCTTAATGATTTGGATAACCAAAGTTTGATATGATAAGAAAAGCAGGTTTTTTTATGAATGAATAACATCAGCTAGGAATTGGGATTCAAACTAAAACATTTCATCTTTAGATGAAAAATAATTTTACATCATCTATTTTGAATGGAATTATTTTATGCCAGAAAGTGAAAAATTAAGAAACTGATAATAATAAAGTACCACATCAATACAGAATATGTAAGTTGATTGATCAAGAACATGAGTGGAAAATATACGAATTACAACTTTGTAAAAATAAGGAAAGTATTGCGATGTAATTTTGATAATGGAGAAGTTTAAATAAACATGTGTAATGTGTTACGTTTTTACATAATGAATTTCCCTAAAGCAGTTTATCTTTAATGAACAGAAAATTTAAACTCTAGGTTTCAATTATCCTTTATTTGAAATAGAGATATAATGCTTGTTTAATACAATTTATATATTAAAAATTTACCCATATACATTCTCATTACATTCATACTCCATAGTGTTTAATGCTACAAGTAATGGTAATCTACATTATGCCTTCAAAAGATTCATAAGAAATAAAATGTTTCCAAATGTTGTATAAATGGAATGGTGTTAACCTACTAGAAATTCCATAATAATAAAAATAATTTAATATTATGATAATCTTTTCTGGCCATTATCAGCTCTACTTAGTTTTATTCCATTTAATTAACAAATGTAATAAATACTACGGTTGTTGTAGACTAACGTCTTGTTTCAGCATCTTTCTTCTTTTGTAGATTTTTAATACTTTCTTTAATAACACTAAGTTTATCATGTTCTCTTTTATACCGCTGAATGTTAGCTTGAGATTTTTTAAAACTATTTTCAATATCTGGCATATAATCTTTAAAAAAATGTCCTCTTATTTTAAGAAATCCTCTTAACTAAAAAACAAAACAAGAAAATTAAACTAAATGATAATAATTTTTTTTTTTGTACAATAGAAGAGCAAAACCTTGGTAAATTGACAATAAAGAAAATCATACAAATTATATTAATTAAATTAATATCAATTTAAATTATAATATTAAAAATTTTTAAACAAATTCTATTACATGTATTTAATCTTTGACCTTCTTAACAAGCTAACATAAAAAATATTAGTATTTAATCCTGCTTAATCCATGAATAATATCAATACCTCTAGCCAACAGCGAAAGATGTGTTAATCTTGGCACTCTAAACCCAACTTTCAAAAAATTAACACCTAACTTGGCATTAAGGCCCTTATAAACAAATATGGCATTCTGCTTTTTAGTGAGGGTAAACCTCAACACATAAACAGCTCCTGACAACTAATGTTATGCCTGTCAAAGCCTCTTTCTTGCAGATGGTAAAAAAAAACTTTTTACCAACCAATTTTAGTGTTAGCACACACCATCTTATAATTCCAAACTCGATAGTTTATTTTTTTAAACCCGTGCAATAGTCCAAGATGAATCTAAGTATTATTATAATAACAATATGCGTTAAAATGACAATTCAATATTTTTAATTTATGTATATTCAAAAGGTAAGAGCTTAATCTTAGTTTGCCAAGATATAATTTTTTGAGATTATATGCTTTCAATTTTCTTTTTTTTTGTTTAGAAACTACGAAGCATAATTTCCTTTCTGCTCTGTAGTACTACCATACATTGGTGCCCTTTATGTTGGTGTCATGAGCAGATGATACCATTCCATGATAGGTGTCAACAGAAAATACAGTTAAAAATATGACTTTGGTCCTTCTGATACATCTAATCAAATTTTTTGCTGTGACTTGAGTCTGCTTTGGAGTTTATTTAAACTGGTGGTCAAGTGTGTATGTTCTGCCAGTGTTGACTAAGGCTTTAACTGCATCTGATCTGTATCAAAAGCAGAAATCCTACGCTGAGATGCTTAAAGGCAAGTGGAAGGCCAGCTTAGCCTGTAAGCAGCCAGAAGTCATATTCTTAAACAGGAAGGTGGGCTCCACAAAAACAATTAAAGAAATTAGAGAAGAATTTCAGGCTGGCCTTTAGGGAAAGAGGTCAAATTTGAAAATTAGGAACATTAAGGCCAGCTGGAAAGGTCTGGTTGTCATAGCAGATGACAAAGAGACAGTTAGAGTCATTTCACAATCTGTTGTTAATAAAATGTTGGGGGTCGAGGTGGATCAGAAACAGAGAAGGAGGACTCGAGTCATTGTCTATGATGTAGATTGTCACTTGTCCGAGGAGGAGGTTATGTTTCTCATATGGAAGCAAAACAGAGACTTGAATGAGTGACCTTCAAGTTTGAGTGTAGGTTTTTGTTCAAAGCTGGTAGACATAATGTCCAAAGGTATCATGGTGTATTCAAAGTTGGGCCTAGTCTGTTTAACAAGTTTGTTGCTGAGCATAGGTTGTTTGTGAATTTCTCTTTTTGTACAATCAAGGAGTACATTGATGTTCAGAGATGTTTTAAGTGTTGTATATTTGGTCAAAGGGCTAAATTCTGACAACATGCTTCACTCTGTGTGCATTGTGGTGACAAGGGTCACAAGCATTACTTGTGTAAATTACAGAAGGTTGCCCAAGGATTGCAAGCACTCGGATAGTAATGACTGTGGTTGTTATTTTGAGGTTTGTTATTTTATAGTTTTAAGAACTGTTGAGATGTATTTTAATTTGTTGCATAGGTTTGAGCAGATAGATTCTCAAGATGCTTACACTGGTTGTGTCAAGTGAGGTGAAATTGTTGAAAGGCGGTCCCTCAATATAATTCTTCTGCAACAACCATACATGTTACAGGGTGATCTGACAGGTTTAATTGGTTGGCAAAAACTTATTGGTAGTCAGGTGAAATATTGGTTGTAGGTAATTTGCAGTTCTGGTAGGAATAATAATAACCCAGCTCTGGGTTTTGATGGAATCACAGTGGAGCTCCTTGTCCATTCTGTAGAATTTGCGTTAGTAGATTGACTAGAATTTTTAATAAGATGCTCTTTAAGAGAGAGATTTAATCTCTCTCTCTCTTGAATTTTTACAACTGATAAAATAATTATTACCTATAAAAAGTATTTCAAAATTACTTAAAAAGGTCAAAGAAGTTTAAACGAATTCAATAATTTACTTAACAACAAAGTTATAGCGAAATTTTATTTTTTCGAACCCCCCCCCCCACGTCACCACGACGGTCCGATTTAACGAACTCGACCTAGATTTTTGGGTGTTTACATTTTATGTATGAATTTCGAAAATGATTAGCGTAAAATTACGATATCCACAAAAAAAATATGAAAAAAAAAAAACTTTTCACCTGACGATGGTTTTTAAGGAATATGAAACGCGCATATATGTCGAATCATTTTACCCGTTACAAATAGGTATATATTTTTAATAAAAATCTATTTAAAATAATTTATTTTTAATTCATATTTTAATAGTAAGGTTTCGTTTCATGACGTTTAGTAATTGACTCCCAAGGTCAAATCAAGTCAAGGTCTGTTACAAAGTATTTATTAGCAAGTTGATTGTTGATTGAGAACGAGAAGGCGCGCGCATATACAATATATACGCGCGCGTTTTTTATTTTTTAATTTATTTTTTTTAAATTTATTTATTATTATTTATTTAAACGTGTGAATGTGTTATTTTATATTTTAAAGGGTTAAATAATTAATAATTTATTGAATTACTGTTAGGGCAGAGTACACAGTTCGAAGGATTTCAGAACAGATTCGACAAGCGACATTTTACGTCATCGCTAAAACAAAACCTCATTTTTTCAACAATTAAAATCGATGTGAAAAAAAAGTTTACACCATCGTACGATTGGAAAAAATTGAATAAAATATAATTGGAAAAAGAATAATTTCTATTTAATTCTAATTTTATCAAAAAATATGACGTTGACTGTTCAAAAAATATCTACAGGACCCGGTATGGAACCTAAATATGAAGTAGTAGGAGGCAGAAGCGGAAAAACAAGAAGGTAAGGAAAATATATGAATAAATAATAATTTATTTTGAAAATAGAAAAAAAAACAATTCCTTTTTTTATGTTTAAAACATTTTACATACTGATGTCGGTTGAACAAAAGCTACCAGTATAAGGAACTCCCAAATTTTCTGATAATTCGACTCTGGCCGCTTTTTTTATGGCCAATTTTCCCCTTCACCTTTAAATTCGAGGGTAGTTTTAGTTTTGTGGTATGTATATATATATATACCACAAACTTGAAAATTTTTAAAAATAAAATTAAAATTAATTAATTTTACATCTTCAGAACTTTTGATAGATATTTTAATGTGCCCTTCCACAGTAGCGGTTTGGTTTAGTGGTGAACGCGTCTTCTCAAGTTAGCTTACTATATTTTTTTTAAGTCGAAAGTTCCAGCGTTCAAGTCTTGCTAAAGTAATTTTTTTTTTTTAACCACATTATTTAATTTTTAATTTTAAAATTTTTTAACGTTAAAATCCTTATACGATATTAAATAAATTATTTTGATTATAATAATTTGAAATATTAGAAAAAAAACCACTTCACTGATTAAAGGAAATTACATCTGAACTTTTTATTTTTTTGAAAAAATCTAGACGCACATCTCATCAGCTGGCAGACGAAATTTACGTGGTGGTTTTAATTTACGTGGTTGGAAAGGGCCCTTAAAAAATTTTTTTTTAGAATATAAACTTCAAATTTACTTCGATATGACCTTATTTATCATACGACAATTCCCATCGTTTTACAATTCCAAAAATATTTTGGGTCTCCTTTGCCGTAAGGGTTGATCATATTCAAAAATTATTTTAGGTAATATTTAGAGGAGTAACAACGACCACTTTAAACCGATTCGATACCTGTGCCTATTAAGGGAGGTATAATTTTTTGTTTTCGAAATCCCATTTTTCCATCCCCTGGGCCGATGGTTGGTGATATCAAAAAACTTTACTTATATAAATTTTAGGCCTTTATCCAAAGAATATTAGGAACTTTAAACGAATTCGATATTTTACTTAATAAGAAAGTTATAACGATATTTTGTTTTTTCGAAAAAAGCCCCCCCATTTCGTCCTCCATCGTCCGATTTTGCCCATTAAGAAACTCGCACGAGATTTTGGGTCGTTATATTTTATGTATCAATTTGAAAGTGATTGCCCCACAATTACAGCAGTTATCGTGTCCACAAAAAAATAACAATATAAACTTTTGAACTGATGATGGTGTTGAGGTCATGTGAAACGCGCATATGTCGAAATTTTCCGGAAGTTGAATCATGGTACCTTTTACAATAGGTAACTTTCATATGAAATCTATCTAAAACTGTAGATAGGTTTGAAAAAAGATTTGATATCATATTCAAATTAATAGGTTCGTGACGAAAGTGCAGAATTCCTTATATTAATGATTCCATTAGCAAAAAAGTTTTACGTGGAATAACAGTGAATGCAAAATAGACAAGAAACCTCAAGCCAAAGTAAAAATTGAAAAAAATCCCCGTGCAGGGATTGAGAAAACAGAAATAAGTCGTCAAAAGCCTCAAATGGAGGCTTTTATGTGAGAATATCAGGATTTCATTTGTTCATTAGGATTAACTGGGAATGGATCTACCTTTAAATCTGGCGCACTACTGACCGTAACATCTAAGCCGGTATTGTCCGATGCCAGTAGTAAGACATCTTCCGACTTTACTATGATGATCGGATGATTCCGTCTTCCAGGTCTAAAATAGTTAGGAATTTAACATCAAGACCTTTACAAAAGGTGGAAAAGAGCGGGCAAAAACAATGGCCTAAAGGTAAATCTAGGCGATAGAATTGAAGGATTGTTTTTAAATAAAAAAATTTAAATAAAAGGTATCTTTTAATTTCTGTATGACAAATCTTTCATTAAAAGTGATTTTGGCAAGTATAATTATGGAAACCGACCAGGATAGTCTACTAGTGAACAAATCTTCGCAAATCAGCTGATTTCAAAGTTGATAACTCTACGGTTCAAATGCTAGTAAAGACACATAGTTTTATATTTATTTTTTATTTTTTGTCTTCGTCATTTGACTGGTTTGATGCAGCTCTCCAAGATTCTCTATCTAGTGCTAGTCGTTTCATTTCAGTATACCCTCTACATCCTACATCCCTAACAATTTGTTTTACATATTCCAAACGTGGCCTGCCTACACAATTTTTTCCTTCTACCTGTCCTTCCAATATTAAAGCGACTATTCCAGAATGCCTTAGTATGTAGCCTATAAGTATGTCTCTTCTTTTAACTATATTTTTCCAAATGCTTCTTTCTTCATCTATTTGCCACAATACCTCTTTATTTGTCACTTTATTCACCCATCTGATTTTTAACATTCTCCTATAGCACCGCATTTCAAAAGCTTCTAACCTTTTCTTCTCAGATACTCCGATCATCCAAGTTTCACTTCCATATAAAGCGACACTCTAAACATATACTTTCAAAAATCTTTTCCTGACGTTTAAATTATTTTTTGATGTAAACAAATTATATTTCTTACTGACGGCTCGTTTCACTTGTCCTATTCGGCATTTTATATCGCTCCTGCTTCGTCCATCTTTAGTAATTCTACTTCCCAAATAACAAAATTCTTCTACCTCCATAATCTTTTCTCCTCCTATTTTCACATTCAGTGGTCCATCTTTGTTATTTCTACTACATTTCATTACTTTTGTTTTGTTCGTTTATTTTCATGCGATAGTTCTTGCGTAGGACTTCATCAGACTTCAAAAAAAGTGTTATAGTCATGATACCAAAGAAAGCGGGGGCAGATAAATGTGAAGAATACAGAACAATTGGTTTAACTAGTCATGCACTAAAAATCTTAACTAGAATTCTATACAGAAGAATTGAGAGGAGAGTGGAAGAAGTGTTAGGAGAAGACCAATTTGGTTTCAGGAAAAGTATAAGGGACAAGGGAAGCAATTTTAGGCCTCAGATTACTAGTAGAAGGAAGATTAATACAAAGAAAAACAAACATACTTGGCATTTATAGACCTAGAAAAGGCATTCGATAACGTAGACTGGAATAAAATGTTCAGCATTTTAAAAAAAATTAGGGTTCAAATACAGAGATAGAAGAACAATGCTAACATTTACAGGAACAGTAATAATTGAAGAACATAAGAAAGAAGGTGTAATAAGGTTCTCCATCCCTGTTACTTTGTAATCTTTACATGGAATTAGCAGTTAATAATGTTAAAGAACAATTTAGATTCGGAGTAACAGTATAAGGTGAAAAGATAAAGAAGCTACGATTTGCTGATGCTATAGTAATTCTAGCCGAGAGTAAACAGGATTTAAAAGAAACAATGAACGGCATAGGTGAAGTCCATCAGATGAAAATAAACAAGAACAAAATGAAACTACTGAAATGTAGTAGAAGTAGCAAATATGGACCACTGAAAGTGAAAATGGGAGGACAAAAGATTATGGAAGTAGAAGAATTTTGTTATTTGGGAAGTAGAATTACTAAATATGGACGAAGCAGGAGTGATATAAAATGCCGAATAGCACAAGCGAAACGAGCCTTCAGTCAGAAATATAATTTGTTTACTTCAAAAATTAAATTAAATGTTAGGAAAAGATTTTTGAAAGGATATGTTTAGAGTGTCGCTTTATATGGAAGTGAAACTTGGACGATCGGAGTATCTGAGAAGAAAAGATTAGAAGAAGCTTTTGAAATGCAGTGCTATAGGAGAATGTTAAAAATCAGACGGATGGATAAAGTGACAAATGAAGAGGTATTGCGGCAAATAGATGAAGAAGGAAGAATTTGGAAAAATGTAGTTAAAAGAAGGGAGGCCTGATATTAAGGAATCCTGGAATAATCGCTTTAATATTGGAAGAACAGGTATAAGGAAAAAATTGTGTAGGCAGGCCACGTTTGGAATATGTAAAACAAATTGTTGGGGATGTAGGATGTAGGGGGTATAGCGAAATTAAACGACTAGCACTAGATAGGGAATGTTGGAGAGCTGAATCAAACCAGTCAAATGACTGAAGACCAAAAAAAGGTTAGTTTTCAAATTGTTAGTTAGTTGTGAATTGTTAGGTTAGTTTTGTATTAAATTAAATATATTTTGGAAATTACACCAACTCAATTAATGATATTTGCAGCTTGTAACTGTTTAATGTAATTAAAAACAGTACACTGATCAAGAAAAGTATTTAAAAGAAAAAACCTTTAAATTAACATTGAAATTATTAGGTTAGTTTTCAAATTGTTAATTAGTTTTGTATTGTTAGGTTAATTTTGTATAAAATTAAATATATTTTGAAAATTACACCAACTCAGTTAATGATATTTGCAACTTGTAACTGTTTAATATAATTAAAAACAGTATACTGATCAAGAAAAGTACTTAAAAAAAAAAAAAAACTTTTACATTAACAACTCTACATTAACCGGTTTAATTGTAAATTCACAAAATAATAAACTACCTATTCAAATTATTGCAGAATTCTATCACAAATTTAGAAATTTGTATTTGTGCTTTATATCAAGTTATATTTGGTTTCATAACATATCTAATGTAACCATAAATTGTTTTATTGGTGCTACAAATTTGTTAATAAAAAATATTTTAAAAGATGAGTCATAGTTGGGCATTTCTAAACAAATAAATCTACTGGTTAAGGTTCATACTCAATATTCATCCTTAGTAAAATAGTTGTGTTTTACAGATCATAATTTCTTAAAACTGATTCTTTAATATCATACCTAAAATAATTAATGATTTGAGATTATTAAACAATACTACCAAACAAACATTTGTTTTTTTTTTATTACAATTAATAAATTTAATTGAAATATTACATGCAGCAAATAGTTTTCATCTCATTTGTTATAATTTAATTAGTATGTAGGCTAATGTGTAATGTAGGTTAATGGGAAATCAGGGAAAAAATATTGAATGTTACAGTTTTTAAATCTGACATTACCTTGTTATCTAGCAATTTATTTCTGTACATTTCCTTTATTGTTTTAGAAGAATGAAATATTATGAATTATTCCTGTTTAATAAGTAGCAGCGAAAAGAAAACTAGAAAATCCATGGTTTAGCAGAAGAAACCAATAATGTCTATGCATTAATCTCTTGTCTATAATATTTAGTTTTTCTTTGTTCTTTGTTTGTTGTGAACTCTTTACTGCAAAGTTTATCTTTGTTGTTACGGCTTATTTTTTTTTTAATATTTGTGTTTCTTAAAAAAAAAATTGTTTGTAGGTTATAATCTATAAAAAACTGTTAAATAAGGTTAAACTGTAGCTATAAATTCCTGAGATATTTTGAGAACATTAATCCTGAAGGATATAAAGTTATCTAATTAATTCTAATAAATAACAAAATTCAATACTGAATCTTGTAAAATCTTTTAGAAGTTTAGGTTAACCTAGAAATTTAGCAAATATGACTGCAGTAAGTTTATTTGAAGATTTAAATGTACTGGAAATGTGCAATGTATGTAAAAAATCATGATTATAATATTACAATTGTTGTATTGTAATACAATTCATTTAAAATTTTTAATTAAAAATTAAATTTAGTATTCAAGTATCATGTTTCAATTCATTTGTAGTAACACAATAATCAAGAGAAATATCTCAAAGAATTCAATATTCCCACTTTGTTAGCTTAATTAATGAATTAACATAAAATTTTAATTAATTTCCCCACTAAAATAGAAATGTCCTTTTTATAATACTGTAGTTTATTGAAATAAATCAACTTAAAAAGAAAAATTGTGTAAAATTAATTAATAAACGGAATCTGCTGTAATAAAATTAAATGTTTTACATTAATTTTTTGAAAAAACTGGCATTCATTGCTTTTTCCTCTGTCTCGTATAATATATATACACATAAGACCTGTAAATAAACTAACAAAACTAGTTTTTTTGGGAGCCAAAGTGGCAACATTTCATTTATACTCAAACATATCCTCTGAAGTAATACCGGAACAGTTTATAGTCTAAACAGGAAAAAAAACAGGCATCATCTTCTGTTTTGAGTTTTTTCAATGTATATCTTTAATTTTTATATAACAATGAATTGTTTTTTGATAATTTTTGACAAAATTTTATAAGAAATTGATTTCTAAAGAGAAGGGTGTTAGTAGTAAATATGTAGTTATATGAACAGCGGGTTTATATTTAGTCTATTGTTGTCACATAATTAAATGGCTTGTTGTGCATTACAAAAATGAATGATACTAATTATGTGCAATCAATTTTTGTGTTAAATTTAGTGAGAATGCTACTGAAATGTTTTTCAAAATTAAAACAATGTATAAAGATGATGCTCTGTCAAGACCCGAAATTTTTAGGTGGTTTAAAGCATTTTCAAATGGCCAGGAATCAGTTGTAGATGATACACCCTCTGGAAGATTGTTAACATCAAATAGTTATAATAAACTGTCAAAATTATTGCACCGCTACCACAGTCAATTAAATTTTAACAAAAAATTGGATATGAAAAAAGTCTGTGCAAAATTTGTTCTAAAAAAATCTCACTGTTGAATAGAAAAAGAACAGGGTGGAAGTGTAACGCAATCTTCTAGGTGAAATTGAAAGTGATCCTGATTTTTAAAAAAATGTTTTGAATACAACCCAGGGCAAGGAATGTCACATTTTAAACTCAACATGTCCCAAAAAAGTAAAAATGAGGAAATCAGAAATCAGAATCATGCTAATTTGTTTCTTCGATAGTAATGGAATTATCCATAAGTTGTTTTTACCTACAGCACACAATTTAAATGAATATATTTACAGAGAAATTCTTGAAACACTGTAGAAAAAATTTGCCGGTCATCAAAGAAAACTGGATGCTACATCACTCTCTATTAATTATTTTTTGGAAAAGAAAAACATTCCTGTAGTTCCTTAACCACCTGAGTTTAATCCCTGTTCCTGACTAAAAAAAAACACCTCAAAGGGCACCATTTTACCAAAGTATAAAAAATTAATAAAAACATAACCTACCACCTGAAGGATTTCTGGAGAACACTACTATAAAGATTGGTAGAACTGTTTAAAAAGTTGCATGGCTTCCAAGGAAACTATTTCGAAGGTGATGTATAATTGTGTAAAGTTCATGTATAATTGGATAGAAAAAAAAGCTTTTTTAAATTAGTCTCATTACTTTATTTATAGATCTCGTATACATTTTTTTTTTTGAAAAAAAAAATCGTTCGTTCGTGAATGAACGTACACACATATCTAGTAGGCTATGTTCTGACATTTTGTCTGAATTGTAAGTAAAAAAGTTAGGTACCAAACATGGCTGGAGTTGCTGGTTGTTATAAACGAATACGTGATTTCGAATTTGAAAATATTATGAATAAATTTTCCAGTGAAAATTTAGAAAGTATGTTTAGTGATGATAATTACTGCGAACCAACAGTTAATGAAAATACTCTTAATTTTTTGTCTTCAGGAAGAAGAAAGTGATAGTGAATTTGAGGTTAGTGGTCTGCCGATTTATGAAAATATTAAAGTACTTCCGTAAGTAATACCGATAATTCTAGTAATAATATTACTTGAAATAATTCTAATAATCATATTCAGGAATATGGGGGAAAAATACGATGTATTTTGAAAAAAATTATATTTTATTAATACATTTTATAATTTTACCCGCGTACTATTAAAATAATTTTTTTATACGTTTTTTTTTTGTTTTCAGTCATTTGACTGGTTTGATTCAGATTCTCCAAGATTCCCTATCTAGTGCTAGTGGTTTCATTTGGGTATATCCCCTAACAATTTGTTTTACATATTCCAAACGTGGCCTGCCTACACAATTTTTTCCTTCTACCTGTCCTTCCAATATTAAAGCGATTATTCCAGGATGCCTTAATATGTGGCCTCTCTTCTTTTAACTATATTTTTCCAAATGTTTCTTTCTTCATCTATTTGCTCCAAAACTTCTTCATTTGTTACTTTATCCACCCATCTGATTTTTAACATTCTCCTATAGCATCGCTTTTGAAAAGCTTCTATCTTTTCTTCTCAGGTACTCTGATCGTCCAAGTTTCACTTCCATATAAAGCTATGCTCCAAATATATACTTTCAAAAATCTTTTCCTGACGTTTAAATTAATTTTTGATGAACAGGAATTATACTTCTGATTCTCCTGTGCTATTTCGGCATTTTATATCACTCCTGCTTTAGTAATTCTTCTTCCCAAATAAAATTCTTCTACCTCCATAATCTTTTCTCCTCCTATTTTCACATTCAGTGGTCCATCTTTGCTATTTCTACTACATTTCATTACTTTTGTTTTATTCTTGTGTAGGACTTCATCCATGCCGTTCATTATTTCTTCTAAATTCTTTTTACTGTTGGCTAGAATTACTATATCATCAGCAAATCGTAGCATCTTTATCTTTTCAGCTTGTACTGTTACTCCAGATCTAAATTGTTCTTTAACATCTTTAACTGCTAATTCCATGTAAAGATTAAAAAGTAACAGGGATAAGGAACATCCTTGTCAGACTCCCTTTCTTATTATGGCTTCTTTCTTATGTTCTTCAATTGTTACTGTTGCTGTTTGGTTCCTGTATATGTTAGCAATTGTTCTTCTGTCTCTGTATTTGAACCCTAATTTTTTTAAAATGCTGAACATTTTATTCCAGTCTACGTTATCGAATGCCTTTTCCAGGTTTATAAACGGCAAGTATGTTGGTTTGTTTTTCTTTAATCTTCCTTCTGTTATTAATCTGAGGCCTAAAATTGCTTACAGCATTCAAATCCTAGTAAAGCCAGTTATTTTTACACGGATTTGAATACTAGATTGTGGATACCGGTGTTCTTTGGTGGTTGGGTTTCAATTAACCACACATCTCAGGTATGGTCGAACTGAGAATGTACAAGACTACACTTCATTCACACTCATACATATCATCCTCATTCATCCTCTGAAGAATTATTTAAACGGTAGTTACCAGAGGCTAAACAGGAAAAAGAAAGGAAAGTTAAACAATGAAAAATTTCCATATCATATGCCTGAATATCATATGTACAAACCATTAAATGATCTTCACCCTTAACTAATTCTCGTACTTACGTATTAACGCCACTGCAGCTATAGCTTTATTTAAAAACAAACTAGTCAATCGGATTTCGGTGGATTAACATTAATTGGATTTCAGTGCTATAACATTAAGGTTATATTATTAATAAGTTGTATATATTATGTATATTTAATGTTAATTATAAGAGGTTAGCAAGCGAAGCGAGCGTAGGATATATTTAGTTAGGTTATTTTGATATACGTACGATTTGTCAGTACACGACTATTGCTGTTTGGTTCCTGTACATGTTAGCAATTGTTCTTCTATCTCTGTATTTGAACCCTAATTTTTTTAAAATGCTGAACATTTTATTCCAGTCTACGTTATCGAATGCCTTTTCTAGGTCTATAAACGCCAAGTATGTCGGTTTGTTTTTCTTTAATCTTCCTTCTACTATTAATCTGAGGCCTAAAATAACTTCCCTTGTCCCTATACATTTCCTGAAACCAAATTAGTCTTCTCCTAACACTTCTTCCACTCTCCTCTCAATTCTTCTGTATAGAATTCTAGTTAAGATTTTTGATGCATGACTAGTTACACTAATTGTTCTGTATTCTTCACATTTATCTGCCCCTGCTTTCTTTGGTATCATTACTATAACACTTTTTTTGAAGTCTGACGGAAATTCCCCTTTTTCATAAATATTACACACCAGTTTGTATAATCTATCAATCGCTTCCTCACCTGCACTGCGCAGTAATCCTACAGGTATTCCGTCTATTTTAGGAGCCTTTCTGCCATTTAAATCTTTTAATGCTCTCTTAAATTCAGATCTCAGTATTGTTTCTCCCATTTCATCCTCCTCAACTTCCTCTTCTTCCTCTATAACACCATTTTCTAATTCATTTCATCCGTATATAACTCTTCAATATATTCCACCCACCTACCGACTTTACCTTTCGTATTATATATTGGTGTACCATCTTTGTTTAACACATTATTAGATTTTAATTTATGTACCCCAAAATTTTCCTTAACTTTCCTGTATGCTCCATCTATTTTACCAATGTTCATTTCTCCTTCCTCTTTCCTCTTAAAATACCTAGCATGTACAAATTTTTTCTAACCTATACGTGTATGAAATACAATAAGGAAAGAACGATGAAATTTTGTGATCCATGAAACGTCTAGATTATATTTAACGTCACAAAACACACTAATAACCATATTTTGAGTTTTTCCATCAATTACAGCTTCAATTTTCCGTTTTCAGTTGATAATCTTCATCGCGTAAACTCTGTCTTTGACAAACCCCTAAAAAAAGAAATTGAGGGGGTAATACTAGGGGATTGAGATAGCCAGGGAATGGTTAAGATATCCCTTTTTTTCGTTCTGTACAAGTTTTTGTTCTACTCCGAACCTCTGTACCGTATATAATTTTACTCTTTTTAGTTTTATCTGCTGGTATTCCAGAGAACAGAATGTAGTTGCCGAGTAATAGACTTATACTATGTGGTAATTCCAGAGTCTAAATAGAAAAAGAGAGAGAAAGTATGATAATGAGTACATATGAACCATGATAATAATATATATATATATATATATATATATAGAGTATTAGAATCGTAAAAAAAATTCACTTAAAATAAGCCATAGAGGTTGTACGATTTCATATCTAAGTTTAATAAATTTAGATTAATATTTAATAAACGTCTTTGTGTAATAAAGTTTTAAAATTAGCAAAAAAAATCAAGAATTAAATACCTTTGTATATTATAAAATGGCGCCCATGTTTATTTTTCAATCCGTTATATCTTTTTTTTTTTTTTTTTTCCAAATTGCTAAAAATATTAAGCCTTTTTATTTTGAAAAAAAAAAATTATTTTTTGAAAATCTGTTAAGAAATAGCCGTGTTATGGGAGAAAATTGATTTTTTAATTTTTATGTCTTGTTTTCATTTCCTCCACTTTACGTTCAATTCAATTGTTTTTATTTATTGTTAATTTCTGATTTAGTTTGGTCCCGCTAGGTAGCGCTGGGGTTGATATATTTTTAAAAAATTGTATTTACGGTCCGATTTGGCTCGTGTATATATATATATATATATATATATATATATATTACTTAGGTGAAAAGAAAATGTTTTGCAAAAACTAAACCGAATAGGTGGGCGCCGTTTTCGAAATATTTTCAAAGCTAATATAAAAAATGCACTTTCTTTTTTTCTATATACAGGTTGATTCAGAAGGATAAGGCAATACTTTGACAACTCATTTTAGAAGCTAAAAATAAGGAAAAAGTTCATATAAATATAGGTCCGAAATAAACGATTCGTTAGCGAGTTATACAGGGTGAAAGATTTCGCCCGAGTTTTAGTTCCTCCGGGTAAATTAAGACTTTTTGAAATTCTGGGAAGGTCAATTAAGGTACAAATTCAGTTGTTTCTTACGGTTTTTGAGCTGGGAAATCGAAAAAAATAGGTCCCAGAACTGTATCTCTCTTAGTTTCTTTTTTTAACAGACTTGATTTTTCTGCACTGTAAAATGAATACAAAATTACACTTCTTAACGGTTTTTTGAAATTTTTACGATAAGAATTCGACGTAATACTGCAAACACGATTGATCAGCGAAAGGTTATTTAACACATTACCATAATTAACCGACAACAATGAGTAGTATTTAAAGAAATTGTGATGAAAAAAATCAGTGTTGCCAACTTGTTTTTCGTAGGTCTGAAATTATTGTACCTACTAGACACATCTGTTTTCTTTTTGTAATATTTTCTTCTAAGTTTTCGTAGGTTTTGTTGTTAATAAAAGTCGACATGTTTAAAATGTTATTTCTTTTTTGTTGAAATTATTTACATCAATCTTCTTATAATTAAATTCTCTATAATTTATTGTTAAGAAATGTATGATTTATTACCAATTTAACAACGTTATTGTACGTCAAACGTAAAAAAAATGTGCTTTTTGGCGTTTTACATGGGATATTATAGAAATTATGAAAAATACAGTTCTGGGACCAATTTTTTTCGATTTCCCCGCTCAAAAACCACAAGAAACAATTGAATTTGTCCGTTAATTGACCTTATCAGAATTTTAAAAAAGCATTAATTTACCCGGAGGAACTGAAACTCGGGCGAAATCTTCTGAAGTATTTGTTCAAATACTTCAGAAAGTAGAGTATGGAGGACATTAAATAATAATGGATTGCATCCTTTTCATATTCAGAAAGTGCAACATATCCTGCACCTGGTGACTACGCCAGCCAGCTGCAGTCGACGGGTTAATAGGAATCGACATTTAATTCCATTTATACTATTTTCACATGAAGCTACTTTCACTCGTAACGGAATAAACAACACACGGAATGCGCATTAGTGGTCTGAAGAAAACGCACATGCTACAGTGGAAAAAAATTTCCAGCAACGATTTTCAGTTAATGTTTGGTGCGGTATCATAGATGACCAATTAATCGGTCATTTCATACTACAACATCGTGTCACAGGGAGAAATTACCTGGAATTTTTATGTAATGAATTTATTATATTGCTGGAAAATATCCCCTTAGCAAAACGAATTAAAATGTATTACCAACTTGATGAAGCTCCTACACATTTCACCTTTTTTTTTGTGTAACATTTTCTTCTAAGTTTTCGTCTTTTTTGTTGTTAATAAAAGTCAACATGTTTAAAATTTTATTTCTTTTTTGTTGACATTATTTACATCAATCTTCTTATAATTAACTTCTCTACAATTTATGTTTTAAAAATGTATGATTTATTGCCAATTTAACAACGTTTTTGTACATCAAACGTAAAAAAATGTTTTTTTACCATATTTTTGGCATTTTACATGGGATATCTTAGAAACTAAGAGAGTTACAGTTTTGGGACCTATTTTTTTCAATTTCCTAGCTCAAAAACCATACGAAACAATTGAATTTGTCCCTTAATTGATCTTCCCAGAATTTCAGAAAGCCTTAATTTACTGAAACTCGGGTGAAATTTTTCACTCTGTATAACCCGGTAACGAAGCATTTTCAGACCTATGTTTATATGAACTTTTTTCTTATTTTTAGCCTCTAGAATGAGTTGTCAAAGTAATGCCCTATCCTCCTGAATCACCCTTTATAGCAAAGTATGTAAAGAAAAGAAAGAAAGAGAAAAAAGATTTTTGATGAAAATATATAATTTAAAGTATTTTTTTACCGAAGAAAACTGTGAAATTCTATAAAAAACTGTGTTTTAAACACATTTGGTTTTTCTGACCGAACTGCCCAAAATAATAGAATCTGGCACTATAAAACAAGAAAAAGGGGCGGTCACCCTGCAGATTTAAATCCAAGGACAAAGATATCTGTGAAGCAATAAAGGTGCATTTCAACAGATTTCCACGCGTGAAGTCACATAATTGCCATTTATCGACTTCAAAAGAATACTTTCATCCAGAACTAAGTCTGTATAAAATGATGAATTAACGGGGAACATAAGTCGCTCATTACCGGTTACTACACCTACAGTAATGAGTTTAACGAGAAGATCCACCGTCCTAAGAACGACCGGTGTACACTTTGTAATGCATATAGAAGTGGTGATGGGAAAAAAGGAAGAGCTAGAAGATCGATATCAAAGCCGCATCGCTGAAAAAATAAGAAAATCTGGTGAGTGAAACTTGCATACACGCCGCTTTTGTTATATAACAAGTTATATATTGCTACCTATTGCTGCAAAGAGTCAGATTTTCTATCAAAGGGTTACTAATTACAACCTTTCAATTTGACATCGGGACGAAAGATTATACTTGTTTTGTGTGGTACGAGGGCTTGGCCAAAGGATCTTCAGATCCTACATACCTTTACTGTGTTCCTATGTGATGTTGATTATAGGTTGCTGCGGTCAAAACAAGAATTTGGTCGTTCTGCAATGTTTCTTGCTGAAAGCATCAGTAAAAATATAACTATTTTTATCTTTTTAAATTTTTCTAACTGTACCATGGACAGAACGAGGAAGACTCTTTTCTTTCTTAGACTTTATGGGATAAGGCAAAAAACTTAAACCCTAAGTCACCCCCAGTCTGAACCTAAGGCAACATTACAAGTAAAATCCTTAATTAAGGTGACTTTATGGGGACCTGTTGGTGCAGTCGCTATCATTAGGAGGGAGAAGATATGAATTTGTATAAAAACTTGCGCCATCAGTAAAAGTTAGTGAACTTCTTTAGTGACTGTCAATGGAATTTAAATCCTGTCAAATCTTTTGATAATACTAACAGTGAGTTTTTTGTCTAAATAAAATATTTATTCGGTTTGGGTTTACACTTTTATTAACAAAAACAATTACTCTGCGGGATAAAACAAGTTTAATCTTTAAAAAAAAAAATGTACAGTCGTAAGTGACTTAAGATTACTCTCTTTTTTTGAGATGTACTGTTATATCTGCTATTAAATGCCAGAGAAGAAGAAAATTTAATTCAAATTTTGAACTGCATTATATTATTCCAGTATCACTAAAATTTTATTACATTAGGTTGCTTACGTAAAAATTTGCAACGTGAAATGTAACTGTGCTTTTCTTTATTTATTTCTCTGAAGCGGTTAATTCTATCGATCTGAAATTCCATATATTGCTTTCTAGGGGTGCCTAGAGGTTTACTTATACAAAACTAATGAACCGATCAGTCAGTCAGTTTCATATTGCCGCCATGGAAACATTTAATTATTAATATAATATCTTTGCTACTGCTGGTTTATTTAAATGTTACATTATTAAAAAAAATATATATTAAGCATTTTATGATAAAAATAATAGCACGTTATTTATTCAAATTTGTTCAAAAAATCGTCGAAGTGAGTCGCTCTAGATTAAAATATCGGTTTTCATTTCCTCCCTGATAAAATGAAATAACACGATTTCATCTGGAATTAATTTTATTAATGTTTAGTACAGGTAATTTGTCATCAAAATAGGCTGTATTTGAAAATCCTGACCTACCCCGATTGATGTTTTTTCCATATGTTACAGGTGATGAGGGAAGCTTAACTCCAGATTTTTAACATCGCCCCCTCCCATAGATTTTTGAAAAACTCAAAAAGTTTTTGAAATGCGTTTTTCTCTGAATCTATGCATTTTAGAGAAAAGTTTTTCAAACGAAAAATGTAGAGGACATTCTCCTCTACAATTAATCTGTTTGAAGTTATGCCGTATAATTTGAAATTGAAATACTAGGTGGCGCTGAAATTGTAAAAAATGTTGTAAACGAGTGACGGGTTTTGAACATGTGCCCAATTCACAACATTTTCACAAGCTACAGCTCCAAAATGGTAAGTCGTACAAGAAAATTGTTTAAATAAAAGTTGTCTGTTTTTTTTATTTAGATTAACAACTTTTTCAAATTCAATACAGACGAAAAACAATTTTTTCCGGTGAAAAACAACTTTTTTTACATCAGCGGCACCTAGTATTTCAGTTTCAAATTATACGGCATAACTTCAAAGACATTAATTGTAGGGGAGAATGTCCTCTATTTTTTTGTTCGAAAAACTGTTCTCTAAACTGCATAGATTCAGAGAAAAACGCATTTCAAAAACTTTTTGATTTTTTTCAAAAATCTTTGGGAGGGGGATGTTAAAAATCTGGGTTAAGTTTCCATTCTCATTACCCCTAACGCATGGACAAAAGATCAATCGGTAGGTAAGGATTTTCAAATAAAAATACAAATTGACCGTTCTAAAACTAGACTTTTCACTCTAGGAATCATTTGGTGTTTTTTTAAATGCATTTTGGTTTCTGATAAAACAAATCCGGTGAAAAAACATGTTTTTTACAACGTCAGCGCCATCTAGTATTTCAGTTTCAAATTATATGGCATAACTTCAGATATCAATTATAAAGGAGAATGTCCTATACATTTTTTGTTTGAGAAACTTTTCTCTAAAATGCATAGATTCAGAGAAAAATGAATTTCAAAAACCTTTTGTGTTTTTAAAAAATCTTTGGGGTTTTTAAAAATCTGGGTTAAGCTTCCCTCCCTCATTACCCCTAACGCATGGACAAAAGATCAATCGGTAGGTAAGAATTTTCAAATAAAAATACAAATTGACAGTACTATTGAAATCGTGAAATAACGATAAATAATATTAATATTGAAAAATAATTTGCTTTAAAACAGATGTTATAAAATATAAATAAAAACTAATACTCAGTGTGTCTTTTATTATTGACATGTGAATAAGCTAATTACTTTTTTTACCATTATCTTATTCACTACGGCAAGCGAATCGTATTTATACTAATTTAGAAATGGCTGATGTATATTTAATGTATGTTCTCGGACTCTTAAGGAGAGACGGCTGTATCAGGAACACTTTCCCAATCAAGTGTTACCTTCTCACGCGTCGTTTTTGTCCATCCATTCGTAGACGGCTCAAGAGACACAGGAAGCTTTAAAAACCTGAAAAACATGGTAAATCAGGATGATCGTGATCATTATGTACACCTGAAGGTGTGTTAGATGAAATATCTAACCGTCCTGAAAAAGCTAGCCTTGGAGGGCAGTGTTAGTATTGCAACAGTTTTACTTCGAGATTATACTCTCAGTTTCAGGTATACCAATGGTTTATTTGAAACCGTACTAATCTGAATTTTTTTAATGATATTTTCTTTATCGATGAAGCCGGATTTACAAGATCGGCCATTCTTAATGCCCTCAACGTGTACATTTAGTCGATTAAAAATCATGATGGCATTTCAAAGAACCATCACCGATATCTCTGTAAATGGGCTCCTATTCTGAATGACTACTTGATTGTTTTTACCTGAAATGCTCGATGGTGAAAGATGTTTGTATTTATTGTCGGCTTATTTGAAGATTAAAATAATTTTCTATCCCGGTTAATAATCGACAATTTTTTTTTCATTTTATGTACCGAAGACTTATTTTCGGTAGAATTTTGTTAATTATTTTGCCTTTTGGTGTGTATATTCATTTTGTTTTCAAAACGGGTGGGAGTTATGCTAAAACAGTTTCTGCCGCAATTGCAAACAACGTTTTTGAAAGCACTGAATGACGGCAATCGCCAAGTAAGGTTGAAAGCAGCTGCTGCTCTTAGCCATCTTATCGTTATACATACTCGTGCCGATCCACTATTTACAGATTTACATGCTGGTGTGCGTAATGCTGAAGATCCTGCCATTAGGTTAGTGGTACTTTTTATTTCTCTTGTTTAAACTGTAAAAATAGTAAGTTTTTGTATAGTTACCGGCGTAATCAAAATTTGAAAATGTTTCTAAGCGTTTGGTGAAGTCCGTAATATTAGAATATACGTAAAGTTTAATATGTGATGATCGATCCACGCATGTCGCTGTTGATGAGCTTTTGTTATGTAATTTCAAGAAAGACATTTCTTAGAATTACTTGTGTACATAATAGTGCTTTGTGGTAGGTAGTACAGGAAGGGAACGGTTTTTAAATATAATATTAAAAGAAAATGTTAAGAATTAGACGGGTCAGTAAGATTTTAAATAAAATTGTCAAAAGACAAGTAAAAAAGGGAACGGTATTTTGTAAAAAGAACTGATCGTTTGATCATTTATTAACCCGTTAAATGCCAAAATTAAATAAACACTACTTTTTTTTTTATTAATTAGTTTATTTCATCTATTTGTAAGTATATAAAGCTAGAAATATTTTCATATCTACAAAAAATTCAGTAACGGGTTAGTAATAAAACGGTTCGTTGACGCACCTTCAGCCAAAAGCATAATATAAAATGTAACTTTGTAAAAACATAAAAAGAAACCAAACTATTTATAAAAGTAGAAAAAAACAACTATGAATAAACTACATTAAATTGTTTTTAGTTTATTGTGGATTTATTTTCTCTGCGGTGAATGAAATTCTTTGAAACATTTTGAGTGCAGGTGGTCTTTACATTTTATATACAAAAATATTGTGTGGTTTTTGCACAGCTTACATCGTCTTCTAGCTTTGTTGCATGTTCGGAAATAACATGCCGTACTTTGTCCAAACGAATATTTTCCAGCAAACTATTTTTTGAAGGCCGACCTTTGGTTGCCAATCATGGAGAAGGAACATTATCTCCCTGAATTTCAGCGATGCACTGTGGTATTTTTATTTCCTCACTTTTGATCAACGATAATACAAGGTACGACCTAAAGTCAATTTGACTGATTTTATCATGGTTTACAAGCCGATATAGTTTCCACGAGTTTACTATAACAGAATCGATAGCATTAGTAAACAATGGCCACCACCGCTTTTTTTCACGCACTTTTATTCTATAGTTTCCAATGCCATTGTCATGAGAATCCACGCCACCAAAGTTATATCTTTTCTTTCTTTTCT
Source organism: Lycorma delicatula (assembly GCF_047948215.1). Lineage (NCBI taxonomy): Eukaryota > Metazoa > Arthropoda > Insecta > Hemiptera > Fulgoridae > Lycorma > Lycorma delicatula. The sequence continues at coordinate 20,867,638 of NC_134457.1, forward strand.
GCTATATCTTTTTGTATTTGCTAATATGTAAATTCCATTGTGATTACTGGCAGCTGTCACCACCACTGCATTATCATTTCATCTAGCTACTACAAAACTAGCTTTTTTATCAAATGTACCTCTATCCATCTTCTGCAATACTTTTGAACTCTTTAGTGGGCAATTAGGAAGCCTATTTTCTCTGACAGTGCCGGTAGCATTTAAATATGCTTTTTCATTGAGTAATTAAATAGATCATATGTCGAAAAATTAAAATCTAACAAAGATATAATAACCAATATAAAAGATATATAACCAATATATAATACGAAAGGTAAAGTCGATAGATGGGTGGAATATATTGAAGAGTTATACGGAGGAAATGAAATAGAAAATGGTGTTATAGAGGAAGAAGGGGAAGTTGAGGAGGATGAAATGGGAGATACAATACTGAGATCTGAATTTAAGAGAGCATTAAAAGATTTAAATGAGAAAGGCTTCTGGAATAGACTGAATACCTGTAGAATTTCTGCGCAGTGCAGGTGAGGAAGCGATTGATAGATTATACAAACCGGTGTGTAATATTTATGAAAAAGGGGAATTTCCGTCAGAGTTAAAAAAAAGTGTTATAGTTATGATACCAAAGAAAGCAGGGGCAGATAAATGTGAAGAATACAGAACAATTAGTTTAACTAGTCATGCATCAAAAATCTTAATTTTATACAGAAGAATTGAGAGGAGAGTGAAAGAAGTGTTAGGAGAAGACCAATTTGGTTTCAGGAAAAGTATAGGGACAAGGGAAGCAATTTTAGGCCTCAGATTAATAGTAGAAGGAAGATTAAAGAAAAACAAACCGACATACTTGGCGTTTATAGACCTAGAAAAGGCTTTCGATAACGTAGACTGGAATAAAATGTTCAGGATTTAAAAAAAATTAGGGTTCAAATACAGAGATAGAAGAACAATTGCTAACATGTACAGGAACCAAACAGCAACAATAACAATTGAAGAACATAAGAAAGAAGCCCTAATAAGAAAGGGAGTCCGACAAGGATGTTCCCTATCGCCGTTACTTTTTAATCTTTACATGGAACTAGCAGTTAATGATGTTAAAGAACAATTTAGATTCGGAGTAACAGTACAAGGTGAAAAGATAAAGATGCTACGATTTGCTGATGATATAGTAATTCTAACCGAGAGTAAAAAGGATTTAGAAGAAACAATGAACGGCATAGATGAAGTCCTACGCATAAACTATCGCATGAAAATAAACAAGAACAAAACAAAAGTAATGAAATGTAGTAGAAATAACAAAGATGGACCACTGAATGTGAAAATAGGAGGAGTAAAGATTAAGGAGGTAGAAGAATTTTGTTATTTGGGAAGTAAAATTACTAAAGATGGACGAAGCAGGAGCGATATAAAATGCCGAATAGCACAAGCTAAACGAGCCTTCAGTAAGAAATATAATTTGTTTACATCAAAAATGAATTTAAATGTCAGGAAAAGATTTTTGAAAGTGTATGCTTGGAGTGTCGCTTTATATGGAAGTGAAACTTGGACGATCGGAGTATCTGAGAAGAAAAGATTAGAAGCTTTTGAAATGCGGTGCTATAGGAGAATGTTAAAAATCAGATGGGTGGATAAAGTGACAATTGAAGAGGTATTGCGGCAAATAGATGAAGAAAGTAGCATTTGGAAAAATATAGTTAAAAGAAGAGACATACTTATAGGCCACATACTAAGGCATCCTGGAATAGTCGCTTTAATATTGGAAGGACAGGTAGAAGGGAAAAATTGTGTAGGCAGGCCACGTTTGAGTATGTAAAACAAATTGTTAGGGATGTAGGATGTAGAGGGTATACTGAAATGAAACGACTAGCACTAGATAGGGAATCTTGGAGAGCTGCATCAAACCAGTCAAATGACTGATGACAAAAAAAAAAGCTTTATCAACTCCTCGTGTACCGTCGGTATATTAATTTAATCTAGTTTTGAAGGTACAGTTTTATTTAATTTATTGTAAATACATCGCTTGCAATACATTATTAAAATACATTTAAAAAAATCCAGATTGCGATTAAAACAAAATGTTTATAAATAAATGTAATAAAATATTTTTTTATACTAATAAATAAAAAAACAAAATAGTTCAATAGCCGATGACAAATATAATTTATAAAATTCTATCGGTCATAGCTGATAAGAGGACTATATTACAAAGACGAATTTTAGAGATAATTATTTTTTCGTTTGATTTTTTGATGACGCGCCAAAAGAAAAGAATTGTCAGTCGGTTACTAATGCCAAGGTGGAGTGATACAGTGAGGGGAATCACCCCCCTCACTGACCCGCTGCGCCTCTGTCGCGCTGTCCCTCTGTTAAACACGAACAACAGAACGGCCAGCTGTCTTCCTTCGCGTCTGATTGGCTACCGTCGGACAGTACTGATCACGCCATGGTACAATTCAAATACAACCGCTAACGTAACGGTCATCACTTCTAAACGAGTAACAAAGTTAATAGCATCATTATTTCTTATATAGACGTTCGATATAATTAAATTAAATCAAGATTAGTCCATTATTTTATATCGATTACATTTTATTTAAAATAATATTAATAATTTCCTTTAATTTTAATAAATACATTAAAAATATTACGATAAAATATATTCGTTTTGTAAAGTAAAAAAAATTTAACAATAAATTATAACAGATCAAATTTCTCCTGTTTTATTTACAATACGACCTCGTAATATCCTACACGTGTAGTTTAACGAGCGAGGAATAATAGAATCAAACCCGAGCCTAGCTTTTTTAGAAGTTAACAACTATATCGTCTGATCGGCCAGTTTTTAATATGATTGTTATAAACTTACTTTGAAATAAAGCATTTAAGGATAAAAAAAAATAATCAGTAAAACTTATAATTAAATCGATTATTTATGTTTCTAATAAATAACGTAACAGACGGCCAGATAAATACAATGTTGCGTTACACGCTATAAACAACCTACATTCCTACATTTATGCAATTCTTTAATGTTTATAAGAACATAAAATATAATGTTATTTAATAGATCAACAAACATCAACTAAACCGTTTGCCGACCGACCTCCTAAGTAAGAAGCTTCGTCCGGAAGGTCCCGGGTTCGAATCTTAGACACGGTTGGAATTTTTAATTTAATTTATATTATTGACTCGTTTAATTATTTATCAAAATATGAATTTATATATTACAGAATATAAGGTATATGTTTAGTGAAGGCTGTTTGTTCAGTTTTTAGTCAAGGTCGCAGACACAACGTTGTTCGAAAAAAACAACGCATTAAACGGACTAGGTTTTGTCAACAAATCAGTGAATGGTGTTATAAACAACATAACCCAAGCTTGTTTATTATTACAATTCTGACCTGTGTGCGATGCCGTTACCAGTTGTCGCCAGTCTTGGCGTCGCCAGTCTCGTGCGTTGGGTGTGTTATTAGTGGTCGCGATGAAAATTATGATTGAAAATCGGGCCGCAAATACTGAAAGATTGATAAACGCTATATTAACCGTTTGTAAAGTATAATATAGTGATACTATACCCTCCATCGCATTAATTAATCGCGTAATATTTTTCTTAATATTAAATATTATTCAAATTTCTTACAGTTTGTGTAAAAAAATAATTTTCTATTTTGTTTTTGTATTGAAGTAAAAATACTTGTAAAACACGAGACAAATTAACTACAAATAACCGCTTAAACATATTCGACATCCTTTGATACGGTTTTAAATAGACGATCGCAGAGTATAACAGATTATTTTTTATTTTATAAAAAGCATTAAAAATATATTTTTTATTGTAAGCGCTAAAAATAGTTATAAACTAATGCATTTTTCATCGACGTAACAGGATGTTTACGTTGTAAAACAAGATGTTATCTTGCTGTTTTAAACCGATTTTACCTATTTACATAAAACATATTCGCCACGCTAGGATATTTTGTTAACGAAACTCGACAACAGAGTAATGCTGGAGACGTTTTCAGGACCACCGACGATAAAATGTAACCGATTCAGTAAAATAACACATTTTACATTCGCGTATACATTTCCGTAGCACGTAGTATATAAATCTGCAGTAAATAAAAAAATGAAATTCATAGTTGTAATGCTGTTGTTTAAATTTTCTCATTCCTTTCAGTACTGTCGTATTAATACGCTTTCTCTCAGTGATTTTATTAATCCTACTCTCAATTACTCGGACTTCCAAGGTTTCATCTATCCGTAAAATACGCATAGTTTTATTGTACGATTCAATCGTTATATGCATTAATTATTAATAAAAACTAAAAAAAATGTCCTTTGTTGGAAATCGGAACAAGTAAATCTATTCAAAATAAATATATTCTGCGATTAACATCTATTAAAATTTCGATTATCCGTACTTCCATTTTCAAAAAAAATTACAGCGGTAATTCAAAATGTATAATTATAGATAGTATATAATCCGATGTTAGATAACGAGTTTTGAGACTAGCACCGCGCTTAATCATCTTTCTCAGACTCCATTACTGAAGAAGAGACGCTAACTACAAATGAAATGTTGCGAGTATCATTAAGGAGGGTAAATATATTTACGGAAACCCACCGGGTTGGTCTAGCGGTTAACGCGTCTTCCCAAATCAGCTGATTTGGAAGTCGAGAGTTACAGCGTTCAAGTCCTAGTAAAGCCAGATATTTTTACACGGATTTGAATACTAGATCGTGGATACCGGTGTTCTTTGGCGGTCGGGTTTCAATTAACCACACATCTCAGGAACGGTTGAACCGAGAATGTACAAGACTACACGTCATTTACATTCATACATTTATATTTTTTAAGCTAAATTAAAAAAAAAATCACAAAATTGTTGAAAATGTATAGTCGATCATTCTTTTAGAGGAAAACTATTTTTAAGAAAGTTTTAATGACCCTCCGATCGATCGGTTGGTAAATTAACCGACTGATATACCGAAAATCCTGCGTTTGAATTTCGGCATTCCTTATAGGTTACAATTCATCTAATTCATTACAACAATAATAAACGACACGAAATAAATAAATTACAAAACAACTATGTTTGTTTAGCTGATCAAAGGAGCGCTGAAATTTAAAAACAATTGAAGTAACATAATTTAACGGTGTACTCGTATTTTCGAAATAAAATTCTATACGCGTAATTTTTTATTACTACAAACGACGTTGTAACTTTTCTTCTCGTCGGCAAAAACCTTAACGGTCAATTTTTTTTATTACAAAGTTTTTGTAAAAATGCACTTTGAGTGAGAAAATTGAAAAATACAAACATGTTTAAGTAGCCCACCGCATACAGCGAGAGCGATTGACGGAGGGGGAGAGTGAGAGAGTGACTGGGAGAGGAGGGGTCGAGTGAGAGACAGAGCGGGTAGTGTGAGAGAGATTTGGTGGGAGAGGGTGTGAGGGTGATGGAGTGAAATTGAGAGAGGGGTTGGTAGGGGGATCAGTGGTGGAGAGGAAGCGAGACAGAGGGTTTCTCTCTCACTCTCTCTTACTTCTCTTCTCTTCTAATACTATTCTTAATACGGAGTGGTAAGAAAGATGAATGAAAAAAATAATTTTTAATATTTTTCGTAAAATTTTTATTATTTATATATTTTTAAATTTAATAATGAATCATATTATTATTTTACTATTATTTATATTTATATATTAAAAAAAAAAAAAATAAATCGTGTTAAATTCTTTGTTTGACAACAAGGTCAATGAACTTTGATATTTATCGTTTATATATTAGTGTTAAAAACTTAAAAATCATACTTGATAACTTTTTTGTTTATTTTAATTTTTTTTTATGTTGTTATAATACAATTAGTAAAATAATCACTGATTTTATACATCCGACTCTCGGTTAACCGGACTTAGATATTTTATTTATCCGTAATATTTACATAAACTATTGCTTGTTTAAGTACTCGAATTATCAGAAATTTTCTTGTTACAAAATTGTGATTCAAATTAAATATAATCTGAGATTAATGTTTGTTAAAACGTCGATTATTCGGACCTCCATATCTGAAACATTTTTCGACTAATTGCGGGGCCTTTTATCCGGAGGTCCCGGGTTCGAATAAAAGGAAATAACTGAAAACCTTAACATTACAGTTTAACGTTGGTTACGTTCCTTTGTTAACTTTGTATACATAGGTTTAAGCGAAAATTTGGTTTCAGTTATTATTTTGTAAAATTAAAAGTTTTCAAATCTGTAAAACATTAATGCTATACTGTCGGTTGTTATTATGAGAGGAGAAACAGTACAGTGTAGGTAATACATTTTAGTTGGCGCGCCAATTTTCATAATTTATTTTGCAGATTTGTTCGGACGTTGTTTGAAGCGACAGAGAAATAACGTGCGTGGCAGAGAACGAAAGCTTATGGAATCTAGCGACATTACAGATGGCGCTGTGATATGCAGTTCAATTTGGATCCTCGTGTCTGCGGTCATTCTTGTTTAACTATTTCTTATACGTTGTTTATTTTGTTTTGGTGTTTAATGACCTTCATTATTAATCGAGGTAAGTTTCTTTATATTAATATTATTTTAATATAGCTTAACATAAGTGTTATTATTTTTGTTTTCTTATCACGTACTGCATTTTCTATTTATAACACCGGCTACATAGTATCCCCCAAAAATAAACAAAAGTTACACGCTTGTTTATAAATTTTAGGTTAATCGGCCGATAAATAATTAACCAAATAAAATAGAAAAAAGAATTATTGCACAATCTAACCGTACCGTACTCGTGGGTTAAGCAAAGTACGGTTAATGTGTAAAAACAATTATTTTAAATCTTTAGTCGTCAGTAATCAGTGTCACACTTTCTATATCCAAGCCGAGAATCGATCCTCGGATCTTCGATATTAAAGACAAGTACTGCTTTGCCATTGATGCGGTGATAGATTCATTTCTAGTTTTACCGATTTCAATTACCTAGTAATATTTGCAGTTTATAAAATAATATTAAGTTTTTAACCTAGAAAAATAATATCGATCAAGTTCATGCCGCTACAACTTTTTAATTAAATTGTACAATTATAAAGATTATTATTTTTTAAGATATTGTAATTAATTTTCATTTTTTTATTCACAAAGATACTAAAAAAAAAGAACAAATCCACTTTAATCAAATCAGACTGTTTTCATGTAACCCGACACAATACTTCAAAAGTAGATAGACAGCGGTACATTTTTTTAGTTTACTACTATTGGGGCAAATGTCAAGTCTCTTTTTGCCCTTTTCCATGACTTTTTTCATTCATAAAAACTATTAATTTTTTAATTTATAAAGAAAAAATCATTAACAAAAGTTTAAAGAAAAGTTTATACTGGATTTACTCGTAAAAATAATACGCATTTTTCATGCAATTAAAATGTTTAATTTGTAACTCGCTAGTTCGATTTTTTTTTACAAAACTGTTGATCATTTTATGAAAAAAAATGATTACGATAACTTTTGTTATTAATTTTGTAAAAGTGCTTTTAAGAAACAATAAATTATATCGGTAGAAAACTATCTGATATAGACTTAATTACTATACATTCCACACAAACTGGAGTCTGTGTATAATACATCGTTTCCTGAAGAAAGAATCCATTAATTTCTCGCATTCTTTCTTGCGATTGTGATAAATATAAACCGTCTCTGGTATAGGAGGTACCAATAAGAATTGCTTTCTCGGATAGTAATGATGCTCGGTATATACAGCCTTCGTTGAGGTGAAAGAAGTGAAGGTGTCATTTGTACGACTGAACATCATTTCCGTTTCAGTAGGTTAGCACCTTGTTACGCGACAACATATGTTAGCTAAGTAAAGTATTTAACGGGAAACGGTTACTTCCTAATTCTTTTTAAAGAATTTGCTAGCCGTAACTCGATTACAAACTGTTTTCGGACATATGTTTGTACGAACCCTTCTTCTTAATTTCAAGCTCTAAAATCGGTTCCCAAATTATTTCTCTTTCCTCCTAAATCATCTTGTGTGTGTTACATATATATTTAATTACACAAATTAAAATATAAAGTAAAAAAAAAAGCAAATATAAAATGTATAGTTTACATTTTATAAAATTACCTTTTTAAAAACATCATTTATGATAAAATAATTTCTTCACTAAAAGTCTTAATAAAGTTTGTAAATTCGATGCGACGATCAACTTGAACGTTTAAAAAATTTAGACGGGATTACTCTCCTGTTACAGTGAGAAATATAATTTTTGTATTTACGAAATAATTTCATAGAATCGATACACATACATAAAAAAATATGTCAGAGATTCGAATTAAATTTGATTTGGCTATATTTATTCCTTATAATATTTAACAGAACTACGATTTTGCATAAATATCGTGGAGGTTGGAAATTGAAAGCGCCCTGGAGAAGTTAGATCCGATAAGAAATTATTATCCACTATAGTGCATCTTCGGTAAGAAATTAAATGATCTTTATACCCTTCAAAATTTACGCGCTCACACGCACCCACAGAGAGAATGTTAGAGAATTTTCGCGCTGTCTGGGACAGAGTGAGGTTTAAGAGACGGGGTGATGATAGTGATTGTGATGTTTTATTACTTTCCAAGAGCGACTCTTATTTTGATAATCGTATTCTCTAAATAAGTATATAATTTCGTACCAAATTCTTACGGTATTTTGTATTTCACTTTTATTCGTTTCTGAAATATTAAATTTCGTATTTTAAAATGCTTGAAATTTATCGGACACCAGAATTGCAGGTAGTACAGGTAGACAGAAAGTTCTATGTTCAAATTTCGGTCAGAATTGGCTTTTTTATACGCTTTATTAAAATTTGAAATAAAAGTAAGTGACGAACTGAATGTGGGTCTATTGCCCATACAAATAAATAAATATAAAAATGTATTAGGTATTAATACGTGTTAGGAAATAGCATTAATAAAGATTACGAGGTCGAATTGTAAATAAAACTGGAAAAATTTTATCTGTTATTATGTAATATTTTTTTTTTGTAAATTACTTTACAAAACTGATAAATTTAATCGTAATATTTTTAAAAAAATTATTAAAATTAAGGGAGATTAATTATTATTTTAAATAAAATGTAATAATAGAGATATAAAATGATCGACAAATCTTGATTTAATTTAATTTATATCGAACGTCTATATAAGAAATATATTAGGGATATTAACTTTGTTATTCGACCGCAATACACACACACGTACGCACATTTACGGTTGATTTGAATTGTTGTACCATCGCGTGACCAGTACTGTCCGAGGGTAGCCAATCAGAGTGAAGTTAGCCACCTGCATTGTTTCACCCCCCCTCTCACCGCTCCCGTCTACGCATTAGTCAGACTGACAGTTGGTTTTACTAGTTGCGTCATCCCAAAAAAAATTAAACAAAAAATAATTACCTCTGACAGCATATGAACGATACAATTTTATAAATTATTGTTTTATTTTATCATTGCCTATCGAACAATTGTTTTTCTATTAAAGCATTTATTATTATAACAAATTTACTTATTACTTTTATTTTATTTATATTTACAATTACATTTTTATTTTATTTTTTTTATTAAACACTCTCTTTTATCATAATGTGAATTTTTTAAATCTAGCACAAATTATGTATTACAGTAAATAAATCTGTACCTTCAAAACTTTTTTTTTTGTTTAGCCTCCGGTAAAAACAAAAAAAAAAAAAAATATCAACTCTTATTATTAAAAACAAAACGGAACAAAATTTAACAGAAAACAAATGAATTTATGAAAATTAAAAACAACTTTTTAGTGTAATAAATTTAGATCGCAAACAACAAATTGATTTGTAGAATTTAATAATCTTCGTGAGAGTAGTACACTTCGCAGCACTCGTGTTTCATCTGAACGCCGACCGTTACAAGCTGATGAACAGAAAAAAATTCTTCAAGTAGTACAGTTTAGTTCCAAAACGAGCACGCGAAGAATTTCTACGCTACTCGACATTCTACAAAGTACAGTACGGAGGACATTACACGCTCAAGGACTGAATCCTTGTCACGGCCAGAAAATACAACACCTCAAGCTTGGTGACCGTGCCGGAAGAGTTTTTTCAGCGGGTTAACATAATTACTTTTAAATCTCGTTCGTACTATCTTCGGACGAAGCTAGTTGTATCCGTAACGGCGTAAACAACACGTGAAATTCACATCGGTGGTGTGAAGAAAACCACACGCTCCAGTCGGATCAAATTTCCAGCCGTAATTTTCGGTGAACGTTTGATGCGGAACGATCGACAACAAATTAGGCCCTTTCTTACTAGAACGTATTACGGGGAGAAATTTTTTAATTTTTGCTTGAAAATTTGTCATCGTAGAAACAAATCGAAATGTATTATCGAATTGATGGAGTACCGACCCGTTTCCCGAATAAAGTAAGACGGTTTTTAGATGAAAAATTTACCGGTATATGGACTGGATGTAGAGGGCTGGTAAATTGTCCGAGTAGATCGCTGAACCTTAAAACCCTTAGATTATTGTTTACGGGCACGGATGAAATGAGAGGTGTAGAAGCAAAGAGTAGATGCACGTGACGAACGAACTGATCGCTTGCATTCTGTCCTCATCAAGGAACGTCAAGGAAACGAGTTGAAAAGTAGTGCATCGATGTCAACGGTGGAATTTTCCAACATTTATTTTAAATTTAAAAAAAAATAAATAAACCACAGTGAGTATTTTTTTTTTAAAGTAAATTAAAACTATTATTTTAATTTTTCAAAGGTTAAACATATTTTACTAAATAAAAAAAGAAAACTGTTGATTTTACTTTTACAAATCCTTAAAGTTTTTTTTCCATAGAGTATATTACAACGATTCTCAGAATTAAACTCTACAAGTTTGTTTAACAAAGTTATTCTACTTCAAACCTAAAAAACGTGTTTTTCGTTACTGAACGTTTCTGTTCTACGCTGGATATCGTGAAAATAAGGGATGACAGTTCTGGGGTTTTTTTTCTATTTTTCAGGTCAAAAAACAAGAAACCATCAGTTTTACCCCTTATATAACGCCTTAAAAATTTCAGTATGACTTATTTCACCGGGGAACTGAAATCCGAGCGAAATCTATGCTAGCCGCAAATTTACAAAGAAGCGTTTTCGGACATATGTTTGTACGTGAACTTTTTCCTTTATTTCAAAATCTAGAATCGGTTCCGAAATTATTTCCTTTTCCTCCTAAATCATCCTGTATTTACGATAAATAAAATAGAACTGATAGTTACCGTTTATTTAATGTTCCATTTCTGACAAACCTCAAATCAGGTGACTTTATTATTAATGTAAAAGTACACGTTAAAACAATCGCACGCGCGCGCATAGAAATTTGATATCAAATATCGCTAAATATTTAAAATTAAATAAATAAAACGAATGAAGATTGTAACAACGGAAAAAGAACTGCTTCCCCTGTTACATTGAAAGTCGTCGGTTGAATTGCGCCTAGTTATGGTAAACGTATTACAAAACAATCAAAACGTAATTAATAGCTGAACCGACTTAAAAGCGAAAAATAAAATTAATTACTCGATTTCTGTAGCCGACCGGTAGCGTCTCGGCCGTTCATTCAGAGTACCGGGTTCTAATCTCGGCCAGACACTGTATTCTTCATACGCTAACAATTTCCATTTTAAGTTCCCACCTTAGAAGTGTCTTTGTAAGCTTCTGCGGTGAATTAATTCATCGAACGAAAAAAAAATAAATGAACGATAAACATTGTATAGATAGATGATAACAGCGACTGATTCAGTCATCGTGCTATCAGGAAGTTGTCTAATGTTTGACGTAGCAGAACTGCGGTTCAAATTCAGTTTTCTGTAGAGAGATATTCAACATTCATAGTGAATCGATATAGATGATATCATATGATAAAAAATGTCACTCCCTTACCGTGAAACAAACCGAGTATTAATAAAATAAAAGCTACACACTACCGCACTACACTATCTGATTGTTCTGTCGCCTAAAGTTATTCACCTACTCAATCGAGATGTGAAAGTAAAAGAAACCCCTACAAACTTTTCTTTTGGGGTTTAATTAAATTAATAAATAATTTTTTTATTCAGATTAGTGTAGAATAATATATTATATAAGAGTATATAATACTCGGGAACGCGTAAATACGATATTTCATTAATAAAAAAAGGAACTGTGCCGGCATTTGTGTGGATGGATCAAGGGAAACCGTGGTAAAACCTTAATCAGATCGGCTTGACAAATTTCACTATAGATTACAAAATAAAATTAGATGCGAAGTCCATAAATATAAAAACAGATCAAATAATATAGAGATAAATAAATTAAGCGACTAAATATAAAATAATTCACAATTTAGAAGGCGTTAATGAAAATTATTTGTATTTGTTTACACAGTGAACAGGATACGGGAAATTGAGGTTTTTTTTTATAATTTAAAAATTATCGACAGTAATATTGTTTATGTAGAATGAAATAATTTAATTGTTTTTTAAATAAACAACCGATTTTAATTTTTTTTCAAACTGTTCAGTAACGGAAGCATAATATAATGCGGGAAATGTACACATCGTTTGTCTTTTAACCGTGATTTCTCATAAACTACTAAAAATACAGTTCTCAAACCAATTTCTTTCGATTTTTTACTTCAGATTTCGCAACGAAAAGAAAAACCGTCGCGTTTACTCTTTTATTTGGATCTCGATATACTTTCAGTACTGCATAATTTTTATAGAAAAAACGTCATTTGACAAAGGGGTTCAAATCTGACTCGAATTTTATTACTCGATATTTAAAAATATTTCGCGATTGTACTCTAAATATCAATGGCGTATTTGAAATAAAAATCATTCGAGAGGAAATCTGGGGAAGTTATGCGACCATTTACTAGTTTTGATTTTACTCAAAAAAAAAAAAAAAAAAATTACAAAAATATATAAATAAAGTATAATTTTTTATAAGAATAGAATAAAATAAGCGGACTGTGAATTTCTTATTCTGTAGTCTTCAATTAGCCATTATTTCTAATTGTGATGCACGGCTTACACACACAACTTAATTAAAATATTTATTATTTTATTTAAGTATATTTATTCGTTTACTTAATTCAATGATTCTAACTAAAGCGCGCGCGCATACCGTATTTAATTTGCATACCGTCATGTGTGACGGTACTAGCTGCAACAGTCGGCATTAACTTATGTAATTTCACAAGTTACACAGAACAAATTTCGCTTACACCGTCGGCAGATTGTTGCAGATGTGAGGCTTAACGCACCAGGTACTAAATTAACCGGGCGATCGAGTTCGAGACCCGGCCAGTCCGAATTATTTTTTTTACACTTTAAATATTATTTAATTTTCCGCTCACCTTTGACGTCACAATATACTCGTATAGCAGTAGTTTAGAGCATTTTTTGGGGTGGAGGTGCGATTTCGCAAATATTTTTATTTTTAAGAAAAATACGACTTTAATTAGGTGAAATCTCGAGATACTGAGGGTGCCCTTCAGCCCTACAGGCTTCGCCCTTCAGCTTTTAAGTTCAAAATTTAACGCATCAATGCCCGATATATAGAAATAATCCTACCATCTTTGATCAAAATAGGTCCGGTTGATCTGGTCGAAGATTTAGAGGCCAACACCGAACTCGCACACTCGTACATACGAACATTAACAGTCGGAAAATTTGGGTTCCGTAGATGCGAAAAGTCAAGATCCGGCGAAAATCGCATATGCCCAAATTGGACAGATTACTATACTTTTTCCTTCTAGAGCTACAGCTCTATTATAGCGTTATTTAGACGGGAAAGTAAAAGAACCGCTCAAGATTTTCCTGGATAGATCAAGGGAAATCATGATAAATACATAACCGTGATAAATTCATGACAATGAGTGTCACAAAATATTTAATTAAATTAAAAAAAAAAAATTAAAATCAGTTAAAAATTGTATTAATACTAAAAAAAAAACACAACCTCAGGCGATTTAGTACAATTTATTAACACAGCATCGAATTGTATTTACTATATATAACCTATCAGCCAAAATGTTCCGTTGAATCGCTTAAAACTTTACTTTAATATTTACTGTAGAGATATCCTTCGTAAGTTAGATCCACGTGTGGATGTCTGTTGCGTATGGAAAAATTATGCAAACCATAGAGTGTTTATATAAGAACTGTTTGATTTCAAGTACGATTTAAACGGCATTATATAAGGTAGTATAACTTACTTACTGTACATTAGTGTCTACTCTTAACGGTTAGATTCTGCAGTTTTTCTTGGTGTACTTCGATATATGTACCATTCGTTGCTCTGCAAATATCCAGACTGTAATCCGGCTCTTCTCACGTACTCGTCAGGATGTCGAGTGTAATGTATGCTACCGTCGCATTGCAACAACCCTCTTCTGTAGATGGTTGATGTCGCGGATTTTCTCCGAATAATGATTTTTACATGCCCTCCCAAAAATAAATCTAATGGGGGTTTAGGTTCGTTGGTGGCCGTGCGATCAGCCCTCCTCTTCCATTCTGCTTGTTTTGAAACCGGTGTATAATGCAGCATGGACACGGTTGCTGTAATACCGCAGAGCGCCATCTAGCCGATAGAAAATTAATCCGTTTTACTTCCTTGTACGAAGTAAAGGAAGTAAAAAGTATTTGAGCTAAATTTCAACTTTCAGTGGTTAATGGGTTCACATAAATTCGGTATTAAAGCAGGTAATGAAAAAAAAATTACAAAATGTAAAATTATAAATAAATATTCATTTTCATTATTTTAGCTGAGAATAAAGATATCAAAGATTAAATTCCACGGAAAACTAAATGAACTGTTCCGGCATTTGCCCTCTTGTATCAAGGGAAACCGTGGCAAAACCTTGATAAGAACAGCCTAACAATGTTTATGTCTACGACACATTATCAGATTACAGGCTTATAACATAGTAGAAACGACTTATACATTACGATAATATTACAATTTTAATTATAATAAATCTTTATGATTTATAAATTTCTTCCACGTCTGATATCCATCCTTTCTCCCTGAAAAAAGAAATAAAAAATTATCTAATAATAACAACAATCTACAATCTCGTATCAGTAAAATATATCGAAAGGTTTTCACCTGTTACACCCGTCTTCAGGAGAATATAGAAAGAATGGAGTAAAAAAAAACACATTATGTGTTACGGTGGTTCATTAAAAGCACGAGTATATTACTTCAATTCTAACGATCGATTATGAATACATTTTTGATAAAATATTAAAAAAGTCTTATATAATATAAGGAAAATTACAATGAATGTAATCGATATGTGGATTAACAGTATAAAATTTCTTTGAACAATGAACTCAAACATAGAAATTTACAATTATGTAATCTATTCTGATCGGTTCCAGATAAAAATCTAAACAGTATTTTGATACTGTGTACTGATATTTGTCATATATATATATATATATATATATATATATATATATATATGTATTTCTGGGTTTTGCAACAAAAAAAAAACACATCAGTTATTTTCCAGTTATAAATAAATCAAAAAATTATTGTGCTTTAATGAGCAAATATCGTTTACTATGCTTAATTTACAAAATGTATGAACAGAATATTGCCTTTCATACGAGTGACGTAAACAAACAAATCGTTTTCAACTCTAGATGAGGGAGATTAAAATTTAATGAATCAATTTTTATTTTTTAACTAATTTTTCTTCTGCTACCTCTTTAGGCTACCTAATGATGGCATAGAGACCTGCAGTCTGGTCTTTGGAACTGTTGCTAATTGTAATCTTAGTTAGCAGTCAATTTACTGTTAAAGCTAAATATTTAAAACTTATATTTAGGTATAAAATAGATAATAGCGTAGATAGGGCTATTATTCCCTTAGTCAAATGTATGTAGACTACTCTTGCATCGATTTAAAATACCAAATTTGGCCTTATAATTGGTAAAATAAAATAAAGTTAAACGTAGTCAGGGATGGACTCCCCTTTTATGACTAGACTAATTTACTGTAACAACTCTTCTTTTAGCTGCGCGATTACAATTGCGGTCGATGTCTATACACCGTTATGGTCACAAGCAAGAATTTAGCCATCGAAAGTATCTACCTTCACAAAAAATAGACTAGTTGGCTGTAGTTGAATGAATTGACAGATTCTTGTACATTCAATCCACCAGTATGGCTTACACCATAAGGGCTCACCGTTAATGACAGATCATTTTTCCTCTTGGCTTTGAAGTTTCAAGATGTTACTTTAGCATCCAAGAAAGTTTATTTAAATGAGTTAATTAAATCTTGTATTCTGATGAGTAAATAATAATAATATATTATATACTTTATATACATCGCATCTCTTTTCCGTTAGATTCCAAAATGTGTGTTATAGTTATGATACCGAAGAAAGCAGGAGCAGATAAACGTGAAGAATACAGTAAAATTAGCTTAACTAGTCATGCATCAAAAATCTTAACTAGAATTCTGTGCATAAGAATTGAAAGGAGAGTAGAAGCAGTGTTAGCAGAAAACCAGTTTGGTTTCAGGAAAAGTATAGGGACAAGGGAAGCAATTTTAGCATACAGATTAACAGTAGAAGGAAGATTAAAGAAAAACAAACCTGCATACGTGGCATTTATAGACTTGGAAAACGCATTTGATAACGTAAACTGGAATAAAATGTTCTGCATTTTAAAAAATTTAGGTTTCAATTACAGAGATAGAAGAAAAATTGCTAACATTTATAGGAACCAAACAACAACAGTAATAATTGAAGAACATAAGAAAGAAGCTGTAATAAAAAAGGGAGTTCGACAAGGATGTTCCCTATTCCTGTTACTTTTTAATCTTTTCATAGAACTAGCAGTAAATAATATTAAAGAACAATTTAGATCCGGAGTAACAGTACAAGGTGAAAACATAAAGATGCTACGATTTGTTGATGACATGGTAATTATGGCCGAGAGTAAAAAAGATTTAGAAGAAACAATGAACGATTTGGAAGAAGTTTTACACATGAACATAACAAGAGCAAAACAAAAGTAATGAAATGTAGTAGAAATATTGTAGATGGACCACTGAATATGGAAGAGAAAAGATTATGGACGTAGAAGAATTTTGTTATCTGGGAAGTAGAATTACTAAAGATGGGCAAAGCAGGAGCGATATAAAATGCCGAATAGCACAGATGAAATGAGCTTTTATTCAGAAATATAATTTGTTTACATCATAAATTAATTTCAACGTCAGAAAAAGATTTTTGAAAGTATATGTTTGGAGCATAACTTTATATGGAAGTGAAACTTGGACAATCAGAGTACCTGAAAAGAAAAGATTAGAAGATTTTGAAATGTTGTGCTGTAGGAGAATGTTAAAAATCAGATTGGTGGATAAGTGACAAATGAAAAGGTGTTGCGACAAATTGATGAAGAAAGAAGCATTTGGAAAAATTTAATTAAAAGAAGAGACATATATATATATATAAATATATATAATTTTTTATGACCACATAATAAGAACATTTTGGTCAGCCATTATCAAAGTCTCTTTGATGGGACTGTTTGAGCCTTGCGTTCCTGCCAGTACTTTTTAATAAGTTCTGTTCTTTGTGCCCTTTCTAGTGTTAAAAATGTTCGTGTTGTATGTTTTTCTGGCGAGTGTGAAGCAGGCGTCTTTGTTTTTGATTTTCTTGTTTAATTTTATCTTAATGTGGTGTCTTCTGGTGTAAGACAGTTTCCTTAAGATCCTCTCTTATTCCCTTATTCCTCCAATCCACCTGCATCCTGTTATGGTGTTTTTGTAGTAGAGATTGTACTATACTAGCTGTCTCAGAAGACTTGAATCTTCTGATTCAAGAAGATTACTACAGTTAAATTTTGGAGTAATAAATTGTAAAGTAATGATACATAAAAAAATTAGCAAAATTTCTCATAACTTTTCATTTGTTAAAAATAAATATTTTGTTAATAGTTATTAATTATGATTCTGGCCATTTAAAAATATTCTGCTGTTGCTTGCTGTAAGGTATTTCTATGCAATTTATTCAACTTCCACAATAAAAATATATAAATGACATTGAGTATTTATCGTTTTCCATAATTTATTTTAGTGTTCTATTATAATGTTAGTTAATAATAATATACTGAATGTTCAAAAATTTGAACGTATTGAGAATTCAAATTATCTATGTCCTGATTTGTTTGATTTATTAACTGTACATAATTTTTTGTTTTTAATTAAACATTAATGTCTTTTTTCTTTTTCGAAAGTATTATGTATTATTTTTAAATTTATCTATTAGGTTAAATCGATTACATTTATTATCAAATTATTGAATTTGTAACAAAATTATTGAAAATAATGAATGGTATAATAAAAAATAATGTTAATTCCTGAATTTAAAAATTATAAAATTCATTTACAAACATAAAAAATACCTAATTATTAGTCAGAAGTGATCCATTAGTGAAAAAAAACCTAAGTATTAAGTGTATTGATTTTTATGTATATGCTTGATGTTGCATCTTTGGTATTTATGTATGTATTTTGTGTGTTTTATTAATCATGTTTTCATTCATGTATTATGTAGGTGAGTACTCAGGTCGGGGGTTATGTTGTATTGTTGTGAATTTTATTGTTTTATTTTTGCATATTATGTGTTTGTCATAGTATTTTTTAGTATATTATGTACAATTCTCTAAAAGGGTATTTTCGGTCTTTATATGTAACAAATTACTTTCAGGAGTATGTTAAGTAGTCTACACACACACACACACACACACACACACACACACACACACACACACACACACACACACACACACACACACACACACACACACACACACACACACACATACACACACACACACACACATACATACATACATACATACATGCATACACACACACACATACACACACACATACACACACACACACACACACACACACACACACACACACACATACACACACACACACACACACACACACACACACTCACACACACACACACACACACATATATTGTGGAGTGTAAGATTATTTCAGTGTATGAAATTGCACTGAGCAACTAATTGCAATTGTGTGGCCAATAATGTCAGTATGGCTGTTTTGCATAGGTGGCGACCTCTCACTGGGTGGGGACTGACTAATGCTTCAAAAGTGGGTCCGATCCACGGTCAGTACAATTGCAAAAAGAAAAAAAGCAAATAGATCTGTGTTACTTTCAAAATCATAAAATCATTAGTTCGGAGCATCTGTGTAAACAGTTAAAACTGTGAATAATAAATACTGTTGTTTATATAACTATCATAATTATTCAATAAGTCTTCTTGAAAGTGCATTTTTGAATAAAAAATTCGGTGATAAGATTAATGTTTTAAAGGGTTAAAAAACACCTAAAATTTATTACCACCTTATTAAGTAATTAATACAGTAATTAATCGTGAAAATTATTACAAGTGAGTTTAACAGTTCGAAAGTGGCCAAAATTTTAATAAAAATATTTAAAGTTAAAATTGGCTGAATGTTTCAAAATAAATTGATTTGATAATTAACATGGGGGGAATGGATGATCGATCAAAGTTTCAGTTATAATTGCGAAATCATAGATCAATGAAATTATTCAAGAAGACAGACAAATTATAGAAAAATGTTTTGATGGAATTAGTAAGATAAAATTAGTAAAGATAAACCGCATAAGAATGTCCCTCTGCTCTAACCACACTAGAGTCCTATTTTGGGTTTGCACCATATCCGTTTTGTTGAACACTACCCTTGTCTCCACTCATAGCTGTTTGCTTA
Source organism: Lycorma delicatula (assembly GCF_047948215.1). Taxonomy (NCBI): domain Eukaryota; kingdom Metazoa; phylum Arthropoda; class Insecta; order Hemiptera; family Fulgoridae; genus Lycorma; species Lycorma delicatula. The sequence goes on from NC_134457.1 coordinate 20,887,490, forward strand.
GCAGCTATATCTGCCACCAGCCGGAAAGAGTACCTCTGATCAGCTCTCCTTGCGACATACTTGGCAACCTTCTGAGAAGGCATTTACCCACTGCATTGATTGCCAAGTCAAGCTTTGTCACCGCGTTAATCTTAAGCAACGCTCGATAACACTCGAGCTTTGCAGTCTTCTCCCTTTGTGGAATTTATAACCATGACAAAACTACACTGCTCATTCATCTCTATCCCATCACCAAGCAATACCTCAGACCTGGTATTCTCTGCTAGAACCAGACTTGCTCTCAGCTTACCTTCAGACTCTATCTAACTGTCTAATTACCCTGCAGGCATCCAACACCACCTTGGAGTTGATTTTTAGACAAAAATGGATCAAAAGAATAATTTTCATTTGATCGTACAATAAAATGCAAAACTTCATTCAAATGTACGTTGAAATACCACTGTAAAACATGAGTGAGATTTGATTACAGCTTACCAATAGAATTAAATAAATCAGATTTCACATATGAAGGGAAATTAAACATTATCCAATTGACAGAGGTTTATTACATGTATTAATTTTATAATAAAGCGAAGGAAGAATAGTCAAGATAGTATGAGCTAGATTAAAAACTTAAAGAACTGCACCTTCAGAATTTTTAACTAAGTATAAACTGGTGATAGCAAGAGAAGCTGGTGCTTCGCTGCTGTTGGTAGGCTTGACGAAGATAATTTGCTGAAGACGATGTTGACCGGCGAAATATCATGGTGAGAAGTGGCTGCCTTGGTTTAAGGTATCCTCAAAACCAAGATGGCACAGGAATTATGGCACGAGGGCTAGCCTTCATATGATGGATGGTGAGGGGACAGCCTGTACAAGGAAGTGGTTGAGGGCTCCCTTGGGGTCGTCACTACTGTCAAGGTGGGCAGGACTCTCCAACCCATCGGATTGGGGCCGACAATGACCTGATCTATAGTGTTGCTGACATTGTATCTAGACAGCGACCTCCTCCTCTTATTGTGGTGCTGTAGATCGAACCCCGGACCCCTACTATACCGGTCACTTCACAAGTGAATAGATGTAGAAAGGAAGAAGTTCCACTGTGAACGGAGGCTACATTATCGTGGATAATGTGTTCTGCCAAAGCATGCATGGTGGGCAGGATAGGGATAGCCTACGCATGGAGGTGGTTAGGGGCCATTGGGTCGCTGCCACTGGTGATATGTGTAAGACTCCCAACACCGCCCTGTGTGTATAAAGGCCTGCGAAATTATAAAAATTGAAATAGTCGAATGTTTCTTAAAAAGATGTATCTTATTAAAAATAAATTAAAAGTAATAAAAATTAAAAATTTTAAAACCATAAAGAAAGAGAAATAATGAATTAAAAGAAAACATTAAAAATCATATAGGTGAAAAAGAAGTTCAAACTTATTTCTCCTAAAAAGCTTGCACTCCTTTGTCCAATATTAAAAAAAATAAATTAAAATAATGCAGTATTGTAACCATTCTTTTTACAAGTTTGTTGTGCCTTCTGACAAAATGAAAAATATAATGTTCAATAGGGTCAGTTCTTGCCTTCCAAAGGCATTTAACTCCCTTTTAATTGAAAACTGAAAGATTGATTTTTAAAACTATTCTTATTTCAGTTTTATCATAATTGTGGGCCAGTAAAAAATTACATTAAGGTTCAGGCTTAAGGTTCTAAAATGTTTTTGATAGTTTGATGAAAATGTTTGTGTTAAAATTAAATTAAAAACTTGAGAGCAATTAACTTAATAATTGTGGTGTACATGTCCATTGCCATAAACAGATGCCTAATTAATGGAAATTCCATAGACATGTCCATTAATAACAAGAAATATCCATTGTTTTAAGATTGAAAGTGCTCTTTAGGACACCTATCAGAATTATTTTCTCTATGAGTAATAATAATAATTAACCAGTCAGTCCTTGTAGGAAGCAGAATGATGGTAAAACTATGGCTGAATATCAGCTACATTTTGGTGTGATCAATAAGTTGTGACTCATTTCAAGATTTTTGTAAGCATTCCATGCCAGGCTCTCTAGGGAAAGGGAAAAATGAAGTGGTTTCGCATTGCCTTCTTCAATGAGCTGTGTATTAGTTGCATATCAATGTATCAAGCCCACTGAAATTCAGATAATATTTGGGAAAATAAGAGATATCTTCACTCTATTCACTACAGAAAGTATCTGTATGAACATCATTAGCATTATTCATCATTATTCATAAGAGACTAACGACAGACTAGTACTAGTTGTATTTTTGATAGTTTACATCCTTCCCAATGATAAAATCAGCTGGGGCAGTTATTATAAATCTATAGATTAATGTGAATTCCTTTCTGTAGGGAAAAATCTATTAATATATATTCTCCAGTCTCAGTTAACAGAATTACTCATCAGATGAAATTGTATGGTCTGTTGCTATTTTGTAAAAAGGTGAAAAAATATTGCTTTTATGTGTATTTTTTAATACAATCTTGTTCTGTATCCTTGTTAGCCTCTCCTGTTTAGTTAAATAATCTAAGTGATAACACTTCAAAGGTGATACAGTTTTATATATTCATTTTTTTTTCAGTATTAGAGAAGCAAGAGAATTTGAATGGGAAAGCCAATTAAGATTTTATTGGATGAAAGCTTTAAATAATTTAATCATACAACAATGCTCTGGTAGGTGTTAAGATTTATTATTAATAGCTTATTTCTGTATAAATAATAATAAAATAAATAAATATATATATATATATATATATATATATATATATATATATATATATTGTATTTTTTTTTAATAGTCAAAAAGTATTTTGTACAACCCAAGTACAAAATTACAAAGTAAACGAAATGACATTTACCTTATTTTTCTTCTTTATTTTTATTCCAATAGCACTTTTTCAGGATCCCACATCATCAGTTGTATATAAATTATAATAAAATTACATATCAAGACATAACAATTTTTTTAGAAAAAAATAAAAGATTAAAATTATTATCATATATACAAAATATGAAGTCAATTAAATAAAATAATTACATATATTTAAATATGACATCAATTAAGAATTAAAGTTTAAAATTAACTTTAAAAATAAAATAATTATAAGATTTATACCATATAACCTGGCCAGGCAATGTTAGGTTATTGAGTGGATTAGAAATTATTTATATGCATTCTGATTATATATATTTTTATCTAAAAATGTGCTGCCATCTGTTGCTGCTTTTAATAGTGTCATCTTCATACCCTGTCTGAAAGTTGATCAAGTTGGAAATTCTTTTGTTCTTATAGATATATATATAAACCTCTCCAAAATGTCCAAACATTTACTATTATTATTTAAATTAAATTTCTTGATTCCGCCATTTCAAAATTTGTCCAAATATCAGACAGGAACATTAGATAAACCTAATTTACCATTTTTATAATTTCTAATGTGTTATAAAAATCTAGTTTTAAAAGACCTCTTGGTTTTATCTATCTATCTATATATGTATAAGGTCACAAACATTGCATTTTATTTTGTAAATTTGCATGAATAAGTGTCAATATGATTGTTTGTCTTGTATGCCGGTTTAAATTTACTTTTATCATAAATATTAGTTAACATTTTCAACTACATTACCATACATACATTTATAATGTATGCTTTTATTCTATTATATTGTGTGTCACTAATTGCTCTATTAGCCATGTGTGTGTGTGTGTACTAATTTTGTGTGACCACGGATGATTTGAATTTCTATGTATTGTGGTTTTATTGGTTGTGGGTTTCTTATATACTGATGTAAATTGATTATTTTTGTTAATTTTTATACTAACATTTAGAAAGTCAATTTCAAAAGTAAATTTCAAACTATTGTAATATGAATGAATTTTATTCAAAATTGATTTTGATTATAAAAATTACAATATCTTGTAAGTATTGACTTTAGAAAAATCATATATATATTTCGCAAAATAAAATTTCAGGACATATTGTACAAATGAAGGTAAAAAGGTTTGTAAAACCTGGGTGTGGAAATGTTTTGTTTTCAGTCATAACTTGTAAAACATTTTGCCCTGATTTTACACAAAGGGTAAAGTGAAGCCGTACTGAAATTCTTAGATCTTCAAAATAAGGGATATTTGATGGGTTGATACATTTTTTATGAAAGATTTAATGAAGCGTACCCCACAATTGTATCTATAGTAATTTTACAGAAAATTTTTGAAAAACACAAAATATTAATATCACAAAACACAATTTTTTAAGTTTGACGTACAATATCCAATTGTTAAATTGCCAGTAAGCAAATAAAATTTGCAGAGAACTTAATTGTAAGAAAATTTATGTCAACTTATTTACGTTACAAAAATTTCAGTAGATTTCATTTTATCCTTGGAACAGGTATCAGAGTGAAATTTTTTATAAGATATAACTTGAAAACAAAGCATTTCTGTTCAAATGAAACATGTTGGTATAAGCGTTTTTCTTCATTTTTGTATCCTGAAATCCTTTCATTTATATTTAATAGATCAACCCAAGTACAGAATAATTGAAATAGGATGACTTACCTTATTTCATTACATAACCAGAAGTACTTTCACAAACTTAATTCGCATCATCAGCTGCATTATGTTATAACTCGCGATACATAGTATTGTGTGTTAGTTTATGATGTATATATCATATCATAAAACATCATAAGTTTTGTGATATGATGTTATCATATCACTTATTATTTATGTTAATTTTATTTTAAATTAATTAAATTTTATTAAAACTTATATACATACATACTTACATTTAAATTTAGTTTATCACACTTTAAACGCTTATACAAAAAAAAAAAAAAAACTATATAAATTAAAAATGTTAAATTATAATTATAACAAGATGTAAAATGTAAAAAATTGTTTAAAAATTCTGATAAATATGAAAACGTAATGAAACAGTATATAATAACTAATGATTTAAAAGAAGCAGATGACCATATTAAAATTTTTTTGAGAATTACTAAAAGTTTAATAATGGAATTTCATTTTCATCTGTGATATGTGACCTAGTATACCATAGAAGTAACTATTAATATATTAAAGAAAAAATTAGTAAAAAATTATGAAGATCCCTTATTTATTGAAAATATCATTGTTATTATAAGGAATGTATGCAAACAGAATTATTTTAGTTATGATAACAAATATTACACCAGGAAAATACACTACCGATGGGTTTTCCTTTGTCATCCATATTGTCTGAGGTTTATTAACAGGAGTTTGAAGATAAAATAGTTTATGGGATTACACATAGACATAGTATTTCAATGTGGACTAGATATGTTGATGATGCCGTGGTGCGAGTGGTAGTGTCTCGGCCTTTCACCTGGAGGTCCTGGGTTTGAATCCCGGTCAGGCATGGCATTTTTCACACACGCTACAAAGCAGTCATCTCATCCTCTGTGGAAAAAAAGCTTAACTGCGGACCTGGAGGTTAAACAAAAAAAAAAGAAAGATGTTGATGATATTTTTGTAGTCTTTTATCCAGTGATAAATGACGAACATTTAATAATCTTGAATAAGTTAAACTCATACCGAAATGATTTGAAATTGATAACAATAGAAAAATAAATTATTTAGATGTTAGTATTGAGTTTGGTAAAAATAATCAATGTATAACTTAAGTATATAGGAAACCCACATCTAACATAACCACTATATAGAGCTTCAAATCACTCATGGTCACATAAGATTAGTATTTATACAAATATGGTAAATATATTTGATCGTATAAATTCTGATCGTATAAATGCCAAAAAACTACTTCATAGCAAGAAGGGGTTAATTCATCACACAAGCTTTATTAATACTTGCCAGATGAATCTACATAATATGTAAACAATAAAAAAAGTAATTAATCGATCGGGCCAATTTGGTTTATTTTTGTGTAAATTGTGAAGATGTTATGAATAACTGGTAATCTGAGTTGTTTTATAAACAAAATAAAATGTTTGTATGTGGAGAGAATATGATTGGAATCAGTAGACATAGCATAAGGGCATGTATTCTTTAACACATTCAATCTTTTTTAATTTTCTACCAACTTGAATAAAATATCGTCTGTACAAAATTAATTATGAATTTATGCCTTTACTCTAACAACTAATAAAATACAGCTTTCTGGTGCACTGGTAGTAAAAAAATCCAACTGTGGCATCATGTTAGCACATCTAGTAACTGACATGATAGCTATTAACAAAGTTAAAGCAACCTCAATCATATTCTTCACTTTACTAGCATTTTTATATTCATTTAATTCAACTGTTTGATACCTTTCTCCATCTCTTTGCTATTAAAGCTAATCTTTTATTTCAAAATGCACTTTATCTGGCATTTATAAATATTTGCTTTTTAATGTTGTTTTATACAATTTTATACCCCTTAACTGGTTATAAGATGTAAATATATATATATACATACTGTTAATAATATAGATACCAGTATAAATTAATAGTACAGATACTATTTATTAGAAGCACTAGTAAAAATATAAATAATATTACCAAGCTTATCAGGTTGTTAATTTTATTTTAAATAATGATATTAGAATGAAACCGTGTAAAAATATTCTAGAAATAGAATTTAATATACTTGTCATAACAAATGTATTGTTTTTTATTTCTTTAAGTAGTTACAATTTTTAATGAAACATATTGCTTACCTAACCTGAAATTACAGTAACCTAAAAATACACAAATAAATGAAATACCCAATCAAATTTTTATGTAATTTGTTGGTCAGCATGACAAAATGAATGAAAACTACAAAACATTTTTAATAACTTGATTTTAAATCGGCGCTACTTTTTTCTGAAAGTAGTTAAGAAACTCCTTTCAGCAGAGTTAAAATTAAAGCCCTATTATTAATGGCATCCATGTTAAAAAGGATAGGAAAGCCCTTTTAGCACATATTCATTCATTTGAGTAACATATTCAATTTACATTGTTAAATGAACATCAAATTTATTTTGTAAATTTCATATCACTCAAGGTGTTAAGATCTTTATTTTTATTTCCCATATGTAAAATATGCAATCTCATTGTGTATAACATGTCTCTATGAGGTGATTTTCAAAAGTTGATTTTGTTGTATACAGAGCCCAATATACTTCTTATCCAGTATGTCTGATGTAGTTTTTATTGTAGCAACTACAGTTTAATTTGTATAATTCTAGGTTGCAGTGTTTGTCACTTGTGTTTAGCTTTGTGATTTTGTGAATTTTATTTGTTTTGGAATTGATACATTAACCTTCTTCCCTGAAAGTGTCATTAATTTTATGTGAATGTGGATCAATGAATTATAATATTATGTATTTTTGCTCACTATGAGTAGGTAGGTAGCTATTAATCAGTGTTTATTTTACTGTGTTCTTCGCTGTAATGTTGGCTGACAAAGATGCGTATACTAGGCGATGTAAAATATATGACAGCTAAATATTTGTGCTGTGAGATGTGTTGAGGATGTGCGTCACTTGCAATGGGTTTTTTATACAGTGTAAACATGTACCATTTATCTAATGTGGATATGTAGCACCTAACTTATAATTGACATTTATTATGAACTAAAGAATAATTAAGATAATAAAATGAGCTTTATGTAAATGTTGATGAGAACAAATAGTATTTAGGGTATATTGATTGTGTTTATAACACCCTTGTTAATGGTTATTGATAACATATGTTATATTAAACATTTTACAAATCTACTGCTACTTACTTACTTACTAGCCAACGCCTACTCTTGGCTGTACGAGAAATTTTGTGATGCGCTGACCAGTTCAGATGGGCTTCAATGTAAACGGGGTCTTCATCATCCTTCTGTGAGTGGTCCAGTGCTCTGCAGATTCTCAGTTGGTCTGCATCCATAGTTTCATAGCTGCAGAGGTTGGCATGCTGGAGAGGTCAGAACTCGTATGCAATGTAGGTGTGAGACCAGATGGTCATGCCCAGTTTTTAATCTAAATGTAGCAACATTGATTGCTCAAGGAAGGCTTATAGGGCCATGTATGACGGCTCTCTCACTTCTTGCCTGCTGCTGATTCTTTGCGGTTTACGCCAATCCATTTATTGAATGCAGAGTTTATTTGCAGTTTGGCTGAGTTAAAAGAAGGAGTGCTGGATGGCTGAGGCAGAGAGGTTCCCAGCTTTGCCAATTTGTCAGCCATTTCGTTACCATATATGTTAACATGGCTGGGAACCTACTGGAATTTCAACTGCCAGCCTTGATATCCCAGTTTGTTTAAGGTCTTCCTGCACTCCAAAGTTCTTGTGCAGTCAGTTATAGACAAGTTCTGGATGGCTGCTTGCAAATCAACAAAGAAAACTGCCTTTTGTGTGGAAAGGATTTCAAGTTGGGTAGCAGCTGCTTGAATCGCGGCAATCTCTACATCATTACTACATTGTGGAGCACCGACTGCAAGATGCCCCTGGAAGTGGCAGCAGTAGTACGTGGCTCCTGTTTCTCCTGTTCCCGGTATTGATGATCCGCCTGTGTAAATATGTAACTATTTCTATTCTGGATAATCTTTATGAATGGTTTGGAGCACAGTCTGTTTTAATTCAACTTCATAAAAGGCATGTTTTGGCAGTTGTTGATATTTTAAGTTATATTTGACTTGCGGTAGGTTGCTGAAAGAATCTGATAGATTTTAAGTGGCATCACATCTACAGGTGTCATGCCGAACTTCTCATATAGGTTTTTATATGCAGTGAGTTATGCAATTTGGGTTTTGAGCCTGCTTGTTTGCTTGTTGGTAACTGTCTCACTGTTGCTTATACACTCTTATTGAATGTTCCCAGAAGTGCATGCACTTCTTTCACAGTGGACATGAAGAGGCTTAATTTGTCTCTGAGCTTCCATAGCTGCCACCAGGGTGGATTTAGCGGCACTGGTTATTAGTCCCAGAGCATTGATCTGAACTAGGTTTATCTTATATGCAGTTGTCGAGCTGATGGTGACTGTTACTTCGCTTCCGGATTCCAGGACTTCTGGATGTATGTTTTATATGTTGTCATTAACACTTCCTGGTTAGCTCCTCATTTCGCAGCAGTGAGTCTTTTCAGTAGACAAGTCCTTTTCATTGCTTTTCCCATGCATTGTTCAACATGTGGTTTCCAGGTGAGTCATTGATCCAGGGTAACTCCCAAGTATTTTGAAATGTTGCTTTCTTCCAGTGTTTGACCCTAGTAGGATAGACTTATTACCAGTCCTTTTCTGGAAAGTGTGAACTGTTGGAATGTGGAATTAACAGTCACAGTGTTGCGTGTTGCCTAGATTTCAAGATTCAGCAATGCCTTATTGAGGCATTCTTCCAATGCATTTACGTTTCTATTAGTAGCCCAGGTGAGGAGATCATCTGCATACAGGAGGGCTTCGACTCCTCGTACTTCTCTGATTGCATATAAGATATCATTGATCCTAATGTTGAATAATGTATAACTCAGAACTGCACCCTGTGCCAGGCCTTCCTTTTGAATGCGGAATTTGGAACTACTGTGGTTGTGGCACACTCTGACTAATCTTTGGCTAAGAAAAGACTTGATCCAATTGAATAAATATCCAGGTATATTGTACATGGCCAGCTTGTGAATGAGCATGGGTTGCCAGATGATACCATATGTTGCTTTTAGGTCTACTAAAATTGCTAGTACAGACATCTTTCTGTGAAATCCATCTTTGACTTGTTGTGTAAACAATATGGTCCATAGTGCTTCAATGTCTGCAAAAGTTAGCTTGAGCATTGTCTACGATTCCATGTGTTTTAATAAACTGGTTTAGATGGTTGACAACCACCATCTCTGCAACCTAACAACAAGAGCTTGTTTGGGATATAGGCCCATAGCTTTCAGCTAGACTGGCGTCTTTATCATTTTTTAATATGGGAATAATTTCTACCTTTCGCCATTGCTGCGGAATATGTCTGTTATGTCAACTTTATAGTACCCAGAAGGGTTTCCTTAGCTTTTTCCCCAAGGTAGATTAATAATTCTGGGAATATTCCATTAGATCCCGCTGCTTTCTTTAGCTTGGTTAAAGACAACATTACAAATCTAAAATCAGTTATAAATTAAATAACTTTTTTACTTGCTGCAGTTCTCAATTTTTATTTTAAATTGTATTAATTAGAATGGCTTGTGTTTATTTTGGAATAAGTATTAGAAATAATTAAAAATGAAAACCCAGTTTAGATTTCCATTAGAATTATTGCTTAATGAAAATCTTAAAAATTAAAAACAACTTGTTTTCTAAACTGATAGAATGGACAAACCGATTATTCTCCAGTCCTTTTTCAATGTCACACTTACAGATGGCATCTATTTACATTTCCATATACTGTATTTTGAAAATGAGTTGTTTTCTTTATTCTGTGTTTTAAAAAGGTTAACTACAATTTGATGTGATCAATAAAAAAAGTTAAACAAAAAAAATTTGTTTCATATTTAAATTAAATAAAAGTGGAAGCGATGTTAATTCCAAATATTTTTTCTAGTTCAGGAATTTTCTATAAAACACAAGAAATTAAAATCTAAATCCATTAAAATTACCAAAATCAACTCATTATCTGCATCAGACTATGAACTGCAATTTGGTTTTAGAATTTTAAAAGTGTTGTTCCCAGCTATATCAATTAGTGCAAACCTAAATCTGGCGTTCCTTTCTCCCAAAGCTCATCACTTGGGTTAAGCTAAAAAAAGTCATATTTTCCTTGAATAAATTGCTCTAACTACATGTTATGTCAAGTACAGCAAGGCCGACTGATTATAAAAACATTTCAATATCCTCTAAATCTTTTATGGGTCTAGTTTTTATTTCATGAAAGAAAATATTCAAAGTATAAAATTCTAGTCGCTGGATGCAATTTAATATTCTCAGATGATGAATAATGTGAACAGCCGAAAAAATACATAATGAAATCGATACACCTTCGCCATACCTTGACCTTTTTTTTTTGTCTTCAGTCATTTGACTGGTTTGATGCAGCTCTCCAAGATTCCCTACCTAGTGCTAGTCGTTTCATTTCAGTATACCCTCTACATCCTACATCCCTAACAATTTGTTTTACATATTCCAAACGTGGCCTGCCTACACAATTTTTCCCTTCTACCTGTCCTTCCAAAATTAAAGCGACTATTCCAGGATGCCTTAGTATGTGGCCTATAAGCCTGTCTCTTCTTTTAACTATATTTTTCCAAATGCTTCTTTCTTCATCTATTTGCCGCAATACCTCCTCATTTGTCACTTTATCCACCCATCTGATTTTTAACATTCTCCTATAGCACCACATTTCAAAAGCTTCTAACCTTTTCTTCTCAGATACTCCGATTGTCCAAGTTTCACTTCCATATAAAGCGACACTCCAAACATACACTTTCAAAAATCTTTTCCTGACATTTAAATTAATTTTTGATGTAAACAACTTATATTTCTTACTGAAGGCTCGTTTAGCTTGTGCTATTCGGCATTTTATATCGCTCCTGCTTCGTCCATCTTTAGTAATTCTACTTCCCAAATAACAAAATTCTTCTACCTCCATAATCTTTTCTCCTCCTATTTTCACATTCAGTGGTCCATCTTTGTTATTTCTACTACATTTCATTACTTTTGTATTGTTCTTGTTTATTTTCATGCGATAGTTCTTGCGTAGCACTTCATCTATGCCGCTCATTGTTTCTTTTAAATCCTTTTTACTCTCGGCTAGAATTACTATATCATCAGCAAATCGTAGCATCTTTATCTTTTCACCTTGTACTGTTACTCCGAATCTAAATTGTTCTTTAACATCATTAACTGCTAGTTCCATGTAAAGATTAAAAAGTAACGGAGATAGAGAACATCCTTGTCGGACTCCCTTTCTTATTATGGCTTCTTTCTTATGTTCTTCAATTGCTACTGTTGCTGTTTGGTTCCTGTACATGTTAGCAATTGTTCTTCTATCTCTGTATTTGAACCCTAATTTTTTTAAAATGCTGAACATTTTATTCCAGTCTACGTTATCGAATGCCTTTTCTAGGTCTATAAACGCCAAGTATGTTGGTTTGTTTTTCTTTAATCTTCCTTCTACTATTAATCTGAGGCCTAAAATTGCTTCCCTTGTCTCTATACTTTTCCTGAAACCAAATTGGTCTTCTCCTAACACTTCCTCCACTCTCCTCTCAATTCTTCTGTATAGAATTCTAGTTAAGATTTTTGATGCATGACTAGTTAAACTAATTGTTCTGTATTCTTCACATCTATCTGCCCCTGATTTCTTTGGTATCATTACTATAACACTTTTTTTGAAGTCTGACGGAAATTCCCCTTTTTCATAAATATTACACACCAGTTTGTATAATCTATCAATCGCCTCCTCCCCTGCACTGCGCAGTAATTCTACAGGTATTCCGTCTATTCCAGGAGCCTTTCTGCCATTTAAATCTTTTAATGCTCTCTTAAATTCAGATCTCAGTATTGTTTCTCCCATTTCATCCTCCTCAACTTCCTCTTCTTCCTCTATAAAACCATTTTCTAATTCATTTCCTCCGTATAACTCTTCAATATATTCCACCCATCTATCGACTTTACCTTTCGTATTATATATAGGTGTACCATCTTTGTTTAACACATTATTAGATTTTAATTTATGTACCCCAAAATTTTCCTTAACTTTCCTGTATGCTCCGTCTATTTTACCAATGTTCATTTCTCTTTCCACTTCTGAACACTTTTCTTTAATCCACTCTTCTTTCGCCAGTTTGCACTTCCTGTTTATAGCATTTCTTAATTGCCGATAGTTCGTTTTACTTTCTTCATCACTAGCATTCTTATATTTTCTACGTTCATCCATCAGCTGCAATATATCGTCTGAAACCCAAGGTTTTCTACCAGTTCTCTTTATTCCGCCTAAGTTTGCTTCTGCTGATTTAAGAATTTCCTTTTTAACATTCTCCCATTCTTCTTCTACATTTTCTATCTTATCTTTTTTACTCAGACCTCTTGCGATGTCCTCCTCAAAAATCTTCTTTACCTCCTCTTCCTCAAGCTTCTCTAAATTCCACCGATTCATCTGACACCTTTTCTTCAGGTTTTTAAACCCCAATCTACATTTCATTATCACCAAATTATGGTCGCTATCAATGTCTGCTCCAGGGTAAGTTTTGCAGTCCACGAGTTGATTTCTAAATCTTTGCTTAACCATGATATAATCTATCTGATACCTTGCAGTATCGCCTGGCTTTTTCCAAGTGTATATTCTTCTATTATGATTTTTAAATTGGGTGTTGGCAATTACTAAATTATACTTCGTGCAAAACTCTATAAGTCGGTCCCCTCTTTCATTCCTTTTGCCCAGCCCGTATTCACCCACTATATTTCCTTCCTTGCCTTTTCCAATGCTTGCATTCCAATCTCCAACTATTATTAAATTTTCATCTCCTTTTACGTGTTTAATTGCTTCATCAATCTCTTCGTATACACATTCTACCTCATCATCATCATGGGCGCTTGTAGGCATATAGACGTTAACAATCGTTGTCGGTTTAGGTTTTGAATTTATCCTTATTACAATGACTCTATCGCTATGCGTCTTGAAATACTCCACTCTCCTCCCTATTTTCTTGTTCATCACGAAACCTACTCCTGCCTGCCCATTATTTGACGCTGAGTTAATTACTCTAAAGTCACCCGACCAAAAGTCGCCTTCCTCTTCCCACCGAACCTCACTAATTCCTACTATATCCACGTCCCTATCCATTTCCCTTTTTAAATTCTCTAGCCTACCAACCTATTTTAAGCTTCTAACATTCCACGCTCCGACTCGTAGAATGTTATTTTTTACTTTTCTGGTGACCCCTTCCTTAGTAGTCCCCACCCGGAGATCCGAACGGGGGACTATTTTACCTCCGGAATATTTTACCAAGGAAGGCGCCTCCATTATTGCTTTTGAAAATGCAGAGCCACATTTTCTTGGAAAAAAAAACTTTGACCTTTGACTGAAAGAAATTAAATTTGCTATGGGCATGATCAAAGAACTACATATGTATTCAGTATAGCTATAGGTTTAAATACACATATAAGAGATGTATGAAGCTGTTAAGACTTATTCTTCAACAATTGCACAGTCGGTATTTCCAAATCTGGTTTAGTTGAAGTTTTTAAACCTTTTAATAGTTTGAAAACATTAGGAATAAACACACTTACCAAAGTGATATCAACCTAAGGTAACATAAATAATATATTTGTCAGATTTCACAAATCATGTGTTGAACTGGTGCAGATGGTTAGCGCTTGCCTTCTATGGGAGACTGATTTAACTGAATCAGCTATATTTTTAAGGCCTTGATAATACTATCCCAGGCCACCATTCTAATGCTAGGATCTAACTTAAAACACATCCTGACCCAATAATCCATGAATGAAAAAAGCTGCAGGTGCACACACTATACGAACAAGGGACACAACAACCTATAGGCAATTAATGTGTTAACCAGAGTAAATGTTTACAAAATAATTAATATAACTTAACTATGAAATGCCTAACCTCTATTAATCAGGGATAGAGTTGCTATGTAAATTTATCAAATTAATTTATAGCTCCAGTGCATGCTTCTGCCTTTACAAGCATAATGGACTGAAAGATAAACTATGTCATTTTTTCATGTATTTTTTTAATAATGTTAAGAAAGGAGGCATGGGTATATGATGCCTAATAACCTTTTTAAATCTACAATAAGTTCTAACCGGTTACCAAATTATCTCTTTTCTTTAATAATGTACATTTAGTAAACACATTTATTTTTCTGTTCAAAATAATGTTCTTTAAATTTGATGTTTCAAGTCTGTAATTTTAATTTAGTTTCTTATTTTAATTTTTTCATTAGTTGTTTACAATTAGGAAATGTACACAAAATCATGCCAGTAAACCATTTGTATTTTGATTTTTATGAAACCTGACACAGGCTCTCAATGTTTGAAAGTACAAGGAGTAGAGATATGGAATATTTTAACAGTTTACAATCTTTCTTCAAACTACACAGAGGCTTGCCACACCCTCATAATAAATCTAGTCTATATTCATGCCGATATACATTTTACAATGAAAAATACTGCACAAAACAGCAGATAAAAATACTCTTTTATCCTTACCCAAAAATATCCTAAATTTTATAGGATTATTGAAGTTTTTTGTTTTGATAACTTCAATGGGATGAAGTTATCAAGATAACTTCAATGGGATTTTGATTACTATCTCATCTTAGATAGTAATGGGCAAGGTCTAAAGAAGATGATTAATTAGTTTCCTAATTGGGCATAAACTAGTCAGCAGTACTTTAAATAGGATGGGTCTAAAAAAATACCTAAATGCAGAGCCCAGTAATATGTGAACAATCCAGTGAAACTGGAAGAAATTTTCTGCTGGAACATGTGGTGCTCCAAAACTGAAGAAAATTAGGGAAATATTTATGCTGTTAAATGCACCTTCACTATAAATGTAACAAAGAAAGAAGAAATGAAGTATATAGTGAAAAATGGTCCTGCAAGAAAAATTAAGCAATTAGTTATGTACAAAAAAACAAAAGTTTTTTGTAATAAAATTTATAGATATTTTATTTATTTTAATTTATAATTATTTTATTGTATTAGAAAGTATTAACAAGCCTAGTATTAACTGACAAGCAGCTTAATCTTAGGTTAGGCTTAATGTACAGCCAACAGATAGAAAAAAAATCAAGATGGATCCATAAGCAGAGCCTCAAATTGCACAAACACCAAGGACACAAAACCCAAAGAGATCTGCACATCCTTAACACAGATCCAATGGGCATTTAGTAAAAATTTATATAAAAGGAAAGGAACTACGACAAGGGAAAGCGGTGAATGGTGATACCATATACTCTCAGAAGGGTACTATACTAAATGACCTCCTGAGGTGAGCCTCAGAATTCCTTAAGGAAAACCCTTACCCACCCTCAGAACTGTGCAATAGGTGGAAGTATCCAACCAAAGTATACAAATCATTCAGCCAGATCCTCGTTGGAGGATTTGAATATATATATTCAAATCCTCTATATATATATATATATATATATATCAATCAAAATAAATATAGTGGTAGTGGTCTTTTTGGCCCAAATTCATTGAACATACTTAAGCTGTGTCCACACCTGTATACTTAACTTTCTTGTTGCTATTTATGATATGTTCTGAACCATCAACACACAAATTTCAGTGAAATGAATAGGAACTAAAGAAGTTTATGAACTTAACCATATTCATATCTTGTATCATGAATAATGTACAGATCTCTGAAAAGACAATATTGATACAGGTTTACATGTCTTAACATTGATTTACAAAAACATGTTTCTTTTTTGTTCAACTTTTGAAATGATCCAAAGTTTGGAGATGAGCAGTTTTCTCCTGTGTTACTCATAAGTTCTTATTACTGCATCCTGTTATTTTACTATGTAACTTAATTAAAAAGAAGCCTTTTGTTTAATATTTATAATATTTATTTTTTTGGTTTTTGAAGACAAAAACAGACCGTGGTTCTACCAGTCTCTTCTTGACTTTTTAAAATATGACCGAAAACAGTTTAATCCCAAAAGATTCTGTGTCACTAGAATATCTCAAGTTTATAAAATAAGTGTGAGTTATATTGGCAGTAATATAAGCACTCTTGGAAGAGGAAGACAGACTCTGCTAGCTACAACATGACGGTTCGACATCGCACTACGCATGTTCAACTTCTGATTTCGTCGAGGAATTCTTTGGTAATTGTGTTATCGGTCGAGGCTTGTGGCCACCAAGCTCTCCATATTTGACTGCCACTGATTTTTTTCTACGGGGTTACCTCAAAGAAAAAGCCTAAAGCAAAAAACCATGAACACTTGAACAATTGAAAGTCAATATTGAACAAACTGTATTAAATATCCGGCCACAAACTTTGAAAAAAGTTTCAAGAAATGCTGTAAAAAGAATTGAAGCTTGTATTCAAGAAGATGGCGGCCACTTCCTCCAACATTTACTCTAAATGTAAGGTAATGGATGGTAATAATAAAATTTACATTTACATTTACACATGCCTTCTTATTATTTCAATACCTACCAATATAAGGTTGGGTTGCATTTTATATGGGACACTCTGTATTTTTAGTCTATTGTTGCCACATGAGATGTAAACAAAGTTTTCGTGAAGCAAGTTTTTGTAACATAACTCAACATTGCTCATAATTAGCAATGTTATGCAATCAGGTTTTGTGTTAAACTCGGTGAGAATGCTACTGAAACTTTTTAAAAATTGAAAAGGGCATATGGAGATGACGCTCTGTCATGAGCCCAAGTTTTTAGGTGGTCTAAAGCATTTTCATATGGCTGGAAATCAGTTGCAGACAATCCACACTCTGGAAGACTGTTAACATTAAAATAGTGACAACAATGTTGAGCAGTTCATAGACTTGATACGGTACAACCAGCGATTAACTGTCAGAATGATAGCAGCACAATTGAATTTGAACCGTACCACAGTCCATCAAAATCTTGACAAACAAATTAGATATGAAAAACGTTTGTATCAAATTGGTCCCAAAAAACCTCACTGTTGAACAGAAAAACAACAGGGTGGAAGTGTGCTGAATCTTCTAGGGAAAATTGAAACTGATCCTAATTTTCTAAAAAATGTTATTACTGGTGATAACTCTTGGATGTTTGAGTATGACTCAGGAACAAAGTGCCAGAGCAAGAAGTGGCACACTTCAAACTCACCACATCTCAAAAAAGCAAAAATCAAAACCATGCTAATTTGTTTCTTTGACAGTAATGGGCCAGACTGTAAATCAATATGTTTACCCAGAAATTGTTGAAAGACTGCAGAAAAGAGTTGCCTGCATGAGATTAGCCATCAAAGACAACTGGATGCTGCATCATGACAATGACCTTGT
Organism: Lycorma delicatula; assembly: GCF_047948215.1. NCBI lineage: Eukaryota > Metazoa > Arthropoda > Insecta > Hemiptera > Fulgoridae > Lycorma > Lycorma delicatula. The sequence continues at coordinate 20,905,444 of NC_134457.1, forward strand.
AACACTGTATTCTTAATTAATGAGTTTTTGGCGAAGAAAAACATTCCTGTAGTTCCTCAACCACTTTATTCACCTGTCTTGAGTCGCTGTGACTTTTTCCTGTTTCTGACTTTAAAAAATCACTTCAAAGGACACCATTCTGGAACAGTAGAAAACATTAAAAAAATGTAAGCGACTATCTGAAGGATATTCTGGTTTCTGAGTTCCAACATGGCTATGAAAAGTGGGAAAACCATTCAAAGCATTGCATGGCTTCCCAAGGAAACTATTTTGATAGAGTCTATTAATGATAGAGTCCATGTATAACTGGATTGTAAATAAAAAAATTTTTTGAACCATAAGAAAAATTATGGTTCAGAAAACCATAATTTTTAAATTATGAAAAACATAATACATACAGATCTCGTATGTTTCTAGTAAATTTCCATCTCACTGAGCCACCTTGATATTTCCAAGAGGAGTACACATTATTGGCTGGATAGGCTGAAGCATCATTGTTACGGTTTAAAATTCCAGTTATAATTTATCAACTTTCAATTTCTTGATCACTATAAAAGAGAATTTATTTTCATTTATAAAAATATAATCAATTCATAATCAAGTTCTAGGAACAGTTTTTAATTCTGCTTTACCGTTAAAGTAGTAAACATTTCTATTGACAACTTATATTGATTTTGTACTGTACTTGCAAAAAGTAGATTAAATAAATAAATTAATGATAAGATTTGTGTTGGGTTATTTTAAAAGTTAATTTTTGTCTCAAAAATTGTTAACTGTATACATTTCAAGCTTTAAAAATAAATTTCTTTAATGATATTCAAGCCTTAGAGCCAGACAAGTAACCACAAAAATAATTTAAATGAATTTTTAGTTTTAAGTGAATACTATGTTGTACCAAACTGATATATTTCCTAAACCAACATTAATAGCTCTTATTAATTTTATATGAATTTTATCAAGCTCTATAAAATTAATAAAAACTAATGCCTTTACTGATACTTTAAAATTTCTTAATGCCAAACTAACATAACAGAACTTTTGTTAGTTTGAAAGTAAATGAAAGCATAGAATTTCAGAAAAAAGTATTGTTGCAACAGTAAATCAAGAAATATAAAACAATATTTACCTGTGCATGAAAATAGAGATTCAGGGACACACAGAGATTACGTTACTGAATACTGTAGTTAGAACTAAATACAGATGACTACTATACTAAATACTAATGAAGATCTAAATAGTTCTGCTGAAAGTATTCTTTATAGAAACTAAAAAAAAATAAATAATCTAAATTAGATTACAACGGAACTGCTAACAATACATTTTCTGAAAATCATGTCCAAGAAATAGCTGATTCTCATACTGGCACTGGTGACTATATACCTCACAAATGCAGTAAACATGGTAATCCAGATTGCTGGAAAAAACAAAATATGGAAAAGAGAATTTTATACTACAGTAAAAAGTTTAAAAGGCTAAAGATTACAATCTTTGTATTTGCAAATGTGGAATAAATTTTCATGAAAATGATTGCATTGAAATTCGTTCACATGGCAAAAAAAAATAGACGATGACAGTAAGCATTTGATATAATTGAACACAATAAAACAAGTTCGAAGTAAACTACATTTGAAGTCATGCAGGAAATATACTCTTAAATATTAATAAAGAATGGTATTAAATATTGAGTAAGTAAAGGTTTCTTTATTTCATTCCTACTTCTGATACTTTTATTAAAACAAGATTAATTTTTCTACTTTTTAGTAGCATATGGTTCTCTAAAAAAAAATATTCTATTAACGTAGTGATTCAGATAAACAAGGCAGCCCATTCCTATTAACAATAAATCTTATGATGTAATAATCAATCAAAGAACAGATAAACTCATCTCCTAAAGTTCCCTCACCTTACTGTAAGAAAGAGTCAAAGAAAAAAAATATTTAAGACATAAGTTATCCAAGAAAAAATGTAACTTATCTAGAATGGTGTTGTGACAAAGGAATGAAAACCCACAAAGTACTGCTGGTACTAGGAAAATGTGTTTAACACTTTAAATACTGATTTCCATAAACCACACAACTAGTGTAACCCAGGTGTTATGCACACAGTGAATTGATTATCTTATGAAGCAAAATTAAAACCAGACTAGTTATATATAAATCTAACAAATAAAGAATTGGCATGCAGATACAGAGGTGAAATGAAAATCAAATCGAAAGACAGATAATTACATTTCATTGAATTTGTAATTCAATGAAATTTGTAATTCAAATCTTGAGGCAGTATGTTACTGCCATATAACTAATCCCAAAGTCATCTTCTACAAGCATAGACTTCTTTATAAACTTACTGCTTTAAATGTTTGTCTCTGTGAAATGTCTAACATGTCTCAACTGAAATATCATCTGTCTCTATTATTTACTTAAAATAATATTTTTGCAATATGATTAGTAAATATATTTCTAGGAAGGTAGAAATAATTTTTATTTCTTTAAACTGGTGAAAGGCTTATGTTTCTGTAACTTCATTCTCCAATATTTTTGAACAAAATGTTTTAAACCAGCAGTTTCTTGAGGAAAAGGGTGTAGCAATTTTTTTATCATCTAGTTCAGTTTTTCTTTAGGTTGTGTTGTACTTAGGATGCAGCAGGTGCCTCTTGTACCACCCTAACCAGTGATGTAATTCCTTTCAATGAGAATAATGATGTTTATTTTACAGTCTTCTCTGTGAACAGATTAAAGGTACTACTTGTGTGGATGAACATTTCCTTTTTTAATTGATTAGAACACTGATAAGTGATTATATTAAGGTCAGTGAAGAAGGCAACACAAAACAACTTTACTACTCAATTCCTTTAATAAGCCTGGTATGGGATATGCTGAGAATGGCTATGCCAGTGTCAGGAATGACTTGCAACTCTTGTCGGTCTGCCTACTCCCATTTTGGTTGTGGTAGCTAACATGGTCACAGGACTTAATTTTGTAGGTTTGCTTGGGTGTGTGCCCATTGAAGTGAGGAGGGCCACAAGCGTGATGATTGTTTGCATAGGTCTGAGGCTCCAGCCTGTGCTAAATGTAAGAGATTGCACAAAAATCATGAGCACGCAGTTGTTAGTAAGGAGTGTGGCTGTTACATAAGGGCCGTTGAGCTGTACTTTAATTCATTAGATGGTTAGGTTTGGTCGACTTAATGCCCAGGATATTTACGTAGTCCAGGTTGAGTTAGGTGAAATTGTAGAGAGACAGAGCGTCGATGTTATCCTTCTGCAGCACCCATATTAGGGGTGATCTGCCAGTCTTTCACAGCTGGAAAAAGTTTTGTGTAGGGCATACCTGTATGTCTGCTATTCTTTGCAGGAAGTCGCTTGATAGTGTCTTTATACAGCAGGTTTCTTTCGCTCATCATGTTGTGGTCAGATTTGCCATTGTGGGACTCATTGTAGAATCTTGCAGTTGTTAGTTCATATTTCCAATATAAGGATCCCACTGAGGAACATCTAGCGAGATGGGGTAGGATCCTTCATATTGTGGGTAATGGTTCAATCCTTATTGGTGCCGATGTTAATGCGAAGTTGCTTCTCTGGCACAGTGGGATCACTGATTATGGCACTGACTTAATTGATAGTTTCATCATGCAGCATAATTTTGAGGTCTTTAATATTGGAGACCAATAAGTCACTTTATGTCGGTATGGTTGACAGATGAAGGGCCTTTTCAGGTACAAATATTGGCATCACCATTGGTAGGGATATCCCTGGCAAGATCCTTGACTGGTCTGTGGTCGACGACTGTTCTGGCGATCATTGGTTGATACTTTTTGAAATAGCGGATGAGCTCAACGATGGCCATGAGGGATACTTTCCTGTTTACCGAGGTCACTTCCTGCATAGGAAGGCGGACTGGCCGAAATTCTCCTCCTTGTTGGAGTCCAGACTGGAGATTTTTTCTCGAGACCTTGACGGCCTGCCATTAGATGTCCTGGCAGAAAATTTCACTTCTGCGGTGGTGGCGGCGGCTGAAGCAATAATAATGCTTTTGTTCTGGATTTTATAAAAACTTTCTACAATAACTTGAATTATGAAAGATAACTTGTGATTTGTGATGAGAGAGATCATCACAAACGTTTTGAACGAACTGTAGACAAAGAGAGGTATACCTCTAAATCAGCTATCTTTGTTGGCACGGATTTCTAACACTAGTGCCCATTCCAGTATTTCTATTCATTAAAAATATTACCAATTTTACCGTATTAGAAACATTTATATTTTATATTTAATAGTAGGCATAGAAGTACACTGGTTTTTTAATTCAGTGATTCTTTGCAAGTAATACCCTCATATTTTTAAAATGTTTTTTAGCTGCCATAATCCATACATCTATCTTGTTCTTAAACCTAATGATTCAGTCTTAATTTTGCGGTTGTGAGAATTTTTATGTCATATCTTATACTTTCCATCTCTCTCTGAGAAATGATAGTGCACAGCCCGATTTTATCCATGGCTTAAAATAAAAATAAATAAACAGGTTTATTTTAAAATAACAGATTTTGATTGATTAATCTACCCTAATATAACATGTAAAAAGTTATTAAACTGAAAATTAACATCGTCATTACTAGAATTTCCCTCCAGTCATGTTCATATAAATATGATCTTAATTTACCTTAATCCTAACCTCTTTAAAATCCTTCATGAATTACTTTGAGCTCCATCCTTAAAAATAACTATAGCCAAAGCCCTATGATCCTTAAAATGTGCCAGAATGACAGCACTAGAAACATTGTGTTTATATAAAATTGATTTATAGAAAACGTGATCAATACAGGTTGGCGTATCATCATCAGTACCTCTATTATCAATATTAACTAAGGAGTTGTACTCATTCATACCAAATATTTTTAGATAATGCTAAGTAGTTACTGATGTTTTTTGTGTGTAATATTTGTTTTCGTTAGTAAAAATAATAATTATTAGTGTTATATCATTTTCTGTCCAAATGTGGATGCTCACGTTCACAAAACATTGGATGTAATCCGTGAAATGTTATCTGAATCCCATTTTTCTGAAGATACGGACTCTGAACCAAGGCCTTTTTTGAACCATTTAGTCTCTGAGTATCCAGCATTTTTTCTCAAAGGGAAAATTTGACAGTTGATGAAGGGGTATGTGGATTTAGAGGCAGGAGTAAGATTTCATGTTTATGGCGTAAAACTATATATTGTTTGTGATTTGTCAACCGCATATGTATTTCAATTTGAATTTTACACAGGTAAATATAACAAAAATTCCATAATTTCTCTTTTCCAAAGACCTTCTTTCTGTTTATCTTGACAAGGGACATGCAATATTCACAGACAGCTTACCAGCTGTTGTTGATTTTTTGTGGCAGCGACAGACTAAAGCTGGATTCTCTATCTGTAAGAGCTCCCAAAAATAAATTTAGTAAGGAAGAAACGAGTCTGTTTACACTATAAGAAATCATCTCTTGTGTGTCAAATGGAAAGACACTAGAGATGGATTAATCTTATCTTCAATTCACAGAAAGACTAAAAGTTAAGTGCATGTGTGCTCCAAAGGGGACACGTGTTAGTTTTTGATTTCAAAAACAAAAACCGTTTATAATTTTCAGTTATATAAAAATAAAACTCGGGTGGATAGAAATGACCAGATTATTTCATACTATCCATTCAAACGTAAGCAAATGAAATGGTGGGAAAAATTATTTTTGTGTTTATTTATGTCAATTGCCAAAGCCCTTATTTTATATTGGGAACCACAACCATCACCCTTAAGGCATAAATGTCATTTAGAAAAATTTATTACATCGATTGGAATGGCTTTAGGATAAAAGGCAGGAGTTCTTGGACAGGAAGCCACACCAACAGCAGTGAAAACAGACTTACAGGTCATCACTTTCCTTAGAAAACAACCCAAACTGAAAAGAAAGCACAGCCCACAAAGGTCTGTAAAGTCCTTTGAAAAACAAAGGCAGCATCAGGGAAAGCCATTAGAAAGGAAACTACTACTTGGTGGTGTTCTGAATGTACAGGGTTTGTGTATACCTGTCTGTTTCAAAATTTAACTGTTTAAAACAGTAGTACACAATTTTTTATTTTGTTCTTATTTATATAATTTTTAGAACATCATAATTTTTTAAGTAGGTAAAATAAGTATTTCATATAATATATTGAAATAAACTGCATTTTGTTCTCTTTCTAAACATTTTCATATCATTCACCTATCACAAGTACAAAATTATAGCAGAATTTTTTTAAAACACCCAAAAAGCCCAAGGATACAGGATCTTTCTTTTTCTGCTTAGCCTCCAGAACCACCGTATGGCATTACTTCATAGGATGAATGAGGATGATATGTATGAATGTAAATGAAGTGTAGTTTTGTACAGTCTCGGGTCGATCATTCCTCAGTTACTTTTGTATCCTAGACATTCCTCGTGTATGAATCATGGTTCGTGAACCATGATTTTCGATGATCACAGAACAGCTTTAGTAACAGCCTTGTATATTTTAGCCCGCTTGTAAATCTTAATTTACATTTACTTTGAAAAGTATGAATAAAATAATTTTATAATAAACAAGTATCAGTCATTTAACAGAGTTAATGTCAGACCCAAATTGCCGTTGCAATGTCAAATATTTAGGAAATTTTCTGTCCAGAGTAAAATGTTGATACAAAATAATTTATTGTATTATTACAAAACAAGTCTTGTTTATAACACAAATCTTTGGTGATCAATCCAAAATTGAATGGCTTAAAATTAAAGTACAATTTTTTTATTACATAGGTTTTTTAATATATTTTTGCATTTCAATAAGTGAAATGAATTTGAAAAATTTGCTTTTGAATGAATTATTATCAAATGATTAAAGTTGTTCAAATATTCCAGAATTGTGTAGATGTTCATACTTAAACTGGAATGTGGTATTGGTAATAATGCAGTTAATGTAAATTTTTAAATTTTGTTAAGCTATTGGTTTTTTTGTTTGGTTTTTATTTTCTGTCAAAGATTCCGTTCAACTCCTGTACAGGTTCCATTGTTTTTATTTATTTGAATTTTCTTATTTAATTACTGAACATGGTTTATTGTTTAACAGATAATTTTTGTTTGGTATATAAATTATACTTAGCCAAAAACATTTAATTTCTGATTTCTTTGGTAATTTTTAGTAAAGTTATTTTTTGTATACATTTATTATAGCTTTATTTATAGTTTTCTGTGGTCTCCTGATCCATTCCCTCATTTAATATTATTAACCGTGAAAAATTTTATTTGCAAAACTTATTTATTTACTTTAAAATAAGTTAGTTTTTTTATTTATCATTTATTAGTATCTTCTTTGTTTTTGATGATATTGTCTGCTAAGATCCTTAGCCACTGAAATATGCCAAGAGCATCCAGGGAAATTATATTCAGAGTTACTGAGTAATTTAATGGTATATTGAGTGTTTTTTTTACATTTGCATCAATTTTACTTTTTAACATATGAGGTAATTTACAATTTTTTCCTCATCAAAAAACAAAATCACCACTTATAAATTTTTGAAAAGATATGTTCATTATAAATACTTCATGGTTGTAAAATTAACACATAATTTATAAAAATTGTTTCATTAAAGGTTAAGTAGTTTTGATTTCTTTTCAGTATTGTAAAACAGGCTTTTATAACATATAATAATAGAGTTATAACAATTTAGATATATTATTTACATAAGATGATTTTAGTTTATTACACTGGGTATTATATTACATCAAAAATAATTTTTTGAAGTGAAGCTTCTTAATGCAGATTTAGGATGGGGAGTGAACTGAGAAAAAACAAGCGTATTTGTTAAATATTACTAAAAATATATTAAGTCACTATAAAAAGATAGTTATATCAATATCATTTTTTTTTTTTATAAAGCAAGTAGTTCTGTTATTATTGACTTTGCAGGAATGTTACTGTTTCAGGATATTGTAACTATAAAGATGAGTTCTGTTAGTTTTCCATTATAATCAGTGTATCATGTAGAACATGTTGATGCGAAATAAAGTAGTATTTTCAGTCAGAAATACTGTTATGGCAAATTACTATAATGAATCAATCCATGTGAAGTCATTCAACCAAAATATTTTTGGTTGCTTCATCATTTTTAAAAAATTTTTTTAAAAGTTATTCCCTAATAAATTGGCAATCCAAAACAGGTCTTTTTCTATTTTTATCCCAGCCTGCTTGTGACTGGTGGCCATGTTTGTTTAGCAGCACGTTTCATTTTTGGCTTTGCAGACATTAGCATAAACTTTAATGCTTTTGGACTGGATTATGCCAAAACATTGCAAGATAAACATCTCTGTTTCATCAAATTCTCCTTTTAATTTGGTCCTTTACATTGAAACCCTTAATAAGTTAATAAGTAAAAATGATCATTAAAATTTTATATCTAATAACAAATTCCATTTTACATTTTAAATTTGCAATGAAGAGGTGAAATATCAAGTTATTTTTTAAAATTATTATTACATAAGCTACCATACTCACCGTAGCTTGAGTAAGAACTGAAAAGCTTTTCATTCTTTTTTTATTATTATTAAAAAATTTAAACTTTTGAAAGTTTTAGCTTTTTATCTGTGTTGACAAGCTTGGGACAAAAATCTTAATTTTTTCCACATAATATATATATGTCTATATAAGAACAAACTAGAGTAAACATTTCAAAATTTGATTCTGAATAAAGTTATGAATTTTCAAAATAGGTACAAATCATGTGCATTGACGCCATTATTAACCATTCTGAAATTTACACTGCGTGAAGTGTTCCACAGAGATATACGAGCGAGATAGCAATGTTTTGAAAAATGTTATTTTTTTTTAAACGCTTGGATTTTTTTTGCGACATTTCATATATATGCTTCATTTTACCGTGCCGTAAAATATTAAAATTGTTTTGTTTTACATTTCAAAAGCTTTTAATCTTTTTTCTCAGGTACTACAATCGTCCAAGCTTCACTTTCATATAAAGCTATGCTCCAAACATATACTTTCAAAAATGTTTTTCTAACATTTAAATTAATTTTTGATGTAAGCAAATTATATTTCTGACTGAAAGCTCATTTCGACTGTGCTATTCAGCATTTTATGTCAATTCCTACTTTGTCCATCCTTAGTGATTCTACTTCCCAAAGAATAAGATTCTTCTGCTTCTGGAATCTTTTCTCTTTTTATTTTTATATTCAGTGGTCCTTCTACATTTCATCACTTTCATTTTGTTCTTGTTTATTTTTGTTTATTTTCATGCAGTAGTTCTTGTGCAGGACTTCATCTATGCCATTCATTATTTCTTCTAAATCTTTTTTACTCTCGGTAAGAATTACTATCATCAGGAAATCGTAGCATCTTTATCTTTTCATTTTGTACCGATCTAAATCGGTTTTTAACATCATTAACTGCTAGTTCTATGTAAAGTTTAAAAAGTTCAGGGATAGGGAACATCCTTGTCGGACTCCCTTTTTTATTACGGCTTCTTTTTTGATATCAGAAAAAGATGCAATCTTTCAATGCTTCATCTGATAGATCACATTTTTCTTGTTCTTGATAAAAGTTTAAAATTTGTCGTCATAAAATTATAACTTTTATCAAAATCTGCCCTGTTGAAATAGCCTGCCTGTTATTGCAGTAGTACAGTAGATTAACACTATGTTTTCCTCGTCTAGAGTTTGCATCTGCCTAAATTCACTATAACACATTGCACTTACACAAATATAGTTGACAATCGCAATAGTTCTATCCAAAGCGTCTTGCAAAATGATGGATTTTGCTAATGCAAAATGCAATGAAATGAAGTCAAATTTTTCAAGTTTAAGTTTTCCTGTTTTAATAAAGCAACAAATCCTTATTTTTTACCTCCAATGGAAAGTGCACCATCAGTGCAGACACTGGCTAAATTACTGACATTTAATTGTAATCGATGACATACTTCTCTGAAGTTTTCGAAAATGTCAAATCTGTGAATTCTTCCAGTTAGTGTACCCAGCGGAAGAAGTTCTTCGTAATACTGAAAATCTTTAGTTACAGCACGAATAAAACGTAAAACTTGCGTTTTATCTGTGCTTTCATCTAAAGCAATTGAAAAGTAAACATCTTTATTTTGTATAATGGTACGAAGTTGTTGTGGTACATTTTCAGCTAATTCTTGCTATTGATCTGTTACAGTTTTTCATGAAAGAGGCAATTGTTTGTATTTATCAAATTTTTCTGGATCTAACATACCCACCACTTCAACAACACATTCTCTAATTTCTGCATCACTAATTCGTTCGCCTCTTTTTCCAAGTATATGTGCTATTTTGTAAGTAACATCAATTGGAGTGGTATTTTTCTTTACAAAAGCACAAAAAAAACGCCTGCTGATGCTTTTCATTTTTCAATTTTTAAAGCGCAGCTTGTCAAGATTCACCTTCTAAATTAAAATATTTATGTTTAACGAGTCAAATAGTGTTTATTTGCATTTGCCTTTTTCAAAGTAGTTAATATTGTATTGCACAACAAACACACCATTTTATCTTTCACAGAAGTAACGAAAAGATCTAACTCCCACTCTACATTAATTGTTCTGTTTTCTTCATTTAATTTTCTTCTCTTATAATTTGACATGATGGAGAAAAAATGAATATCAAATCATATCTTTAAGAAAGCGTATACTTGCTGGAAATAGAATAAAATCTACTTAAGTTACCACAAACCAATAATTTCTGTGATACAATGCGATGATTAAACTTTGATATTATGTTGAAATTTTTCTGTTTTATGTAAATAAATATTTTTTATATGTTTAATTTATTTTTAGTTCAGATTTCTTATTAATAAAAAACTTTATCATTTGTGTATACATTATTTTACACCAATAATTCATATAATATTGCATAAGAAGTTTCACTTGTGTCGTGTCCTTGCACCAATGCTTGTACTTTCTTTGAAGAGTATGTTTAATGTTTAATAAAATCGGTAGTTGTATCTTGAGTGGTGAATGGTGGTCAGGTACATGCATCTTTAGCAGCAGAATCTGTTCATTCGTTACCCAGGATTCCCATGTGGATCTAGCAGAAATTCACTTATGTGTAATGATGATTCAATTTAGAGATTGTACTATGAATATCAGTAATGACAAATGTCTAGATAAATCCTCTAAAGCTTGGGAAGCATTACACGAATCACTGCGGTTAAAGATGTGACGATATTTTGACATAATGATGTTCAAAGCCATATTGATGGCGTACAGTTCAGAATTGTAAACGTTTGTAATATCAGCAAACACATAAGTTCCGTCGGTATCATTCATATTACTTTTAATAAAATGTTGCATTTATAAACCAACTTCATCTTGATCTATTTTTCTTATCGATAACACTGTGGAACAATAATTTTGCTTCCTGTAAAACTACAACTGAAATAAATAAAACATAACTGCCAAATGCCAAAAATCCTTAAATTTTATTCCCATCACCCCCAATTTTCAAGAAATACATTTTTATACGGTTTTTGGTTTTTGTAATTCATATCTGTGATGCGCAATGATGTTTCACAAAATGTTGCAAATAAATAATAAAAAGCAATATTGTTAATTCTACTTTTCTCATCTTCTGGATTGATGTATAAAAAACAGCTTCTTCAGATGTGAATATTAATACTATTGTCAGTGCTTCAACATGTCTTCTTGAAAGTGTGTGAATAACAGCAATGTTTTTTGTTATTTTTGTGAACAATTTATGTTGAAATCTCAGAGGAGGTCAGTGACTTCATTAATTTAGAAAGCTTATAAACTTTATTTCGGTCGCTCAGTTAGAAGTCAAGACAAACCACGGGCTCCACATATGTGTTGTTCAACTTATGCAACTGACCTTAGAGCTTAGCATACTGGAAAAAGAACCTCAATGCCTTTTGCTGTGCCCACACAGTATGCCTGAAAAGTTCCCAAACTATATTAAATAAAAATACAGATTTAAAGATAAAAAGATTTACTCACAACAGCCTTCTACATAGAACCCTTCTGTAGTTATACACTCGTTGCAATACCGGTAGAGCCCATCAAATGCTCTGGAGAAATCAATTTGTGGGATCGCCTTCAACAGTTCGGTGCAAGCCCTTTGCATGGGCGGAATGTCATCGAAAAAGCGGCCTTCATCTTCAGCATGAGTTTTGGGAACAGAAAATAGTCTGCTCAAGCAAAGTCTGGTGGGATAAGACGGTGATTTGATTTGCGACATAGTAACTGTTGCCATTTGTACCGGGGCATTATCGTGCAAGAGTCCAACTGCCCAGATCCCGGTACTGGGGCCGGATTTGACAAATGCGACCCATGAGGCGTTTCATTACTTCCAAATAGAAATTAGAATTCACGGTTTGACCGGTTGGGAGCAGAGGACTCTTTGCCACCCATCTAATTTCTCAGATGGAACTGAAAAAAAAGCAGAGCTCCTACCTTCCAAACTACTGGAAAGGCATCTATTGCAGGAAAATGTCAAAACATCTGTTTATCGCAATTGTGAAAAACATTTACTACATTCGTTTCTTCAAAGTTTAATATGACCTTTGCCACAGACATTGATGGAATTATGAAATCTGAAATGTGAACATAAACCAAAACAATGGCGATTGTTTATAGATGCTTCCAAGGCCAGTTTGAAAGTAATTCTACTTCATATAGGAAATTTTCTTCCAATTGTACCTATTTTCCATGCTATAAATATGATGGAGTCATGCGAGACAATTTTATATAGATACTATTTTAAGTTTAACAATATTGGGACTACAAATGTAAGATATGTTTCACTATCATTAAAATTTATGAAGAGTAAAAGAAATTTAAATTTCATAAAATAAATATTAGAAATGGGTGCAGATGTTAATGTAACATATGACCATGTAGGAAATTCAATATTACTTACTGCTAGCAGTAAGTAATTTTTTTAGCGGTGATGATATCGACGTTATTTAATTGTTGATTGATTCTGGTGCAGATACCGATGCTGAGAATTGTTCTTGGGAGAAATGTTTAATGAAATTACCATTTAATGCAGATCAAGATTTGTGTTAAAAACTAAATGAAGGAAGACTGGATGATATTGATGAAAGCAGAGATGCTTTCATCAATAAAAAAATTATCATTCACTTTGATGAACAAATTAAACAATGATTGCTGGTATTTCTACTATTAAAGAATGTGTAGATAGTAATGTTGTTTGTGTTGAAGGTGATGCTACTAATATTTTTAATGAATCTTTGTTACAATATCTAATGAAGTTATCAGCGGCACTGGTACGTGAATGATAGAATGATGCAGAATTATCATGATTAGTTTAATTCAAGCATTAAAAAGGTTTTTTCCAGTAAATATTTTTAATCAAATTTACTTGCTTCTAGTTCATTCGAAATTAAATTATGGATTGCATTGCTGAGGCTCAATCTACATCACTTATTTTTATCTGATTATAATTTTGTAAGAAGTTATTGTACAGGTAATGTGTGGTGTGATAGAACATTATTTACTTCTTTTTTTTTTTTAGAAAATATCTTTGTTTTCTATTATATTTCTTTCTTTATAAGGTGCTTCTAATCTTTTACAAAAGAAGTGGTAATGTCAGAGTGGTGATAGCTAAGGGTGAAAGCTATTATATAACTAGCAGATTTTTACAGAAAATATTACTGTTCCTAGGCCTTACTGTATACTGTATAAAATAATTTTCTTTTTCTAACACCTAAGTTCTTTAGTTTACTGCCTGGTAATGTAAGAAGCACCTGTAATCTGAATCAATTTAAATTTAACTTAAAGGAATAGAATTTCTGCTTAGCAATCGACGAGGTGAAAGCGTTGTATTCAGTGGTGATTTAGTCATGAAAGTTACCAATTTTAAATCTAAATGGGATCTTAATATACTTATATTCATACCTGGTTGGCAACAATATTGTGTTGTGTGTTTAAGTGTGTATGTGAGAGAAAAAAGATAACTGAAGAAAACTGGGTGTGTGTAAGAAGTTATTATTTTATTTTAGTGTTTTTCTAATTAAAATTGTAAGCTTTTGCTTTGCAGGTAATATATTTTCATATACAATAAAAAAGTAATATCTTTATCTGAATATTAATTTATTTACATATTAAGAAAAACACTTTGAAAATTGTGTTTATTTGTAAGTACTTCTGGTGAGGACAATCAAGAATATTTTTAATACATTGTTGCAATTCATCTCCACGTTCCATTCAAAAGCTTCATGTTTAAGTGGCTGTAAAAAAATTAATATTTAGAACCAAGCTCATGGAAATTTTGTATCTTACAAAATTTATATTTTTATAATCTGGTATATATTATTCAGATAAGAATTCAACTTATGGTCAATGTGGTAAATTAGATAAATGATATTTATCACGATAAAAAATTTCACCATAAGCAATATTATCACTAATGTCAGTAAGATTAGAAAAAACTAAATCAGGAGAATTACTGCAACAGTTTAACACTTATTTGATTGTAAATATTACAATTTGTAGAGTAACTTGTAAGGTGAGTAGAAGCACTTTTAACATTTAAATTTGGATGTTAAAATTTAACAAAAGAAACATTTTAGTGGTTTTCCCAAGCAAAACCTTCACATTAAAGTTGCCTAATAATAATATAACAATCGCTGCACTGTTAATATGTGTTGAAAGTGAATTAGAGTTGGAATTTAGTTTTATTTTATAGATTATACAAATAATCATAAACATATTTACTTTATAGCATTCAAATTTGGTTTTTTATTACAGGAAGTAGATTCAATGCAACTGAAAGAGGAACCGCTAGATGTTATTAATGGTGATATTGAAAAAGATCCTTTAGCAATTGAAGAAACCGACTTTGTTAAATTAGAAAATTAAAAAGTTGAAAATGAAAGGGTAAGTGTATTAGATTTTGTATTCAATGGAACACCAATTACCCAGATGGACCTTAGCAAGGCCAAAGCTGGATAATTGGAAAGGGTAATTTAAAAAACGGTTATTGTACGTACTGTACATATCATTCTAATATTTTATAGGTAACACGCTACGGAAAAAAGTATATAGAAAAATAAATGTATTTCAGTAATATTAAAATAAAATGTTGAATATATGTACAGTGTAAGAAATAACTGTAAAGAGTGTTACTAAAAAAGTAGTGTGTAGAAATTTTCTTTTATAATTAGTTTAACTAAGGCCTAAATATACACGTTGTCTTTGCTAAATGAATTACAAAGGTCAGTTAAAAAATGCAGTAAAATAAAGATTGATAAAAAAAGTCCTTTTGAAGAAAATATTTATTTGAATTGTCATAAAATTTATCAAGTAATATATTAGTTTTTTTTTTTTAAATTACCTAGTCCGAATTTTAAGCATTGTAGTTAGTTGGACATCTGGAAAATTGGTGCCCCACTGTTAACTTTTCATTATTATTACATAATAAATTTTGGATTACATATAGTTTATTTCTTTACTCGAGTGTGCGTGAGTGTGTATATGTATATATTTATCCCACCAAGCTGGTCTAGTGGGTAACTCGTAAATCAGTTGTCTAACAGCTGATTTCCGAAGTCTAGTGGTCTCAGGTTAAAACCTAGTAAAGGTTAGTTGCTTTTATATGTTTTTACAAACTAAACCGTGCTTACTAACAATTTGCTTTTGTGGTAGGGGTTCAATTAACCATATGTCACAGGAATGGTAGGCCTGAGTGTAAAAGATTACAGATCATCCTTATCTAATTGGGCCATGGTAGAGTTGCTTTATTGTTCACTGGTCGGACAAATTGCAACATACACATTAAAAAAAATAATACCTGTATATTTTTAATGTCTTTTGTAATATTCTATAGATAATAAATTCATATGAAAAGAGAAATAATTTATAGTTTTTTTTGGAAGGTGTAATTTATTATAAAATAACTTATCTACGAGGTTTGCAAAAATATTGCATTTGCTGATAGGGCGAAAACAAGACTAAGTAAAAACTAGTACTGGCTAATCTGAAAGAGATATATCAACAGTAAAGAAACTCATACAGGTATTAAAATTGGGTTTTCTACCTTTGCTGCTTTACGTCGTAAATATTGTGTTTTAGTAGGTGGCAGTGGAACTCATAGTGTATGTGTGCATGTTATCCATCAGAATGTGAAATTAATGTTTGAAGGATATATATTGTGCAAGATTTTAAGACTGTCAAAGTGTACAAATCACAAATGCCATAACTGTAATTATTTAAAGATGTGCTTTATTATATTTTAATTATTAGTCATACAGTTATTATTTATATTATTGTAGCTCTTATATATATATTATTAACAAATTAAAGACTGGTTTTTCTGAAATTCAAGGTTAAACATGGTGACACTTAAATCATAATTTATGAAAATATAGTTTTGTATATCACTACTACCACAAGTCAAACTTGCCATTTTCCGGCAAATCTGAAGATCTGTAAAAACGAAACAGTTTATGAGAGATCTGAACTTCAGTATTTTCTCATAACTCTATCAGCAGTTAATTCATACAAAATTTTATGAAAAAAAACCAGTTGCTCAAGTTGTGTGCCTTGATGATTTAACATGGAATGACGTGTATGGAAACTGTGGTAAATATATTAGGTAACGTTTTACAAGCGTTTTACTGGTTTTCCCACACAAAACCTTGCACACTTGTACAGTGTAAGAAAAAACTGTAAAGTGGTACTAAAGAAGCAATGTGAAGAAATTTTCTTTTATGATTAGTTTAACAAAGGCCTAGATATACATATTATTTTTGTTAAATGAATTACAAAGATTCAGTTAAAAAATCCAGTAAAATAAAGATGGATAAAAAAATCCTTTTGAAGAACATATTTATTTGAGTAGTCTTTAAATTTTTCATATAATGTATTAATTTTTTTAAAAATTACTTAGTCTGAACCACTGTGTTAACTTTTCATTATGTAAATTTTGGATTACATACAGTTTATGTTAACTAGTTTGTGTGTGTGTATGCACATGCGTGTATATATTATATATAGCATGTGCATGCGCGTGTATATATTATATATTTATATGATGTAGGTGGCCATGGAGTTGGACTTCCTCGTCTGATCCAATATCTGGGGAAGTGTTTTCCAGGAACACGCTAACGTCGTGATAGAAGTGTTGTATAACACCATTTTTTTTGAAAACTGAATCCTCCAGGAATCTGAGGAACAGCAATTTTTTGAAACATGTAGACGTATGTGTGCCCTGTCAAATTTGACTCTATGAAAACAGTTTTATGACACCATTTTTTCCCATCATAGCCGACACTTACTTTCAGTATGTTCCTTTCATTCTAGATTACTGTATGGGGTTTTTCGTACATCAAATTTGACGGTTGTCTTTAATTATCCCAAATGTATGAAAAGTATCCTCATCACTAAATAAAATATTATTAAGATTGTTTTCAATATGGTGATTATCTCTGCAGCAAACTGATATAATTGGGGGCAATCATTTGGTTTAATGTGAAGAACAGTTGTAATGTACACATGCAAATGGAGCGCTTATGACCGATGTCGTGAACAGTAGAAAAAGGAATCTTCAGTCCATTACTAGATCGCATAATAGACTTATCTAGCAATGAATGTATCGCTTACTTGATGCACTGTCTCTTAACTAACTGAAACCTTCTGATGATTTCCAGTTTGTGAAAGCAATCTTCTAGTCTCCAAGTCGTATCCTTGGAATACAATAGATTTGGATGTAGGAGAATTGACATTCAATTTAGTTCATACAAGCCTTTGAACATGCACAACTGATTGAAAGCAAAGCATAAACTTAACTTTTTTGTGGGGCCTGCATCTTGATGGACTACAATTGCATTCAATTCGATTTGTCTGCACATGCATATTCTGCTGACTCTGAGAGTATACTAAACAAATCTTTTAGATATATTCTGTCGTTCGAGCCTACATTTAATAGATAAACAGTGACCGTTTTCTTAAACGTAGACCATTAGTTTTGGATGCTTTCAGCCAAGACATCCTGTAATTTTTAAGTCTGATTAACATGTATAGATAAAACATGTATAATAAATATATTTACCTGTTATAAATTTGCCAAATAGTTTTTTTCCTAAAACATACTTATGATAATAAAGTTTCAGCCAAATATGTAAATATACTGCAAGATAAATAAAGTTCCTTATTATACCAAAGTTAACTCATTGATGATTAATTAATACTCAAAACCACTTTGATTATGAATATATAAAATTAAAATATTCAATTTTCCTATTTTAGTGGCTTTTTACAAGATATAATACTTAATGTTATTGTAATTCAAATAGTTTTACATTATTCATAATTACCTTTGAATTATTAGTTATTTTTAATTTACAGGTTATTATTGATAAAGGAACCGACAGGGGAAGTACCAAGAATCGCATTACTCGTAAGAGGTGCGTAAATAATTCAGTATATGATGGAATTATAAAAGAAAAATCCAAGGAATATAATCCAAGTTATAATTTAAAATCGCATTTAAATATTCATACAAAAACGAAAAATTATGATTGTAAGTTCTGCCAAAAAAGTTTTAGTGATGTTTCTTATTTAAAGATTCATATTAATTTACATACCAAGGAGAAAAATTATGTATGTAAATTTTGTCAAAAGTCATTTAATTTTGGAAGCAGTTTAACGAGGCATCTTAAAAAACATACAAATAAGAAAAATTATATTTGTAACTTTTGACATAAGTCATTAAATTCTGAATGCTGTTTAAAGATCCATCTTGCTACTCATATGAAGGAGAAAAATTATGTATGTAAATTTTGTCAAAAGTCATTTAATAACAAAAGCAATTTAACGACACATCTTAATATTCATAAAAATGAGAGAAATTATGTTTGCAACTTTTGTCAAATGTCATTTAATTGTAAAAGCTATTTAAAGAGACATCTTAATATTCATACAAAAGAGAAAAGATATGTTTGTACCTTTGGTCAGAAGTCGTTTAATCAAAGTTCCAATTTAAAATCACATTTAAATATTCATACAAAAATGAAAAATTATGCTTGTAATTTCTGCCAAAAAGTTTTAGTGATATTTCTTATTTAAAGGTGCATATTAAATTACACACCAAGAAAAAAAATTATACTTGTAACTTTTGTCAAAAGTCATTAAATAGTAAATACCATTTAGAGAGACATTTTAATATTCATACAAAAGAGGAAAATTATGTTTGCAACTTCTGTCAAAAGTCATTTGATACTAAATACCGTTTAGACACGCATGTTAATATTCATAAAAATGAGAGAAATTATGTTTGCAACTTTTGTCAAATGTAATTTAATTGTAAAAGCTATTTAAAGAGACATCTTAATATTCATACAAAAGAGATAAATTATATTTGTAACTTTTGTCAGAAGTCATGTAACAGTAAATACCTTTTAAAGACATGTTAATAATGTTCACACTAAGGAGAAAAATTATATTTGCAACTTTTGTCAATTGTCATTTAATTGTAAAAGCTCTTTAAAGAGACATCTTAATATTCATACAAAAGAGAAAAATTATGCTTGTACTTTTTGTGAGAAGTCTTTTAATCAAAGTTCCACTTTAAAATTACATTTAAATATTCATACAAAAGAGAAAAATTATGTTTGTACATTTTGTGAGAAGTGTTTTTATCGAAGTTCTAATTTAAAATCACATTTAAATATTCATACAAAAGAAAAAAATAATGATTGTAACTTTTGTCAGAAGTCTTTCAGTGAAAGTTATGCTTTAAAAGTACATTTAGATATTCACACTAAAGAGAAAAATTATGTTTGTAATTTTTGTCAGTAGTCTTTTAATCAAAATTCTGCTTTAAAATCACAATAATTCATGCTAGGAGAAAAAATATATTTGTCATTTTTGCCAAAAGTCTGTTAATAAAAATCATTTAAAGAGACTTCTTAATATTCATACAAAAGAGGATGAGATTGTACTTGTAGCTTCTGCCAAAAGTCGTTTAATTGCATTTGTGATTTTAAAAAACACATTTATTTCCACTCTAAAGAAAAAAATTAATGTTTGTAACGTTTATCAAAATAAGTTTTTTAAGCATGACACTATTGGTATGTTATATTTTTTATTCATAAAAAATCTTTTATGTAATATTATTTATACTTAAAAAATCTTTTAATAGAGTTGTATTTTAGAAAGACATCTTAATGTTATTCTTATTAGAAAATCATTATGACCTTTTTATAGTAAGAAAATTGATTAAGGAAAAAAATTAATAGCATTCTTTCAAGCGTGTGTAATTTAAAATTCATGTAACAAAATTTATTTAATGTTTATATTTTAACATTACATTACATATGTTACAACTAAAGGTGGAGAGGTTTCTTCTACCTTGTGTACTTCAAACATAGATTTATATTACTATATTTATGTTTATGAACATTTTAAGCCCAGAACCATGGCAATCAGAAAATTTGGTGTAAAAAAGTGTGTGTAAAGTTCTTAAGTGAAACTTGTTTTTCTTGAACATTTTTTCCTCAAGTGCATTTTCACAAATAACCGTGATCGTGATTGAATTTAAAGGCCTTGTTCTGATTTTATATTAAAGTTAACTTTATATCACATGTTTTACATTTTAGCAATGTTTTCAAATAATAAAACCACACAAGAAGTATGTAATCCGATATCTGTGCCACAACTAGTTTCAATGTTTTCCTCCATGCTTTTATGAATACCATCTTTTAATTGTATGTTTGATTTTAATGGTTCTGACAATTCAAAATAAATTAAACTTTAGAAAAGGCAATAGAAATTGTTTGTTCACTTTAAAAGATTATAATTTATTGCAGCTTATTAATTTTACACATACTATTTGTTCAACCCAAGATCTTCCCTTTCTAAACCACCCTGATGTATTCTCCAAATTGTTTATTGATGTGCCCTTGTATTCTCTACAACTTTTGTAAGATTTTATAGATACTGAAAGAAGAGAAATTCCTCTGAAATTATTAACTTCCTTTTGTCTCCTTTTTTGTGTAAACGGTAAATTAGGGCAAATGTTCTAAAAATAATTTCTCTAATAGATCATATATTAATTATCTAATCATCATAATTTTAAAAATTGCATTGTTATTCTCACCAGATGCTTTATTATTTTTTAGAAATATGATTATATATTCTTTATATTTTGTTTATTTGGGGGATTTGAGTTTTTTAGTTAAGTTACTGGTTTCAAACAGTTGAGCTTTTCTTTGGGGTTCTTTGCTGTTTCAATAGTTTTTCATAATAATTTGCTAAAGTTTTGCTATCACAAGTTTATTTGACTTAATTAAAAATATATTTACTTAAATTTTATCTGCAATTAATTTTTTAGAAATTAATTTTCTTTGTGAATAGACTTATTTTATTGTAATGAAAATCTTAGTTTATTTAAATTTAGTTTTAGAAATACACGTATAAAATATAAATTGTAATTCTTATGTGATGATAATAACATTTTGTTTATAATATAAAATATTTCAGAATTATGTATTTTGATTTTTTAATATATCTGTGAAATTGAAACTTATGGATTAAATGATAATTTATATATGTTTATTTTATTTTAAAAATTGTATTATAGATTAATTTTCAAATGTACATTCCAAGTGGTTCATTTTTTAAACTAATAAACAGTTTCACAGAAAACAGATTGTTTTTTTATTTTAAAACATTCCTTTTTATAAAAATAAATAGATTGTATTAGTGTGACTGAATGCAAGTTTATTAAAAATATTTTGTATTATTATGATCATTAAAACTAAATTAAGCTATCCTTTTTGCCCAACCTACGTGGTGAAAGTGTTACTAAAGTGTATGTACGTACATCCAGGTTTGGATTTCTGCAACCTTAACCTTTACATTTTAAATGTTTAGTGTTCCAACTGTGGAGTTCTGATTTTTGGTGGCTTCTTATCAAAAAATAGATTGTTTTGAGATGCAGCATTTATAAAAATATCATTTTTTATCTTTAGTGATCGAATTAATCGTAATTAGTGTCTTATGTTTATATGCTATCTGTACTTGTTTTTTTTTTTTTTTTGAGGTTTTTAGGGGCATCGACTACTTTGTTCATTAGCCCCATTCCACTTCAAGAAAAATAAAAAAAGTTCAATAATTCACATTCTCATGAAAAAATGTTTAAAATTTCACATTCTTCTATAATTTAAAATCCAAAAATTACCGCCTAGGCTTTCCTTTTGGCCATCCTTTCTTGCGTTTTTCTATTCTGCGAATGGCCTCAACTTCCGATGACAGTGTGTCTGACAGGGCTTCGGCCATGGCATCGTCTTCTCTTTCTGCCAATGACGTTCGCCGGCTTACATCAGGTGATGAAAGCTTCATTGATGCTATAAGCATCGTTGCAATTGAATCTAAACTTGCAAGCGATGCACTTTCGGCAGCTGATGAACTTGATTCAATGTCTGGCTGTGCTTGGGACGGCTGATACAGATGCTCTCGCCACAGTTGTTCTCTTAGCCTCTGTATATATTATTAATATTATTTTTTTTTGTTTTGCTATATTAAGAATAGCTTTTATTAGGAACAGAAAGAATAATATGATTTTCTGTCAACTTTCTGTCTGTTTTTCTTCAATAAAAAACCAATTTTTAAAAAGCTTTTATTTACTTTTCATTGGGTATAGTTACATTAATTTTCTCAGAATTAAATTCTCTACATGTTTTGTTACTAAATTGTCCACATTTATTAGTTATTTAACAAAGCTATTATGTACTACAAACCTAAAAAAAAACCTTTTTTTGATTTTGAATTTTGTGTTTTATGTTGGTTGGATATCTTATACTACTGGAGTTGCAGTTGTAGAATCTGTTTTATCCTATTTTCCAGCTCAATTTACATAAGAGACCACCAACTTTACTCTCAAAAATATCTGGGTCCCAAAAATTATAGTAGGGCTTGTTTTTATTAGAAGAGCTGAAATCCAGGTGAAATCCTTCAATAGCCATAACTCGAAAACAAAGCATTTCCAGACCTATGTTTATATGAACTTTTCTCATTATTTTCACCAGCAGAATGTGTTCTTAAAGTTTTTCCATTTGTTTGTGAGACATCTGTATATAAATCTATACATTTTCATATAGGGAATACTACAAAAGTCCCAAAATTTTCCTTTTATAAAGCAACTCCCAATCTGAATGAAAAAAAGATCTATCACACTGAGAACACTATTCTTCATTTTTTCTCTTGCATTTATAAGAAATGCCCATTTAATTAATAGGTCTGATAAATAGGTTTGGTTTTTTGTGTGAATAAAATGGTTATCCAGATTTAATAAATACCCAAGTCATGAAAAATAAATATTTTATAAAAGTATTAAAAAAAAATAAATGTTGTTTAGTAATATATCATTTTTTGAATCTTTTTCATTTTTTTAAATCTTTTTAATCAGTTCAGATGTACAAATTTTATATCCAGTTAGTGAGGGTCTTTTCTATCAGCAGTAATCCTGAAATTATAGAATTTTGAGATGTAGTTTGTTTAAACCTGACACTAGTGCAGTTAAACATTTTCATAATTAACATTTTAAACTTAGTTCAAATGTTAGTTATTTGATTATGCTTTTAATAACATTCAAATTTTTCTTTTATTTTGGATAGAGTAGTCTGTTGCAATTCATAAATTTTTGTTTGGCTGCTGCCATTAGCCAAATATAAAATATTTTGTCAGCAGCCAGCTTAGAAATATAATTTTATTTTGCTAAGAATTGTCCTTTGCTTATGTTTTTAATAGATTGTTAAAAATATAATGACTTGATATAGTGGCTTTAATGAATTATAAACTGAAAAAATATGTGTATTATACATAAAAATATTCAATATGATGAACTAAAAAGACAAAAACTATTGCTGCATAGTACTGTTAATTAATCAGTGCAATTTCTTAAAATTGGATTTAGAATAAGCATTTAAAATGATAAAAAGTACATTAGAAATGAAAATGTAAAAATTAATCCTGTGATGTGGCTGAACTTATCAGTCTAATAGTAATACTGTAAAGAAATGACAAGGAGGAATAAGTGAGAGAGAGGAAGAAACTGTAATTAAAAATACAATGTTTTTTTTGTATGTAGCAAACAGTCACATGAATTATAGCTGTAATAATTACTATTTGTTCAGTTTGCGTGATTTATATTATAATCAGCACTAGAACATTACATATGACTATGATATAAAATTTTATATTATGATCAATGGAAAAAATTGATTTTTGTTATTAAGTTATGGTTTTAAATAATACGTGCATAATAACTTTGAGAATATTAAGTTATCACAATTTTTTATTTTTGCTTTTTAACTGAAAAGTAGTTCTTTTGAACTTCATTTGTTCATGTTTATGTTTGTGGCATCAGAATTAAAATACATGCATAAAAGAGTGTTACATTTGCTCAGTATAATAGCATTTATTAATTGTAAGAAAATTTGTTATCTAAACTATTTTTCTATTAATACTTATATAATTAACTATTGATGGTTTTCATATTAGTTTTATGTAACTATTATTATTGTAAACTATGAAATATGTAATCAGAAATAAAGTAAATAATAATAATGATATATCATGATGAGCGATGTGCTTTCTAGAAAGCTATTACTCTCTCTCTCTCTCTAATAAGTATTCATTACTAAAAAATGTTATATTTAGAATAATGAGATTTATTTGTGGCTATCTTTATCAAAAATGTTCAGTAATAAGAGGAAATAAAACATAATTAATACTAAAAATAAAAATCAGGAACATAATTGACTCAAATAAACCAACATAATTTTACAGGATAAAACTTTCCATTACGAAAGAGTGTTTGCTAAGAAAGTTGTTAGTAGTAAGAATTTCACTATATCATGGACAAAGGAATACCTTTGAATCTTATCCTTATTGACTACTGTTTCAATAATCTGATTTATGCACTTTCACTTACTTCCCTCCATGAGATTCAGGTTTATTAATAAGATAGAAGTATAGTAAGTGCATTAGTTGCGCTATTTATAAGAAGTATGGTTTCACTATTCTTTAGGTGTGAAAAAGTTATGCAAGTGAATTCAGCACTCAGAGAACAACTGGAGGAAGCCCATCAAACCAATGAAGCACTCACTAATGATCTGCAGAAGCTCACTAATGACTGGGAACAAATGAGAGAGGAAATGCTGTGCAAAGAAGAGGAGTGGAAGGAAGAGGAACAGGTTTGTTAATAAGATTATTATTATTATTGTTTTTGTACTATTATTATTATTTTATTATTGTAGGCTTTTCATACTTATTATGCTAATAATTTTCCATCTCACACTCTCACAAATAAGCTTCAAACTTATATGATGAATAATTAATATTAAAAATAATAATAATAATAAGCTGTGATATATAATGTACACAGTATGGTGAATTTCTTTGTCACATAACTATTATGACTGAAATTAATATAATATTTTGAAATTTTTATGAATAAAATAACTTAATAATCTAATAAAAAGGAAAAAGTAGTAAATGTACAGTAAGTAATCTTTTTATTTTTTGTTCTAGTATTTCAATGAATATTATACAACTGAACATAATCGTCTTTTAAATTTATGGAGAGATGTTGTAGCAGTTAAGCGAATGTTTTGTGAAATGCAGTCAGCAACACAGAGAGACCGTAACAAAATGCAGGGAGAGATATCTGCAGCAGCTCGTGATATGACTAGTGCTTGTTCTGGTATCCAGACTAGAGCTGCAATATCTGCCTACTCTGGGGTAATTTAATATGTTTAAGTAAATTTGCATGTGATTTATATGCGAACAATGATCGGAACATTCTGATATAGATTTTACTTATTGATTACATATACAAAGTTTTAGAAATTGTCACAAAAAATAAAGTAAATTACACAAAATTGTATTGTTTGGTAGGCAGTATGAGAGTTAAACCTCTTTTTGAGATCCCTCCCTTTAACCAACTCTTCCATGTACCTCTGAGAGCTGTTTGTTAGCCCATAATTTATGAGGTAATGTAACGTTTCTTATAAATGATAGAATATGAGTCCCAGTGGTTTTTGTTGTTTTGTTGTGGCAAGTGTATTTTGTTGTTTTTATTGTATATTTATATAATTCAAATGTTTGAATGAGTTTGAACATGGGCCTCTTGTGTGTGTGTGTGTGTGTGTGTGTGTGTGTGTGTGTGTGTGTGTGTGTGTGTGTGTGTGTGTGTGTGTGTGTGTGTGTGTGTGTGTGTGTGTGTGTGTGTGTGTGTGTGTGTGTGTGTGTGTGTGTGTGTGTGTGTGTGTGTGTGCATGTGTGTGTAGGGTTTTTTTTAAATATATTTAATTTCTCTGTAATCTTTCAGGAACCCTCTCCCTTAGTTAAAAAATAATCAATTTTCTATTTGCTTTGAATTGATTTATTATTATTTTTATTCAAGAATAATAATAATAATAAAAGCTATTGTTACAATATTTTTGTTCTACATTACTTCTATTGTTACTTCTTAAAATGGAATAATAAGTATATTGTGATATGATAAGTTTGTTTTTATATGAAACAATAGTTTACATATTTTCAGCAAACGTTTATTACAGTTTAAACTTAAGTTAACTTTGGTGTGTTAAGGTATAAAATAAAGTGGAGTTGTTTTATATTTCAGGAAGCACAACTGCAAAAGTCTCAGACTGTTCAGGAAAATGTAGAATTAAAATCACAGTTGACTAACTTACGTGCAGAACATGACACAGTTGTTGCACAAGTAAGACAGAAAGAAGACAAAATTCAGCAGCTGATGAAGGATCTACATAACCTGGTCTCGTATATTTGTATATTTTTTATTTGTATATTTGTATATTTTTTTAGTTAGTAAAGATTAATCTTTAGAAATGATAAAAATTAATATTATAATAACTTGCAGGATTGATTTATTTCAGTCTGCTGTATAAACATTAGTAGTGCATTTCAGCCATTAATATTTTAATAAGACGCTGAACAAAATATCTGAAATATGTATTGTTTCATAATGTACAATCCAGCAAGAATGAGATTGCCCTTTAGATTTGTAGAACAAATGCAGAAGAAAATTTTTAGAAAGAAATGGATATTTGATTGACTTATTGAAGTATAGGGTATCTCAAACATAACAGAGGATTTAAATTTACAAACTATTTACGCATGAATTGGCAAAGTTTTGACATATTTTGAAAGGGTAAACACTCCCAAGTAAATATGGTAAATAATATCTAGCAAATGTCCTCCACATCTCATATGACACCAATGCAATGTTTAACAGAATTACATTTTCAATCACATTTTCACAGACTTGTGGATCAATTGGTGCGATAACATGTCTGATTTCTTCATTAAGTTCCATAATGCATTTGTTGAAAACCTTGAACTTTACAAATCCCCAGAGGTAAAATTCCGACAATGTAAGATTGCATGACCTTGGTGGCCAATTGTGATCACTGTTGCGTAAAATCAGCCATTCATGAAATTTCTGCTGTAACAACTCAGTGGTTTTGTGTCGCATGACACTTGTCGCCACCCTGCTGAAGACATCTCATCAAAATCCAAGCCAAAGTCCATGTGGCCATAAAAATGCTTCCAGTTGTGATCATTAAAATGCTGCTATCATCTTGTGACAACATACGCTGTTGACAGTTTCAGTACAACACTCTGTATGTGTAATATGTTTTCACAATACTTATGTACTTCTTCATCATGTATTTCACTGTCATGACTAACTCACTACTGATAGAATGTGATTACTACAGCATGTGTTTCAGAAAGCATTGCCAACCCAACAGAAAAAAATCATCCGCACTTTAAATGCTGTGCTAATCTTCAGACTCTTTATATTATCCCACTGCTCTTTAACTAAATTAAAGTAGTATAATTCAAATAGAATTAAACATTTATTGTGTAAATTGAAAGAATATTTTTAGAAATAGATATGAAAATTAAGTAATTAGAAAAAGGTATAATTAATTTGTTGAAATAAAAAATAAAAGATTATTGAATAAATAATAGCTATGAAAAAAGTTTAAAATTCAGAAATAGAAGAATTGTTTGCATAGATTCCCCTACTTTTTATATATTTTGCTTACTCATGAATAAATAAAATTCAATTAAAAATCATTGACAATTAATATTTAGTGAAGTGAAACACTGTAAATGTACTATAGTATCATTACTAATATTTATTACATTAACTACTTAAGACCATCATTCATGTTTCCAAGCAGTGGTTCTCTTCTCTTTTTCATCTCTTGTTACAGAAGGTTTTTTAATTTTTATTCAAGTTGCTGAAGGCTATTTTTTTTGTTTACTGAATTGATGTCTTCAGTTACTGAAGTGCTATTATTTTTAATTGTTTTGTTCAGAATTTTAAATATATAACTTTTTATTTAGGAAGAACGCTGTAACCAAGCAGAATCTGGAGTTTTGCAGATAAATCATCTTCAGGAGGAAGTTGAATTGCTCCAAGGTGCTTTAAGAGATATTGCTCATGCAGTATTACAGGATGCTGAGAATCGTGATACTGATTCTGCTCAACCTTCACCTCATGTTCATCTCAGCCAGACACCAGCTGTACCTCCAAGGTATAAAACATTTGAATACTAGATCGAGGATACAAGTGTTTTTTGTTGGTTGGGTTTCAGTTAACCACACATCTCAGGAATGGTCAACCTGAGACTGTACAAGACTACGCTTCATTTACATTCATACATATCATCCTCATTCATTCTGTGAAGTAATACTTATGGTGATTCTGGAGGCTAAACAGAAAAAGAAAGAAGGTATAAAACAGAATATCTTGACATCATTTTAGGTAATTGTCTTTCTTAGACATCTCATTTGTGATGAGTGAGTAGAAAAAGAAGAATTCTATTTTTCCACTATGGACATGACAGGTCATATGAAGATTATTTAAGTCTGGTTTAAATCAATACAAAATACTTCATAAAATAAATACACTACACTATAATACAATTTAGACAGGACAACAACATATTTCGGGATTATTTAATGTAATTCAAATGCATTTTACATAAAACATTTTACCACAAATTATAATAAAACTTCTTTGATTTTATCTCTTATAGATAATAGAGGAGTGTTTATTTTACTGAAAATCCATAAATATATACATAGATTATATTAATATTATCACAAACTGAAAAGTTGATCTAGAAATAGGATAAGACATGGTTGCTGCTTCTCCCCAAGCTTGTGATTTAAACTTCTGATGCAATGTCATATAACAGATATAATCTATAAGGATGTGGTGCACTATTATTTGGCAGTTGCTGTGAGCACAAATGGATGCATCTGACAATCACATCTTTTGTAGGCGTATCTGCGAAAGGACACATCATCCTGAGGGCAGAGGTGAGTCTCTTGCAGACACAGTATTAGAGGATTTTCTTCCTTTATTAGGATTTCAATATCCTCACAGCAAGAATGGAGACTACTAACATTACATTGAATAATTTTTGTGGCCATAAAAAATACTTCTGTATTCCTTTACAATTAATACAGTTTTCTACTTCAGCGCATGTCCTACCATCATGCCCTATACAGCCATAATGTACCCAGACTTGTTCCTGTGCAACTATGGTTGTTGTGACCAAAACCCTGACACTGAAAGCAGCATTTTGAGTTTGGTATATACGATCGCACATGGACAGATAGGTAGCCAATTCTTATTTGCTCAGGCGGAGTCGAGAAGGTTAAGATAAGTGAAAATGATAGCACATCAACACCATTTGCCTTTCTCATGATCCTCAGCATAGATGAAACAGACTGCAGTGATAGCTCTTCAGATATTTCTAATAAATCACCCAAGTCACAGCAGAAGATCACTGCCTTGCTGGAATTCAGTGAATTATGGGGCTCCATTAACATTTCATCCTTTCCTATATTTCCGAAGAGTTAGGAGCTTCTAACTCTGCTCTTTATTTACTTCAATTAGAAGGGCACCACTCCTAACATTTTTGATGGATTTTGGTGAGCCACTATGCACTTATTTATTATAAATGGGGAAACTTTAGCAAACCTTCCTCTTTATTTCTTTTTCTGCTTAGCCTTCAGAACCACTGTAAGGTATTACTTCAAAGGATGAATGAGGATATGTATGAATGTAAATGAAGTGTAGTCTTGTACATTCTCAGGAAGATTGTTCCTGAGAATGTTCCTCTTTATATCTAACTACATGAAAACACACATTAGATATTTTACCTTTCTCTATTATATTTCTACCTTCATCGTCATTCGTCATATCTTTGGCTGACAAGGTTGGTTGAAGCCTTTTTAAACTCCCGAAGTTGTTGGTTTTTCAACTGGACCAAATGGTATTTTCATTTAAGTAACTATTGTAATTCCTTTACTTCTTAAAAATGCTAAGCACACCTCATTTTAATGGAGCAAAAACTGTCTGTTAAAGATACCTTCTGTTAAATAAACTAGTAGAACTAAATCTGAGAGTTACATGCAGTAATGGCTAATTGCCACCTGGAATTTGTTTATTATTTTTTCCTTTCTCTTTTGTGATACAGCCATTTCAAAAAACTTTATAAAGATAGTAACTAAAATCCAATTGGCAAAAAAATTGTCAGTTTGTAAATCCAATCAAACACAGATATTTCACTCAAAATTAATATTTCATCAAAGCAATAATAAGTAGATAGTCAAATCCTGAATCCACGAAAAATATTAAGTTTCACTTTACAAATAAATAATGTGTTCTCTCAACACAATCATGAGAATTAATGCTATAATATATACAATTTAGCAAGGAAAAAAGCTTTTCCCATTCAGCCAGTATGTAACATTTGTTAATTGCTTTTGTTTTTAACAACAGAATGCTCTTACACCTTTTACTACTCTTCAAATATCTTACTGCTCTTTTCTCATTTTAACGCAATGAATACCTAAAAGCAAAATAGCTCAATAATTTAATTATTGCCGTTCTTATGTGATTATTTTTCCATTATTTTATATTAAAACCTTTGAGTACCTCTTTATAATCCCTAAAATTTGGTTTTTGTTGTGTTTAGTTAATGATTTAAATCATATGATATCACTGTTTTGAAAATAATATCTACAAGGTGTCAAGAAAAGCATCACAAAATTTTAAAAATTCAAAAAGAAAATCCTGTGGTGAATATTATTTTCAACAGCACTGCTTGAAAGAATAAATAAAAGTAGATACATGCATTTCTGTCTTTTTAAACAGTGAGAAATCAATGAAAATTTTAAGCAATAAAAATTATAAAATCTATGCAATTAATATATAATATACACTTACTTTTTCTTTTTCAATTTCAAGAAATTTGCATTTTTCATGGAGAGACATCTTTTCAGAATCAAGATCAAGTCTCATCTGTTCAACTTGAAGCAATTCCTTTCGTAAAGAGCTGAGGTCATTTGCTTGATCAGACACTTGACTTTGCAGACCTGACTTCTCCTCCTCCAACTGTAAAAATTATAAAAGTTATATGTTTGAACAATATATAATTATTATTTTTTAGTGGTTATGGCCAGTATCTGTATCCATGTCTGACTTCTGTTACATTTTACATTTCTAGCCAGAGATTTAAAATGGATTTTACAATCCATTTTCTGGCAAATAATTAGGTAATCCATCTAACACCACTTTTTATTTTTTCACTTCATTCACATGTTATCTTCTTATAATTTTAAAGGCATTTTTGGTGCTATTCATATTATATACAGAGATCTGAAGGCCTACAACCTCTTTAGCATTTGAGTCCCAGTTATTCCCAGCCATTATTAAATATTCTCCACTTTTATATATTTGATTAGATTGTTTGTTTATCTTCTCAAATGTATTTTCTGTTTCATAATTTTCTTTTAAATAAGTAGGCATATAAACCTGTAGTATTTTGGTTAACTAGGATTTTGAATTAATCCTGAATTAAATATTTCTGTGTTGTTTATAACATTCCCCGCTGGTCTACCTTGTTATTCCTCTGACTACATTATCTGATTTCATGTCAATAAACCTCACATTATCTGATCAAAATTTCAGGAAATGAGGAAACCATTAATTACCATGAGTCTGAAGAGTCTATCAGAACAAACCTGAATAAAGCCAGCTTAACTAAGCTAAATTAATAAAGCGTAAACAATGTTCTGATGATAAGTTAAAAAGGAAAAAATTATCAAAAAAGATCTGTGACAATACAAATGACTCAGTGCAATGAAAAAACAAGAAAATGAGTTATATTAATTAATAAATACATTAAATTAATAAATGAAGCACACTGTCTTAATGAGATACATTAAAACTTTTTGAAAAACAAATTTTAAGTTTGCTTTTTAAATATATGGAAAATACAAATATACAGTATATAAGTTCTACTCTGTATATAGTAGAATCTTTAACTGCCATAAATTCTTTAGAAAAAACAGCCTTCCTTGTTTAAAGTTTCTTCTTTGCATCCATTATATAAAACAATGGCAACAATAATACGTTTGTATGGTAATGACACTCGGATATTAAGAGAGATAAATGTAAAGTACTAGTTCATGAAATAAAGTTTTTTCATTTGACAAAAGAGAGGGTCAACTCAACTACAGCAATATATAATGAAAATATTAAGAATTTAGAATTAAAGAATATTACAACTCAGATAACCAGACAGATATCTTAATCATAAAAGGAAGAAAATAAGAGACAAATACAAATGTGTGCTCTTCAAGAAAGTGGGTTAGGCAATTAAAATATTTTTCCAAAAATATTTAAAAAATTAAATATTAATTAAAATATTTTCCATAAATCATAAAATAGAATTAAAAGACACCATTTATGTTATAGGTTATTGATTAAATTTCACACAGATTCTATAATTGTACAGGAATTCATGAAAGTTCCAAAATGAGAGAATCAGAATATTAGTTTGAACATAAACTCTTCATATACAAATTAAGAAAGTTAACAAATATCAAGAGTGTTGATAGCAAATATAAATAATGTAAGTAATTTTTAAAAGCTAATGTCAGTAATTTAACATTATTACTCATAATAGATAGTCCACAAATGATTTATCATTAAAGAATAACCAGGATTCAGAATTCTACTTAGTGCAATTTCCATGATTTTTTTCTGTCAGCTACTCAGTATCTTACAACATGGATTCATGAAATTATATAATTTGAGCATTTTTGGAAAAATATTTTAATTACCTAAATCATTTTCTTGAGGAGCATAAATAATTTTGTATTTATCTTTAAATTTCTTTCTTTTAAGAGTTAGATGTCTGTCTGGTTATCTGCACTGTATATCTGCTATCTGTATTGTAATGCATGTAGTGGAAGGTAATACTATTTAACATATATGAAAAGAGATGACTCAAGATACACTGAAGTTTTATATCATTCTATAAAATATTTTGTTAATGAAAAATGGTTATGAATATGGTCCTGGGAATAGTGTGAACTGTACCCTTTCATGATATTGCCTAACTCCTGGAATCTCACAGGAAGTTGTACCTTAAAAATTAAAGTATGTAAGTGGTCAAAGCCATGATTAAAATATTCATTACCACAGTTAAATAATACTGAATGCAGTTTCTGCAGATGTGCAGGTTAGCAATTACATTACTGCAGTAAGCATATTTTGCTATTGATCTTAGTATTCTATGTCCAAAAATAAATCAAGTTAACAAAAAAAAAACAGTAATAAATAAAATGACTTTGTTACAAGAATTACCTTTTTTATCTAATCATATAACTTTCGTTTTTCATTTTCAAGACTTGGAGATTCAGATTCAGCCTTTTTGATTCAGATTCAGAAGTTGCAGATTCAGCCTTTGCTAGAGTTTCTCATGTACGTCAAATCTCTCCAGCAGCACTCGTATCAATTCAAGCTCTAATTCTCCTTTATAATAAAGAGAGAATGAAACATATTTTGTTAATAAAATATATAATACACATTAAAATATATCGATAATGAACATCGACACTGGGCACCAAGTGGCAGATGCACTACTTTTTTAAACTTGGTGTTCAAGTTGATTTCAAATGTGCTTTCAACTCTGACTAAATTTACATACTGAACTGTACTATAATCTGACTAACAAAGTAAAATGCTTGAGTTTAGGCTACTTTAATTTTACAATCAACAGTAACAAATCACATGTTTTACATCAAATTAAAGCTCCTTCTGTTTTTTATAATAATTGCCATGAATTTATTAAACAGCAAGAAATATATCATTTACACTTAAAAGATAATTTTAATACATATATTATACATTTAAAAATGTATACATGCAAAAAAAAATATATAAATAAATGTAATGAAAAATAAATAGAAACATTACAAAGAAATTAAAAATGCTTTATGGAGAAACTGTTGGTTATAAAATGTTGGATATCATAATACCTTTATCAATGGAAAATGATTGTCCTTTTTTCATGAATAGGCTGCTCTGTCTCATGTACTGAGCAACTGATTCAATTTTTTTTTGAACTTGATTGAACTACTACTTTCATTTTTATTTCAGCCACCTGTTCAAGTCTATAAAGATTGCTCCATAAATTTGTTTAAAAACTGTTTATTATACTTAAATACTATTTTGATATGATTATTGGAGATGAAAATATCACGTTTTTAAATCTCTTATCACAGATCTAGATACTGAAAAACCCTGAAATGTGGTAAATGTAAAGGTAAAAATTCCTACTTTAATAAAAATTAACTATACATTTTATAGAATTTCGTAAAGTTTTACAGCTTAGAAGCCATGCACAAAAATGACATAAAAATGTGCTTTTTCTGTGTTTTTCTTTAAGTATTAACTCATACATTTATTGCTTTTTAAATAACCTTTTAATAAAATAAGTTTCAATCTTCTACACAGCACTAAAACATACACAAACAAAACATAGATATCCATCATGATTAATTATATTTTTGAACTATTTATTAGCTTTTTTCAATATTTAAAAAATTGTAATTGATAACTACTAGTTACAACATAATAGCTCCAAATCAGTTACTTTTTTCATTAGCCATATTACACTAAGCCTTAAAGTACAAATTTTATTTCAAAAAAGAAGTGCATGAATGCTGCATGAAAATATTTAAATATAAATTTATAAAAATATTCAACTTTACTTTCCATGTTAAAAAAAAATAAATAAATAACATAAACCTGAATTGCCTGCTTAAATTGATTTTATGTAGGGACTAGGAAAAGATTTTTAAACAATTAAGGAGGAGTTTATGAGAAGTAGCTAAACATGTACTTGAAGAGCTGGTGAGACCTAATTTCACCATTCATATTTCAAAGTAGATTTAAATTTGGAGAATATGTAATACACAAAGTATAGTAACAAAGAAGTTCAGTATACTATAAAATATAATTAATATAATTCAGTGTAACCAGATAATGGAATGTGCCTTGCATAAGGGTAGAGAGAAAGAAAAATCTCATGTTTGGAAAAGGATCGCAAAAAAACCAACTAACTGGCTTGCTATGACTTAATAAGGGATTTTTTATGGTGTAAAAAAATTATAATTTAACTAATTGGAATGAGAAGAGTTTATTAATTCGAGAAGTAGAGTCTCATATTGCCAAGATTTGAAACATGAATTTATTTTTTTAAAAACTCATAGCTAGGATTATTGTTGTTAAGAAGATGCTATTATCATTTTTATATAATCTGCGCATATTTTTAAATATCAGTATATGTGAATTTGCCAGATAACTAGATTTCTTGCAAGTAAGAAAATGTATAGCCATACCTACATGTGGAAGATACTTTAGAATTTTGCACTTATGTTTAATATAAGTACTTTTTTTCTTTTTTTTCCACTTTTTAGCTTCTGAGAATCACCGTCAGGTATTACTTCAGAGGATGATATGTATGAGTGTAAGTGAAGTGTAGTCTTGTACAGTCTCAGTTTGACAATTTCTGAGATATGTGGTTAACTGAAACCCAACCACCAAAGAACACCGGTATCCACGATCTAGTATTCAAATCCATATAAAAGTAACTATTTTAGCCTAGCCTTTACTAGGATTTGAACGTTGGAACTCTCGATTAATATAAGTTCTTACATGTACATAACTACACTTTTCTGCCAATTTAGTTTTAAAGCTACTTGTAAATTAGTTAGAAAAATTGTTAAACAACTGATAAAAAAAAATACCCACTTACAAGTCGACAAAGCAAAGCTCATATTCATTACTAGTACCACTGGAACGTAACTGTACAAAGCAGTAGTTCATAAACTCAAGAGTTCCAACGTTCAAATCCTAGTAAAGGCTAGGCTAAAATAGTTACTTTTATATGGATTTGAATACTAGATCGTGGATACCGGTGTTCTTTGGTGGTTGGGTTTCAGTTAACCACATATCTCAGAAATTGTCAAACTGAGACTGTACAAGACTACACTTCACTTACACTCATACATATCATCCTCTGAAGTAATACCTGACGGTGATTCTCAGAAGCTAAAAAGTGGAAAAAAAAGAAAAAAGTACTTATATTAAACATAAGTGCAAAATTCTAAAGTATCTTCCACATGTAGGTATGGCTATACATTTTCTTACTTGCAAGAAATCTAGTTATCTGGCAAATTCACATATACTGATATTTAAAAATATGCGCAGATTATATAAAAATGATAATAGCATCTTCTTAACAACAATAATCCTAGCTATGAGTTTTTAAAAAAATAAATTCATGTTTCAAATCTTGGCAATATGAGACTCTACTTCTCGAATTAATAAACTCTTCTCATTCCAATTAGTTAAATTATAATTTTTTTACACCATAAAAAATCCCTTATTAAGTCATAGCAAGCCAGTTAGTTGGTTTTTTTGCGATCCTTTTCCAAACATGAGATTTTTCTTTCTCTCTACCCTTATGCAAGGCACATTCCATTATCTGGTTACACTGAATTATATTAATTATATTTTATAGTATACTGAACTTCTTTGTTACTATACTTTGTGTATTACATATTCTCCAAATTTAAATCTACTTTGAAATATGAATGGTGAAATTAGGTCTCACCAGCTCTTCAAGTACATGTTTAGCTACTTCTCATAAACTCCTCCTTAATTGTTTAAAAATCTTTTCCTAGTCCCTACATAAAATCAATTTAAGCAGGCAATTCAGGTTTATGTTATTTATTTATTTTTTTTTAACATGGAAAGTAAAGTTGAATATTTTTATAAATTTATATTTAAATATTTTCATGCAGCATTCATGCACTTCTTTTTTGAAATAAAATTTGTACTTTAAGGCTTAGTGTAATATGGCTAATGAAAAAAGTAACTGATTTGGAGCTATTATGTTGTAACTAGTAGTTATCAATTACAATTTTTTAAATATTGAAAAAAGCTAATAAATAGTTCAAAAATATAATTAATCATGATGGATATCTATGTTTTGTTTGTGTATGTTTTAGTGCTGTGTAGAAGATTGAAACTTATTTTATTAAAAGGTTATTTAAAAAGCAATAAATGTATGAGTTAATACTTAAAGAAAAACACAGAAAAAGCACATTTTTATGTCATTTTTGTGCATGGCTTCTAAGCTGTAAAACTTTACGAAATTCTATAAAATGTATAGTTAATTTTTATTAAAGTAGGAATTTTTACCTTTACATTTACCACATTTCAGGGTTTTTCAGTATCTAGATCTGTGATAAGAGATTTAAAAACGTGATATTTTCATCTCCAATAATCATATCAAAATAGTATTTAAGTATAATAAACAGTTTTTAAACAAATTTATGGAGCAATCTTTATAGACTTGAACAGGTGGCTGAAATAAAAATGAAAGTAGTAGTTCAATCAAGTTCAAAAAAAAATTGAATCAGTTGCTCAGTACATGAGACAGAGCAGCCTATTCATGAAAAAAGGACAATCATTTTCCATTGATAAAGGTATTATGATATCCAACATTTTATAACCAACAGTTTCTCCATAAAGCATTTTTAATTTCTTTGTAATGTTTCTATTTATTTTTCATTACATTTATTTATATATTTTTTTTTGCATGTATACATTTTTAAATGTATAATATATGTATTAAAATTATCTTTTAAGTGTAAATGATATATTTCTTGCTGTTTAATAAATTCATGGCAATTATTATAAAAAACAGAAGGAGCTTTAATTTGATGTAAAACATGTGATTTGTTACTGTTGATTGTAAAATTAAAGTAGCCTAAACTCAAGCATTTTACTTTGTTAGTCAGATTATAGTACAGTTCAGTATGTAAATTTAGTCAGAGTTGAAAGCACATTTGAAATCAACTTGAACACCAAGTTTAAAAAAGTAGTGCATCTGCCATTTGGTGCCCAGTGTCGATGTTCATTATCGATATATTTTAATGTGTATTATATATTTTATTAACAAAATATGTTTCATTCTCTCTTTATTATAAAGGAGAATTAGAGCTTGAATTGATACGAGTGCTGCTGGAGAGATTTGACGTACATGAGAAACTCTAGCAAAGGCTGAATCTGCAACTTCTGAATCTGAATCAAAAAGGCTGAATCTGAATCTCCAAGTCTTGAAAATGAAAAACGAAAGTTATATGATTAGATAAAAAAGGTAATTCTTGTAACAAAGTCATTTTATTTATTACTGTTTTTTTTTTGTTAACTTGATTTATTTTTGGACATAGAATACTAAGATCAATAGCAAAATATGCTTACTGCAGTAATGTAATTGCTAACCTGCACATCTGCAGAAACTGCATTCAGTATTATTTAACTGTGGTAATGAATATTTTAATCATGGCTTTGACCACTTACATACTTTAATTTTTAAGGTACAACTTCCTGTGAGATTCCAGGAGTTAGGCAATATCATGAAAGGGTACAGTTCACACTATTCCCAGGACCATATTCATAACCATTTTTCATTAACAAAATATTTTATAGAATGATATAAAACTTCAGTGTATCTTGAGTCATCTCTTTTCATATATGTTAAATAGTATTACCTTCCACTACATGCATTACAATACAGATAGCAGATATACAGTGCAGATAACCAGACAGACATCTAACTCTTAAAAGAAAGAAATTTAAAGATAAATACAAAATTATTTATGCTCCTCAAGAAAATGATTTAGGTAATTAAAATATTTTTCCAAAAATGCTCAAATTATATAATTTCATGAATCCATGTTGTAAGATACTGAGTAGCTGACAGAAAAAAATCATGGAAATTGCACTAAGTAGAATTCTGAATCCTGGTTATTCTTTAATGATAAATCATTTGTGGACTATCTATTATGAGTAATAATGTTAAATTACTGACATTAGCTTTTTAAAATTACTTACATTATTTATATTTGCTATCAACACTCTTGATATTTGTTAACTTTCTTAATTTGTATATGAAGAGTTTATGTTCAAACTAATATTCTGATTCTCTCATTTTGGAACTTTCATGAATTCCTGTACAATTATAGAATCTGTGTGAAATTTAATCAATAACCTATAACATAAATGGTGTCTTTTAATTCTATTTTATGATTTATGGAAAATATTTTAATTAATATTTAATTTTTTAAATATTTTTGGAAAAATATTTTAATTGCCTAACCCACTTTCTTGAAGAGCACACATTTGTATTTGTCTCTTATTTTCTTCCTTTTATGATTAAGATATCTGTCTGGTTATCTGAGTTGTAATATTCTTTAATTCTAAATTCTTAATATTTTCATTATATATTGCTGTAGTTGAGTTGACCCTCTCTTTTGTCAAATGAAAAAACTTTATTTCATGAACTAGTACTTTACATTTATCTCTCTTAATATCCGAGTGTCATTACCATACAAACGTATTATTGTTGCCATTGTTTTATATAATGGATGCAAAGAAGAAACTTTAAACAAGGAAGGCTGTTTTTTCTAAAGAATTTATGGCAGTTAAAGATTCTACTATATACAGAGTAGAACTTATATACTGTATATTTGTATTTTCCATATATTTAAATATAGGGAATCTTAGGTATAGGGAATTAGGATAGGGAATCTTGGAGAGCTGCATCAAACCAGTCAAATGACTGAAGACAAAAAAAAAAAAAAAAAAAAAAAAAAAATATATTTAAAAAGCAAACTTAAAATTTGTTTTTCAAAAAGTTTTAATGTATCTCATTAAGACAGTGTGCTTCATTTATTAATTTAATGTATTTATTAATTAATATAACTCATTTTCTTGTTTTTTCATTGCACTGAGTCATTTGTATTGTCACAGATCTTTTTTGATAATTTTTTCCTTTTTAACTTATCATCAGAACATTGTTTACGCTTTATTAATTTAGCTTAGTTAAGCTGGCTTTATTCAGGTTTGTTCTGATAGACTCTTCAGACTCATGGTAATTAATGGTTTCCTCATTTCCTGAAATTTTGATCAGATAATGTGAGGTTTATTGACATGAAATCAGATAATGTAGTCAGAGGAATAACAAGGTAGACCAGCGGGGAATGTTATAAACAACACAGAAATATTTAATTCAGGATTAATTCAAAATCCTAGTTAACCAAAATACTACAGGTTTATATGCCTACTTATTTAAAAGAAAATTATGAAACAGAAAATACATTTGAGAAGATAAACAAACAATCTAATCAAATATATAAAAGTGGAGAATATTTAATAATGGCTGGGAATAACTGGGACTCAAATGCTAAAGAGGTTGTAGGCCTTCAGATCTCTGTATATAATATGAATAGCACCAAAAATGCCTTTAAAATTATAAGAAGATAACATGTGAATGAAGTGAAAAAATAAAAAGTGGTGTTAGATGGATTACCTAATTATTTGCCAGAAAATGGATTGTAAAATCCATTTTAAATCTCTGGCTAGAAATGTAAAATGTAACAGAAGTCAGACATGGATACAGATACTGGCCATAACCACTAAAAAATAATAATTATATATTGTTCAAACATATAACTTTTATAATTTTTACAGTTGGAGGAGGAGAAGTCAGGTCTGCAAAGTCAAGTGTCTGATCAAGCAAATGACCTCAGCTCTTTACGAAAGGAATTGCTTCAAGTTGAACAGATGAGACTTGATCTTGATTCTGAAAAGATGTCTCTCCATGAAAAATGCAAATTTCTTGAAATTGAAAAAGAAAAAGTAAGTGTATATTATATATTAATTGCATAGATTTTATAATTTTTATTGCTTAAAATTTTCATTGATTTCTCACTGTTTAAAAAGACAGAAATGCATGTATCTACTTTTATTTATTCTTTCAAGCAGTGCTGTTGAAAATAATATTCACCACAGGATTTTCTTTTTGAATTTTTAAAATTTTGTGATGCTTTTCTTGACACCTTGTAGATATTATTTTCAAAACAGTGATATCATATGATTTAAATCATTAACTAAACACAACAAAAACCAAATTTTAGGGATTATAAAGAGGTACTCAAAGGTTTTAATATAAAATAATGGAAAAATAATCACATAAGAACGGCAATAATTAAATTATTGAGCTATTTTGCTTTTAGGTATTCATTGCGTTAAAATGAGAAAAGAGCAGTAAGATATTTGAAGAGTAGTAAAAGGTGTAAGAGCATTCTGTTGTTAAAAACAAAAGCAATTAACAAATGTTACATACTGGCTGAATGGGAAAAGCTTTTTTCCTTGCTAAATTGTATATATTATAGCATTAATTCTCATGATTGTGTTGAGAGAACACATTATTTATTTGTAAAGTGAAACTTAATATTTTTCGTGGATTCAGGATTTGACTATCTACTTATTATTGCTTTGATGAAATATTAATTTTGAGTGAAATATCTGTGTTTGATTGGATTTACAAACTGACAATTTTTTTGCCAATTGGATTTTAGTTACTATCTTTATAAAGTTTTTTGAAATGGCTGTATCACAAAAGAGAAAGGAAAAAATAATAAACAAATTCCAGGTGGCAATTAGCCATTACTGCATGTAACTCTCAGATTTAGTTCTACTAGTTTATTTAACAGAAGGTATCTTTAACAGACAGTTTTTGCTCCATTAAAATGAGGTGTGCTTAGCATTTTTAAGAAGTAAAGGAATTACAATAGTTACTTAAATGAAAATACCATTTTATTTTACTAATATTTATTCTTAAAAATAATAATAATTATTATTTTTTTTAATAATTTTATTCCGTCATAATAAATTTTTATGCCAGCCTCCATGGCATGAGTGGTAGCTATCTCTGTCTTAAACCTTGAGATCCTGGGTTTGAATCCCAGTCAAGCATGTCATTTTTCATATTCTACAAATTTCCATTTGAGCTAAATGATCATAGCAGTCGATGCCTGCACATCTCATTAAATTAAAATTATAAACTACATCAGTTTGAAATTGATTTAAATTAAAACAATATTTCTAATAAAAATATAAAGCAATCCTATCTTTGTAATCTTTCTAATTGAAATAACAAACTGAACCAACATTTTTTTAAAAACATTTCTATTAACTTCTTCAAAACATTCTTAATCACAGCTTTCCAACTGTCTTCACTGACTCAAAATAATTGAAAATGTTTTAATCTAAATTATGTTTTATTATAAAATCTGGTTTGTTTCAAAAGTTTATAGTTTTCTTCACTAACTGTCAAAAATAAAAATGCACAAATTTCTTACTTTATTTTTCCAGAGAAAAGCTTCTTAAAACTGTGATGGCTGTTAGTCTGTTCTCTTGCAGGCATATCAGACAACCAAAAGGTCTTATTCTGGAACAAATCACATAGAAGATCAGTAATGGGCCTTGAGAAAAACTATCATCCATCAATTCTATGCTCTCCTTCCTCAGAGAATCTCCCTGTACCTTGTTAGTTGCAATCACAAAACATTCCTTAACTAGGAGCTGAGATACCCTAAGGAAATGAGGTTATTTAGAGGAATGCTTGGAAGGTTGAGCATGAAGAGAATCTCTTCAAGATAGTGTACTGTATCCTCAACCTCTAGCAGCAGCATGTCCTCCATTCGTATATCAGCAAATTAGTAAAAATGTACTTATCTGCCTTCTCTAGTGAAGTTGTCTCTTTCTATGGTCACTTTTAGTTTTTAGAATGTTCTCAGATTCCCAAGGTTTGGATAAACTATAAATCAACCTCTAATTACTTCACCATCTCATACAAATTTTTTAGACTAGTGATTGCTACCTAATTCTTCAAGTGCCCATCCTATTTTTAAAAGCAGTTTGGAGACTTTTTTTCCCGGTCATTCTTTAGAAATGGTTACATGATAATTCTTGTAGTATCTTAATTTTTGGAGATAACTTATGCCATCCACCATGCTAGGTTTTGCCCACCTGAAGAATCAATCAGTAAAATATCACACCTCCATATGTGTCTTGCTGTTCATTGTCATTGAATCTGAATGGTAATGTGCTACTATGCTGCACTTAGTTGATTTGTTAATGGTTTCTTAGAATCTATGGTTCTGTCTATAAAGTTGAATTATAAATTGTGTAACATTTTTACATTAATCCAATTTAAAAAATTAAATTTCAATTTTTCAGTCCAGATATTTAGGAAATACTGAAAAGTATATGTGAAAAGCCAGTGAATTGGTGACATTTTGTGATTTTATATAATTATCTATTTATTAGTTTGAATATAGTATCCACTACTTTTAGTGAATTGTTAGTATCACTGTATTTTATCAGTATCACAAATAATGAATAAAAAGTACAAAAATCATTTATCCAAATAGGTTTTG
The DNA here is from genome assembly GCF_047948215.1 of Lycorma delicatula. Taxonomy (NCBI): domain Eukaryota; kingdom Metazoa; phylum Arthropoda; class Insecta; order Hemiptera; family Fulgoridae; genus Lycorma; species Lycorma delicatula. Next base: position 20,949,191 of record NC_134457.1, read on the forward strand.
TGACTTTGATTTGCCTTTAATCATTGTTCAGATGCTTTGATTGAGGGAATTTTTAGATACATCAAACAGCCATTTTAAAAGTTGTGATTTCAGAGGTAGTCTCATTTTGGGTAATTTACAAAAATAAAAAGATTCTTTGTAAGTAATCAGTCAGCAATTGTTTTTAACATCAATAATATTATTATTTTTCATCTAATTTGATTTATATGATGTTTCTTTATCAATTTTTAAAATTGGTTAACTCTTTATTTGGATAGGTTAATTGAAAAATTTGCAGTGTCTTTAGATTTTTTGTTTTTTATACATCTTCTAAGATTTTTTAATGTTTTGTAATACGTACCGGTATTCACAGTAATTATAAGATCATTACATTCGATAAAGAAGACTTTTTTTCATAAGCTTCTTTACCGAATGTCCTTGTTTCAGCTTCTTCAGTGTAGGAAACGATGAATGCAGCCATCATATTGACTGCTCCTTTGTCTTGTTATTCAAATAAGAAAGATAGGTTTCATTTTTGGTAACAAGGTGAACCAACAATTCATCATCTTCATTTTCATAATACCACAAAAATTCATGTGCTGCAGCAAGATGTTTTTCTTGTATATATCAGTTAACTTCTTTGGCACCCACCTGGCACACAATTTTTTTATCCCAAAACTTCATAGATCAAAGATTGCAAAACATCGAAGACAGCTGTGACAACAGTAAAGCGTCGGATCAAATTTTTTCTTCAACTTTTTCAATCGAATCATCCATTATCACCATTAGCTGGCCACTATGTTCTTCATCATGAACATTAATTTGCTCTTCTCGAATTGAACAGCACCACTGTCTTACCTTAATAAGATAGTCAAGTCATAATATTTTGACTGTAAACATCACAAATTTGTCTGTGAATTTCAGTCTCAGCTTGTTTTCCAGCAAAATTCAGATTACTCCACATTCTTCACACTTGGTGGGCCTCACGAATCATATCAATATAAATAATTAACAATAAAATAACTAAACTATTGTTGCTAACAGCTGACTATTGATCAAAATAACTGAGTTATGCAAGCACAATCTGTTACATTTCATACACAGGCGGCAAATTCAAAGTGGATCTTACTTTAAAAATACACTTCATATTTTCCTTATGAGCACTTTAACAGCAACCATTGCTTAATCAGTAATGTAAGTTTTATTAAGACTATTGTCAAATTTTTAAATTTAAAGATAATAATATTTTATCTCTGTTATATTAGATAAAATTTGAATAACAATACATAGATATTTTTAGAGTAACTAGTAGCAGTTACATATACCCATCAAGAATACATTGCACTATTTTCTGGCATAGTATTTACTAAGTATATGTACTCATGTGGTTTAGTTTTATGAAAGGTTGCAAAATTTTCTGTGCTACATGGCCCAATAGACAACTGAAAGGAGCAGTGACAGTAGAAATACACAAACCAATAGTCATTTTATGTATGTAATGTTGAAAAATATTAGATAAAAGCAAATATTAAATCATTATATATTATTCTTCACACACAGCAATAAGTGTTTATGTACATCTGATTATATAATGTTATTTCAGCTGGAACTGGAACTGAGTCAAGTTGTAAGAGAACGAGGTGATCTTAGCAATCAATTATCTGTGTTAGCTCGTAAGAAGGAAGGACTTAATGATGAACTGACTAGAGTGAGACAGCGTTTAGAACAAGCAAATGAAACAAACGCTCGTATTAATCGCTTCTATATTGTTATATCCATATATTTCATTTCATTTGTTCAAGTTTTTAAGTAATAAAACTATTTAGTTTATTGATCTTATAACCAATGGATTTCTTTTTAATGCAGTTGTTAATAAATTTAATTGAATTTCACTAAAGTGGGTAAATTCATAAAATTTTTTCAGTTCTGAAAAAAAAAGTTAAATGTTTACCACCTGCATGGTTAAAACACAGTTTAACCATGCACTGCGATAAAGCAGGCCATGAGCAGGCCCACGGCCTGCTTTATCGCAGTCAAGTCCCGAGACCACCAACCAGCTACTCTCTCTCGACCCGTACTCCGAGGGATTGAGAGTTCTGCGGCTTCAACCACCGCAGAAGAGAAATTCTCTGCCAGGTTATCTAGAGGGACCTCGTCCAGGGTAAGTGAACATCCACATCCTGGCCGCAAGAATGTTAGAGAACTTGTGCCAATCCGCCCGCCTGTGCAAGAAACGCCCCTGCTGAACAGGGGCGTCCGCCCTAAAGACATCGCGCAGCCCATCTATCCAATCAAAAACTATGAGCCGATGGTCGCTTTCGGAATCATCGACTACAGATCAGTTCTGAATCCTACCAGGGATATCCTTGCCTATGGTAACATCAATGTTGGTACCAAGGAAGGTCATCCGCAATCCCACCGCGCCGGCGAAGGTAGCCAACTCGCCGGCGATATTGAACACCTCAAAACGGTGCTGCGCGATGAAGCCTTCTAGCAGTTCACCGCCGTCATCTGTGATCCCACTGTGCCAAAGAAGCGATTTGGCGTTCGCATCAACTCCTATAAGAATAGGACGATCCGCTATCAGCCTGATAATTCTATCCCATCTTTCCAAATGTAAATCAGTGGGATCTCTGTTCTGAAAGTACGAACTAACCACAACTAGGTCGAAACCATCCACAGCAAGCTTAACAACGACATGATGCGTGTCAGAGGCTTGCCGTACAAAGACACTAACTATAGACTTCCTGCACAGAACGGCGGATTTACTTTCACCAACATGGAACTTATTCCAACCTGAAAAACCTGGCAGGTCACCCTTGACAACGTACGGGTGTTGCAGAAGTAAAACATCGAGGCTCCGCTTTTCAACGACGTTACCTAACTCCACTTGGACCGCATAGGCACCCTGGGCATTGAGTTGACCGAACCTAACCATCGAGCGAGTTGAAGTAGACCTCAACCGCTCTCAAATAGCTACCACACTCCCTGCTATTGATGGAGTGCCTATGGTTTTTGCGTAACCGCTTGCAGTTAACGCAGACCGGAGCCTCCTTCTTTTGCGGACAGTCGTCGCGCTTGTGGCCCTCTTCACCACAATGCGCGCAGACCAACGCATACTTACAAAACTTGGCCCTATGGACGAATCTACAACACTTGAAACACCACTGCACGTCAAGGTATTCCTTGACGCGACAGGAGGCAAAATCAACGAAGACCCTACCCTCGGACAAAAACTTCTGGTGGAGACCAGCACCTAACTCAAAATCTCCGTGATACCGAGAGGCATCACGCTTTCTAGTCTTGAAGACTAGCCTACACTGCTCTTTGAACGAGGCCTCGTCCAAATCCCTGTTCTGCTCTCGAATGAGAGACAGAACTTCATCGGAGAGACTCTGCTCGATGTCAGTGCGATTGTCAGTAGTGTTATAGTGTTGTATGATTACTTACTGGATTAGAATACAGTCATTAACCATAGCACAATGTCATGGGCAAAATCTATGAGCAAAACATAGTTATTGAATCTACCTAATTTCTCTCATAAAACTAAGTTTTTTTTTAAATCCTAGCATTATGTGCAGAATCAGAACCCAGCTAGTTACATCACTGCTTATAAAACTTACTGTGTATTACAAGTATACTGTGTTTTATTTTGACAACTTCCTTTCAATTATTTTATTAATTACAAAGTAAATTTTGTAACTTTTTTGTATGTACTATTCACAATTCTAATACAAGTTAGAAATTAAAAACCATTAGAAGATGGAATTTTTATCAATAAATTATTTTTTTTATAATTGCAGTAGATACTTCCATTTTTTTCTTTCAGTTGTCTAAATTTGTTAATTTCGTCAGCAACACCTGACTGCCACATAATTACAAAAATATTTTCCTTCTTCATTTTGGGGTTAGAACTGAACTTCTTTTCTATTTACTTAATCCAAGAAAATACTCATTCATTCAGATATGTTTTCTTCAAAAAATCTATGAATAGTTTATAACGCTTTTATTTTTGGGAGTAACCTAACATGATTTCATACTTCACATACATCTTAAATATATTGGTAGTTGTACAATCTTAAAAGATGGATCTAATTCTGTCCAGATTCTACTTTTTTGGGGTATATCCTCTGAGTATTGAGTATTTTTACTTTCCTGGTGAATGTAGTAAGAATAGCTATATTAAAAGTAAAAGTATGGTTGGTGATCATGTCAAAAATGAGGTATCTGGATTTTTGGATATCGCAAAAAAAATTTTTATTTTCTTCAGAGAAAACTTTATTAAAGCAAATTTGTTACCTACAATTGATATATAAATAATCCAAACATTTTTTTTTTTTTTTTAATTTCACACTTTCCTCTTAAAATTGAAACATATGTTTTTTGTTTTTTTGCTGGCTGTACTTCCATTTTGTTTAAATATTTTTCAAAGATTCTTTGAAAGTTTATACAGAGAACTATCAAGAATGTCTACATTTTTTTTTTAATTATGGAACCCGAATCTGAAGTGCAGAAATGTTTTTTGAAAATTTACTTTTTCTTATTTGAACCTTTATTGAACAGGGTGTTAAATTTAGAGAAAACTTTACTTAAACAAATTTGTTAAGATTAACCTATATATGAATATGTTTAGAACAATAGGTAGGAAAGTCAAGCAACACTTTTCCAGCTTTTTTTTATTTTTATTCTTATAAAAACAATTTATATTTTTATAAAAAAGTGAGTCCATCCTTTTTATTTGGAGGTTCATGTTTAATCTTGGACGAGTATCAGGATATGCTTCCTTTTCTTTATCTTTGAAGGATTTGCTCAAAAAAAGTAGGCAGTATAAGCATCTGCTCATTTTTTTCAAGTGATCTTAAAAATCCAATAACTTTTATAATTTAAGCAGTTTAAATATTGTTGAGGACCTAATTCTATGTAACTGATGTTATACTTATATAACGTTTTTGGGGATATCATACTTATTTTAATAACGGAAATATAGGTGAATAAAAACATTAGTTTATTAAGCTCAAAGTATTCTTTGAATTTATGGAATAATAATGTTAAATTTTTCATTTCTTAAACCAATTAATCTGATTTCAACATTTTTTATAATGTAGCAGCGATTTAACCCATTTACACAACTAAGTTTAATTTGACTTTATCAACCCTCATACTGTTATATTTTTTGCAATGCAATAAACACTGTGAACTAAACACATAAACTCTTATATTTGTGCAGTAGGGTACAATAATAATGAAAAAATTTGATGTGGACACCACAACTTCCTTGTGTACGTCTGTTAAATTACATGTACATATTTTTTGCTGCACTTCGTTTAAACTTACTTCATTTGAAAGTGAGATATGATCCTCTAATTTCTTAATAAAGTGGACAGTTACACAATTGCTGAAATATTAGTTTTTATTAACATCAAATATTTGTGAAATTATTAATTAAACAATCTTACATGAAACATTAGATAAAGTAAAAGTCCCTTTATTACTTGTATTTCTAGATCAGTATTATTCGTATCTTCGTGACTAATAATTAATAACTATTAATTAATAAAAATAACTATTCTGTTTAGTGAACTCCTGTATACTGGTTACAAATGTTAATTTCGAGGTTACGGTGTAAAATATTCAGTTTTTATTCTTGGATTATATGGTGAATCATGAAAAATGAAAAAGAAACTATCATACAGGAAAAAGAAAGATATCTAAAAAACCGACAAGAATATGAATATGAAGAGGAAGAAAATGTTAAGACCAAGGAATGAATAAAATCGAATGATGAATATAAAGAGAGAGAAAATATGAAAACTAGAGAACGTGTACACAAACTAAGATCAGAAGAATTATATCAAATCAAAGCGTGATTAAATGTCTGTCAACAAAAAACAAAGAAACGAAATGATGATCAACTGTGACTTAGGGAGAATACTGTCCAACATCAGAGGAGTAATGAACTAAAGATAAGAATTTTTTACAATTTATTAACGATCAGGCATGTATGCCTCAGTGTATATGTTGTTGTTGTGAGGGTCTATTTTTCAGTCACTCTGTAGTTACCTTTAATGTAAATAAAATTATACAGAAATTCCAGAAAAATTAAATAAAATTAGACAGAAATTAAACTAGAAAATCCAAAAATAGTACGATTCTAAATTATAATTTTCAATTAATGTTAAATAATCAGATGCTTCACCAAATCTATTACATATAAACATGTGTAATAATGTTTATTAAATTACTTATACACATTTTTAAAAGTACATATAATTTTATTTCACTAATAACTTTGATTTTTATATATATATATATATTTTTTTTTTTTTATTGTAAATTTTTTTTACAATCATGGGTAATAATAATTAATAAATCAATATATTTAAATTAAAAAAAAGGAGATGAAGTCTGATTTGAACCGATGTGCCTTTCCTTGTAATATCCAAATATTCATTAATTAAAATTTTGCTTGGCTATAACTCTGGAATCAATGAAAATAAATACTACTTATGATATATCGTTGAAATCTCTCAATGAGGGCTTATTACTGCAGTTAAGAAAAAGTCCAAAATCCAAATGTTATGGGATTTTGAGCTTTTTTGGACAATTTTGATTCAGTCAGTTGCAATCAAAAGGGAGGTGCACAACTAGATGTTACAACAGTCCTAAATCTAAAATTTCAACATCCTATGGCTAATCATTTTGGAATTATGTGAGATTCATACATACATATGTACAGACATCACGCCGAAACTAGTCAGAATGGATTCAGGGATGGTCAAAATGTATATTTCTGTTGAAATTTGGAAACCCAAATTTTTTGTGATCATAATACTTCCTATACTTCGTACAAGGAACTAAAAAGTAAATAAATGAAGGTTCATGATAAAGTAATAAATAATAATAACTTTGTATGATAAATAATAACTATGTATTTATTTTATTAAATAAAAAAGTGTTGAAATTACATCATATATTTTCTTTTACATTTAAAATTTATAGTAACAAAAATATTTTATATTCTGTAATTATTTTTATAAATGCTATCTATACAATTGATAAATAAATTAAATTTTGTGTTGATATAGTACATATATACACCTTAATATAAAACATGTACATACATAAAACATTTCTTTCTCAATTAGTATAATTTGAATTAACCAAAGCAGACACTGTTATTGATATTTTGACTTATTTTTTTACATAACACTTCAAAACATTTAAATATAGTTGCAAAACAAAATCTGATCAATATGAAATAAAAAATTTATAAAAGTGCGTACACCTTTTGTTTATTTTATACTACCTTTCATATATTACACGTACAGTGTGTTCAAAAAGTGGTGCATCCTTATGAAAGAATGTTTCCTTTTTTTGTTGCAGGTTTAATTGAGGAAAAATGGGTTACACAATGCAGCAGAGAATATTCATTGTCTCCCAATACATTAGATGTGCCAGTTATAACCAGACCCAGAATGCCTTCATAGAAAATTATGGTGTGGATGCACCAAACAAGTCCACCATCAAGCAGCTCCAAGAAATAGGGAATGTGACAGATGCGGCCAAAAGTGCTAACAACAGAAAAGTTGATTGTTGTGCAAGCTACATATTCTGTTAGGTCTCAAGAAGTCTGTTCAATGCCTATCTAGTTGGTCTGGTCTCACTATCGGTAGTGCCCACACGGCATTGCAGAAGTGTTATAGATGCACCTGTCAGAATTTGTGTTGTTCACGAGTTGTTATCTGTTACCTGCAGACACTGGAAAACATGTAGCTTTCTGTCAGCAGTTCATGTCATGTAACGCCAGTTAGGGAAGAATTAAATGGTTGGGTTTGGTCTGACAAGGCACGGCTCCACCTTGAAGGATAAGTGAATGCAAAGAATTTATGCACTTGATGTACAGAAAATCCATATCAGTTGTATGTGCCTCCACTGCATAGACAAAAAGGGGTGTTTGGTGTGCAGCATTATGTAGGTGAATCTTCATGACATTCTTCCATGCCACAGTGAACAGTGAACAGTGAGCGCTACATACAATTTGTAACAATACTAGCTGTGCAACAATTTGTAAATACTATACCGGGAGACCAGCTAGAGTTCACGTGATTTCAGGATGACAATGCTACGGCTCATACAGCCAACAGCATTATGACTTTTATTTCTTGTTTTGTGTCATGTTATGGTTGCATATTGAACTCAACTTCTAACCTAATGTGTAGGTAGTTGCGTTTTAAATTTCAGTTCCTTCATGTCACTCAGTCTTGCTAAAGACTCGACATATATGTGTTTTCTTTTTGAGTTCACTTCCTAGTAGTACACCAATGGGAATTTCACATGTGGTGTTCACGTTGGTGGCATCCTGACCGAGGCAAGAACAAAGCAGAGAGATGACTTTTGCTGAGGTTCTGAAGATGACCTCTGGTAAAGTCCACATGGTGACCAAAACTGCCACATGAAGGGTGTTTTCCTCTATGGGGTCAGCATTATGACTATCTTGGATCAGTGTTTTCATGGACAAGTGATTTCAAAGGCATTACGACCCCCTCGGTCTCTTGACTTTTTCTTGTGGGGATACCTTAAGGATGCTGTTTACCAAACTCATCCTCAGACCATTGCCAAAGCGCAGAGCGAAATTGAACAATGTGTCACTGCAATTCTTCAACAAATGTTTGCATGTTTACAACATGAGTTTAAGAGTATGGTACGATGTATTCAATTATGTGAATCGCATAATAGAGGCCACTTTCAACAACTAATGTAACCTTCTCATTTTTCCATAAGGTTGCATCACTTTTCGAACACTCTGTACTACTTATAATAGCATGAGGTTATTTGAGTTTGGTAATTTAGGATGGTCATTTAAAAATATAGCAAATGAGAGAAATTAATTAGAAGGTAAAGGTACGGTAATCTATGGAAAAGGGATTAAAAAGTGATTGTAATATGTGTAATTAATATTTGTGATATTACCATTTCTTTTTTTAATTTTTATGTTAAAATATAGAAAATGAATTTAATAGGGCTGAACTGTAATTAATCTTATACTGAACAAACAATTAATCAACACAGAATTACAATAAAATATAGAATAAGAATAAAATAAAATATAGATAAAAATAATAATAATAATAATAATAATATAATAATAATAATAACATACAATAAAATATAGAATAAATTTAATAATAAAAATCAATTTAAATTGATAAATTATCATGTTTCATGGAATAGTTTTTAGCATATACTGTAGTTAATGTATGACTTTCATAAAATGTACAAAATTTATTATATAGGAATTAATTTTAAATTATAATTTAAAAAGGAATAAATTTCACTTTATATAAAAGTAATATTAGAAATATTTTTTGTAATACTAAAATATAACCAGAATATTAATATGGTATTTAATATGCTGCCAGGTTGCTCAATGAGGTAGCTGAAGTTGAAGATTAATGTAACAATCATATGTTACCTTTATGAATAAAGTTGTATATTTAGTATATAGTTTCAGAATTTACTATACTAGGACATATATGGATGTAATTGTGAATGAATATTGTATCATTGCTATATTGCACTTTGGTCCTATTCAAGAAAATATAGAAAAGAAAAAGGTAGATATTAGTAAATTACTCTTTCTCTAGATAAAAAAACGCAATAAAAATGTTACAAACCATAAATAAAGGTATAAGTTATTGGTTTATATATATATTTTTTGTAGATTATTAAAAAAAAGGCAGTCATATAAAATAACATAATAATTTAAATTAATTTTTCTCGCTCCATCATTATTCATTCTAGTTTCTGGGAATTATATTTCTAATGACAACTTTGGCTGAAATAATATTTGTTCTTTTAGGTTTTATGATGAAAGTACCTACAACAGATTCAAATTCATACTTCTTGATTCAGTTTATGAATGGAAAATAAAAGGTTATGTGAGGTTCATAAAGGTTTTGCTGATGTGCTATTTTGGTTTGTCAATACATATACAATTTATAAAGAAGATTGTGTTAGAGTAAACCATTAGGAAAATGTATGCAAGTATATTTATATACATGTTTCTTATACAAAAAAAGGAAGGTGTATTTTTAAATTGTATGTTTGAACAGAAATTTAATTGTACAAATATTTGGTAATTAAAACTAGTTTCATAAAAATTCTGTAAAAAATAATTATTAAATTCATAAAATGTTTTAATGTTGATTATTAACAATAATGATTATTTTTATAATATATAAAGTGATGCTTGAGTTTACCAGTATTAACTCTGAATGACAAATAACTGATCAGAAGTTAATTTTAAAGAATCTTCAGGCAAAATTTTTTTATTGGAATTAATCATGAAAACTGCCTAAAATAAAACTCGCTATATAGTATGTGTATACTGAAGTACTATAGGTTCAGTCCTTGGGCCACTGTACTATATATTTTTTCACTAATGATATAAATATTTACATATATAATGAGGTTAAAATCGATCTAAAAAACCAAAAGATCACAGAAAATGAAATATTGGACAGAAAAATTTAAAAAAGAGAAAAATCAATTTTTCAAGAAAAAGGTAACTGTGCTTAAGAATAGTTAAAAGAAAGAAGAGAACTGTAAGCTCAAAGAAAGAGAGAATATTGAGTAAAGAAAAAACCACACAGTAGATGAAGATTGGAACATGGTCATTCAGAGGCCAAAATCTAAAAGAAAAAGAAATCATTTTGTAAATTTTTAGATATCACTTCTATTCTTAAACGTGGATCTTCTTAAAATGTATTACTGCAGTAAAATTCCACAGTTGAAACAGTTGCAAAGTTACTTGATATTTAACTAAGAAAAATATGATTTATTGTTACTCATTTTAAGAAATAATAATATTTTTCTACCCTAAAGATGTTAAATTTTGTTTAAATGTTCTGTTTATGGACAATCCATTATTGAGGTACTTAAATGTCATTCATTAGTTACTAGGGTATTAATTAAACTTGCTATAAAGATCTGTTTTTATTCAATGGATGAATTTTTAGAATGTGAAAATGGGAAACTGGCTTGAGTGAATGTGTGTGAGTTTATCATTAAATAATATGAAACTAAAATTAAATGATCCATTATTATTTTGTTTGATGTTAATGAATAGGGGGGGGGGGAAGAGAGAGAGAGATAACAATACAATTAAATTTAACAATTTTTTTGTTATGTGATAAAAAAAAATTCTTGTAGTAAAAGGAAAAGAAATTTCTATTGCTAGAACTGTTCATACACATATTTTCACATGTACTCACTCATTCACATGTATATAATACATACAAAAATACAAGAAATGAATTTTTACAAAGACAACAAATTTGAATTTTATATAACAAAACTATAAAGGTGTCTTAAAAAACAGATCTTAATTATTAATGAAATAATTAACTCACTTTAAATCCACACTGAATTATATTTATAAAATGGCAGTGTCATATTACTTAAACTGATTACTTACAAATATATTTTTCTTGTTTATTCAGATTTAATTACGTTTGATTTGAAAAATAATTTATACTTTGTAAGAAACAGTACCATAAGTATATACTAAGGACCATATTAAAAGTTTATAACACAAAGAGAGAGAGATACTGGCAACTTTATTAAGGATGTAGTTTGAAGAATGTGAAGAAGGCAGAGAGGCCTCATCATTTGGATTTTGTTTTCTTTTTTATACAAATACAAATAGGTACTATTCTTTATGGCAATGTGCAGATCAGTTATTGATTTTTAGTTATTTAGGCAGATTTTCTTACTGTTATAAAATCATTCAACTAACCTTTAAAATTTTAGCTAATTATTTGTTTTGTTTTAATTAGATCATTTCATGTATTAATTAGAGCAATTAACTGGTTCTTGCCTATCTAACTGCTCGAAGGAATGTAGACTTAGTTACATAATTTTCCTAAACTCTCTGCTGTGCATAAACTTCTATTACAGATTTTTAACATAATTATTTTTTAAAACTTCTGTTTAGAATTAGTTAAATTATGCCTTATATGTATATATAAATAAAAAAAATTAAAAATTTTGCAGAATTAATTTTTCAGTTTGAATAACATTGCAACATATCTAACACAAAGGAATATTAAAAAGAAACAGGAATTTAAGAAAAATAAGTACAACCTAAAACTACATGCATCTGTACAAGACAGATGCACTAGTTCAGTAAAATTATTTTCTGTCAAGCCACATAGTCTAACGAAGAATGAGAAAGTTAAATATGGAGGAAATTTTTGTTGCTTCTTTTCAACAGTTATTTCAATAATTTTTATTTCTTGATCGGTCAAAGAAGATTTTGTTATTGCCTTGTCCTGAATATTCATTAGGTTATAAAAACCTCAAGATCATGGTGTAATTTTCTGATTTGAACCCAAAGGGATACTGCAAATAATCTGAAATATCAATTTTACTTATAAGATTTGTCTGTTGAGTGTGGTAGTGCAGAGATTGTATAATTTTCTGGAAAAATAATAAATTTGCAAACTTTTTTGGTTTAGGTAATATCAGTTTCAAAGAAATAATAATCTTTACTGAATCGTGTCTGGCTAATTGGCACAGATTTATCATAACAATCTTTGCAGTGAATTATTCAAAAAGTAGACCTAGGTAACATCAAATAGACATTACCCATTATCCTCTCCATAACCCAGTCCCGTAGTTTGGATGCTGAATGGCCATCAACTTGTTCTAAAATATTTATTGTACGTGTATTGTATTTTATCTAACCATGCATACTTTAAATTAGCACTAATTCTTATCACTGAACTGCTATATCACTTAATAAGATATTTTTAAACGACTCACTTATTGAATGCTAATCACTTGTAATTAATGTCAGTTTTATCAACCTTTGGCCAGAGTAATTGAAAAATTTCCTTTTACATTTCATTTACTTCACTGCTGATATTATACTGAAAAGTATACTCAATGTTATCAGAAATATATTTATAAATGCTAGAATACAAAAATGTACACTTATATGAATGATTCACTTGTTATCAATTGACTTTTTAAAATAAATAAGGTAATTTATTTATGGAGGAGTACTATTATCAGTAGAAAGTTTCTTAGTTTGCATTTCATCATAAGCTATTGTAAATACACTTTTCTTTTCCAGAAGACTTTGATTTCTTCTACGTAGAGTTTGACTGGGAGGCATCATCAATGACATAGCTATACCAGAATCTAAATCATCTTCCAATCCTCTTCTATCTTTCTCTTTTTCTTTCTTTGTATCTTGCCGCTTTAATGATTTCATGAACTTTACTGTGTTTACTACTTTTTCTGGTTTTTCATGTCTTTCTGGTTTTTCTAATTTTTCTAGTTTTTCATCTGACTTTTTACGTTCTCTCTCCTCCTTTTTCTTTTTGTACCATTCCATATATCTTGGAACTCGTGTAGGTTTTTCTTCTTTTTTAAAGGCTTCAAGGGTTTTTAACACAGCAGCACTCTTTTCCAGTTCTTTTTTACCCCCTAATCTGCCGGTTTCTCCTGAACTTTGATTTTGTTTCTTTTCTACGATTAATATTTCTGTTGATGATTTAGAGGTTACTGAACCCTGTTTTGATTTTGCTGAAAGATGGGTGGAGCTATGCGGTTGTGATTTCGTCTGATCTTTTGCGGGTGTAAATAATCTGGAAAGTGAAACAATACCCATGAGTCTCTTTTTGCTAACCGGTGTAGAATGTAATGATTTGGCTTTTGCCTTTCCTGATAATTCTTTGGCGGCTTCAAGCGTGTGGGCAGTTGATGTCAATGTAGGTAACTGGCTTTCACTTGAACTTTTAAGTTTAGCTTTTTTTCGTGCATTTCCAAATCGTGCAAATCCTTTAAGGGCACCCATCATTGATTTAAGATTATTTGTTTCACCACTTTCAGATTCTCTTCCTGATTCCGAGAGATCACTAGTGTTCAGTAATGCTGGGTCGACTGATGGCACAATATGTTCACTCTGGTCTTCAGGAAGGTTTAATTTAGGAGCCATATGACTGGCTGCCGCCACTGAATATATAGATGGGTGATTATCACGAGGACTCTTTTGAACATTCTGTAATTCTTCATCTTCTTGCCCGGGTTTAGAAGCCCCTACTACTGTTCCTACAAATTGTGACGTAGTATGAAAAGATGGACTGTGGCTACTTTCTGGCTCCATTATTTGTACTTCTCCAGAAAATCCAATCAATGATGGACTATTTCTTTGCAACTCTAATTCTTGTGCTTCACTAGCTAGTCCAAATACTGTCTCTACAGCTTGTGATGTTGCATAAAATGATGCACTATGTTGGCTTCCTTGCTCACTTGGCTGGTACGACTGGGAATATTGAACATTCCCTACCATACCCATGGCTGATCCTAGAGCCTGGGTCGCTGAATGAAAAGATGGAGAATCTCCTCTTCTAGACCCTACATCAGAGACTGGACTGCATTGTCCAGTCATACCAATTGCTGATCCTATTGCATGTGTTGCTGAATGAAAAGATGCAGCATGACCTATGTCTGTATCTGCTACTTCTGTTGGTGGAGAATGTCTTTCGATATTTCTAAAATCTTTAAATGAGCCCATAGCTTGTGCAGTTGCATGCATAGAAGGAATATTTTGATGGGTTAATTGTTGAGAAATAACAGGTGATTGTGGATGGCTGCTACCGACTAAATTACTCATAGCTCCCATGGCATATGAAGCTGACTGAAATGGTGAATGCTGTTTACCATCTCTCCTATCACCACCAATACTTTGGCTTTTAGATCCTTTTGAAATTTTTCCTTCACTTTCCTCACCCGAGGAATCTTTATCTAGAATAATATTGTACGTTTCTGATGACTTAAATGAATCAGGAACTGTAGCCTCTTCTACTGCTCTGCCTCCAGCGGTTCTTAACATATAAAGTTTAATCCTAGTAGATTGTTTACGAAGTAGGCTAGACTTAGTTGCTGCAAAATTAGGTTTTTCATCTCTTGTGTAGGCTGCTGCTGCTGTTGCAGCTTCTACAGCACTTTCTGTCTCTTCTAATATTGGTGTCTTAATTTCACATCTTTTTTCATTTCTGTTCACAATGTCATCAAAATTATCCATTTTATGTCTTCTTTGATTATATCTCAATTTTCTACCGTGCCTGTTGAATGATTTCTTTCGGATTTCAGCTTTCCGTTCTTCTAATTCACTATCACTAACTGATTCATCATTATCACTCTTTACTTTCCTTCGTGGAGGACGCATAGTATAAAATCCTTCTTCTGTTTGGGTACTTCTATCTCTATCTGTTTGAGTTCCCATTGATGTCATGACACCCGGAAGACTTTGAGTCTCATCCACACTACTTGATGCATGTCCTAAAAATCGCCGTTGTTCTTCTACAAGAAAACGTGTTAATAATAAGTCTCGCTGAAGTACAGTCAGTCTGCTAACATCCTGAGACAGTGTCTCAGGATCTGGTTTGTATTCCATCAGTCGTCTTATTAAATCACCATCACGTTTATCTTCCTCTTCCTCTTTTTCATCCTGCTTCTCCTGATCTTCATCATCCACTTCTGCCTGAGTGGTACGCTGAGTGCTACCGCCTTCTCTTCTTCGCTGATCTTCCATAAATCTTTTCATTATTATATCCTTTCCTTCGTCTTCATGTTTATTATCCTTTGTATCATGAACAACAGTGAATGGCCGGTCTGGCTGATTTAATCCAGGACCGTCTTCTTCTTCAATCCTTCCTCTAGTAACTAATCTGAGAATTTCTGCATTACCATCTCGAATAAACATTTGATCTCTACTCTGAGGCATATCATCAATCAATTCCTTCTCTGAAACTTTCATTCGTCTTCCACCATCTGAACCTCTCTCATATTCATGTCGTCTGATAGAATCTGTATCATCATCATGATGCCCTCTCATCGCTAATCTTGATGGGTCTAATACTCTATATTCAGCCCCGTCAATATCTTCTACAAAAACTGGTTCTCCTCCTTGCCTGTTAGCAATATCTTGTGTGTAAATAACATTAGGACCCCCGTGTCTGGCACGATCTCGAGGTAGTACCACATCTCTGGGGAGTCGTACGTATTCAGGTTGACCTTTACCAACCAGAACTAATCTCTGCTGCTGCTGCTGTTCATTGCGTCTACTGAAATGCCATTGATTTCTGTGGCTAGCATCTCCACTCCATGCTTCTTTATATCCTCCACTCCATTCAGCTAAAACCAAAACAAATCACACAAATGAAAAATATTAAACTACAGAGACAATAGCAATAAAAATCATTTAAATTTCTCTAATCACTGAGAATTATTATTATTTTAATATGTGGATTTACTTATTGCTTTCTTACTATGAATAATTTACCTTACTAATGGAGGCCAGTATTTCTTATTTTATTAAGCTTTCTTTTTACCAAAATTAGGCTTTTATATTTCAAGAGTATACATTAGGTGTAGGTGTTATGTTCTTAAATGTGTGAAGAAAGATAATTTCTGAATTTAAAGTTGCTAAACATTTTGATATAATTAATTCATAATTATAATATATTATATTAAACATTTTAATGTTTAATTGCCAATAAACTTGACAAAGGCAAATAATAAATTCTAATTTCCATTAATAATGTATAAATAAGTAGTTATGTTATTAAATATTTTTTACACTTTTTATATAACAAAGTTATATATCAAAATTAAAGATTTCTGTCATCCATTGTTTATTTCCAGTTTTTATCCATTGTTAATTACGTTCTATACTTATAAATGACGTAATTAAAATAAAATGTTAAATAATACGAGAAAAAATTGAAAAAGATTTCTTATTTGAGGTCAAAGAAACATTAAATTTTCCAAATTGTAGACTTTAACTTGTATTTTTATCACTATAAAACATAATTTTAATTTTTATGCAAACAAAATGAAGTAAAAAGATTATTGTTGAATTCTTCTTAAGTGGAGTAACAATTTTCAGAAATTAAATTACAGTATGGTGCATATTGCTTTTGCACCATACTGCACTTTAAAAAAAATAAAAATATAAAAAAAAGTAAACATTCAGTTAAAAAAGAAATTAAAACTACTGCAAACACAATATGTGAGAATTAGCAAAAGTTGCTCAGAAAATTAATTTAGGATGGTCTCCTCTCACCCCTTATAGCAATCTCCAATCTCTGTGATGAGCCCTACTCTACAGGGAAACGAGATGACCTAACATAACACAGAAGAACCAGTGTTCTTCTGTGAACCCATGAATAACATGGGTTCTTCTGTGAACACATGTGTGCGACACATTAAAGTTTCTTTTTCCTTAAAAAAGAAAACCTTAATGAAAAGAAAGAACCTTAATGTGTTGCATACGGAATCTATCAGGGATGGGAGAACTAACAAACTTTAACAAGCAATAAATAAATTAAAAAAAATAGGTTTGATACTATGTAATTACCCTAGTATAAGAAAAACACAGTAAGAATCCGTGTTAAATAACAATAGTCAAAAATAAAACCTAAAGAAAAATCCTGCAAATATCTTTACAAAAAAGCAAAGCCTGTTGTCAAGTACATCAATATCTTTATCTATTTCATTTAGTGTCTTTATACATCTCATCAATGGCACAAAGTACTGTGACCTTCCACAGCTTTAAACATCTTGTGCCTTCTAAACCTCACATGCGGTACAATAATACCAATGTTTTATACATCGACATTGATATACCCATGAATTATCTTATGTATCAGGAACAACCCCTGAATCATCCTTCTACCTTTTAATGGTGCTAAACTCAATGATCTGCAGGATTCTTCATAACTTAAGCCCTGTTCCATCAGACCACGCATTGGAAGTGCGGTAAAAAACACTTCTGGACTGCTTCTATCATATTAGTTGTGTAATCTTTATCATAATTCCAGACACTGAACAATATTCCAAAATAGGTCTCACCATGGTCTGGTACAAATGCAGGATGGTGGTAGCATTCATAAAATCCTGACTTACCCACAACAGCAACCCTAGATTTCTGACTCTGGCAGTCATTTTCTTGACGTGCCTATCGAACAGCAGCTTTAGTGACTGAAACTACCTGTATATGGAATATGGAAAAGACCGAAAAGAAGAACCTTAATCTGCCAAAAGGATTGAAAACTCACTAAATCCTACAACAAGCTATTATGAAACAAACCATCTAATCACTTATTGGCCTTTCAACAGGGAGTACAGAAAACTAATTGGTTTGAGCCGAGGCCAAAGGCCGAGAAGCAATGCTACAAATTTATAATAATATAAAATATATATTAATTTTATTATTATTATTAAATAAAGATTACTTTTGAAAATCATTCAGTCTATAATTTACTGGTAAGCAACTGGGAAACAATATTATACTTAAAAACTGTTCCCAAAATTTTTCTTAAAATCTAACAGATTGTCATTTTGATAATTAAACATTCATCGGTAGGTGCTAAGGAAAACATACATCTGAGAAAAAAATAAAATAAGTAGAAAATGAAGAAATAATAATTAAAAATATTAATATTACTTATAAAACATTATAAAATGAGCAGGGTTTTTAAAATTAAGTAAAAAATACAAACTACTGCTGTTGTTCCAGACTAACAAAAAATATAAATTTATTTGTGATTTTTTATTTTATTTTTACCTTTCTTAGCTTCGTCATAATTAAATTGAATTTAATTGTGTAAGGTAAAAAAAAATTATGACGAACTTACCAGAGGAAAAATATTTATATTAATAGTAAGTAAAAATTTATCTTAAAATTTTTAATTGGCTTTTAAAAATATTGTAAAAATTACTAGTTCTGTAGTATTTTGTAAGTATTATTTGTCAGTTAAGATTGTTTTAACTATTATTATTTTTTCTCTTTTATTTAGTTTACGTATTAACTAATATACATTTCTTCCTCGTGTGGTAATCAAAATAGTTTATTTAAACCATCTAATTTTAGATTTTAAGTAAATTTTTGGGAAGCAGTTTTTCAGTAATTATTTTCCAGTTTGTTTCAATAACCATTTAGCATAGCCCTTTATTTGTAACTATTTTAGTATTAATTACTACTGTTTTGGAATTATTCCAAGAATATAGTTTATGAGTAAGAATGTCTTAATAAATTAAATTAATAAAATTTTAATTTGGTGAAAATCAAAGATAATATTTTTCTTAAACTTGCTCAACTTGCGACTACATTAATATTTTTTATTTTTAACTCGTCAAAATATTGATTTTAAATCATAAAAATTGAAAAGAACATAATTTTTATATGTTGAAACATATGGTATGTGTGATAGTACGGGGTACAAATTACAAAATAAAAAACAAAACATCACAGCAATAAAACCACTAAAACTTCTTTACCAGTAGAATAATTACCTTAATCTGGAAAAATTCTTATTACTGTTAATAAATAACATATTAATGAACATTTGCGTTCTAATTATATTAAGCCTTCATTTAAAAGAAATCCATGAATCTTGACATTTTTTTTGGGTTTCAGAGATTAACATTTCATGACATTTGTGCTTTATTTTATTTTTTAGATTTTAATATCTGAAAATCTTTTCACATATTCTACAGAAATGCAACACATTTTAATGTGTCGCATTTGTAATTTTAGCAATATGAATAGAAATGATATTAGTATTATTAGTAAAATAAAAATAATACATCACATTAACAGACTAAGAGAAAATAACTTAAAAATTTAAAAGGTTCTGGATACCATTCAGCTTTTACAACAACAAGCAAAATTCACAGAACACAATTGCCAAACAAATACAATGTCCCTGGAGTACAGTCGCCGCCAAGTAACAGTGCGCTTGCAGTGACAACGATTACTATCTGATGTAAAAACATATTCCTCACTCTTAGTAATCCTCCTTACCAAATAACTGTTCTACTTTTAACAAATAAATGCAACAATTTTGAAATGAAATACTAATTCTTTACTAATATTGATTTACCGTAGATTCATGGCTAATTCTGTACTGTACATTGTAAACTGTAATAATATCTATTGACAAAATAAAATCTATTACTAATTACATGGTAAATATTGCTATAGATGGTTATAACTGCAACTTTAATTACTTATTGGAAAATGAATTATCTGTTTAATTCTTCAGCTAGAACACTCTCTTCAGCCGTCACTATCTTCAGTGTAATTGTCATTATTATCATTGTCACTATATAAAGAGACAATGAAAGATTCTGTCAGAGAATCTATTAAAAATTCTTGGCTCCAATACTCACCTTTGATTTTTTTAATCTTTTCATAGTAAGGTTTCCAGTGTTTGTAACTCATTGAATTTATTTTATCTTCACACAGTTTTTGCACTTCTGACATCTTAAATGTTGTGGTGTGGCTTACTACATGTCGTTTTATCTCTGGACCACCATCTTGATCAGATTTAAATCAGGATGGTAAGGTGGAAACCATAGAATTTGTTAAATTGATGTGGTTTTCTGTTAGCCATATCATGTTTCTGTAGCCAAACAATCACGTCTTGTTTCTTGCTCGATGATATTGGACGTTTTTCAGAAAGGGTGTTATGATACAGAGCATTATCAATAACTGCTACAGAATCAGGAAGAAGGTTAACAACTAAATTTTTCTTCAGCCCATTTCAAATAATTTTTAATATTCATTCTATCATGGTAATCGCCACATTCGATTTGGCTGTCCAAGTTAACATTGCGTTTGGAATAAAGCCCATTTCACCTCTGGCGTGAATTATAAATAAGCATTAATTTTTATTTATTGGTAAATGAAGTCTTGCATCACTGTCATCAGCCCATGGCTTTGCTGTTGAAAGAGATGATAAAACATAGGATTCATTTAAGTATACAATTGTCCAGTTATATTTTCTAAAATCACCGATTGCCTGCAAATATCCTTTTCTGTCTAATATGTTTTCAAACAAACATTTTCCTTTCATTTTCTGTTTTGCACTTAAAACCTAGTTCTTTCAAAATTCTTTTTAAACTAGTTTCACTGTTGTTAAAATTAATTTAATTTTAAATTCTTTACAGAGTTTGTTAACTGTTGGCAGCTCACCTATCTTTGAGTGAAATTCATTCACAGTTCGCCTAACCACACCTTTATCAAAATCACCTAATCTGGTTTAGAACGTTTCTTTTCCCTTTTCAGGGTGATAAACGAACATTCTGGCACCTTGGATTGAAATTCTATTTTCTCTTTTTTAGGCTTCTAACCTGGGTTCTGAAATGCCATAGACAGCTGCAGTTTTCTCTTCACACTTCTGTATAGCAATTAAATACTTGTCATTTTTTAATTTTCCTATTGCTAAAGATTCTGTCTTCGTGAAATTATACATGTTGTTTACATTTTTGTGTGCCTTCATTGAAGTTTCTTACCTCCACAACAGATTTAAATTCAGCCATAACTATTTGTACATTAATGAACTACTTTAAAAAATTTGTAGTATTAACCATAATAAAAACCTTTTCAAATATTTTATCATATATTAATTGATTATGTAACAAAATATATGACACATGCCAAAAGAACCGTACTGACAAGCAGAACCACAGAACTGAACTTTATGTACAGGAAAAGCAAAAGAGAAAAAAGTAAAATAAAATAAAACTAATTGTTTTGTATTCTCAACATGATGTCCCTTTTTTAATACTGTAAACACACAAAAATACATTGCTTTTTAAATAGCACTTACATCATGTTTGTACTTGTAAGAGATCACTAATCATGGTGTGCCAGTGTTTCAAAGAACAGTAGAATAGAAATGAAATGTAGGTTTATCATCCAAGCTCACTGTTATGTGGCGGCTACATACATAAAATTGTTCTGTTCTAATTACACAATGTTTTGCATTGATCAAATGGTAAGAAGGAAAATCTTTTACCCTAACTGTAATGCAATGTAAAATTGAACATGTAAAATGCTCCAAAGCGATAAATCAATTTGGTAAAGCAAATGATGAATATGTATTGCAAATTTTTTAATTTGCTAAAAGAAACCTTATAAACACATCGATCGAAACAGACCAACAAACTTGATATTTCATTCATTTACATTAATAGACCACATATTGAAATACTTGAATATCACAAAAATGATAATCTAAATTAACATATACTTTTTTTGATTACATTCTTAATTCGCGAATAATTAAAAAAAAAATTCTACGGTAACATCAGTTGATGCCAGTGTGAAAAGCAGTACTAGTCACGAAAATTGGTTAAAAAAGATAGCTGAAAAGATCGTAAACTAAGTTTTTAAAAACGTTTTATTGTACAATTTAGTTTGGTATATTGATTTTTAAAAAAATGTAATTGTTAAAAACATTTTTATAATTTTACATTTTTTGAGATTTAAGATTTAAATTAAAACAAAATAATTGACATCCATGTAAATATATTAAATGACAATTTATGTGAGATTCTATAGGCAGGAACACTACTAACCTTGAACCCCTTTTGACTCATGACCTTGTTTTTTTCCAGTATAACCATCTTCAGGTGAATGGACCCTTCTTTTCCTGATAAATAAACAACATTCATCAAATAAATTTCATGGAACATTAAAGAATGGGTTAGAAAGTGTAAACAAACCAAAAAATGTATAACAAATGTAAATATACATGTATTCTAGGTTCTATTCTAGTTAATTTTAATTAGCATAGGCATGCTAAAGGAATATCCTAACCACTTCTAGAACTCATTATGAACAGTGTGTGTCAAAGTGATGCAAAGTGTTACGCCTGCTTTTCCATGTGAAATTTTGACAATCTGAAGCCTAGTTGAAACCAGCTTTTCACACTTACAGCTCTGTACAGCTTCTCAACCATTACTCTGATGCTGGATCCTAATTAACAACACTCTGTCTATGATCTAAAGAATTAAACAGCTATATATTCATAAACTATGTGGATAGAAGATGCAGTTTACAGGCTTGTTTCATTATAGTTCTAAAATAATAGAGAAGCACAGTAATTCATATTTAGATAGTCACTTTCTAAAAAAAAAATCTTTAAACTTACTGCTGATATAAAAGATTATTAGCTGACAAAAATTACATTTTACAATTTGATAAAGAGAACTAATTGTAGGATTTTTCTTTTTTTAGAAAAGAAAATTTAATAAAAATTCAAATTTCTAAACATGAAATATTATGCTTTCAGAAGATTTATTGAAGGTATTAAGCAGTTCCTTCATCAATCTTGCTATATATAAGACTTTTATTAAGGCATTTATCTTTAAGTGGTTACGAAAACTTTTTAGTATTGTATGAATTCTTGATTTATGAAATGTTTGTTTAATAAACTATTTTTGTTGAATTTATTTTGATTTAATATTTCATAATCTTCAAGTGTTTATTTATCTGAATTGTTCAAGACTTTTATGTAAGATTTATGTGCTGCATGTAAAATTTTCACTTGTTATTAATCTTTAGATTGTTAAAAAATCATGTGTAATCAAGTAAGCAAGGAAATAATGAAATAATCGAAAACAGCAAAAAGTTCCAGTAATCTCTATCCCAGAAATAATTCCACGTAATTATAAATACATTCATGCTGCACGTAAAATTTTCTATGCTGCTTTAATATTATTGACATACTTAACAGCCACTAAAATATATACTTATATTAATTCTATAAATAAAGTCATTTACTTTAAACTTACCATATTATTATTATGTATATGAATAAATAAATAAAACTTAACTACTCATATTATTATTAATATATATACAAATGCATAAATAAATCTTTTCCACTGATCTGTACATAATAATACATTATATGTTTACAACAGGAGTGGCTAGATATAATATTCCATGCATAAAAAACATCGAGCTTCCCCAGAATTTTCCTGGTTTTTCAAGGGAAATAAATCTTTTTCCACTGATCTGTACATAATAATACATTATATGTTTACAACAGGAGTGGCTAGATATAATATTCCATGCATAAAAAACATGGAGCTTCCCCAGAATTTTCCTGGTTTTTCAAGGGAAACTGTGGTAAACACTTAATCAGAGAGTATCACAAAATATACTATTAAGAAATAAAAAATTAGGATTAAGGGTGGAACAGCTGATTATTTCTAAGAAGCTTATATAGTGGGGATGTGGGGATTATATTGAATGGAGTAACGGTCTGTATTTTTTCGAGGGTGATGATGGCCATGCAATTACAGTAACATCAGGACTCTAAAGTTCAAATACTGGAAACTTTCCTCATTCCAGAACTACAACGATTTCCTGTGAATTAGAACACTCATTTCCAACAAGATGGAGTGACTAGTCACACAGCCACGTAACCATGAACCTTTTGAAAGATCTTTTCCCGAACCACCTCACCAGTAGGAATGGGAATGATCAATGGCCTACATGATTGTCAGACCTGAGTTCTTGTGATATCTTTTTATGGCAATATCTCACATCAAAGGTTTTTGAGACTTACTCAGCAACAATAAAGGACTTAAAGGTATAGATTACAGAAGTTCATGCAATAACACTTACAGTACTAGGACGTGTCTATGAGAATTTCCATATAAGAATCAGACAGTGTGTATAAAATGATAGTCACAATCTTCTGGTGTACTATTTTTACAGGTTTCATGATGAATGCAGTGAGTAAAAAATTAACCTGATTTCTTGATGCTATCATATTTGATTTTCATCAAATGTTCTCACTCTTTAGGAGATAGTTTTACATTAGTAACCAGAGGCACCAACTTACTGTGCAACTTCAGTTAAATTAAAAAGTAATTTTAATTTATATAAGATGTAATTGTAGTTTCCTGGGTAGGAAAATAAATTATACCTCCTTATAACATGGTGGTTTGACATCTAGAACAGCTCAGACAGTACCATCCTGAAAATTGACGGCTCTGAAGGAAGGTAAAAATAATAACTGAAGGAAGGTAAAATAATAATAAGCCACATTCAGTGAACCAGCTTACACAGACCATGTAAGTAAGTTAAAACCAATGGACACCGCATCCTGTTGGCGTTTTTTAATGGTTAGTAGCTATTAGAAATGATGCTAAGCAGAATTAAAAAATTAATAACAATAAATAAAATAATAAAGTTGACATAACCTAAACTTTTATTTGTGTTGATGTATTGGTACACTACTATTAATAATTTGATCACTAAGCGGCAAAACTAGTTTTATGTTCACCATTGACTAATTAAAATATTATAGTATAATAAATGCAATAAAAACAAGATTTCACCTGTTGAAGGCTGCATAAAGAGGACATCCAGAACATAAACAGCAAAGGAGAAGGGTTAGTATTGCTAGAGCTATTAATAACAATATTAATAAAAGTATCCAAAACAATATCTTATTCTCATAATGATATTCTCCCTGAAACAAGAAAATAAAATAAAATTAGTTACTAAGAAGATAAATTTATAACTGAAAAACAGGTTTTAAAAATTGCAATAAAAATAAACATCATTTTTGGTTCAGGAAAGCATGTCTAGAATTTTGTAAAATATTATATTAGATATGAACCAAGTCTGTTCATTTAGTAAATTTATATTTTATGTGTGTATAATGTATTTTATATGTTAATTTACAAATAAATATGTAATTTGCACCCAACACATTATAAATGCGTAATTGTGTGTGGTTATGTATGAAATACATAAGTAAGCATATAACCATAATTGTATAAATAAATGCTTATATAATATAAATATATGTATTTATAAATAAATATAAATATTACATACATCCAAATACAAAATATGCATTATATTATAATGTGGTCTTTTTATCTGTAAGTAGTATCATAGATTTATTTGTTCAAAGTGTTGGCAAATGTTGACTGCTTATTACTTTGGTGTACTTTAAACATATTCATATTTGAACTTATAATGAGCTTTTCTTTTTTGAAAATATATTCCATTTGCCCAGTGCAGAATCATATGCAGTTAAGAGGATTACATCTATTCATTCCTGGAACATTATGTGAATTTGATGAGTCTGTTCTATATGTGATGACATATTTTCCTCTATAAGCTCTTTGTTACTTGTGTTATTAAACTAATAAATTGTAACTGTGTAAACATTTTCAATTGTCAATCTCTCAATATCCTGATCGAGCTGCAAACATGCAACAATATTATCTTAAAGAAAATTGTCAGTTACTTTTAAGTAATTTGTATTTGATTTATTTAAGAAAGAATTGAGAAAACATTTTTTATAACAAGTCCATAAAAAATGTATGGTCTAGTATATAGATGAAGAATGAAGAATACTAAATTCTAGACGTTATGTAGGAGACTTGAAATAATCAAATTAAAATGAAGATAATGAGTTGATTGGGATATGTGGAATGAATGAGTGATGCAAGAAGTGTGCAGAAGATTCATAGAGTAAATCCTGGAAGGAGTCAAGCCCATGGAAAAGATGGATTAAGGAGGTATAGAATGACTTCAAAGGGACTTCAAAGAGTTGGAGAAGGAGGTGGCTCATTAAAAAGAATGAATGACATTTTATTGGAGGCTAAGGGCCTACACGCGCTATACCATCAAAAAGAATTGTCAAATAGAAAAAAACAACTAAATTTTAATCTCTTTCAGATAATTTTGACTCTTTTATTATGAGATTCTACTCTTTGGATTATTTGTAATGTATTATATTACAATTTACATGTGTTTTGAGTATCTTTATTAATATTATAGAAATAGAGTTATTTTATTTATATTTTCATATTTTTATTAAAAGTGATGACCATTAAATATTAATATGATATTTCCATATGTGTGATAAACTGTTTTTTTTTTTTAATTTTCCAATTATTAGGATTTATGATTGTCTGCACTCGGCCTTGCAAAGTTCAATCCATATAGTTCGCATTCTATTGTGTAATTTGTGGTTTTGTTCACACTGGTAAATCCTTATAAACTTAAAACTTCATACCAAACCAGTACCAATTAAGAAAGGTCCTAATTTCCTTCAAAGTTGTGCATTCATCTGTGTAATGTACATTCAGGATAATTTTCTAATTTTTTATTGTTATTTTCTGGAATATTTAAAAAAATGGATTTTATAAAAATATTTAAATCTATTTAATTATTAAATTGATGCTGATGAGAACTAATTAGTAATAATACACTGCAATTTCTTTCTTGATGGTGAAGTTAACAATTAAAATTATTATAAAAAATTCATTAGGAATTAAACATGAAAGAAATTGTTGTGAAATTAGTGTACACAACTATAACTGAATGGCTTTAACTAACCAACATTGAATGTAATCGTTTGGACTAAATAAAACACTTACCACTGAAGCAGTGCTAACAATAAGTCCTGTTTTATTTTTTGTTAATCTCTGCTGTAATTGTTCAATGTCAATTACAGTATTTCCATTATACATCACAGTAGCAACAACTACACTCCTGTAAAAAAAAAATTTCAAGAATATATATTTTTGTTGAAATTATTTTACGCATTTTATGAATCATTATGCATAAAATAATTATTTTATATATATATATATATATATATATATATATATATATAAAATAATTTTATATACTGATTCAAAATTGTTTTAATACAAGAGTTTGTAAGAATAATGAACATACATTGGTGATTTTTAAGGTTCTGAAGATATTGGTTCGAACTCTAATTGACTTCATCATTCTTTCCACCCACCTAATCATTACAGAAACATAATTCCTGAAGTATAATAGAATTCACTCCTAATTTGTAAAACAAATTATCTTAATATATAAAGTATAGTTTGGTGTTTTTTTTACAAAGTTTTATTGAAATTGCTAAAACCAAACAAATTTTTTAACCTATATTAATGGTTTGTTCTCAGAACTTTTATTTGCTACAATTACATTAGTTATGCATAAATAGTTGTTCATTTATCAGTATTGGTATGTGATTTTTCAACATACATAAAATATATATTTTTATCAAAATAATATGAATATATCAAAGTAATTTATGTATACAACTTTTTTTATGTTTATTGCTATTTTGCTTGTAACCAGAATATGCATGAAATAAGTAACAAATAAGGAGTATAGCATTGCAACCTTGTAATAATATTTTAGAATTTCACAAGTGTAAATGTGATAGTGCTATAATAAAATATACCCATAAATAAATCAACGCTGATTTTTGACAGATAACCAAGGGCAACCTTGATGTTCATACCTCTATATAAAAAAGGCCATACACACAGTGCTGTGAGCAAACTTTTGTTGTATATATTCCATGAACATCTACAATAATATCTGGACAGAAAAATTCCTGCACAGCAAGCTGACTGCCAAAAAAAAGAGTACGTATGAACAAATTTTAAATATCAGGCAATTGATACAGAAAGCCAGAGCATACAGCACTCCTATTGTAATATACTTCCTAGATTATACCAGGGCCTTTGACTTTGTCAGGTGGAAAGATCTGTGGCAAATATTAAAGAAGGTAGGATTCCCTGATGATCTTGTTACCCTCATTCAGAACCTATATGTAAAGAACAGCGCGGTGGTTAGACTGGAAAATGACAAAACAAACCTGTTGAGAAGAGTGTGACAGGGATGTATATAGTATCTCTGATCTTATTCAGCATTTATGGTGAATATGTCATGAAGAAGAACCTGAAAAACTGGTATGGCTCTTCCATGCCTTCTATTTGTACGACAGAAGGTTTGAATAGGAGGCAGGCATATAACCAACTTAAGGTTTGCTGATGATACAGCCCTGTTTGAGGGCTCTGAAGTTGAAATGAAGGAGATCCTTGACTGAGTTCAGCTAGAAGGTGAAGCACTATGGCTGAAATTAAACATGGGAAAAACAAACGTTATGATAGTAGACAGAGCCCCAATGATCATCCAGTCAGTGATGTGCTGCGTGATTACAAAAAAGAGGATCATTTTGTATATTTAGAATCCACAGTAGATAAAGATAGAGGCTCATCAGCTGAAATATGAAGAAGAATTATCTTGATGGAGGAGACACTTACGAAATTGACAGCTATCTGGAAGATTACAGCAATTACGAGGAGTACAAAGTTGAGACTTCCCAGTAATCATGTACGGCATTGAAACCTAGACCATCAAGGTGGAAGACCAGAGGAGAATAGATACATTTGAAATATGGGCCTACAGAAGAATGCTCCATGTTGCATGTATGGAAAAAGGACCAACAACTCGATTATAAATGAGATGGGTATACAGAAGAGATTGTCTGCAATATGCATCCAGTGCATCCTCCATTTTTTCAGCCATATAGTCCATAATAGGCCCAGCAAAACTCTTGAGAATCTAGTCATACAGGGAAAAATCAAGGGAGACCGCCAAAAAGATGGCTAAACCAGATTGAAGTGGGACACAAGAAACACTAGTCACGTTGATTTGAATTGTAAAGGATCATGAGCTATGGGAGGAAATTGTCAGCAGAATATGAATCAGGTCACCAGCTCTCAGACATGAGACGAAGGATCACTGATGATGATAATAATTTATTGCCTTTATATTTCAGTGGTTTTGCAATACTGATGTCAGATTATATATTTGGCTTGATGATGTAGGTAGCAGGGGATCACTTCACTCTTCACTTCTTCTAGTATGTATTTATTAGGTGGTTATTTTTGAGAAAGAATTTCCTTTTTTGTTAGTTACTTATGTCTTGAGTCAGGTTGGCTAAAATTAAGATTATGGTACCTAATACATATTCATATCAATATGAGTGAATAACTTGTTTGAAAATATGTTTGTGTAATTATTTTTGTTTTTTTATTTTGCACACTCTTCTTTGGCTGTAAAATGAACTCAGTGGCGGCTTGCATATAGGTAATGTGGAACTGCAGCACCCCTATTTTCATTTGATATTATCAATAAGATTTAATATAATGAGCCCTTTTTCCTTTAATTCTTTCTTTACACTTGTACAATATATAATCCTTAACCTTAATGTCAGTAGCCATCCCCCAGTTTATGAAAAAGATACAAAAACCTTTGTATAGAACTGTGCGCTTCACAGTTCCAGCAATGTAGGGTTTGGCTGTTGTGCACATGTGCACATAGGAAGCTGCATGCGAGGCTGCAAGGGAGAGAGAGCACAGTTGCTCCCACAGCGCTGAAACTGGCAAGCAGGTGGAAGGTCATTTTTTTTATTATTCCGCGTGTGTATGAAATGTTCCTTGTTTCTTTCTTTTCTAGTTAAGTCGGTGGAAGGAATATGAAAGTGGTTTATTTGTTTTTTCAGTAGTGATCAGAAGATGGCAGAAAGCAAGGGCTCTATGATGGCAAAATCTGTCCAAAAACATGCTGTGGAAGGGTAAAAGAGAAGGTAATTAATAAAAACTAATTATGTATTTGTTCTACGTACATAGAAATTAAATTACATTAAGCACCTCTGGACTATAGTGTTTTTAAGCAGAAATTTTATTAAGTTATTATCTAATAATACTAAAAAATATTATCTGTATTGATATTTTATTATTTATTCAGTTAAACTGAATATGTGTACCATACTCTTGAATGTGATAAAGAGTACAATTAGATTATTATCCATGGAAGTCGAGAGTTCCAGCGTTCAAGTCCTAGTAAAATCAGTTAATTTTACATGGATTTGAATACTAGATCGTGGACACTGTTGTTCTTTGGTGGTTGGGTTTCAATTAACCACACATCTCAGGAATGGTCAAACTGAGACTGTACAAGACTACACTTCATTTACACTCGTACATATCATCCTCATTCATCCTCTGAAGTATTATCTGAAAGGTAATTACTGGAGGCTAAACAGGAAAAAGAAAGAAAGATTATTATCCTGCTTCCAGCTATTGTATTTGATTCATTTTTGTCGGTTCTTTTATTTTAACTATGCCCTTGAAAAGGCCCAGAAAAAAAATTTTCTGGTGCAGCACCCCCACTAATTTTAGCTATGAGCTGCCACTGAATGAACTCATTCAATTTATAACCTGCCACAATCAGGCAAGTCTGCTATAAGCATATCTTCTCCAGGCTGTACAAAAATAATAAATAATTTTATTGTACTCTGTAGATGTATATATTATTAGTTTTATTTATTTTGATCACCATAAATAAATGAATGCAATGGTCAATACTGGTAGCAGAAATAAAACTTGTAAAAGTAAACCCATAAGTTATTTCTATTAACCCAGAAGGTATTAAACTAGTACTCATATTTATATAACACTTATTACTCAACAAAAGAAATATATATATATATATTTATATTTAGAACCTACTTGTCAGTATCTGGGTAGCCAATAGCCAAATCTCTAGTTGCTCCTTGTAATGGTAATCCAGCATAATAAGGACGAATACTCTGGATTGATACTCTTCCAGCAGTTAGCAGTGACAACATATCTTGGAGAGCTTTCCTGTCAGGATTTGAACCTGGCACTATAAATGTCATTACTCTTGCACCGTTTTCGGGAGGAAAGATTCGAACTTCTGCAACCGACCATAATGTAGGTATACCTGCAAATGTCAATTATGAATTAAAGATTATGCTTAATCAGTAAGAGAAAATAATCATGGATCAAACAATCCAAATTAACAAAATATGAACTGTCATACAATTAAACTCTGATATAACAGATTCAGTGAAAAACAATCAAACCTTTGAATAACGTACATTACCGAGGCAAAAACATATCTGCTTTTAGAAGTGTTCATAGTTTAGGAGGGAAGCTCTAAATATTATTTCTAGTAAGTATATTAAATTGAAAGTATGGAGTTATAGAAATATAACTAGAGTTGTATTTTGATAAACTGTTTATCTTGATTGTAACATGTATTTATAGTAAAAAAAATTGTCAGTAATAACTGAAGAAGCATATGAAGAAATCTTTATATCAACCATATGACTGATAATTGATAAATTGCCTATCAAGAAATTGCACAAATTGAGAATAGAAATTACCGAGTAACAGTTAAAAACTACTTAGTTAAGAATCCAGTTCATGGAAATATAAATCTATTCCCATTTCTCATAGTATAAACAGAAAACTTATGTGCAATAAATAAAAGTATAACTTACCAAGATCATAAGCTCTAACTGTCAAAATAGTTACAGAATTATCCATTCTTTCATTAACTTGACGCTTTTTGTTATACTGAATTGAACGTACTGTTAGTTCACCTATTAAACAGAATAAGAAAATTTTATATAGTAAATGTTCATTATATTTTTCATAGAACTGAACACAAGAACAAATTTATTATTTATTTTATTTTATTTTATTTCTATCTTATCCTACTGTATACTAATCCTTATAAAAATTATTGTTTTCAAATTGTGAAATTAATGCCACTTCATTTAAAATTTACCTATTTTGGTCAAGTCACAAAATTAACATAATTTGTAGAATATTATTAAACATTAAATTACTATTCAGAATAATTAATATTATAATTATAACTTAAACTAAGATATTACATGCAGATGATATCAATTAACATCTTGATGGACTACTCATCTATGTTGATGATGTCATTAAGTCATTAAAAACAAACAATAAAGGTAATCGTTAGTCATGAACAATAAAAATATAACACATGAAATATTTTTCATGTATTTTCTCAGGAAATGGATATAATTTTGAAAAGAAAATTGTCAGTGTTTTATTTGTTTTACAATCATCTTTTAAATAAATTTAATTTAAAAAATCTACTACTCTGTTTAATTTTAATTTGTGGTGTCAGCTGACATCAGTTGTACACCTGGTTTACATTAATATATCATAGGATACAATGAAATTATCTATTTTAAAATGTTATATTTTGTTTCACTATAGAAATGTTACCTTTCCCTTATAATCAAACTATTTCCCCTCTATAATTATTACTTTGTTAAAAAATATGTCATTAGCCTTTGGTTTATTTAGAAACTACATTTCATTTGAATTGTAAAACTACTTTTCTCATCAAGGTTGGAATACCATATCATATTTTTATTATAAGAATTATCTTTTTTCAGATAGGTAGTATATCTATTCAGAAACAAAAATAGATGTAAAGACTAATTAACAAAAAAATATTATGTTCCTGCAAATATTACACTTTATTCATTATAATAAATCAGTAGATGCTACCCATTCAAAATCATTGTACTGTACATAAAATGACTCTTGCGTTACAAGAGGTTTTTGAGGTTAATAATTAAAGTAACTACTTAGATATAAAGTAAATTAAAATAAGATTTAAAAAAAAATTATGAGATCATGTAATATTCTATCAAGATAATGTACGGGGAACCATGGAAAATGGCCATTTATCTCCAAGAAGTAAAAACTGACCTGACAATATCTTTTGAACAATTGAGTCATTGGTCATCTATTATAAAATATAAATTGTATAATGTTTATATCTTTTCAAAAAATAAGAATCAAAAAATTTGTTGGGTTGCAGTTAATTAAAAATTTATCACAACAAAAACCACTATCTATCTAGTAAAACACTTGTACACCAACATTTTCTATTATCTTGAGTAGGACAAGGGAATAAGTCCATAACAGCAATAAGAATAAAAAAAAAACACTCTACAGTTAGAGTATTCAATTCAGTAACAGGTATTGATATCCCCAGTATACTAAGCTGAATTTGATGATTTTAATAATGTTTATAAGATAATCAAATGATATCTTGGTGAAGCAACCAGTGTATTTCAAGATATTAAAACTTATAAATAGGATTTTATAACAACACTTTTTAAAGTATGCAGTGTTTTAATTAAATGTTTTCAATAAAAACAATCTGTTACTTACCTTGCAAATAAATGGTACTGAAAGTACCAGTTATAAGAAATAAATTGTTTATTGTTCTAAACAGCAGTTTATTTAATATGGACAAAATTATTATAAAACTAAATGTTTATCAGGTTGGGTTTAGAGATAAATTATTATAAAGGCAATCTGAAAATGGAAATACACTGTTTTTAAACCGATGATGGTAATGTTAATATGATGATTGTTCCTATAATGTGAGGCAGAACAATCTAAAATTAGAAACAAATTCTTCTTTACAAAAAAAAAAAAAATTGACTAATTGATTGTGAAATATTAAACATTATTTGCACAACTAATTTTAATTCTTTGTTTTTGGGTTTTGGGGGACTGTTAACTTCAGCCTTTATTATTGAATATATGTGATTTTATTTTGATTTTCTTAAATTAAATTTATGGTACCTTTTATCACCATACTTCAAGGTTCTACTCAATAACTGTCCTGCATTATAAATATTTCTTTTGCAAATACTATCCACTTTTATTTTATTGGTTTGAAAGTTTGTAATTGATTGATCTGATTAATAATTTACTATTAAATGTTCAGGCTGTATGTTGTATGATGGGAGAAACCTGCTGATATATAATTGACTATCAAGGAATACACAGTTAGATATATAAAGTAAAAGTAATTTCAAACAAAAGCAATGATTTATATTTATTTCACTTAATTGTGGTGAAATATATATTCCTGAACACAAATTCTATTCATTTGAAATATTAATTGAATAATCAATCGGCAAGTTAATATAAAAAGTAATAAAATAAAATTAATATAAATTAATAATAATAACTATAAATTTACCAATAACAATAAATATAATCATATGCAAATAAACTAACCTGTTTCAGGATTTATAGAAAAACTATTTCCATAATTCCCACTTATTATTTCATAACGGACAGCATTATTTGGTGGTTCAGCATCTTTATCAATAGCCTGAAAAATAATTAGATCTGTTATGAATAAATGATTAAAAATACATATTTAAATTAAATTTAAATCTGGATGTTTATGAATGAAATAATTGTATATGACAGTGTAATGTTGACCATTTATTTTGCAACTTGATTTTGTATCATGGGATTTATCCTGTCTGTTTTAATAAATAAATAAATACTGTATTTATAATACCACTCACTATTTAATATATCTACAAAAAGTATTTTTCATTTGCTTATATGTGAAAAGAATGCTGGACTGATAAACGAATAACAATTAATACAGTATGTTGTTTATTGTTGTAGAAGAGTATGAAAAATTCATAAGTACTAACTATTATTCAGAAACTACTACTAAATTGATCTTTGTAATATTTATTATAATTATTTGGCATCTGAAATTATAAACATAGTTTATGTTATTTTTGCTTGAAAATTGTTACTGTTGCATCTGCTGTAGAATACAGCAGATGCAACAGTTGTATGAATACTAATGTCTTAGCGTTGAGATGGGGAGAAAAGGGTCAACTGAGTACAATTTCTTTATTGATTAAATAGAAAAACGATTACCATACAGTTAAATTTATTCATCAATGAGAAAATTTATCAGATTTAGTTTTGGAAAATCAAATGACATTCAGGAATACTACATTTTTTGGTAGTATTCAGAAAAAGATTCAGTTTTAGAGGTAAAGCATCAGTGATTGTGTACTTATATATATATATATATATATATATATATATACATACAATTTTTTTTTCATTAAGCAGATCTACCAATCAATTAAAAGATTTACCAAGAGAGAAAAACCAAGTGGAAAACCAATAAGTTATCAAAACTAATGAGGATGTAAAATACATTAATAATGGTATTAAGGTGCAATCAACATAATCATATGAGTCAAGAGGAAGGATTAAAATTAAAATTGTAATAAATCTAATGAAATCTGATACTGTCTAGGTAGTAACAGAGTTAATGTAGACTGTACAAAATGAATTACATTTTTTAATGAATTACATTATAAAAATGTAATGTGCTCAAATTTTTTAGTCATATTTTGAACAAAAATTATTTTTTATATATTTAACATATCTAACATTTCATTTTATAGTTTACACATGTGCTAAGGACATTAAAAATATTTTGTTCTTTTGCTATTTAATAAATTCAAAATCAGAACAATGTTTTTAATTTTTTTTATAGATATTCCAATTGTAGGGTCAATGTCATACATAAAGTAACAAAAAAAAATAAATAATAAATAAATAAATAAAACTACATTTTTGTACATAGAAAACTAAAAAATGGTAATAAACATTCTATTACCTCAACAAAAGCTCTCTGAGAGAAGTTACTTCTATCAGGAGAAAGAATGAAGTCATATGGATTTTTTAAAAATGTTGGTGTTTCATCATTGACATCAAGAATCTGTAATATTAGTATAGTTGTAGCTGAATTTCCTGTACCAGCCATATCTCTTGCTTCCACAAAGAAACGGTACTCTTTAAAAAAAAAAACCCTATGTTATTATTATATCAATGTCAAAATATAAAATTAAAGCCATTCAACAGTATTAATATAGATTATAATTAAAATACAGTGGATTCCAGTCTGTAATAGCTTATCACAGCAGCTGTTTAACAAATTGATTTTCAAAATTGAAAACAGAATTGCAGCAATAAAAAAAAAATTAGTTTACTTATGTGAAGCATTCATTGAAAAGTTGTCCAATATTATTACTGTAAATTGATATATGATAGCTATTTTCAGGTAGAATTCAAAAGAATGATAAACATATTTTTTTTTTAATTTATGGTATGAAAATAAACTAATATTTTTGTGTGCATTAGTACATAATTTACATTAATTATTTTTTTTTAAAGCAATTCTTTTAATAACCATACTCCTCATATCAATACAAATTAATTTATATTTAATAGATCAACTCTAAGTACAGAACAATGGAAATAGAATGACTTACCTTATTTCATATAATAACAACAAAAGCGCTTTTGCGAATTTGATTCACCTCAGCTGTATACATTATATATACATTTTATAAAACCATCAACTAATCTCAACAAGAGATAAAAACATAAAATATAAAAATTTTAAAGAAATATAAAAAATATATAAAAAATTGTTTAAAATTACAAAGATCAATTAATTAAACTTAACCAAGTCAAAATTAAAATGTAAAAATGTAATTAAAACAAAGATAAAGAAAGATTACATAATTAAAAATAAAACTTAAAATAAAACAAAAACTTAAGCAAAGCAAAATCATGTGCTAACCATTTCACTGATTCTGCTTTACTCAATTAATTTACATTAAATGTTTAAGTCAAATGTAGAATAGGTGTGCTACTACATAGATACATACAAAAAAAAACTGTTCTAGCATTAATTAGGATGGATTAAGGGAAATTGTGGTAGAAACCTTGATAAGGCAATTTTAAGAATTTGTGAAAATCTTAACTTCAAAAAATTCTTATCATTACACCACTCACATGATAGTTATTTTTTTTTTAAATTTTCAACTTAGAAGATTGACTCCCCTATTTATCTCTATATAATGCATTACATGAACATGTTGCCATTTGTACAAAAGTTCTGAAAAGGTTTTTCCCAATGAACTGTTTTAAAATACAAAATAAAATAGCTATGAAAAATTAAACATTAACAATTGATAAACATAACTGGTAAGCAGTTTTCTAAAATTTTGTTAATACTGCTACATAAAAGAAAACATTCAGAAGAGTGGACATAACAGAAAGAACAGGGAACATCTCAAAAATGGAAACATGATAGCAAAGACATATGGAATGAGAAACCTTTAATCATTTTTTTCTATGAAAAGATTACCGTTAAAAATTCAATTTTTTCACTTATTAATACATTTTTTTTATTTAAATGTCCAATTTCTTTCACAATCACATACTTTTCGTTTGTGAACATGTTTGGCTATGAAATTTTCTAAAAGTTTTTTTAGACATCGTAAATTCTAACATATGAATAAAAGTTTTCAGGTATGGTAAATATTAATTAATAATTTTTAAAAATATTTTTTTAGAAAAATATTGCAAAAAACTTTTCTCAGCTAAGTAGAAAATTGTTCCTCTTTTTGTTGGGCTCAATCTTTAAAATGTTTGCTATATTTTTCAATAACATACACAGCATATACAGTTTAATTCTTGAATATCTTTCTTTACCACC
Source organism: Lycorma delicatula (assembly GCF_047948215.1). NCBI lineage: Eukaryota > Metazoa > Arthropoda > Insecta > Hemiptera > Fulgoridae > Lycorma > Lycorma delicatula. The sequence goes on from NC_134457.1 coordinate 20,987,097, forward strand.
ATAACTGTGTCAATGTAAAGAATTTTATTGTTTTTTTTCTAAATAGCAATATCTAAATTAACAAAAAAATATGCTAAAATCTAAAAAAACTAAAAATATAACTTTAAATAGAAACAAAATTAAACAAATAGTACTTTATTAGAATACTTATAAATAGTCACATCTTAACGAAACATAACAATGTTTACTATAAGTAGTACTCAAATCTATTACTGACAATGACAAATAAAGAAGTTTGTGGTGTCTTAAGATTTATCTGAACAACTTTCACAATAAGTAAATTATTTACTAAGATACAAAAATGGGTTATATAATTTGAAACATTAAAACTGAAATTTTGTTTTACCTGCAATTAGACATTTAATGTGCGCACCATTAGTAATTGCAAAATATGAAACTGGTAATAAATTTCATGTCATGTTCGTTGTAACTTATCCACATCTACGAGTTTGAATATGTTAACAATAATTTCCTTAAGATCATCAATATTCACTACACAAGTCTGGTATACATTATCCTTGATGAAACTCCACAGGAAAAAACACATGGAGTTATATTCAGTGATCGAGGTGGCCAAGTGGTCAGTCCATCATGTCCCATCCAGCGATTTGGGAATGCATTGTTGAGGGATCATGCATTAATAAACCCAAATGTGGCGGTGCTCCATTTGTTGGAATATGATTTCCGGTTGTAACTTTTCAAGTTGAGGGTAAACCAACCCTTCTATCAAGTTCAGGTAGATATTCATGTTAACTGCCATTTATGCAAAGAAAAAAGATCCAATCACAGGATTATGAAGCAGTCCGCATCAAACATTAATTTTTGGGCTATCTCTAATATGGCCAAGTGTAACATCTGGGTTATGATCCCTGTATTTTAATGTTATGAGTGTTCACTTTTCCAGACATGTGAAATACAGCCTCATCTGAGAACATAAATTTTTAAGGTAGCAATCATCATTTAAATTCTTTCAATCATTTCCTCAGCAAATTCCTTTGTCGCAGAGAAATTTATTAGTGTATTATGCTGCAATGGTTGTAATTTATAAGGACACAATTTTAATCATTTCTTCAAAACATTGTGTATGGTAGATCGCAGAAGATTTAAATCATGTGCTGCACTGCAAGTTGACTTCCCAGATCTGTGAACAAAAGAATGATGAATGATCTCCATTTTTTCATCTGATATTCTAGGTCTGCCTGCACCCTTCATATGTTCAACACTGCCAGTTTCTTTAAGTTCATCATACCATGAATGAATACTTGTTCTAGAGGGTGGTTCTAAATTATACAGAGTTCTAAAACTGCATCAAACATTTGTGTCTGTTTTTGTTTCAATAAACCACTTTATACATCTGTGGACTCATGGCGACTCATGTATGCAGTTAAACATGCAATCACAGCGTTATCTACTATTTACTGAGAGAAACTTTATGTTACCTGTTAAAGAGAGTCCAACCATTCATTAAGAGGACTATTACATTTTTTTTCTAATAAGACATCAAGTTGTTCAGATAATTATTGGATACCCAGTGTATTAAATATAATTTGAGTGCACAAAGAGAGAATTGGATGGAAAATGGCATTGCTTTGTCTGTAGTTATTCCTTACTGATAGTTAATATTCACAGAATTTAGCCAGTTGACAGAAAAATGATTATAAAAACAGTGGTGTCAAGATAAAAATAAAAAGAGAAAAGATTTTTATAATGGTTAAGAAGGTACTACCAAAATAAGTAATCTAACTGAGGTTCAACTTTTAATTTTTATCCAGTTCAAAAATTCTTTAGATCAATCAAAAACCTTTAAATTAGAATGGAAGCAATATATATTACAATATATATTAGTGTGCAATATATATTAGTGTGATTTAATGGACTTAAAAAAATGTCAACTATCTTTTATGATGCAAGATTTAATTCTGTTTATTTAACACTAACTGAAGTAATGGAAGAGATGTGATCATTTTTCCTAACAAACCATATTTAATAATAAAAATCTGATGTGGACACAACATGACTTCCTTGTATGCCTATTAAATTACATATACACACTTTTTTTAGAATGAAAAGTACATACAACTTTATTTCATTAATAATTTCTGACATTTTTCCATATATATATATTTTTTTATTGTTATTATTGAATTATTGTTTATTGTACTTTTTTTACGATCAAATGTTAATATTTATTTATAAATTAATATATAAAAATTAAAAAAAAAAAGAAAAAAAAAGTTAAACAAAAGGAAACGTCTGATTCAAATCGATGTGCCTTCCCCTTGTAAGATCCAAATATTTGATTAATTAAAATTTTATTTTGCTATAACTCTGGAACCAATGAAAATAAGTACCAGTTATGATATACCATTGTAAAGCTCTCAATGAGGGCTTATTAAAGAAAAAGGGCTTAGTTAAGAAAAAATTCAAAATCAAAATTTTTTTATTAAAGTTTTAAATCCAAAATTTCAACATCCTACGGGTAATTGTTTTTGAGAATGTGAGAGACATACAGATGTACAGACATCATGCCGTAACTAGTCAAAATGGATTCAGTGATGGTCAAAATGGATATTTCTGTTGAAATCTGAAAAACAACATTTTTCGCAATCACAGGAAGAAAAAATATATATTATTATTATTATTATTATCATGGTGCTAATTATTATTGGTGTTGATAAATTATTATTTATATAAATAACTTCTGGTTTTATAAATAAACAATAACCCTGTTTATTATTACCTGAAGCTTCTTCCCGATCAAGTCCATGATTGTTCATAGCAATTGTAATCATACCAGACTGTGGATGTAAACTAAGAGAACTATTTTTATAACCAGTAATACGAGTGTACTTAATTACACCTCCTTGTCCAGTATCAAGATCATTTGCTTTAACAGTTGTTACATACATGCCCATTGTTGCATTTTCTGCTATTTGAGCAACATATTGTGGTTGCAAAAATACTGGTTCATTATCATTAACATCATCAATGTATACTAAAACATTTGCTGCTGATGAAAGGCCTGGGTTGCCAGGACTTACTTCTGTTGCTACAATCTAGAATAAAAAATAAAATTAAAAAAACAATAACAGTCATACAGTCAAATAAAAAATAATGAGTCAGTTGATAACACTACATTTTAATACTAAAAATAAATGTGAATATAAGTATTTTTTGTACAGCTAAAAAATGAAATGGAATTATTTTTAAAGTTTTTACAAAAGAGTTATGTTTCTGTGGTTATCTTAGAGATAATTTATTTACTTCTAGATCGTACCCCTATTATAAGTTCGAAGGATTAAATCTAAAAAATGAATGTTTGTTTGTCCCGTATGTATTCTAATGTCATTCATCCAATTGTGATGAAACTTTGATGAGTTGTTGTGGGCATGCCCACGAAGGTTTCTGAATTAGTTTGAACCCGCTAGGTGGCGCTGGGGGTCAAGATATTTTGAAAAATTGTATGTATGGTCCAATCTGGCTCATATTCAGAATATATATTAGTTATGGAAAGAAAATTTTTTGCAAGAAATATACCAATTAGGTGGCGCCAGTGTCAAGATATTTATGAAACAATCAAATATACATGCAGACTTCTTCTTCTAGATATATAAAAGGCGTATGTGCGTCTGCTGCAGATTAAAAAACTACTGGACTGATTTACATGTGATAAAATGGGGAAAAGTGAAAATGGAGATGAGGAAAGAGTAATGGAACATGGAAAGGGAAAATAGGAGAAAGGGAAAATTGAAAAGGTGAAAGGGGAAAATTGGTAAAGTGAAAGGGAAAAGGGATATGGGGAAAGAAATACGAAAAAAGGAAGCATAGGAATAGGGAAATAAGGAAAAAGGAAAAGTGAAATATGGTAAAAGTGAAAGGTTAAATTTTTTGAAGTCCTGTAATGTTCAGTTTTTTAATATTTTATCAACTTTCAATTCCGTTAATTTAATCTATATACGAGTATATACTCAAATCTAGCAATGGTGAAGCATTGCCAGGTCAGCTAGTTTAATTATAAATCACCACTCATGACAATATTTTGTTAGTAGTTTCTCTACAAATATTTTTGAGCTAATTAAAAGAATATAAATCCACTTACCTTCAGAATAACTGTATGACGCTGTTCATAATCAAGAAGTGTATTATCTCTAACTCTGATCACAAAATTTGCACTTCTCTCAGCAACTGTAGGAGTTATTTCAAATGTCCCATTATTATTTTCTAAAGTCAATGAGAATATGCCTTGCTTTCCCTGCAATAAAATATAAAAAATAAAACTGATTAACGATTGGTGAGTAACAAGAAAAAAAATTTAATAACAATTTTTGTAAAAATCTAGTAGTAATTACAATTCCTTCATTAAAGATGATTCCTTGATGCAATAACAATCATTTATGAATAAGGAAAAATAGAAGATTATTATAATTAACAAGAGATAAATACTATAATTTAGAAAAAAAAAAATTTAAAAACATGCTTTTCTATATTTAAATGTCACTAAAAAGTACAAAATAACATTTTCAAAAGTAAAGGACTAGTGAAAAATTAAGTTTAGCATATGACAAAATTCAACTCAATTTGAGGGAATAAAGGATCCAAACAATAGATTCCCAGTAAACATAAATAGAAGATAATTTTTTTTTCAACAAAATAATATGTGTAAAGTTGTCTATTTTTGCAAGACCACAATGAAAACAATGGGGTGCAATTTCATATTCAATATCTACATAAATTCTTTAAATGTGACAAAGGTTTTGATGCAAAATGGAAATTATAACTTCAATATACAATATCTACTAAATATCTTTGGATGAACAAAAGGTTAAGGTGCAAAACAGAACTGAGGTTGCGCATCATGCTTTTCATTGTGATCTTGCAAAAATAGACAACTTTTAGCCATTGATAAAATTAAATTACTAATTTTTATTAATTAATTACATTAAATTTTAAATAATTGCAATGTTTTTAGTATAGTTTAGTATAACTGTTATAGGATCTATTTATATTTAATATAAATGTTATATAATCTATGAAAAAAAGTTAATATTATTAATACACATTTATGTGTATATTATAATATACTGAAACATACCGAAACTAGGGAAGCATGAAACATGGAATGAAGGTGAGTTAAAGAAAAGCATATAAAAACACGACTGCAAAAGAAAACATGGCTCTTTAATATAGGATGATTACTAATATAGAATAATTAAAGAGCATGTGGGTGACAATTTTGTATACAGTATTTGTATGTGGTATAATTTTTTTCTTCAAATGTTTAAAATTTATTTAAATATATATATTTATATTGCCTATGACACTCCCGGTAATGTAAGGATTCCAACGCAGAGTCATACATCTAAATTGGTTCAGTCGTTGAGCTGTTATGGTGGAACAAACATGCATGCATACTTCCTAAATTCATTACACTCCTTTTTTGGGCAGTCATGTAAAAACAAGGTCTATATTTGATATAGTGGATACTAATAAGACAATGAATGGTTTAATTCCCTAAAATAAAACAAGAAAAAAATAGTATACAATGAGTAGTTGGATCTTGGGAAAGATGATAAAGCTGAATATCCTTACAACTTCTGGGTCTGCAAAACCTGAAAAGCAGTAAATAAAAATTGAAGAGTTTTGATGATCAAAGTCAAATTCAATAAAACTGATTAGAGTTAATTCATGCTTAGATAATTCCAGTTGCAGTGGCTGATATAAAAAGGTTAGATAGTCTGTGAATGTAGCTGAAATACAAAGAAATATTATTTTTCTTCATGTAGGTATCTATTAAGATTTTTCTTAAGATCAGTGGTGTACATAAATTTTCTGTTTCACACAACTAAATGAGCAGTATGGTCAAATTAATGGAATGTATAATTACCTAAACATCTGATAATAGAATCAAAAAAATATGAAACAATTAAAATATTTCATTTTACTTTAATAAGCTAGAATATACAAACCATCTGTACAAGTTATAATTACAAGTCATTTTATGAAACTATATTATTTTGATTGAATACGGTATAAAATAGATGTATACTTATTTACAAAATTACAAAACATTAATCTTCTCCTCTGCAGGAAAATCTAGTAAGATTTACATCAACACTTATTAGCACCAATTTTATTAATTAGAACAAAAAATGTCTCTTAAGATTATTCTTATGTAAAGAGACATTTTGTTTTCTGTTATAACAATTAAACAATGTGAGAATAATTTTTTCTTATGTAGACAGCATTCAGATTACGAGATTTAAATATGAACAGCCTACTGGGTAACTAAAAATACATTTTTATCTGTGAGCAACCAAAAATTATCATTACCTTCAAAAACAAAATTTAAAAAAGTACATATTCAGATACAAAAAAGATTTACAAAATTAGATGTTTCAGAATAAAACTTCAGACCAGAAAATAAAATATGCAGCATGTAAAAATTAAATTTTACAAAAATATATTATGTCCAGTAATATATAAAGATGAATAAACAATGTTAAATCGATTTCAAAAGAAACTCCACCAAAGTAATACATAATCAGTAAAATCCCATTATTCATAATTCTAACCATGAACAAAAATATAGCAAATCAGAAACGTATACCCAATTTATCATTAATAGTACATTGTTAGATTTAAACTTGTATAAAAAAAGGAATAAACTATGTCTCTCAGTCATAGAAACTTTTCACTGAGAATGTGGTCTAACAGTCATCAAGTCAAAAATATTCTGACATATTTCTTTAGTACTACAAGACCTATCCCAATAATATTTTGGGTACTTGTTTGTTATCGCAAACAACTGTTTTTGTCAAAAAAAACAGCTTATCATTACAATGTATTAAACAAAAAATATGTCTGCTAGCGAGCATAGGTTATTTATTTAGATTATGTTGACTCCATGTACTGATGAATCACGCATATATCAACATAAGCTACCTTAATTAAGCTAACTTACATAAGCTAACTTCATCTAATTAATGTTAAATAGCAAGCGTAGTTTATGTTTGGTTAGGTTATGTTGATTATGTACAATTGGAAATTACATGGAGTCAACATTATCTAAAATGTCTTGTAATTTTTAATTTTTAATTTTCATTAAAAAATGTACTTTTTCCACCTTAAATAAATGTCATTATTCATTCTTTCATGAAATCTGAATAAATTACATAAAAAAAAAGTGGCGGTGCGATTACAAACAAGTACTGGGACTTTTCTGGTTTTCCCCAGCTTTTTTTTACATTATATATAAGTAATTGCTCATGTATAAGCATGTCTGTTTACTTAGTACAATATTGAACAATATTACCAGACACTCTCTTTTTCCTGTTTAGCCTCTGGTAATTACCGTTCAGATATTACTTCAGAGGATAAATGAGGATGGCATGTATGAGTGTAAATGAAGTCTAGTCTTGTACAGTCTCAATTCGACCATTCCTGAGATGTGTGGTTAATTGAAACCCAACCACCAAAGAACATCGGTATCCGCGATCCAGTATTCAAATCCGTGTAAAAATAACTGACTTTACTAGTACTTGAACCCTGGAACTCTCAATTTCCAAATCAACTGATTCTGGTGTCACTGCCGTAGTCAGTCTGTGTCGATTTTATTAAATCATGGGTTTTCCAAATGTACCCAAGAGAGGTCCAATATAAGCATTATTGCTTATAATTATAAATATACTCTAACCAAACTAACTTATGCTTGCTGGTTAAGGTTAGCAAGCATATTCGATTTAAATTTATTTATATAAATTTATATTTATAATAAATTATATTTTATTTTATTAATTTCAATTAATTACATTACTATTTTATGAAGTACTTTGTATTTTTGGCCAGAATGATAAAGAAAAACATTTTAAGAAGAGATTTTTTTCTGCAAAAGGTACTGAAAAATGTCAGATTGTTCAGTCTTGATCTGAGCAAAATATATTCAGAATTAATTGATTGTTATTTTTATATTATTTAAGATAAAGATTTTTAATTATTAATCTTTAAAAAATCAATAAAATTATTTGAATAGAAAATATAACTTACCATATCATCATCCTTAACTTCTGTAATATAAGGATCTCCAAATATTAATGCAGTTCCTTGTAAACTGTTTTCATCCACTCGACAAACATAACTGGAATAAAACCAAATTATTAATAATATTTTAAGTAAAGTATTTAATTACATGAAAATGAGTTAGATTTTTGGCTCATTTTTTATGTAATTAATGGAAAAATTTAATAATTGAGAATATTGTTAAATCAAACTGATATGGATCAGAGAAACTTATGCGGTTTTTTTGTTAGGTATTTGCCAGCAATGTATGCACTTTATAAAATTAGCTTTATAAAACTAAATCAGTTTGTTAGGGAAAAGAACTTGTGATTTCAAACAACTGATAAATCAACAATCCCATGCTTTTCCTGTAGTCACCCACTTGAATCAAAATTTTTATATTAAAAAGGTTTTGTCCTTAGAGCAGGTCAGCCAGCTAAAAAGTGCTGCCTACTGTGTAAAGTCTCTATGTCAAGATTGCGTATAAAAATTGTTTTCTGGTATTGCATAACTGTAAGAAGTCCGAAATGCCTTGTTGGGTAGTAGAAAGACTTAAAAAAAGTTTTAAAAAATCTTTTTAAGAATGAATTTTGTTCTGTTTATTGTTCAATTGATAGTGTACATTTATGTTGTTAAACTATTTACAGAGTAATGCCTTTAAAATAAGGTAGTTGTCTATAATTTGTTTGTATGACATCTAATCAAAATTTTACTTCTGACTGGGAAAGAAATAAAAACTGTAATAGAGAAAAATATTTATTATATTATTATTATCTTTTATGACCACCTAGGATCACTATAGTTAATCTATTATCCAAGTCTCTTCCATAGAACTGTTTGGGCCTTGCGGTCCTTCCAGTACACTTTCATACATTCCAATCTTTTTGTTCTTGTATTTGTGCTTTTATTCTTGATTTTCTTGTTTCATTTTGTCTTATCTATGGTATCTTCTGGTGTAAAGTCAATTTCCTTCAGATGCTTTCTTATTTCTCTGATCCATCTGCATTTTGTCTTGGTGTTTTTCGAGTTGAGATTGTACTGTACTAGCTGTTTCAGAAATCTTAAGCCTTGCATCCTCATGATATGTCCAAAGAATCCTAGTCTTTTCTTACGCATGTATCAGTGATGGGTTCTAACTCTGTATACATGACTCTGTTGGGCACAATCCACCATTGTCTGTATTTTATCTTTCTGGTACTTTTTATTGATGCAGATTCTTCCAATTCTTCTTTCAATTTTCTGGAGTCTGTCTGTCTTTGATTTTTTTGTTCAGGTGGAAAAGCATTTCTGGTGCAAAAGTGGTATATATATATATTCTGTATGACTCATAGAATTGGGCCAAATCCAAATGTTTTCATGCAGAAGGAGAATACTCTTTAAGAGCATCCTGTGCTTTTTATGAACTGACCTATAAGTCTCCTTTAACATTTCACAATGAACTTCTTTTGTAATGGAATTGTGATTTCTGATTTTAAGAATTTTTTCAGAAAATTTCTCTATTTCCGTAAAATGTAGCCATTATTTTTCAGTTTTAATAGTACCTGCTTAAATTTTTCTGCTCCTTGTGAACATATATACACCTCTCTCCAAATTTCTAGCACCAACCTCAAACAGCAATGTCATTCAAAAGATTAGTATCAGAAACATAACATTTACTTGGATTCTCAGCAATTCTTTCACTTGTAAAATCTATTTACATCTCAAACATCACAGTCAGTAAGAACAATGTCAGATTCCATGTTTTATCAACTACAGTTTTTCCAGCGCTTAACTAAACATACAGAAGACAGGTATGAAAGTAGATGATGCTAGATTGCTTTTAGATACTACATTACATCATATTGGAATGAGAAACAGTTTACTTTCAACAGTCAACAGTTAATTTTGGAATAGCTAAGATATTAAAGTAAAGAATTTGAACATTAATTTAGGTTACATTACCATGGCTTTTGGTTTTTACTTCATGAAAATTAAAAAAAAATTCTCAGATAAAAAAAACAAATACATTCAATAGACAGACCAATACAAATTTTATTTTTAAAGTAATTAAATGTTGGACAACTTGCCCTTTCACTGTATCAGTCTTGTTAACATTTTCTACTTTAGCAGGTTTATCATTTTAAAAACTTTTCCAATACAAAGTTATTTGTGGAAAATTTTCTTATAAATTTTTCAATGTAAATACATCAATTGCTTTATTAATGTACTGAATTATTACTTGCTGATCCATACCCTTATTCATGCACTAACTATTATTCTCCGATCCATACCCAAAATAAATAAAAATCTGCTGGTTAATGTGAGAAAATGTTAAAACTTTGATACATTTATGTCTTTGATGGTCGACAATGATTTTAATTTGAATTTTTCCTGAAATATTCCTGAAGACATTTTCTGAGCTGATGAGTAGTTTCTCCAAGGTAGGTGGTATTAACAATAGCAGTAACATCTGCAGTATCATTAACATCACTGAAGGAGCTACTCAAGGATGAAAGAGTAAAATAATAATTTTAAAAAGACCAGCTAGAATCACACCTCTAATTTTTATTTAGAAATTTAAAAAAAAATGGTTTTCTCTATTACAAAACCATATTTTCAATATTATAATATATTTAATGATTAATTTTCATGAGAAGTGAATTGAACCAAATTTTTAACACAACAGAGGTTTTTTACTAATGTTAAAAAACAGTTACAAATAATTTTTTTTTTGTTTCCAGAAAATATTCATTGTTAAGTTTTTCATTACCAACCATTCTATACAAGAAATTCATCAGATATTTAATGGTGATAAAACAATAAGAAAAGTGAAAATCTCAGCAGTCTTTCTTAAGTTAAGTTACATTAACTTAAAAGTTATCATAACTGAGTTTCATGACATTAAAAACATTATCTTTCTACATTAGGCATATCAAACTCTAATTCTGTCATGGGTATTCAGCTACAATGACTACAAAATTTTAATAGCAAAACTGATCAAAAATATGTATTGAATGTTTAAAAATAAAGTGTACATCTCCTAGCTTTTTCTGATTTACAACGAATTACTGTTCTTACAAGTAAAGTTAACAAGTACAGGCTCATTCAGCAAAGATTTAAAAACACTACCTCAAGATCAGAATATAATGTAATTACTCACATGTGAAAATGTAAAATTTCGAATGTTTTTTTTCCAGAACCAAAACAAAGAACAAAAAATATAAATTCCAATATGTAAATACATCTTATATACATATCCTACAATTTCCTGAAAAAATAATTTAAGTATATGTACTTCAATATGAAAATAATAGTTCATCAGAAAGATCTGATGAATAGAGGTGTTTTTTTAACTAGAGAATGCAGCTTTATTTCTTACAGTTAATAAATAATTTCAGTAATGTTTTCAATTTGTACAATAATAATTTGATAAAAGTTATTGATGAATAACTTTTAAGATGTTATTTAATATTACTGATGTTATTTAATATTCAAATAAGATGTTATTTGTATATTACTCTGCTACAATTTTATAACTTTTAAAGTAAATTAGATTCAGCAGTGATAGCATTCATGAAATCAGGCACATTAAGAAATGTTCACTTTTGAGTAAAAACTAGTTCCTTATGAGATTTTCATTTTGTTTTCACGTATGTTTTATCTTTAACTGTACTCTTTTTACATTGTTCATCTCTGTTACTTTAAATCCAGTTTACATAATGAAAGTGTAAATCTGAACTTTTCCTGATCTTATAAGTCTAGATAATTTAAGGATTTGAACCATAACAATTTTTTCTTAGTTGTCTTATTAGCCTTGATATTACACACTGATTTTCAGTATAATATGTTTTTAAAATTTTCCTAGTAAATGAGTTATATATTATCTAAAGCTAAAAATTGTACTCTTCTATTAAAACTGCTTTAATCTAAAAAAAAGTAAGCAGTATTAGTTTTTTTTATTATTACATGATAGTCTAACTAGAAAATATGTTAGAACTAAATTTCTACATTGATACAGCAGGAATTATAAAAGTAATCGCTATTAATGCAACAAAAATATATGTTTTAAAAGCAGTATCTTTTATCTTTACTTTTACTTCATAATTTATTTATTTATATTTTCCAGGAATTATAGTTTCATTACACAATAAGAATGACTAATGAGAAACTAATTTTTGTATAATGTGAAAAAATGCCATGCCTGACTGGGATTCGAAACTAAGATCTTGAATATGAAAGGCAGAGATTCTATCACTCTGTCACAAAGGTCTGAACCAAAATTGTGTTTGTAAAATAGGGAAACTTTCTTCCTTAACATGTATATAACATTAACATAACATGACGTAACATATGCATCATTGTTTTTTTTCTCAACAGCAATTTTTCTATTTATTTAAAAATATGAACAGTGTGTAATGCAGTAGTTATGATTCAATTACTTAATAATACAATGACTACCATGCTAATAAATCAGATGTCTGAGAATTATTTGAACAATTTTGATACCTATTAAGGAAATGTTAATACCCCTAAATGTTTGGTTGGGATCTCTTAACAGATAACTCATAAAGTTTTCCTCGGCTAATATTAGATAGCACTGTGATTCCATATGTAACTGCATATGTCAGTTGCCATGAATTCACAGATGAAAGCACAATGTATAGAGAGTGGTTTATTGAAACAAAATCACATGCACAAGTTTGATGCAAATTTAAAACTCGGTAAAACTTACAGCCACCCTCTAGATCATGTATTCATTCATGGTTTGATAAATGTAAAGAAACTGGGAGTGTTGAACATAAGAAGGGTGCAGGCAGGCTTAGAACATTACATGAAAAAATGGAGATAATTCATCAGTCTTTTGTTCGGAGCCCTGGGAAGTCAACTTGTAGTGCTGTGTGCGAGTTAAATCTACCACTCACAATGTATTAAAGAAACAATTAAAATTATGTTGTTATAAATTATCTAGATTGCAGCACATTACACCACAATATCACACTGATAGAAAGGAATTTGCTGTGGAAATAATTTGAAAATGATGATAGTTACCTTAAAAAAATGATGTTCTCAGGCGAGGTTACATTTCATGTGTCTGGAAAAATGAACATTCAGAACTTTCAAATGTGAGGATCAGATAACCTAGATGTTACACGTGACCGTATTAGAGATAACCCAAAAATTAATGTTTGGTGCGGACTGCTTCACAATTGTGTGATTGGACCTTTTTTCTTTGCAGAAATGGCACTTAATGTGAATATCTATCTGGACTTGTTAGAAGGGTTTTTATCTCCAGCTTAAAGAGTTACAACCCAAAATCATATTCCAACAAGATGAAACTAATAATTAGTGCATGAATCCCCCAACTTCACATTCCTAAATCGTTGGATTGGATGTGAATGACCCGATTGCTTGGGCACCTCGATCACTGGATATAGCTCCATGTGATTTTTTCCATGGGGTTTCATCAAGGAAACTGTATAAAAAGCTCATGTAGTAGTGAATATTGATGACCTTAAGGAGAGGATTGATAATACAGATGCATTGAACTCATAGATATAGTTATGTTACAGTGAATATGGCATGAGATTAATTACCAATTGGATGTTCTGCGAATTACTGTTGGTGCACACATTGAATGTCTTTGATTACAGGTAAAAAATTGCAATTTCAATGTTTCTAAATTCATACAACCTGTTTTTGATTCTTTATAAATAAATTATTTACTCAATATCAAAGTTGTTGAGATAATTCTCAGACACCCAGTGTTATACACACATTGTATTTAAAATAATTTATTTATTACAAATAAAAAAGTTCAGATTTAATTGAAAGATTTTTATTTCAAGTTGTCCCTCATGAGTTGCATTACAATGCCAATGTTCGTTGGTCATTTTTTATTTAAAAATTTTTATGAAACTGTAGATAATTAAAAAAAAAAAATGTTTTATAATGTATGTATAAAATGTTTTATAAAAATGAGGTGCAATATTTTTAGTCAGATTGGCCCCTAGTAGTATCCATTTTTAATATCTAATGAAAATGTGAGAGGGCCACAAAAGCACGAAGAATTAGAAAAACAATAATAATTTTTAAAATCAGATGCATTTTTCCCTACACGATGAGTTATTAGTACAGAGCAAAATTCATACCTCATATCATTAACAATCTGTACAGATTCGATTATTAGTTCTTAGATGAAGGGAGCTCATAGATATATGAACAGCCAGTTAGCAACACATTTTTTTCCTTGATAAGGGCTGAGTTGCTGATCATTTGTTGATAATTTAGTAATATTTGTTTATTCATGACACCTTTCTTACTTTTATTGAAAAATATAGAATTAAGAACATCTGTATAAATTTTTAAGTACATTCAGAAGAGATGGTGATGGCCTTTCTTGATGTATAAGGAAGAAGAGTTTACTTAAGAAGCAGCATGATATCAGAAGCTGAAAATCAATGAAAACGTAATGGAAAATGAAAATACAACTATGGATTGATAGAGTCAGCAACAAGATAAAAGGTATGACCTGCTGTTGAAAGAACATACTGAGCTCGCTTTGTGAAATGAGTACATAAATTGACACCATAAATTTAATTAACAATGACAAAAAGTATTCAAATAAATACATTAGGTACCCAGGACAAAATTGACACCATAAATTTAATTAACAATGACAAAAAGTATTCAAATAAATACATTAGGTACCCAGGACAAAAATTCTGCAAATTCAGTACTAGTAGAGCAAAGTCAACAAATATTAAGTTAATAGTAAAAAAATAAAACTGGTTAATTTCAGAGTAAACCAGTAATTTAGCTACTTTATATTTTTTAGAATAAAAAAAGAAAGATTGTTTTTCATAATAAACTTCTGTATGTGTAAAACTAATGTGTCATCAACAATTACAAAAAATGTTAAGGAATATAATTTATGTTGCTTTGTTATATAGGTTTTCTAAATTTATATCTCAAATATAAAATTAAAGTAATACCTGAGGTAATTAAAGTAATTAACTGCTAAGTTCATAGAACCTCCTTACCAAATGAATTGGCTGTTATTCTTGTTGGTTACAGATGACTAGATTATCAAAAGAGCTAATCCTAAAGATGCTAGGACAAGTTTTAGGAAGGTTATGGTGTAAACCCATAATTACTCCAAAGAAATTTTGGAAAGCTTATTATCATCATAAATGACATCTAGATCAGTTACTAGATGGATTTGTTCTGGAAATGATAATCTTACAACATTGTTTTGAAGGTAGTTTGTCTACATGGAACTGCCAAAAACAAATACCAGTCTCCTCACATTAGGGATTCAAGGTAAATTGTAATGAATAAAGAGCATTTCATGATTATTTATGTATATATATGCAGTTAAAATCCTTTTTAAGGTTTTAAGGATTGTATCAACAGATTTCTATTTACATGAAGTATGTGTGGAATTGTAGCATTCTGAAATATTTTAGTACAACTGTAATAATAAGATAGAAATGTATAAATTTTATCAAGAGGACAACTTTTAATGTTTCCAGCTAACTAAGATTTTCTATGATCTGGAACAGATACAATTAAATTTAATCTAAGTTAATTCTATTGTATTTATATAAATATTATTTTATAACAGCAATAAAGGTGAGGTAGGGATTTTAAAAATAACCTTTGCATGATGAAATAACAATAAAGAAGAAATACAGGAGAAAAATAGTGATAATAGAAAATGGAAGAAAAAATAGAATCACACTAAGACTGTTACAAAAAAAAACTAGAAGTTAAAATTCTTTTATCCATGATACAATGTCTTTTAAAAAATTTGATAAGTCTTCAAATTTTTTAAAGCAAATATTTTCTTCTGATCACTTCAAAGAAGTGATCAGTTTTAAAAACCTTTTCAAGAAAAAGTTAGGTATAGTGTGGTTACTGCTGTGTGAAATATTATAGTAATACTCTTTATTAATTTTAATAAAAAATTAACCACAGCTCATCAAGTCTGAAAATCTCAGTTTCATTTTCAAGATATTTTTTAATTGTAATAATACTTACACCTTTATATACTTACAAACTAATTCAACTGACTAAACAGTAGCATTTGTATTTATTATATTTAGTCAAAATGCAGTTATCTTATAACACTTACAGTATCATCTATAATTCAGTGCTGTGTTTGTAGCTATCAACTGTTGTGTGTAATTTTTGTTAGTCTGTTTTTGTCCAGAGCTATATAACTGATATCCCCCCTTCATTTCGCTACATAAGATAATGTTTCTGAACCATTAATTAAACTGCATTCAATTCTAAATATTACCTTTAAAGTAGTAAAAAACTTAAACAATTTAGATGAGTTGATGAATGACACAGACTTTTGGTTGTGGAAGTACGGTGGAGAATTTGCCACTTCGCTGAGTAACAGAGCTATGGTTGCAGTAGATGACATCGCAGGAGGCTCATTACGATCTTTCACTTCTTCTTCTGCAATAACTGTTAGCAATATTGGTTGATGTGATCGTGATATGCTTATCAGTTCTTTCAATGGTCTCACCAACCGTATAGTTCCTACAACAGCCATTGCACAAAATTTTATTTAACAGTATTCGTGTAATCATATTAATTGTTATTATTTGTTTCCTTTAGGAATTGTGAATACACATAATAGATAACTACTCCTTTTTCTTTTTCTGTTTAGCCTCTGGAACCAACATAAGGTATTACTTCAGAGGATGAATGAGGATGATATGTATGAATGTAAATGAAGTGTGGTCTTGTACAGTCTCAGGTCGACCATCCTGAGATGTGTGGTTGATTGAAAACCTAACCATCAAAGAACATCGGTATCCACAATCTAGTATTCAAATCCGTATAAAAGTAACTGCCTTTACTAGGATAGGTAACTACTCCTAGTGGCTAATTATTTTTGAAAAAGTCAGAGTAAGTAATGATTCCTAAAATAGGACAGCAATCTTTCTATTTCTTAGCTGTTGAAGGTGCTAACATCAAATACTGAATTACCTGAACAACATATATTTTAAACATAGTATATATTACACAAATGAACGAACAGAAAATAAAAATAGTTGTATTTTTTCATTCTTCTTTTTTTTTGGTCAAACTTTTTCTTTTGGATGTAATATACTGGAGGGAGGTATGTATGTAACACAACTGGCTGCATCTGTCTCCAGTATGATATATACATCATATAAACTTTTTGATATCCTTTTTATATATATATATAATAAAGAAACTACATATGTGCATCTAAACAAAAAAGGAAATTTAGTGAATACCTTGAAATGATTTTTTTTTGTATGAGTGAAACCTTAGGGACCTGTGAAAGGAGCAACTGAAAAATTTTAAGTTGAAAGGGTAAGAGTGCAACAATTATTTTAAATAATACTATCCTTTAAAATGACTGTTAAATAACAAAATGGTTGTTTTTTAACGCAAAAGTTTTTTGTATTAAAAAGCAAACTTTTGATCAAAAACTTTCAGGCAACCAAATCAGCAGCCATTTGTTTTTTTGATAGATGGTTTCAAAAGTGATCTATAGTACCTCTTAAATAATTGTTTAACAGTGAAAAATAAAAAATATATATATAAAATTTAACAAATTTTCATAACTCAAAGTGATCTATTTTTTAGTATTAGATTACTTAATTGGGGTGTACTGAAGGTCACTTCTGAAACTAGCTTTGAAAAACATTAAATGGCCATCATTTTGGTATTGTCAAGATTTTTGTTTTTCAATGCCCTTTAAAATGATATGTTACAACCCAATTCTTTCGATTTAAAATTTTTGAGTTGGGTCCTCTGGAACCTGGAAGCATAGTGGTCTCATATAAAAAATTTCAAGGTAGTAAAATTTGTTAAATTTCATTTTTCTATGTTATAACTGTTGAAAAGCTATTTAAGGGATACCATAATTCATTAACATTATACATAATTCACATTTATATATTTGTTAAATGTGTATTCAGTTTTACAAAATATAAATTATTGTTGTTATTTTACATACAGTATAATTTACCAAAACAATTTTTTTTTATAAGCTTGAATAATTAAAAAAAAAAAATATTTTGAACCTGCAGTATTAATAGAATTTTTTGTTTTTTAGTTTTCAAGTAAAAATATCCTTTATTTTGTTAAAAAATAGATAGAAAATTCGAATTATCTTCACTAATAATGAAATATTCTAACATCAAAAAAGTAGGAAGTTTAATTTTCTATATTATTCTCATTAAATTTTTGTAATAATTTTTAAAAATACAAACCTTGCTTTTGATCTATGTCAAAGAAAACTGTAAATGGGTTTCCCTCTGACACTAAGCCATATTTTATAGGTCTAGGAGAACCTCTGTCTCCATCAATAGCTCTCACAGTCATTACAATATCTCCCTGCAAAAAAAAATTAATTTATCATTTATAAATGAATATTTAGCAAATTAGTAAACTTAATCTGGCTAAGTCATGCATGATTTATTAATTATAAAAACTGTTCTGTTCATTTATGGTTCTTAAAATTATTTTCTCTTGTTCAGTAATTCTAGCCATTAAAATAAATTTCTGTTAGTCTATCTTTGTTTTGTGGTGATCAGTTACAAATTGTAGATAAAGCAGTTTAACAAGACCAATATAGGTCTTGGAAGCACATCAAACCTTATGTTACCTGCCTAAGTAACATATCTGAATCATATTATGAAATGCTGCCCAAAATTTCCTGAAACTGCACTTGGCAGGAGAAATGATAATAATACTAGCAGACACTCAGGATATCACTGTAGGAAATGTTAGCCAATGGGAGGTAATATCCTCAGTGTATATGTTGATTGTATGTATGTATGTCATTATTCCATGAATCATGAAAAAGCAGATTTTATACATGCTCCTCTGTGATTCTATGTTCTTAAAAATTGCAAACATGAAAGAACAGCTCATGTGATTAAATTATAAGTAAATTAAATTAATATTTCTCTTATGTAAAATTATTTCAAAAACCTTCAAAGCATTTTCTGATAATTTTTTTGGTGCTACACACATATAGACACCAAATATAGTCTAATAAGTCTAAAAATTTTCACGAAAGTTAATGATAAATTTTTTAGGTATTTTAATTTTTTCAGCATTATATTATCTGAAAAACAGTAAGAACTTATCATGTTTAACATAAATATATCTAACATGAATGTCTGAAGATCAAGTAAAAGTGAGATGAATATTCTTTAAATACATTGTTTCTTTGACACTAACTACAGAACATACAAAGAATTCATTCCTTATATAAAAAATAAATTGCTACATTGAAGTTCTGAATCAGCCTGCAAAGCACAGGACATACAGGTACACAAAGTGCTAAAGGTAAGTGCTAAACAAGTCTTAAAGTAAAAATTAAAAAATGCGGTTATTTCTGAAATTAGAATAATATTTATTAAAAAAAAAACAAAATTAGAAAAAAAATGGTATTTTTTCTGTAGTTTCTGAAGATTGGTATGATAGAGGAAACTAAGTATACTCTATACATGTAAAATGCAGATTATTATTAAAAACATGTCATTGGACTTAAAAAAAATTGATTATTGTTTGATACAATACTTTTTTTTTTTTAATATTTTAGAATTTCATTAAATAGCCTGTCAAATTGTTAAAACCATACTGATTTATGAAAATAATATATACTTTGAAATACTGAGAATTAAATCAGATAAATAAAAAACGTGTAATAGCATTTAATGGAAACTGTATATACTGAACAAAAGACTGTAAAAGCCATCTTTCCTGACTTTTTTTAAAAATATAAGTGATCATGCATTTCTTGCTGTTAAAATAATCTCCTAATAAAATAATTTAAGAGAGAACAAGCTACAATTTTATATATATATATATATATATATATTGTAATTTTTCTTAATACTTGACTACAAAATTATATCTGTTCAAAATTGAGATGTCCTTTTTTGCTTGCTAGACCATAATAGTTTGTATTCAGGAAGTGAGGAATTTGTTAATGCCATTATTTGGATTCTAAAGTGGCTTATTTTGAAGGCAATAAGAGTAAGTAAAATTTAAATGAACCTAGATTTTCTACAGATCAATATAAGCAAATTTTGGGTATCACCTTTTAAAATAAAATCATTGAATTAATTTTCTGCTTAAAGTTTACAAATACACTTTATATATAAATGAAAATAATTTTAACTTTTTACATTAAACATTATATTCAGATAATGTAAATTACCTCAGTGATATTCTGTGGTAACTTAGTGAGAGGTTCAATATGATCCCAGACAGGTGGTGTATCTTGAACATCTAATACTATAATGACTATTTGAAAACCAGCAACATTTCTTGTATCAATTTCATTATCTGTATACATATCCTGAAATAAATGAAAAATATTTATGGTTATATTTTTAATTAAGTAAAAAGTGTAACACAGCAATGATTCTGATAATGAATTGAACCTATTTAAAAATAATTCAGAACTTCATAGTACTTTCTCTTAAATTCTAAATTACTCTTAATTGTGAATAAATAATTTGTTATTTTGTTGTAATCAGAATGTTTGAATTTCTGTGTTTGTGATACTGTGTTATAAAAATTGAAAAGTTTTTAAAAAGGATTGAAAAATTCATAAAAAAAGACATATCAGTTTATCCTGTAATAAACTACAGAATTTTCCAGCAAATAATCGTTGCATAATACTAAGATAAAATCATCATACAACATATACTTGTATAACCAAGATAAAAACATTGCAATAAAAAAAATCTCAACCCCAGTGAATAAATTTAGAAATGTTTATATCTTCACAATGACACACTTGTCTTTTCTGACTTAAAAAAATCTTCATAAAAACCTTCTCATTTCTGACAGAATCACAATCTTACATGATTACACAAACAACAAATTGACTAACAAACTAATCACTGAAATAACAGACAATCAAGATAATCGCACAATTATTTTATCTATGACAAAAAATTTTTTCATACATTCTAACAGATTATTTATGGGCTCATTCATATCAGGAGCGTAACAGAAATATACATACAGTATATGAAAAAACCAAAAATCCTCAAAAAGACTATGCCAGATATTAATACAAAATAATCTGCTGTCATAGATATGTAGATGTTGTAATCTGCTTTACTATACAAACATTCACCAAAATATTTCAGAAAAACATAACCTTCACTGCCAAATATGAAAAAAGACAAAAACATAACATTACAAACAAAGAGTGAACTAAAGGTTACACTAAACATCTATAGAAAACTTACCACAACTGAATATTTGATTCAACTCTTCTAATTATCACTCTTATGCAACATAACTTTTCAAGTTTCAAATCCATGTTACACAAACTACAGAACACTTACACTTACACAAAAAGATTTTCAGATTGGAATAATAGACGCAATAAAATATTTAGATAAAACAAATGAACACAACACAACTCTTACATAAATTTCAGAAAAAATCAAACAAAAAATAAATTCATAATACAAATAATAATAACAAACTGTAAACAAATTTAAAAGAAAGCAGGCAATAACATTGCACACAGAACCACAGATAAAACAAAATACACATTGTTGGATAGAAATTCATATGAATGATCTAATAAATTTAATTTACCTATGATATACAAACTTGACTGCTCAGACTGTAATCAGTTCTAGACTGAACAACCAGGATGCAGCTTTTCACAATAATATAAAAAAGCATTAAAGGACTTCACACCATTGAATCCATTTTGATAATAACTTCACTTAAGTAAGCCATAAATTAACAACATAAAAAACTTGAACAAAAAAAGATGGAAACTTGACATACATGAGCAACTCAGAAAATAGACGGAAAAAAAATTAAAATCACAATAACTATTTGAATCATCATAAAACTTAAGATCTTGAAAAACCATTCAGATGCCAGCATTAATTCCATCGGCACCATAACAATTAGCATTCTCAGCGACATTTTGAAAAATCTTAACTAAGAATGAAATTTAGTACAGATGCTGGTAAAGATTTTTTTTATAACTTTTACCTTTAAAAAAATGTACTATAGTTAATTATAAAAATTTTTCAATAATTACAATATTAGATGTATAACAACTAATGTACATAATAATATTTTTTTGTGGAATTAGAATTTTGGTTATAGTGCATTGGTATAGATTTATATTTTATGAAATATTTTATTTTAAATGACATTCAAAAACTGGAATAATCTTTTGCAAATAATTCAAAATTTATAAATTTTAAAATAATTCAGCTCTTAACTAACAACTACCAATCTCTAGATTAACAAAATTATTTATATACATTTTTTAAACTTAGATTTCTGAGGCAATTTTTAAAGTAGATTTTGTGTATTATATAAGAAATTTATTTTAACTTATGACAATAATCTCAGTTTTCTTCATTGATGGACACTACTAGAGGATTTGATGAAGACTATAAATACATAAATAAATTCTGTTAAATAGACCATTTAGTACAGACTATTGAAATAAGACATCTTACCTTAATTTTTCATGAAGGTACTGTTCAGTATTTAGAAAACCTACATCTAATAATATAACAATCCATAAAAAATCAAACCATTCTTGTTTACATAAAATTAACTCATATACAAATATGATTAATAGAGCAATCAAATACACACATAATAAAAAAGAAAAGTTAAATAATGAAATAAATATATAGCAGTTGAAAATCTATATGATACTACTTTAATTAATAATATTTATAAAAAAAACAACTACCAGAACACAATAACAAAATAACTAACTCACAATCAATACAAAATCGGGCACAAAACAGTGAAAAAACTATATATAAAATATTTATACACTAATATCATTGAAAACATTACTAAAATTTATAATAAAGATATTTAAACCGGAATACAAACCTAATAACCATACAATAAAATATTTAAAAAACAAAACTAATAATAATAATAATAAAATAAACAATCTGTGTGGAATTTATAAAATTAAATTTAATGATTGTGATAGTATTTACATGGGAAAAACAAATAGTTCCTTTAAAACTAGATTTCTTGAACATTATACAAAAATAATAAATTGGATCTATCTAATATGGCAGACCATCAAATAAACAATGAAGATTCTATTTCTGCTATTAACACATATTTATAAATATTAGAAATGAATAAAGATGACGTAAGATGATATATATATATTTGATAAATAAATACATACGAAATTTCAATTTGATAAACCATCAGATACTGCTTGAGGGAGACGGTCTTATAAAAACTGCAATAGATAGCAGCACTTGTTTAAATTAGTACACTATTTTCATTATTTTAGTATTTTTATTTTTTTAATTTTTATATGCCGTAATGGAATTATTTCAATCATGACTGAAAATGCAGGATCCCGCGAAAGTACTTTTATGAAAAATTAAGGGAATATATGTCTTAATCTCGATATTCTGTACTAGGTGGTTTATCTACTAGAATTTAAATATAATTTAGAATACAGAGGAATAATATGAATCTTAAAAAAAAATTAATTTCAGTAAAATAAGAATACTATATATATATATATATATATATATATATATATATATATATATATACACGCGCGCGATATTATATAAAGACGAAGAGGGGTTTTTTTTGGGATAAACAAAAAAATTACTCAATCAACAATCGCAACCAAATTTTTTCCCATATTTCATGGCGTAACAGAAGATTTTTAGATATATTTCATCTTGAAAAATATGTGGAAATTTGCCGGTTGAGCACACAATTTAATGAACTGAATTACTGAGTGTTTATATTTTTCTCAGATGCTGCTCCCTATATGATCAATGCAGCCAAAGCCCTCCAAGTATTTTATCCCAATTTGATTCAAGTGATGTGATTTGCTCACTGAGCACATCGACTTGCTGAAGAAGTATGATCCACGTTTGGGTAAGTAAACTGATTTCATCAACAAAGAAAGTGTTTCTTAAGGCACCTGCTCAGAATAAGGCCTATAAAGAAAAACTGCCAAATATGCTTTACCTCCCAAACCAGTGGTAACTCGAAGGGGAACGTGGATTGAAGATGAACCGTTTTACAATGAACATTTCGAGGCCATCAAAGGTGTAATAAATGACTTCGATAGTGCAGAGGCTATGGCAGTTTGTCATTCCAAGGATGCATTTAACGATTCTAGTATAAAAAAAAACATAGCTGTGATTAGCACTCACTTTTCACACATACCTGCAAGTATTAAAAGCTTGAAACTCAAGGTTTGGCATTGAATGAATTTTTTCGGTTAATGAATAAAATCAACCAAATAAACTCTGCATTACCAGAGGTATTACTGTGTAAAATTAAAGAAAAGTTTGAAATCAATTTGAACAATAATCCAGGCTTTGAACCTTTGGGTCAAATTGATAATTTTATTAATGGGACAGATGAACTTTTGCCAGAAAAAAGTGCTAACTTAGCACCCAAATTGAAATACTGCCCAGTTACCTTTGTAGATGTGGAACAATCCTTTTCCACTTATAAAAATATTTTGAGCGATCAAATCCATAATTTTACTACCCAACATTAGGAACAGTACCTGATTGTTTATGTTTTTAAAAGTAACAAAATGTTAAATAATTGTTAATTATCCAAATTTATCAAATTCAACTACTTACTAATGTATGCTGATTTTGAAACAAAAAAAAAAATTACTATTGTTTTATTATTTAATGTTGCATATTTTGATACTTTTCATGCATATTTTAAACATTTTTCACACATATTTCAAGCTTTTTATGTTGCATATAATCTGGTCTCTATTTGTCAGTATTATTCTCACAATCATGAGAATAACGAACAGTGCTGGGGGTCCTGGGGGCGGAGCCCTCTGGGTAGATGGGAATGGCGACCAAAGTGAGCTCTGTGGCTCTGGGGTAGGTCCCACGGCCCCAGGTGGCCCTGAGGAGCCCCTGTGTTGACTCCGGAGTTTGCCTGGGCTGACCTGGGTCCTGAGAGTCCAGGTTCTGTCTAGATGGACCAGCTAGGGTGTGTGTGTGTGTGTATATATATATATATATATATATATATTAAATGTTTTGCTTAGTCTGTTACAATCAATAATTACCACAAAAAAACATTCATAAACACACCAAATTAATTGTAAGCTCAATACAAACTTATCAATTTACTTAAAAGTAATTTTGAATCTGTGGATTTATTAGTTAGTAAAATACTATTTCAGACAATGCATTATTTTGTCATATGTCATGTCATGTCACAATCAACGGTTGATTATAACTACTATCAGTTTTTACATTTGATGACAAAGGTGTTATCTCGCTGCCTGAGATTTTATTTTAATAACTAATGAATTCAAAACAATTTTTTATTAAATTAGAAAATTTGTATTGAGATTACAGTTGGTTTGATGTATTTATGGGTGGTTATAGGCACATCTCACAAAAAATATTTGTGTAAGACTAAATTAATGTGTTAAAAAAATGCATTATTAATAATTGAGGATGAAATCAGTAGTGTAACATACAAGAAATGCATTTGAGGTTTGAGATACCTTCTAATAAAGATACTACCACCTCACTGGGGAAAGTTGGGAGATAATTTAGATTGTACAAATTTAATCTACATTATTATTGTTTAGTATGTTTCTAATAATTGCTTCAGTATAATATTAATTTAACACAAACAGAAATGAGAAGTGTGTAATTTTTACAAAAAATAAAAGTAACTTACAATAGAATAAATATTTAAAGTGTACATTGTTTTTTCTTCATAATCCAGTGGTTTTGCAATTTTTATTGCTCCTCTTGTTACATCCATTTTTGAGGTTTGCTCTATTTCAAAATTAGGTGGACCCTGTTAAAAAAATGTAGTTTAGAAAAATATCATTATAAGAAGATAAAAAAAATTCTTTCTATGAGTAATTTTTTTCATTAGAATACTAATTCAGTGTCAGTTTATCACTGAGTGATGAAATGCTTCTTTCTTTGAATGATTTCATCAAATGAAATAACCACAAATAATAATAAAAAGTTTAAAAATATTATAAATATTACAAATGTTATAAATAACATATAGATATCTATTTTAATAAAAAACATATATAAATATCACAAAAAATGTTTGATTTATTATTGATCTGAATAATTTAGTGGTACAATTTAGACATTTCTGTTTGCAGAATACAGTTTTGAAAGAAGCTTAAGATCAATAAAAATAAAGGCTTATAGCATAACCTTAGTGAATATTCCATTCTGTCCTACTGTTACAAATATTCATTCAAATTCATTAAGAGTGTTCATATATAGTAATGTCCACTTCATCTCCTTATACACCTCTCAGTTGTGAAATGAAGTTGGCTTCATGTCTTGAAACCTTCCCTTTTTTTGATTCTGATGAAAATTATAACTAGTAGTTATTTATCTAAGAATTTTATTAATAATAATAATAAAAAAAAAAAAAACATTTAACTTCAATTTACTTAAATAATTGAGCAATTTTCTTAGTTGACAGAGGAAGTAAAACTGTGTTCCCATTTGACTAGGAAGTAGAATTTATGAGTATAAGGATTTAACTGAAGCAGCTCTAAAGATGAAATATGCTCTCGTTTCCCTAGAAAACTAAGTGAGACTTGTTTAAGTCAGTCAATCAATAAAGAAGATAAATTGTTCAATGAAATTTTTCTTGGTGAATGTCTATGTACTAATGAGAAAAAATGAAATAATCAATTAAATCTCATAAATAAATAAATAAAAGATCAGAAATAATAAAATTCTTAATTTTATGGTAAAAATAAGAAAAAATCCAATTAATAATTTATTGTTCAAATGGCAAGTTGCTATTAAAATTGTAATTAAGAAATAATACAAACCCAAAGTTCTAAAATTGCTGGACGATTTAACCTAGGATTTTTTCGTGCAAGTACATATTCAATTTCTGAACCAACTGGAGTATCCTGAAAAAGAATTATTTAATTAACACTAATTTTATCATAATGATTTTTTTAAATTACATTTTTTATTACTTTTGTCACAAATTCTTACATGTAGTATAAATACTCTTATATGTAGTATTATTTTTTTTTGACTTCAGTCATTTGACTGGTTTGATGCAGCTCTCCATGATTCCGTATCTAGTGCCAGTCATTTCATTTCGGTATATCGCCTATATCCTACATCCCTAACAATTTGTTTTACGTATTCCAAACATTGCATACCTGCACAATTTTGCTTTCTACTTGTCTCTCCAATATTAAAGTGACTATTACAGGATGCCTTAATATGTAGCCTATTAGTCTGTCTCTTCTTTTAACTATATTTTTTCAAATGCTTCTTTCTTCATCAATTTTCCGCAACACCTCTTCTTCATTTGTCTCTTTATCCACCCATCTGGGTGGATATGTAATATAAATAAATAAAAAAATTTAGTTATAATAATACACAATATTTTCATCTTAAAAAAGATAATAAAACAGTTATGAATGCAGCAAGATCCATTTTTACTCTTTACATCAAGCAATTAGTTAGGAACCCTGATGATGATAGAATTAAAATCTTGTGTAATCAAATGTTTTTCATATGCCGCTGCATATTCTTTAGTGTATTGATGTTGTGAAGGACATACATTTGAAAATCCCACCTAAGTCCAGAAAACCTGAGAAACAGACATAAACCATACTGCTTGTGTGCATAAACCGTTGCTATCTGTTTTATCAGTTAGAGCAAATACAAACATGCTGTAATTCATTGTTATTATACATTGGGAAAATTATGTTTTGACAAAAGTTTATTTAAATACTCATATATATTGCATGGGTTATATATAATTGGTTACTGGTTACTATAAGTCAGAGATTTATTTTAATTTTATTCTTTAATAAATATCAAATGAAAAAACGCAGCATAATTCTAACAAAACATAATTTTTATTAATTTCAATTAAAAAAACCCTACAGAAGTTGTAATAACAGAGAAAAATATCAATATTTAAGGAATATATTATAATGATTAGTACACTCATATAATATGACATATGTTAGTTGTAGAAATATGGGTTATAAATAATTAAATATGGCCATGTCTTACGCTTGAATAATGTAAGGATATATGACCTTCAACACAATTCTATGTAATTTACTTAGAAATTACAACTTAAAAAAAAAAATCTCTTTAACGATTGTTATCAGCATATGTCATGCGATTATATAACATTATTTATTGTACTTCTTAAAAATTTAATCAATAGAAAGCAATATAGATCTGCATGCAAATATGTGCTCATATATAGAAGTACCTTAGAAGGCAAGTGATAACAAAAATTTCCTTGTGGTTGACATATACTTTAAATTCTAATAACAAAATTCTATCACTTTTTGCTTGAGATGTTTCTAGATGAATGAACGAATGAATTTATTAATGAACTAATTATTTTTGTCCATTTATTTTTTTTATTAATCAATATTACATTATTAAGAAAAAAAAACATTATTTATTGTAAAGAGTAAAACATTATAAAAATAGGGAGAAACAAATACAAATTTAGAAGTAAAAAGACTGATTTATAAATACAATAAAACTGAGAAATGTTAGATTCAAGCAGAAAAAGAAGAGCCAAATTTTTCAGTCACCTTATGATATAAAAGAACAGAAATCAATGAACGCCAATGGTTAAAAAGTAAATCTGAAGAAATAATACAAGATAGAACAATGTCCAGAAAATTTTCACAAGATTTCAAGGGATTCTGAGAGAAGGAGAAAAAAGACACCAACAATGTCTGATCAGATGAAAGATGGCAAAAACAAAGCAAAAAATACTATCAGAAGACCAGGAAGGAAAGAAAACCCCCAAAAGTAGACTATCAAAAACTATTTTCAAGAATACTGTTTAATATCACCATCATCATGATGTGGTGTTCTGTCAGGTCCCTTGCACCTCGTGTTTCTGTCCCATGCTTTTCTTTTCATCTAATAGTTTCTTCTTTACATCATTTATTAACTTCAGCCTTTTCCTTCATCTTCTTTTTTCACCTTCAACAGAGCCTTCAAGAACTGTTATTTATTATTCCTTTTCCCCTAATTATATGCCTGATCCAGTTTCCTTTCCTCCTGTTACTCTGTCCACCCAATTTATCTCTCCATCCTTCTCCAGAACCACATCTCAAAAGCCTTGATCTATCTCTTTCCTTTTCCCCAGTGTCCGTGTAATATATTATGTTTAAATATTGAATTTGTTTATTCAAGGTATTGTTTTAACAACTAAAGTATAATTTTAAATTTCCTATTTTTCAAATAAGTTGAATTCTTATGTGCTCTGAGAATATTTGATGATTTGGTATTACTTATTTGATGATATTATTTGACAAACATAAACATTACACTTTGATGAAATCACACCAACACAGCTCTTATTTTATTTGATCTATAATAAACTAATTTATTTTTTTATTTGACAAAGTATATTCATACATATATATTTATTTGCCAATTCAACAATATCAATAAAAATATTGATACCTATAAAACAAAAAAAAAAAATAATATACTTAATAACATCAATAAAAATCAAAGAAACAAACATTTTTCCAATAAAAACAAATTATATTCATATCAATTATATCACAACATTTTCTGAAATGAAAATGTTTTCATCTCACCTCTGGAACCATTATGACTCCTGGAATATGAGGAAAAATTAGATCTGTTTCTGTAACACCATCAGTTACATGTATTGCAACTGGTATTGTAGTTGTATCACCTTTTGTATCTCGAACAGTGACTCTGAATTTAAATAACTGACCAGGAATAAGAGTTCTTTCTAAATAAACATTTGCCATACAAAATTCTTCTTTCTTTGTGCAAGGTAGACTTTCTATTTTTACTACATAACTTCCATAATCTGTAAAAAAAAATTAATATGTTTTTTACTACATAACTTCCATAACCTGTAAAGTTTAATATGTTTATTAGTATGTTCTACAAATTTATGTTTGGTGAAAATTAACAACTGTATTTATTTTGTTAGATAAAATGTATATTTGAATTTTATGAGGATGATGAAGAAATTAATTGTAAAAACAAAGAATATTTCAAAACCTGTGGTTTACAACTTTATGTTCATGTCTAAAACTTATCAGAGTAATGTGTTACCTTCCTTCTTATAATGCTCATAATATAAAAAAAATATGTTTCACTAATTTTATATTAGTATCTTTTGAAAGAAAAAAAGTTTACAAAAGTAAGTTAATTCATTTTTCATAAATCAAATCTTGTAATTGTAACAAATTCCAAATTCATATATCGAGAAATAGAGTAGATTTTACTTTCTGAGAAAGTTGCTTTAATTATTCAAAAGTTTACTTAGTTAATATAATGAATGATTATTAAAGCAATTTAAAGATCGGAAAACTGAAATGAGCTAGGCTTATAAAAATATGTTGTAATGTATTAGTTTATTTAATACAACATTGAAAATAATTTTAAGTTTTGAAGATTATTTAAAACTATAAACTTTTGAAACAACAAATTGAACCAGATTTAATAAATGCACTTTCAAAAACTTACATCAATATTTTTCAGTTGCTCTTACAGCATTTTTGGTCACTGAAGAAGGAAGACTTTAATAATAACTTGCATTTATCAAATACATCTTATATTAAATTTGGTTTGGTTTGTCATTTCAAAAGTTTTAAGTAATTTTCATTAGTAATCTAAATGATAGGATGAAATATAGCAAAAAAAGAAAAAAAGAGTAAACTGTTAAGTCTATTTGACAAAAAAGGTTTTTGTTGAATAAAAAACTAAAAATTTTTAGGAGAATAAAATGTTCCATTATTTATGTTTTCTAATGAGAGATTTTAGTTGAGTTTCTGATAGTAAACAGGAAACAACATAGTTCCTTCAGTTTTTATTTCTATAATATTGAGAATAAAAGGATACAATATTTATTTTTTTTATTTTGGACTGGTGTCCTGTAAACTGGAACTAATTGTATGGTCTGAGGTATAGGTACAAATTCATTCAATAAACTCGTATTAAAAATACAGAAAAAAAGAAGAGAATTTAAGTCCTAGATCAGAAAAGACACAAAAAATTTAAAAACATTGCTTTCTAAATTAATGGAACTTGGCTTCCAGAAGACATTTTGGAATTACGAGTATTAAGCAGCACTTTCTTCAATAAACACAATACCATGCATTTAAAAAGAATATAATTTTTCTTACTTGTTGCAAGAAAAAAATTAAATCATTTTTTATATACTGATCAATGAACAAAAGAAAAATATTGCCCTTAATTATCATAATAAAATTATTATATATAAAATGAGCCTTACTAGTATCTATTTTTCTATTAATATAAAATTAATAAATTTTCTATCTATTAAATCAAATTTTAACCATCTTATAAATAAATTACTGAATGTTTTGTTTTATGTAAAATTTTACAAAAATGTGAAAAATAAAATGAAAGAAATTCAAAATGAGACAAATTCTTAAAGCTCTCAAATTTTGTTACTACTGATTTGGAGTATTACAAGAGGAAGGTTGCATAGTAACCTGGTTTAAATTTAAAAAAAAAGAAGGGAATCTGATAGGTCATCCAAATAAAAGAATGGAACTTTTTTCTTCTGGTAGACTGTAGTTTCACTCTTATTACAGAACACTACAATAACATGTAAGGCAGCACTAAAAACTGTTTACATTTTCCCTCTGTTTTAACAGATCCAATAACTATAAGTTACTAAATCTCAAAACTCAGCAGAATATGTTTTCTTTAAATTTTATAAATAAAAATAATAAGAAGAAAAAAGGAGTAACACTTAAATAGAATATTTAGATTAAAATTAATCCAAAAAAAATATTATACATTAATATTTCACATACCTGTAGCATCAAAATTGAGCGGATAATCT
Source organism: Lycorma delicatula (assembly GCF_047948215.1). NCBI lineage: Eukaryota > Metazoa > Arthropoda > Insecta > Hemiptera > Fulgoridae > Lycorma > Lycorma delicatula. The sequence goes on from NC_134457.1 coordinate 21,019,041, forward strand.
CTATCAGCGTCAGTAGCACGTAACCTATAAATAATTGATCCAATTTTAGCATCTGATGGAATTAATACTTGGCGCATTTGTGTTTGAATATCAAATATTGGGTAGTTTGTATGACAAACAGTTACAAGTCCCAATAACAATCCAATTTTTTGAAGCATTATAAATTTCCACTACCTGAAAAAAAATGAATACAAATTAAGTTACTAAAATTAAAACATGTAACATGAAATGAAATGAATATGACATAATTTATAAAATGACAAAATGATTATTGTCTTTAATTTTAATTAAACATTTGTTTTCTTGCAGCTTCCATAAATTATATAGCGTTGCTTAAATTCACTGGTCTTTTCCACGTCTTTCTGTTATAAATTTCTCCCCCTAAGAGACCCTTTCCTTAAAATTTTCTTTTATACAGTCAATCTATGCACTTCTTCTCCCCAACCTTTATTTACATTTTTACATACCAACTTAACTTTTGTTTCTACTCATCAGATGTGTTAGTTCCATTTAAGTCCTGTCTCTTAATACTTTTTTAATCCTCTCTATCTCTGTTTTCCTACAACAGTTATTTACACAGAAACTACAAGCTTATAACCAATTACAGTTAAATCCTTTATTTTTGAGATAAAGATGGGAGATACATTTTTATTGATGGTAAAAAATATATCCTTAGCAGAGGTTTGAATCGAGAACATTGAAGATGAAAGACATTGATCTTACCATTACGCTAGAGAGGTAGAAAGTTATTCAATTTCTAATATTAGTATAGGATGTTCAATAATTAAAGAGGTAAATGTCAGTAGAAAAATTATTATTAATTATTCAATGACAAAGAAACTAATGCTATTTTTCCATAAAACCCTGGCTACATTTTGTCACCTATTCCATCTTTCTGTGAGATTTCTTATTCCAGTAGTAATGAATTATTCACTGTGTGTCATAACCATTCTTATATGACATTTTTGACCCATTTATTGTGGCCAAACTTGGTGCCAAGTAAAAACTCATTGAGAGGAACAAAAAAAAAAAAAAAAACTGAAGATGTGAGATCGGGACTATAAATTGAATGTTAATTTTGTTTATGTATGCAAGTATTTGCACACAATCATTAGCTAATATCTCTTAAATACAATACCAATTGACTGCTATTACCACCTATGCAATGATATAGATACAAAGTATATCAAAATATATTATGGGATTTGCTCAGTTCCTTTACTCACAGAATGATGACTACCACCAACCAAGTAACTTACAAATTAATCTGTTGAAAGTATAAACTAATCTTTACTTGGATAAGAATATGATTAATAATCAAACAGGTTAATGACCAGGAAAAACTAATAAGAATGTTGTATTGAAGTTGTTTCTGTTTTAAAAAGTTGGATAGACGACCTAATTAATAGAATTTATAGTATAGTTGTATTTGTAACGAGAGCAAGAGGACACAATCAATTATTAATACAACTAAAAATTACTATTCTTATAATATAAATATATAACTAGGTTACTCAATTACGTGTTTGGCCTATAAAAAAGTTATATCGATTCTACTTCATAAATTTCTAACAGCTTCAACTTTTTTTGTAGCCGATGTCTCAAGTCAGGCCATCTACAATAATTGATTAGTTATAGTCTAAAAAACTTAATTACAAATCATATGTTCATATTTACGTTATAGTTATGGTTTTTTTTGGAGGAGATTCATACCTACTAATTTTATATCCTACATATTGCAATATCAGATAATTATGTGGAATATGAAGTATATATGTTATACAATTAATTTTTACAGAGCTATAGTAGCAACAAGTTGTACCATTATAAACTTCGGTAAATTGAAATTAGAATCACTTATCTTCTTATATAGTTAATAGCATAAATACAATAGAAACAGAAAGCAAGTTTCCTTACAGGATACTTATTTTCCTTTTTGTCTGATTACAGAAATCATTTCTGGCTAAAATTACACAGGATGCTCATATAATTATTATACAGACTTATTTCTCACGAAAAAATATTTTTTAGTTCTTTATTATTTTCGCTAACAATTCTTTTTTTTACTATGTATTTAAAATGTTATTCTCTTTAACCTCAAAAAGATGCTATGGTCTAGAACAAATTGAGCATAAGTTTATATTAAGAGGTTACTTCCATAATAATTCTAAGCCTATTAAATAAGTAGCTTTGTTGGGACTTTAAGTATATTATATCATTTACAAATGACGGATTTCTCTGTGAGGTGAACTTTCTGGCTACTGTTTACTTTCTGTAATTTTTATTTTTCTTTGTGCTGTTTGTTGCATACAGTGCACTGTAGATAATATAATAAAATACAAACATAAATGTATAGCTGATAAATTATTCAATTCTTTCATTTTGATGTTTTGAAATCAGTACCAGTTTAAAAGGTCAGAAAGGAAGTCATCGATAAATTACTGTCTCTGAACTTAGTACCAATTTCAAAAAGTTGAAATTTAAGAAAAATTGAATAGTATTATTATTTTTTACTTTATTCAATTTTGTTTTTATTTTTTAATTTATTTTATTAGTTTTAGTTCTTATGCGTCTCAAATATGAGAAAACCCAGAAAGAATAAATTCTTATTAAAAAAAAAAAAAACAGCAATACTGCATCTTGGTAAAAAAAGAAAACAGATTTAGAGAAAGGGATTAAAAAAATGTTACTGATTGTTACCACAGGATTTGTAAAATGTGGGAATGTTATTTCTGCATAATACAGTTCTCTATTTTTTGAGGTTAGTCACTTGCTTCACTAGAGTGAGGGACACACACTATATAAATAAGCCATAATTAATGTGTTATTTAAAATATTATTATCAGATCCATTTCAAAAATATAAATATAGAGTAATGTGTTATCATCTAAAATAAGAAGTTATAAATATTAAAAAAAAAGATTATTTTATTTTTAATTAATAACTTATTATTTGAAAAAATTACCCATTATTCTGTAAAACAGCAAAATTGTAAACATGAATTGCAAGGTATGAGAAATATATCTAATTTATAATTACTTAGTCCTGTAACAATAATTACATTTTTAAAGACTTTTAAAGCCACCAGGTTGGTCTAGTGGTGAACGTGTCTTCCCAAATCAGCTGATTTGGAAGTCGAGAGTTCCAGCGTTCAAGTCCTAGTAAAGCCAGCTATTTTTACACGGATTTGAATACTAGATCGTGGATACCAGTGTTCTTTGGTGGTTGGGTTTCAATTAACCACACATCTCAGGTATGGTCAAACTGAGAATGTACAAGACTACACTTCATTCACACTCATACACATCATCCTCATTCATCCTCTGAAGTATTATCTAAACGGTAGTTACCGGAGGCTAAACAAGAAAAGTAATAATAATAATAATAATAAAGACTTTTAACCTACCTTTTATTTCATTTAATTCTTAACATTAAATTATTATATTGACTAGATATAATGATTATATAGTCATCAGATAATAATGAATTTTAAAAACTATCTTTTATTCTAAAAAAACCGAGGCAGGAAGATAATGAGACAAGGGACCTTTCGGGTCCCGTAGGACCAAAGGGTAGGTAGATTTTTTTCATAATTTAATGCTTCTTTGGCAAGTAAAATTCTTTTTGATGGTGTTTGGTTTTGTTCTAAAGCACCATACAGAGGTATGGGCAAAAAATCATTCATTCACTTTTTGGGAACTCAGTCATATTTTTGTAATACGATGATTCCATTGTATTAGTATATCACTTTGGTTATGTATTTGGACAATTTCATTCAGGGATAGGAAATAATAATAATCTTAGTTGTTTAGTCCACCATGGGTTCTGAATCTTAAAGTTTTATTCACAGTAGAATAATTTTTTTTACATAGATTCAATAGCTCTTAGAATGTTTATTATCATTTTTGTTCAGGTTGTGCTCCATTGGACCCTAAATTAAAAGTTTGATAGCAAAAAGCTTTTTTTTTACTTTTTTCATGAATTTTTAATTTTTATTTTCCTGAAATCATAGCTCTAGAACTATGTGACAAGAAGGAAGGTATAGTAATCTGTCAAAAAATGGGTTATGAATATTTCCATTTCCATTTCATGTATCACTCATAACTCAAAAATGATTAGTCATAGGATCTAGAAATTTTGGATTTAGGACTGTTGTAACATCTAGTTGTACACCTCCCCTTTTGACTGCAATCAACTGGACCAAAAGTGTCCAAAAACCCAAAATTAAAAAAAAATTGATTTTGGACTTCTCCTTAACTGTCGTAACTTCTCATTGAGAACTTTTCAATGATATTTCATAAGTGGTACTTATTTTCAATAGTTCCAGAATTATAGCCAAATAAAATTTTAATTAATGAAATATTTGGATCTTGCAAGGGGAAGGCACATCGGTTCAAATCAGATTTCATCTCCTTTTTTTTTAATTTAAATATATTGATTTATTAATAATTATTAACCTCAGATTGTAAAAAAAGTTTTACAATAAATAATAATTCAATAATAAAAATAAAAAAAATATCAGAAGTTATTAATAAAATAAAATTTTATGTAATTTTCATTAAAAAAAAAAGTGTATATCTAATTTAATAGGTGTACAAGGAAGTCACATGTTGTTCACATCAGATTTTTTTTTATCTTCATAGACATAGCAATATTGCAAGTGACCCAAAAAAAAAACTTTGGAGACGATATTGAGAGTGGGGGTATAAAAGTTTAAAAGTATTGATAATTTGAATTAAAAAAAAAATTATTTAAACTTTTAATAATAATATTACAATAAAATTTCTTCATAATTCCTCTCCCCCCCCCCCCCAAAGGGAGAAATCTCACATAACTTTTTACTAGTTCTTCATTTTTCAGTGGAGTTTTTTTTAGTATCTTTCATTTAATATAGTCAAAAAGATTTTTTGGAAAGTGATTTTCGAGTTGGGGAGCAGAAAAAAAAGATTTTTAAAATTTTTTTAACTTTTTTTGGTTTATTTTAACATATAATGATAATTTTAAAATAAAACTTCATCATAAATTGCTTCCTTTCAAAAAACGAAATCTTAGATAAATTTTTTCAAGTATCATTATTTTTCCACTATATAAGAATAAACAACCAATGCCAGGAAAGTATTAGAACTCTGTTGTTGACTTCTTTTTTTTTAAATACAGGATAAAGTAATCGAAAGTAAACCGAAAAAAATCTATGAAATTATTAAAGCTAAGGGCTTATTAATTTTTTTCCTAAGTAACCGTCAGACTGTGTTTTAAGTCGACTTTATTACTAGTTTCTCCTACTTAACGCGGGCTCTCTATTTAGTTTTACAATAGATTATCCAAAAGTTATTTTTTGATTCATTTATTAATTTAACTTTATTATCAAAATAATAACCTAAAGTTTTAAATTTCATAAGGATTGAATATAAATAATAATATTTTTTGGTAAAAACTTACCTGTTATATCTGTAATTCCAAAATGGCAACACAACAGTAAATTTCATCAAACGATAGGCTGATAATCTTCACGGTAAATTAATTATGTTTTTGTTTTGAATTAATTAAAAATTAAAAATATCAAATGGATTCTCACTTCATTCAATGATATTTTGTGGTAAATTGATTAATGTGGTGATAAAGGCGAACACGTTTTCTACATTTACGAACCGCATTTATTTCTCGGATAACCGCAAATTTGTATTGACGAATCTCATGATTAATTTAACGACGCTTCACGATACATTTTTATAATCTACCCGTACATCAACCGGTATCACCAACTTTCCTTTCAAATAATTACAGTGTTACGTAATTCAACGAATTAACGCACCTTCTGGTAGTCATAATAAAAAATAAATAAATAAAAAGTTTCACAAAATCAAAGCAACAATTATACAATGATTATATGTATATAGGCTACCATGCTATTGTTTACGTCATGTCATGGTCTTTACAATGTTTAAATCGTGACACGATTAAATGGGAGCGAGTGCTACGAGGCGCATTCTTTACAAGGTCTCTCGTCGGCCAATAACAATCCACCAAGAGAAGTAGGAAAGGGTAGTTGTAATCATGCACAATGGTGTTAGGTTATCAGGTCATGTAGATTTTGGATTTAATTAAAATTCTCTTCTGTCTAAAACAGCTGACATATGTATTGTGTAATTAACTTTACTGGACTTTAACAAACATGCTAGTTATGTTTATTACTTTTTTTTTTAATTTAATTTACGAAAAAGTCAAGTAAAAAGAGTTTTTCTTAAGTTAACATAATAATTAAAATAATAAAAAAACCTGTCGTAAAGTTTTCTTTAGTTTTACTGCATAAAAGTTTTAAATTAAAATTATTTACTTCATAGTATGTATAAATTACAGTATCAACTATAATAACATATAATCTATTACGTCTAGATAGTACTGTAGCAGAGCTGCATCTCTAGAAGGGAAAGAATTTTAATCGGTCAATTTGGTTATATGCGGTTTTCACCGGATCTTGGCGTTTTCACACCTAAGGAACCCAAAAAACCGGATGGAAATTTTCCAGATGTTATTGTTGGTTTTTTCTATGTTGGCCTCTACATCACCTTATATCTCCAGAACTACTGGACCGATTTTAACCAAATTTAGTCAGATTACTTCTACATATGGGGCATTGATGCCGTTATATTTTCAACTTAAAAGTTCGAGGGGGTGAGGATGTAGAGTACCTTGCTCTACATCCTCAGTATCTCGAGATTTCACCTAATTAAGGTCATATTTTTCTTAGGCACATTTGTTAACAATTAAAAAATAACAATATTTGCAAAAAACGGTTTGAAAAATTGCATCCCCCAAAAAAAATGTTCTTAATTACTGCTGTGTTGTGATGTCACAAATGAGAGGTAGAATTAGATAAATTAATAATATTTAAAATGTAAAAATGTAACTCGGTCTGGCTGGGTCGCCCAGTTGATTTGATCGCCCAGTTGACTCGTACCTGGTGCGTTAAGCCTCGCGGCTATGTCAGTCTGCCGACTGTACAAGCGAAATTTGTTCTATGTAAGTTGTGAAATTACATTCGTTTAATTAGTGCTGACCGTCGCTGCTAATACCGCCACACCCACGCGAATTAAATACGGTATGCGTGCTTTAGTTAGAATTATTGAATTAAATAAACGAAAAAAATATTATATTAAAATAGATAGATAAATATTTTGAATTAATGTGTGTGTGTGCGTGTGCGTAAGCCGTGCATCAGAAACAACCGACAGTTGCGGATCTTCCCGGAACGCGGCTTTAGCCGCGAGAAAGTCCTACAACTGTGTTGTAAGCTTTTTAAATTGTAGTATTTTTCATAAAAACCCACCGGGTTGGCGGGTCTAGTGGTGGACGCGTCTTACCAAATCAGCTGATTTGGAAGTTGAGAGTTCCAGCGTTCAAGTCCTAGTAAAGCCAGTTATTTTTACACGGATTTGAATACTGGATCGCGGATACCGGTGTTCTTTGGTGGTTGGGTTTCAATTAACCACACATCTCAGGAACGGTCGAACTGAGAATGTACAAGACTACATATCATTTACACTCATACATATCATCCTCTGAAGTATTATCTAAACGGTAGTTACCGGAGGCTAAACAGGAAAAAGAAAGTATTTTTCATAAAAGAAGTTTATTCTCCTCTGACCAGTATACTCTGTTTGTCGGTCTTATAAAAAAAAATTATTTAGAGGAAACTTCCAGTAGTTGGTTTAAGGTCTTTTAACACAAAGTTTTAGATTAAGTCAAATTCAAATTTTTCAAACTTTTCAAATTTTCAAAATCAAATTTTTCAAACTTCAAATTCAAATTTTTTTCTACACACTATATGAAAACTGACTGGTAGATTTGAATAAAACTTCTTAGTGTACATTTTTGTTTACTGCCCGTAATTATAGATCATAAAAAATTATAAATCAACCAGGATTTACAAAATTGAAAATGTTAGCTTATCCATGAGTTTATTGATACTTGTTTGTTATTGCACCGTCACTTTTTTAATTATTTTATGCAACTTATTTGTCAAAAACAACGTATTAAACGTATTATTACATGTAAACAAATAAATAAATATCATGTACCATTTAGTGACTATTTTATGTCAAAATTAAATTTAGTACGCAGTCATTGTCTTGTTTTTATTTCAATCCAATATACTAAAAGGACTCGCTGACATACAGACCGACCAGTTTATCTCTAGAGTTGGCCAATTGAAGGAACTGAAATTTTCCATTGGAGACTTTCAGTTTTATTAAAAAAAAAATACGATGGTGGTTCTTCCATTTAACTTTACAGATAATTTTGTCGGTCTGAAGCTCGGAGGAACTTCATCCAAGGTCTGTAACGTTTTACGTTAAACCAAAGGCCGTGCGCCCCGACACAGCACCATCCGAATTTTTTTTTATCTGTAAAGTATACATCTAGTCATTCCTGACGTGACGTGGATAATGCATTATTATGTAGCCATAAGAATAAAATATTTATTTTGTTCTTAATTTAACTTTTATGAATAGTTGTTATGAAATATTTGCATTTAATCAGAAACTTATAAACGGTTATAATTTATGCCAGCAGATTTTTATAATACATTTTATTTTATTTTCTTTGAAATTCAAAAGCCCATTATTTCAATTTATACTAATTATTATACTAGCTCTTTGTTTCAATTTGGTTCCATTTTTTATTTACATACTAAACGTTATAAAATTTAATAAAAACTGCTTTGCATATAAAGGCCATGACTGAAATCATGGCGGTTTATTTCATTTTCACTTTGGAAAGCTTCTCTTGACGAAATTTCCCTTTTTTGAGAGTTTTCACTGTGACGAAAGTTTCTTTTGGAATTTACTCGTAATACACTCAACCATAAAAGAATAAATAGGTTGAAAAATGTTTTACTTTTACTTTCTAGGTTATAGTTCTGTTGCTGCTGGTGCAATTTAACTATAAACAGTAAGTATAACGATCGGTCAAAGCTTTAGGTATCGGAGTTGTTGCAAATATTGACGTTTCAAGACAAAAAGATAAAAAATTTCCTGAAGATACGTATATGTGGTTAGCCTGTATTTTAATTAATATTTCCTGGCTGATTCAACATAAATTTTTCTAAGATGGCTCAAACATTCAGATATTTTATTTTGTGCGCTCCGCACTCTTTTTTATGCACTTATTCGCAAGGTTTAATCACCGAGTTGGTCTATTCGAGTTGTTTAAACTCATCATCGCAAATCAGCTGATTTCAAAGTCGAGTATTCTAAGGTTCAAATTCTAGTAAAGGCAGTTACTTTTATACGGATGAATACTAGATCGTGGATACCAGTATTCCTTGGTGGTTGGGTTTCAATTAACCACACATCTCAGGAATGGTCAACCTGAGACTGTACAAGGCTACACTTCATTTACATTCACATATATCATCCTCTGAAGTAATACCTTACGGTGGTTCCAGAAAAGAAAATAGTCGCTAGGTTTAGAACCTACGACCATTCAAATACAATGCTAGCACTTTTCCACTCAAAATTTGCGATTTAATAGTAAATCAGGACATTGTTTAGTTCATACAGTAGTGTCATCCATAACAAAGTTTTTCAACATAAAGTTACAGGAAACTTAACGAAACATTGCTTTAACTTCACAAAGAAACATATAATAGTATGTTTCTTTATGATTGTTATGTGTGTAATACAACAAAAATAAAAACCCCACTAATTAGAAATTTCTCTGATAGTAATGTTGTTCATTGTAGTCAGTTTATATGAGGAACAGAACGAAGGTATCGATCGTAGGATTGAATATCACCTTCGTTTTGGTAGATTTAGCATACCGATGTGTGATATTATAGCCTTCTTCGGTTTGGCGAAGAAGACTAAGGGAAATCACTTCACTCCTCACTTTTCTTAGTAAGTTTGGTATGGAGTTTTGTTGTTGTTTTTAAAAATGGCGAAAAAAAAGTTGCTATTCTTAATTTTTTGAGATCACCTGACACCCTCAGGTTATGGCATTTAAATTAAATCCACACTAATTAAATGATAAGCCAGAAATCTCACCTTACGTTTACAGGCAAACTATTTTCTAAGAATTCATATAAAATATTACATGATAAATCATGAAATTTATCATAGTATTTCGACATGTTAAATTTTTAATAATACACTGTTTTGTTAAAATATACAGCTATTATACATCTCTTTCATAAAAAAAAATGTTACAATAATTTTATTTTTAAGCTAACACGTTCTGAGTTTTTTTAAGGCGATGATGTAAACTCAAACAGTAAAAATTTTACTGAATTATGCATAAAGAAAAACGGTGAAACGATCGGGTTAAAGAGTGTGTGTTGCGAGACGGTCCTTGACGGGTTGTAAGTGTGGGGGTTGGTCAGTATCGAGCGCCCCAATAAAAGAGTAGTGGTCATCTTGCATGCACGCTCTGGCCATCGACCTTGCGGCTTCCGCTGTTCCACCGTTTCCTGTTAGTATGACGTCATCACTGGTTGTTATATACTTACACGTCACCTGCCGTATTACGTGTGGTTGTAAAACTATGACTAAACAATAACTTTCATTCTAATCACTGATAATAGTCAAGGGAGAGAAAGCACGTGCACGGATACCGAGAACAATAAAAAGGAGGGTATAAACTAATAATTTCTAAGCCATATGTCGATTTTTCAATGGAAGATTTTTATAAAAAAATATAATGATTTTTGCCCCCGGGTTAACTATTATTTTAGTTGCTTATAGTGACGAATGCAATTCTAATATTTAAAACATGAATGTAAAATGTGATTAAATATTTAAAAAGAGGAATTTTCTTGCGGTAGAACATTTTTAATGAAATAAAACTTCTGATAGGATATTTTCATGTATTTCAAAATTGTTTAAAGTTTATTTTACTTCAAAGCTATCTCTTGTTTTAAGTAATACAGTTTTTTATTAGAGATCACAAAAGTATTAATAAAACAATTTAGATTTGATTTAACAAATAAGAATTTGTATAATAATTTATCATTAAATATTTTACACATATATGAAATAGGTACTGGATATTAAAATACGTTTCTTTTTTTATTTTTGTATGTTTTTTTTTTAGAAAATCTAAATAAATTTGTCCGCCTTTTGGTAGTATATAAATCTTCCTTACGATTTAACGAACTATTTTATTATTATTGCTTTTTTACATTAAATATATATATATAAAAAAAAAAAACCATTTGCTCTACGAAGGCTAGAAAATATAGTTAAACTAACAGAAATTAAATTACGTTACTGAAAAAATTTGTAGTTTTATTGTTACAGATCAACGGAATATTATTTACAATACAAAGAAAGTGTTACACAGCTACATTGTTATTAAATTAAATTCCATTGCTTAAACAATGCTTAAAACAAAAAGAAAGTTCAAAAAACAAAAAAAATCAACATAAAAAAAAATCTAAAATTAGATACTTTTCCTCTATTAAATAGTTGTTATTATCAGTAGGTATTGAGCATAAATAAAAAGTAATTAATAAATGAAGAAAAATGATTAATTAAAAAATACTTATAAAAATGACAGAACATGCATTTTACCAATATTTATAGAATAAAAATTAAATATAAAGCAACTGTTGATAAAAAAAGTAAGATTTATCGTTTTAGGTAATCCCAGTCGGAAGCGAAAAGTTAGTTTGAAAATAACTAAACCATTTAAATTTTTATTTTAGATTGCCCTTCATGACCAATATCTAATATCCTTGTAACATTTTTAATTTTGTAAAAAACCTTTTTAAAAGATTCGAATCATAAGAACATTAAACGATATATTATATTTTGTTCAGGGGGCGAGAATATTCCGTTAATTCTCCTGAAACAGATTTTTACCTTACCCAATCCTTCTATATGACTTAGGTTTAATGTTTGTATTTAAAACAACTTGCACAGAAGATTTTAAATGAATCTAGGTTATTAGATTATACGTCATGATGGACAATCTGAATCGGAAATTTTAGTGTTTTAACTGTTTTTATACTTTACGCTTTCGACTGGGATTGCCTAAAACTATTCTTATTACTATTTTGATCAAAATTTTACATTATATTTATTCTCCATCATAAAATAGAGAGGCCTTTTATACCTACGACCAGGTTTAAAAGAGTGATGAGGAGGGGGTTGGGCAGGACGACTTCAGGAATTGGGAACGGGAGCCTACGAGTTACTCAATCCACCCATTGGCTCCCGTGGGAAAGGGAGGAAGCTGGGAGGAAAATATGGGACTATTAGGGGGAGGGATAGCAGACTGCTACTCCGATTAGTCGCCTCTTGGACAGAGGGAGATCCCATGGTACTATTCTCCAGATGGTCTCGGTACCACACAGAGGATAATAATAATAAATTAATAAATCAATATATTTAAATAAAAAAAGATAAAAAAAAGGAAATGAAGTCGAATTCGAACCGATGTGCCCTCCCCTTGTAAGATCCAAATAATTCATTAATTAAAACTTTGTTGGGCTATAACTCTGGAACCAATTAAAATAAACACCACTTATGATATATAGTTGAAAAGGTCTCAATGACGGCTTATTACTGTAGTTAAGAAAAAGTCCAAAATCGAAATGTTTTGGATTTTGGGCTTTTTTGGACACTTTTGGTTCAGTCGATTGCAATCAAAAGGGGAGATGAACAATTCGATGTTACAATAGTCCTAAATCAAAAATTTCAACATCCTACAGTTAATAGTTTTTCATTTATGCGAGATACATACGTACGTACAGACATCACGCCGAAACTAGTTAAAATGGTTCAGGGATGGTCAAAATGTATATTTTCGTTGAAATCGGAAAACCTAAATTATTCGCGATCACAATACTTCCTTTACTTCATACAAGGAAGTAATAAAATAATAATAGAAAATGTTTAATATAAACCATTTCTGAAATAATTTTATAATTAAAAATCAATGACCTCTATTAACCAGCTTAATCTGTAGTTATAAAAATACATATAAAGATGAGAAATATAAAATTGTTTGTCCATAAAATTATGTCAGCAATATAAAGATGGAGAACGAAAATCTATTGAGTAATTTGTCATACGGTGCCGTGATGAAAAGTAATTTCAAGGTGTAAAACTTAAAACTACATTTAAACTTCAGATATAATTTTGAGGTGTAATATTAGTAGAATTCTTAAGTAGACGTTGATAAATTATTTTATTTAGGCTAAAAAATTTATGGTGATATTACATATCCACGTTTATAAATAGTTAAATTATAAATAATTTTTATTCGCTACAAAATTCCATTTCTATATTCCACGTACAAGCTTAATTTCATCAAGTAATAAATAAAATTAAATAAAACATTTTCAACAAAAATTAAAAATTAAAATTATTTTCAACTTGAAAATAACCATCCTGTAATTTAAACGGGGGAATCATTGATAATTAATTATTTAAATATACCTTGAAGTTTGTTCGTTAATGTATGACATGGCAACATTTTTTGGATGCAAGAAATTTATTTAGAAGAATATAATAATTTAGAACCAAAACAATCCATTATTGTTTTTATTCTAAAACCTTTTTAAATGTTATTAAAGAAAGATTAGTAGACCTACAAAAAAAAGTTGTCTCATGTGAAAAAGAAATTCAATTCCCATTCGTAAGAAATTCAAAGGCATGGAACATTATGTTTTGAAAAAAAAACTTCAAAAACACACTAAAGCAGTGTTGAGAAACATTGTGTTTTGATAAAAAAAAGAAAAAAAAAATATGCAGAGAAATGACGTTAAGTATAACTAATCGGAAAACGGGAATACATATAATATTTATTTACTTTTGTTTAATTATAGTTTTTGACGTGATTTTTGCCTGTAAATATTTCAGATATACCTAAGATTATAAATTACTATCTCACACCAGGCTAATAATAAGCAAAATTTCTTAATTTGAAATCACATGGTGAAATCACATAATGAACAAAATTTAAAAACCCACCAACATGTAGATGTTTTTTATCTACGTAGAACCCAATTTCTTTCAGCTTCCAAATACCTGTTACATATGCAGTAAAAATCTGTTTCCATACTTAAATATCACCCGGTATACTCGAAAAACATAAAAAAATTGATGTGGACACTACATGACTTCCTTATACGCTTATTAAATTACATATATATTTTATTACATTTTTGTTGTTGTTCTTATTGAATTATTAATTATTGTAAATTTATTTTGCAATCAGAGGTTAATAATTATTAATAAATCAATGTATTTAAATTAAAAAACCAAAAAAAAAATTAAAAAAAGAAAGGAAATGATGTCGGATTCGAACCGATGTGCTTTTCCCTTGTAAGATAAAAGTATTTCATTTATTAAAATTTTATTTGACTATAACTCTGAAACCAATGAAAATAAGTACTACGTATGATATATCGCTGAAAAGCTCTCAATGAGAGCTTATTACTGCAGTTAAGAAAAAGTCCAAAATCGAAAAGTTTTGGATTTTGAGCTTTTTTGGACACTTTTGGTCCAGTCGATTGCAGTCAAAAGGGAAGATGCACAACTAGATGTTATAACAGTCCTAAATTTCAACATACTATGGCTAATCGTTTTTGAGTTATGAGAGATTCATACGTACTTACAGACATCACGCCGAAACTAGTTAAAATGGATTCAAGGATGGTCAAAATGAATATTTCCTTTGAAATCTGAAAACCGTAATTTTTCGCGATTACAATACTTCCTTCTAATCAGGTGACAAACTTACGTATATATATTCAAGCATTCCATTCAGTTATATTTATATCGTTTCTCTGCATCTCTCTTCTTTTCTTATCTACATCAATAAAACACAATATTCCACAATACGTTTTTATTGTGTTTCTCAAAACACAATGTGTCTAGTCTATACTTTTCTTGAAAACGACTTTTTCAAATGGGCAGTATTATTTTGTGAAGCAACCCGTACTTTAAATAAAATTTAAACTTTTAAAATAAAATCATAATCGTAAGATGACCAAAATATGCATTAAAAATAAAAAAATTATAGCCTTTTAATTTTAATTTAAAACTGGTATTTTTTTAAAATTGGCGCCAAATTACGTATTAGCACTTCATTGGTAGTTGTTTGTCTTTAATTTAGCTCCAATTTCAAAAAAATCAATGTTTAAATTTTTTTTGTCTTGTTTGGTTGTCTAAATTTTAAATTTTTTTGTCTTGACTGGTTTGATGCAGCTCTCCAAGATTCCCTATCTAGTGCTAGTCGTTTCATTTCGGTATACCCCCTACATCCTACATCCCTAACAATTTTTTTTTACATATTCTAAACGTTGCCTGCCTATACAATTTTTTCCTTCTACCTGTCCCTCCAATATCAAAGCGACTATTCCAGGATGCCTTAATATGTGGCCTATAAGTATGTCTCTTCTTTTAACTACATTTTTCAAAATGCTTCTTTCTTCATCTATTTGCCACAACACCTCTTTATTTTTCACTTTATCCACCCATCTGATTTTTAACATTCTCCTATAGCACCGCATTTCAAAAGCTTCTAATCTTTTCTTCTCAGATACTCCGATCGTCCAAGTTTCACTTCCATATAATGCCACACTCCAAACATATACTTTCAAAAATTTTTACCTGGCATTTAAATTAATTTTTGATGTAAACAAATTATATTTTTGACTGAAGGCTCGTTTCGCCTGTGCTATTCGACATTTTATATCGCTCCTGCTTCGTCCATCTTTAGTAATTCTACTTCCCAAATAACAAAATTCTTCTACCTTCATAATCTTTTCTCCTCCTACTTTCACATTCAGTGGTCCATTTTTTTAGTGTATATTCAAGTCAATCTTTTTTAAAAAGTTTATTTAATTTATTTATCTACCGATGATGATGTTTTTAATATTAGTTATAGTAATATTATAAAAAAAAAAATGATTGATGACAGTAATGGGATAATTTAATGAAAACAGTGTTGTATATAAATGGAAAAGATGAAGATAAGAATGGTACCCGTAAGTAATTGATAAATCTAGAATCTAGAACAATATAGTACAAGAACAAAAATGTAATATACACAGAAAAAAAAAATATATGTAAATATTATGTAGTTACAAAAGATTCAAATTGCATAATATTTAAATTTTAACAGTTCATTTCATGGCCGCAGTAAAACAGACGAGTCATAAAGTGATTTTTGTTATATGAAATTACTATCAAATATGATAACTTTAAATATTGATATTGCTATTAGGAGAAAATAATGTATTTTTAATGGTGATAGATACCGTACACGTAGATGGTGAAGAAGCAATTCAGTTCAAGGACATTTTATATGTAATGTAGTAGTGGCAACACTGGGCAACGGTCAGTTGTTTTATATTCCTCCCACTTCTTAGTACAGTATTCGATTTGATAATCTTTATAAGAAAATACTTAAGGTGTTTACGGGTACTTTATTTAGGTAAAAAAAATAAATAAATAAAAAAATCGGGTTATCTTATGAGGTCACAAGTTTACCTTGATCTGCTAAATTACACCCTCTAATTATTATATTCTAAGGGATTTTATTATTATAAAAAATTATACGTTCGTTATAAAGTTAGAGTAAGTAGTAGATTTATTTGATAACCTAGCCATGTAATGTAAAACAAGTATTTATTAAGAAGAACAAATTGTAGTTCGATTTTACACAACAAATTTACATAATACCTTTATTTTTACTAAATTTGTAACAAATAAATTCAAATTTAATACTTTAAAGAAAAAAAAATCAAATTTTAATAAATACTTAATTATTTCAGGTCACATACACACAGATTTTTCTAGCGCATTTTCTGAATTAATTATCATTTAATTTATGTGTTTAAATAGGTTGCTGTACGTAATTTCAATTAAACGTCTATCATTTATTGAACAAATTATGTTAAACAAGGGATAAATATTAAAAAACACGACTGCCAAAAGAACCATTGCTCTTTACGCGGGATCATACATATAAATCGGTTCAGCAGCCGTTGAGCTGCTACGGTGCAGCAACATACACCCTAAATACATTACAATCCTTTTTGGGCAGTCCTGTAATTGGTCTCCATTAATGTTATTACAATAACTCTTCATTTTTCTTAGGGGTCAGTTAAAGGGCTCTTATAAATAAACCTTTTATTCGTAATTAATTTATACAAAATCTCTCAAATAATTAGTCTAAAAAACTGTTCAAATTCATACAACCAAATGTAAAACAGAATTGGCTAAATTTTTGTTTATATTTTATTCCTTATCACATTCAATTTTCTCAGTATTTATTCTAAAAGTTAACTACAAATATAATTTATGAATTAGACTGTAGTCACAGCCAGGAAAAGACTTGAAACTGTTCGCTTTTGGGTTTACTAGCAGTTGTATACTGTAATGAGTATAACGAAGAAACCACTTTACGGAGAAAAAGTCAAGTGAATAGAGTTGCTAGTGATAGACAAAGTAATTTGTTAAGAAAGGACCATAATTGATCCATACAGGTAAGTAGTAGGTAAAGTAAGTAAATATATAGAGGTAAATATTTAAGAAGCAGAAAAACAATAGCAAAGTAGAAAATATGATGAATGTAGAAGAAATATAATACAAAGTAAGAAAAACGGTAAGAAACATTTGCCAGTGATTATACCACCACACACATTGCCTAACCTTCCTTACAGGAGTGCTTGGATAATAGGAGTACTTTTTATTTTTAATAAAAAAAACTGTAGACTGACTCTTCGTTTCAAACGACTATTATTTCGCAGCCAGAAACGCACTGATTTTCAGAATACAACGAATTACATATGTTCAAACTAGTAGTATATCAAATTTTTGAAAGTTTTTAAGTGTTTTGTTTTTTAATCGTTGCGTTCTGCGTAAATGGCAGGAACCTTTACAACTTGTATGTATTATATATCGGTTTTATTTAAACATTTCAACGGTTAAGTACATCTATCTGCTTTTATTTAAAATTTAAGGGTTCTATATACACTTACATCTGACGATCCTATTGGTGTGGTTTTATTCTATTTTTAAACAATGTGACGAGGGCTAATGATCTTAGAAGTAGGGGCCCATAAACTCATATAATAAAAAAGGAAACCCCAATTTAAAAGAATGATATTTTTGTATTCCTTGTACCTCAAAAGTAAAGAATATTTCATTCTCCCCCTTTCCACCATTCGATCGAAAGTAATGCTGTACTTTTCTTCGAAAAGTTGGTAAAAGATATGTATAATATTTATTAACATTAATAATTACGGCAATTTTCGTATTATTCTATTGTAGAGTTTTAATTGCGGTACAAGAATACACGCATACTAAATAGTAAATTAATCCTCAGAGATTTAGAAGTAGTAATTAGATACACCTAATTACATACAAGACACATTAAATTACACTTTGATAATTTAATTAAATACTTTATAATTATATAATCATTTTTATAAAAAAACTAATAATAAAACATAGCATTACTTTAAAATTACTTATAACAGAAAGCAAAAACAGATTTTCTTTTATTGATTTCAAAAAAGCGTACGATTGCATACATAGGCCTTCGATGTTAAAAATTCTAAGAAATCTCGGATTGGATCCTAAATTGGTAAATGTGATCGGTTTAACATTGACAAATACAAAATCTAAAGTGAAGTTCCGAGGCGAATTTTCCGAACCTTTTTACATAAAATCCGGACTGAGACAAGGCGACGGACTTTCGCCTTTATTATTTAATTGTGCACTATAATTTCTGATGCGCGAATGGTTTAAAATTAATCCAAAAAATATTCACATAGGATACAAAAGAGATAACTTAAATTTAAATTGCCTAGGATTTGCCGACGACCTAGCTTTATTAGCTAATAGTATCGCAGAAGCCGGAATACAAATAAATATAGAAGAACTTGCGAATAAAATTGGACTTCAAATTTCTTACGAAAAGACTAAAATGATGGCTATAGATCCTTTAGTTATTAATTCTGTGAATATTAATGGAAACAAAGTAAAACTTGTAGAAAAATTGAAATGTCTTGAAGAGATCATTACTTGTAATTGTAACGAAAAACAAAATTGGACTGAAAGACTTAATAAATTATTAAGTCTTTAATAATTTATTAAGACTCGCTCACTTACTTACGCGAGCGAGACTTTATTTAGATTAAATCAGTAAAATAGGACTGAACCTTTGCTTAAAGTTGAACGCAGGATTTTTAAAACCTACATAAACAAAAAATATAAACACGAAAATCAGTACAGATTATTGCCTAATAAATTTCTGTACGAAAACTTGGAATCCTTATTCGATACTATGAAAAAAGCGAATTTCTTTCTGTGCACACTTGTTAAGATTACCGCAGGATAGGATTACTAAGAGAATTATCGATCGATTTTGGTCTTTAAAAAATCCGCCATTATGGATCAAAGAAATTAAAGAAGATATGCAAGAATTAAATTTGACTTACGAAAATTTACATAATAAATCCAAAAAATTAAAATTTATTATTAAAGATCCGAATACCGACTTTAAAGTAAGAACTTTTAATTATACAAAAAGGGTTTATTCCGAAGAGGATCGTAAAGCAAGATCATTAAGAATGACTAAATATTGGGAGAAAGTGAAAGCTAAGAACTTAAAGGCCAAAAGATCGGCAAAAAAGACTTGAATAATTATTCTGTGACTAAAGTGGTCTTTTGCGGCCTTAAAAGTAAAAAAAACATAGCAGATCTAGGAAGTGACATGTATATTAAATTACAATTAATTTCAATTATTTTTGAGCTTTCTAAAAAAAAAGAAAAAAGTTTACGATTGCATGTAAATATTTTCTTCATTAGCTTATTTTTAAATAATATTTTTCATTATACTGTTTCTTTCTTCTATTTCTTTATAAAATTATTCACAAAGCAATATTATTACTGAATAATATATTATTACTGAATACTATATTATTATTTATTTTTATTCCTATTCAAGTTTAAATTTAACTTTCTTTTACACTTTGTTGCGCTCTGTCGAACAGTTTAAATAAAAAAATAAAAAATAAAATAAAAAGAAAAGAAAAAATATTTTGTTTGCATTTCCTTTATAATTGACACAAAAGGCACAAAAGGAGTTTGTTTAATAACGATTGTGTTGCGCGCGCGCGTGGTTGTGTGTAAATTTTTAACCGTATAAAAGTCAATTTCTTGCTTTATTTATGTATAATTAGTTTTTTTATATTACTGGTTTTGTTTTTCTTTACGTTTAGTAGTTTCGCATAGTAAATATAAATTTACAAAAAATTAAAATTAAAGTACGATGTTAACCATCCTAATTACTAATATAAAATGAACTTTCTATATAGGCCAGGAGCATTAGATATAAAACAATTTTTCGGAAAAATTCATACCATTCTGTAACTTGGCATGATGATGTAATTGATGAAAACTAATGTTTCTAACAAAAAAGTAACATGAACCAGGTTTTATAAGGGGGAAAAGGGAGAGGGGAAAATTGAAGTAATGGCCCGAGTGACCGGTGAAAATCGCGTATAGCTCGGCCGGAAATAACTTTAGAAAAACGTTTCACAGGAATGAGTTTTAGGTAATCGCTTAATCCAGCGGTTCCCAAACTTTTCCGAGTCGCGGCGCCCTTTTTCAACTAAAATCTTTCTGTGGCGCCCTATCTTAAGTAAAAGTACGACTACTTGTAGGTCATAGATAAAAATAAATAAAACTCGTGTATCTTCATTATTTTTTTATTTTATTAATATTAAATGAATAATTATAAATGTCTTGGTTGAATTAATTATGAAGTTTTTACAATATTTCACGATGCCGCTGTGAAGAGACCGCGGCGCTCCGGGGCGCCGCGGCGCACAGTTTGGAAATCACTGACTTAATCTATAACATGAGACGTTATACATAAGATCTCCTTATTAGATCACGTTCATACATAAAAAAATTACATAAAAGGGCGAAAAAATGAACCTGACGTTTGAGACTCAGCGCTTATCTATTTTTTTCTCTCAAAACACTTCAAATTTTGGAGAAAAGTAGCTCTAATGTTGTCCAAAAAGTACCCCCGAGATGGATGCTTTAAATTATTTTTTTATTGCAAAATAAGCATTTTACAAAAAAACTCGAAGTGTCCATAACTTTTGAGCATACATGTTTTGGGTCTACTTGAGCTAAATTAAAAGAAGAGGTAAATGATGAACTAAATTGAAATGTTAGGTTTTGTTGTAAAAAATATTATTTTCTAGTTCATTTTTATATTTTTTATTTATGTTTATAAAATTTTGCAATATTCTAAATAACGTATTACAACAACAAAAAATCTGTATTAAACAATGGAAGACAAATAAGATAACTCATCTAATAAGCTAATTTATTTATTTACAAAGAATAAAATTAATAATTATTATTTTTTTTAATTTATAACATCCAGAAAATAAATAAATAAATTGAATAAAATTTAATAAATAATAAATAATAAAATTTAATAAAGAATTTTAGCACCTAGGGATCCAAGAACAGAAAATTAAAGATAGAAGGCTATTCAGACAAAAATTTGAATTTGAAATGGTGAGGGAGAAAAAGAATCACACCAAACTGATATGGTCATAAGAGAGAAAGATTGAACATGCGGGAAGAGTGAAAGAGTGGGAGAAAATAAAAAGAAATCGATAAAAATATTTATGTGGTCTATATTTGGCCTAACCACAAAAAAATCTGATGTGGACACTACATGACTTCCTTGTACGCCTATTAAATTAAATATACACATTTTTTGCTGCACTTATTTCATTTAAAAGTGAGATACGATCGTCCAGTTCTTTAATAAAGTGGACAGTTACACACCTGCATTTTAGTGGACACCACATTGAATCACATTTTAATGAAGTGTCCGAATCAGTATTTTATATTAGTTTATATATTAATTTTGTTTCACGTCGCTCAAGTAGTTATGTGGTGTAAGTGAAAACGTGTTGAATCCGTAACCAATAATACATTAGTTCAAATCCGATCTCATACACATATATTTTTTTAACTTTTTTTTTTTTAATTTAAATATGTCGATTTATTAATAATAATAATTAACCTTTGTAAAATTTTTTAATTAAAATGAAGAGTACATAAAATTTTATTTCACTAATAGCTTCTGTTTTTTTTCTTTTTCTAATTTTTAGGTAGATTTCGTAAGAAAGCTACGTATTGTAATGGGTACCATGATTCGACTTCCGGAAAATTTCGACATATTTTTTCGTTTGTTACATCATCATGACCCCAAAACCACCGTCAATTCAAAAGTTTATAATATATATATATATATATATTTCGCTTTCTTGTGGACACGATAACTGCCGTAATTTTGCGCCAATCACATTCAAATTGTTCCTTAAAAATAACTCTTCTCAAAATCTCGGTCGGGTTTGTTAACGGCAAAAATCGGATCATGGGGATGGAAATGGGGGGGGGGGGCTTTTTCGAAAAAAAAACAAAATATTGCTATAACTTTCTTATTAAATGAAATATCGAATTCATTTAAAGTTCCTACTATTCTTTGGATAAGGACCTAAAACTTATGTAAGTAAAGGTTTTTGATACTACCAACCGTTGGCCCAGGGGGTGGAAAAAATTGGGTTTCTAAGACAAAAAAATCATTTCTTCCTTAATACGCACAGAATCGAGTTGGTTTAAAGAGGTCGTTAGTCCTATAACTCTAGAACCGATGAAAATAAGTACCACTTATGATATATCATAAATGAAGGATTATTACTGCAGTTAAGAAACAATTCAAAATCCCAATATTTCAAAATTGAAACCTCCCTTTATTTATATGTCTGACTGTATACACATTTTTGGCCCAGTCGTTGACCCAGTGTTGAAATAAAAAATATCAACATTCTACAGCTAAATCGTTTTTGAGTTATGCGAGATACATATGTACGAACGTACAGACGTCATGCTGAAACTAATCAAAATGGATTCAGGGATGATCAAAATGGATATTTTCGTTGAATTCTGAAAACCGAAATTTTTCGCGATACAATACTTTACTTCGTACAAGGAAGCAATAAGCTAAAATGAGTATAAATAAATAAATAAATTATAAAACTATATTGATTTATTTTACAAAATGCAGTCTTGATCTGAATAAATAAAAATCTGAAAATATATAGAGTTTATAAACAGGGAAAGTGGGAAAAAAGTAGGTTGTTTAAAAAAACTACGGTTTTTTATAAGAACTTAATTTATATTCCAGAAGTATAAAGTTCTTAATTAAAAGTATATTTTTATCTTCTAAAATATAACAAGAAACAATATCTGAATAAAGATTTCCATATAGGATAAAGAAGAATTTGTAAAATAAAATAAAATTTTAAAAAGTGTTTTATATTAAATGAAATCTCTTCATCTTCCTCCCAGCTACTCTGACAGGAATTTTCTTTTTATTTGTTAGTATCTCTGAAATTCCAGTACTATAACATCAATTGCCATGAAACATCAAGTTCACTTGTATGGATGTCTCCTGTAATTAGTTATGTTATTATTAATTCGAATATTTGCTACATTCAATAAATACACTGTCAGCGATAACGTTTTGTTAACTTGAGAATAGTTTTAATTGCCTAAAATATTAATAAAAATTCTTAAAATAATTTAAATATGTATAATAAATCAAAAACTATGGATAGATTATTTAATACATGTTTAAATCGTATTAATGGAATTGTTTTAGAGATTTAGATACAAGTAAATAACATTTTCCAAAATTCTACCCATGAAGAATGACTTTTGTTTATTTTATTTTGTACTAGCAGACCCGCACTGCTTCGCTATTGCTAGATTTAAGTGTATATATGTATAGATTAAATGAACACAATTAAAAGTTTGATAAAACATAAAAAACTGAACATTACGGAACTTCACAAAATTTAACCTTTCACTTTTCCCTTTTTCCCTTCATCCCATCTTCCCTATTACTCTTTTTCCGTTTCCCCCTTCTTCCATTTTCCCTTCTTCCCTATTTCCCGTTTTCCCTTATTTCCGTTATCCCTTTTCCCGCGTATAAATCGGTCCAGTAGTTTTTTAGTCTATAGCGGACACACATACGAACATTGTCTTTTATATGTGTAAATATCTCGACAACGGCGTCACCTAGCAGATTTAATTTTTACAAAACTTTTTCTTTTCACGTAATAAATATATATTCTGAATATTTGCCAAATCGGTTCATAAATACAGTTTTTCTAAATATCTCAACCCCAGTGCCACCTAGCAGGTCCATTTTTTGGAAAAATATTTCTTTTCACGTACCTAATGTATATTATGAATATGAGCCAAATCGGACCATAAATACAATTTTTCGATATATTTCGACTCCAGCGTCACCTAGCGGAACCCAACTAATTCAGAAACCTTTGCGGGCGTGCGCAAAACAACTCACCAAAGTTTCATCGCAATCGGATGAATGGTATAGGAACGCATACGGGACAAACATTCATTTTTATATATAGAAGATGATGAACGGGCTCGAGCTCGTTCATCATCTTCTATATATAAAATTGGTTGAAAATTAAAATTTCGGAATGCAATGTTCACAGCTATCGAAAGTTTTATATTTCAATTATCAAAATAACAGATTGAAATTAAGTACGCTATCATTTTTAAAAATATCAAATCACCTTTATCTTACAATTCTAAGTCTGGCACCGATGTATGAACTCCAGTTTTTTAAAGTACAATATTATTTTTAAAAATATCCCATTTTATCATAATCTAAGCATAGTAATTGCAGGAGTTATTCGGAAAAGTTTGGGAAATTTCGGGAAACCCTGTATTTTACTAACTCAGAAACCTTCCCTGGCATGCGTCCAACCATTCCCCAAAGTTTCATCGCTATCGGATGAACGGTTTAGGAAGGCATAAGAGACATACAGACAGACAAACATTCATTTTTATATATATAGATCATTTTTTGAGAAAAACATATACAAAACATAGAATAAAATTAAAGAAATAAGAGGTATAATTTTTTTATTTAATATGAAAGTATATGGATCTTCTCCGCTATAGGACTGCACGGCTTAAAAGTTTTGATAAGAGTCAAATATTAAAACAATTTGAAAAGAGGAAGAAATTACTGAATTTATAGTCCCAGAAATTTTTAGAATTATTAAATAATCTCTCAACAATAAAAAAAAATCAAATAAAAATAGATTAATTTTGTTTCTACAGAAACGTTGTTAATAAATTCTCATTTCTCTAAAAGGATTTACAGATTATACACGTACAACTGCCTTTGTCACTGGAATGAATTTTAAGATGATTTTACAGAGGGTACCTCCCCTCCGATCCTGCTATTATGCCAAAAAACACAACACAAACAAGGTAGGCGAAGTTGAGGGGAAGGGCATGCATTCCAGTCAACTTAAACGTACGTTAGGGCCGGGAAGGGTATTTCTCCAGGAGAGGGACACCAAGGCTACAGAAGAAAAATGCACGTTGTTCTCAAGATCCAGGGGAAATTCCGATGGGGGCTTCTGAAGGGGTCAAGTCAGAGTAGGTCAATGACACATATCATTTTCTCATTTTCATTCACATTTCCACAGTATACACATAAACCACTGTGTTGGTTGGTATACACCAACACAGGGTCGCGAGACGGGCGAGTATCGTACAAAGTTACACTAAGTGGTAGAATACAATAACACACAAGTAGGAACTCACACGTAGGGGCTTGCCTGTCAAATGACGTAGATATCAAGTGCGTATTAGCAGGAAGGAGTGGACGTTCCCTCACAATAATATTAATTTATGCTTTGTTTCGAGAAACAAAAACCAAAAACACAAAACATTTTTAAAGAAAATAATAAATTTGCACTAATGTATTAATTGAATTTACAACGATACTATTAAAAAAAAAAAAATGTAAAAATATATAAATGAAATAAATCTATAGTAAAATTACTAAGTAAATTATAGGTAAAATTATTTCTTATTCACTAGGTATAATAAAAAGCTGAACATAAAAAATTATCTCCATTTATTCAAATAGTTCTATTTATTACCATAAAGAATTACTCATGAAAAATATCTAGTTGATGAAGAATACATTTACAAATAGTGTATTACAAGCGCCATCCTCTCATAGCCAAGCTTATATTTTCGTCTAGCGCACTCTACAAATAACTATAGTATTAGGAATTTTTTTTAAATTTACAGAACTGATCAAATTTGACGTACCTGAATAGCTTAAGAACTATTATGAAAGATACCTATGCTTGTAATATTGCACTAGGCTTTGTGCAAATAACAAATATCATTTTAAACAGTATGTACGAGAGTCAAATATAAACCGAATATATCCCCCTCAAGTTCATCACGAACTTTGTCTTCAAGGCTCGTACGTATATGAGCATGAGGGAGTTGGCGCAAAGGGAGATGTAAGAAGAGGCTGAAGATTCCTGCAGCCTCAGCTGAAAAAAGCACTGGATTGAAAGAAGCACTGAGAGGATATCCATTTCGGAACAACATTCCTCTAAACATTACCTAAAACTTTTGTCTGAAATAAGTTTTGATACGACCAACACTTCCGCAAGGGAAGACCAAAATGTTGTTGGAATTGTTGTATGCTAAATTTGTGAAACTTTTTTAACATGCAACCACTGTCGTAATGAGTAAATTTGAAGTTTTTCTTAACTTTAAGGTGGAAATCTTTTTTATCCCCTACTTAGTTTCGGTAAAATCTACCTCCCCCTTCCGGCGAGCCCAAAGGGTTTTTTTCATTATATTTATTTATTGTAAAATTTATTTTATAATCAGAGGTTAATAATTATTAATAAATCAATATATTTAAAGAAAAAAGTTAAAACAAATTTTTGTATATGAAGTAGGATTGAACTACTCCCCTCCCCCTTGTAAGATACAAATATTTCATTAATTAAAATTTCATTTGGATGTAACTCTGGAACCAATAAAAATAAGTACCAATTATGATATATTGTTGAATAGCTGTCAATGAGAGCTTATTACTGCAGTTAAGAAAAAGTCCAAAATCCAAAGGTTTTGGATTTTGGGCTTTTTGGACACTTTTGGTCCAGTCGATTACAGTCAAAAAGGGAAGTGCACAAGTAGATGTTACAACAGTCCTAAATCCAAAATTTCACCATCCTACGCCTAATCAATTTTGAGTTATGCGAAATACATACGTACGTACGTACAGACGTCACGCCGAAACTAGTCAAATTGGATTCAGGGATGGTCAAAATGAATAATTCCGTTAAAATCTTAAAACCGAATTTTTTTTGCAATTACAATACTTCCTTTACATCGTACAAGGAAGTAAAAATTGGAATTAATCTAAATTTTTTAAATTAAAATTCTTGAAGACTTAGGATAATTGAGTTATTAATTAAATAAATTATTAAATATATTTGTCTAAAAGCTTTTCAAGGAAATTATTTACATATAGCTTTTATTAGTTTCTGTTAACCGAAGTTTAATTTAGATATTACAACGAGAAAGGATTGTCTGATTGAATACTTTTCCAAAAAGTAAACGTTGTTTTATTATTGATATTACAACTATACATTTTGTTTGGTTATCGAATAAACTAAAAAAAAAAAAAAACCTGATAATATTATTAAAATAATCAATATCTTTTTGTTTTGTGTAATTATTTATGATCTTGGTAAATTACAAAATGAATCATATACTGTATGTTATTAGTGCTTCTTTGAAAAAAGTAGGAAATTATATATTACAAGTGCCCTTTTTTCAGCAGGTGTTTGCTAATATAAACTAAAAGCAACCTTTTGATTATTAACAATAAACTTTTCATTTTATTTCACTAATAGAATAAATTTTATATAATTCGAGTAATTTCGCAAAAGATTCAGGAAAATTTTAATGTTGTTTATGTTTTAATATAAAATTTTGAAAGAGCGATTAAACTAGATCAAACAGATATAAACATTGGTAATATAATTGAAAAGTTGACAACAAAGTTGTTATATTTTTCTGACATTGGTTATTTATTCTCATATAGTGGAAAAATAATGATAATGAAAAAATTTTAAAAATCGATATTTTAACATTTTAATCGGTTCCTTCATCCCCAACATTGTTACAAAAGTGTTATTTTCTTTTGGCTCACTTGTTCTACTACTACGCCTAGGAAGAAATAAAAAAATTCGGTTAAAAAATATGTAATAAATAAAAAGATAATTTTTTCGACTTTTGGAGAAGGGGAAAATTTGTGGGCAAATCTTTACTTCCTTTTACGAAGTAAAGAAAGTATTGCGATCGCGAAAAATGTCCGTTTTCAGATTTCAACGGAAATATCAATTTTGACAATCCCTAAATCCATTTTTACTAGTTACGGCGTGACGTCTGTATGTATGTATGTATCTCGCATAACTCAAAAACGATTAGCCGTAGAATGTTGAAATTTTGGATTTAGGACTGTTGTAACATCGAATTGTTCATCTCCCCTTTTGATTGCAATCGACTGAACCAAAAGTTTTCAAAAAAGCCCCAACTAAAAAAAAATTGGATTTTGGATTTCTTTTTAACTGGAGTAATTAGCTTTCATTGAGATCTTTTCAACGATATATCATGCGTGGTACTTATTTTCATTGGTTCCAGAGTTATAGCCAAATAAAATTTTAATTAATGAAATATTTGGATCTTACAAGGGGAAGGCACATCAGTTCAAATCAGACTTCATCTCTTTTTTTTAACTTTTTTTTTTAAATTTAAATATATTGATTTATTAATAATTATTAATCTTATTATTAAAAACATTACGATAAATAATAATTCAATAATATCAATAAAAAAAATATGAAAAACTCAGAAGTTAGTGAAATAAACTTTTACGTACTTTTAAAAATGTGTATATGTATTTTATTTGGCGTACAAGGAAGTCATATGGTATTATATCAGATTTGGTGAAACATCTTGTTATTTAATATCAATTGAAAACTATAATTTAGAATTGAATTGAGATTTTATGTATTCTCATTTCAAAAAAAATGTGTATATGCAATTTAATAGGGGTAATTTTTTTTAATAATAATGTAAGCATGCACGTGAAATGAGCTTTATGTAAAGTGAGGTTACGTTTGCAAAATTTTGAGAAAAAGTGACCCCATAAATATTACTACCGCACCTACCGGAAATATTGACCGCAAAATTTTACCAATAAATTTTCCCACATATCTCTGCAAAATTTCATAAAAATCGGTTTATCCAGTCAAACGTTATTAAGCTTCAAATCTGGTAACACACTTACAAACGTACGAACATTACCCTTCACTTGTTTTTTTTTCGGGGATCCTTGGGTCATGAAAAACCCATACCCCATTTTTAGACTGATACGTTTCTTCTTGCAGCGTAGCTCTACAGCTATGACATCAGGAAAGTAATCGCTACAGTATTTTAATTATTTGAGTAAATTTTTTTCATAAGAAAAAATTATAAAAAATACAAAATATTATTTTAATAATTATAGATATAATCTTTTAAATTTACAATCAAACTTATCAGTGACTTTAGAATCACTTTAAAAAAATGTATCAGATGCAACATCAGAGGGAGTATTGAGACATATGTTGTAGTATCCGACGTCTATTTTAATTAAAGATTTGTATAAATGTAATTAATATTGTTTTAACACCTATTCCTGATAATAAATACTACTCGCGCGCGCGGGGTGATAAGAAATTTAGAAATGAACTACAGTAGACAATTTTAATAATTTAGAACATATTTATATTTTTATGTAAAGACGAATAACTAATATGATTTTACAGCGAATATTTTTAACTATATACAAATGCTGTTGTTGACGTCAGTATTCATTATTGTGACGAATAATCAGTCTGGCATCATGGTCACTACTACTGTGGAAAAAAAGTTTTTATGTCCGAATTAGCCAAAACAAACTCCGTTATTATCGTTCAATAACGATAATTTTTTTTTTTTATAATCAGATTAATAATTATTAATAAATCAATATATTTAAATTAAAAAAAAAAAGTTAAAAAAAAGGAGATGATGTCTGATTCGAACTGATGTGCCTTCCCCTTGTAAGATCAAATATTTCAATAATTAAAGTTTTATTTGGCTATAACTCTGGAACCAAAGAAAATAAGTACCACGTATGACATATCATTGAAAAGATTTAAATGAAGGCTAATTACTGCAGTTAAAAGAAATCCAAAATCCATTTTTTTTTTTGAGCTTTTTTGAAAACTTTTGGTTAGTCGATTGCAATCAAAAGGGAAGTGCACAACTAGATGTTAAAACAGTCCTAAATCCAAAATTTCAACATTCTACGGCTAATCGTTTTTGAGTTATGCAAGGTACATGCAGAATGTATGTAATATATATATATATATATATATATGTTTAAATAGATTTAAAAAATTTTAAAACAAAATTATACTACATACAAAATTGTCACCCGCGCGCTCTTTCATTTGCCTATATTAGTAATTATCCTAGATTAAAGAGCAATGTTTATCAGCAATGTTTTTATGGCAGACGTGTTTTTTAATTTTAATATTTATGTATTTTTTATAATATTTTATATAGTAAAAAAATCATGGGATATAAATTCTATCTTAAAATGATTTGCTGCACCTATAATTTTGAGCAAATACAAAAAACCTAATAAATAAATCGTAATTAAGAAATAAAATAAATTATTGATTGTCTTTAACACAATTTATGGTTAACCGCATTGATAACTTGAATTAAAATAGACTAACCTTGCACATCGTGACATCTCAATTATAACATTGTTAATATACGAGTATAATATCTTGTAATAAAGTCGTTTAATAACAAATAACTATTTGCAATGCAAATGCATTTGCAAAGTGCAAGTGCATGGCCTAGATCGAATAACATTCTGTACAAGTTGCAACTCATCCCTAATTCTCAAACGTTATAATAACATTCACAACTTTACAAACACTATAATGGTCGTCATTTATTTATTAATTATATTCCTGTAAGTACAAAAGTTATAAATGTTAATTGGCAAATAATAAAATTAAATGTGTTCAATAATAAAGAAGAGAAATAGAAATTATTTCATTAAAATATTGATTAAGGTTATAGTATAATGATATACCTAATTCAATACCTTTAATGAAATTATCAATAAGGTATATTTCCCTAGAATTTCATGTAATTGGCTATAATACCAATAACAACATTTATTTTTCACAGAAATTTAAATAAAAACGTAGTTAAGGTTACACAATGTTAGTTAAAAAAATAAATTGTAAAAAACAGTTATTAGGAGGACAGAAGTAGGAGGGATGGAATAGCTAGTTATCTCATAGCTAAAATTACGACAAGGTCATAATTCAAAATCGGTTTATCCAGTCGAACGTTATTAAACATAAAACAAGCCAACACACGTACATATGTACGTACGTTCATTATCCCCATTCATTTTTTTTTTGGTTTTTGGGGTCCCTCGATCATGAAACGTCGAGAAATTAAAAAAAATCCATACCCCATTTTTTAACTGATTATTATACTTTTCTTCTTGCAGTAAAGATCTAAACCTATGATTCCAGGAAAATAAAAGTATTAAAACCTAATTGAGATTCAGCAAAAGAACGAAAAAAATATATACCAAATTTAAGAGATAGGGGATGATTTTATGAAAAACATTTTTTGGGGATTATTTATACATGCAATGTACGTAACAAGTCTGCCAAAGTTTTTCTAAAGTGTCTTTGAAGAAAATCGAAATTAGTTTTTTCGCGATGTCTCCCCCTCCTCCTTGAACGAATTCTGATAAAAAAAAACCTGACAACACAATTCCCGTGTGACGGGAAAGTCCTACTATTGTGGGTTGTTTCTGATGGACGGCTTACACACACAATTTAATTAAAAATATTTATCATTTTATTTAAATATAGTATTTTTTCGTTTATTTAATTCAATGATTCTAAATAAAGCGCGCGCTCATACAGTATTTAATTCGCTCGGGTATGGCGGTACTAGCACGACAGTCGTCACTAACTAAACCAGTCTAATTTCACAAGTTACATAAAACAAATTTCGCTTGAACGATTGGCAGATTGATTTATCCACGAGGTTTAACGCACCAGGTACCGAGCCAACCGAGCGATCGAGTTCGAGACCCACCCAGACCGAGTTACTATTTTACATTTTAAATATTATTCATTTACTTAATTCTACAGCTAACCTGTAACGTCACGACATAGCAGAGGACTACATCAACGGTACGTCAGTACTACTAACCTTTGAAATATTAACTAAACTAAATAAATAATTAATATTTAAAATGTAAAAATATAATTTGGTTGACAACTCTATGGAAATTAAAATTTGCCGGTTCAAGAGAACGAGAGGAAAAAGGAATTTCCCACAGGTAAAAAGTGGAATTTAAAGATGGGAGACTGCGACACTAGCGCTTCTTGTGGTGACAAGGGTACTATTGACGCAGTATGCCCATTTAGCCACTAGAGTTTGGAGCATTTTTTGGGGTGGAGGTACGGCCAACGGCCATACCACGTCGAATACACCGGTTTTCGTCTGATCCCCGCAGTTAAGCAACGTCGGGCGTGGTTAGTACTTGGGGTGGGGGTACGATTTTGCAAACTTTTTTTTACAAATATTATTTTCTATTTGTTAATAAATGTTCCTAAGAAAAATGTGACCTTAGT
The DNA here is from genome assembly GCF_047948215.1 of Lycorma delicatula. Taxonomy (NCBI): domain Eukaryota; kingdom Metazoa; phylum Arthropoda; class Insecta; order Hemiptera; family Fulgoridae; genus Lycorma; species Lycorma delicatula. The sequence goes on from NC_134457.1 coordinate 21,051,736, forward strand.
TACGCGGAATCTCGAGATATTGAGCATGACCATGCTCTACAGCCTTACCTCCTTAACATTTATTAATCTGACCAAGTTTGCTCAAAATCGGTCCAGTAATTCTGGAGATATAAGGTGATTTAGAGGCCAACACTGAATACACAACCTCGCGCGCGCACATATGAACATTAAAATCCGGAAAATTTCATCCGGTTTTTTTGGTTCGTTCCGTGTTAAAAACGTCAAGATCCGGTGAAAACGGCATATGCCCAAATTGGAACGATTATAATACAGGGTGATTCAAAGAAACGGGAAATTTTGAAAGTTGTGTTGGTAGCCGTGGGCGATTGGTACCACTTGATAAGTGGCGCCAACCTCTCTAACCTAACCTGACATTTAGTTGTCATGGATCCTTGGAGTGGTGCGCAACGTGCATTTGCTATCAAAGCGTTTTACAAAAACAATGACAGTGTGGAGGGAGCGCGTACAGAATTTCGCCGTCATTTTAATCTGGGACGGCACGACCGTGTTCCATCAGCACATGCAATTAAAACATGGATATCTAATTTTGAGGAAACCGGTTCGGCAATGAAAAAGAAACCTCCAGGCCGTGAGCGAACCGTCCGTACACCACAGAATGTTCAAGCTTTACAAGATGCTGTCACACGAAGTCCACATCGGTCAATCCGTCGTCTCTCAGCATCTTTACAATTGCATAGTTCAAGTGTTCGAAGAATGTTAGTGAATGACCTGCAATACCATCCATACAAGTTGCAGATCGTTCAGGAACTGAAATCGAACGATGCAGTTGTGCGAGCACAATTCTGTAAAGTAATGCTTCAGAAGATAAATGATAACGAAGGGTTTGTTCCGAACTGTGGATGTCAAACGAAGAGCATTTCCACCTCAGTGGATTTGTTAACAAGCAAAATTTCAGATACCGGGCACAAGAAAATCCTACGCAGCTACACCAGAATCCGTTGCCCAGCCAGAAAGTGACCGTGTGGTGTGCTATGTCATCTTACGGTGTTATAGGCCCTAATTTTTTTTGAGGATGACAACGGTCTTGCGATTACAGTGACGTCGGCTCGTTACGTAGCCATGCTTGAAACCTTTGTTGTGGAACAACAAAAGAGATTTCCACCGATTCTTAACACAGCCTGGTTTCAACAAGACGGAGCAACGTCACATACTGCACGAATATCGATGGCAGCTGTACGCCGATTGTTTGGACAACGTGTCATTTCACGAAATGGTGACATTAGATGGCCTCCCAGATCGCTTGATCTCTCAGCGTGCGATTACTTTTTGTAGGGTCACCTTAAAAGCAAAGTGTTCCACAGTAGACCTGCTACAACGGAAGAACTGAAGGCAAAGATGATCCGAGAAGCAATTGCGGAAATTCCAGTTGAGATGTTACGTCAAACCATGAACAATTTAACGAAGAGACTTCGTGAGTGTTTACGTAGAAGAGGAGGTCACCTGCAAGATGTCATCTTTAAAAAATAAACTAAAATGTATGTATCCTAAAATGGCAACATTTGTACAATTACATGAAATAAAATTCATTTTCTAAAAAAATTTTTCATTAACGTTATTTAATTTGTAAAATTTCCCGTTTCTTTGAATCACCCTGTACTTTCCCTTTTAGAGCTATAGCTCTGCTATAGCGCTATCTAGACGGGAAAGTAATAATAGAATTAATGTCCCGTATGTAGAAATATATTTCAAGAAAATTGGTCCGGTCAATCTTGATATGTAAGGCCAAAAGCCGTGTGACACACATACATATATATGATTCTTTTGTCTAGATGAACTAGCTGGACCCTAAAATGTAAAGAAGATTTGCAAAAAACCCGATTCCCTGTTTTTAATACGATCATCATACTTTCCCCATTAATTTAGCTATTATAAATAAATAATCAAAGGAAAAGTAAAATTGTTTACGTTAAAAAAATATTTAAAAAGGGTATTTTATTAAAGCTTTAGTTTTAAAATGGGTCAACGGGTGACTGAAGTGTAAATGAATATTTCACGTACTATGCAAAAGTTAGAAAATGTAAGATAAACCGTATTTTACCATATACATTATGTTAATATTCCACAAAAAGAGATTTAGGCCATTGATAAAATTTACCCTTATCAGGAACGTTCTGATTGGATATCTCATCCATAATTTCAAGACAAGCTGCAAAGGCTATCTTAAAACTTGACAAGACACGCAAACTTAAAATAACGATTCCATCTTAAATTACATTTATTTCATTACTACCCTTAAGAAAGGTAATAACACACGAATAAATGAAATTTAATTTTATTATTCTTTATTTTAATATTTAAGATTTTTTGCACACTCCGGAAATATAACTTTGCTTTCTTTTTTTTTTGTAGAAATGAGACATAAGATTCGTGACTTCCTCACTACTAGTATCACATTTGTAGCACCATTCTTTTAATCTAAACTTGTAAAAAAGTTACTTGTTTGGTAGAAAGTCAAACAAAAAATAAATTAACAATATTAGAAAGAATAATATAACTTCGAAACACAAGATTTAAATTATAATAGCAATAATAATAATAAAAAAACAGGAACTAAGGAAAGTTATTATAGACATGTGAAAGAATAAAAACATTTCCAAAATGAATTAATTGAATCTCGTAGTCCAAAGAGGCCTATCCACAAATCATATAATAAGAAATATACTGAAAATATAGTAAGTAGAAAAGTAAATTATGGATAAAACGATAGTATAAATAAATAAATACATACATACCAGCACAAATAATTATAAAATAATTAACGAATACATATTATAAAATAATTTAAAAGTAAAATTATTTACCCAGTTACAAAGATAAAAAATCTGAGGTGGACGTCACATGACTTCCTTGTACGCCTATTAAATTACATGTACATATTTTTTAAAAAATGAAAATTATGTAGAATTTTATTTCATTAATAACTTCTGATATTTTTTCATTTTTTTATGGTTATTATTGAATTATTATTTATTGTAAAATTGTTTTTATAATCAGACGTTAATAATTATTAATAAATCAATATATTAAAATTAAAAAAAAAAGTTAAAAAAAGGAGATGAAGTCGGATTCGAAAAGATGTGTCTTCCCCTTGTAAGAACCAAGTATTTCATGAATTAAAATTTTATTTGGCTATAACACTGTAACTAAAGAAATACCAAAGTACCACATCATTTATGGTTGAGAAGCTTTCAATGAGGGCTTATTACTGCAGTTAAGAAAAAATCCAAAATACAAATTGTTTGGATTTTGGGCTTTTTTGGTTACTTTTGGTCCAGTCAATTAAAGAGAGAAAATCTGAAAACAAGAGAACGTGTACACAAATTAAGATCAGAAGAGATATATCAAACCAAAGAGCGATTAAATGATTGGCAATGAAGCAAATAAACGAAATGATGATCAACTCCGACTTAGGAAAAACATTGTCCGAAAATATCAGAGAGGAATAATGAATCTAAAAGATAAGAATTTATTAAAGATCGGGCATGTATGCCTTAGTATAAAAGTTGTTCTTGTGAGGGTCTATTTTTCAGTCACTCTATAGTTAACTTTAATGTAGATAAAATTAAACAGAAATTCCAGAATAATTAAATTAGAAAATCCAAAAATAATACGATTCTAAATTATAATTTTCAATTAATATTAAATAATCAGATGTTTCACCAAATTTATTAAATATACACATTTTTAAAAGTACGTAGTATTTTATTTCAATAATAACTTCGGATTTTTTCAATTTTATTTTATTGTTTATATTGTTATTTATTGTAAACATTTTTTTACAATCACGGGTTAATAATTATTAGTAAATCAATATATTTCATAAAAAAAGTTACAAAAATAAATTAAAAAAAGGGAAATGAAGTACGGACCGATGTACCTTACCTTGTTAGATGAAAATATTTCATTAATTAAAATCTTACTTGGCTATAACTCTGGAACCGATGAAAATGAGTCACTTACGATATATCGTTGAAAACCTTTCAATGAGGGCGTATTACTGCAGTTAAGAAAAAGTTCAAAACCAATTTTTTTGGATTTTGGGCTTTTTTGGACATTTTTGGTCAAGTAGATTGCAATCAAAAGGGGAAGTGCACAACTAGACGTTACAACAGTCCTAAATTCAAAATTTCAACAACCTACGACTAATCGTTTTTGAGTTATGCGTACGTTGAGATACTTACGTTCGTACGTACAGACCACTCGCCGAAACTAGTCAAAATGGATACAGAGATGGTCAAAATCGATTTTCCGTTGAAATCTGAATACCGAAATTTTTCGCGGTCACAATACTTCCTTTACTTCATAAAAGGAAGTAAAAATTAAAATATAAGAAACAAAAGTATAAAATCTAACAAAAACTAAAACAAATAAAAACTTAAACTAAAATATTAAAAACTAAAACATAGAACTACTATCACAGCTAACATACTAAAAAGTTACTTGTAACTATTACCACAGACAAAATCTTAAAATAACTATATATATATATATTTATATATAACTACATCTAGTACATATAACTAAGATAATAAAAATACATTTAACGAACTCCGAGAGCTGTGTAAAGGGCTCATTCTCGGATAACAGAAAGAATATAAAGATTTAACATAAAATTCATAACAATAAAAAAAATATATAACAATATTAAAAAATATGTAAAATACTAACACGTCGAATTTATTATTATTATTAATGTTTATGACATAATTATTAATAACATACTCTAGGAAGACGCTGACTGTTAAATTACCGGATAGTTAGTGAAAATATTAAAAGATTAACCAGTGTACGCGATCGGGATGTGCTTTTTAAAACCAAATTGTTATTCACTGACCTTTTTGATAATATTGTCCCAAGGCCAGAATAAATCTTGGACTGCTTCTTTGGTTGGCAAGACAAATTCGCACGAGAGATTCACTACTGAGATTAAGAACATTGTCAGACCCGTGCTGGAGTATGACTGTATGGAATTAATATCGTGACAGCACTACAAACAAGATAAAAGCAGTCCAGAAACGATTTTTATCGGCATTGCACTATCGAGGTTTGTTTGAAAGGAGTCCGTCGTATGAAGAAAATTGTGAAATTTTGGAAATCTTCAGTTTACAAAAGAGAGGGGTTGCATACAACATCATGTTTATACAGAATGTATCACAAAATTCTCCCGGGTCGTTCATAACCTATTCTACTCGTAAAAATAACGGAAAAAGTTCACATAAACATATGTCCTAAAATGCTTTGTTTGTGAGTTACGGTTAGTGAAAGATTTAGTTCGGATTTCAGCTACCCCGGTGAGATTAAGTCGTACTGAAATTTTTAGGACGTTAATTAAGGGGCAGAATTAGTGATTTCTTAGGGTTTTTAACCTTAAAAATTCGAATAAGTTAGGTCCCAGAACCGTATCTGCAGTAGTTACTGAGAAACATGGGCTGAAAGCCAATAAATTGGGATAAAAATCCCTTTTTTTTACATTTGACGTACTTTGTTAAATAGGTAATTTTTGTTTTGTCTTCTGTCATTGACTAATTTAATGCAGCTCTCCAAGATTCCCTATCTAGTGCCAGTCGTTTCATTTCGGTATACCCCCTACCTCCAACATCCCTAAAAATTTGTTTTACGTATTCCAAACGTTGCCTGCCTGCGCAATTTTTTCCTTCTACCTGTCCCTCCAATATTAAAGTGACTATTGCAGGATGCCTTAATATATGGCCAATAAGTCTGTCTCTTCTTTTAACTATATTTTTCAAAATGCTTCTTTCTACATCAACTTGCCGCAACACCTCTTCATTTGTCACTTTATCTACCCATCTGATTTTTAACATTCTCCTATAGCACCACATTTCAAAAGTTTCTAATTCTTTCTTCTCAGGTATTCCAACCGTCAAAGTTTCACTTCCACATAAAACTACGCTCCAAACATATACTTTTAAAAATGTTTTCCAGACATTTAAATTAACCTTTGATGTAAGCAAATTAATTTCTGATTAAAAGCTTGTTTCGCCTGTGCTATTCGACATTTTATATCGCTCCTGCTTCATCCATCTTTAATAATTCTACTTCCCAAATAACAGAATTCTTCTACCTCCATAATATTTTCTCTTCTTATTAAGTAGATTTCATAAGAAAGCTACCTATTGTAATCGGTACCATGATTAGACTTCCAGAAAATTTCGACATATCTTTGCGTTTCACATCCCCCAGACCGTAAAACCAACGTCAGTTTATAAGATTATATACATATATTTCACTTTCTTGTGGACACGATAACTAATTTTTCGCCTTAAATTGAACCACTTTCAAATTAATACATACAATAAAATGACCCAAAATCTCGGTCGAATTTGTAAATGGGCAAAATCGGACCTTGGGAAAATAGGAGTGCTTTTTCGAAAAAGCAAAATATCGCTATAAGTTTCTTATTAAGTAAAATATAGAATTTGTTTTAAGTTCCTACTATTCTTTGGATAAGGGTCTAAAACTTATCTAGGTAAAGTTTTTCGATATCGCATACCATTGGCCCAGGAGGTGGAAAAAATGGGGTTTTGAAGACAAAAAAATCATACTTCCCTTAATAGGTACAGTATCGAATCGGTTTAAAGTGGTCATTAGCTCTCTAAACATTACCTAAAACTTTTGTTTGAAACAATCTTCGATATGACAAACCCTTACGGCAAGGGATGACCAAAATGTTGATGGACTTGTAAGATGGAGCTTGTCGTTTGCTACACATGTGAAACTTTTTTTTCACATGCAACCATTGTCGTATTGAGTAAATTTGTAGTTTTTCTTCACTTTAAGATAGAAATTTTTTTATCCCCTACTTTACAACGGTGAAACCTACTTACGCCTACCGGCGTGCCGAAAGAAATTTTTTTTACATTCAGTGGTCCATCTACATTACTTCTACTACATTTCATTACTTTCGTTTTGTTCTTGCTTATTTTCATGCGGTAGTTCTTGCGTAGGACTTCATTCATGCTAATCATTGTTTCTTCTAAATCTATTTAACTCTCAGCTAAAATTATTATAACATCTGAAAATTGTAGCACCTTTATCTTTTCACCTTGCACTGTTACTCCGGATCTAAATTATTCTTTAACATCATTAACTGCTAGTTCTATGTAAAGATTAAAAAGAAACGGGAGTAGGGAACATCCATGTCGGACTCCATTTTTTTATTGTGGTTTCTTTCTTATTTAATATGCACCCGAATAAGTTTAATATAAATAGGTAATAAACAAAACGCTTAAAAGAAAACAAATTAAACGTTTAAACAAAACTCGTAGAGAATTTAATTCTCCCAGAAACTCTACTGCAAAGAGTTTTTAAATAGAAATACATTTGAACAAGAATATGGTAAAAATAAAGGAAAATCCATTATGATCAAGAGAAAATTCCCTCCTCCTGAATATTTTTTTAATTATTCAATAACCTCGATTTAAATTGTGACCTGATTTTAGTTTCATAAGAAAAAAAATGTCGTTCAGGAGTGATGCATTAACAGACAGAAGGACGTTTTACTTTTTCATTTAGATTATTTACATAAAAATCAAATTAAATGATAAAAAAGCGAAAAAATCCTTCATCAAGACGAGTATAACTATAAACTTCTGTTTATATTAATAAACTACAATTTCATTATAAAAAAAAATTATTCAAAATATTAAATATATATATATATATATATATCAATATAAATAAAAACAAATTAGATAATAACACTTGAAAAATTATTAACATTCAACAACAGTTAAAATTTAAGATTACATATAAATCTTCATACTATACAAGCTCTTAGTTTTATCACGCGCAGTTAACAACCTTAGAAATATTTTGCAGAAATATTTATTTGTGGGTAGCCAGTCCACGCAAACTGATAGTAATAGCTCTTTGTAGAGTTCATGCCGGTTAATAACCTCTTGTTATTAATACCTTCCCGTATATAAGGCTATCTGTATATGCTTTAAATATTAAAACAGGGTTTTAAAGTTCTAATATAAATTTCTGAACGTTTATTATGTAATTTTATGAACGATTTTTTTCAAATTTTTTTCTTCCAAACGACATAATATACCCGCATTATATACATAAGGAAATAAAAGCGTTTTGAAGATTAAGCTGTTAAGTAGAATACTTTCTTAATTGATTAAGTAGAATATTTTCTTAATCAGTTCACTATTTCTTTATACCTTAATCGTAATAGAAACAGAATGTAAAGAAACAAAAGCATATCTATATCTAAAAATAAGTCGCATATTTATTTTGCCGGTTTCTGTGTAAAGCTAATTAAAAATTTAAATTAGTTAAAAAATAAATAAATAAAAATTCTAGTAAATTTAAAAAAAATCATTCAATATTAATTAATTCAAAATTTTAATATGCAGGAACGATCTTTCTATCATATCTCATATGTTTAGCACTTTTGGTCTACGACTGGACATCTAATGTCTAATTTATACAACTATACGTATACATAAGGAGCTAATACATAAGATACTAGTATAATATATACGATTCAGAGTTTAAGTATGGAAACGGCTTTATACTGTATATCTGAGAGGAGACAGAAAAAATGGGGTTCTAATTGTTTTAAAAAAATCTACATTATGGTGGATTTTAATTTTTATTTGTCATTTCGGATCCGCCATATTGAATCAAACTTAAATTTTTAAAATAGGAACGTGGTCATATGACATATGATTTCGATTTAAAATTTTTCAAGAAAAACTATGGTGAAACCCGTTTTTCTGTTAACGCCTTCGTTATAGAGTTATAAGAATTCAAATCTGCGATGACGGAAAAATCGTATTAAAAATAAAAGGAGGTAAAACACGCTGCATGAACAATTTTATTGCATTTTACATTCATAATGCATTTACAATTTAAATGATTTATAATTTTTATTTGATTAAGTAAATTTTTATCCATAGAAAATATTGCAATCTAAAATTATATTTTCAAGCATTTTTTTATTTATATCAAACGAATTTCAAACAGTTTTGGTTTTTATTTTGAAAAGAACTATTCGAGTTAATGTAAGAGTCTGTCTGTCACGCCAATGATTAAGTCTGTCAGACTACCTGTTTCTTTTCCACGCATTTCTGTTTGAATGGAAAATACAATTTTCACGAAACTTACTAAAAAATGTATTATATCCTTTGATGTGAAACTTAGGTTAATATTTTTAAAAGAATTTGACGAAGAAGCAATCTCGTCTTCGGAAGATGAAAGGTTAAGCATGGTAAGTATTGGATTTGATTTTTCTAATACAAAATATGTACGCTGTTTTAATACATCTTGATCGATGGACAAAGTTTCTCTTGGTTGAAGGTTTAGGTTATAGCAAAATAAATATTTTTATGTGATTACTAAAACATATTAAAACAACAGGATATCAGCTTAAATAAACTAAATTATATCTATAATAGACATATATATGTATATATATATATATACACACACATATATATATATATAACAGTTTTATTTTGCTTTAATCTAAACCTTGAACCTTTGTTTTTTTCTTTTTTTACAGTTCAGATAATACTTCCGAGGATGAAATGTATGAGTGTAAATGAAGTGTAGTCTTGTACAGTCTCAGTTCGACCATTCCTGAGATGTGTGGTTAATTGAAACCCAACCACCAAAGAACACCGGTATCCACGATCTAGTATTCAAATCCGTGCAAAAATAAATCTTGAACCTAGAAAAACTGTGTCCATCGTTCAAGATGTAACAGCGTATATATTACACTCATACACACACACACACACATATATCTATATATATATATATATATATATATAGTTTATTATACCTATAATAAAACTAAGTGGACTAATGTATATTACTTCCCCGTCTAGATAGCAGAACTATAGCTCTAGAAGCGAAAATATTACAATCGATTCAACTTGGGCATATGCGGTTTTCACTGGATATGGACGTTTTAATACCTAAGGAACTAAAAAAAAAAAAAACCGGATGGAAATTTTCCGGATGTTAATGTTCTTGTGTACGTGTGTGTGTGTTTGGTGTTGCCCTATAAATCAGCTTATATCTTTAGAACTACTGGGTCGATTTTTACCAAACTTGATCAAATTACTTCTGTATAAAGGACATGGATTCCATTAAATTTTCGACCTAAAAGGTCAAGGGGGTGAGGCTGTAGAACGAGGTCACCCTCAGTATCTCGAGATTTCGCCTAGTTAAGGTGAATAGTCACATTTGTTAACGATTAAAAAATAACATCTGCAAAACAAGATTTTTGCAAAATCGCACTCCTACCACAAAAAGTGCTCTAAACTACTGCTATGTTGTGACGTCACAGGTGAGCAGTAGGATTAGGTAAATGAATAATATTTTAAGTGTAAAAAAGTAACTCGGTCTGGCTGTCTCGAACCCGATCGTTCCGTTGACTCGGTGCCTCATACCGAGGCGTTAAGCCTCGCAGCTACACCAGTATTCCGACCTTACAAGCAAAATTTGTTCTATGTAAGTTGTAAAATTACGTTTATTTAGTTAGAGCTTACTGTCGTCGCTAGTACAGCTACACCCGCGCGAATTAAATACGGTATGAGCGCACGTTTATTTAAAATCAAGAATTGAAAAAACGAAAGAATATTATATTTAAATAAAATTATAAATATTTTTCATTAAGTTGTGTGTGTAAGCCGTGCATCATAAACAACCCATACTTGTTTCGGGAAAGTTTACAAGTGTTTTAGTTTTTTTTTTTAAATAAATGCTGATGATTGTATTTTTAAATAAAATATTCAATTCATCTAAGTAACATACGAATATTTAACAATAAAAATGTTAACGTATTAATTTTGTTTTTTTTTAATCTAAAAATATCTTATCAAATACCTAAAAAAAACAGCAAATCAATTATAACATAAGCCAAACATTAATAATAAAATGAAATATAAAATAACTCCTTCAAGAGTTTTGAAACAAAATAGATTTAATATTTAAATGTTGAATAAAAAAATAATAAATACTGAATTTTCTTGTACACTCGTATATGCTATTATACAATGTCGTGTCTTTCATCAAATAATTACAAAAAAAATTCATAAATGCATATGACCGAATCAATAAACGAAATATTCTTCCCTTTGACCTTTAAAAAGAACTTCCAAGCATGTAAATAAATTTCATTATTATCATATTATTGGAATAAATAATAACTGAGGCAAAAAGTAATATGCAAGTTGAATTTTTTTAATAGAACTATTATCATTTTTTCCAGAAAAAGCAAAATTAAAAAAATAAAGAAATAATTAGAAAGCATAATTGTATATGTATAAAAACGACTCATATGTATGAGTAAAAAAATAAAAGGATCACATATATGAGTAATATCTATGTCTATTATTTGTTAGATATCGTGTTAGTAATAATAAACAAAACTAGTAATATTAAAATTTCATAGAATATTTAAGCAAGACGAAATTATTTGAAGGTTTCCTAAAGTTGTTAATAAGCCTTTGAATAAGAAAAATAGAAATAAAGACTAGAGATTGAAACTACTAGATTTAATCAATTAATTCGTAAATAAACATACATTAAATTCAAATTAGGTTGATAGTATTTCATAAAAAAAGTTAGTAAGAAGTCAGAAATAAACTATTTACGGGGTTTAGCTACAAAAAATCGCTTTTGCTGTGTGTTATCCACTTTTTCAATTAAAATTAATTGCTTTTGTCAGCTGTATACGAAAAAATCTGATGTGTACATCACATGATTTCCTTGTCTATTAAATTACACATACACATTCTTTTAAAATGAAAATTATATAAAATTTTAATACGATTCTAAACATAGTTTTCAATTGATATTAAACAATCAGATGTTTCACCAAATCTGATGTGGACACCATATGACTTCCTTGTACGCCTATTAAATTACATATTTTTAAAAGTACGAAAAATTTTATTTCACTAATAACTTCTGATTTTTTTTCATACTTTTTTTTATTGTTATTATTGAATTATTATTTATTGTAACAGTCTTTTTATAATCAGAGGTTAATAATTATTAATAAATCAATATATTTAAATTAAAAAGTTAAAAAAATGGAAATGAAGTCGTATTCGAACCAGTATGCCTTCCCCTTTAAGATCCAAATATTTCATTAATTTGGCTACAACTCTGGAACCAGTGAAAATAAGTACTACTAATGATATATCGTTGAAAAGCTCTCAATGAGTGCTTATTACTGCAGTTAAAAAAGTTAAAAATTCAAATTCTTTTAGATTTTGGGCTTTTTTGGTTCAGCCAATTGCAATCAAAAGGGGAGGTGCACAGCAATATGTTACAACAGTCCTAAATCCAAAATTTCAACATTCTACGGCTAATCGTTTTTTAATTATGCGAAATAAATACGTACGTACAGACGTCACGCCAAAACTAGTCAAAATGAATTCAGATATGGCCAAAGTAGATATTTCCATTGAAATGTGAATACGAAATTTTTCGCGATCACAATACTTCCTTTACTTCGTACAAAGAAGTAAAAATAACTGAAATACTATATCCATAGAAATTTAGGACATAAATTGACATTAAGTGATATAAAAGTGAGATGTAAGAATGACCTGTGAGTTCAGATGCGACTCTAAAAATTATTCTTAAAAACAGTACGATTCTCAACTGAAAAAAAACATCGTGACAGGATTATTAAGGAAACATGATGAGTGGAGTAGTTTCCCGGCGGTATCTTCTTCTCCGAACTAAATATACTGTTGCTTATTAATATGCCAATGCCTCTCAAATGCAGGATTTATTAACTCGTATAAGTGTTATCTTTACTCTGTTCACCATATGTACTAGTTATATAGGGTGTCCGAAAAAGAACTCAATAGTAATTAAATTTATTTTATTACACTTGGAATTAAAAATATTTGTATTTTATTGCTTAAAAATACAAATGTAAAAGTTGTTTTTACCTCTTATGTAATCAAACCGAAATCCCCTCATTCCACACCCTGGCGACAATGTCTTCATGAATCGTTTCCACGGTTGCTGTTATTCTTTAGCGCGGGTGGTCAGGAGTGGAATTTTTCTTGGTATACGATGTTTTTTACGCAATCTCAAAAGAAGAAATCTATCGGCGTCAAATCGGGACTTCGCGTTGGCCGAGTAATAGAAGTCACCGTTGTCCCGTTCCTAGTTTGAGCCAGCTAGTGCTGCTTTCTAATTTCTATTAGCGCTGGCCTGCGAGCCAGTTTATATGTTCATTCGAGTTAAGAATCCCGTCTGGTACGGTCTTGTATTTCTTCGTCTAATGTGAATTTTGTGGTTTAGTTATCTAGTATGTTATTTAGTATCTTTTACAAATTAAATTCAACTATCCTAGAAGAATATTGTTTCATTCATTAATCCAACAATCGATACAGTCCATCCTAGCTCTAAAAACTTATCAACCGCCTATCCCCATTCTAGGAATCTGTTATTGAGCGCAATCCAAACAATTTGCATGATGTGAAGGGGGTTCTATTCTCTTAGAAAATTAGACCTTCTATATTTTCAATCTGCGGAAAAAAAGTTCTCTAACATGTCCGAGTACATTATGGCCGCAAAATCCATTCATGGAAAAATGCCTTAAAAATTCGATTATATATGAAAATAAACCAGACATCAATTTCGGAGAATTGCGGTTGAATTCCACCGCTTCGTGTAAATTTTCTGAACCCCATATACACAATTATGGTGATTCACAACTTTATAAGATAAAATATCGCTTTATCAAAAAATAAAATTGGCTAAAAGTAGTTTTTAATCAGAAAAAATGAAGTCTAACATGGTCGTTACAGACCTACTTCTTTTTGCTTTATCGTTAGGTTTAACTTCTAAAGTAGCTGCGGTATATAAGCAAAAGGTTTCAATCGCTTGCGAATAACGACAAGGACAGTGTTTTTAGAAATTTTTCGTTAACGACTGACTATACGAGCTGAACGTTTTGAACTTTGTTGGAAAAACAGTTGCATTCTTTCTGTGTTTTCGGCACTTGTTTTAAGCCTACCCAGTGAGTGTTCTTTCAAAACGCTACCGGTTTCCAAAAGCCGGTTTTTAGAAGCGGTTTTCAAAGTTTTACACACTATGCTTTTGTCACTGAGAGAATTTGTAAGACTCGTGTATTATTTCTTTGTACGACGTCACTGATTTTGTTTCTATTAACCAGAACGCACTGTGCTTTCTCTTGTGGCGACATCATAGTACTGAAGCCCGAGCTCATAACAGATTGGCCTGTGCAACAATCTAATGCAGCTGCTGTCTGATAGAAAATGTGTAAAATAAAAACTTATATATGTAAATTTAATTATTGTCGCTAAAAGATAATTCACAGTACAATGTGCATAGTGTCTTACCCACCGGATTGGTCTAGTGGTGTACTCGTCATCGCAAATAAACTGACGCATATTATTGATCATTCGATTTCGAAGCCGAGAGTTTTAAGGTTCAGATCGTAGTAAAGGCAGTTACTTTTATACGGATTTGAATACTAGATAGCGGATACCGGTGTTCTTTGGCGGTTGGGTTTCAATTAACTACCCATGTCAGGAACGGTCGACCTGAAACAAGACTACACTTCATTTATATTCATATATAACATCCTTATTCATCCTCTGAAGTAATAAGACCTTACGGTGGTTCCGGAGGCTAAACAAAAAAAGAAAGGGGTTTATAGATTGTAACAGTTTAAAAAACATTTAGTACATTTAAAAATGACAGTCCAGTGTACAATTTACGCAGAACACATCATAAATATCAGAATAATTAGGTCAACAAAAAAGCCTTTATTGTTTCTCACACTATCTTTCAAAGACCAAAGTATAACAGCCCAAACAAGCTAAGGTCATTAATGATCAGGAAAAAAATATGTTGTAGATATACATCTCTGTTCAAAAATAAATATAGCACGTTTGAGTCAGACAAGGAAGACATATGTACCTACAGAGTGGTGCATGAAATATCATCCTCATTCATCCTTTGAAGTAGTACCTTCCCGAAAGCTAAACCTCCGTAAAACTTTTCCGGTTTTATGGTGGTTCCGGAAGCTAAACAGAAAAAAAGGAGAACAAACACTTCTGAGTGGCTGCAAAATAAAAACTACATTCATTCTCGAAACCCTTGAGTTCTTTCTCGTACACCCGGTATAGTAAAAATCAATTCTCTTCGTACAAAAACTATTCTACTTAGTCTCTCTTCACCTCAAAATTATAACATTCATTAATATATGATTTATGTTGATTTTAATAGTTGGCAATCTAAGCAACAACAACAAATCTGCTCATCACTGGCGTTAAATATTTTTTCTTAATTTTACTGTATTTTTTTCTTGAAATCTAATTCAAAATAAACAATGAAAATAAACGAAGAACAAAGATAAACATTTTATGAATAAACTAGCTTCAGAACGTGCCTACTGCACGCCTCTGCAGCAAAGGCCCTCCGGGCGGGTTGCCCTGGCGGACGGCATCTCGGAATGTGTTTAAGTGTCCAAAATTGATTACCTCTTGTGTAAAAATAATTTTTTTTGTGATGATGAAAATTGATTAAAGAAAGTTAAATATTTAATTTGAAGCTGTGACTTTCACATAATATTATATATCACCTTCAAAGCTTGCTGTCAATTCACATTCTGAGATACCGTCCTAAAATTATTTTTTACATCTTAGTGCGTTTAATTTAAGAGTGGCTGAGATATACTCGATTATGTGAATTTTCGGTTGGGCCGAATTTTCGGTCAACCGAACAACATACGTTAATGCCGCGGAGATTTTCAGCACCGGGCGGGCCTGGCGGTCTATATGCCGTCGGTCCCGGCCTCCTACGAGGCTACCACTGCATTGGGAAAGGCTCTCCCAATCGATTTAGCTGTGAAAGTTCGGGCGGCCATGTGGAAATTGTGAAGAGGCAGGAAGGCAGAGATATTTGGGATGCGGTTTCGAACCGGGCCTGTGCCGGAGCGGAACGGTGATCTCAATGCACCGGTTCTAAATTTCGAATAGTTGCCCATCTCCAGACTGCGGAGGAGGCTTTACACCCTCACGATGGAAGCATGGCACGCCACGACTAAGGGAAGGTTCTTGTATAGATTTATACAGGATCTGGAGGGATGGAATGTCTCTCCTTCGTTTCTAAGGGCAACGGGAGCCTAAGTGCTCTTCAACCATATAAATTTAAACCAATACTAGTTTCGGTTTCATCTGGCAGCCGATAAGCTGTGTGTCTGCGGGGAGGTCCAGTCGAAGAACACATGATGTTCGACTGCCCAGCTCTTGGGGGGCCAGAACTCAGGCCACCCTGTAACTTAGAGGTCAAGTGGAAAATTGGCCACTCACAAGCGGCGAATCAATGTGGCAAGAGCCGCATGTCGAACCGTGTGGGAGTTTCTTGATGCGGTTGCTTTGTTCAACCGACATCAGCAGTTTACCTAAGGGAAAAGACTCCTACCGCGTTGCTGTAGGAAGCTAACGAAATATATGGCTGGCTACCAGCCAGATTAAGGCTCCAAGCGCTTTAATGGTAGACAGGTATTTGCTGGCATTCAGCGGTCTAGGCGTGGCAACGAATTGCTGTCTTTGACGAAATAAATTCATTATTGATAGTCATATATATGTTTTAGTAGTTGACGGGCTGCGCCTATCCATTTTGGTGATGTATGACAAATGGGCGGTGGGACACGCAAGCGAGTGGTGTATGGTACCACGCTTATCCCGCTCACGCTTTTAGATTAGTTCCAGGAGCTAGTTAGGATACTGGTCGCTAAATTGTTTCGTGGCTCAGTAGCCGTTTTTGGCAAAGAAATTCGTTCTTATGCTTTCGGGCGACCGAATGGGGTAGTGGCGGGAAAAAATGCCAAGCAAACCCATCATTATAAAAATGAAGGTACATCAGTGAAAATGGAGAATTTAAAACTCCTATATTTAAATATTTTTATTACATGTTTTTCTTTAGCTCACTTTTGTTCCACGGTTAACGCTTGAGTAGTAGTACACATGCGAAGAAGATGGAGAAGAGTAGTTTTATAAAATGGAGTAGTCTTTATAAAATTTTAATAAAATTACTTATTACTTATATTACTTAATTACTTATATTGTATTCATTTTGAAAAATGAATACAATTTGAAACCTACATTTGCTTCCTACATTTGAAGCTAGTTAGTTACGTATTTGTATATTTTCATGAAAAATTAACAAATAAATTTTACAGATTTTAATAAATATTTACTCAATAATCATTAGAAATTTCTATACAAAACGGTTATAAACAACATTGCTATTATTATTATTCGATACAGTTTCATTTTCATCATGACAATACAGTCTATAATAATTTTGGAGATATCATTTATCGCTCTGAATTATTACTAAAAACCAGTATTTTTTGTACTTTTTATAAATGTATCAATACTTTTTATATTTGTTTGACACACGCGATCTTCTGCAGTTTAAATAGTAATTGTAAATTTCTGTTGTAGTATGAAATAAAATATTTTTACAGTTACAAAAAAGAAAAAAATTAAATAGCTTTATATATATATATAAATATATTTTTTTTTACGGTATTGTAAACTACTGCAATTTATTGTTTTTGTTTTTAAAGATTCTGCTTTTTTAAATAGATTTTTTACTCAATAGAATAAGATTGTTTTGGTTGACCGAATGTTAAGGTCGAGTGTAAGGTTGCACGCTACAATATAAGTGGTGCTGCAAGTAACAGACTTAAAATATCATGTTGAATTCTGTATAAACGATGTTCAAACGATTGAAATATTGAATTGTAATATTAAATTTAGCAAAAGGAAAAAAATAACCGTGAAATTTCGTTTAGTTAGTTTTTTGTATTCTTCTATGGCGACAAATCCAATAAAAAGACCACCTGTAGATTTAATCCGCCTTACTAAAAAGTGGAATGAGATTTTTCCAATCTTATTTCAATTTATTTTATTGTATCAATTTTATAAAAGAGTATTTCACTTTTTTTTCTTTCATTGTCCAACATTCTCATACTGCATTACGATTATAAAGTATTATATTTAGTTGACAGATTTTTAAAACTCAATTCAGAAACAATTTGTTCTCATTAAGGGGGGAGTCTACCTACGAAAATTATAAAAAAATAATTTTGAACAAAAATTTTTATTTTCTCTTTTAATAATTTATACCTTTCTCTTCTTACTAATACATATTTTTCCAAAGAATTATGGCTAGAAATATTATTAAAAAATTATTGCATGATGTTGCCTTGCTTTTTCCTGTTTACCTTCCGGGAATTACCGTCAGGTATTAGCGGGGCTGAATCAGAATATGTATGAATGTAAGTGAAGTCTAGTCTTGTTTAGTCTCAGGTCGACCATTTCTGAGATGTGTGTTGTTAATTGAAACTCCACCACCAAAGAACACCGGTATCCACGATCTAGTATTCAAATCCTTATAAAAGTAACTGTCTTTACTAGGACTTGAACGCTGGAACTATCGACTTCCAAATCAGCTGATTTGCTGATTTGAGAAGACGAGCATTTACATGACGTCATGTTGAAATGTTTTTTCCCGCAAAAAACATTTGAATGCTGTTATCTCAGGAATTATGTTACCTACGGAGATAATTTGTGTGATGTTTGAAAGCTTATATCACTCTTTATTAGAGCATATTTTGTTCACAAGGTAGCAGCTATTAGCCTGGATCTCCCCGCAGACACACAGCTTATCAGCTGCCAGATGGAACCGGAACTAGTATTGGTTTAAATTTATATGGTTGAAGAGCACTTAGGCTCCCGTTGCCCTTAGAAACGAAGGAGAGACATTCCATCCCTCCAGATCCTGTATAAATCTATACAAGAACCTTCCCTTAGTCGTGGCGTGCTATGCTTCCATCGTGAGGGTGTAAAGCCTCCTCCGCAGTCTGGAGATGGGCAACTATTCGAAATTTAGAACCGGTGCATTGAGATCACCGTTCCGCTCCGGCACAGGCCCGATTCGAAACCGCATCCTAAATATCTCGGCCTTCCTGCCTCTTCGCAATTTCCATATGGCCGCCCGAACTTTCACAGCTAAATCGATTGGGAGAGCCTTTCCCAGTGCCTCGAGGTAGCCTCGTAGGAGGTTGTTCTAAAAACACCAGTACATAAAATTAAGGCTCTGCGCTGGGCGCTCCTTAATTATATTTATAATGATAATAATAATAATCGCCGATATCCGTGGCGGTCTTTCCGTCTCAGCCTTTCATCTGGAGGTCCTGGATTAGAATTCTAGTCAGGCGTGGTATTTTTCATACGCCAAAAATGTATATTCTAATAGAGCAAAATGACCAAAGCTGTCATTGCCCGTCATATCAAAAAAAAAAAAAAAAATAATAATAATACAAATAATTAAAAATTAATTAAATTTAAATAAAATTTTATTACTCGATTAGAAACCCGTATTAGAACTACTATCTC
The DNA here is from genome assembly GCF_047948215.1 of Lycorma delicatula. Lineage (NCBI taxonomy): Eukaryota > Metazoa > Arthropoda > Insecta > Hemiptera > Fulgoridae > Lycorma > Lycorma delicatula. The sequence goes on from NC_134457.1 coordinate 21,071,205, forward strand.
GAATTGTTTAAATGTAGTATATTGCATCAAAGTGTTAAAAAATAAAGTTGTATATATTCAATATTCAGACTAAAAATTATTTTAAAGGATTCTTTTTGAACACTATCCTTTACATTGTATAATAAATGGGCTAATTACCATATTATTTGAGCCCGAATCCCATAAAAAAAATAACAATAAAAAATATAAAAATCCGTTATTAATCATTATTCAGTAATCTACCGCATAAAATTACAATTAAGAAGAGATAATATAATAACTCTTTTTTAAATATAATTTATTCGTATTTAATTTACAATCTCTATAAAAGATTAACGTCTTAAATAAATAAATTTTACAATTTCCTTCAATAAAACTGAAAATTAAACCTTAAATTTACGATCATAGAAAAAACTACTTTATTTTCTCCAACCAGCTACTGCCATGTGTGTCTAAGTGCGTGTACAGATTGTCAATTGTAATCACCGTTATCATCTTGCCGGGTTTCACGTAGTGCAACGCAAGTGTAAATGTACTGGTAAACATGTAATCTTGTACAGACTCAGGTCGACCACTCCTGAGGCGTGTGATTAATTGAAATCCAACCGACAAAGAATGAGGTCCAACCCTGATCTGGAGGTCTGGCTGGAAAGAAAACACGGCAATCTGGATTATTATATGACATAACTAATGTCTGGGCATTGCTCATTTGGCTATTACTTGCATAGATTTGGCAAAAGGTTATCGCCTATATGTATCTACTGTAACGAAGTAGACGATGTTGAACATACAATCTTCGATTGTCGCAAATGGGCCCAGTACAGAAACGAAATGGCAGCAAACAACTTAACAGCTGAAAATCTGGTCGGGTGGATATTGGTCAATGAATCAAACTGGGACTGGTTCGCGAATTTCGCAAGAAATATCCTCAGGATAAAAGAAGAAGACTCAAGACGCCAGGGGTTATAGGGACCCAATCGTAGGGAAGGGAGGACAGCCCTGCCCCGGAGGGCCCGTATGCTCAGGTACGCGGGTTCCTGTGATGGGGTGGGAACTCCTGGGTTAGACTGTATGGGAAAATGTAAAGACCGAGTCCCGGCCGGCGGTGTTGGTCCCGGGCGCGCTTCGGTGCTCTCTGAGGCTGGCTCCGTCGGTTTGAGGCAGGGCATAAAGACCGAGACCCGGTTCCCTGCGGGGTGGGCGGGGGACGGCATAGCCGGACCTCGTCTCTTCCGTGGGGGATTTGAGGCAGGTGCTAAAAAAGATCCGGAGCCGAGGGGGCTAACCTGCCGTGCCGGGTGTAAAACCGGTTGGCGGGGGACGCTCCCTTAGAGTCAAATGGACGCGTTCTGGGCCGAGTATACTTAAGTGGATGTCCGGCCCAGGAATGTAGGGGAAAAAACCAACAAAGAATACCGGTATCCACAGCCTAGTATTCGAATCCGTATAAAATCAATTATCTATACAAGGAATCAAACCGTAGTTCTCTCGACCTCAGCTGATTTTACGATGACAAGTTTAACCTAATGATGTAAAATACGGGAAATTTATTGAAACCGCTAACACCTAAAATAAATATATTTAAAATTTTCGAAAGCCTTTGAAATTAATTAGTAATTGATGAGGGAGAAGTTATCATAATTATCATTTGAAAACAGTTCCTGTTTTACGTACTGAAACCTGTTTGGGGGTGTATACGACATAAATTTTTGAATCAACGGGTAAGTTAAATATTATAATTATTCAAAAAAAATTCTATTAAAAGTGTTGAATGTGTTATTACTACTGACACAAGATAAAGAGACTAAAAGTTTAAAGTTTAAAGACTAAACTTTAAAGTTTTAACGTGTATTTATTGATATGTATTTATAAGAACTAAATGCAGAAAGATAAATGAGAGAGAGTATAAACAGAACAGGAATAGATAAAACGTCAATTGAAAATAGAATATTAAAACTGAAAATGTGTATTTATCACCAAAGACATACGATAAAAATAATTTTTCCACGATCGCGAAATTAAGACATTATACTACGATATAATGTAATCGTATGTGGCGTTGTAACGTTACACCTAACCTATTGAAAAGTTTCTCAAGTTTGAAAGAAGGTTATTATGGAAAATCAACAGTCCAACGGTAACAAAGGAAGGATACAGACTGAAATCTAACAAGCAGATCTACCGAAATCCAGAAGACCTAGAAACAGTGATAAAAAAGAAGGTTAAATTTCTTGAAGCAAATGACCAGGATGTACTTAAATAGATTAAATAAACAAATCTTTGACAAGCTGTGGAACATGAAAAGCGAATCGAATCACCTGAAATAAATGGACGAGAATCTCCAAAGAATAAGCTTGAAAGAAGAGGACTGTTGAGATAGAGATAACTTCCGAAGAATAATTTACAACAAAACTTTTTTATGCCAGAAAAAAGGACAGGAATAAAATAGGAAGATGAGCAAAAAAAAAGTCATGCCGAAAAAAATGAGAAACGCATGGAAGAAGCTATGAAAAGAAGTGATATTTGCGTGGTCCTAACCGGGCCTCTTCGGGTAAAAAAAGCTGACAACACAGTTGTAGGACTTTCCCGTCACATGGCTACAGCCGCGTTCTACAACTGTGGGTCTTTTCTGATGCACGGCTTTCACACACAACTTAATTAAACATATTTATCATTTTATTTAAATATAATACTTTTTCGTTAATTTAATTCAATGATTCTAATTATAGCGCTCACATACCGTATCTAATTCGCACGGGCATGGCGGTACTAGCAGTAATGATCGGCAGTACCCAAACTAATGTAATTTCGCAACATACAAAGAACGCTTGTTCGGTCGGCATACTGGTGCAGCTGCGAGGTATAACACACTAGGTACCGAGTCAACCGGGCGATCGAGTTACTTTTTTACACTTTAAATATTATTCATTTATTTAATTCTACTGTTCATCTGTGACGTCACAACATAGCAGTAGTTTACAGAATTTTTGTGAGTGGGGTGCGATTTTGCTAGTCTTTTTTTTTTGCAAATATTGTTATTTTTTAATTGTCGATAACTGTGCCTAAGAAAAATACGACTTTAATTAGGTGAGATATCGAGATACTAAGGGTGACCTTGCTCTACAGCGTCCCCCCCTTGACCTTTTAAGTTAAAAATTTAATGGCATCAATGCCCCATATATAGAAGTAATTTGACCAAGTTTTGTCAAAATCGGCCCGGTAGTTCTGGAGATATAAGATGATTTAGTGACCAAAACCAAACACACACATAGATACATAAGAACATTAACATCCGGAAAATTTTCACCCGGTATTTTCGGTTCCTTAGGTGTCAAAACGTTAAAATTTGGTGAAATGTGCGTATGCCCCAATTGGACCGATTAGAATACTTTCCCCCTTCTAAAGCTATAGCTCTGCTATAACGCATCTAAATTGAAAAGTAAAATTAATTTTTACAAATAATTACATTCTACCGCTAGCAAACAGTTTTTTTTCTCTCTCTCTCTCTTAATTATATATATATATATATATATATATATTTGTGTGTTAATTCCTTGGAGGATATGATAATAAAAAGGTAAAACTTATAGTGGTAGCTATTCTTGATTTTGATTCTTTCCTTTTTTCTTGTTGACATTTATTGATATTACTCGTATTTTAAAAAATATATGAATTCTCGCCTAATACGCATGAAAAAATAAGATGAGAACACCCCTGTTGGAATTTGTTGTTAGTTGATTCCAAATCAGAGTGAGGCCAACTCCAACCAATGATCCATCATTTAGCACGCAACCTATAATGCAGTCGTGACTACCGCCGTTATTTTTGAAACGATATTCACAACAGTGTTTCTTTTATCACATTTATAATCTGAATAGTTATGATACATCAAAATGTATTAATAATACACATTTCCTCCTGCGATGAAATGTGAAAATTTTTTAGCATATAATTCGCTATAAAGGATATGAATAAATAATATAGTAAAATATTTGTATTTAATGTTAAATCTCATCGGGATTATTGAACTCTATGAAAGAAATACATTCAAGAAGGATATAAAAATTAGTACAACTAATAAAAAAAAAAAAATTCGATAAAATGCTTGAATTACAAAGAGTTTGAATATTGACATACCTTGTGACATTTAAGTATGGAAACAACTATTTTTATCTTAATCATCTATTAAGTACGAATACTGCATAACTGAGAGGTATTTAAGGCAGAAAGAAATGAGGTTCTACATAGTTAAAAAGATCTGCATTACGGTGGGTTTTTAATTTTTGTCCACCATCTTGGATCCAACATATTGAATGAAATTTTTATTAAACAGGAAGGTGTGGACATATTATACATGATTTCCATTTAAAATTTTACAAGAAAATCAGTGGTGAACCCGTTTCTCTGTTAACGTCTTCGTTATTAAGTTATAAGCATTAAAAGTTTCAATGACTGAAAAATCGTGTTAATAATAAAACAAGGTAAAACACGCTGCATGAACAATTTTATTGCATTTTACATTCATAATTTATACAATAACAACCATTAAACAGCGCTACAATATTTTATATATAATACAAATAACTAATAATTAACAACACAACGATAAATCAAACCGCTATATCAACTGATATTATTTACTTCAAAAATTTGATGTGGACAACACATGACGTTCTTGTACGCTTAATAAGTTACATTTACACATTTTTTTTTTAAATGAAAAGTAAATAAAATTTATTTCATAAAAACTTCTGATTTTTTTCTTTTTTTTTGTTATTATTGAATTATTATTCATCGTAATTTTTTTTTTACAATGAGAAGTTAATAATTATTAATAAACCAATATATTTAAATTAAAAAAAAATTTCAAAAAAGGAGATAAGTCTGATTCGAAACTATGTGCCTGATTCGAACCTATCCAAATATTTCATTAATTAAAATTTAATTTGGCTATAACTCAGGAACCAATGAAAATAAATGCCACTTATGATAATCGTTGAAAAGCTCTCAAAGAAGACTTATTATGCAGTTAAGAAAAAGGCCAAAATCCAAACTTTTTTGGATTTTGGGCTTTTTTTGGACACTTTTGGTTAAGTCGATTGTAATCAAAAGAGAAGGCGCACAAATATATGTTACAACAGTCCTAAATTCAAAATTTAAAAATCCTACGGTTAATCGTTTTTGAGTTATGCGAGATACAAACGAACGTATAGACCTCACGCTGAAACTAGTCAAAATGGATTCAGGAATGCTCAAAATGGATATTTCCGTTGAAATATGGAAACCGAAATTTTTCGCGATCAAAATACTTCCTTTACTTCGTACAAGGAAGTAATATTATAATATTTATTTTAAATAAATATTTTCGATCGTAAATTAATGAAATAAATTTTGAAAGCATACCGTTCTACAATAGATCTTCAAAATGCTTCCCCTCTACAGTTTGGCAGTGTGTTAACCTCAAGTAATACCCGTTTATAACTTGTATCATGTCTGGTGGTACACGATCAGATTCTACAATTATTCTTCTATTCAATTCGTCAATGTGTGGAGGTTTTGTTTTGTAAACATTATGATTTTCAGGTACCCCCAAAAAAAGTAATCCGAAGGATTACACACACGATTAAACCGAAGGGACAAGTCTTGGGACTTGTCTTCATTATTAAGTGGTAATTAGGAAAATTCACTTTAAGCGCATATATTCCCGTAGTACCTGGAAAATCGGATTATCAATTTCCAGCAAATTAGTAAAATTTTATCATCCATTGAGTTTAAGGTACAGAAATTATAAGTGGAAATATTTTTTTTATTCAAATTATTTCAAAGATTGATAAACAGATAGCAGTAATACAAATGAGCAAATAATAAGTCGAAATTCAATTTTTTATTTTTTCAGTTTATAATGACGGCAGTAATTGTTTATTTCCTTTGACTTATATCATAATTGAATATTTTGTAACCGTACATCCTTAAAATACCGAAGTGATTAATCAAGAATTAGATAATTTTTAACTCGGTTTCCGTTCTTAATATTATAGAAAAATAAAATAAAAACTTATTTAACAATTTCTAAGTTATTCTTCGATTTATAAATAAATCAAAATAATAATTAAAAAAACCACAAAGAATGAAACATTTACCAGTTAAATAAAAATATTTGACCTTCGTTAGATCTTTATATTGTTTTGAATAAGTGTCTACAGACAATACTTTTATACTTTTCTCAATTAATATTTCTACTCAATCTATTTTACATAAGGTCAACTGGATATAATGAATCATTTTTTTGATCAATGGATTTAATATTTAAAAGTCAACTTTTACTACTATAAGTCTTTTAATATTTAAAAGATTATATCCATCCTCAAATATATATTTTTAAAATCACTTTAATTTAAATACGCGTAGATATATATATTTTAAATACGTATTTTTTTTTTTAAATTTACTAATCAGATTTCTAAATAAGAAATTTTCACTCCTATTTTTACGTTCCCGATGAATATAGCTAGAATAGCGTTATTAAAGGGAAAATATGTTGATCATATCAAATTCAAATTCTTTTATATCTTTCACTTTTACAAAATTAATAATTAATGGAGTAATCCTAATACTAATTATAATTGTACTCTAAGGTTATCTATTCATAGTCTAGAACCAATATTAACATTGTTTTATAATACAATTTAATATTTATTACTTAACTTAACTTAATCATACTTAATTTATATGATTTATAATCGGAAGTGAGTTTTGTAAAAGATGAAAGAGTAAGTTAGAGTAAGGGGACAAAAAGTAAACAGTTTTATCTTATATAGGATAAATACACTATTTATTTATTTCTGATAATACCAGAAATAGTGTATGGGGTTCTAAGAAAATCTTTTCGTTTTAGGGTTATCTAGACTAAAAAATCATATGTATGTACTTATCTTACGTGTGTCGCACTGCTTTTGGTCTTATATCTCAGGATTAACCAAACCGTTTTTCTTCAAATATTTCTTCTATATACAAACTGACCCCCGTAAAGGAAAGACATCCGCCTTGTGACATTCCCGGTCACCACACCACTCCCTCATTCATAGAGTCGTCTTTTAGATCATTTAAACTTGATAACACAACACGCTCATATTTTTAATCTCGATGCAAATGCCTCGGCAGATATTACCATCAGTGTATTTATACAACTTAGTAGCGCTTTCGTATCGCTTCTTCCAACCTCAGCCACCTATCATAACTTAAAATCCTCAACTATCAAATTAACCGATTCGAGGAAGCGCGATGACCAAGTCTTTCTCTCCTCTGTGAAACACCGAAGGTTTCACACAAAAACTCTTCCTATTTCTATCTTCAATTAGACTATGTACATGATAATTACTTAAGTCTTTAAAGATCAAAAATATTATCCTCATACCAACAAAACAAGTATTCATAACAACAACGACAATTTTGTCCTGCAATTCAATTTTCTCAAAGTCCTCTTCATTAACTTAAAAATCAAGAAACAGATTCACAAATTTAATGTTAATCTTGTTTTTGTGGGAAAAAAGATTTTTTCAATCTCCCTTCGGTTTAAATATATTTCAAAAAACTTCTTAAAGTTTATACTCCATATATACAGCTATCAAGAAATGTCTACACTTTTTAAAAATTATTAACCCCAGACATAAAATGTAGAAATTTTTTTAAAAATATTTTTTTCTTATTTTAGCCTCTAATGAAAGGGTTCTTAGATTTAAAGAAAACTCTACATAAGTAAATTTCTTAAGCTTAACTTGTATACAAATATTTTTAGAAAATGTTTTTTCTTAAAATCTATTCCTCATTTCTAATATTTATGTATATATATATATAGTTGGCTCTAACTCTTAATTTTTTTTATTAAAAATCTTTTTTTGTTTTTTTTATTCGTCACTTAAAGGGGTATTAAAATTAAACACAGACTATGATGCCTATATTATATTCCTAACCCAAAATGAGAAGCAATTTTTTTTTTTATTACTTTGTAAAAGTTATACTTAATCTTATAAAATTAATACTTTTATCAGTCATCTGACCGGTGTAGCCGGTCAGATGGTGTATTGTATAAGTCATACAATACTTTGCCATAATTTTGTAATTATTATATTTTTATATTTTCTTATGCACAAAATTGCATGTCAAAAAACTGTATGAAAAAAATTATATTAATTTTTTTTTATCTAGGAATTATTGTGACATAAATTTCCACTTTCTAGAGAAATATTTTCTATGTCATTACAGTATCGATTTAAATCAATCACACGTATTATGCTCTCTAAATTAATCTTCGTTGTAGTCTTAACTTTAATAACACGCTGTAATTTCTGATCTCATTTTCAATTACGAGTTCGCCGTGTATTAGGTAGATTTCTTAAGAAATGGGTACATGATTTGACTTCCGGAAACTTTCGACATATCTTTGCGTTTCACATCCCCCAGACCCAAAACCCACCGTAAGTTCAAAGGTTTTTATGTATACGAGGTGCGACAATAAAGTAATGAGACTGATGTGAAAAAAAATGTTGCTTACCGTTTTAGTCATGTTTAGTGTTGTCTCCTTCAAAGTAGTTCCCCTCTGGTTGCACACACTTATTCCAGCGCTGCTGCCTTTGATGGTAATATTTCTGGAACTCATCTTCTGTAATATCCTCCAAGACCCTCGTCACAGCTTTTTGGACATCTTGTGTTGTTGGAAAATGGTGTCCCTTGACCGCCATTTTGACTCTTGGAAATAGAAAAAAGTCGCACGGAGCGATATCTGGTTAATAAGGTAGCTGTGGTAATACTGAAATTTGTTTTGAGGTTAAAAATTGCTGTACTGACAGAGCAGTATGGGATGGCGCATTATCGTGATGCAGAATCCAATTATCAGCAATGTTGGCACAAACACAAAGAACTCGTTTACGAAGTCTTTCCAAAATTTCTTTGTAGAAATATCGGTTAACTGTTTTCCAGGAAGCACCCACTCTTTATGAACAATTCCCTTGGAATCGAAGAAGCACACAAGCATGCATTTCACTTTTGACTTTGACATGCGAGCTTTTTTTGGTCTGGGTGATCCCTTTGAGCACCATTGCGAACTTTGGCGTTTTGTCTCTGGATCGTATCGAAAAAACCAACCTTCATCACCAGTGATAACACGGCTCAACAAATCTGGATTGAGTTCTGTTTGCCACGGAAAAATGTGGCTGCCACATTTTTCCGTGTTTCTCGCTGTTGTTGTGTGAGATTTTTGGGGACCATTTTTGCACAAATCTTTCTCATACGATACCAAGATCTTCAGTTAATATTAGACGAACCGTTTCTCGATTGATGTTGAGTTCTTCTGCAATCATTTTCACGGATAATCTTCGATCAGATCGTACGATTTCACGCACCCTGGTCAAGTTGACATCTGTCCGTGAAGTTGATGGTCGTCCACTGCGGTCTTCATCTTCAACATTCGTTCTGCCTTCACTAAAAATTTTATGCCACCGAAAAACTTGAGCTCTTGACATCACCTCCTCTCCAAAAGCCTTCTGAAGCTTACCATAAGTTGTCGTCGCGTTTTCACCCGATTTAACGCAAAAAGAAATGGCATACCGTTGCGCAATATTTTGCGGTTTCATTTCTGTGACGAGAGACACAAACACGTGTTCACTTATTACAGCACAACTCACAACTGAGCAGTTGCATCAATGTGCCGCTTGGACTAGAAGTAGTTTAAAGATCAAGGTCAAAGATGGTGTGCCTACGCAAGCAGCAGGATTGCCACATCTTGCAAAGAAAAATCAGTCTCATTACTTTATTGTCGCACCTCGTATATTATATATTTTTCGCTTTCTTGTGGACACAATAACTGCCGTAATTTTGCGCCAATCACTTTCAAATTGATACATAAAATATAACAACCCAAAATCTCAGTGGAGTTCGTTAATGGGAAAAATCGGACCATGGGGGTGGAAATGGGACCATTTTTCAAAAAAACAAAATATCGCTATAACTTTCTTATTAAGTAAAATACCGAATTCGTTTAAAGTTCCTACTATTCTTTGGATAAGAGCCTAAAACTTGTGTGGGTAAAGTTTTTTTATATCACCAACCATTGATTCACAGGGTGGAAAAAATGGGGTTTTGAAGACAAAAAAATCATACCTCCCTTAATGAGCACAGTATCGACTCAGTTTAAAGTGGTCGTTAGTCTTCTACATATTACTTAAAATTTTTATCTGGAACAAGTTTGATATGACCAACCCTTATGGCAAGGGATGACCAAAACTTTGCTTGAATTGTAAGAAGATGGGGATTGTCGTATGCTAAACATATGAATCTTTTTTTTTCACATGCAACCATTGTCGTATTGAGTAAATTTGAAGTTTTTCTTAACTTTAAGATGGAAATATTTTTTATCCCCTATTTAGCACCGGTGAAATCTACCTCCCGCCTTCCAGGGTGCCGAAAGGGATTTTTTCATCTCTACAATATTTATTCCAATAACCAAGTCTTATTTATGATATTTTAACTATTTTTAATAAGTACAGAGTGACCAGTAAGGGTATCGGTACTATGATTTGTGTATAAATAAAAAGCCTAAAATTTCTGCGATCATTCATTTATGAAAAAGTAATGTACAGACAATGGAAATTTATGAACCAAAAACAATATTGTTTAAATGATGTCCGTTGCATTTTATGCACTTTTCAAATCGAGAACTAAGATTATTGATAACACATCCACATATTTCCTTTGAGATCAATCTTATTTGCGCCTCGATATTTGCCTATAATTGATTTTTATTAGCCGGATTATTTTCGTATATCTTACTTTTAAGGCAATACCACAGAAAATAATCAAGAACCGATAAGTCAGGAATCGTAGGGGGCCAGTTAATAATGCCTCTTCTTGAAATCACTTTATTGGGAAATAACTGCTGAACAGCTTAGATTGCCTAATTTGATGTGTGGCATGTGGCAATAACTTGCTGAAACCAGGTTTCTAAATTAAAGTCTTAAAACTGTTGTAGAAATGGCTATCGCTGGGTATTAATGGTAAGTGGTCGTTAATTTTGATCCTCAAAAAAGTACGGTCCGATGATGTCATTAGAAGACATAGCAACCCATACGACCACCTTGGGGCTGAACAGAGGAGGAACCACTGTAGAACCAGTAGCTTCAAACATTCGGATCCATTTTCTAATAATATCAGTGCTAGGTTATAAGCTAATGACTCGCAACTGGTAATGCGCGCGATACTGACGGCGAGCTTTCACAATAGAATTATTGTTTTGGTAAAATGCCCGTACGCAAAAAGCGCGTTGCTCTCTGGTAAACGGCTCCATTGCAATTAAAATTCCTTGTACCGTTTTACAATTCAACCCCCACCACGACTGCTACTGTTGCCGCATTTCGCAGTAAATAATCAAAGTACCGATACCCTTTTTGGTCACCTTTTATATTTTTAGGAAACTCATTATTTTTAGGAAATTAACAATTTATAAATAAGAATAATTTATACTAATTTAAAATCTTTGTAATTTACTTGTAATCTTTGTCTTCGATATTAAAATCTAATGATTTTACAATTAACAAATATTATTAGTTTCAAATAAATATTTTTTGCTATTTATGAGTTCATTTTATAAATTATTATTTTATTTTAGCAAATTTGAGAATTATTTTTTTTTTATAAATAAAATTATAAGGGAATATTAATTTTAATTAAAATACATTTAATTTGTGTAAACTTGTCTCTGTTGTTATCTTGAAGTTCTGTTAATTAAATGGTGTTACTGAATTACTGTGCTTCAGTTTTTACATTTTGCTACCATTTTCAATATTGTTTATCTCTGTTTCAATACTTTTTTAAAATCAAAAATTTTATTATCGTATGTTTTTATTTTTTGGAAGCAGTTTTTGAGGTTTTCCTGTTTGTTTCTTTATTATATTATACCTGAATAAATAAATAAATAACCCGATTGGTAAAAGATATTTTTGCATGTTAAAATTTCTGGCAAATTTCCAGCTCGTCCATACGATTGGGTAGATTGTTAGATATCGTTAGGATAGAATGCCTTTTATATCGAAAAACGGTAAAAGAAAGTTATGGAGGAGAATGTACGTATTGTTGTAAAAATTAAGCTAGTGAGAAGAATTCATTAAAGAAATAAGCAACAATAAATTTATTTACCGAAGAATACCCTTTTCAATAATTCAAAAATCCTATATTAATGAATAAACAAAAATGGAATATTTTAAAAATATTATCGTTTATTAAGAAATGTACTTTACTAGATGTTCATTCATAATACATTATCTACTATAAAAATATTTATGGTTGGTTAAATCATACAACCAGTATTCCATAGCATAATTATTACACAGTTGTATTATTTCTTTGCCGATAAGTCTGAAGTTTAATTCTTTCGCTTCATAATATCCCAAAATAGTTTTTTAAATTAAAATTTTTAAAAATAATTCTTTTTTAGTTTCTTAAACCTTAACTTTTAAAGGTTGGCAAAAAATAAAACTAAAAACTAACAACATATTATTATCATTTAAAATCAGTTTTATGAGCAAAAAAAATAATTTATTTTATTTAAAATTCTTTTTGGTTTTATTTTTATTTAATATTCTGGTAACCCTACAGTAACGCTTCTTGTATGAAAAAACGCAAACGCTGCTTGTAAGAAACGCAAAGGTAAAAAATCCTTAAAACAAAAGACGATTATTATAAAGTACATGAAGAGGTCGCTACCAAAAGATTATGTGTATAATTTAAACTGTCCCGAGTTCAGCTTTATTATTGCTAGAATATCATAGCTAGTGATCAGCAAAAATTTTTGGTATCTGAATTTTTGTAAATGTCGACGTTGCAAGACACCTTAGTCCAAAAAACAAAAAAAAAAAGTAGTTATAGAAAATTCAATTGTATGCAAATACCAGTGCATTCGTCGGAGTGTATTTTGATTAATATATTTCGAATGGTACAACATAAATTCTTCGAAAATGGCACAAAAAATTATTAATGGTTGAAACAATTCTAAGGTTCTTCCTAGTAAAGACAGTTACTTTTACATAGATTTGCATACTAGATCGTGGATACAACGGTTTCCATTCTTTGATGATTAGGCTTCAATTAACTTCTTCAACCTCTTAAATAATACCTTACGGTGATTCCAGGGCTAAACAGAAAAAATAAGGTTGAAACAGTTCGTGAACCGTCTCAGGAGAGCCTCTCAGCGGGAGATTGATCCTGAACGGCGAGCGATTTTGGTAGATGACTATCAAAGGCGGAGATCTGAATATTTTCATTTGGTTAGAACATCAAATAGGGATTATTGGCGTTCTTTTATTAGAAATCAAGGAAATAAGGATCGTTGGGAGTGTTTTGTATAGAGTTATAAGACATAAGCTCAAGAAAACTGCTCTTTTGTCGGCTTTTCGACCCAGCTGGGTTTTGTTTCTAATAAAGTTGAGATTTTAAATATTCTATTGAATGATTTATTGCCGGATGATGCTGCGTCTAATGAAATCTCGTATCATCTGCAAGTCCGAAAGGAATTTGCAGTTTTTCGCTCTGATGTTTTATTTGTAAAAATTAGAGGCAGAGGTACGTCAGCTAATTTGCAGTTCTGGTAGGAATGAAGCCCCTGTTTCGATGGAATCACAGTGGAGCTCCTTGTCCTTACTGTCGGAATTTGTGTTGATACTTTGACTAGAAATTTTTAATAGGCTTTGCTGGCTATTTACCTGTTTGCTGGAAAAGAGGTTGTTTTAAGGTGGTGATAAGGACCTCGCTGTGAGCTTCTGTTAAAGGCCTTTAACACTCCTACCAGTTATTAGAAAGGTTTTTGAGAAGGTTTTGGTATCTTCGAATTGTGATAAATTGAATTCTAGAAAGTTGTTGATGGATGATCAGTATGGTTTTCACCCAGGCAGGGGCACGGAAGATGCTATTCTTAAGGTTATGAACTTTGTTTCTTCTAGTGAGTTACAATATGTCTTAGGTATCTTTTTGGACATATCAGGAGAATTTTAAAAATTAGTGGTGGCCCTGTGCCCTGTTTCAGCTGCAGAAGTGTGGTTGTATGCAGAATGAGTTGAATGTGTTATATAGTTATTTCAGCAATCGAGAGGTACTTCGAAACGGCGTCTCAGAAGTAGGTAAAACACTGTCAAAAGGTTGTCCACAGGGTAGTGTTTTAAGATCCCTGCTCTGGGTTGTTGAATTCGATTCTTTGATGCGGTTGAGGTTATCCAGTAGATGCCGCATCATTGAGTATGTGGATGATGGGCGTTTGCTGGTTAAAGGAGATTCCAGAAATGAGATCGAGTTCAGGGAAGCCAGACAATATACTCCAGTTGTAGAGTTTACAGCATAAGATGGTGTTTAGCCTAGAGAAAACATTGATGATGTTGCACAAGGATAGACTAACTATTACACGACGACCTCGTGTATCAATGGCAGATCATTGAATTAGGCATTCAATTTTGGACAAAACAAGAGAGATAGAGAGATAGTTTTCACCATTTTGAATTTTCAAATTTTTTATAGTTGTAGTAGAAAATTGTATTTTATTATGAGGAAAGTTTATTTATTAAATTATTTAAAATTAAAAAATTTTAAGTCAATCTTTTCCTTTAGAAATCCTCAAAGAAAATAATCATACGGATTCAAATCAGGACTGTTCTGTGTTAGCAAAACTGCGGGCCAATTCTGTCCACAAGCAAAAAGATTCGGTTTGAAATGATATTTACGTTAAAAGTTTCATGCAGAAAGTCTAAAACAAAATTAGTTGTGGGAGGTCTGGCTCCATCCTGCATGAACCACTCGTTTTTTAATTAAAACCCATTTGCAAGAAGCTGTGGAACAAAATTCTTAATCGGCGTGTTTAGATAACGTTCACTGTTCACTGTCTCTTCAAAAAAGAAAGGTCCTATTATCCCGTGATTTGAGATAGAGGCCCATACCGTAATTCTTCGAGCATGATGCACCTTTTCATAAAACGCGCATATTGGATTTTCGGAGGCCCAAAAACGCACATTTTGTTTATTAGCAACCCCGTCTACGTGAAAATTTGCCTCATCAGAAAACCAAACGTTGATCAACAATACGTCTTGGTTCACAGCCCGTTCAGCGAATGCCATTCATTGATGTTTGTTGTTGACCGTTAATTTAGGCAATATTGTTATTTGTACAGAAACAAGTTGGTTTTTAAAATTCACTGCACAGATCGCCTAGAAATCCCAAGTTGTGCTACTGCTTTTCTTGTTAATTTGCCCGCGCTCCTCGGCAACGTTGCTCTGACAGCTTCGACATTCTGTGGAGAACGAACATCGGCAGACCGTTCGCGCTTACTCTCAAATACTGAACCGTCACTATTAAATCTTTCTTAAAGTCTACGTATTGTTTTAAATGAGGGCATCCACCGTGTTTGAAAATATGCACGAAACCGTCTTTGTGTAAGCACCATACTTTTCGTTTCATTAAAAGACAATACAGACTTTACGCGCTGTTCAATAGTCAGTCTTCCTTTGTGAGCCATCTTGGAACGATACACAAGCAGCGCACTTGAACCCTGGAACTCTCGACTTCCGAATCAGCTGATTTGGGAAGACGCGTTCACCACTAGACCAACCCGGTCAGTTTTTAATATTCATGAACTGTTGTCATGTCTGCCAACATAAAACACATTAATAATTATTAAGCTAAAGAATTATTCCCAAGATAAATGTCGGATCATTTCGTGAGCCACTCTGTAGTTACATATTCTTGCCTGACTCAAAAATACTATAATCGATTTTTAAACGGAAGAGTATATCTACAAAAAGTTTTTTTTTTGGTCCTGCTCGTTAACGACGGTAGCTTTTTTCGGCCATTACACTTTGGTTTTTTAAAAATATTGTGAGAAACAGTAAAGTTTTTTTTGTTGAGAAAATATTATGATATTTATGATGTATTCTCATTTTTAAATGATTGACAGTCATTTTTAAATGTACTAAATATTTTTTAAACTGTTGCAATCTATAAATCCCTTTCTTTTTCTGGTAGGCCTTCGGAACTACCGTAAGGTATTACTTAAGAGAATGAATGAGGATGATATGTATGAATGAAGTGTAGTCTTGTACAGTCTCAGTTCGACCATTCCTGAGATGTTTGGTTAATTGAAAACCCAACTACCAAAGAATACCGGTATCTACGATCAATTATTCAAATCCGTATAAAAGTAACTGCCTTTATCAGGATTTGAACCTTAGAATTCTCGACTTCGAAATCAGCTGATTTGCGATGATAAGTTCACCACTAGACCAACTCGGTGGGTAATCTATAAACCTCAAAACATAATTGATGTATTTGAATATCTCAATATATTTTATGAATATCAAATTATTAAAATTTTTTTTTCTATAAGAAACAACGAATGAAATAATAATAATAATAATATTAGTATAAAATTAGGATATTTGGTTTCAAATTTTTTATACCACATAAAAAAAATATAACAAAAAAAAGGTACAGTAGAAATAAAAATAGACAATGAATTGCAGTTTGTTTGGGTGCATACAGAAAGTGTAGACAGCAGTAATAACATAAAAGAAACTTTTATTGACAAAACTTCGACAAAGGGGTAGATACAACGCATAGACACGCACTAAATTCGAATCCGATCGAGTACAGGTTTTATCATGAATACCTTCCATTCCATTAAAATAAATAAACATTACATGTCATTTCATTTTAGCCTTAACTTCAGATGTAAATTATATAAATGGTGTACTTTTTTATACAATATAGTGCCGAGTCATAAACATAAGCGTACATAAATAAATGAAACATTTATAATATAAGAAAGTTATATAAAATAATTGAAATTCGAGAAGCCTGCATCATACACCCCTTTTTTTAAAAAAAGAACCACCAAGTTGAGATTAATTAGATGTAGTTGAAATAGAATAAAAAAATTGTGATAAAAAATATAACTCCCAAACAACAGATTTTGTTAAAATAAACGTGACAGTTGTAACTTTTGATATTAAAACATGATTAATTAAATAAGGAAATGTAGATCATTATTAATGGAGGACATTATTATAAAAATTTTAACGAAACAGTGAAATGTAAATAGAGCATGGTATTACTGAAGTTTTTCATGCAGTAATAGATAGAATTCTCTCATCCATCTCGAAGCTTTTTACTACCTTGTACAAACTAATGGAAGTATTGTGATCGCCAAAAATTTCGGTTTTCAGATTTCAACGGAAGTATCCCTTTTGACCATCCCTGAATCCATTTTGACTAGTTTCGGCGTGATGTCTGTACATGCGTATGTAGTTATGCACGTATGTACCTCGCATCTCAAAAACAATTAGCCGTAGGATGTTGAAATTTTTGATTTTGGACTGTTGTAACATCTAGTTCTGCACCTTTCCTTTTGATTGCAATCGACTGGACCAAAGTGTCCAAAAAAGCCCAAAATCAAAAAAAAAATTGTATTTTGGTCTTTTTCTTAACAGCAGTAATAGGTCCTCATTGAGAGCTTTTCAACGATATATCATAAGTGGTAATTATTTTCATTGGTTCCAGCCAAATTATTTTATTTGGTTTTATAGCCAAATAAAATTTTAATTAATGAAATATTTGGATCTTACAAGGGGATGGCACATCGACTTGATTAGACTTCATCTCTTTTTTCTTTTTAACTTTTTTTTTTTTAAACTTAAATATATTGATTTATTAATAATTATTAACCTCTGATTTTAAAAATGTTTTTACGATAAATAATAATTCAATAATAATAAAAAAAAAGATAAAAAAATATCAGAAGTTATTAATGAAATAAAATATTATGTACTTTTCATTTTAAAAAATTCTGTGTATGTAATTTAATAGGCGTACAGGTCATGAAGTATTTACATCAAATTTAATATATGTCGACAATTTACCTACAAAGATACATTATGATTTCCTATTGGTCACTGGAAAAACAAGAACTAATATTCTAATACCGAGTAATATACACATATCTCTAATCAAATTCATATATTAAAATTTCATATAAGTTTTCACATAAGATAATTAGGTTCATTATTATATTTGCATTTTTACCTACCCATCACCAAGATTATATACCTTAATCCTGTTGGTTCTGTTTTATAAACGTACCGAGACTAGTCGAGCGGTGTATGCGGCTTGACTGCAAAATTTCCTGGGTTCATTTAATACTTCTTACAATTCTTTAGTAAAAACTAAATACTCCGTCGCATATTTCTATAAAATCTGCAACGTTTACATTTTTGTGACGTGACCATGACCTCATGTACGAACCAACTTTCCTTTTCGGTGAACAATACAAATTAATCGCCGCTATATGCCGTTAGGTTTTTCAACTCGCAAAAAAATAAGTGAAATGAACTATAAATTTGTAAATTTAATTCTCAATTCCGAGAAAATACATTTCCTACTCTTTCGAGTGCTAAGGATATCGCTGTTTTTAAAATGACAAAAATAAACTGTTATTACGTTTTGTCAAAAAGTACTAAATCTAGAAAAATACTCGATTCACATATTAAATTGAAATCTTTCAATATTATATATACAGTGTGTTGTATGTATATATATAAATATTGAATCGTAAATGGATTCGTTTACAAATATTTTTGTTATGATTATCGGATAAAAAAATTGTGATAATAATTCTCTCTTTTGTGTTTGATCAAAATTAATTTGATAATCAGACTTCTTAAGACTTTTTTTGCAATTTGACTAAACCTAATATAGAATTTAAAAAAAAGAAAGAAAAATTATACGAAAGTAAGGTTTAACGACACTTCATTTTTACAAAATGGAACAGATTCTATTTTATTAACAAACCACTGAAAGTTGTTAACATAAAATCGATCGATTGCAGTGTTTACTATATTATACTATTTTAAGGAAATAGTGTACTATATAATTTCAAAAACATCAAAGAATTTCTTCTTCTCGTTCTGTTTATATAAGTACAAAAGTTACAGAATTAGTTCACGTGTAGACATTTCGTGTAAGGATTTTAAAAAAGAGCTAAGTTACCTTTCATTTTAACTCTTCTGGCTGTCATAGAAAAAAAATAAATAAATAATAAATAAAAAAAATAAGCAAGAATAACAAAACCATTTTTTTATGCGACAGCATGACTTTTGTATAGTTGTACATTTATTTTTAATACAAGTTTTCTCTTCTAAAAATTAAATCTTTTCTTCTATTATACATAAAAAATTATTTTAAAGTATAATATTTTTTACATAAAAAAAAAAATGTTTGTATTTTGTGTCCATTATAATAAGAGATAACTTACTAGCTACTTTGTATTTATTAATAAAATAATTTTTATATTAATAATTTAATCTATACTAAATGTAAACAATATATTTTTTTAAACACTTAAGTCACGGGAAGAAGAACTTATGGTTTAACGTGTAGAAGACTGTTGTCGCAATAATTTAAAAAAAACTCTGCTGTGGATACCACATGACTGCTGTTGTACCACTATTAAATTACAGATATATATTTTTTTCATTTTTTTTTGTTACTGAATTATTATTTATTGTATTTTTTCTACAATGACAGGTTAATAATTAATTATTAATAAATCAATATATTTAAATTAAAAAAAAAGTTTAAAAAAAAGGAAATGAAATCGCATTCACACCGATGTGCCTTCCCCTTGTAAGATCAAAGTATTTTATTAATTAAACTTTTATTGAGTTGTAATTCTGGAACCAATGAAAGTAAGTACCACTTATAATGTATCGTTGAAAAGCTCTCAATGAGGGCTAATTACTGCAGTTAAGAAAAAGTCCAAAATCAAAAAACTTTGGATTTTGGACTTCTTTGGACACTTTTGATCCAGTCGATTGCGATCAAAAGAGTACAACTAGATGTTACATCAGTCCTAAATCCAAAATTTCAACATCCTACAGCTAATCGTTTTTGAGTTATGCGAGTTACATACGTACGTACGTACAGAGGTCACGCCGAAGCTAGTCATAGTGGATACAGGAATGGTCAAAATGATTATTTCCGTTGAAATCTGAAAACTGAAATTTTTCGCGTTTACAATACTTCCTCGGTACAAGGAAGTAAAAATTTGAGTACAAATTAAAAACGCTTTGCTTTAATGAATACAAATAAGAAATAATAGCTTTATAAGCACAAATTGGCCTCTGATCTCGGAAAAAAGCTATCAACACAGTTGTAAGACTTCCCGTCACGCGGTTATTTATAAATAAAAATAATTAATATATTAATTACATATTGAAACAATCCCATGTTATAACTAAGATAATAATATTGGTTTGAGGTTAAAACCGCAATTTCAAATCTCATATTACTGATAAAAAAAGCTTCTATTTCAACAACTTTAAATATTAAAATATTTTTCAGAACCCTTGAAAATGTATAAATTGATACTCATATGACAATGTTTTTTACTTTTTGCGCGAACCCCAAAGTGGAAGTCAAAGTTTAATTTTATAAAAATTTTTTTTTAAAGCAGTCTTCATTACAATAAAAAAGGGTATTCAATATCAATCATCTTCTAAATAAAAAAGTGGTCCGCGCCTCCACGTGGTGCGGCTGGATACCTTAGAAAAGTATGGTGAGCTTTTCTTTGGGAACTAAAACAAATCACTCTATAGTTAACAACTATAGTTGTAACTAGGGAGCAATTCCAAGGTAGACAACCTACGACAGTCAAATATGTAAAGTCTTTTAAGAAAAAATCCGCCGTCAAGCAAAGAATTGAAAAGACTGCGCTCGAATTCGGCGGGCAGTCACTTAAGAGATACGGATGAGTCGGGGCATCTGAACAAACCCAAAAATTGAAATCATGAAAAATAAACTACCAAGCAACCCACAATATTAATTCTTTAATAGAAGTTGGAAAACTCAAAACACTTATAGATACATTAACAAAACACAAAATATTAATAGCAGGACTACAAGAAATGAGAAACACTTCCCCGGAACCATTCAAATCACAAGGATTCAGGATATATAATGGATTTCCTGGTAAGAAAGTCATGAAAAACTGCTCTACCTTTGGGACCGGATTCATATTAAGCACTAAAATCCTAAATTCTGTTAACGACTTCAAAGCAATATCCCCCAAAATAGCTACATTCACAATAAAAGAATCTAACAAAATATACACAATAATAAACGGACACGCACCTACTAACGACAAAAACAACAAAGTAAAATCAAGACAAGAAGTGAACGAATTTTGAGAACTACTAGGCCAAACAACTACCGATATCAACAACAAACACATCAAACAATCACATCAAACACAAACACTGATAGGAGATTTCAATGCCCAACTAGACAGAGAAAAGAAATACAGAGATGTGGTAGGAGAACATACAGCACATAAATGTACAAACAAAAATAGAATGAAATAAATAGAAAATTGCAGAAACCACGGAATGATATCTAAATCTACATACTACTTACGAAAAACCTGTAAACACAAAAACCTCGAAACACCCTGACTGGAAAAAAGGAGAATGGCAACTAGACCACATGTACAAGGACAAGAGCTTCCATAAACAAATACAGAATGTCAGAGTGCTAAAAATCGAAGATACAGGATCAGATCACTACGTGGTCAAAATAAAAATGATTTTCTCCCCACAAAATAAAATACCAAAAACCACTAAAAACAAAAAGGAATACAATAAGACAATCTAATAAATAACCTAAACTACCAAGAAGCAACCAAAAATATTAACAAAAAAGAATCAAATAAACTCAGAACAAAACTAAAAGATTCAGCAAAACACGCTGCTCCAATCCAGCCAACAGCCAAGCACCGATAGTGGAATAAAGATTGTAACATCACAGTAGAGAGAAGACACCAATGTTTGAATCTAACAAAACAAAGAAAAGAGACCCCAAAACAATAAGATACACCAAAAGATAATTCCAAAAAGACCTACTAAAACAAATCGAAACTGAAAACGATAAAAATAATACAAGGGAATACTATTGAATGTTTATAACACAAATACAAAAATATGAACCACCAACTCTAATCCTTAAAGATGAATATGGTAAACTATCACACGATAATAAACAAAACGCAGAAATATTAGCTAAATCGTTCAAAAAAATACTAAATTGTGAAGAACCCAAAGAACTCTTTCAAATTGATACAGACACACTTATCAAATCAAACTAAAACCAAATAAATCCACCTACACAAAAAGAACTAAACCAAGCATTAAAAGAAAGAAAAAATCGCACAGCAAGCCGGGAAGACCAGACAGTGGTAGAATTTTGGGAATACTCCTCCAAGGAGACTAAACAGTCACTTCTGAAAATCTCCAAAAAATCTGGAAAGAAGAAAAATTACGTAAACACTGGACTACTGCACTCATACACCTACTACACAAGAAAGAAGACAAAATCAATCCTGAAAACTATAGAGGAATTTCGCTATTAGATTGCACATATAAAATACTCTCAAGAATAATACTGAATAAAATAAAAGATCAACTCGAAAATGAACTGGGAGAATATCAGGGGGATTTAGACCGTGGAGAAGCTGTCCTGAACAAATAATCACTCTCAAATTAATAATGGATGTACACAAAATGAAACAAAAACAACTAATAATATCATTCATAGATTTCCAAAAAGCCTACAACAGTATTCATAGACCATCAATGCTGAAAATAGTAAGTAACCTAGGATTACACCCAAAACTAATAAAAGTGATAGAACTAAGCTTAACTGTCACATACTCCAAAATAAAATTCAGAGAAGTATCAGAACCATTCCTAATCAAAACAGGTTTAAGACAAGGAAATGGATTATCCCCACTGCTCTTCAACTGCCCCCTAGAATATGTAATGAGAGAATGGTACAAAAAACACCCACCACACGTAACAATTGAAGCAAGAAACATGTAAAACAAATCAAAGTAAACTGTCTAGAATTTGCAAATGACCTAGCGTTTCTAGCCAATAACATCGCAGAAGTTAGAATCCAATTAACTTCATCGGAAGAACTATCAGGAAAAATAGGCCTAAGAATATCATATGAAAAGACTAGAATAAAGGTCATAAATCCCATGGTATTGAACCACGTAATCATAAATGGTCACAAAGTCGAGCTAGTTGAACGGTTTAAATATTTAGGTGAAAATATCACACATGACCTCAAAGAAAAAATAAAATGGAAAGAAAGAACACAAAAGATTCAATTATGTACAAAATATCATCGAAACAACATATAACAAAAGATACATCTTAATAGATACCAAATTCAGACATTACAAAACTTTAATTAGATCTGTAATATCATATGGAAGCGAAACACTCTTCAAACTAAGATCCAACATTTCCTACTCAGCAGAGATGCAAAGAATAGTAAGAATTCTAAGAACATGCATAAATAAAAGACGATTTACTGATGGGGGGAGAATGGAGACTCAAACCAAACCAAGAGATACATAGACGTAGAACCAGCTCTACACTAATTTAAAAAGAAAAGAATCTCCTTCTTTGGACACATAATAAGAACAGAACCGAACAGGCTCGTCAGGAAACTGGTCGAGAAATACTGGAACATTTCCAAAACACCGACCTGGATAACCAAAAGTAAACAAGATATGCGAGAACTAGAAATCACAATAGAAAATTTATGAAACAAAACTGACAATATAAAAATGCTTAAAGAAGCAAAGTCCAGATTTAAAATTAAAGAAAAGAAAACAACAATGAGGGTTTGTTGAAAAGAACTCAATAAAGCAAGATCTGAGACTGAAGAAGTACTGGGAAGCAATCAAGAAGAAAAAGAAAAAGAAAAGAAGAACCAGAGTTAACTAAAGTGGTTTACTGTGACCTCAAAATCCTCAAAAAAAGGGAAAGAAAAATGTTAAAAAATGCATGATTTTTTGGATTTGGCTACATGGTGGAGTTTGGAGCTCCCAGTTTAGTAGAATAGAAGAAACAACAATGAAAAAACATCATAGCGATCACAAAAAAGCTTCAAAGTTTAGAACATTTTTTGGGGCCCATTGCAAAAATGTTTTTTGGAAATATTATTATTTTTTAAGCGTTAACAAATGTGGCTAAGAAAAATATGATCTTAATTAGGCAATATCTCGAGATACTAAGGATGACCTTGCTCTATAGCCTCATCCCCTTGACCTTTTAAGTTGAAAATATAATGGCATCAATGCTCCATATAGGTATAGAAGTAATATGATCATGTTTGGTCAAAATCAGTCCAGTAGTTCTAGAGATATAAGGTGGTTTAGAAGCCCACACACACACACACACATGTACATACGCACATTAACATACAGAAAATTTCCATCCGGTTTTTTGTGTTCCGTCAGTATCCAAATGTCAAGATACGGTGAAAACCGCACATGCTCAAATTTGACAGAGTACAGTAGTTTCCATTCTAGAGCTATAGCATTATCTAGAAGGGAAAGTAAAAAAATAAATCTAAACCCCTTGAAATAGTAGACATTTATAAATTACTTTTTAAAAACAATACTTCCAATTTTTGGGTATGTAAAGGAAACTAAATGAAAGATAAACTAGAAAAAAAGTCCTTTGATCCATTATAAATATTAAAGACCACAGAAATTGGCTGTAGAACATTACCACAAACTGACCAAAAAATTAGTTTATTAGAAATGATGATTTAAAAAAATATATCTATTAAACAAGAATTAGCTGAGAAGTTAATAATGTTGAAACTTTATTCTTGAACAAGGATGGGAAACCAATATCCGGTAGTCTTTCTGAATTTTAATTTTTTCAGTTATAAGAATACTAAACGGCTATCCCCTTCTAAAATTTCTATTCATGGTTGAGGATATTGTTTGATTGTTTTAAAAGGTGCATGCTATCATTATTTTTCTAGATATAAGTTTTATTTTTCCAATCTACACAAGAGGCTTGCATTAAGTCGAAGATGGACAATTTGGATTGGAAGAGTCAATGGCTTAAATGATTTTAAGCTAAATTTACACTTCTATTGGGATTGGCTAAAAAACAACAACAGTTGTTTGTATTATTTTACTCTTATTCTAAAATCACAGTTAGAAATATTTGTTTCATGATGATTCGTAAGTATTGTTTATCTGTAAAGCATCAATATCATGATTTTTATTTCCTCTTTTTTCATTTATAAAAACAAAATGTCCCAGGAGATGTTGCTCAAACTTAAGGAATTATTTCAAGGTAACAATGGGTAAGCAAAAACGTTTATGCAGGCAAATGCCCTACTTTTCTTCCCTCTGTCCGCTACTTTCTGTTTTTCAATAAAAATGTGTATTTTAGTAACAGATTGACATATTTTAATAAAATTTATTGTACATTTACAGTAGCTTGCAAATTAATCCAAATACAGGGAGCTTTTTATTTATTTCTATGTTGTGGTTACACTACGTCACCACATTCATTCTCTAAGCTGTCTGTGTAATGTGAGGTTATTATTCTTTGGTTAATTAGCAATTTTCATGTTATTAATAATGTTTTGTGGAAGTTTATTCAATTTTTTATTATTAAATCATATTTTCATACTTTTTTTAATGCACATAACTCCAAGAAAATTGTTTCTCTTTCTAAGGTGACCAATATGGCACGACAAATAGCTTCTGAGTAATGGTGTTGGGCTAAGGACATGGGCTACATGTATTTTAAAACAATTTAAAGAAACTGGTTCCTTTTCACCTCAAAGGAAAGGAAAATATGGCCATCAAAGAAAAAAATACTCCAACACAGGATGGTTATTAGAGAGAAAAACTAAATTTGTTTCAAAGTTATCTGCTGTGGACTTTAATCGAGAATTAGCAGTACCGGAACAGATTTATTTATTTTTTTGGTGAGTCGGAGAAACCCCATTTAAGGGCAAAGTGTCGGACACGGTAACAGGTTCCGTCAGATGTTATTAGAAGTGCGTATGTGTGCCTGCGCCCTACCGACTAAACCTCTTATCTCACCAACCCCTCCTCCCAAGGCCGGACCCACAATTAAGCATTATCACGGCCCTGGGATGTGCCATCGTCTCTAACTACCAGGATGGAGCAGTGCTAGGCCCGGCTATGCCGTTCCCAGCCGCCCCACCTCAGTAGCCGGGACTCGGTCCTTTATTGTCACTGCCTCTAACAGGGGGACTCCGGAGAGGGAGCCCCGCCCGGGTCTCGATCTTCTCAGCTTGGAGATCAGAAGTCCCCCTATTTCCTCACCGCAGCCACTCAAGCAAGCCCGGACGAACAACGACTCCACAGTGGGCTGTTCCTCAAACCCTCGCTTTCCAGTTCTTTTGTTGCATTACCCCAGCGATGTAAAGTGAGATAGTAGAGAACCAATGTTTAGTCTCTAACATCTTGTCGTTCTCAGTGTTCAACGATCTCACCAGCAACTCGCATGCCTGACGTTCACCAGCCCACCTGCCACACTCAAAAATTACATGTTCAGGGGTGTCCGTCTTGCCACAGTACGGGCACCTCTCATCGTCCACCCACCGCCTACCGTACAGGTAAGTCCTAAATGCTACGTGGCCGGTCATAAATTGGGTGAGCCAATAATTTAGCTCACCGAATTTCCTCCCGTACCACGTCCTGAAACACGGAATGCGTCGGTGGGTCCAACGGCCCTTACGAGAAGCGTCCCACCTGACCTGCCACTCGGTAATCATCACCTTGAATGAGCTTTAATGGTCTATCCTAGCACACAGTCTCCTCCTGTGGCCAGCCAACTGTTGTAGTGGTACGATGCCAAAAATCACCATCACCACCTCAGTCGACACAGAGTTGTATGCGGGCCGCGTTATTGATTAATTAGTCAATCATGTTTTACTTTTCTTTTATAATTATATATTTATACTATTATTTTCATTTTAAACTAATACTTTTCAGGGATTATCTATATCCTTTACAATAATATGTACGTTATAGATATTTTTAATTTTAGCGTAATTCTTTTAAGTAAAAACGTTAAAATATACAATGTATTATTTCATTATATGTTTAAAATATAAACAGTATAGTTATTTTACTTATTCGTCAGATCTGCTGTAAAACGTTCAGAGGAATTTACGTAAAAAGGTAGTAAACAAGTCAGATGATAGATGAAATTAAATGAAAATACAACTGTAAATTAATTTTATTGAAATAAAAGTAAAATAAATCAATTGGAATAAACTAAGGATTTATTGTATAAAAATTTAACACTTTTTACCAGTGTTAAATTATAAGTAAAATCTTTTTGTAAGTAAAATCCACAATTAAGTCTTTATTTTTTCATAAAACGAAGAAATAAATAATTTTTATCTAATTAAAAGTCTAGAAAATTAGTTATCGTGAATCGCCAGCATGAACAAATAAGAAGTTTACGAATACGCTTAACCACACGCGAGTGAGTGTTTAGCACGGACGGTATAAATTCATGTTTTTTCTTCTTCCGTGCGCCCCACGCGCTAGCGCGTGGTCGTGTTTTTCAGGTTTTTGAAACGTTTTATATTCCAAGACATATATAAATGTTGATAACCATTATACTTAACTAAGTTGAAAACGAAAAACTAATTTAGCACGGCCGGTTAATACACCGATGAAAACCAAGACGTGAATGCGAATGAGGTTTTTCAGATTTAAAAATAAAATTCCTTAGATATGAAAGGAGTTTTTTAAAATTAATAATTTGATCGAGTTCAGATTGATATTTCTTTAATCATTATTGGATTCTCTGTCACATAGAAAACATTATAATAAAATTCTCATAGTGATATATACATTCAGACACGCTTCTCAGAATCGCATTGGTATAAGCTTGTTTGCTAGTATCGATTAAGAATATCAGAGCGGTTATGTTATCATTTTGTATTATTTATATATTTTACAATGAAAATAAAAGCAAACGAGGGTTCGGGAAAGTTAAAAATATAAAAAAAGTAAAAGACGACCGTGCAAAATATTAAAAGAAACGTTAAATGTTTAAGTACAATGAATGTATGAAACATTTATGTCTTTTTTTCATTCAACGAATACTATAACTACATAAGGCACGGTTTTATTCATCATTAAAGAAAAAATATCAATATTTTTCTAGGGTATGAAATAGATTAAGGGCAGAATTTTATGATATTAACCTTAATAAACGTAAAACAGAACAAATAATTTAGGTTAGATTATTTTAATAAACTTCCATTCCACTAAACTAATTGTTAATAAAATGTATTATAATAATTATTTATTTTTATTTCAAGAAATTACTGAATTACAGATAGTAATACTACACCAACCTTTCGTCTGGCATTTCACTGGCATACGTCTCAGCATTTCGTACGGAGGTCCCGGGTTCGAACCCGGTCAGACATGGCCTCTTTTCATACGCTACCAATTTCCACCGGGCTAATGATTAAAGCTGTTGATCCCCGCTCTTTCATATATAAAAAAATAATTGAAAATAGCAATTTCATTTTCAATTATCTTTACATAAATTTATTGAATTATTTTTATCAGAAAATAAAATAAAATATCTAATTTAAGTGAAAAATCTGGCAAAATAATGCATGACTTTTCCGGCTATTAATAATAAAAAAAATTTAAATTAGAACCAAAAACCAAAAAACTTTTTCTAAAAATATCCATATAGTAACAAGACCGGTATAGCAGACCTGAGTAACGGATTCCTGCCAATTAAGAAGAAAGTAGTAAAAAATATGATAATGGGATTATTATTATTATTATTATTATTATTATTATTATTATTATTATTATTATTATTATTATTATTATTATTATTATTATTATTATTATTATTATTATTATTATTATATTTATAAGTTATTATAGTCTATACTTTTTTTTTATTATCATAAAATAACAGTATTAACAACTTCAATAATTTATTATTTATTTAACAGCTGTTTGAACTATAACATCAAAAAGATTATGACTATTTTTAGTACTACCACAGTATTTTCCACCAAACCTCTTACAACTTTATAAATTAATTCATCTTCTACATTCAGGATAAAAGTTGGTTGTTATGAATAGATTAAGTTAATTTTATATTCTTCTAATAAATAATAATTAATGTAAATTAATAATATATAAAATATATTACCTAAATAATTTTTTTGTGTTTTTTATTTCCTTGTACGAAGTAAAGAAAGTATTGTGGTCGCGAAAAGTTTCAGATTTCAGATTTCAACGGAAATATCCATTTTGACCATCTCTGAATCTATTTTGACTAGTTTCGGCGTGACGTTTGAACGTACGTATGTATCTCGCATAACTCAAAAACGATTAGCCGTAGGATGTTGAAATTTTGGATTTAGGACTGTTGTAACATCTAGTTATGCACCTCCGCTTTTGATTGCAATCAACTGAACCAAAAGTGTCCAAAAAAGCCCAAATTCAAAAAAAAAATTGGAGGTTGGACTTTTTCATAACTACAGTAATAAGCCCTCATTGAGAGCTTTTCCAAAATATATCATAAGTGGTATTTGTTTTGATTGGTTCCAGAGTTACAGCTAAGCTAACTAGAATTTTAATTAATGAAATATTTGGTTACAAGGGAAAGACATATCGGTTCGAATCAGAGTTCATCTCCTTTTTTTTAACTTTTTTTTTTAATTTTAGTATATTGATTTATTGATAATTATTAACATCTGATTGTAAAAAAAGTCTTACGACAAATAATAATTGAATAATAACAATTTAAAAAAAATATATGAAAAAATATCAGAAGTTATTAATAAAATAAAATTTTATGTACTTTTCATTAAAAAAAAAAATGTATATGTATAATTTAATAAGCGTACAAGGAAGTCATGTGATGTCCACATTTTTTTTTTCTTTTTTAATATAAATTAACCTGAAACCAATAAGGCACTAATGTATCTTAGTACATGTAGTAATCTACTAATGAATTACGGTCTCCTAAGAAAACAAAACCCCGCGGGTCAGTTGAAGAAAAAGTAGACGATTTCGATAAAAACGTGATTCGTAAAAGTACACGAATTTTATTTTCGAAACGAACTGTTTGCAGTAGACAAAAGCTGTAAATGACGATAACGATCTACCAGATCTTCGAAGAACCACTTTTTGTAAATTGCTTCAAAGTACGAAAAACGGAGCAGGGAAAGTGCTTTAATTGACAGGGATGATATAATTATATGGCAAAACATTACCTCACTGAAATAAAGAAAATGAGGAAGAAAACGGTAAAATAAATTATGTAGTTGAAACATAGATCAACGAAGGCCAAACGAAAAGTTTCGTTTAGAGAGATAAAGCTGTGAATTCGCCAAAACAGGCCTTTCTGTGTGGCTTATCAAATGGTAATAAGGCACCATCGGGTAAAGACAGACCTTTCGGGCAATGATAGCGGATTTATCAATGGTAATCTCTGGATTTTTTAATCTAATTTTTTTAACCTCCTGGACCATCCCGATAGGTATTGCTTCAGAGGATGAGATGAATGATTTGTAGCATATGTAAAAATGTCTTGCCTGACCGGGATTCGAACCCGGGGAACCTCCGGATGAAAGGCCGAGACGCTACCACTCGCGCTTTGGAGGCCGGCATGTATCTAACTTTACAGAAGACTATCATAACGAGATAAACAGCACGTCTCTTGAGAAAGGTTTAACGATGTTACCTCTTCTGGAAGATAATTCGGTTATTGTCTTAGACAACGTCCCTTATCATTCATGTAAAACGGAAAGAATTTCAACCGTATCTTGGAAAAAGAATGATATCAAAATGTGGCTTACTTCAAAAGGAGTGATTTTTGAAGAGGATGGACTTAAGGTCCAATTTTCGCAAAGCGTTTCGCGTATTAAAAGTAATTTTAATGTGTATAAAATTGATGATTTAGCATGATCCAATGATAAAATCGTCTTCAATTACCTCCCTATCATTGTGAATTCAATCCGATTGTGTTAATTTCTTTCTTTTTCCTGCTTAGCCTCCGGAATCACCGTAAGGTATTACTTCAGAGGATGAATGAGGATGATATGTATGAATGGGAGTACTAGACTCAACAGCTTAGTCTCCCACGGTCAGATCCAGCAGATAAATTTCACGCTGGTCCATACGGATAGGAACGCAAATTACCAAATCCGTCCACAAATAAAACTTAAAATTCATAACCGCCACTAAAAAAAATCATGAAACCCGCCCGATTATAAAAGATACAGCAGCAAGGGAGTTTTTCCAGGCTCTGCGATCTGTAGGGAGAAATATTGAAACTCCCGCCATTCTTGTGTTCCGTTCCGTTAAGTTTTTCTCTTCGTCGGCAGATATTGTATAAAAAGTAGAACTTTTGGTATCGGTAAAAATGTGAATCCTTATCGGGATTTTTTTTTCGTTTTGAAGTAATTGATTTAAAATAATTTTAGTTTATAGTTTGGTATGAGTACATGTTTGAATGTAAATATGTTGGTCTCAATTTCCAAACTCAATTTCTCCTTTTTTTATTATTTTTCTCTACATGTGGCTTTAGCAGGAAAAGGAATTTAAGAATCATTACACACTCTGTTACGCCTTTATAATAAAGAATATTACCAAAATTTTATTTTGTAATTATCAATTTGATAATTATTTAATTAATTTTTTCTAAATGATAAAAGTTTAGAAGAGGAGTCTTATCAACCCGTATTTCTTTTAGGAAGTAATTAATACAGCCCCCCCCCCTTTAAAAATATAAGAGAGCCGTTCATTAATTAAAGAGATAAATTGTAACAACGGAAAAGCTATTTAATAGAATAAAATGTAACTATCTGGAGTTCAAGTTGACACATCTGACATAGAAAATATCAACCTTTCGAAAAGAAAGAACTGTTCGGCTCCGTTTGAGACGATTACCATGGAAGAACGGTGTACAATAAGATTTTGATTTGCTGAAAATGTAAAACCGGTCGAAATTCACTGGCGAATAACATAACAGTACAATAAAAAGAAAATTAACCGGTAATTTTTTTTTAAATGGATCGAAAAGATTAAATCGGGCAAATTAAGTGTCTACAATTTTCATCCTAGCGGAATACCAGTGGAATTTTTGATTGACGCTTGTAAAATTACATTAATGAACTTATTCGCAAGGACAGATACATAAAAATTTGGAAATTGTTGAAATTTGTAATTCGTATTGGTAATATTCATTCCATTATACACGATAACCTGAATTACTGCTAAACATATTCAAGATAGGTTCTAAGACAGTTGATTCAGAATCATAAATATTTCAAATTAACATTTCTACGGAACTAAAACAACGGTTTTTAGCGGAAGGTAATGCTTTTGTAGACTGCATGATAGCTTACGATGAAGCGTCGATTTATTATTTTGAGTCAGAATTCAAACATCAGTGTATGGAATGGAAACATCCAAAATTTACCCGCCAGGAAAAAATTCAAAACCTACGCGTCAGCCAGTAAAGCGATGTTAACGATGTTTTGGAATTATAAAGGCACAACTTATTGCGATTATTTGGAAGAATAACATACAATTAACAAGAAGTACTATTGTGACATGCTACAAAATAAAATTAAAACGGCAATAAGGAAGAAACATTCCGGTTCTTCTCAATAGGTGTAATTCTTCGGCATGATAACGTCCGTCTTCGTAACCTCTCAAGAGACACCGGAAGCTATTCAAAGGTCGGGTTGGGAGGTGTTGCTATATTCACCTTACAATCTCCGATCTTGCATCATCAGATTTTGTTCGTTTACTCTTCTCATAAATCTCTTTATATGACACCTAGTTCATCAATAATAAGTGGTACAAGAATGATTCGAGACCGAAGTGAACGATTTTCTTCTCTTACCATTGTAAGATACTTATTATCTTATCTTTATTATTGGAATAAGAAAGCTCACAGAAAGATTAACAAGTATGTCTAGTAGCAGAGTATTATTTTTTATTTATTTATTTTTTTATTAATTCACCATATAAGCTCAAAGCTTGTGCATGACATTTTGTAGCGTATGAAAAATGCCATTCCTAATCGGGATTAGAGCCCGGTACCTCCGGATGAAAGGCCGAGAAGCTACCACTACGCCACAGATATCGGCAATTTTGTTGATAATCAGCGTTGGTTCACTGTCACAGAATAAATAATAAGTTTAATTATTGACCGACCCTCTCTTAATTTTTCAAACTTTTTACTCCCAACCTTTTCAGTAAAACTATTATTAATTTTCTGTTAATGTTGTGTCATCCTGGCAGAAATACGTTTTTAGCCTTTATCGTAGCAGTAGAGAGTAAAAGATATATATTTTGTATTTTTTTTTTGTAAGTATTCCAGGAAATTGTTTCCACTTGAGGTATTGTAGATTACGGCAGTATTTTGGGGAGTGAGGCAGAGATGCTGCATGTCATCAACACTGTTTAGTACATATATGGAAGAAATAATTAAATACTGTCTGAATGGGAGAAGAGAAATAAAGATCGGGAGACGTATAGAATGTACACGTTTTGATAACATAGAGGTATTGACGAAGATCCCAAGTAAATTAAATGAAATGCTCGATGACTTAATTGAATCTTGCGAAAGTCAGGGTATGAGATCGACAAAAAGAAGACAAAATGTACGGTATTAGGTGGAAAAGAGGACAGGTTTGAGATTAAGATAGGAAATGAAGTTTTAGAACAGACAAAAAAATTTCAGTATTTAAGGAACTTTGTAACTGATGACCTGATTTGCCCAGCAAAAATTAAAACAAGAATATCAAGAAGTAAGCAGGCATTTAATAAGGGAAGACTTCTGGGTGGAAAGTTAAACTTAGCGTTAAGAAAGAGATTAATGAAATATTTTATTTGGAGTGTGATTGCGTGATGGAGCTGAAACATGGACGATGAGAAAAACAAACAGAAAACGGAATTGAGGCTTTTGAGATGTGGATGTGGTGTAGAATGATAGATTCAGACGGCAAGACCATGTAACAAATGAAAAAGTATCAAGGAGAATCGGAGAGAACAGGAAAATGCTAAATGTGATAGAATATAGAAAAAAGAACCTCCTAGGAGGTTGTATGAGATGTTTAATAATGGATGCGATAGAAGACTTTGTGAATGAAAGAAAAGGAAGAGGAGAAACAGATTTCAATTGATGGATGGGATTATGGTAAAGGGAAGATATAGTGAAACAAAGAGGCAAAGGATAGAACAAGGAGCACCAGCCGTGACAGGACCTGCCCTAATGACAGAACACTGAATGAATGAAATTACCACACGCTGAATTTATACAAATTTTTATAACATTTCATTAGTTTAACAAATCATTCTGAAATGTTTTCATTTATTTTCTTTTGATATCAATAATATTACTATCAAAACAAATAAAATCGTAAAAATATTAGCTAGTAATTTTCCACTCTATCATAAGGAAATTGTTTAAATATAATTTTTTTTTTTTTATTCTGATCGTGAATTTGAAATAAAGCTAGTTTTATTATTATAAATAATTTTCCCAAGAGTTTTTAGAAATAAGCACATATTTTTATAATCCATCTATCTATATCTGCTCATAATAAAATTAAAAATACAATTATTATATTTAAATGTATATAATAAAATTTGAATAATACAAAAGGTTAAGGGAAACGTGATGAAAAATCATTTGAGGCTAAACTTAACTTCTTTAGCGCATTGATGTTAAAAGTAAAATAAATATATTTCTGGTATACTTACATAAATTAAATAAATATAAGAATGCAAACAAGTTAAAGCCCTTTTTAGAATGTTTGATATATATATATATATTAAGCTTTCAATAACCTTTACACAGAATTTAAACTCATTTCAATTTCGGTCAGGTCAATGACAAATATTACCCTTTACGTAGAAAAAAACTTTATACAAATATTATTATTATTTTAATTAAAACATATCTTTTTGTTATAATATCTTTTTTTTATAAAACTTAAAAAATTATGAAAACGCTGACTTCTATGACTGAATAGGTAGCGTCTGGGCATTTCATACGGAGGTCCTGGGTGTGAATCCCGGACAGGAATGGCATCTTTTCATACGCTACCAATTTCTAAAGAGCTAATATAACCATAGCTTTAATGCCCGGTCATTGATAACAAAAAAAGGATTAAGAAAACAAAGCAGACAGGAGATTAAGCCGTCAACTAAAATTGATTATTGTGAAGTGTAAGTTTTGTTGTTAAAATAAATAATAATAATAAATATTTTATATCAAGTTGTATAAATAATTAACAAACAGTTATTTGTATTGATTGGTTTAATTAACTGAGAAGGTCTCCTGTTAACAAGAGATAATTATTAAAAATTAAAAAACACGAATGCCAAAAAAGAAAAAACATTGCTGACAGACACTGCTCTTGAATACAGAATAATTACTAATACAGGATAATTGAAGGGCATGATGTGAACAATTCTATAATTTTTTCTTCAAATTTTTAACATTTATATATATATATATATATATATACAAGGCGCGTTCAAAAAGTAACGAGAATTTTGAAATTTCACGGTTGTATTAGTCCCATTTTCTGGATTTTTTCGTTGTTGTATTGGTAAACATGTCTGAAAAGTATTTGTATATTTTTAGCCATATTGGATGTTTAGTCTGTTATCAGCTGTAAAAAGGATAACACATGTTTTGGTATGATCGGCGATTTTTTATTTGTTTAAATAATGGATCGGAGAATTTGTATTAAATTTTGCTATAAGAATGGAATAAAATGTACTAATGTTTTAAAAATGTTAAATATTGATTTTGGTGAGTCTGCAATGAATAAAGCAAGAGTTTACGAGTGTTATAAGCGTTTCTAAGAACGTCGTGAAGACGTTGAAATTGACGAGCACCCCGGACGCCCAAGCACAAAACAACCGATGAAAACGTGGAAAAAGTAAAAGAAATGATCATAAATGATCATCGAATCACAATCAGAGAAGTTGCTGATGATGTTGGGATATCAACGGGCTTACGTTATGAAATTGTTTCGAATGTTTTGGTTATGAAATGTGTGACAGCAAAATTTGTTCTAAAATTATTGAATTTCTAACAAAACAACGGCGAATAAAAGTTGTTAAGGAATCGCTAAATGAAGTCAAAAATGATGCACAACCACTGAAACGTGTCATAACAGGTGATGAAACAAGGGTTTAAGGATATGATGTCGAAACTAAGGTTCAATCATCCCAGTGAAGGCATTCTGGATCACCAAGACCGAAAAAAGCTCGACAAGTACGGTCGAATGTGAAGGTTATGCTCACCGTGTTCCTCGATTTTAACGGCATAGTGCATCATCGGTTCTTGCCACAAGGTCAAACGATCAATAAGAAGTATTACCTACAAATTCAACGTCGTTTGCGTGAAGCAATCCGAAAAAACGCCCGGATTCGTGGCGAAACAATTCATGGCTTTTGCACTACGATAATGCGCCTGCTCACATTTCATTGCTTGTTCGTCAATGTTTAGCCAAAACAACGCTGTAATGATATCCCAACCGCCATATTTGCCAGAAATGGCCCCGTGTAACCATTTTATTCCAAAAATAAATAATTCCATTTTATTCCCAAAAATAAAGAGAACTTTAAAGGGCTGTCGTTTTACAAGCATAGATGAGATTAAAAGCGAATAGCTGAAAGAGCTAAGCACTATTCCAAAGATCGAGTTCCAGAAGTGTGTCGGGGATTGGAAAAAGCGCTGGCATAAGTGTATAATATATAATGGGGACTATTTAGAAGGGGATAGATAACATTGATGTAGACGAATAAGTAAAATTCTTTCCAAAAAAACAAAAATTCTCGTTACTTTTTGAACACACCTCGTGTGTGTGTGTGTGTGTGTGTGTGTGTGTGTGTGTGTGTGTATGTATGTATATATATATATATATATATATATATATATATATATATATATATATATATTAAATAACACGCCAACGTATATACGCATGTATGAACGCTTGAACATTAATTCCCAATTTTTCAATTTTTTTCGTTTTTTGGGATCCCTGGATCATGAAACGTCCAGAAATCAAAATTAACGCATACCGCATTTTTTGATTGATTACCATACTTTCATTCTTGCAGCAAAGCTCTAGAAATATGATGCTTGATGCCAGGAAAGTAAAAAAAATCCCTTTAATTCTTAGTCGAGTCTTATGGGACTCCAATTTTTTTTTTTGCCGCCTTATTGAATGAGGTAATTCATTATTCCATGAAATAAACTCTTAATCCCCAAAAATCAAGGGAGTTGAACGAGGCCGTACTTAAAATATCAATTTTTAACTTTAATTTTCAAGATCGAAAGTTGTACCTAGCATTAACGTAAATATCTTCTACCCTCGTTTCCATGTTCAGATCCTATGGAACTCGCGTAAGAATTTAAAAATATTTTTGATTTATTTTTTATAATTTCTGATAATTTATCTTTGTTTTATTTTGCTTAAAATCTTCAAAAAATCATTGAAGTCAAATTTTGTTAATTTATTTGAACGACCACGGACAAATTTAAACATAGTAAAAAAACACACACTCAAGAAAATAGTCTTTTTACAAAATACGCTGAAATAAATTCAAACTTACTGTAAAATAACGACATCCAAAATCTTGTAATTATTCCTCTTATATAAATAATAATAATTAATGAATTATAATAATTAATTGCTGAATTAAAATGAAACAATGAATTAATTACCTACGTCAAATAAACTATCCGATCAGATACCTTCTTATTTTTAACTTGTGTCAATGACAACAAAGTTAACAGACATGAGACTAACGTAAATCGAATTTAATTCATATTTAATCAGACTATATATCCGTTTCATGGTCATTACATTCAGTAAATATAAGAGAATAACAAAT
This sequence comes from Lycorma delicatula, assembly GCF_047948215.1. Lineage (NCBI taxonomy): Eukaryota > Metazoa > Arthropoda > Insecta > Hemiptera > Fulgoridae > Lycorma > Lycorma delicatula. The sequence goes on from NC_134457.1 coordinate 21,109,042, forward strand.
TATACATAACAATTTACAATCTACGGTCAGTCAACTTATTTGCCCTTTTCAAAGTTTATCAATTAAAAATGTAATTTAAAAAACAACAAATAAAAAATTACAACGCCTGGAAATCATTTGACACAAAGGCATGAGTAATTTGAAAAAAAATATCTGCTACTTTTGCCCTGTATGTCAAAACATTTTTTTATGCGAATCTGCCGAAATAAATGTATATATTACCGTGAAAGACCGATATCCAATAAACGTCGATATTCTCTGGTGAATGTCTACACATACCAAATACGTCAATGAAAAACCGAAAAATTTGCTTATTCAGATCTTCGGGTATATGTCGAAACTACAGATAAACTCAGGCTAGGGTCAAAACGTAACTAGAAATAAATAAAAAATCACCCAGTACCAATCTCTAACGCGAATAGATCACGAAACCCTCATTAAAAAAGGAAGTTTAAATTTACGCCAAACATAAGCTACGCTTGCTAACCTCGTCTAATTAACGTTGCACATACAAGTAATATACGCGTATGTTATTCTCCAACACTGGATGCGATTAATCAAATTCACCGCATTTATAAAAAAATTTCTGTTTAAAAATCAAATTTTCAACATTTTATAAATTGAAAGGGCAAATCAGAATATACAGAATACGTTAACTGCGTGGATGAACGATAACGATACAAATGATGGTTTGCCATTTGCTTAATTTTTATTCAAATTTCACCATCAATGATGCTGAATGCGATGAATTTGATTAATCCGCCACCAATGTTAGAGAAACATATATAACTTGATAATTTAACGTTAATTAGATGAGATTAGCAAGCGAAGCGAGCGTTAGTTATGTTTGGCGTAAATTTAAACGCTTTTCTAACCAGAGTCTCTCGTAATCTATTTATCTTAGAGATTGTATTGGGTGATTTTTTTTTTTAATTTCTAGTTATCGTTTCGACCCCTACCAGAGTTTATATGTGTTCGTTGACATATACCACTGAAGGTCCGAAAGTATAATAATATAAGTAAATATTTCGGACTTTTACCGACATATTTGGTATGCGTCGATATTCACCGGAGAATATGGTGGACTTTCTCTAATTTCGGTCTTTCACGGTAACATGCATATTGGTCTAAGGATTTTATTTAATTCTTATAGAGAGAATCGTACGACTGTCAGATTGGAAGTGTAACTCAAGTAATATGAAATATGATATATAACCAGTGGTTCCCAAACTTTTCAATTAAAATATTTCCATGGAGCCCTACCCTAATTAAAAGTACGATTAATTTTAAGTAAGAAATAAAAATAAATAAAACTCGTGTATCTTCAGTATTTTTTTTATTTTATTAACGTGAAATTAATCATAAATGTCTTGGTTCAATTAATTATGAAGCTTTTACAATATTTCGCGGCGCCCCTGTGAAGAGGCCGCGGCGCACAGTTTGGGAATCACTTGGTATATATAATCGTAACAATCCCTTATTAAGGTACTTAAGTGCATATAAACTGATAATGTTGTAATGTCATATACCACAATATCGTTTCTGTCTCATTCATCTCTGATCTGTCGTTAAGCGGCTAATATTAGTCGCTTAACGACTGCTCTTCGTCTAAGAGGAATTTTTATTTACGTTATTCTTCACACTTTTAATCTAGAACGAAAATGCCAATGATTTTTGGAATTTATTTAATAAATTCCAAAAATAAATTATTTTTTTTAATAAATGTAAAATTCATTTCATTTTAATGATCTTTCCTCGTGTACAACATTAAAACACACACAGACGACTATTTCAAATCTAATTTTGAAATATCCTAAAGATTTATTTACTTGTATCATTCACATAACACCTTTGTTGTCTACAATAAGTAATAAAAATTGAATCGAAAAATCACTACCAAAGAAAATTCATAAATATACAAATATTAAAAGTTTGATTATAACAAATCATAATCAAAAACCTTAAAACCCCAAATAACTTATACTCGAATCGATTTAAAGGTAAAAAATAATCAATTTATTTAAAAAGTAATCGATTATTTAAAAAAACAATCAATATAACTCTGGAACCAACACTCCTGTAGTTTTGTTTTTAGCCTCCGCGACCATCATCAAGTACTGATTTAAAGGATGAAATGAAATGGCAATCTTATAGCGAATGAAAAAAGCCATGCCTTACCGGGATTCGAACCCGGGACCTCCGGGTGAAAGACCGAGACGCTACCACTCGCGTCACGGACCAATATACTGAGATTTACCGGAATTGAATCGTGTACCTTCTGAATATGCAAGATTTCAAAACATTTAATCCAATAGTTTCAGAAGAGTATTCAAACAAAATTTTGCACGAAGTTAGCCCAAGAAGGTTACGGCTGATTTCATCCGGCTTTGTCCAAACCTTCAGCCCAGTTGCTAACTACTGAATTTTCTTTTCTTTAGAACATCCTTAAAAGGGGGAAAAAAGTAAAAAATTATTTTATATTTTCAGTTTATATTCTGACAGTTTATCGAATAAAAACTAAACCTTAATATTCATAAATCCTATTCACATACCAGTTTTCAAATTTTATATATATATGTATTCCTAATGTATACGTTGCAACCTGCTCAACTAATAAACAGATTATTCACTAATGAACAGCAACATCCCCCCATGGCTCAATGAGGATGATATGTATGACGTATATGTGAGGTGTAGTCTTGTACAGACTCAAGTCCAACCATTCCTGAGATGTGAGGTTAATTTAACCCCAACCAACAAAGTACACTCTGTCTTGTATTCAAATCCAACCCATTGGGTTAGTATATTGATTAACTCGTCGTCACAATTCAGCTGATTTCGAAGTCGAGAGATCTAAGGTTTAAATCCTAGTAAAGGCAGTTACTTTTATACGGATTTGAATACTAGATCGTGGATACCGGTGTTCTTTGATGGTTTTTTCTTTTTTTTAACTTCCAGGACCACCGTTAGGTATTAATTCAGAGGATGAGATGAATGACAACTTTTGTAACGTGTGAAAATGCCATGCCTGACCGGGATTCGAACCCCGGACCTCCGGATGTTCTTTGGTGGTTGGGTTTCAATTAACCTCACATCTCAGGAATGGTCGACCTGAGACCTTGTACAAGACTACACTACATTTACATTCATACATATCATTCTTATTCATCCTCTGAAGTACAATACCTTACAGAGGTAACGGCGGCTAAACAGAAAAAAGAGTATTCAAATTCAACTAAAAAGAGTATTCAAAAGCAACTAACGTTTACTAGAATTTGAACATCAGAACTTTCGACTTCGAAAATCAGCTGGTAAACAACTGATTTTTTGGCGACGAATTTACCAATAGAATTAGCTTGATAAAAGAACTGCAGATACATAATGTATTTTTGTCTCGAAAGACCATGAAAATAGTTTAGAAAGAAATACAAAAAACTTAGTAATTTCCCGTACGATAAACGGGTACTTCAGCCATTCATTTATAATAATATTAACTTACAATAAATAACATTCAAAAATTACCGTACTATCCCGCGGGAGCAAAAAAAAAATAATTAATTACGAATAAATAGCATTAAAAAAATATATATAATCAAAAAATTATATGAACAATACAATGCTACAGAACAAAAGTTCATATATTCGGAAACAGAAAATGAAAACAAAATAATATTGAGTTAGGTAAAGTAATAATTAGAAAATAAACAACAGACGAGTTGAATTATAGAGCAGCAGCAAGCTGCAAACGGTAAAATTATTTTGACTGACAGGGCCAGACATTGTACTTGCACGTTGCTGTTACTGCCACTATTCTGAAAACTACTTGCCTACCTGTCTGACTGTCTTTTCCTGCCATTCATCAGATTACGAAATTAATTCAACAAAACAAAGGAATCCCACAACTTTGTTAACGATTAATACAAGAGCAAAATATTTTGGTGAAAAAAGTTTACAATGTTTATAATACGAATCGTAAAGACAATTCACACGTATCTAGATCCCTTTTCATACCCCTACTACCTTCTTCATTAATTTATATGAGAATACGTTATTCTTGTATAAAATATATATATCATGTGGATGTGTGTGTGTTCAACTAGGGGGGGTACGTGTACTCTGGAAATAATAGCATTACATAGTATAATATTTAGTTATTAATTTTAAATAACAAGTAGAGCTCTAAGGCCGCTACCGTTGAACAAGTCATATAATTGACCATTTCTTAATTGACTCCTTTTCATAACTTAATAATAAAACTAGTATAGCGTCAAAGAACACACACACATAAATAACAGGAAATCTTCTAATTCTATAAATTAGTATTGAAATTATTGGGTTCCCGAAACGAAAAAACTCTTTAAAATCAAATTCAATTAAAGTAAGATTTTGCGGATAAAAATGAATTCGGAAAAAAAGGACCTTGAAAAACTAATAGGGGATATAAGTCAACTATAAACTTCCTTGTTATTATACTTTTCTTATAATTAACTGTTTAGTAGTCAAATTGCATGTTATTATACATTCATAAAGATTATTGCCTAATGAAATTTAAAAAATCAGATGTGAACACCACATGACTTCCTTCTACGCCTATTAAATTACATATACACATACACATTTTTTTAAAAATGAAAAGTAGATAAAATTTTATCTCATTAACTGATATATTTTAATTTTTTTCTTTTTTTTTTATATACTGTAAAAATATTTTTAGTCAGAGGTTATTAATTATTATTAATAAATCAGTATATTTAAATAAAAACATAAAAGTTAAAAAAAAAGGAGATAAACTCAGATTCGAACCGATGTGCCTTTTCCTTGTTCGATCCAAAGATTTCATTAATTAAAATTTGATTAGGCTATAACTCTGGAACCAATGAAAATAAATACCACTTATGACACATTGTTGAAAAGCTCATAGTCAGAGCTTATTACTGCAATTAAGAAAAAGGCTTTTTTGGACACTTTTGATTCAGTCGATTGCAATCAAAAGAGGAAGCACAGAACTAGATATTACAACAGTCCTAATCCAAAATTTCAACATCGTACGGCTAATCGTTTTTGAGTTATGCGAGATACATCCGTACGTACAGATGTCACGCTGAAACTACTCAAAATGGATTCACGAATGATCAAAACGGATATTTTCGTTGAAATCTGAATACTGAAATTTTTAACGACCACAATACTTTCTTTACTTCGTCCAAGGAAGTAAAAATGAAAAGTATTACTGTGTACCATTTTTAGTACTTTAAATCGGTTTTGTATATTTTAAGCTCATTTTATTTACAATTTTCAATAATATTTTAAATATTCTTAATTTGGGTAATCTAAAAACGGAAAGCGTCATATGTAAATAAAAAGTACCTTTAAGAAGAAATACAAAAGGAAAAAGATATGTGTTTTGATGAAAAGAAGAAAATAGAAAGAAAGAAACAATACAAAAAATGCTATAACCGAACGTGAGCTAAAATTCTCTGGAATATTAGAACAAGTATTATTATTTTACATCAAATTTTTATTTGAACAAATAATTTTTTATAAAGATAATCTTCCTATGGGACTACAGAGAAATTTACTTTTTAGATTAAAAAAAAACATTGAAATCGGTACATTAGGTAAAAAGTAGAAACTGAATGTACATTTATAAAAATACCAATCTAATTGAGGACCAACTCTTATTTTTAAAGTCAGTAAAAAGAAATAAAAATAACTTTAGCAATATATTTCGCAAATTTTATCTACCACTTCCTCAATTATTCCTCCTTATTTTCATTATATGGTTCTCTTTTCGTTGTTTTGTTATAATTTGATTTATTATTACCTTTTAATTAGCTTGTACCAATTGATTTTTCAAAGAGTAAAGGCAGAATACTTAATAAAATTAGAAAATTGACCGATATTGAAATATACTCTAATATATTACGAAGTTCTCGTTTGATTATCATAACCTACTTATGAAAATAATGAAAAAAGTTCATATAAACGTACGTCCTAAAATGCTTCGTTTGCGAGTTATGACTAGTAAAAGATTTCACTCGGATTTTTTCAGCTATCCATTGAAATGAGGTCGTACTGAAATTTTTAGAACGTTAATTAAGGAACAGAATTAAAGGTTTCTTATGGTTTTTGACCTGAATAACTGAATAAAATAGATCTCATAACCGTATCTGCTGTAGTTTTTGAGAAATCTGGGGTGAAACCCAATAAATTGAAGTAAAAACCCTATTTTTTTTTTTTTTTAACGTTCAATAACTTTTTTAAACGGGCAATAAACATATAAAAATGTTAAATAAAACTTGTAGAGAATTTAATCCTGAAAAAAATGGTATAAGATAAGTTGAATTAAACAAAGAAGTTAGAAAGATTTGAATTTTATTTAAAAACAGTACATTACTTCATTTATCAGGAAAGTACTTATTTAATATAAACAAAATCGAAATTATTTTTTGGTGATGTGAAAATTTTGTAAAAACAAAGTTTACTGTTGAAAATTGCTGCTAAAAAATTTTTAAAACAACTGGAAATTACACAATAATTGTAAAATAAAAATTATTTAGATTTTTTTCTAATTGAAAACATAAATACAAAAATTATTTGAAAGATTATTATTTCAAAGTTGCCAATAAAATAACAATAGCTGATTAACAGTGCACAATGATATAATAATGTTTAAATCATTCTGTAAGTTACATTAAGTATATCGGTAATGTGACGGTGCTGTCGTCAGCGAAGATTTTCTGTGAATTTTAATTTGAACGTGATCAATTTGCCGTTGAAGTAGTACCGTACTTATTTACAACAGAGGAATCCGCTGATATTGTACACATTTTGGGTGTGTGTAATAATAATACTGCAGCTGCTGTAGTAAAATATGAAATACGTTTACCGAATCGCAGGATTCCAGATCCCAAAACAGTCAGCGCGACTTTTCGCAATCTTCGGGAAACAGGTTCACTACGTAATAATCGTACCAGCTACGAACAATCTGTCCAACACGATGCTGTTCTTGACGAAATTATTATCGATGCAGTTCAGCGCAATCCAAGCAACAATACAGAACGTCTTTCTAAGCGGATCAGAGTTTCTTATTCAATGGTTTTGAGGACCCTTAAACAAAACAAGTTTTATTCTCTTGTGCCGTTTCCACCTACTTAAATCACCATTTCCTTGAGAAATGGATCGGTTATGGTGGTCCACATTCCTAGCCATCAGGTCGTGGTGGTTCACATTCCTAACTATGAAGATCACCTGATTTAAGACCTTTAGATTTTTGCGACTGGAGATGGATGAAAGATATTGTTTACGAAACAAAAACACCTATTCGTGAGGCATTTTGTCCGCATTATGGATGTGGCTTAACAACTTAAGCCCTGAAGAACTAACAAGATCAACAAACGCAATACAGAAGCGTGGCGAAAAATGTTCTGAAAATGGTAGTCTCATTTTTGAACATTTATTATAAACTGGTACGTTTAGTACATTTTGGTCTAGTGTACTGTTTCTAAAAAAAAAATGCAATTTTTCTTTGTTTTATTCAACATATCTTATACATCTTGTTCAGAATTAAATTCTCTACAAGCTTTGTTTGAAAGTTTTATGTATTTATTACTTATTTAACAAAGTTATTGTACGTTACACATAAACAGGGTTTTTTACACCAATTTATTGCTTTTTTTTCCTATATTTATCAAAAATTACTGTGGTTCTGCGACCTGTTTTATTCGGTTATTCAGATCAACAACCATAAGAAATCACCAATTCTGTCCCTTAATTAACGACATAAAGATTTCAGTACTTCATTTGACCGGGGTAGCTGAAATCCAAGCAAAATCTTCATTAGCCGTAATTCGCAAACGAAGTATTTTAGGACAAATATCTATATGAACTTTTTTCATCGCTTTCAAGAGTAGAATAGGTTCTTAAATTCCTGGAAAACTTCGTGATACAATCTATATATTTATCAAGAGAAAATGAGCATTATTTGCATCTGAAGTGTATCAGATAAAAATGATGCATGAACAGAATGTTATTTTATTCTATTGTTAGGGGAAAATAGACAGTTACAACTGCTGCATAAATTAAAAAGATGAAACGCAGACACGGAGTCTTATTAACAAATAAATATCTTTTCCTGGCGTTTTTTTCTCTTTTATCATACACACATTCTTATCCTATTTAGGTTTAATGAAATCAATGGACAATTAACCATAAATATTTTTTTCAAAATTTGTAATAAATTAAGCATTCTACATAAAAAAGAGAGAATAAGACTAAGAAATTCTTAAAACGGATTTTATCCCTAATATCCAGATTTTTTTATCATTAAAAATGAGAGGACACATCATTGGAATTCATAGAAATATATAAGTTCAGCAATACAATCGCCAGCTCCAGTTACAGATTCATTATTATTGTTATTTTTACTTCCTTGTACAAAGTAGAGGAAGTATTGTGATCGCATTAAATCTCGGTTTTCAGATTTTAACGGAAATATCCATTTTGACCATCCCTGAATCCATTTTGACTAGTTTCGACGTGACGTCTGTATGTACGTATGTATCTCGCATAACTCAAAACCGATTAGCCGTAGAATGTTGAAATTTTGGATTTAGGACTGTTGTAACATCTAATTGTGCACCTCCCCTTTTGATTGCAATCGACCGAACCAAAAGTGTCCAAAAAAGCCCAAAATCCAAAAAAATTGGTTTTGAACTTTTTCTTAACTGCAGTAATACGCCCTCATTGAAAGGTTTTCAACGATATATCGTAAGTGACTCATTTTCATTGGTTCCAGAGTTATAGCCAAATAAAATTTTAATTAATGAAATATTTGGATCTTACAAGAGGAAGGCACATCCGTTCGAATCAGACTTCATCTCCTTTTTTTAATTTAATTATATTGATTTATTAATAATTAATTATTAACCTCTGTTTGTAAAAATAACTTTTACGATTAATAATAACTCAATAATAATAATAAAAAATAAAAATGAAAAAATATCAGAAGTTATTAATGAAATAAGATTTTAAGATTCTGTATACTTCGATATTAATTATAAAAATTGAACCTTTTTATAATTATAAAACTATGTCTCCAAGGAAGAAATAATAATAATTAAAAATAATGGTTAAAAATAAACATCCGAGGCAGAGTAGTAGCGTCTCGGCCTTTCATCCGGAGGCCTCGAGTTCGAATCCCCGTCAGGCATGGATTTTTTTCATACGCTAGAAAATTTCCATTTCATATTAGCATGCACAAACGTCAAGCTTATTATGTGGTGAATTAATCAGCCAATATAAACCAGAAATATCAGGGGCTATTATAAATAATTTCTCATTATTATTATTAGTAATGAGATTTGTTGTACGAAACTAAAACTTTTGTCAAAATAAAATGTACTATGTAGAATAACCGATGATAATTTTACTGTTTATGAACAGAAAGTTAAACATCAGGTAAAATTTATTCGAATAATAAAAAAAAAAGATATGTTGATACATCTTTAAGAACGGTTGATCTACCATTAAAATAAAGACCATTGTAAAATATTCAACAAAACCTTTCATAACTCGTTATATTTCCATTATTTTCAGTTAAAAAAAAAAATAAATAAATAAAATTCAGTCTAATTAGTTTTGATTGCAATAAACATAATTTTAGAAGAAGCGTGCACAGAATGCAAGTCTTGTTTTATATTCTTATTTAAATAAGATCGATAAAAAAGGAGACATAACTGAATTATGCATAAAAAATTTCCTTGTAATTTTTAAATTCAAACAAGAGCAAGTAAAAATTTACTCCTCCATCATTATTTAGATTAATAAAATTCTTCACGAGTTGAAATGTACAACTGAAATTGATTCAAATATGCCTAATTCACTTACGTAAGATAATATCTGCATATTGGCTCAAAACTAAAAATGTCGACAAAAAAAAATGATTTATATTTCTTACTTTTGCGTTATTTATTTAGGTACTTAAGTATTAGCCCGTCAACCAATATATCGCAAACTTTTGGGTTATTCTTAATATCACCGGATATAACAATTATATTACCATTTATAAATGGTTTATTTATTTTATAAATATAATTTAATCAACCTCGCTAACCACGACTAATTAACAGTAATGTTTTGATTATTTAAAAAAATAAACTCAGTAATTTCTGCAATTCATTTATTTATTATTTAAATAATCAAAACATTACTGTTAATTAGTCAATTAGTTGATGATTAGCGAGCGTACGTTAAGTTTGATTAATTTATATCTATAATTATAAGAAGTAATGCTTATATTTTTAATATGTAAAATTCGTTAATGATTCTGTAACTTTTAACTATTTTTAAAGTACCTTTATTTATTTATTTATTTATTTATTTATTTTTTAAAGCAGTTATAGCACTTTGGTCATCTTGTCGAGAAGATCAACATAATGATAAACATTAAAAACATACGAAAATGCAAACAGAAATAGGAAAAGTAGAAATAATCAATGAAATCAGATATCTAGACGTAGACACAGAGGAAAAATGATTAGAAAAATCAACAATACAAGAGAGAGTTTAAAAAATAGAAAGACCTTATGAAATAAAAAAAATTCAAACTTCCTTGTACGCCTATTAAATTACATATACATTTTTTTTTTTAAATGAAAAGTACATCAAATTTTTTATTTCGCTAATAACTTCTGATTTTTTCATATTTTTTTTATTTTATTTTTTTGGAAGTTCCGTCAGACTTCAAAAAAGTGATGATACCAAAAGTGATGACTTCAGAAGTAGTTATGATACCAATGAAAGCAGGAGCAGATAAATGTGAAGAATACAGAACAATTAGTTTAACTAGTAATGCATCAAAAATCTTAACTAGAATTCTATACAGAAAAATTGAGAGGAAAGTGGAAGAAGTATTAGGAGAACACCAATTTGGTTTCAGGAAAAGTATAGGGACAAGGGAAGCAATTTTAGGCCTCAGATTAGTAGTAGAAGGAAAAACAAACCAACATACTTGGCATTTATAGACCTAGAAAAGGCATTCGATAACGTAGACTGGAATATAATGTTTAGCATTTAAAAAAAAATTAGGGTTCAAATACAGCAATAAAATAACAAATGCTAACATTTACAGGAAACAAACAGCAACAGTAATAATTGAAGAACATAAGAAAGAAGCCGTAATAAGAAAGAGAGTCCGTCAAGGATGTTCCCTATCCCAGTTACTTTTTAATATTTACATAGAACTAACAGTTAATGATGTTAAAAAACAATTTAGATCCGGAGTAACAGTACAAGGTGAAAAGATAAAGATGCTACGATTTGCTGATGATATAGTAATTCTAGCTGAGAGTAAAAAGGATTTAGAAGGAACAATGAACGGCATGGATGAAGTCCTACGCAAGAACTACTATATTAAAATAATCAAGAACAAAACGAAAGTAATGAAATGTAATAGAAATAACAAAGATGGACCACTGAATGTGAAAATAGGAGGAGAAAATATTATGGAGGTAGCAGAATTTTGTTATTTGGGAAGTAGAATTACTGAAGGTGGACAAAGCAGGTGCGATATAAAATGCGGAATAGCACTGGCGAAACGAGCCTTCAGTCAGAAATATAATTTGTTTACATCAAAAATTATTTTAAATGTCAGAAATAGATTTTTGAAAGTATATGATTGGAGCGTCGCTTTATATGGAAGTGAAACTTGGACGATCGGAGTATCTGAGAAGAAAAAATTAGAAGCTTTTGAAATGTAGTTCTATAGGAGAATGCAAAAAATCAGGTGGATGGATAAAGTGACAAATGAAGAGGTTTTTTTTCATTTCAGTTTCATAGATGCAAATAGATGCACCTATTTGCATCTAATTGCAAATAGATGAAGAAAGAAGCATTTGGAAAAATATAGTTAAAAGAAGAGACAGACTTATAAGCCACATATTAAGGCATCCCGGAATAGTCGCTTTAATATTGGAGGGACAGGTAGAAGAAAAAAATTGTGTAGGCAGGCAACGTTTGGAATATGTAAAACAAATTGTTAGGGATGTAGATTGTAGGGGGTATACCAAAATGATACTAGCACTAGATAGGGAATCTTGGAGAGCTGCATCAAACCAGTCAAATGACTCGTTTGATGCAGTAAATAAATAATTAAATAAAATTAGAAATAAAGCAAATAGAATTAAAATAAAGTAAATAATAATTTTCAGAATTATTATTTATTGTAATTTTTTTTTACAATCAGAAGTTAATAATTATTAACAAATAAATATATTTAAATTAAAACAAAAGGAGATGAAGTCTGATTTGAACCGATGTGCCTTCCCCTTGTAAGATCCAAACATTTCATTAACAAAAATTTTATTTGGCTGTAACTCTGGGACTAATGACAATGAAGTACCTCTTATGAAATATCGTTGAAAAGCTCTCAAAGAAGGCTGATTACTGCAGTTAAGAAAAAGTCAAAATTCCAAATTTTTGGATAATTTTGGTCAAGTCGATTGCAATCAAAAGGGAAGGTGCACAATTATATGTTACAACAGTACTAAATCCAAAATTTCAACATTATACGGCTAATCGTTTTTGAGTTATGCGAGATATATACGTACGTACGTACAGACATCACTCAGAAACTAGTGAGAATAGAAACAGGGATAGTCAAAATGGATATTTCCATTGAGATCTGAAAACTAAAATTTTCTGCGATCACAATACTTCCTTGGTACAAGGAAGTAAAAATTTGAGTACAAATTAAAAAAGCTTTGCTTTAATGAATACAAACAAGAAATAATAGCTTTATAAGTACAAATTGGCCTCTGATCTCGGAAAAAAGCTATCAACACAGTTGTAAGACTTCCCGTTACGCGGTTATTTATAAATAAAATATAATTAATATATTAATTACATATTGAAACAATCCCATGTTATAACTAAGATAATAATATTGGTTTGAGGTTAAAACCGCAATTTCAAATCTCGTATTACTGATAAAAAAAAGCTTCTATTTCAACAACTTTAAATATTAAAATAGTATGTTTTTTTACTTTTTGCGCGAACCCCAAAGTGGAAGTCAAAGTTTAATTCTATAAAAAAATCTTTTCTTAAAGCAGTCTTCATTACAATAAAAAAGGGTATTCAATATCATTCATCTTCTCAGTAAAAAGTGGTCCGCGCCTCCACGTGGTGCGGCTGGATACCTTAGAAAAGTATGGTGAACTTTTCTTTGAGAACTAAAACAAATCACTCTATAGTTAACAACTATAGTTGTAACTAGGGAGAAATTCCAAGGTAGACAACCTACGACAGTCAAATATGTAAAGTCTTTTAACGAAAAATCCGCCGTCAAGCAAAGACTTGAAAAGACTGTACTCAAATTCGGCGGGCAGTCAAGCACTAACAAAACACAATATATTAATAGCAGGTCAATAAGAAATGAGAAACGCTTCCCCGGAACCATTCGAATCACAAGGATTCAAGATATATAATGGATTTCCTGGTAAGAAAGTCATGAAAAACTGCTCTACCTTTGAGACCGGATTCATAGTAAGCACCAAAATCCTAAACTCTATCAACAATATGTACAAAACTCTACCTAAACTCTGTCAAAATGTATATTTCCGTTGAAATCTGAAAAACTGAAATTTTTCGTGATTACAACAATACATCCTTTACTTCGTACAGGGAAGTAAAAATGTAGAAAAGAATAATTTTAAAAAATTTAGATAGAAACGCATTTAAATTTAAAAGTAATAATGAAATAAATTAGAATATAGAAACAATAATTGATACAAAGAAAACGCGAAGTTTTATGTTCTTTGATAATCTTGTCAGAACGGTAAAAACAATTTAACTAAATAAATTTCTGATTTCTTCTATAACAGAAAAAAAATCTATTTACAATTTAAAAGGATGATAAAAATATACTAAAAATAGAAACATCTTTAAAGTTAAAATTATTATGTTAGAGGGTTTCGAAGAAAGAAAGACCAGGAAAGAAAAAGCGAAAACTTTTGTCGGAGAAGGTATGCAAAGAACAAATAGGGAGAAGATGAAGAGAAAACAACAAAGAAGAAGTTTGAACTAATTCTAAGGTGGCCAAAATCGAAAAGAAAAAAAGGCCATAAAGTTTGAATTATTTTCAGTTGTAGAATGGTTCATACGGCCTATACAAAAGCTGACAACACAGTTATTTCTGATGCACGTCTTACACACACAACTTAATTTCAAATCTTTATCACTTTTTTTAAATATAATATCTTTCATTTATTTAAGTCAATGATTCTAACTAAAGCGTGCTCGCATACCGTATTTAATTCGCGCGGTATGGCGGTACTAGCGACGAACCAAAATCCAAAATCCTAAACTCTATCAACAATATGTACAAAACTCTACCTAAACTCTGTCAAAATGTATATTTCCGTTGAAATCTGAAAAACTGAAATTTTTCGTGATTACAACAATACATCCTTTACTTCGTACAGGGAAGTAAAAATGTAGAAAAGAATAATTTTAAAAAATTTAGATAGAAACGCATTTAAATTTAAAAGTAATAATGAAATAAATTAGAATATAGAAACAATAATTGATACAAAGAAAACGCGAAGTTTTATGTTCTTTGATAATCTTGTCAGAACGGTAAAAACAATTTAACTAAATAAATTTCTGATTTCTTCTATAACAGAAAAAAAATCTATTTACAATTTAAAAGGATGATAAAAATATACTAAAAATAGAAACATCTTTAAAGTTAAAATTATTATGTTAGAGGGTTTCGAAGAAAGAAAGACCAGGAAAGAAAAAGCGAAAACTTTTGTCGGAGAAGGTATGCAAAGAACAAATAGGGAGAAGATGAAGAGAAAACAACAAAGAAGAAGTTTGAACTAATTCTAAGGTGGCCAAAATCGAAAAGAAAAAAAGGCCATAAAGTTTGAATTATTTTCAGTTGTAGAATGGTTCATACGGCCTATACAAAAGCTGACAACACAGTTATTTCTGATGCACGTCTTACACACACAACTTAATTTCAAATCTTTATCACTTTTTTTAAATATAATATCTTTCATTTATTTAAGTCAATGATTCTAACTAAAGCGTGCTCGCATACCGTATTTAATTCGCGCGGTATGGCGGTACTAGCGACGACGGTCGGCACTAACTAGATTAATGTAATCTGATAACTTACATAGAACAAATTTCACTTGTACGGTCGATAGCTGGTGTAGCCGCGAGGCTTAACGCACCAGATATCGAATCGATCGGATGATCGAGTTCGAGACCCGGCCAAACCGAGTTACTTTTTACACTTAAAATATTATTCATTTATTTAATTATACCGCTCACCTGTGACGTCACAACGTAACAGACGATTAATATAAAATAAAACTACACAGCATTTTTTAGGGTGGCGATTTTGGAAAAAAAAATTTTTTGTGCAAATATTGTTATTTTTTAATTGTTAACAAATGTCTAAGAAAAATATGACCTTAATTTGGCGAAATCTCGAGATACTGAGGGTGAGTTTGCTCTACAGTCTCACCCTTATGACCCTTTAAGGTGAAAATTTAACGGCGCCAATGCCCCATATATAGAAATAATCAGACCAAGTTTGGTCAAAATCGGTCCAGTAGTTCTGGAGATATAAGATGATTTACAGGCCAATACCGAACTCACACGTGTACTTAATGAACATTAATATCCGGAAAGTTTCCATCCGGTTTTTGGGTTTCATAGGTGTGAAAACGCCAAGATCCGGCGAAAACCGCATATGCTCAAATTGGACCGACTACAATACTTTCCCTTCTAGAGCTACAGCTCTATCTAGACGGGAAAGTAATATATATATATATATAATCTATATATATATAAAAATGTTAAGTTCGTTTGTGTACGGCTTCAGAAACTCAAAATGTTCTGCAACGATTGAGCTCAAATTTTAGCACGATATATAACCCGCATCAAAGATTGTTTTCATCTATTTTTAATAAATCTATCTATCTATTTTTAATTTGTACATTTTTAATATGGAAATGTAAACAAAGGAAAACCAATCAGATCAATGCAAGATGGCCGCTGTCAAACACAACGACCAATCACAAAGAGCCTGTATGGCCGTTGCCAATGTAAACAAAATCACAACTGATTAAGTAACAAATTTCTTTGAATTATATTTAACAGCTAAAACATCTGTATTTTATTAAAAAAAACACCAAAACACAAAGAAAGCCACCAAGAAGGATGACTTACAGTAAATAAATTAAAACACCCAACTTTCTTATAGCCCAGATAGACTTAAGACTATGCAAACAAAATAGTAGAAATAACCAAATACACAGAAAATAATATCCCTACATAATGACCAAAAAATCCTTTGTTAGGTTATTTTTTTACATATATATCACCAAGCAATCGTTTTTTGGTCATATAGCGTTCTTTGCTATGTAAAAGCAAAGAACAAAATTCACAAATAGTAACACTGAAACCACACAACAAAGTATTCGTTGTTTTTTTTGTTTTTTCTAACCTCCGAAACCACCGTTATGCATTGCTTCAGATGATGATATGATTTATAGCGTATGAAAATGCCATGCCTGACCGGGATTGCAACTCGGAACCACCGGATTAAAGTCCGAGACGTTACCTCTCGCGCCACGGAGGCCGGCAAACATATTCGTTATGAGCCGAATAAAAACACGACTTACTAATATGGCGTTGTGTGTTAAACCAATTTTGTACGGACTATAATTACTTTTAATACGCGAAATCCTTTGCAATAATTGAACATTAACTTAAACCTATTCAAAAATGATTCCTTTTGAACTAAGCCACATTTTGATATCATTGTTTTTCTATAACACGGCTGGAATTCTTTTCGTTTAATGATAAGAAGCTTTGTCGAAGACAGTAACCGAATTCTCTTCCAAAGGACATAATACACCGCTAAACTATTTCTAATTAATTCAAATTCGTGTAATTTTTTTACGAATCGCGTTTTTATCAAAATCTCACCTTTTTCTCAATTGACCTGCGGGGTTTTGTTTTCTTTGGAGACCGTAATTCATTAGTAGATTCGTACTCGAGAATCACGTTGTACACTGAAGCAGCACAACTTCTACTTACGTTAGCAGTTTATTAACATCTGAAATCAACGCCGTTTGATTATTCTGTAATTTGTAAGCATTACTATGCTTTTGTAAGCATTTAAAATGATGTGTTTTTTCGCACGACTTAAGGGATTTTTTCGCAGCCCACAAATCTTTATATTTAAAAATGTTAAGTTCGTTTGTGTACGCTTCAAAAACTCAAAATGTTCTGCACCGATTGAGCTCAAATTTTAGCACGATATAAATAAATTTATTTTGTACTAGCATCCCCGTCGCGGTTTCGCCCGCTCTATATGGTTACTTGGGTTTCCCGACTTGATCAATTTTTTTATTATTTTATGTTTTTAGTAAAGTAACAGTAAGCAGGTGTAGCCAGTCGCACAGATAATAACAGTGGCAATGACTGTGTTGGTTGAGCCACGATCCCTGTACACTGTCGCACCCGTCAGAAAATCGAAATTAAAAAAACTCGCAAAAATATTTTTTAGATATTTATCTGAAAAGTATTTGTAAGCCCATGTCTACATAATATCTGGTTTAGTATAGTCGGAAATAGAGAAAAATTGCAACCATTGTTCAATCATTTTTTTACCTTTCTTTATCCCTTTCAAAATCAAATTTCAAGAAATCTAGAAATTTGTGTTTAGATAAACATAAAAATTACACACACAAAAAATCAAGTTGATATCTTCATTTTTTACCGAGAAATTAAAAAAAAACAATCGGGTTTCAAAAAAATTCAAAAATCAATTTTAACCTTTAAAAAGTCGGAATTTCAAAAAAATTAGAAATATAATAAAATTTTTAATAAAATCTTGTTAACTTAATTATACAACCTTATGCAAGTTTTTTAAAACACTTATTTTTGTTTTTTTTACTTTATTTACTAATACACTTTTTCAGTCCTGTTTCTCAGCACTTAAAAAACTTAGAAAACGTGTCAGAGCTCAGATACTTTTGCCTGCGAGATCGTCAGAATTTTTCTTTCTGCTTAGATACTTTTTTTCTTGCGAGATCTTCCGGATAAACTTAAAAAAATGTAAAATTTTATAATATAAATGCTTGTCCGTACGGGTTATCTCCTATCTTCTCTCTCTCTCTCTCTCTCTATATATATATATATATATATAAATAAAGAAGAAAGCCTGTTTGTAAATTTGTTTGTTCGTTATCTCGACACCGGCGCCACGTAGCGGATAGTATTTTCAAAACTTTTTCTTTTCACGTAATTAATATATATACCAAATATGAGCCAAATCGGATCATAAATGCAATTTTTTGAAATATCTCAACCCCAGCGCAATCTAGCAGGTCCATTTTTTGCTGAGATATTTCTGACACATATTTTCTGTCACATATTCGGAATATGAGCAAAATCGGACCATAAATACAATTTTTCGAAATATCTCGACCCCCAGCGCGTCCAGAGTAATTCAGAAACCTTCGCGGGCGTGTTCACAACAATTCACCTAAGTTTCATCGCAATCGGATGAATGGTATAAGAACGCAGATGGGACAAAAAAACAGACATTTTTACTTCCTTGTACGAAGTTAAGTAAGTATTGTGATCACGAAAAATTTCGGTTTTCAGATTTCAACGGAAATCATCCCTGAATCCATTTTGGCTAGTTTCGGCGTGACCTCTGTAAGTACGTATGTATGTATACATAGGATATTGAAATTCTGGATTTAGTTCTGTCGTAACATCTAGTTGTGCACTTTCCCTTTTGATTGCAATCGACTGAACAAAAAGTGTCCAACTAAGCCCAAAATCCAAAAAAGGTTTGGAATTTGCACTTTTTATTAACTTCAGTAATAAGCCCTCATTGAAAGCTTTTCGACGATATATCATAAGCGGTACTTACTTTCATTAGTTCCAGAGTTATAGCTAAATGAAATTTTAATTAATGAAATATTTGGATCTTACAAGGGGAAGGCACATCGGTTCAAACCCTACTTCATATACAAAAATTTGTTTTAACTTTTTTCTTTAAATATATTGATTTATTAATAATTATTAACTTCTGATTATAAAAGAAATTTTACAATAAATAAATATTATGAAAAACACTTTCGGGACATCGGAAGAAGGAGGTAGATTTCACAGAAACTAAGTAAGGGACAAAAAATATTTCCACTTTAAAGTTAAGAAAAACTTCAAATTTACTCATTACGACAGTGGTTGCATGTTAAAAAAGTTTTACAAATTTAGCATACGACAAGCCCTATCTTCTTACAATTCCAGCAACATTTTGGTCTTCCCTTGCGGAAGGGTTGGTCGTATCAAAACTGTTTAGAAGAATGTTGTTCCGAAATCGATGTCCTCTCAGTGCTTCTTTCAGCTGAGGCTGCTGGAATCTTCGGCCTCTTCTTACATCTCCCTTTGTGCCAGCTCCCTCTTGCTCATATACGAGCCTTGAAGATAAAGTTCGTGTTGAACTTGAGGGGGATATACTCGGTTTATATTTGACTCTCGTACATACTGTTTAAAATGATATTTTAAAGCCTAGTGCAATATTAAAAGCATAGGTATCTTTCATAATAGTTCTAAAGCTATTCACGTGCGTCAAATTTGATCAGTTCTGTAAATTTAAAAAAAATTCCTAATACTATAGTTATTTGTAGAATGCGCTAGACGAAAATATAAGCTTGGCTGTGAGAGGGAAGGGGCTTGTAATACACATTATACTACTCTATTCGTAAAGAAAAATATCTATTTGATGTATTATACATCAAATAGATATTTTTCATGCGTAATTCTTTATAGTAATAAATAGAACTATTTGAATAAATGGAGATAATTTTTTACGTTCAGCTTTTTATTGTATCTAGTGAATAAGAAATAATTTTACCTATAATCTACTTAGTAATTTTACTATAGATTTATTTCATTTATATATTTTTACATTTTTTTTTTTTTAATAGTATCGTTGTAAATTCAATTAATACATTAGTGCAAATTTATTATTTTCTTTAAAAATGTTTTATTTTATAATATTTATTTCTTGAAACAAAACGTAAATTAATATTATTGTGAGGGAACGTCCACTCCTTCCTGCTAATACGCACTTGATATCTACGTCATTTGACAGGCAAGCCCCTACGTGTGAGTTCCTACTTGTGTGTTATTGTATTCTACCACTTAGTGTAACTTTGTACGATACTCGCCCGTCTCGCGACCCTGTGTTGGTGTATACCAACCAACACAGTGGTTTATGTGTATGCTGTGGAAATGTGAATGAAAATGAGAAAATGACATGTGTCATTGACCTACTCTGACTTGACCCCTTCAGAAGCCCCCATCGGAATTTCCCTTTGATCTTGAGAACCCGAATTTTTCTTCTGTAGCCTTGGTGTCCCTCTCCTGGAGAAATACCCTTCCCGGTCCTAACGTACGTTTTAGTTGAGTGCATGCCCTTCCCCTCAACTTCGCCTACCTTGTTTGTGTTGTGTTTTTGGCATAATAGCAGGATCGGAGGGGAGGTGCCCTCTCTAAAATCATCTTAAAATTCATTCCAGTGACAAAGGTAGTAGTACGTGTGTAATCTGTAAATCCTTTTAGAGAAATGAGTATTTATTAACAACGTTTCTGTGGAAACAAAATAATAAAATTAATCTATTTTTATTTGATTTTTTTTTTATTGTTGAGATTATTTAATAATTTTAAAAATTTCTGGGACTATAAATTCAGTAATTTGTTCCTCTTTTCAAATTCATTTTAAATTCATAATCAGACTTCATCTTCTTTTTTATTTTTTTAACTTTTTTTTTTAAATTAATTTTTTAACATTTAAAAAAAATTAAATATATTGATTGTAAAAAAATTGTACAATAAATAATTATTCAGTAATAACAAAAAAAAAAAAAAAAAAAAAAATAGAAGTTATTACTGAAATCAAATTTTATTCACTTTTAAATATGTGTATATGTAATTTAATAGGCATTATTACATATGTGTATGTGTAACTGATTTGGTGAAACATCTGGGCCGGCCTCCGTGGCGCGAGTAGTAGCGTCACGGCCTTTCAACTGGAAGTACCGGGTTCGAATCCCGATCAAGCATGGAATTTTCACACACGCTACAAATCATTCACCTCATCCTCTGATACTTAAATGTGGACCCAGAGGTTAAAAAAAAAATCGTGGTGAAACATCTGATTAAATTTAATATTAATTGAAAATTATAATTTCGAATCGTTATTATTTTTGGATTTTCTTAGCAAATTCTTATAAAAATGGTATATTTATTTTTTTTTAAATCATTTTATTTAACTATTTGACAGAAAAATAAAATAAATTTGTATTTATTGAATACAATAAATTGTATTCAATTTAAAGTGATTGTTAATCTTTTTTTTTTACTTGTTCGTAATATGTTCAAAATTTCTGGTGTTTCGTGTAAATAAAAGTTAATAATAATTAAACTATTCCATTTACTGAACTCCTGTTTACTGATTACAAATATTAATTTTGATCTTACGGTGAAGAATAATCAGTTTTTACTATTGAATTATTTGGTAAACAATTTATTTAAAGAGTATCAAGGTACTTTTACTCTAATCTAATATTTCAGGTAAGATTGTTGAATTAATAATTGTAAAATATTTTACGTTAATAAAAACTAATATTTTAGCAGCTGTGTAACTGTCCACTTTATTAAAAAATCGGAGGATCGTATTTCAATTTCAAATGAAAAAAGTTTAAATGAAGTGCAGCAAAAATGTGTATATGAAATTTAATAGATGTACAGGGAAGTCATGTGGTGTCCGCATTAGATTTTTATGTATGTAGAAGATTGTATTTAGAAATATATAAATTTATATTTGTTGATGAACTTTTTTTTTAACAATAAATGATACTTCCGAAAATTCTATACTGAATAAACATGATTTTTTCAAATCCGTTCGGTGTTACCATCTTAAACATGTTCATACAAATTATAATTTTAAATACGTTACCACAGTATTTATTAACAATTTAATGTTGAGAGACAGTAAGAGGAGATCCGATACAAATTGACCCAATACAAAGAACATAGTTCTAATATTGAAAAATATTTTAATATAAAAAAAATAAATAAAATTAACAATATTAATAAATGGAAAGATTAAAATTTCTAAAGAAGCATTCTTATAAAATAAAAATTATAAAGAATACTTTAAAATTTTACGTATAATAATTGGTGACATAATCAAAAAGGGTCTACGTGACCTGGCGTACGGTGAAATTCACTTCTGAAATACTGGCATTGTCATTACCAAAACAACAGGAATTCCACCTCAGGCTTATTACGGGAAATAAAGAGTGAAATGGTTGTCACTGACTTTTCCACCGCGTCGAGATGTACTGTGGCACATCGCCATGTCAACTCCTCATAACATGCCGTACAAATGACACCTTTACTCTGTTCACTACTGGAACTGGCTGTCTGATGAACACAATCTCAAACAGAAGCCGGCAATTAACCGGCTACGCCGATCGACCAAGTTATGCAATTCATTTTGACGAGAAATATCTTTAAAATCACACCTAAACGTACGGGTACCAGAACAGAAATTTGTAGCGTAACGATAAGGTACCGTCTTGCCTTAATAACTCCCTAACTATTAGTCTCAAAGACGTAAATGCAGTGTCATTTTATAACTTACATAATCTGCCCGCCGATACGACTTTGAGATTGAGTCACTGATGAGCAGGTTGGTTGAGAGGGAACACAGCGCAGAACGGCCAAAACTGGCGCTCTCGCTCATTTCCATTCAGTGTAGCTCACGACTTAAGACATGATAGCGCATTGATTCGTGCGTTTGTGTTTAGAATTTGTCGAGATAAATCGATTTAACTAATAATAAGTGTACTTTGGATAATATTTATATGTAAAAAAGTATAAAAATTCAATATGTCAGCCTTAGCCCGCGCAAAAACCAGCCGGAAATCTAAATTACGCATATCGATGGAAAGGGAAGGTTATGGGCCACGCACAGGTACACCGATGTCCGGTACCGAGCGAGCGAGATTGTCTCAGGAGCGTCGCAAAGTTGGCACGGCGCGCTCAGTGAACGACGCCGACGAAACGAACAGCTCTACCGCTGCTTTATATCTCTTACTTCTCATATAATAGACCGATGTTGTTGAACAAAATTGTCGTCGAATATTAGTCGAAATTAAATATCATGTACCATTTAGGGTCTGTTTTATGTTAAAATTAAATTTAGTACGCAGTCAATGTCCCGTTTTTATTTCGATCCAATATACTAAAAGTGACTCGCTGACATACAGACCGACCAATTTATCTATAGAGTTAGCCAAATGAAGGTATAAAATTTTCTATTGGAGACTTTCAGTTTTGTTCTAAAAAATACGATGGTGGCTCACCCATTTAACTTCATCCAAGGTCTGTAACGTTTCACGTTAACCAACGGCCGTGCGCACCGACACATCCCCACCCGATTTTTCAATTCAATTTTTGTCATTTTAAGCCCTATTTGTACTTTAATGATAAAATAGTTTCTTTTTATTGAAAAGCAATAACCAAAATTATTAATTCTTTTTTTTCACATTTTTATGTAAAAAATTTATTTATAATTTTAAGATAACAGTTAAATAAATAAATAAACCTGATTTTTTCTATACTTATGGAGAACTTAATGAAAATTAAATGATGAGACTGTTGTTTTGTATTCTTGTTCTTTTCCAAACAATTTTATTAATTTAAAAGATTTTTTTTTTATTAGATATAAAATTACTTTTTAATTATACTTAAATCTTTAAGTTTTGAAACCAAGATGCCCAACAAAATAAAGAAATAACTAACATTTTTAATATTAGTATATCAGCATCACAATTTCAAAAAATATGTTTTCGACTTTTTTTCGAAAAATATGTTTTCGAATTTAGGGGCTCATGCATCAGTAAGAATTTTTTAATGAATAAAAAATATTCACTGAAATTCATTTGAAGAAATTTAAGTCAAGGTCTAAAAAAAATTCTTAAATGACTTTACTTCAACAAAATACGTTTTCAACTTTAAACATTTGTAATTGAGAAAAAGCTTTTTTTCATTTTTGGTGCTTCCATAGTCAAAGGGAAGTATTCGGGTACAATTGATTTTTAAGAAAATAATCCTGAAGTTGTGATAAAAAAGAACTTTTTAAAATTATTTAAAAAGTATAAAAATACAGTCATGATTTTAAATAACAAAGTTGTAATTTTCTAAGAAAGAGAATGAAAATATTTGGGTAATTTTTTTTAAAGAAATAATTAAGTGCAAGATCTATCAAAAAATTAATATTTTACGTTTTAAATGGAATGAGTAACTTACGAGATGAATTTAAATTTAAATAATTTTTTTAAAAATTAAAAAAATATTTTTTGTTATCACGGACTATTGAAGCGGTTCAGATAGTGATTGAAGAAAGCATATTGATATAAAAAATATAGAAGCAAAAACCTTCCTTTTCTGAAGTAAGATATAGCTAAAACAGGAAAATATATTGTCATTTTTTTTGGGAAGGAGTGAATATAAATAAAACGTTTTGATAATTTGTGTTGTTTATAAAAATATCTCAGCTTTTGTAAGAAAACATCTTGCTAAAGTATCCCCGTAAAGATTTTAAATTTTATTTCGGCAAAACCCCCTTTTCTATTTTTTGCAAAAATTTTATACATTCTTTCTGCTCGAAGGTAGTAACTATCTACCAAGTTTGAAGAAAATCGATCGACGGGTTTCAGAGTTATAAGACCAAATACAGGTCAATGTACATAGGTACATACGCACAAACGTCCGTCTGAAAAAAATAGATTTTTTAGACTTTGAGAGTATTGGAATAAAACGTTTTTTTCCCAGATTATATCAATTTATTTAACTATTATTTTTTGTTGATTTTTTTAAAAAATATCTTAAAGCACATAACTTAAAAAAAGACAATTTTTTTTACCGATCTGCATACATTCTCGTTCCTGTTAATAGCAACATAATGTCGCTACAACCGGGAAAGAAAAAGGAACTTTCTGACTGTTACCTTTTGTACCTCAATGATTTATTTACACGTCACATTCGTAGTAAAGACTGTGAAAAATAATATAAAACAAAAAATCCCGATCTCCGTTCGTATCTCGGTTTTTCATCCGGAGGTCCCGGGTTCGAATCCAAATTAGGCAAGGCATTTTTCATATGCTACAAAATTCCATTTATATGTCCCCACGTACAAGTTTCAAAAGCTAGTGTAGTGAATTAATTCATGAAGCAAAAAAAAAATATAAATAATATACTCAGCCGACCCCTTGGATGAGCAGGAAGCGTATCGGTATTACATGCGGAGTCCCGGGTTCGAATCCCGGTCAGGTATGGCATCTTTTCATACCTATTTCCACCAAGCTAATGATCATAGTTATTGATGCTCGCTCTTTCACGAAAATATATATATATATATATGTCGCCGGGAGATGATAAAAACGGAGATTTGATCAAATCCCTTAACTGTTTTAGTGAAAAGATGAAATAATATTGGGTACTTACGTATTAACGCCACCGCAGCTACAGCTTTATTTAAAAACAAAGTAGTCAATCCGATTTCGGTGGAAAATGGGCCGATATTGAGTTTAACATAGATTCAAAACAGTCTCTTTATTAATTTTAATAAATGGTTATTTATATTTATTTATTTTATAAATATAATTTCTTCTTTCTTTCCTGTTTAGCCTCCGGCAACTACCGTTTAGATAATTCTTCAGAGGATGAATGAGGATGATATGGTATGAGTGTAAATGAAGTGTAGTCTTGTACATTCTCAGTTCGACCATTCCTGAGATGTGTGGTTAATTGAAACCCAACCACCAAAGGACACCGGTATCCACGATCTAGTATTAAAATCCGTGTAAAAATAACCGCCTTTACTAGGACTTGAACGCTGTAACTCTCGACTTCCAAATCAGCTGATTTGGTTAGACGCGTTAACCACTAGACCAACCCGGTGAGTTAAAAAATATAATTTAACCAAACTTAACCTACGCTCGCTAATCTTGACTAATTAACAGCAGTGTTTTGATTATTTAAATAATAAATAATTGCAATAATTACTGAATTTATTAAATAAATACTCAAAAAATTACGGTGTTAATTAGTCAAGGGTAACGAGCGAAGCGAGCGTAGGTTAAATTTGGTTAAATTATATTTATAAAATAAATAACCATTTATTAAAATTAATAAAGAGACTGTTCATTTTCCACCGAAATCCGATTGACTACTTTTTTAAATAAAGCTGTAGCTGCGGTGGCGTTAATACGTAAGTACCTAATATTGTTTAGATATTAAAAGTATTTATTTAGTAAACCATGCATTATTAAATGTAGAATAGGTAATACAATAATAGTCATTGAAACACAAATTATTTATTCGAAAGTAACTGAAAAAAAAAAAAAAACTATAAATTTTAATATCTAAACAATTCATCTTTTCACTAAAACAGTTACGGGATTCGATCAAATCACTTTTTTTCTTTAGGGAAATCACCCCCACAGAGTTGTAATTTTAACATCTTCCATGAACTGATCATCTACCTTAGAGATTTGATAAAATTTCCGTTTTCATCATTTCCCTGCGACATATACACTCCTTCTGACGAGAAACATGAACTGTCTCAATTCAATTTGAGGGTGTAATAAAATGATTAACAACAAAAATTACAATAAAATTAACGTCATAATATCAATAATAAAAATGCACAGCACTTTGTAAAAATATGGGGAGTTTATTAACGAAACAAGGTGCTAAACAAACATCGTAAATTTTTCACTACAAAATGAGGTAAATTAGAAAATTATTAAATCAATTTTCACAAAATTGAACGTGCAGTAATTTAGTATATTGGTAACAGGTTATTTTACGTAAACGTTATATGAAATATTTTTGTAATACAATTATAAGCAATTTTATAACGAACGAGACATGGTAAATACAAAACTGACTACGTCTTGTTTTCGGTCTACATTTTTAAGGCGACAACGTAAATGTTGTATGATAGGGCTGTCATATAATAAAATCGAAGAAAGTGTTAAATAATTAATTCAATCTACACTAAACAAATCTTAATAATAGTAAAGAATATCTTATAAAATAATAAATCATACTTTTTCAATCGACAAATGTTAATTTACGTAGATACTTATATATTTCAAAAAATATATCTTCGTAAGAAATCAATTAATGAGGTATAAATATTTCACAAAATTTAAATATTTATTTTATATTGGAACGGTAACGTTTCAGTTTTTCATCCAGAAGACTCCGGGTTGGAATCGAATCCCTTTCCTTTCTTTTTCCTGTTTAGCCTTCGGAAATTACCGTTTAGGTATTACTTCAGAGGATGATATGTATGAGTGTAGTCTTATACAGTCTCAGTTCGATCGTGGATACCGGTGTTCTTTGGTGGTTGGGTTTCAATGAACCACACACACACATCTCGAACTGAGACTGTACAATACTACATTTCATTTACACTCATAAATATCATTCTCTGAAGTAATATCTGAACGGTAATTCCCGAAGGCTGTATAGGGGGAAAAAAGTTCGACCACTCATGAGATGTGTGGTTAATTGAAACCCGAAATTGGAATCGAATCCCGATCGAACATTTTCACACGTTACAATAATTTTTGTTTCATATTCCCATGCGCAAACTTTAATCTCATGTAATGAATTACTCTAATCATCAAACAAAAAAAAAGGTTTTTTCCTTCAGAAAAAATTTCAATTAACAACTAACTTCAATGGTATGAAATTTCTTGGCTTTAATAAAAAATATATAGTTTCTACACGATACTAATAGAAATGCTATTTAATGTTTTTTTTAATCAGATTGGTTGCCAATTATTTTCCGTTATATGAACATTTTTGTAACTTCAGTCAAAATTAGCAGGTTTTATTTGATCGTATAATTTTTAAAAATAGCTAAGTGGCTATTTCTTATAACCAACAGAGAGCTTTTATTAAAATATTATCGTGATTTCTTATTTTAAAGTCTAATGCTAAAAAAAAAAAAAATAATAAAATTAAATAACTATTATTTTTACTTTTCGTTAATTTTGCCAGTAGCTTATTTTTTCTTAACGTACAATTATGATCAACCTGTTTGTTGTTACTTTAGAACATGTTCAAACAATAAATAATCCGAGTCGTAAAGGATTAATTGATACGTTTCTAACCTAAATAGCTTTGCAATAATTACTGTTTAACATGATCGAGAAATTAAAATAAATTTCAGTTCCATATATATATATATATATATATACATATACGCATAGTAGTTCCATACATATATATATGTTCCATAAGTATACCTTATGAACCGTGCATAAAAAATACACAATCACCTCTGTAATTTGAAATAGTAAAGGCATCAGATATAATTTTACGAAAATCTAGAAGAATTAATAAAGTCCTTAGATAAGAACTTCGTCGCTTTAATAGCGATTAGAAATTAATACCTTTATTAGTTCGATTGGATAAAAACTGTACAATACATATAAAATCTTGAATATTAGTTATGTCACGTAATCGGTTGAAATAGTAAAATTCTTTTCGAATTAATTCAAGCTGCATAACAAGTTATTATGTTGTCTTGTAAATATGTACAAGTAGATAACTCAAGAAATAACAAACAACAAGCAACGCAAATTTATGGAAAATGTTATTTTAACCAATAATTATTAAAAAATTACTACTTAGATAAAAACAAAAATCTTATTGAATTATGCAATAATATAAATAAATAAAAAATGAATGTTCTATACTTACAACTCCGAAATAAATTAACTATACTGTACGTCGCAAGACGCACCCGACTCGAACAACCGAGCGGTCGCACAGTCCGCTCTGTTGTTGTTCACTGAAGTGGTGACAAAAACTAATATAACCGCTTGACTGATACAACGGGGAGGTACTACGTATTGCCGCGCAACTAACACTTTTATCAGTTGTACCAACTTCATAGTCCTTCACTTTTTGTACAAAACTTTAGTAAATAATCTCTTCTTTTTTTACGGTATCACTTTCGATAGCACGGTGGGTTTGGGAGGTGAAATTCAATTTTCTTTACGTTTTTATCTATCAGAGTACGAAAATACCATTCACTTAAAATGTAATTTCATCCTTATACCTATAAAGCAACTTGTCCTGACTGATTCATCAACGCCCAGAAAAAACTACTGAAGATAAAATTTTATCTTCGGAAACTGATTTTAAAATTTTATTTTAGGGAAAATTTTAATGAAAGTTTGTATACATGTTCTTACGGTTTAACTATGCATTAAGAAAGGATTTTTTGAAATTTCGGGTTTTAAATGGAGTAAAAATGAAATTTTCTATTTTTCGAATGTCTTGGTAACAAATAAAGATATCAACTTGATTTTTGGTATGCATATCTTATGCGGTTATCTAAAAATTAATTTCTACATTTTTTGAAATTCCGAGTTTAAAGGATTAAATATAGATTTTAATTTTTTTTTAAACACAGCTATTTTTTTTTTAATTTCTCAATAACAAAGGAAAATAACAACTTAAATTTAGGTGTTTGTAGTCTTCATGTAAATATTTAAAAAAAAACAATTTCTAGATTTTTGAGATTCGACCTTGAAAGTGGTGAAAAAAGTTTAAAATTTTTTTAAAAGTGATTGTAAATTTTCCCTACTTCTGACTATACTAAACGAGATATTCAATGAATTTGGGTTTACAAATAATACTCTTTAAAAAATATCTTTTCATTTAGTTTTTAAAAACTTTTCATTTTTTTAAATTTCGATTTTTTTTTAAGAAGTGCGACCGGCGTATTGCGCGATAGGTCAACCAATACTGCCACTATTTTTTGTAAGTGCCACACGACTGGTTGAACTTATCTCCGATTGCTTGACTAAAAAAAAAAAAATGACTGCGACGGGAAACGCAAGTAACCATATAGAGCAAGCGAAGCCGCGACAGGGATGTTGGTATCTATATATATATACAGGGTGTCCCATATAAAACGCAACCCAACCTTATATTGGTAGGTATAAAAATAATAAAAAGGCATGTGTAAATGTAAATTTTATTATTACCTTACATTTAGAGTAAATGTTGGAAGTGGCCGCCATCTTCTTGAATACAAGCTTCAATTCTTTTTACAGCGTTTCTTGCAACTTTTTTCAAAGTTTGTGGCTGGATATTTAATACAGCTTGTTCAATATTGACTTTCAGTTGTTCAAGTGTTCGTGGTTTGTTGCTGTATGCTTTTTCTTTGTGGTAACCCCGTAGAAAAAAATCCGCCGCAGTCAAATCTGGAGATCTTGGTGGCCGCAAGCCTCGACCGATAACACGATTACCAAAGAATTCCTCGACGAAATCAGAAGTTGAACCTGCGTAGTGCGATGTCGCACCGTCATGTTGTAGCCAACAGTGTCTGTCTTCCTATTCCAAGAGTGCGATGAACCGAAATAAAATATCCTGATATCGTTCTGCATTAATTGTGTACTAGAAAAAAATAGGACCGATTATTTTCTCCCGCGATATCGCGCACCACATACCCAACTTCTGCGGGTGTATTTGTTTTTCGTGATAAACGTGGGGGATTTTCAGCACTCCAAATTCTACTGTTTTGGCTGTTTACGTAGCAATCCAAATGAAACCATGCTTCATCTGTGAAAAATAACGAATCCATAACTTTAATTCCCTCACGCAGAAATCGACGGAACCATTGACAATATTGTAGCCGTTTTTCTTTGTCGGGCTCAAGAAGTCGATGAACCGTTTGAATGCGATAAGGTCGTAAATGTAATCGTTTGGTCGCCCGATGAACAGTTGATTTAGACAAATTAATTTCAGCAGACAAAGGTCTGATCGATTTATTTGGCGAGGCGAGTAATCGGTCTTTGTTTCAGCGACTGTATCTGTATTCAACACTGACGCAGATCTTTTGTTTTCCTTGTTATTAACAGAACCGGTCTCTCTAAATTTTGCAACTAGCCTTAATACTGATGTTTTGTTAGGAGCTGGTTTATCTGGGTACTTATGGCGAAACAAATCTTGCACTGCAACCACTGATTTCGTACTGAAGTATACTGATTAAGTACTGAACATGATTGCATTGTTGTTACTATCGGTAGTTCTACTGCGTCGCCGCGATGTTCAGATGTTGGACGAGTCCATTTCAGTAACGAGTAGGGGAGTAAGCTTGACTTTTGAAATTTTATGGATGGGTTGCGTTTTATATGGGACACTGTATATATATGCCTATGTATAAAGTTTGTGGCTCGATAATCTCCAAAACTACTACATCAATTTCATTGAAATTTAGATATGTTGTAGTAGTTTATATAAAGTTGTGCATGTGAGATTTTATTTAAGATCGGTTGAGTCGTTTTTGAATTACACTCAATTGTTCCAAAATATTTGAAAATCTCCAAAACTACTCGATTAATGTCAATGAAATTTAGATATGCTGTAGTAGTGTATATGAAGTTGTGCATGTGAAAATTTTATTAAGATTGGTCGAGTCGTTCTTCCGTTACGCTCAATTCAATTTCAGGTCGACAACCGCCAACATAACCTCAATGACTGAACTTGTATTGGTCCATTTATCATACATGCTTATACAGTGAGTCACAGCGGTAAGTGATTTTAAATGTAGGGTCTATTCGTTAATTGAACGTATGTAGTGTTATACTCTGAAAAACAATGCATTTCTGACTGCAAAATAATAACAGCATCAGGAACGAAAGTCTGTCTTGCGCAGAACTGCACAAATTTTTTAATTTTATATTATTTACTGCTTTCTTTTGTATGTAATGAATAAAATTTCAATACAAATTTAATAAAACTATTATGAACATAAAGATGAAGTTTGTATAGTGTAATAAAATATTGCCCAATGAGAATTTTGCCTAATAGTTGTTATTCAATTAATAAAATAGTCACTGGCTTTTTTCTATATACTCTCAAAATACATTTCTTAATTTTAAATTTAAATACGGTTATGCACTAAAAATATTATAATAATTAGTTAAAATAAGAATGTTTTATTTTTTTTTAAATTATAGCCCAGTTATTTAAATCACAGTGGTTTCTTACAACCATGATTAAGAAGGAAATCTTTAATTTGGCGATTCAGATAATAATAAAATAACGGTAAAAATATAACAAAATGTAATTCCTATCAATATCTTTCATACTGAATGGTGATGCTATGCAGAAAAGCATTTTTTCACAACAGTAACAAGTACAAATAATTCTAAAAGGAATTGAATTTTACATGTTTCGGTGAAGATTATTTCATTCACTTCTTTGACAAAAGAGTGAAATTTTATGAAAAATGTATTACTTATTGCAAACCAGTAGATCATCATTTATCTATGGTAGCATAATATGATTTAATAAATCATAATCCAAATTGAATGGCTTAATAAACCATCACAATTGTGCTTATAGGTCTGATGAAAATCCTCACACAATTGTGTCAAAGGAAGTACCTACAATTCATGATGTGATCATGATCTGAGATAAAATCTAAAAAAATGTTGTCTTATTTCAATGATGGAAGTTTAACAGGCAATTAAAAATTTTAGATATTGTTATTCCCAAGCTAATTTGTAATGCGTTAGTTTGTATCAACACAACCATATGTTTGAAAAAGCTAATGTCAAAGTTTGCAAGAAAAAGCACTTTCTCTCACCATGCTCTTTAGGTTGAAGATTATCTTAATCAAAGTTATCCTGAATGGACCAAGCAACATTGGATGTTACTTGATACTTTACAATTTTTTGGTCCAGAGAGTTACCAAAGAGGTTTTATAATTCTTCAAATCCAAATCAAATTAATTGCATCAAGATGTCAATTGAACACCTTTATAAATTGGTTTTATAAATTTGGATGTAAATTTATTGGAAATAATGTGCAGTTCAATGATTAAAGACTGCCACAAATGTGTAAGGGCAGTACATAGTTTGAATATTTACTATGAGTGGTGAGATATTTGAAAACTTTTTTTTTCAGAATAGCTATCCCCACTTGCTATTTTACCCCATAAATATTTATTTAACAAATGAATTCAAAAAATTTTCATCATTAACAAAAATGCAGAAAACATCAAATGTGGATTTAATGAATAAAACAATGAATAATTAAATAAAAGGTAAAATAATTTAAGGCCACAAATCGATGTCTCTATCTGTTTTTTTATAAAATGTAGCTAACTGCAAATAGTAATATTATTTGTTCTTTAGATGTACTTTAGATAATAGGATGTTGAAGGGTTGCTCAGTTATACCACAAATTTTTAACATTAAATAATTGAGATGTGGTGGTCTTCTATCACATCATGTTTAATAATCTAACAAATTATTAGATAATTTGGTTCAGATTATTTAATAAAAAATACATACATAAATTCTTTAAAATGATGATACCCAATTGCTGTCATCTAATCTGTTCTGTTAACAAGAACAGAGAAAGCTAAAATCTGGTGTACAAATAAAAATGTTTTATGATAAAAAGTGGTCTTTATGAAAACTTGCCATTATCAAAACTTAATAATGAAAATGTTAAAAAATAAGGAAAATTAAGAATTAATGAATAAATACCAGTCCAGTACATCATCTGGTGAGCTATCACCATCACCACTTTAACTGTGATGGAGACATGAATATAGCAGTGAAGTAGAATTTTTTTATTTTGTTTACCCTCTGGAACCACCATAAGATTTTACTTCAGAGGATGATGTGTATGAATACAAAAGAAGTATAGTCTTGTAGTCTCAAGTCAACCATTCCTGAGATGTGTAGTTAATTGAAACCCAGCCACTGATAATTGAAAGAATTAATGAAGGATTGTTAATTGAAAGAACACTGGTATCCACAATCTAGTATTCAAAAAAAGTTATGTAGGCCTTTACTGAGAAACTAAAATTTATGAATTGTTAAAAAGGACTAGAGACGAGGAAGTGGCCCTTCTTTATGAAAATGAAATAACTTTATTTGGGAAGCAATGGCAGTGCATATAATTAGGTTTGAGACAGTTAAATCCCATTATTCTTGAGAATCAACAAGAGAATATTTACATTCCAATTTGACTAATCCATTCACGTAGGAAATATGAAAAAAAATTCTTAAAATTAACCTTATATTGGTGGAATTGATGCTTACTGAGAAGTGTTTAAAAAGTATGAATTTATCTCTTCTCAAGCAAACAAGGATCAGTGCTCTTCATGCATGACCTATTATAATGAAAATGCAGATGTGAAAGAGTACCTTCAGGTTGTTTTCAGTGAGCGTACACAAAAAAAATGTGGTTTGCAATGAAAAGACGCAAGTTAAGGCTAAAGAGGATTCCATATAATTCACTTTGTTTATAACCTTCAACAGACTATTGCAGTCACCAATATCAAAGGAAAGAGTTGTGTTTTAGAAATGGAAGTTTTCTGTATTTAACGAAACAACTTATAATATTGCTACTATTTTTGCTACATACTGAAAGAAGCAATGAATTTCTGTGAGTCTCTGAAACTGCTATTTCTTTACATGACTTCCTACCTTATTACAATGAGAAAACAGCTACGACAGCTCCTGACCATAGGAGCTTGATAGCTTACTAGGTATAACAGGCAGTGAAAGAATTGTTTTCTCTCCATGCTTTGTACCCTGAATAAGACAAAAAATATTCAAGAAAATTGGTCAGAATGAGAGGGTTGTGTTGCAATATCTATAACTATCAAAAAAGTGATTTGTTACTTTCTCGACTCAGTATCTTACCATACATGAATTATTCCATAAAAAGCCAGATGGATATATTAATTGATTCTATAATGAACCAAATTTTTAAGTATACAGGAAATCTTACATCTACAGAAAAAAAGCAATTATATTCATTTTAAGTTAAAAACTATTTATTTAAAAATATCTCATTAATTAACATAGAGTAAAATATGTTAAACATTAACAGATACCTTGATTGACCACCTAAAATAATTACAAAAATGTTCATGTAAATAAAAAATATATTTAACAAACCTGCCTACATTAGATTAACTTAGTAATAATAAACCTGAGTACCTCCCTTTTTAAGCAATAATTGTAAAATTTATTAACTGAACTAACTAAATAATTTTTGTCCTCAGAAGATGAATGTTAAAATATACTGAGATAACTATACAAAAGCCTGAATTTTAAGTCTATTATCAAATCTTACAAAAGATTCTATGTTTAATTAATATGCCATTTATTTAAATATTGAAATGTTTAAATACAATTTTATCAACTGTAATTAATCAATAAACTATAACTATTTTTACATTAAATTTTCAAAAAATACATGAAGGAAATCACTGAATCGATGAACATACAATTTTTTTTGCCAAATCCACTATTAAAGTAGAACTTTAATGGTAGATTTGAATTTGTACTTTAAGAGGAATTGGGTGGTCCATTTTTATGTCATAGTAGCATGTTCAACCACTTTTTCATGTGTTAGCAGCTTTTTAAAAAACCTTGGTAACATTCTAAAAAATTTGGCATCAAATTGAGAAGATTAATATGAAATGTTTGAAAGAGTTTAAGTTCATAATACATTATTTCACATAAAGGCACATATTAATCCACCAGTAATTAGAAGACAAGAACTAAAAATTTGGAAAAAAAATGAGATAAAAACTACTTAACAAAAATAGATTTTCCTAACTTATTCTTTTTAATTTTATTTAAATCACATGGCAGATGATTTTAATTTTTGTCAGAGATTTTGCTCTTGTCATATCAATGTCTATTTATTGCTTTATGCAATATTGGAAAACACAACACAAGATTAAATTAATGTAGATTCTATTTAATAAGATTTACATATCTTATTAACTTTGATAAAAAAAAAATGCCACACCTCATGGTGAATCAAACGCAGGAAAAGAAGTGGGAATTCTAAGCACTTAGCTAAGCATTCATTAGCTAAGATCAATCTCATTAGTATTAATTCATTATGTTAAAAGATTAGGTCTTCAAAAAAATTTTAATCAACAATTTGTCCAAAAAAGCTTGCAGTCATATAGAGTGGTATCATTTGAAAATTGTTGGTATAATTTTAAATGGAATAATTTGTCAACTAAAAATGCTTAAATCAGCTTAATAAAACTGAAATTGAATTAATAAAAAGTAATACAGATTAATGCAAAATTTTTGTGTCAATTAAGAGGTACAACAGTTAATAAAGAATAAATCAAATTGTACAAACTATAAAAATGTATATTTAAAATATTATAAAAATTATACTTTTATATCTTCATTTATAATAAATTACAGATTTTTCACCAGAATGTCTTCTCTTTATTAAGTAAAATAGATAGGATTAATATCTTTTAAGTGAGACAAATCAAATCTATCAATTTTCAATGTGCACTGCTTAATGGTTTCACGTAACTATGTGAAACAAATCTTAGCTAGTAAACCTGTGGTGTTCATTACAATATGGCATGAATAACAGCAATATTTTCTAAAAAAAAGTCTTAATTAATAAATTTGCTACCACGCACGCTTAAGATAAACCACCAGATACTGGTGTGAAATACTCTAAGGAAAACAACAATGTAGCATGTATAAAAACCATACAAAGAGATAATAAGAGTTGAGGGCCCCAAAATCACTAAAAAAAAACTTAGAAATACTTTTAAATAATATTTAAAAATTTAAATTACATAACAGTATTAGCTGGATGTTTAGATACAAATTTTGTAGGAAATAATTCTAATAAAAAAAGTACACTGAAAATACTACTTAACAAAAATTACAATATATTATCAATGAGCCCTGAGTTAGTAATCAAAATTACTTTACAGGGGAGACCAGGGCATGTTGACAAGTGGGGCAAAGTAACTAATGACTTAGTTGAAGTTCATACTACTAGGTTAACACTACCTTACAGATACTACTAGCGCTCAACACTGCTAGATAATAAAAACTCACATAGTGAAACTACTGCCACCATTTTGTTGCTTGTTAGATGATGTTTGTGTATTTTGTCTGAAATATTGTAATTTTCAAATCCTCAATGTTCAACGTATAACCTCATGGACTAACAATAAGATATTTGGTTATTCTTTGCTTGCTATACATGACTACATTAGATAATACGCTTTCCACAATCACAATTTATTTATATCTTCTTGTTATTAATCCTACCATAAAAATCAAACACTTTGAACATTGTCGATCAGGACAAGTTGACCGGGTTAAGTTGATGGCATAATCATTTTGCCCCAAGTGCTTTTTACTGTTTTTTTTTTTTTTAGGTGTTTATGTGCATTTTTTTTATTTTATGCGATTTTCTGGAGCTACATGATTCATAAGCTCATCTTGTAGGATTATATGTAATCATAACATCTAGTAAGGTGTATAAATATACAGAAAATAATTTAAAATCTAAATATCATTGAAATAATTTAAATTTAATAGCGTCTTTTGCACTATTTTATTAATTTCTGGCACAGTATGTTTCAGATATGAGGAATTATAAAAAAAAGTACTTAGAGGAGAACGGAACAGAAATAAAGTGGCTGCTGCTTTGTTAGAAAAGGTAAAAATGAGTTGCTTGGATGCAGCAAATGCTTATCATATTCTCGAAGCAAAATTTCATGTGTTTGAATGCGTGTGTCTTTGAGTCTTGTAGGCCTTACAGACCCTCATAATATAACATTTTTAATTAAAAAAAACCACGCAACCTAGCCTTAAAGCTTTTCTTTTTAGTTAATGAGTATTCATGGTGGAAGGTTCCAAGAAGTTTTCAACGAAAAACAACAAGAAGATTTGACGAACTATTTGACAGCAATGGATAAAATGTTTTTTTAATGATACAGCAGCAATGCAGAAGACTTGTGTTTGACATCCATTCAACACAGAGACCAGGATGGCAGGTGAGAATTGGCTGGCTAATTTTATGAAAAAAATTAAATTCAATATACGGAAACCAGAGGCAAAATTCATTGCCAGAGCAATGGGGTTTAACAAGCTGAGTGTTGAAAAGTTTTTTTCATTTTGAAACAAGTGCGGGGAAAATATAAATTTCCTGTATCTGCTATTTATAACGCAGATGAATATGGATTGTCCACTGTGCCTAATAAGTTACCAAAGCTCATTTCACCCATAAGAACTAAAAGAATTTCGAAAATCATACCAGCAGAAACGAAGAAACATTATTATCATTTGTTGCATTAACACTATTGGACATTATCTACCTCCTTTTTTGGTTTTTGCAAGAAAACGGTGTGACCTAAACTTGAGGAAA
The DNA here is from genome assembly GCF_047948215.1 of Lycorma delicatula. Classification (NCBI taxonomy): domain Eukaryota; kingdom Metazoa; phylum Arthropoda; class Insecta; order Hemiptera; family Fulgoridae; genus Lycorma; species Lycorma delicatula. Next base: position 21,147,424 of record NC_134457.1, read on the forward strand.
GAGTCCCACCAGGAACAGTTGAGCATTGCAGTGATAATGGGGGGAGAAATGGAAAAATATTTGTGTTGTTTTGAAATACTTCAATCTTCACATAAAATCTACCATTGAATCCCCTGTCCTGTTGCTTGTTAACAATCACAAAACACACATAACACTTTTGCAGGGAAAATCACATCATGGTTGAATTTCCATCCCACACTACCCATTGTCTTCAACTGCTGGATGTTTCATTTTTTGGGTCTTTAAAGACCTATTACAGCCAAGCTTGTGACAATGCGTACTGCTTATTTTAAAGCAGCTACAATCGGTAATGCAGTTAATGAGTTCAAAGAATGTTGAATCAAGCCTTATGATCCTCTTGTGTTTAACAAACATGCTTTTGCTGCAGCGAAAAATCATGTTCTGTTACAGACAATGCTGAAAGTGAAAATGCTACTCCTCAAGAACTGTGGATTGGCACCTAAATGCCAATCCCCAGAAAATCGTAATGAATTTCCTGATGAACATGATCCAGAACAAAATGAAGAACTAGGAAATTCAAAAAATGTTGCTTTTGAAACAAAACTGCCAAAGTAATTTTGATTTTAAACCACTCTCTAAAGAAAGACTATGTATGAAAAAATGAAAAAGTCATACACATGTGTCGAATTGTTACTAAGAAACTGAAGCTTAATTCCTGTTAAAAATCTAAGAAGGCCAAACTTTTGACATCCACAACATCAGCTCAAACTTCCAATGAAAGTATAGTACAGTGTTTTGCATGTGATGTGATAGATCTACGTTGACCCTCTTCATCAGAGGACTGGATACAGTATTACAAATGCTGCACAGGGTGGCACGAGGACTGCTCAAACCTTTAGGGAGGAAAATTTTTATATGGTTTTTGTTAATGAAAAACACTGATTTTGAGTTATATTAATTTACTATGAACTAAAATTTTTAACACAATAACCCTTTCAATACACACTAATCAATAAAAAAACATGATGTTTAATTAATTAAGTGTTCTGTCTTATACTTTCTAAGAATAAAAATGTATAAAATCTAAGAAATAAAATGTTATTTTATTAGAATTGCTTTTGCAATTCTTTTGTATTTATCACTTTTGCGTTATTTTTTTAAAGATAAAATAATAATTTTGATTATATTAAAATAAAAATTTATCCGACGAGGTACAATACAATAAAAGGCCATTCTAACCATACAGGCAAAGAAAAACTTTATCTCAAAAATGTAATTTATCAATAAAAATGTTTTAACTGTTATCGTCAACTTGCCTTGGTCTCCCCTACATAATTATGAACATACTTCCCCCAAATCACAAATTCAAATTATCTACACATTTATTTCTCAGCACACAATCAATCTAATTCATTGATTAACTAAATTGTACAGCAAGTGGGAAATAAACACAACAAAAGTAAGTACTATGAAATATTTCTTAACTGAAGCATAGTAAATATTAATAAACTCTTTACATCTTTTAAAATGTGTAAGTACACTGGGCTTTAGGGCATATATAAAAATAATACAACTTAACTTGTTCATAAATAATCTCCAATAACATTAAAATTTGCACTATTGAAAGAAATACAATACATAATCACTAATAAAAAAAATTTCAAAAAAATTGTCATCAATAATGAAAATGAAAAACCAATAGCAAAAATTAGCTTCCCAATAAAAAAACTACAATGAAACAGGTACTATCATTTTCAAACATAAAATTAAGAATAAAAAAAAGCACAATGAAAATTAGTAGTAAATTACTTTATGGTGACATAATGTGGATACTAGGAAGATCAGTAAATCAAAGTAAAAGCAATATCAGCTAGATGGTACACAGAAGAAAATCTAAAGGCAAGTATGCTGAATACAAATTTAAAGGTTTTAAGATAAATATTAAAAAAAAGTCTTGAGCCACATCAAATAAAATATATAGATTGGTTAGAGCTTAAGATATCCAAGATTAGTTAATCTTACAAACAGAAAGAAGTTTACAAGACAAATAAGTAAATCAATCACTTTAGCAATATAATCATTCATAGCTGCAAAGTTACATCAGTTCTTTTCTTGCATCCAAAACAAAAAATAAATTTTTTTAAAACACAAACTACTGGTAAAATAACTATACACTAATAAATAAAAATTAAACAAATAGAAAATTAGAAAAATTATAGCTAGATTTATATAATACAATGGATTAATCCATGACATTTATTGAAGAAGTTTCTACACAAAAAAAAATTACTGCATCAAAGAACTACCTACTAATAATGCATTTTATTGATAATTGAGTATTATCAATACTTTATCTATTTCTTTTTTTTTAATATCAGTTTCACACTTGATACTAAATTCACAGGGTCAGGGAAATAAATACAAAACTTTTTCCAGAATAAGTAAGCCTTTCTAAGTTACTTTTACCTTCAATTACGATATTCTATCTATGAGAAGGCTAGTGTCTAGCCAACAAAGTTTTACTATTCGACAAAGTTTTACAAACTTTAAGTGGAGAAACTTTTAATTTTTGACTCTTTTACAAAATTTAATTGGTATGTTCAATAATGCATATGTTTTATAAGAATAAGGATTCAAATAGAAATGGATAAAATGTTATTATGACCAAGCAGTTATTACAAAAATAAAATTATTCCTATTTATCATCATAGACTGACAATTGTAACTTAACCTTTATCAAACTCTATTTAGTCCAACTCTACAAGTATGAAAAGCAGTCAAAGCATTCCAGTTTAAATTATCTTCTTTTCATTTTTTAAACCCTATTTTTATTACAACTTTTCAACTACAAAAATGTTGCCCTTTTTTATTATCTGCAAAGGTAAATCCACTACCTGCATCCAATGAAAGTTATTCCAAACTTGAAACATTTCTTTAGTTACATAGGTGCTAGCCTAAGATATTTTAGCAGGTAAACCCATACAAAAGCTCTTAAAAAAATAAATTTGTAATAAAAAACTGGAATAAGATGTGCTAGAAAAGTTACTAAAAATAACCAAATACAATAAAAATCTACTGCAGTTAGGTATTATTTATTCAAAAGTCCAATTACCCAAACCATCTTTTTTTTTAATTTCCTCATTCAAATTTTAATTGTATCATATTATTTTATATAAATAACTAAAATTACAAACTGAATTGCACGGAAAAAAAATACTAATAATAAAATCAAAATAATACAAAAACTGCTCTCATTCAAATTACAGTCCATACTTGTTAGGCCTTCTTGAAATATATACTACATAATCTAATTATCTGGCTATTCTATTTAACTAACTATTCATGGTCCCACTTAATTTGCAAAATTGGAGTTTCACTGCAACTTTGTCCACAGTCTACAATTAAATTATAATTAAATCTCTACCAAAACACATTCTATAGTATACAATAATAAACACATTATTATAACATCAATAACTCTTAAATTATTAACTTATTAATAATAATTTAAACAACAATACACCATTTATATAAACCTAATGACTAAAATTTATATATAAAACAAATTCTTAATATATAATTTACATTTCACTGTATATATTTCTTATCTCTAAATGTTACAAGATCTTAATTTATAAAACTGTTTACATGCAGCTAATTTTATGCTACTAATTTGTGTAAAAAGTTAATATTAAATAAAATATAATGAAAAAAAAATACATCAATTACTTCTCTAAAAAAATTTCTTCATAAAGTGTACTTAAATTCATACAAGCAATAATAACACTGAATAGTCAATAGAGAACCAATCAAAACTAGCTGTGCATCATTTAAAATTATTTTTAAAATACCAATTGCATATGAAAGATCAAAATTTTTATTAACCCTATAACAATTTTAAAAATCTTTTTAATTTAAACCTCTGAAACAGTTAAAACAAAAAATAAACAAACAAACTGTATGATTTAGATAACAGATACACAACTCAAAATTAACTAAATTAATATTGCACTAAACACATTTTTTTGAGACAGAACAATTTACAATACTTTTAATCTATAGGAATCTTGATTAAGTTAACTTGAAAATACAAATTGAAAATAACATCCGATCACAGAAATTAAATACTATTTATAACATTACTGACAGTCTTGTTCATAACAAAGAAAATAAAATACTTTTCTATTTGTGTTTTCTCTAAGTACAGTAGAACATAGCAGAGATTATCATGTATTCATCATAACTGAAATAAAATAACTGTAATTAATTTACAGAATGTATTCACATATTAAAAAAAACATAAATATATCATTAACTGAGAAATTAAACAGAATCATAAATCAAGTTTATAACACACATGGACTCATGCGCAAGAATTTACTTTTTTAAATTCAAAATTTTATACTACTTTTACTTTCAAATATTGTTTATTGTTATTATTATTATTACATTATTGAATATTTCTGTAATGTTCATAATTTATTCACATTTCTTTTTAAATATATAATAAAGATGATATAATATAAGAAAAAACCAAGTAGTTATTCATGCCACTAATAATACTGGTCTACAGGAGTCTTGTTACACAGATAATTTCATATTATTCTTATGTATTTTCTGAATTCAAATATGACCTCAAGATTTGTCGTTAGGACTCATTTTATTGTAACTGTCACTTGTAAAAAATGAAAATTTTTAAAACCATTTATTCTCTCTATTAAGACTAAACACTTATAAAGATTAGTCTCGACTCAATGTTTATATTAATAATGAAACGTGAATGCCTGGAAATATTTATAAATTAATTATATTTATAAACTGTTTACCTTTGTAAACTCATCACTTTCAGGAAAAATACATTTATCACAATAATATGATTTAATTAAAGCCTTTCTTAAAGACATCATAATTGATACCATCATTTCAAATCACTATTTTTACTGTTAAATAATCCAGACCAGAGAATCAGTTTCATTCTGGCTTTCATGTGAACTGTCATGAGTTTGATCTTTTGTTTTATTCCTACTATTTCTGTTACAAATGTGTATTCTTTTTAATATTACACTTAATACACATTACTCTTTGTATATTATTAGTAATTTATATAAAAATACCTTGTAGTTGTGTAAACCATCCTTATAATTTTTACTATGTGTGGTGAATTAACTTATAAATCTCAAAGAAAAAATATTATTCCTTTAGTTAATCGTATGAATCACTATACTTTAGCTGTAAAGTAGATCAGGACACGTCTTTGGCTTCTCATATCTTCTAGAATTCTTGTTTAACTTTGCTAAGTGGGAGATCTTAACACATGCCTCTTGCTGTTCCTTTGGTATGGAGAAAGCCTAAGAACCATTCTATAGACTTTTTTATCACAAACATCAAAGGCATCATAAGTAACTTTAAGAAATCTGCTGCAGCTTATAGTCATATGGTCTTCTTTTAGCCATAAGACCTATTCCATGCAGTGCCTCTTCTTGGTCTGACAGAAATATGGAGTTTAAAAGAAAATGTTGATGTTGAAGGAACTACAGTAGATAATGAAGAAGAGGATATAGATTTTCAAGGTGAGAGTACTGAACTTAACAAAAATAATCAAACAGAACTTCATGATTTGGTTCATGAAATTAATTTGTCTAAAATATATTTTTTCCATGTTAGACAGCAAGAACTACAGTTACGTCTATAAGTTTTCTCCTTACAAGATAGTGTAGTGTACTGCAATGATGTAAATTCATTATTGGATTTACTAGGACAACATTACAATGCTACAGAATACAGATTTATAGATTCCTCTAAAATGAATTTGAAAATCGTCCTCCTTCACAAAGGAAATGAGAAACTATCAATTTCTGTTGCTTATGCACCACAAATGAACTTCTACAAGACTATTAAAAAAAAAAGAAAAAACACATTCACATTTGAACTTCTTTTCCATCTAAATTTGGCAATGCAAAGTGATGAGCACAGTGAAAACTTTCACCAGGATATAACAATTATGGAAACACACTGCTACGGAAATGGACTCCAGATTTGCTTGATGATTACTGCTGGAGATGAGAAATTGAGTGCATGAAACAGCAAAAAAATATTTTTGTAGACCAGTGTAATTTGCACTTGCATTTTACTTCTTTTTTTCAAACTTTTCAGTTAGTACGACGATTTTGTATTAAAAATTAAAAAGAATTTTAAAACATGTCAGTACTCAATAACTATAAAAAATACACAACATCCAAACATTTTGATAAAATCAAACCTTAACAGGATGACTAGCTTGGATTGTAATGTGATGGACTTTAATTAACAATAAATTATATATATTTTTTTAATTACAAATTTAGGAGTTACTTATTTCATCTATACTTCTTGCTATTAAAATTTTTAGATTTCAGATTATCATAAAGTTTTTAATTTTTTCCAAAATGCATTTATTCATGCCTCCAACAAACAAAAGTGTGACATTATTTTTCACTTAATCTTTTGAGGGCAGCCCACCAAGAACATTTGATGGCACAGGACTTCTGGGTCATCATAAATGAGATATCTTGTCAAATTAAAAGTAACTAAATGTAAACACTGAAGGAACACAGTCTTATTGTGTATAAAATATGGTTTCAACTTAAAAATAAAAAATTAAATACATTATTAAAGATGAACCAGAATCTAGTCATCAATTTCATTCTGACTATTGGTTTTAGATTAAAACAAAGATGTGCGAACTATCTGAAGATCCAATATGAAAATTCAAATAACTTGCCACAATTCTTTTCAATTTCCATTATAACAGCTTTAAACCAGAAGAATTATTAGGAAATGACAGGATTTGGTGAAAACAAATAAGCGCATAGAAAGATGACTATTAAATGTTTGGAAACAAAAACTGACGTGAAATGTTCAAAAACCTAAGAATGCGCAAACTTCAAGAACCTTAAATAAACATAATAAATAAATCAATCATCATCGTATAGACTTCCAAACTGAGAAAATATACATTTTCAGTATTATATTCAAATATTTCAATGTAATATAAAGCTACAGAAAAATATTATAATTTATTTATAGCTCTTGTTCAAATAAATCCATATTAATAAGATTTATAGTGCTGTACCTTATCAACCAACCTTTATCTTTTAATGCCAAGTTTTAGATAGTCTTCCAGAATTGATGGCATAGTACACGACAGACATTCATCCTCTCCATCAACCTAAAAATAAAAAAATTATCAATTAAACTTAATAAAAAATATACTTCCAATTTAGTTGAAGTGAATAACAACAATAAATATAACTGCTTTAACATCCTCATGGTAACCTCTGTGGTAGATAATGTTTCTGCCTTATATCCAATCATCATGCTAAAAAAAAGTAATGAGCTTGTACTCAGTCATTAGCCAGCTATCTGCAGAACAAATAAATAACTTGAAATTATTTAACTATTTACCATGTGACAAATTTTCTCAAAGATACAATCAATAATGAATTAATGCCATAAGCAAGAGGTATAAGTTTGGTAAGAACTTTCTGAATTTAGTTAGAGAACTCACAACGAGACTTATAAGCAGTAGTATATAAAAACTCAACTGAAGTACAGATGAATAAAAGATGATTCTCATAAAAGATGATTCATTACAATGTAATATTTCAGCATATCATATCATAAATATCCACATTAAATTTACAAATAAATTTTTGTTTCATGCCTGAAACTGAGATAGGCTTAATAAATCAGTATAAGACAACCAAATTAGACTGACTACAACATTTGTATTAATTTTATTGTAAAGTTTTAATCAATAAGCAGAATTATAAAAATACAAATGTTAATTGGCAAATATTGAATGTAAGCATATGAAGCTTTTTTAAAGATGGTTCCAGATGTTAAACAGTTATCTGAGAACAGAGCTTCCTTAAAAAAAAAACTTTCTCCATCCCAAAAACTGTGTTATCATGAAACTATAAATGGGTTAATCAATTCGGCCAGATCCTACTGTAAATATCATATAAATTCAGTGGGTGGATTAAAGAAATCAATGAAATAAATTTTATCCAGCACAAACTATTACATCTCACTCACAATGGACATACTGCACAGCTCAGAATTAAACACTATAAGATAAATGTTTTTTACTAACCCTAAGGAAAGGATGTTGTAAAAGTGTCATTGTTGAAGCTCTTTCTTTTGCATCATGCTTCAAACAAAGTGAAGCGAAATGGGCACCTTCTTCACTTAACGAGCTAGGAATTTCAGGCGTTTCTCCCATCCCTACTTTAAACATTATTTGATAATTCGAATCATACTCTGCCCAAGGTCTCTGAAAAAAAAATCAAATTAAATTTATAGTTAGCATTGTTAATATTACTTCATTAAAAATTAAAACAGTCAATAATTTTTAATTTAACTGTTGTAAAACTATGAATAAGTTTCTCTTTTGCATATACTCAAATAAGGATGTAAATTTATAAAAAAAAAATTCATAACAGAATTATAACATACATTAAGTAAACAGCTATTTCCAGTAATGAACAGAGTGAAAATATCACATTTAAGGCTAAATATCACCATCACTATGATGTGGTTGACATACAGATGTGCAGCAATAGATTTGATTCAATGAAGGAGGTAACAGGGGAAACCCTGTCCTGGGATGATTGTTATTCTTGAGAATAACTGTCATTTTTGGAAGTAGTTGTAATTCATGTTAGGCCACCATTATCGTTACAATGCTTAAGTTACATATACAGTAGCATGCAAATTAACCCAAACACAGGAAATTTATTGTTTATTTCTATATTGTGGCTACACTGCTTGACCTCATCCATTCTTCAAGTTGTCTGTGGAATATGAGGTTATTGTTCTTGGATATATAGCATTTTTCATGTTGTAAATAGTGTTTGTGAAAGTTAATTTCATTTTTAATTATAAAATCATATTTACACTTCTTTTGTTCTGTGTGTTTTGAATATATAATAATGGACATAAGTCCATGAAAGCATTAGAAAATTATTTCTCTTACTGAGCGTACCAGTATGACACAGCAACAAATAATTGTAGTGTTGGACTAGGGACAGTGAATGCTATTTTAAAACAATTTAAAGAAACTAGTTTCTTTTCACCTCAATGAAAAAGCAAATGTGGCTGTAAAAGAAAAATACAGAATCGATTATTAGTGAGAAAAGTAAACTTGATCCAAAATTATCTGCTGTGGACTTAAATCGAGAATTAGCAGCCCGTGGAAGAGATTTACACATGAAAACTGTTAGACACAGACTTCTTGCAGCTGGGCAGAAAGTTCATCGGCCAGCTAAAAAGCAGCTTTTAATATCAGCAATGGCAAAAAAGGCTCTTGTAGGCCAAAGCGCATGCTAACTAGACCAAAGAAGACTGGAAAGATGTTCTGTTTTCTGACAAGTCACATTTTTATATTCAGGGACAAATATACACTGGAAAAGATGAAAATACATCTTCATATCCCTATCAGTTAAACATCCAAAAAATCATATTCAACAATTAGTTAAACATCCACAGAAAAAAATGTTTTGGGATTATTTCACAACTGAAGGCCCTTGTCCATTACTTCCAGAAGATGGTAAGTTGAAAAGTGATGGATATATCAAAATTTCGAAGAAAAGGGTTGTGACAACTTCTAAACAAATTCTCACTTGGCACAGGAGAATTCCAACAAGATTTGGCACCATGCCATACCACCAAAAAAATGTAGAATTTCTTTGAAATATGAACAGTAAAGTGCTCCTGTGGCAAAGCAACCCCCCCCAGACTTAAACCAAATTGAAGATCTTTGGGCAATGAAAAATAAAATTAAAAAAAAAGACTCAAAAATGAATTGCATACAAAAATTGACCTTATTAAGCAATGATATGAATTGCTTTAATGGTTTCATGATGAAGAAATGAAAAAAGTGTAGTAGACTTGTTGAATCGATGCCAAATCATGTATATTTAGGGATTATGAATAAAGGAAGATATATTAATCATTAGATATTCACAAATTATACATGTATTATTATTATTATTTTTTTAAATAAAGATACTTTCTATAAAATACATCAGTGTTCAGATTAATTTACATGTTACTGTGCATGCCAAGACAACAATCTAATTGTTAGGAGTAGATCCGGGATTCAACTCGAGCAAACAAAAATTTTACAAATCCATTCACATACTGTGGTCTGCTGGGTAAAAGTCTGCCTGGTATGAGAATTCTACAAACTATAAATCCAAAAAGAATCCCAATGGCTCCAAACAAGCCGTAGGAAAATAAAAAGCCTATAAAAAATAATTAATTACAAAATGTTTAAATTTAATTACATTAAACTCCCAATTATATGGTGGAGAGGTTAAAGATTAAAATATAGATGGCACTAAGAATAGTTTTTCTTACTTTTATGGATTATTTTCTGCCCTTGGCACAAAGGAATTAGGTTAAAGAATTACATTATTTATTGCCAGTAAATGTAATATTCCAAGACACTGATTCATATCACAAAACAAAATTATTTAACATCTTAACAAATCATTACAAAAAATACAGGAAATAAAAAATGAAACACTAACTCTGTATAAGAATGTACATTATTTGACCAATTTTTATTCCGTGTCATCCGACAATAAAAACAGTTAGATTAGCACTAAATGACAGTAACCGTTTCAGATTTATAACCAAAATCCACTTGTAAATGTAACAACAATAAATTAAAAAAAAAAAAAAAAACACCTTATTATAACATAAAAAGGTCAACCTTGCTAACACATACTACATTCATAAAAAAAAATTGTTTATACTTTCATTAGGTACAAAAAAATGTACTATTACGAATTAAAAAATTTAACTACTTTTTAATGCAACATACAAACAAAAATACTAGCCAAAAAAGAATATTCCAAATACAAACAAACCCCAAAAATTTTTATATTTTGATAATTTCTAAGTAATATAATCATATATTTAAAAAAAAAATACATTAAACATTTTTTCGATTAGTGACAAATATATTGGGAAGTTGGAAAGATGAACAGTTTAAAATGACAAAAAACTTGATATTATAGGAGAATGCTTCTTGTCCAGCTACAAGTAAAGGATTAGAAATATACAAAATAAAGATATAAAACAGCAACTTACTTTTCCAGAAGCCATTTCATTAAGTACACATCCTAAAGACCAAATATCAGCAGCTCTGCCATGACCTTCAGTATTTGAACGCATAAATACTTCTGGTGCCATGTATGCTGAAAAAAAAACATGGCAACTATGGCATGAGTAAAATAATGCAGACAATAAAATACATAACAAACGAATAAAGATAAATATTAGTAAACAAATCCAATCAGTTAGTGTAACATTTACTTTATTATTTACTTGCGAAAATAACATTCTGCTGATGCATGCAAACTACTAATTACTTTTTACAAGTACATTTTACTTTTTCATTTTAATATTTTAGAAGACTAGATTTCATCATCAAAGGAAATATCAATCCCATTAAAAACAAAATAAGCACGATATAAACTGAGGATTAATCAATTAAAACATTAAGCTAGATATACAAATGCTTAGGTTATAATTTTCATCATCATTATAATACGTCTTTATATTTAATCGCATCCCTGGTATACATGATGGACCACCATTCCTTTCATTTTTTTCACAAAATAACAGAAGATCTGACAGAAAGTTTTCTTAATTTAAGGTAATGTGCTATTTTTATAAAATTAAATTTCACCTTTTCCTTGACATTTAATGAGCATCTTCTTTTGTTAAATTCCATCAGTTTTTTCATTATCTCAATTTTCTTCATCCTTATGAACTGTTTACGCCGTTTGCGTAAAGTCATTTTATTCCAATGAATTCAAGGTTATGGTCGAGTCTTGTAGTTTACAGGCTTGGTAATTTTATTTTGCATTTTTGTAAGGCTTATCATACGTGTATTTTAAAATAGGTTGTTTGGGTTCGTTTTCGATATAATTTCTCTCGGGCTCCAGCTTGACTGACTGTTGCATCATCATATTGATGGTAGCGTATTTCATATCTCGCATTATTTATTGCTGTTTAGTTTAATATATATATATATATATATATATATATATATATATATATATATATATATATTAGTCTTTAGTGTTTTTTTTATTCTACACCAATTTCAATATTGTCATAGTTCCTAGAAGTCTATTTCTTTTTGTCTGCCCCCTGATGTCATTTCTTCAACTTGCGTATTCAGTAATTTATTTTTATCACCCTTACGCAATTCTTTAGTGGTCTGCTTGCTTGTAAATTATTTTTGTTATGTCTTCGTTCCCGAATTCCACATGTTTTCTCTAATCGTTCTCATACTAACACTTAGACACTACTCTTGTTGTCAACACACACATACACACTCTTTGGTCATTCTAGTCCTGACTTTCACGTTGTGCGGATCCTGGTCCTCCCGCCTTGGAGGACCAGGCTTCGATGTTCTCTCTCTCTCTCGTATAATGTTAATACTTTTGTCGTCTTCATACTCTTATAAACGTTGTAGTATTTCTCTGTCGAAATATTCTCTAGTTCTACTCGTCAGTTTTTCGTGAATTCACAGTTTTCTATGTTCGTCCAGCCTCGTTTCTTTGTTAAGTGATTCTTCAAATTCACTATATTACGTCTCTGTGGAAAGTGTTTCAATCACTACATACTACCAATTCTATCGACGCCGAATCTTCTCGAGCTGGTGATTACATTTTCATCGATGCAGAATCTCTCCAAACTTGTTGCTACATTTTTGAGACGCCATGTCCTGCTCAACCTCTAAACCACGTCTCACCCCTGCATTCCTGATACACCACTGCGGACTACGCCCAGGATTACTGTATGTATTCATTTACCTTCATTCACGAGTTCATCTCTTGCTAATATTTGTGTGCTACAGGCAAGTTCAATTTTTCATTATTTATTACGTTAAACAGTTATTTTATCATTAAAATTTGTGGAACATTCAGTTCATCGTACCCTATGCATTTCACTTTCAAGTTTAGTTCAAAAACCATTTATTCACTTAAGTGCATTCACGACAGGTGACTTATATAAGGCTGTGTCATTGTTCATCTGCAAACTATTTTACGTGCTTAATTATTGCAATTTGTTGTCATGATAATTAACTCTATAATTTAATCTTGTAACTTGTTAATCGCCGAGATTAGTCCTTTTCTACTCATGGGCTGTTTTCATAACACTGCTCTAAAATTAACCTAAAGCAAGTTACTTCTGCAGTTATGTTTTAGGACTTCTTTGTAATTTCGTATTTTAAAGAAAGCTTATTTACTAAAATGAACTCTATTTATATTACTACTTATTTCAATTTGATTATTGTAATTAACTCTTTTTGTACTAGAATATTACTGTGGCCTTTTTCTACACTAAACTAGAATTACATGTTTTAATTATTTAATACTAAGCTTGATGTTCATAAATTAGAAAAGGCCAGTGCCAATAATAAGATTTACTGTAGTTTATTTACTAAGTTAATGACATTTGTTCATTGCTAATTTTTCAATATTACAGCATATGTCAGTAATTCAATAGTTTTCCAGTCATACTATGTTCATTGATGCTATGTTTTTCTAAGTACATAATTGTAAATAAGTTGTTTTATGTTCTCTTGTTTTCAGGCTTTTTTATATTGTAGATTTTCAAAATGTGTATTTGAAAAATGTATATTTATGTATTTTCTCATTTAATATCATTATTCATATGTTGATTCAGCTGATATTTATTAAATTATGTTAATTTCATAATTTCTTTTTATTTTTTAAGGTTATGATTTGTTTTTTGTTAACTTTACCCAACAAGAACAATTAATGATATTGCAGCAACTTTATTTCAATTAAATTATTCTACTTCACTATTGCCGCTATTCCTCTATCTTTTTTAATATCACAGGTCACATCAAAATGAGTAAATATTTAAAGAGGTAAAAACTTATGAGCCTGGAGGTTACTGGGAAATTCCTAATAAAACAGCTGAAAACAGAAATGCACGGATACAACTGATAAAATAAAAAATCTAAATAATTGCCTGTTAGCCTCCGGTAACTACCGTTTTAAATAATTCTTCAGAGGATGAATGAGGATGATATGTATGAGTGTAAATGAAGTGTAGTCTTGTACATTCTCAGTTCGACCATTCCTGAGATATGTGGTTAATTGAAACCCAACCACCAAAGAACACCGGTATCCACGATCTAGTATTCAAATCCGTGTAAAAATAACTGGCTTTACTAGGACTTGAACGCTGTAACTCTCGACTTCCAAATCAGCTGATTTGGGAAGACACGTTAACCACTAGACCAACCCGGTGGGTACACAGTTAAACTCAATACAATTAAACATACCTTGTGTGCCGACAAATCCTTGAAGTTCCCCAGGCACTGTAGTATGTGCTTTAATCTTTACTGCAGAACCAAAATCACCAAGTTTTAGACAGTTACCTTCTGCTGTTAGGAAAATATTTGCAGCTAGAAATACACAACAAAGAAAAAATATTAAACATTTAATCTGTTCAATGAATTATTTTTATTTTATCTTAAATAATTTATATTTCAGCATCAAGCTGGCATATTTTATATATAAACAATGAACAGTTTTCAAATAATTCCATATTCATTAACATTTTTCTATGAAATAACATTAGTTTCATTATGAAATTGTCTATATTTTTGAAATAAATACCATCTAGATAATACTACTAATATGAGACGTGTTTTTAAAGTACGGTCTCTTTTGATATAAAAACAAAACAGTAAAATATGAACAAACTTTATTAATTACACATAAAAACTATATTTAATTACTAGTTTTCAATATAGCTCCTTCAACTTCAACATAGTTTTCATAGCATTACACTACCTTCTTCATTTTCTCTATAAGAAATTCCACCATCAGTGTGACTTAAACCAGGTAGTAAAGCCATTTTTCAATCAGTTGTCACTGTCAAACCTTTGTAAGACATTGGTTAAGGTAAAGAAAAAAAAATGACTGGGAACTAATTCAGGACTATAGGGTGGATAATGGACTATTTTCCAGAGAAAATTTTCTAATCGCCTCATCATCTGAATTGCTTGCTATGTGGGCTATTTTATACACAAAATCCTGTGAGATAGCATACCACTTTGTTTCTTTTTAACAGCTTTTATGTTAAGTTCTTAACATTTTGCAACGCATATCGACATTCACAATAGTTCCACAATCACTAAATTCACCCTTTTTTGTCCCAAAATTAGTGGCCTTAATCTTCTTTACTGAAGATTCTTGTTTTGAGTCTAGAAGATGATGAATGCTGCCATTGCTTCGACTGCTCCTTATCTAGATTTTCAAATAAGAAATCAGGTTTCACCTCAGGTATGATCAAACAATTCATCACCTTTATTTCATAATGTTGTAAAAATTCATCTGCAAGCATGCAGCACAATTTTTTCTTGTATGTGTCGGTTAACATCTTTCATACCCATCCAGGACATATTTTCAAATTTTTTCATCAACTTTTCAATGAAATCATCATCTGTTATCATCGATAGGCAGACACTGTTTTTCATCATGAATGTTCATTTGCCCTTTTTGAAACCAACAGTTACTGTCTTACTTTAGCATCATTCACATTTGGCCTGAAAACACTGCAAATTTTGCCTGTAAATTTCAACCGCAGAATTGTTCTTTGCCAACAAAAATCAGATTACTCCTTATGCCACACACTCAGCAGTATCACAAACTGTAGCACTCATTATGAACAGATGAATACAAACAACTAATAGCAAAATGACTACACTATTGTTCCAAAAAGGTGACTATTGATTGAAATAACTGTGCTATGCAAGCCCCATATGTTTATATTGTAATATAGGCAGCAAATTCAAAACGAACCTTTCTTTAAAAACATGCCTCGTATGATAGCTTTCTACTTGTTAACTGTTTAAAAAATTTTGCCTGTTTTCCCATTCTTTAATAATATTAACTAATACAAATAGTAACATGCTTGTTACATTAAATAAAATTCATTATAACAAAAAGTAAAAACAAACAAAAAAAAACTAATACTTAATTATAATACAAAAACAATTATTTTGAATTCCTTTTCTTTTACAACAAAAATCTAACATTCACTGAAAAAACAATTTCAAAATATGTAAAATGTTTTCAGAAAAAATTACTATTTTTAAAGAATGAAACCATTTCTACAATTAAAGTGATTAATTCTTTTAATAGAATGGCAAAACAGCTTACAGCAAAAGAGTATATCTGTGATATTACCTACCATCTGAACCTAAAACAAATCTTTAGGATACTAATGACTAAATAATTACAAGATGGAAATTTTTTTAAATATTATTAAAATTTTATAAATGAATATAAATTTCACTTACTTTTAATATCTCTATGAACTATTGAATGCTGATGTAGGGTAGCAACAGCTTTAACAAGTTGATTGGTATACCTACGCACTAGTGGTTCAGGTAAACCAGATTCTGTAGCTGCAACCAAACTTTCTAATGTACCTTGTGTACATAACTCCATAAATATCAACATCTCATCCTAAAACATAAAAAAAAAAAAATAAATAAAAATACAAACTGAAGTAATGTATCAACAATTCAAGTACATGTTTTTAATTTATCTTTTCTCTTTCTTTTTCACATACACATATTACTTTACTGAAATTAATCTTTATAAGATTCATATTATTCCTCTGCTGTACTGTTAAATTACATTAACACAAATTTAGTGATATTGAAAATTAATAAAGATGATATAAAATTAAATATATTAAAATAATATTACATATATAAACAAAAAAACACCAACTATCAGAGCCTAACAAACACAACCTTCCTTACTCGCGTTGTTTAACAATCAATGAAATTTTTTGAAAAACTTTCAAAACAAATACAAGTTTCAAATCAATGTAAAAGTAGTAATTTACAGATATAAAAAGCAGTAAAAGAATAAAGCAATAAACTGAAGTTTTAATTTGTGGGCCAAGGAATAAAAATGGTTAGTGACACACAATTTTAATAACTACATATACTACTGCAAACAGCATCAAAGTTGGTCCATTGGTATCTTACTGGTCCACTGGGAATGGAAACACAAAATTTTCTCCATGTAGTGCAGCATTTTCATAATACTATACAGAAAATTATGGTATAATTTAATATTTCATTAATATTATATATTGTACTTAATCTAATAACTTATTTCTATTTTTAAATAAAATTTATTTTATATCATTTTTAGTGCAAAGTGGATCAAAGTCTTTTGTAAAGCTATCTTTAAATTTCTCAGTTCCAGGCTTCTTAAGTATTTCTATGGAATTTAGGGAACTAGAATTAATTTAAAATGGCAACTGCAATTAATATTATTACTTTAAAAGACTAATTTTTCCTTTAATTATTCATTTTACTACAAGTCGAAATACTACGTATAAGTAGAGAAGTTAGGCAGTCTAGTCTGCAGAATTGGCTCTGATATGATTTTTTCAATTAAAATTATTTTCTTTCTTTCAAAGATCATTTTAGATAGATCAACTTCCATAACAGCTAAGTAATTTTGAGATGTTTAAATACAGTCAAACTTCCACAATCAAAAATTTCTGTACATTGAACTTTTTTTTTAGGAACCTTGAATTTTTATTAGAAAAAAAAATTCTGTATATCAAAAAAATTTCTATATATCAAATAACAATTTTCACACAAAAAAAAAACGTATTGCAGTCAAAAAGCACCTATGGATTTCATTCATAAGAAGGAATATAAATTAAACAAGAAAAAAACTTGCTTGACTCATTCTTACTGCAATAGAAATTCATAGAAGACCATAAGATTATTTAAAATAAGCAATAAACACTTGCGGGTGAACTCATAAATTATTCTTAGCTTCTATTATATGAATCCCTTTCCTAACTTGGAATGAGATTTTTACTTTAAATTCAATTTAGTTTTGGATCTTATAGTAAACATGGCCCTGAAATGAAAATTTTTTAAGTATGAAAAAGAAGTTCAGCTTAATAAGACATTGTAAGCAGGATGAAAAATAAAGACATGACAAAAAAGTATGAAATTTGACAAGTACGATATCAACAATTTTGAGAAATAATGATTCAGTTATTAAAACCTTTTGAGAGTTAGAAGAGATTGGAGACTATTTAAATCTTTGTTATTTAACAAGATCAATGAAGCAGTATTGAAATGGTTAAAAATGATATAAGACAAGAACCTGCTTGTGACTGGGCTGTTTATTAAGGATAAAGAAATTCTTTATGCTGTAAATTTGGGAATTTCCAACTTCCAAGCCAGCTCTGGATGACTTGATAAATTCAAAAGGGGATATGGCATTCAAGAAAAGGTAATAACGGGTGAAAGTGTTTGTGTTTCAGATACACAATGTTCTCAATGGCAAAAGGTCCCAACAATATGCAACATGGATGAAACTGATCTTTAATTCAATTGTTTGCCAAATAAAACAATTACTTTCAAAAACAATAAATGTTTAAAAGGAAAGCGTAGTAAGTACCAAATCACAGTTACGGTTTATCTGAACGTGACTGTTAAAGGAGAAATTAAAACGTCTTCTGACAGGAAAATGTAAACAGCCGTATCGTTCCAAAGGTGTGAAATCACTTGAAATTGTCTACGATTTTAACAAAAAACACAGATGACCAGAAAAACTTTTGAGAAATGAGTAACTAATTGTTGGGTAAAGTTAACAAAAAACACACAGCTAGTATTTGCCAAAAGAAATTGGACTTTATTGAAAGTGTAACAAATGAACTTATGTTATAATCATAACCTTAAAACATAAAAGGAAATTATGAAATTAACATAACTTAATAATACTTAACATATCAGCTGAATCAACAAATGAATAATGATGTTAAATGCAAAAATACATGAATAAACATTTTTTAAATACACAATGTAACAGAGCCTGAAAATAAGAGAACATAAAACACCTTAATTTCAAATTAGATAATTAAAACATAACATCAATAGAAAGTGGAACTGAAAAACAGTTGCACTACTAACATATACCGTACTATGAAGATTAGCAATGAACAGATTTCATTTGCTTAGAAAACATTAATTACAATAATTTCAGTATAGAAGGCGATAATTACAATATGATCACATTAAAATAAGTAATAATATAAATGGAGTTTATTTTGATAGATAAGCATTCTTGAAAATACAAAAATCACAAAGTCCTAAAACATACCAGCACATCAGGAGTAATTTGCTTTAGGTTAATTTATGAGAAGTATTATGAATACAGTGCATAAGTAGCAAAGAATTAATCTCGGCGATCAACGAGTTATACACAAATAAATTATAGAGTTAATTACAATAACAAATCGTAATAATTAAACATGTAAAATAGGTAAGCCACCTATCATGATTGCACTTAAGTGAATAAATGGTTTTCTTTTAGCTAAACTTGAAATCGAAAGGCGTAAGGTATGATGAACTGAATGTTCCACAAATTTCAATGATAAAATCAGTGTTTAATGTAATAATGAAAATTGAACTTGCCTGTAGCACACAAATAATATCAAGAGACGAACTCGTGAATGAAGATACATGAATACATACAGTAATCCTGGGCGTAGTCTGCACTGGTGTATCAGGAATACAGAGGCGTGATGTGGTTTAGTGGTAGAATAATACGTAGCATCTCAGATGTGTAGCGACGAGTTTGGAGATTCTGCTTGGATGAGAATATTATCACCAAGTTTGCAGGAGAACATGGCCATAGGCGACTGTACTGGAAGAATGTTGGATCTACTCTGCCGAAAAGATGGCGTGAAAGAAAAAAGGGGGAAACCAGATCCAGGTAGTGGACAGGAGAGAGTGTGTGTAAAAAACAAGAGATGTGTGCATGTATTAGTATGGGAATGAATGAATAACGGGTGTATGAAAAGGGTAGTCAAAAATAATTCGATAAATGAATACCCGCAGTCACTAAGAATGACGGAGGGAGACAGTCTGGCTGGCTCCAGAAGTGTCGAACACAAGAACAAATAATAAAACAGGTACAAATGACAAGCCCAAAAATGCGAAACATAGTAAAATTTAACATTCCTGTAACAAATAACAGGACCCAACCCTAGCTTGGAATTCATTGAAAATAACGGAAAATTTACGCTAAGCAGCGTAAACACTAATTGATAAACGAATTATCAAACAAACAAGAAAAGTACTTCTTTTTATGGTCAATTACCCTGCCCATCCTAGTTCAGTTGAATGAAAATTGACTAGCGTTAAGCTTATTTTCTTCCTGCCTAATGCAACTACTAAATTAAAACCCATGGACCAAGGGGTCATTTCAAAAATTTGAAAGTTCATTACCAAAATCAGATTTCAAGCGCTTGATCTTTGCATCTGAAAATGACAAATCTACAGAAAAAAGTAAATCTTCAAATATGTATAAGCATATTAGCCAAAGGGAGAATGATGTGTTACACACTATAATAAAAAAAGAGTTTTGCTAAAGCTGGTTTTATAGAAGAAATTTATGAAGAAAATAAAAAACAAGATGTACAGCAAACAGACACCAAAAATACAAAAGAACTAAAAAAAAATCTTGTTTTATTTGGAAAAATAAATGACAGTATTGAATTCAAGCAATTTTTATACATGGATGAGAACTTACTGGGCAGCTGAGTACCCCAACGATCAGGAAATATTGGAAGACTGCTTTGAACACAAAGATGATGATGATGATCATGATGACAATGAAGATGAAATATTTAAAAAACCATCAACAAAACCAATAATGTAAGCATTTCAAACTGTCCTTCACAGCTTGATATTAATTCCTAATGTTCCTGAAGAAATTTTTACCTAACTGAATAAAAGTGAACATTATGAAACGTATTCAGCAAAACATTATGTTCAACAAGATATTAGCAACTGAATAAAAATAAATAAATAAATAATCCAAAAATAAATAAAAATTTTGTCTATTCTTTGTACATGAACATACATTTTTTAGTACATTGTAAGCAAATATGAAAATCACATACATATTAGTATATTTTTTCTTCGATAGTTTAATTTTTACTTCCTTGTACGAAGTAAAGGAAGTATTGTGATAACAAAAAATTTCGGTTTTCAGATTTCAACGGAAATATCAATTTTGATCATACCTGAATCCATTTTAACTAGTTTCGGCGTGACATATGTATGTATGCAGATACGTACATATGTATCTCACGTAACTCAGAAACGATTAGACGTAGGATGCTGAAATTTTGGATTTAGGACTACTGTAACATTTAGTTGTGCACCTCCCCTTTTGAATGCAATCAACTGAATTAAAAATGTCCAAAAAAGCCCAAAACCCCAAAAAATTGGATTTTGGACTTTTTCTTAACTACAGTAATAAGCCCACATTGAAAGCTTTTCAACAATATATCATAAGTGGTACTTATTTTCATTGATTCCAGAATTATAACCAAATGAAATTTTAATTAATGAAATATTTGGGTCATAAAAGAGGAAGGCATATCGGTTTGAATCAGACATCTCTTTTTTTTTAACTTTAAATATATTTATTTATTATTAATTACTAACCTCTGAGTGTAAAAAAATGTTTACAATGAATAATAATTCAATAATAACAATAAAAAAATATATGAAAAATATCAGAAGTTATTAATGAGATAAAATTTTATGTACTTTTTATTTTATAAAAAGGTGTATATGTAATTTAATAGGCGTACAAGGAAGTGATATGGTATTAAGTCTTCATATTTTTTTTATTAAGTCTTCTTTAACCCTAAAAAATAAAGTATACATAATTGTTTTTCGTAAGAAAATGACAAAAGATTTACAATATGTATTCTTGTATATCGAAATTTCTATATATCAAATTTTTTTCCAAGAACCTTCAAGTTCAATATATAAGGTTTGACTATGATATATATATATATATATTTTAATACAATTTTGGTTCAATCTGCAATTTTTTATTTATATAAATAATCGATCAGAGAATTTGTATTAAATTTTGCTATAAGAATAGAATACAGTGTAGCAATGTTAAAAATGTTAAATATTGCTTTTGGTGAGTCTGCTATGAGTAAAGCAAGGGTTTATGAGTGGTATAAGTGTTTACAAGAAGGTTGTGAAGATATTGAAGGTGATGAGTGCCCTGGACGCCCCAGCACATCAACAACCAATGAAAACGTGAAAAAATAGAAATAAATGATTATGAATGAACACCATATCACAATCAGAGAAGTCGCTGATGATGTTGGGATATCAACTGGCTCATGCCATGAAATTTTTTCAGATGTTTTGGGTATGAAACGTGTGACAGCAAAATTTGCAAAGATTGTTGAATTTCAAACAACAGTGGTAAATGGAACTTGCTCTATAGTCACTAAATGAAGTCAACAACGATGCAGAACTACTGAAATACATCATAACAGGTGATAAAACATGGGTTTATGGATATGATGTCAAAACTAAGGCTCAATCGTCCCAGTGAGTCATTCTGGATCACCAAGACCGAAAAAAGCTCAACAAATAAGGTCGAATGTGAAGGTTATGCTCACAGCGTTCTTTGAGTTTAATGGCATAGTGCATCATGAGTTCTTGCCACAAGGTCAAACGATCAATAAGGAGTATTACCTACAAGTTCAACGCCGTTTGCATGAACCAATAAAAAAAAAAACCACCTGGATTTGTGGCAAAATAATTCATGGTTTTGCATTGTTTATCAATTTTTAGCCAAAAAAACACTGCAATGATACCCCAGCTGCCATATTTGCCCAGACTTGGCCTAGTGTGATTTTTTTTATTCCCAAAAATAAAGAGAATTTTAAAGGGCTGTCATTTTAAAAGCATAGATGAGATTAAAAACGAATAGCTGAAAGAGATTAACAGTAATCCAAAGATTAAGTTCCAGAAGTGTTTTGGGGATTGGAAAAAGCGCTGGCATAAATTTATAACATCTAATGGGGAATATTTTGAAGGGGATAATATTAATGTAGACAAATAAATAAAATTCTTTCCAAAAAACAAAAATTCTCGTTACTTTCTGAACACACATTTCACATCTATATAAATAACACGCAGAGATAAATAAATAAATTTTTTTTTTTAATTATTATTATTATGATTAGGTTGCTTATTTATACAAAATACTGTATTTCATATTTAATGATGAAATATATTACATATAATGACAAAATGTAATAATTTTCTTAATGTGTAATAATATTTAGCAAAATGTTATAAAATAAATTAACTTGTAGAAGTGAGTATTAGTGATCATTTATTTGTTCAGTTTTAAAGCCCAGTGATTGTTTCTACTCTGACTTTGGCACAGGCACAGTTGACATAAACTTTGATAAACAAAAACTATGTTATATATTGATCTGTATTTTCTTATTAATTTACCTTGTGAATTTCAACTCCATAATATCTAACAAGATGTTCATGATTTATTCCTTCAAATATTTTTATTTCAAGGGCAACATTTTGAATTGTGCGACGATCATTTGGTTGCAGAACAATTTCTTTAACAGCCATCAATTCACCTGTGTGATTATTAACTGCAGTATATACTTTACCAAATCTCCCTTGACCTGCAAAAAAAAATTAGCAATATACTCATTAAAAATAAAATTCCTCTTTTACATTAAGACATATTTGATGAAATTCAGATTTATTAACCTGTTCATGAATAATACTTTAAAATTAATATTTTCAAAATTGAAATTGTAAATAAGTTTTAAAACTATCACACCTATCAATCTTAGGACCCATCATTTTCAAATTATAATTCTGAAAATGTGTTGTCATCTCAAAACAACTTGGAGGAAGATTCAGCTTTGAAATTTCAAAATTATGTTTTTTCTGATCTCATAATTAACAGTTAATTTCAACCTTTTCATACAACAAGAATGGCAAGCAATACATGGGCTCCAAAACAGGTTAATCACCTGTTTTGATTTTGATGCTTCATTTCATCCATCATGTACATCATTATAAATTACCTAGAATTATGAAAAAATTCAGATACACTTTTAGCATGCGATCATCTTATCTAAAAGTAATATTTAAATTAGCACGCAACAGAAAAGAATTGGAATTCTAAATCAAATGAAAAAATAACAGAAAGTGATAAATGGAAAAAAGGCCATAATTAAAATATGAAAGCATATTATTATTAAGCAAATTTAAACAAATTTTTTATTTATTTAATTTTAATAACAAATTTACTATTCTCAACAGAAAGAGATGTTCTATTAAGCTGTTTTTCACATGCTTTAATCAGTTCAGAAATGTTTTTTTAAATGCATGTGGAATTTTACTAAAATTCAAGGAAATTTTGGCTAAGAAAATATGAAGTTAAACTAATATATATTTAGCATTAGAATAACATTTTATGTAGACCAGTAACATCAAAGCATTAAAGTTATGAAATAATGGCAGTTATTGTATGATAATTTTTAGATCTTTTTTACTTTAGGCATAAAATTATTTTTTCTAACAAAAAGCACCAAAACTAATTCCTTTTTATCCTGTTAGGTTTGAAATCAAGAATCAGTTCTAAAAACAGTCCTTAAATTACATCTAGATAACACATTTGATGGCTGAATGATCGTAAGAGGAATGACATACAAAAGTACTGACCCTGTGGCACCTGCAATTTTTTAACCCTAAGATGGAAAAAGTCTGCACAAATCTGCAATTGGCCTTTAACATTATAAGGAATTGGCTACCCTATTAGCTGCTAGAATAATGTACCATAATCATCTAATATAAACTCACTGGTACATTGGTACATGTTCAGAAATTACAATTTCAAGAATAAGAAAATGGGGAGATAAAAGGAGAACTACATCAGACGATGGGAGTAATTTACAGCATTAAGCAAGATCAGATAAAAACATTTAATTTTACATGAGCATCAACAGTAAAAGATCCAGGAGATTAAAATTATTACCCAATTCTATCAATTATGTATTCCAAAAATAATCTGCCTTTCTTCATCATTAGATAATTAGAAACAGTGATTTACCTGCTATGTATTAAAGTATATAAAATGTATTTTAAAAATTTGTTAAAATAATTATAGTTTTTTTATAATGTGGAAATGGTGTTAATTTATCATAAATATTGCCACCCGTAGCAAAGTCAAAGTGAATATTTAGTAATATACAGGGACTACTAGTTTAAAAAAAATAAAATTAAACCTTAATGACACCTTTTTTTAAAAAAAAAAAAACACTGATATATTGCAATAATCTTAAGCACAATAATAATAATGGTTGAAAGCAATCTGACAAAATCATAAATCACTGCTGAAAACAAAAAATGCATTCTCAGGAAAAAGAAGCATCTCAATTTTCAAAGAAATAAAAAGGGAATCTAAAAATATTAGAAACAGTATGTAAATTGACTTCAACACAATTAAAAAAAGATTCCCAAATATACTTAACGGATGTAAGAGAATTATTGAGTACTAATGGTAATTTTTTCTGATTTTTACAGTAAAAGTAGTAAACTACTATTATTACAGTAGTTTTTTTAAAGTTTTCCTGAAATTTTTATAATAAAATTTACTGCTTAGGTGCTGTAATGTAGTAAACACAACTGCTGCCATTAAGACATTGTGTAACAGCTGATGGCAGTATTCATGAGTTTCAAACTAGCCTGTAAGGTCATAACTTGTACACATTGAAGAAAGATCAGTTATCGTTTACTATTTCCCTCTGCTTTTAACTTCTTGGATATTGAGATATATTCTATAAATCGATTTTCAAATGATAAAGAGGCCTCAAGAGCCTCTTTGAAAAAGATTGAGTAAGATTTCCACTTTCAGATAGTAACTCGCTTATTGCAATTCTATAGCTCAGTGATTGAGAATCATGTAATTCAGTTGTGTAAGTCAAATCACAACTGAATTAAAGTTCATATGAAGATTCTTTTTAATGCTGTGAATGTGAGTTTAGATTATCACAGTTTATTGTTTTATAGGAAAATACTAAATCCTTATGTAGGATTTTGTATGACTACAGAGTTTTACCAAAATCTAAGAATGTCTGGACTGAGGAAATTAAATGAAGAAAGAGAAATGTTTCGTTGTCAGAAAAGAATAAATACAGCTGATTCTCACCAGAAAAGAGTTATAAAAATGTGTGGCAAAATCTCACAAAATAAAAATACTTGTTTTGCTTCATAATTTTACTAAAACACAAGTTTATCAGTTTGTTGTGTTTTAGATTACAGTAAAATCACATCAAAAATTTCTTGCGTAATAAGACTGCCATAACTTCTCATACATGTGTGAACTGGAGTTCATACCTTCATGAAATTTGGGTGTACAATGCATTGTTGTGAAGGAGTAACTGTAAAAACAGACAAAGCAAGAATATGTCAGAAAAATAAGAGACGTAACTGGACTTTGGAGGTACTGAGCGTGGCAATAAAAAGTGTTTCTTTATTTTAGTTCCACTCACGGATGTGAAACTTTATCTTCAATAATCAAACAGTACATTTTACCAGGCACTACTAACAATAGTGGTTGGAGGTCTTAATTTTTTGCAATTCAAATATTACAATCACCTAACAGTAAACCACTCAGTAAACTTTATTGATCTGAACACTGGGGCTAATATGATGAAATAAATATGGCATGAAGTTTCGGTAAATGTGACTAAACATGATAATCAAAAGCACAATTTAGTCGAATATCTGGTCGAATTCAAGTTCCACAGTCCGAAAAGCTTAAAAAAACTCTGGTGCTCAGAATCATTGTAAAGTAGGCAAATACAGCCTTTGACAGACAATTTAGAAGCAGCCAGACATACAACCTCTGAAGGAAAATTCTGAACCTTCTGAAGAAGATTTTTTAACGTTAGTTAAGCATGATTTTATCAGTTCCAGACCCAAAAAAAATGTTTTTTTATTATGTGTATTCGGTTATATAAATATATCAGAGAGTTTAAAGGTAGAGGAAATTGTAAACAATATCAGACTGATTTACAATAATATCAAGTACAATGAAAAACTATTATTGTAGCCATTCATCAAGTCATATCTACAATATTTTCGGTATTGAATACTTTAGCTTACTGAAATAAGATTTAGTTGGCAAACTAAATAAAACATCTTTAGTCATTATTTTAACATTAAGTGAATTTTAGAAACCCAAAATAAAATGTTAGTATCTATTTCTTAATTTATTAACCTAAATAAATTTTTAAATATCAGATGAAAAAAATTATGCTAAAATTTAACTTCAAGTATAAAATAACATAACCATTCGTTACAAAAAACATATTTCACAAGTAGTCTACGCAGATTAAATCAAAGAACAAAATTACTAAATAAAAGTTATCGATTTTAAATAACTAAATTAATTACAGTAGAAAAAATCAACAAACTTACCAATTTTCATACCACGCTGCCAACTGAAGTTGACAGTTCTAGGGCGAATAAAATGCCTTTCAGAAAACGGAGTAGTAGCAACAACATTTCCAATTAGACTATTAGCTCGTAACTTTCCTTCCAAACTCTGATCTAGCTCATTAATAGCATTCTCTACTCGCTCGCTTCTGGATATTTCTAATTTAGAACAATCAAAAAAAGGTTTTAAAATTAAATAATATTGAAAAACAACTTGTACATAAAACAATTCCTTTCATTTAAGAATCACAGAACAAATGAATATCGAAAAATTTAATCATAAAGCATAAATCATGAATTTAAAAATACTCGAGAGAAGCTGTCAGTAATAACTACTATTAGTAATTACCATAAAAGAATAACAACTTTATTAACACTAATTACCATTTTCAAAATATTAAAATTAATTTTATAATTAACTTACTTCTTGAACAGCGTTGAGGATGCCGAGGAGTCCATGAAAGTTCTCTATTTAAATCTATTGAATTCCCACTACTGTAAATTAAAATAAAATGTAAAATTAAAATAGCTAAAAACGTAATCTCCATTAAACATATATTGAAATAATTAATCAATTATAAATTAATATTAAGCAGGGCATAGCTACTGCATTAATGAAAGCATTATTATAATTATTATATTACAGTATATTCCAAATATCAATTTTACATAAATTTTATATTAAATAATTGATATTTTTAATATCAATTTTCAGTAATAAATAAATCTTTGATTCTTTTAGTTATAGGTTTTGAGTAGCCGAAAAGATTATACAGTATAAAAGTTTGTTTTCAGTTCACATCATACAAAGTAACAAGAATTTTTTTTTAAATACAATAAAGTAGAACTTAACCTAAATGGATAATTTAAAATGTTAAAATCTCTATTATCCTATTCAAGATGATTACAAAGAGTTGGGTAAGACAGTATTGATAATACATCAAGCTTAAATATGATGCATGCTGATGAAGTAATAAATTAAAAGTGCATGCAGGATAATGTTAAATACTTCTGTGGTAGATTGTCTTACCCTAAATCAATCAACTCTAAAATGTGGGCAATGACAAAAAATTATGAATAACAGTTAATAGCTTTGAAGTAGAATACTAAGATGTGTATTTCATAGGATTAGAGAAAGTAATGAATGCATAGAAGGTACAATAAAGAATTGTATAGCCTGCCGTACAAATATCATAATCAACATACAACTAAAAAACCTAAGATAGACAGACCATATATCCACACTGATATTATGTAGCTTCTGAAATAGAGTAAGCTGGAAATGCAGAGTGTATAAAAAAGGAAACTCCATGCCAGTCTTATTTCTATGACAGTCATATCGGTCATGATGGACTAATCCAGTAATCTGTAGCTAGGAAAACGATCAAACAAATGGACAGCACAGGCTTTGGATAGGAACAACTGAAGGCACTTATTAGAGAAAACCAAAACTTGCAAAGGGATATAACCAAAAGAAGAAAAGTTAAAACAATAGACTGTCCAAAAATAATCCGGTCTTGTGCCTGCTGCATTTGAAGGAAAATATGAACTCTCACTTATATTTTGATATAATGTTCAGATATCATTTGCGATACACGA
Organism: Lycorma delicatula; assembly: GCF_047948215.1. NCBI lineage: Eukaryota > Metazoa > Arthropoda > Insecta > Hemiptera > Fulgoridae > Lycorma > Lycorma delicatula. The sequence continues at coordinate 21,176,444 of NC_134457.1, forward strand.
GAGAACATTTATTCTTGGGAGTAAATGACTTCAATTTGCAGAGATTATCTAATTCATTGTAATTTAAATTATAAAATTTCTGAACACCTATACACTAACTCCTTGCCAATTTATAATTTTTCAATCAATATACCCCGTATGAAGGACACTATCAACAAAATCTAACAGTTTTTAAAATTTCATTTAAAACATTTCTGTTAGTGTGCATAAATAAACTAAATAATTGAAATAAAATATTAACTGTGCATAAAAGGATTGCAATATCAACATCACTCATCAGCATATCAACCAATTTTAATATTTCATAATTAATATTATTATTATTACTTCTATACAAATTTCTAGAAGCTTTTTTTATATTAAGTGAGACATACTAACAAATCTATAATTATACTTGATAATTCATACTACATTACTTATCATATATATAAATAAATGAACATAATACATACAACACTTCAGTAAAGTGGCATGACACATCGACCGAAACATTATTAGGATCAAGCAAATGCTTTGGATTGCATAAACAAAGTGTAATTAGACAAAGCTAAATGCAGCATTCTCATTTGATTATAGAAAATCAGATTTATACTACAACAGAAACAAAACATTGCAGATTAGAAAAGATAACACTACAAAAAATGCAAACAGTATTATAGCAGTAGCATTTTTTTCACATCTGTTTCCAGTGAAATGTTAGAGAACAAAGTGTTACAGGATTAATAGATCCCTTTAAACTAAATGTTTTGAGTTCTTGTTTGGGCAACTTTCTGAAAGGAAGATGTAAAATAAAAACAAATTGATAAAAGATATTGTTAATACAAATAAAAAAGAAACCTATAATAAATAATTTTAAGACAATAAAAAGTATTTACATTTTAGATTACTGGATTATTAGGATGCTTGTTTATACCTTATATGTAATTCACCCACTATTTATTTACGTGGGCAACCCTCAGATGATAAGAGTTCCTTGAATAGATTCAAAAACAAAGTTCTGACCTCATTAATTTCTAATAAAGAAGCCATATGTTAGCTACTAAAAGATGCCACCACTTTCTAAAAAGGATCTGACAGAAAAAGTTAAGAAAGTGAGAGGGTAGATGAATGGGATAATCAACCTACACAAGGACTTCCTCTGATTAGAATACTGTAGAGACTTCTGTGATTAACCATTTATTTGTATTTAATGTTAATTCCTAACAATGCAGCTGTAAAAAAAAACAAACAACAAACCTTCTAGAAGCAGGACGTTGTGATGGAGAGGGACACGGTGAAGCACCTCTTGAACGAGGCATTGCATAACATGGTGGTGAAGCAGTAGCAGGAGGTGTTGCTGTACCAATCACGTGGGATATGCACTCATCAATATTAGATTTCAATTCCTGCAATTGAAATAAATAACTATTTTTAACAGTATAAAAAATCACACACACACACACACACACACACACACACACACACACACACACACACACACACACACGCACACACACACGCACACACACACACACACACACACACACACACACACACACACACACACACACACAAATATATATATATACTGAGCACAATGAAATTAAGATTATTACAATATTTACAAACACATAAGATTTACGAGATAACCTAGAATAGGTCCTTGTCAAAGTTTATAGAATTGCTTATGATAAAATTATTTTAACAACTGTAAATCAGCTTTAAAAATATGCACAGAACTAACAGAATTCATAAAAAAAAATTTAAAACTTCCAACTACCAGTAATATTATTATGAGCACTTTTTCCAAAAAAAATAGATCTGTGACATACAGGTCAAACTTTATTAACATAAATTTAACATAATTTGTTAATAAATTTAACATAAACTTTATTAACGTGTAATAAAGTTGCACATCAACTATGATTATTGTGCCATGAATAAATCCAGATTATTCATGCTACACATCATATATACCAATCCTTAACTTAAGAATACAGACTTTCCTTCTTGTACATTTAGAAACTCAGGTAATCATTCTAACAGCTAGGGTTAGACACAAAACAATGTGACACTCCTTACATCTTATGCAAGTACAAGACAGGATATTTTATACACTTTTTCACAGATGTATTCATATACCGTAAAATTTATTATGAAGAGAAAATTCTGAAACCTGAAAAAAAAAAAATTTTTTCAACTTTTCTTCTAAAATCAATATTTTTGAGCAATTTATATTTTTGTGCAAAGTTATTATATAAAATAAAAAGAACTTTTTTAAAATGAAAAACAGAATAAACTGCTATTTTTAAATAATTTTTTAGAGAATAATTTTATTATTAATAAACCACAGCCACTTCTTTAAAGATATGTAGCTTTCAAAATAATCAGTGACTAACTATATCCCATAATTAAACTCTAAAAATTAATAGATTATATCCTTATAATATAAACTTTATTTTATGTTGGCCATCCTGAAAAATGGAATTGAACTAAACTTATGAGACATCTAGACCTGTAGAAAAATAAATCAATTTATTTGGTAACTTTTTTAACATTGTAAAATCGAGTACCTAAATGCACAAGTTAATTATGTTAAACTTAATATATCATCTGTGATTGTTAATAGTGCATTAATGTAACAAGGGATTCACTTATAGAAACTGAATATTTACTTAACATCCAAATTTTTATGAACAGTAATAATTTACAATCTTTTAAGTCCACAGTTATCCTTTAGGTAAACTGATAGAATTATTAAATTTTTTTAACTATATTATGTTGTTAGAAAACATTAATTTTCATTTAATAATATACTAATCTGAATGTAATGCTATTGGACTACAAGGAACAGGATATTCACTGCCATGTTATCAGACCAATTGGGTTTAATACAACCAGTAATAGAGAGAAAATATACACATACAGAATACTGCTATATCAACTGTATTAAGGATCCATCTAAAATATGATTAAAGAATCCAAAGGTTATTTATTGAAGATATAGTTGTTAGCAAGCAACTTAGACACAACAAAGAAAAAAGCACAACATTTTGATACTTATTGAATTACTTATTCATGACAAAGAAGAGACTAACTTGCTTTTACAATGGATACACTTCTTTAGTTATATATTTCTTCTGTTTAATTGATTTGATAAACTTTGCCATTAATGAAAAAATTCACGTGTCAATAGCTATTAATTCACATGGTATAGTTATTTTTTTAATTAAAAAATAAATTATAATTTTTTTAAATGTCGCTGATTCCACAGGTTGTTAAGAAATAAAATGTTCAATATACCAAGTAAATTAAATAACAAATAAAAATTATAAATATTAAACATATTTAATAACAATCAATATTAAACTCACTTCAAATTCTTCATCGGTCAAATGATTTGTAAGATGAGGATCACAAACGGTCATTAAAAAATCAAGTCCATGATTAGCCCATCTAGGTCGTAATCCACGACCTCTCTCACAACGTTCTTTTACAAAATGCATCCAATGATGAGCAAATACAATTAAATGTCTACATAGCTGTGATTTAGCTGCTCCTGTACCTAATCTGGACACTTCTTTCAAATACTATAAAAAAAAGAAAATTAATTAGAAAAATAATAAAAATAATGCTGTTACAATTTTAAAAAGAACTGGGTAGCAACTAATCACACAAAAAAGTAAAGGATGAATTCATAACACTAAGAATAATTCAAGGTAAATAAAGTAATGTATGGATAAATGCTAGCAATTTAACTATTATCTCTTTATAAAAAATTATTTTGTTTATTCTGAATAACTTCGAATAAATTCAAACTTCCTTCCAAAGAAGAAACAGTATCCATACATAACTGAAAAAAATAAATGATGTATATTTTATTTATGACTTCATCCATATTCTTTGTCATTCTGTTTCCGTAACAGCGAAAGGTAGCATTTTACTGGACACTGTAGTTACCAATTAGTAGTTACCAATAAGTAAAATTTCAAACAAATTGCAAATCAGTTTTTACCTAATTACTCCAAAATATTCCTAGAAAGAATTTATAAAAAATTATGAAAGGAAAAGGGGAACCATATTTATGTCAGTAGGTTCTTTACACCAGAATTAGCTGTAGGATCTTAATGAATATCAAGTCTAAACTTTTTCTTTCAATATTATCTAACAGCGATTTTATCAACCTTTTAGCTCCACAACTCCCAAAAAATAAAAATACATAATGAATATTTCACAACCCTCCAACCCATTGAAACCTAGTTAAAACTATTTAGCTGTGTTCATAGTAACAGGTATAATGTATGAAGTGTGCAAACATGAGCAATTAAAGGTTGCTACTTGATATGTAATTTGGTCTGCTTGCATAATATTTACTATGACAGCATCATGTTCGAACATGTGTATGATATATTTGAATACGTCATGCTTTCAGCAGTATAAAAGCGGCACAAGGGATTGCAGAATGTCAGTTTAGTTTTGAATGTGAAGCATGTGTCTGGTGGCTTTATTTAAGTTTTTAAAAGCATAGTTTCATTGAAAATAATAATTGAGGTTACAGTTTTTTAGTATGTGGTTTTTTCAATTAGATTCTTACGCAAAATGGATAAATTTGTGAAAAAAAAGGTGAGCCAGTGAATCGATTGGTAAAAAGACAAGTACAATGATAGTTATTTAAATTATGGTTTTACCTCATTGGATGGAAAGCCACAGTGTGCTGTTTGCTTTCAAATCCTATCCAATGAAAGCATAAAGCCATCAAAATTAATCTGACACTTGGAAACTAAACACCCAGATCATAAAAGCAAACCCTTGGAATTTTTCAAAAAAACGTATACTTTGAGAAATCAATAAACTTCTATATGTAAATCAAGTCATACTAATAAAAGTACCATTGAAGCATTTTATGTCATAGCATTAGGCATAGCTAAGATGTCCAAACCCCATTCAATTACAGAAAACCTCATACAGCCTGCTGGAATTGATATAGTCAGCGATCAATAGGTGCGGAAGAAAAAAAATTGAAAAAAATTCCACTTTTTAATGACACAGTATCAAGATGAGTCAATGACAAGCAAATCAATACCTATCATGCAATAGAATATGTCTTTTTGATGTTTTTACGAAGATACTAAAAACTATAATATAGATTGGATAAAATGTTTTGCAGTATGTAGTGATGATGAAAAGGTGATAACAGGAAAGAACAATAGATTTCTGAAAAAAATAAAAGATAGTCATATACCAAGGACAGAATACACAGTGCTTCCTTCACAGACATGCTCTTGCCACAAAACATATGGCAGAAAATTTCAAACAAATTCTTTGTAAAGCTGTAAAAAAGATTAATTTTATTAAAAATTAACCATTACAGATTAGGCTGTTTGCTAAACTATGTGATAAAATGGGCAAAAAGAAAAAAAATTTTTTTCCATCTAGAAGTCAGACAGTTATCACAGGAAGAGTGTTAACCCAGTAATTGGAATTTCAAGATGAATTAATAATATTTTTCCAGGATAAACAAATGCCATTCTCAATGTGTTTTTACAAAATAATGAGTATATGTTACTGTTGGCTTACTTACCTGATGTATTTTCGCATTTAAACGACTTGAATACAAATTTACAAAGACATGATAAAAACATTTTATTAATGACAGACAAAGTTCATGCTTTCATTAAGAAGCTTGATATCTGGACTAATCGCCTTCAAAGAAAAAATTATGATATGTTTCCACACACATCTGACAATATTGAGAAAAATTTGGGTGAAAAAGACACTATTATTCACCACAGTTTGAATAGCATGAAGATGCATTTGTGTTAGCTAAAACTTCAGTTGGCAGAGCATTTCCCAGAAAATAAAGATGATTTCTCAAAGAGGTGGGTACTGAATCCATTTAGTGAAAATGCTGTTGCAGCTGCTACGTTACCAGTCGAGATTCACGACCAGCTCATCAAAATGTCTGCCAATAAAATGTTACAACTACAATTCACATCTTTAGATACAAGAAGATGAATTAGATTTAGGTATAATTTAGCTTACTCATAGAAGTGAATATGGAAATTTAATCACAGAAGTATTGAAAATATTAATCCCTTTCGCCACATCTTAGCTCTGTGAAAAGGATTTTTTGTCTATGGTTGCAATAAAAACTAAATATAGGAATCGTCTTTTATTACTTGAAAACAATTTTCTTTTGTGTGTATCTAGCATAGATCCACATATGGAGAAATTTTAAATGGAAAACAAATGCAACCATCTTTAATTTATTTTACTTGTGTTCAAAGGTAAATTAAATGTTTATAATAAATGATTTTTTTCTCATCAAATAATTTCTTTATTGTTTACATATGAAGTTGTAGGCTAATTTCATCACCCTCAGGTTGAGAAATGCTAATCTTACAGTTACGTATCATATATAAATCATAGGATTATGATTTTAAAACAGGCTGTCAAATTCATTAAAATCAGTATAATTAAAATTAAATAAAGATTTCAAACATTGTCTATAACCCTCCTTTTATAATCAGGTGGCAATTAGAAAAATGTTCTTGCTTGCACATTTCAGAAAAACATAGTTTTACATTTCACACTTCTACTAATTTCCCAGTAGTTCATTTTTCTTTATTATCTCAAAAAATGGCTATAGGACAGCTCTTTAGTAGTTATAACTTTTAAAAAACCATATTTTATACATTTAATAAGTAATATTAGTTACCTCAAATCCAAATTTGAAAAACTGATGTAAAACCTCACGATATCTTGCTTGTAAAGACTGTTTATCAGATTCATCTAAATCATCAGGAACTATAAGCGACTTTTCAACCTCCAGGATTACATTAGTTAACTCTTCACATAAATTCAACACCTCCCTCTATCATCAAAAATATAAAATTAAAACCACGCAATACAATCATAATCATTAGAAATGATATAATAAAAAAAATTAAGCTCTTTAAAATTAAAAGTATACCAAATTCCTAGGGAAAAACACATCAGAATTTTTTATATTTTCATCGCATTAACTTTATTTGGTTAAAAACTATTTAGGAATAGAAAGGTTACCAACCAAATTCGAAGAAATTTTTCAATTAACATAAAATAAATGTTCAATTTCTATACATTCATTAAATAATAACAAACATCATCACTTATCAGTACCAACAACACTAATAAGAAGAGAAAATCAGAAATAAGATTTTTAATTATTTGAATTATATAAGATTTTATTTATTAACAAAACACTTTTATCATACTGACTTACTAATTAATAATATAGCTAGCTAAAATAGTTGTATGACTAAAGTTATTATGTAGTAACTGAGGAAGTAACTATGCAAAGAAATGAGATCTGTTGAAAAATTTATTAAATAGCATGTCAACAAAAACTCTGTAAAGTAGTCTCGCATAGTGGCATCATTCAGAATTAACCTGCCATTAGTTGCATTATCCTACCATACTAATTTATTCTGCTACAGCTGTTTGTTTACATGCAAGTAAATTTTGTTTTGTAATATTCAAGATTCTGATATTCATGAGCACTGAATCAAGATTAAATTTTGCATAATTAGGAAAATGTTAACAGAAACTCATGAAATGTGTGATCAGTGCATAAAACACAAACTGCTATGGGTGTTAAGTAATTTAAAAAAAAAGTTGTCAGTTTACAAATCTTGATCCATGTTTAAGATAGCCCTCAACATTGTGCATATTTATAGAATTTATGGCAATCCAATTTCCATTTGACAGTTTAAGAAAAGGCAAAGAGTACAATATATCAATGGATCATGTCACACAAAATGCCATTACGAGAAAATTACAAATGTATTGAGTAGCCGTAAAGTTTTTCCTTCTAAATGTATAAACACCAGTTAATACGTTGTTCTTGATTCACCACTCTTTCTTTAAAGGTAAGACCACTCTACTCACCTAACCTGGCTCCAGCAGACATTTCTTATTTCCTTAACTGGATCCACTTAGATAAAGAAAAATTTGAGACAATTGAAGATATTAAAGAAAATTTACAGACAAATCAATACGCAATCCTAAAACAGGTCGACCAGGATTGTTTCCTGGAATTCCAAGAATGTTGGGATTGGTACTTCAACAGGATAAGGATATTTCAAAATAAATAAGGCTCACTTGGTTGTAAGTATTTTCTTAAAAATGTGAGAATGTTTTAAACAGCCCTCATTCTTTACACAGATGACATATCTGTGTTGATGTGATGTACAAAAGCACATCACATAAGGAAAATTGACTAACTGAGATACTGAAATGATACTGCAAATATATTTTCTTGAATTTAATGTATTTTATATACACCGACTGTACACTAACAGCTAGCAAATCTGTGAAAAAAGATGGCCAGTGATAATAACACTGGCTAAGTAGGGCTCTTAATGGTAAATCGTTATTTGCCAGTAACATTATGATGGCCACCGACAATAACAGTGGCTAAGTAAGATTCTTAATAAACCCACTGGGTTGGTCTAGTGATAAACTCGTCATCGCAAATTAGCTGATTTTAAAGTCAAGAGCTCTAGGTTCACAATCCTTATAGAGGCAGTTTCATTTATACAAATTTGAATACTAGATCATGGATACCGATGTTCTTTGGTGATTGGGTTTCAGTTAACCAGAGATCACAGGAATGGTTGACCTAAAACTGTACAAGACTACACTTCATTTGCATTCATACATATCATCCGCATTCATCTTCTGAACTAATAGGTTACGATAGTTCCAGAGGCTAAACAGAAAAGAAAGAAAGTAGGGTTCTTAATGGTAAATAATTATCTGCATATCTCTATTTATTCATTAAAATATTTTCTATTATACTGTCTACTGACATTAGAAGTCTTCTGAATAGTACGTGCTAATGACAGCTTTTTCTTAAAATTTTCAACATTTATTTTTTATTATAGCTGATAACACAGATTCAATCCAAAGTTACAACAGCAACAAAATCAGATCACTCTCAATATGACTAAAATAACAGATGATATATGATAATGTTTGAACTACAAGACAAGCTCACAAAACAAGGCATCAATACTATATACTTTTCCAAGTTAAAGTTTCAGTCTCTAAGGAAGTCATTTATTTTCTGCAGAATAATACACTTAGTTGAACTTTGTTCCATTTCTATTTACAGTATAATGTACTACCAATCACAACAGATTTAAAACAGACACTTAAAAATCTTTAACTTTTTCATAAATTTTAAATGACAACAGCCTACAAATGAAATAGTCAATGTTAAAAATATTAACATCACTAATATTAAAATCACTGAATGACAATTAATTAGATTTAATATAAACTACCATTTTATCTTCACTTTTTTTTTAATTTCTAAAGTTTTACTTTCACTCATTCTCATAATCATCATTTACAAAACACAGTTAATCATATTTTTAATATTACATAAAAAATTAGATATGTTTTTGAAAAAATTTGTTACACGTCAGATGGGCTTTATTTGATATTAAACAAGATAAAATTTCAAGTAAAACAGCTCTATCATATGTACATCAGTACTGGACACACACATATGCATGCACACACAATAACGTTTAATTTTTATCTTAAAAGGATCAGTCATGGATCATTGAAATATTAATAAACTACAGTACCAGCTTTTTTAAACTTACCTTTAACTGAGCAATAGAATCCGCAATTATATTGCAACATAAACTTTGCTTATTATCATTTTCTAGATCCTTACGCAGAGTTTTAGATAATGCAACAACATGAAGAGCCTTATCCCTTGTTTCTTGACAAACACACTGCAATTCACGGCATGCTGACAAAATAGCTTGCCTAAAAAAAAGACATGCTAACAAAGTAACAAAATAATTTAAGTACATCCAACTGAAAAATGTTATTGTTACTGAAAATACAGTAATGACATTTTGAATGAATCAAGTGTGAGAAAATGATGCATCATGTTTAAAGAAGAAAGATGAAATATTTATAACTGTTCTGTCTGAAAAAGACAAGACAAAAAGTAAATGGAAATAATCTTTATATTTCATTATTAATATAACCAAGACTGAAATTAATTTTTTATTATATTATTATTGGTGATGAAACAATTTTGTCATAACACTACTGCAGGCAAATCCAATAAAAAAATAACAGAGTAGCATTATTCAGAAGCTCCTGTTAAACCAAAGAAACTCAGTTGAAGAGAAAGTGAGAGTGAGCATTTTCTGATATCAGAAACAGCTTTCACTCAGTTATTTCATACTATATGGAATAACAAAAAATGCATAGACTTACTGTGAAATACTTAACCAGCCTACCATAAAATACAAATCAAACAACACAGCTTAACTGCCAAGCAACAATGTTTTTTTACAATAATTTCTACCCGCACTCATTTAATCAACTTAAGCAGCAGTTAAAAAATTTGGCTAAAAATTATTTGAGCATCATCCATATAGCTCTGATATACATATATTCATATACATGTACCGGCGATATACATGTTTCATAAACTAGAATCATTTTCAAACGGCAGTAATTTTGAAAGAGATATTACTAAATAACTGACAAAAGTACCAGAGAATTTATATAATTATGAAAACTACTTAAATATCACACTGTTTACTTTGGAATTCAAACCAATGAAAAGTAAATTTTACTGGTTTTGGGTTTGGATTATGAAAAATCAGATAACAGCATCATTAACAACACTCATCAATGATGTTAATCTCAGTCACCAACCAGTAAGTTATATAAATCATATTTATTTTAGAGAACAATTGATACCATGAAAAATAAATATTTAGAACAAGACTAAGAATAATTAATTTCAACAAACTTACTTATTGTATTCACAGTCAGGTCCAATGTCTTCCATAAGATCAGATACACGAGTCTTCAGTTGACAACCAATTGCTTTTACCATTGAACTGGCCATCCGGCTATAAGAAAAATAAAATACTTAAAACATTTAATAATTAAATATAGCTACAGGTCTCAAAAAATTGCAATATACAGCAGGCTGCTGTTGATCGGAACCTTTCTTTATTGTCTCAGTAATGGAAACATGAAGTGAAATATTTTTATCAAAATACAGAATATTTGTATACAAAGAATTAAATTATAATCTCAGAATATACATTTAATAAAATGACTGCACAGCATTTAATTATGTTAATAAAACTGCAGAATATTACTAACAGAAAAGAAAATATTTTTATTACTTTATATTAGAAACTTCAGTACTTCATGTAGAAAAGTTACCGGGGGAAAATAATTTTTTTAATTAACAAAAATTTTGAAATGCTTGTTTTTGAATTACAGTGTTTCATTAGTTGGATAAAAAACTTGATTTTATTTCATCCAAATATTATAAGTATCCACACAAAATTTCTACTTTTAATTCTAGCATAATCATAACAAAATAATGCAAAATAACATTAAAATATCTGATGAGTAAAAAGAAGATCTTCAAAAAAACAAAAATAATAGATTAAAATAAGAAAACTTAGTAAGGAAACCATATATTGATGAAATTGCATATTTTAAGAATAAAAACATGATTTTTCATCAAAAATATTCTAATTTTTAATGAACTTCAAAGTTCACAACAGAATATTTAACATGAAAACATTGCTTAATTTTAGAATAATAGACTTTATTCAAAAAAACTATGTCAGGCAGACAAGACTAACTGAAGGACATATATGAACCCTTGTCAATACAAAACAACATTTCTTTGCATTTTAAATTCAAGAGTTAATTTTGAATTTTTGTAGTATTTGAATAATCCAACTTTCTTCAAAATGCAAACATAAAAATAGCTGAAGAGAAAAATGTTATTTAAAAAAACATTGGTGAATAAACATATTGTAACAAGACCGATATAACAGATCTAATTAACGGAATCCTGCCAATTAAGAAGAAAGTAAAAGAAAATATAATAATGGAGGGTTCCAGAAAGGGGTTAAAGAAATCCTTTTAGTAAAGGTAACAGGTCCGTTTAACAATCATCTTTTGTAATACTGCTCACCGAGACACACCTAAACAAATGTTGCTCCATGAGAAGAGTTACAGGACCCTGGCTAGGAATGCATGGGAATGAAAGAAAGGGCTCAGTCGATCGTTCTCACGCTCAACTGGGGTCTGGTCTGGCAGGTTAATAAGATAGAAGTATAAATACTCTGAGGAAGACCAGTTAAAAATCAGTTCCATTAGGAGAGTCTGCAATGTGAGTTTTGTGAATCAGTTTCAGCGAGATGTTATGATGTGAGTCTGCAAGGAGAGTTCTGTGAGATGTCAATCAGCGAGAGTATTCTGCGAGGAGGTCAGTGAAGAAGCGAATTTCAAGTGTAGGTTTGATGTAACTAAGGTGATGTCATGAGTAATTCCAGTACACGAAAACAAGAAATGGTTTGATGAGTTACTGTAAGACTATAAGAGAAAGAGATAATGTATTAAATTTCATTCATAAACAGTTAGGGTAGTTTTATTTGTGAACAGCAAAGATATATGCAGTAAAAGAACTTTATACTTGTCTTATCTATTGTACTATTGTTGTTAATACAAGACTAGTGGTTAAAAGTGTTAAGCCTAGCAGTCATGCTATGTCTTTTGTCAACGGGACTGAATTCTGGTTTTCATTATTTATCTGCCTGTGGATAAATCCTGACAATTACATTAAATTCTGTTTTGTATGTAATTTCTGTTTATTATTATTGGCATTTATGATTGTTTGTTATTGACATTTAATATTATTATTGTTTACTGTTGCCATTATTGTCATTATTCTAATTATTATTTTGAGATTTTTTTTATTGTCTGTTATTATTATTATTATTACTATTGTCATGATTTGTCTTGTTATACTTGTTTTTAAACTAATAAATTGTAATTATATAAACATTTTCATTTATCAATTTCTCAATATCCTAATTGAGCCGCGAACATGAGACAATATTCTTAATTAATTTTTTTATAATTTAAAAAAAATTAAATTTAATACCAATACTTACCAAAAACTACTTCCAACAAGAGCATGGCCTCCAGGTATGTGTGGGCTGCTAGCCATAGAGAATGACCATTCCTCTTCCAGTATATTTTTTTGTTGACGTTCCTGCTGTACCAACTGAACCCATTGTTGCAAATATTCTAAATACAACTGTAACATTAAAACAAAAAAAAAACCATTTATTTATCAAATTAATTAATTATAATAATTTGGCTTTGCTAAGGCATGTAACTTTTTTTTAACATTAAAATCATTCAATAAAAGTAAATTAAACCTATTTCAAATCTTTAAAATCAAACATGGCAATTGTAATGATTATCTAATAAATAAAATTTAACTAGCATAGAAGAATTTAAAAATAAATAAAAAATGGAAAAGAAATGGATACATAAAAAAAAAGTATATATAAATACACACACACACACTAATAACTAAACAATACACAAGAAGTGGCTGAAATGTAATGCACACTTCACCTAGTAATGGGAAAAACACACAAAGTGACTAGTGCTGCCAACTGTTTCATTCCTCTACTACTAACATTCCAAAACTCACTGACCCACACCCTCTCATTTTGTCAGTTGTCTTTGTTACGGATTCAAGTACAACTGCTACATCAACACATCTAAAACATGTAATTATTGAATTTTTAACAACAGAAAAAGTGCTGCTATATCAACACATCTAAAACATGTAATTATTGAATTTTTAACAACAGAAAAAGTGAATGCTACAGTCAATCGTCATCTAAAAACCTGTTTATGGTGATGAAACCACTGACTGAAGTACTGTGAATACATAGGAAATAGAATTTCATGCATTAGAACCTGGTAAAGTGAATATTCAGGATAAAACAAGCATCAACCAGTTTCTGTGAATGGTAGTGGATGAAATTATTCAAAATGACAGTCACATAATACAACAATACATCACCATCCAAATAGGCAAACTGAAAGAACAAGCAGGACATATTACCGCATAACTGGGCTATCGTAAAATCTGTTTGCGGAGAGTGCCACAGAAAAGAACAAAAAAGAAAAAATGAAAAACAATGTTGTGAACAGCTTCTGAAATATTATCATGATGAGAGAGATGACTTACTTTAGTGTCCTGGGATCCCAAACACATGTACATGATCTAGTGATAAATTCTGAATGAAATATAAAGACGTTAAAAATATCTTAGAAGACGTGTATTGTGTTTGACAAGACACAGTGCCATGTGATTTTCATATTTTTCTACAATTAAAGATTGATCTTAAGGATATTCATTTCATCAGGGATGGTGAATTGAAGGACGCAGTGAGGTCACATTATTCAAGGAAAAAGTGCTAGCATTCTTCATTGACAAAATGTGAAAACTGGTTCACCTGTGGGAGAAGTGTATAGCTGTAAACAGTAATTACATGGAAAAATAAATATAAGCAAAATAAAATGCAGTTTTACGATACTTTAGTTTCATTTGAAATCTCTTTTTATTTGCAAGTTACGAGCGATTGTGCATTAGCCATCCTCATATATTTGACAATATTAATAAGTTGGCAGAATTGTTCATTTAAATATACTAAGATGTCTTAGAGATGTAGTAAAATGACACAGATGAAGTAATACTTACATCTTTCATAACAGTAAAAGTTTCAAATAAATTTTATAAAGTTAACATGCAGTTAGATATTGTGAAGCATTACTTCTTTCAAGATAGTAGGAATTTCAAGTAAATCAGAAATAGTTTTTTTGTAAAATTGGTGATTTCAAAATACATATAATTGTTACCATTTTAAATTAAAGTATTCTTAAAATTTAAATAAATCTAGATGTCTTTTCTTTATAAATTTATATTTAAAATGTTTGAAAAGACAGTAATAAATATATATATTGTATTTTCAGGAAACTGATTTATATGATTATTATAATAGATTTTTAAAATGTTATAAAGAGAATAATGCAGAAAACAATTTTAAAGGGAATGAATAAAGTTTGGATAAAATTTACAAACTGAATTATTGGTTGGGCTAGATAAAAAGTTAAATTGAAGTACTGCATAATCATTATCACAAGTTTAATGACTCCCATTAAGGCAGAAAAAAATTTCAAAATGTTGAAATTTCAAAATAAGACTTTGAGGATATTATAAATAAAGAAATAGTCGATTTAATAATCATCTGCGTAATTAAAAGAATGATGGAATTTTCAGGAGTAAGGAGATGGATTTTGAAACCGGAACTTCTTTTAAGTCTTGCTTACAGGAACACATCCAAATTTACTTGAATTGATGAATACTGATGTAATATGATAATCAATACAGTAATTAAAATTTTGGGCACTATTAGGGATTCAAATCATCATATCATAAATATAAAGATGAGTGTGCAAGAATAATACGCACAGCAAGACGAAAAGGATTAATAATATAAAGAAAAGATTTAGCATATTTTTGTTTTATTAATGCAAATGACTATACTAAAATATCATACATTTTAATTTCAAATATTAATGGCTCGCACACTATTTCTATTATATATACTATTTTAATAAAAATGTTTCAAATTAATGCATTTCCTCAACAATCACAAGAAGATTAACCCGAAAAAATGTTTTAAAACATCTATTTATAAGTGTATGTTACGGTTTACAAAATTAAATATATTTTCTAGTTTGTTTAAATTTTCTGACTTTTTCAACCAAATTTATTTTTAATAACTAACTCTATATTTCACAAACCAGTACAGGAATTTTAAAGTACATGTTATTACTTTTAAAGTTAAATTTCAAAATGCACTTGTAGGTTAAAGCGTTTAATTATTGTACACCTTTACTTAATATCAAAATAATAATTATCAAATTTTTATTTCATTTAATATTCTCAAAATTTTACTAAGTAATCTAACAGAATTTTTTTTGTTTTCAGCAAAAAAAAATGTACTTTTATTAGTAACGTAATATAATTCAAATAAATAATTTAATTTCATAATAACAATTTCTTAAATTGAAATCTTCATAAAATAATAATTAAGTAAATAACATACCTCTAAAACATTTTGAACTGTAACATCAAATGCTGTAAGATGACTTTTCAAATACTCTTCAGCTAGATCATTAGGTTCCCACAACGCAGCTTTAATATGACTCAGATAGCGCTGCCTATTCAAAACGGCTAACTGAAGACCATCCTTTAACTCTTTTGTGAGCTGATAAAGAACAAAAATATTAAATTAAAGCTAACAGACTACTAATCATATAGTGTTACAATTTTAATAAAGATGAGAGATGAAAAGATGCCAGTGCTTATTGAATGAAAAGCCAGATGCAGATGTTACCTTCTGAGTTTCCTTCGATTCAACAAAATTATAAAACTGAGATATTTGACTGTGATTTTTCTAAACATATTCAATTACTGAGTACAAGTGAAATAAATCAGTGTACGAAGACAAAATATTTTTTCAAATGTTTTTCTTTTTCCATGAAAAAGAAAAAACTTCTTTTTTTATTTACTTAGCAGACAAAATTTAAAGCAACTTTTCTAAAAGAATTTTTTGTCCAGTTTTGATCAAGCTTTTCTCTCTTGCACACAATAAAAGTTATGTATTTTAAACCTATCTGGTATTAGGTTCTTTTTTTATTTTTTTTTGTGGAAATACATTTGCCAATGTTATATATTCATTATGATATACACTGGCTGAAATTAATTTTTATACATTCTACTTCCTCCTCCCTTTTTTTAAATTACTTTACTTCCTTTACTACAAATTAAAAAAAATCTGTATAGAATTAAACTGCCTATTATTCTACAAATGAAAACCATATAATAATTTACAAAATGATTTTAATTAATAGTTATGTTTCTGATAACTCTGAAGTGATAAGAGACTATGTTCTATTAACACATATGAGGTCTGTTCAGAAAATAATTGAACATTTTTAATTACACGCCAACAAAGATATTTAGTGACGTGCAGTTGACAGCAATGTGTTCCATATAACCTCCTTTGTAATCACATGTTCTTGTATTGTTGATATCTCATTTAGTTTTCATTTTATTGTTATTTGCAACATGTTCAAACGTTAGAACTGATTTTTGTAATGTGAAATTTTCTGGAACAGCAATACAACGTAAAATTTTGTGTGAAACTGCACACTTTCATAGAAAAGTTTCAACTTTTGAAACAAGCTTACAGAGATGATACTCTGGGTCGTACGCAATATTACTAATGGTTTTCACAATTTAAAAGTTGTCGTCAGTCAGTTGAAGATGACCCTCGACCAGGAAGGCCTTCGACTTCAACTGATGACACCTGCGTTCAGAAAATCAACGATCTGGTATATGCAAATTGCTGATTGACTGTCAGAGAAATTGCAGAACAGGTCAGTATCTCAATTTGATCAACACCACGACATTTTGTCTGAAAAATTGAACAATAATTGAGCTGCAGCAAAGTTTGTTCCTCATTTGATGATCGAACAGCAGAAAGAACATTGAGTTGAAGTTTTTCAGTAACTTTTTGAACAAGCCAATGATGATGAAACATTCATGCAAAGGATCATAATGGGAGATGAATCTGGGTTTATGGCTACAACATTGAGATAAAAGTTCAATCATCAAAAAATCACACATTATAGAAATCGTTATTAACACTTAAATACATTGCAGTCAAATAACAATAACACAAGAATAAAATGAAATATCAACAATCCAAGAACATGTGGTTACAGAGGAGGTTATGCAATGCTGCAAACTGCACGTCACTAAATATCTCCATTGGCATGTAATTAAAAATGTTCGGTTATTTTCTGAACAGACCTCATATGTGCATATTTTATCTTATAATGAGAAGATAATTTACAAATATAAAACCTAAAATTTAAAATAAGCTTTCTATTTATTATAATAATTTTTAGAATTTTCACACTATTTAAATATTTACTAAACTACTACTTAAGTGTTTTTACTATCTACAGTAACATTATGTTTTAAAAATCAATAAACCAATTTAAAATTTAGTTGAAAAAGAAATAATAAAATAAAAAATGAATAAATAAATAATTCTTCAAAATAAATAAATGCCTGATGTACATAAATAGAGTCACTAGTAGATGTGAGGGGAAATACGCCCATTATTACCACAAGGAAGCTATTGTTTGATAACAATGGGTGATCAAGTGCGTAGAAGACACAACTGCAGCATCAACAAATGATAATGGCATGGAAGGACTAAAAGATTAGCACAGAAAAAGAAGAATGGAACATCTTTCCTGATTGCAAAAAAAAGAAATTAACAACTTCTATAAACTGCTACTTCCAGTGGAGAACTGGATAATAGATCCAGAATAATCTTTATTCTCAATCAGTACATAAAAATACATTACATAGATCATGTAGATAAATGATTTATAAGTTCAGTTGAATACTTCCACAAACCAATCTTGAAGATGGGTGAAAGTAATCATTAAAGAAGCCTGAGCCTGTTCTTACATTGCTTTTAATACCTAGAGAAAAGGCAATTTGTGTAACACATGTTTGCAATTCTCAAAACAAAATTGATTATTAAAATGCTGCTCTCGCCCGGGTAAAGATATCCTAATATCTAAAGGAATGTGGAGAGAATGAATATCAATTACCTAATGGGGGTTTGAAGCACTCCTTTGGGTGATTCTGACTTCAGAACCCTAAGCTTACAACTTAGGGTCTCCAAATTCCTCCAAAAACATGCATATATGATGAGATACAACTGGATAAAATTATAAAGTTAAACAACATAAAGTATTTTCTACAATAACAAGTCTAACCAATCTAGAATACAACTGATTCATATAACATACAGTTTTTCATACCTTTAAAAACATCTTTTTATTTTTTTAATATATCAAAAGACCATCTGTTATTGCATGATACAATCATTTCATTGAAACAGGTTGTATATCACATAGGATGACAGATCAGGGTAGACATTCATCAATTTCTGATGCAGCAATCGAACAAGTGTGGCAGATATTCATTCATAATCCAGGTAAATCAACTGAAGTAAATTTTTTTGCAATCCAGAAAGATATTCCAACCTTTCTTTTGAATGCTACTTGTTTAATCCTTCCCTGCCATTATCATTTGTTGCTGCTGCAGTTGTGTCTTCTACGCACCTGATCACCCATTGTTATCAAACAATAGCTTCCTTGTGGTAATAATGAGTACATTTCTCAAACTTAAACATACTATTAAGGAGCAATTTTTACTCTATAAGAATTTAGCCCTTTCACTTCTTTTTAAAATTGTTCTAATTATCTCAAATCAAATATTAAAATATGCACAGATTTAAAGTAATCTTTGAATAACAGTCAAAAAGAATACCAGAGGTTAACAAATAAAAAAAGCTTTTCATTATAAGGAACAAAAAGCATTCACATGTTGACTTACTTTTTTCATGACATTTTTCCTTATTACTCCAAGCATTGTATCTATTTTTATTTTTATTGATTTGTTTCATCAGGTTTTCTTCACACTAGTTACACCAGTTTATTGTTACTTTCAATTAAAGAAAACCAATTTATAAGATAGGGTAACCTAAAGTTACAACATAAAAAGCAATACTTGCCAAAATGATAAAACAATTTATTTTAAGCTTTTTAAATGGTTTGAAAAATATAAAATAACTATCAAAAAATATTTATTGAAGAGTTCTATTAATCAAATTCAAAAGAATGAGAGGTTCTCACTTCAACTTGTTTATCTGAACCTATAAAGTACCTTCTCCTGACTGACTGACTGACTGATTCATCAACACCCAGCAAAAACTACTAAAGATAAATAAATGAAAATTTGTATTTATATTTCTTCTGATCTAAGTGCCACACTAAGAAAGGATTTTCTGAAATTCCAAGTTTAAAGGGTTGAAATGGAATAACAATGAAATTTACTACTTTATAATTTCTCAGTAACAAATGAAGATATCTTGATTTTTGGTGTGTAATTTTCACGTAAATATCTAAAAATCAATTTCTAGATTTTTCAAAATTCAACCTTGAAAGGAGCGAAGAACGATAAAAACGATTTGAACAATTATTGCTAATTTCTCTATTTCAGACTATTAAACAAGATATTCACTAGATTGGGGCTTGCAAATACTCTTCAGATAAATATCTAGAAACCATTTTCAGGATTTTTTGAATTTCAGTTTTTTACAGCATGGTGGCTCAATCAGCACAGCCACTGTCACTGTAAATGCAACATGACTAGATGCACCTGCCTCCAGTTACTTGATTAAAAAACATGAAATAAAAGTAATTAAAATTGTTTATTAAGAATGAAAAATAAAGTACTATCACCTTCTAGTGGTGTTAATCAGGTAATGTTAAGAACCAAAGTGTTACTCTGAAGAAATTACAATTCACTGATTTTTTTAAAAAATTGTACAGGGTTTAATTTTATTTATCATTATTATTTTCATAATCATGATTTTAATGAGCACAGCAGGGTTCAAGGGATCTCTGGCTAGATGGGAAGGGGGAGCGAAGTGAGCCATGACTGCCTAAATATCCTCTGACTGTGATGGAAATGCAATAACCATATAGCGTGGATGAAACCATGATTGGATGATGTTATATGTATATCCAAGCTGTAATATTCACTAAAAGAATAGTTTTCAATTATTTTATTTTATTTTTAAGAAGTTTCTCCAGTGATCCCTCTGTTGGTTAATTCTAGACAACAGTAGAACATTTTTCAAATGAAAAACTGCTTTGTTTTTGAGAACGATTTGTAGAAAATTTATTTACTTATTTTTTTTTTTGTTATCATTTGTTAACACTGAACTGCTACTGCACAACAATACACAGCCAGGTTTAATTCCAATATTCAAAGCATTTCCACGTAAAAATTTATAGAAACTTAAGGAAAAATATAATAAATATTTTCACATTCCAGAGAGCCCTTGATTCAAGCTTAGTAGTAGTCACCTTAGACTCTTTCTTTTCTTATTTTTATTTTTACGTTTATTACTTTTTGTTTTAACATTTTTATTGGCTCCATTTTTTAACATTTTTACTGGTTCCAGATTTAAAATAAAAATAATAAAATTAGAAATTGTAAAATTAAATACATTTTTATATTAGTAAAACTTACCTCCAAAAACTAAAAATCAATAATCTACTGTTCAACTCATTTAATTTGGATTAATGTATTATTAACCTATCTAGTAATTATGCTTAAATAAATTTTGAAGGCTGACCCAAATTAGTGTTAGTGCAAGTTAGTAGTTGTTTTTAATGTGGCATAGACTTCTAAAGTAAAAATCTAAAAAGATTTGAAACGCACTATGTTTTAATTATCTGCAGTTTTTAATAGTTATTTTTATTTTATATTCCAGATAAATTTATTTTCCTGCATATTTTTTAATACACATATTTTTTTCTATAACTGCCTTCCAACTTTCCTCAGGCTTCCATTAAATTATACTGTTCCAATACTAACCATATTCCATAAGATCTGTAACAGCTCAAGTTACATTAAATCGCCTTTCCAGCTCTCACATCGCATCATTTGTGACTTCTTTGAGTTTAGAACAGCTTACACTATTTTAGATCCATGAAGATCTAAAACGCTAAAACTTGTTCTAAGATTTTAGAATAACTTTTCTCGGTTCAGTCAAGTAAACGTTGTTTAGTGTTCTTTGTTTTTCAGAAGCAATTCCAGTTGTTGACATGGCCAAATATACAGTAAACTACAATTAGTTCAAAATAAAACTTATTTAAGTGGGTCTTTCATTAACAAAGAGTAATAGTGTTTTCAATGTTTACAACTTTAAATTAATTTTAAATACTCACACATACTTATTCCTTATGCATAGACAATAATTAAGAACAAGAAAGTATGTATTTTCAAGTTTTCATAAGATGTAACAAAAAGAGTATTTGTATTTGATTTATACCTGTCTTATACTCATAGCAGATGGTTTTGCTGGTTTCTTTTCAAGTCTTAAAAGCAAAAATTCATTAATTACATTCAGTAAAATGTGTGAAAGAAACAAGAAAGTCGGTCTATAAGAAGGTAAGTTCAAAGCTTGGGCTTCTTCACTCCAACAGCCATAACGTTTTAATTCATCTTCTTCTTTGCCTTCTAACCCAGACGAAGTACCTCCATTTTCATTATCCAGTTCCTGTAATTATAATCATATGTAATTATAATAAAATAAAGTGAACTGTTAAAAGATTCATACATACAAAATCAAATAGAGAACTGTCAAAAAGAAACCAGAGTAAACAGATTGCTAAGTGGCATTGTTAAATACAGTTTACTACTAGTTGGAGATGAATTTCCTTTAGTACGGCTTGGGCAATCATCATCATGAAAATCTCAATGTTGTCCAGCCAAAATTTGCACTACCTCCTTATTAAGTAAAAATATTTAATGAAAACCTCTGAATCACGTCAGAAATATTTCTTTTTTTGTTATGAATTAAATTAAAAATATTGTTAAACATTTAATTTTTCACAAAGTTAGGATGTAAGCAGTAAAATAGTGAAATTGATAAAAAGAAAAAAATAATGAGAAAAAAAAATAACACAAAGTAAGGAGATGTTAAATATGTAATGATGGTGATATACAGTAAGGACAGTAGTGTTACGTTCCACTTTCAAATATGTGAATGATGATATTATGGCATTCTTTATTTGACACAAATAAAGAATGCCATAATAATTCATTATATCACTTTTTTTCTAGAGAAATTTTAAAGTAGGCTAATTTCAGATGCAAATACTTATTTTATGTTAAAAAACTGATGAAATTTATGGCATTAGGTAGTTATGACATTTTTTAAACTATTTTGTTAGTTATTCTTTTGTTCATTATTTCAAATTAACCTTTTTACAATAACTGTAAAATTACTGCTTACTTATGATGCCGTATATGAACATTTATGACATCATATGTGTGATACATAAAAAAAGACACACTATAAAGCATATTAATTAAATGTATTAATATCTTACTAATTTTATTTTTATTTATTTTAATATTTATAATTTAAAAAAAATATATTTCCCAAAAATATGGCTTTTATTTTATAAGAATGTATTTTTGCTGGATTAAATTCTAAATAAGTTATTTTAGAACATGATTTTTTTTTATTAAAAAATACTACCTTGAAAATTTTTAGCTATAACTTTCCCAAACTTTGTTCAAACAATAGTGTTCATCCAATGTTCATACAATATTAATTAAATTAATACTAGTTAATAATGTTGTAAACTTTATTTTAACCAATCTTTAAGAGGGAAATCTATTTTCAAGTGAATCATGTAAACGTAGCAATAAAACTACCTTTCTAAAAAGGAACCATTTCATTAACCATCTCAATTGACTTTTGTTGGTCAATGGCAAAAAACAGGATAAGATTAAACCAAACCGTACACAGTTTAAAAAATAATTATAAAATGGTCCTTTTTCTTACATATTTACAAAAAAATTCCTCTCTCCCTTTTGTTAATACAATTAACAAACCTCATGATCATACAGTACACTAATTAATCCTTTACTCCACCCAATTTTTCATTTTTATTTTATATTTTTACTAAAAAAAATGTTACGCAAAAGAAATAACATATGCTTATAAAATATATTAATAACTTAATTTTTCATCATCTGAAAATACTACCAATCCAAAAGGAATTATATCTTAAAATTTTAAATCAAGTCAAATAACAGTTAAAAATAACCTTATCTACTAAAGGAAAATGCACTTAAAAAATTATTTTGACAGCCTAAAACATTTGGAAAAATTTAAACTGAAGTATAAAATAATAAGATATGCATGATTTTGTCAAAAGTCATGGTACAATCAGTAACTGTGAGACAGGATGCAACGCAAATTCATTGATTTATTTATTAACAGTGTACTCACATCTTCAGATGGTTTTTCTAAGGTTAATTTTGCCTTTCGAAGAACTTTATTGTGAATTTTTTCAAGGAACTTAAGGGCTTTGCGAAGGCCACGAACTTTCAGAACATCTTCAATGTATTTCCTAATGTAAAAAAAAAGTCATCAGTTTTTAATAATCATTAGTATTAATAAAACAATACAACTAATAATTTCAAATACACATTTTAAATTATGTAAAATTAATTGTTTATTTTTAAACTAAAAACAAAACTACTAGGCAAATTTCATAATTTCTTATTTTTTAATGAAGAATATTAATTTTATTAACAATATTTCCTTCGTGCCAATCAAGAAAAAGTAAGGTGTCAGGTCATTAAGTGCTCCAAAATTAAATACAAAAAAATAATATATAAACGTAATAAATAAATAATACCATTTACAACAACTTTAACGGCCAAAAACCCTAAGCCCAAGTTCTTATCAATATTGTTTTCACTGATATAAAATCAATAAAAAGTATAATGGGTCCTGAGTTAATGGTAAATTGCATCCTTGCAAATTAACTATAGCTGGAAAATTTCAAAAATAACATCTAGAAAGGCTCTGAAAATAAAATATCAAAGGTCAAAGCCATATTCAACAAAACAAAGCTTTAGGTCACTAAGGTTAAACAATGCTTGTTGCAGTTTCACTATAAACTGTTGAGATTAGTGACTAATAACAATAGTTAATAATACAAAAAACCAAGCATAATTCTCTTCTACAATATAGTCACCTAATCACAAAATTTTCTAAAAGAGTTGTTTTTCACAGAAAATGGTTTTATTACATAACACCAAAATAATTCCATTTAATCAAATTGTATAACAAAGCAGTACAGCTAGATCACGAAAACTCAATGTCACATCAAACAATCTGAATTAAATAGCTGTGCATCCGAGTATGTTTCTTTATTATATGTTTAGCCTAATTCTCTGTTAAAGATATGTTTATTGCTTTTTTTTCTTTCGTTCTGACTACTAAGGATTGTATTAAATAGTTTGGACCTTTTTTTTTTTCCCAAAAGGTCATTATTTTTTCACTCAACTTTTGTTCTTTTCTTCGTCATCTATTCAGGTGTGTACCTTTCTTTTTTCTCCCTGGAAACTTAGATTATTATATCAATTTTCTAAATTCATTTCTGTCTTCCGCCAATCTTTAGAAATGTTCAATGTTTTTAATCATTTTCTATTTCTTTAAACCATGTGTTATTTGTTGTTCTGTGATTGTATCAATCTGTTGTTCTTTCTGTATAAATGTCCATAAAATCTTTGTCTTGTTATTCAGATTAAATCCCCAATTTTTTCTGTATCTTTACAAATTTCGTTTTTAATTTGTAATTCCATCTTCAAACTTTAGCCAGTATATTTTTCTTAGAATTATTTTCTCTACTTTTGTTTTTTCTTGTTCTGAAAAGTATTATGAACATTCTGTAGTGCATCACACTTCTGGTAGGAGCGCAGTTTTATAATGCCTTAATTCTGAACTACATGACAGGAATTTTTTGTTGTAAATTTTTTTGTGAGATGATTTCCACTTTTTGTGTTCTGTTTTTTGAGCTGTATATATATTTTTTTCAATTACATTTGGGGTAATGATCACTTCTAGATATTTAAAATATTGGTTTGAATTTAATTCTGTCATTGAAAAACCATTGTTTTTTCATGGGAAATTTGGACATAAATTTTACTTGAACATTTGTCTAGTTTTTGATTTTGAGTTTTACTTTGTCTACATCTTTTGAAAGAATTCCAATATCGTCTGCAAAGGATAATAGTTTGTATTCATGTTTTGTTCCCATTTTTATATTTTCAGGTACATTTAATGTTTATTACTTCAATTATAAAAAAAAATTACTGTCTACTTTACATATAATTTTGCACTTTTCAATGGCAATAAACATAAAAATGACAACATAATTTGTATCATTACAAAACAGACAATGCAATAGAAAGACAGCTTTGTGTAGGATGTGATGCTTTATAAAACTCCTTAATTCATGTTTAACATATTTTCAAATTATCATATTTTAAACATTCATGTTTAAAATATTTTATTTAAAATGGAAATTACATTATTACATTTCTAATACATAAACAAAAGTATATTTCACCAATAATTTCAATAGCAATTAATTAAGATTAGGGAAAATATAAAATATTCACTGACTGTTTTCAAAAGTTTACACAGTTTAAACATAATCATAGTTATATACAAGAAATGGTTTCATTAATTTAATTTATTCAAAATACCAAACAACCAACAAAACTACATTATAAACAATTACTTTAAAGAAATTTACCATATTATAAACACAAAAACTAATAATATTTATTGACTTTTAAAAAAAAACTATAATAAATGTACCTGTATATGCGTAAGGTATCACCTCTCTCCATATGTACTACATATCTATTAAACTGATCCACTGGTTCCATATTATACATATTCATGTTCAACCACTGCCATTCAGAAGCAGATATTTTGTCCAAGCATTCCAGTTTAACATGATTAGGATCCCTATAAAATTTATAAGATATTAGAAAACTCACAATAAAAATAATATATTTAATAATGAATCATTTAACTTACAAATAATAAATAAGACATTTACCAGTTAGAAAATTTAACAAACATTATAATTTTTAAACACTGTATTTATGGTTGGTTTAAATTTGACTTATTTTACATAGCTGAATAATCCCTACAAAGGATAATATTGTATGCAATATTAGATGTTTTGTTTTCACTATGTTAATGACCATGTTAACTGCAATAATATTAGTATGATGTATAAATTTTTTAATTTTGCAAGAAACAGATTGATGACATAGAGGTATGTAGTGGTCATTGGCTAAAAAAAGTTCTTCCTTCTTCTTCTAACAACTTCTTCCTAAAACTTCTAACAAAATCCTTCCAAATTTTTGGTAAAGGCCTTGAGCCTTAAGGTCATACAGAAAGCAAGTTTAACAGGAAATAAAATGAAGGGCAGAAAGATAAGGACTTTTCTTAACCTGCTATATACAAAGGTTATTCAAGAATTAAAGAGACAAATAAGATTAGGGGAAAAACTATTTAATAGAATAAACTGATTTTTAATAAACTTGGATAAACTTGACTGAATAGAATAAACTGATAACTGAAACTGTTTAAGTTGGCACTCCTCACATTGATAATAGATAATTGAAAAAACTTTCAATATTTTATTTTGAAATGTCAACTGGAAATGTATATTGTAGAAGGATAGCATAGAGGGCTGCAAAAATTATTTTTATTTCTTTAAACATGTAAAACCAATTGAATTCACTAACTGATATTAAGACAATATGCTGAAAAGTAGAGAAACTGTGCAGATTTTTAAAGTTGATTAACCAATTTAAATCAAGCAGAAAAAATGTCACCAATTTCATCATAGCAAAAGATTGGTGGAAGTTTCAGCTAATACTTTGCAAAATCGCATTAATGATCTTATTCACAAGTACAGACGCATAAAAATTTGTGAAATTTTTAAAATTTGTGTCACTGTCCTTTCCATTATTCGTAATAAGCCGAGTTATCACAAAACGTGTTCGATATAGTTTCCAAGGCAGTCTACACAAAATCATAAAGACCCAAGAATTCACTTTTGTACAGGAACTTAAATAACAGTTAGTTAAATGAAACTTTTTAGATTACAACAATAACTTGTGATGAAACTAGGAGTCATCATTTTGAGCCAGAATCCAAACAGCAGAGTGGGTTTTTTTTCTGGAAACTCAATCAGTCTGGGTCATCACCCAGACAAAATATTATAGTAAATAATTTAACTTTAACTATACCTAAATATTACATAACAGTATTATAAAACAAATGAAATCAACAATTAATATTATAACAAAATATATTTCTCATACAGTACAGCATATAAAAATGCCTATGGCATATGCTAAAGGCAAAATAAAACCACAATGAAATACAATATTAAAAATCTAAATTAAAACAATAAAATTACCATCTGGCATATGCCAAAGGGCATATATAAACAGATGAAACACATTATAATAATAATCAAATATTTGGATACAGGCCTTAAGAAATAGTAAGACATTCAATAACATTATCATAGTTTTCCTAAAATATTTTGGATGTTAGTTCCTAATTTAAATTTCCAATGCAACGCCACATAACAGACACAGTGTACAAGGATGTGGTATACCGTTAGTTGGCAGTTTTTGCATCAAACACAAACAGGTGCAGCCATCTGGGTCATGAGATGTCCATGAGCAAGCCCAGTGTGCCACACTAATAAACAGCAAATAATAACCTCCTCTCAAAGGTTACTCCTGCATGAAGAACTCCACAGTGACACAGTGTTTTTAACTGGACAAAGTTTATTGCTGATGGTAGCCCATCCTCTTCAAATAACAGACAAGATCATCTGAAACAATGCGATTAATAAAAGGAGGCTGCAAACAAGCCTCTTTTCCCATACTATCAATGCGCTTATTGCCTGAAATTCCAATATAGCTGTAGACCCAGCAAAAGCTCACAGTAGTTATCCTGAGTAATTTCAGAAATAATAGACTGCATCTCACAGACAACAGGGTGGCTGGAGTACATGTCACTAATCTCCTGCAAGGCACTTATGCAATATGGACAAGTACATGTCAAAATGTTGGGGTTAATTATATTTAAGAGCATACAGCTCCGCAATGAAAATGACGATGCTAGGAAGGTCAAACATGTATGTTCTACTGCATAAAAGCACAACCAACAGAGTTATATCGTGTTTAGAGCTGTCTGTATAAAATATAGCATCAGGATTCATGCTATTTACAATATTATAAAATTTTTCAATTCCATATCAGAATGTGGAATGTAAACATCCAAGTTACTTGCTAGCAGAAAAAAATTTAATGCTGTTAGTATTTTAAAGCAATATAAACAGCAATGCGATACTGCCAGTATCAATACTAGCCAGTAATGTGATAATACGGAGTTTTGAGAGTATAGAGTTACACTTTATTGTGATTATTTGGAAGAACAATGTATACTCAACACTAACTACTATTGAGACATGCTAAAAAATAAAATGAAACCCAGAATAAGGAGGAAACATCGCAATTCCCTCTTAAAAGCATTATTGTTTTGCATGATAATGCTCATCCTATATAACTCTTAAAACACGGGAAGCTATTCAAAACTAGAAGAGTATTGCCATATCCACCCTAAAGTTCCACTCTCACACTACCAGATTTTTTATGTTGCACCAAGTTCAGCAAAAATGAGCAGGTCAAGAATACTATATAAAAATTGCTCAGACACCAAGTTGAACAATTCTTTACTACTGGAATAAGAAAGCTTAAATAAATATGAAACAAGACCTCAAATGTAGCCAAGAATTATGTTGAAAAGTACCAATAGTTTCATATCATTGGAAAGATAATAATATTTCTAATGTCATTTATCTCTTTAATTATTAAACAACCCACATATAATAAATAGTATGTTAAATTATTTATTTATACAAGAAGAACAGGCTACTACTGCTTAACAACAGTTACTGATGGTTGACAATAAATTTTGTAGTGTTTAAAAAATGTCATGCCTGATCAGGAACAGAAATACCACCACTTTGCTAAAGATCTCTGTTGATTTTAATATAAATACCCGCCACCAAACCATTAATGAATTTATTTCACAAACACTTTTGCATTCTTCAATACATCATCAACTGTTAAGAACATGCTTTTAATTGAAAAACATATTTATAGATCAAAAATAAGATTAATTGTGCAGCAAGCACAAGTAATTTAAATCTCTGTAGGCTATGACTGATATAATGATAGTTTAAATCAGTCTAACCTGATGTAATTGTAATTTACTTAACTCTAATAATATCAATGAGATATTTTATTTAATGATGATGTATTCTCACTCCACTATTAATCTTATTAAGATCTTATAATCTTCAGGCTGGAAGTACTCAAATTCATCAGATCTAAAAGAGCAATTTCATTGTAATGTAATAGCTGGAATGTATTTCAATGGAATATTGGAGACAGAGCACATTGAGCCCATAATAATATGAAATATCACTTAAGGAATGAATCCATACATGTACATAAACTGAGGAAGCTGGAAACCATCTGGCTACAAAACTGATAACCTATGATATAATATTGAAAGATGTCACAGCAGACAACTGATAATTTTTTAAAACAGTTATAATTTTTACAATCTTAAATACTGCAAAACTAATGAAACATTGCAAAAAACAGAAATTATTGAAAAGCAGTACAACAGAAACAGTGCACATAAAATATTATCTAAACTGTAAAAAATATAATAATTAAAATTAAAACTTAAAGTAGAAATTTATGTCTATTGTTTGTTATTGTTTTCTTCAATCAATTCATATATATATATATTTAAACTATTACTCTTTACAACTGAGATAAATCATTTAACATTTATGAAAAAAAATAGTCATTTTGGATTTACAGGGATTTGAATAAACATATCACCCAAATATGGTGCCCTTCTCTTGGAGTAGTCTAATAAATGATGAAGTCAAGGGAACAGATAAAATATTAAATGAATCAATCTTCTTAACAGTAATTAAGATGATTACTTAATAAAATTAGATGACAGAAGGTAATTTTTAACAGGATAAGAAGACAGTTCAAGGCATAAATATGTATATTTATGTCTTCTTCGACATCTTTTTTTCAGGCAAAAAGTTGAACCTTTTTGCCAAGTATAAATGAAAAAGAATAAAAAAACAAAAAATAATAAATAAAAAGAATAATATCCCAGAAAACAAACCACCTGGGTTTTACCTAACTTGCTCTATGGCCACAACTAGATCATGAGGCCATAAGCAGACACTCAGCTAAAGAAATACTGAACGTTAAAGTTGCCAAGAGCACTAATCTGGATTCTGATCACTACATATCAATAATTAAATTCAAGATAAGACCCATCAATAGAAAAAATAAACAATACTAACCCAAGAAATTCGATACAGAAAAACTGACAAAAGATAATAGCTTCAAAAGTCTCCTAGAAAAGAAAAGAACTGGAAAGAACTACAGAAAGACATAATAGAAATAGCAGAAAACACAATCCCTCTCCCCAAAAGGCGCAAACATGCCTGGTGGAATGATGAGTGCAGTGACTTACTCATCAAAAGACAGAAAGCATGGAACATCTGGAACATGGACAAGACCGATGATAACAAAAAAACTTTTGGGGAAATAAGAAGAATAGCATCAAAGGGATTCAAAAAAATAAGACAGCAATACCTTAAAGACCAACTCACTTCAATAGAAACCGATTTCAAGAAAAATAATACAAGATATTTTTACAGAACATTCAAAACCAACCTAACAAAATACAAACCACCTAGTTTACAGCTCAAAGACCCTAACACTTCCAAAATAGCTTACAATAACATGGAAAACTGCAAAATAATTGCAGAATATTTCACCAAACTACACAATTGTGAACCACCATAGGAGATTTTTGACTTCCAAGAGATTAAGAGTCCACCTGACTCGAAACCACCAACTCAAGAAGAAGTCAAGGACATTATCAACCGATTAAAAAACAATAAAGCATCAGGCGAAGACAACATAGTCGCAGAACTGTGGAAACACTCTAGTGACAGTATGATAAAACGCCTGACAGAAATTTTACAGGAGATCTGGAAAACAAACAAACTTCCAGATGATTGGACTACGGCGTTAATATATCCATTACATAAGAAAGGCGACAAAACAAACCCAAACAATTACAGAGGAATATCCTTACTACCCGTAACTTATAAAATCCTTTCCAAAGCACTCTTAAACAGGACTGAGACAACACTTGACCCACCTGGGTGAATATCAGGGAGGGTTTAGGAAGGGCAGGTCAAGCGTAGAACAGATACTAAACCTTAGAAGCCTGATGGATATTAAAAGAATCAGAAGTTTAAAGTATGTCATAACTTTTATTGACTTTAAGAAGACCTATGATTCCATAGACAGAGACACATTAATCAACATTTTAACAGAACTGGGACTGGACAGTAAAACTACAGAGATGATCAAAGCCACATTAACAAACACCACCTCCAAAGTTAAATTCATAAGAGAACTCTCAGAGCCGTTTAAAATTAAAACAGGAGTAAGACAAGGAGATGGCTTATCACTGTTACTGTTCAATTGCATTTTAGAGAAGATAGGTAGAGAATGGAGAAAGGCAATTAACACCAAAGGCCTACATCTCGGAATAAAAAACAAGAGAGTTGTTATAGACAGCTTAGCTTTTGCTGATGATATGGCGTCAATCACTGATACAATAGAACATGCACAAGAACAAATAACAGAACTCCAAAGACAAGCAGCTAAGACTGGCTTACAGATCTCCTTTGAGAAAACACAATACATTACAAACATCAAAAACGCGCCACAACATCTTAAAATAAACAGAAATAAAATAGCTAGAACTGACAGTTTTAAATACCTAGTAGAAGGATAACACAAAACAATAGTGAAAAAATAGCTCTAGAAAACAGATTACTCAAAATAGAAAAAGCATGAAATATCATGAAGAATACCTACAACAAGAAATCCCTTTCTTGGAACACCAAACTAAGACATTACCAAACAGTAGTTAGACCAGAAGTACTATATGCGGCAGAAACTACATAAAGTACAGGACGTAGAGAGAATAGAGAGAAGAATCTTATGGAAAATATTAGGCCTGAAAAACAACACAGGACTAGAATATAAACAAAGATCAAACCAAGAGCTATATACCAAAACAGAAAAAATAACAGATGCAATCAGGAAAAGAAGACTGCAATTCTATGGACACATATACAGAATGGAGAACACCAGACTAACAAAACAGATCTTCACCCTGCTAAACTCACAAGAACAAGATAACCTGGCTTAAAGAAATAGACAATGGCCTAGTAAACAATTCAATAGACTCAGACATTTTAAAAGACAGAGCAACATTCAGAAAAACAATACAGGAATTAGAGTTTCAGGAAAGGAAAAAACTCACTTGTAAAAGAGGAAGAAAATGGACTCAAGAAGACAAAGAACACCACTCTAGAAAAATGAAAGAAGCATGGGCAAAAAGTTGATTAAGCGTGCCCTCTAAATGGGTTATTCGAAACGAAGAAAAAAGAAAGAATAATATAAATATTACAAAGAACAGAGGTTTAAAGTTCTGGTTTTATATATTTCGGCCTCTCAAATAAAGAACAATGTTTTCAATCTCACAGACTTGCTCACACTGACACATGGAAAAATCAACTCTTTCACAATTTATTATCGTATTAATAATATTGGAAATGAACACATAATAATTTATTACTCATGATAGCACGATAATATGACTATAAGAAACTTTTAGTTTTTTAAAATAACAATTTTGCAAATATTATAAACTTCTACGTTGATTTATACAGCACTGCATTGAAATGACAGAATTCAATTAGGATCACTGATCAATCATTCTAAGCAGTTCACCTAATGTTTTTAAGATAATTTTATTGTTTTAACTGAAAATAAAGATGAATATGAATTCCAATACTTTTACCTAGAATTTGAAGGAAGGTGTAAAACAAGTATAAAAACACAGAAGAATTTAAAAAAAATTGCAATCTCCAATAATAATTATTTTTCAAATACATAAACTAAATTCAGTGCAATTACACATAATTTTAAAGAATGAAATAGTTATCTTGTCACTTATACTCCTAAACAAAGAAAAAAATCAACAGTTTACAGAAAAATTAATCACATCATGACTGATGATCAAATCACATCATGTTCATGGACAAACATTTAATTTCAGTTTAACAACAATATTAACTCACATTTCTCCTCCTGATCTAGAAGTATAGCACAGTAACTGTCGGGCAAGAATGAGAACTGTTAATCGATGATGTTTGGTCATGTTATACCACAAGCACATTGCCTATAAATAAGATATTAGAAAAATTAGTACGGCTAAAAATCATATCCATAATTAATAATATTATTAGTTTCACCAAACATGCATGAAACAAAACAGAGTAAATTGAATAACAGATGAAATACTACAATGCTCTCACTCTGGGAATCAAACCTGGACTAATGGCAAATTCACTAATTATCCTTAAGCTACATAAATAAATAAGTTTCAATCTTAAATCATGATAAAGGTATGATGGAATATGACAATTTGTATTTTATAATAATACTTAAATGTTTAACCAACAACCTATCTGAAAGATTCTGGGTTCAAAGCTTGTTAAGACCGCATATTTTTTATATTATAAATTTTATCTCTCATACATAACTGCAACTGGGCAACAACCTATTGTTACTAGACAAAAATAAAATATAAGTATGAGAAATATGTATGCCTGAAATACATGTAATGCATGAACCACTCTGAATCTATCCTACTGCCAAGATGGGCGGCTCTATCTTTATAAAATGATAGTCTTTTTTAAAAAAGTCCATCCATGAATACCAGAATAACTTTATACTCACGCCAAGTAATGCGCTTGGAGTGGTGACGATTACTACTCAACATAAGTTGCGTCATGTTTATGCTACAAAGAGATGACTAATCATGCTGTACCGTTATTTCAGAGAACAATAGTATAGCAGTGACATGCAGGCTGATTATCCAAACTCACCATTACATGGCGGCTACTGTACATATAGATCTGACCTAATTATAACGCGCTTGCAAATCGATGACAAATGTCATCCGGTGGCTAAGAATCATCTTCACATTCTTAAGTAAATAAAATGCTATCATAGTTTATAATCACAGAATTATTTTTTAAATGTTACAAGCATTACATTAGCATTAAAATATTACATAAAGGAATATTAAAAAATAAAAATATTCGTAAGTAAACAGCTTGGGGTTTGCCAATATAATTATTTATGAGTTTTTTAAAACATCTACAGCATCCATAAACAACCTACTGATTCAGTTCTTGCAATAGGTTACGCCACCTGCTTCATCTACAAGGCTCCAGCATACACTGTCACTAAAATTTGTTTACAGATACAATAACACCTTTGAAATGTTCTTGGATGTTCTTCCTTTTCAAATAAAATGAGGGTGCATTTTCAAATATGGAAGATATATGCCCAAACTTAATTTTTTATTAATACTTTAGTTACTACCTCAGTAAATTCACTCAGCTCTATCCTTCTCTGGGTTATATACAGTACAAAATCTAATAATAATTAATCTAATAATTAGTTCTGATACAACTCTTCTATACCTCTTTACGTTTTTAAGCAAATAATACTTATTTAAAAATAACAAGATGTTCAAAACCATAGCTTACATTTATGCTTTCTTTTCGCACAATGTGAGAGTAAATAAGAGAACTGGAAAAATTTGGATTACACATGCGCACGAGCATGCGCACACACACAAATAAGAAGACATTTCTCATGATAACATTAGTTAAATAAAACTGAGGGGTCCAAGGTGTTTTGAGTATAAAATTTGAAATTTTTTTTTAAAATTTGGTCCAAAATTATCACAAAAGCATAAAAAAAGTTATCATCTTATAAGATTACATTAGCAAAACATATGTACCATGAGTTAGCAGTTTACAAAGACACAATGACCATCATAAGGTCAGCCGATTTAAAACTCAACCATCGATACCAAATGGCTTTTATCTTTATTCCATGAAACTAACCTACCGATTTCAGTTTAGGATAACTTAATGTTACTTAAATAACAGAAACATAGTAATTATAAAAAACAATGAAGTGCTATTATAAAAGACAAAGTATAACCCAATTTGTCAAATGGAAAAAGTGAATTCTTAAAATCAAACAGCAATAAATGATTATCTTTGTGGGTCAGGGCTTACCTGCTAAATCAAACATCTTAGGTGAGATTTTTGACTTAGGTATTTTTCCATAACCATTTTCATTCTCTGAGCACAAGCTTAGATTTCTTTTGGCATTATTATCTCAAAAATAAAAAATATAAACATAATTTTTTTAAATGAATAATAATAAATAATTAATCCCTTGTTAAAATAATGAAAGAATTTAAGATCGATAATAAAACAGTATGAGAAACTCTAACCGAAATGTATTCAAAAGTTAAATTTTAAGGTAAAATTTCCTAATTGTTTGAAATAAAAACTTCAATGAACAAGACAATTGTCTCTCACCAATACTGTTCAATTGTGCTCTGGGAAAAATAACTTGAGAATGGAATAGGAAAATCTAAATATTTAAGAAAAACTATAATACAAAAACAGGAACAAAATCTAAATCTTTAAATGTAAATGTTTTAACATTTTCTGATTATCTATAAATTTTAGCCCTGTTGAGCTAAAATCGATAAGATATAAGAGATGTGAAAATTAAAAAAATGTATAAACAAAATTGGTCTACATATTTCATACATAAAGCAGAATGGTTTTCCAACAACAAAAGTAGAATCCAAATAATGAAAATTCCAGAAGAATAATCATAAAATGAGTCCAAAAATTAAAATATTTAGGTGAAATAATTACTTTGAATGTTTTAGAAAAACAAGAAATAAAGCCAGAACACAAAAAATGGAACTGGTTTATCATATTACAAGAAACATTTATCATACAAGAAACAATAAAAATTCTTTATCCAAAATTGCAAAATTAAAACACTTTAAAACTGTCATATAAAGTGTATTGAAGTGTATTTCTCAGGAAAAAATGTAGTAAAAATTTGTGAAAAAAGTTTTTAGAAAAATCTACGCCCTAAAACTCAAAAATAATATTTATACATTAAAAAAATTAGAAGAAATTTACTAAAATTTTATGAAAATAGACTCAGTGATAAAAATTAAACTCAACTTTTACATTTACTTATATAAAATGGATAAAACTAGACTAATAAAATAAATACTTAAGATTTTCACAAAAAAGAAAGCCAAAACAAGTCGGTTCAAAAAACTGATAAAGATCTAAAATTGTTAAATATTTCCAAACAAATAATTTTCGACAGATAATTTTTCAGATAACTATTAGATGAATAGTTGAAATCAGAAAACCAGAAAAGGAAAGATAGCAGACAGAGTGAAGAAAGAAGAGAAAAGTTAAGAGAAAGAATGAAAGAATTTTATTTTCTTAAATTTAGAAAAAGTTAGGACTATGCGAATGTGATAAAGAAAATAAATAAATAAAATGAACATAGTTATTCTATGATTAAGATTAAATTAATTGTAGAAAACAAAGAACAGAATACACAATCATATATATGAGAAAATAATAAAATAGTATAATAAAAAACAAATTACCTTTACTCTAGCAGTAAACTGGTCACTAAGATAAAGAGGATACTGGGCTGCAAAAGCTTTACTTGAAGGATAAAGAGATTCAGCAGATTCCAATCTATTTAGCATAACTTCAACATCACGTAAAGCACAATTCTGATCTTCAAAGCAGTTAGGACAAGACATTTTCAAGCATCCCCCACCATTGCACACCTTAACTTCCTGATCACAACCCTCATCTCCTAAAATAAAAAAAAAGAAGAATTGGCTCAAATTTATTAAATTCTAAATGCATTAAATGTAAAGAATTGTTCAGTGATACTTACAAGTGGTATAAGGTTAATTGCAAAGACAGAATAAAAAGTAAAAACTTATATAGTAATTATTATATAGTTAGTAGTTCCATTGAAAATTTTTTTCATCCATACATTTTCATTAAACTTTTATTTCAATTGAAATTTTTTTTAATAACAAAAGTATATTTGATCATTACCCAATAATAAATGCCAATGGCATGTAAGGAAAACTATACCAAACAGTGTTCTAAAAAAACTAATTTATTAATATGATAATTTGTTGATATTTAATCATTACTTATAACCATTCAATTTTCAGAATGCCATCCCTAAGACAATCAGATTTCAAGAATGCTACTAAAAGATGTGTAAATCTGGTCTAAAAATAATAAATGAGTTCAGTAATAAATAAACTTGATTCTGTAACAAAAAAAAAGCCAAAATTTTAATAACAAAATTTCCTACTACTCTGGTAAAAACAGGTTTTTTAAATAAAATGAAATTATAAATTTAAATTACCATTAATCTTCAAATCATCTTCCATTGGAGGAAAATGAATACCACTATCTGAACTACTAGATGACAGCTGGTCCACTCTTTTTTTAAACCTAAAACAATAAATATACATGCTAGATATTTTATTAAGTAAAATAATTTAGTAACAGTTTTCCTACTCTTTTTAAACAGATCTAAACAATACTAAACATGCATAGTCATTGAAAAAGATTGCAGCAATTTAAAAAGATTCTATCTCAGAAACTACTAGAGATAATCAAAGGAGTATTTTTCTTTTTAGAAATTTACCAACTCAAAAGGTTTTTTACATACCTTAGAATGTTTCAATATGATATCCATTGGTTGCTCTGCAACATCCAGCCAATAATCAACTTCTGCAAAACAGGTTCACTGGATCATTGCAGGTGTAACTGTGCCAGTAGCAGTGGTTATCCATTGTATTAAATATTTCAACAAGATGGTGCACCCCACACTTTAGCTTACCCTTTCGACACGCTCAATGAAAGATTCCCTAATTGTTGGATCAGTAGAGATGGTCCTGTGCTTTCGTCTCCGAGAACCCAGATTTGACAACCTAGATTTTTTTCTATAAGGATACGTTAAAAAAATTGTCTATAGTGAAAAAATCACGGATATACAGCATTTAAGACAACGAATCACCGCTGCTATCGCAGTTACGCCTGCGATGATCCAGTGGACCTGAGCAATAGTCGATTAGCGGCTGGATGTTTGCATTGCACATTCTAAGGCATATAAAAAAAATTTGAGTTGGTGAATTTTTAAAAAAGTACTCTTGATTATCTTTAGTATTTTCTGAGATATAATTATTTTTAATTGCTGCAACCTTTTTCTATGACTCTATATATGCAATGTGACAAAAAATATCTGAGAATAGAATGATAAAACAAACTTGAAGTACAAAATGGGAATTCAAATGAAACAGTAACCTTCATAGGCCAGCACTCCATGCACATCAGAATCTGTGTTAATTTTTGGGTTGAGTACAGTCACATCTACAAGGAGCTCAAATTTGGACAGAAATAACATAAAAATTTTGCATATAACTCAGAAAATCAATGACACAGACCTCTGAAATGATCCAATGATCCAACAATAAAGTAATGAACCGTGTAAAGCATCTAAGTAACAATTATGTTTCAAGAGGGGCAGAACATCTTTTTGGAGTTCAAAGAAAGGTCAAAGTGGCCCTCAATAGAGAATAGGTCCTAAAGATATGGAAAAATTTGGCAATTCATATAACAGAATCACTATACAAATCACTATAAAGAAATTTCCGACACCATCAAAATCAAAAATTGTCATTTTAAATAGTGTATGCAATTCTCACATCTATTTTAAGCATACACTGTGTTGATGGCGTGCTAATACTTATCCTGTAACCCAAAAAGCAGGTTGAAATCTGTGAAAATCTGGGTTAACAAGTTCAGGATGATCCAAATTTCATGTTGTGGATCATTAAAAACAATGGAGATTGAAACTACAATTTGGAGACTATATAACAGATTCTCAAGCTGAACACATACTATTTGAAAATCACATGGGAGATCTAAAATAAGACAAAAAGGTACTTTACACACTCAAATAACAGGACTTTTTCAGAGCATTCCAATTGTAGAGTAAGTGCTGAAAACATTTTAACACTGCACCAGGGAACTATTTCAAAGGAATGGTCAAATTTACACCACGTACTCTTTCATAGGATGTCTAAGAATTCTTTTACCTCATTTCAAATCTACATAACATAATTTCAAATGATATTCACTTAATTTGTTTATTGGTAAAATATAAATCCACAATCACCATGAAATGTAATTAGAAGACAATCTCCTCATAAAAACAATATGGTAATCTCTTAGACATCAATTTTCATTACAATTAGTAATTGATTTACTGAAAGGAATTTACTAAAAGTATTCTCAAGAAAAAGTGACTGAATGACAACTTGCTACAATTCTCTTTATGCACCCTCTTTTTTCACCTATATTTTCATGTCTTGTTAAAATTGAATTTATTGCAAATTTACACAAACAATTTCTGATTTCATTAGAATTAACCAGAGATAAGATTAATCAGATAATCAATAAACATTTATATTACAGAATAAGTTGTATTCCTTTTCCAACTACTCTACTCTTTCTTTTTCTGTTTAGCCTCCAGAACCACTGTAAGGTATTACTTCAGAGGATGAATGAGGATATGTATAAATGTAAATGAAATGTAGTCTTGTACAGTCTCAGGTTGACCATTCCTGAGATGTGTGGTTAATTGAAACCCAACCACCAAAGAACACTTTATCCACGATCTAGTATAACTACTCTACTCCGAATTGACCTAGGTTGATAATATTATAAAATTAGTTTTTTTATTTTTCACTGCAAATTTAATTTGTGTATAGCACTATTGCTAATGAAAAATACAAAACTATTTTTGTTAACCTAAGTAAATTGTTATAACAGTTTACATGTTACCCAGTTTTAACTAAGTTGTTTACTGAAAATATCATGTAAAAAACCCTCTTCTAATAAAAATCTGGAAGTATGTAGTTTCTCGCAAAATTAAACATATAAACAGCTGAATCATGAATGGAAGAGAAGAATTGTTCAAAAGGTCTACACCACCAGACCAAAGGCATTTTTCACATTTAAAAAATTTTTATGCAAATTTTTCTGATGCGAGCACTTAAAAAAAGATTCTTGCATATGGCTAGTTTCTTTAATGGTTAATTTTTTAATGTAGTCTAAAGACAGAAAGAATGATGACAAATAAATTTAATGTTACCTAAATAATGAAAACGAGAAGTCTAACACAGATCAATAATAAAATAAATGTTACACAAAAACTATTAAGAAGTCATACATTTATTTATAAATAGAAATAACTGAAAATAAATGCTATACATAAACTAGTTTTTTTCTTTTTGTTTTATTTTAAATATATATATATATACATATTAAAAAATGCTACAACATGATCAATTGTTGAGAAATTAAAATACGTAATGAATAAATTCACACACAACTAAAAACAAAAATAGCACAAGCAAAAAAAAATCTATTCAATAAAAAATAAAATAAATATAAAATTACACATCTAATCAAATAATAATAATAGATAAAAATAATTACTTGTAATTAATTATTTCATTAAGTAAATTGTGAACATCCTCTCTAGCTTGACATAGATATAGATCTTGCTGCTGTGGTGTACGATCTGCATGCCATGCTTGAAGTTCTAGCCATATAAGATCATTTAATTCATTTTGCCATAATGCTTCTTCTTGACTAACATTTGCCATCTAAAAACAAAAGAATTTCATGAAACGATCATAAATATTTAATAGGAAATAAGTAATAATCATTCTTTTGTTCTATGTAGTCATAGTTTAATTAATCATTCTCATTTATTATATGAATAAATTACTCTTTATTATTATACGTCATAACACCAGAAGAGGAATAGTATGAAGAAAATTTCAAGTACAATTATCCAAACCAGTAACCAATAAATAATGTGAATTTTATGATGGTAACCTGAAAAAGAATAAAGACACATCTATATACTGGATGCATTCATGCATGCGAGTGAGTAAGTGTGTGCGAGTGTGCGTATGTCCAAAAAAAAGCATGGTGTGTAGGTTTGTTTGCTGTATGTGCTCACATGTTTATTTTGAATGAAGTGCACCAACGATTCCTTCATTCAAAAGATTTATAATTCTTGATATCAACAATTTATCTAAGATTATATTTGTTTTTTGGCAATAAAAAATGGAAAACATTGGTCTTACAGCAGTGTTAAAAAATCACAATTCAAGAAACGGCTACAAATGTTCAGGATTTTGAAGCTCTTCATTGCAAAAGTTTTTGTTGTTAGTACGCTTAATTTATGAACATTATTTAGTTACAATTGGCAAAAACATTTAACAAAATCATGTGTACTAGAACATAAACCATGTAAAATTTTAAGTTAGCCATAGACCTGCCTTTTCTTGTATATTAATATAGGCATCTCACAAAGAAACAAAAGCAATTTCAGAACATGTTCTATAACCGAAAATAATGAAAAAAACTTCATATACATATGAGTCGGGAAACACTTCATTTTCGAGGTATACCATATGTCTTGTCCACCATACTGACAAGATGAATTACATATGGCTTAATTTTAATAATATTGATACTCAACTGTTATATTTCCACATGTATTATTTTATTTATATAACTTAATTAATATGTGAAGTAAATATTACTAAATACATAACTATCTACCATACATTCCTTTAGATGGAAATAATTTTTTGAAAGCGCTAGAAAGTGTATTACTACTAATAACGCTGGTCAACAAAATTTAATTTTTTGATTGTTAAATGAGAATGAATGGCTGATTCTTATAGAATTTTTTATGCTGATTTCATATATGTTAATAGAATTTTTCTATCGGGCTCAGCTTTTTTGTAATTGAAATTTCTTTTGAAACAAAAAAGTATGGTGAACATAATGTGACAATACATTACATGCATTTTGTACTCACTTAAAACCTATTTCTTTTGAATTTTCTGCTGTAATTTGCTGAAGATAGATCCATCTTTACATTCCAACAGTAGTCAGCTAACATTTTTGGGTTCCATTTTCCCTGTTATTGTGTTTCCATTGTAGATATCTCCTGGTGAAAGCATTCTCCATGTTTATCATTGATAGCACTGAGATCGTTAAGGAATAAATCCAGATGTGAATGTAAGAAATGGATTTTGAGTGACATGTTACACCCAAGTTCTCTGTAGTTTTGAAGTTCACTCACAAGTTCTCTGTAGTTACTGGCCTTATGGTTTCCAAGGAAGTTGTTACCACATTTTGAAATGATTTCCATGCAGCAACCTCCAAGTCACTCAAACATTCTTCAAGCACCAGATCACTCATTGGGGAATTTGTTTTTTTTTTTAGAAACTGAAACCCTG
The DNA here is from genome assembly GCF_047948215.1 of Lycorma delicatula. Classification (NCBI taxonomy): domain Eukaryota; kingdom Metazoa; phylum Arthropoda; class Insecta; order Hemiptera; family Fulgoridae; genus Lycorma; species Lycorma delicatula. The sequence continues at coordinate 21,219,391 of NC_134457.1, forward strand.
CACCATTACCATCCATTGCTTCAAGAACTTTTTTAAAAAACCTAGCTTAATGTGTAGTGGCAGAAGATAAACATTTTCTGGGTTTATTAATGTATGACTAACAACATTTTTATCTCCTACAATCAATACCTCTCTCTCTCTCTCTCTTTGGCCACTGCTCTTTTATGTAATGGTTTTTCCTATCCCTGCTGTCCCACTTTCACGTAAAGCAACAGAACTTAGTGTATCCAAGTTGCATTCCAAGTAAAAATGCTATTGCTTTCAGCTCTCCACAAATATGCCAGAAATATTTCTCATACTGAATCCTGCTCAATACAAGTTTCATATTTTCATAAGACTCCTTCATGTGAACAGTGTAAGCTAATGGTATTGATGGTATTTATTTCCAGTGTGAAGTAGAACAGCTTTTAAACTAACATTTAACGAGTCAATAAAAAAAATCACCATTTGTCAGTTTGGATGATGCATATGTACAAAAGCTTCCAATAAAAAGGCCACATAATTACAGTCTACTAAGTTTTCATATTGAGAGAAGAAATGTTCAAATTCTGACTGCGTATCACAGAAGCACTTATTTTAGTATTTGGTTGTAAAAGATGCCATCCTTTCAGTTTTGATACCAGTATTTCTGCTTGATTCTTTGATAAATTTTAAATCATGAACCAGATAATTTAATTCTGACTGATTAATTAAATTGGGTTCAGTATAGCTATTTTCAAAAGAATTTAATCTCTTTCTTCATTGCCTGATAAGACAACACTAGATTCAACATTTTCATCTTCATCTAAATTCCATGAACTCCAATGGAATTGAAAGCTCTTGGCTAAGTCTGGCTGAATGCAGAGGGAATATCAGGGTATTTAACAGTACATCTAGTTTTAGCTGTTGTCCCAGATATCTTTATTTTACACAAAATAACAGTCGGTGATGTGATCCTTCAGTTCTCTCCAAACCATTGGAATTGCAAATGGCATGTTACGAGATCCATTTAGCCAACCAATCAACAATGTTACACAAGAAGCACAGCAAATATGAGGAGCCCAAGAATTGTCCTGATCACAAAAAAATCAATCAATTCATACATCTTTTACATCAGTGGAGTTACATTTCTTTTCTGAGACTTCAATGTTACCTCACCACAGATGTAGCAGAAATTGTTTGGATAATTAATGCAACTGCAAGGCATTGTTAATAAATTGCAATAAATAACAATGTTTAAAAAGAAACAAACACTTTATAAACACACTAATTTAATAAGCATACTCTCACTTTACTGAAAAACATATACCTGCAAATACGAAAGCCAGCTACAAAACTGAATGTTACACACACGAGAACTGGCACTTGAATGAGAATTAAAATTATTTCTCTAGTCTGCACAACAATGTTTAAGTAAATATAATAATGACAGAAATAACTAATGAGTAGATGATATGATTATATTAAAATGAAAATAACAAGAATGAGTCACATTATTGTTAATTTTAATTAGTATGTAAATAATAAATATGATGACTAACGTCTACCAAATCAATGGAACAATTAAGGGATGTAATAAACAAACAAAATCTATTTAGATTATAAATAATATAATAAAATACATTCACAAAATGCTACACTTATAGAGTTCATGCATGATACTACCTGAAAATAAGAATGTAGTTACAAAAAAACTAAACCTGATAGAAGAATTCTGATTTAATATTTGAAATCAGCAAGAAAAATATTATAAGAATCTTAAAATATTATAAGAATTTACTCTCGCTTAACAAAATCATTGTTGATCAGTGCAATTGTTGGTAAGTGGTTTTATAAATTACAATTATAATTCTATATATTATACACATCAATGGGCCATGTTAAACAAAATTAATGATTACTTTGCAATTTTTATTACCACCTTCTCAAAGAAATTTCCTCACAAATAAATAAAATAGGACTTACTTTGTGATGGTTATTTTGTTTTATTTAGAAAATAGAAAAAGATGGAAATAGAAGGTTGTGCATAAGCATAGAAATACTGAAGCAAAGGTTTTCAGATTTAGAATCCATTTATTAAAAAATCATGCTTGCTATTTATGATGTAGAGCTAGCATATTTCCATTACAATATTCATAAACAAAAATTACTTCTGTAAATTCTTTATTTGAAAACTGAAAAGGAATTTTTAAAAACTGATACTCAAGCACAGTATTTTTTTCAATTTTGAAAGCATAAAAACTATTCAATTTCAACAGACTAATTTCAACTGTTGATTGGCTGCTGATAAAGCCAACTTACAAAATAAAAAATTTCTCAATTTATTTTTTAAAAAAATTTTTAAATAATTAATTTTCATTTCTTAATATTTTTAACATAACAATAAAATTTAAATAGTGTTATTAAACTATCGTCTTATTAAATTTTTTTTTATTTTTAATATTTTATTTTGATTCTAGATATTTTCAAATACTGAAATGATTCTTCTTTCGATTTCAAATTATAAAAAAGTATTTTTCTATTACGATTCAGTATTTCTTAAACTCTTCTTCATCTTCAGTTAAGTGTTACTTCAGATAGATTTTCTCAGAATTATATTCTCTACAAATTTTGTTATAAAATATTATTTATATACTGGAAATTTATTAAAGTCAACCCTATAAAATTATGTTTACATTACCTTTTTTTATGTTTTACAATAAGTTTATCAAAGATTATTAGAAATACAATTCTGGGACTTTTTTATTCATTTTTCCAGCTCAAGAACTCTACCAAAAGTATTAAATTTACACCTTAATTTAAGTTCCAGGAATTTCAGTATGGCTTCATTTTACCCTTGCATCAGAAAATCAGGACGAAATTGTTCACATAACTCAAGTATTTCTGGATTCAAGTTTATATAAACTTTTGTCTTTATTTTCACCTTTAGAACATGTTGTAATATTCTTTCTTTCTTTATGAGACACCTTTGTATTTCAAACACTTCTTCTTATTCTTAAAATAAAATAGTGTGCATATTAATTTTCAGCCCTTGACTGCACCAGAACCAACAGCACAAACTTATTCTATATCAATTACTGCTTGGTTTCAACAGTTTGAGACAACTATGGATCACAGATAATAATAAATAATAATAAAATCTATTTAACATAACAACCAAATATACAGTGAAAGATAATCTTTTTTAAGATCAGGATTAAAAAATTGATCATGAAAGTTATACCATATTACCAAGGAATAAAGGGAAATTATTAACTCAATCACATACAGCAGAAAGAAATAAAACATAAAATAATTAAAATCACACTACAAAAACAGGTAAATAGATAAAACTTATAAAAGTCTTTAATAACTAGAAAAAAAACACCATATCAAATAACAAAGTAAAACAAAAAATAACATTTATCATATGTTACCTGACGTTTAATATTATCACAGTTTCCCATTCTAATTAATTTAGAAAATGTTTCATAAAATTCAACACGATTTTGTAAGCACTCATCTGTAGGAATTATATATCGAGCTTTACAATTTTCAACAACATTTTTACACGATACTAATCTTGAAGTAAGACTACGAAATCTGTTACACGATTCAACCTTTTAACAGACAAAACAAAAAAAAAAAATTAAATGCAAAGAAAAAATAAATACAAGACTGCCAACAAACATAAGATACATTAGATATAGATATGATATATATAACTTGAAACAGGAAAAAGGCCACTAACTTTAGAATATATTTTCCAATGACATTTGTTAATTAGATCGCAAACACAAAAAAATCAACATGTGTCCAATTTATCATAAAATGTAAAATTTTTCATTTTTCATTATCTTCTACAAATTACTTTAAAAATATGATTAATTTGATTGGAAAAATAAAATTTAATCTACACACACAAAAATAGATTATAAACCCATGAAAAAAAAACTAAAACTAGTCAGAATCTACATAAATCATATGCCTCAGTAAATATGTGATTAACTCCATAAAGTATAAACTGCTTGTATCACCGTGGGGCAGCATCTAACACACAATTTCAGCAATAAATATGCTGAATTCACCACAAAATATGAATATGAAGTAAGAAATAAGCTAACCATGAAAGACTACAATGGGCAGTATTAAAAAAATCTGATCCTTGTATTAATTTAAATCATTAATCCTCCAATTACAGTATTTTAATGATTAATTTCTACTTACTTACTTGAAAATTAAAAAAAAATATTCTTATATATTTATCAGAAGTAATAATTAAACCTACAATTACACATTGAAAGTAATGTATAATTAATTAATTAAAAGGAATTTTAATAAATAATTTGGTATTGTTTTAATTTTATGCAGACATTTATTTTCGTTTTATTTTCATTTCTATATCTTATCCAATAATTAACTGTAACATTTTTAACCTTCAACTGACATAAATGTATAATTGTATCAATGAACTAACTTTAAGTATACTTTAAAGTGTTTTTACTTCCTTGTACAAAGTAAAGGAGTGATCGTGAAAAATTTTGGTTTCAAATTTCAACGGATGAAAATTTAATAATACTTGGAGATGGGAATGCAAGCATTGGAAAATTCAAGGAAGAAAATATTATGGATGAATATGTGCTGGGCAAAAGGAATGAAAGAGGAGACTGACTCATTGAGTATAATTTAGTACTTGCTAACATCCAGTTTAAAAATCATAATAAAAGAATATACACATGGAAAAAGCCAGCCGATAGTGCAAGGTCTCAGACAGATTACATCATGGTTAAAATCAACTCGTAGACTGTAAAGCTTACCCTGGAGCAGACATTGATAGCGATCATAATTTAGTGGTAATAAAATGTAGATTGGGGGTTTAAAAACCTGAAGAAACGGTGTCAGATGAATTGGTGGAATTCAGAGAAGCTTGAGGAAGAGGAGGGCATCATCGTAAGAGGTCTGAGTAAAAAAAGGTAAGGTAGGAAAATGTAGAAGAAGAATGGAAGAATGTTAAAAAGGAAATTCTTAAATCAGCAGAAGAAAAGTTAGGCGGAACAAAGAGAACTGGTAGAAAACCTTGGATATCAAAGGATATACGGGAGCTGATAGATGAATGTAGAAAGTAAAAGGAACTATTGACAATTAAGAAATACTATAAACAGGAAGTGCAAATTAGCAAAAGAAGAGTGGATTAAAGAAAAGTGTTCAGAAAAATTATTATTGGTAAAATAGACAAGAGCACACAGGAAAGTTAAACAGAATTTTTTGGTACGTAAATTAAAATCTAATAATGTGTTAAAAAAAGATTATATACCAATTTATAATATGAAAGAAAACGTTGATAGATAGGTGAAATATATTGAAGAGTTATACAGAGAAAATGAATTAGAAACTGGTGTTATAGAGAAAGAAGACTCCTCTTTTTCCTAGAAGAAGAGGAGTTGAAGAGGAAGAAAAGGGAGATACAATACTGAGATCTGAATTTAAGAGAGCATTAAAAGATCTGAATAGCAGACTGCTTCTGGGATAGATGAGATACCTGCAGAATTACTGCACAGTGCAGGTGAAGAAGCAATAGATAGATTATACAAACTGGTGTGTAATATTTACGAAAAAGGTGAAGTTAAAGCAGACTTCAAAAAGAGTGTTATTGTCATAATACCAAAGAATTTTAAAAAATTTAGGGTTCAAGTATAGAGAAAAAGAACAACTGCTAACATTTACAGGAACCAAACTGCAACAGTAATAATTGAAGAACATAAGAAAGAAACAGTAATAAAAAAAGGGAGTCTGACAAGGATGTTCCCTATCCCTGTTACATTTTAATCTTTACAAAGAACTAGCAGTTAATGATGTTAAAGAACAATTTAGATCCAGAGTAACAGTGCAAGGTGAAAAGATAAAGATGTTACGATTTGCTGATGATATAGTAATTCTAGCCAAGAGTAAAAAATATTTAGAAGAAGCAGTGAATGGCATGGATGAAGTCCTACGCAAGAACTAACACATGAAAATAAACAAGAACAAAATGAAAGTAATGAAATATAGCAGAAATAATGTAGATGGACCAATGAATATAAAAATATGAAAAGAAAAGATTACAGAGTTAGAAGAATTTTGCTATTTGGGATGCAGAATTAAAGATGGATGAAGCAGGAGTGATATATAATGCTGAATAGCAAAACGAGCTTTGTCAAAAATATAATTTGTTTATATCAAAAATTAATTTAAACATCAGGAAAACATTTTTAAAAGTGTATGTTTGAAGTGTAGCTTTATATGGAAGTGAAAAATGGACGATTGGAGTACCTGAGAAGAAAAGATTAGAAGCTTTTGAAATGTGGTGCTATAGAAGAGTATTAAAAATCAGATAGGTGGATGTAGTAAAATACAGTAAAAAGAAGAGACAGACTTATAAACTACATATTAAGGCATCCTGGAATAGTCACTTTAATATTGGAGGGACATGTAGATGGGAAAAATTGTGCAGGTAGGCAACGTTTAGAATACTTAAAACAAATTGTTAGGGATGTAGGTTGTACGGGGTATACCGAAATGAAACAACTGGCACTAGATAGGGAATCTTGGAGAGCTGCATCAAACCAGTCAAGTGACTGATGACAGAAAAAATTAATGAAATAAAATTCATTAAATTGCATTTTTAATTTGAAAAAAATGTGTAAATATAATTTAATTGGCAAACAAGGAAGTCATGTAGTGTCCACATCAGATTCTTTTCTTTTTTTTTTAATTTTATGAATTTAATACTGTTATAATAGGACATATACCCTGACTGTGTCCTAGTCATAAAAACACTAGAAAAATTTATGTACATTGGTTAGTAAAGTTAAAGTTTTCTATTATTTCTATAAATTGATATTTTATACAAACAGGCAAAGCAGAAAGTTAAGAGTATTTAGTTTGCTTATCAGTTCTGTAAATGTCAACGTTATCAGTTGACAATAAATAAAGTTAAATTCATAAAACTATTTATCAATTTGAAGTATTAATTTGAATGAATGCATATAGAAACATTACATTAAAAACTGTTTACTTAGCTATAATAAATAAATTTATAATAGCAAACACATTAAGTTTTAAACACAATCATTTTAAATAAAAGACTTAAAATTAAAATAATTATTACACACTTAAAAAGTTGGTTCATAAACAGTGTTTTTTTATTTTTTTTTATTTATTAATGCCAGTATAAATAGTGATATAGCAAAAGAAATTACTTATAACTAACTACAGGAATCCATAATCACTTATAATGTTGCATTTCACAGAATGAATTGAATACAAATAAGCATTTCAAGATTATCATAAATTTAAAAACAATATTATGATCAAAAACTGTACTTTATACCTAAAATTAGATGAAGGGCAATTAGACTGTTAAACAATTATAATCAGTAGACACATTGAGAAAAAAAGCATACAATTACATGTAAAAGAATGTGTAAATAAGTAAATGAGAAAAGAAGAAAAAATAACAAATATTAATCTAAAAAAATCAATGAAAAATCAACTTGTCACTTTAGATAACAAAAAGGAAAGTATAAACTAGCTTAAAACTACATGAACTGCTGAAACTTCAAATTTAAAGAGCCCAACCTAAATAATATATGATTCAGATTGACCAAAATGACAACAGCTGTTAGTTTTCTTCTTTCCAAAAATACTTATTTTATATATATTTTCTGAATACTATTTTTTCCCGATAAATATCTATTATTATTAACATTTCTTCTATCTTAATTCTATTTATTCACCCATTTTCTTATACAAGATAAAGTGAGGTGTTGATCACACTTAATTAACTTGATTCAAAGTATCAAATTAAACAAAAATATTCATCTGGACAAATGCCCTATCTCACATTCATTTACCCTTTGTCTATCATTTTACATTTATCTTCAATAAAAATGTACATCTTACGAACAAATTGGGATATATTAATAAAATTTAGTGCATATGTACCCAACAATATCTTCTACAAATAAGTAAACAAATTTGAAAACTTTAAAAAATCCAAAATGGCAATCATTTAAACTTTTTAATCATAAATAATATTAGTCATGTGAAATACGTTTTTAATTTGATAAAATGTTAAGCATTTTATTGTGAATAAAATGACAACTTACACATTCAAATTGGATGACAAACAGCTACGATACGACTGAACTGTTAATCTGGATTTCAAAAATTTTGAGAAATTTTTTTCAATTTTTCACACACGAAAACTTTTAACATAGACAAAATTTATGCTTGAAAATAAGCACAAAACTGTCAGACTGCATAATTTTTGTGATCCAATTTAACAATTTCAGCCAAATCTCAGCTGTTCATCAACAGATTCAAACAAATGAGGTGTCATAAAAGGCTTAACATTTTATCTAATAAAACAATCACTGGTCATATGCCTGAGTAAGAATGCAATAAATTCAAGAAAGTACTAAATGCTTGTATCACTCACTATAGGACAGTACAAGTACATACAAACATTTAACATAATATACATTAGACCAAGAAATAACAGTGTCTACTAATGATGAAAGTTTAACAATAAAAATCTCTATCATCTGGTTTAAATTCTTAGTACAATTTGTTATAAATAGTTATTGAGTGTAATCTTGTTATATAATTAGTCATAAAGTGTTATATAATGGCATAAATCTCTATAAAGTTTTCATCTGTGCATATATAATGATTGACATGGTTGTGTTTTGTTCACTATAAGAGCAAAAAAAGTAATGACTTTCTTCAAATTACTAAATTGTTCATCCAATTAGAGAAAAGTGAAAAAAAGTAAAGAAATTGTGTTACTAAACACTAAGGATTTTGATACATTTCAAAAGTAAATAATTTTTTATTTCACGATTTTTATTAATACAATTTTATCTATTGGAAATTGTAACAATAGCAAATCAGATGTGAATGGCTTGGTATAAAAGGGATAATGACCATCTATTTCATTTTGAAACCATTAAAGGAGATATATTTAACTAAGATAAAATGGAAATGGAAATAGTTGAATTTGGAAGTTGCAAAAGCTGTATTACACAAATAAAAATTTCAAACCATTTCATGGATAAAGTTTAAAGTATAGCATGCTAGATGCCATCATTTTCTTACAAGAGATATGTATGGTAGAGTATTTTAAAAATAAATATTGCTAATAAAAAGAGACCATCAATTGCTAAAGGATTACGTTTAAATAATCAATAACTATCAGATAGATAGTTTTTTAAATAAAGCTTCCTATAATGACTGATTTAAACAGCAAAGTTTCATAGATAAGTTAGATATGGTGACATTATACTCAAATTCAACACTAACTCACCATAACTGATCAATTACTTTATGTGGAATACTAAAAAATTTATAATTCAGAAAAAAAGAATGGAAATCACAAATGAGGACCTCAAAAAACACAATTCTGAAAAAATGCTTTCTTTAAGTATGAAAATGTTTAAAAGATCTGATACCATATTTCAATAAAAGGATACAATTTAATGTTGGATTATAAGCAAAATCATACAACTATATCGGATCAGAATTCCATTTTATTTTATATTCTAGTTTCATTTTTTCTGATCACATTACTTACTTTGATAGCAAGCTGTGGCATGCTTTCTACTCGTTCATCCCGAGCAACATTTGAAGGTAGACCAGTTACTCTAATATCACTAAAATCCAATTTTAAATCTCTTTCAGAACCGCGTAATAACTGCATACTTCTTTTATTACTGTTGTTTGACTTCCTTACATCCTTTGACAAGTCTAAACAAACATATAACAGTCAAATGTATTTATTAAGTTAAAAACATTATGGAAATAAAAAACTATACATATATCGGTTAGAAATAAAAAATATTACATAATAATGGTTGTCATACAATGCGATAAATTAACATGCAATCATTTTTATAATCGATATCAACAATTCTTAAATACAAAGACAAGACCAACAACTGTACACGATAAATAATAATACAACTACTACATTCAATAAATTTGAATCTTATCAGTAAACTGAAACTAACAACTGTGATAAGAATAAGGAACTGACCAAAAGAGATAAAAAGTCAAATAGCAATTCTTAGAGACCAGTCCTAAATTATAACTTAATCATCACATAAATAATAACAGTACATTAAAATTTCACAGAATCACAACTCAGCAGCAGGATTAAAAGGAGGTAAAAAACCAATCTACACCAATAAGGCTAAGGCCACTCCTTATTGGAGACTTCTTTTAACTTTTAATTAAATAATTACTATATTTAACTTGAATAATTATTATACTGTTTGTAATTAAGCTGTATGACCTAATGAAGCAGTAAAGACTTTTAATCGATCGGTTGTAATTGTTGATAAATTTATTTATAAATAATAATTGTTATTTGGTGTGTTTTTAGTGTTTTTTCACAGTAAACTGCTTTCATTTCTTTTTAAGCAATAAGTCATTAAAATAAGGATATGAATAATAATATATTAGTTCAGTTTTAATGAGCAGAATTAGGAACAACCATTTGAGCTTTAAGTTGTACAGATTATAAATATCATTTTCAGTAGTAAAAGTAGATTTTCTTTGCATAATTTCACAAGTATTTTTTTTTTCAAAAGCTATTAAATTATATGGATTGGCAATTTTTTTTATACTTTCTGTTGAAATTACAGAATGAGGTTTATGAAAAATAGATTAAAAAAAATAATAATCATATTTGATTTCTAGTTAGTAACTTAGATTTGAAGTAAGTTATGATAGATAACAGCTAATAATATTAACTAATATGGTTATCAAACATTTCATTCATATACTGTTTCATTATTAATTTATGATTTTAAATGCATACTAATTTTAAAAACCTTGAACTTTATTTCCATTATCAGGAAACAGATAAAATATATAAATACTGGAAATTTGAATTACCAAAAGTTTATTACCAAAAATATACAATTAATAATTATTAATAAAATAAATGCTATTACTACATAAAAGGGAAAAGAAACAAAAAATAACAAAATCAGTCTAGTATTTATATAATTATTCTACATTCAAATATGATTTAAGACTTCAGTTCTTAAATAACGTAGGTACTAGTTTTTATTATAGAAACTGGTTTCAGGTATAGGAATTTTTAAATTAATAACTGATTAAAAATGCACTATGAATCCTAAAATATAATATCAGCAATAATATAACAGCTTTGATAAATGAAACAAGAAGATATTAAATGACACTGCTTCAAATTTCTATTATTCAGTTATTAAAATACAATAAACAAAACAATCAGATAATTGCAGATGTTATATTACTTACTGTAACAATTCTTAAAATTCAATAAATTAAAATAAGATTTAAAAAAGTAATTACAATTAAGAATCCAAGAAAAGATATTTTCTACATTTTTAGCATACTGTATTAGGATATTACTTTAATTAATATTAATTTTGAACTTGGATAAGAAAAGGTTATTAAAAGAAACTAAATGAATCTTTTAACTAACTTGAATTCAAAAAGTTCAGTTTATCTTATCAAACATACAAAATAACTGCAAATAATACTGAACACCTAAAAATGAGAAAATAATTCTCGTTTGTTTAAATCAAAACTAAATTAAAAGATAATCTTCTAAATTGGACTCGATTTATCTATTATTATGAATTATTTACAAAATAAATAAATACACACTAATTATATTTTACTACATAACAACAAAAGGCAAGCTATTAAAAATACAGGTAAGAAATACCCATGTGAAAATAAATGATAATTAATCCTCATTTTGTAAATTATCCATTATAAATATATGATACCAAATAGGCTAATTCTTTTTTATAGAAATTCTACAAAAAAAAAGCAAAACAGTAAAAGAATAAGAATAATAGTATATTAAAATAATTAGCAATAGAAAACACAATTAATGATTTAATTATGATAAAAAATTATAATAATTACTACTAATCTAAATAAGCAGAATGTAATAAAAAAAATTTTGTTAAAAAATAAGAATTAATAATGACTACAATGCTAATAAAATGAATATTTAATTTAAAATAATTACATAATAAGATGAAAAAGTTCTTTAAGACTGTACCCTGCATTTATAGATAACACACCAAATAACATTTCAAAATCTATAATAAATTAATATCTTGTTAAGAAATTACTTATTGCTACTTAAGAAACAAAATATTAATTATGAATTACCCTAACAACTGGTTAGGGAGTTACCCAACAACTTCCCTAACAAGTGGATTGAAAATTTGGTTTACTAAGCATCTTATCTCAGAAGGCAAAATAAACACTTTGCTGTTTATACAAAAACAGATACGTTTCAAAGGTTTTTAATACCACTGATAAATTTATATTAACTGTACGTACAATATAGCAGATTAGTAGTAGTAATAAATGTTTTTGGCTACATATTTTCCTAATATTAGCACACTACAGGTGCTTTACTTATAGATCTGTGGAAAATATTGTTTTATATATAGGTAAAGCAATTTATGTGGTGCTCCATAAACTAGCAATTCTGCCATTAATTATTAGATGCTTCATGGTAATGACATTTATGAATATTACTGTATTACGTACAATCAGGAAATAAATATAGTTTCCCTTTTAAATTCATTATTGAAATGAAATGTTGTTAAATATATATTATAAATAATAGGAAGACTAAGTTATATACTTGAACTACACCAGTAGTTCTCAAAGTGGGGGGGGGACCAACTCCTAAGGGAGATACGAGGAAGGTTTCAGGGGGATGCAAAATGTAATAACAAATTAATAAAAAAATTTGTTAAACAGAATGTAATATAAAATGATAAATGTATTATTGTACTAGTAATGAAAACTTACAAAAGAGTTTGCTTATTTTTTACTTAAATTTCATTTATCTACTAATAATGTCTTTAGAAATAGATCGTTTCGATCACAAGTGAACAGGCATACATCCAGCTTTGATTTGACATTTAACAATTAAAATTACAGGGAATTTCACAAGCCACTCCAACCGGTGCTACCTGGATGACATAGCAGTAAAAGTTCAAAACATGCATCCAACAATCAAAGCAAGTTGCTGTTCTTGTCTATTATTTGTTGTTGAGGTTATTATTTCAGTTGAGAAGGAATTAACAGTGATTTTGTTTTTTCCTTTAGTTTTCTGTGTAAGTATCCAGTTTTGTTTGCTAGAACGAAAAGGGTTTTAATGACAAAAAGTAATGAAAGTGGAGATTCCACATCATAAATTGTACTAGTAACAGTGAAAGATGTGAACCTAAGAACATCATCGGTGTATCAGCTGCTACTTCTTCATGTGATGCAAGTACTGCAAAAGTGTGTAGGTATGACGATAGCTATTTATCACTAGGTTTTACAAAAACAATTATTAATGGAGAGGAACAGCCTCAATGCGTAATAAGTCTACTAGTTGTTTTAGCTTCTGACATCATGAAACCCAATAAACTACAATGACACTTTGATACAAAACCTTGCAAAAAAACCCTAGAGAGTTTCTTGAGTGAAAACTAAACAATGTCAAATCTACAAAGAAAGTGTTTTCAAACATTACAAGTGTACCTTCTAAATCTATACTGGCATCTTACCAGGTTCCCACAGAATCATTCAAAATAAAAAACCTCATACTTTTGGTGAAGAACTGTTGATATATAATGCCCGCAGCTGTTGATATGGTTTGACAATGTTTGGAGAATCCATGGCTCAACAGTTGAAATCCGTACCAATATCTAATGACACAGTCTCAAAACAAATAAAAAATTTGCAGGTAGTGAAGGTAAAAGAAATATTTACTTGCTCTTCAAGTTGATGTGGCTACTGATCTGTGTAGAGATGCAAATTTGGTCGCTTACATAAGGTTTTTTGATGATGAAGAGGTGCATGAGAAGAATTTTTTTGTGAGTCCTTTAGGTCCAATATAACTGGCATTTTTTAAATAACTGATGGTTTTCTGAAGAAAATTATGTTGTGAGATAAATGGGTAGAACTGATCTGTGCACTGATGGAGCCTGCAATTGTCAGGAATTCATACTTGTCTACAAGGCCTGATCAAAAATGTAGCCCCAAAAGCAAGATAGATGCACTCACTATATTATACCCAGAGAGGCTAGCTTTCAAAGATATAAGTTCAGAACTGGATCACATATTGTGAGTAATAGTAAATTCAGTGAACTTCATAAAATAACAGCCTCTCAAGTCTCAAATTTTTAAGATTCTATGTGAAAATATAGGATCAGAGCATACAGTTGAACTTTTTCACACTGAGGCTCGCTGTCTGTAAAGAGAAATAGTTTTAAACAGAATCTCTGAATTGAGAAATGAGGTTTTTTTTCATTTTTACTGGATGAGAAACATTTCAATGCAGAATTATTTTGTGAACCAAGTTTTTTTTTAAAACTAGCTTATTTAGCAGACATGTTTGAGAAAATTAATATTCTGTATAAGTATCTGCAAAAGGACAATGCAAACATTTTGCAATGGACTGAAAAAGTCCAAAGCTTTGTAAAAAAAAAAAAAAAACTTTGTGAGAGTCTGGATTAAAAAATAACTTGGAGCAACTTCCAAATCAAGTAAATTACAATGCAATCAATAATTCAAAGCTTACACAAGAGTTCAATCCTTTCTAGTACAAGTCACTGCTATTTCTAGAAAAAAAAAAAGAAAAAGAAACAAGAAGGCATTTCATATTCTTATTTACTGCTTATTGTTGTCTTTATTAACCACAATTAATTTAAATAGTTTATTAGCCGCTTTTTGAGAATTTTTTTTCTAAAATTCTGGAAAATATACAATGTAAGGTAAATAGTCAACGGTTAGTTTAATAATAACAAGTGTTATGAACGATCTCGCCTGAAGACCGTTAACACGTTGTGGTAGATTTTAGAGCGAGGTTGGACTGTATGTTCATAGGTGATGAATGAAGACAACGCCTTGTTGCTTGTTGAATAATGGTTTAATGAATTGTCATCTTGACAGTTAATGAAATTAATTGTAACATAACGTATATAAAAATAAAAAATATAAAATGAAATACAACATTAAAGCTAACATTCATCCGAACAAAGAATGGGGTCCATCTGGACTAAGAGTATGATGTGACCGCCTTGAATCAGATTCGAGTGCCGAAAGAATAAGTCGCTATCTCATAATGACCACTCCCTGCAGCATTATGATGTAGGACATGGCGTGATCAGATTGCCTGAACAAGCTTGCCATGGAGACTCAAGCCCTCGCTAGGTAGCAGCACCTGACGCAAAGTGGAATGTAATAACAAGCATTACTCTATTTTTTTTATAAAAGTAAACAACTTTACTTAGCTTGAAAGCATTTAGAAGACGCCATCTAATAGACTCGGATTATAAATACACAGAAGGGAATTAGCAAATTTGAAAGAAATCTGTTTAACAAAGGAATTATTATTATTATTATTACAGAAGAAATCTATAACTGAAACTGCTTTCAAATCCTCGTAAAGACAGTTACTTTTATATGGATTTGAATATCAGATAGTGGATACCAGTGTTCTTTGGTAGTTGGGTTTCAATTAACTATACAAAACTACACCTCATTTTCATTCATACAAATCATCGTCATTCATTTTCTGAAGTAATATCTTACAGTGGTTCCTGAGGCTAAACAGAAAAAAAAATTGCAGCTGCTTAAGGAATAAAAGTATCCTTGCACATACATAATTTACATCATTCACTATCCTCCAGGATTTATTTTTGTTGCAAAATAAAATTTAACATAAGAAAAATAATTATTGATGTTATTGATCAAAGCTAGTTACAGAAACTGTTGATGTCGTTTGCAACATATACTAGATAATTTGGTAAGCCAAATATGTCTTGATGAGAAATGCACTTTCTTTATAATTCTTCTAGGATAACTCATTCAACAAATGAGTTTACTGTCTCCAGCTATCTGCACTTTTTGACTTAGGCAGTTCTTTTTCCATGTTTACAAAAAATTATAAAATCTTTACTGAGAGGATGTTTAAATGGATTTATTCATTTTGGAATTTCAAACTGAAACCACTAGGGCACAGGTTATTCAGGGATTTAGGTTTGTATACCTTGATTTAGATCTTATAATTGATTGTTAAGACGTTTGTTTGCAATCAGTGATAATTTTATAAAAACATATGTGAAAAGTTTATAAAAGCTTTTATTAATCACTGCTTTATTATAATACTCAAATTTTTAATTTTATTAGTATTCTAAGAATTTTAACATTAAATTATAATCAATATAACATGACTGGGTCTGCGTTAACTAATATGTATGAATGTTAACTTCCCATTTCAACACCAAGCAATCTTATAACAAACAGTCTTTGATTTTAACTGGGGCAGATATAGTTTTGGATAGATCTGAATGCTTAACAAAAATATATTCAATAAAGCTTTCTTTTTATCTATCCTAATCATCAATACAGTTTATAAATATAAAATCCACTTCTGTAAAACATCAAACGTCATACAACTCTTTTTCTCTTATTAAAAGTATATACATTCATGTTTCTTAAAAATAAATTTTTCCCCCAGTCAAGGTTATCTAAAAAAAATTCTATTAACATATCAATCAAATGATTTACATTATTTTCATGAGTTATATAAATAGCTGCTAAAAAAACTGAATATTTTCAACGTTAAATTCCTACTGTACTTCAAAAACATCTGCTAGTGCTATCTTAAGAGACTGGAGAAACACCCATTTATCAATATAAATGACACCATAACATTTTTATTTTGATTCTGAATACTTTTAATCTTATGAATAACTAATGAAGTATGTTAGTTTGAACAACAATTCTTGTCATGCTACCTAAAAAAAGAATATCTTCTACCATATCGCCAGGTTTTACCCAGAACAGTACAAGTTCATTTGAAGAAGCAACTAAATAATATATAAAAATTTGATTAATACTCCTAACATCACAAAAAAACTTTAAGTGTTTAGTCATTACATTCAGAATTAATATTTTAAGTAAATTACTTAAAATTTTCAGATAAGTTATCTAGCTCTTAATATGAACATATTAAAGAAAAATGTATATAATTGACCATTTAAACAAGGAAAGTTAACTAAAGATAGAAAAAAAAGAATATTTGAAAAATAAAAGTAAAAAGAACAAAGAAAAAATGTAAAACTAAAATATAACAATAGAATTACACAATAAGTTCTAACAACCAAACAGGATTGAACAATTGCATCGAATCGCTGGAAAATTAACAGAATGAACGAAAAACTTTCAACCTATAATCCTACATTCAAGAAGACTCCGTGAAATGCAAAACTTGCACAGTCAACACCTTACTTCTTCAAAGCAACTGGTTCAATCTTCATGTAACATACTAGTTTTAAATTAATAAGTGCATCACTGGTGAAGACACTGTAAAAGTAAATTTCGATTCAAGCAACCTTCATGAATAAAATTTTTCATATTCTATTGAAAAATATAACAGTTACATGTATTGTTGTTTCATACAACATTTGTATGGTAAATGTACTCAGAAAATGTATTTATGCACATATAGTATGTTTTGTGATATGTATATATTTATTTATAAAGAAATTTTACCAATTGTATTTAATGCTATGTTGATAAGTTGGAATTTCAAACATTAATTTATGTATACCGTTTGCTGACATGTAAAAAATAAATAAATATAATCGATAATTCAAACATTAGAATATATATATATATATATGAGGGTTATTTTTTTCAAGGTCCAATCGGTCGCGAAATAAAAACCCGCGCAAAAATCGGATGAACCTTTGCGCATATGTGTTGCGCAGCGTCTCTAGTATGGCCTTCAATCACGCCGCGTCACTTCGTTTAGTTCTGAACAGGCAGCTAGCACGTAAACATGTCTACAACAATAGCATTTCCCGCCAAGTGTGAAGTGCGTGCGGTAATTCAATTTCTCCAGGCTGAGTGGTGTAATGCAGCTGAAATTCAAAGACGAATAAGTAATGTGTATGGTGAAACTTCAATGAGTGACAGCAAAGTGCAACAATGGTGCAGGAACTTTAAAACAGGACATACAAATGTTCATGATGCAGGTGGTCAGGGAAGGCATTGTCTTTCTCCATGACAATGTTCAGCCGCACACTGCAGCTGTAACAAAGAAGCCCCTGCAGCATTTTCGTTGGGAAGTGTTTGATCACCCACAATACAGCCCGGATTTGGCTCCATCCGATTTTCACCTCTTTGCTCACATGAAAAGCTGGCTAGGAGGACCACATGTTGGCACAGCCATCAAGCTGCAGACCAGCGTATAAACATGGCTGAAAATACAGGCATCTCCGTTCTACGACGAGGGTATTGGAAAGTTTGTACCACGCTACGACAAATGTCTAAATCGGAGTGGCGACTATGTAGAGAAATAGTGTAACTATGTAAGTACTTACAAAACTTACTTTACTTACTTACTTTACAAATAAAAAATTTTTTATTTTCACTGTGGTTTTAATTTCGTGACCGATCGGACCTTGAAAAAAAAATAACCCTTGTATACATATATATATATATCTTGATCAGCAAGTACACTATAAAGTCAACACATAATAGTGATAAAAAATGTAATTTCTTTTTCATAAAAAATAAAATGTCAGCATAAGCTTAAAAACTAACAATTATAACATTCTCATAAGATGCTAGATAAGTCAATAAATGCATCCCTTACAAACCTATGATTTTATTACACATAGGATGAGTTAAGACGTATCATCCTGAAAACTAAATGATGTGAAGAAGGTAAGAGGCCAATATAAAAGCCACAAAAGCTTGATGGTAAAAGCCATATTCTATGAACTGGTTTCAGTAGACCACTGAAGTTAAGAACTGTGTTGAGCACAGTTCACTGTATTCTCTTTATATCTTTAAATGGATAATGACCGCCACAATACCACTAACAAATACCAGAAAGGAAAATCTTATACATTAAATTAGCAAAACCTTTTGCAAATGTAAAACTAATTTAATTAAGGTTTTGTCTAAACACCAAATTTTCATCATTATTTAAAATACCAGAGAAATTTGGACTGAACTTAAAAAATCTAGAATGGTTGCTGAATTTACATAGTAAAATATTAGGAAATCAAGATCCTTCCAAATAATATACAATGAGAAAACTGGGAGTACACCAGTGCTGCACACAATAATGATCCAAAAATGGTTCTGCTTATAGAAGTCTGTAAAAAAACTCAATAGTATCATAGAATTTGAACCCCTGCACCCCTGAATATACCTAATTCCCTGCACCCTCAATTAGCAAAACTTGGAATATTCCAATGTCCTAACCCTAATTTTTTCAAAATCTGTTCTACTCTCTTAGGTAAGTAAAAAAACATATCATTAACCCTTCTTACCTTCTCTATCCTCCCCAATTATCTAAACTTGAAATACTCCAACAATGAACAGTTTTGTTAATGACTCCCAGTCTAGGACCAGTAAATGCTTGATGGTATATAGTTCATACACTCACTTTTATCTCCTTTTCTTTAGATTGGGCTTTAACAAAAATTCAAATGATGTAATACTCAAATAACTTTTTTAAAAGGAATTTTATCAAAGACAAGAACCTAGCAATGTAAAGAAATTTGGTGGTCCCAGTCCTCTAGTACCTGTTAGCAAACAAAATGTTATGATATTTAAACTTTTTTCTTCTTAAGTTACCCAGTTCTGAAACTAAGTACTTTTAAACTTTGATCATAATGATTAATTTGAGCTCTATGGTTTACCATCAAGGTCTTAGGCTACTTAAAACACTTTTATTAACAAAAATAGAAATACGGTGGTACCCAAACCATTCTTTTTTCAAAATATATTTTTCCTTCAAGGAAACACTGTCACACAAGGTTCAGGATCCCTTGCTATCATACATCTCTTAAAGCAAAATCTTAAGTAACATAAAAAATTTATGCCAAAGAGACCAAAGAAGACGGAACCCATTTGCAAGCCCAAGAAATGGATAAGATGGTTCATGATATGACAGTATAGAAAATGCAATATGGAAGATGGTCACAGTGGCTGAAAACCTCATTTATATAATACATATATAAATTTACATATCTAACACCAGACTTATAATAGTGCTCAAGAAACAGTAATTTCACATATTTTTAGGTATTTCAAACAGAACTGATTCAAACAAACCTGTTATTTCTAGTATTCGCTAATTTTTTGTTCATCATACTGCGAAATAGATTTTAACAAGTCTTCAATATTTTAATCAGTCTAAATTTATGACATATATATTTTTTTTAATTAAAATTATCTATCTGGGTGGCATTTCCCTTTTTGAAAAAAAATGTTTATTACTAAGGATGTTTTAAAAACTGAAAAAACAAAGCACATAAAATTATCAACAATGATGGAAAAAACTATGAAATTATAATAGAGCTCTTCTACCCTGTTTAATGAAGTAATATTTGTGTAATTTATTTTCTGAGAATTAACTGAAGCAATCTTTTGTGTTTTAATTTAAAATAAAATCTTTTATGAAATAATATTTAATTCTTTGTAAGAAATTGTAACAAGTAACCAAAATCCAAAAGAAGTAGTACTGCTGTTAGGTGTTTTATAAAATATAAAATTAATAAAATAATTTTGAAAAAATAATAAAAACTGACTTCAAAAAATAATAGAACTGAAATGTTACAAATAATTATATTTTTATTTATTAACTAAGGTAAAAATATTTACAACAGATAACTATTTTTGAAGTCAGTGCCAGCCAACACAAGTTAAACAAAAAAAAAAACATATGATCTGTATAATAAAAATCCTACTTCAAACAAGACAAAATTGGTAATAGAAGTTTTAATACAATAAAATGAGATCTACAAACATATAATGTAAGAATAAAATGCGACATAAAGAAATATAATGTAAGAATATTTTATAGATGCTTAGGTACATATATTATCACCAAATATATATCCATTAGCAAACTCAAGATGAGGTATGATCGTGAGATGCTCTCTCTTATACGTTCTTGAGATCCCATTTTACATGTGGGAAACCCATTTAGCCACCTAGCAATCGGTTGAGATACTAATTCGATGTTTAATTTGTGATGGCTGGCACTGACTTCAAAAACAGTTATTATAAAAAAATAATTATTTGTTGTCAATACTTTTACTTTAGTTAATTAATAAAAATACAATTATTGTAACTTTTTAGTACTATTATTTGTTGAAATCGGTTTTTATTTTTATTTTTTATAAATTATTTTATAAAACTTCCTCCTTTTGTACTGTGCGAGTGGTCAGCGGCTAAGCGGTTTTTTTTTGTTGTATTATTCCTAAGATTATAATCAGATTTGGTAAAAATTTATTTGGGCCCATTCCAACAGTATACTCCTTCTTTTGATTAAAAAAAACATTTATCAAAATCAGTTTATTAACGTCAGAGATATTGCATAACATACATTTAAAAAAAAACTGTCGAATTGATAACCTCCTTTTTTAAAGTCGGTTAAAAATCATTATCAAATTATTATTATTTTCTAAGAAAAAAGACACTAAGCATTTTAATTTTAAAACTTAAAACATTTTGTTCTTTTTTTGACAGCACTCAATAATTTCAGTGTTTTTTCTTTTAAAATTTTACTTCTTTATAGCAATGAGCCGCATGTAAAACATTTAAAAAAATCATTTAACAAGAAAATTGAAATTACGTAAAAAAATAAAAAAAGCAGTCTCAAATTTAATTAACTGCCACTTTACGGTAGGGAGATAATCTTTCAAGTAGTAATGAATAATATCGTATGAAATTATGTGAATCATTTACACTTCACATAATATAAACAATATATAAAAAATAACAAAGCATAAATATCAGCGTACTAGATATAAGCTGTATTATTAAATGAAATTATGAAACAGAAAAGAGCATTAAATTAAACAGTAAATAATATAATATGATAATACATACCATCATCAGAACAGACATAATCATTTTGATTGTCTTCAAAAGATATACGTTTCCCTGACTGTGCTAATCTAGCAGATGACTTAGCACTAAACATAAAAAAAAGATTTTTATTAATATTTTTAATATTACAAGAATAAAGAACTTTTAATTATTGTATTGTTTTACATCAGCAGAAAATTCATACTTAAACTCCTACACCACTTTCTATGTTTCAATTCGATCAATAAAAATACTAAAAAAATAAATCAAGGTATACAACATATGTAATTTAAATATTGATTCAGAGCACTTTTTCTGGCCATTTTTACTTCCTTGTACAAAGTAAAGGAAGTAATGTGAATGCAAAAAATTTTGATTTTCAGATTTCAATGGAAATATCCATTTTGACTAGTTTCAGTGTGACATTATTACATACGTATGTATGTATGTATGTAATGTATCTTGCATAACTAAAAAACAATTAGTCAAAAACAACAAATCAAAAAAGTCCAAAATCCAAATCTTTTTGGATTTTGGACTTTTTCTTAACTTCAGTAATAAGCCTTCACTGAGAGCTTTTCAACGATGTATTATAAGTGGTACTTATTTTCATTAGTTCCACAGTTATAGCCAAATGAAATTTTAATTAATGAAATATTTGGATCTATAAAGAGAAGGCACATTGGTTCAAATCAGACTTCATCTCCTCCTTTTTTATTTTTAACATTTTTTTTTTTTAAATTAAATATATTTTGATTTATTAATAATTATTGATCCATGATTGTAAAAAAAAAATTACAATAAATAATTATTCAATAATAAAAATAAAAAGAAAAATATGAAAAAAATCAGAAGTTATTAGTGAAACAGAATTTTATGTACTATTAAAAATGTAATTTTATAGGCATTATTGCATATGTGTACATGTAATAGAGTTGGTGAAACATTTATTATTTAATATTAACTGAAAATTATGATTTAGAATCGTATTATTTTTGGATTTTCTAGTTTAATTTCTGTTTAATTTTATTTAATTATTCTGGAGTTTCTGTTTAATTTTATCTACATTAAAGTTAACTACAGGTGATTGAAAAATAGACCCCCACACAAACAACAAATACACTGAGGCATATATGCCCGATCTTTAATAAATTCTAAAAAGTTCTTATCTTTTAGTTCATTACTCTTCTGATACTGTCGGACAATATTCTCCCTAAGTTGGAGTTGATCATTTTGTTTATTTGTTTTTTGTTGCCAATCATTTAATCACTCTTTGGTTTGATATAATTCTTCTGATCTTAATTTGTGTACACATTCTCTAGTTTTCAAATTTTTCTTTCTTTATATTCATCATCATCTCTTAATCTTTTTATTATTTTCTTGGTCTTAACATTTTCTTCCTCTTTATACTTATTCTCTTAATTTTTTTATTCTTTCTTTGGTTGTAACATTTTCTTCCTCTTTATTTTCATCTTGTCATTTTTTAGATATATTTCTTCATATTATCTTTCTTTTTCCTGTATGATTGTTTCTTTTTCATTTTTGATTATTCACCATAATAATAAAAACTGAATATTTTATATTGTAAGGTCAAAATTAACATTTGTAACCAGTATACAGGAGTTCACTAAATGGAATAGTTTAATTATTATTAACTTTTATTTATTCTACACACCACAAATCTGAAACTTTTGTTGATCAGCAACTCATGAAGATACAAATAATACTGATCTAGTAATTATTAAAAACTTTATTAAAAATTATCAATAAAAAATAGTTTCAGCGATCTGAGAAATAAACTAAAAATTTTTTTTTTAAATAATTTTATAAAAATTGTCTCCATGTGCTTAAATATAGGCAAAAATTTCTTATGCATGATAAAAATATACCCAAAAAACAGTTTATAGAAACCAAAACCATTTTTTTGGAACTCATTTAAGGTAGGTTTTTATTTATTTTGTAATTATATTTTGCAAGTGCAGAAAATAAAAATACACGTTATATTCTATAAACATAACGGATAGAAATACTGATGTGATTAATTATGAAAATTCCACAGCCGTTCTCAATCAATTCATTTATTTGAGTTTCTAGAAGTCTCCAGACATCTAATCCATCTTCATTTCAGGTGTAATAAGCAGCTGCATCCCATTCATGAAATGAATGTATGAATAGCTTATTTATCCACAGATTGCCTGGTTTGCTGAAATTGGATATGTTGTTAATTAGAAGCCAACAAAAGAATGGTGGACACAGTGGCAATATCAAGGAGCTATTAAAATTAAAACTAGTTAACCTGGCCTTCAGATAACTTCAGGCACAGAAAGCCTAGCACTATACAATCACCCCTCTGACAAATCTTTACTCAAGAGTAATAAACATTCCTAGGCTAACTTGTGAAGTAAGAAGTTTTCCTGTAGCCAACTTCACCAAACAAAAAAAAAATTGTTAAACATCAAGATGCAACACCCAACCAAACGCAATTCAGTTATAGCTTTATAATCAGCACCTTTATATTGTTAATCATAAAAACTTCTTTCAAATGAACATCATTATTCTCAGAGAAAACAATCCCACGACCTCTTACCTTTAAGTGCTTTATATGCACCGTAAACACAAGAAAAACTTTACAAATAGCTTAAAGCAAACAATAATGTTACTCATTTTTTTAAACAGAGAAGGCAATGTTTAAAAAAATATAAGGAGAAAACATAACATTAAAATTTTACCAAAAATCATATATAATCATTTCTGAAACTTCAGCTTTGACAATAATTTTACCTAGGTGCAACAATTCCTAAAATGGCAGCCTATTTTCATGGGTATTAAATGTTTTACAATCTTTGCAACAATAAATACAGAACTTTGATGTGAATAGTTCAACTGTAAAAAAGAAAATCAGTTTCCATGATATGGTTCCTTTCTTGGGTATTGTAATATATATATATATATATATATATACATATGTTAAACTTATTACAGCATTAATTTTAATTTTACAGCCATACATTTATCTTCTTTCATTATTTTAAATGTTTTTGCCTGTTTTATGTGCTAATCAAATATCTCAGTAAAAAAATAAATAACAACCTTTTTAATAGAAGATAAAACTTGAAAGAAACAAACTCATTTAAATCACTATTTTTTATATAACAAAGTAACATCCTTCTAATCTAATAACTGATAATGAATTTGCAATTTACATTAATTTAATGTACATCTAATAAAATTCAAGGATAACTTGGACAATTTCATTCACACATAAACACAATTCTACCACACTATTTTCATTAAGGTAATATATAACATTATCTCCCTACTATAATGCTGTAGATATCAGATCTATCTACAATACATTTATTAATAAGTAAAATAACATTTTCAGTAAAATTACACTTACCAATTTATCATTATCTCTATACTTGTTTTTTGAATAATTTTTAATACATAATATTTCAATTTAAAAACAAAGCCATTAAAAATATATAAAACACTACATCATTTTTCTCTTACATTAGACAATCTCTCGTCTGCTTTCAATTAAATCTGCTTCTGTATTAAATGGTCTCACTCAAGGCAAAAAAACCAAAGGAAAAATTACACAAAGTTAACTTTTATATCATTAATTTATAACAAACAATTAATAAATTAATACAAGTTTTAATCACAAAGCTTGTCAAATTATATACGCATCAATTAATATTTGGTGTTTAAAATACAAAAAAAAGGAAATAAAACATGTAACAGAATGGCACAACTAAATCAGAAGACAAATAAAATTATTATACACAACTAAATTTTTTAAGCTAATTTTTGTGATGTTTTATTTCAATGAGCACGGATTGTTTAAATTATTCTAATAACAAAATGTATGTTTTAATGATGCTTGGTTTGTAATAGAACATTTACAAAACTACTAACAAAAGACTAAATAAACAACATTACTCAAACTTTTTCACATTGTTATAATACTTATTGTTAGAATCAATGGCTATTTTTTATTAATTTATTTTTTTTATGATATTGAAATGTAAGCTAAAAGCTTGTCCATGGGATATGGAAATAAATTTCCAATTTCAAGCCTGACCAGGATTCAAACCTAACACTTTCAAATGAAAGGCCGAGACGCTATCACTCCACCATGGAGATCAGCAAGGCTTTTTCAATTATCTATTTCCGGAATTATTATAGAACTCATTCTGACAGGGCAAGCAAAATTTACTATGAGAATATTAAATAACACATATTATCTAATTTAATATATATTATGGTACATAAATAAAGAAATAATTTTTTTTTAAAAATGATGATCCCATACATTTGAAGTTCTTTCTCTTTCCTACTCCGATTTCTTCTGATAATCCTAGTACGAGGTGGAGTTCTACTATATATATCTAGCAATTCCTCCTCGTGGTCGACGTGGTCATCCGAATAAGTTGAAGTTGGACTAACATCATCGGCTGCAGATCTGCAAATAAATAACAAACATACACGATTAGATGAAACTTCTTATCAAAGATAAATAAATAAAAATTGATTATCACACGGGATGGAAATTAATAAAAGTAAATTTAGTTTCACAACATTACTAAATGACGTAAATTAAGTCTATACATTAATATGTTAACATTGTTAACACTTAACATTATCAAGCAAAACATTATATATAGAAATTAAAAAAAAACCATTCCAATTAGTTATTGCATCATCAGACAGTTATTTTTTTATTTTTAGACCGTACAGTTTTATAATTAACTTTGCTGTTAATATTATGCAATTCAGTATTACAATATATGACAAACGGTAAAAAATTCTATTCAAGCAACTTAGCATGTTTATAATGTAATTTGGGAGTAATTGTTCACATTCATTAAAAAGTTAGCATAATTAAGTTAAAGATAATACTCTTTCAATTTTAAAATTTCAGCTTTTAGAAGTTGAGGAAAAATTTAAAACTACTGAGAACTTATAACTTTTTTATTTGGTATTTACTTCAAAAAATTTAATTTAAAGAAATATACAAGTATAAATTATTATTTTTATTTTTTATTTCTTTTAAAAATCTTTCCAAATAAAAAATAAATTTATCACATAGAGTTGTGCCGATTATATAAAATGTAAATAATTTTATAGACTACAAAAAATGTCTAAGGTATACAAGGTGTGTTCAAAAAGTAATGACAATTTTTGTTTTTTTGGAAAGAATTTTATTTATTAGTTTACATTAATGTTATCCCCCTTCAAAATAGTCCCCATTAGATATTAAACACTTATGCCAGCGCTTTTTCCAATCCCCGAAATACTTCTGGAACTCGATCTTTGGAATAGTGTTTAGCTCTTTCGGCGATTCACTTTTAACCTCAGCTATGCTTGTAAGACGACGACCCTTTAAGGTTCTCTTTATATTTTGGAATAGAAAAAAGTCACACGGGGCTATGTCTGACGAATATGACGGCTGGAGTATCATTACAGCGTTGTTTTTGGGTAAAAACTGACGAACAAGCAATGAAGTGTGAGCAGGCGCATTATCGTGGTGCAAAAGCCATGAATTGTTTCGCCACAAATCCGGGCGTTTTTTTCGGATTGCTACAAGCAAACGGCGTTGAACTTGTAGGTAATATTTATTGATCGTTTTACCTTGTGGCAAGAACTCATGATCTTCGTTAAAAACTGTTCTTCGTTAAAAACGAAGAACACGGTGAGCATAACCTTCACATTCGACCGTACTTGTCAAGCTTTTTTCGGTCTTGGTGATCCAGAATGCCTAACTGGGACGACTGAGCCTAGTTTCGAATCATATTTGTAAACCCATGTTTCATCACCTGTTATGACATATTTCAGTAGTTCTGCATCGTTGTTGACTTCATTTAGCGACTCCTGAGCAACTTCCAATCGCCGCTATTGTTAGAAATTCAACAATTTTAGAACAAATTTTGCTGTCACACGTTTCATACCCAAACATCCGAAAAAATTTCATGGCATGAGCCAATTGACATCCCAACATTATCAGCGACTTCTCTGATTGTGATTCGGCGATCATTCACAATCCTTTCTTTCACGTTTTCATCGGTTGTTGATGTGCTGGGGCGTCCGGGGCGCTTTCAACGTCTTCAAGACCTTCTTGGAAAAGCTTATACCACTCATAAACCCTTGCTTTACTCATAGCAGACTCGCCAAAAGCAATATTTAACATTTTTAAAACATTCCTACACTTTATTCTATTCTTATAGCAAAATTTAATACAAATTCTTTAATCATTATTTATACAAATAAAAAATCGACGATCGTACCAAAGCAGGTGTTATCCTTTTGACAGCTGACAACAGGCTAAACATTTAAAACATTCTAAAAATGCTCAGATACTTTTCAGACATGTTTACCAATACAACAACGAAAAAATCCCGAGAATCGGACTAATACAACCCGCGAAATTTCCAAATTCTCATTACTTTTTGAACACACCCCGTACTTAGATTCGAACGCGGGACCTTTGGCATGAAAGGTCAAGATACTATTATTCCACCGCAGAGTAGTAAGTTGGTTTTATTTAAAATATGTACGGACAAAAAAAAAAAATCACTGTTCTTGTCCAAATGTAAAAAAAAAAAACACAGTTCGGATGAAGCGCAAAAAACAACATAATGTGTCTTTATTTAAAATATGAAAAGGAATGCAAAAAAATAAGTAAAATGACAACTGCCAAACGTGAGCTTAGACTCCCAGGGAAACGTGGAAGTAAAGAATGCCGAAATACGTAAACTCCAGACACGAAGCACGAAACAATCAATTTGACACAAGTCTATCAAAATGAGACAAGCAGGCAACGGTCGCAACGTCTGGGTGCTGACGAAAAAGTAATAAAACAAAACACCTGAAGAAAAATTTGTCGATTACAGAATATGTCCGAAACAGCTCGAAACCGAAGGCACATTTTCGATGAAGACATTTTAAGTTAGTACTCAACGTACTCGCTTATGTATCTTGTATGTTGTACAAGATTTATAAACATTACGACTAAAAAGAAATCTTCAAATCTTCTATATGCATAAACTACATTTTCGTTGTAAAGAAATTTTTTTTTAACTTCCACTAAATTATCCAGAAAAACATATCTGAGAACTAGAGTCCATCCTCATCAACATAAAAAAGAATCATCGAACGAATTTGATAGAAATTAAGGCTTGAACGTAAAAAAAAAAAACAAATACTAGTCGAATTGAGAACCAATATTTTTGAAAGCGCTTAAGTATACCGGTAATAACTCTGGTTCTAAGAAGCATTATCTAATAACACACTTTTTTTTGTTAAAAAAGAAAAACCTCTAGACATAGTTAAAGCCACTTACTTACATAATGTAGGAATAGTGGCGCCACACTTATAAGTAGTAGAGACGAGTCCGTCCCCACTACTTATAAGAAGAGAGCCCTCCTCTTCCTTAAACGCCTGTGCCGGTTCTTTTCCTCAAATTATGAACCACAATGTATAACATCCTAGTAGAGTTTTTATCGGTGGAAATACCATGATTTATTATCAATGATTTAAACAACGAGACCAAAAAGCGCTGCACTGAGCCGTGAAATTAAAACGAAAAATCGTATGATCTCTAAGTACAAATCTACTTCAACTTTTTACCTTTGTTAGTTACAATTTAGGAGAAAATATCAATATTTTTGTTCTTAATTGTAATAAACCTAGTTTATTTGTGAATAAAAATATCTGATAAAAATCTACTTCCCTTTTTGACTTCTTTATAATTTTTATAAACATTAAATCATCAAAAATAATTTTATTATAACATTAATATGATTCGTAAATAATTAAGGCTGATAAAACACATTTCACATTACAACATTATATAATAGTATACAAATATTATTGGAACATGCATTAAGAAGATTTAACAAGAAAAAAAATGAATAAATGATAATGATACAAATAAAAAAAGTTTGAAATCCTACAATAAAGCTCAATTATTAATGTCCTTGAGAAATTATCAAATGATATTAACTGCGACTTAATAACATGCAAAAAAAAACATATCTCTATATAATAATATTAAGTTAAATCGGAAAAAATTATACTTTTCCAGGGCAAAGCTTCGACACGTGCGTATTAAGTACAGTCATCATCCCCGTATCTGCATTGGTCATGTAGAGCAAGCAAAATTCTACGGTCAAATTTATTTAACAATATTCATCATATTTGCAAACAGGCAAATGTGTTTATTAGACTTCATTTTCGTGTGGGGAAAAAACAAGCATAGAATTCCACCGCAATGCTTCAAAACATGACAAATTAATAACATTTTGGATAAGAAAGATTTTTAAAAAAATCATTTGATATTAAAAGAAAGCATTTTTTTAATATCAATCAATTAAAATACAAATACAGCCACGCAGTTAAATGCAAGAATTAAACTGCAAATAAATGAAAGATAAGAAGTGGAAACCAATCCCCAACAAGAAAATGTTATGGAAAATAGAACCGGAAGCAAACGTTTTATCGCTAACAAAAACAAATTTCATTCGATATAGTTGAAAAATAACAAGTTAATAAAAATAAATAAATAAATTAACAGTTGATAATTTGGAAACTTTTTAAAAGTCAACCACATCGTTACTCAAATCAACACCGATTCTGTGTGCTACTTTTAATCTACCACGCAACGACACGTAACTTACAAAATCAAGTACGATATGACGCAGTAACATCCCCAAGGGATATATTGGAGCATTACGATGTCATGAATAATCCACGCCCTAAATTAGGGCGTTTCAAATGTAGATTAAAAATGAGAATTTTTTCGCAGCGACTTTCTCGCATCGATTACTTCTACTAAGGCAATGCACTATGACTCACCATCAATAAAATTTACGTGGGCAACAGCCGTAGCACAAAAATCGTGCCGATTGAACACAAAAATAAATCAAAACACACGAAATACATGAATTTATATATATTTTTTTTTACTTTCCCGTCTAGATAGCGCTATAGAACAGCTATAGGTCTAGAAACGAAAGTATTGTAACCGGTCATATGTAATTTTCACCGGATCTTTACGTTTTGACCCTAAGGTACTCAAAAAACCGGATGGAAATTTTCTGGGTGTTAATGTTCATATGTACACGTGTGTGTGTTCGGTGTTGGCCACTAAATTATATTATAATTCAGAACAACTGGACCGAAATTTTGACCAAACTCGGTCAGATAACATCTATATATGAGGCATTAATACCATTAAATTTTCAACTTAAAATGCCAAGGGGTGAGGAGGCTGTAGAGCACGCTCACCCTGCACATCTCAAGATTTCAACTAATTAAGGTCATATTTTTCTTAGGTACATTTTTTAACGATTAAAAAAAAATAACATATCTGCAAAAAAAAAACGTTTTTTGCTAAATCGCACCCCCACCGAAAAAATGCTGTTGTAGTGATCTACTATGTTGTGACGTCACAAGTGAGCAGTAGGATTAAATAAATGAATAATATTTAAAGTGTAAAAAAGTAAAACACGGACTGGCCGGATCTCGAATTCGATCGCCAGGTTGACTAGGTACCAAGTGCGTTAAGTCTCGCGACTACACCAATAGAGCGAAATTTGTTCTATGTAAGTTGTGAAATTACATTAGTTTATTTAGTGCCGACCGTCGCCGCTAGTACCGCCACACCCACGCGAATTAAATCCGGTATGTGCGCGCGCTTTAGCTAGAATCATTGAATTAAATAAATGAAAACAATATTATATTTAAATAGAATTGTAAATATTTTTAATTAAGTTGTGTGTGTACGTGTGTATAAACCGTGCAATAGATGCAACCCACAATTGCAGGACTTTTCCCGAACGCGACTTTAAAGCCGCATTCCGGGAAATGGAAGTAAGTTGACAATTTGTCAACTTTTTTTTTTAAGAAACTAAGTGAAGAATGTTTACCGGAGAAGAAAGTAACTACACAATAGAGGTCAATAGCGAAGGTGCTGAATTAAACATTACAAATACAAAGACGTATTAAGCAGTGACTTGAAAAAGAATAATTTTATTGATAAAAAAATTTCAATATTTTATATTTAGCGACTGGCTATAAATATTAAATTCCACGCCGCCTTCATAATAACAGTTAAAATCCTTCACACGAAATCTAAATTAAAATTATCAATAATACGATAACATCTCACTAAATAAAAATTAGTTTAAATAACTTAAACATTTTTTATTTGTTATATGCAAGAAAATTTTAAGATTTAATAGAAAAACGATCTCAGATTATTATTTTAGTGGAAAAGCAATCAAACACATTTATCTTAAAAAACAAATCGTGTCGTTTTATACCCTTCATAGCAAACGTTTTTTAATTTTTTAATTAAAAAAGAATCCACTGTTTAACTTGTTCTAAAATACATAATTAATAATATGTTCTTAAAGTTACAATTTTACATACTGGGATTATTTCATGTTTTTCTATAGAGTAATAAGAAAATATTAAAACAATAAATATTAAAAATTCTACGAACACCAGTTTTACCAGGTAAACGATTAGCAGCATAAAAGTTTCAGAAAAATATATGAGATAATTAAATAAAATTCCATCAAAATTGATCCAGTAATTCCGAAATTATTTAATATATTAGAAAAATAAGAACATAGACTCTCTTTGAATTCGGTAAATAAATATTTTACTGTGTGACTACTATTGTGTTATATAACAAAGGAAAAAGTATTCCCATCGGGCAAAATGATTTACCGATATTTGTATTTTTATGTGACTTAGGTTCACCATGGCAACCCAAAATTATCAGTAAAAAAAAAACTTTTATATATACATATAGATATATTAAACCCCACCGATCATTAAATTTGACATGATAAGTTGTGTTATTTCAGGGAATATTATTTTAAGATGAATAACACGCCATGCAAGCTTAAAAGCTTTCTTCACAGGAATATTATTTCGGATGGAATCCGAAAGAGACGAAACCACTTTCCCAAGGAGGTCAATCGATTTTACATAAAAATAATTAAATAAAAAACTATTCTAGGCAGTAAGACGATATCGATAGGAATGTCAAAAAGAGAAAATTTAACCAAGATCTATTTAAGTTATAAAAAAATAATATAAAAAATATTGAAAAAGTTTTGAAATTTATAAAAACGAAAACTTCTATCCTAAAATATTGGAACTTCATAAATTCGTTTACAATTTCATCGTTTTAACTTAAATAAATGAATTTTTTTTTAATTATTTCTCTTTAGAGGCGTAATCAGGGGTTAATATCATACGCCTTTATCGCAGGTAAAGGAATTAAGTGAAATCCATTTCAGAACAATTTTTTTGTACCGGTATCTCAAAGTATTGTCACCCGATGTGATTTTAATTATAAGAAATAAACAAATTTTAAACCTTTTAATTTTTAATGAAATAAATTTACCAAATTTTTAACTATTCAGAAATTAATAAATAAAATATTTTATAAGAAGGTGTAAAAACCTTCGTGAAAGAGATTTTTACCTCTGCAAACTCCCACAAAATTCATTCTACTATCGCAGCCCTATTTTTAAAAATTCGAGTAAAACTGCAAACAAAATAAATCACCTAAAAACAATCGCGTATAATTTCCGATCGGTTCACAAATCCTAACGATATGCATTGCGGTCGGAATAAACTTTGAAAAAAGTAACGTAAAATATACTATCGCTAACGAATTTATTTAACACTATGAATTAGCACCGACTAACAACTAAACAACCGTATTTAAACGATATTTATTTTCCGACAAATAATAACAGCGCATAAATCACATATACTTATTAGAAAAAATATGAACAAAATAATTTACTGTGTTCACATAATTTTTCAAAATTCGCTTACGTGTATACGTGCGGAAAAAATAAAAAATGCTTTTTAACACCTAAAGCGTAAATAAAAAAAATACTGAATAATTACAATTTACAGATTTATAATTTCTAGAAGATTAATTACTATACGTAAAACTTACAAAAAAATAAAACTTGCCTTTAATTTCACATGAAAAAGAAACATTTAAACTAAAATCGAGAATTTTTTCGTCTACAAAGATATTAAACACTGATAATGAATAAAAACTTTATAATATCAAAAAATGTAATAATTATAACAAACTACTACTACAAAAGGCGACTAAGAAATGTTACGACACATAACAACGTAAACGTAAAACAGTGCGACGAAAAATTAAAAGTGTAAGCACCTGCTGCTGTTGAAGAAATAACTCCGCTATTACAACAGTAGCTTTACACAACCAACTACTTAAAGTAACCGATAAAAACGACGTTGGCAGTAACCTTGTAATTAAGTATGCATATATCACCGATCAATGAATCCGCCATCTTAACAAAATTAAAATAAAAAATTTAATAAGAATGGTTAAAAACTAACTTATAAAGAATTCATCCGTCTATAAATGTTACTTATACTATTATAGTACGCGTATGCATAATCAAATACACATTTAAATACCTAAATAATTTAAATATATTTTTGTTAACCTTTTACAAGCAATAAAAAACATAAAATAAATAAAAGCAGCACTACGAACAAAATATAAATAAACTTTTTTCTTTATTAACTTCGATTTTTGAAACTACTAGACTTAATTTGATACCATATTTATTTGTGCCTTAATTTAATACCAAACCAAGTTAAAGGAGGAAATAAATAAGCATATTTTTTTTTTTTAGTTTTAATTCAGTTTCTTTTAGAATTCAGGTTTAATTTTTTTTTTTTCATTTATTTTATTTTACATTTTTGTTAAGATTTTACTTTCCCGTTTAGATAGCGCTATAGAACTAGTAGGGAAAGTACTATAATCGGTCCAATTTGGGCGGTTTTCACCGGATCTTCACGTTTTGAATCTAAGGAACCCAAAGAGCCAGATGGAAATTTTCTGGATGTTAACGGTCGTACATACGAGTGTGTTCAGTGTTAGTCTGTAAATCACCTTATATCCAGAACTACTGAGCCGATTTGACCAAAATTATTTAGATTACTTCTACATATGGTGCAACGATGTCATTAGATTTTCAACTTAAAAGGTCAAGGAGGTGAGGCTGTACAGCAAGGTCACTCTCAGTATCTCGAGATTTTACCTAATTAAGGTAGTATTTTTCAATATTTGCAAAAACGTTTGCAAAATCGCACCCCCCCCCCCCAAAAAATAACTAGGGGCTAAGTGGGCATACTGCATCGATAGTACCATCTGTCATCACAAGTAGAGATAATGTCGCAGTCCGCAATATTGGAATTTCCTTTTTTCCTTGTGGAAAATTCCCTTTTCTTTCGTACTCTTGGATCATGAAATTTGAAATTAAACACAGGGTTGCCGACCAAGTTATTTTTTACATTTTAAATATTAGTTATTTATTTAATTTAATTTAATTAATATTTCAAAGGTTGGTATCACTGATGTACAGTTGTTGTGGTCGTCTGCTATGTTGTGACGTCACAAGTGAGCGGAAGAATTAAGTAAATGTATAATATTTAAAGTGTAAAAAAGTAACTCGGTCTGATTGGTACTCGAACTCGATCCCCCAGTCGACTCGGTACCTGGTGCGTTAAGGCTCACGTCAACACCAGTTGCCGATCGTACAAGCGAAATTTTGTTTTATGTAAGTTGTGAAATTACATTAGTTTAGTTAGTGCCGATCGTCGCCGCTAGTACCGCCACACCCGCGCAAATTAAATTCGGTATGCGCACGCGCATTAGTTAGATAGAATCATTAAATAAAACGCGGCTGTAGTTACGTGACGGGGAAAATCCTACAACGGTGTGGTCAGCTTTTTTTTAAATTTATTATATTTTACATCTTTGTTAAGATTTTTTTATTTAACAAATAGTTAGGACTATAAAATGCTGTTCGCTGAACGAAAAAACCCGTTCGCAAGAAACCTAAAAGGAAAAAGAAACGCTATACAGAAAAAAGGAATGAAAATTAACAACATAAAAAGAATACTACGATGCGTGAGCAAAGGTTCTTTGAGATGTAGGTAATGTTTTGCTTTTCTCATCCGGAGTAATCATCTAACTTTTTTCACGTGAGAATGATTAGATTATCAAAATTTTATCAGCGTAAGTATCATTAAGTTATACAAATCGTAGTTATTTCAAATACGCCATAAGGTTTTTAAACATTAATCATTTTATTTTGCAATACAAAAGTTCAATAAATTAACAATTAATATAATCCACCTTACCATCACGTTGATATGTACTCTAGATCTTTCGGCTTACTTGGAAGACATCATAAGGAGTTAAAATTAATGCATTTAAAGTCAAAAGTCTAAAACATCATAGTTAAAATTTTAAAATCCTACTAGTATAGTAGTAGGATCGGGACAGTCATGACTGTTTTTAAAGTTTTAAATTTTAACTATGATTTTTTAAACTTTTGACTTTAAATGTATTAATTTTAACTCCTGATGATGGCGTCCAAATAAGCAGAAAGATTTGGAATACATATCAACGTGGTGGTAAGGTAGATTATATTAATTGTTAATTTATTCATTTAACATATCAGCAGTACCATGTTTGAGAAATTAATTTATAGTTAAAATGAAGAAAGATCAAAATGTTCAGTGGAAAAACCTGAGTCCGATTTAACCCCTTGATCAAATGTTTTTATCGTCAAAATTAAATTGTATTCAAAGTATAATTGCTAAAAAATAACAATTTTTAGTAAACAGACTTTGTTACTGTTTGACTCCTCCTTGCTCACAGTACTGTTGTGGCTGTTTTCAACTTGAAAAATAGATAAAATATCTGAAATTATAAAAGCTTTTTTAAAAGTTTTTATTCCTTAAGTAGGATCCCTTTTTTAAAAACGTTCCCGTGTCGCCTACATTAATACTAGATACAGTTGGATTTTCAATCTTGAATATTATTGATATTTTAAGCACGGTTCCATTTAGCCACCTTGTATTTTAGAGCTTAAAAGCTTATTTATTGAAGTAATTACTTAATTCAATAAGTACGCCCGTTTGATGGAACATTTACTGAACGTGGTCAAAAAAAGTGAAATTATAATTTACAAAAAATATTTCGTGATTTCGCCTAGTCCAACGGGGTTAAAAATGAGGCCGCAACTGGGATACACGAGTATATGTAGCCAAATATATGTGCAAAACTTCCAATTTTATAAGCAACAAGTTTCCGTGGTACGAGGAAAAAAGTGTTTAGAAATAATGTTGAATATCCCCGTTCCTAAATTAAAACAGATTTAAACTTTGGAATTTTAAAGAACTTAATAAGTACTTTCTTGGAACTTAAGTTCGATTTTCAACGTCCACAACACAAAAATTCAAAGTGGTGAAAACTACATCTTCCTTTTTTAAGTTTGCCCAAATTTTAATGTCATCGATGTATCAATTATAGAGATTTCTTTAGCCATTTTCGAAGAATTATGTTGTGCCAGTACGGACATATTAAAAAAAATGCAGGCCCATAACACAAATACGTACGTGCATACACTTTCCGGATTTTGTTTTAGACTAAAGGGGTATTGAAACGTCAACATTTACAAAAACTTCTGATAATCAAAACCGATCGCTATACTTTCCCTTTACAGCTGTAGCCAGGAAAGTAAAATGAGAAATATTTTCAAATCGGTTATATAGACAAGGCAAGTTTCGCTTACAAAGATTTCTGCTTCTTAATCTGGGAAAAACTTCTTCGGTAAAAAAACCAGAACCACGAAAATCGGTTCGTTTAGTGAGGGCTACGGTTTGGACAAAGATATAAAACAAAAACATGTGTGTGTGTGTGTGTGTGTGTGAGTGTGTAAGTGTCACACACACTTACGCATACACACTATATATATATATATATATATATATATATATATATACAGTAAATATAGTTTATAGTGACCCTCAAGGAACATTTTGTGGATTTTAGGTCACAATAACCGAAGTTTAAGTAGCTTAGTGGTACTACAGTACTTTAATATGCCATCTACACGGGTATTGTAATACAGTAAAATAATAATCATTAAAAATAATCATAATTTATTTCCGTAATAAAATAATATAAAAAAAAACAAAAAAATGCAATAATAAATACACAAATACAGTAATTATAAAAATTACTTTTTCTGCAAAAAGTCGGTTATTTTACTTTTTTCGAACATTTCATGTTGTAACACAGTTTTTGAAGGTTCTTTTCTAAATCAAAACAAATACTCTTTGTATCTTCATTAGCAATTTCTGTAAAACTGAGAAACCGGCAAACGGTTTTCATCGCCGCTAAAACGTCTGGAAGATTTGACGGGTTGATTTCTTCGTGGTTACCTTCGTTCGTCATTACCTACGTCCCCGTCTATTTCTGCTAGTATTGAAGCCACTACATCACCATCAGTTACAGTTTCATGCGTTTCTAAATCTTTGTCAACCTCCTGATAATCTTGAAACAATGCATTTGACAACGATTAGTTTTGCAGACTATTGCCCCGTTCCGCTAAAGATTCTATTAAATGAATTACACAGGATATGTAAAAAAAAAATACTATACCAGCACGATATGTTACGCTCACAGCAAAAAAATTAATAACAACTGAATGTGGCTGCTTCAGTTTAATCTGGTACAGGAAGAAGATAAGAAAAACAAGAACTATAGTACATATGCAGGTAAAAAGGAAAAGTTGAGTCATTTTAACCGTCAAAATATTTCTGTAGCTACAATGTAGATATATTACGTTACTGACGAGTTACTTCCGTCCGTCATTTTATCTGCTGCGATAAAATGTTACATTGCAGCAGAAAAAATAAATCATAATAACCGATATGTCACTACAACCGATGAAATTATGAACAATATACAAACTGTATTTATATACTCGTATTAACAGCATACCAAACCGATTATGAGACAAGTTTTTGGTCGCTATATCCGGTGTCACTATAAACTATACTTACTGTATATATAAAAGCTGACAACACAGTAGTTTTTGATGCACGGCTTCACATACCCGCTCACGCACAACTTAGCTTAAAATATTCATTATTTTATTTAAATATATTTTTTCGTTTACTTAATTCAATAATTCTAACAAAAGAGCGCGCGCATACCGTATTTAATTCGCGCGGGTATGGCGGTACATCGATATATTGGTAAAGGAACGGAGGGACAGGCACACCGGGATATCGGCTGCATTGGTACGGGACTCTACTTTTAACATCTGGCAAGATCGGTGGCTGGCCGGGGAAACGGCAGCCTGGACGACAGTCTTAATACCGGACCTGCGATCGTGGTGTTTGAGGACACACGGTGACCTTGACTATTACACAACCCAAACGTTCACAGGCCACGGTAATTTTCGCAGTTATCTTCATCGTATTGGGCGTGATACCCCCAATTGTATGTATCTGGAATGTGACACAATCGAACAAACCCTGTTTCAGTGCCCTGAATGGGAGTAACAAAGGGCTCGGGCGGAGATTACTGGCTTGTCACCGACAAGGTGATTACTGGTTTCTAACGGAAGTTGTTGGACAGCCCCAGCTGTGAGGGCCGGTATGCCTTGGTATGCTGGCTCCGAAGATCAGCCGGGGACTCCGTGTGTGAGATGTGACGCTTTCTGCTGTGACGACAATCATCTGAACCTGACGTCTTTTAGGGGGAGTCAAGACCAAAGTCCCGGTGGCATAAGGTATAAGACACTCAAAGACCGAGACCCGGCCCCTGGAGTGGGGAGGAAGGTTACGGCATTGCTGAAGCTGAAGCTGAAGTCTCCTCGCTGGGGATTAAAGACAGGCATAAAGTTAAAGAGCCAACCGTGCCTTGCCGGATGTTCAGCTGTTGGGCGGGAAGGCCCGTTAGAGTTAAAGGACGCTCCCTTGGCCTGCGTTATACTTAACTGTGGGTCCGGCCCAGAGAAGGGGGTATAAAAAAAACTTAATTAAAAACCGATATATATCAGCAAAAACATACAAAAAGTACATGGCGGTACGTTGACGCTAACTAAACTAATGTAATTTCATAACTTACATACAACAAAGTTCGCTTTTACGGTCGGTAGACTGGTGTAGCAGCGAGGCTCAACGCACCAGGTACCACGTCAACAGGGCGATGGAGTTGGAGAGACCCAGCCAGACCGAGTTACTTTTTTATACTTTAAATATTATTCAATTTATTTAATTCTACCGCTAACCTTTGCCGTCACAACATAGTGGACATGGGGCCCGTGAGATTCACAACGTGAGACGTCACAACAGGACGGGGTAGAAGTGAGATTTGCAAAACGTTTTTGCAAATACTGTTATTTTATAATACGCCTAAGAAAAATATGGCCTTAATTACACGAAATCTCGAGTTACTGATGAGGGTGACCTTGCTCTTCAGCCTCACCCCACTGACCTTTTAAGTCAGTGGGGTGACTTAAAAGTCACCCCGCTGACAAAATTTAGTGATATCAACGCACCATATATAGAAGCAATCGGATTAATTTTGGTCAAATCGGTCCAACAGTTCTGGATGTAAGATGATTTAGAGGCCAACACCGGACACACGCGTTTATACGACCATTAACATCCAGGAAACTTCCACCAGGTTCTTTGGGTTCCTTAGGTGTCAAAACGTCAAGATCCTGTGAAAACCGCATATGCCCAAAATAATACGAGTATATATATACGAAAGTAATATATATACAGAGTGTCCCATATAAAACACAATCCATCAATCACTCATCCATGAAATTTCAAAAGTCAAGCTTACTACCCTACTCGTGACTGAAATGAACTCGTCCAACATTTGAACATAGCGGCGACACAGTAGAACACTACCGATAGTAACAACAATGCAATCATAACGTTCAGTGTATCGCTAGAGACAAGATGGTGTTTTCGCCAGATGAACGTGTTTTCATTGTCGAGTCGTACTTCAGTATGAAATCAGCGGTTGCAGTGCAAGATTTGTTTCGCCATAAGTACCCAGATAAACCAGCTCCTAACAAAACATCAGTATTAAGGTCAGTTGCAAAATTTAGAGAGACCGGTTCTGTTAATAACAAGGAACACAAAAGATCTGCGTCGGTGTTGAATACAGATACAGTCACTGAAATTAAAGACCGATTACTCGTCTCGCCAAATAAATCGATCAGACGTTTGTCTGCTGAAATTAATTTGTCTAAATCGACTGTTCATCGACTTCTTGAGCCCGACAAAGAAAAACGGCTACAATATTGTCAACGGTTCCGTCGATTTCTGCGTCAGGGATTCATTATTTTTCACAGATGAAGCACGGTTTCATTTGGATGGCTACGTAAACAGCCAAAACAGTAGAATTTGGAGCACTGAAAATCCCCACGTTTATCACGAAAAACAATTACAACCGCAGAAGTCGGGCGTGTGGTGCGCGATATCGCGGAAGAAAATTATCGGTCCTATTTTTTTCGAGTACACCATTAAGAACGATATCAGAATATTTTATTTCAATTCATCGCATTCTTGGAAGAGGAAGACAGTCACTGCTGGCTACAACATGACGGTGCGACATCGCACTACGCAGGTTCAACTTCTGATTTCGTCGAGGAATTCTTTGGTAATCGTGTTATCGGTCGAGGCTTGTGGCCACCAAGATCTCCAGATTTGACTGCGGCGGACTTTTTCTACGGGGTTACCTCAAAGAAAAACCCTACAGCAACAAACCACGAACACTTGAACGATTGAAAGTCAATATTGAACAAGCTGTATTAAATATCCAGCCACAAACTTTGAAAAAGGTTGCAAGAAACGCTTGTAAAAAGAATTGAAGCTTGTATTCAAGAAGATGGCGACCACTTCCAACATTTACTCTAAATGTAAGGTAATGGATGGTAATAATAAAAATTACATTTACATTTACACATGCCTTTTTATTATTTCAATACCTACCAATATAAGGTTGGATTGCGTTTTATATGGGAAACCCTGTATATATATATATACACACACACACACACACACACACACATACACATATGAGTGAAACTGAGCATCGATTCTATTTTTTTAAATCCGTTAAAAAAATATTAAATAATTATTTAATAAATTATACAACAGTTTATCAACTACTTACTGATAAACTATCTATTTTTTTTTACAAAATTTAAAACAGCGTTACAGATGGTTTTTATTATTCCCCAAATTATGTCATATTATATTAATCAGGTTTTCTAACTAAACTAAATTAACTGGTAGATGAAAAATCTGTCATAAATAAAAATAGAATTAAATTAAAACGTAATTTTAATTTCCGATATTAATATCTTATGATTAATTTATAGCAATTTTCACGTCTTAAGATTTGAATTGAAATCTGTATGAGAAAAATTTGAAACAAGAGATAAAGGGATAAAATATGCGTGTAGAAAAAAATATATTCCGGCTACAAATACCAATAATTCTTTTTTATAAACTTAATGCGATAAACAATTATACACAACCCAATCTAAAAACTGTTACTTTTCAGAATAATTCCTATGTATTACATACAATTCCATCTTGCATACACAGTAGGTCTGAAAAGTTCAAAAACTAAATTTCTGTAGTCGATAGAAGTAGTGCGGTCTCTCGGAACACCAAGGAACTATGTAGGACGATGTCTGACAGTGTGTGAACAAAATTTCATCACG
The DNA here is from genome assembly GCF_047948215.1 of Lycorma delicatula. NCBI lineage: Eukaryota > Metazoa > Arthropoda > Insecta > Hemiptera > Fulgoridae > Lycorma > Lycorma delicatula. The sequence continues at coordinate 21,261,939 of NC_134457.1, forward strand.
TTTCGTCACTCGTCTCGAGTAATATTGTGCGACCTCGCGACACGGAACAGAGAAGCGCGATAAAATTGTGTGTTCGACTTCAAAAATCTTTCGTTGAAACTTATTCTATGATACAGCAAGTATTCAGTGTTGAAGCCGCCGCATCTTTTACTACAACATACACGTAGTGGAAGCGGTTTAAAGACGGTAGAGAGTCGTTGGATGACGATGAACAAAGCGGGAGGCCGTCAACAGCTGTTCACGATTAAAACGTTGTGGAAATGACCGCGCTCCTGCTCGAACAACCTCATCTTACCTTTCGGGCCGTAGCAGAAGAGCTTTTTTTCTTTTTCCTGTTTAGCCTCCGGTAAATACCGTTTAGATAATTCTTCAGAGGATGAATGAGGATGATATGTACGAGTGTAAATGAAGTGTAGTCTTGTACATTCTCAGTTCGACCGTTCCTGAGATGTGTGGTTAATTGAAACCCAACTACCAAAGAACCCTGGTATCCACGATCTAGTATTCAAATCCGTGTAAAAATAACCGGCTTTACTAGGACTTGAACGCTGTAATTCTCGACTTCCAAATCAGCTGATTTGGGAAGACGAGTTAACCACTAGACCAACCCGGTGGGTTCGTAGCAGAAGAGCTAAATAGCGGTAAAGACACGGTCATACAATTCTAACATAAAAAATGAACCGGCGAAAGGTGTGTGCTCGTTTCGGTCCAAACTTCCTGACCGAAGAACAAAAACAGGTGCCTCTTTCTTACGCACAAGACTTCGTTGAAACTGCTGATAGCGACCCGATTTTTTGCAAAAAATTGTAACGGGATGAAAGCTGGTGCTTCATGTATGATCCGCAAACTAAGTGTCAATCCGCTGCTTGATTGAGTCCTGTAGTACACAGACCGGCAAAAGTCAGGCGGCAAAAATCAAGAATGAAAACAATGTTGATTCCATTCTTCGACTCAAAGGGCCTGATTCATCGTGAATTTGTTCCAACCGGTCAAACCGTGAATTCTAAATTCTATTTGGAGGTAATAAAACGCCTGATACATCGCATTCATCGAATCCGGCCAGAGTACCGGGATCCGGGCAGTTAGATTCTTGCACAATGTTCCGGCACACATGGCAACAGTTTTAACACGTTATTGTTTTAACAAGCCGCAAATCAAATCATCGTCTTATCCCACCCGCCCTATTCACCCGACTTGGCTCCAGCAGACTATTTTCTGTTCCCGAGACTCAATTTGAACATGAAAGGCCGCTTTTTCGACGACACTCCAGCCATTCAAAGGGCTTGCACCGAGCAGTTGAAGGCGATCCCACAAAGTGATTTCTCCAGAGCGTTTGACGGGCTCTAACGGCGCCGTCGCTGCAACGAGTGTATACTAGAGAAAGGCTCTATGTAGAAGTTTAATGCGAGTAGATTCGTTTGTCTTTAAATCTGTATTTCTATTTAATTTAGTTCGGGAACTTTTCAGACGTACTGTGCATTTATACGTTACGTACGTATTCATAAGATCTACACTATTATATAAAGAAGAAGAAAGTTTTTGTTTGTTCGGGATAAACAAAAAAACTACAGGACCAATCGCAACCAAATTTCTACCCGTGTTTCTCTGCATAACTGAGAAGGTTTTTAGGTATTTTTCATATCGAAAGAATATATAGATATATATAGTAGTGGAAATTTACCGGTTGAAGCACAAACTTTAATTAAATGTGAACTGTGAGTCTCTATCACTGTGTGAGCTGAGTTTGAACTGAATCAATCCTATTACAAAAATAATGGAATTAAATTTACGTTAAATAAAATATAACAGTGTTAAATAGATTTAAGAAATCTCTGGGGACTGCGTGTAAGGCTAGAATGGTGAGGTGATGGAGCACCTCTTGGCAGGCTGGCACCTCGTTTGTTACCAGTTGATGAACTGGTAACAAACGAGATGCCCCTGGGACGCTGTTTTGGGAGGTGCAATGGGGTGCTCTTATAATACCTCTGTAAACAATCGTTGTTTCGATTTTCAAAATTCAAACGGGATATTTGTTAATAGGTTGAAGGCTATCTTTTCCATGCATCAGGTGCACTTTCCATCTAACAGATTCGGAAATGTTATCTAAAAATGAAAAATGATTTATTAAAATGTGTAATAATAAATAATCCGTTACGGTGCTGCACTTCTCATGCTCCTTTCTTACAGCGAGCCGCTTCCAAGTTTCAGTAGAGATATTTTTAATACAGGTTTTCCTGAAATTGAAGACAACATATCGTAAGCTATTCATAATCAATGCCAACCAAAAACTACTGAAGATAAATTGATGAAAATTTGGATGCATGTTCTTCTTACGGTATAACTGCACACTACGAAAGGATTTTTTGAAATTCCGAATTTAAAATGGAGTAACAATGAAATTTACTATTTTTTTAATTTCTCGTAACAAATCAAGAAATCAACCTGATTTTTGGCGAGTGTAATCTTCATCTGATTAACCAATTTCTAGATTTTCGAAATTCAACTTTGTACTGGGGTGAAGAAAGATAAACAAATTTGAATAATGATTGTAATTTTTCCCATTGCGTCTATACTAAACGAGATATTCAGTAGATCTGGGCTTGCAAATACTCTTCAGATAAATATTTAAAAACCATTTTCGGTTTTTTTTTTAATTCAGGTTCTTTTAAAGGGTGCGAAGGTGTACGGCGCTATGGCTGAACCAACAGAGCCCTGCCAACGTTACTGTATGTGTAACTGGCTGCACCTGCCCCAAAGTGCGGGCAAAGCTACAACGGTAAGCTTTTGATTAAATTAAAAAAAATTTGATGTGGACCGCATGACTTCCTTGTACGTCTATTAAATTACATATACATAATTTTTTAAATGAAAAGTACATACAATTTTATTTCATCAATAACTTCTGATATTTTGTCATTACTTTTCCTTTTTTTTAACTGTTATTATTGGATTATTATTTATCGTAATTTTTTTTTACAATCGGAGCTAATAATTATTAATAAATCAATATATTTATATTAAAAATAAAAAAAGTTACAAAAAAAAGGAGATGAAGTCTAATTCGAACCGATGCGCCTGCCTTCCCCTTATAAGACCCAAATATTTCATTAATTAAAATTTCATTTGGCGATAACTCTAGAACCAGTGAAAATAAGTACCTCAAAAAAGCTCTCGATGAGGGCTTATTACCGCAGTTAAGAAAAAGTCAAAAATCCAATCTTTTTTTGGATTTTGGGCTTTTTTTGGACACTTTTGGTTTAGTCGATTGCAATCAAAAGAAGAGGTGCATAACTAGATGTTTCAACAGTCCTAAATCCAAAATTTCAACACCCTACGGTTAATCGTTTGTGAGTTATGCGAGATACATGCGTATGTACGTGCATACATACATACATGTCACGCAGAAACTGGTCAAAATGGATTCAGGGATGGTCAAAATGGATATTTCTGTTTAAATCTGAAAACCGAAACTTTTCTCGATCACAATACTTCCTTTACTTCGAACAAGGAAGTAATAAAGCAATATTTACAATTTTTTTTTTAATAGAGTAATTTTTCAGTGCAATTTTTATCGGCTGCGATTAATTTATCGTTATAATCATACGAACTGGTCCATTTGGTGATACCTACCGGGTTGGTCTAGTGGTTAACGCGTCTTCCCCAATCAGCTGATTTGGAAGTCGAAAGTTACAGCGTTCAAGTCCTAGTAAAGCCAGATATTTTTACACGGATTTGAATACTAGATCGTGGATACCGGTGTTCTTTGGTGGTTGGGTTTCAATTAACCACACATCTCAGGAATGGTCGAACTGAGAATGTACAAGACTAACACTTCATTTACACTCATACATATCATCCTCATTCATCCTCTGAAGAATTATCTAACCGGTAGTTACCGGAGGCTAAACAGGAAAAAAGAAGAAGAAGGTCCATTTGGTGATAAGTCAGAACTGAACAAACAGAAAAGAATACGAGTCAAATCGAGAATAATAAATAAATATTATTAGAATCTTAACATAAATTATGCATTTCACAGATCACGACAAGAACAATAGATTTGAAAAAAAAAATGATTCCAGCAACTGCCAGGAAGGATCAAGGAATGAAACCGTGTAAAATCCTCGATCAGGCATCACTACAAAATAAAAAATTATAAATAAAAAAGACGAGAATGATGATTCATTATTATAGCCCATTGAAATAAAAAAATTATTATTTAACACTGACGCGACTATGTAAGATAAAAATAAATGAAATCGGTACGCAATAAAACAACAATTTTAAAGGCGTTAATTATTAAATATTATTATTTGAGTACGTTTTAAAGTGCACGTAAACAAACTACGCAAAAAATTCACATTCATCAACCTCCTCTTTCGAAGTCGATTAGAAAAGCATTATTATTTTGTCTGCGTATGCAGATTTCTCGTGTTACAGAGAAAGGAATGTTATAATAAATAAATAACTTGTAACAGCCTATCGTCTAAAACAGCAGCTGAATTTTACACGACAGCAAACAAAATTAAATTGTATTTGAAATACGATAACCAATAATATTTATAGTATGGGATATTGTAATACAACTATTATATAAATGGAATTAATTTCAGCGATTTGTTAATTCAAATCGATTTAAAGCTAAACGTAAATGAAATAAGCGACATAATTACGACTTATTTTATCTCAGAATTTGAGAAAAAATGAACAATTTTCTAGTCCTTGAATTATTTTATATTCAACAAATAATGCAAAACTTTGCCTTTGTAACCTGATAACCGTTTGCAAGAAATACAGCACCCATACAAAACGATTTACCGTTTTACTGTGTGTCGGAGTGGGGTCATTCCGCATACGACGTTCACCGCTCGAGACCTGATCCGATTAATTATATTTTAACGTTATCGGATCTTTGATACAGACTCCCAACAGTTCTGCTCTTATATTCTATTTAACAATACATTCTAGCTGATGATCCGAGGAAGTAACAAGCTACAGATACACTCGCTATAAGAACGAACAATGTAGTTTCCTATGGCCTACGATCTGAAAAAAACTACATATCAAGTTCATCCCTTTTCTATACCTCGTAAATAAAAGGAATATGTATACGATTTGACAACCGCTTATTCGATTTTTTGTATTTTTTCGCGTTCCGTCTCCGTTACGAAGATGCCTACTACCGTGATGGTGAACCTATGACACGCGTATCAGAGGTGACAAGCGAACTCATTTTGGGTGACAGGCATCGACAGAGACAAAAAAATCCATAATTCAAATATTTGTCTCTCGCAACGGCCAGAGTTGGGCATCATTCGAGTAATATGTGTTGCGTAGCAAAGATACATAGTGAAAACATTCAAGATAAACTGTTCCAATATTGACATTAATATAAAAACGTTACGAATTGCACTACGAAGAGATTAATCTTTACTCCTGGCATTTTATTTTTACTCGAGTAACAAAATACCCAATTCCGGAAACGGCCCTGTTATTGTCAACATGTGTCTCGGGTAAGCTTCGCGTGCGTTCGGGTGCATTCGGCAAACCGACGCACTTGATCGCCATCCATGTTCATTAGGAGACGAGTGGGAGGGTTAGAAGAAAAAGATATACAGTGCAACAGTACTCGACAAGGACATTCTGCGTGTCGGATAATTGATTACAGCACCATATATTTGTTGGTAGTACATACTATCTTTGAATTGTTTTATACCAGGAATCAGTGCAACAACACAGCAAAAAGTTAATAGGTAAGAAACCTATCAACATTTTATAAAAAAACGCCGTGAATATTTTTTTTATTCATTTATTTATTTTTGCAGCCTTGTGATGGAGAATCAAAAAAAAATAAAAAAGCAAGATTGAATGATAAAGGAAGTGGAAGTGTAGAAGTAGCTGACCCTTTCAAGGCATATGGACCAAGACGTACCGGATAATCGACAGAAACAACAGATCATTGTGCATACTGTGTAATGAGACGGTAGTAAGCAGAACGTGGAATGTAGAGACATTTTGAAACTAATCATTGTCAGTTCTTGAAAAGAAGTATCGATGAGAGGAAGGAATACATTTCTAGGCAGTTACACCTCTACAGAAATCAACCAAATTCCATCATTAAATTTTTAAGATGCTGTACAAATTTAACATCAGCAAGTTACAGATGCAGATTTCTCGTCTTACAGAGAAAAGAATGTTGTAATAAACAAATAACTTCTAACAGCCACTCCACAGCACTCGTAGTGCGTATTGCGCACTCCAGCTCTATTTCACGATATGAAAAATAATGATGATATTATTAAAAGAATTTCCAAGTTACCACTCAGTAAAAATGCTATCAAAGACAGAATAATAGATCTCAACAAAAACGTACAACTTCAATTTAAAAAAGACTTAAATAGTTGCAAAATATTTTTCCCATTCTCTTGATGAAACTACTAATCAAATGTTCGGTTGGCCATTACTGCTAGATATCCTGCTGGTCTCACAATGAGAGATTTGATAAAGTTGGAATCGGTGCTAATAAATACAACAGGAAACAAAATACGTAAGGTTGTTATAAAAACATTCAGTGACCTAAACGTTGATATCTCTAAAATTGTGTCATTCACGACAGATAGGGCACCAAATACGATGGGAAAAAATATGGGATTCGTGAAGTTGTTTATGGAAGCAATCCATTTGTACATCCACTTGTACCTTTTCATTGCATTATCCATCAGGAGGTGTTGTGTGCCAAATCGGGAATTATTAATGTCAGTTGTAACAAAAATTGTAAATTTTATAGCTGCTCGACCCCTTTACAAGCGAAAATTTTTGTACTTTTACAGGAAGTTGATTCAACTTACAGTGGCCTGCTGATGTTCAATAATGTGAGACGGCTGAGTCGAGGTAAAGTACTTGAGCGATTTGTGGAGTGCTTTGAAGAAATTACAGTATTTATTGAGAATAAGGATCTGGCAAACTTTCCTCAGATCAATGATCATAAGTGGATCAGCAAATTAATGTTTTTTACAGATCTCCTGTTCATATGAATGAGCTGAACTTAAAATTACAAGCTTTTGGTAAGAGTATTGACGTTATGTTTGTATAAATCTAATCTTTTGGAAGTGCACTTAAAATTTTTAAGCGAGATATTGAAACTAAAACTTATTTTCCTCAGATAAAAACGTATTTCGAGAAGTCCACTACAACGAGTCTAATGGAATCCATACTTATGTTCCAGAATATACTCGTTAACTCGATATCTGAACAGTTCAGCGAAAGATTCAACCAATTTAGAAGCCTAGAAAGGACCATTAAAATAATTAAGTATCCGGATGTATTCTTTACAGTACTTTGGAATTAAAGGATTTCCAATGGATGCAAATTGATGATTTAGAGATGCAACTTGCAGATTTAAAGATAGCATTTGGACTCATTTGTTTGTCGACTTAGGTTGAAATTTGAAAATCTGGACCATCTGGAACGAAATCGTTTGAATAATGAGAAAGAGTGCAACTATGAACAAGAAACTTTAAGTGCTTGGAACAGATTACCTGACACTTTTCGCGACATAAAAAATCTAGCGATGGCTTTGCTAACAATTCTTTCATCAACATATTTTTGTAAGACTGTTCTCAGCATTAAATAATATTAAAACGAACAAAAAAAACCGGCTAACAGATGAAGTTAATAGCGCTAGCTTGGCCTTGAAGTGCACCAATATGAACCTGCAATCCAAGAATTAGCAGACAAACTTCAGTACCAAAAAAGTCACTAATTTCTAGTTTTGATAACATTTGATTACAATTGTTTTTTTAAATTATTTTTTCCTAAATGTGTATTGACTTTTTGTTTTTGTTTATTTTATACATATTTTTTGGTTGATTTTTCTTTGTTAAATGGCATTTAAATAAATGGTCGCAAATATCAAAAAATTATGAATATTTCTATATCATGTAAAATACATACATTTCACGGTACATATAGTCTATATGTGCTACACGGCACATATAGACTATATGTGACACCAGAGTTAAGTTAGGGTTTTTCAAATTTTTGACACGCTGACCTCAAAAGGTTCATCATCACTGACTTACTACCTCAGTTACCTAACCTCAGATGCAGCTGTTGGAAAAATCTGACCTGGTCCGTTAACTCAAATTTTGCAGCCGTGAAAACTTCCTACACAAAATCTGCCTTGAATCTTCCCTCGTATAAATTATCATTCATTCAAAAACCTTTTGCTAAATTTTACCTGTTTTATATATATTTACTTCTTGAGTAATTTCAAAAAAGCTGCCAACAAAGTTGTAATATTTTCCTGTCATTGGTTACTCATTCTAATATAGTGGAAAAATAATGTTAAACATGAAAAACGTCACCTACGCTTTCTTTTTTGAGGTGGAGATAATTTATGATGAAATTTTATTGTAAAATTATCATTATATGTTTAAATAAACCAAAAACAGATTTTTAAAAAATGTTTAAATCTATATTTTTTCACTTTTTTCTGCTCCCCCACTCCCAAAATCACCTGCCAATAAATATTTTTTTTTAAATTTATCTACGTTTAAATGGAAGAATCTAACCCCCCCCCCCCGCTGAAAAACGTAACAAATAAAAGGTTAATTAAAATTTATTTTTTGAACGGGGTGAATTATGATGAAATTTAATTTAATACTATTAAATAGTAAATAATATTAAAGCTCTGATCGGTTCCTCCAACCACAATATTCCCCCTAACTATTTTTGGGAGCGCCACTTGCACTACTACTATGTCTAGGAAGAAATAAAAAATCAGTTAAAAAATATGCAATAAATAAAAAGATCGATTTTTTTCTACTTTTGGTGAAGGGAGAGAATTTTAGGACAAAACATTTTTAAAAATGTTAAGAGCTTAATATAAATTGGGCGTACGTTTGCAAACGTCTGAGAAAATAGACCCCAAAAAGCTATCTAGCCCACCCCCTGGAGGTATTTATCCCAAACGTTTACCTACAAATTGCCCCATAAATATACGAGTCTCTGTACAGAATTACATAAAAATGGATTTATCCAGTCAAAAATTATTAAAATTCTGATACGCCTACATACATAGTACGAACATTAACCCCCTTTTTTTGGGGGGGAAATCCTTGGGTTCATGAATCGTTGGCTGTTTACAGTAACTCTAAAGCAATGATACCAGGATACCAAGATACCAGGAAAGTAAATAGTTATTTAAAAAAATCATATAATTACAGGTTTTTCACAAGTCAGTTTTTTTTTATACGATGTCCATACTAAAGTTACTCTGTCAGTATAGTTACATTTCCATTGCTACTTTCTATTGCAAAAACCTGGCAAATTGTAATTAAAAAATTAATTATAAAAGCGATCAACATATATTCAGAGTGATTGCAGAAAAGGAAAATAATTTGGGAACTGATTTTTGAGCTTGAAATAAAGAAAACGTTCAAACACGGTACATAGTTCAAACTTACGCTGTAATGTTCGAAAATGCTTTGTTATCGAGCTATAACTAGCAAAACATTTCGCCCCGATTTCAGTTCCCCCGATGAAATGAAGTGATAGTGAAATTTTTAAGGAGTTATATACGGAAAAAACTTGATTGCTTCTAATATTTTTTGACCTGATAAATCGAATAAAATAAGTCCCGAAGTGTATCTCCCGTAGTTTTCATAATATCCAACGTAAAACAGAAAAATTCGGTGACGAAACACACGTTTTTCTTTTTCGGTTTCAAGTAAATAAATTTGTTAAATGTCTAATAAATCTATACATGTTATTATCAAACTTGTAAAGAATTTAATTCTGAGAAAACTAGTGTAATAAAGTCTATGAGAAAAAAAAATTAACTTTTATTATTAAAAAAAAACTTTTCAGAATGTTTTAAAGTTGTAAAAATTACGTACAGTTGTGTTTGATACAAGTAATTCCAAACCGTAAATATTTTATAATGTTTTTTTAATAATCTCCGTGAGAATGGTACAACTTCCCTGCGCTCATATTTCATCTGCACATCAACCGGTACACGGTGATGAAAAGAAAACATTCTTCAAGCGGTACAGCTTAGTCCTAAGAGTACGCAAAGAATTTCTACACGTCTCAAAGTTCCACCAAATATATATGGAGGGCATTACATGCTCGTGGTCTGCGTCCTTATCGTGCTCGGAAAGTTCAACCGTGCCAGATGATAGCAGTTTGTCAACGGATTAACAATAATTACCGCTTAATTCCATTCAAACTATTTTCGGACGAAGCTACTTTTACCCATAAACAACCCATGGAAACCCACATCCTGTAGATGAATAAAATTTCTAGCAACAATTTCAGTGAAAGTTTGGTGACGGATGATCGACAACCAATTAACAGATCCTTTCGTACTAGAACAACTTATCATGGGGAAAAATTACCTGCTATATTTAAACAATGAATTTCTTACAATGCTTGAAAATTTCTCATCGGCTAAACGAACTGAAATGTACTATCAACTTGATGGAACAAAAACACATTTTACGAATGAAGTAAGGCAATTCTTAGATGATCCATTTACTGGTAAACAGATTGGATGTAGAGGGCGGGGAAATTGGCCGGCTAGATCACCGGACCTTACTCCTTCAGATTACTCTTTACGGGAGAAGGATGAATTGCAAGGTATATAAGCAAAAAGCAGGAACAAATGATGAACAGATCCCTTGCATTCACAATGCTGCTGCCCTCATCAAGGACCGCTAAGAATCATTAGGTACTACAAAAAACGTAAGGAAACGAGTTAAGAACTGCATCCATGTCAAAAATTAAAAGTATTTTAATTTTCCAAAAGTCTAATTGTACTAAAAACAGCTGTTTTTAATTTTTTAAATTCATACAATTTTTCTGTTACAAAGTTTTTGTATTTTTTACCAATTTTTTCCCGAATGAAATTTTCTACAAGATTCTGTATTCAAATTTACGTATTTTAGTAATACAACAAAGTTATTGTACATAAAACTTAGAAAAATATGTTTTTCGCCACCGAATTTTTCTCTTTTAAGTTAGATATCATGAAAATTATAGGAAATACAGTTCTGAAACTTGTTTTATCGGATTTTTCAGGTCAAAAAACACAAGAAAAAATCAAGTTTACCCGTTACATAACGCAATAAAAATTTCAGTATGACCTCATTTCAAGGGGAGACTGAAATTCGGATGAAATGTTTTGCTAGCCGTAAAACGTCCGAAACCGTTTTCGGAAGTATGTTTGTATGGCCTTTTTCCTTTATTTCAAGCTCTAGAATCAATTCCCAAATTAATCCCCTTTCCTCCTGAATCACTTTTATATCATCGTATTCATCCTTTCTTTGTTGGATTTTCTTATAATCCTCCAAAATTAAGAACTATTGTTATAAAACTTCCAATATTTAAATCTTGCATAGTACAACTGCGGTGAGTTTGCGCAGAAAAAACATAGAGATCATTTTGTGATGAGTTTGCATAAAAAAATATAAATGACAGATTTTATTAGCTTGCAATGCATACTTGAAGTTAATTTGGAGATTTAGATAGATCAGGGGCTACTCATATAGTTTTATTTGAGTGGAGGATCGGAGAATATGGTCCAAAAGTGAAAAGAAATCCTTAAAATTTGGTGTCGTAAAACTGGAGGGAGCAAAAAATCAGTCTGATGACTGTTATTTTTGCTCTTATGATGTTAATATCTACAATTTCAAAAATAAAAAACTTATTTTATATTCAAACCATCTATCAGCACTATGACCTGTCCCACACGGTTCAAATATTTCAATTCCTCTTCCTCCCTAAATATTAAAAGAACTTTCTTATTCAAATACTGATGAACAAGATAACCAAAAACTCTGCTGAATTGTTGGGTTCAAAATTAAAGAAGTTATTGGCAGCAGGAGCATCTATTTACTTGTACAGAAAAAGAGAACAAGAATTTACTTCCTACTTTTTATAACAGTTTGATTTGAATTACACGTTTGCCACTGAGTTCAAAGTAGATGAATGGAGAAGTTTTATTGATTCTCCTATAAGTCTAAAAACTGTTTTTCTACATAATGGAAAAAGTATGCTTCTATTGTTGTAGATCGTTCAGTAAACCTAAAAGAAAATTGCATTTTCTTAAAACTGTACTTAAAACATAAATATTGGATGGTTTGTGGAAACCTTAAAATATTAACTGCACTTCAAGGTCAGCATGTTTGATATATTAAGTACTCGCACACCTTATTTGAATGAAACAGCTAAACAAGATGTCAACACCGGATACAAAACACTGGCCTGCAAGAAAATCTCTTGAGACAGGAGGAAACAAGAATATTTTGAATGAATGCCCTCTCAACTCAAAAAAAAAAAAAAAACTTCTGCCACCACTGTGAATAAAACTCTGCCCATGAGGCAATTTGTTAAACCGTTATAAAGAAAACAGTTTTAAGTAACTATGCTTCATGAAGACATATAAAAAGTCAGACTAAACTTAAAGAAGATATATTTGTTGAGCCAGATATATAAAAGGTTATGACAGATGAAAACGTTCGGTCCACAATGAACCACACTGAAAAAGATGCTTGGCTCGCTTTTAAAAAAGATGTTAATGTAAAATTTTTAGGAAACATCAAAACCTTAGCTGCAAAAATACAGTTGAAAATAATGTCTAAAAAATTCAAAATATCGGGATGTTCTGCAAGCATAAAAATTCACCTTTTACACACACACATACAATTGGATTTTTAGAGATTACAAAGTCATTAAAGACATTGAGAAAGGTACCAGAATTGGTGGAATGTCAATATGACTGACTGTTGTTGAATGTTATATCGTGAAAATCAAGATACATTACACAAGAGATAAAATAACAAATGACCTACAGAAGCAAATGAAAAAACATCATAAAGCTTCAAATTAAGGTAAACATTGTACATTATTTTAAATAATAAATTTGCTAAAATCACCAACTTAAAAAAAAAAAAAACATATTTTTAATTACGCTAAAGCTCCATTTAACTTGCAAAACTTTCTTATATACAATCAAAATCACTTGGCAGATTGATTAAAATACAGTACATGATGTAGAAATTAAGGTTATATTTGTATTCATCACCACAAAAACCAGTGTAGTAGTATAGTTAATACAAACTTTTAACTACATATTTTGGAATTTTTTATTTACATAAGTTGTGTAATAGGTCTATTCTCAAGGTAGTAGTTACATTACAGGGAACAACCCAACTTATTGTCTGATTTTAATAAAAATTAAATAGCCCCGATGCCTTGTATACATGAATCAACATTACAATATATGTCCGTCTCTTCTAAAGATATTAAGCAATATAAACACCAATAAATAACACAATCATATCCTCTTTTTATTTTTTGGAATTTTAAATTTACTAGTTACAATACTTTCCCTTGCAAAATATTACAAATATACTCCAGAAATAGTATAAATCGTTTTCATAATTAGTTGAGAAAACGACTAGGATTCTGTAAAATGGTAATTTATACGTTATGCCTAGGGGTAAAGGTTATATAAACTACTAAAATGAAAAGGTTAATTACTTTAAAACTAACGAGTTAATTACGAGGGCGGTTCGGAAAGTAACCTCCGTTTGGCTACAATTAAAACAAACCCACCGGGCTGTTCTAGTGGTGAACGCGTCTTCCCAAATCAGTTGATTTGGAAGTCGAGAGTTCCAGCGTTCAAGTCCTAGTAAAATCGGTTATTTTTACACGGATTTGAATACTAGATCGTGGATACCGGTGTTCTTTGGGTGGTTGGGTTTCAATTAACCACACATCTCAGGAATGGTCGAAGTGAGACTGTACAATACTACTCTTCTTCGTTTACATTCATACATATCCTCAATCATCCTCTGAAGTATTATCTGAACGGTAGTTACCGCAGGCTATAACAGGAAAAAGAAGGCTACAATTAAAACACTGAAAATATAAAAATATTTTTATAAATACAACTTAAAACTACAGCTTTTAACTATTTTTAAACATAGTCGCCATTTAAATTCAAGCATTTATCATAGCGTTTCACTAATTTACAAATACGTTCTTCGTATAATTCAGCCGCCTAGACACCTAGCCAGTCTTTCATGTTATTTCAAAATTCGTCTTCGTCATCATAGTGCTGCGATGCAAGCCATTTGACGCAAGTCTACTGCGAAACTTTGATGAAAATTAAGCACGCCATCCAGAACAAACGACGCGGTATGCTGTGATCCGATGTTGTTGTATAACTAAGTTCGTCCTCACAGTACTCGAAGAAATCAAGCACTTCTGAATCAATTCCAACGGGACATTTTTGATCATCCCCCTTAAAGTTCGGACTTGGCGCCGAGTGATTTTCATCTCTTTACTCGTGTAAAGAAATGGCTTGCGTCGCAGCACTTCGATGACGTAGACAAATTTTAAAATGCCACGAAAGGTTGGGTAGGAATCCAGGCGGCTGAAATTTATGAAGAAGGTATTTGTAAATTAGAGAAACGCTACCGTAAATGCTTGAATTTAAGTGGAGACTATGTTTAAAAATAGTTAAAAGCTGTAGTTTTAAGTTGTATATAATAAAATATTTTTATCTGTATAGGTTTTTTATTTATAGTCAAACGGAAGTTACTTTCCGATCGGCCTTCGTAAAATTAAAAATAATTTATGCAAAACTACTCTGTAAATCACGTTTTTGTTCACAATACTGCTTTTTGTAACATTTCTTTTAAATTCAAATGTTTTTGAGTTAAACAATTAGTAAAACATTAAAAAAATGTTATGCGATGGAATTATTTGCATAGTACTGCAATTGTGCAATTGTATGCAAGTTACTTTTAACTTTAATGTGGCAACAACAATCTTAGAAATTCTATATGAATCAACATTAAACTATTTTCCCTTATTTTCTCTATTAATCTGTACGGGTCGATAACAATAAAGCATATTCAACCTAAATATACCAATAATTTATGTAATTACATCAACTAAAAAAGATACAACATTAAAAAACATTAATGGAGCAGTAATTCATCTCAGAAATACATGTATATGCAACATAATTATTAAAACTGGGTCGATTAAGTTTAAACACTGTTGTTAATAAACACATATTATCCTTTGCAGATTATTTCCATAAACGTTTTTAGATTACTGATAAAATATGTTTTAATTATTATTACTTTTGCTTGATGTTTACTCATGAAATGATTACTGCAATAAGTGGTTACTGTAATATTAGTTATTATTTATTAACAATAATAACTTCAAGAATTATTAGATAGTAGTAAAAAGTTATATTTAATATATCAGGAATCAATCTAATTAACAAAATGATTAAAATAATTATATATATATACATATATTGAAAATTTAGAGTTAAGATATTTAACTATTTTATTTTCCTCACATTAAAGAAAAACAAACCAACATAATTGGCATTTATAGAGTTAGAAAAGGCATTTTTTTTTATGATATCACCATATAAGCTTGAAGCTTGTGCTTGAGATATGAAAGTGGAATTTTTTTGCGTATGAAAAATGCCATGCCAGACCGGGATTCGAACCCGGGACTTCCAGATGAAAAGCCAAAACGCTACCATTCGCGCCACAGGAAACGGTTTTTAATAACAAACTGGAATAAAATGTTAAACATTTAAAAAAATTTAGGGTTCAAGTATAGAGATAGAAGAACAATTGCTAGCATTTACAGGAACCAAACTGCAATAGTAATAATAGAAGAACATAAGAAAGAAGCTGTAATAAAAAAGGAACTCCGATAAGGATGTTCCCTCTTCCTGTCACTTTTTAATCTTTAGATAGAACTGCCAGTTAATGATATTAAAGAGCAATTTAGATCCAGAGTAACAGTGCAAGGTAAAAAGATAAAGATGTTATGATTTGCTGATGATAAAAAACATTTATTCTCTTGCCAAATTAGCTTTATTATATTTTTACTCTCTTGCCGAGAGAAAAAATGTTATTAGAAACAAAGAATGGCATGGATGAAGTCCTACACAGGAACTACCGCATGAAAATAAACAAGAACGAAACAAAAGTAATGAAATGTAGTAGAAATAATGTAGATGGACCACTGAATATAAAAATAAAAAGAGAAAAGATTATGGAGAAAGAAGAATTTTGTTATTTGGGAAGTAGAATTACTAAAGACACATGAAGAAGGAGCGATATAAAATGCTGAATAGCACAGGCAAAACGAGCTTTCAGTCAAAAATATAATTTGGTTACATCAAAAATTAATTTAAACGTCAAGAAAACATTTCTGAAAGCATATGTTTCGAGTGTACCTTTAAATGGAAGTGAAACTTGGGACGGTAGGAGTACCTGAGAAGAAAAGAATAGAAGCTTTTGAAATGTGGTGCTATAGAATGTTAAAAATCAGGTGGGTGGGTACATCCCAACACCGTAGGGGAAGACACCCTTAGACACCTGTGACCTTGTGACGCTTCCGGTCACCAAACCATCCCCCCCCCGTTCCCAGCCCTGATGGGCTTTAACGGGAGTAGATGGGTGGATATAGTAATAAATGAAAAGGTATTGCTGCAAATTTATGAAGAGCGAAGCATTTGGAAAAATATAGTTAAAAGAAGAGACAGACTGATAGGCCACATATTGAGGATCCTGGAATAGTCGCTTTAATTTTGGAGGGACATGCAGATGCGAAAAAGTGTGCAGGTAGACAACGTTTGCCGGCCTCCGTGGTGCAAGTGATCGCGTCTCAGCCTTTCATCCGGAGGTCCCGAGTTCGAATTACGGATTACGGTTCGGCATGGCATTTTCACACGCTACTTGTCATCATCTTATCCTCTGAAGCAATACTTAACGGTGATCCCAGAGGTTAAAAAAAAGTAGACAATGATTGGAATATGTAAAACAAATGTTACGGACGTAATATGTAGGAGGTACACTGAAATGAAACGACTGGTACTAGATAGGGAATCTTCTACAGCTGCATCAAACAGTCAAATGACTGAAGACAAAAAAAAATTTTCCCCACAATTTCTTAACACATTACTAATTCACAATAAGATCTAAATAAGTAAATCTATATATAATTTTGAATAATTACTTTGTAACTTTTTTAAACAAAATATAAAGAAAATAACTAAGACCAAATTACTTGCTGATAAATGGGAATTCTCAAAAATAATGACTGACCGATTTTTACGAACAAACCATACAGTGTGCATACAAGAGAGATCATTTTAATCTGATAACACAACAGCCAAGACCACTTTTAATGACAGCAATAGGTTTATTTCCTAAAGATTTTAAAAATGTGAATTATTTTAGCCGCTGAATACAGTAATGATACAAGCGATTGCTACTAGCTGTGTTGAAATCATAAGCAAGTAAATATACCTCTGCAATATAGAAAATTTGATTATCTTAAAAATAAGTATTTTTTATCACCTTACGAACTACTAACACAAATTAAACAAATCAAATTTATTAACAGAACATATACATACAGTTTTAAAAATTAATAAAAATTGTACAATATTATCGATTTAAAGGCATGCAGTGAACAATAAAATAAATACAAAGTTTTATGATTAAAAAACAAAATACTTTAATATGTATATTTAAACAATATTTAAATCACAGACATCAAACTGTTCAAAGCAGTTACTGTGAATAAATTAACAAATGAGTACATAATACGTGACAAGACATTTTTAAAAATCAAATCCCAAGTTTAAAGATGGAGAACTATATAAGCATTTAAATACCAATTTCTAAAATGTAAATGATATAAATCTTTTTTTTCTAAAATTTAACTATTTTACATTATTCATTTCAAATAATTACCATTGTTATCAATAAAGTACATTAAGGACATAATGTTTATAAGATCAGACTTTTTAACTTTTCTTCAAAATAAAAACTTTAACAAAAGTCAGATCAAGCTTCCATGAGGTGTGCCTGGATACATCCGGAACAAATAAGAGAAATCTGTCCGTTGAACTGAATCAAAACAAACTTAACTTCATCTATCATCATCAAATCATACCTCACTAGATCATACCTGGAAGTTTTAACTTGGAACCTAGCCCCACCACAGGTGACCCCTTGACAGTCAACTGTGTTTTAACGAATACTCCACTGGCTGAATCAAATAACATCAAAGTTCAGAGAATGCAGCACTCGGATACAGTGGGCTGCCACTTAGAAGATAACATGTGATTGGAAACATTGGAATGGCACACACATAAACAAGAAAAATATAAAATCCAAAACCAAACTGTAGCAAATCACCTACATTTCCGCACACAGTGTAAATTCACTCATGCAGACTGGTAAGCTAAAAATAATAACTGATCTAAAGGACCAACACAAAATTCTTATAAGAAACATCAACCAGGACACCATAGAATCTCAAGGATACAATTATCTTAATTAAAGACTATAGTAACTAAGGATTGGTTTTGTTAAATTTAGAAGTCTTATGATGGTAGTAATGAATGAGTACTTGAGTAACACAAAACTATAAAATCATTTTTTTTTAAACATTAATTAAGATCACTAGACAAATGATGCCACTAATTTTTTTTTTTTTTTTTTTTTTTTGTCTTCAGTCATTTGACTGGTTTGATGCAGCTCTCCAAGATTCCCTATCTAGTGCTAGTCGTTTCATTTCAGTATACCCTCTACATCCTACATCCCCAACAATTTGTTTTACATACTCCAAACGTGGCCTGCCTACACAATTTTTCCCTTCTACCTGTCCTTCCAATATTAAAGCGACTATTCCAGGATGCCTTAGTATGTGGCCTATAAGTCTGTCTCTTCTTTTAACTATATTCTTCCAAATGCTTCTTTCTTCATCTATTTGCCGCAATACCTCTTCATTTGTCACTTTATCCACCCATCTGATTTTTAACATTCTCCTATAGCACCACATTTCAAAAGCTTCTAATCTTTTCTTCTCAGATACTCCGATTGTCCAAGTTTCACTTCCATATAAAGCGACACTCCAAACATACACTTTCAAAAATCTTTTCCTGACATTTAAATTCATTTTTGATGTAAACAAATTATATTTCTTACTGAAGGCTCGTTTAGCTTGTGCTATTCGGCATTTTATATCGCTCCTGCTTCGTCCATCTTTAGTAATTTTACTTCCCAAATAACAAAATTCTTCTACCTCCATAATCTTTTCTCCTCCTATTTTCACATTCAGTGGTCCATCTTTGTTATTTCTACTACATTTCATTACTTTTGTTTTGTTCTTGTTTATTTTCATGCGATAGTTCTTGCGTAGGACTTCATCTATGCCATTCATTGTTTCTTCTAAATCCTTTTTACTCTCGGCTAGAATTACTATATCATCAGCAAATCGTAGCATCTTTATCTTTTCACCTTGTACTGTTACTCCGAATCTAAATTGTTCTTTAATATCATTAACTGCTAGTTCCATGTAAAGATTAAAAAGTAACGGAGATAGGGAACATCCTTGTCGGACTCCCTTTCTTATTAGGGCTTCTTTCTTATGTTCTTCAATTGTTATTGTTGCTGTTTGGTTCCTGTACATGTTAGCAATTGTTCTTCTATTTCTGTATTTGAACCCTAATTTTTTTAAAATGCTGAACATTTTATTCCAATCTACGTTATCGAAAGCCTTTTCTAGGTCTATAAACGCCAAGTATGTTGGTTTGTTTTTCTTTAATCTTCCTTCTACTATTAATCTGAGGCCTAAAATTGCTTCCCTTGTCCCTATACTTTTCCTGAAACCAAATTGGTCTTCTCCTAACACTTCTTCCACTCTCCTCTCAATTCTTCTGTATAAAATTCTAGTTAAGATTTTTGATGCATGACTAGTTAAACTAATTGTTCTGTATTCTTCACATTTATCTGCCCCTGCTTTCTTTGGTATCATAACTATAACACTTTTTTTGAAGTCTGACGGAAATTCCCCTTTTTCATAAATATTACACACCAGTTTGTATAATCTATCAATCGCTTCCTCACCTGCACTGCGCAGTAATTCTACAGGTATTCCGTCTATTCCAGGAGCCTTTCTGCCATTTAAATCTTTTAATGCTCTCTTAAATTCAGATCTCAGTATTGTTTCTCCCATTTCATCCTCCTCAACTTCCTCTTCTTCCTCTATAACACCATTTTCTAATTCATTTCCTCCGTATAACTCTTCAATATATTCCACCCATCTATCGACTTTACCTTTCGTATTATATATTGGTGTACCATCTTTGTTTAACACATTATTAGATTTTAATTTATGTACCCCAAAATTTTCCTTAACTTTCCTGTATGCTCCGTCAATTTTACCAATGTTCATTTCTCTTTCCACTTCTGAACACTTTTCTTTAATCCACTCTTCTTTCGCCAGTTTGCATTTCCTATTTATAGCATTTCTTAATTGCCGATAGTTCCTTTTACTTTCTTCATCATTAGCATTCTTATATTTTCTACGTTCATCCATCAGCTGCAATATATCGTCTGAAACCCAAGGTTTTCTACCAGTTCTCTTTATTCCGCCTAAGTTTGCTTCAGCTGATTTAAGAATTTCCTTTTTAACATTCTCCCATTCTTCTTCTACATTTTCTACCATATCTTTTTTACTCAGACCTCTTGCGATGTCCTCCTCAAAAATCTTCTTTACCTCCTCTTCCTCAAGCTTCTCTAAATTCCACCGATTCATCTGACAACTTTTCTTCAGGTTTTTAAACCCCAATCTACATTTCATTATCACCAAATTATGGTCGCTATCAATGTCTGCTCCAGGGTAAGTTTTGCAGTCAACGAGTTGATTTCTAAATCTTTGCTTAACCATGATATAATCTATCTGATACCTTCCAGTATCGCCTGGCTTTTTCCAAGTGTATATTCTTCTATTATGATTTTTAAATTGGGTGTTTGCAATTACTAAATTATACTTCGTGCAAAATTCTATAAGTCGGTCCCCTCTTTCATTCCTTTTGCCCAGCCCGTATTCACCCACTATATTTCCTTCCTTGCCTTTTCCAATGCTTGCATTCCAATCTCCAACTATTATTAAATTTTCATCTCCCTTTACGTGTTTAATTGCTTCATCAATCTCTTCGTATACACACTCTACCTCATCATCATCATGGGCGCTTGTAGGCATATAAACGTTAACAATCGTTGTCGGTTTAGGTTTTGATTTTATCCTTATTACAATGATTCTATCGCTATGCGTTTTGAAATACTCCACTCTCCTCCCTATCTTCTTGTTCATCACGAAACCTACTCCTGCCTGCCCATTATTTGAGGCTGAGTTAATTACTCTAAAATCACCTGACCAAAAGTCGCCTTCCTCTTCCCACCGAACCTCACTAATTCCTACTATATCCACATTCACCCTATCCATTTCCCTTTTTAAATTTTCTAGCCTACCAACCTTTTTTAAGCTTCTAACATTCCACGCTCCGACTCGTAGAATGTTATTTTTTAATTTTCTGGTGACCCCTTCCTTAGTAGTCCCCACCCGGAGATCCGAACGGGGGACTATTTTACCTCCGGAATATTTTACCAAGGAAGGCGCCTCCATTGTTGCTATGTGAAAATGCAGAGAGCCACATTTTCTTGGAAAAAAAGCAGCTGTAGTTTTCCATTGCTTTCAGCTGCGCAGTACTCAGAGGACTGAGTGATGTTGATACGGCCGTTTAAGTCATTGTGACTCACGCCCCTAACAACTACTGAAAGAGCTGCTGCCCTCTTTCAGGAATCATTCCTTAGTCTGGCTCTCAACAGATACCTCTCCGATATGGTTGCACCTTCGGTCCAGCTACTCTGTATCCCTGAGCACTCAAGCCCCCTCACCAACGGCAAGGTCTCATGATTCATAGAGGAGGCCACTAATAAGTATATTGTTATCCTGCCAAATGATCAATCCAACTAGCATTTTATAACTTATGTGAATAACTTAAGACAACTGATTTATGTAATAAATATATGCTTTCCCAACTGACATTTCATTTTCATTCTTTATAGCCTTTAATTTTTTAAATATTAGTCTAAAATTTTTCAGGGATTCCTTCCAATAATAACAGATTGTGAGGGATATCTTTATTACATAATAACTTTTTTGTGACAAAAATTTATAATAAAATGAAAAATTGTACAAATCCTTTTTTTTACAGATTTATAAAACAGGTATAGTCAACAACCTTAAATAAATCATAGAAGATTTGACCCCCAATAAAACCCCACAAAAAGCATCAATGGTGGAACAGCAAATGCGAAAAAACAGCGGGAAAGAGACACCAAGCATGACTATTACACCAGTCCCAAAAATCAGAAACAACCTTTCAAAATCTAGGAAAACTAAGAAAAGAAATCCCCCTAACCCTAAGGAAACCCATAAAAACACACTGAAATCAATAGAATAAGAAGCTAAAGCACAAAAATTAACTTGGTACACCTACAGTAAAAAAGTCAATCCATAAATTCAAAAATACGTCACAACACAGTCATAAAGCCAGAAAATGTATTCGTATGCAACAGAAACACTCTTTCATCTAAACAAACAATTAAAGACCAACAGACTCCAGAAAATCAAAAAAAGAATTGGAAGAACCTGCATCATCAAAAAGTACCACAAAGACAAACAGCGGTGCATCATGCCCAACATAGTCATGTACAAAAAGTTAGAATCCATCACTGATACCATGTGTAAGAGGAGACTAGGATTCTTTGGACACATTATAAGGATGCAAGATTCGAGATTTCTGAAACAGCTGGTATAATACAATCTTGACTCGAAAACACTAAGACAGGATGCGAATGGATGAGAGAAATAAGAGAAGATCTGAAGGAAATTGACCTTAACCAGAAGACACAATAGACAAGATAAAATTTTTAAAAAAAATCAAGAATAAAACACACTTGCAATAAAAAACTCACATCATCAACATTTTCAACGCCAGAAAGGGCACACAGATTGAAATGTATAGAAAATTACTACTACTACGCAGTCATAAAGATGAAAAAAAAAAATTACAAATAAAAAAAAAAATTAAATCAGTAACAAAACACTTCTGTATGCATGTGATAGATATAAAAACACAGATGTGTATAATCTTATCAAATTATACGCAGATAGAGAACTTGGTTTTTTTTTTAATATACAAATATAAAGAAGATAAACAAAAGCATAAGTAAGTTACACACCACAATTAAACAATTCTACAAATGACACATCAAACTAATGTAATTCTACATTATTACTGAATATAGCTAGGGATATACATTAGAATAACACCATATAAAAAAGTATGTAAGTACATACAGTTACTAGATTCTAAAAAAAAATTATTCCTGTCTGTTCTGTGTTTATCTTTTAATTTCAACATACTTTTAACATCCTACATCCCAATTATCTATATCATATACTTCAATTCTTGTGCAACTCTACAGTTCTTATGCCCTACACATCCCTCTACCACCAAATTTGCCAAACCTTGATAAACACTGATCTAGTTAAAATCCTTACAAGATTTAGTTAAATTTCTTTCCTGCCTTCAGCTTACTTATCTAAGACCACTTCATTTCATGTTTTTTATTGATACATTTAATTTTCACAACCTTGTGTAACATCACATCTGAAAGGCCTCTATTCTTTCCTTTCTACTTTTTTTCTATTGTCAACATTAAGTGTTGTAATCGACAAAAATATTTTAAAGAACATGCTTTAAAATTCTTAGATTTCCTTTCTTCTTAAAAGCTCTCCTTGCTTGTACCAATCTGCTTTTGATCTATATCTTATTCCTTCCATAGTTTTTAACTTTATTCTTAAAGTAGCAAATTCTGATACATTAAGTAAGTCTAACTTTCTATTTAATTCCTTTATTCCCATTTCTGTCACTTATTTATCTTTTTCTATTCTTAGTTATTTTCAAACTGAATTTTCAACAACTTCTCAAGCAAATTTCAAGCCATTTTCATTTAAGTATTAGTACATTTATTATGAAATATATAATTTCCTTAATCTGTAAAAGGAAAAATCAAATATAAATGGAATTTTTGTTCCTGAGCGTCTACGGTTGGTAGGAATGGGACCGCACTTCTAGTATGCATGGATGGGGTCAATAGGAATGGGGAGTGCTGGCCATTCCACACTAACAACCAATCCGTCAGTAACCCTCAAGATGTGGGAGCAACAAGTGCACCCCTCCACCATGCAACGCATAATTATAACATTTCTTGCTTGTGAAGGAGTTCAAGCTTTGGGGACCAAACATTGTCAAAGAGTCGTGTATTTGCCTGGCATAAAGAGTTCAAGGAAGGACGAGAACGAGTGAAAAATTAGGAAGAAGATCATCGTCCAGCATTACAGACGAAAACATTCGCGTGGTTCGAGACATTCATGAAGACGATCGACGGGTGAGAGTATCCGAAATTGTTGAACAGGTTGTAATAAGTTATGGGAGCTGTCAAGCGACCATCACAAACGAACTACAGTTCCGTAAAGTGTGTGTCAGATGGGTCCCTCGCCTTATGATCGCAGATCAGAAGTTGAGATGTTTGGAGGTCCACCAGAGGCTTACAGTAAGATTTGCGGAAGGTGATGCATTTTTGAGTTGGATCGTCACCTGCGACGAAACGTGGGTCCACCACTACACTCCCCAGTCAAAACAAGTCAGTATAGAGTGGTGGTGGAAAGGGGAGGCAACCCAAGTGAAAGCCAAGACTCGACTGTCAGCTGGCAAGGTTCTTTCAACTGTTTTTTTTTTTTGACCGGCGAGGCATTTTGCTCATTGATTTTTTCCATGAGCGACACACAATCAATGCTGCTTACTAATGCGAGCTGTTGAACGAGGCGGCTGCATATCGCCGCAAAAAAACGAGACCAACCGATTCGAGAGGCCATCCTCCTCCACGACAACGCCAGGCCCCGTACTGCAGCTCTAACGGACTCAAAACTACAAGAAATGCGCTGAACCCAATTTGATCATCCTCCCTACAGCCCAGACCTATCGCCTTTCATTTGTATGAGCCGCTTAATGAAGCTCTAGGAGGGCAACGATTTGAAGATGACCAGGGCGTGTAGGGATCCGTGCGCAATTGGCTCTTGACGCAACCGGCTTCATTCTACGATGCCACGATAAAAAACCTTCCTTCCCGATGGGAAAAATGTATTTCTAAAGCGGGAAAAATAAATTATATTTGCCTTTTATTTTTCAATAAATAAATTTTTTATTAAAAATAAAATCCCATCTATATTTCATTCATCCTCCTATTTATTTTTTAAAATTTCTTTCCAAGCAATTAAAACAATCAACTCTTAAATGTAGGGGAAAAACATCTTTAATTTTAATATGAAGTAAATATTCAATTAATCAATTGATGGATGAGGCCATTACTTGATTACAAAATCCACCATAACAAAAGAAAATAGATTGTGCGAAAATCTTATAACATATTTTCTTTTGTTTTGATCTAGTAAATTATTTAAAATTGCCAGCATATGTTAATTACAGATTTTATTATTTATGTGGATAGTAACACGTTTAACAATAACATCTTTGAAATTATAATTTTTAAAATGATACCCACAAAAGATTATTAATAGTAACAATTTTTTTACACAATTAGTCATTTACTATCTGTTCCCTTTGAACGATGAACAGATTTGTTGAATATTTATATATGACTTCGAGAGTGAAGCCAAACAGCAATTATCTCCTTTACATTCCATTTTATTTGAGCTGACAACCTATTAACAGCTGTGAATGAAGATAATGAAATTAATTTTTTGTAGTGTTAAAAAGCGCCATGCTTGACCAACTCGAACCCAGAACTTTGCAATGAAGGTAGAGATGCTACATTCTGCCACAAAGATTGGCAATATTAATTAATACTTTTAATTCCTTCTATTTGATTAAAGAAATCAAAAGTTTGAATTTTTGTATCCATAACGAACTATATTAAAACATATAAAATCACTTTTAAATAGATATAAATAGGTGAAGGTGAAAATTATATAAACCTCATGCTAGTCTGAGCAGGCTTTTCCTCAGAGAATTCCACTGAAAAACTTGAGCAATTATTATTATAACAATACAAACATAAACAACATGGCTGAAAAATTATCATTAAAGTAATAAAAGACAATCTGAGCCAATCTGTTTGAAGACAATCTGTTTCTGATGTGAAACATAATTACTAAAATAAATTCTACATTAAGATAACAGACTATGCATGGATTCATATGTGGATATATCTAGCTGAAAAACAGAAACTCACAAAAAATATGACAAAAATACAAATAAAATAATTTCTTCTAGATATACAGATGACACAAATCTTCTATACAATAGGAAATCATGCACTGTAAACAAACTCTCAAACATGCCATAAAATTTCACAACATTTAACAGCAATCTTAACCTCAATCTGTATTGACCAAATATTCTTATTTGGTAGATGATAACATAAATTTTATGGATTTCACAATCGTCCAAATTAATCAGACATGCAATCAAAATTGACAGAAAACCTATTACAACTTCTAATCGATCACATTCTTACAAACTACATTCCTTCACAGATTCTTGTGACCAATTTGACATAAACTTTCAGCATTCAAAACCATACTACAAAGTCAAATAACAATTCAATTCCAGGATGAACTTGACGCAATAAAATGAAATTCATAATCCTTCCATTTACAACTACTCTTAAAAAAATTAATAATAAATTAAATATAATTAAAACATTAAAAAGTAAAAATTAAAAAGAAAATTATTCATAAATAAAACACTAATAAAACAAAATACATATTTTATCAGGCACAAACAATCAAACCAAATTTGATTTATCCAAGATCTAAACTCATCACAGTTCGAAGTCTATGAAATACATAAAAACTCTTCATCATTAAACTGATACTTTGCAAACCCACTTTTGAAACAATTCATTATCTCCAAAAACATCAATAACAACACAAAAAACCCTACGTGTATACACCAAAGGATGAAAACTAAATACACTCAAGAAAAATATATATAAACAAAACAACATTCTAAGTGAACTCTTCATATCATATAAACTGTACAAATACACAATTAAAAACAAAGATCTTTCCAAACCCAATTAGACAGCACCATATGCAACATACGAGCAGTTAGGATAGGATTACCAACAGCAATCCATGAAGAAGCTTGATTTAAAGAAAAAGCTAGCTCAGGTTCTGATAAAGTTTATATAACTTTCACCTCAATATAAAGTATATTGTAGTCAATTTAAAAACTGTTTCATGTTAACTGAAATATTTTTTCACAGAAACAGGTGTCATTGGCAATAGTGTATTCTGGTGATAACCGTAAGATTTTTACAATTAACTGCACCTTAGTCTTAAAGTTATTTGACTTTGCCTACACTTCTTTAAAATCTCTGGGATTTATTAATGGTGAATGGAATATTATTTTCTGTTAAAGAACATAATCTAGTAAAACTTCAAAAGGCCATAGCTTTTCAAATATAAAACCTTCATTAAAATTGACCCATCCTCTGAAGTTTTTTCTAAAATTTTATAAATTCTTAATCCAGAAACTACACACAAAATTTAAATAAACTTCAATTTTTAAATAGCAAAATGTAACCTGGTGAGTTAGTGTAGCGGTTAAACTCATAATCGCAAAATCGGCTGATTTTTGAAGCTGAGAGTTCTATGGTTCGAGTCTTTGAAAAAGCAGTTGCTTTTATATGGATGTGAATGCTAGATTGTGGGTATTGATGTTCTTTGGTGGTAGGGTTTCAATTGACCGCATGTCTCAGGAGTGGTCAGCATGAGTCTCTTCAAGACTAAACATTTAACGGTACATTTACAATTACATGCCAGACTGTTTGCAGATGTCTTGATATCTCCGCAGAGTACTGTCAACATCATATCACTCTGCTGTTGCTCTGTAACCTGGCATACGTAAATAAATAAATATACACTTAAACGCATGTTTTATTTCATAAGATTCTTTCTATTTTAAAATTTGAGAAAATTTAAAAAATTTAAATTAAGATATAGGGGGGGAAGTGCCAAACTCCGTGGCGGAGTGGTAGCATCTCTCCCTTCCATCTGGAGGACCCAGGTTCAAATCCCGGTCAGGCACAGCATTTTTCACACACTAAAAAATTCCTTTTCCATACCCCACGCACAAGTTTCAAGCTTACGTGGTGATTTTATAAAGAAAAAAAAAGTCCTAGTAGTAATTTTTTAAACTGATGCCAATATTTTCCTCTTGTCATGCACATCACACACATGAGTAACAACTGTAATGTCAGTTACTAACAAAAAAACAAGCTATAAGTTTTAAAACAAATTCAACAATAATTGGAGTTAAGACATGGATTTTATAAAATCCTCCTTGCATACATCAGAAATTTTTATAACTCTTACAGTAAAAAATTAAGTAAATAAACTATGATTATGATACAACTGATTACAAAACTAATAACTTTTGCAAATTTATGTAGTAAAAGATTACAAAAATTTTACTCAATTTATTTTTCACTCTTCCTATAAAACAGTTTGGCCTGTTGAAAAATGTATTACCTTTTAGAATTAACAATTCATAATTATTATGTAACATTAAAATGATTACGTTTAAGACTAGCCATACTAAATTTTATAATAATGGTTAAAAAAAAGTTTCAACAAAATACATCAATAATTCGTGCTTCAACCAAAAATATTAGAAGATAAAAATACTATCAAACACAGATAAAAATTACACACAAGCAGCTAAAAATATTCTGTTGTGAGAAGTAAAAGCAAACATTAAAATTTGGTCTGGTCATCTTAAAATAAATATTTTGTTATGATTTTTTTTGCACAAATTACTAACTATAAAATTAATAGTCTAGTAAGAACTAATTAATAGTCTAATTAACTAATACTCTAATAACTAATTAATAGTCTAGTGAGAACTAAAAAATTAAATCAAGTTCTATGGTAAAATACTACCTAGTTCAAATATAACAGATTTTAAGAAGCAACATTTAACCACAAATAAACATTCATTGATATAAGTAATGATCGGCAAAAAAAAACTGAGAAATCAGTGGTTTGGTGAACTAAACTAATTTGATGACACAAGTTTGATATCTTCATGTGATAAATAAACCACCACAGATTTATTTACGTAATTTATTTCATACAGTGACATTTCTAATTTAATTATCATGAGTTAGATTAGCACAGATGGCTAGTGCTAGCCTTTTCTTATTGGTTAACAGATTGGGGCCAGGATGAAACAGTTATATTTTAACAGTAGCTGATTACTGATTTTGTGTCCAGCCACACTGATATTGTATCCACTATCTTGTTGGGTTCTAATTAACAACAGATCCTGCAAACCCAGAATGTAACAAGCTATGGGTACACTCCTTACACAAACAATAGATACAGCTGCGCACCTCAAATTAAAAATAACTAGAATACCACATGAATCAATCAATTTTATGTTTTGTTATACAATATTTATTGTTATTTTCAGAAAAACAATACATAATTATCTCATGCACAATTTTTTTAATATTTTTTTATTAATGTAGACACTTCATTTAAACTATCTTAAAGCTGTTCTACTCTATAAATGTTTACTATTAATAGCAATTTACAGTCTAATAACACAACTAAATAAAAAAATAACATGTTATAATGTAACATAAATCAATCTTAACTGACATATTTACTTCTTTAATTTTTGGAAAAAAATTTAATTAAACAAAACCTAATGATTAACAACACATAATTTAGAAATATATATGTAACAGTAAAAACAGCTGTAAGACTCTTTATAAGTCTCTCTAGCAGAACATAAATAATACTTATGCGTATCAACATTTATAACCATGAACACAAAAAAAGCAAAATTTCTTTATTAAAATTGTGAAACTGACCAAATTTAAAATTTCTGATTAGTTTATTGTACATTTCTAATCACTAATACTTATTTCATATTTACTTTCTACCTACAGATTGTAATGTATCATATAATAATTATTAATAATATACAATTTTATGTATAATAAATTAAAATGTTCCATACAACCCTTCAAACATGTGTAATAATATATTATTTTATTTATTTAGAATCAAATAATACATAATTTTCTATTATAATTATGGTAGAATAACCAAAATGATACACAAATTATTTTAGGAAGGTAATTTACAACAGATAAAACATGCAAAAAAATAATAGGAATGACAAATAAAGATAATAAAAACAAACAGAATTATCATAAGCATTCAGATAACATTTTAATAATATCCTGGGAGGTTAAACAAGTGTGACACTTTTTTAAGTGTTCCTGTCAAGTTATTGTTCATACAATACAAAAATGTATTGTATGATCACAATAAAAACACCAAATGTTGTTACTTTTTTTAATGTTTTAAAGTTTTCAATGGTTCTAATATCATTTGGGAGATTAGATTGTATACAATTTTAATCCCAAGTAATTAGGGCTTTCTCATAAATTACTTTAGTTTGTTCAGTAAACCAACATAGTAATCCAAAAGTATCTAATATTCTAATTAACTAGATGAATTGAAAATTGCCAAAATGATATTGCCTCTACTGGACGTACAATGTAATAAGTATCAAACGGCAAATTATATCAAAAAGAAAACCATTTACTTAATTTTGGCCATTAAAAACTCATTTCTAAAATACAGTTTTCAGAAGACAACATGGAAACAGAATTAGAAAAAGAATAAATAAATAAGTTTTTTGGTAATCCTCTAATAAACATTTGAATTTAAATAAATCACAAGAGATGAAATATGGTGTTATGCAATACTTTCAACCAATAGAAGAGAATATGCTTTGATTTTTCAATAAAAAAACATACTTTTTTGCATTCAAACAAACTTTAAAAGCAGAACTTTCTGATTCAAATGCTTCATACGTTAAAAATCAAACTGTTAAAAAAACATACAGTAACATAATCAAGATTAAACACAATTATTTCCTATGATATTAAAATTACACGATTAATTTGTTATTTATTTTTTTGCACAATACTGATCAAACCATGCAAATATGATAATTTTTTAACATAAGAAAATGTCATGCCTGACTAGGATTTATACCTTAGATCTTCTGGATGAAAGGCAACTTCTCAAACAAAGAGGTATGCAAAAAATTTTGTAAAAATATAAATTCAACAAAAGAGCTATGTTAAACAGTTAGTGTAATAAATTGAAAAACGAGGAAACCATGCAAAAAAAAAATTTGAGCATTTTCTTATTCTCAAATTTATATGAATAAAAATAATCACAAAGTTTTCAAAGCATCATTATATTTTCCTTGTAATTAATTAAAACATATACTTTTTGTTTTGTTGTTTTAATTTATAAATTAGAATGATAGCCACTGCAATGAATCAGATTATAACCTCAAAAATACAACAAAATCCAATCTATCCATAAACAACATTTTAAAATTGCTATTTGGTAAAAATGAAAAAATTTGGGCACTTGTGCACTTTAGGTTGTACCACAGTTTGAAATTTTTTTCAAGTTTTTGAAAATTACTAACAAATTGGTCAAAACAATAATAAAAAACTTGATTTAAATAACCCACGTTAAAAAAGTTTGCTCTTATAATTATAGATATAAATTAACCAAACTTAACCTATGCTCACTTCGCTCACTAACCTTGACTAATTAACAGTATTTTGATTAATTAAATAATAAATAATTACTGAATTTATTATTTAAATGTTCAAAACATTAATATGTTTAGTCAACACATTAATGCGTAGGTTAAGTTTGGTTAAATTATATTTATAAAATAAATAAATATAAATGGTTATAAAAATGGTAATACAGTGGTTATGCAACAACAACCCAAAATTTGCAATTTATTGGTCAACAGGCTAATACATAAACCATTGCAGTACCACCTAAAGTGCACAAGTGACAAAATTTGTTATATTCATTTACATTAAACATACTTAGTGACATTGCAATTAAGTTTACAACTGGCAGTCTGCTTTAATTTAATCCTATAAAACTTTATTTTAACTGAGCCTTCACAAAACAAATGACAAAAACTGTTGTCAAATTTTAATATATGCCTGACAAATAAAAGTTTGAAAGAGTGCCATGGTTTTGGCACTCTGGTCTTTCAAAAGGACCGTGATATCAACACTGACCGACAAACCTAAAAATAAATATATGAAACAACAAAATAAACAAACTACGATTCAACCATTATGTTTCATAAGAAACATACTGATAATTTTTTCCAAAACTGTAATACATAAAAGAAAATTACGTTAGTTTAGAAAACTATAAACTTGCACTTCATTGAATACATGAAATATGATAAAACTTTTGAAATTTATATTGCAATTTTCTTCATAAAAATCAAGATAATCGTCAACTAGAATAGTAATAAATTGTGCTTAATCATCATTATATTGTTTTAAAAATCAGAGCCGGTTTTTAAAGCAACAGTAAATAAAAACTAAACTTAACCGATCTATGCGTACCTTTCATCATCTTCTGAGCTATAGTTTATTTCTATTCCTACTCTCTTTTTCCAATCACTATCAGCCATGTCGAAAGAAGAAATTGTTTAAATATAATAACACATTCAACACAAACAATTATTTTCACTGTTTTCACTAAAAACACTCAACCAAACACATCAAGATAACACACCACAGCAGCCACACTAACCTGCTCACATACGGATGTAAGTATCTCAACTACGAGTTTATTGCACTGAACAGCTGACTCTCAGCTGATACCTTTTGTTAAATTAAATTTTGTTTATTATATTTTCACATGAGTAAACCAATGATAAATTTCAACTATTAAATGTCTTATGCAACTTATCCACAGTATATGTTCTTCTTATTCTTAACATTACAATAAAATTACATTGATAAACAACATGGATGAAAAGGCCGTACGTTCACAAGCCGATGTGAACATAACAGATTCCTCTCAATAGCCTGTACTGATCACTTTAAAACCTATAATATCTTACTGGAAAAACCACTGTAAAGCAAAACACCTGTTTATTTTAACTACGTTTTGTTTGCGTTAGAATAGTAATTATGATAAAGGGATAAAAACAGTACCCTTAAAACTTATTAAAATAGATTGAATATAATTATATTTAATTTGTATTATCTATTGAATTATATCATTTTTCTTTAACTAGTTCATAATACAGAAATTACTGTCACTGTAGAACATTATGTATATGTAAGTTCTAGTTATAATATGTAATAATATATGACTGGAATATTGTATAATGGATTTTATCTAATAAGTGCTCACTAGAACATAATGAAAATTAATATTACATCCTTTCTGAATCTTAAAGTACTGAATACCTAGTAGGTAAAAGAGAGGTCATAATAAAAGTTTTTGAAACTAATGGCCTCATCAGTTTCTGCCCTAATATAATTTTGTTTTTTAAATTTCAATAAGTCTAAGCTACTATATCATCATAAATAATTTCATTTTGGTGTGGGAAAGAAATCATTTCCTACCTTATCCTTGGACAAGGAAGTATGATGATATCAACACAACTAAGAAACAAGTAGTGTAAACATTAATGATATTTAGTTAATTGTCTGAAAACAAACAACCTGAAGTGGAATTTAGTTTTTTTATGTTCAATAGATTTGAATGATTGCGCTGTCACTGAGATTAACAGAAGAACATCTTAGGAATTTTTGACCACTAGAAACAGAATCTACCTAGTACAATGATAATGAGTGAACACAGAAACTGGATTTTATCTTGTATTTACCTGAGAAAACAAAATAGGATGTTCAACCTTTCTTCATATATGAACCAGGTTCCCACAGCTTCATAAAACAGCTAATATAGAAGTATATTATTCATAACTAAAACTATTCAAAGTAGTAAATTCCAAAACTTTCCAAACTATCCCACCTTTTTTTGACAATTTAAATACCTACAATTTATTTCCTCGAAACAGAGATAGATGTATTGAATTCCAATAATTGACTTGAGAGGAAGCCCAAGAGTAATTAACTCCTTTATATTTTGCTTTATTCTGGCTGGCATTTTGAAGCAGCAGCCATGAAAGCATGGAAATATGTCATGCCTGATCGAGACTCAAACCCAGAATGTCTAGATGAAATGCAGAGATGCTACAATTCTACCACAGAGGGCTGCAACCTTTCTTAAAAAAAACATATTTCAATAGCATTTACTCTTTAAAAGTAGTTAAAAATGAGACAAGTAATTGTTAAGCCAGGGTTTAAGTTACAATTTTTAAAGTATCAGATAAGTTATGGAAGTATAATATAATTTTCTGCAACCACAAAAACAATACCATTAACTACAAAAACACATATATATTAATATATGCTTGGAGCAGGTATAGACAAAAGATTGTGACACAAGGTTGGGTCAGTAAAACCATTCCTACTGTAGCTGATAGTTTTTTTATATCTGGTATGGATGTGGATATATCCATAAGGAAGATGTAAGAAAATCCATCCAGATGTAAGAAAAGGAATTTTTTAAATTCTGAATTGAAATTTTAAATGGTTAAAATAGATCAACATTAAATTTTATTATTTTTTAATTTTCAGTAACAAAAGAAGATATAAAGTTGATTTTTGATGTGTGTGATATTCATATTTTCATATGAATATCTAAAAACCAATTTCTACATTTTTTAAAATTTGATCTTAAAAGCAGTGAAGAAAGGTAAAAAAAATGTTGAACAATGACTGCAAATTTTTCCCATTTCCAATGACACTAAATGAAATATTCACTCGATTTGGACGTGCATATACTACCTTATAAATATATAAAAACCATTTTTGGATTTTTTGAAGGAACATCATGGTGTACGACACAGCAGTTCACCAAC
Organism: Lycorma delicatula; assembly: GCF_047948215.1. NCBI lineage: Eukaryota > Metazoa > Arthropoda > Insecta > Hemiptera > Fulgoridae > Lycorma > Lycorma delicatula. The sequence goes on from NC_134457.1 coordinate 21,296,797, forward strand.
ACAGCCACTGCCACTGTTACAGTATGTGTGATGCAACTGACTGCACTTACCTCTGGTTACTTGATTAAAAAACCTAAAATAAAAAAAATAAATAAAAAACAAAGTACAGTCGCTTCCAATGGTGTTTATCAGGTTAATGCTAAGAACCAAACAAAATACATTTTTACCCACACGAAAGACAAGTAACCTGCTTAACTATTATTTTTAAGATGGAGGCCAACTATTTTAAAACCCCTATTCTTCAGTTCACTCAAAGTTTCAGGTCCTGTATTGACCAAACTGTTTGCTCTGAAAACATTTCAATATACTGATTTTATAAACTGTATATTATAAGTTAATACAGTTTTATAAACTGTATTTTATAAGTTTTTATAAACTGAACAGGCATTAATTTTTATTTATCATTATTTTCTCATGCTTGTCATCATCATGCTTCTCATGAACACAAGAGGGTTCAGAGGACTCTCTCCCCTAGCTAGATGGGAAGGACGAGCAAAGCTAGCTCTTGTCATATATATATTCAACACTTGTCTGCTGATGTAATGAATAAGAAGTTGCATCAATGAGAACAATCAGTGATGTCAGCATCAATGGAGTTCCTCTAGAAATTCCACTCTCATTTCTGGTTCAGAACATCTATTATGTTCCAAGTCCAGGAGAGTAACAGATGCACTCAGAGCTTTACACCTAGTACTTTCACTTAGTTAGCCTAAAAGGATTGCATTTTCTCATTCTAGACAACACTACCTTTAGTCAATGAGAATTATTATCATGGTCATATAACATTTCCAACATGTTTCCTGTGCATTGTATCCTTCGAAGATGGGATTCTTTTCACACTGATCTGAAGTAATTGGTGGATATACATTATGGTTATTTGGCAATTGTTGAGGTAGACAGTGTCGGTAACCTAGCCAGTCTGGTAAATCAGCTGCTTTCACAGTGGAAGGTTCTGAAGTGAGATGAAACTGGCTCTGCTCACTAACCATGCACACTATATCCTCTTAGAACCTCTGGCAACCACAAAAATTGAGAATCCATGAAGAGTGGAGATCTGAAGAGGTGAAATTCTATAAATGTTAGTATGGATACTGATATTAAAATTGGAGATCTGAAGAGGTGAAATTCTATAAATGTTAGTATGGATACTGATATTAAAATTGGTGGTAAAAAGTTAAAAGGAAGAGGACAGTCAATTTTATAAATCAAGAAATACTAGGAAAGAGGAAATCAAAATTGAGGTAATTAAGAATTCCCAGAGAAAGTGGTATTTTAGAAGGATCAATCTTTTTCACATACAGAAAGAGATAGCTGCTGCAGTTGGTGACCTATTAAGTATATCAACAACAAAAATGGAAAATGGACCATTCGATATATCTTTTACTAACATTCAAATTTGTCAGTTATTCAGTTTAAAGAAACTGGCAATAATGACAAAACAGTTTTTTCATAAGCCATCCTGAACTACTCTTAAGTTATCATTGTCTGTTAAGATCTTTTGAACTGTTCAAAAGAAGAAATTGTTAGAGGCCAAGGAGTACTCCTAGTCATCAGACACCTGTAGATGTCTGATGACTAGGAGAAACAGGGAATCTCCTCCTCTTTTGTTAGGATGTTTCAGGTGAGCACTTAAGAAAAAATCATAACTGACATTCATAGATTAGAGGTCTTAGCAAATTTTTCCCCCTGGGAATATGTGCTGTTTGAATTAATAGTATTTTAACAATACAGCTGAAGAGATCAGTTATGAGTATGTAAAAAGAACACACATGATGGCGAACCATGAGATAAAGTCCCATTATATATTAATTGTCATGGTCAATATTGCTTTAGGTCAAGAAACTACATCTGTGTAAAACAAAAGCAGCAATTCAGGAAGCAAATATTTTGAAAAAGTAAACTACCTAGCAGTTAAAAAGTTTTCTGATACTACAATTGCAGCAAAAATTACATTTACTTAGGTTGCACAAAATAGCATATGCTAGACTTTCAGTAGATTATGGAAAAACAAGTCAATAAGGAACTAAGAGATAATAAAGAATTTGAACCAAAAACTTAGGATGACAAAGGGTAAAATAAAGCAGAAGTTAAAATACCATCAGTCCAATTCTCCAGAGCTATTATAATATCCGAGGTAAAAAAATGTGCTATACAAAAACCCAGCAACTCCTCTACACCCACCCAGTAAGCACTGAACTACAAGTTACCATGTCAGACTGCTTCTACTGGTTGAAGTTATTATCAACAGTAAATACTTACCAGGTGTATCATACATGTGTGTTAAAGAACTGGATGACACAGTTTGTCAATTCCCCAGTCCATATCCAATTTTTTGGGATTTCAACCCCAACAATCATCTGTGGGGTCACATTGACCATTGACAGCAATTTTTTTTTTTAACTGCCACAGAAAAACATACTTCAAAATTGTCTGGCAACCTACCTAACCCACAGTTTGGTTTTAGAATACTGAAGAAACTGGTTCAAAAGAAAAAGCCTCCCAGAATTCAAATGCATGCCCACTTAAGAAAATTTAGTAAAGTTCAGGAGGAAAACAGTTTGAGCAGGAAGAATTTGTCAAGAAATTTTCTTGAAAAAATATACAGTTACTGTTAACAAGGCAGCTTCCAACTCTGAAAATGGAGATAGATAAAACTATTGATAGAAAGCCAATATACACAAATAGTATATATATAAAATAGGTGTAAATAATATACCTAAATAAATTTAGGTTGTAATATGTTGTTAAAAGTACACTTTCTCCACTCACACCTAGATTTCTTCCCAGAAAATCTTGGTACAGTAAACGAAGAGCACAGGGAACATTTTCACCAGGTGATTTCAGCTATGGAGAAGAGGCATCAAGGCAAATGGAATCCTAATATGCTGGTCAATTATTGTTAGATCATCAAGAAGGATGCTCCACAGGCCAAATATAGCAGAAAATCATCATTTCTTACTTTCTAGGTGAATCAAATGTTTGAATATCGTATAGTTAAGAATGCAAAAAGTATTAAAATGTTTGAAATTATAAATGCCTGTCTTTCAGAAACCTTGCAGGATGTTGGAAAAACAGATATCATATTTGAATTCAGCAGAAAAAATACTATTAGCATCACATACTTTTCTTCCAGAGACAAAAAATAAATTCTTTTTTGTTCTCCAGTAGGCACATAGTAGGCACATTTTTTTTTATTTGGCAATGTTTTTATTTAGATGGGAACATGGCATTCTAGAACAGTTTTACAACTGGAACATATGAAGTAGCCTTCTTAAGGTAACTGTTAGTATCCTATATAGGAAATAAATAAGGATGAGAAATGCCAACTCATATTCGTCTGCCAGAGATATTTAAAATAGAGTTCCTAGTGATCTCCTCTGAAGTTCTATTTACGTATTTATATTCTACTTACGTTTGCCACAAATTTTAAATTCAACACTTTCAAACATAGGAAGTTATCTTTACGTTATGACTTGGCAATTTTTCATACAAGCAGAAATAATACTACATTTCAAGTTGCAGAGAGCTGTTAATAGCTATTAAGTCATAGCTGTTACAGATCGAGACTTGTTTTTCTGCTGAGAAGAACTGCTGTGAGGAATTTTATTACCTGCATTGATCATACCAATCTTTCCATTTGATAACAAATAGAATTAAAGATACATTACAAAACAGAGCCAAATATTTGGGTGTAATCTGCAATAAAGAACTCGCATGGCATCAACATGCATAAAATTTAGTTAGAGAATGCTAACTAAATTAGCATTCATCATGATGATGAATGCTAATTTATCATGCTGAATGCTTCATCATTCAGCATGACTTCATCATTTGAAGTCTGGTGCTTCAAATGATATAATGTGTTTATGTAACATTAATTGGGTTCTGAAAGAGAAGTACTAATGCATTTTATTCCTTGTTAGTTGAATCAAAGATTGATTATGGAGCAGTAGCTTATATATCAGCACAAAAAAAGTACTAAAGCTATCTGATGCAATCCAGAATGCAGAGATTCAATGGATAATTGGAGCTCTTTATAGTAGGACTGTCATATCACATCATTGTACAAGCAATACTTGTTACAAACTAGGTTATCAACAACAGAGGATAGCAGTGTGATATTGAACAGACACACAAGATCACTGTGGCATTCCAGGTAATGAAACCACAGATGTAGCTAAATGTAACACTCCCACATATGCAGGGATGATAATTTCAGTCCCGGGATATAAAAAAGCCTTTGTAACATCCATAATAAAACAAAGATGACACAATAAAAAAAATACAAAATTATATGCTGTCAAAAATTTCCTGTAAAAACACAAGGATGGAGTTTTTAACTCATGTAAGAATTGGACATACTATTAAATTTAATCAAAATTAAATGCTGTTAAAGATTCCCCGTAAAAATACAAGGATGGACTTTTTAACTCATGAAAGAATTGGACATACTATTAAAATATTGTTAAGCAAGCATATGAGTATGATATTGTCAAGTGCATAAATGTGTAAAAGTAATCTCAGAGTAGGAATGTATTTTTTTAATAACAAAATTAAAACTGACTTGAAAGAGATTGAAATTTTAACACTGGCAATGGATTTAGCAGCTGGTGTCATAAACAATTAAACTTTATAATTGGAAAAAATAATAATTACAAAGTTAAAAGAATCATTTAATAGTGTTGGGACATGGTGCAGCAAATATTTCATTGTGCTCAAGGACACAGACTACAAATAAATAAGCACTCGTATAGCCTACCAAATATAAGTGAAATGGACTTCAGGAGGAAGCATTTTGTATGGTAAACAATATACAGTAATTACAATACTTTATGTAAAATTAGTATCCCTTTTAATTAATTTGTCTTATAAAAGATATACATATTTGTTATAAATAAATATTTTGTTAAAATATGTATTTATAACGATAAGGTGATACTACAGTTATCACTGAATGGATATCTTTTTTACGTCCTCTTTTAGCAATTACTTGATAAAGTAGTGCTATAGTTTACAGTAATTAAAATCATATCCATTTTTTTATATTCTATGCAAAATTTCAATATTCAAAAAAATTCAACAGAAAAAAAATACTTTGATATTATTACAATAAAGAAATAAATATGATAATTCCAATAAGATATAAAGAAAAACAGATCAGTGAACTTTCATTTACACAATTTTATAAGCTCTGATTTAGATTTGTTACAATTGTGAAACACAATAGCATGCTTCAGAGTGACATTTTCAAAACAACTTTGAAAATTAACTCCCTTTCCTGAATATTTTGGCACTTTTGTATAGCCTGCAGGTTAATGTGCATGTTATGCATTTTCTATTTTATCTATCATATTATCTGTATGTTTTTAGTTTCCTGGTCTGGTATACTATAAGTATGTAATGCTAGACGACTATGAGATAATGATTAGACAGTTTTCTAAATTATTGACTGTAAATTGTAAACATACCTAGGAGCAAACACTGATTATAATCACAATTAAATAATGTAGAAATTTGAAGAAGAAATAAAAACAAAGATGAATACAGACAGGTTAAAAGAGAATGATCAAAAATTAAAATTTGAACATATTGTGGTTCAGAAGTTAATTAATATGTCAAGTCCAGAAGACTGATATGTGGAAGTTATGAACTGACCCATTCAATTGAAAATGAATAGGTAAAGTAAAAAAATAATTATTAAGATGTTAGATAGAGAAAGTAACAGCAGATAGAAAATCATAGATAACTAAGAAGTATACTAAAACTGATGAAAGAACTCAGAAAGTATTTTTTTTTGTCTTCAGTCATTTGACTGGTTTGATGCAGCTCTCCAAGATTCCCTATCTAGTGCTAGTCGTTTCATTTCAGTATACCCTCTACATCCTACATCCCCAACAATTTGTTTTACATACTCCAAACGTGGCCTGCCTACACAATTTTTCCCTTCTACCTGTCCTTCCAATATTAAAACGACTATTCCAGGATGCCTTAGTATGTGGCCTATAAGTCTGTCTCTTCTTTTAACTATATTTTTCCAAATGCTACTTTCTTCATCTATTTGCCGCAATACCTCTTCATTTGTCACTTTATCCACCCATCTGATTTTTAACATTCTCCTATAGCACCACATTTCAAAAGCTTCTAATCTTTTCTTCTCAGATACTCCGATTGTCCCAGTTTCATTTCCATATAAAGCGACACTCCAAACATACACTTTCAAAAATCTTTTCCTGACATTTAAATTCATTTTTGATGTAAACAAATTATATTTCTTACTGAAGGCTCGTTTAGCTTGTGCTATTCGGCATTTTATATCGCTCCTGCTTCGTCCATCTTTAGTAATTTTACTTCCCAAATAACAAAATTCTTCTACCTCCATAATCTTTTCTCCTCCTATTTTCACATTCAGTGGTCCATCTTTGTTATTTCTACTACATTTCATTACTTTTGTTTTGTTCTTGTTTATTTTTATGCGATAGTTTTTGCGTAGGACTTCATCTATGCCGTTCATTGTTTCTTCTAAATCCTTTTTACTCTCGGCTAGAATTACTATATCATCAGCAAATCGTAGCATCTTTATCTTTTCACCTTGTACTGTTACTCCGAATCTAAATTGTTCTTTAACATCATTAACTGCTAGTTCCATGTAAAGATTAAAAAGTAACGGCGATAGGGAACATCCTTGTCGGACTCCCTTTCTTATTAGGGCTTCTTTCTTATGTTCTTCAATTGTTATTGTTGCTGTTTGGTTCCTGTACATGTTAGCAATTGTTCTTCTATCTCTGTATTTGAACCCTAATTTTTTTAAAATGCTGAACATTTTATTCCAGTCTACGTTATCGAAAGCCTTTTCTAGGTCTATAAACGCCAAGTATGTTGGTTTGTTTTTCTTTAATCTTCCTTCTACTATTAATCTGAGGCCTAAAATTGCTTCCCTTGTCCCTATACTTTTCCTGAAACCAAATTGGTCTTCTAACACTTCTTCCACTCTCCTCTCAATTCTTCTGTATAAAATTCTAGTTAAGATTTTTGATGCATGACTAGTTAAACTAATTGTTCTGTATTCTTCACATTTATCTGCCCCTGCTTTCTTTGGTATCATAACTATAACACTTTTTTTGAAGTCTGATGGAAATTCCCCATTTTCATAAATATTACACACCAGTTTGTATAATCTATCAATCGCTTCCTCACCTGCACTGCGCAGTAATTCTACAGGTATTCCGTCTATTCCAGGAGCCTTTCTGCCATTTAAATCTTTTAATGCTCTCTTAAATTCAGATCTCAGTATTGTTTCTCCCATTTCATCCTCCTCAACTTCCTCTTCTTCCTGTATAACACCATTTTCTACTTCATTTCCTCCGTATAACTCTTCAATATATTCCACCCATCTATCGACTTTACCTTTCGTATTATATATTGGTGTACCATCTTTGTTTAACACATTATTAGATTTTAATTTATGTACCCCAAAGTTTTCCTTTAATTTCCTGTATGCTCCGTCTATTTTACCAATGTTCATTTCTCTTTCCACTTCTGAACACTTTTCTTTAGTCCACTCTTCTTTTGCCAGTTTGCACTTCCTGTTTATAGCATTTCTTAATTGCCGATAGTTCCTTTTACTTTCTTCATCACTAGCATTCTTATATTTTCTACGTTCATCCATCAGCTGCAATATATCGTCTGAAACTCAGAAAGTATAAAAACACAAAAATTATACTGACATAGAATATACAAAATTAATAGAAACTGTTAATTGGCAAAGGAAGACTGATTTTAGGAGAAATATAATGAGGTAGAGAAAATATGAATAATTACACTGATAAACATAAATTTTGTTTCTTAATATGTTTTACATGTAACCGAATCTCTTTTTCAATGCTGAAAACAAATGTGAAATCAAAATTTTTCCATTACCCTACATTTCTGAAAAATTCTAAAATTTAAATTTTGAAAATTATTGATGTTATTTGATGCATAATACACATATATTTTGTATGTGCTCAGTAAATATTTTTAACTCTATTAATCAGTTGTTAACTGTAAAACAATAAGACGCGTTGATTACACGCGTCTTTAGCAGCGGAATCTGGACGTTCATTACTAGGAATCCCCACGTGACTAGGGATCCAGCAAAAACTCACTAATGTGCTGCGATGGTTCAACTCGACGATTACAATCAAGATTTCGGTGACGATAGGATGTCTGGAATAAAGATTTTTTAAGGCTTGGAGAGCACTACACAAGTCGCTATAATAAGGATATGACGGTACTTAGGGTTAATGATATTCAAAGCCTTATTTATAGCATATAGTTTAGCAGTAAAGACACTCGTAATACCGGGTAGACCAAACATATAGGTTTGGGTTTAGGTCATTAACAATAAATGCACATTTAACGGTATAGTGCTGTTTCGATCCATCTGTGTATACTACTGTGGATTTGTGTTGGAGAGAATATGGCGAAACATTTGCCGGAAGAAAATAGGTGGTGTTGATTCTTTATAGTATTTCGTGAGGTCGAACACAAAATTTGTATTTGTAATGGTTGTTTCTTCAAGGAGGATACGAACACGAATAAATTGGAAAAATAGAAGGTGCGTCAACATATATAAGGTCCAGTAAACATCGGGCACGAACACCACAGGTGTAACGTGGACGGTCCTCATCCCTTCGAAAATAAGGATTTCCAAGGATTGCGTCAAAAGCCGGATGATTTGGCTGTCATTTAAGACGAATAAAATAAGATGCTAAAACCTAGACTTGTCTATCCCAAAGTGATGGTTCACCGCTGTCAACAAGGATGCTTATGACAGGGCTTGATCAAAAGACATCTGTAGCAAGCCGAAGGAAAGTGTGATGTAAAGCATCCAGCATTTTAAGCACGGTATTTCGCGCTGAAGAGTAGGCGACACGACCATAATATATACGGGAACGAACCAAGGAATAGTAAAAACGCAACATACATGACCGATCGGCATCTCAATTGGTATTGCTAAGGACTCGCACATGTCTAAAAGTTTGGAACATATTGTTTTCAATTCTTCTTATGTGTTTGACCCAAGTAGGCGGGGCTATCGAAAAATAACCCTAAAAATCTGACATCAGGAGAGATAGCAAAGTATTTTACCTATCAGCCATCTCCTTAAATATACAGAACAATCAGTGCATAATATATAAGAAGCTCAGGTCTTATCCTGATGCAATTTGCTATACCAATTTTACACTGAAAGTACAAATGATATGCATTTTTAATTAAAGGTGTAATGTTTTTCTATTTGATTTTGCGGTAAACTCGCCACATACATAACAAAAGCCATCCACATCATATACACAATTTCGAGGCATTATGAAACTGCACTGTTAACAAATTTAAGACGGCAATAAGACTGAACAAAACTAATTCATTCCTAAATCCAGTGCTTAATACATGTTTTGTTTTTGTTTTCAGCTACATGTTTTGACCAGCACAGACATGATTAATCTTGTCCATGAATCTTGTCTCTTCAGTATTAGATATGATGTCATATGTGACTACGATATGATTTAATTCTTTGCCTAGTATTGTTTATTTACAGCTTATAAATTATGTTCACAAAGTTAAACAATAAAAAATGAGCTAACAAAATTCAGTATAGGAGCTTAAAATGCTAACTATACGTTGAAAAATGAAATAAATTGTTTAATTAAAATTTAAAAATTTTCCAAAAATGGTGGGCGATAGAAATATTCTGAGTTCATATACGTTTTCAGCATCAAAAAACAGATTAAAATCAAGTATCACATGTTAGTAAATTATGTTTATCAGTGTAATTATAATTATATAGTAATTACAGCTACTACTTTCGGTAATTGATAAGCCGTTCGTCCAAAAAAACGATAAAATTATTCGATAACAATGAGAAAAGATAATTTATCAGACACTGGTGTTTTTTTAATTTTATTGTGCATTTATGAATGTAAAGTTGAGTTAAATTAAATTAAAAAACACGTAAAAAAGTTCTTCTGTATAGTTTTTCTTGGAGTTTTTGAAAAAAAAATTCAGTAACGCAATATAACTAAATCTTTAAAAAAAAAGTTATTGGTTAAAAGAAAAAGCCAGTTGATCAGAGAAGAAATAGAAGAGAAAACTGTTAAGTACGCTTAATAGAGTCGTATGTAAAAGATAATTATTGAAGTTGTTGAAGAAAATCATATCTGGAGCAGGACAGAAGCCAGTAAGGAAACAGCAGCAGTTGATAAGCAATAAAAAGATTTATTATTATTCAAAAAGAATACTCCTGTATAGGTTTTATTTTCCTCTTCTGAATTTAATTTATATGTAGAAATTGCTTAATATTTCATTTTATTTTATCATTATTACACTTAATATTACTTTACTCATTAAAAAAAGTTAGGAGAAACTTTAAATTGCCTAGATTTATGATTTTTATAGAGAAAATCGATTGGAAAATAAAAAAGTAAAATAATCTTTATAAATTGTATGCGTCTCCTTCTTTCCTTACTATCTTCTCCTATCAAATATTCCCAAACAGTTCAGTCAGGATTCACATTCCAGAAAAATCATTGTAAAGATTTCCGTTCATTTATTTTCGCTTCAAAAATATTATTTTTGCTACAAGATGAAATTCTGTAAAGAACGTACATTACAGTTTTAAAAAGAAATAAAAACCTTATAAAAAAATGAAATTAGACAAAAATTTACAAACACGCGAAAGAGAATTCTTGTTCTTTTTTCTGTGAGGATCCTTCAAACGCTTCTACACTGCATTTTAGTGGAATTAATTTGTCATATTAACAACAGTTAGCTACAGCCCCTTGTTTTTTCCTGGAACAGAATTTATTACGTCTATTAATTTTTTTTTTTTTTTTAGTTAATGCTATGACCACACCAATAAAATGCCTAGTTAATACTGATCCAGTGCCGATAAAAAATATTATTTTTAAAAAATTTTCTTTAATGTTTAAATATTTAATTTTTATTTGATAATACGAGGTAGATCACAGTTGTTTTTTTTATATTACTTATTTTTACTTCCTTGTACCGTACAAGGAAGTATTTTTTTCCCCTGTTTAGCCTCCGGTAACTACAATTTAGATAATGCTTCAGAGGATGAATGAGGATGATATGCATGAGTGTGAATGAAGTGTAGTCTTGTACATTCTCAGTTGGACCATACCTGAGATGTGTGGTTAATTGAAACCCAACCACCAAAGAACACCGGTATCCACGATCTAGTTTTCAAATCCGTGTAAAAATAGCTGGCTTTACTAGGACTTGAACACTGGAACTCTCGACTTCCAAATCAGCTGATTTGGGAAGACGCGTTCACCACTAGACCAACCCGGTGGGTAAACAAGGAAGGATTGTGATCGACAAAAATTTCGGTTTTCAGATTTCATCCAAAACATCCATTTTGACCATCCCTGAATCCATTTTTACTAGTTTCGGCGTGACGTCTGTACTTACGTATTTCGCATAACTCAGAAACGATTAGCCGTAGAATGTTGAAATTTTGGATTTAGGACTGTTGTAATATCTATTTGTGTACCTCTCCTTTTGATTGCAATCGACTAAACCAATAATGTACAAAAAAAACCCAAAATCTAAAAAATTGATTTTGGACTTTTCTTAACTGCAGTAATAAACCCTCATTGACAGCTTTTCAGCGATATATAAGTGGTATTTATTTTTATTGGTTCGAGTTATAGCCAAACAAAGTTTTAATTAATGAAATATTTGATTCTTACTACGGAAGGCACATCGGTTTGAATCCGACTTCATTTCCTTGTTTTTTAAATTTAATTTAAATATATTGATTTATTAATAATTATTAACCTCTGATTGTAAAACAAAAATTTTACACTAATAATACTAATATTGAATAATAACAATAAATAAAAAATAAGAAAAATTATAAGTTTTTAGTGAAATAAAATTTTACGTACTTGTGATTTTTTTTTAAATTGTAAACGTAATTTAGTAGGCGTACAAGGAAGTCATCTGGGTCCACATCAGTTTTTTTTTATTTTACAAGCGGCGTTGACAAAAGAAAAAAGTATTTCATTCTACCCGCCAATAATCGCTATAAGGTGTTCTGAGAAACAAAGTTTTATCACTTTTAAATTGAATAAAACAGCAAAATTACAACAGTTATTGACCGGGTAATGTTCGGTTATTATTATTTTGGTGATATAATTTCAAATAATCGGGCATAATTTTTACTTAACTGATTGCTATTGGATCCCTATACTTCGATCCGGAACCAATAATTTTGTTCTTGTATATGTGTTTTGCCAAACACAAAAGCTTTCATCGATTTCAATATACCATATGTACAAAAAGGGTTTAAATCGCGGTGTTTTAATTTGTTATATCTCTTGAATGAGATGTACAATGCTGATTTCAGACTACAATGAAAGAGCAAAAAGGACAGTTTAGCTGCACGCATGGCTGTAGATTACCTACCTTTCCGCTTGACAGCACCACTAGCCGATACCTGGACCGAAAACTTCTGTAATTTACAATATGTTATCTGTAGTTACAGTTAAATTTGCGTTCCGTAGAAAATCTTAATGCCATCTTTTAAGTGACAATAATATTTTTCGATGGCGTAATCTGTTTAAAACGACCAAAATCGGAAGTCTGTATAAAAGGAAGAGTACGGGACGGCTGGGATGATCGAATAAAATGTTGAACGTATAAGTTAGTGTTTCTTGTTTAGTCCTAAAAAATCTGTTTGGAAGGCCAGCCGCGAACTACAAATGCCGATTAACACGTGGAATGTTGAAGAAAATGCTTACATACGTGTCCATATCGTTTACAACTATTTCAGGTTTTAAAGACTACCGATTACGCAGTGCTTGCCGAGTTCGCAATCGAAATTTTGCAGCAGGAAGTTGACAATTTTCTTGATGGTACTGTGTTTATGGTCAGTCAACATTTCATTTAAATGGGAACGTTAACATGCATAATATCCGTATCTGTGGGTCAGAAAATGATCTTAATAATTTGAATCTTGAATTCTTACAATGCGAAATGGGCTTCCTAAAATTAAAATAAATTACAACTCTAACGTTTTCAGTAACAGCCCTGACAAAACAGGAACCACTTTTTTTGTTAATTTTTCATACCCCTTACCATCACTAAGCGATTTAATGAGGTACAGGTGTTTTTTTCTATTAGAGGTCATAGTTTTCTCCCCTGTGACCGAAACTTTGGTGCGATTAAATGAGCGATTGGTGGCAGGATATTATTTTTTCCCCGGAGAAATATAACCATTTGATTGGCAGTGCCAAAATCAAGCAACCTTCTTTTGATGTTAGAACAGTATTGCATGAACAAATATTGTACAACAAAGATTGCTGGCCTAACTTTTTCAAAAAGACTTGTTTTGGTTTTTGCACTAAACTGCCTTATAAAATAAAAATATACAAGCACATGAAGTTCACAACAGCCAAAAGGGGATATGTTACTGCTCATACCTTTGCAGACGGTGTAGCCATTGGAGTTTTCAAACTGTAAAAAAAGTGTAAACAGAAAGTGAAGCTCACCTCCTTGTTGAACAACAGGATAGCCCATAGAAGTCACAATAATTTAAAAATGCAAAGATTTCTGAAAAATCTTTTTCAGATTCTCGATCCTTTTCCTCCAATATCAGGATGGGAGAGATTATCAGGATAGTATCTAGTTGTCATCCATTCTAAGGGCACCAGAAATGATCCTTCAGAATAAAGAATACCACAACAAAGTTTACACTACTCTTGGAAAGCCAGCATAAACATATCTGACAAACTCTGGCCTCCTGTATATCAGTTAAGGAACTTAATTTCCTGTGTATTGTGATCACTGCAAAACTGGCCTAACAGCATAAGTGACTATCCTGTAAAACCAGGCCTGTCCATCACTCCTAATGTATAAATTTCAATATTATTTTATAATTAGGTAACCTTCTAATGAGGTCATAACAGAAGATGAATATGATAATACTGGAAACGGTTTGAAACAAAAATGTTTAATTTCGCTTTGATTGTAAAATTACTAGAACCAAATTCTCTTTTAAATAAAACTGAAGAGGATTGCACTAGCTTTATGAATGATTTAAATTCAGAGATGTTTCTTATAATGTTGAGAAAAGTCGATAAATGTAGGCTTGTAAACTTTTCAATTTAGACTCTACAGACTGTAAATGGAAATTATGCATTATAAGTAAACAAAAAGTAATATTACTCATTACTCAAAAAGTAATCAAACAATAAAAATAAATAAAATTAATATTTTTTATTAATATAAAAATAAAAATTATAAAATTAATTTTCATAACAACCACTTAAAAATTATATTTTGAACATTTATTTAAATTTATATTGAAGGGTAGAATAGTGAACCGACTCATATTTAACTAGAATGACACAAAATGTTGAATACAGCAATCAGGAATAAGTCGACCATTAAAACAGAACCATTGAAATTTCTACTTGGGTGAGCGAGCAGATTTATTTTATAAAATATGTATATATATTTCTAAATTTTTATTTTTACTGTACATTTTTTATCTTATTAATTCTGTTTTTAAAGGACTAATCCAGGATTGTTTAAGTATTTAATTAAACATTGAATCTAACTTAAAAGATGCTGTTTATAAATGAAATGAAAATTATTTAACAAATTTATAAGTGAAACAAAAAGTGATACCAAGAAAGAAATACTAAATAATAGAATAAGAATATAACTTAAAATAACAAAGGTCCAACAACTTCATCCTTCATTAAGCCACACCAAACATTGACCTTGGGGCTGTCTGGTTGATACTCGATGGCCTCTCAAGGATGTTCACTTTCCCAAATTCACACGTTGTCTGTTGACCACATTACTGAACTGAAATGTTGACTCATTAGAAAACATAACCTTGGCCAAAACGTTGTTTATCTGATGCAATGAAGAATGTCTTTGACAAATATTGCTTCTTTGGCTTTATCATCAGGTTTCACCTCATGTAACAATTGCAATTTGTACGTATAAAGCTTTAGGCACTTGTGTTGCACATCAAGGACAGTTGATTTCAAGAGACCATGTTCGTGACACTGAAATGCACTGAACATTCTTCTCAGATGTTTGTGATGGGGCACCATCATGCCTCTTAGCAACAAATTCTGTCTCAAGAAACGCTGCTTTCCATGCATTGATTCTCTTGGCATTGGGAAGAGATTGTTAAAGATTAAAAATAGTAATTGTGAATGAAATAAAAAATAATGTAATAAAGTGGTAAGATCAATGGTGTGCGTCAACTTAATGAATTTTCTATCAGATACATGTGCAAAGAATACAATATAAAAACAGATTATTAAAATTATTATTCTAATGTGATTGCGACAGATAAAATACACTAATTATAAAAGAAATTAAACAGATATTGATAAAATAATAAAAATCATGACTGTTGACAAAAACAATTTTCTTTCAAGTACATCTGTAACGAATGTGATATAAAAAAATTATTATTCAAAAGTTATTCTGAAATATTTTATCTAGTAATTATGAAAGAAATTAAAAACATAGCAATAAGACAATAAAAACCAAAGATGCATGTCGACTTATATATTTTTTCTAACAAAATTTCATTTTCAGGGTATTAACAATTATCTTTTAATTACTATTATTGAATCAAATATAAAAACAAATTGTTTAGTGTGAAATTGCTATTCATTTTGAAAAATAAAGTATATTAATTATGAATGAAAATATGAATGGGTGGGCGAGTGTAGACTTAATCAATATTCTTTCAAGTACATCTGCAATGAATGTAACATAAAAACAACTTATTTAGTGTGAAGTTACTATTCAAAAGTAATAATGAAAGATTCATTATATTAATTGTGAATGAAAAAGAAAATAATGCAATAGAATGATAAAAATCAAGGGTGAGTGAGTGTCGACTTTAACAATATTCTTTCAAGTACATCTGCAATAAATGTAATATAAAAACAGATTATTTAGTGAGAAACTGCTATTCCAATGTGATTGTGAAAAATAAAGTAAATTAATTATGAATGAAAAGAAAAATAATGCTTGCGAAAAATTAAGAATATTAATTATTAATGAAATAAAAAATAGTGTAAAAAATGGTAAAAATCAATGGTTAGTGTTGACATAATGAATTTTCTTTCAGGTACATCTAAAATTAATGGAATGTAAAAACAGATTATGAAAATTAATATTCAAATGCAATTGTGATATAAAAGAATTATTAATTATGAAATAAATAAATAGTAATAAAATTATAAAAATCGTGGGTGACTGTCAACTCAATTTTCTTTCAAGTACATCTGCAATGAATGTAATATAAAAACAAATTATTCTAAAGTGATTGCGAAAGATTTTATATATTAATTGTGAAAGAAATTAAAAATGTAGAGATAAAATAATAAAAACCAGTCATACAAGTTTTGACTTTTAGAGAGTGATCAAATAATAAAAATCATAGAAAACTGTCAACTGAAACAATTTTTCCCCCAAGTACATGTGCAATGAATGTGATGTAAAAACAAATTAAGATTATAATTCAAAAGTGATCGTGAAAGATTTTATCTATTTACGAAAGAAATAAAAATTTAGAGAAAAAATAATAAAAGCCAAGGATGCAGGTCAACTTCTATAAGTTTCTTGGATAAAAAAATTCCATTTTTTCAGGGTATTAACAATTTTCTTTTAATTACATCTGCATTGAATGTAATATAAATACAAATTACTGAGTGTGAAATTGTTTTCAAAAGTGATGGTGAAAAATAAATTACATTATGAATGAAATAAAATATAAAAACGTAATAAAATAATGAATATCAGGGGTGTATGTCAAATTAAATAATTAGCTTTCAGGTACATCTGCAGTAAATATAATACATAAACTACTTATTAAAATTACTATTAAAAAGTGATTGTGAAAGCTATAAATATTTCACATGAGTGAAATGAAAAGAAAATTATGAAATATTAAAGCAAGCAGGTGCCGACTGTTATGTTTTTCAACAAATATTATTTTTTTCATGATATTAACAATTTTCTTTCAGGTACAACTCAAATGAATGTGATATAAAAACAAATTACTGAGTGTGAAATTGCTATTGATAATTGATGATGAAAAAGAAGTTATATTGATTAAGAATGTAATAAAATATGAGAACATATTAAAAGGATAAATACATGAAGGGCATGTGTCGACTTAAACAATTAGCTTTACATAACTGCTTATTTATATAAGTGAAATGAAAAGAAAATTATGAAATAAAAAAATAAGTGGGTGTATTGACTATTATGTTTTCTCAAAAAATATTATTTTCAGGGTATTAGCAATTTTCTCCAAAGAATGTAATATAAAAATTATTTTGTGTGAAACTGCTTTTCAGATGTGAATGTGAAAGATTCAATATATTAATTATGAATGATATAAAAAAAAAATATAATTATGAATGATATATAATAAATGATAATAAACGGTTCAAGTGTGATTTTGAAACATAAACTATATTATGAAAGAAATTAAAAAGGTAGCAAAAATAAAATACAAATATTGGTAACTGATGACAAACAATTTTCTTTCACGTCTGCAATGAATGTGATACAAAAAACTTATTATTTAAACCTAAATGCGAAAGGGTAAATATAATAAAAGTGAATTGAAATATAAAAATGCACATGTGTTAAGATAATACATAAAAACACATTATTAGAATTATTGTTAAAATGTGATTTTGAAAGATAAAATATATTATGAAAGAAATTAAACAGATAGTGATAAATAATAAATATCATGGAAGACCGTCAATTGAAAAATCTTTTATCAAGTATATCTGCAATGAATGCGATGTAATATATAATACAATTTATGATTATTAATCAAATGTGATGTGAATGATTTTATAAATTATGAAATAAATTAAAAATATTTCTTTCACATACATCTGCAATGAATGTGATATAAAAACAAATTATTAGTTAAAAGAGAATTAAGATTAATATTCAAAAATGATGTGAAAGACTTTTTAAATTATGAAAAATATTAAAAAGCTAGCGAAAATAAAATAAAAATATTGGTGACTGATGACAAACAATTTTCTTTCAAGTCTGCAATGAATGTGATACTAAAAAACTTATTCAACCGTAAATGCGAAAGGTTTAATATATTAAAAGTGAATTGAAAAATAAAATATTGAATTAATGAAACAAGATAGAGGTTCACTTTTATGTTTTTTTTTTCAAGGTATTAATGATTTTCTTTCAGGTACATCTCAAATGGATAATCTATAAAAAATATAAAAGGTAAATCCGATAAAGGTATATCTGCAAAGCATTTAATATATAAACTGCTAATTAAAATTATTATTTGAACGATATAAATATATTATGTAAATAAAATGAAAAAGAAACTGATGAAAATTTAATAAAGCAAGTGGGAGTGTTGACTTTTGTTTTTAGGGTATTAATAATTTTCTTTCAGGTA
This sequence comes from Lycorma delicatula, assembly GCF_047948215.1. Classification (NCBI taxonomy): domain Eukaryota; kingdom Metazoa; phylum Arthropoda; class Insecta; order Hemiptera; family Fulgoridae; genus Lycorma; species Lycorma delicatula. The sequence goes on from NC_134457.1 coordinate 21,315,293, forward strand.
CATCTCCAGTGAATGTAATATCAAAATAAATTATTAAAATTTATATTTAAAATGATTGTGAAATTTTAAATATATTAATTATAAATGAAATGAAAAAGAAAATTAAAAATGATGAAAAAATAAAGCAAGTGAGAGTGTTGACTTGTTTTATCTTCAACAAAATTTGTTTGTTTTCTGGGTATCAATAATTTTCTTTCAGGTACATCTCCAGTGAATGTAATATAAAAACAAATTATTAAAAATATTATTCAAAGGTGATTGTGAAAGATTAAATATATAATTATGAATGAAATGAAAACAAAAGTAATGAAATAATTATTTATGAAAGAAATGAAAAAGAAAGTAATGCAATAATAAAGCAAGGTTGAGTGTCAACTTACATGTAATATATCTCCAATGAATGTCATATAAACATAAATTATTAAATGCAAAATTGCTGAAGTGATTGTGAAAGATTCAGTGTATTAATTATAAGTGAAATAAAAATATCACAATAAAATGAATGTAACATTGTAAAACACTGTATTCCTTTCAAGTACATTTGCAATGAATGTAACATAAAAACTAAAGTTATTATTCAAAAGTAATAAAATTAAGCGATTTTTTGGCTTACAGTATTTTTTAAGAATTGTTTGATGCTATAATTTAAAAGTGTTAACCTACATTAACACTTAAATAAGGTTAGTTAAGTCCAATGTGTGCACTTTTTGTAGCTCGACTGATGTCTACATGAAAATCTAACTCTTGCAAGCTGTTTAGGAGCATCTGTGGCATTATTAAATCATCCAAATGTTTTCTTTTAATCCCAAGAAAAAAATCAAAAGTAGTCATATCTGAAGATCTAGGGCGGCCATGCAGTTGGACCTCTTTGTTCGATCCAATATCTGGGGAAGGTGTTCAAGAACATGGTAACATCTCAATGAAAGGTTAGTGGAAACTGAAGCCTGCAGTAATCTGAGCAACAGCAAGTTCTCAAGCATGTCATGGTATGTGGGTCCAAAAAACTGACCAATAATGCCATTCCTATGCAGTCCTAACCAGACAGACTTTCATATGTCCCTATCATTTTCCAAATTCAACAGTTGTCTGTTAACTTTCCCACATGTATGAAAGATTGACTGCATCAAACTGATATTGTAGGCAGTGATCACTTGGTTTAATATGAAGTAATTTGTATACTTGTAAATGGAGCTTACGAACGATGTCATGAGCTGTGGAACGAGGAATTTACAGTTTATAACTAGCTCGCCTAATTGACCTTTCAGAACTGGCAGTGAATGATTGCATCATTTACATGATCCACGGTCTTACACTAACTGAAACTTTTGGATGATTTCCAATTTGTGAAACCAAGCTTCTACCAAAACATGCACTGAACCTTCTATATTGGGGTTCACATTTCTCTCGTCTGACTACTACTAACAACTGCATTGAGAGTCAACTTGCCTGAACATGCGTCTTCCATTGACCTTGAGAGTATATAGAATAAGTTTTTATTTCACGTCAATTGAGTGAGCCTACGTTTAGCCTTCAATTACAACTGGTTTTCTAAATGTAGGAATTCAATTACTTTAGTATGTTACTTTCATTATGGTTTTTGAAATTTCATTTTGGGATGTGGGAGGGTAATAACTATTAATTTTTTTTCATGAGTTATTTTCCTTTATATCTTAAAATAAATTAACCGATTTTTTGAAAATTTTCTGAAAATCTGAATGCAGGTTGTTGATGCCATTTCATTCTTTGTTATTGTTGGGTAAAGTTAACAAAAAACACAGCTCGTATTTGCCAAAAGAAATTGGACTTTAATGAGAAAGAACAAATGAACTTATGTTAAATCATAACCTTAAAAACTAAAAAGAAATTATGAAAATAACATAATTTAATGATACATTAGAATATCAACTGAAATCAGCATATGAACAATGATGTTAAATGAAAAAAAAAAAAAAAAAATACATGAATATACACTTTTAAATACAGATTTTGACAATATACATTTTTGACAAAGTCTGAAAAACAAGAGAACATGAAACACCTTAATTTTAATTGTAAATTTAGAAAAACATAATATCAATAGAAAAATGTAACTGGCAAACAGATGTACTACTGACATATACTATAATGTGACAAATAGTAATGAACGGATGTCATTAACTTAGCTAAACGAATTACAATAAATCTTAATTGGCACTGGCTTTTTCTGAATTAAGAACATCAACAAACTTAACGTTAAATAATTAATACATGTAATTCTAGTTTAGTGTAGAAAAAAGGCCACAATGATATTCTAATACAAAAAGAGTTAATAACAATAATCAAATTGTGATAAGTAAACATAAAAATAAAGAGTTAATTACAATATAATCGCATTGAAATTAATTGAGCACGTAAAATAGGTTGCAGCTGAACAATGACAACCTTATATTTGTAAGAGAGGAACTCACGAATGAAGGTAAAACGAATACATACAGTAAATTCCTGGGCGTAGTCCGCCGTGATGTATCAGGAATACAGTGGTGAGAATGTGCCGCTTCGAGGTTGAGCAAGACTGGGCGTCTGAAATGTGTGACAACAAGAGTAGTGTCTTAGTGTTAGTATGAGAACAATTAGAGAAACGGTGTGGAATTCGGGAACGAAGACATAACAAAAATAATTTAAGCGAGCAGTCCACTAAGGAATTACGTAAGACTGATAAAAATAATTTCTGAATACGCAAGTTGAAGAAATGACATCAGGGCAGACAAAGAAAAATATACTTCTAGAAACTATGACAATATTGAAATTGGTTGAGAATAAAAAAACACTAAGCCTAATATATACATTATGACTAAACAGCAATGAAATAATGCGTGATATAAATAAGCCAATACGATGATGCAATACTCAGACGAGCCTGAGAGAAATTGATATCGAAAATAAATCCAAATAACCTATTTAAAAATACACGTAGATAAGCCTTACAAAAAAGCAAAATAAATTACCAAGCCTGTAAACTACAAGACTCTACCATAACCTTGAATTCATTGGAATAAAACCACTTTATGCCAACGGCGTAAACAGTTATAATCAGTCAAAGGTGCAGGAAGTTACAATCCACCTCATGTTCTGTATTTTAAAATGTTAATGTCGAATAATTATTTTACTTACATCAATGTTCCGCTTAATTTTCTTCTGAATACTAAGTCTTATGAGAACAAAAATCTCGGTAAGCAGAATTTTACTGGCTTTACTAGGTAAGTTATCTAACTTATGTAAAATTTATTATCATCCATTAGTAATTGTTACTGGGTATCATCCTTGTCGCATTTTCACCACGCATCTTGGTTACTTGTGTTTCCCATCGCACCATTTTATTTTAATTTTGTTTTTTAGTCAAGTACGCAGAGGCTGGTGCAGCCAATCGCATCACACATACAGTAATAATGGTAGTGGCTGTATTTGTTGAGCTGCCACACCATACCCCGTCGGCTTGATATCAGCTAATTGAATATCAGTTTGATATTCACATGATTACAGACAAACGAAGAATCAAGTAAATATGTTACAGAGAAATTCAAAAAATATTAGATTTCATTGTTGCTCAATTTGAACATTTAAACTTGGAATTTCAAAGAATTCTTTCTTAGTGCACATTTATGTTGTAAGAAAAACTAGTATTAATCTTCATTAGTGATTTTTGGACGTTGATAAGTTACTAAAAATTAGTAACTTTAAGTTACTCTAAAAATTAAGTTAGTCTAAAAATTACTGAGTGTTTTGGGCACTGGACAATTTAGTCTCCCAAATCTCAGGGTATATGAGTCGCAGTAGGGCAGACTGAACGTTGTTTGACAGCTGGCAGTTGAAGCTAGTAGATGTGCAAAAAATGTTGGAATTCTTATACTTGGATGTAAGGTACTATGCTGTGAAGATGAATGGAAATTTCTGCCAAACTGATTAACATTTTACAATTTTATTCTGATATACACACAAATGCTGGGTAGGCCTGTGAAGAAACTTGTGCTGTTTATGGGCAAGATATGTAATCAAAAGCAATAGCCAAAAGATTTTTCAGTCATATTTTTTGTGGAAATTGTGATGTCCAGGATGGTCCTTGCAATGGACCATTCAGAGAAAGCTGGTTATAAAAAGGAGCTCGACGTTTGGTTGCCACCTGATCCAACTGAGGAAACTTTACTGGATCGAATTTCTACCTGCGAATCTCTACTGAAACGTAATGAAATTGAGCCATTTCTGAAGCTGGATGATCATTAGTGATGAAAAGTGGATAAACTAAGACAACAATGTGTGAAAAAAGACTGTGATTAAAACTAGGAGAAACTCCAGAGTCTATGGCAAAGCCAACACTGATGGCAAAGATTATGCTGTGTGTTTGGCAAGACTGGAAGGACATTGTGCAACACAACCTGCTGCCATCAGGCAGCATGATAGAAACAGACCTGTACTGTCGACAATTAGTCAGATTGCAGCTACAAAGTTTCTTAATTGGTTAACATAAAGGATATCATACACAGCGCTGATAAATCTTTAACAACCTGTCAACAATTGAAAGAACATGACTGGGAGGTTTTGATTCAGCCACCATTTAGCCTGACCCAACACCATCAGTGTATCATATGTTTCAGTCTCAGCAACAACTCCCTGAATGATATTAAATTAGCTTCAAAAAAGGACTGTGAAAACCATGGCCACAGAAACCATAAAGTTCTATTACAGCGTAGGGTTTGTGCTGTTGATGGAAAAATGGCAGGATATCGAAAAAATGGTAGATGTGGTCTCAAGATGGTATTTTTCAATAACAATTAATGTATTCTCAATTTTGGCCTCCAAAGACTAAATAAGTTTAAAGACAACGGGAAATAAAGGAAAATAATGATATAAAGGATTAAATCAGAATATTTCATCATGTAATATATAAATTTTTACAAAGCTTTGTTAATAGAATTGTACATAAATTATGCAAATGATCTTATTTATAAACTAATTAGTTTTGAACAGAGAACACAATTATGTCAAAAAAAAAAAAACAGCCACAAACTGTATATAACTGACCATATAGCAAACAGGAACAATTTATACCACTTGGTCAACCTAATTTGACTTTTATGTAAAAGTTTTTATACAAAAGTTACATGTGAAATTTTTCTAACCATTATGTTTAAAGAAATGTGTTTTTACATTACTCCCTTTATTAAATGTTACGATGTTACAGATATTGAAAGTGAATTTTTTTCTCACCAGTACGAATACAGATTCTTTTTAAATTAACCATGAGTCTAAATGTTTGCTTACAAAAATTACAAATGAATTTTATCTCATCAGCATGAATACAGTGATTGCTTTCAAACTACTGCTTTGATTTAAAAGTTTTTTACAAAAATTACAGGTGAATATCTTCTCACCGGTGTGAATAGAGAGATGGCTTTTTAAACTACACTTGAGCCTAAAGGTTTTCTTACAAAAATTACATGTGAATTTTTTCTTACCAGTATGATTAGAGAGATGAGGTTTTAAATTACTGCTTTGATTAAATGTTTTTTTACAAAAATCTTTTAACCAGTATGAATAGTGAGATGTGTTTTTAAACTACTATCATTAAACTTTTTTTTACAAAAATTACAAGTAAATTTTTTCTCTCAAGTATGAATAGATAGATGTCTTTTTAAACTACAGCTATGTCTAAAAGTATTTTTACAAAAATTGCAAGTGAATTTTTTTTCTCCAGTATGAATAGACAGATGTGTTTTTAAATTACCCTTGAGGCTAAATGTTTTGTTACAAAAATTACAAGTGAAGTTTTTCTTTCCAGTATGAATAGAGAGATGTGTTTTTAAATTACCCTTGAGGCTAAATGTTTTGTTACAAAAATTACAAGTGAAGTTTTTCTTTCCAGTATGAATAGATAGATGTCTTTTTAAACTAGAGCTTTGACTAAAAGTATTTTTACAAAAATTGCAAGTGAATTTTTTTTCTCCAGTATGAATAGAGAGATGTGTTTTTAAATTACCCTTGAGGCTAAATGTTTTGTTACAAAAATTACAAGTGAAGTTTTTCTTTCCAGTATGAATAGAGAGATGTGTTTTTAAATTACCCTTGAGGCTAAATGTTTTGTTACAAAAATTACAAGTGAAGTTTTTCTTTCCAGTATGAATAGATAGATGTCTTTTTAAACTAGAGCTTTGACTAAAAGTATTTTTACAAAAATTGCAAGTGAATTTTTTTTCTCCAGTATGAATAGAGAGATGTGTTTTTAAATTACCCTTGAGGCTAAATGTTTTGTTACAAAAATTACAAGTGAAGTTTTTCTTAACAGTATGAATAGAGAGATGTGTTTTTAAATTACCCTTGAGCCTAAATGTTTTTTTACAAAAATTACATGCAAATTTTTTCTCACCAGTATGAATATTGAGATGTCTTTTTAAATTACAATTGAGCGCAAATGTTTTTTTACAAAAATTACAAGTGAATTTCTTTTCACCAGTATGAATAGTGAGATGTGCTTTTAAATTACTGCTTGCATTAAATGTTTTTTTACAAAAACTACAAGTGAAATTTTTCTCACCAGTATGAATAGAGAGATGTCTTTTTAAACTACTGCTTGTATTAAACGTTTTTTTACAAAAATTACAAGTGAATTTCTTTTCACCAGTATGAATACAGAGATGTCTTTTTAAATTACAACTTTGATTAAACGTTTTTTTACAAAAATTGCAAGTGAATTTTTTTTCTTCAGTATGAATAGAGAGATGTGTTTTTAAATTACCCTTGAGCCTAAATGTTTTTTTGCAAAAATTACAAGTGAATTTTTTCTCTCCAGTATGAATAGAGAGAATGGCTTTTAAATTACTGCGTCGACTATAGGTTTTTTTACAAATATTTTTTGTTAAATTTTTTTTAATAACATGAATAGATAAGTGGGACTCTAAAGTAGATCTCTGTGTGAAAGACTTCTGACAAATAACACATGCGTGAATAGGAAGATTAGATGTTATGATGTTTCCTTCTTTTATTGTTTTTTCTGAAATTTGCAAGCATTTTTCTTTATAAGAAAAATTGTTGAAATCATCACATTCTTTACCGATGACATTATCACATATACAGTTATATTTTAATTTTCTGCAAGCCACACATTTTGATGTCTGTAAACTACTTTCAGTACTTCTTTCCTCCACGTCATTGATAGCTTCTTCACTAAGATCCTAAAAAAAAATAATGTAATTTTTAAGTTAAAATCTATTCAGATACTTTGTTAATTTTGATAATGGCAACTAAAATTGATAATTTATATTTAATATTAAATTATCTTTATATTTAAGTAAGCACAAAATGTTTGTTTTTTAAGCAAAAATAAAATTTTATTAGCATAAGCAGTTAATATGAAAAAAATGTAACACAATATCTTGTTATATATCAAAGCACAATATCATTTTATAATTTTTATTAGATTTTAATCCACTTGAAGAATTTAATGATATGATAAATAAGAAAACACGTTTAGTACTGGACGGGTGAGTCAAGTTAATAATGAAAGAATTATATACTGAAGATCCTAAATTATATTAATTTATCATGAAAATGTCAAACAAAAAAATTTTAATTTCTTTTTAATCCATTCTCATACAAAAAAATGAGAGTGCCATGAGAAAAGCAATGTCTGCTGAGATAAAACTTGAAATATTTGTTTGTTATTTATCTACAAGAGTGAGCTACAGATTTCTTGAGAAATGTTATCAAGTTTCTAAATCACATATATTCAGATTCATACCACAAGCTTTTAATGCAATTTATAACCTGCTGAGGAATAATTTATGTATTTAAAAGATTCCTAAATGTTTTCTGATTTTAAGAGAACACTATGAGCAACAAACTTTAGATCTTTTCAAACATAACGAAATTAATTAACACTGACATTTGGTGTTACATAGTGAACATCACTTCAGGTCAATTGTGGATTTATTGTAATATCAATGTTACAGTTTATTTTGTCAAGGTTTGGGAAAAACTCTTGTACAATTTTGGCCAAACAATGTGATAAAACAGTACAGTAGCATCTTAGCATGTAATTAACACCTGAGATCCAAATTCAATAACACATCATTTAGAAAAAATTAGTTGATTATGAGTATTGATTATTAGTTACTTATTTTTCTTCAACAGTCACTATTGATCAAATTTTCTAGTAATGATGAAAGCATCTCTTTATAAATAAATTTAAATAAATTTTTAAAACTCATAAATACCCTACTAAAAACTATACATGACGTATAGATCCTAGAAGAGTAGCCTCATGACTGTTATCAACGACCAAGAGGAATGGTATTAAGGAGTATATTTCTTACGTTTATTCATTTCTATGTTTTATGGATATTTCAACAGCAATAATACAACATGCTGTCTGTTGAGAGTTAAACAATTTGTTATGTTACAGAATTTGTTATGGCTATGCCACATTTACAGTACCATAAGAGACACAATGAAGTAGTTTTCTCTGAGGACACAATGTTCATTATAAAACTGGTTTCTGTGAATAGATTATAAATTTACTTGCAAGAATATATCAGCTGCATTTCAGTAGGTTTGTTGAGTGATGAGGAACAGTATATTTTGGTACTATGAAGAAAGAAACAAGAAAACACAAACAAAGAAACAAGAACACAAAACAAGAAACAATAAAACCTCGCACAAAATGTTTATTCTTTATCAAAAGCCATGACTTTTCAGAAGTGACTTGTGACTTGTCGACTACAATCCTACATATACTGTTTTATCATTTCACATATAATTTTGTATCACTTTTTTTAAAGCTTTTAATCAAAATATCTAGTGTTAAACTTGAATGCTAAATATTAGGTAAACCATCAAACAGTAAATGAAAATATCTTACTTGTCTACATGTTCTCAGTTTATCATCTGTCATAACAACAGGAGCAATCAAATGTTCTGTTCGCTCTGTTTCATGCTTGATTTCTTTTTTAATACTGGAAGATAATGGATCTTCATCAAAAAATGAACTATCAGTTTGTGCATCCATACTCTGCAGCAAAACATAAAGTAATAATAATAATTTATCTTTATATAATTAACATTTATAAAAAATATATCTATTTTTCTTACAATGTTAAATAAATTGATTTTCATTGAAATAATTCATCCGTGTGAGTACTTTTATAATAATATTCAACTGGAACCTTTAAGTATATAATCACACATGATAGTGCTAGATAAGGGAAATATTGTAGGGCCAATACCTACAATAAATTAATACTATTATAATTAATATTACAGTAAATTAATAGATCAATAGAAAAATGTTTGCACTGAAGCACAATCTAAATGGTTTGGTAAAAGAAACAGGTTGCTGGTATAAATATAAAGAAACAAATCAACCTTGTTTGGAAACAAAAATGCAGTGACATAGAATAAGGATTATTGAAACCTACAACAAAGTTTCTTGTAACTGAACATGCTTCGTAAAGGCAAGGATAGCTTTGTACTCTTTTAAAACATCTTTGTAAACAATGTTAAATGTGGGTATAAAATGCATATTTAGTCACCTTTGTTTAAGGCATGAGGCATCTGCTCACTGTATTTTATTTTTTATGTATTGTTGTACAAAATGTTTATCTACCGTAAAATGTTAGATGCAATCTGTTAAACAAAGTTATTTACCCCTCTATACTCCACTAATAAATGTGTTTTACCATATAAATCAAAATATATCATGTCAGACATGAATGCTAAATGATATGTTATTATAAACAGTAAATAAAAATATCATTATGAGTAGAATAATTGAGAATTCTTACAAAAACTAGGTTTTATGTTTTTAACTTAAACCAAGATAAAGAAGAAAATAGCTTAATTGTTTAAATATTATCCGCTGTCTTGGCAAGATGTACAAATAAATATGCTTGTTGCCCTGCTTCAAGCATGTTTTCTTTTTTAATGGACAAGGATAATGGATTTTCTTTCAAAAATGAACCACTAGTTTGTGCATCCATACTCTGCAAAAAATATAAAGTAATAATAATGTGTGTCTTAAAGTAAGGGTGGTTAATAAAATATTACTGAAACTTAATATCTGATGAGTCAAGAGCTTCGGCCTAACTGTAATGTCAAAGATACTTTAAGACATATTGTGGATCAGAGCATGTTCCAAAGCACCAACCTGTGTCGGTTATGTATGGAAATGACTTGCTATAAAAATAATCTATGCTTATAACAAATATGCAAATGATCCCAAATGATCCTGTATATAAACAAATTAGTTTTGAACAGAGAACACAATTATGTAAAAAAAAAAAAAAAAGCCACAACTGCAAAAGACCCTACAGGAAACAGCGACAATTAATGCCACTCTGTCAACCTAATATGACTTTTGTGTAAAGGTTTTTAGATAAAAGTTACATATGAAATTTTTCTAACAATTATGAATAGAGAAATGTGTTTTTAGATTGCGCCCTTGAATAATGTTTTGTTACAAATATTAAAAGTGAATTTCTTTTCACCAGTATGAATATAAAGATGTCATTTGAAATTACTGCTGTGATTAAAAGTTTTTTAACAAAAATTACAAATGAATTTAATCTCAACAGTATGAATAGTGAGACATCTTTTTAAACTACAGTTTTGATTAGAAGTTTTTTTACAAAAATTAAAAGTGAACTTCTTTTCACCAGTATGAATAGAGAGATGTGTTTTTAAATTACAGCTTTGATTAAAAGTCTTTTTACAAAAACTACAAGTACACTTTTTCTCACCAGTATGAGTAGACAGATATTTTTTTAAACTATTGCTTTGATTAAACGTTTTTTTTTACAAAAATTACAAGTGAACTTCTTTTTACCAGTATGAATAGAAAGTAGTCTTTTTAAACTACTGCTTGTATTAAACATTTTTTTACAAAAATTACAAATGAATTTCTTTTCACCAGTATGAATACAGAGATGTCTTTTTAAATTAAAACTTTGATTAAACGTTTTTTTATAAAAATTGCAAGTGAATTTTTTCTTTCCAGTATGAATAGAGAGAATGGTTTTAAATTACTGCATCGACTATACGTTTTTTTACAAATATTTCTTGTTAAATTTTTTTAACAACATGAATAGATAAGTACTCTAATGACTCTGATAAGTACTCTAGGGACTCTAAAGTTGAACTCTGTGTAAAAGACTCCTGACAAATAACACATGTGTGAATAGGAAGATGAGAAGTTATGATGTTTCTTTCTATTACTGTTTTTTCTGAAATTTGCAAGTATTTTTCTTTATAAGAAAAATTGTTGAAATCATTCTTTACCAATGACATTATCACGTAAACAGTTATATTTTAATTTACTGCAAACCACACATTTTGATGTCTGTAAACTACTTTCAGTACTTCTTTCCTCCAATCATTGATAGCTTCTTCACTAAGATCCTAAAAAAAATAATGTAATTTTTAAGTTAAAATCTATTCAGATACTTTGTTAATTTTAATAATGCCAACTACAAATTGACAATTTTTACTTAATATTAAATTATCTTCATATTTAAATAAGAACAATATGTTTCTTTTGTCAGCAGCAAAAATAAAATTTTATTAGTATAAGCAGTTAATAAGAAAAAAAATGTAACACAATTTCCTATGTGCTATATGTATAGAAACTAAAACTGGTCTGACAAAAAATAATCTAATAATGGCAAAATAAAAAACAAATATAAAAAAAATTACTTCAGTTTAGTTCTGTTAACATTAACTGAATATAGAAATCCGGCAGTAAATGTAGATATTTTCCAAACTCATCCTTAGATTAAGATATTGGTTATTAAATTTCTTGACATAAAATCAAACACAGAGAAGCGTAATAAGATCATTTTATAATTTCAATTAGATTTTAATCCACTGGAAGGATTTAATGAAATTAAAATAAGAAAACAGGTTTAGTGCTGGACGGGTGAGTCATGTTAATAATGAAAGAAGTATATACTGAAGATCCAAAAATATATAAATTGACAATGAAAATTTCAAACAATGAATTCTAATTTCTTTTTAAACCATTCTGATGCACAAAAATGTAAGTGCCATGAATGTCTGCTGAAATAAATCTTAAAAAAATTGTACATTATTTATCTATAGGAGTGAGTTACACATTTCTTAAGAAATGTTATAATGTTTCTAAATAGCGTATATTCAGATTCATACCACAAGTTTGTAATGAAATTTATAACCTGCTTAGGAATAATTTATAGATAATAGATAAGATAAGCAATAGATTTTTGGTAATAGATTTATAGATAATTTTTTTTTTTAACAAATTTCAGCCCAAGGATGTAATTTAATTTTGTGACAAAATAGAAAAGTATACTTCTGATAATTCCCTCACAAACCTCATAAATACCATAATAACAACTGTATGTGAAGTATAGATCCTGGAAATGTAGCCTCATGGGTCTTATCAAAACCAATAGTAAAGGTATTAAGAAATATGTTTCTTACATTTATTAGTTTCCGTGTTTTATGGATATTTCAACAGCAATAATACAACACGCTGTCTCTTGGGAGATAAACAGTTTGTTATGATATAAATTTGTTACGGCTGTGAGACATAAACAGCACAAACCTTGCACAGAATTTATTTTTCAAAAGCCATGAGTTTTCAGGAGTGACTTGTAACTCGTGTCACGTCAGCTACAATCCTCCACATACTGTTATATCATTTCACATACTGTTTGTTATCATTTTTTATCCTTTTAATCAAAATATCTAGTGTTAAACATGAATGCTAAATATTAGGTAAACCATTAAAGAGTAAATGAAAATATCTTACTTGTCTAGATGTTGTCAATTTATCATCTGTCATGGCAACAGGTACAAACAAATATTCTCTTTGCTCTGTTTCATGTTTGATTTCTTTTTTAATACTGGAGGATAATGGATCTTCATCCAAAAATGAACTACCAATTTGTGTATCCATACTCTGCAACAAATATAATGTATAAATAATAATTACATTCATAGCGCCTGAAAAACATCTATTTTTTTATCATAAAATAAATTGATTTTCACAGAAATAACTCACCTGTGTGAGTGCTATAATAATATTCAACTGAAATCGTTCAGTATGTAATCATACATGATAGCATCAGAACAGAGAAAACTTGTAGCCATTGGCATTAGTTAATAGATCAACAGAAAAATCTTTGTGCCTAAGCACAATCTAAATGGTTTGGTAACAGACACACAGTTAACCAATGGAAACATAAAGAAACACATCAATCTTGTTTGAGAACAAAAATTCAGTGACTTAGAATGAGTAGTATTGAAAACTATAATAAAAATTCTCGTACATAAAAGCAAGGATATTATTATACTGCTTTAGTACTACCTTTGTAAACAATGTTGAATCTGGGTATAGAATAACATATAGCAAGCTTTGCGTATAGGATAAGGCATCAGCTCACTGTACTTTCTTTGTCCATATTGTAGTAAAAAACATTGTATGGTAAAATGGTAGAGACAATCTGTTGATCAAAGTTATTTACCTCTCCAAACTCTACTAATAGCTTTTTTTTACAATAAAAATCAAAATATCTCATGTTAAACATGAATGCAAAAATTACATAAGCCATAACAGTAAATAAAAGTATCTTGAATAATAGAAACAACCATAATTCTTAAAATAAGTAGGTTTTACATTTTTAACTTCCAACAAAGTTAAAATAGAAAAAAGCTTACTTGTTTAAATATTGACAGTTCATTATCTGTTTTGGCAAGAGGTACAAACAAATATTCTGTTTGCTTTGTTTCATGAATGTCATCTTTTTTAATAGGCAAGGACAATAGATCTTCTTCCATAAATGAATTCCCAAATTGTGCATCCATACTCTGCAAAAAATATAGAGTAAAAATAATATTTTATAACATTAGTGGAACTTAAAATAAGCGAGGATAATGAAATGTTACTAAAATTTAACATTTGATGAAGTTATGACCTTGGGTCTAACTATAATGTTAAAGATATTTCAAAATATGTTATGGATCAGAGCACGTTCCAAAGCACCAATCTGTGTCAGTTATATATGGAAATGACTTACTATAAAAATAATATATGTTTATAACAAACAGCATGTGAAAAGCACCGTTTTATGGCATAACATTATGAACACTTATTTCTAAATTTCAAAAATATATACATTAATAGCCAATAACAGTAGAGGTCATTGTTTATAATTACCTACAAAAATACAATTTTTGGCAAAAGAAAAGTTTTCACTGGGTATATAGACTATGATGCTTAAATAAACAGAGATTACTACACATTTTGTAAGTATTAATGGAAGACAATTTAGTTGTACCGAAGATAAGTTAATTATTACAGAATAAAAAAAAATTAACAATAACATAATATAAAGCAGTCTTCCATGAGCTATTAGGAGTAGATGAATCAAAAGGCGGTGCCCTAACCTGACCCTTGTTATAACTTCCTCACAACCATTTTGGACTGATAAATGCCAGCATTAATACTGAACGATCAGCATAATAAAACATGACATTTCAATATTATATTCTGTTTTTAATAAAAGTATACTACTCAGCGTGCCTTATTTCATCTACAAGCTCATCCCTTTTTCATTAATCTGACATATTAACAAGTGATGTGAAAACTTGTAAAACTTTAGCCTCCCGTACACCATTATCAACCATTAATAAACAAATTACAGATTTTTCTGATGAGCAGCCCTCCATGGCGTGAGTGGTAGCATCTCGGCCTTTCACCCGGAGGTCCTGGGTTCAAATCCCAGTCAGGCATGGCATTTTTCACACATGCTACAGAACACTCATCTCATCCTCTGCGGAAAGAATTGCTTGACTGCAGACCAAGAGATTAATATCACTGAATTGAATTCACTACCTGGTCTGTCTGCACTTAACACTTAATCATACATAAGAATTTCCTTCTGCCGAATTTTCTGCTACTCTCTTTTATATTTTTGTACAAATAGACCTATTACCTTTTATACAAGTATTCAAGAGAAGAAAGTCTGTACTGTTTTCAGACTGTAAAGAGGGAAAAAGCCTCCTAAGTATAAGAGAGCCTCCATTCATTTATTACAATGCTACACAGAATTAAAGATCTCCAAAACATCTATTTTGTTACGGTCATAAAATAACTGATTTTCAGAGAAATAACTCATCTGTGTGAATGTTTCAATAGTAGTATGAACTGGCATCTTTCAGTATATTATCAGACTTAATAGTGCCAGAACACATATATATTGTAGCATTAGCATTAATTATTCTATCAATAGAAAAATGTTTGCACCTAAGCACAATCTAGATGATTTGGCAAAAGATAAAGGTATCTGGTGCAAACATAAAAAAAATCATCAATCTTGTTTGAAAACAAAAATGCAGTGACCTAGAATGAGGATATCAAAAACTACAACAAAGCTTTGTGCTGTATTATTACTACCTTTTTAAACAATGTTGAATCTGGGAATAAAATGAATAATGTTTGGACAGCTTTGTTTATAGCATGACGCATCAGCTCACTGTATTCTCTTTTTTACATATTGTTATAAAAAATGATTATCTACGTAAAATGCTAGAGGCTATCTGTTCATCAAAGCTACTTACCTCCTTATATTCCATTAATAACTGGTTTTTACACTATAAATCAAAATATCACATCTCAGACATGAATGCTGAATCATATGTGGGTCATAAACAGTAAATACAAATATCATGAGGAATAGAAAAATTGAAAATTCTTATAATAACTAGGTTTTAAATTTCTAACTTAAACCATGATAAAATAGAAAATAGCTTACTTGCTTAAATGTTGTCGGTTCATCAGCTGTCTTGGCATGATGTACAAACAAATATTTTCTTTGCTCTGTTTCATGCAAGTTTTCTTTTTTAATCGGCAAGGACAATGGATCTTCTTCCAAAAATGAGTTACCAGTTTGTGCATCCATACTCTGTAACACAATAAAAAATAATTTAATATAACAGCAGAATTTAAAATAAATTTGGTTAATGAAATGTTATTGAATTTACAACAAATAAATAAACCGCTTATCAACAATTATAATGTAACATGTCCAAGGGCTTTCAAAAAGTAATTTCCATAATCAGGAAGACACTAAGAACTTGCTGTGAATGACAGATCATCACCTAATTTGTCATTTAAAATTAAAGCCTTCGATTGTAAAAGGCAGCTGATATAGGAAGCCTATACTACTTCTTGTCGGTAAACCACATAAATAAACTATTTTTTTTTACTATATAAATAGACTATTTTTTGGCCATTCTGATATTCATCATGTTGCCTAAACTATTTTTAGCCACCATTTTCAAACAGAAATCTTTCAATATCGTTTTTCTTTTTTCCAGTGCGAAACTGGTTTCCTACACTCAATTCATCACAAATCTACTTTAGAGATCCCCTAATCTATACAAAATAGCGCAATAATTTTTTATCCCATAAAAATTACTACTTTCTTTCTTTTAGTGACATTACACTAAATTACACCATGCAGAAGCAAAATTTCAATCATGATCACTACTGCAGCAAACTAAACCTTATAATTACAACGTTCAATGAATACTGGTACTGTGCTACTTTTCTGAATAAAAGTTTACTAAAATACAATAGGACAGTGTGTGTAGGCTTATACATCCGGTCATTAGCATTATTTTTTTTTTTTTTTTGTCTTCAGTCATTTGACTGGTTTGATGCAGCTCTCCAAGATTCCCTATCTAGTGCTAGTCATTTCATTTCAGTATACCCTCTACATCCTACATCCCCAACAATTTGTTTTACATACTCCAAACGTGGCCTGCCTACACAATTTTTCCCTTCTACCTGTCCTTCCAATATTAAAGCGACTATTCCAGGATGCCTTAGTATGTGGCCTATAAGTCTGTCTCTTCTTTTAACTATATTTTTCCAAATGCTACTTTCTTCATCTATTTGCCGCAATACCTCTTCATTTGTCACTTTATCCACCCATCTGATTTTTAACATTCACGTATAGCACCACATTTCAAAAGCTTCTAATCTTTTCTTCTCAGATACTCCGATTGTCCAAGTTTCACTTCCATATAAAGCGACACTCCAAACATACACTTTCAAAAATCTTTTCCTGACATTTAAATTCATTTTTGATGTAAACAAATTATATTTCTTACTGAAGGCTCGTTTAGCTTGTGCTATTCAGCATTTTATATCGCTCCTGCTTCGTCCATCTTTAGTAATTTTACTTCCCAAATAACAAAATTCTTCTACCTCCATAATCTTTTCTCCTCCTATTTTCACATTCAGTGGTCCATCTTTGTTATTTCTACTACATTTCATTACTTTTGTTTTGTTCTTGTTTATTTTCATGCGATAGTTTTTGCGTAGGACTTCATCTATGCCGTTCATTGTTTCTTCTAAATCCTTTTTACTCTCGGCTAGAATTACTATATCATCAGCAAATCGTAGCATCTTTATCTTTTCACCTTGTACTGTTACTCCGAATCTAAATTGTTCTTTAACATCATTAACTGCTAGTTCCATGTAAAGATTAAAAAGTAACGGCGATAGGGAACATCCTTGTCGGACTCCCTTTCTTATTACAGCTTCTTTCTTATGTTCTTCAATTGTTATTGTTGCTGTTTGGTTCCTGTATATGTTAGCAATTGTTCTTCTATCTCTGTATTTGAACCCTAATTTTTTTTAAATGCTGAACATTTTATTCCAGTCTACGTTATCGAAAGCCTTTTCTAGGTCTATAAACGCCAAGTGTGTTGGTTTGTTTTTCTTTAATCTTCCTTCTACTATTAATCTGAGGCCTAAAATTGCTTCCCTTGTCCCTATACTTTTCCTGAAACCAAATTGGTCTTCTCCTAACACTTCTTCCACTCTCCTCTCAATTCTTCTGTATAAAATTCTAGTTAAGATTTTTGATGCATGACTAGTTAAACTAATTGTTCTGTATTCTTCACATTTATCTGCCCCTGCTTTCTTTGGAATCATAACTATAACACTTTTTTTGAAGTCTGATGGAAATTCCCCATTTTCATAAATATTACACACCAGTTTGTATAATCTATCAATCGCTTCCTCACCTGCACTGCGCAGTAATTCTACAGGTATTCCGTCTATTCCAGGAGCCTTTCTGCCATTTAAATCTTTTAATGCTCTCTTAAATTCAGATCTCAGTATTGTTTCTCCCATTTCATCCTCCTCAACTTCCTCTTCTTCCTCTATAACACCATTTTCTAATTCATTTCCTCCGTATAACTCTTCAATATATTCCACCCATCTATCGACTTTACCTTTCGTATTATATATTGGTGTACCATCTTTGTTTAACACATTATTACATTTTAATTTATGTACCCCAAAATTTTCCTTAACTTTCCTGTATGCTCCGTCTATTTTACCAATGTTCATTTCTCTTTCCACTTCTGAACACTTTTCTTTAATCCACTCTTCTTTCACCAGTTTGCACTTCCTGTTTATAGCATTTCTTAATTGCCGATAGTTCCTTTTACTTTCTTCATCACTAGCATTCTTATATTTTCTACGTTCATCCATCAGCTGCAATATATCGTCTGAAACCCAAGGTTTTCTACCAGTTCTCTTTATTCCGCCTAAGTTTGCTTCTGCTGATTTAAGAATTTCCTTTTTAACATTCTCCCATTCTTCTTCTACATTTTCTACCTTATCTTTTTTACTCAGACCTCTTGCGATGTCCTCCTCAAAAATCTTCTTTACCTCCTCTTCCTCAAGCTTCTCTAAATTCCACCGATTCATCTGACACCTTTTCTTCAGGTTTTTAAACCCCAATCTACATTTCATTATCACCAAATTATGGTCGCTATCAATGTCTGCTCCAGGGTAAGTTTTGCAGTCAACGAGTTGATTTCTAAATCTTTGCTTAACCATGATATAATCTATCTGATACCTTGCAGTATCGTCTGGCTTTTTCCAAGTGTATATTCTTCTATTATGATTTTTAAATTGGGTGTTGGCAATTACTAAATTATACTTCGTGCAAAACTCTATAAGTCGGTCCCCTCTTTCATTCCTTTTGCCCAGCCCGTATTCACCCACTATATTTCCTTCCTTGCCTTCTCCAATGCTTGCATTCCAATCTCCAACTATTATTAAATTTTCATCTCCTTTTACGTGTTTAATTGCTTCATCAATCTCTTCGTATACACACTCTACCTCATCATCATCATGGGCGCTTGTAGGCATATAGACGTTAACAATCGTTGTCGGTTTAGGTTTTGATTTTATCCTTATTACAATGATTCTATCATTAGCATTATATTGCCCTATTATTAGAATGAGCGATAATATTATGGCAGGATGGTTATATTTATAAAGAAACATTTTGGGAGGATAAGTCATTATAATTACCGTACAAAAATATTGTCAGACAACTCTATTCTCAGGAAAAATAAATATTTACAGTAAACACTGCTAGAGTAATCTAAAACTGAATATGTAGATACTTTTAATACGTACTACAGTACATAAAAACTGTGATACAAACTAACTGCCAATAAAATGAATACATTATACAAGAGGCCTTCTACTGTATTTCTTTATTTAATTTATATTTTTAAAAAAACAATAATTTAATACATACTACTGTATTATAGTACATATGTTATTTAAAAAAATTAAAAATACCTTTTCTTATATTGGTCCAGATAATCCGGAAGTCTGGTTGAATGGGGTCCAGTTAAATGGGGTTGTACTGGAAGTGTTATAGATTATAACAGCAGTGTATGTTTGGTTAGATTTGATTATAAATGAATTATTTTCTTTTAATTTAATTTCTACATTTAAAAAATTGAAATTAACGATCTGACAAACAAAATCATAAAATATATTATTTACAACTTTAAAAATATAAATACATTTTCAAGAATGAATACACTACAGAAAATGTTAAATCAACTAAATACTAAAGCCTTTATTTTAAAACCACTACCAAAAATTCATAAAATAGAAATGCCAATGAGACCTCTAATAAATTGTATT
This sequence comes from Lycorma delicatula, assembly GCF_047948215.1. Taxonomy (NCBI): domain Eukaryota; kingdom Metazoa; phylum Arthropoda; class Insecta; order Hemiptera; family Fulgoridae; genus Lycorma; species Lycorma delicatula. Next base: position 21,335,325 of record NC_134457.1, read on the forward strand.
AATTCACCCACATATCTACTAAGTAAAATTTTATCTAACACTTTAAAAGAATGCATCATAATCAATAATAAATTAATTAAAAAAATGAATATGAATTAGTAGTTATAATTAATAAAATTTTACATAAACAACACAACTAAACTCATAACAATAGATATAAAAGATTGTTCACTAATATCAATACCAACAAAACAATTGATATAACTAATAGCATAAAAGTAACAAAAATTAACAAAATTAAAGATAGACAACATAGTACAGAAAGTAATAAAATTATAAAAATTATGCATCAAATATAACTACTTCAAATTCAATAATAATAAATATCATCAACATAGAAAGCTCTTAGTCTTAGTATGGGTTCAGCACTCTCGTTTATATTAGCTAAAATCTTCATGAACGACTTAGAAAATAATAATTTACATAACATTTATAAAAAACATCAAATTTTATTATATAAGAGATACATAGACGACATATTAATCATATATAACCAATAATACAATGATGAAGAAAACAAAATAATGAAATTAATTCATTAAATAACTACATAGAATCTGAGTTAACTCAAGAAAACTGTACATAAAGTTTTTGTACCTAAAAATTATAATAAATTAGATATTGACATTTTTTAGGAAACCTACCAAACAAGATATAATAATCCAAAATTACTCATTTCATCCTTGGAATCATAAAATTGCTACATTTAATACATTAATTTATAAAGCATTAAAATATTTAAACAATAACAATATAAATTTAAAAAATGAATTGATATTAAATACATCGCTACAATCAATAGATATAATGAATATTAATAAATAAATTATATACTAAAATAAAGTACAAAATATACAGAAAAGATAAAATAAAGTTAACCAATCATATAAACAGTAATGAATATGCTTAAATCGGAATTATAGGAAGTTCAGCAAAATGTTTAAATTACTTGGATTAAAGCTGCTTAGATGATTAACAATAAAATAATAAAAATGTAGAGATCTTTTGAAAGCAATAAAAAACAATGATAAATTTCATCTAAATAAACAGGGTATGTAGTTTAATATGTACAGATTGCAATATAAAATATGTCGGCATGATTAATCGTTCATTTTCAATCAGCATCAAAGAACATATAAATAAAAGTTACATAAAAAAATCAAATTTTACTAAACACTAAATTTTTATCAAAATGAAAATCATAATTGCAACCCAGACAATTTTTTTAACTTCATTATTCTGATAATATATACAAAACTTAATATTTTGGAAAAATTTCATATATATTTAAATAATAACAAATTGATAAATGTGCAAAAAAAATTTGATTAACACTTTATTGAAACAAATATTGAATACTTATTTTAACTTTTAGGTTGGCCAACTGATACCCTCCCCCAAACTATACATAATAATTGAGACTACTATATGGACAGCAAGTACTACGTTGGCATAATTTTAACACATATGACTATCAATTGTGATATATACAAAAAAATATTATATATAGAATATGTGAAGTTTTATTTATTATTACATACATAATAACTTAGTGTGTTCCTGATGAAGGATATTACTTTCTGAAAGCACTTGGACATCATATATTATAACTGTTGGTAAGCGGTTTAAATATTTATTATAATTTTTTTAATATACCAACGGGCCAAGTTAAACAAAGTCAATTACTGAAATATATTATCTGATGGATGCAAAAAGCACAATTAAATGTTGTGTAAGTATCACTGTAAGGTAATTAACATTTCTAAAATAAACAAATGCCAGGGTATTATTTATCGCTTAGCATAATATGACATAGCATTTCAGTGTTACATGTGTTTCTAACACAACTATACTACTCAGCTTGCCTTGTTTCATTGACAAACTTCTTTCCCTATATTTGGAAAAGTTACAAAGTTTGATCCTAATCATTATGCCCAACATGTTCTTTATTGCAAGTAATAAAGTTCTACAATGTGGGCAGCAACTAAAAAACCAAAATCATTACACAAGACGGTAATTGTAATCATCATGTGGTCTATCTGCACTTAACAGTTAAATGTGCGAACTGTGTTTTTCATGTTGTGAAATTTTCTTTTGAGTGTGAAACGAGTGTTTTTGTTTATCATTTTCTTGTCTCTTATTACGCAAGGTATCAATGATAGGTTCTAACTCTTTGTACACAGCTTTGCTGAAACAAACCATCACTGCCTGTCTTTCTGGTACTTTTTATTGAACAAGTTCTTCCAATTCTTCTTTCATTAAATCTGACATAGTAACATGTCATTTGAAAATTTCTAAAACTGCAGCCTCCTATATCCCTTTATCAAGCCTTAATAAACATATATTTTTTGGAAGAAAATTTCAGGGGAAGCAAGCAAATTAATTTATTATTGTTGTGAAAATAATTATTCAGTTTCTTTGTAAAATTATAGTTGTTGGGTCAAAAGTTAGGTAACCACAAATGAAACCCAAATATAGAAAACCTAATTAAAAAATAAAATAAAATAATAAACATTAAATAATTTTTGAAAAGAAAATCAAAAAATAAATAATTAAAATAACCATTAAAATTACTAAAATAAAAAATTCTAAACAAAAAGGGGAAAGAACCAAAAAGTGTATAAAAAATTTTTAAAAAAAACCCGCTCTTAAACGCCCAGGGTGATACCCGTGTTATTAATTTATCAGCTGCTACTACACTATGCCTGAAATGTGATAAAATATTTCTACATGTTTTAATTAAACCTGGTAGCCATCACATTGTGAAATCGTATCATTTACTACTAGATTAAACTTATGAGCAACACACAGAAGGTTACGTAAACCTAAAATGTTTATGGCATATTTGGTATTCGCCCCTGTCCGAAGTTCCTGTCACAATTGTATTACCAATATTTATTATTATGTTCGTGGAAAACCTCTTTTAATTTTCTGACCAAATACTGTCCTGTATGAGTTTCCTGCAATTGTGTTGTACATAAAATGAAGGACATTAACTCACCCCATCTTAGTTCAAAAAATGACTAATTACGGTCAGAAAAGAAGCCGTATTTCTTGATGTACAAATGGCCGTTGTTATTGAGAAATAAGAAATTTTGTCTAATACATATTCAACAATTGATTATGCGTTTTTATAAATGTTTGGGATAGTTGAATTCATTATTTTTTTCCTGCTCAGAAAGGTGAAGCGCGGCTCGAGTTCTTGTAACAATATTTTAAACCCTTCCTCATCTTCTACAATAGACAGGTGCTGTAAATCTTTGAAAATAATTTCTGCCACTAAATTACCAATTTTATTAACTCTCTTTACAGACAAATCTTATTCATGTATTGCAGAAACGACTGGGTTAAATTTTTAGAAGTGACATAGATGACGGAGGAGATATGGAAATTGATGGGAATGCCATTGACTGATTTTTCTTGCTATTTGCAATCTTTGAACCTTTTTCTGAACAGCTCGACTCTTCCGTGGAATCGAAACATTCAGTGATTTCAAAATCAGCTTGGGTTTGTGCTGGTATAATTCCAGTTTCGTAAACTCCTACGTGTTTTCTTAAATATGATCTTTTTAGTTTTGTTTTACGTACTTTACAAATTGCTCTTCTTGATGAAATGTTCTTAAAAAAGATACCGGAACGTTTATTCATGTTAAAAAAAAAAAATGTAACGGGACGGCCAGCAACTCGTAAACAAGTATAGTCGAGCAGGCCAACTAACTTTTAATTACAAAAAAAAAATTATTTTACTTATGTACCAGACCGAAAGATAATTATAAAATAATAGAATAAGAATGAATTCACTTTTAAAATAATTACAAAGATTATTACCGCCCAACAAATTTAAAGAGCAGAAATATAGTTAAATTCACCGTACCGTAATTAATATACGTTGCACTAAATAAGAAGATTACGTTTTATTTACGCAGATAAAAAAACCAGTGGTAGAATATTAATAATGGGAGCATATATTTAATTAATTGCACAAAGTTGAGCAAAGCTTCATCTGTGTTACGTATGGGTGCACCTTATTAATTATTTAGTTTTCCCGACTAACAAATTATATAAGTCTGTATTATTTATAATGTTGTACCCGCTTTAACAAGCGGTCCAATTAATACGAGGCTCGGCTAATAAATTTTGTACACTAGTGTGCTACATGGAGAAAAAAGGTATTGTCAAGTTGGGTGTGACAGCACATGATACCTAAAATCCCCCTCTACAAACCTTCGATAATGCGTTGAAATCAGTTTACAGTTTTGTTTTCAGTAGCAGTTAAAATGGAGTCGAGTACGACAAATATGTCACCACGGTCAAAACAGCGTCCGGTGATAGACCTTTTAAAGCAGAAAATTTCAAACCTAATATTTATCACCGTTTAGAAGCGGTTTACGGTAGTAAAACTGTTAATACGTGGGCGTTGAAGTTTCGCGAATATGAAGATGACCAGTTTCTGTAACTGATGAAAAACATAGGAAGGAGATGGACGAATTGCTTCAAACTGACCTGCGAATCACATTGCAACGCATCGCTAATCAGTTAGGAATATCTAAAGAACGACTAGGCCATATTAATGAGAAATTGGGTTACCGTGAAATCTATGCACCATGCAAACTAACCCTCCGGGTTAGTCTAGTGGTGAATGCGTCTTCCCAAATCAGCTGACTTGGAAGTCGAGAGTTCCGGCGTTAAAGTCAGTTATTCTTACATGGATTTGAATACTAGATCGTGGATACCAGTGTTCTTTGGTGGTTGGGTTTCAATTAACCACACATCTCAGGTCATTCACACGTCGAACCGATACTATACAAGACTACACTTCATTTACACTCAAACATATCATCCTCTGAAGTAATATCTGAACGGTAATTAACAGAAGCTAAACTAAAAGAAGAAAGATGAAAGGGTACCGCGCAAACTGACAGACGGCTCCCCACAGGTCGAAGTTTAGCCTATTCCGCATTCGTGTGACTTTCTCTTGTTCCCTCATCTCAAAGTTAATCATTACACCACTGACACTGAGGTGAAGGAATCTATGGCATGTTGGATCCGAGAAAGACCACCAGAATTTTTCAGTGACGGAATGTAAAAACTTGTCACACGTCAGGAAAAGTGTATCAGTGTAAACGGGAATTATATTGAAAAATAAATACTGTACTAAATAAATACTTTGCAGCTAAGGTATTGTAGTTTTATTCATTTTTTTTTATTATTTCTTTCCAATATCTATTTTCATTCCCATGCTACGCATATATTGGGTTGCTTGGTATTTCTCCTGCCACCACCCCATTCGGTCACCATAACCGTACCATCAAATGTCTATGCCACAAAGGGCTACTGAGCCTCGAACAGTTTAGCGATCAGTATACTAAGTAGCTCCTAGGGCTTACCTAAAAGCGGGAGCGGACTAAGCGCGGTGCCATACACCACCAGCTTTACGTGTCCCAAATGCTCACTTGTCATATATTTGCTAAAATGGGTAGATGCTAGCGCATATATGTGAAAAATTTATCAGCCGCGCTACTTATTGAACTACTTAGAGGTTTTCATTCTTAAAATAGAGAAGTGAACAACACAGAATCATTTTTCAGTACCACATATCTTTGGGAATTATTTTTGAACATACGTATTATACGAAGATCTTGACTTGCTGATGAGACCCTGTTGATTGTTTACAAACGAATATCATCATAACGAACTAATTGCCAGGCAGTGACCAATGCAATGCAATATTAAATATAACACTGACTTTTAGATTGGTATTTATATTTATATATATATATAATGTTGTTTTTTTTTTGTAATATAAACTTTGTAAACACTCATTTAAAATAAAAATTTAAATAATGTGTATTTTAATAGTCACAATTATAGATTGAAATAAATATTAGTTTGTTATTATATGTATTATGAACTATCTGCAAAGATAAAATTGTTTTGATAAAATATATGGTACCTGCTGCCCTGCCAATTTTTTAGAATATATTGATAAATAATATTTGACGTAATAAAATTCATGGATGAGAATTTGAACTCAGAAAGAAGAAACAATTAAACTTCTTTCTCCCATCTCTTTATGGGGTTTGATTAAGATCAACTACCATTAGAAAGTACCTTAACTATAGAAGCTGAATTAAATTATGTGAAGAAATGTACTTACAAAGTTTTCAACAATGTGGGTCACAAACAGTAAATAGAAATATGTTGATGAATAGAAAAATTGAGAATTCTCATAATAACTAGTTTTAAATTTATAACTTAAAACTAGATAAATAGAAAATAGCTTACTTGTTTAAATATTGTCGGTTCATCAGCTGTCTTGGCATGAGGTACAAACAAATATTCTTTTTGCTTTTTTTCATGCATGTATTCTTTTTCAATAGGCAAGGAAAATGGAACTTCTTCCAAAAATGTATTCCCAGTTTGTACATCCATACTCTGCAAAAAATATAAAGTAAAAATATTATTTTATTATATTAGTGGAACTTAAAATAAGCTTTGTTAATGAAACATTACTGAAATGTAACATCTGATGAAGTTAATAACTTGGATATAAATATAATGTCAAAGAATTCAAAACATGTTATGGATCAGAGCGTGTTCCAAACCACCAACTAGTGTTGATTATGTATGGAAAAGACTTACTCTAAAAATAATATATGTTTATAACAAACAGCACATGAAAACTAGTTTTATGGAATAACTGAATGATTACAGAATTCTAAATGTCAAAAATATTTACATTAGTAGACAATCAGTAGAGATCATTGTTTTTTATTACCTAAAAAATACATTTTTTGGCAAAGAATAGTTTTCACTGGGTATATAGACTATGATGCTTAAGTAAGCAAGGATTACTACACGTTTTGTAAGTATTAATAGAAGGCAATTTAGTTGTAAAGAAGAAAATAAGTTAATTATTAAAGAATCAAAAAATTTACAGATGAGAGAAACAATAATAAAAGAGTAAGACATCAGTAACATTATATAAAGCAGTCTTCCACGAGCTATTAGAAGTACAAGAGTCAAAATGTGGTGTCCTAACCTGACCCTAGTTATAACTTCCTCGCACAACCAATAGGATTGATAAATGCCAGCATTAACACTTAACAATCAGCATAATATGACATGGCATTTCAATGTTATACTGTGTTTTTAACACAAGCATACTACTCATTTTGCCTAATTTGATTGATAAGCTTCTTCCCCTTTTCATTAATCTGACATAGTAACAAGTGGTGTGAAAAAATGTAAAACTTCAGCCTCTCATACACCATCATCAACAATTCATAAACACATTACTGATTTTTCAGACTAAGATTTCAGAAGAAGTAAGCAATTAACTAAACATCTAAAGTTATTAAACTGATTCCATAATGCCAGACAGTATATATTTTATGTGGTACACAGAAGTCATTGTCAATATTGTAAAACTTAACAGAAAAATATGACATCTTTTCTTTTAGAAAGTTTTCAAGAACCTTCTACAACTATCTTACAAAGAATTGGACAATCAGTTCCAGTACATCAAATTTTATTCAAAAATGCAATTTATACGTAGAATATGATTTCAACTGAAAAGAAAACAAGCAGATGGAAACATGCCTATTTCCATAAACATGTTTAATGTTTTTATTATACTCATTTGAATACTTCACGTACACCTTCAGATTCATTCTGAATCTGTTGTTGTCTGAGTCTGTTGTTGTTCATGACTAGTTTCCTGTTAGCTAACAATGTGAATCTGACTCGGTCTCAGATCAGGTTCCATTATTTCACAAAAAATGCATAAGGTTTACTTACTTCATGACTACTCATATTGGTTTAAATATTAAATGGGTTATTATAGAAATTACTACATTATTATATTTAGATATAATAATATACTTACTACATGTAAATAATATACACTTCTTTCACTATGTAAAAACTGTAAATATAATCTTAATCTCTTATAAACACCATCTAACACAATAGTTTTCATATATAGGTTTCTGAGGGTGTCAAAAAATGACTGCACATGAAAGGAAGTGTATTAGTATTTCTACTGTGCTATTGGGGTATTTGTAAGCATACCTCACAGTCCACAATATACGTAAAAACAATGAAATCAGGTTGTGAGTTGGCAAACACCATGGGTCCTCAAGGCCTGTACTGAACAGTCGTGTGAGGAACCAATGAGTCCCCATGTGGCAGCTAATTATTTTATTACACTGGTTAGAAAATACTTCAAAGAAGGCAGATCCAAATTTTTTTTACAATTTTCTTTACATTTTATTTGAAAATGTACAAACCAAAGTATACACTTTTATAAAGATTTTATATTAATTAGTTAATAACAATTAATTTGAAACTTCAAATACATTATACAGAAATTAGATATAACTCGTCCTTTACTGCATGTAAAAAAAGTTCAACGATGTGGAAGTCAATTAAAAAATGAATACTACTGAATTGTATTGATCTGTTTCATCTGCATTTATCACACAGTGATAAATAAGAATTTCCTTCCACTGAATTTTCTGCTACTCTTTTTTATACTTTAGTACCAATCAACCTATTAACTTTTATACATGAGTAATCATGAGGAGAAAGTCCATAATGTCTTCAGAATGAAAAAAAGTGAAAAAGCCTCATAAGTTTAGAGGGCCTCCATTCATTTATTGCAATGCTATACAGAATTCAAGATCTCAAAAACATCAAATTTTTCATACAGTCATACAATAAATTGATTTTCACAGAAACAACTCATCTGTGCAAGTGTTTTCATAATAGGAAACAACTGGCATCTTTCAATATATAATCAGACTTGACAGCACTAGAACACAAATAAATTGTAGGCATTAATCGATCAATAGAAAAATGTTTGCCCCTAAGCGCAATCTAAAAGGTTTGTCAAAAGACATAAACCACTGGTATAAACATAAGAAACCCATCAATCTTGTTTGAAAATAAAAATGCAGTGACCTAGAATGGGAATTTATTGAAAACAATAACAAAACTTCTCATAACTGAACATGCTTCATAAAAGCAAGGAAAGCTTTGTGGTGTTTTACTACTATCTTGGTAAACAATGTTGAATCTGAGTATAAAATGAATAATATTTAGGCAGCTTTGTTTATAACTTGAGGCATCAGCTCACTGTATTTTCTTTGTTATGTATTGCTGTAAAAAAAGTTTACCTATCATAAAATGTAAGTAGCAATATGTTCATCTAAGCTATTTACCACGCATACTCCATTAACTGTTTGTTTACACTACAAATCACAATATCACATGTCAGACATGAATGCTAAACCATATGTAAGCCATAAACAGTACATAAAAATATTCTGATGAATAGAATAATTGAAAATTCTTACAATAACTAGGTTTTATATTTTTAACTTAAACCAAGATAAAATAGAAAAACATACTTGTTTAATAATTGTAAGTTCATCATCTTCTGTCTTGAAAAGAGGTACAAATAAATAATCTGTTTGCCCTATTTCATGTATGTTTTCTTTCTTAATAGGCAAGGATAATGGATCTTCTTCCAAAAATGAATTACCAGTTTGTGCATCCATACTCTGCAAAAAATATAAAATAATAATAATAATGAAATATAACATCTGATGAAGTCAAGAGCTTGGAACCAACTATAATGTCAAAGATAATTTAAGACATGTTATGGATCACTGCGTGTTTCGAAGCACCAACCTGTGTCAGTTATATATGGAAATGACTTACTATAAAAATAATCTATGTTTATAACAAACACCACATGAAAACCAGTGGTTTGTGTGTAACTGAATGATCACTTAATTTCTAAATCTCAAAAAAATATTCATGAGTTGGCAACAACAGTACAGGTCATGGTTTTTTATTGCCTTAAAATATACAATTTTTGGCAAAAGAAAATTTTGACTGGTTATGTAGACTTTGATACTTAAATAAATAAAGGTTATTACTCGTTCTGTAACTATTAATGGAAGGCAATTTAGTTGTAAAATGAAAAGTAATTTTTACCAAATCAAAAAATTTACCGTTGAAAAACAATAATCAAAGAGTAATACACCCGTAACATAAAATAAGCAATCTTCCATGAGCTATTAGAAGTACGCAAGTCAAAAGGAGATGTTCTAACCTAGCCCTAGTTACAACTTCCTTACACGACCATCTTGGGCCGATAAATGCCAGCGTTAACATTAATCGATTAGAGTAATATGACATGACATTCAATGTTATAGTGTTTTTAACACACTTTTCATTAATATAAAATGGGAACGTGTGATGTGAAAAATAGTAAAACTGCACCCTCTCTACGCCATTATCAACCATTAATAAACATATTACTAATTTTTTGGATGAAGATTTGAGTCTACTCAATCTTTGCATCAATTATTATAATATTCAAAGCATCTAAATTTATTACACAGTTTCTCATAATGCCACACTGCATATATTTTGTGTGGTACACAGAAGGCATTGTGAAAAGGTTAAAAATTTAACAGAAAAACAAGGGATTTATCTCATCTTATAGAAAGTTTACAAGAACCTTCTACAATTATATTACAAAGAATTGAACAATCGGAACCAGTACACCAAATTGCAATCAAAATGTAATTTTAACGTAGGATATGATTTCAATTGCAAAAACACAAGAACATGGAACCTGCCTATTTCCATAAATATGTTAAATGTTTTTATTATACTTTCGTCGAGAATATTTCAAATCGTTTCAGCTTCAGCATCATTCTGAATATCTGTGTGTTGTTCATGATAATTTCCCGTTTGCTAACAGGCGCGTTTGACACGGTCCCATTATTTCACAAAAAATAAGTAAGATTTACTTACCTCCTGGCTACTTAAAGATGGTTCAATGTTCAATACGTTATAGTATTGGTAAATAAATATTTTCTAGCGTTGTATCCCAACGTTCAATTTACTGATCTATGTAGACTATCGAGTAGTGACGTGATCTCTCGAACGAAAGAGTAGTAACAATTCGATTACTAAAATATCTCGAAATATTTCTAGTTACCAACTGCATCGGAATGTGTTCTCGCTTAGAGTACACTATTCTAGGCAAATACTACTAATTTTATGAATGATGAGTAAATGATGCTGTTACTAATACAGCTATTAAAGTGTATTAGCAAAACTAAAATTATTCAGTCTTTGTACTCGTGAAAAAAGATTAGTACTATTAATATTTCAAATAAATCATTCGATTATTCGTATCATTCCATGACTAATATCTCGAATATTAAAATCTTTCGATTTTACCCGTTACTATGTACAACTCTCGGAATGCCGCATATAAGTCTGTATACAACATTTTCATTGATTTTTAATCGAGCCGTTTCATCTATTTCAGAGGACATAGATACACCCGTTGTTTTAGCAGTATGAGTAAAGAGAAAGTTTACTTCTCTTTCTTGAAGGCATATATTTTTTTTAATTTTTGACAATCCATTATAGCCAGAATACCCAAACTATAACCATAAACGTTCACTAAATGTACTAATTTAAGCTAGTTACAATAATAATAATAAAAGTTCAATAATATCTTAAAATTATGTAGATCTAAACCCAGAGAACTCATTCAATTACCAATGTCTCAGAAATATAATGAATACAAGGGATTCATTTTTTTTCTTTAATGAATATGTTTAACATCTTAACTCTCATTAGGATTGTCGTGATAATTCTAATTGGAGATGATGACCAAAACTCAAATGGATAAATATGCAAAGTTTTATTAAATATGTCCTATAGATTTTGCATGATGAGCGTTCGGGTACGCCACAAGTACGTCATTAATTACTTTTAATTTGTTCCTTTACTTACACGGAGGGTAGATTTATAAACCAAATATTTTAAATAATCTTTTTTCAGCCTGTAATGAAAAAAGTAATAAATTTTAACGACTGATATTATTAACTATATTATATGATTTAACAAAGTTAACAATAGATTTTATTGAATACAAGAGAGAAATATTAAAAATTAAAAAAACACGTCTTCGAAAAAACTTTGCTGACAAACATTGGCCTTTTAATATAGGAAAATTACTAATATAATATAAAGACCGTACTGCTGACAACTTTGTATTAGTATAATTTTTTATTTTAAACCTTACGTGTATATATATATATATATATATATATATATATGTTTAGGGGCGTCTAAAATAATGTTCTCACTATTTGTAATGAAATATAAACAAAAAAAAAACGTATCTTGATATGGTTCAGACATGGATTTCGCCTGCCATTCAAAACCTGTATGATAATGAACGTTTTTATGTGCAACAATGCAAGACAGAGCACCGCCACACCACCATCGAGATGTTAGGTTCTACCTCGATCAACTTCTACCCAAACTGTGGGTGGGTCGAAGAGGTAGCTGTTGAGCACCCACTTCAGTCTCCTGATTTGACACCTCTGGGGGACCGTCAAGAATGACGTTTATTGACAAAAACCAGCAACAATCGACGAGCTACGTGAAAAAATCGTGGTCATGTTCTGTCATTACGCCAGATACACTAACAGCTTTCCGATCATATTTAAAGGAAAGAAAAAAACCGATCACGAAAATTAGAAACTAACTTTGGGTGCTGTTTACGATATTTATTTGGTTACAATCATTAGCTACTATCCTTTATAAAATGATACAAGACCAAAAAATATGGTCGTTCATGTATTTTGTTGGAATATTAAAAGACTTTGTTTGGCTGACGTATCTATGGTTGTCACCTGCAAATGATGTAATTTTGGCTTATCAGTTAAATATTATAGGAGAAATCATTGCCAGTCATCTCGTAGAATTTTGTGCGAAATCGGACGTCACTAATCTTCCTATAAATAGGTTAAATGTTTGGAAAAATATAGTAGAGCACACGTTCGACTAGTGAAAAATGGAAATCTAATATGTATACCTATAGGAACGCATATAAGTTTGTTTATAATATTTACATTAATTGGTATATTTCACACAACTTCAGTTTTTAAATTTGATGCATCTTTTTGGCTTACATGTTTACACATTTTCATTCACAATCGTAATTCAGTTTTATACATAAATTGCTCCCAATCTCCCTCAAAAATTCAGTAATTATTTACAGGAATACGTATTAAATTTCAGAAACCTAACCTAATTTCTTTAAAATAATTTCGATCGTCGAAGTTCATCAAGAATGGGAGAAATGAAATCTTTTTTATTGCTCAAATTAACGAAAATCACACGTCGCGGAAAAATAAATTATAGTTAAAAATTTGTTCTCGGCATAAAAAGAAACAGCTTAGTAAACTACTTTCCGTAAGAAAAAATCTATTTACCGATGATATTGAAAACAGGCGAAACCGATCAAGAAAATTAAAAATGAAGTTTGGTTTCTGTTTGCTACATTTATTTGCTTACAATCCTTAAAATTATATTTTAATATTAAGACAAGAACCAAATATTTGCTCGTGGTATTAATTTATATAATATTACAGAAGTTCTTTTTTGCTTGTATTTAACTTTGCCATCTGCTTATAAAGGGTTTATAATTTCCTGGCTCTTTGGTTCATTGTTTCTGTATACCAGCTATAAGTGTAAAGGGAAAGTACGTAGAGACCAACATTTCGATTTCGGGTTTTTGCGAACGTCGATATTTCATGACGTCAGAGCCTAGAAAACATAAAAAATAGAAATTTTTGCATGTAATGTGTACATGTATTGGCCTGTATTTTGATTAATATATCCGTACTTTTCAACATACATTCTTGAAAAATGGCTAAAAAAAGGTTCTACATATGTGGGTGGAGTAGTAATTATGTACAAATCTCAAAGTTAGGGGGGGGGGATAATTTTTGCAATTTGAATTTTTGTTGATTGTATAGTGTTCGTAGATAAAGTACAGTGAAAATTCTTATTAATTTATTTTAAATACCAAAGTTTAAAGTCAATCGGATTAGATACGGGGGAATATTTAGCTTTAATTCTATACAATTTTGACCCTAAATATTCAGAATTTGTAACGAAATTCTCCCGGGAATTATATGTCCTACTCTGCTAGTGAAAATACCCTAAAATACTTCGTTGCGAGTCACGGCTAGTGAAAGATTTTATCGGATTTCAGCTACCCCGGTGAAATCTGAACGTAATGAAATTTTTAAGACATTAACTAAAGGGCAGAATTTGCAATTTCCTATGACTTTGATCTGAAAAATTGAATAAAATAAGTATCAGAACCGAATCTGCAGTAGGTTTTGAAAAATTTTGAGTGAAATCCAGTAAATTGGGGTAAAAATTTCTGTTTTTTTTTTTTTTTTGTTTGATATACATTAACTTTTTTAAACGGGTAATAAACAAATAAAACGTTTAAAAAACCTTGTAGAGAATTTAATTCTGAACAAAATTGTGTAAGATAATTTTAATACAATTAAAAGTTAGAAAAATAGAATATATATGTAGGGCCAAAATTGTTTTATATATATATATTCCTGTTTGGTACTCATATACAAAATTTAACTGCAAAAAGTTTATGTAAATATTTAACACAACACTGTCTGACAAAAAATAGATGACATTTAAAGAAAATCCTAACCTCCTCGATACCATGCAATTTTTAATTGCTCCTAAATGATGTTGTGTATGTCATAAATTGCAATTTACGTATTTTTTTTGTATAAATAAAGAAGTTTATAATCTCAATTTTACATACATTAGAATATCAGGAAATTAAAACCTGACCTACATTTAATTATAGGACCTCCTGTACAAACAAATGAAAAGTTACTACAACTTCATACAAGTTTAATTTCAACACTATTGTCGACTTCATTCATACTCAACTATTTATATGTATTCTTCTCTGCATTGCTTCCCTATCTCATTTTATATTTCATATTTAAAAAAAATTACATATAAAAATATATATATATTATACAATGATGTATTGTACAACAAAGGAGAAATCATCTTCCATTTTTAACATCAAATCATTATAATTAGTTGTAAAGTTCTTATAGTGATTTAATATTTAAAGGCATACCGTACAACCTGAATGTCTTCTAATTCTAATACTTTCTTTATCTTATTGCACATGCTCTAAAATAATTGAGCCCAGTCGATCGATGACTAAAACCTAAAACTGTTTTTAAATACCGTCATACAAAACTAGAATATGTAAATGTACATTTGACTACTCATTAACAAAAATAATTTTTAAACTATTTTTACAATAGATTTGACTCAGAATTTAATTATTTATTTAAATTTATAATTTATCAATATCAAAATATTACACAACAGAAATAGGATGCAAGGTAATCCATGTGGCTGAATACAAATTCTTAGACCAAGGAAAACTAAACAAACTTGAAAACAGAAAAGGAAATACTAGGATCAGCAAAAGCATAAGATGGTCAGAAACTAAGAAAAAACGATGAATTTTACTGGAAGGGAAACAAACTATCAGATATGATTTGGAAATATATACTTGCTTTTTATGGATGCTTGTGAATGATGAAAACAGACTAATCATGGAAATCATTGACACTAAGGGAACAACAGAAAGTGGTTTAAACACGTCAAAGATCTAAGAAAAAGAAAAAACAAATCACAAATTTAGACAAAAAATTAAAACATGTAAAGGATTCAAGAATAGAATTAAACCAGCAATGACAAAAAGTAATGGATACAAGAGAAAAGAGATGATACTATTATCATGTTCGTATAGATACCAGTATCAATTAAAAAGAAAATTAGCTCTGTTATTTAAAAAATGAAACTCCTATGTCAGCATGATATTCTTTTACCAAATATAATAAAGCTTAAAAGATTATTGACATAAGATATTTGATTCATTAAAAATTTTCTATCACTGATTTCAATCGGATCTTCTACCAGATCTAACATGTACTTTTAGCATCATTAATACATTTAAAATATAAAAACTGGTTATTCCATTTTATTTTTTTTCTAATCTCATAAAATTTGTTTCAGAATAAACTGATGTTGAATACACTATTTGAATTTTCAGAAAACAATTTGGATACCAACTTACCGTATCAGGTAAATTAACAATAGTCAATACTCTTAGATCCTACCTTACCTATAATTTACAATATTTAATTGAAAAGTTATTAGATGCAACTGTTATCTTTAAGTCTGAAGAAGAAAATGATTAAATGCTACATCTTCTCTATATAGGGTTGAAACTTGGACTTCTCAAATGCATTATTGAAGAAATTTAGGCCTTTGAAATGTAGGTCTATCAATTCCTTATGATTAGTTGGAAAGGTTAGGTCCATAATGAGTATGAATTGAGGATTCTGTATACCAGCCCAGAGATAATTAAAATTTTTAAGAGACATAAAGTAGACTAATTTAGTATAGTATTATTAAAACATCCAGATATACGCGTTTCATATCTTAAGGGAAATTCATGGAAAACCAATGTTCAAGTAAATAACAGTAGTTTTCCAGTTCAAGTAGATTTTTATTTGATCAGCTGTAGACAAAACTGTAGGTACAAATAATAATAGCAGTCATATTTTAACTAAAAATAGAGCTGTCTTTCGTAAGATAAATATGGAAAAAATTTATTCGTGTTGATAAAATTTGTATCAATAGATAGAAACTGATATGTATAAACTTTAATTGTATATGTGTCAATCCCTGTATTTTGATATCAATCTACAAATTTCTTTGCACTGAATTTCCAAAGCCTTCTCTCTTGAGCCACTCACTTCAATTGTTCATTGTTTGGGCAATTCATATCATTTGTGATCTATAATATGTACTCTAACCTATTCATTCCTCTGCAGTTTTACCTTCAATAATTATCTTCACGGTCCTCTACATCACAGTATACAGCCTGTAAGTGTATCTCCTATTTTTATAATAGTCTTCCTAAGAGTTCTATTCTCATTCGGATTTTTGATTTTATTTGTCCATAAGATTTTTACAATTTGCCTATGGAACTATGTCTCGAATGCTTCTAAATTCTTTTTCTCTGGGGTTCTAACAGTTGAACTCTTGCTCCTCTATAACATTACAGTCCAGTGTTAAGAAACAGTTCTTAAAACTGTCTCCAAATTTATAGAGTAATGTTATCGGTAGTTAGTAGTTTCTTTTTGATGAAGTCTTTTCTCTTTTTTATATCTCTTTTGCTTTTACTCTCTGCCATTATGACACCCCCCCTCCTAATATTTAAATTTGTTGATTTGTTCTTTACTTTTATTTTTTAACTTGTTTCATTTGCATGTAGCAGTAGGTAAAAATTGTGTTAAGATCTTTAATTTTTACCTTACTATGTAAGTAAGGGGGGATGGGTGAGACTTATCGATATACAATGGATAATGTTTATGGATTTACCTATTGTTTACTTTCAAATTGAATTTATTCCCCACCATTGAAGCTAGATAAATCATTATTTTTAAATCATTCATTCATTCCTAATTTTATGCAAAATTATAATAATCAGTAATGGTTAACATTTTTATTATTTGATTTTAGTCTCATTAGCGTTTCATTAGTATACAAATTAAATAGTAATGTGAACAAGCAATATTTCTGTCTTGCTTCTTTTTCTATATTATTCATCACATTTCATAACTTTTTACTTTTATTATAACTACCTATATGTTTTAAAATAGCTCTTCTTCCTCTGCAGTTCAATCCTACATTTTTCTTGAATTCTTAAAAATTCTACTCAGATTCTACTTAGATGTTAAAAACAAATGATTTTTTAACATCTACAAACGTCATACTTAAAGATTTGATTTTCTTCAAATGCCTTTCAAAAAATGAATATGTAGGTAAAAATGCTTGTTGCGGTTTATTTAAATCCTAGTTATTGCTTCATTTGCACTATCAATTTAAACAAAGTAATAATCTAAGTCTTAAATAAGTTTAATTTAATACCAATACAGATTATTTAATATTGTTCCTTACTTATGTAATATATTTACCTTCTGTTCAGTATGTCTTCCCCACTTGAGAGAACTTATATTAGGAAGACATATCTCAGGGATTAAAAACTGATACATAAGAAAGGAACAATATTATACGAGGTGCGACAGTAAAGTAATGAGACTGACTGATTTTTCTTTGCAAGATGTGGCAACCCTGCAGCTTGCGTAAGCACACCATCTTTGACCTTGGTCTATAAGCTACTTCTAGTCCAAGCAGCACATTGAAGCAACTGCTCAGTCGTGAGTTGTGCTGTAATAAGTGAACACGTGTTTGTGTCTCTCGTCACAGAAATGAAACTGCAAAATATTCCGCAACAGTATGCCATTTCTTTTTGCGTTAAACTGGATGAAAACGTGGCGACAACTTATGGTAAGCTTCAGAAGGCTTTTGGAGAGGAGGTTATGTCAAGAGCTCAAGTTTATCGGTGGCATAAAATTTTTAGTGAAGATGAAGATGAATGAAGAAGATGAAGACCACAGTGGACGACCATCAACCTCATGGACAGATGTCAACTTGACCAGGGTGCGTGAAATCGTACGATCTGATTGAAGATTATCCGTGAAAATGATTGCAGAAGAACTCAACATCAATCGAGAAACGGTTCGTCTAATATTAACTGAAGATCTTGGTATGAGAAAGATTTGTGCAAAAATGGTCCCCAAAAATCTCACACAACAACAGCGCGAAACACGGAAAAATGTGGCAGCCGATCTGTTACAGCAAACGGAAATCAATCCAGATTTGTTGAGCTGTGTTATCACTGGTGATGAAGGTTGGTTTTTTCAATACGATCCAGAGACAAAACGCCAAAGTTCGCAATGGTGCTCAAAGGGATCACCCAGGCCAAAAAAATCTTGCATGTCAAAGTCAAAAGTGAAATGCATGGTTCTTCGATTCCAAGGGAATTGTTCATAAAGAGTGGGTGCCTCCTGGACAAACAGTTAACCAATATTTCTACAAAGAAATTTTAGAAAGAATTCCTAAACGAGTTCTTCGTGTCCGTGCCAACATTGCTGATAATTGTATTCTGTATCGCTCCGTGCGACTTTTTTCTATTTCCAAGAGTCAAAATGGCGGTCAAGGGACACCATTTTCAAACAACACAAGATCTCCAAAAAGCTGTAACGAAGGTCTTGGAGGATATTACAGAACATGAGTTCCAGAAATGTTACCATCAATGGCAGAAGCGCTGGAATAAGTGTGTGCAATCAGAGGGGAACTACTTTGAAGGAGACAACACTAAACATGACTAAAACGGTAAGCAACATTTTTTTTTTCACATCAGTCTCATTACTTTATTATCGCACCTCGTATATCCACAAGTTATTCACTTCAGTGATGTAAATGATACACTTAAAGATAATATAGAACTTAGGGAAATGGAAAAAGTTAATCAGAAGAAAGGAGGAAATTCACAATAGATAATGTGTTTATATTAAATATCTTATTGAAAAGTAAAGACAGATAGAGTAGAAGATTTATAATGCATTAAAATAAGTTTAAAAAAAATATATTATAATATTCTGATGTTATCTGTGTAAAAATATCAGAAATCAAAAGTGTATTCAACATTATATTAGGTTGGCAAGAAAGTAATCTCAGTTTTGTTTTGTAAAATAGAACTCTAATTTTTCTAAACAAAGAATGAACTTTAATTAATTATATATTTTTCTATTTCTTCTGATAACGTTTTGCCATATTTCTGGCTACTTCATGATTTCACACTCATAAAATTACTCATCTGTATCAGTAAAAAACTGAAATGAGTGTAATTTCAGGCCACTGTCATCAGTGAAAGTCTTACCATTCAAAGAATTTTACAAGCTTTGAAATAAATGGCGATGCAAGATCAGGGCTACATGATGGATGAGACATCACTTTCTGACGAGAGTCCAAATAATTTTCCACGAGTTACCAAAACTATGTCTTAGTGAGTCTCAGCAGCAGCTTTCTTGCTTTTCCGAAAATAAAAAAGTAAAATTTGTGGAAAACATTCATTTTTGCATGCCATGTTAAAATTTACTACAGACAGTGACAGAAGTCCATCAAAACAAACATTAAGCAACCTCCTTGTGAAAACCAAAATTACTTAATTGCCAACCCCAACCCCAGTAAGTCAAACTATGAACTTATTAATTGAGCAGCACTGCAAAGATGAAGATAGAAATTGAAATAAAAGAAAACCTTATTGTTATAAAGATTTATGACAAGTTCATGGATGATTTAAAATTTTATTTAAATTATAAACCAGTGCAGTGTTAGAAAAATGTTGCTAGAAGAATAGAAGGATGAGTATAAAATTGGCAGAAATGCACTTAGCAGATGATCAGATTGTCAAGCAGAAAATTTGAATTTGTAAGGGAAAGCCTAACTTAACCCAGTGCTATTAATTAGTGAGCCTCCTGAGTAATTTGAGAGTACTGTTAAATAAAAGAAGAAACAATCAAGATAAAATAGTGAATAGAATAACAAAAGATAGAATAATAATGACTAGAATGACTGTTAACAGCCCTCAATTTTATTTGGGGAGAAGGAAGATAAGAAAGGACAAAAGAAGGATCTACCGAATTGTGGTTCATAGATCATTGCTTTATGAAGCAAAAGCATTGGATGTAAACAAAAGGTAAGATCAAAAGTTTTAACAGAAATCGATTCATGTTTTTATAATCATAATTAAACAGAAATCATAAGAAATGAATTCAGACAAATATTGTTACAGTCAATTTAACAATGTTTTTTACTCAGATTTAAATTATTCAATTTTGGGACAACCGTGTGTTTTAGTTTATAACAGATCTCTGAAACGTTATTGCATATTCAATGCTGGGGCTAGTTTTCAACGTATTTATGTATGTTTTCAGCACTACTTTTCACCTTATATTTCAGGATTGACCCGACCGACTTTTCACATATTTCTCTATATTTGTCAAATGATCAATTTTTTTCAAAATGTGTTAAAAAGGTGGGAGGAGATATCGCAATTTTCATCACAGGCATTTTAGAGAAAAAGTTATCAAAGCAAACTATATACTTACAATGTATACCAATACATACATATAATGCATATATATAAATATATATGTATATACAATGCATATGTGAATAATCCAAACAATTTTTTTCAAGTAATGAATCCTCATCTCTTAAAAATGTCTTTTACACTCTCCCTGCGGTTTTAATATTACATTTCTTTTTATACTTCATCCATCATATACAGGGCTATGGAAAATGTCTACAATCTTCTAAAATTATAAACCCTGGAGCTAATTTGCAGAAAGTTTTTTGAAAGTCTTATTTTTCTTATGTTAGCCTCTATTGAAGAGATTGTTAGAGAAAACTTTACTCACGAAAATTTGCTGTTTAATTTATATACGAATATTTTTAGAAAAGTTTTTCTTAATATCTATCTATTCCCCACCTCTAAAAAATATAAATTCTGTTTTTTGTTTCTTGCTTTTAATTTTTATTCTTATTTGTAATTTGAAGCGCAATTAAAATTTAAGTAGCTTTGGCATCTACATTGTTATACTTATTACTAGATCTAAGCAATAAATACTTAAAGAAGGAAAGCGGCCGGATGACTTTCCGGATACAATAATGGTACCGGTAGGAAAGAAAATAGATACAAAGAAACGTGAAGAACATAGTGTGATAAGCCTAATATCACATGCAAAGGTACCATTAAGGGTTCTAAATAAGAGGATATACAATAAATTGGGTGGCAGTATTAAGGAAGAACACTATGGGTTTAGAAGAGGTGTTGGAACAAGGGACGCTATAGGGCTGCTTAAAGTAGTAGGTGACAGGTTCACGTAAAGGAGGCGGATAGTGAATGTTGGATTTGTCAACCTAAAAATGGCATCTGACAGAGTAAAATGGGATAAATTACTGTTAATACTGAAAAAGAAGGGAGTTGACTGGAAAGAGAGGAACCTAATAAAAGAGCTGTACTATAACCGAAGAATAAAAGTGATGATACGTGGCGAAATGACAGGAAGAGTAGGGATTGGAAAGGGAGTGAGATAGGGATGCTGTATGTCACGAACATTGTTTAGTATTTATCTGAAAGAAATAATTAAATTCTTCCTGAATGGGAAAAGAGTAATAAAGATCGGGGGAAGAATAATAGAATGTATATGTTTTGCTAATGATGTGGCAGTGCTGGTGGAGAGATCAAGTAAACAAAATTAAATGCTTAATGACTTAAATAAAACTTGCAAAAATCAGGGTAAAGGATCATAAAGAGAAGACAAACTGTACGGTATTTTGTGGAAACATGGAGAGGATTGTGATTAAAATAGGAATTTAAGTTTTAGAGCAGGTGAAGATAATTCAAAATATAAGGAGCTTTACAACCAGTATCCTGAATTGCACAAGAAAAATTAAAACAAGAATATCAACAAGTAAGCAGGCATTTAGAAGGAAAGACTGCTGTGTGGAAAAGTTAACTTAGCATTAAGGAAGGGATTAATGAAATGTTTTTTTTAGAACGTGATGCTCTATGGAGCTGAAATGTGGACGATAAGAAGACAAACAGAAAAAGAATCGAGACTTTTGAGATAAGGGTGTGGCGCAGAATGATAAATGTCAGACGGCAAGACCATGTAACAAATTAAGGAGTATTAAGGAGAATCGGAGAGAACAGGAAAATGGTAAATGTGATTGAATATAGGAAAAGGAACCGGGTAGAACATCGTATGAGAAGAAGGTGTTTATTAGTGGATGTGATAAAAGGCATAGTGAATGGAAGGAAAGGAAGAGATATCATCAAATGATGGATGGGATTATGAAAAAGGGAAAATATGCTTAAGAGGTTAACAAAGTATAGAATAAGGTGGAGAGCAGCAGCCGTGACAGGACCTGTCCTCTAACGGCAGAACACTATGAATAAATGCATCTATATTATATGCCGAATCCAAAATGAGAAGCATTTTTTCCATTATTTTCATAAAAGTTATACTTTTTTTTAAAAATATTTTTAAACAATTCTCTTTTTCAATGATTTTTTTTTTAAATACATTTTTAAGCATCACTTCTTTATAAAAAAGTTTTTATTATATTGTTCTTCACACAGTAAAGGAGTCCCCAAAATCAAAGAATTTTTTATTTGGAAATTTTTAAGCTTAAATCTTATTGTCATAATCATTATAATTAATAAAAAAGCTTCACTGACATGGGGGCCCAAAAATTGTAAACATTTCAGACTTTTTGTTACGTTTAAACGCTTGTTAAAGAAATGAAAATAATACTTTTAATAATTGTATTGCAAAGACTTTCCCATGGCTTTGCCAATTAGAGGTGCTTTGAAAATGTTAACATCTACCAAAACGTGATATGATTAATACTCTGTATACTTTTCTGTTTATCATAATTATACAGAGTGATTCATAAAACATCTACCAAAACGTGATATGATTAATACTCTGTATACTTTTCTGTTTATCATAATTATACAGAGTGATTCATAAAGAAAGGAAAATATAAGAACAGATCTGAAACATTGAATTAAGGAAAAACGTTTGTATATATCCGAAAACGCTTTTATCAAGTATGGCTATCGAAAAGTTTCATCCAAATTTCAGTTCACCTGTGAAATGAGGTCATACTGAAATTTTTAAGGCGTTCTATGGTGGGTAAATGTTTTTGACATTTGTAACTAATTACCGTTCATGAATTTAGCGTACTAACAACAAACGCTTTTACAACGAAAACCTTTAAAATTCTGTACATTTTTAACTGTTTCTTGAGTTGAGTTTTTAACACAGCTCTAATCCCACCCATTGTTTTCTTTTTAGGTAGATTTCATAAGAAAGCTAGCTATTATAATGGGCACCATGATTTGACCACTGGAAAATTTCTACATATCTTCGCGTTTCACATCCCCCAGACACCCAAAATCACAGTCAGTTAAAAATTTATAAATATATATATATATATATATATACGTACACATTTCATTTGATTGTGGACACGATAACTGCCGTAATTTTTCGCCAATCACTTTCAAATTGATACATAAAATATAACGACCCAATATCTCGGTCGAGTTCGTTAATGGAGAAAAGCGAACCATTGGCGGGCTTTTTCGAAAAAACAAAATATCATTACAACTTTCTTATTAAGTAAAATATCGAATTCGTTTAAAGTTCCTACCATTTTTTGAATAAGAGCCTAAAACTTATGTACGCAAAGGTTTTTATATTACTAAACACTGGCCCAGAGAGTGGAAAAGTGGAATTCTGAAGACAAAAAAATCATACCTCCCTTAATAGGCACAGTATCGAATCAAATTAAATTGGTCGTTAGTTAAAGGTCGTTTAGTTAAACATTAACTAAAATTCCTATCTGAAATAATTTTTGATATGACCAACCCTTACGGCAATGGATGACCAAAATGTTGCTGGTGTTGTAAGATGGGGCTTGTCGTATGGTAAACATGTGGAACTTTTTTCAGATGCAACCATTGTATTGAATAAATTTGAAGTTTTTCTTAACTTTAAGGTAGAAATCTTTTTTATTCCATACTTAGCACCAGTGAAATTTACCTCCGCCTTCCTGCGTGCCGAAAGGGATTTTTTTATCCTCAAAACACAAATAAAACGGAAGGACACAATGGCGCCCGTCGATAGATTCCTTTGTTGCTATTCACAATGTACTTAGGCGGCCCACTCGAGTAGTAGTGGATAGAGATGGGTAATACCGAATTCTTCAAAGAATCTTCACATTTTTTGATATTCAATGATTTTAATCGATAATTTTTAGAATGCATGATTCGATACGTATCATGAAATGAGTAAAAAGAAATCAACTTCAACATTACCGTCGAATTTGATCTGATAGCGACTGCATTCTCTGGGTCAAATACAGCCTTTCCTTCGCAAATCAGCTGATTTCAAAGTCGAGAGTTACAGCTTTCAGGTTTTAGTAGAGGCAGTTACTTTTATACGGATTTGAATACTAGATCCAGATCACCCCTATCCTACTAGATAGAACACCCCTATCCATGGATAGGGGTGTTCTTTTGGTGTTTGCGTTTCAATAAAACACACATCTCAGAAATGGTTGACCTGAGACCGTACAACACTACACTTCACTTGCACTTATACATATCATCCTCCGAGTAATACCTGACGGTAATTACCAGAGGCTAAACAGGAAAGGATGGACAGCCTTTCCTTATCTTACGATACTTAAGAAAAAACTTATCTTTTACGTAAAGGCCTAGAAGAGATCAACATAATGAAGTAGCGTAGAGAAAGAAACGAACTTGATGCGAGGGGGTAGCGATAACGGCTACTGTACTCGTTATCATTGCATTTTGTTTTTTAAGCTTCATTGATGAAATAAAAACATATACTAACAACAAAAATAATATTTTTGATGGACTAATTGACTGTTGCCGACCGGTGCATTTGGGCTTTCTCACAGATATCACGTAAAAATCAAATTTACTTTTACTCTGTCACAAGAAAAAGACAAGAACACATCGCTAAAACGATAAGCTCTGGTAAACTCATTAAAAGTAAAACTGAAATTTATGAATATCACAGTTGAGAATAGGAGATTTTGTGCGTTTCTAAAATATAAAAATAGGCGACACTGAATAGTGAATTAATATAGTTTTTCATATAGCGAATTCATATAGTTTTTCAAATACTTGAACAGTTTGAAAAAAATATTTCAACAGGCTGTCATCAAGCCGATGGTTTTTTTTTTTAATCGATCCTTTTACTCGTCGAGTGTAATAGACATCAGAACATACATTGCATAGCTCGTTTAAGTAAGAACTGGGGCTAGAAGTTTGAATCTTTGTTTGCTAAAATCCTACGTATTGGTTAAGAACTCTTGTATTGAACTACTGAGAGGTTTTCATTCTTAAAATAGAGCAGCTTACAACACAGAATAGTTTTTCAGTACCACATATCTTTGGGAATCATTTTTTACCATACGTATTATATCATATGTAGATCTTGACTCACTGATGAGCATTCTGTTGGTTGTTTACAAACTAATATCATCATGGCAAACTAATTGCCAGGCAGTGACCAATGCAATGCAATATTAAATATAACACTGACTTTTAGATTGGTATTTATATATATATATATATATATATATATATATAATGTTGTTTTTTTTTTTGTTAATACAAACTTTGTAAACACTCATTTAACATAAAAATTTAAATAATAATTTCTGTGTATTTTAATAGTCACAATTATAGATTGAAATAAATATTAGTTTGTTATTATATGTATTATGAACTATATGCAAACATAAAATTGTTTTGATAAAATATATGGTATCTGCTGCCCTGCCAATATTTTAGAATATATGATGAACAAAATTTGATGTAGTAAAATTCATGGATGAGAATTTGAACTCAGAAAGAAAAAATTAAACCTCTTTCCCCCGCTTCTTTATGGGGGGTTTAAATTAAGATAAAATACCATTAGAAAGTACCTTAACTATATTAGTTGAATTATATTATGTGAAGAAATGCACTTACCAAGTTTTCAACAATGGTCTTATTATATTATATGTATTTAATTTAGCGTTATTTTATAAATGAATATTTATTTTCTGGTGAATATGGCTAGAATAGTTATATTGAAAGGAAAGTACAGTGATCGTGTCAAAGATAGGGTACCGGGTTTTTTGTTGTAAATCTTTATGCTTTAGTCTGTTTATTTAGACCAAAAAGACAAGATATATGAAGTGTGTTGCACTGCTTTTGGCCTTATATCTCAGGATTGACAGAACTGATTTTCTTCAAATTTGGCTCAAACATTTCTATACAGGAAAATTTGTTCAGAAGAGTTGGATATCACAGAAAAATCGATTTTGATTTTCTTCGATGGCGTTTTAGATAAAATTTTATTAAAGTGAATTTTTTACATAAAATGCATATATAAATATAAACAACCTTTCAAAAAATCAATCCCTTCTTCTTAAAACTGAAATATATACTTTTTGTTCTTATGTTCTACCTCCGGTTTAAATACTTTTTTGAAGGTTACACTTCACACATAAATTTGTACATTTTTTATTTTAAATTACAGATCCAAACCTAAAATGCAGAAAATATTTTTTGAAAATTAAAATTTTTTAATTTATATTACAATTATATTATTATTATATAATACAAAAATAATAATACATAATATAAAATAATAAAAGCCAGCAAGGTACTTGACCATCGTAGCCAGTGGAGTCATGCGATACTTTGCCAGCTTTTTAAACAAATTGGGGAAAGTTTTAATTTGGATTTTTAGTATAGAAGGTATTAGATTTATTTTTTGCTACTGAAAATATTTCTACATAATTATTTTTACAAGTAAATAAAGTTTTATATAATCTAATCGAAATTAAACTCGTACCCGATTAATTTGAAATGATTGAATTGAATGTGAATAATTTTTTATTATAATCAACAACGAAAAAACCAGCAAATGTATTGATACTTTATATCTTGTCTGATGAAAAAAAAGTACAAGTTGGAAAAGAATTCACTCATATATGTATGCATGATTCATAGGAGGAGATATGTATATCTCCCTCTATGAATCATGAGACCTTGCTGAAGGTGAGGGGGCTTGAGTGCTCAGTGATACAGAGTAGCTGGACCAAAGATCGAACCATATCGAAGAGGTATCTGTTGAGAGCCAGACTAAGGAATGATTCCTGAAAGAGGGCAGCAGCTCTTTCAGTAGTTGTTAAGGGCATAGGTCAGGATGACTTAAACAGCCATATCAAAATTATTCAATCCTCTGAGTACTGCACAGCTGAAAGCAATGGAAAATTGCAGCTGTTTTTCCAATAAAATGTAGCTCTCTGCATTTTCATATAACAAAGATGGAAGTGCCTTCCTTGATAAAATATTCTGGAAGTAAACCAGTCGCACATTCAGATCTCCGGATGGGGACTACTAAGGAAGTGGTCACCAGAAAAAAGGCTGGTAGGTTAGAAAATTTAAAGAGGGAAATGAATAGGATAAATGTAGATGTAGTAGGAATTAGCGAGGTTTGGTGAGAACGGGAAAACGACTTTTGGTCAGGTGATTTTAGAATAATTAACTCAGCTTCAAATAATGGGCAGGCAGGAGTAGGTTTCATAATGAACAAGAAGATAGAGAAGAGAGTAGAGAATTTCAAAATGCATAGCGATAGAATCATTGTAATAAGGATAAAATAAAAACGTAAACCCACAACAATTGTTAATGTCTACAAGCACCCATGAAGATAATGAAGTAGAGTGTATATACGAAGAAATTGACGAAGCAATTAAACACATAATAGGGAATGAAAATTTAATATTAGTTTAAGATTAGAAAAGGCAAGGAAGGAAGTATAGTGGGTGAAATATTATGGAAAATTTTGTGGTACATAAATTAAAATCAATAATTAAACAATAATGGTACACCAATTTATAACACGAAAGGAAAAGTCGATAGGTGGGTGGAATATATTGAAGAGTTATAAAGAGGAAATGAATTAGAAAATGGTGTAATAGAGGAAGAATTAGAAATCAAAGAGAATGAAAGGGAGAAACAATACTGAGATCTGAATTTAAGAAAACATTAAAAGATCTGAATGGCAGAAAGGCTCCTGGAATAGCTGCTGAATTACTGCGCAACATAACTGAGGAAGCGATTGATAGATTATAGAAACTGGTGTGTAATATTTACAAAAAAAAAATATTGACTTCAAAAAAGTGTTAGTCATGATACCAAAGAAAGCAGGAGCAGATAAATGTGAAGAATACAGAAAAATCTGCTTAAACTAGTCATGCATCAAAAATCTTTAGAATTCTGTACAGAAAAGTTGGGAGGAGAGTGGAAGCAGCGTTAGGAGAAGACCAATTTGGTTTCAGGAAAAGTATAGGGACAAGGGAAGCAAGTTTAGGATTCAGATTTATAGTGGAAAGAAAAACAAACCAACATACTTGGCATTTATAGACCTAGAAAAGGCATTCAATAATGTAAACTGGAATAAAATGTTCAGCATTTAAAAAAAAATTACGGTTCTAATACAGAGATAGAAGAACAATTGCTAACATGTACAGGAACCAAACAGCAACATTAATAACTGAAGAACATAAGAAAGAAACCGTAATAAGAAAGGGAGTCTGACAAGGAAGTTCTCTATCACCGTTATTTTTTAATATTTACATAGAACTCCTCTATGAATCATGAAACCTTGCCGTTGGTGAGAGGGGGCTTGAGTGCTCAGGGATACAGAGCAGCTGGACCGAAGGTGCAACCATATCGGAGAGGTATCTGTTGAGAGCCAGACTAAGGAATGATTCCTGAAAGAGGGCAGCAGCTCTTTCAGTAGTTGTTAGGGGTGTGAGTCACAATGACTTAAACGGCCATATCAACATCACTCAGTCCTCGTGAGTACTGCGCAGCTGAAAGCAATGGAAAACTACAGCTGCTTTTTTTTCCAAGAAAATGTGGCTCTCTGCATTTTCATATAGCAATGATGGAGGCGCCTTCCTTGGTAAAATATTCCGGAGGTAAAATAGTCCCCCGTTCAGATCTCCGGGTGGGGACTACTAAGGAAGGGGTCACCAGAAAATTAAAAAATAACATTCTACGAGTCGGAGCGTGGAATGTTAGAAGCTTAAAAAAGGTTGGTAGGCTAGAAAATTTAAAAAAGGAATTGGATAGGATAAATGTGGATGTAGTAGGAATTAGTGAGGTTCGGTGGTAAGAGGAAGGCGACTTTTGGTCAGGTGATTTTAGAGTAATTAACTCAGCTTCAAATAATGGGCAGGCAGGAGTAGGTTTTGTGATGAACAAGAAGATAGGGAGGAGAGTGGAGTATTTCAAGACGCATAGCGATAGAATCATTTTAATAAGGATAAAATCAAAACCTAAACCGACAACGATTGTTAACGTCTATATGCCTACAAGCCCCCATGATAATGATGAGGTAGAGTGTGTATACGAAGAGATTGATGAAGCAATTAAACACGTAAAAGGAGATGAAAATTTAATAATAGTTGGAGATTGGAATGCAAGCATTGGAAAAGGCAAGGAAGGAAATATAGTGGGTGAATACGGGCTGGGCAAAAGGAATGAAAGAGGGGACTGACTTATAGAGTTTTGCACGAAGTATAATTTAGTAATTGCCAACACCCAATTTAAAAATCATAATAGAAGAATATACACTTGGAAAAAGCCAGGCGATACTGCAAGGTATCAGATAGATTATATCATGGTTAAGCAAAGATTTAGAAATCAACTCGTTGACTGCAAAACTTACCCTGGAGCAGACATTGATAGCGACCATAATTTGGTGATAATGAAATGTAGATTGGGGTTTAAAAACCTGAAGAAAAGGTGTCAGATGAATCGGTGGAATTTAGAGAAGCTTGAGGAAGAGGAGGTAAAGAAGATTTTTGAGGAGGACATCGCAAGAGGTCTGGGTAAAAAAGATAAGGTAGAAAATATAGAAGAAGAATGGGAGAATGTTAAAAAGGAAATTCTTAAATCAGCAGAAGCAAACTTAGGCGGAATAAAGAGAACTGGTAGAAAACCTTGGGTTTCAGGCAATATATTGCAGCTGATGGATGAACGTAGAAAATATAAGAATGCTGGTGATGAAGAAAGTAAAAGGAACTATCGGCAATTAAGAAATGCTATAAACAGGAAGTGCAAACTGGCGAAAGAAGAGTGGACTAAAGAAAAGTGTTCAGAAGTGGAAAGAGAAATGAACATTGGTAAAATAGACGGAGCATACAGGAAATTAAAGGAAAACTTTGGGGTACATAAATTAAAATCTAATAATGTGTTAAACAAAGATGGTACACCAATATATAATACGAAAGGTAAAGTCGATAGATGGGTGGAATATATTGAAGAGTTATACGGAGGAAATGAAGTAGAAAATGGTGTTATACAGGAAGAAGAGGAAGTTGAGGAGGATGAAATGGGAGAAACAATACTGAGATCTGAATTTAAGAGAGCATTAAAAGATTTAAATGGCAGAAAGGCTCCTGGAATAGACGGAATACCTGTAGAATTACTGTGCAGTGCAGGTGAGGAAGCGATTGATAGATTATACAAACTGGTGTGTAATATTTATGAAAAAGGGGAAGTTCCATCAGACTTCAAAAAAAGTGTTATAGTCATGATACCAAAGAAAGCAGGGCAGATAAATGTGAAGAATACAGAACAATTAGTTTAACTAGTCATGCATCAAAAATCTTAACTAGAATTCTATACAGAAGAATTGAGAGGACAGTGGAAGAAGTGTTAGGAGAAGACCAATTTGGTTTCAGGAAAAGTATAGGGACAAGGGAAGCAATTTTAGGGAAAAGATTATGGAGGTAGAAGAATTTTGTTATTTAGGAAATAGAATTACTAAAGATGGACGAAGCAGCAGCAATAAAAAATGCCAAATAGCACAGGCGAAGCGAGTCTTCAGTCAGAAATATAATTTGTTTACATCAAAAATTAATTTAAACTTCAGGAAATGATGTTTGAAAGTATATGTTCGCAGCATAGCTTTATACTGCAGTGAAACTTGGACGATCAGAGTACCTGACAAAAAAAAAATTGAAACTTTTCAAATGTGGTACTGCAGGAGAATGTTAAAAATCATATGGGTAGATAAAGTGAGAAATGAAGAGGCGTTGCAACAAATTGATGAAGAAAGAAGCATTTGGAAAAATATAGTTAAAAGAAGAGACAGACTTATAGGCCACATATTAAGGTATCTTGGAATAGTCGCTTTAATATTGGAGGGACAGGTAGAAGAAAGAATTGTGTAGGCAGGCAATGTTTGGAATATGTAAAACAAATTGTTAGGGATGTGGGATGTAGGGGGTATACTGAAATGAAACAACTAGCACTAGATAGTGAATCTAGGAGAGCTGCATAAAACCAGTAAAATGACTGAAGAAAAAAAAAATATATATATGTAGGAATGGTTTTACGCGTTCCTTTTTAGATTCCTAAGTAAGTATGGCACTTTCATTATGGATTTTTGAAATTTCATTTTGGGATGGGGGAGGGTAATAATCCTATTTTATTTTCATAAGTTATCATTTTCCTTTATATCTTCAAAATAAATTAACCAATTTTTTTTTAATTTTCTGAAAATCAGTATACAGGTTATTGACTCCATTCCATTCTTTGTTATAATCGGTCAAAGGTGCAGGAAGTTACAATCCACCACATGTTCCTTCCATATTTATAATGTTAGTGTCAAATTTTCTTTTGAATAGTAAGTTTTTTGAAAATAAAAATCTCGGTAGGCAAAATTTTACTGGCTTTACCAGGTAAGTTATCTAAAATTTATTATCAACCATTAGTAGTGAATTTCTTCTCACCAGTATGAACAGAAAGATGGCTTTTAAAATTACTGCTGTGATTAAAAGTTTATTTACAAAATTTAAAAATGAATTTCATTTCACCAGTATAAACAGAGAGATGTGTTTTAAATGACAGCTTTGACTAAAGGTTTTCTTACAAAAATTAAAAGTGAATTTTTTCTCTCCAGTATGAATAGATAGATGTGTTTTTAAATTACCCTCGAACCTAAATACTTTTTTACAAAAATTACAATTGAATTTTTTCTCTCAGTATGAATAGAGGAATGTTTTTTAAATTACTGCGTAGACTATATGTTTTTTTACAAAAATTTCTTGTTAAGTTTTTTTTAACAACATGAACAGATAAGTGGAACTCTAAAATAGATCTCTGTGTGAAAGCCTCCTGAAAAAAAACACATGTGTGTATAGGAAAATGAGAAGTTATGATGTTTCTTTCTTTTACTGATTTTTCTGTAATTTGCAAGCACTTTTCTCTATAAGAAATGACATCAACACATATAACTTTATATTTTTATTTACTTCAAAACACATTTTGATATCTGTAAACTACATTCACTACTCTTTCCTCCACATCATTGATAGCTTGATAGCTTCTTCACTAAGATGCTAAAAAAATTAATTTAACTGTTAAGTTAAAAATCTATTCGGATACTCTGTTAATTTCAATAATGCCAACTTTTATTAAGTATAAATTGACAATTTTTATACTTAATATTAAATTATCTTCATATTTAAATAATGTATTTTTAAATTACTGCTTTGATTAAAGAATTTTTACAAAACTACAAGTGAACTTTTTCTCATCAGTATGAGTAGAGAGATGTCTTTTTAAATGACTTCTTTGATTAAATGTTTTCTTACAAAAATTACAAGTGAATTTTTTCCCACCAGTATGAATAGAGAGATGTGATTTTAAACTACTGCTCTGATTAAAAGTTTTTTTACAAAAACTACAAGTGAAATTTTTCTCACCAGTATGAATAGAGAGATGTCTTTTTAAATTACAGCTTTGACTAAAGGTTTTCTTACAAAAATTACAAGTGAACTTTTTCTCACCAGTATGAGTAGAGAGATGAGTTTTTAAATGACTCCTTTGATTAAATGTTTTCTTACAAAAATTACAAGTGAATTTCTTTTCACCAGTATGAATAGTGAAATGTATTTTTAAACTACTGCTATCATTAAACCTTTTTTTACAAAAACTACAAGTGAACTTCTTCTCACCAGTGTGAATAGAGATGGCTTTTTAAACTACACTTGAGCCTAAAGGTTTTCTTACAAAAATTACATGTGAATTTTTTCTTACCAGTATGAATAGAGAGATGTGTTTTTAAATTACAGCTTTGACTAAAGGTTTTCTTACAAAAATTACAAGTGAACTTTTTCTCACCAGTATGAATACAGGGATGTCTTTTTGAATTACAACTCTGATTAAAAGTTTTTTTACAATAATTACACGTGAATTTCTTTTCACCAGTATGAATAGAGAGATGGATGTGTTTTTAAACTACTACTTTGATTAAACGTTTTTTTACAAAAATTGCAAGTGAATTTTTTCTCTCCAGTATGAATAGAGAGATGTGTTTTTAAATTACCCTTCAGCCTAAATGTTTTTTTGCAAAAATTACAAGTGAATTTTTTCTCTCCAGTATGAATAGAGAGAATGGTTTTTAAATTACGGGGTCGACTATAGGTTTTTTTACAAATATTTTTTGTTAACAAAATGAATAGATAAGTGGGACTCTAAAGTAGATCTCTGTGTGAAAGACTTCTGACAAATAACACATGTGTGAATAGGAAGATTAGATGTTATGATGTTTCTTTCTTTTATTGTTTTTTCTGTAATTTGCAAGCATTTTTCTTTATAAGAAAAGTTGTTGAAATCATCACATTCCTTACCGACATTATCACATATACAGTTATATTTTAATTTACTGCAAGCCACACATTTTGATGTCTGTAAACTACTTTCAATACTTCTTTCCTCCACATCATTGATAACATCTTCACTAAGATCCTAAAAAAAATAATGTAATTTTTAAGTTAAAATCTATTCAGATACTATGTTAATTTTGATAATGGCAACTAAAATTGATAATTTATACTTAATATTAAATTATCTTTATATTTAAGTAAGGACAATATGTTTGTTTTTTAAGCAGAAAAAATAAAATTTTATTAGTATAAGCAGTTAATAAGAAACAAAATGTAACACAATTCCCTATATGCTATATGTATAGAAACTAAAACTGGTCTTGAATTTGTAATTCATTTAGTGGAGTAAATTGTAAGACTTTCAATAGTAATTTCAAAAAGTAAGAATTTGCACTTTGTAATTCAAGTAATAATTGATCTACTTTCATGCATTTTATAATGGTATATAACTTTCATTGCATATATATATCAATTGCTTATTTTCGTATGACTACACCAAGACAAGTGCAATCCAGAAATAACGGTTTGAAACATCTGTATTAGAAAATTTATACCAAAATAAAATTTTTCCAGTCATGCCTAAAGAACTTAGAAATATTGTCGCAGAATTTTAAGAACAAACTTCCTCACATACCCATCCAGCCCAACAATAAAAATCTCACCCTTTCTCAACTCATCATTAACATTTTAAAAAGTATTTGGAATTACTGACACAGCAACAGATATTAATCTGGGTTTTTCTTTTTTTTTTTACAAGCAAATAATGGTTTCTTTGAAATATTTATAAATGCAGCTAATATGAATAGTAAAATATCTGAATTTTTGAGCATAGTACCACATATGATATAACTGAAATTTTCTTGCAGAAAAAGAGCTGTTATTAAAGAAATATTTTTACTTTAAATATATAAAAATCGTATGTAATTCTTAGGTTAATTAATTTTACTTCCTTGTATGAAGTAAAGGAGTACTGTGATCACAAAAAATTTGGTTTTCAGATTCCAACAGAAACATGCATTTTGACATTTTGACTAATTTTGGTGTGGTGTCTGTACGTACATATGTACATACGTATATGTATCTCGCATAACTCAAAAACAATTAGCCATAGGATGTTGAAATTTTTGAATTAGGACTGCTGTAACATCTAGTTGTGCACCTCCTCTTTTGATTGCAATTGACTGGACCAAACGTGTCCAAAAAAGCCCAGAATAAAAATTTAGATTTTGGACTTTTTCTTAACTGCAGTAATAAGCCCTCATTGAGAGAGGTTTTCAACAGGGTATATCATAAGTGGTACTTATTTTCATTGGTTCCAGAGTTATAGCCAAATAAAATTTTAATTAATGAAATATTTGAATCTTACAAGGGAAAGGCACATTGATTTGAATCAGACTTCTCAACTTTTTTTTTAAATTTAAATATATTGATTTATTAATATATTTATTAACCTCTGATAGTAAAAAAAATCTACGATAAATAATAATTCAATAATAATAATAAAAAAAAAATCAGAAGTTATTAATGAAATACAATTTTACGTGTTTTCATTTTAAAAAAATGTGTGTATGTATTTAATAGGTGTACAAGGAAGTCATGTGGTGTCCACATCAGATTTTTAGTTCTGACAAAACAATTTACAGTTTAGTTCAAATATTAATTTTGTTTACCTCACCTTTTTTTTAATCTAATCTCTGTGTCCACAGTTAAGCAATTTTTTTCCGCAGAGGATAAGATGAGTGCTGCATAGCGCGTGTGAAAAATGTCATGCCTGACTAGGATTTGAACCCAGGACCTCCAGGTGAAAGGCCGAGACGCCCTGGGTTCAAATTCAGGTGTTTACCTCACCTACATCCATCTATTAGAATGTTTTGATTGTATTCTGGTAATTATTCTTGTACATTTTGTAACTTTTAGATAACTACACAACCCACAAATATTAACAAAAATTGTCTACGGGCATTCCAAAATAAAAAGCTTAATGTAAACTGACTAGTTTATATAAAAAGCTTTTTAAAATTCACTTACTGGATTGTCACAATAAACTATTTTATGTAAAGCTATATTTTATAACTGATGTTGAATCCATAGATTCAAAAAGCTTTTTATCTAAATTGGAAAATTTACATTAAGCTTGCTTTTGGTATACTTACTTACTTTTGATATTTTGGTATACTAATAGATGATTTTTATTAATAATTATTTGATAACAAGTTTAATAAAATTATAATCTGTAAAAATATACGCAGTTACAATAAATGATTTGCACACATAATTGTACATCCCTGTAAGTGCACATGCTAGAGCACTCACAAGTTCACCTGCTATAAACTATTGATTTTTGATACTTTAAAGTATAAAATTAATGTAATTCACATCAAAACCTGATAAAACAAAAGCTTGTACTATGGTTCTCTTATTCTGAAAGAGAGAAGCAGCAAAACGTATTAATTAAATGTTGTCTACGATTTACAAAAACCAATGATTTATGTCAATTAACTACATGATTTTTTTGTTTTTACATTATTTTGGACAAAAGGTAACGTTGGGGATTCAGCTATAGTAGTGGAGTTTCACAGAAAAATGTGTATCATAAGACACAAAGCTTGGATATCTTATACTCTTAATAAAACCCAATTTATAAAAATATAATAAACACTATTTATCTAGCTAACATAAATATAAGTAGATAAAAATTAGTTTGAATTTCATACTTGTTTTGTATTTGTTCAATGGCTTCTTTTCCTTTTGGTTTAGGAACCTGACTGATAATATTTTCTGCCAAGTGGAAGGTGACATCTTCTTGACTGGCTGCTGCAGAACCTACACTACATGGCTGCAGTGATAATAAAACACTTAGACATGAAAAAGTTTCTGATTGAGCACATGTTATATCAGCATTTGGATGTAAACCAAACAAACTGGGTGAGTCATTTACGGGTAATGATCTAATATATCCCACATTATCGACTAGTGCTGTACCTTCTGGCAACTGAAATAAGTAATATATATATAATCATAAATAATATTTATTTAAATTTTATTTTATATAAATATTTAAGTATTACTTAAAACTTTCAATGTTTTACATAACTCTTTTCCCAATTACAAATAATATAACAAAAATATAATTGCAGATTGTGAGATATGTTTTATAAAGACAAATAACCACATACATTGTTCATTCAAGGAATCTAAAAGATATATAAATTTTAGTCACATCATTATTTGAAATATTATCACTGAGTCAGTGTGCTATTTAGAATACATAATATCATGATATAATGCCTTATAAGTAAACACAATCAATAAGAATGATATGAATTGTCATATGGCAGTTGGTTATCTAATGAACATAGGGAAGCATTACCAGATGATATAAGGAATCCATATGAATATTTAGTGTCCCAACACACAGTTTATATAATATAGTAATACTTCATAGTTTGTCTCACACTAATGGTTTCCATGACAATATTAAGCTTTAATGTGACATGCTTAATTCCACCAAGCCTCCTTCAACTGGCTTTTCAGAATATGGTTGAGCAACTATTTAAACCAATAAGAAGAAATGTGGTTTATAATATTTTAAAATATAATTCACCAATTTCTTTTTTCTAAGTTGGTACTTACTTGAGTTAAATGAAAGAGAGATGCTAACTATAAATGTTATTGAACCTAAAAAACAAAAAGTTACCTATGATCAGATCACAATACAAATTTCTACATTTAAGAATAGAAGATCTACACACTGCCACATATAAAACACATTAAAGAGCAATACATATTATTCAAGCAGAAAAGAAGTGTTGTTACTATCACCTTTTAAGTAGGTGAATATATTATAAAGATGTTAAGGTTACATTTACTTGTAGTTCAAAACAACCTAGTCCTCATAATTTGTATTAATTGCAGACTCCTTGCATTGAAGTAGAGAGAGTTTTGAACAATTAAAAGCATACAAGGAGGTGCAATCAATTTTAATAGATTGTAAATCAAAGTTGACTTTATAAAATACCTCATTCTTATTTAATTAGTCCTAGTTAAAATCCTTAAACAAGTTCATCAGGACATTAGAGAATCCTCTAAACCTTTAAAATAAAATCAGGTTTCAGAGGTAAAACTTGTCTAAGTTTATCAAAATATTGATTATTGTGTTTGCTGTAAGATGTAAAAACTTTTTTAACTAAATATAAAGTATGTAAAGCAGTGTATAAAGAATCATATAAATTAACCTTGTTATTCTGCCTTCAAAGTATATTATATTTTATAAAAAGAAACATCTTTATATTATTAAAGCAAAAACTTTTAACATTTAATAAGATTATTTTACAACCTGATGATAAACTCCGCTCTCATCAAAATTATATTGCCCATTAATCACTTCAGATTTATAATAATCACCCAGTATATTCATGATACATCATCTATCCCAATCATCAGTTACTCTACCACCATAATTTATTTGGCCAGCAGTATATGTCAAAACCTGAAAAAATTCAGAAAAATTTAAAGAATACAAGTATAAACAGGACTCTGACTTACAGGATTCTTAATAAAATATTCTATCCGACAGAGAAACTTCCAAAAGAAGAAAGAGAAAGAAAAATCTGAAAGAAACAACAAAGAGATTCTTCAAGAAAGAATTTATAGAAAAGCATGAAACTTGAATATTATAAACTGAATTACAGAAAAGCGTGAAAAATAGAAAAGGCTAATGAAAGAAGGTACCAGAGTTTGACTTGTGACGGTTGTAAATAATTGTTAAATATATAAACTGTTACTAATTAAAGCCTATTTGTTTTACACTATTTTATTAAGAACCCATTTAATTAGCAAGAAACATGTAATTTAAGAATATGAAAATGTGGTGTTGCATTTTTAAATGTTTTTGATATGTGCAATTTCCAAGTTTTATAATAATCGACAAATCAATCCTATAAAATATGTAAGTAATGCATGCTAAATTATAAACCTT
This sequence comes from Lycorma delicatula, assembly GCF_047948215.1. Taxonomy (NCBI): domain Eukaryota; kingdom Metazoa; phylum Arthropoda; class Insecta; order Hemiptera; family Fulgoridae; genus Lycorma; species Lycorma delicatula. Next base: position 21,374,526 of record NC_134457.1, read on the forward strand.
TACCTTCATAAAATTTCAGATCACTCTGCTAATAAGGAACAATAGGTGTTTTTAATAAATCATTATGTTAATTTTCAGTAATCTTATTAAAATAATTCTCTGAGAATATTTTTACAGAAGAAATTTAAAAAAAAAGTTGTTGACTACAAATTTATATTTATTAACTTGGATGCTTTGTTAATAGAGTAAAATTAATGAAATCAGAGAGCCATTTAAAAAACTTTTAGTTTTTTAAACTAAGCTAACTTATTATATATTATACTTATTATTATATAACTTATTATATTAATAGCATTCTGATGAAGAAAATACAGATCACTCCAAATTATAAAAATACTAATTCTTTTATATTTTCATAATCCATTTATAATTAAAATAATTTTATTTCCTTAAAAATGTATCATTTTTATTTAATTTATTAAATATAAAGTATAACACTATATTTTTATGTGATTTGTGTATAATATATACCTACTTTGATTTATTTTGTAATGTTTAATTATAGAAAATTAATATTTAGTTGAAATTTTTTTTGAAAATTATTTGCCACCACTATCAAGTAATTTGTAACTGCAATTTATTGCAATTACTATTAAATGAATCATTAAGTATTTATGTTTTTTTAAAAGCAGAGCATTTATTGCTTCAAATTTAGTTGGTTATTGCCTTAGACTGTAAATATTTACAGACTGTAATTTATATAACTACAAAATGTACTTGATTCACTCCTTCATGTGAACAATTATTAGAATGTAAACAAAAACTTTCTTTTTGAGTTTATTGATAAATATGATTCCGATTTCACAAAGAACTAATTCTTGCATTTCTACTTTAACTATTAATGTCAAAAGATCATTTCGATATAATTACTGCAAATCGATACAATTTTTTTAAAAGACCCACTGTAACTGAAATAATCACTGAGATGAACTCAAATTTTCTATGAGTGCGGTATAAGTCCATATTTTAATATTTATTGTCTACATATTGTACTGATTTTTTTTTTTGTCAGTGTTATGATACTAAAAAATTGATATATATATGTAAAACAAATAAAATGAATCGTATTTTTCCATGAGATATTTCTATCTCATGGATCTCAATATATGAGATGTTTCTTGTTATTTAAATGAGTTGTTAAAAATATAATGAGCAAACTTTAGTTTCGTATATGTTATGTCTTTTATGAGCTTGGTTACCAGGTTATATCAACTAAAATTCAAGTGCCTACTCTCATTAACCACTCTATCATGACAGAGATGCTTATAAGATAATCTGTGGTTTTGTACTCCAGCTATAACTTAAAGAACTATAAATAGAAAGACTTCTATTTAAAATGGAAAAATTGGAAACAACTGTTTATCAGTTTCAAAATTTTAAAAATATTTTTACCTGTTGTTATACAGTGGATAAGAGTGTACATCTATTCAGAAAATAACTAAACATTTTTAATTACGCGCCAACAGAAACATTCAGTGATGTACAATTGGCAGCATTATGTTCTGCATAACCTCCTTTGTAACCACATGTTCTTGAATTGTTGGTATTTCGTCAAGTTTTCATGTTATTGTCATTTAAGTGTAATGTGTTTAAGTATTAGTAGCGATTTTTGTAATGTGCAATTTTTGGATGCTTGAACTTTTCTCTCAATGTCATAGCCATAAACTCAGTTTTCGTCTCCCTATATGATCCTTTGCATGAATGTTTCATCATCATTGACTTGTTCAAGAAGTTGCCGATAAACACTCACTCGATGTTCTTTCTGCTGTTAGTTTAATAATCATTTCATCAAACGGGGAACAAACTTTGCTTCAACTTGATGCATGTTCAATTTTTCAGTCAAAATGTCAGGATATTATCTAATTGAGATGCTAATCTCATCTGCATGTTCTCTGACAGTCAATTTGAGATTTGCAAACACCAGATTGTTGGTTTTTTGAATGCGGGTGTCATCAGTTGAAGTCAAGGCCTTCCTGGACGAGTGTCATCTTCAATGGACTGATGACCACTTTTAAGTCGTGAAAACCATTCGTAACATTGCACATGACCCAGAGGATCATCTCTGTAAGCTTGTTTCAAAAGTTGAAATGCTTCACGCAAAATTTTACGTTGTATCATTTCTCCTGAAAATCGAACATTATGAAAATCGCTACTAACACTTGAATATATTGCACGCAAATAACAATAACATGAAAACTAAAAATCAACAATCCAAGAAATGTGGTTACAGAGGAGGTTATGAGGAACACAATGTTGCCATCCGTACTTCATTGAATATCTTCATTGGTGCGTAATTAAAAATGTTTGGTTATTTTCTGAACAAACCTCATATATCATTTAAAATTGTTTTTTTTTTTTTAAATTTAAACCACTCAATTACAATCAGAATAGTGTATCAGAATGTGTACATACATTAGTGATGTTGAACCTCTGTATAATAAGGGAAATAAATAAATACATATAAATTGAAAACAGCCAGTTATTAGTTAGTCCAGGACAAACTACTTGCAGCAAAACCATACCACTACTTCTAAAATACTACTACTACTAAATAAAATTAAGTGGTACATTCAAGTATACAAGTAAAAAAATTACTCTACTCTTCCAGTAAAATTTTACAATACATGATCCTAGATGACTCTATCTCCCTACCCCCTGGAATAATTTTAACCAAAATTAAATGGGATCAATGATCTCTACAAAATTTCATAAATATTATTTAATTCAGTCTAAAGTTATTAGAAAAACAATAACTGATGGATACAAAATAGGGCTGTTATCCTTTCCCCTAAATGAAATTGCTTGAATACACAACCAACACACATATTAGTGTAATGGAATCATCTAATTAGAACAAGAATGTAATTTTGAATCCAAAAATGACAAAAGAGAAAAACATTTTTTTGCCTCTGCCCCTTTAATGGGGGTTTGAATAAGATCAGGTATCTTAGATACTCAAGAGACATTTAAATTATATGAAAAAAATTATCTATCTTTTCAGTAAAATTTTGAGTTAGAGACCCATAAGGTCTATATTTCCAACTTAACAGATTGTGAGCAAAATTCAATGGCATCAATGCTGCTATACAGAAAATGTGCCTCATCCAAGGCACAATTGATAATAAATTAGGTAAGTGTAGCAGTACTGTTATGACCAACTAACAAAGAAAAGAACTGCTAAAATTTTACACACAAAGAAACAAGGGCAGCAAAGAGTAGCATTAAAATATGACAAAAAAAAATTAATACTTAACTTTATTAAAGAATAATTTATTGATTATCATTATAGCAGTAGAATTATTATAACTATTAATTAGAGAAAAATGCTTACTGCTTTTTCCCTAAAAAAAAGGTAAAAAACAAAGCCTTTTTCTTTAATGTTAAATACAATTATCTTTTAATTGCATATTTTTGAATGTTTGAACATATTAATAAAATTCTAGATCAGCTGTTCAATTATTATTTTCTCAATGTCTAATGTTAATTTATTAATAATGGTGTAATATAAAGGTTTAGAAAAACATGAAAATTTTTAATGGCTGAATTATAAAAAAATAATCACAAATTTATAAAAAATATTTTAAAATAAACAGATTTTATAAACTGACTGACAATTCGTTAACTATTTAATGACAATCAAATGCAGCCAAGACCAAACTTTGCAAGAAGTAGCAGTTTAATGTGTTTACCTTAGGCAGCTGTATATAATATCTTATCTAATAGTGTGTCTTGAATATACAATAACGGACATAACAACAACAAAAATATTTAAAAATAGTTCCTCTTTCCGAGTATACCAGTATCACACATGACAAATAGCTTCTGCGAGTGGTGTTGGACTAGTGACAGTGAATGGTAATTTAAAACAATTTAAAGAAATTGGTTTTCTCACCTCAAAGGAAAGGTAAAGGTGGCTGTAAAAGAAAAACTAATCCAACAGACAATTGGTTATTAGTAAGAAAAATAAAAACTGATCCAAAATTGCCTGCTGTGGACTTAAATCGAGAACTAGTTGTCAGTGGAACAGATTTACAAGTGACAACTTAGACACCAATTTCTTGCAGCTGGAAGAAAAGCTCGTAGCCAGCTAAAAAACAGTTTTTAACACCAGCAACTTGAAAAAAAAAAGACTCTTGTGGACCAAAGAAGACTACAAATGTTTTCAGATGAGTCACATTTTTATGATCAGAGAAAAACGGTTCCATATGTTAGAACATCAGATAGCATCACTGGCTCATATCCAACAACCAGTTAAACATCGCCAGAAAAAAATTTTTGGGTTGTTTCAAATTTGAAGGCCCACAGCAGTAGATGAACCAGCAGTGGATATATAAGATTCTGAAGGAAAGTCTTATGAAATACCTTCAAAACAAATTTAAACAAAACAATGGAGTGTTTCAACAAGATTTGCGCCGTGCCATACTGCCAAAAAAGTGGAAAAACATTTTGAAGAATGAAATTAAAGTTCTTCCACAGCCACTTAACTCCCCAAACTTAAATCCAATTGAAAATCCTTGGGCAATTGTCAAAAAATGACTCTCAAAAATGGATTGTCACAAAAATCAATTTCATTAAAGCAATATTGTTGATATCGTTAAATAATGAAGAAATTAAAAAAAAATGTGTTGTACACTTGAACTGATGCTAAATCGTGTATGTGAAGTGATTAAGAATTAAGGACATATGATTTACTAGATATTTATAAATTGTAATTGTTCATGTAAATATCTTTTATCTAAATAAAGTTACTTTTTATTAAATAACATCTTAATCAGATTAATTTTCATGCTACTGTAGCAAGTTAACAAATTAAAAAATGTAAAAGTTAAAAATTCAAAAAAACAAATAATATGCAGAAAAACAAAGTATTTTTAACTGAACAATGAAATTGAAACTAACTATTATTAAAATATTTTTTATAACCACGATTGTAAAATAATTCTCTTTTTCTTTTGGCTTGATAATATTGCAACATAAGCTTGAAGCTTGTGTGTGGAATATGGAAATTTTGAAACATATGAAAAATTACATGCCTGACCGGGATAATATTATTTGTTAATAAGAGATGGAAAAATTTCACTCTTCTTTTGATTATATTTTTTTAGATCTTGCTGCATTTTATTTTTTCTTTTTCTCTTCTTTCCATTGCTTCCAGTACTTTCTAATTCTTTCCAAGAGTGCTTGTTTTTGCTCTTCTATAAATTTTCTAGAGGCGTTCTTTAGTTTTTCTTGTTCATTTAGTTAGAAAAACTCAGTTGTTTTACAAATTCTATTCTACCCGTTATTATTTTTTTCAAATCTTTATTTAGTTTTTCTAGGTCTTGGTTTACTTCCTGATGCCAGCTATTTTTTTTCCTGTAAAAGTTAAATAATTGTTTCGTAAATCTATTGTCACTCATTCTATAAATATGGCCAAAAACCTCATTCTTCTTTTCTGTATTTCCATTTATAAATCTTTTATTTCTCGGTAAATTTCTTTGTTAAATTTTAGCCTATAACCTTCATTAGTTCTTTTGGGTTCAAAAATATTCCTTAAGATTCTTCTTTTTTCTTATAAAAGATTTCTTACATTAAACTTTCCAATCACTTGCATATAAGGCTTCTGGACAAATTACTGTTTTTTTAGTATCACAATTTGGATTTATAGCTTAAAGATTTCTTATTATAAATATCCACTGTCAGTCTATAAGTTGTTTCAATTTTACGAATTCTACTTTTAATTCTTTCTTTTCAAGTACAGTCGGTGTGTTACTATCTCCCAAAGATACCTAAATTTGCCTACTTCGTGTATTTTTTGTCTCTTTTCGAAGATTACTTCATCTACATAGTTCTTATCATAGGTTATAAATTCTGTTTTTTCTTAAGATGTATCTAAACTGATTTTGTTTTTCTTTTTTTTACTCTTTTTAATAAAAATAAATAAAAAAAATTTCATTCAGTTTGTTGCTCGATTCCTTTTTAAATTTCACTAACATACTATTATTTTACTGCTAAAAGTAGGTCAAAAAAGATTAAACAGATGGATCATTAATGAAAATGAAGACCTATTCACATTTTAAAAATACATTGGTAAATAGATGATTGACCACTTTTTACATAACATTAATACTGTGAATGAAGAAATTTTTAAAAGGGATTTTATTATATATTTTCTCTTAATACCATCATTACTTGTCTTAAATCAGGTATTGTCACTATTGCAAAACATTCAAAATTCTAAATAGAACAGTGAAATAATTTATTCTATAGTTTCATTTTTTTTAGGGTTAACTCTTTTATTACATATCTCTATACCCATACAGCCTCATGACATCAAAGTGTTTTTACATCAAATTTGTTAAAGAACTTTTTGTAAAAAATTATATATTCGTGTATTATGCAGGTCATACTTGGTCACAGTGGCTTACACTGTTTCTCCCCATTCCATTTCTTATTTTTATAAAAAAGTAGTAAAAAAATAAGACTTATTCCTGTATTGCTGAGAGCCTTAGCATATGATTTGTAGTGTACTACAAATTTCTTCGAGTTCCTTTTTAAGTTTTTGAAATATAAAAATATTTTATCTAAATTTTCTAGTATTAGATAATTATCAAAATTATCTAATACAAATAATTATAAAAATAAACTTTCCATTTTTAATATGAGAGTCAATTTTACACTGAGATTGTTAAATTATTTTTTTAGTTTGAATAAATAATGATAATAATAAAAAAAGTGCCTTTTATGTTTGAAAAAGATTAAAAAAATAAAAATTGAAAAAATTAGAATTATTTTATAAAATGTTATAAAGGAAACAGTGTTATTTTCTAGCCTTTTATTTCATTATATATCATTATTTATTATTTTATTCATATTTTACTACTTTCTCGCTACTTCTAATGTTTACATTTCTTGTCATTAGCTTTTTTCATGTAAAATATATTTTTTTTATAACTATGTAAACATTTTTAATAAAATAACAATTTAATGTATAATAAATTTAAAACTAATAAATAATATCAATTTCAAAATTATATTAAGATGTAAAATGTAACAAGTTTTAATTCTTTTAAAATTTTAACTTTTTCTAGTCAATGCTAAATTAAATTTTATTTATCCTTAGTTCAGAATAGTTATTACAGTAAATTTTTACTGTTAATTTTGTGATTAGTAATATTAGTTATTAATTTCAAATTAGTAAAAGTTTTTATTTAAAATTACTTTTCCCCAAATGAACAAATATCTCTTGAAATAGAAGTTCTCTTTAAACATTCTCTTGAAAACAGAAGTTTGTACTTTTCTTCTTTTTAATGAAACTCCTGTATTACAGTTGTCCAGTTTTTACAAAAATGTGAATCCATCACTCTGTTTTTCTATTTGGAATCAATATTCTCCTTAATTATTTAAGTTATTCATTTATTTTATTAAACACCATTTTGTAAAGAGTTGTATATTAATAACAATAAACTAAAAGTAATTTTAATTAAGATTTAAAAAAAAAATTAAAATTACCTTAAATGGAACATCAGAATATTCTGTTAAGAACATATGAAGCTGTGATATACATATACGTAAATCACCATCTGTAAATTCATACGGTATGTTAAATCCAAGAGGTCCAAACTTACGCCTTTCAAGACAAACACCATGGAACAGACATAATGAAAATAACAGCCATTTAAATTCAGATACTTTTGGTTTTTCAGAAGATATGAAATCAGAATACTCAACAACTTGACCAGTAAATGCACGTAGCATGTTTGCCTTTATTTAGAAAAAAAAACATAAATAAATATAAGTAAGAAAAATGAAGATGCTGCTACAAAAAATCATAAATATTCTAAATACAATAAAATTTTTTTAAATGGACACCAATGGAACAACAATAAAATTTCTACTTAAAGAGCAGATGGTTTCATGTTATGAAATGATGCAAATTAAGATAAAAAAATAAATACAATTTTTATAATTTAATTAGCTTATTAGTTAAAATTTAAATGGAGTATTGAGAACAGTTGTAATGAACTTAAAATAGAAAATAAATTTCAATAAATTCATTACACTATTAAATTATTCAATACATTTATTCCCCCTGGAAAGATCTTGAAGGCAGTGAAAAAAAATTACCCAGTTTCATTACCATTAGGTATGATGTTTGTGTTTCCATCTTTCAAAAATGACAACAACTTACTCTTCCATTCATTTATTGTTATTGTATGTGAATTACTGGTCTTACTGTAAATTTGATTTCATACAATGCTGTGGTATTTTTCTAAACATTCAAGCCAGTTATTCAATGTTTAATTAATTTGTCATGTTCCTCCCTATGATAATTGGCAATAGTATAATGACACACCAAACACCAAATAGTATGAGAAAAGTGTTTTAAAAACTTATTTTTAATTTTGAAAGCCTTCAATAAAAACGGGAAAAAATAGAATTACAAATGTAGCCAATAACTGATAGATCACATCTTGTAGAGGTGCAGCCGGTAACTGGTTCAGATCATACCTTCTAGGTAGGAAACAATATGTATAAAATAAGAGACAAAAGAAGTAGTTTTATAAATCCAAATTTATCAAATTTTTAGCTGGTGCACCACAAAATTCAATACTAGATAACGCGCACACACGCATGCACACAGGCGATTCATGCTTGTGATTCAAACTTTCAGGGAATGTTTTACTGATGAAAATAAAGAAGAAAGTACATATAAACATTGATTCAGAAAGCGAGTGTTGGCTGGTGAAAGATTTAGCTCTGATTTCTGCTCCTTTGTAAAATTAAGCCAAACTGAAGTTCTTAAAATCTAAATTAAGGGGTAAATATAGTAACCTTAAAAATCTGGCCTAAACACCTTTTAAAAATTGATCCCAGAACTGTATTTTTCAAGAAATTTGGGTAAAAGACAAAAGAGTGGGGTTAAAAACACTGTTTTAGACCCTCTAAACCTAATAATACATCAGAGACATCAGTTTAGCCACTATCAGGATCCCACCGATGTCAATGCCTCGGCAGACATTTTCATCAGTGTATTTTGACAACTTACTATCGCTTTTGTATGGCTTCTTTCCACGATCACCTAATTAAATGCAAGTGTTATTGCATTCGAACAGCAATAAACATTTAAATAAGTGAATAGAATAGTGCATGTAAATCATTTATAACAATGTCTTATAAATTTTCCAAAGAAATCTGGCGAATCTTTTCGTCAGACTTCATGCATATTGAAGCACTTGTGAACCTATTTTTATATGGACTTCTTCTCTATTTTCATCAGTAGAACATGTCCTGAAAGTCTGTTACATCCTTCATGAATCATTCTGAATATTATACAGATATAGTGTTTAAGTGAATCAATAATACTTTAAGCAATGGTACAACACTGATACAATCCATTGCTAAATACTTGCTAAATTAATTGCAATAAATGCTTTTATAAACACAAGCCAGCTATTCATCATCTCATTTGGTACAATTTAATATAGTAATGATAAACAAATGATAATAAATCTAATTTTAATAGTAAATAGGAAGATAATATTAATAGTAGGTAATAGTGCTACAGAACAGACATAAATAATAAAGTTCTTATATAAAATAGTTTATCATCATAACCTCTCTTCAAATGACTATATACAATTATATTTTTAAAAAATAGGCTAAAATATTCCTATTATATTCCTTTAATATCTAGGTTTGGTAATGATAAACTGATTAGAGAAGTTTATTATGCATAGATAATCTCTTATATATAATAATCAACAGAATTTAGGATTACATAAATAAAATTCTGAGGTAGTTTTTAGGCAACAAATGAATAAATATTAAAACTGTAGACAATCTTTTATTAATTTAAATTAATGGTTGTTCCACCATTCCTTCATTATTTACTTATGAAATAATAAATTGTAGATATACAGATTTTTAAAAGAATTTCAGACAATTATAATTACAATGAAAGAAATGGAACAAATAGGTTTGTGAAAGTCCATAAAATACTGTTAGAATACAACAGTTATGTCAAGCTAAAGTTCATGGGAAATTATTATATTACATTGATACTTATAATCATAAAAAAAATTTATCAAAAGACTAGAGCAGTTTTTAATAAAAAAAAAAGAGTTTACTCAACTGAAGAATTTTTTCCTTCCTAATCAGAAGTCAATTAGTTATATATTTAACATTAGGGGATTTAACTTTAGAACCTTATACTTAGTTATTAAGAGATGGTATTAAAAAAAAAAAACAAAGCTGTATTATATAAAATAAATACTCGTGTAATAGGTAAGAGGTCAAAAAGTTAATCTTCAGTCTAAAATGTTTTTTTTTTTAATTTTGTGACAAGATATTAATAACAACAACTTTCCTACACACAACTTCAAAATACATCGAGTTTGATATTAAAGTCAATGAAATTTTAATAATTAATTTAAGAATTTAAATTTGTACATCACGGTGGCAGAGTGGTAGCGTCTCACCCTTTCATCTGGGAGACCTGAGTTTGAACTCTGATCAGGCATGGAATTACTCATATGCTGCAAAACTCCATGTCTATATTCCCACAAGCTTCTCTATAAGCTTCTGGTGGATTAATTCATTAAATAAAAAACAATTCATATTTGTTCTGGTGTGACAATTTTAATAACATAAATGAACAAAACAAGTCTTTGTTTAAAATATAATTGGTTTCCAATTTTATTTTAAACAAATTAAGGTATATTAATACCTTAATTCCACGAGGTGGTTCAACAGTCATTTTCTACCATTTTGTAATATTGATGCTGGGAATGATGGTGTAGGTGAAGAAGTCAACCAAATTCTAAAATCACGATGTGTTACATCAAGATCAATGTTGTCAATAAGAAATTCCAACCTTGGCATCCAACTAGGTGCTAAATGACAATTCTATAAAAATAAAAATGGAAAAAAATAATCACATATTTAAATATTCAATTTAATCATCAGTATTAATAAATTTAGAAATAAAAATCCTAAAAATAGAATTAAAACCTAAAACTAAGTTCTCATCTCAATTGTTTAACAATTATCTTCTAGCTTACTCTATATATCTAAACTGTTACTATTCTAAATAAAAATCAATTTATTTTATTAAAAGTTATTTTAATAGCCATTAAAATGAAATTTATAGCTCTTTCTCTGCTCAATAATAGTCTTTCATCTTTTCTACTTTCATTAGAATTTTTTATTGAGAATTTTATAATGTGGCTCTGATCGAGATTCTACCTCAGTTTCCTTTTATTCTGTTCAGTAACAAATAAAATATTTATTCTTTGTTCCGATTGCATTTATAATTGTGAAAATATATTAAAACATTTCTGAGGAGGCTTATTATTATCTTTAAATAGAAAACATAGTAAAACAATTGAATGATAATTTGAAGATTCTAATTCAACAGTTAATTTAACTTGAGATGGGATTCTTTCAATCAAAATTTCATCTAAAATAAAAAAAGAACCATTCCAATATTAACAAATGTAATTCAGAAACAAAAAAAATCCTAGATGCTAACCCCAAGGCTATCCAATGATGCATGTTGGTATTATTACTTAACTATAAGCAGACTGTCTTTAATGGGTCAATAGTTAAAGACTTAGCAAAAGGCAATGAATTTATAAAGTTGGTAGTCACATCTTTATACATACACATGCCCATGTATGTATGTATGTGCATGTGCATGATGCATGCACGCACACGCGTGTGTGTGTCAGTGGTAAGTGTGTTTAGGGCACGTTCTTTGAACGTTTATACCATAACTACCAATGTCTATAAATTATATGTAACTTCTAAAATTGTATATAACTATTAATGAAAAAAGTATAAAAAAGAAACAGCTGGTCAGATTTAAAAAAAAACTTCAAATGTTTTTTCTATGAATGAAGATAAATTCATTGGATAAGAAAACTGTTCAATATGTAATATACTGGAAAATAAAAATTTATAAACTTCTTGACTGGAAGTTAATCTATAAACATTTTTTAAAGAATGAATGTTATCATTTTATTGTAGGTAAAATATGTTGGTCCACTTTATTTTCCAAAATTTAAATAATACATTTTTTTTTAATGTAATTGGAGTGGTTTTTTGTTTTGTCGAAAAAACTGAAGAATATAAAATAATACAATTCTTATCCGTAAATAATAGAACTATTCTTCTGGATGTAAATTAAGGTAATTCTAAGTATTTGCATTTCTTTAACAACTATGTAATCAGATACTGATCAAGAAATCATATCTAATTTTGATAAAGATCTATTAGAATATTAAATTATCTAATATTGATTTTAGATCTGATAATGAAATAAATCATATGCTAATTGACAGTTTTTTTAATCAGATTACTGTTTATGAAGCATAGTTATACAAACTATCATTCAGAGATCAAACACCAGCCTTTGTGATGGTGTAGCGAAAAATGTTTCACAGCTAAAAAATTGAAAACACTAAATTTAGGAAGAAAGGACTGACTAGAGTTAACTTCAGATATAATGAACAATTAATCTAAAATTCAATTTTAACTTCTTATATTGATTAAAAGATATATAAAAAAAATGGCAAAGGAAGCTGAGGAAAGTTGCCCTCTATTTGGAGGAAATTAACTGCACAAAAAAGTATTTTGAAAAATTTGGAGTTTCATGCACAGATAATCAATATTAATCATTAGGCCCTTGACTTTCCTACTTACAAAAATTAAAGACAGTTTGAAAGGAAGGTCATTTTTGAATGACTGGAAAAGACAGTAGCAAGTAGGGAAAAATTACAGTTGGCAGGCATCAAAATTTTCTTTTTGGATGTTAAAAGAGACTATTAAGAAATGATGTGTCAGCTATGTATAATTCAGATGAATTTTTTGAACAGCATGTCAGTCAGATGGCTGAAGGTTATTCTGGAGTAAGGGTGTAATCAGTTTTAATTGAGATAAGAATATTTTTAACACCTTTACTAAGACTTTTATTGATAATTCAAAAAACATATAAAAATATAAAGCAGTATAAAATTGGAATTTTTTCAAACAAAATAATTTATGTTGTGTCATTTATTTATGAAATAAAGTAAAGTAATTAACAGAACTACAATAAATAAAAAAAACTTACCTGAAAGAAAACCCAACTGCCCATTTCTATTGCTTCAATGAACATTTTTTCAGCAACTGGTCCTTTGCCTTGCCCAAGTGATATTGATAACATTCTTTTAGTCATTCTCATCTACAAAAAATATTAAATGATAAATAAAATTAATTACATTTACAAGTAAAAAAAACTCTCCACAGCCACATAAGAGACAACATTAATAATGTTCTTATAACTGTGTGTGTGTGCATGCGCGCGCACACACATCTTTAATCACTTTAATCATGCGCGATCACATCTTTAATCACTTGTACAATATGAAATATGCAAACACACAATAAATTAACAAATACAATGCACTTTCAATTATGTACTAAATGTGTGTAAGTAGAAAAAAAATACCAGTAACAACTGATAATATTAAGATAAGAGTATCAGTCACTGAACATGGTTACGAAGTGATTGAAAGCATTATGACATGAAAGCTACATTTTGAAAAACTATATGATTATTTTGAATACTACAATACTTATTACACTTAGTTCAATTAATCTTAACTGTAGTGGGATAATGTTTTGCTACAATTATTTGCTTCAAAATTTTAATTTTGTTTAAAATATGATATATTATAAACCTTTGCTTGTAATCTATCAACTTATTTTCAACTTTTTTCTCAATATGATATTTTAGAAATTTGTATTTTATATACTACAATAATACTAATAAATATCTGATTAAATATTCACATAATACATAAATCCAAAGGATTCACAGAAATACAATAATCCTACAAAAAAAGTTTAAGACTGGTTTCTACCTTTTTGTAATAGCTTAATTATATCCGACAAGGACTTAAATTAAATCCTACTCCTGAGAATATGTAACACCAAAATTTTTTTATGAAGAAAGTGTTATGTCTGAAATTTTATTACTGTAATGAACTTTACAATGATATACACTTTTAATCTGTATCCTAATGCTTTAAATTGCTTTTGCAACCTAAAAATACTCTTATAAAAATATATCTATTTCAAAGAAAATTTGATTCTATATGTCATTAAAGATTTTGTATAATTAATTCTGCCCAAAGACTGTCACGGACAGTAATATAAAAAAATATATTAGATAACTGAATAAAACGGAAGAGTACTTGTATTTATGAAAAAAAAAAATGTTTCACTTAAAGATTTCTAATGAATAAAAAGGTATGAAAACAGACATTACTGATTAAAAAAAAGAAACCATTGAAAATATGCAGATAAATATGGCATCAGTATAGATTTATAAAAATTTGGAGTTGAAAAACTGTGGAGACTATAATAATTATAAAGGTAAAAAAAAGTAGAAAATAAAATCTAAAATGTACATTATTACATACCTTATCAGCAAATTTATATAAATCAGCAGCTGGATCTGTACCAGGAGATAAAACAAAAATTAATGGTACATTAGGTCGAGATTCTTGATACATTGCAATTAAATCTGATGTTTGTGGTTCAATAAATCTAGAACCAAGATGTTTAGTTAGGAAATCTTGCATAGCATTACTAATTTTATCCGGTCTGAGACATTTTAATACAATAAGAAATTGAAAAGAATCTAATTTCTTATCCCAAGGCTGTGGTAAACGTTTCCTGTTTATAAACATAAAAAAAAATATTATTGGTTTTTCCTAAGTTCTAGTAATAATGATTTGTGATGAAAATACATTTTCCAGCATATATGATTATCTTGTTTGATCTCAATTAAAAACTTTCAAATTAATTCAGTTTATAATCAAAAAATATTAGAATTCTTTTCTAGTATTCAGAACTTGTATAAAATCTCCTATCATTAGCCATGAAGAGTTTAGAAAAGAATTAAATTAAACTGAGAAGATATCTTTATTGAATGAATATCAGCCAAACTAACTTAAGGTTTTAAAAAAATTTAAAACATTAAAAATATTTTAGTAGTAATAAGAGCATGGTAAGATTTAGATCAATAAACAAATCTTATTTTTATATTTATACATGCAATATTTTCTCAAAAATTTCTTTTATTAATGATCTAAAAACTCTCTAAAATTTTCAAATTAGTTTCTGAGTCAGGGTTGAGTATGATAATCGATTTGCATCCCTTACAATCTGACAATTCGATAACAACTGGAAAATCTCAGAAAACCATGTTCAATAACCTATTCCCATAGTTTACCCAATGTTGGGAAACACAGTTTCACTCCATAACGTTGGCATTTATTAATAACTGTTTAACAAATCAATCGATGTGAATTTTTGTATTTTATGCGTTCTCCAAATTGATCACATCAATAATTAATTTTAATTAATTACTTTGCAAAAATCTCAAATACTACAAAACACTTTGTTATAATTAATTCATTTAGCCAACCCAAGAAAAATTTGATTTTGATGACATCATTTTAATCTGTGGTAAATCAAACACATTTGTTCTTTAAAAAAAAATCTATTTAGATGTCTTTTGTTGTCTTTTAATAAACTGGTATACAAATAAAGAATAGACATGTTTAACATAACAAAGTGAACTGATTATTCATTATGAGGAACTAAACTTGTCAGTTAATGTATATAAAAAGTGAATTGTAAAAAGGACTACAGTTCTTTTTGTTGCATTGTATGTGATAGGTTATAACTATAAATCATTATTACATACTACAGATAGAGAATAATTGCAAAAAACAAAACCTTAATTTTTTACTGAAATATATTGCAAAATTATTTTTTATTTAGCTGAATTAATGATCAATAAATTGCAGTTGTTATTACTTTGTAATGAAATAAGTATACTTTTTATATAACATAGCAGTTTTAAATTAATACAGTAATAAATGCCTACATTTGACAATACAACAATCAAATTAATATGTAGTTATTCTCAAAATAACAAATATTACATAATAAATAGTAAATAAGAAATAATGAATACAAAATGAAAATAATTCTTTTGAAAGACATCACTTTTTTTATAAAAAATTCTCCAGTGGTGTACTTATTGGAAGACATTACACTAGTATTTGTACTAGCTAGTTGGCTTTGTCGAATAATGAATATATTCAACTACTTCTAATTATCATAACCCAATGTCACTGCTAAAAAACATGATGCATGTTATCCTTTTATACAATATTTATTCCTTTTATTTCATGTTTCCTCTTATTCGATTTATAGATTCCCCTTAACAAACAACAAAAAAACTGTTAGATTTTGTTGACTGTTATGCATAATTAAATATTTTCATTAATTACAGATTACAATTGTAACATTTTTAATCGTGTAATACCTAGTTTTCTTGTATTATTTGTAGAAACAGATGCATTATTTTATTTCTACCTGAATGGTTGATTTGAAAATTATTTGTAGTAATCTATATAAATGTAAGTAAAATGTCACTCATTTAAAAAATTATTCTTCTGTGTAGTGAATCTTAAAATAGTCATTAGACTAATATAATACAAAAAAAATTGTCTACTATTATGAAAATTGATCTGTATTTACAGAAGTAATTTTGTTTAGTTTTTGCATCATATCTAAGCATGAAAAACAAGTTTCATAGAAAAAATAATTAAATAATAAAAAACTCAGAAAGTAATAAACTTCTGAACTCCTCTCACTAAGTTTCTAATTTTTAATAATAAAATGCAAACATTTAAACAGAGAAATAAAATAATTTTAAATGCATAAATAAAAAAAAACTTAAATGACCTATGAGGCTCTTCAGAATCAAAAATTTCTTTGTAATATTCAACATTATTTTTAAATCTTTCAGAAAAACCTTGAAAGATTTCTAATGAAAGAATCTCTCTCCAAGAACGAACAGACAGCCATGTTGGAGCAGGATTTTCGAGTGCCTTAAAAAAAAAAAAAAAAAAAAAAAATAATATTGATAAATATATATAAATAATTATACATATTAAAATTAACTAACTTTTTTAAACAAAAATTTATCTAGAAAAAAATATTACTCATTTGAACAACATTTATTCATAGGACATAACTAAATAAATTACAAATATTAAAAATGTCATCGATGCTAATAGTTTTAGAAGTAGTAAATAATATTTTTTAAATTTTCTATATCCCAAACTGTTTGGATCATTGGTAATTTATTCACTTTCTAGGGAATAATTCATGAAACTATTCACATTAATTTTGATGTCTACTTATTAATTGTTAAATGTTCTTCACATTATTTATGTTAATATTTTCGTAACAATTTAAAAAAAAAAGTAATATTAATCTTAAGTTTATAATCAGTCATGTATAACATTGTTTTATCTGTTTTTAAGATAATTTTGTTTTATATTTATCTATGAATTATAAGCATATAAGTTTTTGTTTTCCAAAATTCCGTCATATTTCCAATGTTATTCCAAAGATTAAGACATATCCTTTTTATATCCATTTTATGAAAATCAGTTCAGCTCTTCTGAAATTGTACAGGGATACCAACAAATATAACATTCTAACATGTTTATCATCTTTGGAGAATTAATTACTCTACAGCATATCCATTCCCTGGTGGAAAACAACAAAAATGTAACAAAAAAATACAAAAAATACACTGAGAAAGCTAGAGTTTGATACCAATGCAAAGATATTGTAAAATCAATAAACGTAGTTTTTTTTAATTTACACATACATTACCTTTATATTTACTAGTTGGTAATAATATTCCAAATATTTTTACTCCATCATTTTATACACACAAGTATAAAAGATTTCTTTAAGTCATCACATGCATATTTTAGAATTTTCAAAAAAATTTTAATCATTTTTTCGGGGAAAAATCACATTTTTACCAATTTATTAATACTGTACCAGGGCTCTCATATTTTTGTGAACCTAATATATATATTTTTTTTTTTTTTTGAGTGCCACTCTTTTATAGAGATGAATGTATAGAGAATAAGGAAGAGATGAGCTAACTTTAAACATTGTTGCTAGTCTTTATACATGTAATACCTCTTTCTTTCCTCCTTTCATACTGTGAAAGCAGCAAGTAACAAACAGTTTCCAAGTGATTGACAAAACAGATTGTGGTAAGTTACGATTGTGAGTGTGATGATCCAGTTCAGTGTGTGAATTCAATTGAACAGTAATGGTAGCGTGTTGTTATGACCTAGCCAATGCTATGAGGAAGATAGGTTCCCTCCCATGAAAATCTAGTATATAATTCTGAAAAATGTAGGAATAACAGCAGATAATAATTAGAATTTTTACTGCTGTACTCTAAATTACTGAACTTAAATATATTTTAAGTCGCTCAAATGAGATATTGGGCTTCAAATATCGAAACTTTTCAATTTTTATATGAGACTAATTTCTTTAGATTGACAAATAAAGATATTGACAAATAAAATTAGTTTTTATTTAAAAAGTAACTTATAATGTGTCTCATTTTCTAAACACATAGAGGTCTGATTTGGAAAGATCAGTTTGCATTTATTCTCACATTTTTTCTTCAACATTATCGCAAATGTGTTGTTAATGGGAATCAATAATGTCTACAATATTGTTTATGTTGGGAATTTGGTAGTTAGAATTAACTACCACCAAATGTGGGAATCAATTATTTTATATTACCAATTTATGTGGGAATCTGGTGCAGTTAATTTGGTGGAAAGTTATTCTTCCTCCTATTTAGAAAGTGTCGTGTATTAAATTACATTATTTTTAAAAGAAAACAAAGTTTATCATGATGAACAATGAATAAAAGAAATTTACTTAATTATTAATAGCGGCCCGCTTGTTTTTATTCCTAACTATGCTGAATAAAATTAATTGCTTCTAAAAGTTATATATTGTACCTCTTTCTGAATATGACTTATTAGATGATAACAGTTTATTTAATAGTATGGTGACACTGGAATCCTGCAAAACAATGCTTCATTGAACTTTAGAGATGTTTGTTCCCCCAATTTTCTCCATAGTCTTCTGATTTTTGTGAATGTGTTTTGTTCTATGGGTTTACAAAATTATATCAATGGATCATTTAAAATATTAGAACCCTGTGTTTTCAAATGTAGTGGTAAAATATGCCTACCATAAATTGAAATAAGTGACTTATCCCTAAGAAATACTAATTTCTGTGTGATCTACTATTAAGCTAAACAATCAGTTGGATATAATTTGTAGGAAGGACCCTTGTCTATCTTCAGATTCCATTGAACATCTCCTGCTATAAAAACATTTACCTGACATTATTCTGCTTCATTCCTTCTTTGGCTTTCACAAAAAAACTTTTGCCATCAAGAGGATTGTTGCTGAAACATCAATATGCATTTTCTCTTATGCAGTTCTTCAAACAACAGTATATATGCTTATCTCTAGTTGTTTGCACCATTTAATTAATGTCATGTCTTGGCTCCAATTATAAATGAAGCAAACTATCTATGTAAAGAAATAAATTAATTCTAAACCGATTATTAATTGTATGTTTTCTTTTGTATGGAAAGATAATAGTTTTTATAACTAAGCTAAGCGGTTATCAAAATAATACATAACAAAATATCTATTCTAGAAAAGACTTATAAAACTATGGTCAACATATTAAGAAAATGCAGATTAAATATTATTATATTATCTATTTACCTTAATCTCTTCACTTTTTACTTTTGAAGCTTCTAATGTGATAATAAGATCGATATCATCTACTGGTGATCCTGTGGAAGTACTTAATCTATGTAAGATCCTATCTTCAATTTCTTTTAATTCAAATTTCATTTGGGCACTACTGATAACAATTGCTCAGCGTTCTTCTTCTAAATCAGGTCTTTCTTGCATTACAACCAATGATAACAATTGATCTTGTAAACCACTGTTGAGGAAAAAATAAATAAAAATAATACGTTTTTAAGATAATGTAACCAAAAAATCTTTGTTGAATCATTTCTAATTCAATAATTGATCTTGATAGATGTAGGCCATTTTTCCTGAGACAGTAATGATAACTGAATCCCAACAGTCAAACTGGTATGATAACGTAAGTATTCAAATCCAAATAAAAGTAACAATACCATGAGTTAGATCTAACTCTAGTTCTTGATTTCAAGAATCACTAGTTAACCAATGCTTAAACAGGTATTTAATATCAGAGTATTTAATATATATCTGGTTAATTTGTTATGGCAACTAATATGGTAAGAAACACATATTTTGACCATGCTTTCTGACTTTTCTTTGCAGTACAAGATTATTTACCCATGGCTTTATGTCAGTTTTGTAGACCTTGATTAGAATACACCACTAACCTTCAGATCCACTGGTAAAAAAAAAAAAGAAAGAAAGTAAGACCTGATATATATTTCATAGGATTCTTACATCTACACTGTACCTTTTAGTAAGCCACTAATTTTATAACATTGATCAATCATTAATGAATTACGTACAATACAGTTGCTTTCAAAATTAATATTAGATTGTTTTTTAAGCAATTATTTTTAATCCAAATTATAATATTTTCAAAAAATCTGAGAAATTAAAATATACATATACTAAGTTGTTTTACATTTTGTATTCTATTTTTGCTCTTAGACTAATACATTGATTTTAGCAGTATCTAAGAAATAAAAAAAGTAATGTCATCTTCTAGTTAATGAAAATAAAAAACTAACTTGCATAAACCAATTTGGTACATAAAATTTTTATAAATAAAATAGATAAGGAAAAAAATATAATAGTAATATTATTTATAGAATTAATTTGTTCTTTACATAACTTGTTTTTTCCTTCCATGTAAGAATTTTTGCAGAGATCTCTGCTTCATCAGAGTATTTTATGTAGAATAAATTAAATTAACAAACATAATCTAAAATTTAAAAATATGGAGAATGTACCACATCAGTTGCTGATATAAAATGAACTTATTGGAACAGAATAATTCGTCTTATATTTATATATATTTTTTCTATCGTTGTGGCTAATTCCCTTGTTGTGCAGGAATATTATAATAAATTTGAATAACAGAAATTATTTATTTTATATAATTATATACAATGGTCTATATATGTTTTTCTTATATTACATTATGTGATATATTATTTTTTTTTTTCACATAAAAAAGTATTATATAAAATACTTTGCTATATTATATATATTTCACATATAAATGTGTGTGTGTGTGTGTGTGTGTGTGCGTGCACGTGCGTTATAAATTATATTAGTATAGAGCTAGTAAATTTAGCTAATTAATTTAATTAATTAGATATTTGCCTTTTTTTCTGAGAGAAATGTTAATTTACTGTATGCCATTTAATTTACTGATCAGGTTAGTGTATTACTTACTCATTTTAATTTATCTAATCTGTTTAATTTATTGTTATTTTTATATTTAATTGTAATTGGTTATCAATTTACTGATTCTGGCAAACAATCTGGAAATGTCATGTCTATATTGTTAAAGTTTAAGTGTTTTAATTTATATATTTGCATTTGGTAAAGATTGTAATATTCTAGTTTATTTTACATCAGTGATTGAATTGGAAAACATAAATATAATTAATGAAGCGTTTAATTTAATTTCATATAAAACACTTTGATGAAGCATAGATATTTGTAAAAGTATTAAATAAAAATAAGATAAAACTGTAAGTAAAAAAAATAATTTTGTAAATAATTATATTCTGCTGCTAGGATTCATTTTGCTAAACTATTTATTAATAAGTACAATAAAAAATGGAAAATTGTAAGAATGGTGAGAAAGTGCATTGAAATCATTTATTATTTATTATAGTAGCATGATCAGGCACAGATTATGTAAAATAAAGATCACAGTTAAAAACAACACTTTTGTGATGTAACAACCAAGTCACATAAACTGGTATGAAGACTGGGACATCAATGAAACAGTAAGTAAACTAGGATTCACATGACAGATTCAACTGTAAACAGTTCAGACAAATATTGAACTTTCTGTTTGAACAGAATGTACTAGCTCAATTTATGTCAGTGAAATTACTGGACTGGTGTAAAAAAAACATAATTTACATTAAATTATATTTTACAGCTTTCTCTAATTTACAATATTCCAAATGTTTAGTATACAGCCAGTTTTTTAAGTGAACAGAATGCAAGTGTAATGTAAAACTAAATATTACCTATACTGAAACAGACTTAGTTTGTTGTAGGGATATGTTACTTGGTACAGAAGGAAACAACAAACCTCTTCTTCACTTTACCAATATTTCTGACTTGAGATTATTGTTTTTCTTGATCATAACTACACAATTTTCAAAGGACGACTTACATCAAGTGCTAATAGCTGATTATAATTAGTTTCTGATAATAAAAAACAAAATATTTAAGATATATGTTGTAATTATTACTGATTATTGAATAGTTTTTAGTGTAAAGATAATTAAAAAAAGAAATTATTTTATCTCATTTTAATTGGTTTATAACTAGATGATTAAAAAACAAATTTATTTATAACTATAAAGTTTTAAAATTGTAAAAAATCCTTTGTTTTACTTTTAGAATACGTTTTTTACACAAATTCCTAAATTTATGTATCTATTAATCAAATAATCTCTAGTAAATTGAAAACTTACATAAGTACATTTTTTAAAATGATATCCTAAAGAAAAAATATATTTAAAGGATAGTAAGTTTTGTAAGTATAGTTTTCATACAGGTTAAAAAGAGTATTTCAGATGCAACTCGGAACTATACTGTTACAGCAACAGAGTGGGGTAAAACACCATACACACACTCGCCTGAGTATGTCCATACATGCATACATTCTGCAGTTGAAGCCTCCCTCATTCCCTTTCTCATCCTATGTACTCTCACTATATCCCTTCACTAACACCTACATATACTCAGAGGCAAACAAAATGTACTCGTATCAACTTTTTGTGTTTACAAACCTAACTTAAATCTATGAAAAGAAAGTGTATTAAAAAATAATTGTTAAGAGAAATGTACAAAAGCATGACAAGCTATGATGGAGTAGGCCAATAGAGGTTGTTTTGAAAATGTTAAATTAGTTCCATGCAGAGATTTTTTTAAAAGTATTATTCTGAAATGAATGAACAGAGAAATTAATTTAAAAATGACTAATTTAAATTGAATTACCTTGGAACCAAAGTAAAATTAACAAGTAACACTTTGATTGATACTTCAGGTAAGTAATGAGGATTTCTTAGCTTTGTAGTAATATATAAACGAAAATCTGTACTGTATGGAACAACTGAATCTCCAATTTTTATAACCTGTAAAAAAACAAATGTAATGATTAAAGGATAAAAAATTAGTTTATAATATTATTTTTCATAAAAAAAAGAAACGAAAACAGCTCAATAATAAAGTAAACAACATTAACATATTTAGATCATTTATTATCTGAAACTCATGGTATTTAGATTTAAAAAAATTTACTTCAGTTTTATAAGAAAAGAAAGTTGGTTGGTGAAAATACATTCAAAAAAAAATCTTCTTTTTTCCACCTTTAATATGATATTTGATAATGTCTATGATATTTATTAAGTTTATATTAAAAAGCAGCTGACAAAAAAGCTAACAGGAATACAACTTTCCTGGCATTAATTATTTATTCTTATATAATGGAAAAATAACGATACATGAAAATAAACAAAAAAAGTTTTAAGAAATTCATTAAAATTTAAATTATTTTTAAAACTTTGATCGGCTCTCCCACCACCAATATTGATGCCAAAGCATTTTTTGGCTCACTTGTACTACTGTTATGCCTAGGAAGACAAAAAACTTTGATTAAAAAATATGCATAAATAAAAATATAGCTTTCTGATTTTTGGGGAAGGGGAAATTTTGGTGCAAAATTAAAAAAAAAAAATAGTTAAGACAAGCATGCACATGTAATGAGCTTAATATAGAGTGGGATTATGTTTGTAAAATTTTGAGAAAATTGAACCCAAAAAATTATCAACACTTCCCCTAGAGATATTGATACCAAAAGTTTACAAACAAATTGCCTCATATAGTCAAAAAGTCACCGAAATCTGTTTATCCAGTCAAAAGTTATTAGGTTTCAAACACGTATATACATATAAACATTACCTCTCCCTTTTTTTTGGATGAGGGCGGTTTGGAAAGTAACCTATGTTTGGCTATATATAAAAAACCTGCACAGATAAAAACATTTTGTTATTATATACAGCTTTTTAACTGTTTTTCAACAGTCACCATTTAAATTCAACCATTCATCATAGCGTTTCACTAATTTACAAATACATTTTTCATACAGTTCAGCTCAGTACTCAGTTCCTGAGTACTGAGCCAACCTTTCACAGCATTTTGAAGTTCGTCATCATCATCATCAAAGTGCTGAAACACAAGCCATTTGATGCAAGTCTATGGTGAAATTTAAAGAAACTTAGGCCAGCTATCGCAGTATGCTATTATCTGATGTTGTGTTTTTGCATGACAATGCTAGTCTGCACAGTACTCAAAAAACTCAAGAACTTTTGAATCAATTCCAGTGGGATATTTTTGATCATCCCTCTTACAGCCTGGACTTGGAACCAAGTGATTTTTATATTTATGTCTTCACTCACAGTATATTTATTTATTGTTTTTTTGGGGTTTCTGAATCATGATGAAATTTCAAGTAATACAAAAAAAAGCACATGCCTCATTTGACTGATTACCATACTTTCCTGCTTACAGCGTAGCTCTAGACCTATGATGCTAGGAAAGTAAAATAACTTTAATTAGAAGATACCACGAGATTTAACTGAAAGATTTTTTAGTGTTATAGAATTTTTAAGGAACTAGTAGAATAAGGATGGATAATTGCCTGCCTAGACAGTTCTCAATCTATTTACTAGTAGAACAGTACTAATACTGCTTTTTGTGAACATAAATTAGTAATTGATAATAGCACTTATCAAATGGAATATGCATTTAACAGAAGCATCTGCTAATCTAGCAAACAGAGAAAGTACTGGAGAAATTGGAGAAGCAATCTAATAGCAGAAAATGATAACATTTGTTTTCAAAAAATAAATACAATAATAACCATATTTTATCAAAGCTGTAGGTGTTTATAAAATTCAGGGCATTTTCATGGTCATTCATGGAATTCTTGGCAGATGTGCTGTCACAATAACTGCAATCATTTATGAAAAGAAAGATTAAGGATTTGCATATGTGATTTTTGGAGGAGTTGAATCACAAATATAATTTTATTGACCCAACAATTGAGCAAATACAATATTTAAAACATTAAATTAAAATGATGTACAGCAAAAATTAATGCTAAGAAACTGATAGGAACCTACTGACAATTTTTTTGGAAAGTTATTATGTAAGTTTTTATGATTTAAATATGTAAAGAAAGTGCAAAAAAATGTTTGATATAATACTGTAGGTAATATAGGTAAGAGAAAAATAAAAAGATAAGAATTTACTTTGTATTACTTTAGGAAGATAACATAAAATATATATATAAAATTATTTAAATATATCTATTTAGGCACGACAATACATCAATTATCATATGACACTAAATAAAGTTAAGCACAATCAGTGAATATATTCTGCAACTGAAAATTTATATTGTACACTTCTGGAGTGCTCTACCATCTGACGAAGCATTATTTGCAGTTGATTTTGAGAATAGATATCTCAGAAACGGATTATTAAATTTACATAAAAAAATTAAAATAAACAGAATTCTCAAAAGTTATAATTTTTGTTGCCTAAGTGGCATCAGTCAGTATTGAATCATTTGTCTCATACTTCTATGAGTTATTGTTGCAGATATACATGTCTTCATAGAAAACATAAAATATGGAAATGTACAAAAGTATTATTCTGAGATTTGATAAAACTATTTATAGTACAACATAAACAATACTTGAAAATTTCAATCAATCTGGTTACAAATTTAATAAATTATAATCAAGTTAAGGTTTTCTAAAGCAGAGCTCTAAAAGCATCCTGTTCTTTTTTTTCAACATATTTGTAAGTTTTAAAGTTAAAAAACTTCCCAATATAAAAAACATTTTTTAAAGATAATCAACATATATCACACTAAACAAGCTAAATTTTATGTGTATAACTAACCATTTATTAAATATTCATATCCTAAAATTTGACTGTAAATAATATATTTCCAAAAAATAGCAGTAGTAAAATAGTATAAAAGAAATTAAAATTTATGTTACTCACTAATTGATTATTCTGTGTAAATGTTTGTTTTGTCAATATTGGATCAAGAGCTGGATCTAATTCTTCTAAAACATTTTCAATTAATACTTCTTTACCAAATCGTACAGCTGACTCAATAGTTCTCATCAGATCACGATCACTTAGTTTACAAATAGTCAGATTGCTTGACTTACCCTAATATAAAGAGATTAGCAGTAGTAAATGCTCAATTACTTATAGTTTTATGAAAAATAAACCTTCTTCAAATGAGATCTTAAAAAAAAATTAGAATGGCAGAAGGACAATTTATAAAATTATTAAAGTAAACTGTTTCAAACAACAGAAAATTAAACGAAAGAACCTACTGAGTTAAAAATAATTCAAATAAACTTTTTGGTCCAATTCCATTTGAATTTTGGGCCAAATTCAAATGAAATAGTTTTAAAAAAAATAATAAAATTGACTCTGCATTCAGATCAATGACAAAAATATTATGAATCACAAATTAATTTTTCAACATGATTCCTCCTTTGGAGATATGTACAAGTTCACTCTTTTATTATTTATACCATAAATAAAATCCCCTGAAAATGTGTATATTATATGGTACAATAATATGTATATATATGGTACAATATAATAAGTATTTTTTTTTTAATATCCCTACTGTAATAAACACAAACTGATAGCTCTGATTTAAAGCAAGTCCAGGTTTCAAATCATTGATTATTAAAATGTAAAATTTTATCCTAAAAAATTACAATGAAATTTTAAACCGTTGCCAAGAGTCTTGAAATTATCATTTCTTCCACTCAAAAAATAAAAATTTCTGTAAAACAAAATAAAACTGTTTTTAACAAAATGATATTGATATCAAAAATAGTAAGACACTACTTTTCTATTATCAGAATCTGTTATAAATTTAGAATTTTGTTTAAAAAAAATACATGTTATGAAATAGACAATCGGTGTACAATAATAAATAATAAACAAATAGATAATATAAATAGATAAAAAACAATATTTAAGCATTCCATTTAATAATCAAAAAATATAAATATTTGTTACAAAACTCTTACCAGCTCGATTGCACTTATTAAACAATGAAATTGGGCCAGTAAGAGTTCCTGACTTTCTCTATACAGGAACTGAAAGATTTCATCCAGGCAGAAATTCATGCAATTCCAGTGGATCTGCTGAGAAAATTCATGGACGATATCAGACAATGTACAGAGATGTGCTTTATTGCAAATAATTACTTGCATGATGTTATCTTCAAAATGTGAGTGAAAAAAATAAATGCTTGGCCTTGTTCTTTATAATGGTGTACCTAGTTAGTATTTCATCTGCAATTAAAGTGTTCATTTTCAAGTTTTAAATCGTCTAATTGTTTCTGCTCCACTAGTACAATTAAAATTAATAAATTTACCTAAATCGTAATTCTACATGAATATCTTCTTCGTAATGATCAATGGCAGAGATTATATAAGATTGTAATTATTTTCTTTTAAGGTATAGAAAACAAATAAAAATATAAAAGTTGTATTTTATACAAGTTGCACACCTTCATCCACTAATATCTATATTAATTTCTAAAATATTTTTAATATAAAAATACAAAAGATTCTTTTGTGTTTTTAATTTGGTTTCAGTTCACCTTAAAAAAATAATTTCATGTCATTTTCACCATCACAAATTATGGGCAGCAAGCTTTCAAATAAAACAACCAGTAACCCAGTTTTTTTTTATTTAATCATAAAAAATTAATGTTATGCTAGAAAATCCTAAAATTAAGTATTTCATAAACACTAAAAAATATTTTTATAAAATTAAAAATTTCATAAAAAGCATGGAATTTTTTACCATATTTTTAACCCATCTATTCGCTTGACCTTGTGGATCAATAAAAAGTGGCCACCTTCTAGAATTAAAAACAAGAATGGCATTTTCAGTTGATAAATAATCACGCGGTAAACCTTCTAATTGCCACTTACGAATAACAACTGGTTCGCCAAGTGTTGCAACTGGTGAACATTTTTCTGTGTGAGGTACATTCATATCTATTAATATTTTCAACCATTCACTTAGTAAACCTCTACGATATTTATCAGTAAATGGAGTTAAATATGCAACAGCACCTGTTAAAATAAAAGAAAGTGTTTTACTTACCTTTCAAATACGTTTACACATTCCTTAAATTACTAGAATTAAGCTATGTTTTAATTAAATTAAAGTGCCTTGAATCAAGTAATGAGTTGCCTTCAAATAATACCTACAGCAACTATGTATATTATTCTTAAAGATGCAATGATTTGAAATACAACTAGCTTTCTGTACAAAGAATCAAGTAATTCTAAGATTAATAAAAGAGATGGAAGCTTAATAAAAACTAAAGCCTTTAATTTGAAACAAATGATTATTAAAAAATGTTGTACAATTTGCATTTGTAGAAATAAGAAATATAATCATTCTATAATTTAAAAAAAATATATCTTGTAATATCAAAAACAGACTGAATCATATTTTCGTTACATCACTGTTTCAGATAATCTGTAAAAAATTTGTTTTAATATATATATATATGTCATTTAAGATAAATGCTTTGAAATTTTGACACAACATTGTATTTGAGTACGCGTGTGTTTTTATATACCAGCTATTTATATACCTAAGGTATCACACCTGTGACAGGTAAAAACATGCTTTTTTTGAAAAACAGTGCTGTCTGTTGGACGTAAAAGTAACATATGCTATACTAAATATTTTACGATTCCATTTCAGTGTTTTCGATATGTGTGTCTGCTATAGACTAAAAAACTATTGTACCAATTTACGGGTGGGGAAAAAGGGAAAAATCAGAAAAGGGAAAAATAAAAAAAGGTAAAACAGAAGAAGCAGAAAAAGGAAAAAGAAAAAGGCGGAAAGGAAAACAGAAAAAGGAAATGGAAAGAGGAAAGGAGACAAAAGACAGAAAAGACAAAGGGAAAGGGGGAAATATGAAGGTGAAAGAGAAACAATGAAAAGAGACAAAGGGGAAGGAAAGGGAAAGGGGAGGAAAAGGGTAAAATGGAATATGGTAAAAATGAAAATGGAAAAAAGGAGAAAAAGAAAGGAGGAAAGGAAAAAAGAAATGGTGGGAAAGGGAAAAGGGAAAGGTTAAATTTGCTGAAGTTTCATAATGTTCATAAATCATATGACAATATGATTTATCAAACTTTCAATTGTATATATGTATATATATATATATATATATATATTACTCAAATCTAGCAATATTGAAGCATTGCTGGGTTTGCTAGTTTAATATATAACTATAGTTTGGTAAATCAAAATTATTGATTTATAAATGAAAATTATTGAATCACACAATCAAATAATGTAAAATTTCAAATCTTTAGGGTATATTACTCTGATCTTTTACTAAAATATACTTAAAAAAATATAACAATAAAACAGATCTTAAAAAACTGTCTAAAAAAAATATTATGCTTTTTCAATTTTCTTATAAATTTTAACTTTTTGAAGTCAACATTAAATTAAAACTACCAACAATTTGTTAATTTGATACAAACTTTAAAAAGTAATTTTTTAAGAATAATTGAAAAAGTATTATCTTTTTAATGGAATTTATGAGATCAGTTTATTATTTTTTTAACCTATTTTATTTCATTTATCTTTTTACTTTGTACAATGAAGTAAAAATTATTAAAATGAAGGGAAACAGATTAAACCTACCTGAACTGATAAGTATATCACCAACAACATTAACTAAAGCAACTTCAAATGCAGCAATTGTGTTAATCCATCTTTCTCTCTCATCTGATAATCCTCCAATTAATCTAAAGGCACGATTCATACGGTCCTCACATAATTTGGCATTTGCTTCCAACATACGTTTATGGTCCATTGTTTTTTGAAGTGTTTTTTCTAATTCTACCAAACCATCTAAAACCTAAACATAGAACAAAATATTTAACTTTTTTCTTTTTCTTTTATTTATTTTTTATTAATGAATTATTAATTGAATTAATTCATATAAGCTTTGAATATTTTACATGGAAATGGAATCTGTTTATTTTTTTTTGTAACTTTTCCAAAACTTTTCATATTTGTTTTCATAGATAGCTGGGGTATAACATTGTTTTGGTTGTGTTATTTATGTAATCAATTGTTCATCTCTAAAAAAAAATTAAATTCATCTTGGTTTCTTTATGTAAACATGTGATTTTAAATAACCTCACAAATAGACATTACACAACTTATACTTTGAGAGCTTGATGAAAAATTAATGTTTCCAATTTGAGATACCCACTCATTATAGATGAACTCCAGTTCTATCAAATTTGTGACATGTACGTAGTTATATAAGACACATAGCATAAATGAAAACATGTACGTCATGTGTGATAAGCACCATTATCCTAAAATGAAGTTGAATGAATTAATTTATGTACCATGCTCAAACATGCCAGGTTTTTTTTTAAAGGGTAACTTTGATCATTACTGCTTGAAAAACATGAACAATAAAATGCTCCACTGCTTCAAACTATGAAAAAGTAATAAAATCTTGAGTAAAGGCTGCAAAAACATTAATAATAAAACAAGACTTCAAAATAAAACAAAATACACAATTTCCAAATACAAAAAAACAAAAAAGAAGCATATATTTAAATATCTTCATATAATACGAAGAATCATTGTAGATTGAAGACTCTCAGCTTGACACAGAAATGGTGGAGGTATGAAAAAATGACCATGATATTTGTCAAGTATGACAAATTAGATGGCATACTGTTAGTTTCAAACGCTTGGTTTTTGCAATTGAGTAAAGCAAACAAGATATTAAGTGCTTTGTTTTAGAAGGTTTAACATCGACAGATATACAAAAAGTTTTTAAGAATTCCTAAAAATGAGCTGGTGAATTTAAAGTTGTTCATACATCCATTTGAGATTATAAATGCTCAGGAATCCCAAAAACTGCTATCATTAACAATACTACCTAAAAAATTCACAATACCACATTTAACAATCACTGATTGAAAGTATGCGAACCTGCTGACATTGCAAACATCTTGATAGACCATGTCCATTATATTTTCCCTGATGATTTTTTTGAATAAATAGCTTTCCCTTTGATGGGTTCCAAATTTGTTGAAGTAAATCATAAATGCACTTGACTATTCACAGCATGCTATGTGTGCACATGGTCAAAATAAATTATTTTCATGAAAGTAAAACTAATATATATATATATATAATTTGTCTCTTCTTTTAGCTATATTTTTCCAAATGCTTCTTTCTTCATCAATTTGGTGCAATACCTCTTCATTTATCACTTTATCCACCCACCTGATTTTTAACATTCTCCTACAGTACCACATTTCAAAAGCTTCTTTTCAAAATCGTTTCTTCTCAGGTACTCTGATCATCCAAGTTTCACTTCTATGTAAAGCTACGCTCCAAACATATACTTTCAAAAAGCTTTCCTGATGTTTAAATTAATTTTTAAGAAAGACGCTGATTTGCTACTGCTAATGCTGCTTTTTTTGGGCGTACAGCTTGATTAACAAAATAATATTTATAAATTGCATGTACCCACATACATAATGATGTGCATGCTTTTGATACCTGCAAAAATATAAAAAAATATATTAAATAAAGAAGGACTACATATTCATTTTAACAGATTAAGCTTAAAAAGTAATAAAAGAAATTATACAAAGTCTCAGCAAAATTGTTCTATTTTATATTTATTGTTTTATTTATAAAATCAAATTAAAAAAAAAAAAAAAAAAAATATTTAACAGATATCATTGGAACAACAGTGTATGTGTTTACAGTATTCTCTCCACAATCTTACCTAAAAAAAACCTTTTCCATCACTGCTATCTTTATCATGACTTCCTTTACACTATCTGTACATCCTACTCTCAGGCTGTGCCATTAGGTTTTATTTCTACTTGGATTAAATTACTAGTTTTTCTATTTCTTTAATTTTGCATTCTCTAAGTAACCAAACTTTGATTCCCCCCAGTACTGTTCTAAATTCTTCATCTTCTTTTATTGCAGCATTTCTTGCTTTATCATTTTAGTTACCTTACCTACCATTCTTCTTAGATGCTTCACCATAGTGTATGTATTTTACTATCTACTCTTCTTATAGTAACTCCTGATTCTGAACCGTATGATAGAATATTAAGTTCATAATTTGTAAATATTTCTGTTTTACATTTCACTGATACTTCTTTATTCTACATAAAACTACAAACACTTTGATAAGTTTACTGTGTTATCTGTCTCTACTACCAATTTACGTTTCTCAAATGATTTTCCCATCTTCAGATGTTTCACACCTTAACCTACACTTTTAATAATTTCTAGTGTTTTTCCTTGTATTTACGTAATGCCACTTAATTTATTCATTGTTTGTTATTATCAGTATTTGGCTTTTCTCTATGCTCATTTGCATTCTCAACATAGAATGCAAATGCAAGTAAGAATGCTTCTTACAACACCTTGCTTCTTACTGCATCTTACCTAGTAAGAATGCATCTTACTGCTTGATTTATTTAATTACAAATTAGATTTATTTTACTGCTTGGTTTATTGAATTACATCTTCATCCTTAACCATGCATAACTCTATACATGAAGGTAAGTTCATTAGCAGAGTAATGGAACTACAACATATATATAAACATACATCTTCATGAAATACGTATTTCACAGCAATTTACTTACGGAGTTTACAACTTATTCATGATGATGATCAAGCATTTTATATTGTACTGCTTTTAACTGACACTAAAAAAAGTATTCACAAGCAAAGTTAACTACAACACATGTACTAAAGTGTACATTAAGTTACACAAATAATAAAGAGCTTGTTTCTTTCTCATAATCATAAAAATTGTATAACTGTTCCATTTTTTCTTCCATATTTTCCATATGTTCCATAATTTCTTTTAGAAATTTAAGATTATAGAAAAGAATTATAGAAATAAATAAGATAATGGAACAAAAGATAAAGCTTACAGTTATTATTTTAGCTGGCTGAAAATCAGGATTGTTGATGTATGGTTTTAATTTATTAATTAATGTTTCACTCATATTTTCTTTATCGTAATTAACCAATGAATTTAAAAATGCACCTGGATCACTTAACATAATTCTTCCAGGTTCCCAGTAATCTAATATCTTTTCGCCTGGCATGGCCCCAGGAAGCTAGAAAAAAATTGTATTTTGGTAATATAATAAAAAATTAAATAAAGGGATCATAAAATTACATGAGTGTTTATTTTATTCCAAAATAAGATGATAAAACAGAAATTATTGAAACATATTACTCAAAATGTATGTTTGAAAAATAAATAGGATGTAACTTATTGTAGTAAGTTTACTCACTACATTAGTCTAAAATACCTAACTCCCCATACATAGTTATATAGTTCATATGGATAATCAAAAAAATTATTTATCAGCATTTTGAAAGTCCATTTCTCACATCATCTATTCTTCACCATTGTCACTAATTTATTAATCATAATAAGATATAGTAATATATTAATCATAATAGTTAAACCAAAAATACAACTAAATTGACACACACGCGCGTGTGCGCTCACGCATGAGCTCAATCATTCACTAAAAATTAAGACATAATAATTATTATCTTAAATTTAAATTAAAGAAGTTGATGCCAAAATTAAATTAAAAAAATTAACTGATCATTAATTTTCCATCAACCTTAAAAGTCAAAATTTAAAAGAAACATTGAAAGTATTATTTTTTACTTCAAGTAGAGACACTTTTTTTTAAATCTGTTTTTTTTTTTAAATTGATTAAATTTTCCAAATTTTCAGTTGAATAAAAAAAAAATCAGTAAAAAATTCACAAAAAAAAGGTAAAAACCTCCAGCATGACAAAGTAAACCCACCGGGTTGGTCTAGTGGTTAACACGTCTTCCCAAATCAGCTGATTTGGAAGTCGAGAGTTACAGCGTTCAAGTCCTAGTAAAGCCAGTTATTTTTACACGGATTTGAATACTAGATCGTGGATACCGGTATTCTTTGGTGGTTGGGTTTCAATTAACCACACATCTCAGGAATGGTCGAACTGAGAATGTACAAGACTACACTTGATTCACACTCATACATATCATCCTCATTCATCCTCTGAAGAATTATCTAAACGGTAGTTACCGGAGGCTAAACAGGAAAAAGAAAGAAAAAAGCATGACAAAGTAAGAAATATGGCAAGGAATATAAAGAGAGAACCTGTACTATGTTTTATAAATGTATGTACCAATGTTCATTTAAATCAAATAATTCTTTTTCCAAAGTTTTTATTGAACTATTGATTTTAGGCATACATTTATCCATTTAACATCATTATTGGATTTTCAGAAAAATTGAATAAAAAATGTCTTATATTTTACAGTCATTTTTCACATGTTAGTCACAAATTTAGAAAAAAATACTTAATTTTATTTTGTTATTTCATTTATAAAAATCATACAGGGAAAACTTTGGTCAAACTATCAGCTACTTTTTAGAAACTTTAATTTTACCATGAGTAGGTAGGCAAGTGAGTTAATTTCCTTAAGTGTAACATACGTGTAATTACTGTATAACTTATGTATGCAAGTGCTGCGAAGATGTATTTTATTTGTACTGGATCATTATTGATAAAAAATTAGACAGGATGAGAAAAAAGGTAACAGTTTACATTACTACCAGCAAAAATGTATCTTTTCAAAAACAAAATTCGGTGTTTAATTTTATGTAGAAGATTTATCTGAGATCAAAATTAATAATTAAAAATAAAAATAACTAAAGTTCAAGGAAATCCTGCAAAAAAAATTAATTATAAAGAAGGAAAATATAT
The DNA here is from genome assembly GCF_047948215.1 of Lycorma delicatula. Classification (NCBI taxonomy): domain Eukaryota; kingdom Metazoa; phylum Arthropoda; class Insecta; order Hemiptera; family Fulgoridae; genus Lycorma; species Lycorma delicatula. The sequence goes on from NC_134457.1 coordinate 21,409,628, forward strand.
GTATGGCAAATATATATAAAATAAATAGAATATAAGAAGAAATAGTCTATGTTCTGTTAACATTAATGAAACACGAAAAAGAGAGTTAGTTGTTATTAGATAGCAGAATTTTTTCCTTGTTTTTTAATGGGTGAATAACCAGTTAGGTTATATGAATGCAAAAAAAAAAAAAACATAAATAACAAAATACAATATGAAGGTGGAATATTTACAGAATTAACGGAACACTCCCTTACTCTTTTATCACACATTTTGTTGATGGAAGTAAAAATCCATCATTTAAATATATAAACTAACAGAAAATGGTAAAGATTTTAAAAATAAATAAGCAATAATCTTTTAAATATATGTTTATAAGAAATAAATAGTCCGGCAAATAGGATCCTACCAGTAACTACAGAAACCAACAATTTTCTTAGGACCATAACATTTTGAATATATTAATTATTAATGAAGTATATATGCTACTCTTCATAATGGAATAGTACATCTTTGCCTTTCATTCTTTAAATGAAAAAAAACAAAAAAACATTTAAATGGCAATGACTGAACTTCATTGTCATGATTTTCATGTTTTGTAAGAATAACAATTAAATTAGAGATAACTTACCTTATTAGGTTTAATATCTTTAATAATACAAATAACTTCCAAAACTAATACAACACCAGCCGGTGGTTGTTTTAAAGCTTTTACTTCTGTTATATCATTTTTATTTAGCGACTTTAAACTATCTTCAGCAGCACGTAGCATTGGTAATGCTTGTTCTATTTAATCAAATGAACAATCAATCAATCAATTAACTAATTAATTACAAAAAATGTATTTTTTTTTTGCTAATTAATGGAAACAGACCTATTACAAATTTATTAGGGTTCAGTATATAATAACTTTAGAAAAGACGTAAACAGCTTTTCTTTTAGGAAATTACAAAATAAAAAAATATATATAAGAGTTATTGTAATAAAAAAACGAAAGTAGACAAGTTTTGCACAAAAAACATATAGAAAATTGCAAAAAAAAAAAATACTACTCATTTCTATGCACGTTAAATTAAGAATGAATTAACTACAAAATAATTTACTTAATATTTAGAAGTTATGACAAAAATTATATTATTAAATCAAGTGATTACATATTTATTGAGTTCACTATCTTGAAATACAGTTTGTCATTCATTCTTTAAATGTAAGAAATAAGAAATGGGCTAAAATTCATTGGCATATGTATTAAGTGTTCAAATGCCATGAATAATTTAATGGTGAGAAAAATGGGTTTACAGTTCAGTGAAGAATATGAGAATGATAATTCGCAAGGTGCTAAATATAACAGATGAACATCTGCGATCAGGGAATTTAATTAATACAATCAAATCAAAATTTTGTAAGAACACATAATTCACAATTTCATTCTCTATCTCTTCTTTTCCTGAAATTTCAAGCACCATTTTCAATGAAATTGTATACTATTTAAACCATGGTGAGTCGTGATCATGCTTGCATGCCAGAGATACTTTCTGAGAAGTATAAAATTTGATAATGCTTAGACTACTCTGATACAGGAAGGATGGTGATGAGTTCTTAAGCATTCTGTCACAGGAGATGAAAATGAATGTCTCTCAAGACTCCAGAATCAAAACAAGTGTCCATGTAATGGATGCACAATACATTACCAAAACATTGTTATACTTGGCCACATTTGGTTTTTTGGAAATCACGTTTTGGTTGTTTGAAACCAAAATGTCTTTCCACTAAATAAATTGCATAAAGAGGTTACTTGTAGCTAACATCGTAACAAGAATGATACAAAAAGAGCACTGTATTACTCGTTATTTTTATAAATACCTTTGCTCTATAATAAAATGAACAACTTTATTATGATGTAAACTATACAGAAAAATAGTTTAAGATGTGCCAGATAATAGAAATAAAAAAAAAAAAAAAAAAAATACTGATTGTCTGACTTTCTGAATGTTTTGTATATCTTACAAGTGACATTAAAAATTTCATTATCAATTCACTAAATGGACAATAGAAAAGCAGATAGATAGTAACTGAAAAAACATAAAAATTTCTTAGATCTGAGCAATGTACAAAGTGTCACTTATATATTAAAAAAATAAAATCACAGATAACAGCAAACTTTCAGTTACATATAAAATCCATTACAACTTTAACACTTATTTAATACATTTCTTACCCCTATGAGGCATAAATATTATCTTTTTCCATACATCCTAATGCTTAATTATAATCTTTGATAGAATGAAAACCAAGATGATATGAAAACGGTAACTCCAGTTTCATCTAGTTAGAAGGACTAGCAAGATTAATTTATTCAGTAATATATTAAGAAATAATTATAACAAATCAGAATTTTCAAATAGCTTCAATACTTCACTAAATTAAACTATAATAACTTTATAAAAAAAAATAGTAAATAAGGGGATGCCATATTATGTTATCACAACTTAATCACCAATATTTTCCTCCATGTTAATCCTAAATTAAAAATGAATAAAGTGATATACTGCTCTTAAAATAGAAATGCAAGAATAATAATAATGCACTGGATCAAACCCAACTTCCACATTTGTACAATATCATCTACACACATGTCTGGGGCAAGCAATGACACAGAAATTCGATATCTTCACTTATATCGGGCAACAGAACAATGGTTTTACTCAGGAACTCTCCTGTTGACTGTAGGATTGGCGATCCCGAGCTATCTGAGCTGGTTGTGATTGTGCTTCTAACTGTTTGCATCAGGGTCAGGAGGCATGATCATGACTCTTGAACATGATCATGTTGTGCGTTGACGATTGAATACATGACAAAATGAAGGAGTTGTTCCCTCTGCATTGTACATCCTGTCCTTCAATAAACTGAAGCATCTGGAGAAAATAAAAACAAGATTTCACAGATTGGATGTACATCATTTTAGCCCAACCCTACTGCAATGCTTTGGATGTCAATGACCGCAGCAAGAGGTACCAGAAAACAAATCTGCATTTGTGGTGAGTCATTTCATCCTGATGACCAATGCCTATATGTGTCAATTGTCATGGACACCCCTCTGCAAGATCCCACAATTGCCCGACTTACAAGGAAGAAGTAGCTGTTCAGAAAGTGAAGGCAATATAAATGTATAACTACTTGGAAACTAGGAAAATTGTGCTCAATTCGAACACCAAAGATTGCATCATAAGTGCAGGTTGCTGCAGCCCCTGTAGCTCCAAAGGGCATAATATCTGAACTAGCACTGATCCAAGCAAACATAATTGAACATATTATCAATCAAAGAATGAAGAGCCGACCATCAAGAGTAAACAGCCCAAAACCAACACAGAAGAAAGCAGATGTTTCCAAAGAAAAGAACTCCATAAAGTCTAGGCATGGGCCTACGACTAGTAGTAAAGTAAAATGAAGCCAAAACTGAGAGAAAGCCTGAACTAAATACCTCAAAAGTAAAACTTTAGATTGAAAAAATTCCCATTCAGGGAACTGCAAACCAGAGATAATGTTATTAGAAAAAGAGGATTCAGAAAAAATAAAAATGGAGCCTCTGAAGGCACGGAGGCCTCTAAATGAGAAGGTGAGTTGCCCCACAAGTTTTAGTGGGCAGTGCATCAAGTCTTTACTCTGATTACTGCTGACCACACAATTGGAATTTGTATCATCTCATGTTGGCAACAGGAGATCTTCTGTGAAGGATTGGAAGAATCCATCTCTGAGGCCTCTTACACTCTGGAGTTTTACATTGAGGCCTTCAGGAAGGTTGAAAAAAGAAGAAAGAAAAGATGGGCTAAGGGTAAACCTAGGCATTCGATTTTAAGAAGTTAGTTCATATGTGCTTTTGATTTAATGTTTTAATTTATTTTGCAACTTCTTGTGTTTCTTTGAGTTTTAATATCATTCAACAAGTCTATTTCTGAATGATTTGTTATAACAAAACTAGTCTTCTGGCTACCTTGCTAGCATTTTTATCTGGAAAGGAAAGAAATTATTTTCTTTTTTGATGTAGAAATGAGCTAATGCCCACATTAGTTAATGCCTCTAAAACTTAAAACATAATAGTAATAAAAAATTGTACTATCTAATGTAGTACCTAAATCTGCAGCTGCATCATCGGCAATGGCTTGAGTTTCTGCAGCAATTTTAGCAGCATCTGATTCTTGCACTTCAACAACTGCTCGTGTTTCTTCAGCAATAACCTGTTAAGAATAATTTTAAAAAATTTACTTATTTATTAAAAGTATCACATTCTTGTTTCAATTAATATTTAAATATAGTTATTGTATCAAATCCCATATGGTAAGTAATAATTAATACATCAGTCAAATAAGATATCACTCGAGTAATAGCTGTTTTACGATAAATGAATGTATTTTCTTGCTAATCTTTATCGTCTTATTTTTGACTTGTACATAACAAAGATTGTTTTTTGTTTTATTTACTGTTTCTTCCTATATCACCAGTTCATTACATCAGTGTCTTCTACCTGGAAATTAAATATTTTTTAATTGTATGATAATTTTATTTCAAATTAATCCATTTAGGATTGTAATTCATTTTATTTGTATGTTATTTGTTCCATTAGTAAATTTTTTTCTTAAGTTTAATAGGCCACACCTATATGGATTGGATGTGAGTATGCCTCCAGCATATGAATGTGTTTTTACATTCAATAAAAAATTAAGTTATGTATATTGATTGATAACAAAGTGTTCAATGAATAACATTTAAAAAAAAATAATTTATTTTTCAATTAAAGCTTATTTCTAATAAGATCAGTGATTACTTTATTTTTATTTGGTGTTAAATTTGGGGTACTGCAATATTATATTCATCCTAAAACAGTTAAGTAAAAAAATTGATGTACTTCTCTGTATAGACTTAGGCTTTATTCATGTTATTTAAAATTCACTATTAATGAGAAATATTAATTTTCATTTAAATTAGGACTTTTTAACATTTAAAGATCTTCAGCTTCGGTTGAATTCATGCTTGGCTTCTGATGACTCAGCAGCTTCATACAGTTCACACAGCTCCTTTCGGATGCATTTAGCTCCTGACAATTCAGCAGCTCTATTATATACAGTATATATAAGCAAGCTCCTCACTTCATTCAAGCAGTCCTATTCCAGTCTTCGAAGAGACTACTACAAGTCTCTAAGGACTCATCAAGTCTTATTTCAGTCATTACATTTATTAATACAATAAACTTACATAAAGATTTACAAATCATTAATGTTATACGTATAAAGATGTTTACAATTACAATAAAATGATTATAATCATAAACTCAAAGACTTAATTTATTAAAGAAATTAGCACCACTTTTTGACAACCTCTAACAATAAATATAATAATATAAATAGTGATTAAATAATAATAAACAGATAATTCCATTACCCTCCTCTATGAATCATGAGACCTTGCCGTTGGTGAGGGGGCTTGAGTGCTCAGGGATACAGAGTAGCTGGACCGAAGGTGCAACCATATCGGAGAGGTATCTGTTGAGAGCCAGACTAAGGAATGATTCCTGAAAGAGGGCAGCAGCTCTTTCAGTAGTTGTTAGGGGCGTAAGTCACAATGACTTAAACGGCCATATCAACATCACTCAGTCCTCTGAGTACTGCGCAGCTGAAAGCAATGGAAAACTACAGCTGTTTTTTTTTCCAAGAAAATGTGGCTCTGCATTTTCAAAAGCAATAATGGAGGCGCCTTCCTTGGTAAAATATTCCGGAGGTAAAATAGTCCCCCGTTCGGATCTCCGGGTGGGGACTACTAAGGAAGGGGTCACCAGAAAAGTAAAAAATAACATTCTACGAGTCGGAGCGTGGAATGTTAGAAGCTTAAAAAAGGTTGGTAGGCTAGAGAATTTAAAAAGGGAAATGGATAGGGTAAACGTGGATATAGTAGGAATTAGTGAGGTTCGGTGGGAAGAGGAAGGCGACTTTTGGTCGGGTGACTTTAGAGTAATTAACTCAGCGTCAAATAATGGGCAGGCAGGAGTAGGTTTCGTGATGAACAAGAAAATAGGGAGGAGAGTGGAGTATTTCAAGACGCATAGCGATAGAGTCATTGTAATAAGGATAAATTCAAAACCTAAACCGACAACGATTGTTAACGTCTATATGCCTACAAGCGCCCATGATGATGATGAGGTAGAATGTGTATACGAAGAGATTGATGAAGCAATTAAACACGTAAAAGGAGATGAAAATTTAATAATAGTTGGAGATTGGAATGCAAGCATTGGAAAAGGCAAGGAAGGAAATATAGTGGGTGAATACGGGCTGGGCAAAAGGAATGAAAGAGGGGACCGACTTATAGAGTTTTGCACGAAGTATAATTTAGTAATTGCCAACACCGAATTTAAAAATCATAATAGAAGAATATACACTTGGAAAAAGCCAGGCGATACTGCAAGGTATCAGATAGATTATATCATGGTTAAGCAAAGATTTAGAAATCAACTCGTGGACTGCAAAACTTACCCTGGAGGAGACATTGATAGTGACCATAATTTGGTGATAATAAAATGTAGATTGGGGTTTAAAAACCTGAAGAAAAGGTGTCAGATGAATCGGTGGAATTTAGAGAAGCTTGAGGAAGAGGAGGTAAAGAAGATTTTTGAGGAGGACATCACAAGAGGTCTGAGTAAAAAAGATAAGATAGAAAATGTAGAAGAAGAATGGGAGAATGTTAAAAAGGAAATTCTTAAATCAGCAGAAGCAAACTTAGGCGGAATAAAGAGAACTGGTAGAAAACCTTGGGTTTCAGACGATATATTGCAGCTGATGGATGAACGTAGAAAATATAAGAATGCTAGTGATGAAGAAAGTAAAAGGAACTATCGGCAATTAAGAAATGCTATAAACAGGAAGTGCAAACTGGCGAAAGAAGAGTGGATTAAAGAAAAGTGTTCAGAAGTGGAAAGAGAAATGAACATTGGTAAAATAGACGGAGCATACAGGAAAGTTAAGGAAAATTTTGGGGTACATAAATTAAAATCTAATAATGTGTTAAACAAAGATGGTACACCTATATATAATACGAAAGGTAAAGTCGATAGATGGGTGGAATATATTGAAGAGTTATACGGAGGAAATGAATTAGAAAATGGTTTTATAGAGGAAGAAGAGGAAGTTGAGGAGGATGAAATGGGAGAAACAATACTGAGATCTGAATTTAAGAGAGCATTAAAAGATTTAAATGGCAGAAAGGCTCCTGGAATAGACGGAATACCTGTAGAATTACTGCGCAGTGCAGGGGAGGAGGCGATTGATAGATTATACAAACTGGTGTGTAATATTTATGAAAAAGGGGAATTTCCGTCAGACTTCAAAAAAAGTGTTATAGTAATGATACCAAAGAAATCAGGGGCAGATAAATGTGAAGAATACAGAACAATTAGTTTAACTAGTCATGCATCAAAAATCTTAACTAGAATTCTATACAGAAGAATTGAGAGGAGAGTGGAGGAAGTGTTAGGAGAAGACCAATTTGGTTTCAGGAAAAATATAGGGACAAGGGAAGCAATTTTAGGCCTCAGATTAATAGTAGAAGGAAGATTAAAGAAAAACAAACCAACATACTTGGCGTTTATAGACCTAGAAAAGGCATTCGATAACGTAGACTGGAATAAAATGTTCAGCATTTTAAAAAAATTAGGGTTCAAATACAGAGATAGAAGAACAATTGCTAACATGTACAGGAACCAAACAGCAACAGTAGCAATTGAAGAACATAAGAAAGAAGCCATAATAAGAAAGGGAGTCCGACAAGGATGTTCTCTATCTCCGTTACTTTTTAATCTTTACATGGAACTAGCAGTTAATGATGTTAAAGAACAATTTAGATTCGGAGTAACAGTACAAGGTGAAAAGATAAAGATGCTACGATTTGCTGATGATATAGTAATTCTAGCCGAGAATAAAAAGGATTTAGAAGAAACAATGAACGGCATAGATGAAGTCCTACGCAAGAACTATCGCATGAAAATAAACAAGAACAAAACAAAAGTAATGAAATGTAGTAGAAATAACAAAGATGGACCACTGAATGTGAAAATAGGAGGAGAAAAGATTATGGAGGTAGAAGAATTTTGTTATTTGGGAAGTAGAATTACTAAAGATGGACGAAGCAGGAGCGATATAAAATGCCGAATAGCACAAGCTAAACGAGCCTTCAGTAAGAAATATAAGTTGTTTACATCAAAAATTAATTTAAACATCAGGAAAAGATTTTTGAAAGTGTATGTTTGGAGTGTCGCTTTATATGGAAGTGAAACTTGGACAATCGGAGTATCTGAGAAGAAAAGGTTAGAAGCTTTTGAAATGTGGTGCTATAGGAGAATGTTAAAAATCAGATGGGTGGATAAAGTGACAAATGAGGAGGTATTGCGGCAAATAGATGAAGAAACAAGCATTTTGAAAAATATAGTTAAAAGAAGAGACAGACTTATAGGCCACATACTAAGGCATCCTGGAATAGTCGCTTTAATTTTGGAAGGACAGGTAGAAGGGAAAAATTGTGTAGGCAGGCCACGTTTGGAATATGTAAAACAAATTGTTAGGGATGTAGGATGTAGAGGGTATACTGAAATGAAACGACTAGCACTAGATAGGGAATCTTGGAGAGCTGCATCAAACCAGTCAAAGGACTGAAGACAAAAAAAAAAAAAATTCCATTACATTAGAATGTCTCTTTTGTATGTATTCGAGCAATTTCATTCAGTGGTGGAGATAATAACCATAATTTTTTCTTTATCAAATTGTTTTCTATATTTTTAGACTAGTTAATTCATTTTTATTTAATTTTGTGATGACTTCTGAATATAATACAATATATGATTCTTGAGAACTTTATTTCAATAACTGTTTAGGATAGTTAATTTTTATATATAATTAAACCATTACAACATATCTGTTCACAAATTACAATATTAAAGTTCAACAGTAATATTATTTTGTTAAGTAAACAATTTCTTATGGTATATTTTCCCAGCTACACAGCTTCTCTTTGAACAGACTACTGCTTAGGAGGAAAATTAAGAGGAACGCAAGAGTGTGTAAGTATGCAAGTAAAGTAATTAAGTAAATAAATTATTCTACTCTGAGTAAAATTCTGAGATATGGAACTCATGGTGACCAAAATCACCCCACCCTGTTGATTTACTGTAACCAAAATTATATGATAATTGATGCACATTCAGAAGTCATAAAAAATTTCATAAAAATCGCTTAATCCAGTCACTGGTATTAGAAAAACAATAACTGATGGAAAAACAAATTAGTACTACCTATCCCCATCCATGAGTGAAATTGCTTGAATACATTACAAAAGTAACATATTAATGTAATGGAATCATCATTAATACAAAAATGTAACTTTTGAGTCCAGAAACAACAAAAAAGTGAAGTTTTCTTGCTGCCTCCTTCTCACCTTTATGGGTTTTTGAATAATACCAAAAACCATCAAAAAGTACCTTACCTTACCTTAAGTATCTTAAGGGAAAATTATGAAAAAAAAATTACCTAATCTTTGAATAAAATAATTAGATATAGGAAGCATGAAGTTGTTATCTCCCTGCTTCTTAATCAATAAATTAAATGCTATTCGATTTAAATTAAATGGTACCAGTGCCCCACATACAGAAATTACAATAAAAAATTTCATCCAAATTGGTCCATTCAATTTGGAGATATCAAGGAAAAAATAGGCTTAGATACATACATACATTCTTTCAGAAATTTTTCATTGATAAAATGCATTTTTCTTTTTGTTATATGGTGTTATGAAACGTCAAGATCTGCAAAAACCTTGATATACAAAATCTGTTCTGATTAGCGTACAATTTCTTCTGTATTATAGTGTATATAGTTGAGAAATTAAAAGTACTAAATATAATACATTAGATCATATGACTTAATATGATAATACTTTAAAATTATTAACAGTATTTGCTAAATTAATAAAACTTGTTTTTGTTAAGGCCATGTAGAGCTATTAATCAGGTGGTTATTTGTCTACCAACAACTATAATGAAGAACTAAACACAATGAAACATCTGACACAAATTACACCATATTTACATACTACTACATAAAGAATATTAAAAAAAAATCATAAACACACATATATATATATATATATATATTGACAAAGTTGACAAAAACAGCTGAATATGAAAAACATGGAAGTATAAACTTCTTTTACCTCACAATCACATAACACATATAAAGGTACACCCCTTCAAACCCATTATGATGTAGAATACATATCACAACTAACACATTCATAAAAACTCTTCTTATTACCCCAGACAACACAAAATTTCAGCTTTCAGAACTTCTACACAGATTACAGATAAAGCTTTTATAATTTTCATCTAAAAATAAAGTGTAGCATGATCATTATTAAAAATAGTTCAGTGATTTAAAATAATGAATTATGTAAATACATGATAAATTACATTTTAAAAACGTTATATCTGTTCACTTACACGATCAGCTTCTATCATTTTTAACATTTCATCAGCTGTTATTTGTGCTGCTTCTAATTCTGGTTTCATTTCACTCAACTCTTTTTGAAGGATTTTAACAACTTCAGCTGTACTCAATAACTTATCTAAGCCTATAAATAAAAAATTTAATTAATTTTTTTGTCTAAAAAAATAATATTCATTGCTATATAATATCAAAATAGCAATAATTGTTTTATTCCATTTAAAAGAATCTAGTTAGATAAGCATCTAGTTAGATAATCTATTCAAATGAAAGTTGTATCCAAGATTCTATACTTTGATGTTTTTTAAGAAGAGACTTTTTATTAAACATGTTATTTTGTTATTACTTTTCAATAATAATCTTTCACAATGAGTAACCAGGAAAATTAAGAGTGAATGAATTCAGGTTTGTACAGCAACTTCTTTCCTTCTTTTTCCTGTTTAGCCTCCAGGAGTTTAGGCATTACTTCAGAGGATGAATGAGTCTCAGTTCGACCATTCTTAAGATGTGTGGTTAATTGAAACCCAACCACCAAAGAACACTGGTATCCATGATCTAGTATTCAAATCTGTATAAAAGTAATGGCCTTTACTATGACTTGAACGCTGGAACTCTTGACTTCCAAATCAGCTGATTTGGGAAGATGCATTCACCACTAGACCAACTTAACATGAATTGTTGCTTTACAAATACTAACATTATATTTATTCAAAAAAAAAGCTTATAATCTTTTTTTTGATAGAGTAATTGCTAAGGTAATCAGTTAACTGAATGACAAGAATATCAAATCAACTATAAGTCAGTGTTTAATGACCAGCAATGTTATTACTTCAGTAACTTAGAAGTAAACTACTTTATTATATGTAACTTTTCACTACCTGAATTTGTTAGTATCACAAAAAGTATATAGTATTCATAGTTTTGGTTTAAAAGTGATTAATTAATATAAAGTAGAAAATAAATATACATTGGAACTCTGTTGTAGCATCATTGAAGAGAGTGAATAAAATCTGGTGTTATAAACAAGGGATATTATAAAAGATGTAACTATATAACATTACTTTTCTGTAAACCAGTAGAACTCAGAGCAACAGAACTCGCATTATTTGGTATGTTAAATGATTTTATAAACAACACAAACATAGAATGGAAAAATTGCGTCAGAATATGCACCAATGGTACTCGTTCAATATCTGGAAGATTCCAAAGTATACAAGGACTTGTGAAACGAAAATCTCCACAGTGTTCTCGACACATTGCATGATCCAAAGAGAAGCTCCGGCTTCCAAAGAAATGAGTCCTGGTCTGAATATTGTGCTATAATAAATTTTGTAAAAATGAGACCCTTAAAATCAAGAATCTTTTCTGCACTTTGTAAAGGTAAAGGTGCAGTGCATTTGGCATTACTATTTAATTATAAGGCAAGATGGTTATCGCATGGGAAATTTTTGCAACATGTTTATGAATTAAGAGATGAAATTGCCATTTTTCTAGAAGAAGAAAACTGACTGGAAGCCGAGAAGTATTGAGTTTATTTGTGATGGAATTGAGCTACTTGGTCAACATATTCAAGAAATTAAATAACTTGAATCTTCAACTCCAAGCAGTGAATACACTATGTTGGATACGAGAGATAAAGTAATGTGTTCTGTAGAAAACTGGAATTGTGGAGCAGAAATTTAAAGCAAAAAACCTAGAAATGTTTGCAAATGTTGATGAATGAGTTAAAACTTACAAGGCTGAAGAACAACATGTGAAAGTTGTTTTTGCAACCATTGTAAATAATTTAGCCATGTCTGCAAAGTATTTTCTTGCTGACAACAACTTGCTAGCAAGTTGTCAAGTGGGTTAGGGATCCATTTCAAAATACTCCTGAAGGGCTCTCAATGCCGAAGAAGAGATCTTCACAGACTTCACGGCAAGTGGCAAAATCAAAAGACAATTTAGTAATAAATCAGGCTTTGAATTTAGGGTATGGTGGATGATGAGTTTTCTGCACTGAAAACAACAGCATTTCATTAAGTATTACCATTTTCAACATCCTACCTTTGTGAAACCGGATTTTCTGTGATGGCTGCTTTGAAGAAGACAAAATGTAGATCTCAGCTAAATATAAAAAAAGAACTCAATGTCTATTTCTAATATTCCACCTTCCTTCAAAAAACCTTTGCTCTGCAAGACAGGCTCAAGGGAGTCGCTAATAATTATTAAAGTTGTTTTTAATTTACTATTTCTAAGTTAATTATTAAATACATCAGGCAGTATTGATACAATCGTATTTAAAAGTATATTAACTTATTTATAAATATATTATAAGTTTATAAATATATTATAAGTTTATAAACTAATAGATTTTTTTAATAATATTTTCTTTTTGATATGCTTGCACCCCCATTTAGTGTTATCACACCTCGTAGGGGGATGCACCCCAAAGGCTGAGAAACACTGGTGTACATACTTTGTTGGTTCTAAGAAAAAAAATAACATAACCTTTCCTTTAAATTCTTCAGACGTTAAAAATATTAAACAAAAAGAATTTTAAATGTTAGTATAATTATTACTAAAATTACTAATGGAACAGAATGCAAGGATAACATGAGAGCTTGTACCTTCCTACTAATCACAGAACCTGGGCAAATGTCCCTTGTTGCTGTGTCTTTCCTTTATTGAGCAGGTCATTATTTATTTAATGGTGGTTATAGTTATTTTGTTTTATTTATGGATGGAATTTTTTTCATTTCAATCCATTAGACCGGGGCTGATCATGGGAGACTAAGCGCATATGAGCTTCGTTCTTCTGACATGATTCCACTTCAGTCAATTCCTCGACTTTTGGTGTAGTGCCTTTCCGCCTAACAGTAATATGCCTTTCAGGGGCCCTAGTGTTTGGAGGAAGCAATCCGTTCCCCTTTCTGAAGGGTCACATGTGCTGGCTGGGAGATAATTGTAAAGTATAGAAAGAATGGTGAATGTTTGGTGAGGGGAAGTTGGGGAATGATTCATGAATAACTCTTAAACCAATCGATTACTGGATTAGTAATTGAAACTACTTTCAAATAGGTCCAATAAATAATGAAAAAATAAACATCAATCATTATTTATTATTAAAAAGCAGTAATTTATTACAGATAATCTTTTACCCCTACCTGATTAGATTTTTCATTCTGAAACACATGACAAATATTAAATAAAGTTTAACAAATTGCTCGATTTGATTTATGAGAGTCAAAAAATGTTAAATTTCTATTGATTACACGTAACAGATTGAATCAACATTTTTTGTATCCTACAGCTTATTATAGTATGTTTGGATTTACCTGTAAGCAAGGCTTGATAATTCCAGTTCATATCTGAATTAATTACTATCAAAAAATAATAGAAAAATCAATTTGATGCAGAAATACACTGATGATGGAATTTTCTCTGGGCATGGCACATTTCGGGCGAGTTTGGCTAGGATTCGAGTCAATGTCTGGATTGTAGAACTGATGATACAGTGGACTCCTCTATGTCTGTCCCCGATATGAGGTAGAGCGTTCACGAGCGATTAGGGAACTTGAGAGAATGTATTCCTTTCTGAATCTCCATATTAATTGGATGATTCACGAGGAGTGGTCTGTAGTGGCTGGCTTTCTTCGCACTCTCACGGTGTGTAGGTCTGCAGAGGGTGTTTGATTGTGATATTTGTTCATGGTACGATCCGGGGTGGCTAGGGTTCCAGCCTAGGCATTGGATTGGTCGGAGGTAGGCGTATTGGTATTGTGCCATGGTTATTTTTGTATCGTTTGTGATTTGATAATGGGACTGCTGCTGGCAGGGGGAGGGGGTGACTATGCTGCAGAGGGTACGGTAGTCCATGCAGCCGAGAGGTGTAGCTCTGTTTTGCTGGGGACGATCCTTAGTTGTGACTTTGTAATGCCACGTGAGACTCCATGATGGAACTGGGTGGGAGTGCGAGGTTTGTCCCCGTCTCTTATGTTCGTATTTAAGCAAGCACAATAAGTTTGTTTCAAAGTAGCAAAAATAAAAATTTCATTAGTATAAGCAGTTAAAAAACAGAGAGGACAAAATGTAACACAATCAAACTATATGCTACATAGCACAGAAACTAAAACTGGTCAGTTAACAGGCAATTTCATACTGCCAAATAAAAAAAAAAATTACTGTAGTTTAGTTCTATTAATAGTAACTGAAAATAGAAACCAGGCAATAAAGTGAAGAAATTTTCCAAACTCATCATCATGAGTGAAGTGGTAGACCATAAGTACTTGATCTTTTGAGACTGAGCATCATTTACAGTCTCCACATGAAATCCTGTGAAGGTCTTCCTTATTTCTTTAACAGGCCCTCCAGCGCATTTAGTTATTTCCCGAGCAATGAGAAAAGGACTCACCCTCGAGAAATTTCCATCCTCCTTTGTAATGACCAAGTATTATTTGGGTTTAGGTACATTACTAATCTTGAAAAAAGCTTTTTGTAAGCTTTTTCTAGCTTCAATCTCAATCCTTCTTGATTCCGCACTCTTTCTCCGTTTTGCCTCAGGCGAAACGGCTGGTTCTAGACGGGGGTGTTTACGTGAACCCTCTGCCAGGTTTGTTTGTTCAACTTGCATGATCGTTTTATCCCTTCTGTAGTAAGGCTAGCCGCCGGGGTACACCCCCACTCCAGGGCTACCAACCCTGGAGGTCCGTTCCGGTACTCAGGTGGAACCGACATATGTCTTGGCAGAGAGCGGATGTGCAGTCTCTGCACTGACTCCAGGCCCTTACACACCGAGGTTTTCAGGGCTCCCATGCCACGAAAAACATGGGCACCTTAACTACGTGCTTGCCATCGCTGGGGGCATGTGGACAACGAAAGGTCTCCGTTACACCTGCAAATAACTTCAACCGTGGCCCCCACATCGCCACCTCTAAAGGTGATATCAATACATGTCTATATTCGTTAAAAGTTTTCGTACCTCAGGTGGCCGCGAAATCCAGTTTTGAAATTCGACCGAAAAATAGCATATCCGAGAACCCTGTTAGCCAGCTATATGTAATGTACGTAAGTACATTATATATAGCCCTGGAAGTGGAACGTAGATGTTGTGTTCCGGACGTAGGGATTACCTACCTCAGGGCATTATTATTATTATTCCGAGGCACCAGAAGCGACCCGTGTACTGGTGGACACCGGAGATTGCGGGGTGGCGCCGAGAGTGTCTTCGACTAAGACGGGTGGCCCAACGTGCGAGGAATCGCATTGACGCGAACGCCAGGTCAGCCGAGTATAAGACAGCAAAGAAGCGGCTCCGTCGAGCCATCAACGTGAGCAAGGCACGCTGCTGGAGAGAACTGACGGAGACCGTGGATGCAGACCCTTGGGGGCTAGGTTACAAGATAGTAACTCGGCGATTGGGGATCTCGCGGTCACCAGCTCCACTAGACGAGGCTAAAGCGGAACACGTCGTTAAGATGTTGTTCCCGGCCCACTTGGTCCGTGCCGAGCGGGACTTCAGCGACATGGGCGACTTCCTGCTCTTCTCGATGGAGGAATTGGAAGGAGTCCTACGGTCGCTGAAAGGCAAAAAAGCCCCTGGTCCCGACGGTATACCGGCTGAGGTACTCAAACTAGTGGGGCGCTGCAGGTCTCATCTTCTACTATAATGCATGTCTGAAGGCTGGGTCTTTTAGCGCCAGGTGGAAGACCGCGCCTCTTGTGCTAATTCCCAAGGGAAAAGAAAATCCAGAGTCGCCGTCCTCCTACCGCCCATTGTATATGCTTAACACAGCTGGGAAGGTATTGGAGAAGCTGTTAAAGAAAAGACTGGTTACGGCGATGAATCAGGCAGGTGGCCTGTCACCTAACCAGTACGGTTTCCGGCAGGGTCGGTCGACCCTAGACGCAATCCAGGAGGTTGTTGAGGCAGTGCGGCGAGCAGAGGACCACAATCATTTTTCGCGACGTGTGGTCCTTCTCGTTACGTTGGACGTAAAAAACGCGTTCAACTCCGCACGGTGGAGCGATATTATTCGGGCCCTAGAGCATTCATTCCATGTGCCTCAATACCTTCTCAGAATGTTAGACGCATACGTGAGGAACCGCGGTCTCATTTACGAGACCGCAGCAGTCTGGCGTAGGACTACGATCACGTCAGGGGCGGCGTGGAATCGATTCTCGGCCCCGACCTTTGGAACGCCGTCTACGATGGCTTGCTGAGGCTGGAGATGCCTGAAGAATCTGCCTTGGTTGGGTACGCTGACGACGTTGCGCTACTTGTCGCAGACCGCGACGTGGAGCGCGCCCAACTGAGGCTCGGTCGGGCCATGCACAGAGTCGGTGCCTGGCTGGACAATCATGGATTGTCTCTAGCCCTCAGCAAAACGGAGATCGTAGTTCTCACGAAGAAGCGTATCGACACCATTCTCTCCCTGCGGGTCGGGGTAGAGGTTGTCGAGATCAAGCCGGCCGCAAAGTATGATGACTGACGGGATGACTCGGTATGATGACTGACGGGAAACTCAGCTTCGTACAGCCGCCGACAAAGCTGCGAGAGCCGTAACTGCTCTCAGCCGGCTTATGGCGAATGTCGGCGGACCGAAGGCCAGCAGACGGCGATTGCTGGTGTCCACGGTGCATTCCATCCTGTTATACGGGTCGGAAGTGTGGGCCCAGGCATTAAGAGTTGCGAAAAACCGGAAGCGGCTCGCGCAGGTGCAACGCACCGCAGCCTTGCGAGTCGCTTCCGCGAATCGGACGGTCTCCTAGCCTGCAGTATTTGTGATCGCCGGCGTTCATACCCATTGCTACTTTAGCAAGGGAGCGCCAGGTGATCTACAGGAGGCGATGGGCAGGCAAAGACCGGGTTACCATTGCCAACGAGGACCGCACTCGCACGTTCCTCGCATGGCAAGAGACCTGGGACCACGAGACCACAGGACGATGGACCGCAAGGCTTATCCCTCTGGTCAGACCGTGGACGGAGTGACGGCATGGAGAAGTGGAGTACTACATGACCCAATTTTTAACGGTCACGGGAACTTCCGCGCTTACCTCTATGTCATAGGGAAAGCGCCGTCACTTGACTGCCTGTATTGCCCCGGTTTACGGGACGACGCTGAGCACACCTTTTTTAAATGTGCTCGGTGGGCAGCAGATTGTGGGACACTAGAGGCGGATCACGGAGCACTGAGTCCTCACAACGTAGTTACGATGATGCTCCGTGACCTGAGTAGCTGGGAAAGTGTAGCCCATTCGACGGCAACATTCTCAGGGCTAAAAAGGTTGACTTGGATAGTCCTGAAAATTAGGTAGCACCTAATCAGGCTAGTATAGGAGGACTCGACAAGAAGTAATGTGTTAAACGGTTCTGGGTCGAGTCATGGTAGAAAGGGAACCCCCTTTCTACCAGGACTTAGTCGACCAGGTTTTAGATGGTAGTCTGCTGATAGCGATTGGATACTACCATCAGCGGGAGCCCGACACTCCGTGCGTAAATGCATTTCTACCATCCTCCTCAAAAAAAAAAAAATTATTATCTTTTATCATATATTATATCATATCATATATTATCATTATCATTATCATTATTATTACTTTATGTTTTGCTGCAGAGTATGGATGTACAAATTGATAGTTCATTTTTTGACTTCTGGAAGGCTAAACAGAAAAAAGAGAGGTACAACATATTGCATTATTAACGATAACTATGTAACCGTTAACCCATCTTCAGCAGATATTAAAAAGCGTTTTATTTGTTTTCCTACATGTTCCCCTGAAAATCGATTAGTTTGGCAATACACAAACCTTATTGTACTTATGTTTTGAAAAAAAAAACACGATTCATTGATTTCCACATGCATACTGGACCAACCAGTTACTTTTGGATTATTGGTTAACATTAATTACATTTTTGGATTATTATGAATTCCAGCCGACCACAACATCTCGTTTATGTTGAATTCATCTTCACAGAATTTCTTGGGGATGTACTCTTCATACCGTAAATAAATAAACAAAATTATCATTCTTTAATATAATTTTGAAACTGTTAGAAATGTATCTGCTCAAAGTGATCTGTCATACAGCGGTTAGATTTGTAGCATTCCCACCCATCTTGTGAAGTAGTGTAATTTCACTTTGTGGTTATCAGACAAATGTACAGGTAATGCAAAATACTTCCATGTCAGGAATGATATAGCACCATCTTTTATGTCAATTTTGGCTATTAATGGTAGGAAATTCATCGCAACATTTACTTACGTAACACAGAAACAACCGGAACACTTAGTCAGAGAAAGAACAATTGGTGAAACACAACTTTAAAAACTAAATGTTTAATGTTATTTAAAAATAAATGTTGCATAATTTCTTGAAGATAAGATGTAGTTAATATAATTTAGCTTATTGAATAAGAAACAGGAAATAGTTAGCAAATTAAATTGCTGGAAGATAATAGAAAAAGATCCTAGATGATACTGTTAATTATTATTTCTATCAAAATACAGACCAACACAGGTATGTACTGGCATCTTTTAGAAATTTCTATAACTTTTCTTTTATGTTTTATGGTCTAAGGTGGTCTTTAAATGTCGACATCTGCAAATATCCTGACCAATACCCAAAAGTTTGGCCATCATTATACATATTCTTTACACCTACACTGCCGCAACAACAGCAATAAAGGTGTAGTCGAGAAAATAATGTCATGAATTAAAAAAAAAAAGAAGTACATTCCACTATTTTAATATAAATTATTTATATAAAAATTGAAATATAAATTCCAATTTATGAAATAATCTTTGAAAAAATAGAACTTAAATCTATTTTTTAGACAAAATTTATTTTTATAATTTTTTTTTAAATTAAGTTTTTATAACAATATAGATGGATAAGTAATAATATGTAGTCAAATCAAACACAATGTGAAATAAGTGTTTTTCATCTAAAAGTAACTGCAGTCTACTGCATCAATCTCTTTTTTAAAAAATCATCACATAACTATTATTCGCACAATTGAGATGAGTTGTTTGATAAATATTTTATTAAATTCAACACAAGAATCATACAAGTCTGTGGGTACAAATATGTCCAACCCAAACATTGACTAGTACAGTTAAAATCAACAAATATTTCTGGATGAAGAGATTTCATTTAAAACAGGAATTTTACTTTAGCTTCATTATTCATTATATAACAAGCATGCATACAATATATATATATATATATATATATATATATATTATAGATAATCCAACTTGATCCACCTAAGAACCGGAAATTAAAAAGTAAATAAGGTGACTAAGTAATTTCTGTACTTAGGTGGATAGGTGGATAAAGTTGGTTTATATATGTAATACATATTAGTATAAAAAACATGCTGTATCTCCATTACACTAGAACATGTCTAAATTTAATAAAAAGAAAGGGATCTCGCTCATCAAACTTTTTTTTTTTTTTTTTTATAGAAATACAAAGTAAATCAAGAATCTTATATAATACAACAGCAGTAGACACACAAAGTGATTTAATAGCTGGGAGACAAGGGCACAAAGAAACACACATAGCATAGGACAAAAATATAACTACAGTAGACAAGAAAGGAGCCAAACATATCAGACAGTACAGCCCAAACCCAGTATCCAGTATACATAATGAACACATTATTATTATTTAAATATATCCTACACATAAAATTAATTAATACATTTCAAAATCACAAAATCCATTAAAAATAAAAAAATAACAGAATTCACAAAAGCAATATGAACACTATATAATTAATAAAAATAACAAAACTAAATAAAAAAGGATTATATATTTATTGTAAAAACTTAACCACCAAAACACAGTAACAAGTAAAACCTAAAAAAATCAATACCGGTTTCTTACTTTAGGTTTTATTATTATTCTGCTTTGGTGATTAAATTGTTAATATTGAACTTAATTAGTACAATTGTCAATAATAAGTTCATCAATTAATTAAATTTTCAAAATTTAATTAACGCGTGCACACACACACAAACTGTCGCAGGAAGTATTACTCAAATTTAAGGAACTGATTCAGGACATAAAAATAAACAAAAAAAACCTTCATCTAGAGAAATGCTCTACCTTGCTTCATTTTTCCGCTGTACACAATTTTGTATTTTTTTTAATAAAAACTTATATCTTAAGAACAGATTGACATACTTAAATGAAATTTAATATATATATAATATATATATATAATTTAATTTAAAAAATAATAAATTATAACAGTTGGCAAAAATGATATTAGAACAAAAGAAAATACATTTTAAATATTACATCATTCCAGTACTGGACAGTAGGAATTGGCGTTTGTCCTTAACCAAATTAAAAATATATAAAAACAGTAACAATTTTTAAAAACAACTAATTTTAATTCAAATAAATATAGAACTGAACACCAACCGAAGATGTGATATCCTGTGAAAATAGATTCTTGGAATTAATATGGTAAGTTTGACTTGTCTATTTACTGTGTTTTGGTGGTTTAAATTTCATTTAATATTAAATTTAATTAATTTTAGCACAGTGGTCAATATCTTAACATGTATTTTACTTAAATTACCCTTTTTAACAATCATATTTCTTTGACCTGTTAAATTATACAGAGTGTTTGGAAAGTCACTGTGCGGTATGCTTTAGAATTATATAGTGCATTCTGTTCTTTCAGTTCAGTTGATACTTGAGTGCTGCTCAGTAATAAACAAGATGCGAGTTATTGAGTTGTGATTGAATATGCTTAGTTTTGTTTCATTTATTGGAATCAATAGTTGCGAAAAATGTAATGGTTCTTTCAGTAGAGGAATGTATTTTTTCTCATTGAACACGTCTTTAATGAAGGTGACTAGTATACTGATTTAGTGAAGCGCAAGTTTTCTTAAAAGTTTCCAAATACTCCTGATCCTCTCCGCAATGCAGTCTGAACTCTTACTGAAAAATGTTGGGTAACAGATTCTGGTGAAGACACTGATCAAAGTGGAAGACTACCTAAATTAAACGATCAAAAGCTGCAAAGCTGCTTGATATTTCAGATGCTATAGCCGAGAGTCCATTTAAGTCAATGCAAAAGGTAGCGCAACAACAAGATATTGGACTTGCTACCACACATAAAGCTGTAAGAAAAGAACCGAAATGTTTTCCTACAAAGTAATGTGTATTCAAGAGCTCAAACCCACAGATTATGCCAAAAGACTAAATTTAAATTATTCAATGATTTAAACATTTTATTGACCAAAATTTTTTTAGGTATCCTCGATATTATGTTTGTTTTACAGATCAAGTGTAGTTTCATCTGGGTGGGTATATTAACTTACAAAATACACGACTGTGGTCAACAACTAACCTCCAATAATTACATGAATAATCTTTACATAAAGCGAAAATTGCAGTCTGGGTCAGTATGAGTAGAACATGAATTGTGGGTCCATTTTTTTTTTAAAATACAATCAATAGTGATCGTTATTGTGCTGTTTCAACACACTTCAATACTTAGTAACTTCAGTACTTCTCTTAACTTCATAGTTAACTGAAGTGGAACTCAATCACAATCGATAGCGCCACAGCGCACACAGCTAGCAAGTTAATGGCTTTTTACTAAATGTCTTTGAGGGGTTTGTGGTCTGTACAATAGCCCGATCTGAGCCCGGTCTGCACAATAGCCCCAGATTACTTTATGTGGGAGAGCAGTGAAACAAGCAGTGTATCGCAACAGACCACACATGATTGACGAACTAAAAACCGGAATAACGGCATTCATTCCAGAACATCAGCTGTTTAAAGTGTTTGAAAACAAATTGTTGAAATGTGTGCAGTATTGTATTCATGTTGGAGAAGGTCATTATCAATACCTTTTATAAACTATTCCGGTTATTCTAATATCAGTTTCTATAAAATAACGAAATAAGAATGCAAAGAAATAATTAAAAACTATAACTATATATTATTTTCATCATTAGTTCTATAATTCCAGTGCACAGCAACTTTCCCAACACACTGTATTTTATTTCCATTAATATAAACCACCCAATACAGAAAATTGAGATAAAACACATCTTACCTTAATTTTAAGGTAGCTGGTTTCTATTAATAGAATTTAAACACACACACACACACACACACACACACACACACACACACACACACACACACGTGCGCGCGCACAAGTATATATAAATTGAACTTCTACAAAGTAAATAATTTTTAAAATATTACATTTAAAAATTCAAAAATGGTAGACATTTAAATTCTGTTATCATTAATAGCTCTGTAAATGTTACTTTGATTGAATTACGTTTTATTACACAAAATGTTAAACCTTATATTTTGAATAAAATAGCAACTGGTTGATTAACTGCTAAAAATATGACTGATATTGCTAAACTAGATTACAAAAATGATATGTTTGATAATTTGGAACCGGTTTTCACTTTCTTCATTAACTGAATTAAAAATAATTAATAACAATTTATATTATTAGTAATAATAAAACATGCACAATATTGTCAAAGTGAATAATTTTTGTAATCCAGTTTAGCAATTTCAACTATACCTCAAGATGTTTTACAAACATTTTTTTTAGACACACAACTGTTACATTGTTCATAATAAAATGCTTAATATTTTATCAAATCAAACATATTTCAACACTACTAATATGGTGATTAAAAAATGTTAATGGGTGCCAATTTACAATTTTCAAAGGGATAATTATAAAACTTATTTATATTTTGAAGATGATATTATTGGGAAAATGTTCACCATATTTCATTAAAATACCTCAATCCATTCTTAAGAAACAATTTTTATTATTTAAAAAAAAGGATCTTTTCAGATTTCCCCCCCCCCCCAAAAACACTTAATTTTAATCAATGGACCACAATTTGATGAATTTTTAATATCCAATAAGAATTCAATGGTAATACACATGTTTCAAAATAAAATTCTGAATTTAATTTTAAACAAGAATATTCCTACCTAATTCTTATTGGATACTAAAAATACATCAATTTTTGGCCAATTGATTAAAAAAAGTGTTTTTTTTTTTTATGGGGGAATTCCAAAAAAAATAGCAGAAAATAAACAGAAAATGACAGACAAGAGGGGAAAATGAAGCGAGATAGGGAATATGCCTAAATGAACTTTTTTGTTTACTTTTAAACTTTTAAAAATTGTTTACAGAGTTGCCATATATAGAAAAATAATTTTTTTATGAAAACCATTTTTATTTATATAATATGCTCTAAAAACTAGCGGTAAGCGGCTTGTTAATTCTAAATTACCTCTTGTGAAAGTTGTTCAATTAATTCAATACTGGGCGGGCATCTGACAACTGAAAATGTTGCAAAAAAGAACTGAAAATGAATAAAAACACTATTGTAGACTAAACTGCAGACAAATCTGCTAATATTCTACTGCTATACCTGAAAGCGATCAGAGGGTTGATCAAGTTATACAAATAGATGAAGTAAGGTTTCATCGTGAGAGAAAAATACAAAAGAAGTAGGCAAGTAGACCGGTATTGGATATTCAGGGGAATATTGAGGAACACTAAACAGCGTTTGTTAATCGCTATTCCTACAAGAGACAATACCCATACCTCTTGTTCTGCTTTATTAGGCTAGGGACAACAATTGTGTCGGAGAGTGGAACAGTTGTAACTGACTTTGTTCGGAGCACTTCAATCAATTTACTGTTAACCATTCTCTCAATTTTGAAGATCTAGAATCGGGCACGCATACATAAAATATTAAGAAGAAATGTAAAATGCAGATTAAAAATAATGGGGTACATCCCACGAGTTATTGAACTCTTTATCTACATGAATTTGTGTGGTGGTAGAGAAATAAAGAAGCTAATCCTTCTGAAATTATTTTTATTTTAAGTGACAAGAAACTACAGATCTCCAGAATAATGTTAAGTGGAATGATACACATCAATACTATTAGGAAAATTTTTCTTTGTTTCTAGAATAAATTTTAATTCTGTAAAGTTAAGTTTACATTATGGTACGTTCTAATAGCGTAACATTACAACACATCTCCACATACAATTAAGATACAGTCACTGTTATGGTATAATAATTGTCACCCACTAATGCTGGGTAATTATGTTCACATTATGAAGTGCTCGACTTGTATGCGGAAGTAAAATAAAGGTGGCTGAAACATAACATTAAAGAGCTATGCAATTTACTACGTTATTCTAATTGTAGTCTAGTAGAAACAGTAAGTGTTGTTTTGTGTCTATATTCATTATGAGTAATTACTCATTAATAAGTAATTGCGATAGTCACAAGAATTAAAAATTAACTTGTACATTACACAAAGATAAAACAAATTCTACTTTTAGAAAAGTAAACAACCTGATATGTGGTACAACTTTTACTGCAAGTAAATCCCTCTTAAAACAAAATATTGGAGCATTAAATATCGATTGTTTCTTGAATAATACTAATATCTTCTTCTTCAGCGAATCTGTCTTTCAACAGGTTTATACTAAGCATCCTCCATTTTTCTTGGTACAGAGTTTTCTTTCATTTTCTTCCCTTCTTGATGTCTAGCAAATATGCCAATCCTTCTTCCACTTCTTTTATTTTTCCTCTACGATCCTTCATAGAAAGAAAATTCTACGTAGGCTATATCCTAATTAACATGTTTTCCTCGTCTTTATCGCTTTCATCAAATTCTGCCCTTCTCCTATTATTCTCAATTCTTACTAATTTCTCATTTTGTCAGTTCACTTCAAACAATCCAATGACAAGATCTCTTTCTCCTTTTTGACCAAATCTGATTCGAAACATAAAATACCACTTTCCGCACAAAGAGTAATTTGACAAACCACTTCCTCGGTTTAATTAGAACTCTTAGTCTTAATTAGAACTTTCTGTCAGTAATTCTTTCATCTTTTCAACAGTTCCTTTCCTTGAAAATATTCTGCTTCTTACCTCCCTCCCTCGCCGTAATGCTTCCAATATTATTATTGCAAAAAAAAACCATTTTCCATTAAAACAGATACTAACCGTTCTCTTATATATCTATATTAACCATTTTCCTACAACGTCAAATTTTTAGTAGGACTAACAGGAACAGCGAAATATTCTATTGCAAACAGGATTTCAATACTGCATAAGCAACTAAAAATATATATCAATTGTATTGTATTCTATTTTAAATTAGAAATTAGAAATATTTATTTTATGATTTCAATGTTAATAAATTTTTTTTTTATTTCATTTATTTATTGATCTTGTTTCACGCTGTTTTTTTATATTTATCAAACTGGATATCACGTTAAAATTATGATCAAATATATTATTTTTAGGCATCTTGCCTGCTATTAAAATTACGCTAACTTAAAACAAAATGTATTTCTTGTGCACAAAATAGATGCTGAATAATTCTCAGATGTTGAATCTTCTTACACATAACAATTTTTAGAATGTTAGAATAAAGAACTGAAGTAAAAAGATTTGGAAGAATTAAAAATACTGAATCGTATTATTAATATTAAGGATGATAACTTAATATAAATAGTGGAACGTATACCTAATTTTACAAAAAAATTTGTGAAAAACGTTTTTTCTGTTAACAAGGCAGCTACTTAATAATGATTCTGAATTATACTCGCCGTGAAAGGAAGCTTAAAATTTAAAACAGATTTGAAATGAAAATGGGCTTTATAATAAAATTTAAATACTAAGGAATGAGCAAATATTACAAATTATTTTCAAGTAGCTGCAATAAACTGACTGGATTATTATACTCTAATTTTACATCTAGTGTATTTATAAATATGTGCACCTAAATCAACATAACTGTCAGAGAATTAATGGATTTATAAAAAGAAAAATCCAGTAGCTGTAGTAATTTGTAAAACATTATTAAGAAATGCATATAGTTACAGGATCTATCTATAACTACTTTTTGCATAGCGTGTTTTGAAGATATATCACAAAATAAATGCAAATAAATATTAATTCACAAGTCCTTAACGAACCATAGTCCAAGATATCAGCTCAGAAATCTAAGTTCAATTACTCTCATTAAACAATCTATTTGCCCTCCGTTTAATATCTCCACAATTCATTATATTTTTCAATAGATCAGGCATACATTTTATAAATCAAATAAAATCTTAGAACAATTAGTTTTATTAAACATAATAATAAAAGACTTACATTTTTTATTTTCCTGGCTACAGTGATACATGCTGCAATAGCTATTAAAAGGAACGTAAAAAGATCAGTCAAAAAAAAAATGGTATTTTTTTGGGTTTTGTGCCTTAAGGAGACATTAAAAAAAAACAATTTAAGAAAATAAATAAATAAAAAAATAGATTTAAATAAAAAGTAATCTACAAAAAATGTTTTATTCCACTGCTTCCAAGCCAAAAAGATTTGTCAGGCAGTTTGTGCATATGTTGGTCTGTTCTTGGTCTTATTTCTCTTCTCTGGACTCCATACACCGATTTTCTTCAAACTTGGTAGATAGGTACTGCCTTCAGGGGAGGGGGGTCTATTAAATTTTTGAAAAAACTGGAAAAAAGAGTACAGGTGTTTTGGCAGAAATAAAATTTCAAATCTTTATGGGTGTTTTAAAAAAAAAGATTTATAACAAAGTTAAAATTTTTTATCAAGATTACAAATTACCAAAACTGTTTATTTAATACTCACTCCCTCACCAAAAAAAGACTAATTTTATTTTTTAGCTATGTCTTACTTCAGTAAAGGAGTTAATGGGAATTTTTTTGCATATATATTTTCTATATTGATAAGATTTTCAAACTGCTATAAACTTTTCTGTCCATCCCACTCCAGTGGTCTGAGGTAACATAAAATATTTTTTTTAGATTAAATCCATCTGAAAAGCTACTAATCTCACCTAAAATGTAAAAATCTTACTTTCTTGATAGCCCTTTCTCTTTAATATTTCTTGGAGAAAAATTAACCAGACTTCCACCCTAGAAAAATTTCAACTTTACTTATTTAAATTACAGTTGTATCTTTGTAGGTATTAAACAATTTTAAAAAGTTCTTTTTTTAAATTTATTATCACCACTTAGGGATAATTTTCTTAAATATTAATTTTATCCAAATACTTCTCCTTGAGTCAGGAAGGCCCCAAAATGAAAAAAAAAATTGTTTTCACAATTTTAATTTTTAATGCTGAAAATCTATTTCGTTTTTAACTGCTTCCTTGTTGGGGGGCTACCAAATTTTTAAAAATATCAAAATTGTTTATTTAAATTATGATTTTCATTTATTTAAAATCAATTTTGGTGAATATTTTAATCATTAAAAAAGCCCCCAAATTTTCAAAAAGTGAAAAACATATTTTTTGAAATGTAATGCTAATAAACTATTTTATTTCCATTTACTTTGTTTAAAAAATTATTATTTTCATAGCACCGAATACAGTTTGATTTTTGCATTTGTATAAGCTGAATATTTTTTTTTTCTGATTTCGAGCAATGACTGCTTCGGTCATTTAGCCCAAATGAATTTTATAGCAGATGAAAAATGCCATGCCTGACCGCGATTCAAACCCAGGACCTGTGGATGAAAGGCCGAGGCGCTACCACTCTGTCATGAAGATCCACAAAGTAATATTAATATTATTTACTAATTTTAATTTAAAATTAAATAAATCTTACTTTACAACTTAGTTTTAATGTATAATTTACATTTTTAAATTATACTGAATATACGGGACAGCACTGTGTTTGCAATCCTTTGCTAGCTATTTTTTATCATTTACTGCTTTAATCTGGTATCTTCATTAAATAGTTTTATAAAAATTTCTGCTGCATTGAAAAGTTAATAAAATCTGATTAAATACATCATTTTATACATATATATATATATATAAAAGAATTCCTATGAAGCAGTGGATGCAATTCATTAAATACACAAAATACAGGTCGAAAACTTTAGTTCCATGTATTTACTAAAAAAACTTCTCTACCCAACTAATTTCCATAATCCACCAAAAAGGTGGAAGGAGAGAGAATTTGAAAATTAGGCGAGTACATAATATTCAAAATAAGATAGTAAAACAAATATAAATGGAGATATATTACGGGTACTCTTGTAAAGAGATAAATTAGATTAGCCATATATTTAACCTACAGGGGCTTGATTTTTGAAACTACATTTCAAATTTTCACTTCCTTTTTATTCTGCAAAATTTGTAAAGTAATCTGTAATTTGTAAAATATTCTGTCTTTTTTTTAACATAATTTACATATTTTACTGTTTTAAATAAAGAGCACTCTAACGTTCAGTTTCCACTTTAGATAATTTATTTATGTGCACTTTTTAAAAAAAGTGTTTTTTATACTAATTTTGAAAAAGTGAAAAGTTAAAAAAAAAATTTTCATATTGTTTTAAATGCAAATTGTTTAAAAACTTTACAAATTTAGTATTAAAAAAACTCCGTTCATTATTTGGCAAACTCTATTTTTTATTTGCAAATAAACCTACTACATAATATTTTTCTTTAAGTTCTGCTGAAAGTGCTTATCTCAGCTTAAAAATTTAATTTTCATCTCTTAGCAGTTATTTTACAAATGGAGGTTATCCTGTTCAAATTTTGCAAAAACATTCCTTTCATTTGAAATGAAGAACTGGCATATTCATAACTACGATTTCTTGTTTTTTTTTAAATCCATTTAATTTTTTTCTTGGAAAAAGTTTAATTTTGAAAAGTACACGCTCTGAAAAGTCAGAAAATTCTTTTAAAAAACAAAGTTCAATCTTCACTTTTTACATGAAGTGAAGTTATTTCATATACAAAATAACAATTTCTTACTTACTTTGTTCTTTTCACTCTTCACTTTTCTATTTTACACTCCCATTTTTCAAACCTTTAGTTTTAAAAAACAGAAAATAGAAAAAAGAAAGAAATAAAAAGCAAAGAGTGAAAATTAATTTCAAAATACAAGCCCTCGATTTTGGTTAATTTGGTAATAGAAATATATATGTAGAGGGTAGAAACTTCAATGAGGAAAAAATAACAGAAAGTTGAGGTCGTATAATGTAGTTATTAAATTATAAGGAATAGCATTAAATCATGCAAATAACTGATGAATAAAAAAATAACAATTAAAAAAAAGATCATAAAAGTTTTGCTGACAAAAGGAAAAATTCTGAAGCCTGTTAAACAGTTTCGTGCTTCTATTGTTTTTGGCATATCAACAAAAGTCACTTTGCTTGTGTTTTCATTGTTTTAATTTATAGTGTTAGTTACTTAAATAGTTTATATCAATAACTGATGTTTTTACGTGTACAACATACACTCCTTTACTCCTCTTTCTACTTCTGACTGTAGAGCATTTAGCTTCTTGCTACAGTATACATGAATTATATAAAACATTAACATGAAATAAAGTTGTAAAAGAATAGATATACATGAAGCAAGAATAGATATGACTGCATTATACAGTCAATCAGAAACAAAAATAAAATGATGTAAAGGTTCTTTATAAACAGAAGAAAAGATTGATTAAGATAGATATAGAAATCTACTGCCCAAAAATATAAACAGAAAGAAAAGAAAATAAATAAACAAAAACATATATTTATCAAAATAATAGTGAAAAGGTAACAAACGAAATCTAAGAGTATATATATATATATATATATATATGTTAAGTACCATAACTATAATAATAATTATATAGGTGATTTAACACAAGTAACTCCCAAAAATAACAAGCTGTCCTAAAAAATAATAATCGTAACATGTTAGGGAAAGTGATGAGTTTAAATAGTTTCATTTTTACTAAGTCAGATATGCTGATCTCTCATAAGTATGCCCAGCTCACCGAAATGCAGGCAATATTTAGCCCAAAAATAAAACACTAATCTTCAATGCAGGAACTGGCTGCATCATTGTTTTCAGCGATAGCAATTATTTTACTCCAGTAACTGCTTAAGTCTAGCTAGATCAAATATCAGGTTTAGGATTACCTACACTCTAAACTAGAACTCTTACTGATGTGTAGCTAAAAAACACAACTCGGCCGGTACAACCGGTTAAATTTGTGCAAGAGTACATATTACAAAGGAACAAGTAAACCAAAACGGTATTCTCTGCTTTACGATTTACAGTGTTGTTACATTACTGTGGGTAACCGGTTACTATAATTTTACAATAACAGTAAATGTTATACACGATGGAATAATTTTAAAACATTTTAAATAATTTTATACGGTAATACAAATATTTACTTTAAAAAAAATTAATTAATTAAAAAGTTGTATGAACAATTAATACATGGTCTTTCAGAAAATAACAATAAATTTATGATTTAATGGACTTACAGTGACTTATCTTACCAGACTCTTTAACTATCCAATAAAATTTATTAAGTACTTCATAATAAATAACTAAATCATAAATGACTGAACGATTTTTTGAAGATATTAAACATAAAAAAGAGTTTGTAGCAGAACATTGTACTTTCTACCCCGCAATGTGAATTAGTAACATCAAATTCATTTCGCCAAACAGCCGGCTTTACCGTATAAAATAAAAATTATTAACTAGTAAATTAACCCGTGGGTATCTGAACTTTTCTTCTCCGTGTTTACATGTTTCCAGTGACCAAATATTTTCTTAGTTTACGCGTGAAAAATTTATCGAGAACTTGTAACCGAAAATTATCCCCTATGAATACATTAAATACATATAAGTATAAGCAATTAGTTAACTGATTTTGTTAAGCATGACCTGTTGGTATAAATATATAATTAAAGTTAATATACAAAAAAATCGCTTACCAACAATCGAATTCAAAGCTTTTAAGTGCTTTCTGTGTTAAATTCTCTCTCACATTTGTCCTATTTGTAATAGTAATTAAAACTTCACATGTAAATTATAAAAAATCACGATATTTACTTAAAACATAACAGTTGGTTGTCGTATGTTATCCGCATTTATTTTAACACAACAAT
The DNA here is from genome assembly GCF_047948215.1 of Lycorma delicatula. Lineage (NCBI taxonomy): Eukaryota > Metazoa > Arthropoda > Insecta > Hemiptera > Fulgoridae > Lycorma > Lycorma delicatula. The sequence goes on from NC_134457.1 coordinate 21,441,110, forward strand.
TGAGACAACCAAATTGACAGGACGTTTACGTTAAAATAATTTTATAAAATATGATGATCAACTGTTATATTTTAAATAAATATGACGATATTTTATAATTTACTTGTGATGTTTTAAGTACTATTACAAATAGGATGAATATGATTGTTCCTAAAGATGGAATTTAATTCTGAAAGCACTTGAATGCTTCAAAGTTGACTGTTGGTAAGCAGTTTTTTTGTATATTAACTTTTAGTTAACTCTTACATTTATACTATTTATATAAACTATCCACTAAAAAAACAATACAAATATTATTACTCGCAGAATTCTACTTCCTCTCACAGAGTGTAGTCCTAGCTCTTTTCATTCAAACATTCTGAACAATAAACTTCCTTCCTCATTCAATTCTGTATAGTTTTCATTTAAAATATTACCAAAAAAAAAAGAAGAAATAAATAGAACCATTGATGTATCTTATCTTAAGAAAACCATTTCTAGTAAAATTAGGTTTTCTTAATTTTATCAGGATAGATCTTTATCTATCCTTGCTTTTCAAAAACATTTAACTTGATAAAAAAAAAATCTTTAAATTATCTAATATTAAATTACTACTTTTCTATACAAATTACAATAAATTTTTCATCTGTAAAATCTTTTGAATATTCTTGACAGAAAAACTAACAACACATGCTGTTAGTGACATCTATCTTTAAAAACGATTAGAAAACCATTTTAAAATACAGTAGCGTGCAAATTAATCCAAACACCAGGAATTTTTTGTTTATCTTGTGGCTATTTTAATTGATCGCACCCAATCTTTAAGTTGTTTGTGTAAAGTGAGGTTATTATTCTTTGGTTATTTAGCAATAAATAGTGTTCTGTGAAAGTTTTTTTTATCACAAAATTATATTTTTGTTTTTTTTGTTCTGTGTCTCGAGCATACAAATAATGGACATAACTCCAAAAAAGTATTAAAAAATTTCACTTTTCCAGCATACCAATAGGATACGACTAATAGCATCTGAGTGTGGTGTTGAAATAGGGACAGTGAATGCTATTTTAAAACAATTTAAAGAAGTTGGTTCCTTTTCACCTCAAACGAAAGGCAAATGTGGCCGTAAAAGAGAAACTACTCCAACGCAGAACGGGTTATTAGTGAGAAAAAATAAACTTAATCCAAAATTTTCCGCTTTCGAATAAAATTGAGAATTAGCAGCTGATGGAACAAATTTACATGTGACAACTGTTAGACGCCAAGTTCTTGCAGCTGGAGGGAAAGCTCATCAAGTCAGTTAAAAAGCATATTTCAACAACAGCAACTGACAAAAAAAGCTCCTGTGGGGCAAAGCACATGCTAACTGGACCAAAGATAACTGGAAAAATGTTGTTTTCCAACGAATCACATTTTTATGTTCAAGGGCAAAGAGTTACATACGTTACAAAAGCATCAGATGAAAATACATCCTCGACTTATATCTATAACCTATCGGTTAAACAATCCCATAAAAAAACTATTTTGGAGGTTGTTTCACATTTGAACACCCTTGTTAATTTCTTCCATAGATGGTATGTTGAAAAGTAATGGGTATATCAAAATTCTGAAGAAAAGGATGGCGACACAAATCCCCACAAGGCGGCGAAGTGTTCCAACACGATTTAGCACCATGTCATACTGCCAAAAAAGCAGAATGATTCTTCCAAGAACATAACATTAAAGTGCTCCTGTGAGCAGGCGATTCCCCAAACTAAAAAAAACCCAATTGAAAATCTTTGGGCAAGTCAAAAAACGGCTCTCAACAATGAATTGTATTACAAAAATTAACCTCTTTAAAGCAATAATATTGGTATGGTTTAATGATGAAGAAATCAAAAAAAGTGTAGTGTACTTGCTGAATAAATGCTAAATCAAGTATGTGATAAAAAAAGAGAGCATATTAACTACTAGATATTCGCAAATTATACAATTTTTTTTGTACATGATTTCTTTTTTCTAAATAAAGTTACTTTTTATTAAATAAAGTCTGTGTTCAGATTAATTTGCACAATACTGTAATCAAATAATGCATTTGAACTGTTTAGATCTATAGATTTAATATATCATTTTTATCAAATTTAATCCATCTGTAATTTTAATATTTTTCAAATGAAATCTGTTCAGCTCTGGTTTTTTTAATGTGCCATTTTCTAAAATTTTAATGTTGATGCAGATTTATTTAGATACAAGCGATACAAACAAGCACTACACGGAACAACATTATTCAATTTTTCAAACTGCTTCGTAGAATAAAGCGTAGATATAAGATCAATTACAAGCAAATTTTACACGTAGCAGATAAAAAAACTAAATCTCAGCTGAATCAAACGATAAAAGATTTACAGCTGCATTGAATTGATAAAATAGAATATAAACAAACAACACAAGATAGGTCAAAAATATAATTTGGTTATACAGGGATTTCATAAGATTAAAGATGAACACGACTGTCGACACTGTAACAGGATATTCCAATCGAGAAAGGAATAGATTAGAATTAACTAACTGTATAAAACTTACAGAAGAAATCTTCTAATAATTGGAAAGCAAATTGTTTTAAAATTAGAAAATTTTAAATATGAGGCGAGCAAGATTTTTTTATTTTATATAATAATTTTATCAAGTAAACATCAATTGTTCAACTATATAACTTAAATAATAATGAAATGCTGCTTTTTACTGGTAAAAGACAAACTTATAGACTTAATTTAATTTCAAATTACTTGACATATACCGATCAGAAATCGCTAACTAATCAGAAAGAAATAACTAAATCATACTGTAATAAAATCACCATACCATTTAGATTCACTATTTTTTTTGACAAGTTTTCTTATAAATGACTCTGCAGTAATAGCAGTTTAATGAACAAAGATTTTTAAACCAGCAACAAAAAAAAAAAAGTATAATAAAGAAAAAAATATTTTTTTATTACATACCTCTTTGGCAATCTGATCAAGCGCTTGATCCTCAGCCGAGTGTTTAGTGGTAGTTCTTCTTCTACCGGCGACTTGATTTTCCATCATTTTTATTTACAGTATAATATTAAATAAACCGATACGTATATATAAAGTATACTTCAATAATTAATGAATATATTTAACAATATTACACAGGTACTTCAACATATACATGTATGTATTAACTATTACACATGTACAGTATGTGAACGATACATACATGTATTAAAATGCTACTGTGTTTAACAAATTATGACCACTACATCCTGCAACAAAACAACAAATGCACTTATTAATTTATTGATTAGATAAATAATATTCTTTTTCATGATAAGATCTGAATAAAATATATAAAGAAAAAAAAACATACACACACAAAGAAAGATACATATACCAAAATCAGGCTATCTTCTTCAAATTTTTATTTTTAATTAATCCGTAACCTTTTTTTTTATAACTCATTAAATTTCAGAAATAAAACTAAGCATTCATTCAACTTATTTTCTCTTTTTTTGGGGGCAAAAAATGCTTTCGTGATACAATCACCCAAGTTAAAATAATAACAAAACTTCTCCGATATAAAAATATTAGCAAAATAGGGTTAAAACTAAGATAATAGGAATAAAATTCAAATAGTAAAAGAAACAAAACAATTAGGATAATACATGAAAATAATACAAATAACAAAATAATACAAACATTTTGGAGGGTTAAATCTTATTAAGCATATTAATTCTTTTTAGAAGTAATAATTCCCGGTTTAGTACGTTCTTGTCATTTTTGAGGACGTGCCATATGTCCCTCAGCAATTTAGAGTTACGATGTACGGCCGCATAGCATATGCAGTCCACAAGGATATGGTGCACAGTCAAACTGCAGTCGCATCAGACGCACAATGGTGTGCTCTCCGTTGACATCAGGTGTCTGTGAGTAGCCTTGGTATGTCCTAAACGCAATCAAAACAGAGGATTACTTCCTCTCGGCGAACTTTCCTGCATGATGAGTCCCTTGGCATCACAGTGATTTTTATATGTCAGAGTTTATTATTTGCTATAGCAATCCGGTCAATCTTCAGACTTCTTCAAAATGTACTTTTAATGGAATTTATGAAATTGGTAGTTGTAACACAAGTGGAGAAAGACGGTTGGCTACATGTATCTTTAGCAGCAGAATCCGCACACTCGTTACCCATTCAAATTCTGGATTATTTTTTTCTCATTCATTATATTTTAGTTTAGATCAGTAAATCTAATATTTGCACTGTAAATCTAATAGTCATTTAATATTTTACAATTTTAAAAAAAACAAATGAAATAAAGATTAATTCGGTTTACAAAAAATTATGCCGACAAATGAAGTAACTTTACTATTCAAAATTAATCTCAGAAGACAGGCTCGAAAACAAAAACCATTTCTTTTTAATAGACCAACAAAAGAGGGAAGAAAATAATTCCGGTTTTCAGCTTTATGTTTGTTTTGAAGGACTTCTATCGATATTGTGAATTTTTTCTCTTGGAATTTGATAGCTGTCACTATTATCATGCTTTAGAAGCAAACCGAGTGAAACTTTACATCGGTTAGTTTATGTCAATGAGTCCAAAAAAGGAACATTTTCAACTTTTTTATTTCAATAAAAGCAAAAAACTGCTGAGGCTCACAAAGAGATTCATGACGTTTATGGTATCGATCACTTAAAAGAAGCACATATCAAAAAATTCCAGTCAGGAGATTTTTCACTCAAAAATGACCGTCATTCTGGTCGATCTACTTAAGTCAATGAAGACCAAATAAATGCCATATTTGAATCAGATTAACATTTTAACTGTGCAAGCGATCACAGAAAGGTTAAATGTATCGCACACAATGATTGAAAATTACACTGAATGTCTTGGACTTGTTTGCCTTGATGTTTGGATTCCGCACGAATCGAGAGGTTCACCGAGACCTTCACGATGAAGTCAAACCTTTTTTTGAAACAAATCATCACTGGTGATGATAAAGGAATAGTCTATAGTAACACCAATCACAAACAATCACGGTCCAAGCGTGATGAACCACATCAAAAGCTGAATCACATTAAAAAAACATCATACCAGTGGGATTACAAAGTGTTTGTTGTGTATTTTGAGCTGCTTCAAGGAATCAATTCAGTTGTTTACTGTCAACAACTAATAAAACTGGAGAAAGCAATAAAAAGAAAAACAGCCAGAACTACCAAATTGCAAAGGAATGGATATTTCACAAAGACGATGCAAGGTCTCACCCATCTTTGGTAACTCATGGAAAATTATTGGTGCTCGGTCAGTAAGTGATCGTCTCATCTCCCCCGTACAGCCCTGATTTTGCACCATCAGATTCATATTTGCAAAAACTCTGAATAGTAAAACTTTCACTAATGTTGATGCGACCTGAAATCTCACTGAGTTTAGTTTTTTTCTGATAAGGATGAGAATCTCATGCTCTATGAGTGTGGAATCATGAAGTTACTAGAAAGATGGCAAAATGGAAAATATATAATTGATTAAAGTTCATAATAAGTATAAAAAAAGACTGAGTTTTATTTCACAATACAAAATTTATTTATTTATTTCACAATACAAAACCCAGCATAAGTACATTTTTTTTTTTTTTAATGCATGTTCAAGCATTACTCTTCACCAAATTAACAGGTCTTTAGTATTTTGTAGGGGAAACAAATTCTTCTGGTTGTTCTACAGTAAGTTTTTTCTAGATACCTTAAATAAATTTTTTTTATGAAAAATTATATTACCAACCTATATAAATCATTTTTAATTTAAGTTAACACATTTTACCGATAGAAATTTTTAAAGTTTATATACACACATCTCTCTTGTAGATACTTTTTACATAATTTCCTTATTCATTTATAATCATTACTATTATTTTCTTTTTAATTAAGCTATAAAAAACTTTCAACAGGTAGACATACAACATTTGTTTTAGAAAATCACAAAAAATTAGTTTTTACTTAAGTTTCAATAAGATAAATCTTTTGCACATCATTTACATTTTTAATTTTAAGTAATGTAAAATACAGTTTTGTAAGTAATTTAATGATGAAAATTTTAATTTACAAACTAGTAACAATTTTTTTCCGAGATTAAATTAAGTATTAAAAAACTAGTAAACAATAAACCTTATTTTAACCTGAAGATTCTTCACAGGCATAATTATAACACAAGAAATTAATTTAATTAATACCCACTTGTAAGACTAATGTGACTGCAAAGTAAGTAAACTTAATTTAAAAAAATCACAGCATCAAAAACATATTACAAATAAAAAAAAAAAAAAAACAAGTATACACTTCAATGTGATTAGACACAAAAGAATAAAAAATAAAATATTTATATTTTATTGGTCAGGGGGAAGAGAGGGCAGGAAAAAGACACTGATAAACAGAAAGAGAAAGATGAATAATAAAACAGAATAGCGTATACCACAAATATACCGGATAAACAATTAGTAGATATAACTTACAAAAACAGTTACAGTGTCACTACCTGTGAGTGAAACAACAAACTAACTTCTAAAACGGTATACACATCACACTATTTAAAGGACATGTAAAAAAATTATCATTTCAAACTTATATAACGTTTTGTAATTAAAATTTTATAACAAAAAAATAATTTTGTTTAAAAATCTTTAGACGATAAAAGATTTTCTTTAAACTAATTAGAATGTTTCATTAAGTAGTTATGTTTGTTCATTTTAACAGTATTTAAAATGTTATGCGTTTTACTTAACCTGCACATATATTAAAAATCAATTTCTGTATTTTTATAAAATCTTATCATGTCAAGTAAAGTATAACAGATTTTGTTTGTGAATTAAAATAACATAAAATGGTTATTTATTAATAAAAATATTTCAAAACAAGATGTAACAACACAATTTGCTCTTATAACACAGAACTGTCCTAGATACACCGGAAGCTTTAACAGTATGAACACGATACAAAACTAGCAGAAAGCTGGATGTTGAAAATACATACAGTTTTTCTCAAATTAATAAAACATAAGAAAGCTCCTGATGAAAAAAGAAACACTGCAATTTAAAATAGTTTGCAATATAAAAATTTAGACAATTGCTGAAAATAAAATTACAATTATAATAAATAGGAGCATAAGCATGTTTTCACAAAGTTTCTTGTGCTTTTAATCACTTTAACAATTGTGAAAATCTTTAATTAAATTAAATGTGCTAATCCATTAAATTTATTGATTTCATATAATAATATGAACCTAAAACCCAAAGAAGTTTATTCACTGTTTACAATGGAAACAAATTTTTAGAAGTTAGATTCTGCGACTGCACACATTAGCAGAAGAAATTGCTTTCTTTAACAATTTAATTTCAAACTTCTAGTTTGTTTTAATAAATAAATTAGAAAAAATTAATGAACATATCTAGTATATTGTAAAATTTCCTTGTATAATTAGTTTTTATTTTTTTGGTTTATTTTTTGGTGCCGGGCAAGATTGTCTATACCAATAGATTCCTTCTTCTCCAATATCAATTAAGGGGGTGCAGGTCTAACTCTACCAGGTTTTCCATGCTGAAGATACCAGAATCTAAAGAGTGATGTATCTTTGTATCTGGTAAGGATACTGCTTTTGAGGTGATTGGTCGAGTTCAATTTCTGTACAGTGGCTATATAATAAGCCCCAAGATTTAAGATTTAAGACTTAGCTAAACTCGAGCCTCTCACTCTCCTCAATAATTATCATTTGATCCGAATGTATTTCTGCAAACGGAAATTTTCATTATAAATATTTAAGGGCCTGTCTTATTCATGTTAAGATTCATCTGTACCTTCTCAAAGCTCAATCATCATATTCCATTAGAGCACTTAAGTTATTTCACATGACGTTGCTGACTTACATTATGATTTTCTCTTACTCTTTCTATCTAATTCTATTACACTTCAGTTCAACACATTTATGTTTGACTCAATCGGAAAATAAAATTTGTCTTTCATAATCTACACTGTACTTCGACTTTTATAAATTTAGATACTATAATATTAAACTTAATTTCATAAATATCATCTACGTCCAATATACAGATTATTTATCTCTCTCTCTTATATATATATATATATATATATATATATATATATATGAGAGAGGGGTAGGGGAGTGTTGAGTGGGAGAGTGAAGAGAGGGGAAGAGACAGAGGAGCCCTAGAGATGAGAGTGAGGGAGAGATAGCAGATATATATATGTAGCAGTTTCTCACAAGTAAAATGCAAAGAATTCATGACACCTTCTACAAAAAGAGTAGAAAAAAAGGATCATATAAAAATAGGTCTGGAAACTTTTTGGGTTAAAGCTAACAAAAGATTTCATTCAGATTTCTGCTCTAAGGATAAAATAAAGCCTTGCTAAAATTCTTAAAACTTGAATCAAGAGTTAAATTAGATAGTTTTATATGGTATTGAACTGAAAAATTAAATAAAACAAGTTCCAACTATAATTTTTTTGAAAATCATTTTAAAACGAAAAACTGCTGTCACAAAGCACAACTTTGTTATTTTAAAGTACAATAACATTATTAAATTACTGGTAAACAAGTAAAATTTTGCACCAAAATTTATAGAGAATTTAATTCTGAGAAAATCTCTGTAACATCAACTGAAAATGAATTAGACTTTTAGTCAGGAGTTTTTGCATCTAAATTTCCTCACTAACTTCAAGACAGCCATTATAAAGTAATTTCTATCTCATTTACTAAAACCAATTTTTACAAAAAAAATAATAATAATAATATGCTTAATTATCTATGAAATAATCACTGGAGTTTCAATAACCATATTACTTTTTACTGTAAAAAGTAATTACCAACAGAAGTTTTATAATAATGTGTGGTATAGTATTATTGATGAGCTGATTAATGGACCATTTATTTATTTTTTTTATGATCGCTTCAGAGGAATATGTACTTCAGTTTCTTACAATATAATTTTCCATTACTCTTTTAGAAGACGTTCCATTACCGAGACAAACGGTTAGGACATAAAATCACTCACAGGTATCTCATGTCAGCAGAAAATGCACCGTTATGTGTACGATGCAGTCGCCGCTTAACTGTGTGACACATCTTTATGGATTGTACGTTATGTGGCCTTGCATCGTAAATTTAAATTACCCAGAAACATTTGTCAAATTTTGGGCAAAGATAAGGAGGTTTTAGACTGGATGTTTCTATTTTTACAACATCTTAGTATTACACGTAAAATTTAATATTTTTGTAAAATCATTTATATTTTGTACCGGGAATAGTTTTTTTAATGCAGCTGTTTTTTCTTTCAATTGTTATAATTTTTACATTAGTTTTTCATTCTGTTATGCGAGAAGGGGCCCTTACAACCCGCTTGGACTTTGTTAAATTTTATATTTTTATTTTTGTGTTTCTTTTTAAATAAATTTAGCTTATTGTTAAATTCAAACTGAAATATTAATCGTAAGTTTTTTTTGCGATATTCTATCTGTGTTATTTATAGTAAGTTTAAATTTTTAATACTTAGTTTTAATTTAGTACTTAGTTTTTTCTTTTGTTATAAGTTTATTCCGAGCAATGATAACTCAAAAGCGTCTTAACATAAAATGATCAACATGAAAAGGCTTCCCATCATTTTTGTCAAGAAGTTGGGAGTTATTTGAATATAAGATTTACCAACAACCGATCGGGCAAGGTGAACCAATTAATCGGTCTCCTAAGTCACTGTCCTAACATTAATAGATTACTTATTTGCGGGGGTCGTATGAAATCATTAGTATGTATAACAAAATTTAATCATAAAAGAATAATTTTCAACACAGTTCAAATTATAAAAAGCAATCCTGATATATTAAGAAGATCCACACAGGAATTTTAAACAGAGTAGAATATTGTGTAAATAGTGAAAGAGAATATTTTGAACGATTATTGTAATAGTAAGTTACAAAACATTTTATTTATTTATATATTTTTAATAATTATTTTTTGTTTCAACATATTTTCAATTATTGAAATGAGTCTTGTAATAGTACAGTAATTTTCTATTACATTACAATCTGTCTTGTTTTTTTAATAAAAGTCAAACTTCTTAAACTCTTCACGTTAATTTAACATTAACTGATTTTCTCAGAATTAAAACTCTCTTAAATTATTTTAACAAAATTTTAGGTTAATGGTAATTAAATATTAAAACTAAAAAACTGTGTTTTACAAGAGCTTTTATAAAATTTACTAGAAACAAAGTTGCGGGTACTGTTTGAAACCGTGAAATTTATCCTTAATTTAAGTTCTCAGAACTTCAATAAGGTTTCAGTTTACTCTTTAAGCAAAATCAGGACAGAAATGTTCACAAGCTATAATATGAAAATGAAGAGTTTCTGAATCCACATTTATACAATCCTTTTTTTATTTTTTACCGGTAGAAAAATGTCCTGAAATTTTTTCCACTGCTTAGGGAACGTTTCTGTATAATTCATTAAAACTAATTATTTAAACCACTAAGATAAGAGTAAGATTGTTATATCACAATTACAAAAAAAAAGGAAATACATACAATTGCTTTATTATTTAAGCGAAAATAAAATTTATGATAAAGTGAATACAGTATTTATGCTTTTAGAACTAAAAATAATTAAAAATACCGCAAAGAAAAGAAAAAGATAGACAAATACTGAAAAGGTATATATAAATAAATATATATATACATACACAAAGAAAACACTTCATTAATAATAAAAAAAAATTCAAAATATTACAAAAACAAACACATTTCCAAAATGATCTTAGTAAACTACACAAAACAATCAAGTTAAAAAATAAATAACTTTTTAATCATAGAAATAAACAAATTGATAGTAAAAAAATATTTCAAATACAAATTTCAATATGTAATTCAATACACCACTGAAAAAAAAATCAATTTACTTTGACCTACACACACACACAACACACTACCAAGAAATACATAGATAGGCCTCTTTAATTAAAATTTCTAACTGTTTCAGGCTGTAACTATGTTTTATATTGTAATATATATATATATATATGTTACCCAAAAGTTCGGGCAATTTGAGTTTCGCGCACGAACCATTACTGGTCCGACCTGCTGCCACCTAGAGTGGCTCTCTTTGTGAATCAGTAACCAACAGCTGCGATGGTGAGAGGCTGCATTGTTAACTTTCGTGCGGTAAAATAACATTGGGTTTTACTGCTTCGGCGAAGTTCTAAATGGCAGATTTTAAACGGCAATGAACCCGCATCAAATTTTGCTTCATGCATAAAAAAACCGGTGCAGAAACCCATCGCATGCTTGTGGAAGCATTTGGTAATAATGCGATGAATAAAATTAAAACTCTTTTACAGTACAAACAATTCAAAGATGGCGAACGACAGTCGATGACGATGATCATTCAGGAAGACCATCAACAAGCGCAACACCGGAAAACATCCGAAAGTGCGAGAGGCTATTGTTGCAGATCATAGAAAAACAATCCATGATGTTTGTGCAATCTTACAAACGTCATACGGGTCCGTGCAACGCATCTTGTCGGACAATTTGAACATGAGACGCATCGCTGCAAAATTAGTACAGAGACTGTCGAACAGCGACCAGAAACAAAATCGCGTAACTGTCTGTAGCGAATTGAAAAATTCAGCAAGAGATGACGCTAACTTCATCTCGAACATCATAACCGGTGATGAGACATGGGTGTACGGGTATGATCCTGAAACTAAGGAGCCGTCGTCGCAGTGGAAGTCGCCAAGTTCACCGCGGCTAAAAAAAGTACGCCAAGTTCACAGCAACGTGAAGTCCACGATGATTGTTTTTTTCGACATCAAAGGCACTATCCATAAGAAATTTGTTCCTCTTGGTCAAACTGTCAATGGGATGTTCTATTGTGAAGTTTTAAAGCGGTTACGTGAAAGCATTAGGCGCAAACGTTCAGATCTGTGGGGTAACAACTGCTGGGTTATGCACCATCGCTAGCCGTTTGGAATTTCTTGGCTTCCAAAAAGACGGTAGTGATTCCCCACCCACTCTATTCGCCTGATGTTGCCCCGTGTGACTTTTTTCTCTTTCCGAAAATAAAATTTCAATCGAAAGGCCGTCGTTTTAACACAATTGAGGAGATTCAGGAAGAAACGCAGAACGTGCTTCGAACAGTAACAGCTGCAGACTTCCGGAGATGCATGGAATCATGGGGAAAACGCTGGGATCACTGTATCAATGCCCAAGGGGATTACTTTGAAGGAGATAGTGGAAGTTATGGTAAGCTATTTCATTTTTATGGTAAAATTCCCCGAACTTTTGGGTAGCACCTCGTGTCTATATATATATATGTGTGTGTGTATATGTGTGTGTGTGTGTGTGTGTGTGTTGTGTTTTAAAAATAGAATAAACATGTTATAAGGAATAATGAAAGCATTATGTTAGGCAAATATTATATTTGTGACTAATGTAGTTTACAAATTTAATTTAAATAAATTACAGATGCATAACAAAAATATTTTTACAAAATCTTATTACAAGATTATTTATTACTTTCAATAATACATCAAAATCATGTTGAGAGTGTGGTTTGAATGTTTTTTCTGACCATAAAACAGCAAACAGCTGCACGATCACATAGTTTAGCATATCGCATGCTAGTAACAGAATATGATCATTTCACTAAATTTTATTATTCAGTGCTTACCGCTTCCTTTTTTTTTTATAAAAATTTAACACAGTTTCGTTAAGATATCTGCTTTTTCAGAGAATCCGAATATGACTTCTTAATAAAAAAATAAAGTAATAATAAAACATTAAAATCTATGACGTAAATGTTAATTACTCGAGTCATTAATAATAAAAATAAGAATTACAACTGCTGCTACTTCAAACAGTTGATAAATAATGAAACCAATATTTTGCCACCAAATAAAATTTACGGTAATTTTTAATTGTAAATTACAATTTTTTGAAAGATTTAAATTAAATGTAAAAATCAATCGATGGATTTGAATTTTCAATTGGAATTACTGATAATGTATATTTTTCCAAAGTTGAGATTTAAATTTAAATTTGATTTATTGTCTAAAACAGAAAATTTGTTTAATCTTCCTTATATAATAAAATTTGATCTGTATTTAAATGTTACTGGAAGACTTTTTTCTTTATTACATATGCATCATAGGAGGCATCCTTTAACATCTTTAAACTCTGCTTTATTTAGTAGGAGGCAAGAAACAGCAAAATCCTCTTATATGCCTTTACCCATACTTTTTTAAGTATCCTTCATAATTACTTCATAAGAGAATCTGATCACTTATTTTGGTAAAAACTGTTCATACTATTAATACCTCAGGTTTTACAAGATCTCTTACGAAAGGAAATCTTTCATTTCCTTACATACATTTAATAAATAAATCACAAAATTAAAGTTGTTACTAATAAAACTTCATTCATGTCTTGATTTATAAAAACACGATGAAATCTGTTCATTTACAAAACATATGAAAAAATATGTTGTCAAGTTTTGTATTTTGTCTTCTTTTTTTGTTTAGCCTCTGAAACCACCATAAGGTATTACTTCAGAGGATGAATGAGGTTGATATGTATGAATGTAAATGAAGTGCGGTCTTGCACAGTCTCAGGTCGACCGTTACTGAGATGTGTGGTTAATTGAAACCCAACCGCCAAAGAACACCGGTATCCACGATCTAGTATTCAAATCTATATAAAGTATTTTTGTCTTGCACTATTATTTTACCAGTGTCAATAGAGTAATGAAAAATTAAGACATAGATAATTAAAAAAAATAAATTATAGACATGTATACATGCACCAAGGCGGATGAGGTCACACAACTACTAGAAATGGTAATGAGGGAATGGCTTAAAAATGCCCCCAAAAGTAAAAATAGGCTGAAAAATCAAAACAAACCGTGTTGGTTTTGCCAACAATTTGGCACTGCTAACAAACGAATTTAGAAATCAACTCGTTGACTGCAAAACTTACCCTGGAGCAGACATTGATAGCGACCATAATTCGGTGATAATGAAATGTAGATTGGGGTTTAAAAACCTGAAGAAAAGGTGTCAGATGAATCGGTGGAATTTAGAGAAGCTTGAAGAAGAGGAGGTAAAGAAGATTTTTGAGGAGGACATCGCAAGAGGTCTGAGTAAAAAAGATAAGGTAGAAAATGTAGAAGAAGAATGAGAAAATGTTAAAAAGGAAATTCTTAAATCAGCAGAAGCAAACTTAGGCGGAATAAAGAGAACTGGTAGAAAACCTTGGGTTTCAGATGATATATTGCAGCTGATGGATGAACGTAGAAAATATAAGAATGCTAGTGATGAAGAAAGTAAAAGGAACTATCGGCAATTAAGAAAATAAATAGGAAGTGCAAACTAGCGAAAGAAGAGTGGATTAAAGAAAAGTATTCAGAAGTGGAAAGAGAAATGAACATTGGTAAAATAGACGGAGCATACAGGAAAGTTAAGGAAAATTTTGGGGTACATAAATTAAAATCTAATAATGTGTTAAACAAAGATGGTACACCAATATATAATACGAAAGGTAAAGTCGATAGATGGGTGGAATATATTGAAGAGTTATACGGAGGAAATGAATTAGAAAATGGTATTATAGAGGAAGAAGAGGAAGTTTAGGAGGATGAAATGGGAGAAACAATACTGAGATCTGAATTTAAGAGAGCATTAAAAGATTTAAATGGCAGAAAGGCTCCTGGAATAGACGGAATACCTGTAGAATTACTGCGCAGTGCAGGTGAGGAAGCGATTGATAGATTATACAAACTGGTGTGTAATATTTATGAAAATGGGGAATTTCCATCAGACTTCAAAAAAAGTGTTATAGTTATGATACCAAAGAAAGCAGGGGCAGATAAATGTAAAGAATACAGAACAATTAGTTTAACTAGTCATGCATCAAAAATCTTAACTAGAATTTTATACAGAAGAATTGAGAGGAGAGTGGAAGAAGTGTTAGGAGAAGACCAATTTGGTTTCAGGAAAAGTATAGGGACAAGGGAAGCAATTTTAGGCCTCAGATTAATAGTAGAAGGAAGATTAAAGAAAAACAAACAAACATACTTGGCATTTATAGACCTAGAAAAGGCTTTCGATAACGTAGACTGGAATAAAATGTTCAGCATTTAAAAAAAATTAGGGTTCAAATACAGAGATAGAAGAACAATTGCTAACATGTACAGGAACCAAACAGCAACAGTAACAATTGAAGAACATAAGAAAGAAGTCGTAATAAGAAAGGGAGTCCGACAAGGATGTTCCCTATCTCCGTTACTTTTTAATCTTTATATGGAACTAGCAGTTAATGATGTTAAAGAACAATTTAGATTCGGAGTAACAGTACAAGGTGAAAAGATAAAGACGCTACGATTTGCTGATGATATAGTAATTCTAGCAGAGAGTAAA
Source organism: Lycorma delicatula (assembly GCF_047948215.1). Classification (NCBI taxonomy): domain Eukaryota; kingdom Metazoa; phylum Arthropoda; class Insecta; order Hemiptera; family Fulgoridae; genus Lycorma; species Lycorma delicatula. The sequence goes on from NC_134457.1 coordinate 21,456,550, forward strand.
AAGGATTTAGAAGAAACAATGAACGGCATAGATGAAGTCCTACGCAAGAACTATCGCATGAAAATAAACAAGAACAAAACAAAAGTAATGAAATGTAGTAGAAATAACAAAGATGGACCGCTGAATGTGAAAATAGGAGGAGAAAAGATTATGGAGGTAGAAGAATTTTGTTATTTGGGAAGTAGAATTACTAAAGATGGACGAAGCAGGAGCGATATAAAATGTCGAATAGCACAAGCTAAACGAGCCTTCAGTAAGAAATATAATTTGTTTGCATCAAAAATTAATTTAAACATCAGGAAAAGATTTTTGAAAGTGTATGTTTGGAGTGTCGCTTTATATGGAAGTGAAACTTGGACGATCGGAGTATCTGAGAAGAAAAGATTAGAAGCTTTTGAAATGCGGTGCTATAGGAGAACGTTAAAAATCATACGGGTGGATAAAGTGACAAATGAAGAGGTATTGCAGCAAATAGAAGAAGAAAGAAGCATTTGGAAAAATACAGTTAAAAGAAGAGACAGACTTATAGACCACATACTAAGGCATCCTGGAATAGTCGCCTTAATATCGGAAGGACAGGTAGAAGGGAAAAATTGTGTAGGCAGGCCACGTTTGGAATATGTAAAACAAATTGTTAGGGATGTAGGATGTAGGGGGTATACCGAAATGAAACGACTAGCACTAGATAGGGAATCTTGGAGAGCTGCATCAAACCAGTCAAATGACTGAAGACAAAAAAAAACAAACGACATCAACGAAGTTCGAAGTTAATAACATGCAATTAAAATTGTCCTAAAAATATCACTTGAAAAGACAGAAATTAAGCCCACAAAACCAACACGATTAAAAAAAGTAAACATAAATGGTAATAAATTCAAAATAGTAACCCATTTAAATACCTCGAACAAATAATAACAAACAACCTAAATGAAAAACTAACTAAAGCTGAAAAATTAACCTGGTACGCTTGCAATAAAAAAATGTCCATTAATAAACACAAAAATAAGACACTACAACACAGTTATAAAACCAGAAGCCACTTATGCAGCAGAAACACTCTACCACCTGAACAAACAATCAAACACAGACTTCAGAAAATCAAAAGAAGAACTGGAAGGACCTGCATCGATAAAAAGTACCAGAAAGACAGGCAGTGGTGGATTGTGCCCAACAAATTCATTTACAAAGAGTTAGAACCCGTCACTGATATCACGCATCGGAGGAGAACTAAGATTTTTTGCACATGTCATGACGATGCAAGATTCAACCTTCTGAAACGGCTAGTACAGTAGAATCTTGACTTGAAAAACATCAAGACAAGATGCACAGGTTTCAGAGAAATAAGAGAGGATCTGAAGGAAATTTGCCTTTATCAGAATACACCACAGATGACAAAATTAAACAAGAAAATCAATATAAAAACACTCGCTTCACACTCACAAAAAAACACAATACGAACATTTTCTAAACTAGAAAGGGCACAAAGATCAGAATGTATGAAAAAGTACTGGGAGGACTGCAAGGCCCAAACACTCCTATCGTAGAGACTTGGATAATGGACCGACTAAAGTGATCCTATGTAGTTTAAAAGATAATAATAAATATATATAAGTTTAATAACAAAAATTTAGAAAATGTTCAAGAATAAAAAGTGACAGCTGAAAAATTCTGACATTCTTTTTTTAATAACAAAAAAAAAATTAAATTAATATCATGGTATGAAAATAAATGTCAAAGAAACAAATGTAATGAAAATAAATGACAGTAGGCAAACAAATGTCTTTTCAAAAAAAAAATTATGTAAAAGATTGAAGGATAAAAAATAAATATCTTGCATATTAAAAAAATTGTGCTGAAAAAATATTTCCAATCCATGTGAGCGTTCTACTGAACAGATAGAGTTTATTTTTTTTTATTCTGCTCAGAATGACTCAAAGATCAAATGGGTTGGCGGTGAGAAGTGTTATAAACAGAATTGGTTTTACACAGAGTTTTATAAATATATAACATTATTTTTTAATAGCAATGCTGTGGAGTAGCACGGGTCCATTAGATTTTTAGCTGATTTTTAAAAATATATAACTTTATAAAAATAATACTGGAGAACAGTAAGGCGTCACTGGTTTATTGTAAATAAAAGGTGAGTGAGACTTAAATAAACGTTATATCTGCCATGTATTTTACTCTTTTATTTTATCTATTTCAGAAATAACAGAATGATACCCAATTACAGTTTCTTGATGTTAGATGAATTTTATATTGTAAAAATAAACTCCAAGGTTTTGGAATCCAAACCCAAAACCTTCCAGATTACAGGCAGAAACACTACCGCTCTGCCATGGAGGTTGACGGAATGAAACAAAGATTATGAGACATGGGTGTTAAACAAAAGAGAACAAAAAAAAAGCTAGAAAAAATGTTTTACATGTAGACATGAAGAAGGTCAGAGATAATTTAATAGACAACCAGATTAAAAATGAAAAAGTAATGGGGAAATTGAATGAAAGCAAAAGTTTAATATTTTCAGAATATTAAATCTAGAGTACGGATAGGGTGCTCAACATGAGAAGAGGGATACATAAAACAATCTATAGAAAGTGCAAAAAACAGAGGAGTACAACTGAAGGAGTAAAAAATTATAGATGATCTATAAAGAAATGGTAGCTACCAAAAAATCAAAAGTTTTAGCTGAAAATAGATGGAATGAGAACGCTGACATGGTAGAAGAGAACTTAGCTCAGCTCAGACAGCTTTATGTGATGAAAATGATAATATCTCGCAGATAAAAAAATTGCCTGATATGACGATGTAAAGGTTTTTTTTTATAATGGCAAAGTCTTAATTATAAGCTGCTTCACCTGTCTCTCGTTTTCTTTTTTTTTCCTGTTTAGCCTCCGGTAACTACCGTTTAGATAATTCTTCAGAGGATGAATGAGGATGATATGTACGAGTGTAAATGAAGTGTAGTCTTGTACATTCTCAGTTCGACCGTTCCTTAGATGTGTGGTTAATTAAAACCACCAAAGAACACCGGTATCCACGATCTATTATTCAAATCCGTGTAAAAATAACTGGCTTTACTAGGACTTGAACGCTGTAACTCTCGACTTTCCAAATCGGCTGATTTGGAAAGACGCGTTAACCACTAGACCAACCCAATGGGTTGCTTCACCCGTCTACACAGCGAATACCAAACTTTGAGACATTTTTGGATTTTTTCTACCTAATTAAGCGAGATCTAAACACCAATGTTTTGAATTTTTTATCATCGTTTTATACTGATTTGTAATACAGGTCGACACATGTGCAGTATAAATAATTTTGAAAATTCAATTTTTACAGAAAAGTTTGCACTTTTTATACTAAAAAAAAAAATCTGTGATTGCAAACTTTATAAAACAGATAACCTACTTACAAAAAAAAATTAAATTTTACGTTTTATCGACAGTGTAGCTAAGTAAAACCACATAAATTTTATAATTTTAGTGAAGTTAATTAATTAAATTAAGCTACACCTCATTTATTTTAAATACACAGATAAAAAATTTAGTTAAGCTTTTGCAGTACCTAACCTTCAATAATTTAAAGTAATTAATATTTAAAATTTCTTCCTTTGATAACAATTAATTAAATTCACGATACAAATACTAACATACACAATGAAAATTTTTTCAAACGTGCAATTTAATCGATCCAATTTATATGACAAGTAAAATCATTATTCAGAATAAGGCAGACATGCATTTTATCCTCATTTTAAACATATTCCACAAATAACACTGGTTGTATTCTGTTCTAAACAAAGTAAAAATAAACAAAAATGTAAAAAACTGATGTGGACACCACATGACTTCCTTATACAAATATTAAATTAGATATACACATCTTTTTAAAATGAAAAGTATAAAAAATTTTATTTCATTAACAACTTCTGATATTTTATCATAATTTTTTTTATTGTTATTATTATTTATCGTAGATTAATAAATCAATATATTAAATTAAAAAGAAGAAGAAGTTTGATCAAACTTCATTCCTTTTTTTTTTCTTTTTAAAAATATCTCTTTATTAATTTTAATAAATGGTTAAGGTTATTTATATTTATTTATTTTATAAATATAATTTAACCAAACTTAGCCTACGCTCGCTAACCTTGACTAATTAACAGGAGTGTTTTGATTATTTAAATAACAAATAATTGCAATAATTACTGAATTTATTAAATAAATACTCAAAAAATTGCGGTGTTAATTAGTCAAGGTTAGCGAGCATAGGTTAAGTTTGGTTAAATTATATTTATAAAATAAAAAAATATAAATAACCATTTATTAAAATTAATAAAGAGACTGTTCATTTTCCACCGAAATCCGATTGACTACTTTGTTTTTAAATAAAGCTGCAGCTGCAGTGGCATTAATATGTAAGTACCAACTGTTCTTTTAAAAAATACTACAATTACATTTTATATTTCTAATTAATACAAAATTGAATTAATTTCACACAGCATTGTATAATTTTGCAGTTTTGTCATATGTTTCTACAATACCTCGAGCACCAATAAACCAGTTTAAAAGAAAAATTGGATATTATTTATACCTACCTCTGAGCATTATTGACAGTTAAACTGTTTATTTATTTATCAACGGCATATGCCAATTCACAATAATAGAAAAAAAAACCAGTAACAATTACTTATTTTGAAGACCAAATACAATAAATAACAACAGGATGATAATCAGCTCAATCTAACAATATAAAAAGTACCGGTAACAAAATAACAATAATAAAAGCCAACAATAAGCAACAACTACAAGCTATAACAAGATATAATGACTACAAGGTTATTTATATTATTTATAACAGCAATATAATCTTAACGAAGTTAGCAATAGATTTCAACAATTCAAAACAAAAAAAGAAAGACATGATAATCGATTGACTTGAATGCAAAAATAAATAATAAGATAAGCAAAAGCAAAACATACATAAGATGCAATCAGTAACAATAAATTAGTTGTAAATAAACAATTCCACAAAGAAAACAGGGCATAGTAATACACTGCAAAAATTTAAATGTTCTTTTCAGCTGATAGCCACTACCACAAAAGAAATCATGGAGCAGACAGACCGAGTTACACAGTCTGTGAAGTCGTGGAATAGTAGTTTGCAGCTCATAACTAGAACACACACAATGCTGAACAGATGTGATGAACTAGTCCGACATGGAATTCTGATATTAAGCAGTTTAGGACAGTCCACCTTGCTGATAAGCTCTACGGAGAATCATATCGTGCAACTACTGCCTCATCAGCAATGGCTCCAACCCCAGGATCTCCCCCATGGCACCTAGTGGTATGGACCAGTATTCAAAGCCAAACCCAACAACACGCAAAAATCTGCCATGAATGCTCTGGAGAGGCCGGATGGGTCCAAGCTGACAAGACGACCAAACATCACTCCCAAACAACAGAACTGGTCTAACATGAGCAACATAAACCACTCTCATCGCTTCAACACTCAGATCTCTCCTGGACATTCTAATAAGAAGACCCAGAGCTTGAGCAGTCCTGTTATTAATAGATCCTCAGGGTTGAGATTGTACTATAGAGTGGTCCCGAAGTCACTGATTTTTGATTTATGCCTTAGTGTAGATCCATTTAATGTGTAGTCAAACACAAGGGCATCAAAAGATGTAAACTGCTGTTTACATTTTAAATTCAAATTTTAATTAGTAAATTGTTTATTGTTTTCATTAAAAAAAATAATGAACAATTTTTAGTTTACTAATTTAATTTAATACAGATATATTACAAAAAAAACTGTCGAAATGTTCTAATTTAATTAAAAAAACTGGCTGATAAAAATTTGTCAGTTTCTCTTTTGAAGAGAAACTGACTGACAATATAAAAAATTTAGGAGAAATTACTGATCAGTACTGTATAATTCTTGTATAAATTATAAGTATAATTCTTTGTCGTAGGCAATTATTCAGAGACAATGTAGGTCTTTTATAACTGCTGATTATGACAGTGGTTGGGTAAAAACAGTGTTTATTGTAATGAACAAAGGTTGTCAGTTTATTGTACTACAAATGCACAAAATGGCTAAGCTTTATTATATTTGATTAGAAAACAAAATTTTTGATTATTATCTTTGATTTTCAATAGAAAAATGTTAAAAAAATAAATCAGATAATAATGTAAGCTATGTATAGTATTAAAATGTAATAAGAACAGTCATATTTATAATCGACAATCTGGAAGCAAGATTAATAACATGAGATTATTCTATGTATTATCAAATCAATTTTGTTGTTTTTTATTAGTATGCAGTTCACATGTAAATTGCATCCACTGAAGAGAATATTTCCTAGCTTCATGAAAAGCATTTTCTCTTGTAGGATTAGGAAACGCTATTGTATTTAACCAATCTCATAATTAGTTGTAATACAAGGCAGCCTACAAGTCACTGAAGGTTGTCTACAACCAAGAATTATATATAATCTTAACTTTTAAATATTTTATACTGCTTATTAATTTCTCTATAACATTTTTTAACTAATTAAAACAAATCTAAACATTTTTCTATAATGAGACCTGTCTGTATTAAATTAAATTACTATCCGTAATTGTTCACTATTTTTTTATGAAAAAAACAATTTACGCATTACAACTTCAATTTAAAATTTACATGTAAACAACAGTTTAACCAATAAATAATCAAAATTATGTTTAATATTTTTCTTTTAAACATTTTTATTGGTCCTTTAGGAATTGTGAAAACATATGACAAACATGAGAAATTGTATGATTCTGGTTGAAATTAATTACAAATAAAGGATCTAATTAAATGTTTTTTTAAAAACATTTTTCCCCTAAAACAAAGAACAGATTTTCATCAACGATTAACAATGTGGTAATCTTATTCCTAACCTAAATTAAACAAATTTGGACCAAAACTATTAATACAAATTATGTCACATAACATATAACAAGTAAGATATAAGATAATTTAAGATTGAATTCGCTTAAAATCGCGCAGTAAAATAAAATATTCTGTTACTGCATACAAATATATTTCAAAGATTTAAGGATGAAAGATTGTAATTGCAAATCATATAATTAACAATAATTATAAATTGGGTTATAGAAGGAATATTAATTTAATTTAGTAACAATGGCTTAAAACCAAGAAACAGTACTGACCATTTAAATAATGCTAGGTTAAGACAGTTTACTGACCTAGTTGGATAAAATCTAGTGATGAAATTTGAAGCGACCTAACAAACAATTAAACAATAATTCAAAATAAGACACACACTGATTGACATCTCATTACGTGCTACACTTATTTATTTACGTATTAAATATAAAATTCAAGTGTAGGTCAAATCGGCCTACTCTTCAAGTGACCATAACCTTTCTTAACCGATAGGGGAAATCTGACATGCAAGACGAAACAAAACAAACTAACTTTGTAGTATTAGATCACATAATTTCTATTTATACAATTGCGGATTAATAAACCGCCGTCGGCTAAAAATAATCGTCAGATAGTCCTTGCAGTTAAATATTAAAGATGACAAGATGAAATTTCGTACCTCATTTGGGTCCATTGATCTTATCGATGCAGTCGTTTAACGAATGTTTTTAAAAAATAAATAAATAAGACCGGTAGATAATACTATACTTCATTTTATTAAATTAACACTAAAACTAAAATAAAACCATAATAAATAATAATTACTGATTAACAATAATATAACAACACATGTGTGCCTGCCATCTCTCGACCCTTTATTTTGAACATTTCAGACAACACTAGCGCTAGAGCTTCTTTGACCGAAAACTAAATTACTTCTGTAGAGTGTCAGCATACGATATTGTCATTTAAATGTAGCTCCCAAAATTCACAACAGTATCTGATAAGCAGATTGTGTTTAATATCCGTGATTAAACAAAAGTACTGCTATTCATTATTTTTTTATAAACGTCAATTGTAACCGTGCTATTAAACATTTAGCAGTGTGAAATACTGCTGATATTGTAAATTTAAATTAAACCATGGTTGACAATATAACTTATTCAGGTCAAAATCAAATCTCGGGATAACTACCGAATTATGTTTATTTTTATATTAACTGTACTTCATACGACAATCAAAAGAAAAACATCTCATATGCACCTACTTAAAATATAGTCATTAAAGAACATACATTATTTGAATTTGCTCAAATTCTCGTTTATTGTATCCAAAATTGACAGAAAAAAATCATAATCGCAAAAGAACATAAATAAAACTGAGATAAAAAAGTTGAGAATTTGCTCAACAATAGTTTGTAAGATTGCATTCTGTCAAAGGATGAAATTAAACGTTTATAAAATAATTTGAAATATTTACGCTAAAACATGAAAATTTATACGTTTTAGTACAATTAGCAAAGTAACATGTTTTTGGTAAACATTTTTGTAACAAATAATTCATTAATCTAATATAAATATTAAGGTTAAAAAGTAACTCATCAGTAAATTATGAATAGATATAACTACTACATTATTACTTGTTAAAAAAAATGTTCAAGTACTCAAGGATCATTTATGATAAATTAAAAGGCGTCATTAGATGGAGGTAACTCAATTGTAAAGCAGATACTATCATTCAAGTATTAAGTAAGTAATTAAAAATAAAACAGAGGATAAATACACAAAATAAAATTCCCTATTCTATTCAACTGTAAAAGATGGGAAATAAAAACTTCATCAAATCTGCTAGATTTAGATACCAAAAAACAAAATTTAGAAATAAACGGTTAACTTTCACAGATGATCTGTATTACTATCAGAGATCTAGATTCAATTCAGAAATAGAAATATTAAATAAGATAATCATCAGAACAGGTCTACAAATTTCTATTAAAATACAATATGTATGACTATTTATAAAACCACACCCTAAACTTATGAAAACAAAAACAGAAAAGTCAATCAATTCAGATACCTAGGTGGAACATTAGAAGAAAATAGACTAGAAATGAAAGCTATAGAAGAAAGAATAATAAAAGTAAATAAAGCCTATATATTAACTGAAAACATTTACAACAAAAAAACAATTACCTAGAAATGCAAAATTAAGACAACATAAAACAGTGCTAAAACCAGAAAGTTTATATGCCTTTTAATGCTTATCTCTTCATAATAAATATTAAACATCTGTTTGGTCCATGTAAGGCAACTGTCAAAAAGTAACCCTAGAAATTTAACATCAGTAGAGATAGCAGTTGGCTCTCCACTGAGCAGGACTTGTGGAGTGAAATGGTCTTGTAGATGAGAAAAGATTACACATATTGTTTTCTCTGGTGAGAAAACAAGAAATACTTTACAAGTATTTTAATACCTAAGAAGCTTCTTCTTATTATTTTGACTTAGGTGATGATAACGCAAAAGTGCTTTTCACCCCCCCAAAAAAAAAACATGTTTTATTTAATTCAGTAATATTGTAGGAAGCTGTTAAACAGCTCTGAAAACATCTTCAGCATACGCAATTTCTATGAAATTCAAAACAGTGTAACTTTTTTTTAAATAAAAGTATACAGTTTAACCACATTCTGTTATATTGAATAATGAAAAAATAAATTAAAATAATAATAAAAATATAGAATTTGAATATTTTTCGTTTCATAACACCTGTTATTTATTGTATTTTTTAATATTAACTTTTACAAATTTCCTAAAATAAAGTAGTAGTACCTCAATTTTATCAATTTATATATTTTTTACATTCATTCTTACTCTTCACAAATTAATTTTAAAAAAATTGACAATTCTTTTTTATTGTATGTAGATAGTTTCTCTGCTGATCATTGCTGTTTTGAGACAAAATAGATTTGGTTACAAGAAGTTATCACTCGTAACATTGAGTAGGCCAAACATATAAGTCTGTTCATTGAAAACAAAAGCACAACCAACATTACCATCATGTTTCGACCCATCAGTGTATACCACCACGTCTGGGTTCGACTTGGTGAGGAGAAACTGAAACACCTGCTGGAAAACAATAGGTGACGTTGATAGTTTATCATACGTTGTTGTAAGATCAAACGTAAAATTTACATGGTTTATTCTCCACAGGGGATTCGAGCACGGACATGATGGAAAGAACGAGGGAGTGCCAACATTCATACGCTGCAGCAGACGTCGTGTACGGACACCCACAGGCGCAGTACAACATGGACGGTATTCATACTTCCTCAAACTATCATTCTTAAGAACTGGGTCAAAAGCTGGGTGATTCGACTGTCCGCTGAGGCGAGCAAAATAATATAATAAAAGCTGGTCTCGTCTATCCCAAAGTGATGGTTCACCACAGTCTGCAAGTAAGCTTGTGACAGGGGCTTGACCTAAACGCGCCTGTGGCAAGCCGAAGGAAAGCATGATGTTCACCGTCCAGCATTTTAAGCACTGATTGACGAGCTGAAGAGTAGGCGACACAACCATAATCTAAACGGGAACGAACAAAGGAATAGTAAAAACATATCATACATGACCAATCGGCTCCGCAATTGGTGTTACTAAGGACTCGCATCATATCTAAAAGTTTGGAACATTTTATTTTTAATTCTTTTATATGTCTGACCCAAGTAAGGCTATCAAAAAATAAACCTAAAAACTTGACGTAAGGAGATAAGCTCTCCGTTCAGAAAAACTTGCGGAATAGAAGGGTTTCATAGCCGAGAAAAGACTACACATTTTGTTTTGTTGGATGAAAATGTGAAACCAGTAATCCTGGACCAAATTTCAAGGTGAGATGTAGTGTTCTGTAATAGTCTCTCTGCTGTGGGTGTAGAACGGCTCGCAATGTAAATAGCAAAATCATCAACAAATAGAGAACATGAGACAGGAGCCTGCTCACAATTGGTAATACTGTTTATGGCTACAGAAAATTAATACACCACCTTGAGGGACTTCAGTCTCCAAGATGACACTACTTGAGAGCGAATCGTCCACACGAACATGAAACGTTCAGTGATTTAAGAATCCACGGATAAAAGCAAGCATATTGCCCTTGATTCCCCATTCTTTGAGGATGTTAAGAATACCACGTCGCCAGGCCGTGTCGTACGCCTTTTTTATATCAAAGAAGATAGCGACGACGAGGTGCTCGGGGTTTAAGAAAGCGTTTTGTATGGCTGTTTCCATTGACCATTTAGTGTCAATGGAAGATCGTCCTTGTCGGAAACCACACTGTTCTGGAGATAGATAGCCATATCTCTCCAAGTACCATGTAAGCCTGCGGTTTACCATTCTCGCCATTATTTTACACAAAACGCTTGTTAAAGAAATAGGGCGGTAGTTTGACGGGTTGGTTTGTCTTTACCAGGTTTTAGTACTGGTATAATAAATGCTTCTGACCAGCCGGGCGGGTATACTTGTTCGGAGAATAAACCATTGTAAATATTTAAAAAATGTTGTAGTGACGAATTAGGAAGGTGTGAAAGCATGGCAAGTGCGTATAACAATTCCTTAAATATGAATGGGGTGTTTAATTCACCAACTGAATAACCAATATTTAACGATAATACTTCTATCTATCTTGTACCTTTGAAAATCATTATTATATGATGAAGTGAGAGACACAGAGCAGAAAGATTTTGCTAAAGTATGTAAAAATTTATCAAGATACCTAATATCAGTTTTTGAAAATCTAACTGATGTAATTTTCAAAAACTGATATTATGTTATCTTGATAAGTTGATATTTTTATAAATATTATACTTTTTATTATAATGGTTAGGTTTCTGCCAATAAATATATTTTAAAATTTTTTCAAAAGTTCCTGTTTTTTTTGTCATCTGTATTTAAAATTTCAAAAAATTGTCATTACTTAGTGTAACTTTAAAAAAAAAATGTTCTACTAAGTTTTAATCAAAAACTAATGTTTGTCTTGCTAGATTTTTTTTATAGAGAAACTATATCTTGTACAAACACAAAACTGTTAATAAACCCAGGGAAATAAAAAGCTTATTTCATGATTATATTTTCTTACACATACTATAAAACTTCCCACATCTTAAAATTATTTGTAAATAACAGACAATAAAGTAATAATAAAAAAATACCAAACAATTTTCTGTGCTATATATTAGAAATTAAGATTAAACTGTTACATTTGATTTGTTGTCACTCAGGAAGTAATTTTTCATATTACACTATAGCAACAAGCCCGTTTCCAAATAAAGAAATAAACACAAATTTTCATTAAATATTTTTACACATAAAACTTACATTCATTCCATCTGAATATGCTCCTTCACTGTTTGCACACAGCTTTGTCAGTCGCCAAATATGTTAAGACAATCTATTCAATGTTTAAGATTTCGAATGATCAAAGTCATATAAACAGTTTAACAGCAGTTTTCAGCTCTTCAACATAGCCACAAATGAGAGGTTTTTTTCTTTGATTATATCCCAGATGGAATTGTTACAGGTTAAGTCACAATAGTCATTTCATTGTTCTTTTTCTAAATTTGCATGGTACCCACCATGAACAGATTTTACGGTAACCAATTATGAAATAACGTATCCAACTCCTTCTTTTGTTATGCCTATCTGGATGATGATGAGTCATTGTGTGATGGAATGGTCATTTTGAATCGATTTTTAATGCTTCTTATCAATCAAAGAAACCGACTGCCCACTGTTTCTGTTTACTCGCTTCTAATGGACAAAATTTTATTGCCTGTCTACTCATAGTACTTCGATCAACAGTTTTATCACCATAAACAGCTTTCAGACGATGATGAACATCACTAGTATACGCTTTTCTATTGTTAAATATTCAATCACTGAACTTTGTTTTAGAGAACTGACATAGCAGGCATGCATACTCGACTCCATAACAATGGCAACTGACAGAAAAAGAGGGGACATGGATGAACAAGTTTTGGAATGTTAGTAGTAGAGGAAAAGTTGGCAGCACCTGTTGCTTTGTGCAAAATTTTATTCTCTGTTATGTTCCAATGTACATTACATTTCAACTGTCATTGTTTATCTAAATTTAATATGTTCAGTATAAATAATAAGTAGACATTAGTGTAGGTTCCAATATTTAGATTGGCATTGTATGGGTTAAAACATGCATTAATAAAATTGAATCAGAAATAAATTGATTTCCAAAAAAAAAAAAAAAACATTTATTGGGATTCTAAATTAAAAGACAATTTATAAATGAAATAAATATTCTAATAATTTGTGTTTTTTATAGACTATTTATATTAGAGCATCTCCTCTTTTTTTTCCTTAATTTTCAATATTATTTGACATAATGATATAAAGATAATATACAAAACAATACCTTTGCTGATTTATAACCTAGCATGCTTCACTATACCTTCTAGCCAGCCAAATTATTTTCTAACAGTACATAAAACTGTATACTACACTTATACATATCAAACAATAAATTAAAAAAAAAAACAATTTTTAAATAATGAAATCGCATACTTGGCTAAACGATAAACTTCAAGGTCTTCACCAGATCCAATGCCTTTTAACTATTTTTCAAATTCACCATACCAATTATGTACTACTGACAGAGGACACACTATGAGTACTGTTTTGATATTAATATTTTCATTTGTTAATATTGCTTGTAGTAAACTTAAAACTTGCAATGTTTTTTCCAAGATCCATACGCTTTATTTATTAACAGTAAAATAAAAAAAAAATTATTTACCAAAAATAATAATAAAAAAAGCAATGTAAAAACAATTAACAAACAATTAAATTTAGACATGAGGATCTGTTTAAAGAAATAATTTACTTAATTTAAATTATTCAAATGTACATTTGAAAACATACAAAGTTCCTTGGTTCAATACTCTAACTCTACCAAAACCTTATTTCTGATGTTACAAAATATTGTATCTCTTTCTAACACGTACTGCCTTATACCCAAACACAATTTTAGTAATTTTTTTTAAAAGTACATTTATAATTGTATTTTGTATAAATGGACTGTCATCTTGACAGTACATTCTAAGTTGATCAATTACAAAAAAAAGGAAGCAGAAATCAATCAAAACATTTTTGAGCACAATTTTTTTATTAATGATCCTGAAAATGCATAGATTCATGGAAATTTGGTTATTACCAATACTTTTACCATTATAGTAGTTATCCAAATTAATTGAGTGACAATAATTTGGATAACATAGGTTTTATTGAAGTAACTGCTGTATATTTTTACATTCATCGCAAGTTTATGAAAAACAATTTTATTATATACTACACAGAAATAAAATAAAATTATGTAATGTAATATCTCTTACAACTGAAAAAACTGTGTGCAGGCATACTACAGGCAACTATAGAATTAAATAGTTAATGCTAATTTACTTAATTATTCTCACCATTAACATAAAATAGAGAGTTCTTCATAAAAATAGAATGTTTTTTCTTAAAGTAATTAATACAAATCAGGCTCTTTTCTGCAACCTACTGGGTTGGCCTAGTGGTGAACTCATCATCGCAAATCACCCGATTTTAAATTTGAGATTTGTAAGGTTCAAATCTTAGTAAAGCCAGTTACTTTTATATAGATTTGAGTACTATATAGTGGATACCGGTGTTCTTTGGTGGTTGGGTTTCATTTAACCACTCATCTCAGGAATGGTTGACCTTGAAATTTGTATATGACTTTCTTTTTCCTGTTTAGCCTCCGGTAACTACCGTTTAGATAATACTTCAGAGTATGAATGAGGATGATGTGTATGAGTGTGAATGAAGTGTAGTCTTGTACATTCTCAGTTCGACCATTTCTGAGATGTGTGGTTAATTGAAACCCAACCACCAAAGAACACCGGTATCCACGATCTAGTATTCAAATCCGTGTAAAAATAACTGGCTTTACTAGGACTTGAATGCTGGAACTCTCGACTTCCAAATCAGCTGATTTGGGAAGACGCGTTCACCACTAGACCAACCCGGTGACTAATTTGTATATGACTACACCATTTCATTTACATTCATACATATCATCCTCTGAAGTAATACCTTATGATGATTCCAGATGCTAAACAGAAAAAGAGAGAGGTCCTTTTCTGTACCAGCCACATAAATAATGCTTCACTAACTTTTTATAAAACCCCTTTTTTGTATTTGTATTTCAGAATACAAACAATTTATAGAATACCACTTTTTCAGTTCTCTTCTTTTTTAATCACAAACAATGCTCTGTCCTACTCCAAACTCATGAGCGATTTTCTACATATGTATTTGTTTATAAGTTTTTAACTTTTTTCTATCATAAGAACAGTTTTCTTCTGTTCCTTAATGTGTTAATATTTTTTCAATGACTACTTATTAGTAGATAACAACAATTACTTAATCCTTTACACGAACCAGGAACAAATATCCTTTCTATTAATAATGCATGTAGAGCAAGGCCATAATGAAACGGCGATAAGTTCCTCTTATTGTAAAGGCAGTTTCTTTTTATGTATGACAAACTATAGTGAAATCACACTGATTCAATCTTATTTTTGAAAATAAAATTACTTTTTTTTTGCACTAATTTGGGATAAAGTAAAATGTAGATAAAAAGTTTTCAAAATATACAAAATTGTAGCATACAATTTTTATAAAAAAAAAGTGAAAATTAATTAAAATAGAATTTCACATTTATTATAAATAATTAAAAATACAATCAGTACAATTAAAAAAAGACAGAGTGCTTAGAACAACACAATGCTAACACTGCCATCTAGTTATTGCAGAGTGGCATTAAAAGTTGTACATCAAAATACACACGACATTAATTAATCATTGTTAAACAAATTTTTATAATTATTCAATAATAAAGATGCAAATCACACAGATTGTTTCCTACAAGAACACTGCACAAATTTTTTATTCATTTCCTTCTGTACATCACCATCCCAATTATAATCATTACAATATTGATTCAGTTTTCTATTTTCATTTACATATATTAACTGATTTCTTTCGACTATTTCAATATCTTTTTCAAGTTCTTTCAATTCTTTTTCCAGCTGAGTTTTACGTTTAATTTTTGGTATTGTGTCAGTTACCATAGGTAATAACTGAAATTCCTTTTGTAGATCACGCCAATTCTTATGTAAACCCTATTACACAAAAAAAAAAAATTACTTTAAACAACTTCTGTACATAATACTGATTTTTTAAAAATAAAACTTCTATTTGAATCACAATAAAAAATTAAATGTTTTTAAAGTCAAGCTACAAAATGAAAACATCATAAACTATTAATTATTTCCCTTTGTATACAGATAAATTTAGTAACAGTAAACTAGCTGTAACTTACTTCTAAGAATTAATAATTATCAAAAGCGTTAAAAAAATTATATGGGAAGGACATGAGAAAATGGCATAAAATTTCTAAACTGTTTTATTAATCACCAATTATTTGAATCAATCATAATCCATATTTTATTCTAATAAACCCAACTAAATGTTTATTAGTAATTTCTAAAATTAAAATAAAGTAGTATTTTACATGCTACGGATATCAATAATCATTTTAGACTCTAATATGATATCTATTTTACAAAATAAGCTCATCTTTGGAAGTTATAACTTACAAACAATTTAAAAAAGAAATAGTTTTATATCATGTTATACTGTTCTTTTATGTGTTATTTTTATGAGTTTCAACCTATTTAAAAACAAATCTACAGGAATTATAACAAATTATGCATTAAAGTATACTGTACATTTTTTACCTGTTTTTATGGAAGTTTTATTTCAAGATTCTACAACCTCAATAATATAAAACATAAAAGCTATTTAAGTACAGGGTGTCCTATATAAAAGGCAACTCATTAACTGGCCTTCTACAAAATTTGACTTGACTTCCCCTTCATTTTACTGGAATGAACTCATCTGACATCTGAGTATCACACCCACGGGAGAAGACTACTTCTGGTAGCCTTAAAGCGATCAGAATACTTTTAATGAGAAGATGGTGTTTTCACGGAAGGAATGTGTTTTTATTACAACCATACTTGAATACACGATCAATAACTGGAGTGCAAGAATCTTTTTTGCTGTAAGTAGTACTGAGACAGACCAATTCCTAAAAATACATCAGTATTGAGGTCAGTGACTAAATTTAGACAATTGTGACAATTTGGTGGTTTTGTTAAAGACAAGAAAGAGAAAAATCAAGGAAAATGTTGAATACAGCAGACTTGGTCACTCAAATTACCTGCCTCATCAAAAAAAAGAAAAGATTAATGACACTTTTCAACTAAAATTAATTTGCAAAAAATCAAATATTCATCGAGTATAATACAGTTAAATTTATGATCATCGAATTCAACCAATTGAGTGAATTCAAGTTATGGACTTATTTTTCTCTGACAAGGCACAGCTTCACTTGAATGACTATGAAGTCTATAAATAAAGTAGTCAGGCAACCAAAGTGGCAACACTGTAAAGTTACTAGGACACATATATGAATAGCTGATTTATATTAGATAATATTTTTAGTCTATTGTTGCCACGTGAGACGTAAACAAACTTTTCGTGAAACGAGTTTTTGTTGTGCGTTACAAAAATGAGTGAAACTAATTATGAGCAACGTTATGCGATCAAGTTTTGTGTTAAACTTGGTGAGATAGATACTGAAACTTTTTCAAAATCGAAAAAGGCGTATAAAGATTACTCTCTGTCACAAGTCCAGGTGGTTTAAAGCATTTTCAGATGGCCACGAATCAGTTGCAGATGATCAACACTCTGGAAGACCGTTAACATCAAAAAGTGACGACAATGTTGAGTGAATCAAGAGACTTGATATATACAAGTATATCTTGTTTCTATAAAATAATTTCCAAAATTTGAATCTGTTACATGTAGTGCCTGGATGTGTCATAGGTAAATGTGGACCTATCTGTCTGATGCTGTATATAGTATGATCACTTCAATTTAATTTGTGTACTTCTGGGTTTCTATTCATCAAAGTTTATTTTTTTTAGTTTTCTATGAGATCTTATGTATTTTGTTTTGAAAATAACATCACTTTTTCCTGAAAATGTTGTCATTTTATACAACTTTATTGATATATGTAAGAGTTATGCATTTTCTGTTGCGTATCAAGTATCTATAAGCCAATTACTCACCAGTTGTTTTATTCTGTCGAATTCTTCAGTATAGATAACCTGACAAAGGTATGTGTTATCAGGTGATTTTACCATTTAACAAAAATAAATGTTTGTGTTGTGTAAGTTTTCTATATATTTTAAAAGTCTTTCTACCTATTTTTACAATTAGTGAGATCAAACGATTTGATATAAGGTCTGATCAAAAAGCAACAAGAATTTTTAATTGTATGCATTGTATCTTGTCAATTGAGTTGATTTTCTGTATATCGATAGTATTATCAGTAATGTACATGTTAACTTTCAGCCAGCTGCAACGCTTAGTTTGCATTTGACTACAATGGAATTGTTCATCAAGAATTCCTACTGCAAGGCTGTACTGTTAACAAGGAGTCCTACCTAGAAGTTTCATGCAATTTAACTGAGGCAATCTGTGGAGAAAATGATCTAAACTTTGGTGAGACAACTTGTGGATTTTGCACTACAAAGCACCAGTGAACACTGCTTTAACTATCCAAAAATTCTTGGCAGAACATAGCCACCCTATTCTCCAGACATGGCTCTCAGTGACTTTTTCTTATTTTTCAAACTTAAAAGGAGACTCAAAGGGCAAGGTTTTTCATCAATAAATGAGATAAAAGCAAAATTACAAGCTGAGCTCAAGGCAATACCTAAAGAGATGTTTCACCAGTCTTTCTCGACTGTTAACTACATTAAATAGCAGAGAGAGACTAATTTGAAGGAGATGGGATAAACATTGAAGTACTTGTAGAAAACATTAAAATTCTTGTTACTTTTTATCAAACCTTGCACATTCATGCTCCGGAGTAAACTGTAAATAAAGTGTAAAAAGTAAATTTATAAAAGAATATGAGTAATGTACAGATAGTCCTACCTCATATTCCTTTGTACAAGAACCAAAACAGTGATGCCAGAATAATATTTTCTCTACTTGTTTCTTGCTGTGTAATACATATCAATAAAGGGATAAATGTATATAAAATAAATGGGAAAAAATATCATGGAATGTATAGAGATTTAATTTCCTGACACACCATTTAACACTGAGACCTATAGATCCCTTTTTTCTTGTCCTGAAATCTGTATAAAGCCTGTATAAAGACAGATTTCTCTCAAAATTTTTACAACTGGTTCACCTATTGAAATGGTAAAGATGAATGTTTTTTTGTGATTTTTGTGATTTACACACTTAGGATATATTTCAACAGAAAAAGATATTAACATAAATTTAAAAATAAAAAATTATTGAAAAAATGTTTAATGGGGGATCCAATCCTCATCCCATAAAGATTTATCTACTACAAGTTACAACATGATCCAATGAATTTGAGAAAATATATTTATAAAATATGAAGTACAACTAACCTCTAATAATTCTTGTCTCTCATCTTCAGTTATATACCTCAATGGCAATCGTATTTTTGATTCTTTCTCTTTAATTCTATCTTCAATATCTTCAGCTTCCTTTTTCCTTATTAACAAATAATTAGGAACCTTACCAAAACCCTAAAATATTTTTAACATTATAAATTTAAACATTGTAATTTTTGTAATTACATAACTAACATATTTAACCAAAATCTTTAACCAAATTCAGAACAATTAACACAACATTCTTTAATTTAACTCCTTCAATGTTGGCAAGTAAAAAATCTCAAAACAACTCATGCGGCATCACCTTGGACCTAGTTTGCCATTTCACATGTTACTTTGATCTCATTAGCTGTGTTTGGCCATTCAAAAATGATAAAATAGTTTTATACATTTTATAAATCTTTTTGTAAAGTGTAGACACAATTTCAATGATAAATTTTTATTTTTATAACTTTTTATCCTTAAAAATATAAATTTGTTAATATTTTAATTTTTTTCTCATAATTTTATCTTTAAAATAGTACATGTTGAATGTTAATAATTATTAAACAATTTAAAATTTAAAAATATATATTATTATTTAGAAATCCCTTTCGCCCGAATTAAATCCCTCCTAATTCACGGAGTACCCGTACTAAAAATTTCGTTATTTTGCACTACACGCGTGTAATATACATGTAAACGTGAAAGATCTAAATTTGAGAATATCGATCGACATTTCTCCAGTGAATGTAGACGCATACCAAATACGTAGGTGAAAGTCGAAATATTTACTAATATTATTATATATTCGGAACTTCACCGGTATATGTCGATAAACACCGAAAAGCTGTGGCGGGGGTCGAAACGATAACTAGAAATTAAAATTAAGAAAAAAAAATCACCCGATACCAATCTCTAAGGTTAATAGATTACGAGAAATCCTAGTAAAAAAATTAAGTACTAAAAAAAAGGAATAATCTACACTCTCTTCGCTCGCTAACCTGGTTTAATTAACGTTAAAAATAATTATTGCTATTACAAACGGTTGATTTGTATGTATATAATGCATCTTATTAATTCTAGTCTTGAATTTGGAACCGAACATCGGGCAGACGCTTATAAATCTCACTTAAATGTGGAAATAGCATAAAAAAGAATAATTAGAATTATTGATTTCAAAAGTAGCTTCAACCCATCTCTTGAGGTTTCCGATAAGCTGTATTTTACCCGTGAAGAATCTATACATATAAAAATTATCAAGAGTATTTTTCAATAGTTGTAAAAATCATAAAATAGACAATGTGTACAATACAAAAAGGATGGATGCAGAAAACTCACAAATCCCGGCTGTATTTAAAAAACTGTTTCGAAAATCATTTGTCTATTTAGGACTTAAAATTTATAACATGTTAGACAAGATTATAAAGCCTGTAACTGTTGATATCTTCATTAAAGAGTTGAAGAAATGGGTTGTCATTTTTCAGGACACTACTGTTATGTTTTCTAAATTACATTGAATAAAATTAACATACAGTGAATAAAATTAAATACGTTCAAATTTTCAAGGTTTTGTACAACTGTTGAAGAATCGAACCACACTCCGCCTTTCATGAATTGATTAATAATATGAACTAGACTAGATGCGACAAATTTTAGATTAATTGTACTTAGATTAGGCTATATTTTATGAAATAAAACACTTTAAAGCGATGCGATACTGTGCCTATTAATAAAGAATAAAAATTAAAAAGAAAAATCAGAACAAAACTTTTGGCTAAATTTTTGTCGAAAAAGTTAAAAGTCTGACCATCTAACATAAAACCGACCGCTTTGATCTGCAGAACATAATGAAGGTTTCAAGAAAAGTGAGAAAATATTTGTAAAGTATTTCATACTAAACAACAAAGGCAATTTATCTTTCTAAAATAGATAGCTAATTTATTAATCACCAAATGTAGACACAGGCAAAAGGTTTTGTTATTAACAGAAATCTAAACAAAAAAACAGAACTTCAAACAAAAAAACTAGAACATAAAACGTAAATAAAACGTTTAGTCTACAAAAGATTCAGCAAAACCCCTGTTCTAGTGTATCGGAACTTACTTGAAAGCAAATTATTTTAGTTACATATTTTTATAAAGTAATCTGTACTTAATTTTAATTAAAATAACAAGAATAAAAATATATTTGACTAACCTAAAAATAATGATTTTTGCCAAAACAAGATGTTCATTAAATTCCCATAAGTTAACCAATAATCACATTATTTGTGTACAATTTTTCTTATTACAAAATATTATTATTTGAAAGAACTTACCTAGTTTACACGTAGAATTATTTTCTAAACGGTTTTCTAGCTTCACGTAAAATACATCTATTACGATAAATACAAATAATAAAAATTTGATACGATTTTTAAAGCAATAACACACTTACAGAAAAGAAATAAAGCATTATTTACTGTATGACAACGTTATTCGTTAACAACTCTTTTAATAGATTAATAAATTATCAGAAAGAAAATGTAAGCTAATATTATTATTATGTAAGATTGTTTATTTTTTCTACATCGCTGAATGTAATGGAAGCAGCTAATTATAAACAAATAAAATTTTTCATCAACGTAATACACATTTTGACATACGCAGTTTGATGAATTTCGACACGAAGAGAACGAGAGTCAAACGAGGGGAGAGAGTCTCTGCACTCTCCCCCACTCTTAATATACGGAGAATCTTAATAGGAAGCTTATATAAGAAATAATTCTAACATTAGGTATTGACAGGTGCTATGTTGTCAATTTACCTGATTTTTACTTCCGCCTTGTCCCCTTGCTCGTCAAGTTTGGCATCAGATAATTTACTGCGTTGCGTATTTGAATAATTCAACATTTACATAGAATAAACCTTCCAAGCTATAAGCGGTAAGAAATGAAAAAAAAAAAAAAATTTAGTTTTACGGAAAAATTTTTTAATTTATTTTTTTAATTTTATTAACGAATCAGTATATTATAATTTTACTATTATTTATAAAAATAAAAAAAAATTCCTAAAATATTTGAAATCGATGTTATATTCTCCATTTGACAGTACTATTAATGAACTTTATGATATTTCTCGTTTTATGTAATAGTATTAAAACTAAAAAAATCATACTTAATAACTTTTTTATTTTTACGTTGTATAATACAGTTAGTAAAATAATCACTGATTTTATACAACCGACCTCCCTCGGTTAACCGGGCTTACATATTTTATTTATCCGTAAAATTTACATAAATTATTGCTTGTTATAGTATTCGAATTATTTGAGAGATTTTCGTGTTAGAAGATTCAGAGATTACATATGATTGAAATTAAATATAATCTTAGATTACTGTTTATTAAAACGTCGATTATTCGGACCTCCATATCTCAAACATTATGTGACAAATCTAAGAGAAAAATAATTATTAAAATGCTGAAAAAAATCGCTTGTTGAACCATTTATAGACAAAATTTACATTAGAAAAATTGAACTTTGTAACGATCAAATCGAGTCTAAATTTACTTATTTTTTTTATAAGGACTAGCGTGCAATTAGTAACATCTCTAAGTGTTATTGCGCTTATTTGTATTACAGATGTGCTGGGCTGTACTGTGAAATACGGTAGTCGACTTGATATGAGGTAAATTTGGAAATAATCGTTTTATATCGTAATCCCCATGTATTAAAAAAATATTCATTAATATTTTTTTATCACATGTATTAAAAGAAATGATCCTGTTGTGTTTTTCTGATTGGTTACTAAGAGGATACGGTCTTAAATTGTAAAATTGTGTTGCAACTATAAAGTATGAAATAATTATTTAAAGTAAATTGAATACTAGTAAAAAGAAATAATTGAAAACCTTACTACCGTTTGGATTCCTTGGTTACGTTCCTTTGTTAACGTGTATATACGTTTTAAAATTTGGTTTCAATTATTTTTTATGATTATAAGTTATCAAATGTTTAAAAAAAATAATATTAAACTGTCGGTCGGTGGCTTGTTCTGATAGAGGTGCATTGTAGGAAGAACAGTTTAGATGGAGTGGTTATTTTCACAATTTAGTTCTGACGGTTGAAGAAATTAGTTGTTGAGGGGTAGGTTGTAGGGGTGGGGCGAGACTGAAATTACGTGCGTGGGGAGAATGAGCGTATGGATCCAGCGGCCATCTTGGGTTGATTGCACAGTTTCATTTAGATTTTCATATCTGTGGTCAGACTTAACTATTAATATTATATCTTATACGTTTATTTTAGATAACCCTCGTTGTTGGTCGAGGTAAGCATTTTTTATATATATTATTTTAATGTAGATGAAAATAAGGGTCATTATTTTTGTTTGGCTATTGTATCCAAACTTATCACGTAGTGAATTTTAAAATACAATTTGCACTCTCCTATTTTTACAAAATAAATTAACTATTTCGTATACGCAAACGTTTCTGACTTTGTTTTCTATTTATAATACCGGCGAAATAATATCTCAAAAATAAACAAACAGAAACAAATTACGCGACTGGTTATAAACAGGTTAGATTAATTAACATATTTTGGTCCTCTGACCAGGGATATATTGAAGGTTCTACAATTCAATACTCAATTCATAATTAATACCAGGGAAAGGATAGTGGTAATATTGCAACAATTCATATCAAAAGCAATTGCTATACAAAGAGGGTACTTTCATTAACTTAATTTAATTGTGGAATAATTTCTTCAGCTATCTAAAATTGTTTAAACTGGGGTAGTGAGCACAATCATGTTTTTGTTATAAGGTGGTTGAAACAAGTTTTACAAATTCCATTGGTTTCAAGATATTATGGAGATTTTAATGTCTTCTATTATTAACAATAAACAGAAATTAAATTTACAAATACCTTTTTATGATGAAATATTATTTTTGAGTTCTAATATATTTACAATATAACAAATATTAATGTAAGGTTTTTATTGAATTTACCATTTTGTTTCAATTAATCATTTTCAACCGGTTATGAAGAGTGATAGAAACATCAAAAAAAAATAATTTCATCAATATTGGTCTGCTTATTTATTTAGAAAACAATAAAGAAAAAACATTCTTTGGAAATTCAATATGGGCAAAGAACAGTTAATAATGAATTAAGTTTATAAGGTCAACAATTAAGTATAAACCTGATCTACTATTCATTTATACACCAGTATGCCAAATAATTTATTAAAAGTTGAATATCATTCATTTTATGGGTTACAGAGCGATGACCTAACAACGAATATTCTAATGCATATAAGAGTTTGGTAATTAAACGTATTAACGCCAGCGCAGCTACAGCTACGGTTTAGTGAATTTTATATTATTACCTTTGGACCGACTTGATAAATTATAACAATGTTTCTCAACCTTATATAAAATTTTAAGCGAGCATTAGAATACAGCGAAGCATCAACAAGTGCACAGACGAACTCGGTTCCGAAAATGAAATCAAGGAAATATTCTCAGCAATACTTAAATTTTGGGTTTGCCAGTACTAAAGTAAATGAAGACGAAAGGCCCCTGTGTGTCATTTGCTCAAAAATTTTAGCGTGAAACCTAATAAACTTAAACGACGTCTGGAAACGCTTCATAGCGAGTACGATAACAAACCAAGAGAATTCTTCGAATTAAAATTAAAATCATATGAAAAGCAAACTAAATTTTAAAAAAAAGTTTGTCTGTGAATGAAAAAGCGTTACTTGCCTTTTTCAAAGTTTCATATAAAACAGCCGGATTTAAAAAGCTTCATGCCGTGAAGCTCTCTGTAAAAAAAATTCTAAAACGATGAGTAGAAAATAATTTACCGGTGATCGTAAGATAATCAAAACAATTTTCAACATTTGTAAAAATTTTGCGCTTATAAAATATTTCTTTGCGTTATCGATTTAAATGATAAACGTTCACGCATTTTTACTTTTATTAATCCTCTCAGAATACCTACTCGAATTCTTCAGTAATATTTTAAGAGCGCACAATTGTTTTCTTTTTGCAAATATTGAAAATTATTTTCATTATCTTACAACTACTGAAAAATTATTTTCTACTTTTTAAAGCGATCTCGTTTTTTTTTAAAAAAAAACCATCGTTTCAAAAATTTTTTATTTTTTACATTTTAGACTCCCGCCCGCACTTATTCATTCACATCGGTTTATAATTTTTTCTCATTCTTTCTTACGCTAGTAGCGCTCCGTAAAAAATAAAATAAAAAATTATCTTTCGCCCGTCAAAAATCAACTCTACCCCGCTACTCTTGCCCGCTTCGCCTTTTCAGTTTCATTCGCTCGCTTTTCACGGTATTTTTGATGCGCTTTCTCCAGCCGGCTTTTACGTTGCGTTGCAGTTTTTTGTTTTGTACTCTTTTAGTTTCATCTTTTTATTCCCGCGAGAATCTTTACTATATTCACACGAAGAAAAATGGTTATGTTAAAATAACGAATGACGGGATGACGTATGATTTTGTGATATTTTTTTTTTTTTTTTTTGTCTTCTGTCATTTGACTGGTTTGATGCAGCTCTCCAAGATTCCCTATCTAGTGCTAGTCGTTTCATTTCAGTATACCCTCTACATCCTACATCCCTAACAATTTGTTTTACATATTCCAAACGTGGCCTGCCTACACAATTTTTCCCTTCTACCTGTCCTTCCAAAATTAAAGCGACTATTCCAGGATGCCTTAGTATGTGGCCTATAAGTCTGTCTCTTCTTTTAACTATATTTTTCAAAATGCTTGTTTCTTCATCTATTTGCCGCAATACCTCCTCATTTGTCACTTTATCCACCCATCTGATTTTTAACATTCTCCTATAGCACCACATTTCAAAAGCTTCTAACCTTTTCTTCTCAGATACTCCGATTGTCCAAGTTTCACTTCCATATAAAGCGACACTCCAAACATACACTTTCAAAAATCTTTTCCTGACATTTAAATTAATTTTTGATGTAAACAACTTATATTTCTTACTGAAGGCTCGTTTAGCTTGTGCTATTCGGCATTTTATATCGCTCCTGCTTCGTCCATCTTTAGTAATTCTACTTCCCAAATAACAAAATTCTTCTACCTCCATAATCTTTTCTCCTCCTATTTTAACATTCAGTTGTCCATCTTCATTATTTCTGCTACATTTCATTACTTTCGTTTTGTTCTTGTTTATTTTCATGCGATAGTTCTTGTGTAGGACTTCATCTATGCCGTTCATTGTTTCTTCTAAATCCTTTTTATTCTCGGCTAGAATTACTATATCATCAGCAAATCGTAGCATCTTTATCTTTTCACCTTGTACTGTTACTCCGAATCTAAATTGTTCTTTAACATCATTAACTGCTAGTTCCATGTAAAGATTAAACAGTAACGGAGATAGAGAACATCCTTGTCGGACTCCCTTTCTTATTATGGCTTCTTTCTTATGTTCTTCAATTGCTACTGTTGCTGTTTGGTTCCTGTACATGTTAGCAATTGTTCTTCTATCTCTGTATTTGAACCCTAATTTTTTTAAAATGCTGAACATTTTATTCCAGTCTACGTTATCGAATGCCTTTTCTAGGTCTATAAACGCCAAGTATGTTGGTTTGTTTTTCTTTAATCTTCCTTCTACTATTAATCTGAGGCCTAAAATTGCTTCCCTTGTCCCTATACTTTTCCTGAAACCAAATTGGTCTTCTCCTAACACTTCCTCCACTCTCCTCTCAATTCTTCTGTATAGAATTCTAGTTAAGATTTTTAATGCATGACTAGTTAAACTAATTGTTCTGTATTCGTCACATTTATCTGCCCCTGATTTCTTTGGTATCATTACTATAACACTTTTTTTGAAGTCTGACGGAAATTCCCCTTTTTCATAAATATTACACACCAGTTTGTATAATCTATCAATCGCCTCCTCCCCTGCACTGTGCAGTAATCTACAGGTATTCCGTCTATTCCAGGAGCCTTTCTGCCATTTAAATCTTTTAATGCTCTCTTAAATTCAGATCTCAGTATTGTTTCTCCCATTTCATCCTCCTCAACTTCCTCTTCTTCCTCTATAAAACCATTTTCTAATTCATTTCCTCCGTATAACTCTTCAATATATTCCACCCATCTATCGACTTTACCTTTCGTATTATATATAGGTGTACCATCTTTGTTTAACACATTATTAGATTTTAATTTATGTACCCCAAAATTTTCCTTAACTTTCCTGTATGCTCCGTCTATTTTACCAATGTTCATTTCTCTTTCCACTTCTGAACACTTTTCTTTAATCCACTCTTCTTTCGCCAGTTTGCACTTCCTGTTTATAGCATTTCTTAATTGCCGATAGTTCCTTTGACTTTCTTCATCACTAGCATTCTTATATTTTCTACGTTCATCCATCAGCTGCAATATATCGTCTGAAACCCAAGGTTTTCTACCAGTTCTCTTTATTCCGCCTAAGTTCGCTTCTGCTGATTTAAGAATTTCCTTTTTAACATTCTCCCATTCTTCTTCTACATTTTCTATCTTATCTTTTTTACTCAGACCTCTAGCGATGTCCTCCTCAAAAATCTTCTTTACCTCCTCTTCCTCAAGCTTCTCTAAATTCCACCGATTCATCTGACACCTTTTCTTCAGGTTTTTAAACCCCAATCTACATTTCATTATCACCAAATTATGGTCGCTATCAATGTCTGCTCCAGGGTAAGTTTTGCAGTCCACGAGTTGATTTCTAAATCTTTGCTTAACCATGATATAATCTATCTGATACCTTGCAGTATCGCCTGGCTTTTTCCAAGTGTATATTCTTCTATTATGATTTTTAAATTGGGTGTTGGCAATTACTAAATTATACTTCGTGCAAAACTCTATAAGTCGGTCCCCTCTTTCATTCCTTTTGCCCAGCCCGTATTCACCCACTATATTTCCTTCCTTGCCTTTTCCAATGCTTGCATTCCAATCTCCAACTATTATTAAATTTTCATCTCCTTTTACGTGTTTAATTGCTTCATCAATCTCTTCGTATACACATTCTACCTCATCATCATCATGGGCGCTTGTAGGCATATAGACGTTAACAATCGTTGTCGGTTTAGGTTTTGAATTTATCCTTATTACAATGACTCTATCGCTATGCGTCTTGAAATACTCCACTCTCCTCCCTATTTTCTTGTTCATCACGAAACCTACTCCTGCCTGCCCATTATTTGACGCTGAGTTAATTACTCTAAAGTCACCCGACCAAAAGTCGCCTTCCTCTTCCCACCGAACCTCACTAATTCCTACTAAATCCACGTTTACCCTATCCATTTCCCTTTTTAAATTCTCTAGCCTACCAACCTTTTTTAAGCTTCTAACATTCCACGCTCCGACTCGTAGAATGTTATTTTTTACTTTTCTGGTGACCCCTTCCTTAGTAGTCCCCACCCGGAGATCCGAACGGGGGAATATTTTACCAAGGAAGGCGCCTCCATTATTGCTTTTGAAAATGCAGAGCCACATTTTCTTGGAAAAAAAACAGCTGTAGTTTTCCATTGCTTTCAGCTGCGCAGTACTCAGAGGACTGAGTGATGTTGATACGGCCGTTTAAGTCGTCCTGACTCACGCCCCTAACAACTACTGAAAGAGCTGCTGCCCTCTTTCAGGAATCATTCCTTAGTCTGGCTCTCAACAGATACCTCTCCGATATGGTTGCACCTTCGGTCCAGCTACTCTGTATCCCTGAGCACTCAAGCCCCCTCACCAACGGCAAGGTCTCATGATTCATAGAGGAGGTTTTGTGATATTAACAGAATTAATTTACTTACGATAATAACAAATCGGTTTTTCCTCGTAACAAAATCAGATATTTCCAGTAACGATATCACAACGTTCTCCTGCACCTTTCATAACCTTTTCTAGTCTTGAAAATAATGGAAAAATTTCATAGAAAAATATGTCCTAAAACGCTTCGTTTGCGATTTACGACTAGTGAAAGAGCCGTGAAAAGGTGGTTTTCCTTTGTTCGATTCGACTTGCTATACAGTTTTGTTCAGAATTAAATTCTCTACAAGTTTTGTTTAAAAGTTTTACATGATTATTACTCGTTTAACAAAGTTATTGTACGTCTAACATAAAAAAAAACAGGGTTTTTACCCCAATTTATTGAATTTCACACCAGATTTCTTTATAACTACTGCAGATACGTTTCTGGGACCTATTTTATTTTATTTTTTAAGTCAAAAACCAAACAAAACAATTTTGTCCCGTAATTAACGTTTTACAAATTTCAGTACGGCATTATTTCACCGGCATTCATAATAATGTGACATTATTTTAATATAAAATATATTTTTATTTTAATGAAATAATTCATTTTATGTCCTAAAATGAAGCATTTTAAGACATATGTTTATGACGGATTTTTTTCATTATCTTCGCGAGTAGAATAGGTTGTGAAAGTCCTGGGAGAAATTCGTGATACACTTTGCGTATGTAATAAATAATTGTATATGTAATACATAATATATTACCAGGAAGATAAAAATTTAATTGAAATTCAGTGAGATTCAATCGTATCGATTCTTTTTTCTATAACCGATGAACGATTCACCGTAGAAGCTCACAAAGAATTTATTACAAAGGAATGTGACAATGGAAATTTTAAGCATACGCAGAATGTTACGCCTGACCGGTATTCGAATCCCGGGACCTCTAGATGAAATGCCGAACGCTACCCCTCCGCTACGGTGATCAGAGGAGTGGAGGAGTGGTAGCTTAATTTATTATATCAGTTGGTTTTCTAAAAACTGGGTTCAAATCTTTAACGGTTTTTTAATTTAATTTTTTTTTAATATTAGTCTATATTTTAAAAAATAAACCTTTATTTAGCTACGTAACTTTTGATAATAAATAAAAATATTTATATATAAAATGAATTTTAAATTACGTTTAACAGTTTATTTTAATAATTTATTTTATTATTTTACACGTTTAAATAGATGTTGAGTGTATATGTGAGGGTGGGCGCACGCGTTGTATATTAATAAAATAAAACTTCAACGCCGTTACGTTAATCTATATTTCACAAGTTTAGCGGTCGAGTGAATTCATACACCGAAGATCGTCGATTGTACGCGGAGATTTACGAACACGTACACAATAACTCAGTCCATCATCAGTCGCTTATAGTTGGACAATAACAGAGTTTTAAATTTACGTATAATTAATGTGTGTTGCTTTATTAATGCAAACTTATCGTCTTTATTTTAACATTTTGGTATGTATTTTTTACATATTTTATTTGTTTTATCTAACACATATTTATTAAAACATAGGATGTTAATTTAAAAAATTCAATACGTATATATTTAATTTTTAAACGGTCACTTATGTTTCGCTTTTTAATTATATAGTTAATATTAGTGTATTAACCTTTATGTATTATATCATAAAAAAATAGTATTGAATAACTTGTTTCAAACTTGGTTGCAGTGTGCATGGTGCGCGCGCGTTTTATATCTCTCTTTCTCTGTCTGTTTGTCTCTCTCTGTGTATGTATATATATATATATATATATATATATATATTTATTTATTTATTTATTTGGTTATCTTATAACAGAACATGGATATTGCCGTTTTCGTTATCTTCAACTGCTCATCCACGTTATCTACGAACGTTCCGGCAAATTTTTTCTCTTGTTTTGTCTTCATAATATAACATATTATAATACGGGAAAAATTGAGGTCGGGGAAATAATTGCTCACAATTACCAAATTATATATTATAACTAAAGTAATTTCACAACTTACATAGAAAAAATTCGCCTGTAGGGTCGGCATACTGGTGTATCCATGTGGATTAACGCACCAGGAGTCGACCGGGCGATCGATTTAGACATCCCACCAGACCGACCGACTTTTTACACTTTAAATATTATTCATTTATCTAATTCTACCGCTCACCTGTGACGTCAGAACATAGCAGTAAATTAGATAAATTTTTGCGGTGAGGATGGGATTTTAAAAAAGTTTTTTTGTAAATATTGTTACAATTTTTTAATCGTTAAAAAATTTGCCTAAGTAAAATATGACGTTAGGCGAAATCTCGAGATTGAAGGTGACCTTGCTATACAGTCTCATCTTCTTGACCTTTTAAGTTGAAAATTTAACGGCACGTGCAACATATGAAGAAGTAATCAGACCAAGTTTGGTCTAAATCGGTTCAGTAGTTCTGGAGATATAAGGTGATTTATATGCCGACACCGAACGCATGTTTATACGAACATTAACATCCGGTAAATTTCCATTCGGTTTTTTGGGTTCCTTAGGCGTCAAAATGTCAAGATCCGGTGAAAACCGCATATGCCGAAATAGGACCGATTTAAATACATTCCCTTCTAGAGCTGTAAAGCTATTTAGACGGGAAAGTTAAAGCTAATTTAGTAACTCTCCTTTGCGTTTGTACTGTTAAATATCGTGTGACGTATAATAAATTTACTATTCTAATTAAAAAGTTGCGCTTATAGATTTATTTATAGGAAAATTTCTTTATTTATGAAAAAGATGCAAAATTTAAATTTAACTATATCTGTTCCTGTATATTTTACGTTCAGATTTAATAATAACTTTGGTAATTATATAAGTTATGAACTCCCCTCTGTTTTTGATGAAATTTGGATTATACTTTTCGTAAAACAAAGTTATTCGTTACTATTAAAATTACTCGTCGGAACGCTTTCCATCGAGTTAGTCTCTTCCAACTTACGCAGCACCCTTACCGAAATTTTGAAATATTACAAGTGTAATATACTTTATTTTGGAACTAAATAAATCGGTTTCGATGAAATTAAATTCACTTAAGGTTAAATTAATTTAGGTTTAGCTTAAGATGTAGGTTTTGATAAACGTACGATATGCATTATTTGCGGAGTAAAATGCTTGGTTTAAATGAAATTTAATCGAGTTTAGTTAGGTTTATATCAAGGTTAATGTTAGGTTTACGAGTAAGTCGATTGAATTTCCCGTAGTTTAACGGATTAATTCACACTTCTGGTTAAATCGACTAAGTAAATATAATCGTATTCTTAACTAAATTTATACGAAACAAAATTTTAGTCGGCAATTAATGTAGTTACCGTGAAAGATCGATATCTGACAAATATGAATTTTCTCCGGTGAATAACGTCACGTACCAAATACTTCGGTGAAAGATTGAAATATTTGCTTATTCGGACCTTCCCTGAATTCGTGACAACATAGATAATCCCTGGGGAGGGGGGTCGAAACATCAACTAGAAATTAAAAATAAAATCAGTCCATACCAGTGTCTAGAGTAAACAGATTACGAGAAATCCTCGTAAAACAAGTAAGTTTAAATTTTCTCCAGACATAACCTACATTTGATAATCTCGTCTAATTAACGTTAAATTTACAAATTAAGAATGTTATTCTCCAACATCGGAGGCGATTAATCAATTCACCGCATTTATAAATAAATCAAATAAAATTTTCAACATTTTATATACCGGAAGGGCCTATCAGGATATACAGATTATTTTACACGAATGGATGAATAACGGATGTAAATGTTGGTCAGATGGTTTGCTCTTCGTTCACTTTTTTTATAAAAATGTTTTTATTCAACATTCACCATCAGAGTGCACCCTGATAGCGGTGAATCTGTTTAATCGGCTCCAATGTTAGAGAATAACATTTATAATTTGTATATTCAATTTCAAATTCAAATCTATTCCGATAATACTTTTACAAATATATTCACGATGTTCCATTATCTGGAATAAACTAAAGCAACAAAAAGCTGCATTTTTTTTATTCTTCGGGACAACCTTTAGGTATTTCTTCAGAGGATGAGATGAATGACAAATTTTGTAGCGTTAAACGGCATATAGTTTCGGGGAAATTTAGACCTTTTTAACCGGATCCGAACTTTGGTATGAAAATCGTAAATATCTCGACAACGGCTCTTCCTAGCGCTCTCGAACCCCCCAGGTATAATTTTTTTTTTTGTTTAACCTCCGGGTCCGCAGTCAAGTAATTCATACCGCAAGGATGAGATGAATGTTTTGTAGCGTGTGTGAAAAATGCCTGACCGGGATTCGAACCCAGTAACTCCAGGTGAAAGGGCGAGACGTTACCACTCGCGCCATGGAGGCCGCTCAGGTATAAGTCTATCCGCTCCCGTTGGTATCCGACGATCGATAATATTTTCAATTCCCCCCGGGGTGCCGTTCGGAAATCGGTGAAGGGTTGCGATGGGGTGCCACCGTAATATTTCGGCAACCGCTCGTCCGATTTTCACGATTCAAATGGTGTATGTATCATCAGCAGGTTGAACTGTTTAACGTATCGGGGACACTGTTGTTCGACCGGATCTTAGTTATCCGGAAATTAAATCGTTTAGCCCTACGTTTTGATCGCACTCACCCCCCGTAAAACGTACCGATACGATCGTTTGCTAAATACCCTCAAACCTGTGCGCTAGCGCACAGGTTTGAAGTAAATAATACGGGATTTTTTTCTTTACCTTCTGTTCACTAAAGATCACGTTTCCAAAATTTAGATGGGGCTTGTCGTATGCTAAACATGTGCTTTTATCAGTCACATTCAATACGGTGTTACTTTCAATATAATTTATTATAAATGTATTTTTTAAATGTTATTAATAATTTTTTTTCACAAAAAATGCTTTAATCTGCTTTTAATTTTTATTTTCAATTAAAATTGCATTATCTTAAATTAATTTCAGTAGTTTTCTTAGGAAGACTGATTATTAGACGTAATTAAATAAGTGAAAATCTCATTTTAAGTGAAAAGTTTTTCTGTGTGATATTTTATGTACTTATAATTTCCGTAAGATTGATAATAAGTTTTAAAAATAACAAAAATAATTTAATATTAGACAACATATATAATAGTCTATTGTCTATTGTTAAAAAAAAATTGATTGTGAATGAAATTTTAGATGGAATAATTTTTCATTATAATTCTGTTGTTTAAAAATAGTGGTTTGTTGAATATGTCTAGCAAGGTCGTTGCCGTAGTGTGGGAATGCAGAGAAGCTATGAGTGTGTAAATAAAAAACATGAAACGTATGACAATACTATTCGTAATAGGAAGCTTGTATATGATATGATGGACAGACATTGTTGCCATTTAAACTGATTTACTATTGTAACATTTAAACTGTTATGTTGCCACTTCTTCCGTTGTGGTCCCGTAGCCGCCGAGCTTGGCATCAGACAAATCGCCGCGTTGCGTTTTTTTCGTATTCAATACGTTTACATAGAATATGAATAAAAATAATAATTTTTAATATTTTGGTAAAATTTTTATTATCTATTTTTTTTTAAATTTAATAACGAATCAATATATTATAATTTTACTATTAAAAAAAAAAAAAAAAAATTCTGCATTTACACCCTCGGTCTGCTGTTCATAAAAATATAGATCATAGGAAAGTAATTTGGAAGTCGTAAAAATATTATGGGCATTTTACTAAAAATGAATTAAACTTGCAAAATTAATGATTGCCTCCACCAGTAGTATTTTATGGATAACATTTTTTTTGGAATCTTTGTAATTTTTTTTATTATTTTCATTTCTTAAAAATTAAATAATAATAATAATAAATTGTACTTAAGTTGTATTATTTTTTTATCGTTATATTTATCCGAGATATGATAAGGCGTAAATGTTCCTCAGGATTGAACAATGAGCAGCGCCCGTGCGAAGTTAGATACGATAACTAATTGTACTACATTGCATCTTGAGTGAAAAATAATATTACTGTCTCTTTTGACAAATGAAAAATGACAAGTGACAAATGAAAAGAGGTATTGCGGCAAATAGATGAAGAAAGAAGCATTTGGAAAAATATAGTTAAAAGAAGAGACAGACTTATAGGCCACATACTAAGGCATCCTGGAATAGTCGCTTTAATATCGGAAGGACAGGTAGAAGGGAAAAATTGTATAGGCAGGCCACGTTTGGAATATGTAAAACAAATTGATAGGGATGTAGGATGTAGAAGGTATACTGAAATGAAACGACTAGCACTAGATAGGGAATCTTGGAGAGCTGCATCAAACCAGTCCAATGACTGAAGACAAAAAAAAAACAATAAATAATAATAATAATTCAATAATAACAAAAATATATATATGAAAAAAATCAGAAGTTATTAATGAAGTAAGATTTTATGTAATTTTCATTTAAAAAAATATGTATATGTAATATAATAGGCGTACAAAGAAGTCATGTGGTGTCCAGATCAGATATTTCCTGTATGACACAAGTACATCTGGGAGGCTTCATGGAGAAAATCTGAAGTTTTTAATCGAAAGAGTACCATAACTTAGAGGAATACAAAAAACTATTTTTAAGTTTAAAAAAAATAATTAAATCTCTGAACGGGTGGGGGGTGGGTTTCGAAGTAAATAATACGGGATTTTTTTCTTTACCTTCTGTTCACTAAAGATCACGTTTCCAAAATTTTGATTTCTTTTGCTTTCCAAAATGTCACGTTTCTTCGGTCCATCCGTTCAGGTTTATACCTTCTTTTTTCTTTTTCACTGGAAACGTAGATTTCAAATCAATTTTCTAAATTTATCTCTGTCTTTACACAGATCATTATAATGTTTATTATTTTTAGATCTGTTTCTTTTTCTTTAAATAGGGTGGTGTTTGAGGTGCTGTTTATGTAGAGACTATATAGGGTTTAGTCAAGCATCGATTCCGGTGGCGGCTCGTACTTAAAATTACTGGCGGTGCTGCTCCAGAAAAACCTTTTCTGGACCTTTTCAAGGCCGTGGTCAAATTTTTATGGAAATTAAAAGAACCGACAAAAATGAATCGAATTCGGTTTAACCGAATAAATAATAAAATGGCAATACGAATAATATTTTTTAGTATTTTTAGATAATAACCTAATAAAATGTCAGTTTAAAAACACTATAATCCAACGGTGCTTAATTAAAATTTTTATTACACAGAAACAAATTCGTAGTTATTTTTTTACTAATTAACTTCTCTGATCGCTACTGAAAAACAACTAAACCGCTTTCGTATTCCTTCCACCGACTAAACTAGAAAAGGGAACGAACGAGGAACGTTCCACACACGCGCGGAGTAAAAACAAAACTACCTTCTTCAAGCACGCAAGGGTCAGAACTGCGGGAGTGACAGTGCTTTCTCTCCCTCAAAGCATCGTTCAGCGTTCTTTACACGCACGCGTAGACGCGTAGAATAGCCAAACAGCACGCCGCTGGAACTGTGAAGCTCACAGTTGCATATAAAGATTTTTGTATGTTTTCATAAACCGCGGCACGGCTACTGAAATTAAGCGTAATGATTATATATTGTACACGTATAAAAGGAATCGTTATATTAAATGTTATCGATAATACCAAGTGGAAATAGGGGGTGCTGCAGTTCACAAGTGGCTGTACGAGAGTCGCGTGTCGCTACTGAATATTATCGTCGCGTAATTTCTTTTATATGCATCGGGATTTACAGGAGATGCTTGCGAATCGGCCACCTGAACACTCACACGCGCAGTTTGTTTACTTGAATTCTATAAGCTAACCGAATAAGATATACTTGTCTGTTGTTTATGATTATTTTTTTATAGTCTTCAGCGAAACCCAACAGCATCGATAACGGTATGCGTAAATTGAAATTACCATTTTCATCTAAATCGACTTTATTTTTTCCAAAAATATATCCCGCTATTTCGGCAGATGTCAACGTAGAATTTGTCACTGAAAGAGCATTTTTCATAACAGTTGTCACGCCTACATTTCTCACCGAAGCTACTTCTTGCGCGTTAATAAGATATCGTATATCCTGGCATTAGAAGGCACCAAAATTAAACTAATTCTGAAGTAGTCGATTTTTTTCCGTCCGTTCAGGCGAGTTTGCCGGAAACAATCAAATAACTTTCACCCGGAACGGTATACGCGTCCGGTTGATTTATTGGGATTTTAATATCCTTTTCGATTTTATTCGCTAAGGATGATTGTGAATTGATTATATGTTAGGGACTCATCTGAACGGCGCTATCTTATTAACTGTTAAATAATTCATCTCTATAGAAAAAGTTTAATTTTTTATTTCAATAACGTAATGGTACTTTTAAGTTTCCCTTCGACGATTTCAAAACCTAAAGATTTTAATTTGTTAACCCTTTCTTCGGTCAATTTGTAACGGTTTCTAACATCAATTTCATCATCACTTTCAAATACTAGCGGCATATCTATCTAAAATAACAAAAATAAAAATAAAATTACAATATTCTATTCAGAAACTCCGATGGGTCCTTGATTCTTTCAAAACCAACATGATGTTTACTCGTTCGCCGCGCAAATTTAATAAATTATCATTTTCATCGGTCAACGATATAACTAAATCGTAAATTGCTCTCACATCTACCGGTAGAAATTCAGTATAAGGAGGATATTGTTCAATCTTATCGCCCGGATCTACACTCAGCGGAAACTCATATAAAATGCGGTCTTGATTTTCATTTCTATAACTGCCCGAAATAATGTTACATTTCTCACGTACTACATTCACGGAAGCGATATTTATTATTTCATCCGAAAGATGCGTCGCATTCGCTTTGAGAATTCTCGGCCCATAGCCCAACAGCCTGCCGATACTGCAATCTGTATCCGAAAAGTCTATCCATACGGTGCTTTTAATTTCACACTGTAACGTATTTGGGTTTGCTTGCAATATGATGGTTTTATTCATTTTATTCTGTATATAGTTACTGATATCTTCAATTTCATAACTACCTGTTGGTATTGTTATGTATGCTTTTTTGTCAACACGTAATTATTATTTTCATCTTTTATGACATCCTTTTCCAAAGCGAAACAAAATTTATTATTTTTGTTGTCCTCGACGTGTGTTGGCGGTCATCTACCATTTGAGACCCGATTCGTATTGGCCTTTTGAAAGGTCGATCGGAGGAAAAAATGATTTTTAATCATCGAACTGTTACCATCACTTGATAATAGACGCGACATATCTTTTTACAAAAAATAAAAAACAAAAAACGTATAATTTATTCGGATAAAAATTCTAAACATAATCGACCGCAAATCACATCATCGTCGGTTTGATATCTATTGTAATTGTACGTTACGTTGGAGTTTCTGAAATAATTCATCAGTTCTGGAGGCGGATGCGCATCGCCTATGCTATCAAAATAATCTACATTTTTATCGATTTTTTGGAAACAAACCCAATGCGTACCGCGGCCCTTTGAGGCGTCTAAATTCACTATCGAGCATTCATTTTTCCAAATCTTTTTCGGTAAAGCGTCCGACATAAAAAACACCGCGGATCGTTTCGCGATCGTACAAAGCGCGATTTGGTATTGAATTGATTATTTTTTTTTCTTAGCCGTACCGCCGCATTTCTTCAATCTCAATCGATCGCCAAATTTGGATTTAAGTTTCATCGCGTTAGTTACTGCGTAGGCGGCCGCTCTTTCAGTCAAACTGCTATCCGGCGCGAGCACACGTTTCCACGCCCGTTCGGCAAGCGCTTTATCGGCTTGAGATCTTGTTTTATTATCTGAATATTTCGAATAAGCTATATCTCGCAGTTTACAGGCCTCATCTAATTTATTTATGCCTCTATCACCACGCTTCAACCTCTTATCCAAGTTCGTGCCAGGACTGCAATAATTGTAACCTGGAATATGAGCTTCAAACGGTAATAAATCTACAGCCTTATTGATTACTGACCCGATTATATACCGCGTCCGCCTTTTTTCTTGGAAATATTTTTCTTCTTCACCTTCATATCTCTATATATAAAAAAATTATTTTTTCATTCAAATACATTATTCATCATGTCGAACCAAATTTATTTTTACGCCATCATTATTGTTTTTGTTAATAGCTTCCGAAATTAAATTATTAATTTAAATATTTTGATTTATAATAATTATTAACCTCTGATTGTAAAAAAATACGATAAATAATAATTCAATAATAGTAATAAAAAAAATATATAACAGCAGTTATGAATGAAATAAAAATTTATGTACTTTTCATTTTTAAAAAAATGTGTATATGTAATTTAGTAAGCGTACGAGGAAGTCATGTGGTGCTCAGATCAGATTTTTTGTAAGATATTTGGTATTTCGCATAACTCGAAAACGATTGACCGTTGGATGTTGAAATTTTGGTTTGGATTTAGGACTGCTGTACCATCTAGTTGTGCACCTCCCATTTTTATATCAATCGACCGGACCAAAAGTAGCCAAAAAGTCCAATTTTTTTGGATTTTGGGCTTTTCTTAACTGCAGTAATAAGCTTTCATTGAAATATTTTCAACTAATATATATTAGGGTGTGGCTGCCGACAAATTAAATACATTATGCAAATTTTAGAGGATAATCACCAACGGAATACAAAAAATGCAAAAAACTCTGTCGCAGTAAGTGCGTCAAAAGGGCGGATTTCCGGTTTTAGTTAAGAATTAATTGTAAAGGATGTTCCGCTGGTGTAATGATTTTTGAAAATAATATTGCTTTCAGTGTTGTGTCCTAGTAAAAGCTAGTTACTTTTATACGGATTATAATCCTAGACAGTGGATACCGGTGAACATTTGTGATTGGGATTCAATTGACTCTGAGATTCCGGGTTTGAATACCGGTCAGGAATGGCATTTTAACACACGCTACAAATCATTCATCTCATCCTCTGAAGCAATACTTAACTGTGGAGCCGGAGATTAAACAAAAAACAAAAATTCAATTGACCACAAATCTCAGGAATGGTCGGCCTCAGTATTCGATGTCATAGATAATACTGCGAGATACTAAGTATTTTATACTTGTATATTTATGTTTCGGTTCTTCCTCAATTTTACATAATTGTTGAGTTTGACGGCATCAATTGCTTGCCATCAACCTGTTTTGATACTATTACGTATAATTTACGTGGTTTTGGAGCTATGTTCACAAAAAATAAAATTATAAAATTATCTCAAAACGATTAAAATTTCAAAACTGATTTTTTTTTTTGTTGACACACCCCTTTCTTCATACCAGATCAAATTTTGGATTATTGTGAAATTAAAATATTATAGCGATAGTGCTTGGAAAAATTTGATTTTGGCTTCAAACATTTTTTTTTGTCTTCAGTCATTTTACTGGTTTGATGTAGCTCTCCAAGATTCCCTATTTAGTGTTAGTCGTTTCATTTCAGTATACCATCTACATCCTACATTCCGAACAATTTGTTTTACATATTCCAAATGTGGCCTGCCTAGACAATTTTTTCCTTCTACTTGTCCCTCCAATATTAAAGCGACTATTCCATGATGTGGCCTATATTCAGTCTCTTCTTTTAGCTATATTTTTCCAAATGCTTCTTTCTTCATCAATTTGCCGCAACACCTCATCATTTGTCACTTTATCCATCCATTTGATTTTTAACATTCTCCTAAGCACCGCATTTCAAAAGTTTCTAATAATATCTTCTCAGATACTCCGATCGTCCAAGTTTCACTTCCATGTAAAGCTACGCTTCAAACATATACTTTCAAAAATCTGTTCCTGATGTTTAAATTAATTTTTGATGTAAACGTATTATATTTCTGACTGAAGGCTCGTTTCGCCTGTGATGTACTGCATTTTATATCACTCCTTCTTCGTCCGTTTTTAGTAATTCTACTTCCCAAATAACAAAATTCTTCTACCTCCATAATCTTTTCTGTTCCTATTTTCACATACAGTGGTCTATCTTCGTTACATTTTTTTTCGTATTTCTTCGTTATTTTTTCATCTTCGTTACATTTTGTTACTTTCGTTTTGTTCTTGTTTATTTTTATGCGGTAGTTCTTGCGTAGGACTTCATCCATGCCGTTCATTGTTTCTTCTAAATCCTTTTTACTCTCGGCTAGAATTACTATATCATCAGCAAATCGTATCATCTTTATATCTTTTCACCTTGTACTGTTACTCCAAATCTAAATTGCCCTTTCATTAACAGCTAGTTCCATGTAAAGATTAAAAAGTAACTAGGATAGGTAACAGGATGTTACCTATCCTAGTAAGTATGTTGGTTTGTTTTTCTTTAAACAAACAGTTTTTGGTTCAAATATATATTTTGAATATGAATCGTACAAAATTATTTCGCGCTACGTATTGCTCACAGAAATCTAATTCTGGCTTTCTATATAACAAGTTACCTTTCAAATTACTACGCGAAAACCTTGAAAATCTTTGAAAACGTATCCAAAAACTAATTTTGTTTCCTCTAACTCCGGTTTCTGATAACCGATTCATTTGAAATTCATTAGGGATGTATTTTCAACAGGTTTACATCTCCCCCATCGATTTTCTTCAAAATCGGTTAAAATTTGCGTCCGGTAGAGCGGGTGAAAAAATCTTTTAAATGTATATATATATATATATATAAACGTTGCAGAATCGTTTTCAGGAGACACCAAATCGTACAGAAAAGTTTGTTTCCCTCCTTCTCCCAGCGACATGCTCTTAGAAAATCTGACCAGTAGCAATAGCGATTTCTATAAATTCTTGGCAAATCCGCTACTTTCAAGTTCTCCATATTAGGGTTTGTAATAGTAGATGCGGGATGCGTTTTTCCATTATTATACAATCGTTAGTGGTAAAGCAAAAATTAATAAATGTACTAATTAGTATAAAAACACATAACCGAAAACATTAAATTGTAATTAAAAAAAAAAAAAATTAATTCCAAGATACTTTTTTGATATGTGCAGATTAATGCACGTATTAAATTAACAATATATTCAAGGATACGTATACACGCTACAATTTGTTTCCAGGAGAACAGTTTTTTTTATAAAAATACGGTAGCATTTTTATAAAAATCAATTTTTACAACCATTAGTCGCTGCTGTGTTTCCTTCAAAGCAAAGTCTTTTGATCTGTTGCTCTCTCTCTCTCTCTCTGTGTGTGTGTATGTGTTTGTATCTGAGAGGGATAAAAACAAAAAAAGAAAGGCAGCTGCAGTATAGTTGTTAATTTTACTTTTATAAGTACAGAAAAAAACATGTCTTATCACCTATGGTCAAGAGTATAGAATAAAATCTGTGTTGTTTTGATGGTAATATTTAAAACAAAAAATGCCGTTTAGTTAATGTTCAAGGACAAAAATGAGTACGTGCTATTACAAATAAAATACATACCACTATAGCTTACAATAAAAAACATATAGAAAGAGTGGAGAGGGTAAAATGAGAAACGAATAAGTGGGAGATAGACAGACGTGACTCAATAGACAGACACGCGTTTTATCTTTTTAACTGTTTTACAGTAGCAAATGTTCAGCTTTGTAAGGAAGAAATAAATCAATCTCGTTTTATATTATTTTAAAAGTTAGCGTACACGAGTACATGTATTATTAAATAAATTCAAAACTGTACCATTACAATAAAAAAAAGGTTATCAGTAAATCAAATAAATATTTACGCACGGATATTTTTTTTTTTTTTGTCTTCAGTCATTTGACTGGTTTGATGCAGCTCTCCAAGATTCCCTATCTAGTACTAGTCGTTTCATTTCAGTATACCCTCTACATCCTACATCCCTAACAATTTGTTTTACATATTCCAAACGTGGCCTGCCTACCCAATTTTTCCCTTACGCACGGATATATGTCTAGAAAATAATTTATAACCAAATACATTTTATATTTACCAATTTTAATTGATCAAATAATACCGTTTTCAGTCTTAGAGAACATAAAATATTCTCTTTATTAAATTTTCTTTCTTACTTTTCCTAATTGAAAATGTAATTATTGGTGTATAAAACGAAAGTTCAGTTCTGTAAATTACTATTCAAAAAACAAATTTGTTAATTTTCAACTAGATTAGCAATTCTGATAACGAATGTTTTTATTAAATAATATTTTAATGCAGGTAAAAAGTAAATAAAATCATATTGAAATTAGATTCTAATTTTTATTTTAAAGTATATATTTAAAATTCAGATTTGTATTTTAAACAGGGGGTTTAGTCACGAGGGGGTTGTTAGTGCGAGTAAACAATTGTAACACTCACTCAGAAACACCGAAAAGTAATTAAGTTCTTTTTGAATTCTTTTAAACTCGTACCAAATCCCTCAAACGAGTCGCTCGAGTCTGAGCGAGTAAACTCCTCTAATATCACCGACCGATCAGACACACAGAAAAGTAAGAAAGTTGTTTGTAAATCTTATAATGTCGTGCCGATTAAGAGACATCTCAAAGTCTCGTCAAATCGCTTACCTTTATGCGTGTCGTTTGTATAACTGAAGAATTTTCTAGAAAGGAAAAACCACACAGTCTAGGACATTATTTTAAAGTGAGGAACATTTGATTTATTTTATTGTATACAACATAGTTTTTTTTTTAATATATCGGTTTAAAGTTAAATATTTATTTTTTCATTTATTGCTTGATGAAAACTAAATTAAAATTTCAACATGGTTTTTAATAGCTCATTGCTAGAATTTATACGATCCACTTTTTTAAAATGAAATCTCGTTTTTAAATTTAAAATCTATTCTATTTAAATAATAAACTTCCAATTTACAAAATTTGTTCTATTCAAAAAAAAAAAGGGTGATTTGATTTTTTTTTTTTTATGTGATACATCAATATGGAGAAATTTTTGTATAAAAATAATTGATCAATTTTATGTATGAACTAAAATGAATTTTATAAAGAAAAGGAATATAAAATGTCTTTCATGTTTTCTATAATTTTATAGGAATTGCCTAATTTTTATATTACATCTAAGATACATTAGTTGTATAAATAGTAAATATAATTTATGTATATTGAACAGATCTGTTTTTTCTTTTGGCTACCATTAAAGGCCTACTGAAAATAAGTACAAATATCTTTATATAATGAATATCTTACAGGAACTATCTTAATTTTACTGTTTTATGGATTGAATACTTTTATTATTCCTGAAATAGGAAATATTTTTTTAAAAACTGTATTAAAAGAGAAAAATGTATTCGTTTTGAATTAGGAAAACAACAGTAATGTGCAGTTCTATATCGTATTTAAAGTACACTCATTCTTTTTTAGTTAGTATACTTTATTTACATTTTATTTTACACAGTAAAAAAAGGTAAATAAGTTTAGAAATGCTAGTAACTGATCATGAACATCAGATCCAGTGGAATGTTGCCTAATGTAGCCCTTGAGAACGTGGGTGTCTTAACATTTGTGAAATGTTATTTGAGGGAAGTGATAAAGTCGTGATATACTTGAAACCTTCATCTAATTCTAGTGGCAGTGATGATAAATAATTTTTTGCTAAATATAGCTCAGTATGATTAACATTTTTATATGATTTAGTGTACAATTGTAATATTCCAAGAAGAAAGTTTCGAGGGGAAAGTTTTTATCCTTAGTTCAGTGCAATCGA
The DNA here is from genome assembly GCF_047948215.1 of Lycorma delicatula. Classification (NCBI taxonomy): domain Eukaryota; kingdom Metazoa; phylum Arthropoda; class Insecta; order Hemiptera; family Fulgoridae; genus Lycorma; species Lycorma delicatula. The sequence goes on from NC_134457.1 coordinate 21,501,493, forward strand.
TAATCAATCCTTCCGCTTGCGGGCGGTAGAAACATTTCCATTCTTTTGGACATTTAGTACTAGATTCGTTTATTATTTTGACTTAATTCACATGTTAGAAGTTTTGATGGCACCATATTCCAGTACAAACCTTCTAATTGCTTTGGTCCAGAACAAATTATTTAATTATAAATTAATTATAATTAATTATAACTGTATTCTGTATTCTTCACATTTATCTGCCCCTGCTTTCTTTGGTATCATGACTATAACGCTTTTTTTGATGTCGACGGAACTTTTTCATAAATATTACAATTATTTGATTATTTGAAATGATATCAATCAAATAATAAGCTTCTGGTGTTAGAGTTCCCTCAAAAAACTTTTTAAGGTGATAATTTCTACTGTCACATAATAATGGATTTCCAATCAGATTAATTCTAGCACTATGATTTTCTAATGTTTTGTAATGGTGTGAAGTTGATGAATTCGATTCATATTGTGCAAGTGCCAGTAATTCCATCGGCTGAAGATCAATCACTGAAATATTGTTGTATGATAAATCAACTGTTACATAATTCATTGAGCGAAAATGAAGATCATTAGCCTAAAAAAAATTATAATTTAACGTAAATATGTTAATTTATAACAAAATAGTTTATTAATATTAAAATATGACATAGAAAGACGTTCAGTCAGAGAAATATATTTATAATAGTAGTGACAACCACAACCTTATGAACCACCAGATGGTAATTAACACAAGACTGTTAAATTGGAGCCATGAGAAAGCAAATAATGCCTTCTACAACACAGGAAGTATTTCAGTTCTCAAATCATCTTCATTAAATAGTACTGATGTTATAACAAGTTACTAATGTTTTATTCTTAACTATACATTTTATAATATTTGGCTAAGAACACATTATCCTGGTACGATAAGCGCTAATTACATTTTAAAGTGAGTTGTTGTTTTATTGAATAGCATTAAAATTGATAAATCGCTATTTAAATAAAAGATATTTACCAAAGCTATATTGCTTTCCCCACATCAACAACCAACTCTATGATCTTTTAAGGAAAAATAATACTTTTTATATTGCACCTACTTGTGTGCTCACAGTTTATTGTTTTATCTAATTATCTATAAAGGATTATTTCTGTCGCTTAATTAGTAATGTCAATATTGCATTCAGTGTATATCTATTTTATTGCCAACTAATAAAAAATTCACTAGGTGATTCATAACTATCTCTGCTCATCTGTCATACCCTTATTCTTTAGCATTTTGATTTTATATTTTCTGTATACGCAGTTTATTGTTTAATCTGTTCTAAAAATTTTAAGTATTAAGTTTGTTTTATCTTTTGTAATACTTATTTAAACATTGACATCTGGATAATTTATCTTTTAATTTAATTCACTTTCTTAGTTAAAAAAAGAAGTAGGGTTATGTTTTTAACTGACCAAGGCTTAGCTTTACAGAAATTTAATAGTTTTAGCAGTATTTTTGGCATATTCAATTCCTTTATTCAGTTTATTGATAATGAAAACATCATTAATGTTATTTTTTTATGGATATAGGCCTTTATTTATTTATAGAACTAGAATCTTTTTCGTTAATTAAATCATTAAAACAACTAAAATCTATCTTTACATTGTAACTTATTTTTCTGTTTACTGTTTAGAACTATCGTATGATCTAAATGCTCAGGTTGTAATTTAAAACAAGGTTATCTTATCTCTTTTAAACAAATAGTCTGCAAATGATCTTAAATTTATGTTGGCCTCAAAGTAATATTAACTTGTGATTTTTATCCCTGACTATTCTGTAGGATTTTATACTTATTTATTTTATTATTGTTATTTGGTAAATTTATATTCCTGTCACCGGATAAGATAAATTTTTTTTTTAAGGCTGAGTAATAATGATTACAATTAAAAAACAAGAATTATTTTGACAATCGATTCAATCTGTAAAGCGGTTGAGACAGAAAAAATATGAAAAATAAACTGCAGTTTTTTAATTTTATTACCTAACTCAGAAGATTTAAATTTTCTTCGATCTAAACTAAGGTTCTCCTCATAAAACTGTTATATTCAGTTTCTGTACTTAATGAATATAATTTTTTATCTGGATGGTGAGCTTCATCCAAATATTCATATTTCCAATAAAACAATTTTTTGATGTTCTTTTGTTAGAATAAAAAATGAAAAATCAAACGTTTTTCTTAGATTTTTTGAATCAAACAAATTGAATTTGGAATTTTCCTTAAGTTTTATTGATTTTGATTCACCTTGTTTCTGAGTTGTCTACTACCTTCAGTTTCAGTGTTACTATTCACTAACTAAATCATCAGTTTTATTTAAAAATTGGTCTCTTTTGTCATATGCTCTTTATGCATTTTTGTTTCATACCCTTTTTAGTTAATGAAAGATTTTGACTGAGAAGCCCAAAACTCATTCCCTCTTAAACTCATATTTAAAAATCCAAAATAGCATTTAAATGGTCCAAAATCATTAAATATGATGTCAAAAAACAAAACATCTTTTTTTGCTGGTATTAATCCACTGCATTTTCTCTTTTCCTGAGTATATTTTTCAAATCTCAAGTCTATATTTTCATTTTTTAAATATTCTAAATGATCTTTTTTCAACTTCTCAGATGGCATGAAGATTATCCCTGCATCTTTGTTATAACAGATGTTTGATGATTTTGCAAAATAATATATCAATTGTTACTGACACCAGAAAGAAGTAATTATAAAATTGAAATGGGTAAGCAAACATCATGTAAGAAAATTCAAAGTAGTTTGGCATGCTTATCATAGTTTAATACAATTACTACCAAATGAAAAAAAAAAACGTAATATTAACATATATCAATATGCATGCTTAATTGCTAACACTTCATGTATTTGGTACATTTTCACTGTTGCTTTCAAAATGTCACACAACATACTAATGAAGTACTCGCAAAAATATGTTGATTAACATAGTAACCCGGTAATATTCTAATCTATAGTGGCCGTAATAAACACCATATTAGGGAAACTGTTTAAACATTGGTCATAGGACTTTTCTCAAGTCTTTACCTTCTTTTATTCTGCTGGACTAAGTTGTCTGTTTTTAAACTGATTATGCATCTGATGTAAACAGGTGCATCTCTACTTTTTACTACTTGATTATTTTAATATCTGATTTAGGCATCTTCTGAAATATTCTTTTTGTTGAAGATATCTTTTGTTAGTTGATAGGCTTATTTTAATATTCTCATTCGCGCTTGATTGGCTTTTTTTTATCTAAACCATTAATTTGGGTTATTTCTCCCATATATTTAAATTTGTTGAATTTATTGATTTTCCCATATTTTGTTATTTTGCAACTTTAGGGAATCTTGGATGGTTATGAATTCTGTCTTTTTGGTAAATGTTTTTAGCCATAGTCTGCGATTAATTAGATTCTAATTTGAAGTCCTTTTGAAAGGATTTTGTATGTCATAGGTAAGAGGTTAATCCTTTTGTAGTTATTTACTTCTGTATCATTTTCATATTTGTGTAGTGGATGTATTAATGGAATTTTTTTTAATTTTCCATATCTCTTTCTTAAGTTTTTTCTTTGCTGTTTGCATGATTCTTTTGTAATTCTGCTGCAATCAAGCCATCACCTGTTACCTTGTTTATTTTCTTGATGAGTTTGTCTATTTTTATTTCCTTATGTGTTTTTGATTTGTCAGTTCATATTGCTGAATTTTGGAATTGAAATCTTACCTTAGGTTCCTCGTAGTTTAATAGTTTTTCAAAGTACTTGCTAGAATTTTGTTGCTGTCTGTAGCATTTTTAACATTTAAATTTGGATGTTAATATTTAACAAAAGAAAGGTTTTTGTGATTTTCTCATGTAAAACCTTGCACATTAAAGTCGTCTAATAATAATAATAATAATAATAATAATAATAATATAACAGTCGCTGATCTGTTAATGTGTGTTGTAAGTCAATTAGAGTTGCAATTTATTTTTATTTTATAAATTATACAAATAATCATAAACATATTTAATTTGTAGCATTCATATTTTGTTTTGTATTACAGGATTTAGTACAACTGAAAGAGGAACCGCTAGATGTTATTAATGGTGATATTGAAAAAGATCCTTTAGCAATTGAAGAGACCAACTTGGTTAAATTAGAAAATTTTAAAGTTGAAAATGAAAGTGTCACCTTAAAAAAGGTAAAAACTAATTCAGTTTTTAAAAGAATAGTATAATATTGTGAATAAACTTACTTCTCAGATGGCTCAGCAGCTCAATATAAAAATCGTAAAAATTTTGTGAATTTAATGTATGATGAGGATGACTTTGGTCCAGGGGCAGAATGACATTCGTTTGCCACATCACATTAAAAAGTGCATTTGTTGGTTTTGGTGATAGTCTTAAAAGAAAAGATTAACATCAAAAGCAAGTTTACAACGCCCATAGCAAGATCAAGTAACAACAGTCACTCAGCTTTATTATTAGGCTTGGTCAAATATTAAAAATATGAATTTCATATTTGTTTCAAATGAAAAGTATTTAGCAAAACGATGGCAATCTAAGGTACTCAGAAGTTGCGTGCTTTTTTACCAGTCAGGAAAGGATATTTTAAAACAAAAATTATTTCCAGAAATGAAGAATATGAACAACTTAAAGTTTTGCATGAAAGAGAAGTTGGTTTTCCTCAAATTTATGATATAAAAGGTTTTGTCTTGTGCATTATAATGGTGCTTTGTGGTTAGTTTGTGTATTATCTAGAAAAGAATCAACAGAAGAAGTGGAAGTAAGTTTTCCTCACTTTCAAGGTCCATCTCCTTTTTATGTTTTTCCAGCACACAGTGATATTCTAATATTACCTCGACAGGAAATACTAACAGAAGTTAATCCGTAAACTGTTTCTGGACATAGATACACATTATCTGAAAAGGAAATTACTTGGGCAAATGAAAAACTTCATTTGGTATTTCAAATAACCAAATAAACACTTTTAAAATTTAACTCGATACTAGAATGTTCTTGGTATAATTTTTAAGTAGCAATAATTAAAAGCCAATGAAAATATCAGATTACATTTATTAAATCATTATAAAAAATTTAATTATTTAGAAGCATTACTTTGAAAAATTAATTAGTACGTTACCATTCTCTCTTTTTCTGATTAGGTTCTGGAATCGCTGCAAGATATTTCTTCAGATGATGATATATATGAATATAAATGGAGTTTAGTCTTGTACAGTCTCAGGTTGACCATTCCTGAGATAGGCAGTTAATTGTAACCCAATACCAATATCCTTAATCTAGTAAAATTCAAATCTGTATAAAAGTACATATCTGTACTCCCTTTACTAGAATTTGAACCTTAGAACTTTCTTTTAAACAGATTTGAATACTAGGTCATTAATAACTGTTTTCCTTTTGCGGTATAGTTTCAAATATAACCAGACATCTTAGGAATGGTTGACCTGAGATTGTACATGACTAAATTTCATTTACGTTCATACATATAATCCTCTGAAGTAATACGTTACATTCCAAAGACTAATTAGAAAAAGACAGTACATTAGCGTTATTCAATACATAAGTGCTGTTGATTTATTTTATGAAACTATTGTTAAAATTAATATAAACTAAATATTATTTATTTAAAATAACTGCTACTGGAGTGAAACTGTTAATTTAAGAATTTATAAAACTTTAATTTGAAATTCTTACTGATTTGCCTTACTTTCTGTATACTGTGTAAGATTTTAAGATTGTCAAAATGTACAAATCACGAATGCCGTAACTGTAATTATTTAAAGATCTGCTTTATTATATTTTAATTATTAGTCATACAGATATTATTCATATTATTGTATCTCTTCTATTAGAAGAGATAAGTCTTGAGAATTATATTTTATACATAATTATGTTTTATACTTGTGTTTTTATGATCACTTAAAAATGTTTGAGATTTATTGTTTTATTGTTTATGTTTGAGATTGAAGATTATAAAGTAAAGTAAAATGTTAATGGCCAAATGATGAAGAGCTTGACAAACCACACAGTCAAACTCCTGGCCAGCATAGTTGTACAGTCCAAATATTCACCATGTTTTTTTTTTTTTTTTTATGTAATATTCTTTTAAACAATTGATTGTTAAACTTTTTCACCCACCACCCACATTGAGAATCAAAACGTTTCTAGCTTAAAACTTACCATCTGTTAAAAATAATAATTGCAGTTCTCTTAAAAACAGCAACTGCAATTGTTTTTAAACGTGGCATATCCTATTTCTGAGTTGAATGTTACACTTTAAATGAGAGCAATTAAAATGCATATTTAATTGTATAGTTATATAACTATATATATAATAGTTATATAGTTATATAGTCATTCATTCTAATTTTTTCAGGAGAGCAGAAAAACGTTTGAAATTGAATTAACAGAATGTAATATAACAGTTATATCATAAATTTAATCTAAGATTTCTAATTACCTGTATTTAAGATAAATTCTTTTTTTCATCTATTACTTGCTTAGAAGATTTCTTACAATTCAAAAAACATGTAGGTTATGTCAAACAATGGTGATCGGCTACATAGGACGTTTTGAACTTGGATGTTTTAGTTATAGTTGAAAAATATGCTTTGAAAAACAGCTGTCTGCCTAGAAACTTAATTTTGCATGCTCTTTTCTTGAACTGAAACCTAAAACAAGTGTTCATGATATTATTAGGTTTATATTATAAAATGTTTTTCTGAATTATTGAAATTACTAGGAAACAAAATAATTGTAGAGATAGAATGTAAAGACGTTACTTACAACAAAACACTTTCATTTTTTTAGATAACAGTACAAAAATACATTATAAGAGATATTTAATTGGTTAATTACCATTAGGTTTACAAACTAAAAATAAACTAATGAATAACTATTGCTTCATTAGTACACTGAAAATATAAAAACATTCTTAAAAATTAAAGACAAAAAAAATATAGTAACATTACAAGAGATATTTAATTAGTTTCTTATCCTACTGACTTGTATTATAACTAATCAGACTTTTATAAACAAAAAATTAAACTTTGTATTGAATTATTATAATAAGGTTTGCTAACTAAAAATAAAACTAATGAATAACTGTTGCTTCATTAGTATATTGTGAAAATATAAAAACGCTCTTAAAAGTTTAAAGTAACAGTTCTCTATACATTATAGTTTTACATAAATGTACAGTATAATATTATTTTATTAAAAATATTAATTTGTTGACACCTGTCTTTAAATTTTTTTTAAATTTCTTTTTACCTTAACATGTTCTATTGCGCTCCTCTTTTACTGCATAACTGAATGAAAGACCATCATAGAAGGGCCAAAAATCTTTATCGTAACTTCTTTAAGCTCCTGGAGATTTTGATTTTTTTTTGTGTCACTCTCTCTCTCTCTCTCTCTCTCTCTGACAGAGAGGTTATCTCTCTCTTAGAGAGATCAGGTTCAAACCTACTAAACGTTAGTTGCTTTTATACGGATTTAAAAACTAAACCATGCATACTGATATGCTTTGGTGGCACCTTATTTCTCAGGAATGGTAGGCCTGAGTACATAATTACACATTGTTTACGCATCATGCTGATCCAATTGGACCATGGTGACGTTACTTTGTTGTTCATTTTATTACAACTCACACATTAAGAAAATAAAACTCATATTTGTAATAGTTAAAACTCATATTTGTAATAGTTTTTGTAAATTCCATAGATAGTAAATTGGTATAAAAAAATATTCAACAAGATTTTTCATTTCCTGGCATATTTCTGTCTTAATTCTTTGATTTTATTTTTTTAATTATGGTGTTTAATCCCTTTTTGTTCTTTATTTTAGCGCAAAACCATGTTATTATGCCCTTTATTTTTCACTAAACCTTTGTTATTTCACCCATTTATTTTTTAGTTCACATTTTGGTTTGAAATAATGAAATTCCACAAAAACTAATTTAAGTACTTTTATTATTATTCAGTTTAATGACGAAAATTATATAATTAACTAACTGGACGTGATGTTGACTGAAATATGTGAATATACATCTGCTGTGTATGTAGCAAATGTTATTTTAACTGACAGTGGTGTTGAAGAGGCCATTTGCCGAATTAATTCTTTGATGGGCCCAGAATATATTCATCCTCTTTTAGTGAAGAAATACTCTGCCATATGGTGTGGTTTTTAACTAAGGTGTGTACCACAGAAGTGCTAATTTGTAAGAATTAAAAAAATATCATGCAGTATGAGGTGTTTTTATTTTAATTATTATAAATTTATTATCATTGTATTATTTATATCTTATAAGATATTATATTAATTATATATTATATTAATTTTAATATATAATTATATATTATAAATAATATTTTCTTTGTTTTTATATATATATATATATATATATATATATATATATATATACACACACACTTCATAATCTACAGGATGTCCAGACTAAAAGTATCCAAAAGTACATGTTAATAACTTTCTTCTTTTTTTTTTTTACTAAACTTAGCAACTCGTCATGTTCTAATGTAGGCTAGTCAACTTCAGTGTATGCACTTTTTTTAGCTGGTCAGATGCCTAGACAATAATCTAACTCTTGCTAGGTGTTTGGGAGCATCTGCGGCATTATTAGACCAAACACCTTTAACATTTTTTGTGTTAAATCATTAAAATCTCAATATTTTCTTTGGTATAATTTATAATAAAACCCCAAGCAAAAACATCCAGAGAAGTGATATCTGAGAGTGACATCTTTCTATTTTAAGATACTTTAAGTTATAAGGAAAAATGTAACCATAACAGATTTTTAATGAGAGTACTAAAAGTTATTTCTAAAGAATCTTGAAACAAATTTTGCTTATAGGTCAATACCTTAAGCACATAACATAATTAGGGAAAAAATTAATTATTACATATTTCGTACGGTATCATTAATGGTTTTCGTAAATAATCAATGAAAATGATAGCTAAATTTAGTGCATCCTAACCTTAACCCACCGGGTTGGTCTAGTGGTGAACGCGTCTTCCCAAATCAGCTGATTTGGAAGCCAAGAGTTCCAGCGTTCAAGTCCTAGTAAAGCCAGCTATTTTTACACGGATTTGAATACTAGATCGTGGATACCGGTGTTCTTTGGTGGTTGGGTTTCAATTAACCACACATCTCAGGAATGGTCGAACTGAGAATGTACAAGACTATATTTCATTTACACTCATACATATCATCCTCATTCATCCTCTAAAGTATTATCTAAACAGTAGTTACCGGAGGCTAAACAGGAAAAAGAAAGAAAGTGGCCATGCAGTTGAACTTCCTCGTCTGATCGAATATCTGGAGAAGTGTTTTCCAGGAACATAACTGCATAACTGAATGGAAGATCATCATAGGAGGGCCAAAAATCTTTATAAAACTTTTTTAAGCTCTTGCAGATTTTGATTTTTTTTTGTGTCGCTCTCTCTCTCTCTCTCTCTCTCTCTGAGAGAGAGGTTATCTCTCTCTTAGAGAGATCAGGTTCAAACCTACTAAACGTTAGTTGCTTTTTTATGGAACACAAATGGTGAGTAGATGGTTATGTTAATATTGGCAATGTTTAACATTGTCTTTGAAATTATGTATTAAATTATATTAAAAATTACTATGTAAAGGCAATCATTATTTCAAAAAAATGTTTTTCAATGTTTATTCATTGTAATGAAATGTTTTTAAATGAAATTCTTTTCTTGAAGATGCTTTTACAGATAAGATATTGCACAGGAAGATACAACTCTGAATGAGTTATAACTCAATGAATGATACAACTCTGAATGTACTATATTGTTTGTTTTGAAGAAGCCACTGTAGTTATAATTTCAAGTCATAAGAGTTCTTGAGAAAATTGTTGAATTTTTGATAAAGTTATTTTCATCCTAATCTGGATGAAATTATAAAGCTAATCTGTCTTAAAATCTTTTATTTTGATGTTCCTGATAAATTTTGTAATTAGTCATTCAATTAGGGTGGTTCAGTGTATAAATGTGTGAATCCTATTGTCAATGCAAATAAGATGTGAACTAATAAATAAAAAAAAAAAACGTGCAGATTGATTCAGTTTTGTTTCTGATAAGCTAGAGTACATTTCAAAAGTTAGAAACATATCTTATTGCTATTTTATTTTAGTCCTTTTATTGCTATTACCTTGCTTACGTTACTGCTTGCTTTATTATCTTGCTATTTATTGCTTACTTTATTGCTGTTATCTAGTTTTCTTGAAAGATTAGTTTTCTGAAAGATTTCATCAGAAATTACTTCTGTGGAAATATTTAATAATTTGAGATTTTACATTTTTTTAACTAGCTTATTTGGTTTTCCTTTTTTAAAAAAAAGTTAAATATTTGTTTCATTAATTTATTTTCATCCATTCCAGTCAAGTGACCATAAAATTAGTTCTTTTTCTAATTGTATGACTTTTCAAAATTTTGGTAAAATTCTTCAGATTTGCTTAATTTAGCAGTATTATTTTGAGTTTTGGCCGTAAAGTTACAATTATTAGATTTCCCTAAGAAATTTTGTAAGATGAAAGCCACTTTGATTTTTTGTGTTCTGGCTTTTATTTTTTTCTAAAACATGTTCAGCATAATTATTTTGCTTTAAATTTTTAACTCTTGATTGATTCTTATTCTGAAATTTTCACTTTTTGGATTCTACTTTTATTATTGGAATCCATTATATAAAATTTGTAGCCTAATTTTGTTTGCACATTTTTCTAGTTGTTGATTTTAATTTTCTCTATCTAAAGTCTTTTACCAAAGTTATCAGATCATCAGCTAATGGTAAAACATTTACATTTAAATATTAAGATGTTAACCCCCCCCCATTTTTATTAAGTATTTTTATTTTCCTATTATATTCTGCAATTAATTTTTCCAGAGCACAATCGAGTAATATTGTAAGACCATCCTCTTGTCTCATTGTAGTTTTTATTTAAAAGGTTATTTTGATGGGTTACCATACTTTAACTTCTACTGCTATAGCGCTAGACAGGGTAGTAAAAAGCAACAAGAACACATGAAATAGATTTACATTATCAAATAAAATATAATACTGCTTACTAAGAAGTTAAACATTTTTACAACTTATATTGCCAATGTCTATCTACGTTTTAACCATTACTTTAACCTGGCATTATAGTATTAGTTTATAGCACATTAACGTATAAATGTACATATACATTAATGTATATGTTAATGTAACATAATAAATAATAATTATTATAATCACCAATCAGCTGTCACTGATCACCGATGAGATCCGATTACAAATCCTGTTAATTGGATACACAATATAATACTGCCTATTACGCTGTACATCATCCCTACTGTAATCTTCACACAAATTCTTATTTAAGTCCAATATTCAATATTATATCAGTTGGGTTTAAGGAAACACTTGCTGTTATGATTACATTTACTATTTGATCATAAAATTTGATTTGTGACCTCAAAAAGCAGCAACAGCACATGTATTCTTCAGGTCTTAAGTGAAGCGTGTAATTAGAAAGGAAAGCTGGAAGGATGTACGAGTAAAGTGTTATTAGAAGTGGATTTGCAGGTTTGTTTCTAATGTTATAGAATATATATTGTTATATTAACATAATGGAAAAATTAACATTATTTGTACCTCCCTTAAGGTGGTACACAGTTACTTTGTACTAATTATAAATTGAAGGTGGGTTCAAGGATAGGATTTTTTTAAGGCAGACAGTTTTTGAAAAACAAAGTTTTAACAGTTCATTGGTGTATCTCAATTTTTACACTGCTCAAAAACGAGTGTAATGTATTTAGAATGTGTATATATATATATATATATATATATGTATATATGTGTGTTTGTATGTTTGTTCCAATGTAGCTGCACAACAGTTGAACCAATTTAGAAGTATGACTAAGTTGGATTCCTTATTTTACTGGGAGTGTCCTAGGCTATATATATATATATGTATAAAAATTATACAATATACAAAATTGTCATCCACACTATATTATAGATTATATAACAACATTATAGATATTATAGATTGACAACATTATAAGTATACAGTTTAGTAAGAAGTCAATGCCACAATGCCAGACAGTGCTTCCATCTCATCAAATGCAAAATAGAAAATCCACTCTTAAGTTACATTTAAAATAAGGTTACAGGTACTTCCTACACTACCCAGCAGGCAGTTATAGAACCTAGGTATTACCTAGGTTTATAGTTCTCCACTATCTTTCGGTAGGTAATTCCCTAATTTTTTATTGTTTTTTAGCTGCCATAATTCACACCTCTATTATTTTTCTTTAAAATGAGTTTTTCTAAAAACGAGTGTAATGTATTTAGAATGTGTGTATATATATATATATATATATGTATATATGTGTGTTTGTATGTTTGTTCCAATGTAGCTGCACAACAGTTGAACCAATTTAGAAGTATGACTAAGTTGGATTCCTTATTTTACTGGGAGTGTCCTAGGCTATATATATATATATGTATAAAAATTATACAATATACAAAATTGTCATCCACACTATATTATAGATTATATAACAACATTATAGATATTATAGATTGACAACATTATAAGTATACAGTTTAGTAAGAAGTCAATGCCACAATGCCAGACAGTGCTTCCATCTCATCAAATGCAAAATAGAAAATCCACTCTTAAGTTACATTTAAAATAAGGTTACAGGTACTTCCTACACTACCCAGCAGGCAGTTATAGAACCTAGGTATTACCTAGGTTTATAGTTCTCCACTATCTTTCGGTAGGTAATTCCCTAATTTTTTATTGTTTTTTAGCTGCCATAATTCACACCTCTATTATTTTTCTTATGTTGGCAATGCAATCTATAATTGAATTTCAAATTAACTAGGACAAAGTAGATTTGGTTTAGAAGATATAGTGGAAAAAACTTCCTTAAATTTAATAAACCATCAACCCAAGTATGTAATAAAATTCACCTGATATTTCACTTAACAGTTGCATTTATATAAGCACAGTCACCATTATGGTGTATTCATGTAACTAATAAGCCGAAACTAGATGAAAAATTAAAAATTTGATATTTTATTTTAAAGCGTTATGAACTAATTTACTGACATAAGCCTAAATTATCCAGATCACTTGCATTACAGTTTGCAACTTATCAAGATTGTTATGAATATACTAGAGCAGTATCATACCCAATATAAATCAGCTGGTCATATAATAACCATATGTTTACTAGTAACTTTAAAGTGGTTGTCAAAAAAAATTGTCTCGTTATTTTAGATCTCGTATATCTATTACATAAAGATGAAAAGGCGTTTTGTTTGTTCGGGATAAACAAAAAACCACTTGATCAAACGCAACCAGATTTTTACCCATGTTTCTTGGGCATAACTGAGAAGGTTTTTTGATGTATTTCATTTAAAAAAATCTCTGAAGAACCAACTGATCGATTGCTTTCTCATTTTCAGGATACATTCGTATTACACCAGGGAAGGTTTTAAGCCACAGACCGAGGCTCTTGCTCCCTTGAACATTAATAATTGTATTATTTTTTCATCCCCAAGGAGCGTGAAGTTGTAAATTAAAGATATTCTTTACGGAAAAAAAAAGATTAATTCTTTTACTTCATTATTATGGCAAAGAAATAAGTTATGAATTTTTCTGTCAAAAGTGTGTGTACTTTAGTTACTTTAGCTATTGTTATTCTAACCCACCGGGGGTCGGTCTAGTGGTTAACTCTTCAGCTGATTTGGAAGTCGATCTTTCTAACGTTCAAATTCTAGTAAAGGCAGTTACTGTTATACAGATTTGAATACTAGACCGTGTATACCGGTGTTCTTGTGTTTCAATTAACCACAATTCTCAGGAATGGTCGACCTGAGACTGTACAAGACTACACTTCAAACCCATCATCCTGTGAAGTGTTATGGTTCCGAAGCTAAACAGAAAAAGCAAGGTTAAAAGCTACTGTTATTCTGTCTTTTTCTAGTTTCTTTTTCAGGTTTCTATATTTTTTTGTTATTTATCAGTATTATCAGTATATAGGTCTGAATATTTGTTATTTATCAGTATTATTCTCACACTAATGAGGATAATGAACAGTGCGCATGTCCAGGGGAGCGTAGCCTTCTAGGTAGACGGGAATGGCGACCGAATTTAACTCTTTGGGTGTTCAAGGCGCCGTCCCTCTGTAACACAGAAATGGCGAGCGCTGCGGCCCTGGGAGACCCTGACTTGGGTGGAAGTTTTACCTTGGCCTTGGGGGTCCAGGTTCCGACTAGTCTTTAATAAATTACTGAATTTTTTGAAAGATCTTCATATAAATTTATATGAATAAAATTAAACGTTTTTTATCCACAAATATTGCTGTTGTACAAACAGCAATTGTTAAAATCTAATTGAATTATAATAAAAAAAAAAATAAAGAACCTTAATTTTCTTCATCTTAAAATAAAATAACTTAACATTAAATGGAATAATAGTTTTTCTCGAATGATTTTTATTACTATCTCATATTGCAATATTTTATATTTATATATATTTTCATTCTTCAATTATTTTTTTAACTCTTTGCCAGTGGATTAAATATATTTTAATAATAATTTTTCCATATAAAAAGCTTAATTTGTGACTGTAGACTCGTCCTCAAAGATTCAAATATTGTATCGTTTTTATTTTTGCAAGTAGCAAAATATTAATGAACAAGTTTATTGTTAAATAAAGAATTTTTGCTCAGAAAATGGAAACTAAGAGTTTTGTACTTCAAGATTCATAATAGCATAACAAAGACATATACCAACAATCTATAAAGAACCTCAAATGCCTTTATCAGGCATGATGGGTAAAATTGCATTTACTTGTGTAATATAAATGTTGTTATAATGATACTGCAAATTAGTAATCATGGTCTGCAATTCAATGGATATAACAAAGGTAGCCAAACATCTGAATTTATGTAGTTGTAAATTCCATTAAATTAAATAAATTATTACATGAATTTTATGCAAATCTATCATTTATTCCATTGAATGAATTATTCAATTTTTATTATTATTATTTTCTGTGAAGTAAATAACTAAGTCAAGTAACTTACTTACTTACTAAGTAAGTAAATAAGTAAAGTAACTTACTTTTGCCTTGTCAATAAAGCACATTTTATTTTATTTTTTTCAATAGCAGTGGTCTATATAAGTTATTTGTAAATCTATGCCTATTGTGTATCACCTTACACTAAAAATAGTTAAATGAAAGAAAAAATTTATCGGCCGAGTTATCTCAAAAATCCAAACTGAAAAAATTACTATATTACAAAAATAAAAATCTCTTAATCCAGCTTTAGATAATGAAGTAAATTTCATATTGTGTGTATTTAAAATAAAATAAACGTGCTAAACGGATGACGATTGAATGGAGGAGAGTTTTAAACAATAGTGAAACTCCATACGCAACAGACTCAGAATTTAAGAACACACAGGAGGCTTCATAAATCCTACAGAGTTGGCAGCCAATATGTAAAGTGATTAAGCTGTTTACTGCTGCAGTAAAAAGAACTACAGATTTTTACAAGATGCAGTTTTTTTAAGATATAAATAACTATTACTAATTATATTTAATTTTTTCATTTGTAGATGGCTTGGTTAAAAGAAGAAGGATTTGGAGGTATCATGGTTTGGTCTGTAGTTACGGAAGACTTCAGAGGGTCTCGTGGAACAGGAAAATTCCCTTTAATGAATGCAATGGGACAAGAATTAGATGGTTACACAGTAAAATATGATGGTCCTTAGGAAACTTCTAATCCTGTTGGTTATACAACTAAAGATCGTAAGTTCTTTACCAAAAATAAAATAATAAATTATACTGTATACATTCTGTATAACGATAACCAATTTTTAATTTGCTAGTTTAATTTACTTACTTAATGTAAGAATTATCTTATTGTTCCAAGCTGTAGTTTTAAAATTAGTTTAACTGTGGAGTAGAATAGAAATATTATTTGATAGATTTTTTTGTGAATTTTGAGTATCCAAATAACCTTTACTTTTTTTTTATCATATCATATCCATATCTCTATTCTTTACGTATTAAACAGCTACCTGAAAACAAATTTAACCTTTCTTTATTAAGCAAAACAGTCATCCATTCCTAAAATTGTATGCCCTGTGGAATTATCTGACTGCATTATACACCATTCACCCAGATCCCCCAATGGAGGGTTAAGTGGTGGTAATCCTTTACTTGAGTGAATAGATAATATTCCTGATATTAATTGATTTGCGATGCTACTACCTCAGATTCAAGTAGCTAGCTAAAAGTATAACTTTTAATGGATTTGAACCCCCTACATGTTACTGTTTTTTTTACTTTTTTCATAAGGATAAAGAATACAGAACTTTCTCAGGAATTGTCCGACTGAAATTGAACCGATGTAAGTGCCTAATTGTAATTGTGCCCTAACGTAATGTAATTTTTAAGTAAATTGTATTTGAGATTTATGATAAGATGGATATTTTAAGACTTTACATACAAAAAAGTAAACAAAATAAAATATCAAATTCATCAAAATGAAGTGCCATAAATTTGTACGGTTTTTCCATTTCTGTAAATTTGTATTATTTTATTTACTGAATATTTTTCTTGTTCCTTACATCTTTCCTTATTTCATTATAACTTCTTTCACCACTATAAGTCTCATCTTCTCTATACTTTCATTTTTTCCTGATTATTATTTTACTGAATTTTACTTACTAGAATGTTGCTCAACCAAATATATAATTTTCAGTTCTTTTGTTATACTTTTTTAAATTATCTATTATTGTTTTAATTTTGTGTTAAGAACAATAAATATATCGTTCAAAAGATAATTCAATTAGTTTAAAAAAATAAAATTATAATTAAATAATAATTAAAATTATTAAACACAAATTATCATTAATCAAGAGATTGTTAATTATTATTATTATTATTATTGACATCAACAAAATGTATAAACTTGAGAAATCTATAAAAATGCTTTAGAGCTTTATCAGTATTTATTTAAAACAAATGAAAGTGAATTTTCTATTATTTGTGATAAAAAGGTACAATAAATTTGAAATTTAAGATAAAAATTACTTTCTATATTAGCTTTTTATATTCTTTACTAGCAGTAATGAATTACAGTTCTTTGAGCCACACTCAGACACAAATTGTATTTAAGTGTGGTTATTTACTTGTTTCTTTTAATTACAATTGTAGATATTATCTTAAAAGTAACTGGATGCAACACAATCTTCTCTATAAATCTCCCAAATGTAGACATACCTAAATAACATGACAGACATTCTGCTCATGACTGCATCTACGTACCTATATAAAACACAAAAATATTCATCCTTCCAAACCGATTATTGAAATTTTCAAGACCTGTCAACACCTTCGTAAACAAATACTACAAGACCACACAAGGGGGCCACATACCTTTTAGATAATTGCTGAGAGATGGATGGAGCAATGCAGTTCACAAACCTATCAAAGTATATCAATTTCCTTCAACGTTTCTATTCCCTGTTCTATAGTTGTTTAGCAAATATTATTATATTGTCTACCAGCCTGCTTCTTTCTCTTCATTTATTTACTTACAGAGAAAGAAAATTTCAGATCAGTTGAGTTATATCCTGACAAATATGTAGTGCATCATGAAACACTGAATAACAGGACCTAAAAAATTAAATTAGAAACTAGCATTAGAATTTAGATATGAAACTTATAAATATAAAAAAGCCTATCAATCGTGATTGATACACTATAATGTTTGGTACGTAACTACAATTTACAATAATATCTATTTGTATAAATTTTTTTTTGTTTTTTTTCAACAATCAAAATTTGTTGGATCCATGGAAGCCTGGTATTGTATACGAAAAATGAGTTTAATCTATTGTTTGAAATGTTCTTTTAATCCTGTAACTTTTTAAATATTCTTCAAATGTTTTCCTACAGGTAGATCTAAAACTGCGGTTTGCTTATTTACTTTTAATTACTGAAAACTATTTTATTTTTTATATATTTTTTAAGTATTGTCAACTGATGCGGTCAGTATCTACTGGATACTATGAGAATAGAATTACACGCTCGGGAACAACCACATCAAAACCAGAGTAGTTTCATTTCTGTCTTTCAAATGTCTATCATAAAGGCACATAACCTTGTAATTTAACTTTGATGATTAATAGTTTTCAGTGGCTTTATCAGTGTTAAGAACAGTTAACATAGTAGGTAGGTGATCCTTACCTAACATCATTTTATTTTCAGAAATGTTTGAGATCACCCAGGAGTTACAGAACTCTTATGTTGAAAGCAATGTAATTACTATAGTAATCGGGCATAAAATTTAGTTTACATGTACAATTTTATAGGTTTTTCGTAATTGAAAAATCATTTTTGTTATTACTTTTCAAGAGTTGGACTGTAGTTTAAATTTTTAAAAACGTTTAGATAAAATAATTATATTTCTGCTAAATCCAAAAGCATATTTTATGATCCAGTAGTAACTATGTAATTTACGTGTGAGTATTGTTATTGTAATAGGCAACTTAATGTGTGTCACAAGTCACTCGCAAAATGACATAGCCGTACTCAAAAATACCTAGTATTTCACGATGGGCTTATTAGAGATTTTCCTGTGCCTTCTTCACTTAAATGAATGTACTTTTGCATTTGTTTAAAAAAAATACTGGTGATGTTCAGTACTACAAATTACATTTTCACTCTGTTCACTGTTCATTGTGTATAGTGAACATCATTATTATCAGAGAAAGTTAGTCTGACAGGTGTTATCTTTATCTCAGTTGTTGCTGTATGTGCATCATAATCATAAAAAATAATGGAAAAGATAGTGTACACCAGGAAAAATATGATATAATTTCCTTTTTTAAGCTGCAAAACCAGCAAAATCTCTAAAAATTTGAATATTTTTGTTCGGAAAACTAAGAGTATAATGAATATATTTTTTCCACAGGAAATGCAGTGTCATGTGAAGAGGAAGACGATTAAATATCATACCACCGAGATAAAGCAGATTGCACTTTGTACTATATGTGTGAAGGTGAAAGAAAACATCATACGCTATTCCCATAAAATCTTTTGTTCACTCTGAAAATGTCTGTGATTGGCCAGAAAACGTAGAAGGCTGCATGCATCATACTCAAGCAACACTACCTGCTAAGAGGAGATAAAATAATTATTATAATAACATTAAGTTTTCCTATTTTTTTTACAATGAGCTCATTTTCTATTTACTTTACACTGGTACAATTGTTTGTTCGGTCTACCTTTTTTGAATTTTATTTATGATTGGCCATTATTTTATACTGTACCTAATAATTATTATCTTTAATTTATAAATACTATTAATACTTCTGTTTTAATTATGCAATTTTTTTTTAATGTTTTGTATTTTATGTCAAGTAATGTTATTTGGTTTAAAAGTTATTATGATTACTTTACTGCTTTTTTTACTGTAATTACTTTACTTATTTCTTTTTATAATAACAAATAATTGTTTCTTTATTTTTTGTTTATAAAATAATTTGTTGATTTAAAAGTGTTGATTCCTTTATTGTATTATATATTTATTTATATTCTTTCCCGTGTTTGTTTTTATTTGCTTAATAATTTAAAAATTATTCTTAATGTTTTTCCTTTTTTTTCTAGATATTTGGTTCTGGTTTAATAATGACAATCTGTTGCTGATTACTTTACTTGTATTCCCTATTTATATAAAAATGTTTATTTTAATTACAAAGTTTTTCTGTAAATTGACAGTTGATATTTTTAGTAGATCATCTGCAAAGATTCATTGCCAACATACTTAATATTCTTGTATCGCTTTGGTATATTTAATAAATCTTTTAAATAAATTGATGGTAAATTACTGGTCATTTTTTGTTAATTTCTTTTACATATAACATTTTTATGATCATAAACTTTAAATGTGATTTATATCTTCACAATTTATTCTGATACATTTGTATATTATTTTGTATGTTATTACTAATTTTAATAATTATGGTGTCATACAGATTTTTTTTGTTGAAACTATTAATATTCCATTTCAGATAAAAAAATATATTTATATATATATATATATATATATATATATATATATATATATATGTATGTATGTATACATACATGTAATGGTGTTTTTATATTGACATGGTTTTAACCGCTTACAATTACTTTGGCATCTTTTGGTAATATTGGACAGTTATACTTGGATAATTTTTTTAAAGGTTATTATAATAAGCAGGCCGTAATGACATATAACAGCGAATATGATAAAAGTTTCTTATAATTTTCTATTGTAATATACAAAATATATATATATATATATATATATAATTGTAATTGTTATGTAATTGTTAAGTAATTGTTATGTTTATTTTAACTACAGATTGATATCGTTGCAGTTGATTATTGATATGGTGCAGGCCCCTTGGGGTGGTTGGATAGATTGATAAAACAGAACTAATTGATATGTATTAATATTTATTGATTTGTGTTACAAAATGAAATGCATTATGACAAAAGCTGTTTGTTGTGCATGGGGATTGAAAGGTATAGTTTTAACCAAAATATAACAAAATGATTGTTTTAGCTTATATTTTTGTATGGCATTTCAATATGTTAAAAACGTTAACAAAAATTAAAAAAATATATTAAAAAATTGCCATTTATACATAAATAATAAAAATGTTTGTATTAAATAAATATCATTGTATAAAATATTATTGTGAATGTAAAATATTACTATAATATTATAATTATTTATATAGGTTTTCAACAAAAAATAGGCATCCTATTTTGATGTTTCGGTTTTTGTATCTGATCTTTGCACTCAAATCATCCATCTCACAAAAGATTTTCTTTATTTTGTTCAAAACCAGTTTAAATAGGTTCGGTGATAGTTCATCACCTCGTCTCAGCCTTTTTTGACTAGGAAAGGTTTGCCTATATTTGCTGTAATTTTAAATTTAGAGAATGTGTTTGTAAGAGTGAGTTTAATGAGGTTCAAATTTTTCTGGTCAACTCATATTCTCTCAAAATTTGAAAAAAGTCTCTGTCCACAAAATCATACGCTTTCTGAAATTTTGTAAAAGATATAAGAAAGGTTTGTTTCTGGATACGTAATATTTTAGAATCGATCAGACTTTGTATTTATTCTGAATATGATCGTCCTTTTTAAATCCTTCTTCATACCCTTCTATATGTGATCTATTTGGGGTTCTAATCTATTCAATAACATTTTCACAGTATTTTATAAGTCACTGGCAACAATGAAATACTTCTATAGTTGTTGACATCTGTCTTGGAGGTATAAATTATAAATAATAATTAATATAGCTTATTTATTTTTATTTATAATAAAATACTTATACAAATTGAATTGAAATCACAGGTATAAGTTAGTATTTATTCTATAATTTTATGCAATTTTAATTCACAATAATATCAGTTTTAAAGTGATTAACATATAATATCTGTACAAAAAAAATCTATTATTTAAAAAAAAGATGTTAAAATTTTCATAGCTTTTGTTTAATTAAATATTGTGATTTTTCCTGAATAATAAATTAAAATATAAAAAATTTTGTACTTCTGATTATTTTAATACGAATTATACCCATTTTATGTTTATTATTAAATTTAAAAATAATATTAATAAAATCTTTTCTCGAGGATATTATTATTTTTTTGGTTATATGAGCATCAACTGCTACAGTCATTAGCCCTCATCACACTCTTTAAAATAGGGATTAAATCACAATCAGGTTTGTCATATGTAAGGGTGGAAAGGGCCCTTACATTTTATTTAAAAACACCAAACTAAACAAGACAGAAAATTTAGACACAAACACTGAACATACTTACAGGATGCAAAGGACCCCGATATTAAAATTTAAAAAGTAAATAAAACATAAATATATGTGAAAAACAACGGCTTCACAATACCAACATTCCCTTTTTTCTCCCTTAATTTTATTTAAGCACCCCTGGAGCAACCGAAACTGCCATTAAGCAGCACATCAATTGACCCAAGATCCATGGGAGTTGACTGACTACCTCTCTGTAAATTATCCTGTAGGACTTAACCCATCGGGTTCCCCCTGTGTCAGCAGAAATTAAAATAAAAAAATTATTAAAAATATTAATTAATTTAACTTATTTCTGATACTGTTTAAAGGTATTCATAGAATTTCTGTTGTGAAATGAATTTTATTTTGCACTTGGGAGTGATGTTAAGACATTCTGAAGAATTGCCAATTGTAAACAGGTGTGTATCTAAAACAGTAGGCTTATACATTACAGATTCTAGGTGTAAAAGTGAACAGAAAGTTTCTTAAGGAAAAATGTTACATTTCCCTTCGATTTTCCTTCTCTCCGGCATTTTGTATTTATTAATAAATTTATATATGAAAATCGGATTGAGAAGTGAACAATAACTTCAGAGGATGAATGAGGATGATACACACACATTTTTAACAACATTGTCTAATAAATAAAATATTTCATTTTATTAATTATTTATTTATATTATTTTAGTATTTCACTATATTAATGTTAACGGTGACCGTGTAAATTTTTATCATATTATGTGTTCTTAAGAAAATGCTAAGCATTTTTTTTAGAACAAAATGACACCTTAGTTTTGAAAATCGATTGACAAATATCCAACTTATGACAGAAAATGTATCACTATTTTCTGCCAGATTTAATCTCCTTCTCTATTAAGTCGGGTTCTTTATTTATTATGTGTGCTATTTATTAATTTAATTATTTTAATTTATATTAGTAGCTTCTCCCGGTGTGCCTATGGCATGCCCTCCGAAACTAGGGTGGGTTCCCTTGGCAGGCGACGTCTTGGAATGAGACTATTAGGTGTTCAAAACTGTACATCTTGTGTGAAAAATATTTTTTGAATGATGAAAATTGAAAGCAAAAATATATCAGGAAATCTTCCCGATTAAATCTGGTTTAGATTGGTCCTTAGTGAAGGCAGTTACTTTTATTTTGATTTGAATACTAGATGGTGCTGGTATTCTATGGCGGTTCAGTTTCAATTAACCACACATCTCAGGAACGGTCGACCTGAGACTGTACAAGAATATACATCATTTACATTCATACATATCATCCTCATTCATCCTCTGAAGTTATTACTTCAGAGTTTATTACTTAAGGTATTCCTTAAGGTGGTTCCAGAGACTAAACAGAAAAAGTGAGGGATAGGCGTCGGAATTTGAATTTTTTTTTTGAAGGGGGCTCAGAGAAAAAAAATCATAAAGGATAAGTTACGAAATGATATTATATAGTATAATTTAAATTTATTAATGAATATACAAACAAAAAAACCTTGAAATTCTTTTATCGTATTTAATAAACTTCATTACTCTTCTTGTTTGTTTGATTACAGATATTGTTAATATGTATCCTCTAAAACAACTCTAATTTCCCATGAACTCATCTCTTTCTCTTTAATTTTGAATTTCATTTATTTTCTCATACAACAGCACATTTCAAATCGTGTTAAAACATTCGTATTTAATTATTAAAATGACATGCTACCAGTATTAAAAAAATAATAATAACTGCTGTTTAAGAGTTACTTTTGTACATAACTGAAAAAAAATTAAATGACCACCATTTTAGTTAAGAGTCACCTATTAGAATAACGTATCTCAACTCTAACCTTTCCTTTTTACTTTAAACATTTTTGAATTGGCCCTGAAGAGGAGGGGACCTTGAGATGCGGTAGGTTTTTTAACCAAAAAATTTATTTTTTTTAGGTAAAACCATTTGCTGAATCTCATTTTAAGAGTTGAAATTTATTTCAGTGTTACTATACTTCATGAATACTGTGTATTTAAATTCTCCTTAATTTAGTACCATGAAAAACACGGTTTGCTTAGCGTAATTTTTTATCTTATAATCAAATCAGAATAATATATATTTATACTAAAATATAGAGACAAAATATTACAGTTTAATAGAATATTAAACTGAATGTGATGCATACAGGAGAAAATAGGATTGAAATGTCTTTTTATTTTTTATCGAATCAAATGTAGATTTAAAATAATTTATGTTTTGAATGTAATAATTATAAATAAAGATTAGGTTTACGTTACAAATAAAGATTAGGTTATGTACTTGAAATAATCGGCTGAGTTTTCTATCTTGTTTAATTGTAACTGTGTTATTTGAGGATAATAAAGATTTATTTTACTTTTTGACTGGCTTACTCTTCTAACTTTAATTATATTCTGTGATTAACATGTTTGATACGATATACATATATTAATTTTTCAAATATGTTGCTTGCAACAGGTAATAAATTTATTAAGAAAACGAGAATTCTTAATAAATCCACATCCTTATACGTCTCATCACCCCACATCCTCTGCTAATGATTATTTTAATTATAATTATTATAAATAATTTATTGTATAATTACATGCAATCAGAGTAGCATCACAAAATGCACGATTAGAAAATAAAAATTAGAAGCGATTAAAGTCCATATTATTTATTTACGTACAATATAAAATCATGAAATTATGTTTTGTAAAATGTATGAAGATATTAAATACAAAAGATAACAGCCAAATAATTCAAAAATCAAAAGGCATTAATGAAGATTATTGTAGCACATGTTTATGTGCAAGTTTAACAGTTACAGAAGATTCAGGGTTTTTTCAATTTTTAGATTAGTATTATTTAAAAATTCATCAACAGAGTAATATTGTTTCTGTAAGATAAGATTTTTTACTTATATTTTAAATAAATTAGTCAGAAGATTTTTTTAATAGATAGATAATTTATTAGATATGGAATAAGAAGCATAATAAGGCCCTTTCTTGTGAGCCCAAGTATTGAGTTAAATACGTAAAAAGGAAAAAGGTTTTGCGGTCGTTTTTTGATAGAAACAATAAGGTAAACGATAAGTTACTATTCTTTTTAACAAGACTACACATTCATAAATATAAATTAAGGGTAAGTTAACATTTAAAAATTTATGTATATATTCACAGTTATATACTGGTATATAATTGTGAATATAAGGACTGCCTAAAAGCACATACCGTAAAACAAACAGAAGATGGTTTCCAAAAGAGTCGATAGACCACCATAAGGAGACAACACTTTGCATATGCCCAGAACTGAAATAATGGTTTCACCCAGGAGGTGATGCTTTTTGAGAGTATTCTAACCTATGATGAGATGTGGATTCACCATTATTAAGTGGAATAAAAAAAAATAGAGCGTGGATTGGAAGAACAAGAGTACAGCTGTTAAGAACATCATGACAGTATTTTTGATTAACATTGCTGATTGCATAATTTTTCCATCACCTAATAACAGGATTTTTGAGTCTCATACAGTAACAGCATCTCCTTTCTGGCTATTTTATTAGATGAATAATTTGCTTGGAATGAACAAATTGATTTTGTTAGTTAAAAAAATGAAACTGTATTGTTATACTTGAAGTACCTTAGTAGAATACTGAGTTTATCATCATTATTAAACATATATAAATATTTATGTATATTCCTCTCTGAAGTGTAATGTCATTTCTTAGGGCTCCCTCAAAAACTTTATTCAAAATAAAAAATGGCTATAAATATGGATTGTGTACTTAGAAAATTAAAAATTTTAACTAATACTTGTGTTTATAATTATGAAATCAGTCACTAACAGAAAAAAAAATCGCTTATTAATAAAAAATAACAATTTCCAAACCAGACAAAAGAACATTTTACAGGTAAATTTTCACAATACCTCAGCTTATAAGAAAGAGTCTTACGTCTCTGTTGCCATTTTTAATGAATTGCTGAACTATTTAAACTATCTTCCCACCAATTTATTTATAAAACATAACGAAAGGTTTTTATTTTACAGAAACAATATTACACAGTTAATGAATTTTTAAACAGTCTTAAAGAATTTAAATTTTTTGTAAGCATTTAAAACAATTTTTAAATGTTCATTTCTTGCATTTGTTCAAGGTTAGAATTATTTTTTCTAATCTTCTACTCAAGTAACCCACCGGGTCGGTCTAGTGGTGAACATGTCTTCCCAAATCAGCTGATTTGGAAGTTGAGAGTTCCAGCATTCAAGTCCTAGTAAAAGCGGTTATTTTTATATAGATTTGAATACTGGATTGTGGATACTGGTATTCTTTGGCGGTTGGGTTTCAATTAACCACACAACTCAGGAGCGGTCAAACTGAGACTGTACAGGACTACACTTCATTTACACTCATACATATCATCCTCTGAAGTAATACCTGAATGGTAACTCCCAGAGGCTAAACAGGAAACACAAAGTCTTCTACTCAAGTAGTATTCATTAACACCTGAATTGTAAATTATTCTATAATCGTTTCTTATATTTAATATTTTCACATTTTTTCTTATCATTTCTCGAGTTTATACATTAAATAATTAATATGGAGTCTAATGACTTCTATTTTTTTATCTTACAATTAATTCTGGCTGGATTGTCTCATTCTATTTAGATCAAGGTTTTATCTCGATTCATCGGGTCTAATGCTTGGGAATTTTTTTTTATCAGCAGAGTAATAAACCTAATCGTTCTTGACGTTAATCAAAATAATCTATTACTGTACCGATCAGAATAAGAGATTAATTTTTTTATTTGATCGATTAATAATGAAAATCTCATGTGGGTGTTTGTTTTCAATTTCAGCAAGACTTATATTCATTTCAGTATATACTACTGTTTCGACAACATTGCAAATTATAAATTTATTACTGTTTTTAGCTACGATAAAAACATTTTATGAACATAATAAATTAACTAAAAATGTATTAACCGATGAATGCATGAGAAATTATAATAAAAAAGAAAAAGAAAGGTATGTAAATTTCATCGGCTAAATTTTAAGCGAGACCTTAAAATAAAAAAAAAATAATCAGAATACTTTAATAACTGCTAAAAAGGTATTTGTGTTCAAATATACAAGAGCAAGTGTGTCAATGTTTTGTTGGTAGAGATTGAAGAATAGATCAACAAATTTATGATAGCAACATCTAAGGAGTAAATCTGTATTATACTTAAAATAAAAATGTGTGTTTTCTGATGAAATGACGTAAATTACATTTAAGAGGTATTTAAATATTTTTTCTTGTATCATTATGAAAGTGATCTCTGCTTAACATCTGTACACAGTCTCATTGTAACGTTCTTTTCTCTACATGATCAGTTTCTTTACTCAGTGTGATGCAAGAGTAGATTTTGGTGAAATTTTTTTTATGAGAAATTGCTTTGTTTTACATTATAATCTTGTACAAGACTGATCGTGTAGTTAGGTACACTTATAATTTAAATATTTTGTTTTAACTTTAAACAAAATTAGATTTGAAACATATTAAATACAAAAAAGTTTAGTCAAATTAGTGAAAACCAATAAATTGGGGTTAAAAGATCCTGTTTTTTATGTTTGACATATAATAACTTTGTAATGGGTTATAAACACATAAAACGTGTATGTGTTACTTTTAATTTGGAAAAATTTGTAAAATCAAAATTTACTATTAAAAAAAACTGGAAATTATACAATTCTTCGTTTATTATTTAATAAAATAAATAAAAATTCATTAGATAATAATTTTTTTATTAATGACAAAAATACAATAAATTATTTGAAAAATTATTATTTCAAAGCTGGCAATAAAATAACAACAGCCGATCAACAATGCGCAATACTATGTCAGTGTTTAAATCATTACATGACAAGAAGTAAAACCTCATGTAACGGTGGAAGGAAATTTTCAACACTTATTTAGTATCAATGTATTTTCTCCTACAATCAGCGGTTTGGACCGTTCATATTATCTAGCCGCATAAATCCTAAGGTCTACTTGTACTTTCTTCAAGAAGAATTGCCACATTTGCTTGAAGATGTTCCTCTAGCATTGAGACACAAAGTATACTTCCAGCACAGTGGTACGCCTCTCCGCTTCTCTTGTGCCGATTCCACACACTAAAATAATTCTCTGAGAAATGGATCGGTCGAGCAAGTCAACATTCCTTGCCGCAAAGATCGCCTGATCTAACACCTTTAAGTTTTGGCATCAAACATGATTGTGGGGCCATATCATATTTAAAAAATGATTGTGGGGGTCATATTTAAAAAAAAAATTAAAATATATTTTAAATTTAAAATATAATTATTTTTTATGGTCCGATTTGGTTCATATTCATAATATATATTAGTTATTTGAAACGTGATATTTTTGAAAAACATGGACCTGCTATATGGTGGTGGCGTTGCGATATTTAAAAAAAATATTTATGGTCAGATATGGTTCATATTCAGAATATATATTAGTTACATGAAACGAGATATTTTTGCAAAACATGGACCTCCTAGGTGGTGGTGGGGTCATGATATATAAAAAAAATGTATTTATGGTCAGATGTGGTTCATATTCAGAATATATATTAGTTACATGAAACGAGATATTTTTGCAAAACATGGATCTGCTAAATGGTAGTGCGATCATGATATATAAAAAAAAATTATTTATGGTCCAGTATGGCTCATATTCAAAATAATAATTATTACATGAAACAAGATATTTTTGCAAGACATGGACCTACTAGGTGGTGTTAAAGTCATGATATTTCAAAAAAAATGTATTTATGATCCAATTTGGTTCATATTCAGAATATATATTACTTACGTGAAAGGAGATATTTTTGGGAAACATGGATTTGCTAGGTGATTGTGGGGTCGTGATATTTAAAAAAAAAAAATGTGTTTATGGTCCGATTTGTTACATATTCAGAATATATATTAGTGAAGTGAAACGAAATATTATTGGAAAACATGGATCTCCTAGGTAGTTGTGAGATTGTGATATTTCCCAAAAAAATTATTTATACTACGATTTGGCTGATATTCAGAATAAATTTTAGTTACGTTAAAGGAGATATTCTTGCAAGACATGAACCTGCTAAAGACGGTGGAGTCGAGATATTTCAAAAAAATATTATTTATGTTCAGATTTGGTACAGAATATATATTAGTTACGTGAATGAGATATTTTTGCAAAACATGGACCTCCTAGGTGTTGGTGTGGCCGTGATATTAAAAAAAAAAAAACATATTTATGGTCTGATTTCGTTCATATTCAGAATATAGTTCCGTGAAACGCGATAATCTGGAAACGCATCTGGGGATGGATGAAAAATATTGTATACAAAACAAAAATGCATTCTCTTGAGGAATTAATTGTCCGCATTATGGATGCGGCTGACCAACAAAGGACAGCCCTGAGAACTAAAAAGCGCAACAAAAGCAGTACAGAGGTGTGCCAAGAATGTGTTGAAAATGCCGGGCTCGTTTTTGAACATCTATTATAAACCTCTACATATACACTTTGGTCTAGTGTTAAAGATTCTAATTTTTCTAAATTCTGTTTATTTTATTCAACTTATGTTAAACTAATTTGTTCATAATTAATTAAGTTGTCAACAAGTTCTGCTTAAAATTTTTATGTGTTCATAACCCACTTAACAAAATTATTGTACATCAAACGTAAAAAATAGAGTTTTTTCCTCCAATTTATTGGTTTTCACCGCAGATTTCTCAAAACCTACTGAAGTTACGGTTCTGAGACCTGTTTTATTCGATTTTTTTAGGTCAACAACCATAACCCACCGGATTGGTCTAGTGGTGAATACGTCTTCACAAATCAGTTGATTTGTAAGTCGAGAGTTCCAGCATTCAAGTCCTAGTAAAAGCGGTTATTTTTACTCGGATTTGAATACTAGATCGTGGATACCGGTGTTCTTTGGTGTTTGGGTTTCAATTAATCACACATCTCAGGAATGGTCGAACTGAGACTGTACAAGACTTGTGACTTCATATACACTCATACGTATCATCCTCATTCATCCTATGAAGTATTATCTGAAAGGTAATTACCGGAGGGTAAACAGGAAAAAAGAAAGCTCAACAACCATAACAAATCACTAATTCTGCCGCTTAATTAACATCCTATAAATTTCAGTTCGACCTCATTTCACAGAGGTAGCTGAAATCTGAGCCACATCTTCCATTAGCCATAACTCGCAAACGAGGCAATTTTGGATGTATTCCCTCCTCACTCTATCTCTGTCTGTGTCTGAATATCTGTCTCTGTCTATGTCTCTATCTGTCTCTGTCTGACTGGCTGTCTGTCTGTCTGTGTCTTTGTGTATCTCTCACTCTCTGTCTCTGTGTGTGTGTGTGTGTGTGCGTGTCTCTCTCATTCTCTCTCTCTGTCTTTCTCTCCTTCTGTGACTCTGTCGCTGTCTCTGTCTTTCTCTTTCCTTCTCACTCTCTCCCGCTGTCTCTGTCTTTCCCTCTCACGCTCTCTCTCTCTGTTTCTCTCACTATCCCTCTCTTTCTCACTCTCCCTCTCTCTCTTTTTCACTGTCTCTCTGTCTTTCTCTCTCTCTGTCTTTCTCTCTCACTGTCTCTATCCCTCTTTGTCACTCTCTCTCACTGTCTCTCTCTCTCGTTGTCTCATGCTCTCCCCCTCTCTCGCTGTCTCACTCTCTCTCTCTTTCACTCTGTCTCTCTCGCTCTCTCTCTCTCTCTCTCTCTCTCTCTCTCTCTCTCTGTCTTTCTCCCTGTCGCTCTGTCTCTCTCTCTTTCTCTATCTCTCTCTCTCTCTGTAGGTCTCTCTCTCTCACTGTGTCTCTCTGTCTCTGCGTCCCTCTGTCTCTATCTCTCTCTGTCTCTATCTGTCTCTCTTCCCTCTCTCTGTTTTTATCTGTCTCTTTGTCCCTCTCTTTCTCTCTGTTTCTCACTCTCTCTCTTTCTCTTTCTCTCTCTGTGTTTTTCTCTATCTCGTTCTCTCTCTCTCTCTGTCTTTTCGCCTCTCTCTGTTTCTCTCTCTGTCTTGCACTCTCTACCACTCCCCCCTCTCTCTCTATCACACTGTCTCTCTCTCTGTCACTCTCTCTTTCTGTCTCACCCCCTCTCACTATCTCTCTGTCTCTTTGCCTCCCTCTGTCTCTATGTCACTGTCTCTGTCTCTCTTTGTGTGTGTCTGTCTCTTTCTGTCTGTCTCTCTCTCTCTTTCTCTTTCTCTCTCCCTCTGTCGCTCTTTCTCCGTCAGTATCTCTCTCTCTATCACTGTCTCTCTCTGTCACTGTTGTTGTCTCTTTCTCTATCACTCTCTCTCACTCTGTTTCTATCCCTCTTTGTCTCTATCTCTCTCTGCCCCTCTCTCTTTCTCTCTCACTATCACTCTCTCTTTCTCACTCATTGTTTCTCTCTCTCTGCCTCTGACGCTCTCTCTGTCTCTCTCTTTCTCACTGTCTCTCTTTCTATCTCTGTTTCTCTCTCTCACTGTATCACTCTCTCTCTTTGCCTCTCTCTTTCTCTATGTTTTTCTCTCTCTGTGTCGCTGTCTCTCTCTGTGTCAGTGTCGCTGTCTCTGTCTCACGCTCTCTCTGTCGCTTTCTCTCTCTCTCTGTCTGTCACTTTCTATCTGTCTCTCTCGCTCTCTCTTTGTCTCTCTTTCTCTCTCTCTTTGTCTCTCTTTCTCTCTCTCTCTGTCTCTCTCTCTATCTTTGTCGCACTCTCTCTCTCTGCCTCTGACTCTTTCCCTCTATCTGCCTCTCTCTCTTTCTCACTCTCTGTCTCTCTCTCTATCTGTCTCTTTCTCTCTTTGTAACTCGCACTCTCTTTGTCTCTCTCTCTTTATCACTGTATTTTCGCCTCTCTCTGTCTCTCACTGTGTCTCTTTCTCCCCCACTCTCCCTATCACTCTCTCGCTCTTTCACTGTCTCCCCCTCTCTCTATGTAAATCCGAAACTCTGTCAATCTCTCTCTCTGTGTCGCTGTCTCTGTCTCGGTCGGACTCTTTCCCATTCGCTCTCTCTTTGTGAGTCTCTCTCACACTCTCTCTCTCTCTCTGTGCCTCTCTCTCTCACTCTCTCTTTTCTCTCTCTCTTTCTCACCCGTTGTCTCTCTCACTCTCTCTCTGTCTCTCATGCTCTCTCTGTCTCTCTCTCTCTCAGTTTTTCTCTCTCGTTCTCTCTCTCTTTCTCTCTTTTCCTCTCTGTGTCGCTGTCTCTGTCTCTTTCTGTCTTTCTCTAACTCTCTCTCTCTCTCTATGTGCCGTTCACTCTCTCTCTGTCTGTCTCACACTCTTTCTCTCTCTCTCTCTTGCACTTTCTATCTGTCTATCTTCTCTTTCTCTGTCTCTCACGCTCTCTCTGTCTCCCTCTCTCTCTCTTTGTCTCTCTCCCTGTCTTTGTCTCTCCGTTTTTATCTGTCGCTCTGTCTCTGTCGCTGTCTCTCTGTCTCTCAATCTCTCTCTCTTACTCGCTCTCTGTCTCTGGATTTCTGTCTGTCTCTCTCTCTTTCTCTCTCTCTGCGTTTCTCTCTCTCTGTGTTTTTCTTTCTCTCATTCTCTCTCTGTCTTTTCGCCTCTCTCTATTTCTCTCTCTCTGTCTGTCTCTCTCTATCTCTGTCTCACTCTCTCTCTCTCTCTTTGTGTGTGTGTCTCTCTCTCACTTTCTCTCTGTCTGTCACTTTCTCTCATTCTGTCTCTGTCGCTGTCTCTGTACCTGTCTCACTCTGTCTCTCTCTCTATCCCTGTATCCCACTTTCTATCTCTCTCGCTCTTTTTGTGTGTGTCCCACTCTCTGTCTGTATCTTTCTCTCTGTCTTTCACTCTCTCTCTCTGTGTCTCTTTCTCTCTCACACTCTTAATCTGTCTGTGTCTCTCTCCCTCTGTCGCTCTTTCTCTGTCTCTCTGTCACTGTTGTTGTCTCTTTCTCTCTCTCTCTGTCGCTCCCTCTCTCCCTACCTCTGTCTCCCACTCTCTCTCGTTCTCTCTCTCTCTCTCTCACTGTCGCTCTCTCTGTCCCTATCTCTGTCTCTCACTCTCTCATTCTCTCTCTCTCTCTCTCTCTCTTCTCTTTGTGTGTGTGTGTCTCTCTCTCTCTCTGTCTCTATCACTCTCTCTCTCTCTCTTCTCTTTGTGTGTGTGTGTGTCTCTCTCTCTCTCTGTCTCTATCACTCTCTCTCTCTTTCATTTTCTATCTGTCTATCTTCTCTCTCTCTCTCTCTGTCTGCCTCTTACGCTCTCTCTTTCTCTCTCTCATTGTCTCTCTATCTCTCTTTGTCTCTCTCTCTGTCTTTCTCACTCACTGCCTTTCTCTCTGTTTTTATCTGTGTCTCTGTCTCTGTCTTTCTGTCGGTCTCTCTCTTTCCCTTTCTCTCTCTGAGTTTTTCTCTCTCTGTCAATCTCTCTCTCTCTCTCTCTCTCTCTGCCTTTTCGCCTCTCTCTGTCTCTGTCTCTCTCTCTCTCTCACTCTGTCCCTATCCCACTTTGTCAGTTTCTATCTGTCTCTCACGCTCACTCTGTCTCTGCATCACTCTCTCTTTCTCTCTCTCTGTCTGTCTCTCTCTATCTCTGTCTCACTCTCTCTTTCTCTCTATCTCTTTGTGTGTGTGTCTCTCTCTCTCACTCTTTGTCTTTATCTGTGTTTCTCTCTCTCCCGTTCTCTCACTCTCTCTCCCTGTCTCTGTTTTGGTGTCTCTGTCTGTCTCTCACTCTGTCTCTATCCCTCTTTATCGCTCTCTCTCTCTCTGTCTGTCACTGTCTTTTCGCCTGTCTTTGTCTCTGCCTCTGTCTCTCACACTCTCTCTCTCTCTGCCTTTCTCTCTCTCTCTATGTGCCTCTCACATTCTCTCGGTCTCTCTCACTCTCTCTCTGTCTGTTTCTTTCTCTCTGTCTCTCACTCTCTCTCTTCTGTCTCTTCTCTCTCACTCTCTTACTCTGTCTGTCTGTCTCTCTCTCTCCCTCTGTCGCTCTTTCTCTGTCTCACTATCACTGTCTCTCTCTGTCACTGTTGTTGTCTCTTTCTCTCTCTCTCTCTCTCTCTGTCACTCTCTCTCGTTCTCTCTCTTCTCTTTGTGTGTGTCACTCTCTATCTCACTCTTTGTCTCTCTCTTTCTCTCACTCTCTCTGTCTCTCACTCTCTCTGTCTCTCACTCTCTCTCGTTCTCTGTCTCTTCTCTTTGTCTCAATGTTTTTCTCAGACTCGCTCTGTCAATCTCTCTGGCTCACTCTGTATCTCTGTCTCTCTTTCCGTCTGTGACTCTGTTGCTGTCTCTGTCTTTCTCTTTCCGTCTCTCTCTCTCTCTCTATCGCTGTATCTCTGTCTTTCTCTCTCTGTCTTTCTTTCTCGCTGACTCTCTCTCTCGCTCTGTCTCTCTTTCACACGCTCTCTCTCTCTTCCTCTCTCTGACTCACTCTCTTACTCTGACTCTCTCTCTCTCTCTCTCTCTCTCTCTCTCTCTCTCTCTCTCTCTCTCTCTGCCTATATCTCTGTCTCTGTCTCTCTAACTCTCTGTCACTGTGTCTCTCTCTATCTCTCTCTTCCTCTCTCTGACTCACTCTCTTACTCTGACTCTCTCACTCTGTCCCTCTCTCTCTCTGCCTATATCTCTGTCTCTGTCTCTCTAACTCTCTGTCACTGTGTCTCTCTCTATCTCTTTCTCTCTCTTTCTCTGCCTATATCTCTGTCTTTATCTGTCTCTGTCTCTCTAACTCTCTCTCTCTTTGTCTCTGTCTATGACGCTGTATCTGTCTTTCTCTTTCCTTCTCTTTCCTTCTCTCTGTCTCTCACTCTCTCTCCCTCTCACTCTCTCTCTCTCTGTCTCTCTTTCACTTTCTATCTGTCTTCTCACTCGCTCTCTCTCTGTCTGCCTCTCACGCACTCTCTGTCTCTCCGTCTGCCTCTCACGCTCGCTCTGTCTCTCTTTCTCTCTCATTGTCTCTCTCACTCTGTCTTTCTCACTCTCTGCCTTTATCTGCTTCTCTCTCTTTTTTTATCTGTCTCTCTGTCTCTGTCTCTCTGTCTTTCTCGCTCTCTTTCTCTTTCTCTCTCTGTGTTTTTCTCTCTCTTGTTCTCTCTCTGTCAATCTCTCTCTCTTTCTCTCTCTCTGTCTTTTCGCTCGCTCTATTTCTCTCTCTGTCTCAGTCTCACTCTCTCTCTGTCTCTACCCCTCTTTGTCTCTCTCTCTCTCTGTCACTTTCTATCTGTCTCTCACGCTCTCTCTGTCTCTGCCCCCCTCTCTCTCTCTGTCCGTCTCTCTCTATCTCTGTCTCACTCACTCTTTCTCTCTCTCTCTCTCTCTGTCTGTCACTGTCTATCTCTCTCTCTCTCTCTGTCTCTCTGTCTTTCTCTTTCTTTCTCTGTGTTTTTCTCTCCCTCTCTCTCTCTCTCTCTCTCTCTGCCTTTCTCTCTCTCTATGTGCCTCTCACTTTCTCTTTGTCTGTCTCACACCCTTACTCTGTCTCTGTCGCTCTCTCTCTATATGTGCCTCTCACATTCTCTCTGTCTGTCTCTTTCTGTCTGTCTTACACTCTTACTCACTGTCTCTCTCTCTCTCTGGCTCTGTCTGTTACTTTCTATCTGTCTCTCTCTCTCTCTCTCTGTATGTCACTCTCTCTCTCTCTCTCGTTCTATCTCTTTCTGTCTCTCTCACTGTATCACTATCTCCTCTTGTCTCTCTCGCTCTCTGTCTTTCTCTCCATCCCTCTATCTCTCTTTGTCTCTTTCTCTCACTCTGTCTCTCTCTGTCACTGTTGTTGTCTCTTTCTCTCTCTCTCTCTCTCACTCTGTTTCTATCCCTCTTTGTCTCTATCTCTCTCTGCCGCTCTCTCTCTTTCTCTCTCACTATCACCTGTTTTAAGTATATCTATATATATATATATATTTAAGTAATATATATTACTTCATTTATATGAAGTAATGTTTTTTGTGCATGTCCCTTGTATTTTGAAAATATACACTCAGTCTGTCCATGTAATATTAACTACAGGTACTGTAATTTAATTTTATACTCATGGGTTTATGGGTTGTTTGATCAACAGTGATTTGTCTTATAATGTAAATCTTTTTGTTTGTGTGTAGTTTTGAAAGTTACACACAAAAAATCTTTATGAAGTTTTATCGGTATACAGAAAGGTTGTAAATTACCTCCATATTTTAATTTGCTATAATATAAGAGATCACCTATTTTATTAATACATAACATCAGCACCAGCATTTCTCATGACTGTAAGTTTTGAGAATGTTTACAAAGCATTTCAGCATGAACTCTGCAGTGGAATATTGATCAGAATGCATCAAATTTATATCAACACTCGACTAAGAAATAAAAATGTAATAAAACTTCTACATCCACTTCCTTAAGAAACTTTTGCAGGGTATGACTTCAGGTTCAAGTAAAGCCCAGACCTTTTATAAAACCTCACAACCTGGATGTAGAGGGTTGGCATCAAGCCAATATGATTGTTCTACAGATCATATTGACTTTACATGGCAGTTTGTCCTCCTCTATGAATCATGAGACCTTGCCGTTGGTGAGGGGGCTTGAGTGCTCAGGGATACAGAGTAGCTGGACCGAAGGTGCAACCATATCGGAGAGGTATCTGTTGAGAGCCAGACTAAGGAATGATTCCTGAAAGAGGGCAGCAGCTCTTTCAGTAGTTGTTAGGGGCGTAAGTCACAATGACTTAAACGGCCATATCAACATCACTCAGTCCTCTGAATACTGCGCAGCTGAAAGCAATGGAAAACTACAGCTGTTTTTTTTTCCAAGAAAATGTGGCTCTGCATTTTCAAAAGCAATAATGGAGGCGCCTTCCTTGGTAAAATATTCCGGAGGTAAAATAGTCCCCCGTTCGGATCTCCGGGTGGGGACTACTAAGGAAGGGGTCACCAGAAAAGTAAAAAATAACATTCTACGAGTCGGAGCGTGGAATGTTAGAAGCTTAAAAAAGGTTGGTAGGCTAGAGAATTTAAAAAGGGAAATGGATAGGGTAAACGTGGATATAGTAGGAATTAGTGAGGTTCGGTGGGAAGAGGAAGGCGACTTTTGGTCGGGTGACTTTAGAGTAATTAACTCAGCGTCAAATAATGGGCAGGCAGGAGTAGGTTTCGTGATGAACAAGAAAATAGGGAGGAGAGTGGAGTATTTCAAGACGCATAGCGATAGAGTCATTGTAATAAGGATAAATTCAAAACCTAAACCGACAACGATTGTTAACGTCTATATGCCTACAAGCGCCCATGATGATGATGAGGTAGAATGTGTATACGAAGAGATTGATGAAGCAATTAAACACGTAAAAGGAGATGAAAATTTAATAATAGTTGGAGATTGGAATGCAAGCATTGGAAAAGGCAAAGAAGGAAATATAGTGGGTGAATACGGGCTGGGCAAAAGGAATGAAAGAGGGGACCGACTTATAGAGTTTTGCACGAAGTATAATTTAGTAATTGCCAACACCCAATTTAAAAATCATAGTAGAAGAATATACACTTGGAAAAAGCCAGGCGATACTGCAAGGTATCAGATAGATTATATCATGGTTAAGCAAAGATTTAGAAATCAACTCGTGGACTGCAAAACTTACCCTGGAGCAGACATTGATAGCGACCATAATTTGGTGATAATGAAATGTAGATTGGGGTTTAAAAACCTGAAGAAAAGGTGTCAGATGAATCGGTGGAATTTAGAGAAGCTTGAGGAAGAGGAGGTAAAGAGGAATTTTGTGGAGGACATCGCAAGAGGTCTGAGTAAAAAAGATAAGGTAGAAAATGTAGAAGAAGAATGGGAGAATGTTAAAAAGGAAATTCTTAAATCAGCAGAAACAAACTTAGGTGGAATAAAGAGAACTGGCAGAAAACCTTGCGTTTCAGACGATATATTGCAGCTGATGGATGAACGTAGAAAATATAAGAATGCTAGTGATGAAGAAAGTAAAAGGAACTATCGGCAATTAAGAAATGCTATAAACAGGAAGTGCAAACTGGCGAAAGAAGAGTGGATTAAAGAAGAGTGTTCAGAAATGGAAAGAGAAATGAACATTGGTAAAATAGACGGAGCATACAGGAAAGTTAAGGAAAATTTTGGGGTATATAAATTAACATCTAATAATGTGTTAAACAAAGATGGTACACCAATATGTAATACGAAAGGTAAAGTTGATAGATGGGTGGAATATATTGAAGAGTTATACGGAGGAAATGAATTAGAAAATAGTGTTATAGAGGAAGAAGAGGAAGTTGACGAGGATGAAATGGGAGAAACAATAGTGAGATCTAAATTTAAGAGAGCATTAAAAGATTTAAATGGCAGAAAGGCTCCTGGAATAGACGGAATACCTGTAGAATTACTGCGCAGTACAGGTGAGGAAGCGATGATAGATTATACAAACTGGTGTGTAATATTTATGAAAAAGGGGAATTTCCATCAGACTTCAAAAAAAGTGTTATAGTCATGATACCAAAGAAAGCAGAGGCAGATAAATGTGAAGAATACAGAACAATTAGTTTAACTAGTCATGCATTAAAAATCTTAACTAGAATTCTATACAGAAGAATTGAGAGGAGAGTGGAAGAAGTGTTAGGAGAAGACCGATTTGGTTTCAGGAAAAGTATAGGGACAAGGGAAGCAATTTTAGGCCTCAGATTAATAGTAGAAGGAAGATTAAAGAAAAACAAACCGAAAAGGCATTCGATAACGTAGACTGGAATAAAATGTTCAGCATTTAAAAAAAATTAGGGTTCAAATACAGAGATAAAAGAACAGTTGCTAACATGTACAGGAACCAAACAGCAACAGTAACAATTAAAGAACATAAGAAAGAAGCCGTAATAAGAAAGGGAGTCTGACAAGGATGTTCCCTATCTCCGTTACTTTTTAATCTTTACATGGAACTAGCAGTTAATCATGCATATCATTAGCACAAGCTAAACGAATATTTCTTCAGTAAGAAATATAATTTGTTTACATCAAAAATTAATTTAAATGTCAGGAAAAGATTTTTGAAAGTGTATGTTTGGAGTGTCGCTTTATATGGAAGTGAAACTTGGACGATCGGCTTTATTCGGAAAACTTATTTCATATTCTACTGCTGCAGCTGTAGCATTACCATTACAGACAGCCAAAATGAATACCACATCAGTGTATTTCTCTGTTGTAAATAAGTACAGTTTTTTCAAGTTAAAAACCATAAGAAATCACTAATTATGTCCCTTAATTAACGTCCTAAAAATTTCAATACGATCTCATTTCACCTGGGTAGCTGAAATCGAGTGAAATTATGCACAAGCCGTAACTTGCAAACAATTCGTTTTAGGACATATGTTTGTATGAATTTTTCCATTAATTTCACATGCAGAATAGGTTACAAAATTCCCGGGTGAGCTTAATGATACATCCTATTTATTTATAGTGTTTGCATAGAAAACATTAAAAAGTTTTGTAAATATAAAGTTTTTGGTGCTTAAAAGAGTTTTTGAAAGGAATTCAGGAATAGGTAAAGTTTGAATATCATTCTCATTCATCCTCTGAAGTATTATCTAAACGGTAGTTACCGGAGGCTAAACAGGAAAAAGAAAAGAAAAGAAAGGTAAAGTTCGAAGGTTATTTAGAGGTTAGATTCCACTTTAAGGAAAAATGTTTCTGACAAGACTTATGTATCATTGTCTCTAGAATCCAAATTCGAGGTGCAAATGTGTCCCATTTAAAAAAATTAACTTCTAATCTAGTTAGCCCTCCTCTGGTCAAAATCATAATTTTTTTTGCATCTTCCAGAAAAATCACTTCCTTCAATTTTAGAAAAGGAGGACGGGGGAGGTCTAGGACACCTGTTTTAAGTATATCTATATATATATATTTAAGTAATATATATTACTTCATTTATATGAAGTAATGTTTTTTGTGCATGTCCCTTGTATTTTGAAAATATACACTCAGTCTGTCCATGTAATATTAACTACAGGTACTGTAATTTAATTTTATACTCATGGGTTTATGGGTTGTTTGATCAACAGTGATTTGTCTTATAATGTAAATCTTTTTGTTTGTGTGTAGTTTTGAAAGTTACACACAAAAAATCTTTATGAAGTTTTATCGGTATACAGAAAGGTTGTAAATTACCTCCATATTTTAATTTGCTATAATATAAGAGATCACCTATTTTATTAATACATAACATCAGCACCAGCATTTCTCATGACTGTAAGTTTTGAGAATGTTTACAAAGCATTTCAGCATGAACTCTGCAGTGGAATATTGATCAGAATGCATCAAATTTATATCAACACTCGACTAAGAAATAAAAATGTAATAAAACTTCTACATCCACTTCCTTAAGAAACTTTTGCAGGGTATGACTTCAGGTTCAAGTAAAGCCCACACCTTTTATAAAACCTCACAACCTGGATGTAGAGGGTTGGCATCAAGCCAATATGATTGTTCTACAGATCATATTGACTTTACATGGCAGTTTGTAATATTCTTAGGATAAAATACAGCAATATTTGATGAGTGGTCCAGCTACCATTGGTGAACTCATATTAAATACACTTCATAGTGGAAGGCTGACTGCATTAGCTGAAGTGATATAAAGCATTGTTGAGCATATTCTCCGATAAACAGGTACTGTTCTATTTCTACCCAAGTAAGTTCTAAGAAACAGAACAAAACTGTTTCATTATAATATATTATTAAATATAAAACTATTAGGAATTTAAAATAGTTACTTTACAACCAATCTATATATAACATTAAATATTTCATGTTAAATGTGTTTTTTTATATAACATTTTATCTATAAGTATGGGTATGTATCCATTAACATCGACTAAATATTTTATTACACAAGTTCTTTAATGTAGTTGTCAACTAAAATAATTCTTTTATTGTAATCATTACATAACATATTATATAGATCACATACAGGATGGATATATATGATACTCTACAAACTCGTCATTGCAAATCAGCTGATTTCAAAGTTGAGAGTTCTAAGATTCAAATCCTAGTAAAGGGAATTACTTTACATGGATTTCAATTAACCACACATCTCAGGAATGTTTAACTTGAGACTTACAAGACTACACTTCATTTACACTCATAAATATCCTCTGAAGTAATACCTTACGGTGGTTTGGGAGGCTAAACAGAAAAAAGAAAGAGATATGATATTCCACAGATAAAAAAAAATTGTTCCAACATTTACCTGGATATATTAAGAGAAATCACAGTAAAACTTAATTAATTAGACCAGTATTACAATGTAACAAAATTAAGTGATAGGTGTAAGATATAATAAGTGATAAAATAATAATTTTAAATAAAGAAGAAATCAGTACTTGATTTCATGTCTGAACACAGGTATTGTCCAATATTTCACTAAAGTTTGATCAATATTTGTAATCATCTATAATCGTTCTCTGTTGCAAAATGATTTTGTGTATCTTCTCGTACTTTGATACTGTGTTCATCATTTTACAAACAGAGGTTGGACTGCTTCAGTCTTACCTCTGTTTATTTATAACAGTTCAGACTTGTTTTCCATCTTCACGGGTTACCTTTACTAGTTTGATGATCCATCTGAATATCTATGCGTAAGATTAACATGATTATCCACACAGTTGCCTGGTAAACTGTACTTTATCATGTGTAAAACATGATAAACCATCTAGTTTAACCATACAGTTTTAACCATCTAGTAAATTGTAACATGACATTGATTTCCAACTACCTGCACAACATACTGTTGTCTACTAACATACCTACCTTGAGGTTTTGGGGTGTTCCAAATTGCAGATTTAACATAGCCCTCCAGGTTGCTGTATTATCGTATCTGACTGAGTTTACATGGTGGTACCAACATCATGATTTTTTAATAAGTATTGGCAGACAAAGCAAGGTATTGGTCCCCTACACTAAAGATACGTTGATAATAGTTAGATTATTAAATTAAAGAAATAACAAGATCTAAGCTGTAAATACAGACAAAATAAAATAATACATTTCTTGACAAATAACTGGATTGATTCAATATTAATTTCACTAGAGTTCAAAAACAAAAAAAAAAAAAAAAAAACAACTTTCATTTAACCTAATAATAAACAGTTAATTAAAAAAAAGACTTTTTACAGATAAAGAAAAAAATAACTGCAAACAAATTACGGTCGTTTCACATGTTGTTCGTTACATTGTGAAATGACTGAAATATAGTTCTAAACGCTGTATTTTAATAATGAAACTTTCCAACTTGCTTCCCTCTCCACAATAGATGTTTGAGACCAAAATACTCAATTTTTATCATGATGTACAGCATGGTGTGTTATAATGTTGAAGTGTATTTGTTATTCACTTTTCCCTGTTAGGAACTGAAATAATTTTAATCGTTAAACGTGATATTTAAACGTGAAATAAAATATTTTAATAAGAAAAACTGGCATTAGTTTTGATTAAATATGATGTTTTAATATACTGAAAAGAGTCTGGAACAATAAAACAATGAAAAATATGCACTCTTATTTCCATTTTTTTTCTTTTCATCCTGTCTTTTGGGTTATGCAGAAGCAATTTGGCAGGATTTTATGGCCGGTACCCTTCCTGATGACAACCTTTAGGGCAATTGAAGTTTGTAAAGTTGCACTGCATGAAAAATTGCTTATACCCAGATATACTCCCACATTATCAGGTGCTCCTTTCCCACGTCTAACCTCTGAGAATGCCAAATGGCTTCTTCTGCTTATAATTTTCCATTAAATAAGTTACAAAAAAAAAAAAAAAAATTTGTTATGATATTGTCACTAGGCTTTGTCACTTAAAATTCGAACTTTTCATCTAGAATTCATTGATTTTATGTTATTATTAACTGGCATCAAGTAGGCAGAACAGAGGCAGGATCATGGCAAAGACTTTATGAGAATGTGCCACAACATTTTTTAATCATAGATTTTTCTTGAGAGTTAATAAAATAAACTGCGGAAAAATGCAGGGTTAACTGAACCTTACAACCCTCAATGTAATAAGGATAAAATCAAAACCTAAACCGACAACGATTGTTAACGTCTATATGCCTACAAGCGCCCATGATGATGATGAGGTAGAG
This sequence comes from Lycorma delicatula, assembly GCF_047948215.1. Lineage (NCBI taxonomy): Eukaryota > Metazoa > Arthropoda > Insecta > Hemiptera > Fulgoridae > Lycorma > Lycorma delicatula. The sequence continues at coordinate 21,544,546 of NC_134457.1, forward strand.
TGTGTATATGAAGAGATTGATGAAGCAATTAAACACATAAAAGGAGATGAAAATTTAATAATAGTTGGAGATTGGAATGCAAGCATTGGAAAAGGCAAGGAAGGAAATATAGTGGGTGAATACGGGCTGGGCAAAAGGAATGAAAGAGGGGACTGACTTATAGAGTTTTGCACGAAGTATAATTTAGTAATTGCCAACACCCAATTTAAAAATCATAATAGAAGAATATACACTTGGAAAAAGCCAGGCGATACTGCAAGGTATCAGATAGATTATATCATGGTTAAGCAAAGATTTAGAAATCAACTCGTTGACTGCAAAACTTACCCTGGAGCAGACACTGATAGCGACCATAATTTGGTGATAATGAAATGTAGATTGGGGTTTAAAAACCTGAAGACAAGGTGTCAGATGAATCGGTGGAATTTAAAGAAGCTTGAGGAAGAGGAGGTAACGAAGATTTTTGAGGAGGACATCGCAAGAGGTATGAGTAAAAAAGATAAGGTAGAAAATGTAGAAGAAGAATGGGAGAATGTTAAAAAAGAAATTCTTAAATCAGCAGAAGCAAACTTAGGCGGAATAAAGAGAACTGGTAGATGATATATTGCAGCTGATGGATGAACGTAGAAAATATAAGAATGCTAGTGATAAAGAAAGTAAAAGGAACTATCGGCAATTAAGAAATGCTATAAACAGGAAGTGCAAACTGGCGAAAGAAGAGTGGATTAAAGAAGAGTGTTCAGAAATGGAAAGAGAAATGAACATTGGTAAAATAGACGGAGCATACAGGAAAGTTAAGGAAAATTTTGGGGTATATAAATTAACATCTAATAATGTGTTAAACAAAGATGGTACACCAATATGTAATACGAAAGGTAAAGTTGATAGATGGGTGGAATATATTGAAGAGTTATACGGAGGAAATGAATTAGAAAATAGTGTTATAGAGGAAGAAGAGGAAGTTGACGAGGATGAAATGGGAGAAACAATAGTGAGATCTAAATTTAAGAGAGCATTAAAAGATTTAAATGGCAGAAAGGCTCCTGGAATAGACGGAATACCTGTAGAATTACTGCGCAGTACAGGTGAGGAAGCGATGATAGATTATACAAACTGGTGTATAATATTTATGAAAAAGGGGAATTTCCATCAGACTTCAAAAAAAGTGTTATAGTCATGATACCAAAGAAAGCAGAGGCAGATAAATGTGAAGAATACAGAACAATTAGTTTAACTAGTCATGCATTAAAAATCTTAACTAGAATTCTATACAGAAGAATTGAGAGGAGAGTGGAAGAAGTGTTAGGAGAAGACCGATTTGGTTTCAGGAAAAGTATAGGGACAAGGGAAGCAATTTTAGGCCTCAGATTAATAGTAGAAGGAAGATTAAAGAAAAACAAACCGAAAAGGCATTCGATAACGTAGACTGGAATAAAATGTTCAGCATTTAAAAAAAATTAGGGTTCAAATACAGAGATAAAAGAACAGTTGCTAACATGTACAGGAACCAAACAGCAACAGTAACAATTAAAGAACATAAGAAAGAAGCCGTAATAAGAAAGGGAGTCTGACAAGGATGTTCCCTATCTCCGTTACTTTTTAATCTTTACATGGAACTAGCAGTTAATGATGCATATCATTAGCACAAGCTAAACGAATATTTCTTCAGTAAGAAATATAATTTGTTTACATCAAAAATTAATTTAAATGTCAGGAAAAGATTTTTGAAAGTGTATGTTTGGAGTGTCGCTTTATATGGAAGTGAAACTTGGACGATCGGCTTTATTCGGAAAACTTATTTCATATTCTACTGCTGCAGCTGTAGCATTACCATTACAGACAGCCAAAATGAATACCACATCAGTGTATTTCTCTGTTGTAAATAAGTACAGTTTTTTCAAGTTAAAAACCATAAGAAATCACTAATTATGTCCCTTAATTAACGTCCTAAAAATTTCAATACGATCTCATTTCACCTGGGTAGCTGAAATCGAGTGAAATTTTGCACAAGCCGTAACTTGCAAACAATCTGTTTTAGGACATATGTTTGTATGAATTTTTCCATTAATTTCACATGCAGAATAGGTTACAATATTCCCGGGTGAGCTTAATGATGCATCCTATTTATTTATAGTGTTTGCATAGAAAACATTAAAAAGTTTTGTAAATATAAAGTTTTTGGTGCTTAAAAGAGTTTTTGAAAGGAATTCAGGAATAGGTAAAGTTTGAATATCATTCTCATTCATCCTCTGAAGTATTATCTAAACGGTAGTTACCGTAGGCTAAACTGGAAAAAGAAAAGAAAAGAAAGGTAAAGTTCGAAGGTTATTTAGAGGTTAGATTCCACTTTAAGGAAAAATGTTTCTGACAAGACTTATGTATCATTGTCTCTAGAATCCAAATTCGAGGTGCAAATGTGTCCCATTTAAAAAAATTAACTTCTAATCTAGTTAGCCCTCCTCTGGTCAAAATCATAATTTTTTTTGCATCTTCCAGAAAAATCACTTCCTTCAATTTTAGAAAAGGAGGACGGGGGAGGTCTAGGACACCTGTTTTAAGTATATCTATATATATATATTTAAGTAATATATATTACTTCATTTATATGAAGTAATGTTTTTTGTGCATGTCCCTTGTATTTTGAAAATATACACTCAGTCTGTCCATGTAATATTAACTACAGGTACTGTAATTTAATTTTATAAAAAAAAAATAAAAAAAATAAAAAATAAAAAAAATAAAATAAAAAAAAATAAAAAAATAAAAAATAAAATAAAAAAAAAAGTAATAATACAAAGAAAATAACAGTACAAGAAATAAAAACTATAGGAAAAAAAAGAATACAAAATTTTAAACTACAATTGCAAAACCAAATATGATACCATCCAATACAGTCACTTAAGTATTCATCTATGTGAAATAGCCTTATTTTAAGTTCATTCATCTTAACCTTTCCAATCTCTTGATACTAGACTTTTCGTTTCAAGAGGAAGTTTATTAAAATAAAACATAGCAGTATATTTATGATTCCTTAGGTTGTATTTTTAGCCCCAGTGGTGAGGGCTGTTATGCTTAGGTGTGTCAGTTCCAAGGATCCACTGGGGACTCCGAGGGAGAATAGGTCTATACAAATGTAAAAGACCCATCGATGCGTCACGACTTTCCAAGGTATGGCGTAGCGATACAGAAGGGCAAATGAGACTCAAAAGACCTGACCGGTGGGCCGACCTGCCTTTCCGGACATACAGCCGGTAGGTGGGGAGGCCCATTAGAGTATAACAGGCACTCCCCTGGGTGGCGTAATACCAACCAGTCGGACCGGCCCAGGGGAGCAGAGTCAAAAAAAAAAAAAAAAGAAAAGAAAATGTTGTATTTTGATATTTTTATTTGCTGACCCCCAAGCAATTATACTATACCTCACAATACTGTAATAAATCCCATACATAATAGTAATTAAATTTTGAGCAGTAAGAATTTTGCTTACTCTAGGTAAACAAATATAGTATGAAAACTATATTATATTTTATTTGATATTTCAAAATACCATCTGAAATGTTGATCGATAAATAATACCTAAATAGTTTGTGTTCCATTTTTTTTTTTTTTAACAAATTCACTTCTGATAACAACAGTAAAATCAGTAGGCAAACAGTCATAATGATTACCAAAAATTAATCAGACAGTCTTATTTACAGTTAGAGCTAACTTATTAGAATCTTTTTCTTTTTCCTGGTTAGCCTCCGGCAATTACCGTTCAGGTAGTACTTCAGAGGATGAATGAGGATGATATGTATGAGTGTAAATATGATATGTAGTCTTGTACAGTCTCATTTCTACCATTCCTGAGATGTGTGGTTAATTGAAACTCAACCACCAAAGAACACCGGTATCCACGATGTAGTATTCAAATTCGTGTAAAAATAACTGACTTTACCGGGACTTGAACGCTGGAACTCTCGACTTTCAAATCAGTTGATTTGAGAAGACGCGTTCACCACTAGACCAATCCGGTCGGTAACTTATTAGAATCTAACAGTGCGTTTTAATTTAGTAAGTTGATTTTCCAATTTATTATAAATTATAAATCATGAATTTCCATAACTTATTGTAACTGTGTCATCGGCATAAGATAAAATTTTATAATCAGGATTTTGTAGTTCAAATGTATCATTAACATAAACAATAAATAATAAAGGCCCAAGAATGGTTCTTGGACACCTTTTTTATTCCTTCATTAAAAGAAAAAGATGGCTGCCCCAACAACCAATTGCACATATAATGCTTGACTACAGTCAATGTCTTTCCTCTCCTAAAATTTCTTTAGGAGAAAAGAAAAGAGAACTTCTTTAGGAAAACGTTTGGTTCAGCAAACCAAACATGTGGAAATCACATGGTGACAAGTTTGAATTGTGTGGCGGGTGTTCAATGAATTTTAGTGAGTTGATCGCAAGTCTGACCTGCTATATGCGGCTGTGCGGTCACAGAGAAGGAGGACATTGAAAATCGGTTGCTGGCATTAACTGTTGCAATAAGCAGTCCTTATGTCATCAGACAACTGGGAGGAAGTAGTATGCTGCATTTATCGTCCCTCATTCAAGCAAGAAATCAATCAACAGCACACCTTTTCAGTCCCAAAACTTTTCAAGCTGACAAGTATTTCTTGGCCTTGAGTGGTACCTCCTCTTCACTTTTCCACCACTCCATACTTGTTCTCTTGCTTTTGGTATAGTGGAGGACCACGTTTTGTCAAAGGTCACAATACGGTCCAAGAATGCCTCTCCTTTTTCCTCAAAGCGATTCAGAGGCCACTGACAAATGTCTTTTTAGACATTTCTCTGTGCCTCAGTGAAAAGACATGGAACCAATCTTGCCGACACTTTGCTGTTTCCAAGAATGTCTGACAACATTGTATGCACACTTCCAACACTTATGACCACCTCTGATGCAATTTCAGAGATTTTTTGCAGCAGTCACCTTCCACACGGTCAATTCACAGCCTGAATGTTGTCACCGATGATGCTGGTCCATGGACGACGTTTGTGACATCTGTTCTCCACTGCGTTACAACCACTTTGAAATTTTTTGGCCCGATCAAACACTTGAGTTTTTGACAAGGTAGCATCTCCCAACTGTGCCTGGAGTCGATTCAAAATTTCAGAGGATTTGACACTTTCATTGGCAAGCGATCTGATTATAATTTGTTACACAACAGATGATGGTACCTCCTGCTCAGAAATTTTGTTTACGTCTCATGCCGTAACAATAGATTTAAAATATTAATATCTAATATCAATCGGCCGTTCATATAACCATACATTTACTAATAACTTTACAGTGTTGCCACTTTAGGTGCCAAAAAAACTAGTTTCATTACTTTATTTACAGACCTCGTATTACGTAGTCATATATTTGGTCGGTTAGACAGATTTAGATCGGCAGGTTGAAAGAATTAAAATTGTGAATCACTTGTAGTAAAAAACTCGAATAATGTATGCTTTCTTTACTAAAAAAAAAAGAAAAAGTAAAATAAATTTACTAGGTAAAAAATTTTATGTACATTTAATCGTCATCTTGATTACTTCATCTTATCGAGAAAAATTACCTGCCGCCGAAATGCGCATCCAGTATCAGGATATAAAAGTCATTACACGAACGGCGGTATTTATAATATACGAATTCGCATCGTTTACCCGAGTTTTAATAAATATATAAATAATGTAGGTTATAGTAGTAAAATGAAATTATTAAACAAAATTAAATAACGAACGCAAATTTGTTTAATAATAAATTATAAGAATACCAATTCATTCAAATTATGTAATTTGACTTATAAAATTTAAATTTAAGTCGTACTTTTTAAATTATTGTTTATTAAATCACCCAAAATATTTCACATAATGCAGTCTACTAGTTTCATGACACTTATTTTTTTTAAGAAGTCATTTGAACGTCCTTAATACTAACAGGTTCGTTTAAACTCTTCAATTTGAGATATATGTTTGACAAATTTAAGAGTAATTTCATAATTATTTAAACACTGATAGGCTTCTTATAATCTTCCATTAAATCTTATAACTCTGGAACCGATGAAAATAAATACCACGTATGTATATCGTCGAAAAGCTCTCGATGAAGACATATTACTCCGCTTAAGAAAAAATCGAAAATTCAATTTTTTGGAGTTTGGGCTTTTTTGAACACTTTTGGTCCAGTCGATTGCAATCAAAAGGAGAGGTGGACAACTAGATGTTACAACAGTCCTAAATCCAAAATTTCATCATCCTACGGTTAATCGTTTTTGAGTTATGCGAGGTAGGTACATATGTACAACGTCACACCGAAACTAGTCAATATGGATTCAGGGATGGTCAAAATGGATATTTCCGTTCAAATCTGCGAATCGAAATTTTTCGCGATTACAATACTTCGTACAAGAAAGTATTTGAAAAATCAAAATTCTTAGTAAAAAAAATTGGAATCACTTAATCTTGACCAAATGACGTTTTGATTATCGGAATTATTTCGTATATTTCATCGACAGTCCACCTCATGTAAGTTATTAATATAAGAGAGCCAAAATATTTTAATACAATATACAATTTTTTTTTTTTTTTTTTAATATACGTCTCTGTACAGTCTTTTGATATGATGAAAAGCATAAAGCTATAAACCTAATATAATAATTAACAGTGTCGTTTAAGTGTAGAACGGGCTTATAAATGCTTTTTAGTATGAACAAAACGTTTTGGACTATCTATATAAGCACTAACTTTGTAATTTATATTTTTATTAGTAGTTTCATAAAAAAATGATAAAATATATGATAGAAACCTAAGGAAATAACCGGTTACCACCATATAATAATAAAAATATTACAAATAACTAACATAAATATACAATACAGAATACAAAACATTAATGAAAGCAGATGAGGGTTTGCGGTCTTATCACATCTGATGTTTTATTACAGGAACTGCTCCCGGAGCATATTCTCCTTTTCTACTGCACGTTTGAAGAAACGGCTGGATCTTTTGAAAATGAAACGCATTCTATTCTGAGCCGGTTTTTAACATACTCCTGAAAGTCCTGCAAATTAAACGATTTGAAAAAGTTAAAAATATATAGAATCGGAGATTAACCTTTTCTGATCATGTAGCCGTTAAACTGGCTATGTAGAATGAAATGTATACTTGAAGTTTTAAACCCAAATAATTCAACGTTAATATAGAACTATTATTAAAAAAAAAAAAAAAAAAAAATTGAAACAAGATAAATGTTTTTTAAAAAAAAACGATAGTGAAAGAGTGCGGACTAGCTTTGTGTAGTGTGATTACGAAAGATGTATAAACACAAGGAAGAGAAATAATCATATTGCGTAATTGCTGCATGTACATTATTCACCGCCTAGCTGTCGCCTATTTAAAACTGTTTCAAAGGATATCGCATTTGCTTAGGCAATTATTTCTAGTTAATTTAACTTGCGTTATACGAGTATTTTGTATAAATAAAAAGCAATATAGAAAATCATTTTTGTACACAAACTCGGTAAGTAATTTAAATAATATTTTGCACTAAGAAAAACAGTTCGGTATTAAATAATGTGATGGAGGAGTAGAACGTTAATTTATTAACAGAATAAACTTGTGAATTTGTGTAACGACAAGAATTAGTGATCTCCCCTTACATCTATAATTTTTTGTCTCTCCAAACAATCTCTGGTCCACATCCCCGTGTGTGTGTGTGTGTGACGGAGGGAGGGGGGGAGAGAGAAGAAAAAGAAAATGTAACTATACATTTTATAAGAAGCTTACAAAAAAAGCCTGAAATATAGATGAATAAATAATTATGTCTTATACAAGGTAATATAAGACACGTACAATGATCGATGTACTGCAAGAATTGAGTGGGGGAGGGTAAAATGGTGAAAAATAAGAAGTGAGGTAACAAGATATAATATATTCAACAATCTTTTTCTTCTAAATCTACTGTATTGTGTAGAGAAGGATGTTAAGCAAACTCCTACATCACACACACACACACACACACACACACACACACACACACACACACATATATATATATATATATATATATATATATGCGCAGTTCCTAGTGACCAAATTTCATATCCTCAGAGTACAAAAAAGTATCGATTTTTACTTTTTACAAGATATATAAAATAGCGTAAAATGTAACGGCTTAACGCATCCCTTTCTGTGGATAACAGTGAATTCTGTACGCATTGTCTACACTCAACGGAGGAAAATACCGTTTCGCATTTAAAATGTTTAAAAGTCGGTTTAATAAAAATAAATCTGAATTATCAGTAAATAACAAGAATTCCATACTGCAGGCTAATGTCACGGCAAACATTGAAAGATGTATATTATTAAAATGAATTTGAAAAATTTTATAGTTTTGGTTTGACGTAACCGGACTACAGCAGTAACTACCGTAAAGTACTACTACATAAGCGCAAAATTACTATCTACAGCTCACTCGCATAATCAAAGATCGCTACCGGTTAATATTGTATATAACATACTTCCCCGATAATGGTTGTACCTTTTCCCAGGAGGATCACGCCACGAGAAACCCAAAAATAAAAAAACCGGTGGCCATGACATGATGCTCCAGAAGATGGAAACGTTTTTGCTTTCTTTGGTGCACTTTGACTCGATTCCACCCGCTGTTTAATAAACTGCTGTCTGGCGTGTAACTGTGAATGTTTCGTCTACTGTTATGGAACGTCGATGAAACTCCGGAATTGTATTTAAATAAGTCTAAACGACTCTGAAAATTGTTCAGTCAAGCGTTCATCATCTCGAATGGATGTACGAGTACGACTACGTTTAAATTCAGCGATTTATGTTTTTACCGTCGAAGTCGAAAGGGAAGAATCCTTTAACGTAAAATCTAACTCTTTTTGTATGTTTGTTGGATTAAACTTTTCAAAACAAAGTAATTTATAACAGTTTTAACTTAAATTTTATACATTTTTCAGATGTCAAACCTTGTGTGTGTGATTTTTTAATCTTGGTGTTGATTATAGTGGATGCGTGAGTGTGTGTTACCGTGACTGTTCACAGTGTGAAAAAGAAATTCTGTATTGCGTGTGTTTTTTCCTTGTTGTGATGTGCGACTGATTTGTTACTCCTTGCGTTACTGTTATTCTTGGTATCGCATGAGATGTGTTGCGTAAGTGTACGTTTGGATGTTTCAGTTGTGATTGTGGTGACCGATTGTGTATGCGAGCATTTCCCCCTTCCTAAAATAATGCTACTAAGCGGTTTCAAGGAGGGGCGGAAACCCAGAGGTGGAGGTTTAGTCGGTAGTGCGCAGGAACACATACGCACTTATTAACATCTTGCGGAACCTGTTAGCGAATCCGACAGTGCTTCGGCGCCCGTAAATGGGGTTCCTCTACCTTTATAACAAAAACAAAGTAAAAAAGAAACGATGTCAAAACTTGTTTTCTTTACTCGACTGCCACTTACAAGCGACTAAACTCATGCTTTTGAAACTTCGCATCGAGTCATCCTAAAGGATCATACTTGACAAATAATATCTTAGTCGGTCGGTCAAAAAATTAAAACTCAGGTAGTTTTAAATAGTTCTGGTCGATATTTGTATTTCTGCTCGAGTAGGTTTGATAAATATTTCGTTTTTATTCGATATTTATAGTTTTGATCAAGCGGTTAAAATCGGCTTGCTCCATTTTTGTATCGGTTTTTTCTGTTTAGCCTCCGGAATCACCGTAAGGTATTACTTTAGAGGATGATATGTATGAAAGTAAATGAAGTGTAGTTTTGTACGGTCTCAGGTCGACCGTTCCTGAGATGTGCGGTTAATTGAAACCCGACCGCCAAAGAAAACCGGTATCCACGATCTAGTATTCAAATCCTTATAAAAATAATTTCCTTTACTAGGATTTGAACCTTAGTACTTCGATTTCGAAATCGGTTGATTTACGATGACGAGTTCACCGTTTGACCGACGGAAACTTTTGTTAGGTATAAAATATAACTTAAAATATTCATGTTAAAAAAAAAAAATCGAAACTAAATTTTATTCTAGTATAGCGTATAAGTATATTCTTATAGTATACTTTTACGCTATAAAGTATATACCGACGAAAAAAAATTCGGCAAATATGTGATGCAAATTTAAGTCGAATTAAGATAACGATTAATGCTGTAAACAGAAAAAGTAATACGACCGTTACTTTTTAATTCCTGTTGTATTATTCTAGAAAACTGTGTTCGATATAGGAGTAGATGTGTTCTGACCGTCGAATATAAACTTATTCTTATATTTTTTAAATCAAATAAACGTAAGAGTTGTTCATGTGCAGACTTTATGTACGGATTTACTTTATGTTGACTATAAGTAGACTTGGCTCTCTAATTCTTTTCTGATTGACGACCGTATTTATTATTTCAGTTTATAACATTCTACTTCCTTTTATGCATTATTAATTCCTAAATCGAAAATATACACTGCAAAAATAAACACGGACGTAATCTCTTTGAGACTAATATCACTAAAATCTTACAACTAATATCACAGACAAAGTTTTTTTAAAAAAAAAAACTATATAAAATTTGACAAACTCCGATAGGGATTATAAAAGACTCCCTACTCGGATAACAACAGGCTGTCCGTGGAACGGCTCCGGGAATGCATCGATGTTAGATGTCTTTTTAGTTGAGGCCAGTATGGCTTCATGAAGGGGGCAAGTGCATCTTGAATGCACTTGCCGAAGTGGAAGGGGCCGACTGTGGATGTGTTCGGCAATTTTTTTTTGACATGTTGGCGTCATTTCTTTCTTTGTATTGGAGTTCTATCCTCTGTTGGTTGGAGGACCGCAATGGTCCTGTGCTCTGCAGGCCGTAGTGCGAGACTATTTGTCTAACCGTGCGGCTCTGTTTGGAGATGCGCTGCTGTCTGTGAAAGGGTCCGGGTCGTACTGGCCTTTCCGTACTATACGTAAAGTAATTCCGAATAGTCAGTTGTTTGTTCGCGTACAGACACAACCCGGACAACAGTATCACGTCTATTAGTAGATCCTCGGCCTGACGGCAACGTTCTGCCGTCTTGCCTACTACTGAATTGGCGTTCGACTGTAGCAGTCTGAGAGTTTGCCTAACCATTCCTAGATAGCATGTCACACTCTATGATGGACTGAATATCAAGTCCTTCAGAGAATTTGCTTGGTGCAGGCGGGGCAATATTGCTGGAATTTCCGGTAGGACATCCTTAATTGTCACTTGTGACAAGAAATCCGTACCGGAACTCTCCTTCGGGAGTCCGGTTATATTTATTTTGCCGCTGGAGGGGCCGGGAGTCATTAACGCATTTTGGTGGGGCGTGGGGCTTCTGGGACCTCTTATTTGCTATAGTTTTTGTGTAACTTTACTAAATAGCTGAATACGTGGGAAGCCACAATATATGCCTTTTGTTGTGGGTATGAAACGATCTTTAAGGACCACTCACAGACTGTTTACTCTTGCATCACAAAAATTAAAGGCATTACAAGTAAATTTAAGAAATCTGTCTCATATTATACTCTTCCTTCAGTTATGAGAGCCTATTCCAAATGAAGAGGCGTTAACTTTTCCAATTCTACCAGAAACATGCAGTTTAGAAGAAAATGTTGGTGATGAAGACATAGTGACTTAGAAATTAACAAAAAAGAACAGGATCCAAATTCCCAAGATGAGAGCACTGAATCTCACAAATTACTGAACCAGAGCCTTAATGATCTGTTTCGTCATGTTAATTTGTTTTAAATGTAATCAGAGTTCCTGACTTCAAAATTAGAAAGCTTTAACCTTCAATACAGTGGCACTCAAATATGTTTTCCTTTATTAAGCAGCAAGAATTTTGGCACCTGTTCTCCTTACAAGATAAAAGTGTTCTCCAATGATGTAAATTCTTTATTGGATTTACTATAGCAGCATCACAATCCTTCAGAGTTCAGACTACATATAGATCCCTCTGAAAATGTTTGAAAACCATCCTCCTTCACATTGGAAATAAGAAAACATCAATTCTCCTTTCCTCTTTAGCACAAATAAAGAAAACATATGACAGTATGAAATTTTTACTTGTGTTGATACAGATGAAAGTTATTCATGGCGTATATGTAGAGACCTAAGGGTGATAGCAATTTTTTCTTAAGGCTGCATCTATCAGTTATACAAAGTACTTTGGTTTATTACACAAGCAGGACAATAGAAACAGAAAAAACTATTACACTAAAACTAAAAAACTGGCCCAAGAGCTGAGCAGAAAAATATTATTTGTGAATTTTGTAAATCTAAAGAATGTCTACCTTCCACCATTACATATAAAACTTGCTTTGATGAAAAATTTTATAAAAGCAATGGATTGTTATGTCCAAAGGTTTCTTGTGCCTTAAAAGCAAGTTTCCCAAGATCAGCAAGACAAAAATCAAAGAAGGAATACTTTTGGAACTAAAGTTATGTAAGCTAAAGAATAAATAAATGTGAGTTAAGTGTGAGGTAAGTATACTATTGTCTGTGAGGCGTTTCTTTATGTGATTGGATGTGACTGGCTTTGATGTGATGTGTGGAGCATGTGGCATGAGATATGTTTTCTGAATGATGATTGGATGTTGTGGTATCTTGGTATCTTGTAGTGTGAGGTCTGTGTTTGTTTACTGGTGTCAGAATGATGTGAGAGCGTATTCCCCCCTTCCTGAAGTAATGCACACCAGCTGGGTACCAGGAAGAATGGGTAACCAGGGGTGGAGGTTTAGTGGGTAGTGTGCAGGAACATATATGCATACACACACTTAATTACATCTTGTTACCTGCAACAATAGAAAATAAACAGTACTATTAGTGACGATAATAATAAATCCTTTTTTCAACTTACTATGTTTTGGTTATGCTAGCAATTAATACATTTGTAACGTAAATATTGTACTCATATTTTTATTATAAAATTCGAGGGCTGATAGTACTCATTACAATTCTTCAGCTGTAGGTTAGTTTTTTATGCAGACACTTGGAAGAAAATCACTCAAATTCAAGGACATAATATTTCTAAAGATTACCATAATCTTAAGCTGGACCTAGCAGGCATTCAGCCAAAACCTAGAGATCACTAGCAGGAAGAAAGAAAACAAGAATGAAGGAAAAGAGTAGAGGTTAGAAAGGGATGATCTAAAGAGGACTGCAAATGATTCCATTCGAAAGAATGTATCTACATCTTTTCTAGACAGTGGGTATCAATTTTACTGGTAATCCATTAGGATATTAGGACATCTTCATGTAGGATATAAGTAGTAAATTACTGATCAATGATTTACAATAATCAGCTCAAGTATATGCGATAAATCGCTTTTACACAAGATAATAAAAAACCATTTTAGTATAGCTCAGGCTTTCTTAAGGAAGATCCTCAGACCGACCCCAGACTAGTGCGATTAATGGACATATCCAGTCGAACTAAAAACTGTTCAGACAGGGACCACTGGAGGATAACAAAAATGAATATACGGTTACTAGTGCCTGATCAGTTTCCTATTTCTCATACGACTTTATTTCCTATTTTACACAATAATTAGCATAAACTCCATTGCATATTTTCCCATTTATTTGTATAGATTGTATTTTTTTTATACACTGCAAGACGTTCATTTGCGTTACTTTCTCTGACAAAGCTAACGAGTTTGCCATATGATATCAGTTTGTAAGTACATTAAAACAGTATTTTATATACAAAGCATTGTCGAACTATAGACAATTAAGAAATGCTATAAACAGGAAGTGCAAACTAGCAAAAAAGAGTGGATTAAAGAAAAGTGTTTAGAAATGGAAAGAGTAATGAACGTTGGTAAAATAGACTGAGCAAACAGGAAAGTAAAGGAAAATTTTGGGGTACATAAATTAAAATCTAATAATGTGTTAAACAAAGACGGTACACCGATTTATAATATGAAAGGTAAAGTCGATAAGTGGGTGGAATATATTGAAGAGTTATACGGAGGAAATGAATTAGAAAATGGTGTTAGAGAGGAAGAAGAGGAAGTTGAAGAAGATGAAATGGAAGAAACAATACTGAGATCTGAATTTAAGAGAGCATTAAAAGTTTTAAATGGCAGAAAGGCTCCTGGAATAGACGGAATACCTGTAGAATTACTGCGCAGTGCAGGTGAGGAAGCGATTGATAGATTGTACAAACTGGTGTGTAATATTTATGAAAAGGGGAAGTTACGTCAGACTTCAAAAAAAGTATATAGTCATGATACCAAAGAAAGCAGGGGCAGATAAATGTGAAGAATACAGAACAATTAGTTTAACTAGTCATGCATCAAAAATCTTAACTAGAATTCTATACAGAAGAATTGAGAGGAGAGTGGAAGAAGTATTAGGAGAAGCCCGATTTGGTTTCAGAAAAAGTATATGAACAAGAGAAGCAATTTTAGGCCTCAGATTAATAGTAGGAGGAAGATTAAAGAAAAACAAACCGACATACTTGGCATTTATAGATCTAGAAAAGGCACTCGATAACGTAGACTGGAATAAAATGTTCAGCATTTTAAAAAAATTAGGGTTCAAATACAGAGATAGAAGAACAATTGCTAACATTTACAGGAACCAAACAACAACAGTAATAATTGAAGAACAAAAGAAGCTGTAATAAGAAAGGGAGTTCGACAAAGATGTCCCCTATCCCCGTTACTTTTTAATCTTTACATGGAACTAGCAGTTAATGATGTAAAAGAACAATTTAAATTCGGAGTAACAGTACAAGGTGAAAAGATAAAGATGCTACGATTTTCTGATTATATAGTAATTCTAGCGGAGAGTAAAAAGGATTAAGAAGAAACAATGAATGGCATGAATGAAGTCCTATGCAAGAACTATCACATGAAAATAAACAAGAAGAAAACAAAAGTAATGAAATGTAGTAGAAATAACAAAGATGGACCACTGAATGTGAAAATAGGAGGAGAAAAGATTATGGAGGTAGAAGAATTTTGTTATTTGGGAAGTAGAATTACTAAAGATGGACGAACATCAAAAATTAATTTAAATGTCAGGAAAAAATTTTTGAAAGTGTATGTTTGGAGTGTCGCTTTTTATGGAAGTGAAACTTGGACGATCGGAATATCTGAGAAGAAAAGATTAGAAGCTTTTGAAATGTGGTGCTATAGGAGAATGTTAAAAATCAGATCGGTGGATAAAGTGACAAATGAAGAGGTATTGCGGCAAATAGATGAAGAAAGAAGCATTTGGAAAAATATAGTTAAAAGAAGAGACAGACTTATGGGCCACATACTAAGGCATCCTGGAATAGTAGCTTTAATATTGGAAGGACAGGTAGAAGGGAAAAATTGTGTAGGCAGGCCACGTTTGGAATATGTAAAACAAATTGTTAGGGATGTAGGATGTAGAGGGTATACTGAAATGAAACGACTAGCACTAGATAGGGAATCTTGGAGAGCTGCATCAAACCAGTCAAATGACTGAAGACAAAAAAAAAATACGATACGTATTAATTTAACACTTCCTTGAATGTATTCTACTGTAATAACTGACAATAATTAGATCGCATTATAATAGGGAAATAATATATTTATTTTAAATGATAAAAAAAAAAACAGCAATCGTAGTGTAAGTTCCCCGACTATCATCGTATATCATATGTTGTTATTTAAATTTTCATCGCGTATTTTTTTTCTGTAAAGAAATTATAAAACGCAAGGGACTTTTATTAATATCGATTTCTAATACTGTCACGTCTTCGTTTGAAAATTAAAATTATTTTCTGAAATACGATCGGCTTAATTAGAATCGATACGGTTGTTAATATCATCGAGAGGTTTTTTTTTTAATATAAAAATCCACATAATAAAACCGTAATGAAAATATAAATAATGAACGATTGAAATATGAACATTTTTATTAGCTTAGGATTATAATGCGGATGAGTTTTTATTTATCACACGTACGTAGACTTTTTTATTAAGATTTTACTCCCGGCAAAATATTTATAAGTCTCTGCTTTATTTATGTATATTAGAATTAAATTCTACGTTTTTAAATATTTTATTAAAAATTACACCAAAATATTAATTTCGTTTCCTATTAATACGAGTTGAAATATAACGCACGGTCGCTCCTAACTCGAATACAAAAAGAGATAATCAAATTAAACAATTTCGCGTAAAACGAACGTTTTATTTGCTACAAAACTTACATTTATCTTTACTTTCCCGCCCAGCGTTATAGCAGAGCTATAACTAACTGTAGAAGGGAAAATATTGATTGTAATCGAGCCGCTTTGGGCGTATACGATTTTCACCGGATCTTGACGTTTTGACACCCAAGGAACCTAAAAAACCGTACGTGCGTGTGTTCGGTGTCGCACTCTAAGTCACCTTATATCTGCAGAACTACTGGACCGATTTTGACCGAACTTTGTCAGATTACTTTTGAGTACGGGGCATTGAAGCCATTAAATTTGTAACTTAAAAGGTCAAGGGTGTGAGGCTGTAGAGCAAGGTCATCCTCTGTAAAATCTTGATATTTGTCTAATTAAGTTCTTATTTTTCTTAGGCTCGTTTGTTAACGGTTAAAAAAATAGTATTTGAAAAAACATTTTGCAAAATCGCATTCCCGCTCCAAAAAATGCTATAAACTAGCGGCTAAGTGTGTGTACTGCGTCAATAGTACCCGCTGCCATAGGAAGGAGCGCTAGTGTAGCACTGACGTATTTTAAATTAAGTTGTACGTGCATCAGAAAAAAGCCGCGTGGCGGAATAGTCCTACAACTGTGTTGTCGGCTTTTTTCAAGTAGTTTTCTACCGCTTTTCTCCCGACAGTCTCATTTCGCCAGTGAAGAATGATCGCGGTCAATCCTTGATCTACGACCTCAGCGGGTCCTTCAGTCCATCATATCTCTCTTTAATTTTGAAAGAATTGAAAAAATCGCAGGATGCCAAATCTGATGGTTAAGGAGGGTGTGAAGTAGATTGAAATCTCAATTTCACAAGATCATCGGCGGTTAGTACAATGCGTGTGGCCAAAACGTTTTCGTTTTGCAGAATTATAGGCTCTGTCGATTGTCGAACACAACCGCTCGCGTATCTAAAGGAGTTTTAATATCTATGTATCGCACAGAATTTACAGTCAACCCGATTTCGAGGTAGTCAGTCATATACTCGTGATTGGCATCGTAAACGCTGTCAAACGTTTTTTTTTTTTTTGTTGAGGGCTGTGTTTTGAATTATTATTTTTTTTTTTGTTTATATTGTGGCAAACCGTAGTATCAATTTCCTATACGCAGCCGTTTTCGTACTGGGTTATAACGATGCCGCCAGCCGAGTTTTGTCTCCCGTTACTGTACTGAAAAGTAAATCATCTCCTTGTCACGATGACGTTCCAGAGGCTGTTCGTAACATTCCTCCCGTTATTTATTCTTTTCTGTAAGTTTTCGGGGCATCCACCGCAAACAGATTTTAAGATAGTCCAGTTATATCCTAATCGTTCTTTCGATGAAACTCACCGGTTAGCGACGCGTTGGTTTGTGTTGCCGCAGTCATTTTGAATCGATTTATCCATTTTGTTTGGTTCTTGGCATCGCTCACAGAAACCGATCGACCACGGCGAGGTTAATTTTACCTGTTTCTGATGTACGAAGTTTTGTTACCCGCCTATTCACAATACTTTGATAACGTCTCATCACCAAAAACGGCTTTAGATGATGATGTCATTAGCGTTCACTTTTCCCTTTTAAAGATTAAATCGTTGCAAATTGTTGACATATTAGTCGTACTCTCGACTCCATAACAATGGTGACTGAGGAGAAATTAAAGGTCGGTGGTCAGAGTCGAGGAATTTTAGTACGAGTACTAGGGGAATAGAACTACCAGATGGCAACACCTGTCAATTTGTTCGATATTTTGGCATATATATATATATATATATATATATATATATATATATATATATATATATATGTAAGATATAATATTTGTCATACATTTTATTCTTTTGCAGCCATTTATTATTACATTTTCAAAGAGATTCCTTTTTTTATATATAAAATACTTCCACCTTCCTGACGTAGAATAAAATTAACTTTAATTCAGAAAACATTACTGTGTGTATTCGCGTACGTTCGTTGGCGTGTGAATGTATAGGTTCTTGAATGCAAAATCGATGATAAATATTTAAATATCTACTTCCGAGAAGCTTTTCAAACCTTCTATGCGCATCCTATAAAAAGCAGTTCGCAAGTAATAGAAATGAACTCTTTTTTTATTACACTGCTTGTTTATTCTGATTGAAAAGTGATTAATACAGGCAATTTGTATTCACCGACAGTCAATCGGTATTCACTAATATCCGCAAATGTTTCCGATATAGGTATATTATTAATAAATTTAGTGGATGTTTTTAATTTACAATTATATTAATAAATATATAATTAGTAATTATATATATTATTAATAATAATAAAATTTAGTGAATTAACTATAAGTAAATTATTCGGAATTGTAAATGTAAAAATATAATTTTTATTCTTTTGAATATCTCGAATGGCGTATAAAATATAAACTTTATCTACCGCGTTGCGTGCCTATATATATATATATATATATATATATATATATATATATTTGCAGAAGTATAATTTATTACATTGTTTTTAGAATGTACAATATACGTAATGCTGGTCTTGGTTTTTTTTTTGTCTACAGTCATTTGACTGGTTTAACGCAGCTCTCCAAGATTCCCTATCTAGTGCTAGTCGTTTCATTTCGGTATACCCCGTACATCCTACATCTCTAACAATGTGTTTTACATATTCCAAACGTGGCCTGCCTCACGATTTTTCCCTTCTACCTGTCCGTCCAATATTAAAGCGACTATTCCAGGATGCCTTAGTATGTGGCCCATAAGTCTGTCTCTTCTTTTAACTATATTTTTCCAAATGCTTCTTTCTTCATCAATTTGCCGCAACACCTCTTCATTTGTCACTTTATCCACCCATTTGATTTTTAACATTCTCTTATAGCACCGCATTTCAAAAGCTTCAAATTTTTTCTTCTCAGATACTCCGATCGTCCAAGTTTCACTTCCATATAAAGCGACACTCCAGACATACACTTTCAAAAGTCCTTTCCTGACGTTTAAATTAATTTTTGATGTAAACAAATTATATTTCTGACTGAAGGCTCGTTTCGCCTGTGCTATTCACCATTTTATATTGCTCCTGGTTCATCCATCTTTAGTAATTCTACTTCCCAAATAACAAAATTCTTCTACCTCCATAATCTTTTCTCCTCCTATTTTCACATTCAGTTGTCCATCTTCATTATTTCTGCTACATTTCATTACTTTCGTTTTGTTCTTGTTTATTTTCACGCGATAGTTCTTGCGTAGGACTTCATCCGTGCCGTTCATTGTTTCTTCTAAATCCTTTTTACTCTCGGCTAGAATTACTATATCGTCGACAAATCGTAGTATCTTTATATTTTCACCTTGTACTGTTACTCCGGATCTAAATTGTTCTTTAACATCATTAACTGTTATTTCTATGTAAAGATTAAAAAGTAACGGGGATAGGGAACATCCTTGTCGAACTCCCTTTCTTATTACGACTTCTTTCTTATGTTCTTCGATTATTACTGCTGCTGTTTGGTTCCTGTAAATGTTAGCAATTGTTCTTCTATCTCTGTATTTGAACCGTAATTTTTTTTAAATGCTGAACATTTTATTCCAGTCTACGTTATCGAATGCCTTTTCTAGGTCTATAAATGCCAAGTATGTCTGTTTTTTTTTTCTTTAATCTTCCTTCTACTATTAATCTGAGGTCTAAAATCGCTTCCTTTGTCCCTATACTTTTCCTGAAACCAAATCGGTCTTCTCCTAACACTTCTTCCACTCTCATCTCAATTCTTCTGTACAGAATTGTAGTTAAGATTTTTGATACACGACTAGTTAAACTAATTGTTCGGTATTCTTCACATTTATCTGCTCCTGCTTTCTTTGGTATCATGACTATAACCCTTTTTTTGAAGGCTGACGGAACTTCCGTCAAAATAATGAAATAATTGCCGATATTAACAGAATTTTTCCCCTTAATGGTGTTTTTTCATTTATCAATAACCTGTTACCCATTGCTAATACTGTAGTAAAAATTTCAGCCCTGTATTATATTTACTCATATTTGAATATTAAAAAAACTTACTTTGCCTGAAAACGATAAAAAACAAAACGATTTATATATTAAATTTATCAGTAAACGTTTTAATAATATTCTAAATGTATAATAAAATCGGATAATATTAATGAGGTTCCATATAAAATTCTTTATACGAATATAAAAAACAATATTCCGGGAATTTAATTTTTAAATAAATTATATCGGGTATTTTTTTTTTTTAAATTAGAGATATTTAGTTTTTAAATAAAAACTGTTTAAAGAGTTACTTAAAAGTTACTTTACGAATATTTGTGAGTAGATATGATAGATATGATGATATACGCCATCGTTCTTATTCCCTTTAATTGTAATTAAACTATACAATTGCATTCTCAATGTATTAAGATTCTCAAAACGTAGTCACCTACGACACTTACAAATCTTTTTCTGTTTCAGAACGGAGAGATTTACAAAACAGATAATTATAAAAAAGAAAAAAAAATATTTTTGACCGTATAATTTCAAGTTTCAGAAAATTGTTGGCCAATTAATACATAATTCAAGAAGGTCATGACTGAAAGAGCCATTAGGTCTTACATATATTTATTATTTATTTATTTTATATATGTATATATATCTGAGCGTCGTTACTTAACGGTAATAATTTTGGAAACATAAATAGGAAAATATACGTTTAAAGTTGAAACAAAATTTAATTTTCAACTTTAAACGTACAATTTTCTGAAACTTGATGCAATTTTCTGAAACTACTGATAAATTTAATATATATATCGTTTTGTTTTTTATCGTTTTCAGGCAAAGTAAGTTTTTTTTAATATTCAAATATGAGTAAATATAATACAGGGCTGAAATTTTTACTACAGTATTAGCAATGGGTAACAGGTTATTGATAAATGAAAAAACACCATTAAGGGGAAAAATTCTGTTAATATCGGCAATTATTTCATTATTTTGACGGAAGTTCCGTCAGCCTTCAAAAAAAGGGTTATAGTCATGATACCAAAGAAAGCAGGAGCAGATAAATGTGAAGAATACCGAACAATTAGTTTAACTAGTCGTGTATCAAAAATCTTAACTACAATTCTGTACAGAAGAATTGAGATGAGAGTGGAAGAAGTGTTAGGAGAAGACCGATTTGGTTTCAGGAAAAGTATAGGGACAAAGGAAGCGATTTTAGACCTCAGATTAATAGTAGAAGGAAGATTAAAGAAAAAAAAAACAGACATACTTGGCATTTATAGACCTAGAAAAGGCATTCGATAACGTAGACTGGAATAAAATGTTCAGCATTTAAAAAAAATTACGGTTCAAATACAGAGATAGAAGAACAATTGCTAACATTTACAGGAACCAAACAGCAGCAGTAATAACCGAAGAACATAAGAAAGAAGTCGTAATAAGAAAGGGAGTTCGACAAGGATGTTCCCAATCCCCGTTACTTTTTAATCTTTACATAGAAATAACAGTTAATGATGTTAAAGAACAATTTAGATCCGGAGTAACAGTACAAGCTGAAAATATAAAGATACTACGATTTGTCGACGATATAGTAATTCTAGCCGAGAGTAAAAAGGATTTAGAAGAAACAATGAACGGCACGGATGAAGTCCTACGCAAGAACTATCGCGTGAAAATAAACAAGAACAAAACGAAAGTAATGAAATGTAGCAGAAATAATGAAGATGTACAACTGAATGTGAAAATAGGAGGAGAAAAGATTATGGAGGTAGAAGAATTTTGTTATTTGGGAAGTAGAATTACTAAAGATGGATGAACCAGGAGCAATATAAAATGGCGAATAGCACAGGCGAAACGAGCCTTCAGTCAGAAATATAATTTGTTTACATCAAAAATTAATTTAAATGTCAGGAAAAGATTTTTGAAAGTGTATGTTTGGAGTGTCGCTTTATATGGAAGTGAAACTTGGACGATCGGAGTATCTGAGAAGAAAAAATTTGAAGCTTTTGAAATGCGGTGCTATAAGAGAATGTTAAAAATCAAATGGGTGGATAAAGTGGCAAATGAAGAGGTGTTGCGGCAAATTGATGAAGAAAGAAGCATTTGGAAAAATATAGTTAAAAGAAGAAACAGACTTATGGGCCACATACTAAGGCATCCTGGAATAGTCGCTTTAATATTGGAAGGACAGGTAGAAGGGAAAAATCGTGAGGCAGGCCACGTTTGGAATATGTAAAACACATTGTTAGAGATGTAGGATGTAGGGGGTATACCGAAATGAAACGACTAGCACTAGATAGGGAATCTTGGAGAGCTGCGTTAAACCAGTCAAATGACTGCAGACAAAAAAAAAACTAAGACCAGCATTACGTATATTGTACATTCTAAAAACAATGCCATCTGGTAGTTCCATTCCCCTAGTACTCGTACTAAAATTCTTCGACTCTGACCACCGACCTTTAATTTCTCCTCAGTCACCATTGTTATGGAGTCGAGAGTACGACTAATATGTCAACAATTTGCAACGATTTAATCTTTTTATTATTTCGATTTAAACGAAACGTTTTGTTGTTTAACGATCAATTTTTTTTACATTTGCATAGCATTCCTGAAATTCTTTCATTTTTCTGTAAAACACACTTCTGTTTCTCTCGTGTATATATATATATATATATATATATTACGTAAAAATAATAAATTTCAGGAATGCTATGCAAATGTAAATAAAAAAGAGATCATTAATCGACAAAACGCTACGTTTTTTCAGTTATATATGCTATAAGATCCAAATTTGTGTTCCAAACATAAAACGAAGACATTTCTAACGTACGTCGGAAGATAAATTCGATTTTTTTGGACTTAAAAACTGAATAAAATAAAATAATATTCGATTAGATGAACGAATACAATATTTAATGTTAATTTTACAAAGTTATTATACGTCTAATCTAAAAAAAATCTGCTGTACTACCTGACTTCCTTGTAAAAGCTACGGCATATATACGTACATATACACGTTTTTAAAAGTACATAAAAATTTATTTCACTAATAACTTCCAATATTTTATCTTTTTTTTTTATTATTACTATCGAGTTATTATTTATCGCAAAAATGTTTTACAATCAGTGGTTAATAATTTATTGATAAATCAATATATTTTAATTAAAAAAAAGGAGATGAAGTCTGATTCGAACCGATTTGCCTTCCCATGTAAGATCTAAATATTTAATTAATTAAACTTTTATTTGGTATAACTCTGAAACCGATGAAAATAAGTACCGCTTATAATATATCGTTGAAAAGCTTGCTTATTATTCCAGTTAAGAAAGTCCAAAATCTAAATTTTTTGGAATTTTAGGCTTTTTTGGATACTTTTAGTTCAGTCGATCGCAATCAAAAGGGGAGGTGCACAACTAGATTTTATTACAGCCCTAAATAAAAAAATTTCAACTTACTACGGCTAATAGTTTTTTTAGTTATGCGTATGTTCGTACTGAGGTCACACCGAAACTAGTCAAAATGATTCAGGGATGATCAAAATTGATATTTCCGTTGAAATCTGAAAACGGAAATTTTTCGCGATTACAATATTTTCTTTACTTCTTACAAGGAAGTAAAAAGTATAGAAAATTTAATTCGAATAAAATTTGTGTACATAAATAAGAGTTTCAGAATTAGATTTTTATTTATTCGCATTAGATTTTTTTATTTTTAATCGTTTACGTAAATAAAAGGAATTACCTAACAAAAGTTACTCAGATTGGAAAGAGACATCTCATAGTTACCTTGAATTTTACCTTGAACGTGGCTTTTATCTTATTTTAAGGTTAACATGATTTTTTTTAGAAGGAATGACCTATTTTTGATCCGCCGATGAAGAAGTAGAAAATTTTACATTGAAATATATAATCACACGTATCACCTTGGATCTTTTTTGGAGGTCACACGGCTAACCGTCAGAGCTAATGTTTTAGTGTAGTCATTTTTATGGTCTTTCCCTTTGGAGCATAATCGTGTAACTCGTCAGGTCCACTATTCCTGGGATATTTATTTAATTGAAACCTAACCGCCAAAGAACACCGGTATCCACGATCTAGTATTCAAATCCGTATAAAAGTAACTGCCTTTACTAGGATTTGAACCTTAGAACTTTCGACTTCGAAATCAACCGATTCACCTTATTTAATTTTTCCTTCACTTTCCCGATTAGCGCTATAGTAGAGCTACAGCTATAGAAGGGGGATTATGATAATCGGCCTAATTTGGGCACATACGGTTTTCACCAAATTTTGAGGTTTAGACAGCCAAGGAACCCAAAAAACCGAATGGTCATTTTCCGAAAATTCGTATGTACGTGTCCGTGTTCGGTGTTAGGTGCCACATCCTAAATCACCTTATATCTCTAGAATTACTGAACCGATTTTCACAACCTAATCAGATTACTACTATATATGAGGCATTGATGACATTAAAATTTCAATTTAAAAGGTCAAAGAGGTGAGGCTGTAGAGCAAGGTCACCCTCAATATTAGTACCCCCTCTCACCACAAGAAGCGCTAGTGTAGCACTGACATACAGCTGTTGTAGTCGTCTCTCTTTCTTTTTCTATTTAGTCTCTGGAACCACCGTAAGGTATAACTTCAGAGGACGATATGTATGAATGTAAATGAGTTGCAGGCTTGTGCACTGTCAGGTCGACCGTTTTGAGGTGTGCGGTTAATTGAAACCCAACCGCCAAAGAATACCGGTATCCACGATCTAGTATTCAAATCCGTATAAAAGTAATTGCCTTTACTAGGATTTGAACTTTGGCTCGCTCGACTTCAAAATTAGGTGATTTGCATGCAGAATTCACCGCTATACCAACCCGGTGGGTATTTTTGTAGACGACTGTTATGTTGTGACGTCGCAGTTGAGCGGCAGAATTAAAAAATTAATAATATTTAAATTGTAGTAAAGTATTTAAAGTGGCCGCTAGTACCGCCACATCCGCGCGAATGAAATACGGTATGCGCGCGCGCTTTAGTTAGAATCATTGAATTAAATTAACGGAAAAATATTATATTTAAATAAAATGATAAATGTTTTAAATTAAGTTGATGTACGTAAGCCGTGCAAAAGCCGCGTGACGGAAAAGTACTACAACAGTGTTGTCAGCTTTTTTATTTATTTTTAATAGAGCGATTTTCTCCTTAGATATTTACTAATAATAAAATGGTTTTTGGTCTGGTTTAATAATATTATAATAACGTGTACTTATTCCACGTTTCGTTCTATTTTGTTCAGTCAATCTTTTTATACTTTCCTTTATGTTCAGTCGTTTACATAAATTTACTTAGAATTAAATAATCTACATAATTTTTTTCGAAAGTTTATTTCTTTTCCAGCAGTTTAACGTAAGACGTATCACACTGTTTTTTGCGATTTAAATTTTGTATTTTACATTACTTATCTAACAGTTACGGTTGTGGAGCATGTTTTATTCAATATTTGACGTAAAAAAATAGTCTGAACCAAACTCCAATTTTCGCTTCGTGTAATTCACGGGGGTTAGTTGCAGGCCATAGTAATATATTTTGTGAATTAATATGAAACCACGCTTCATCTGTAAAAAATGTCGTGTCGAGGATCCCAACGGAATTTTAGTCAGTAATTTAGTCCTTCGGTATGATCTGTAGGCTTCAGTTCTTGAACACACGTTGCTTTGTAGGGGAGTTGCAGTTCTTTTGTTAGATTTATGATCGGTAGCAAGTACCATATCTTGATATTGAACGATATAAATTATATTATACGATATAATTTTATATTGATACATCTTTCTATATTACTTATCGTTCATAAGTTGTGTGACCTTATACGATGTTAATACTAGACATATTTGTTCTTATTCGATGGTGTACATCCATGTTTGTGCATAATCTTAATAGAGATTTTTTTTTTTCATATTGCATCACTTTTTTTTTCATTGTTTTCATTCAGTCGCATAACTTGCTTATGAATTTTGAAATGATATTAATTAAAAGCTTTTATTTAAAGATAAAACCTTCAATTTTCTACATCCCCATCTATATGTATTCAAATAATTTTCATTATTTTGTAGTTATTTTTACGATTAGTATTTCCATATAATGGTTAAATTTTATACAGTTAATTACATTTAAACAGTGGCGGCTTGTAGCTAAAATTAGTGGGGGTGCTGCTTTAGAAAGTTTTTTTTTCTGGGCCTTTTCAAGCCCCAAAAGTTAAGGTTAGTTAAAGTTTTCTGTAAAATAAAAGAATCAAAAAGAAAAAAAAATGGATCAAATAGAATAGCCGGAAGCAGGATAATAATCTAATTTTACACTTTATCACATTCAAGATTACGGTACACGTTTTTAAGCGCACTGTTCTTAAAAAACGTATTCGGTTTAACCGAATAAATAATAAAGTGTCGATACTGATAATATTTTTTAGTATAATTAGATAATAACTTAATAAACTGTCTACTTAAAAACACTATAGTCCAGCGGTGCTAATTTAAATTTTTGGTGTGTTTTTGGGCAGATTAGGCAATCAAAGCCAGATGCTTTTCACCATATTCTGATCGCTATTGAAAAAACAACTAAACCGCTTTCATATTCCTTCCGCCGACTAAACTAGAAAAGGGAACGTTCCGTACATATGCGGAGTAAAAAAAAAAACTACCTTCCTCCAGCATGCCAGGGTTGGTACTGCAGGAGCGACAGTGTTCGCTCTCTCTCGTAGCCTCATGTGCAGATTCCTATGCGCACAAAATCCAAACACCACACTGCTGGAACTGTGAAGCGCACAGTTTCATACAAAGATTTTTTCATAAGATTGCTACTGACATTAAGCGTAAGGATTACGTATTGTATAAATGTAGAGAAAAAAGGACTCGTTATGTTAAACGTTATCGTCAATATCGAGTGGAAATAGGGGGTGCTGCAGTTCCACAGTGCCTGTACACGAGTCGCCACTGCGTTTAATTTTTATTTTTAAAAATTAATTTAAAATTCTGTGTTGCCCGCTTGATCAAGATTTTCCCTTAATCCATCTGGGATAATTCTAGGGCAGTCTATTCTTATTTTTTACCTGTTGAATTGTATATCTATCCGCTCTTGAGTTCTTAGGTGATCTATGTAATGTACTATTATGTACTAATCACAATAATGACGTATTTACTTATTATATATACTTCTGTGATTTCACAATTTTATCTTGCTGTTACTTTAATGTTTAAAGGAACTAATTTTATCTCTTTAAAATTTAAAGTATTGACATTGCATCCATAGAAATAGCTTTTTATTTATTCGCTATAAGAACTAGATATATTTTGTAAGTTAATCTTTTCTGTTTTAAATTTATGTTTTTATCCGTGATATGATTAGCGATGAAAAATATAAACTTTTGCGATGATAAACCAAATTTTATTATAAAATGTTTTTAACCATCTTTACCGTCACTAGTAATCAGTGATGCTGTTTAAGATTTCAGTCTTTTTTTCTAAAATATTCACCGGTCTTAAAGAAGTGATTTTCCTCTTTTCTTTCATTAACTATCGTAATTATTCCTTTCGCTTCGTTGAAAAAAATAAGTAATTTTGACAACAAATATTGAAAAGATAAATAAATAACGACACCGTGCAAAATTTAAACGACATAAACTTTGACTTATTTGATGCGATAGATACGGTAATAAAAATATTTAAATCGCTAAGTAGGTTAGATAATATAAAAAAAAAAAAATAGCTTTTTTTTAATATCCATTTAATTTCATCTTCAGCATATAATTCACTCGTTAAAATACACGTGTATGCTATTACGAGGTCGAATTGTATTTAAAACTGGAAAAATTTTATCTGTTACGTAATATTAGAATCTTTTTTTTTGTAAATTACAAAACGGATAAACCTTATCGTATTATTTAAAAAATAAATTATAAAAATTAAGGGAGATTAATTATTATTTTAAATAAAATGTAACAAATATAAAATAATCGACAAATCTTGATTTAATTTAATTATATTGAACGACTATATAAGAAATAGAGATATTAATATTGTTGCTCGCTGGCAATACACACACATGTACACATGTAATCAAGTTTACATCGCGTGATCATTACTGTCCGACGGTAGCCAATCAGTGCGAAGGAAGCCACCTGTGTTTTGTTCATTACCTCCCTCATACCACCCTCGTATAGTCGCAGACAGAGAGATGTTTTTACTAGATGAGTCATCCAAAAAAAATTAAAAAAAAAAAAGAATTACCTCTAAATTCCTCTTAGCAAAAGTCCTCTGTCACCGCATTCCGATACAATTTTATAAATAATAGTTTTATTTTATCATTAACTATGGAACTACTGTTTTTTTTTTTTTAAAGCATTTATTACTATAAAGAATGTATTTATTAAATTTATTTTATTTTATTTATATTTACATTTTCATTTAATTTTTTTTTTTTTTTTATTAAACACTTCGTTTTTATCATAATCTGATTTTTTAAATCTAGCACAGATTATGTATTACAGTAAATAAAACTGTACCTTCAAAACTAGATTGAACTAACAAGGGGTTGATGAAGCTTTCTATTATTTAATAAAATCTAATGTTCCAGCTTAATAAAACTATTGTGTATGTGTCTTTATCAGTAATGCAAGAGTTTGGACACGTACACGCGCGCAAAGGAAGAAATCTGTTACTACATAATTGCAATTTTTTCTTTTTAATTTCTAGTAAAATATAAAATACGTTTACTTCTTAACAAATGTTACTATTCGTAAATCTAGCGCACGGAAACATCAGAATTTTAAAACATATAAAGCACATGTATATATATATTTATATATATATCGTGGCTTGGGAAAAATTTAGTACTTTTTAACAGGATCCGAATTTTTGGAATGAAATCTCGAAAACGGTGGGTCCTAGCGCTCTGAAAAGTTTTCTCAACCCCCCTCGACGCAACCCCATCCGCTCTCGGTGGTTCCCGTCAGATGATAATATTTTCAAGCGCCCCCGGGGTGCCGTTCGGAACTCGTGAAGGGGGTGCGACGGGGTGCCGCCGTAATATCTCGGCAACCGCTGGTCCGACTTTTACGATTCAAACGGCGTAACTATCGGCAGGTCGAGCGCTAACCGTTTAACTCATCCGGTACGCTCTTGATAGACCGGATCTTGATCATCCGGAAATTAATTCGTTTAGCCTTATGTTTTGATCGCACTCACCCGACGTAATACGTATAGATCCGATCTTTCGCTAAATACGCTCAAATCTGTGCGGTAGCGATTACCGGTCTGCAGGGCCTAGCTGCGGAGGGCGTGTTACAGGCACGCCTCTGCAGCTAGTATATTTGCTAAATTGGGGCGACGGAAGCGAAGAAGAAATATAATCGCCGAATCCTTCGTAAAAAAAAAATATGTAAATATATTATAATTCGAAAAAAGCGTGTGCGCGCGCATGCCCACATCTGCAGATCCATCTTACAGTTCCTGTACAAGATCGAAAGAGCATTTGAAATCCAGTTATAAATGTTATATACAAAGTGATATTTAAGTATGGAAACAGCTTTATGCTGCATACCTGAAAAGTCTTTGGAGGGAGAAAGAAATGTGGTTCACCGCAGTTAAAAAAATCTGCATTACAGTGGGTTTTTAATTTTTTCCGCCGTATTAAATCAAACTTAATTTTTTAAGTAGGAGGGTTGACGTACGATACGTGATTTCGGTTTAAAATTTTACGAGAAAAACAACAGTGAACGTCGTTTTTCTGTTAACGCTCTCGTTTTCGAGTTTTAAGCGTTCAAATTTGGAACGATGGAAAAATCGTGTTGGTAATAAAACGCGATGCGCCATCAATTTTATTGCATTTTCCAATCATAATGCAGACAATAGCAATGCTGTAATATCGGTAATAATAAAATAACTAACGAAACAACAAATTATATCATCAACTTATATCATTTTTTAAATAGAAATTAAGTTCCACTGCCAATATCGGCTGATATTTGTAAAATGAAACAAATCGGCTGAAAATACTGTTTTTAAAAATCTGATGTGGACATCACATGACTTCCTTGTACGCCTATTAAATTACATATATTACATATTTTTTAAAATGAAAAGTACATCAAATTTTATTTTATTAAATTTTTTTTTCATTTTGAAGTCTGTTGTAAGATCCAAATATTTCATTAATTAAAATTTTATTTGGCTATAACTCTGGAACCGATCAAAAATAAATATTTTTGACTTTTTCTTAATCGCAGTCCTCGTCGAGAGCTTTTCAATATATCATAAGCGGTACTTATTTTCATCGGTTCCATTGTTATAGCTCAATAAAAACCGGAAATTACACGCTTATAAAATCCAGATACTGCAGGAATTGAAACCCGATGATGGTGTAAGACGTTACAATTTCGCTGTTGAAATGTCGGACAGAATAAGTGAAAACGAATCATTTTTAGACGATATAATTTTTACAGACGAAGCTACAATCCATGCGAATGGATGCGTCAACAGCGAAATTGTAACGTCTTACACCATCATCGGGTTTCAATTCCTGCAGTATCTGGATTTTACAAGCGTGTAATTTCAGTTTTTTACGTAAAACTTTGTGAACTGTTGATTTTGGAATACCTAATTCGACGCTTCGACGGGGGATGAACTTCCCAGGACTTCTAATCGCCGATCGTCTAATTAGTTCAACCGTTTCGTCCGATACACTTGGTCTGCCGGTTGATTTCTGTTACTTAACCGATCCGGTTTCTTCGAATCGTTTGAACGAACGTGTTATGTTATTTTTGTGTGGCGGATCTATTCCGAATTCAGTCGAAACGCAGGTTGAACTAAAATTACGGATTTTAATTCAGCCAGCAATAAAACACATTTTGCTTTGTCTTTATCCGAGAACATAGTAATTCACCGCAACAATACAAGAACTGACGTTGTGGTTATAACTGCTGATAAACAAACTTTTGGGTTGGAGGCTTTCGGGGATATTAATATAACATCTAGAAATTTCCCTACAATCTTCCTATGAATTACTGAAACCGCACCATTCTTTTATGATAACTCTGTATTTGGATCTTAAAAGGGGAAGACACATCGGAATTCGAATCAGACTTCATTTCCTTTTTTTTATTTAAATAAATTCATTTATTAATAATTATTAACCTCTGATTATAAAAAAAAGATACAATAAATAATAATTCAATAATAACAATAAAAAAAATATGAAAAAATATAAAGTTTTTAATGAAATAAAATTATATATACTTTTAAAAATGTGTATATGTAATTGATAGGCGTTCAAGGAAGTCATGTGCTGTCCACATCAGATTTTTTTTTAGCCTCTGAGACCAACGTTAGAAATTGCTTCAGACGATGGAATAAAATGATACAAATTTGAATTTTGTAGAGAGTGAAAATGCCATGCCTTACCGGGATTCGAACCCGGGACCTTCGTATTAAGACCGAAACTCTACCATTCGCGTCACAGATGTCGGCTAAAAAGTTAGTGTTCACTAAGTGGCATATAAGTAAATTTTATCGCGTCTCATTTTCATTTTTATAATAGATTGCTATCGCAATTAGTAGAGCAAATGACTTATTTACTGAAGGTCTCGTGTTCTATGTTTAAGTTGGACACCCCTCGAAAGGGAGGTTGAAGGTTTCAGAGTCGATTCTTGGCTTGAATTGTCATTAAAAACCGATTAATGTACTGAAGGATTCTCGTCTCGGACTCAAATTTGCGTTGGTAATCCTTACCCGCATGTCGCTCACTAACAAAAAAGAAATAATACTGCAACCTAAAGGGATCGATTCTCGGTTACAATAGACATAATCGCACGCTTAATGATTATAAACATTAATATCACAATCTATTGGTTTCTTATACAAATAAATATTTTTTACCTCGTCATCTACATATAAATTCATAATAACAGTTTCTAAAAACCTACCGACACACTGAAGGTCACTGAAGGTCGAACCACAGACCTCATATTAGTCACCACCATCGACAATTGTTTAACCAAGTTTCATGCATTAAAAAAAAAATGAACATGGCTTGAATTTAATTCTTGAATTACAAGCATTTTTTTAATAATTCCAATCGAAAAAATAGCCACAACGAATATAAAAAAATAAATAAATCGTTATGAAAGCGTTTGTAGTGTTTGCAAATTAATTTTATATTTTTGGTTCGGTTTAATTATTTTATAAAATATATTAATATACATAACACTGCTTTAAGGGATGCAATAGTGGTAAACTGTCTAACCTTGAACGGTTGTATGTAGTGAAGTGAGGGAGGGAAAGTTGACTTGGATAGCAACCGTAGTTAGCAACAAGACGTTGCCAGACTGTGCATCAAAAAAATTGTTATTGTCTTTCGCTACTAAAACAAATACTCAATTGACCCATCTAAATTAATTAACAAATTGTTTTATTTTTGTCTTAATACACACACACACACACACACACACACACACACACACACACACACACACACACACACACACACACACACACACACACACACACACACATTTCATGGCGGGATAGTAGTAGCGCTTTTCTCTTCAATTCGAAAAGTTTTGAATTAAAATATATATTTTATTTTAAATATATATATATATATGCACATAGAGAGAAGTGGTGGAGGTAGCTCATGTAGAACATGTATTGTCGAATCTGTAAATAAATTTTAACCTTCTCAATGATACTCGCAACAATTCAATCGCAAGAAGTGTCTTTTCTTCAGTAATGGTGTCTGAGAAAGATGATTAGGCGCGGTGCTAGTTTTAAAACTCTTTATCTACCATCGGATTTAGCGGATAATATACTACCTGTAATTATACATTTTGAATTACTAGCTAAGTTTTTGAAAATGCAGATACGAATAATCGAGATTTTGATAGATGTTAATCACAAAATATATTTATTTTGAATAGATTTACTTGTTCCGATTTCCAATGAAGGACTTTTTTTTAGCTAAATTAATTAATTTTTTAGCTATTATTAATAATTAATTCAGATAACAATTGAATTGTACAATAAAACTACGCGTATTTTACAATAAATGAAACGCGGAAGTCCGAGTAATTGAGAGTCGGATTAATAAAATCACTGCGAGAGAGAATGATGTAGTGGCGAGAGAGAGAGAGAGAGTGCATTAATACGCGATATCTTGTTTTACAACGGCCATATAAATTTACTGTTATCTGAAATACCTCATATACTAACGGTCAGAATTGCTTTCTCTGAGAGTAATAATATTCACTATATGAAGCTCTTACAGTGCTGAATATTATCTACATTTTGGTGGGCTTCGTATGTTGATATGCAATCGTATATTCAGTTCGGTAAATAAGTGAAAGGGAAACCATTTATTTCCAGTCTTTACTTTTCCTTGTAAACCTGTCATGTTTTCTTGTAGAAATTGTTTTTCTTAAGGTGGCTGCGTTTTATTCAGAAGCGACTTTTGTAACTCTTGTCGTGTCAGGTCACTTTCGACCGTTAGATAAATGAATTTATCATATATAAATTTTTCACACACGCGCGCGCGGACGCACAGAAGCTTCTATGAACTGAAGAGTTGCGATTGTAATTTCAAGGTGATAGAATATTCAATAAACAGATGTGGATAAATATTTATTTACCTATCCTGTTACGTCGATGAAAAATGCATTTCTTTATAACTTTCTTTTTTCTGCTTCCAATATATTAACGGTAATCCACCGGGTTGGTCTAGGGGTGAACTCGTCATCGCAAATCAGCTGATTTCGAAGTCGTGAGTTCTAAGGTTTAAATTCTAGTAAAGGCAGTTACTTTTATACGGATTTGAATAATAGATCGTGGATACCGGTGTTCTTTGATGGTAGGATTTCAATTAACCGCACTTCTCAGGAACGGTCGACCTGAGACTTTACAAGATTAAACTTCATTTACATTCACACATTTCATCCTCATTCATCCTCTGAAGTAATACCTTACGGTGGTTAAGGAGGCTGAACAGAAAAAGAAAAAAAATAAATAAAATATGAGAAAATATATTAAAATATCTTAAGAAAAAAATGTTTACCTGTAGTTTAGTGATAGTGTTGAAAGATATTAGTTTTTTATTATATTTCCTAACCAGTAAAAAGTAAAAGTGGTTTGGAGTAAATAATTTAAAAATTAGTGGATTATCTGATAATATAACTAAATATGTACTTGTCAGTGCATTTAATTCCTATAATCATTGAAAAAAGTGAAAATCTCTGTTTGAAAATCAAATTAGAATTTGCATAACATTTTAGAAATAAATTAAAAAATTACATTATCATTTACATATTTCCAATCGTAATATAGTATTTATATTCTCTTTCATGTTAAAACACTTAAGTTATTTGGGAAAGTTTTTAGATTTACAGCTATTTATTAACATCAATAATTCATGAGCATGTCATATCATTCATTCTGTCCAACTACTCGTGTTTAATTTTGTTCAAAAGCTCCAGTATATAGTAAATTATGTTTTTCATTTCTTATTTGTTAACAGAATGGATAAAGGAAATTTTCTTAAAAGTTTTAAATGTTTGTTAAAAACAACATGTTTACACACTCGTAATTTTATGTTTCAATACATAGATTGTTGGTTAAAATTAATATATTAAAGAAACAATAAAAATATTTAAATTGTTAAGCTTTCTCGTCGTTTATACATTTTGTAATAAAATAATAAAAACCTATGGAAGATTAGTATAAAAAAATTATTCTGATAATTGAATTAATTCTATTAGATAAGATTCTATTTTTTATGTTCACTTTACTTAGCCCAACGGTCTGGTCTAGTGGTTAACTCATCATCGCAAATCAGTTGTTAACAGCTAATTTTCAAAGTCGAAGGTTCTGAAGTTCAAATCCTAGTAAAAGTTAGTTGCTTTTATGCGAATTTAAATACTAGATGGTGGATACCGGTATACTTTGATGGTTAGGGTTTAATCAACCACATATTTCAGGAATGGTCGGCCTGAGTCTGTTGTTTATTGTTCATTAGTTGAACAGATTGCAACATACATATTAGAAAATAAAAAAAATAAAAAATTTAATTGTATTTATGTTTTACTTCAAATATAATGTTGGAAACGTAAATCTAAATTCAAGTGTTAACAATAACACAACATTAATTGTATTTTTTTAAAAATTCAGATTAATAATCGGTCGTGTGGAATTTCATTTTAATTGTAATTTATTTTACCGACACAATAAAAATAAATCTGTATTTTATAAAAAAAATTTCAACCTAAAAAACCGGTTAGAAATTTTCTTAAACCGGTTAATGTTCATATTTACGCGTGTGTGTGTATATGTTCGGTGTTGGCCTTTAAATCACCTTATATCTCCAGAGTTAGCGGACCGATTTTGACCAAACATGGTCAGATTACTTCTACATATGGGGCATTGATGCTATTAAATTTTCAACTTAAAAGGTCATGGGGGTGAAACTGTAGAGCAAGGTCACCCTCAGTATCTAGGGATTTCGGCTAAATAAGGTCATATTTTTCTTGAGAACATTTGTTAACAATTAAAAAATGATAATATTTGCAACAAAAAGTTTTGCAAAATCGCAACCCCAGCCCAAAAAATGCTGTTGTACGAAAAAATATTATATTTAAATAAAAGAATAAATTTTTTTAAATTAAGTTGTGCGTGTAAGCTGTGCCTCAGAAACAACCCACAGTTGTAGGACTTGCTTTAGCCGCGTGAATTACTTTCTTATTTATTATACAATAAACAAAAAATTAAAAGCTCTTATAATTTTTCTCCCTTAAGTAATGAGTTTGGTTTTTCAATTTATTTTATAAGTATCATCTTCAAACATAAATTTTATAAACGATTGGAAAGAAAATTTGTCACATATAGAATGATATCACTTTTCTGAAGTTAATTTTCTAGATCGAAAACCTGAATTCATCACATTGACTGAATTTTATAATCTTCGATTTTTAATCTTTTTAATATTTTCCTGCAAAAATATTAATTTCAGTTAGAAGGTTAAAAATGAGAAAAGTAGCTTTCTTAGTAAAATTTATTAAAATTAATTATATTCATATAGTCAATCTCCTGGCTCAGTTTTAGTATCTCGGCCTTACATCCGGTGGTCCCAGGTTCGAATCCCGGTCAGGCATGGCATTTTTAATTCGCTACAAAATTCTATTTCCATATTTCTAAATACCGTACACGCTTTAAAAGCTTTCTGCTGTGAATTAATTCATCAAGCAAAAAACTAATTTTACACATTTGCAAGCGCAATAAATTATTACTGATTTTTTGCAATTATTTTAGAAAGTTACTCATGCTGTGTGCTTAACTTATATTAAAATTGCTGTAACATGTTTTTCAATAAAGACAAATTAACGCAAGACGTCTCATTTTACAGGAAATTTAATCATTTTTAAGTGTATTTGTAATAGTTTACATATAAATCACTGAAGGAACTCTATATAACAAATTTAAAAAAAAAGTTTTTTTAAGTTAAATAAGTTGTAAATTCATCCTGCTCGATTTTTCTACCAAAACGTTCCAAAAGGTTTGTGTATATTTGTTAATAGCATGCATTTTTATTATTTTTTTCTGTATTTTCCCCTCCCGCCGGAGCCGGGTTCGCAGCCAAGCATAAACTCAGTTCCGGAGGGTGCCATCGCCTCAAGCTACCTCAATGGGACCCCTCACCGGGATTCCGGTCTTTACGCTCTGCCTCTAATGAGGAATCCCCAAAGGGATCCCCCACCGGGACTACGGTCTTCATACCCTCCCCGAAGGTGCTGTGAAGAAGTCCCCGGCCAATCATTGGTGGTGGGACCACGGAGCTTCAAAATCTTCCTGAACGGGGTGGTCCCCCACAGACACTCAACAGCCCTAACCAGAGGCCGCATATAATGGCACAGGTGAAGTCGTACATCCCGGCCCACCGGGTGCATGCTCGTGCAAACTGCAGGAAAGAAATCGAGCCTCCCGCCGGTAGTCCTTCCGCAGGTGACCGGCCTCACCGCAGGTAAAACAATGGCCTCTACGGTCTGGTCCAGTACAAGAATTGATTCTATGGCCCGCCTTTCAGCAGCGGAAAGAAAGGTCGTCAACCGAGCGCCTCATGACTCTGCAAGCACCCATCCCAATACGGACACGTCCGTCGGCCAATAATTTGTCTGCCAGGATAGATGTCACGGTCACAGCGACCAGCTGCGTTTCACCATAAGCCAGTCGCATGGACAGTACGTCTATCGACACTGACTCCCCCGTAAACTTTCGATGTTCCGTCACGAACTCATCCTGAGTTGTTAGAGCATCCATGTCCTTGACAAGGACGTGAACCCTCCTGTCGTCCCTCCCTGTCAGGACCGTAGTGGTGGCCTCGAACTTTGCGGAAATATCCTTATTAATTCGTTCAGCCGCACCACTAACGGCCCGCAACCGCATATGAAGGTCCTCTCCTTGCCCCTTATGCGGGGAGAGGACCGTAACTTCACCTGGGGACACAGCTTCTTTCACTGAGCGGAGGAGATCGGCGTAGGTTTTTCCCTTTACTTTAACCACCACTGTCGTCGTCGGCGGGCCTACCGGTCGTTCCCTGACGATATCATTTGGCGTTGATCCCAACAGGTGCACAAGATAACTCTCCCTAACCCGTCGACCGAAGTACTCGACTGAAGGACGTAAAGGTTGTTTGACTACCCCGAAGGTCCTGAGAAGCACACCGCCTTACTGTGACCATCCTTCATAACTCGGCGATCCGAACGACAGACAATGGAGGTCACTTGTTGGTCTCCGGCCGCCGTTAAATTAAAAAAAGTATACAAAGTTAAAAATTAAAACTATTTACAACAATTTCTGTTTCATAGCAACCATTCAAAAGTACGATTAAAATATTCATATTCATTATACAATTCTGAAAGTAGAAGACATGAGGACATAATTTAGAGAAATATTGAAAATAAACACAATTAGTTAACAGTGGATAGAGGTTTATAATTATTTTATATTTTTGATACTGGACCATAAATAAGGTAAATTTAAAAATATAAAATTCTTTATAAATTTACAAAAGCATTCTATCTTTGATATGATTGTCTTTATATTTTTATTTAAATTTATTAAATATAATATTTAATTATAATTTTTATTAGAATTCCCTTAATTTTAGTTTATAAAGTTTTCTTTAGATATTTTAAGTTGTTTTTTCAGATATTTCGTGTTAAATAGACGTTTTTTTAATACTTTTATTTATAGTCGCATCAACAATCAGCAGTCAGCAACTTATCAGTGTAACTCTGTAGTCTTGAACAACCACAGACCGACCGTCCGTGAAGTGCGTGGTTAATTAAAACCCTACAACCAAAGAACAGTGATATCTGGTGTTAAAATTTAAATTTTAAATATGATATAAATATTATTATTTATTATTATTATTTTACATATATATTCTTTATATAATAAAATGAGTACAAGACCTTCCAACCAACCAAGTTCAAGACTCTGTTGTAAGTAATGTTAGATGTGCATTCTACCAGAGCGAGTTAAAAACTTTAATACAATGTTAGATTTTCATTCTAACAAAGTGAGTTAAAAACTTTAATATAACGTTAGATGTTCATTCAAACAAAGTGAGTCCAAGACTAAAGAAAAATTATATAAAAAACAAAGGCTTCAACAAAATATTTCTTTGAATAACTGCTATTCCAGGAATACATACCAGTAATAATGCTACATACACTAACTACTAATTCTAACTCCTCCTTACCCAGATAAAATTTCCGGGGCTGATTAGCTGGCTTAGATTGTCTTTGTTTAAATATTTTACGATACAATAAATAAACAATAATAATTACTAAAATTAAAAAACGATAATAAAATTCAAAGAGATACTTGATTGAAACAATTGTTTTTTTCTAACAGATGACAAATTATTCAAATTTCTTTTATCTAAATCTAATGTTTTTATGTTTAAAGAAAATTCTGTGTTGAGCCTCTTCAAAATTTAATTCATTATTATCCAAAAATGTTGGATGTTTGGAACTCTCACTTGCATACTGTAGAGGGTTATTTCTATACATAAATTTGCTATTATTGACTAATAAGTGTATTCCTTGATAATTTTTTTATATTTCCAATTTTAATTTTTGTCGTAACAAATTTCTACTTTTGTTTTAATTGTCATGTATTTTGATTGTTTTTTAGTCGGAATAGAAATCATTTTATACAAATTACAATCTAATTGTTCTACGATTGGCGACTTAAGAAAATACGCTACATCAGAATTAATCTTACAAGTAACTTTTACTAAACTTTCGAATCCTCTATTTTCTAATCTTGGTTCCAATGACAGTCGATTAACGTAATGCGGAAACCTTTTCTATTTTGTTAAATAACTTTCTAATATCGCTGTGCTGCAGCATTCCTAATTTAAAAAATGTCATAGAATTCTCAATATCTTGAACTAAACTTAAAATAATATTATACAAAATATTTATCTCGTTAAAGAAATCTCTTAATTTTTCTAATTTAAAAAAAATCGTTATTATTTTTATTCATTATTAACATCTTACTGCGTAATTTCTTAAAATTATCTTCATTTACATTAACTATTTTATGAATCCATTTTATAATATTTGTACTAACAGAGAACTGTTCATTAATCTGATGTACAATACCTTCTTATTTTATTTTGTTCTAACAAATTTCCCTATTTCTCTCCATCATGTGCATCCAAATTACTAGTAAAGAATTTAACACCTGAACCGAGGTCTTTAATAATTCCTCTTTTATTTTTTACTTTATTACTTAACAAGACTATTTCTTCTAACTTTTCATTTATTAATATTTTCGTTTGATTAACAAATTTAAAATAATTACTTACAACTCTAGAATTATGACTATAATCAGTCACAAAATCTTCATTTTTACTTACATTATACGATCGTATAATTATGATTATTAAAACGATTCGAATGAATACTTTATTTATACTGTAATAATGAATAGATGTATGGTAAGAGGCTTCCAAATTGGCAGAACGTAATTCTACCGGGACTATTTCCAAATTAAGAGTTATTTATTTTAGCTGCTCCAGGATAAATTCCTTTTAGGAACAGGAAGGATTGCAGCAAAATTTAAATAAGGATTAGTTTCTGCAGTGGAGGAAGGTTTTATCCTTTATATCTGATTAATCTTTCGAGGTCAATTAATTTTTTACGAATGCATTTTACTTTTGTATTATATTTTGCTTCTATTTCTGTTGTTTTTCATTACTGAACTGACTATCGTATCTATTTTTTGTTTTACTTTGTTTATGGACAGTCTTAATGTAAACATCTGGTGGTATTTCCAGTAAATCTTCTTTATTTTTTAATTTTGATTTTTCATTAGTTTCCTTTACATGTTCATTTAAATTTTTCCCCTTTTTCTTTATTAACATAATCGTTTATTACCTACTACTACATATCTGCTTCTATAATGAATTTGGGTTAATGTGCCCGTAAAAAAAATGCAAACAGTGTTAATTTTTGATAATGGAATGAATTAATTTTTGATAATATGTACCTGATAACTTAATAGTCTTCTTTATAAATTCCGGTTGGTTATTAAAAAGTGTAATATTTTCTATTTGTGTAGAATTAAATCTTTCACATATTCCATTAGTCGGTGGATGTTGTATGCTAGTAAAATATATTTTAATTTTGTATATCTGCATCAATTCTTTAATTATACTATTATTAAATTCGGTACCGTTATTAGAAATAATTGTTTCAAGGATTCTGCGATATGGAAATTAATTTAATAATTTATCGTCTACTTCGATCGCTTGCGATCCTGTATCCGATATACTTGTGCATACCTAGAAAAACTATCTACAATTGACATAAAATATTTGTTTTTCAAAAAAAGCACTGTCGATATGAACTATATTGGTATTTGCAGTAGTTTAGATGGTGTAGGAGTCAAATTAATCTCTAAATTTAACGGAATTCTTTCATATTTTAATTTTTAATGAATTTCACATTTATTTAATTTTGGATATGTACTTTTAAATTTGAGATATAATATTATCGTTTAATTTGTTGATAGGTTACTTGTATTAGTCTGTGATTACTTTTACCTACATAATTATTATAATTCTTCATTAGATATCAAAAATTTATTTGTACATCTTAATTGTAACATGTAAACTTAAAATATTCGGTGAAAAACAGTGCAAATTTTTCGTAAAAATCATTTTCAAAATACAATCTATATTTTATATTAGGAATTAAATATTCTTATAAAAAATTAATATCGCTAAAAAATTTATTATCAAACGGTTTTTGTATTTTAATTTTACGAGGGTTATTTTGTATTAATTTTAATATGTTACTTGATTTTTTCCAAAACTAAGTGGTTCATCAATTAATTATTGGTATTTTCACACGTGTTACCTTTGCAATTTGAACGCATTGTCTGGTCAGTATCTTTCTCGACTTGACCTTATTCTTCTGACTATCTTCAATCGTTTGAATTTCTCCGTTTGATTTTCGCCGTCATCTACATTTACAATCATCGACTGGTCATCTACTCACAGTTCTGGAAAATATAAACTATCAGTTCATTAATAATTTTGTATTTTTCATCTGTATCTACTGGCACGGTTTCAACATTCTTATTTGTTTTTTGTTTTTTTTTTTTTCACTTATATTTAATTGTATTCTTAATAAATCCACATTTTGATTTTTCTTTTCTTTTTTTGTAAACTATTTTGTGGTTAAATTCTTCTAATTTTAATCGTCACCTTAAAAGTTTGCAGTTAGGTTCCTTAATAGAAAATAGCCATTGCTATTTATGATCGGTGAATATTTAATCTTTTCTTCCGTAAAGAAACGGAGGAAAATATTTCGTCGCTCAAACTACGGTAATTTCTTTTCTATTGTGGAATAATTTATTTCAGTATCGCTGAGGGTCCGACTTGTATATGCGATGGATAGATATGTGCCGTCATTATGGGTTAATTAACAGTTCCGATAGCAAAATTGCTGGCATCTATGGTGAGTTTAATAAAATACATTGTAGTATCGGCTCATTTAACAAAATATTTTTACACATTTCAAAAAATTTTATATAATTTGGGTTCTCAATATATATTTCGCGTTCTTTTTTAAACATTTAGTATGTTATTTTGTTATAGTAACAGATTTTTATAAATTTTCTATGATATCCTAATAAACCTAAAAATCCTTTTTATTTTCTTTAGCGGTCCTTCGTATCGGATAACGTTTAATTTCATTCATCTTATCCGGATTTGATTTAACACCATCTGCTGACACAGGATGTTCTAAATAGGCACCTCTATTCGTAAAAATTCTATTTTTATCTAATCGAATTTTGAAATTAGCCTATCTAAATCTAACAAAAACGTTTTTTTGTTCCTTTGAACTAGTTAAATAAATAATATCAAGATAAACATGACAAATTTCATTTTTAATTCCGCGTAGTACATTATTCATAATTTGTTGGAAGGTCGGTGAGCTATTTTTTAATCCAAATGGCATCCTTAATAATTCATAGTGTCCTGTGTTTAAGGAGAACGCTGTTTGTCTATGCTACTGATATCCACCTGTACCTGATGAAATCCTGTGGCGAGATTCAACGTACTAAAATATTGGGTATTTCCCATCTAGCTCGTCTAAAATATATTCGGACGCAGAAATTTATCATCTATTGTTTATCAATTTAATTCTATAAAATCAATCGCTAATCTAAATTTTTGTTTTCATAAGACGTCAGGTTTTTTCAGTACTATCCAGACTGGAGAGTTCCTGGACGAATATGAGAATCGAATAATTTTTTGATATATCTTGAATTTGGTTTTCGACTTAATTTCTATATTTTTCGGGATAGCGGTAATTTCACTTGTAAACTGGTATCTCATCTGTTGTACGAATTTTGTTTTATTTGCCTCGTAAACGTTACCAATCGTTTCCTTCAACGTGAAATATATCCGCAGATTTTTTTATAAAATTAATATTGCTTTTTTCTCTTCAGAATTCATACGATCGATTCTAATCGTCAATAAATTTATTTTTTCGTTCAGCGACTAATCTTATTAAAATTACTACTCCTTTTATTTTCTAGCCTAATATTTATAATTTTTATTTATTAATGGTACACAATTGTCAAGGCGGTTGAGGGTGCCCTCATCAATTACTAGTTGGCGATAGAGAATGTAAGGAAACGCGTTGAAAAATGCATCGATGACAGTGGTGGAATCTTCGAACATGCATTGTTAATTAATGCAGTATAAACCACAATGTGTATTTTTTTAAAAGAACAGTAGATTAAACATATTTTAATTTTTCGAAGGTCTAAATTTATTGTACAAAAAACGGCTGTTTTTAATTTTAAGATTTATTTTTCTGCTAACATTTGTTAAACATTTTTCTGCTAAGTTTTTTTTTTAAATAATAAAAGTGACTTTTTTTATTTTTCACAGGTTTTATTACAACAGTTTTCTCAGAATTGAACTCTACAAGTTTTGGTGACAAAATTTACTCATTTAACAAAGCTGCAATTAAACCTAAAAAAAGTGTGTTTCGTCACCGAATGTTCGTTTTACGTTGGATGGGAAAACTACACGAAATACAGTTCTTGGAGCTGCTGTTTTATTCAATTTTTTTGAGATAAAAAATAAGTTTATTCTTATACAACGCCGTAAAATTCATTCAGTTTGACTTCATTGGTCACGTTATATTTGTAAAACCATATTATTTATTATATATTCTTTCTCATTTGTTAATATATATATATATATATATATATATATATATATAATAATAATAATAGATGAAATGGTAAAATATTACACCAAAACCTTGACATATAACAATTGGTTGTTAGCGTTTGAATTCTTAAAAC
This sequence comes from Lycorma delicatula, assembly GCF_047948215.1. Lineage (NCBI taxonomy): Eukaryota > Metazoa > Arthropoda > Insecta > Hemiptera > Fulgoridae > Lycorma > Lycorma delicatula. The sequence continues at coordinate 21,588,639 of NC_134457.1, forward strand.
TTGATATCTCGTGATATATTGAAAAGTATTATTTATTTATTTAATGTTTTAGTATAAAAAACTAATTGATATTCACAATATATTTTTAAAAACAATAATAATTAAATTTACAGGAATATTTATTTTTTAATATTATAAAATAATCATTTTATTAAACCTAATTTTCGTAACTTTTTTCAAACGATAATTATTATACATACGTGTAATGAAATCTAACTACAATACAGTATGAATATTTAAAATAATGGAATCTTATATCCTAAACGTAATACTAAATTGAAATAAAATATATGATAAAATTTTTGGAATATTAAGTTTTCATGTATTCTATGGTTTATTTTCAGGAAGTTACATCAACAGAGAGGAAACTCCAGAGAAGAGAATTCAGCGAGTTCTATCATCCCAAGCCCCGTAGGGGAAGACACCCCCACCTTGTGACGATTCCGGTCGCCACCACCCCCGTTCCTAGCGATGATGGGCTTTAACACGGCAGTCATCTTACAGACCATCAACTGATTACACCTCACAGTAATAAGCCAGGCGGGTGGTGGTCTTCTATCCTTGGCTTTGCTAGTGGAAGGTTCTCTTTTGTGCTCTGTGAATTGTGTGCAGTCCAGCCAGGTGTTCAACAGGACTTCTACCTGCGTCGACAGACAATGTAAGAAGGGTCTGCTAGGACATCAGCCGGGCGGCCAGCTACCTGCTTTCAGTTAAGAATAGCATAATCTTTTCTTTTTCTTTTAATTTATTCATTCAAAAATGTAAAGTGAACTTTCTAAGAAGTCATTAGTATTACATTAGGTTAATAGCCTATTATATAGAACTATTGTGTCAGTTTTAAATTGTTTTATTTGTTTAAATCAGTTTTATTTTAAATTGTTTGATTTAATCTGTACCTATTTAGGTCTACAGGTTATATCTTGTTTTGATTTTTCTTGTCAGTGTTTTATTTTACAGGAAGTGTATAAGCAGTGCTAGCATAAGACCCTTCATGGAAGGAAAAATAAGGCCTCCCCCACCCCAGAAATGTCCGACGGTGGAGAGGAAAGCGGGTCTGGCGCTAGGAAGAAACGCCGGGACTCCGGGCCTCCTATGGAGACGGAGCCCGTAGCGTAAGGCTGCAGCAGCCGCCTACCGTCAGGCGGGAGAAAATCCCGCCGATAATGCTGGACTGCCCGAAGGAGTGGCCAGCATTGTCCCGTGACATAAAGTCAAGGATCGGGGGGGGGGGGGCGCCTGGTTGCCAAGAGCACCGGACTTTCAATCAGGCTGCAGCTGGGTAGCGAGGCGGATTACCGGGCGATGCAGACTTTCCTGCACTCGAAGGGAATCGCCTTCCACTCCTTTCAGCTCCCGAAGGACAGGGAGCTGAAGGTTGTCATACAGGGGATCCCCTATAGGGCTACCCCGGAGGAGATAAGGGAGGAACTGACCTCCCTTGGTTTTGAGGTGACTTCGGTCAAGAAGCTCCTCACGAGGGACGGTCGGGAAACCCCGACCTGCCTAGTGACCCTTAAGAGGACCCCTTTGGCCCGGACCATCTACGACCTTGGCAGTATTTTTTACTGCAAGGTCGCAGTGACTGCATTTGTGTCACGAGGGGGCCACCCCAGTGCCACAGATGACAGAAATTTGGACACTCGTCCAATTATTGCCAGAGGGCCCAGCAATGTGTCAAGTGTGGTGGGGACCACGACACTGCCACATGTATTAAGCCGCGTGAGGAACCAGCCTCATGTGTTAACTGCAAGGGGCCTCATCCGGCCAATTACCGGGGCTGCCCCTATTATAAGGAGCAAGTCAACAGGGTCAAGGGCATTAAAAAGCCCGCGACTGTTGACGGCCGCAGCTGGGCCCGTGTTGCCGGTGGGGGAAAATCAGCCCCCAAACCGGAGGTGCCGGCACCTGTGGCCAAGGCGGTCGTGAAAAAAGGGGAGGTACCCTCGCCACCAAGGTGGTGATACAAAAGGCGGCGACTAAGCCGGCCCCGGCGAAGAAGGCCAAGCCTTCCTCGACGGAAAAGGGAAAGCCTGCTCCGGCTGGGAAGGCCAAGCAGGCTGTTAAAAACACCGCGGCCCCTGTGGCCCCGGGCCCCACCAAAAGGGCGGCCGCGCCAAAAGGCACCTCCAGCGGCAATCCGAAACCGGCTACCCCGTTGGAGACCACTGGCATGGACTTCCTGTCACAGATGACAGTGAAGGATATCCTGCCAGACATCATGATGGTTTTGCCACGCCTGCTCCAGGCAAAATCTCTCAAGGACTGTATTCAGTCCTTAATAGAGTGCCTCATGGCTGTACTGTCTAGGTATGGTTAGGCCCACCCTCAGACTCTTGCAGTGGAACGCCAACTCAGTAGTAGGCCGGATGGAGGAACTAAGCCGTCTGGCCGAGGATCTACTGATAGACGTGATACTGTTGTCTGAGACGTGCTTGAACCCAAACAAGCAACTGACCCTTCGGAACTATTTTACATATAGGACGGATAGGCCAGTTCGACCCGGAATTCGCACCTCTGGTGGAACTGCGGTTTTAGTCCACAGACGCCACATGCATACGCGCGTTGTTCTTCATACAAATGTGATGGAGCAAACGTGTGTGCATGTGGAGCATCTGGGCACGGTGTATCGGCTGGTTTCGGCTTATAGCAAGCCGAACGACGCGGTAACCGGCGCAGATCTGGATGCCGTGCTGGAAAATTGGGATAGGCCCATGATACTCATGGGCGACCTCAATGCCAAACACGTGTCGTGGAACAGCAGTCTGACAAATCCAAATGGCAGATTGCTGTACGAAAGGGCGAGAGCCCGCCGCTTGGTCGTCGTAGGCCCTGAGGTGCCCACGTTCGTTCATCGCTCAGGCAGATTTAGGCCTGACGTGCTGGATATCGCAGTCATGAAGGGGGGTACCCTACCATTCATGATTGAAACGATAGAAGTCCTCAGCTCGGACCATTCCCCTGTCCTGTTGGAACTAGGTCAGGCAGGGGGTGGCCGAGATCCCCCGCCTATGCCCCGAAGGTCAGTTAACTGGAAAAGGTTCTACGAGACCCTCCAGCGGGAGTACAGGCCGGTAAATCCTGAGCTCCTGAACACCCCGGAGGAAATCTACGACACAGTCGGGCGCGTCACGTCGTCAATGACCGAGGCCCTGGCAGACAGCTCATCGGCCAAAACTCGAGCAGTTGTTCGAAACGACCTCCCTCCTCATGTCTCCGAGGCCATAACGGAGAAACGACGACTGAGGAGGAGATATCGAATCACCCTGTCCCCCGCTGATAAGCGGGCCTTTTATAATCAAACGGACAGGGTAAAACAACTGCTGACAAGCCATCTAGAGGATTCGTGGAACGAATACCTCGCCTCGGTCTCTGACGACATCTCCTCGGTGTTCAGGTTGAACAGGAGACTGCGAGAAGGGAAGAAGCCTCGCCATCCGGTTGTGGGGCAGCGAGGTTTTCTTGCATACTCGGGGGCGGAGAGGGCCGAGGTTTTCGCCGATTCCTTGGAGGAGCAGTTCACTCCAAACCCCCCTCCCTCCCCGAACGACGAGCACACAACCGAGGTGGAATCCTTTCTTGTAGATTATTTCTCGCAGGTGGAGGACGCCCCTCTAGAGATTGACCAAGTCACTGAAGCGGAAGTTTCCGCTGCCATTAAGGCCACAAGCCCCGACAAGGCCCCGGGTGACGACGGGATCAGCGCCCGTGCATTCCGGAACATACCGGCCTCCGTGATTACAGCAATTTCGGTGATATTCACGTCCACTTTGTACGTTGGATATTTCCCGAATTGTTGGAAAACGGCCAAAGTCGTATGTTTACCCAAACCGGGTACCCACGGAATTATAGGCCAATCTCCATGTTACCGGTATTGTCTAAGTTGTTCGAGAGGATTTTTCTCGAAAAACTGAGGCGATACATGGAAGGAGAAGTGCGGCCTGAGCAATTATTTGGGTTCAGGGAGGGTCACTCAACTACCCTCCAACTGGTAAAAATAATAGACGACCTTGTCGGAGGCCTGAACAGGAAACGGGTGACTGCAGCCGTTTTTCTGGATGTGGCCAAGGCCTTTGACAAAGTTTGGCATAGCGGGCTGCTTTATAAGCTAGCGCGATCGGCGATCCCTTACCGCTATGTCAGACTGATGCGGTCATATCTGCTAGACCGACATTTTGTCGTGCGCGTAGGGGAAACGATTTCCTCTACCAGAGAAATAGCCGCTGGGGTTCCCCAAGGAGCAGTACTTTCCCCGTTCTTGTACACTTTGTACGTGAACGATATGCCGCTGTCGGAAGGGGTCAAAACGGCCCTTTACGCAGACGACACGGCATATTTCTACGAATCCGCAAATGTGGATTACGCGGTCTGGAGGCTCCAAAGGCAGCTGGACTTAGTGGAACCGTGGCTCGACATGTGGAGAATCAGGGTCAACGGTGAAAAATCGGTGGCCGTGATGTTCACATGCAAGACACGAAAACCGACCAGAGAGCTGAAAATCTCAGGGGAGAAAATCCCTTTTGAGAAAACGGTTAAGTACCTGGGGGTGGTGTTGGACAGGCGGCTTACCTTCGGCGAACATGCAAATTATGCGACCCGGAGGGCTAAGGCCGCCAGAGCCTCGCTATACCCAGTGCTGAACAGTGCCAGTCCGTACCCACTGGCAACTAAGCTTCTCATTTTTCGGCTGTACGTACTGCCGATTCTAACATATGCTTACCCGGCATGGGGGGCAGTGTTGAGCTCCTCGCTTCAAAAGAAGATCGAGGCCGTCCACAACATCGCGTTACGGACGATCTTTGGAGCTCCGTGGTTCGTCAGGAACGCCACTCTCCGATCTGATGCGAGATTTCAATCCGTGTCCGAGCCAATTACCGGGGCTGCCCCTATTATAAGGAGCAAGTCAACAGGGTCAAGGGCATTAAAAAGCCCGCGACTGTTGACGGCCGCAGCTGGGCCCGTGTTGCCGGTGGGGGAAAATCAGCCCCCAAACCGGAGGTGCCGGCACCTGTGGCCAAGGCGGTCGTGAAAAAAGAGGAGGTACCCTCGCCACCAAGGTGGTGATACAAAAGGCGGCGACTAAGCCGGCCCCGGCGAAGAAGGCCAAGCCTTCCTCGACGGAAAAGGGAAAGCCTGCTCCGGCTGGGAAGGCCAAGCAGGCTGTTAAAAACACCGCGGCCCCTGTGGCCCCGGGCCCCACCAAAAGGGCGGCCGCGCCAAAAGGCACCTCCAGCGGCAATCCGAAACCGGCTACCCCGTTGGAGACCACTGGCATGGACTTCCTGTCACAGATGACAGTGAAGGATATCCTGCCAGACATCATGATGGTTTTGCCACGCCTGCTCCAGGCAAAATCTCTCAAGGACTGTATTCAGTCCTTAATAGAGTGCCTCATGGCTGTACTGTCTAGGTATGGTTAGGCCCACCCTCAGACTCTTGCAGTGGAACGCCAACTCAGTAGTAGGCCGGACGGAGGAACTAAGCCGTCTGGCCGAGGATCTACTGATAGACGTGATACTGTTGTCTGAGACGTGCTTGAACCCAAACAAGCAACTGACCCTTCGGAACTATTTTACATATAGGACGGATAGGCCAGTTCGACCCGGAATTCGCACCTCTGGTGGAACTGCGGTTTTAGTCCACAGACGCCACATGCATACGCGCGTTGTTCTTCATACAAACGTGATGGAGCAAACGTGTGTGCATGTGGAGCATCTGGGCACGGTGTATCGGCTGGTTTCGGCTTATAGCAAGCCGAACGACGCGGTAACCGGCGCAGATCTGGATGCCGTGCTGGAAAATTGGGATAGGCCCATGATACTCATGGGCGACCTCAATGCCAAACACGTGTCGTGGAACAGCAGTCTGACAAATCCAAATGGCAGATTGCTGTACGAAAGGGCGAGAGCCCGCCGCTTGGTCGTCGTAGGCCCTGAGGTGCCCACGTTCGTTCATCGCTCAGGCAGATTTAGGCCTGACGTGCTGGATATCGCAGTCATGAAGGGGGGTACCCTACCATTCATGATTGAAACGATAGAAGTCCTCAGCTCGGACCATTCCCCTGTCCTGTTGGAACTAGGTCAGGCAGGGGGTGGCCGAGATCCCCCGCCTATGCCCCGAAGGTCAGTTAACTGGAAAAGGTTCTACGAGACCCTCCAGCGGGAGTACAGGCCGGTAAATCCTGAGCTCCTGAACACCCCGGAGGAAATCGACGACACTGTCGGGCGCGTCACGTCGTCAATGACCGAGGCCCTGGCAGGCAGCTCATCGGCCAAAACTCGAGCAGTTGTTCGAAACGACTTCCCTCCTCATGTCTCCGAGGCCATAACGGAGAAACGACGACTGAGGAGGAGATATCGAATCACCCTGTCCCCCGCTGATAAGCGGGCCTTTTATAATCAAACGGACAGGGTAAAACAACTGCTGACAAGCCATCTAGAGGATTCGTGGAACGAATACCTCGCCTCGGTCTCTGACGACATCTCCTCGGTGTTCAGGTTGAACAGGAGACTGCGAGAAGGGAAGAAGCCTCGCCATCCGGTTGTGGGGCAGCAAGGTTTTCTTGCATACTCGGGGGCGGAGAGGGCCGAGGTTTTCGCCGATTCCTTGGAGGAGCAGTTCACTCCAAACCCCCCTCCCTCCCCGAACGACGAGCACACAACCGAGGTGGAATCCTTTCTTGTAGATTATTTCTCGCAGGTGGAGGACGCCCCTCTAGAGATTGACCAAGTCACTGAAGCGGAAGTTTCCGCTGCCATTAAGGCCACAAGCCCCGACAAGGCCCCAGGTGACGACGGGATCAGCGCCCGTGCATTCCGGAACATACCGGCCTCCGTGATTACAGCAATTTCGGTGATATTCACGTCCACTTTGTACGTTGGATATTTCCCGAATTGTTGGAAAACGGCCAAAGTCGTATGTTTACCCAAACCGGGGAAAAGTTTACTTTTCCCACGGAATTATAGGCCAATCTCCATGTTACCGGTATTGTCTAAGTTGTTCGAGAGGATTTTTCTCGAAAAACTGAGGCGATACATGGAAGGAGAAGTGCGGCCTGAGCAATTATTTGGGTTCAGGGAGGGTCACTCAACTACCCTCCAACTGGTAAAAATAATAGACGACCTTGTCGGAGGCCTGAACAGGAAACGGGTGACTGCAGCCGTTTTTCTGGATGTGGCCAAGGCCTTTGACAAAGTTTGGCATAGCGGGCTGCTTTATAAGCTAGCGCGATCGGCGATCCCTTACCGCTATGTCAGACTGATGCGGTCATATCTGCTAGACCGACATTTTGTCGTGCGCGTAGGGGAAACGATTTCCTCTACCAGAGAAATAGCCGCTGGGGTTCCCCAAGGAGCAGTACTTTCCCCGTTCTTGTACACTTTGTACGTGAACGATATGCCGCTGTCGGAAGGGGTCAAAACGGCCCTTTACGCAGACGACACGGCATATTTCTACGAATCCGCAAATGTGGATTACGCGGTCTGGAGGCTCCAAAGGCAGCTGGACTTAGTGGAACCGTGGCTCGACATGTGGAGAATCAGGGTCAACGGTGAAAAATCGGTGGCCGTGATGTTCACATGCAAGACACGAAAACCGACCAGAGAGCTGAAAATCTCAGGGGAGAAAATCCCTTTTGAGAAAACGGTTAAGTACCTGGGGGTGGTGTTGGACAGGCGGCTTACCTTCGGCGAACATGCAAATTATGCGACCCGGAGGGCTAAGGCCGCCAGAGCCTCGCTATACCCAGTGCTGAACAGTGCCAGTCCGTACCCACTGGCAACTAAGCTTCTCATTTTTCGGCTGTACGTACTGCCGATTCTAACATATGCTTACCCGGCATGGGGGGCAGTGTTGAGCTCCTCGCTTCAAAAGAAGATCGAGGCCGTCCACAACATCGCGTTACGGACGATCTTTGGAGCTCCGTGGTTCGTCAGGAACGCCACTCTCCGATCTGATGCGAGATTTCAATCCGTGTCCGAGCCAATTACCGGGGCTGCCCCTATTATAAGGAGCAAGTCAACAGGGTCAAGGGCATTAAAAAGCCCGCGACTGTTGACGGCCGCAGCTGGGCCCGTGTTGCCGGTGGGGGAAAATCAGCCCCCAAACCGGAGGTGCCGGCACCTGTGGCCAAGGCGGTCGTGAAAAAAGAGGAGGTACCCTCGCCACCAAGGTGGTGATACAAAAGGCGGCGACTAAGCCGGCCCCGGCGAAGAAGGCCAAGCCTTCCTCGACGGAAAAGGGAAAGCCTGCTCCGGCTGGGAAGGCCAAGCAGGCTGTTAAAAACACCGCGGCCCCTGTGGCCCCGGGCCCCACCAAAAGGGCGGCCGCGCCAAAAGGCACCTCCAGCGGCAATCCGAAACCGGCTACCCCGTTGGAGACCACTGGCATGGACTTCCTGTCACAGATGACAGTGAAGGATATCCTGCCAGACATCATGATGGTTTTGCCACGCCTGCTCCAGGAAAAATCTCTCAAGGACTGTATTCAGTCCTTAATAGAGTGCCTCATGGCTGTACTGTCTAGGTATGGTTAGGCCCACCCTCAGACTCTTGCAGTGGAACGCCAACTCAGTAGTAGGCCGGATGGAGGAACTAAGCCGTCTGGCCGAGGATCTACTGATAGACGTGATACTGTTGTCTGAGACGTGCTTGAACCCAAACAAGCAACTGACCCTTCGGAACTATTTTACATATAGGACGGATAGGCCAGTTCGACCCGGAATTCGCACCTCTGGTGGAACTGCGGTTTTAGTCCACAGACGCCACATGCATACGCGCGTTGTTCTTCATACAAACGTGATGCAGCAAACGTGTGTGCATGTGGAGCATCTGGGCACGGTGTATCGGCTGGTTTCGGCTTATAGCAAGCCGAACGACGCGGTAACCGGCGCAGATCTGGATGCCGTGCTGGAAAATTGGGATGGGCCCATGATACTCATGGGCGACCTCAATGCCAAACACGTGTCGTGGAACAGCAGTCTGACAAATCCAAATGGCAGATTGCTGTACGAAAGGGCGAGAGCCCGCCGCTTGGTCGTCGTAGGCCCTGAGGTGCCCACGTTCGTTCATCGCTCAGGCAGATTTAGGCCTGACGTGCTGGATATCGCAGTCATGAAGGGGGGTACCCTACCATTCATGATTGAAACGATAGAAGTCCTCAGCTCGGACCATTCCCCTGTCCTGTTGGAACTAGGTCAGGCAGGGGGTGGCCGAGATCCCCCGCCTATGCCCCGAAGGTCAGTTAACTGGAAAAGGTTCTACGAGACCCTCCAGCGGGAGTACAGGCCGGTAAATCCTGAGCTCCTGAACACCCCGGAGGAAATCGACGACACTGTCGGGCGCGTCACGTCGTCAATGACCGAGGCCCTGGCAGGCAGCTCATCGGCCAAAACTCGAGCAGTTGTTCGAAACGACCTTCCTCCTCATGTCTCCGAGGCCATAACGGAGAAACGACGACTGAGGAGGAGATATCGAATCACCCTGTCCCCCGCTGATAAGCGGGCCTTTTATAATCAAACGGACAGGGTAAAACAACTGCTGACAAGCCATCTAGAGGATTCGTGGAACGAATACCTCGCCTCGGTCTCTGACGACATCTCCTCGGTGTTCAGGTTGAACAGGAGACTGCGAGAAGGGAAGAAGCCTCGCCATCCGGTTGTGGGGCAGCGAGGTTTTCTTGCATACTCGGGGGCGGAGAGGGCCGAGGTTTTCGCCGATTCCTTGGAGGAGCAGTTCACTCCAAACCCCCCTCCCTCCCCGAACGACGAGCACACAACCGAGGTGGAATCCTTTCTTGTAGATTATTTCTCGCAGGTGGAGGACGCCCCTCTAGAGATTGACCAAGTCACTGAAGCGGAAGTTTCCGCTGCCATTAAGGCCACAAGCCCCGACAAGGCCCCGGGTGACGACGGGATAAGCGCCCGTGCATTCCGGAACATACCGGCCTCCGTGATTACAGCAATTTCGGTGATATTCACGTCCACTTTGTACGTTGGATATTTCCCGAATTGTTGGAAAACGGCCAAAGTCGTATGTTTACCCAAACCGGGGAAAAGTTTACTTTTCCCACGGAATTATAGGCCAATCTCCATGTTACCGGTATTGTCTAAGTTGTTCGAGAGGATTTTTCTCGATAAACTGAGGCGATACATGGAAGGAGAAGTGCGGCCCGAGCAATTTGGGTTCAGGGAGGGTCACTCAACTACCCTCCAACTGGTAAAAATAATAGACGACCTTGTCGGAGGCCTGAACAGGAAACGGGTGACTGCAGCCGTTTTTCTGGATGTGGCCAAGGCCTTTGACAAAGTTTGGCATAGCGGGCTGCTTTATAAGCTAGCGCGATCGGTGATCCCTTACCGCTATGTCAGACTGATGCGGTCATATCTGCTAGACCGACATTTTGTCGTGCGCGTAGGGGAAACGATTTCCTCTACCAGAGAAATAGCCGCTGGGGTTCCCCAAGGAGCAGTACTTTCCCCGTTCTTGTACACTTTGTACGTGAACGATATGCCGCTGTCGGAAGGGGTCAAAACGGCCCTTTACGCAGACGACACGGCATATTTCTACGAATACCCAACTCTGACAGTTGTAAGGAAGCGGCCTCACGCCGTACTGGACGAACCACCGTGATGGTGCGGTGCGGTAGCCGAAAATCGACAAACCAGGCTTAGGCGCCTCCATATCGCATGAGCCATAAACGGACTAGTGCGTCAGACGCGTTTCCGGGGTCGCGAGTGATTGGTTTTCGCGAGTTATATAGTTCGAAGACGTCAAATACGGTACGTCGCGCATAAAACAAAAACGCGGTCAAATTTAAAAATGTTTTATTTTTTTTCCGCGTGTGTTTTGTTCTGTTTCTCTTGTTTCAGAAACGGGAGAAACGTGGATGTGGAACGACTCGTCGGCCGTCTCATCCTGCCAGTCTAAAGAAAAGTAAAAATTAATTTTTTTTTTTTTTCGTGTGTGTGTTCTGCTTCTTTTGTTGCAGATACCAACAGCCACCACAAAAACAAATGGTTTCTTCACTGCGGCTACGCGGTCCCCCCAACCCCTTCTCAGACACACGTGTGTCTGAAGGTTAATAATTACGTGGAGTGAATAATTTCTGTTTACTTCTTTCCAGAAAATCGCCGCCCCAAAACCGCGATCGCGAATAGGTATCACCATTTATAAGTTCCCTATTACCTTCCTTTCCTTTCAAGAAAGAAGAAAGAGGGAACGAGCCCAGCAGCCATCAGCCCAGCAGTCACAAGCCCAGCAGCATCCTGCCCAGCATACACCTGCCCAGCAGTCACCTGCCCAGCAGCCACTGACAGCACAGAAGAACGAAGAAACCTGCACTTTCCCCCGTTCAGCCCTTCGGGGCTTCGGGAATTCCAAGGTTAATGGTACTACCAATTCTTGGAAAGTGCAGGCCAAAGAAGAACGAAGAGGTCTTCGGAAGAAGAGGGAGAAGATGAAGAAGAAGGAAGACCAGCCACTCGTCTCAACATCACGGACTGGAGTCCGGAACAGAGCCCAGCAGAGATGCGTCCTGAAGGGCAGCCATACCAGAAGCGGATGAAGAGCTTCTACACAACCTCTCCTTTTCAAAACTTACAGTAAGATAAAATAACCCAGCAATTGCGACTCCTCCGGAAAAGGGGACGCATTGCTCCCTCCTTACAGGTAGTGCCCCGTTGTGGCGTATTCCTGCTAGCCTATTAAAGAGTTAGCACCGAAAGGACTTCAGTGGACGGTCTGAAGGGGAATTACGTCGGGAGGACAGGCTTTATAAGCCTAGCCTTCCGCGGTCGGCCCGTAAAATGGGTTTGATAACGCTGGTTTAACAACGGATTGGAATGCAATTAAATCCGTCCTTAAAACACTAAATAATAATAAACAAAACTTGAAAAAATTAGACCCGCTATTTAAAATTAACCCTTTTAAAAAAAACAAGCCCGATTAGAATGATCCAGCAGCAAGGGACTCTGTCCAGGTTCTGCGATGGAGTAGGGAGTAATAAACTCCTGCCAACTTTGCATTCCATTCCATTCCATTCCATAAGCCAGGCCTCGGTTCGGATTCCACCGATTTAAATGCCTCGGTAGTGATTTTTTAACTCATGTTTGCCTTCGCTGCAGGCCCCATACGGACATCATGAATGTCCTATATCGTTGCTCTCTAATTAAGCTGACCGAGTTCGTGGAAGCACGAACCCCGCGCCTAGTTCTACATTTTACAGAAGCAATTTGTAAATGTCGCTTAGATTGAGGCAATAGTATTAGTAACATGCCACCAGCAATGTTGCTCGCAACAACGGAATTTACTCCTAGCTTTCTTAATGAACTCATTTTTAGTTCATACCCCAGATATTGGAATAGTTGGCCTCCGGTCTGGTCTACAAGGGAGAGGCGGACAGACCGCCTACTCCCACTGAGCTCCATCGCAGAGTCCCGCAAGACATTTACTTCACTTCATAATATTGAGATGTCACAACATTCACGGCCGCATGGAATCTATGCCCCGATAGCGCAGTCGCCATCCCGCCGACATCCCCACTCCGTAGGGAAAGACACCCGCCTTGTAACGCATCCGGTCGACCCCCCCCCCCCCATGTTCATAGGCCTGATGGGCTTTAACGGGAGCCATCACGCCGACAGTGATGTTTGGTCGTCTAAGATGTCCTCGTCGAAATGATGCTACGCCACGGCTGAAAGATCACACACACAACCGGTACCACAGACAGCTTACAATCAGTTTTTAAAGTAAATTCTCAGCGGAGATGAAAAGCCGCAGAAGGGGTGGGATCAGCGGGTTGTCAGTGAATAAGAAACACCACAGAAGTTGAGATCAGCGGAGAGGAAACGTCGAAGGGAGTGGGTTCTGTCAGCGGAGATGAAACGTCGCGCAACAGCGTGGAGAGTCGTCGGTATGGAGATATTACACATCCGAAGGGCGCCAGGAGGGTAGATGGATGGGAGGCCTTGAGTAGAATATCGGTCGTGGCACGTTGAGTGGGAGAAGCGGCTCATCCAAAGTGTGGCAGGGAGAGGGGAACGCTGCCGAACGGGATAGAGGTTCGTTGCGATGAGGATGTACACATCCGACGGGCGCTAGGAGGGCCGCTGGGACGATAGGCATTGGGTGTGGTATCGGTCGAGGCGCGTTTTGTGGGGGAAGCGGCTCATGCAAAGGGTGCTAGCGGTAGGGAGACGGGAATGCTGCCGAACGGGATAGAGGTTCGTTGGGATGAAGGATGTACACATCCGACGGGCGCCAGGAGGGCCGCTGGGTGGATGGGCGTTGGGTGTGGTATCGGTCGGGCCGCGTTGGGTGGGGGAAGCGGCTCATCCAAAGTGTGCTAGATGTGCGGTAGGAAGGCGGGGATGCTGTCGAACGGGATAGAGGTTCGTTGGGATGAGTGCTGTACACATCCGACAGGCGCCAGGAGGGGCGCGGGGTGGATAGGCGTTGGGTGTGGTATCGGTCGGGGCGCGTTGGGTGGGGGAGGCGGCTCATCCAAAGTGTGCTAAATATGCGGTAGGGAGGCGGGAATGCTGTCGAACGGGATAGAAGTTCGTTGGGATGAGGGATGTACACATCCGACGGGCGCCAGGAGAGCCGCTGGGTGCTTGGGCGTTGGGTGTGGTATCGGTCGGGGCGCGTTGGGTGGGGGAAGCGGCTCTTTCAAAGTGTGCTAGATGTGCGGTAGGGAGGCGGGGATGCTGTCGAACGGGATAGAGGTTCGTTGGGATGAGTGCTCAGGAGGGCCGCTGGGTGGATGGGCGTTGGGTGTGGTATCGGTCGGGGTGCGTTTGTTGGGGGAAGCGACTCATGCAAAGGGTGTTAGCGGTAGGGAGACGGGAATGCTGCCGAACGGGATAGAGGTTCGTTGGGATGAAGGATGTACACATCCGACGGGCGCCAGGAGGGCCGCTGGGTGGATGGGCGTTGGGTGTGGTATCGGTCGGGGCGCGTTGGGTGGGGGAAGCGGCTCATCCAAATTGTGCTAGATGTGTGGTATGGAGGCGGGAATGCTGTCGAACGGGATAGAAGTTCGTTGGGATGAGTGCTGTACACATCCGACGGGCGCCAGGAGGGCTGGTGGGTGGATGGGTGTTGGGTGTGGTCTCGGTCGGGGCGCGTTTGGTGGGGGAAGCGGCTCATGCAAAGGGTGCTAGCGGTAGGGAGACGGGAATGCTGCCGAACGGGATAGAGGTTCGTTGGGATGAAGGATGTACACATCCGAGGGGCGCCAGGAGGGCCGCTGGGTGGATGGGCGTTGGGTGTGGTATCGGTCGGGCCGCGTTGGGTGGGGGAAGCGGCTCATCCAAAGTGTGCTAGATGTGCGGTAGGAAGGCGGGGATGCTGTCGAACGGGATAGAGGTTCGTTGGGATGAGTGCTGTACACATCCGACAGGCGCCAGGAGGGGCGCTGGGTGGATAGGCGTTGGGTGTGGTATCGGTCGGGGCGCGTTGGGTGGGGGAGGCGGCTCATCCAAAGTGTGCTAAATATGCGGTAGGGAGGCGGGAATGCTGTCGAACGGGATAGAAGTTCGTTGGGATGAGGGATGTACACATCCGACGGGCGCCAGGAGGGCCGCTGGGGGGATGGGCGTTGGGTGTGGTATCGGTCGGGGCGCGTTGGGTGGGGGAAGCGGCTCTTTCAAAGTGTGCTAGATGTGCTGTAGGGAGGCGGGGATGCTGTCGAACGGGATAGAGGTTCGTTGGGATGAGTGCTCAGGAGGGCCGCTGGGTGGATGGGCGTTGGGTGTGGTATCGGTCGGGGCGCGTTTGTTGGGGGAAGCGACTCATGCAAAGGGTGTTAGCGGTAGGGAGACGGGAATGCTGCCGAACGGGATAGAGGTTCGTTAGGATGAAGGATGTACACATCCGACGGGCGCCAGGAGGGCCGCTGGGTGGATGGGCGTTGGGTGTGGTATCGGTCGGGGAGCGTTGGGTGGGGGAAGCGGCTCATCCAAAGTGTGCTAGATGTGTGGTAGTGAGGCGGGAATGCTGTCGAACGGGATAGAGGTTCGTTGGGATGAGGGATGTACACATCCGACGGGCGCCAGGAGGGCCGCTGGGACGATAGGCGTTGGGTGTAGTATCGGTCGAGGCGCGTTTGGTGGGGGAAGCGGCTCATGCAAAGGGTGCTAGCGGTAGGGAGACGGGAATGCTGTCGAACGGGATAGAGGTTCGTTGGGATGAGTGCTCAGGAGGGCCGCTGGGTGGATGGGCGTTGGTTGTGGTATCGGTCGGGGCGCGTTGGGTGGGGGAAGCGGCTCATCCAAATTGTGCTAGATGTGTGGTATGGAGGCGGGAATGCTGTCGAACGGGATAGAAGTTCGTTGGGATGAGTGCTGTACACATCCGACGGGCGCCAGGAGGGCTGGTGGGTGGATGGGCGTTGGGTGTGGTCTCGGTCGGGGCGCGTTGGGTGGGGGAAGTGGCTCATCCAAAGTGTGCTAGATGTGCGGTAGGGAGGCGGGAATGCTGTCGAACGGGATATAAGTTCGTTGGGATGAGGGATGTACACATCCGACGGGCGCCAGGAGGGCCGCTGGGTGGATGGGCGTTGGGTGTGGTATCGGTCGGGGCGCGTTGGGTGGGGGAAGCGGCTCATCCAAAGTGTGCTAGATGTGTGGTAGGGAGGCGGGAATGCTGTAGAACGGGATAGAGGTTCGTTGGGATGAGGGATGTACACATCCGACGGGCGCCAGGAGGGCCGCTGGGTGGATGGGCGTTGGGTGTGGTATCGGTCGGGGCGCGTTGGGTGGGGGAAGCGGCTCATCCAAAGTGTGCTAGATGTGTGGTAGTGAGGCGGGAATGCTGTCGAACGGGATAGAGGTTCGTTGGGATGAGGGATGTACACATCCGACGGGCGCCAGGAGGGCCGCTGGGACGATAGGCGTTGGGTGTAGTATCGGTCGAGGCGCGTTTGGTGGGGGAAGCGGCTCATGCAAAGGGTGCTAGCGGTAGGGAGACGGGAATGCTGTCGAACGGGATAGAGGTTCGTTGGGATGAGTGCTCAGGAGGGCCGCTGGGTGGATGGGCGTTGGTTGTGGTATCGGTCGGGGCGCGTTGGGTGGGGGAAGCGGCTCATCCAAATTGTGCTAGATGTGTGGTATGGAGGCGGGAATGCTGTCGAACGGGATAGAAGTTCGTTGGGATGAGTGCTGTACACATCCGACGGGCGCCAGGAGGGCTGGTGGGTGGATGGGCGTTGGGTGTGGTCTCGGTCGGGGCGCGTTGGGTGGCTCATCTAAAGTGTGCTAGATGTGCGGTAGGAAGGCGGGGATGCTGTCGAACGGGATAGAGGTTCGTTGGGATGAAGGATGTACACATCCGACGGGCGCCAGGAGGGCCGCTGGGTGGATGGGCGTTGGGTGTGGTATCGGTCGGGCCGCGTTGGGTGGGGGAAGCGGCTCTTCCAAAGTGTGCTAGATGTGCGAAAGGGAGGCGGGGATGTTGTCGAACGGGATAGAGGTTCGTTGGGATGAGTGCTGTACACATCCGACGGGCGCCAGGAGGGCCGCTGGGTGGATGGGCGTTGGGTGTGGTATCGGTCGGGGCGCGTTTGGTTGGGGAAGCGGCTCATGCAAAGGGTGCTAGCGGTAGGGAGACGGGAATGCTGCCGAACGGGATAGAGGTTCGTTGGGATGAAGGATGTTCACATCCGACAGGCGCCAGGAGGGCCGCTGGGTGGAAGGGCGTTGGTTGTGGTATCGGTCGGGGCGTGTAGGTGGGATATCGGACAGGACACGTTGGTGGGGGAAGCACGTTGGCTCATCCAAAGTTAATCTGGATGTGTGGATGAGAGAGGGGAACGCTGCCGAACGGGATAGAAGTTCGTTGGGATGAGGGATGTACACATCCGACGGGCGCCAGGAGGGCCGCTGGGTGGAAGGGCGTTAAATGTGGTATCGGTCGGGGCGCGTTAGTTGGGGTAATGGTCTGGATGCAGATTGAAGGCGAAACTGTCCAGTCAACGTCACCATACTCAGCCTACGGGATCTCAAAATTCATCGTATGTATCACTTATTTGCAATGAATATATTTACTTATATATTACATCTAGACTTTCTTATTATCTTTAATATTGAATATATCTTTCAGTTTCATCTCTTAAAAAATTATTTCTATTAAATATGTTGGTACAACTTCAAAACCTGGCAACATGATGCCTAATTTTACCAAAATCACTTCTTTTAATTTTTTCAGGTGCCATTGGTACTCTATATGTGTGAATTGGGAAATAATGGAAAAAGCCTAATAGCTGTAAAATGTAGTATTCTGTAATGTAGAATAATAATAATAATAATTGTGAATTGGGAAATAATGGAAAAAGCCTAATAGCTGTAAAATGTAGTATTCTGTAATGTAGAATAATAATAATAATAATTATAATCGTTGGTAAGTGGATTGTCTGTCATAAAGTACTTTGCAAAAAAATAAATAAATAAATATTTGGCAAACTTTTTTTATTTTCTTCAGTTAAGACAGATTTGTTTTTTAAAATATCTACTTTAAAATAAATTTAAAGTGAAATCAGTCTCCATTAATTTATGCTTATCACACAGAATATCATTGTGCCTGAAAAACTAAAACAAGTGATTTTGGAAAACTTAATGATACCAATATACCATTTTTCATGAATGTTACGAAAGGAAAAATTTAAATGAAAAATTAAATGTTTAAACACTTTACAGTTTCCATTTTAGTTTTGCTGAAAATTTCGATACGTAAAATATATTTTACACTGTATATTTTTAATTATAGCCTGAATAAAGAAAAATATTGTAAAAAAAAAACAATTAAAATTTGACTGGAAATTCTTGTTAATGAATCCAATTTGAACATGTAAAAGAAATAAATACCGTATTACAATATAATATTGTTATAAAAATAATACTTAAAATATTCCTGTTATTAAAAATTGATGTAATTATGTAATAGTTTACAATTTTTTTTTTTGAAATATCAAAACTTTATTTTCAAGTTTTGAATATTCAAATGCTAACAAACAATTGTAATGTCAGTAGTGTTTTGGTGTAATATTTTCCCTTTACAACTTTATAAATATATCTTTATTCATATTTATATTGATATAGATGTAATATTTATATATCAACTTTTATATATATTATCGATTTTTGTTGCGAATAGGAAAGACTTTTGGTTAGGTTATTTATTAACTCAGCGTCAAATAAAGGGCTGGCAGGAGTAGGTTTTGTAATGAACAAAAAGATAGTGAAGAGAGCAGATTATTTCAAAAAGCTTAGCAGTAGAATCATTGTAATCAGGATAAAATCAAAACCTAAGCCGACAATGATTATTAACATCTACATGCCTACAAGTGCCCATAATGATGAGTAGTGTGTTTCTTCATAATGATGAAGAAATTGACGAAGCAATTAAACACATAGAAGGAAATGAAAATTTAATAATACTTGGAGATTGGAATACAAGCATTGGAAAATGCAAGGAATGAAAATATTGTGGGTGAATATGGGCTGATCAAAAGGAATAAAGGAGGGGACCAACTCATTCAGTTTTGCACAAAGTATAATTTACTAATTGCACCACACTCAATTTAAAAATCATAATAGAAGAGTAATCACTCTTGGAAAAAGCCGAGCGATACTACAAGGTTATCGGTAGATTAAATCATGGTTAAGCAAAAATTTAGAAAGAAACTCATTGACTACAAAGCATATCCAGGAGCAGACATTAGCATCCAGGAGCAACCATAATTTAGTGATAATGAAATGTAGATTAGGGTTTAAAATCCTAAAGAAAAGATTTCAGATGAATCGCTGAAATTTAGAGAAGCTTGAGGAAGAGGAGGTAAAAAAATGTAAAAAAGAGGTCTGATTAAAAAAGATGAAGTAGAAAATATAAAGAATGGCAGAATGTTAAAAAGTAAATTCTTAAATCAACAAAAACAAACATAGATGGATGATTGCAGCTGATGATAATGTAAAAAATATAAGAATGCTAGTGATGATGGTAAAAGGAACTATCGACAGTTAAGAAATATTATAAACAGAATGTGCAAATTAGCGAAAGAATGGAATGAAGAAAAGTGTTTAGAAGCGGAAAAAGAAATGATCATTGGTAAAATAGACGGAGCATAAAGGAAAATAACGGAGAATTTTTTGGTACATAAGTTAAAATCTAATGTGTTAAATATAGTAAATCGATTTATAATACGAAAGGAAACGTTAATAGGTGAGCCGAATATAATAGTTATATGGAGGAAATGAATTAGAAATGCTGTTATAGAGGAAGAAGAGGAAGTTGAAGAGGATGAAAAGGGATTTGCAGCACTGAGATATGAATTTAAGAGCATTAAAACATTTGAATGGAAGAAAGGCTCCTTGGGTAAACTGGATACTGCAGAATTACTGCACAATGTAGGTGAGGAAGCGATAAGTATATTATAGTCATTCAAACTGGTGGGAAATATTTACGAAAAAGTTCCATCAGACTCAAAAAGAGTGTTATTGTCATGATACCAAAGAAAGCAGGAGCAGAAAAGTGTGTAGAATACAAAAAAAGTATCTTAACTACTCATGCATCAAAAAGCTTAACTAGAATTCTTTACAGAAGAATTGAGAAGAGAGTGGAAGAACTGTTAGAAGACCAATTTGGTTTTAGGAAAGTAGAGGAACAAAGAAGCAATTTTAGTGCTCAGATTAATAGTAGAAGGAAGATTAAAGAAAAACAAACCGACATACATGGCATATATAGACTTAGAAAAAGCATAGACTTAGATAATGTAGACTGGAATAGAATGTTAACATTTAAAAAAATTTAGGGTTCAAGTATAATAAATAAAACACTTATAGAACAAATGATAGACACTTATAGGAGGAACCAAAATGCAACACTAATAATCAAAGAGCATAAGAAAGAAGCAATAATAAAAAAGGGAGTCTGACAAAGATGTTCCCTATCCCCACTAATTTTTAATCTTTACATAAAACTAGCTGTTAATGATGTTAAAGAACAATGTAGATCCAGAGTAACAGTGCAAGGTGAAAATATAAAAATGCTAATATTTGCTGATGATATAGTAACAATTTGCTGGTGATATATTAATTCTAGTTGAGTCAGAAAAGATTTCGAAGAAACAATGAATTCATTGTAAAAAAAAAAAAACACAAAATAAAAGTAATGATATATAATAGAAATAAAGTAGATGGACCACTGAATATAAAAATAAGATGAGAAAAGGCTATGGAAGTAGAATTTTGTTATTTGGGACGTAGAATTACTAAAGATAGACAAAGCAGGAGCGATATAAAATGCCGAATAGCACAGGTGAAATGAGCTTTCAGTAAGAAATACAGTCTGCTTTCATAAAAAATTAATTTAAACATCGGGAAACCATTTTTGAGAATATGCTTAGCTACTTTATTTGAAAGCGAAAGTAGATTTATATGGAAGACAAACTTGGAAGATCAGAGTACCTGAAAAGAGAAGATTAGAAGCTTTTGAAATGTGATGCTTAAGGAGAATGTTAAAAATCAGGTGGGTGGAAGTGACAAATAAAAAGGTATTGCAGCAAATTGATGAAGGAAGAAGTATTTAGAAAAATATAGCTTAAAGAAGACAGATTTAATATGCCACATCTTACGGCAATCTGGAATAGTCGCTTTGATATTGGAGGGACAGGTAGATGGGAAAAATTCTGCAGACAGGCAACATTTGTTATATGTGAAATAAATTGATAGGGATGTAGGTGGGTATACTGAAGTGAAATGGCTGATACTAGGTAGGGAATCTTGGAGAGATGCATCAAACTAGTCAAATGACCGAGGACAAAAAAATGTCTGTTTTTCATTTAAACTTTTAATCACCATCTGAGAAAAAATTATTATTTATCAAGGTTTAATAATTCTCAAAATATTTCTGTTTTGTAGTTTATTATAGAGAATATTAGAAAATAAATGTAATTTTATAAATGTATTAACTCTCAATAAATGTATTTCTCTTAATACTGCATGTTTGTTTGTTTGTTTATTACCCCTTCAACTCTCCTACAGAAAGCAGATAGGAAATGGGTTAAAATTTACAATTACTATTTTAAGGTAAAAGATAGAAAAGAAAGACTATATATTTAACTAGATTTGATTATTAATAAAGTGTTATTTTCCAATTAGAAAGGCTATATGCATATACTGATTCAATTATTTACTTTACAATTAAAAAACTAAATAAATTCAAAATACATAAATTTTAACAATATCTTATATCCAACCCTCATTGAGATTTACTAACAGAATATGATAATTAAATTTTGAGTGAACGTAATACGATTTGTTATATCAAAACTCGTAGCTGTATTGAAATGAAATAATGCAGTCTCATTTAGTTTGTTCCCTCAACAGGACAAGATAGTGGTTGTTTGAAAGAATTTAAGTATTTCTATAAGCCACCTAATATTCACAAATAATCCTAATAATATCACAAATATCCATTCTGAGATATAGAGTGCTGCCTATTCCTTGTAAGTCTTTACAAATAAGGCTTCCCCACACATACTACTGATGGGTGGCTTTAATGTACACAACCTTTTTTGGGGGTACTGGAAAGGTTCCTTTTAAAATCTGACTTTGTTGTATTAAATAATGGTTTTGAACTTATTTAAATGCCAGATAAAATTAATATTTATAACTGCATCATTGGCACTGAAATATACTTTCAAGGTTTTAGAAATTTCCATGGAAGTGACCATTTTCTGGTGAAAATTTAAACAGTTTCAATGAAAATCTCAAAAGGTAACTGTATGATAAGGCAGATTGGATGAGCTTCACTCCTTGGAACAACTGAAGTTATTGATAATGATGTCAATAACTTGGCATCATTATCAAGACTTTAACCAAGGCTTTAACCAATGTTTTATTTAACTCTCAGATTTATAAGACTTAAAAAACCATCCTGACAACAATACTTGATGGACACTAATAGAAATACTACTACAGCAGACATTTGGAAGATAGTGAAGGTCATCTGTGGGCGTACAAACTTTATTTCCATGCTGTTAATCTGAACATGATCGAATAGATTCACCAAACAAAATCAGATTATCAGATATGATGGGATGGAACTTATCTGTAGCAGTGGAAGAAAGCATATATTATTCCAATCCTACAAAAGATAAAACTCCAGCAGATCCCATTAATTAGAATCCTAATTTTTTGATGTGTGCTATTGGTAAAATGTATATTTTGCAACTTGTCAATTTCAGCATCAGTCAATGTACTTTTCCTCCTATACGTAAATTATCTCTCGGTAAATGTCCTTCATATTCTAATTTTTTTCCTTTGTAATCTAGCCCACATACTCTTCTGGATGTGGTGCAGCACTCCAGCCTTTTGACAGTTACATCACTGTAATGTTTATTATCAATTACTGACTTATATGAGTTGCTACCTCTTACCACCTAAATAACTGAGTTAGTGCACATCATGTTTTTGTACTAAAAGTCTGAAAATCCGACATCAGCTAATTCCATGCCACCACTACTTTCATTTTAGTTAGCTTTACAATTTTCTTCGTGATGTTCCTTAATGCAAAAACAATACTTGGACAGAAAACATTCATCAATAACTTTGCCACAATCAACGTAGGTGACAGAAACGTCATTAATTGATTGGTGGCCTCATTTCTGCTATGTCCCATCATAAATCTGTTTTCTATGTCACATTCTAAAACTGTTTTCTATTACTGCTAACATTGCATCTGCATTACCACAGTTTACTGCTGGGCCTAATATATCATCACATTTATTAAATTTTTCTACAGGTCTAGGTAAGTTCATAATTCCACAAAACACTCTGCCTGCAGTAACTCCTTTTTCAAAGCACCTAAGAGCATTTCTCAACCTGAGAGTCAAGATCACCATGGGGATCACGGTGATATGAAAGGGCGCTAGTAAAATTAGGCCTACAACTTTAAATGTAAACAATAACCAATAATGAAATCATTTCATGAGAAAAAAATCAATATAAACATTTTACTTTTGAGATAGTTGTTTGTTTTTCATTTAAAAGTTTCTCTATATGTGGATCTATGTTAGAAACACACTAAAGGAAATTATTTTCAAGTGATAAAAGAAGATTCCGTAAGTTGATTATTTCCGTAACCATTTTAAATTTTGGAAATTGCACAAGAGATCTATTCTGAAACATGAGGCATAACTAATACAATACGTATATTAGAATAATTTTTTTTAAATCCCTTTCTTGATGTTACATCACAATGTTTTTCACAATACTATGGTTGTGCTAAAACGTAAATATAGGAATCTTCTTTTATCACTTGAAAATATTACGTTTTAGCACAACCATAGTATTGTGAAAAACATTGTGATGTAACATCAAGAAAGGGATTTTAAAAAAATTATTCTAATATATGTATTGTATTAGTTAGTTATGCCTCATGTTTCAGAATAGATCTCTTGTGCAATTTCCAAAATTTAAAATGGTTACGGAAATAATCAACTTAAAGAAATTCTATCTGCCTTGGAAGTAAGTAAAACAATAGATGTTCTGTCCATGTATGTTCATCCATGTATATAAAAGTTGCATCAAATAAAGAGAAAAATAATTTCCTAAAACTATTTAAAAATCAGTCATTAATATTTAAAAAATATCTTTTTTAATTAATAAAAAGTTTGTTTCATTTAAGTGTAGAAATAATATTTTATAGAATCACAAGCAGCATCATAATACTTTGGCATATTTTGTCAACTATTATTTTTTTTTGCAAATTTTTTTTATTGGGTTGTTTTTGTACTTCTAACAATAATCATATTTAATATTTTACAAAATAAACTATTTTACACATTCACAAATCTTAACCATTTATATAATCTTTCAATAATGGAAATAATGTATAGTGTAAATTAGAATCTAAAATAAATAGTTCAGCTTTGATTGTAACCTATAATTAAAATATACAAATTTTTCTCATTTTTAAAATTTTTATAAAAAAATAAATTGAACCCTTAGGTTGTTTTATTAAAATTTAAAGATGTGAATGAACTTTATCTAAAATTCAGATCCTATTTAAAAACAAAAAAAAAAAGAATAACATTCAAAACTAGATTATAAAAACACACAGCGTGGGTTAACTAACTACAATAAGACAAATCTTAAAATAAAAATATAATAAAGAATTAACAATAAATTACTAAGTATTTAAATAAAGATATTTTAATATCATTATAATAAGGAACATACATAATAAACTAGCTTATCTAATAGAGGCTAAATTGATTTGACTAAACAGTTTTGAAGAAGGAAGAAGAGACGATGAATCAGCAGTATCTGCTCATATCCACACATATTTAAATATGTAAGCAGTTTAATAACAAACGAATATAATCTAAGTAAAGAATACAACTATGAAAAGAGCCCATACCCACTCATTCTTGTAAATTT
Organism: Lycorma delicatula; assembly: GCF_047948215.1. Classification (NCBI taxonomy): domain Eukaryota; kingdom Metazoa; phylum Arthropoda; class Insecta; order Hemiptera; family Fulgoridae; genus Lycorma; species Lycorma delicatula. The sequence continues at coordinate 21,613,072 of NC_134457.1, forward strand.
CAAGCATCAAAAAGGGTAAAAATTAACAATATAATTACGAGTAAAAAAAAATTATTTAAACTGAATATTGTTACAATAGACTAGATTAAAAATGATATTTAAGTCTATCAGGTTTAAAAATCTAGATCCCATATCCAAATATAGCTCACCAAATTCAGGTTTTTCATACTCAGGCAGATCATGTTGTACTCATTTTGGTGTTAAGAGAAATGAAATGCTTGTATGGTACGATTTTATAATTTTTTTTAATGATCAACTGGAACAGAAGTTTTAGAGTATCTATCCTGTTTAGCTGTTGTCATTTGTTTCATAACTGTTCTCATTTTGCGCATTTATTATTTAGGTAATAAATAAAGAAGTATATCAAAAATAATTTACGTTATATCATAAACAAAATGAATAGTAGAAAAGTTAATAACGTACTTTTATACATTAATAGGGGAACACTTTGCTTTGTTATAAATTTTACATGGCAGTTGTCAGAAATAAATTTTGGTTTCAACTCATAATGTCTACATCCAAAGCCTTAGCAAATAAGTTATAATATTTCAATGGATTTTATATCGGTGTAATATCGATATCTATTCTATAATTTTAGTAGCATTTAATGCTACCAAAGAAGCAGTTTGTATTCCTATGGAGATGCAAAATATACTGGAGAAATAGCTTAACGGATCAGAAATCACTACACATACTTTAACATCAAAAGATTAAAGGGAGGTGAAGAACGAATAAACACCCACGATACACAGGTAATACTTGTATCTAGAAAGTTCATTAGCGGTAGCAAATTATATAGCCAACCCTTCATGTAGATTCTCCATGCTGTTAGACTTCTGCCCGCTGTCAATCAACCCAATAAGATAAGGAAGTGTCAAAACGCATGTGTCTTAAGGAGACAGCCATACCATATGCTTATGGAAAAAATCTAAGTGCTCCAGACCAGTTATGAATTAATTTTGAAAGCTAAAAAAATTGCTAAAAGGTAAATGTACCGCTAAGATAAATTGCAAAAAAAAAACATTAGAGAGATATGGATATGAAATTCATGCAAACAAATAAGCATGTAAGGCATAGCAACACAACATAATTGAGGATTTCTGAAATTGTTGAAAGTAAGAATTTCTTCTTATTTTTATCTCAGAGGAATGATTATCTCCTACGCTATGATAGGAAATTGACGGCACTATAAATTATTTAAACAAGAATAATGCTGCAGGAGGAAAATACAAACCAAGAAATCATAAGAATATTGTAGTGTTTCAGTGAAGCAGAGATTAATATTTGAGGGTCATTCATATTTCAGGGAAAAATTAATAAATGCCCTGATATTTCAATAAGAATAGTATATGTATTCTAAAGTCAGGAAAGTTTACATTTAACAACTACCGTTTAAAAACCGTCATTTCATTTATTCAAATAACCAGTTAGGACAATGTTTTGGAAAATGAAAGGTGGAAGGTATACTAGAAAACAAAAGTAAGTGTTCTTGAAAAAAACCCTGGTCATAAAAAGCAGTTTTATGAAATTCAACAAACCGATAACTACACTATGTTACAGGTCACGTAAATAAACTGACATTCCTTCACATCAAACTTTCATGCATTTGAGAAGCAGATAGCTACTGCAGTGTTGGAACTACTATAATGGGTGGGTGTCAACAAAGAAGCTAGTCAAAAGTAGTTTTCAGTATTTTTGATGGCATCAACTAATTTATAATCGATGCAGTTTGGGCAATAAAGTCAAGCTAAACTTTTAGGTTTTCTGTACTTCACGACTGAAAGCGATAGAAAACTGTTGATAATTTTCCAAGAAATATTTTTCTTCTTTTTTAGCGATACCTCATGCGTAAATAATTTTCATTCAGATCCGTGGGTTGAGAATGCCCAAGAATAGGTCGTAATAAAATATAAAATATTGCGGTGTTCTTCACGTCAGAGATAGGAATAATCATTTTACATTAATCGATGCAGAGAATCTGTAAGATTTTAAGAAAATATTGTGTTGAAACACAAGGAAAAAAGAGTTACTTATAATAATAATTTGGTAGTTAAAGGATGAAGACTAATATAAAATAAACTACAGTTTTAATTTAGGAAACGGAAAGATTATTCAATAATTGGGGGAAATAGATGTATTCATACGTATATAATAACAAATCAAAAAGAAAATACACAGCACTAAATTTGTTTTCTCTGCTAATATGCAATTAGTACAGGATAGAGTTAAAAATTAATGAGTAGTTAATGGGTTGAAAATAACAGACTTAAATTGTACTATTATAAGTACTTTAATTGATTGTTTTTAATGTAATGATAAATTAATTTTGCAGTATGAATCTATGTAATACTTCGAACTGAAATAGATTTGTGAGGATTTTCATAAATTTGAAATTTTTTTTCTTTTTAGAACATGAATTTTCGTGTTATTTTTTTTGTAAAATTTGGTCTCGACTTTTTGAGTGAGCCTATCCTTACTGAGTTTGATATATATGTTACAGTTAAAGGCCGATTTACAGTCATTCCTAGGTTTGACTGGTCAAACCTGCAGATTGACTAAGCTTCGTAGTCAAAGCTGAAAACAGACTTTCTCTTTCGGCCTTTGGCTAAAATGCTTTTAGGTAATCCTAGGAGCGATCAAATCGACCAGTCAAAGTTGAAAACTCATCAGACAATCATTCGGCTTTGTCATTAAATACTTAACTGACAATGTGTTTTTTTGTCTTAATTTCACATATTTTATTGTTGAATCAATAATTTTTTTTTTATTTCATAGATCTCCTGGTATAAAATGAAAGAATAAATGTAAAAAATTGTTAGTATCTCATTTGTTCGACGAAATTTTTTTTTCTGTTTTAGTACAATCGACTTACATTTCTAAGTAATAACAAACTAATTTTGGATATCAACTGAAAAGCAAACTGTCAATAGTTAGGACGCTGAACTCTACTTATTGTTAAAGTAGTCGCTTTATGACATTTTGAGTTGCACAAAACGTTTAATCTTTTGCATTTGCTCATTTTAGAATCGCAACTTTTATTGCAATTACATTTTATGAATCCCTGACCTCCGAACATTGAATCCTTGAATTGTTTCTCTTAATATTAAATATTAACATTAATATTAAATGTGCCTGATATTCAATATCAGGCACATCACTAATATTAATGATGGTCTCTTTGCATTCTTGGAATCGGTTCCTTGCGAAAAGTGTGTTGATAGTCCCTCGTTTGGCGTACCCGGCTTCTTCTGTTTTCTCTAAAACTACACCGAGGACGTTTCGAGCATCTCCTTTACCCCTGTCGAGACTCGGGATAGGAATAGTGACGGTTTTTCCAACCTCGACCGTAGGAAATTTATTTTGAGATGTTTGCTTCATCACAGCAGCCTGCTTCAAGTACATCGATAGCTCTTTCCTTGTTTATATTTATTTGTACTTTTTTTCACATCGAATGGAAAATGACTTCACTTCCGTATCCCTCATCTGAAGTGAATGTGCTATCGGAACAGATTATATAACATTTTCCCCTCATTTACCAAGTGTGTGCTCCAAAGCTCTCCTTTTGACAAATGCAGCACACCATACACTAAAAAAAAAGAAACTGGTTAATCGTTTTCTGCAAAATAATTTTTTCTGCAAATAAAATTAAAAAAAAAAAAGTAAAAGTCGGTTAAAATAATCCACGGTTTTTTTTGTGTACTCGCGTTCAAATTCTCATCTGACACAGACGAAGATTCGGAAATTGCCCTTTTGATGATGCTCCTGCAACTTCTTGATTTTTATTCTTCAAGGAATGTTCGTTTACATTATCCTCTGTATCTTCTGCCGATGAGGTTTCACAGTCAGATTCTGTGTTATGTGCAGAACATTTTTAATAGAATCAGGTAATGTCTGTATTCCAACATGAGCTTTTCTTCCTGCAGAACCATAATAGAATAAATATTAATAATTCATATTAAAAATACTGAAATTATTTTATTAGGGAAATTGTAATTTTTCTATTGCTCTCGCTCGCGATTTGTTTTTCCACATTCACCTCGAGCGATTAATTGTATTTACATTTATTATGTAGAAAATACATAAAACTATTTGCATGAAAACTTAACAAATTACATACTTGTTTTAAAAATTATTAGGCAAACCAAAACTATGTCAAAAATTCTTTGTGGTAATGCAGGTTTTGTTCAACAAAGAAATTTAGTTTATATATATATATATATATATATATATATATACACTCAAATCTAGCAATGGCGAAGCACTGCCGGGTCAGATATATATATATAAGTATATATATATATATATATATATATATATATATATATAAAAGTGTATATATATATATATATATACTTTACGTTTATTGCAATAAAACAATTTTTTTAAATTACTTGTATGAAAATTTCAATTTTTTTTATTAAAAATATTTTCCTTGTAAATACGAGGGTTATTTTTTTTCAAGGTCCGATCGGTCACGAAATTAAAACCACATTGAAAATAATTATTTTTTTTTTGTAACAAGTACTTACGTAGTTACGCTATTTCTCTACATAGTCGCCACTCCGATTTAGACATTTGTCGTAGCGTGGTACTAACTTTCCAATATCGATCTGCAGACCGGCATAGAAACACGGCTGAAAACACAGGCGGCTCCGTTCTATGACGAGGGTATTGGAAAGTTGGTACCACGCTACGACAAATGTCTAAATCGGAGTGGCGACTGTGTAGAAAAATAGCGTAACTATGTAAGTACTTGTTACAAATAAATTTTTTTTTATTTTCACTGTGGTTTTAATTTCGTGACCGATCGGAACTTGAGAAAAAATAACCCTCGTATTATTAGCGACTTATCAGTGTAATGTAATTGTGCAAGTAAATTTGTATTGTTGAACAAACTCAGGTCGACAACTCCTGAGACGTGTGGTTAATTGAAACTAATCACCAAAGCCTTTTTCATCCGTAGGTCCCGGGTTCGAATCCTAATTAGGCATGGCATTTTTACAAGCTACAAATTATTGTTCATCTTATCCTCTGAAGCGATAACTAACGGTGGCCCCGGAGGTTAAAACCAGCGAAGAACACCGGTATCCACGATCTGATTATCTTTATTGATTTGTAAAGAGGACAATTTGTTTTAAAATTTAAAATATTCATGGAATAAATAATCGGTTAGACCAATTATTTAACCGATTAAAATTGTTTTGATGAATGTGGTGTCTATGCAGATGGTCGTTTACAATTAAAAGTTTTTTTTTCGTAACGTTTTCATTTTTGATTCAGTAATTTTTTTTTGAATTTATTACAAAGTAAAAAATATATTAAACAACTTTTGAAAAAATTTATATAATATTTATTTTTTATAAAAAGTTAATATTTTCACCGAAAATATACGAAAAATAAAAATTCTTTGAATATTTCTACCGGAATGCAGGTTTTTTCAAGGGAAATATTTTGTTATATATAAACTATTTTTTTAAATTTACTAATGCAAAAAGCGTATTTAAGGAATTAAAAATAAATAAATAAATAATAAAGTATATTAACAAAATAACCCCAAACTGTAAATTCTGAAAACAATTAACGTATATTTAACTCGTTTAAAAACAGGTTACAGTATTATTTTTTGTATGTAAACAATTATAGCATAATAACATTATGGCACCTAACTGGTATTTTTTCAAAAAATATTATATTTCATGTAAGTATAATATAAGCCGGTTGGTGTAATGGTAAGCATACTGGTTTTTTGATCAACTGAACACGGGTTCAATTCCAGGCAAGAGTCGGGATACTTTTCACTTATTTCATCTTATCTTCCTGGTCAAAGTAAATGCAGAAGCATGTCCGAGATCATAATAAAACAAGATTTTTAAAAATTAATTGTGCTCTATACTCTTACGAAAATAAAAGGTAGTAATTTAAAAAAATATATATATATATACCTTTATATGTATTATTTTTTATTACATATTTTTTTATTATTAATTTTATTACTTTAATATACGAGATACGTTTATTTCCAAACTTAATATACCTAGAAATCTTAATATTCTTAACACATATCTTACTTACCTAATTCGAATTCGAATTTACATGATTTGGCCATAAATTTCGCATATTTTATAATCCTACTTATAAAAATTACCTAATTTTTATACTAATATTTAACTTCTCAACTACTTCTTAGCTACCTTCTTATTAGTATAAATAATTAAATAATAGGTAAGAGGTACTGATAAATTTAAAAAAGAAAATGTTTTCATGTAAAACGGAAAAACAGCGTATGTTAAATTTTACACCGGTGAAAAACCAAAATTAATAATAAACTTTGTATAAAGAGTCGAGGATTAATCATTTTTCAGGTTATAAAAATACATGTTGAAGTTAAAACCGTAAATTGGTATACATTAAGCAAACTGCTAAAATGATGAATGTTAACGATATATTGAGATGAAAATTACCGGAGAAAAAAAAATTCATTTCAATCTATGAAATAAATAATGATAAAAGGAAAAATTGATTTTGGTAAATCTAGGCTTATTAAACACATACATAATTGCAATATATGTATGTATGGCTCTTCAAACTTAAAGAGAATTAATTTCTGTTTAAACGAAAATTACTCGAGTAATTAAAATAGAAAATTATTCTAACAGAGGCAAAAAGTCGGCGTTTAACAGTTGCCGTGTGTAAATCTGTTCCAGTTGCACTTATACAATCTCAGGCCGACCATTCCTTAGGCGTGTAGTTAATTAAATTCCAACCACCAAAGTACGCTGGTATCCACTGTCTAGTATTCACATCCTTATAAAAGCGACTAACTTTTACTAGGATTTACTAGGAACTAACTTTTACTAGGAATTTGAAGAAAAAAACCATACCTCCCTACACAGGCAGTAATTCCAGTACACGAAAACAAAAAATGGTTCCTTGAGTTACTGTAAGACTATAAGTGAAAGAAATAATGTACTAAATTTCATTCAAAAACTGCTAGGGTAGTTTTATTTGTGAACAGCAAATCTTTGCTTTTCACAAATAAAACTACTGTTGTAAATGAACAGCTTATTTACTCGACTAAATTTGTAATACATTTTTTAAGCAAGTATTTTCAGCCGATTTCTTTTATTAACGATAATTAAAAAGTATTAGCTCATATTAAAACTGGAAGTTAATTTTTATTTAGAAAACAAGCGATAAAATAAAAATTCAAAAAACCCACGACGCCGTTCTGAAGTAACATATCTTCTACATTGCCCCCTGGTGGCCTATAACAGTAAAAATAGTTTAAGAACTTGCTCTAAAGTGACTGGTTTGCTTGGCATTTCTCCCGCCACCGCCCCATTCGGTAGCCCTAAAGCATAAGACCAAATGTCTGTGCCGCAAACGGCTACTGAGCTTCGAAACAGCGATCCGTGTTTTAACTAGCTCGTAGAGCTCACCTAAAAACGTGAGCGGAATAAGCGCGGTACAATACACCACTCGCTTGCGTGTCCCACCGCCCACTTGTCTTATATCACAAAAATGGGTAGGCGCACCGCGACAACTACTAAACATTTTTGACAATCAGTGATTAAATTTATCTCGTCAAAGCCAGCAATTCGCTGCCACGCCTAGGCTGCTGAATGCCAGCAAGTACCTGTCCACCATTAAAGCGCTTGGAGTCTTAATTTGGCTGGTAACCAGCCATATCTCTCGGTTCGCTTCCTATATCAGCGTGATAGGAGTCTTTTTCCCTTAGATAAACTACTGATATCGGTTGAACAAAGCAACCGCATCAAGGAACTCCCACACGGTCCGACAGTGCGGCTCTCGTCATATTGACTCGCTCTAAAGAGATACATATGTAACACTAAAATCCGCATCGAAATCGATCCTGTAGTTTTGGAGGAAAATGGTAACAGACATACGCGCGCGCGCGCGCACACACACAATCTCTTACCCCAAATGCATATATCGTCTCCAATCCATGGTGGATAATAATATCAGTTGTACAGCCGTTTAATTTGTTGTTGTGTTGTTAATTATTAGTTATTGTTTATTACTATCAGTATTATAGCGATGCTTAAGGTTCGTTATTGTTTGCATTATGAATTAAAATGCAATAAAATTGTTCATGCAGCGCATTTTATCTCGTTTTATTGTGAACACGATTTTCCTGTGATTGCAAGTTTGGATGGTTGTAACTCGATAAGGAAAGTATTAATAGAAAAACGGTTTTATCATTGTTTTTCTTGTAAAATTTTAAATCGAAATGATGTGTCATGTATCCACCTGCCTATTTAAAAAAAATAACTGTGGATTCAATATGACGGACAAAAATTAAAACCAATTATAATGCAGATGTTTTAAACTGTGTAGAACTCCATTTCTTTTTACCGTCAAATACTTCTTAAGTATTCAGTTTAAAGCTGTTTTCATTTACTAAATATCACTATATATTTATACACAACCAGCATCCCCGACGTGGCTTCGCCGCTATATATGATTACTCTCGTTTTCTGTCGTGATCAATTTTTTCTTTTACTTTATGTTGTTTTAGTCAAATAACTGACTGGAGGCAGGTGTTGCCAGTCGCGTCACACAGGGACTGTTCTAAAACCGAATATGGTTATGGATACTCCATATATGTAAATGGAGAAGCCCTTTCTTGGAAACTGTCAGATATGGCAAGTATTTATACGGAAGAACTTATTGCCAAACACCTTAATATACATAATAGAACATATACACATTAATTCATTCTTCCTGACATAGTCAAATAATCATTAAAAAAAATCATACATTTAGTTTAAATAAACAGAGAATTACATTTACCTTTCCTTATAAAAAAAACACAAATTGCTCTCTTCATCATTATGTAGTGTTAAAAAAAATATTACCATGAATAATTACACTACAGAAAAATGGTTTTAATACCAATGTTTTTTTTTCAATTCAAATAATTTCTATCCTAGCATTCAATAAAAGTGTTATATTTTATGTCAAATTTACTTGCATAAATCATTTAAATACATGTATCCCTCTTCTAGTCGGTTATATAAAATAAAAAGTAAAAAAATTCAAATAAAATTTTTAAAAACACAATATTGTTCAATTTTAAGAAAAATTTTAAGTTTTTGAAGTTGGCACAAATTAAAAACAAATAACCATCAACAACTTGCCGATTCCCACCGTTCTAAAAAAAAAAAAATGTTATTGCAACTATGCATTTAATAATGTGAATAGTACTTTTTGTGCGATTTAAAATCTACAAACAAAAATTAAATCGGGGGGGCAGGGTATTTAGTAAGGTAAATTTAAAGAAAATCTGATTTAACGAATTACATATTGTAAAGTATGATATTACCATACCTAATATCTGTTTTTCTTTAGTTTTCTTCTGAATCATCCTGAATATTCCTTTTCATTCTCCAGTAATAATCAACAAGCATCTTTAGGCACCTGCTGGAAACATCTAGTAGAGATCATCGTTGGCCCCAAGTCGATGGGTTGGAGAATCCTGCACACCTTGACAGTAGTGACGACTCCAAAGGGGCCCCCCAACTACCTCCTTGTACAGGCTGTCCCCTCACCATCCGCTATTTGAAGGCTAGCCCTCGTGCAATAATTCCTCTGCAATCTTGGTTTTGAGGATACCCTCTGCCTAGGTAGCCACTTATCGTCATGATGTCTTGCTGGTCATCATTGTCTCCAGCAGATTATCTGCATCAAGTCTACCAACAGCAGTGAAGTACCAAGCTCTCTTGCTATCACCAGTTTTAACTTGGCTACTAAAAATACTGAAGGTTCAGTTCTTTAATTTCTTTAATCTAGCTCATACTATCTTGACGATTTTTCCTTCTCTTTATTACAAAATTAATACATATAATAAACCTCTGTCAACTGGATAGTGCTGTTTAATTTCCCTCCATATGTGAAATCTGATTTATTAAAGTCTATTGGTAAGCTGTAATGAAATCTCATTCATGTTTTACAGTGGTAGTTCAATGTATATTTTAATGAATTTTAGCATTTTATTGTATGATCAAATGAAAATTACTCTTTTGATTCATTTTTATACTAAACATCAGCCAATACTTATATTACTAATTCCATCAAAACATTTTTCTATAACTTGTCTGTCTCCTTGAATAATTTCATCAATCTATGATTCCGCAATTACAGCTGAAACTTTTGATTGATCATCCTTTCAGCCACTTTTAACTAAGTATTTATTATTAAAATTTAGGCAACTTTCTAACGGTTTAACTCACTTGTACAAATTTGCACAATTAATAACTCTATTACTTACTTAATAAGGTGGTAATAAATTTCAGGTGGTTTTTACACCCTTTAAAACATTAATTTTATCGCCAAATTTTTTATTCAAAAATGTGCTTTTCAAGAAGACATTGAATAATTATGAGAGTTATATATACAAGAATATTTATTATTCACAGTTTTAACTGTTTATACACATGCTCCCAGCTTGTGATTTTGAGAGTAACAGACATATATATATTTTTTTTTTTGCAAATGTACTGACTGAGTAATTTTAGTATTTGTTACAGTTAAAATTACTGTACTTCTGTAAGTATGTAATAGTTAATAAATTTCATATGTCTTACAAGTAGAATTTTATGATGGTGGATGGGCGTTAGGGTATTGGAACCATAGATATAACCTCACTTAAAAAAAAATAATAGAACTATTTACGGAAGGTCGTGGTACCTGTGGCATAAATGTTACAGTTGGATAGAAAGTCATCCTTCCCTATTATTTTGGTGATTAAAAGGCTGAAATACAAAGCAAAATAAGTAACACCAGTATTTCTGCTGAATTAGACTTTTTTTATATTTGTTTGTTTGAGATACGGTAGCTTATTGCTGATGAAACAAAATAGGTATTATGAACAACTAATAAATAAATTGTCTTGTATAGTAAAAGCAAACTGATTATCTAGTTTGGCATAGATGTATACCATTGATGTCAAACTGGCAATCCATGGGCTGGTTTTTTGTGCCCCAGAACCTGTGTTGCCCAGAAATAAAATGTTAAAGTAAACAATATTTTACAGGGGAAGTAGCCATGGCAGTGGTAATTTTTCTGTATTGCCAGTGTATACTGCTTTACATTGAATCATTTTTTTCTGAGCAAGTCGTGATGCTGCACTATGATACACTGGTTACTAAATTGTGAATAGAACCTTTCTTATAATTTTATGAAAAAGATACTAATCTATACTAGTTTCTTTGTTACTATCTGTTGTGTTTGTTATCTGTTTTCCAACAACTGCAGAATAGTTGGAACTATTTCCAACTGCAGAATTTATATAAAAACTCACTTTCAACACCGTTAAGAAAAGAAAAATTGATAATGGAAGAAAATTCTAAGGAAAGCTAGAGCTAAACTACTTGTATGGAAGTGAACAGTAAAATTACACGCTTAATTGTTAGCTAATTATTAGTTTTATTGAAGAACACAATATTAAGTGGCATTATAACACTTATAACAAGCAGCAATATTTTGGTTTTGAAAGAAAAATATGAGAAAAGAAATAAAACAGTGAAGAAAAATGTTCAAAATCGTTCATGATGGTTCATTAATCAAAGAATGTATGATAAAAGCAGCTTAAATCATCTGTCCAGAAAAAGTGCAGTCATTTTGTTATGAAGAAGTACAGTAGTAGAGAGAATTAATGAACTGGTAGAATAACATTTGTTCACAACTACATGAGATATCTACAGAAATCCTGTTCTTTTCAGTTGCGGTTGATGAAAATACAGGTTGAGGTATTGCTCAACTTGCTGCATTTTTCTTCTGGTTGCAGTAACAACATGAGGATTACCAAAGAACTGATGCAAGTTATTCCTCTGCTTGGAACTGTGATTGACAAAGATATTTTTGATTCTGTGTGGGGCATTTTAGTAAAATGTAAGCTTCCACTAGACTTTTGTTTGTAACAACCAAGGGTGCTAAATCAATGACAGATGAAAATTAAGGATTGTATCAAAATTGACAAGAGAATTACAGCTGAGAACTCAAACCAAAAACCATTGCTTTTAACTGCCTTATTCATCAACAAGCTCTGTCTTTAAAAATATTAAAGTAATTTTCTATATCAGCAACAATTTCCAGAATTCGCACATTTGATTGCTTTTACTCTCTTTGCACTGGTAACAGAGGCAGTTCTTCACTTTTTCACTTCTTGAATTGTTGATTTTGCAAGAACATTACTTCTAGGATACGTTTCTTGAAACCTTTCATGAACCAAATTTATTGAAGTTGTATGAATATATTACTCCAAAATGAAAACATACTGCTTAATTGAATACACTACAGACTCACTGAACGGGAGGGAAAGGCTGTAGGCTTATTTGTGACGATCACCTTCAACTAATATGCATGTGCGTATTCTTCTGACACAGGATCTGCCAGAAGATACTGTGTCAGATGGCTGAGACCAGTTTTATATGGTCCACCTGGTACATACTAAATTCTGATTGCTTATATTCTGTAGATCTGAATAATCTAAATGTTAATTATATATGAGTTTTAATTATCCTGCTAATGTTTCTGAATCCTGAATCAATATATAAAATTTTTAAAAATTTTATGTTCCTGTGAAAATCAAACCCATCACATAAAATAGTCCGTGGCAGAAATAAGTTTGACACGTAGTGTAAAAAAAAAAAATCATTTTAATTTGGACTTTTTTAAGTTGTTTTAAATTAAAAAAAAAAATAAATTTAGTAAACTATGCAGTAATTTGGCATCGACTTTAAAATGTTGAAAAGTTTTTTGGCAGAATTAAATATCTGTAATCTGTTCTTTCAAAACTATAAATGGATGTGAAGAATATCTATAACTGACTTGATAGAAAGCCCAACAATAATTTACTCCTCTATATCTGTTTTATTCTGGCTGTCACACTTTGCAAATGGATGATAATGAGATGAAGTTTTTGTAGTGTGTATAAAAATGACATTCCTGACAGAAACTTGAGCCCAGAAACTATGGATGAAAGGCAAGGATGCGATTAAAGTAAAAATTGGAATTAATGTTTTTTTTTCTATTTTTTGGTATTTCAGTTTATTTCATTTTTCATATTTTTGGTTTTATTTTATAATTGTTTTAATTTTTTTTTTTGTGAAATTTGTTCACAATTTTTTTTATGCCACAAATAAACACTGTCAGTATAAAAAAAAAACAGCTTACAAGACTCAAAAGGCAAGAAACTGCATTTTGATAAAAAAAAATAGCAGGTGTAGAAAAATTATTACTTAACTAAGGCATCTTGGGGAATATATATTTATTTTTTACTTAAGATTTTCTTACTAATTTTCTTGAATTTCATGGGAAAATATTTTGAATATTTAAGTGGTATAAGGCTAAATATCATTTTTCTATTAAAATCCAACATTAAGCAATGATGAATAAAAATGAAAAAATATTAAAATTTTTTTTTGTTAAAATAACACACAATCTTGTATAAAAATCTTCCATTTAAGTCAAAGTTATTCATTATGGTACTACCTGAATAACTTTCCCTTCAAACTAAATTAAAAATTTTTTTAAATTGTTACATTAGAAGAAGGTGCAAACAAACACATTTGGTCATGTTTGAGAATCTTTTCTTTTTTATGAACTCTGATAAAATATACAGCTTTTTTTTATGTTTAATACATTTATTCTATTTTCTGTAACCGTCTTCAAAAAAAGAAGGAAGTTCCCAGTCATATTTTTTTTTCAAATCTTACTTTATATAAATGCTTCTAGTTTGATTATACTTTTATTTTATTTATATTAATTCATGAGATCTCTTAACATGTTTCTTCCAAGTAATTTAGTGAAAGATCTGAAACAAAATTTTAAATTGTAGTTTTCTTAAAGTATCTGAAGATTTTTTTCTCTGAATATATTTCTTTATTACTGAATTAATACATATTCCAACATTGTTTTAGTGCAAAATTAAGGAAAATTTACTTTAAAAGGGTGAAATAAAAGCTTGGGAGAACTTAGAATTGATAATAATTCCTTTATAAAGTTATTCTGTACTTTTTTTATTTTTATCTAGAACTTTACTTCATTTTTTCCAAAATTTATTTTTTTCAATGGCTAGTTTTTTAGGCAAGCCTATATTTTAAATAAAAACTAAAAGTAAACACTTTTAAATTAAATGAACTTTTTAAAAAATAAGGAAATTGATTTTTTTAAATGTATAAGTAAAAATAATTGTTTTGACCAACTTACTTAAATTTTGCCCTTTTCAAATCTGTGTTAAATTAAGGATTAGTTGATAGTTAAGTTTTTTATTTGGATCCTAGCTTTAAAAAGTTGAAGTTAAAAGAAGAAATAGAAAAGTATGATCCTTTTAAGTAGGTTTTGTTTTGTTGCTGTTTTTTCTTCGTAAAATTGTGTATTTTGCAAAAGTGTAAGTTTTTAATATTCTTCTGAAAATAATTTGATCTGAATAAAAACCACATTTATTCATTGTTAATAAAATCTTAACAAAACAGGAGAATGGATAGGACTTTGCCAAGCCTAATCAAATTGTACGAGTACTACCTTCACACGCTCAAAAATAATTTCATTTAAAATTAATATAACCTAAATTAAATACAAAAACTGTCGGGTAGACAAGTTGCTTAGTTGGTTGTAATCTGTCTAAATGTGAAGTGTTTACAGCTTGGGTCACTATTGTTGTTTAATATTAATTGTAAATGTAGTCTATCTTCTCAAGCACCAAATGCTTACTAACATTAACAATGACTGTTAATCATTACAACCTCAGAAAAATTTCCAGACCAAAATTCAATGGTAATTCAGCCTCCAGATTCCCTTGAGCAACATAAAACAATTAGAATATCACTTGGCACAGAGTTCATCAAACATTAGGCACAGTCTGTTTAAATACTGGGCAAAATAATTACATTTGAATGTAGCCTGAGTAGTAGTTCATGTATGAAGACCCATACCATCTGAACAAATTCTCCATGAATTCATCCATAGACCTTCCTTTATCTGAAGTAATCCATGCGTATTGATCATCTGTCCAGATTGATGTTAGAGTTTTCTTTGGGGAAGTGTAGATCTTGGACACAAAATTTGGAATGACAGCATTATCAGCTAGCTACAGCTCTCTTAACCAATATTTTAAACCCTTATCAAAAATCTTCACCTCCCACTCCTAATCAACTTCAGAAGTTGGAACATCACTATCAAATCCACTGAGGAAACTTTGCCCCTTCCCTCCACAAGTCTCATTGATGCCACTGTGTTAAATATGTTAGAGGCTTAAATCTAATAAGCAACTTAGGAGTAGGCTTTTTTTTAGTTTCAAAAACAAATTTAATGCTGTTTCATTATCATTGCTTAATTCCAACTTGTATTGTGTAATATACCAAAATGAGCACAGACTAAGATTAGCATAGTGTGCTAAGATACCACTCTGTGGAAGGTTCTCAATGAAACATTCCTTAGAAACAGTCAAAAAACAGCCATTAAAAAATAAAAGTAAGTAATTGTTAATAAATTAATGTTGTCAAAGGAACATCCTTTGGAAATGATCCAATTCTAATCTTTGATTTATATATTTTTTTTTTTTTAGGGCGAAAAACGGTTGAACGTTATCATCGCCCGGATTTTTATTTTATTTTATTTTTTTAAAATAAATAAAAGTAATTAAAGTTGTTAGATAAAATTAAAACTTAAAACTACTATTACAGGAAACAAAATCCGGAATGGGTGTAAAAGGCTCATTCTCGGATAACAAAAACACAAAAAAAAACACTAACATGTAACTTAAAACTACGTTAAAAACTAACATATTAAAAATAAATAAAACTTAAAACTAAAAAAGGAGATAAAACTTAAAACTATTATGTTTAAAGTCTTACAACTAATATCACAGACGAATTTGTAAAACATAAAAAAAATATGAATATATATATATAAAATTTGACAAATTCCGATAGGGAGTGTAAAAGGCTCGCTACTCGGATAACAAAAACAATACATAGGACTAAAGTAATTAAATTTTTATATTATATTAAATTTTTTGTATTAACCCTATACTACGCAAAAACAGAAACAACCGGTTTAAAACCTCTTTATCATTACACAAGATACCACGGATGTTTCTGGGTAGTTTAAATTTACGACGCAATGCCGCATAACATATGCAGTCCACGAGTATGTGGCGCACAGTCACGCGGCAGTTGCATCGTGCGCATAGAGGTGCTTGTCCTCTTGTCCACAGGTACTCGTGTGTCCTATCCGCAATCGACAGAAAACTACTTCCTCACGCCGGGGTTTTCTGTATGAGGAGTCCCATGGTAACACAGAATCTTTAATCTGACGGAATTTATTATCAACGGTAGCCGTCCAGTCATCTTGCCACCTTGCTCTTAGTGATTGTTTTACATAGTTAATAAAATCAGAAGTAGCAACTCGGGTGGTGAAAGGAGGCTGGTTACATGCTTCTTTGGCAGCGGAATCTGCATGTTCATTACCTGGAATCCCTACGTGGCTAGGGACCCAGCAAAAACTTACTTCTGTGTTGTGATTATTCAACTCAGAGATTGCGTTATAAATTTCAATGACGATAGGATGTTTGGAATAAAAGTTTTTTAAGGCTTGGAGAGCACTACACGAGTCACTGCAAATAAGAATTTTTCTATATTTAGGGTTAATGATGTTTAGAGCCTTATTTATAGCGTATAGTTCAGCGGTACACACTCATAATACCGAGTAGACCAAACATATAAGTTCTTTCATTGACAACAAATGCACAGCCAACTGTATCGTTTTGTTTCGATCCATCAGTGTATACAACCGCGTCTTGGAGAGAACTCTGAAACATTTGTCTTGGTTCATCTTGGAGAGAACACACTGAAACATTTGCTGGAAGACAATAGGTAGTGTTGATTGTTTATTGTATGGCGTAAGGTCAAAAGTAAAATTTATAAGGTTTATTCTCCACGGAGGATATGAGCAAGGATACGTAGGAAAGAATGACGGTGTCTCAGCATTTATATGCTGCAGCAGACGCCGGATACGGACACCTACAGGTGCAGTACGACGTGGATGGTCCTCATACTTTCCTAGATTAGGATTTCTAAAGACTGAGTCAAGAGCCGGGTGATTTGGCTGTCCTCTGAGACGAGCAAAATAACATAATAAAAGCTGGTTTCCTTAAATACGAATGGAGTGTTTAATCCACCAACCGAATCACCAATGTTTAACGATAATACTTCTATTTGTATCTTGTACCTTTGAAAATCGTTATTATATGATGAGGTGAGAGACACCGAGCGGAAAGATTTTACTAGACTATTTGCCACTGCCGAAGGTGATGAAAGGAGTTCTCCTTCATCAATAAGACCGAGAATAGATTGTTTCGGTGATCCGAAAATTGCACGAATTTTCTTCCATACAGTAGACGTGGGAGTTGTGCGTGAGATAGTGCTCACGTATTTCGTCCATGAATTCCTCTTAGCGTTCAAGAATACCCGACGGCACACCACTCTAGCCCTGCGGTATAAATTTAGATGTTCTGCTGTAGGCCTACGATTAAATTTGTGTAGTGCCTGCCGTCGATTCCTAATAGCATTTTTGCAATCATCGTTCCATCATGGAACGAAAGGACGTCTAGGATTACCCGATGTTTGTGGGATATATCTGTTGGCATTCTCAAGTATCATGGACGTAAAAGAGGAATATTGGTCGAGGATGTTCGCTCCATCGTCATACTGCGATTGGAATGCTTTATGGTATCCACTCCAATCTGCCTTTTCAACAATCCATCTCCGCGGCCTTCTTTTAATCTCGCAGTCTACACCGAAACCAATAATAATTGGTCTATGATCACTGCCGTGAAAGTCATCACAAACAGACCAATTAAAATGAGGGAGTAAATTCGGCGAGCATATGGAGAGATCAATGTTAGATACAGTACCAGATGATGACATGAATGTGTGTGATCCATTATTCAGTAGACAAAGGTCCAAGTCTTGTCTCACTCTGTTTATCATATTTCCTCGAGTGGAGTAGAAGATTGAGCCCCAGGAAATATGATGGGCATTGTAGTCTCCTACTATTAACGATGGAGATGGTATTTGCGTGAGGAGATTTGACACATCTAGAGCACTGAACTTAGTGTTCGGTGAGAGATACAGGTTGTAGATGCAATTTGAAGGGGATAGAGACCTTTACTGCAATAGCAGGAATGACAGTGGTTAGTTGAATTCTTGTAGCCGACACCCCATTCTTCATGAAGATAGCCACTCCACCACTCCCCCTACTGTCTATTAGGCAGTCGTATCTCTCACAGAAGTATCCTCTGAGTGTAATTGGGTCATGTTGTAGAAGGTGAGTTTCTTGGAAACACATGATTAGTGGATCATGTGCGTGCGCCAGTAATCTATTATCTTCAATGCGGGACCGAATACCTCGAACATTCCACTGAATAATGTTCATAAGTGTAAAAAAAAATAAATAAAAAAATTAAATAATTAAATTTCAGAAATTATATAAAAATTAGCTGTACGTGATTCGGTTTTTATTTTTTGTATTTTTTATTTTAAAGAACTCTGATACCCTAGGGTCGGGTGGTTCTTCAACCTATTCCTCAAGTATATGAGGTGATGGTGGAGGAGATTTATTTGAATGGGATGCGGCAGTTTACATCCCAGAGGAGTTAGTTATGTGGGTTCCCTTTACGGGGAGCTTATTAGGTGGCTTACTGCCAGCTGTGATAGTCGCTACTCGTGCCGGTACGACTTTGGGAACAGGAACTTTCGTATGTATCACACTGTTAGATTCACTAACTGCGACGGAGGACTTTTTATTCATTTTTGTCAGCTCTGAGATAGTGGCTGTAAGTGAAGCTACTTCATCAGTTTTTTAAGCTCATTGCAGGATCCGCACTGCTGATAATTAACATTTGTAGGAATTTGTTTAGATGTAGCGGTGGCAAAAGATACATCTGGTTTAACCAGGTTCCGTGAATTGTTTATCTTTTTATATTCTCTACGTGCAGCCGGGAAAGATAGTTTTTGCTCCGTACAGATTTTGAGAATTGCCTTTTCTTCTTTAAAAGTTGGGCAATCTCGGGAGCGGGCTGTATGTGGACCACTGCAGTTTGCACATTTTTCACTTTCTTCGCAGTTAGTGTCGTTGTGACCTTCTTTACCACATCGAGCACAGTTTTCGTGCAAGATGTTGTAGTGTGACCAAAACCTTGGCATCTGAAACATCGCCGTGGATTGGGTATGAATGGTCGTACCCGAACCGAGAGGTAACCCACATTAATCTTCTCTGGTGGAACAGGGAGATTGAATGTTAGTATAAGAGACGGTGTCGGTTCTTCTGTTCCGTTCTGCCGTTTCATTATACGTTTCACTTCAACAACATCTTGGTGGCAAAGCTCATCAACTATTTCAGAGATATCTAAGAGGTCTCAAAAAAAAATTACACCCCGGCTCGTATTTAACGTTTTGTGGCTTTCTGCACTTATATTTATACCACCCATATTACGGAGACGTAAGATAGATCGACTCTGTTCATCGTTGAATGTTTCGATCAGAATCGATCCGTCACGTAATTTCCTGATATTCTTCGGGGAGCCACTTGCACATGTTATGGTTTTGTTTATTAAGAAAGGTGAAACCTTTTGAAGGGAGCCACCTTCCTGACTATTTCTGAGAACAACGAATCTAATATTTTTAGAATTCGATTCTAATAAGTAATGGTTCTCTTCAGTAGGACTTTTATCCTCGTCAGACAAAGCTGACCGAGGTCTCTTCACAAGACTGGATTTGGTGGTTTTTTCAGATGGACCACCAACCATCATTGTTTTTATTATTGGAACTGAAATTTTGGTCCCACGAGTACCGGCGAAAAATGGACCACTCCAGCAGAGCGCACGCGTACTGGAGCTAGAGCTAAATACAACTGGGTTCGCCCTGGTGCCTAGAGGCCATCGTTCGAGACTCACTACGTAGAGCCATTCACCCATCGGCACGATTTGTTCCCACCTTGGGTTACGGTTGCGTTTCGTAAGATGTCGCAACACAACCTAGTGTAAATGTAAGAAATATCAGTGTAGGTTGTTGTTGTGTAATTGTGTATGTTGTAATTTTTGTAGTGTTCTTGGTGTAGTATATGTGTATAATGTAAAGTGTTCTTCAGCTCATTGTATAGTGGGAAGAAAAGCTGCAGAGGCTAGGCCCGTGGGGACGCCAACCCCCAAAGTCTTAAAGAATAAGACTCCCCGTCGGGATTGTGGTTGTGTTGGCCATAATCTGCTGTGAACATGATTACTCAACATTATTGTCAAGTAAGACATCAGTCCCTTGAGATAGTGGTCGAATTGTACTGCTTGTGATATTTAATAAAATTTTATTAAATTTAATCTTCAGGGATAAATTTAAAACAAAGCTTGGGCTTTTTTTCTATTTTATGATGGAGAAGGGGAAATCTCTAATAAACACCATATACCCACAGAAGGTAGTGTCGGGCTCTCACTGACTAAAACCCTTCCCCTTCTAGGACATGCAAAAACTGAACGTGCCATACTGGACATTGCTTTGATCTGAGTATCATTTTCATGATATTTTTTGAAATGGTTAATTCTTCTTCATTTATTGCTAAATGATACAAACATTTTGTTGCCTGCAACAACAAAATTGTACAGATACAAGACAGATGTGTACCTTTGCATGAAAATAATTATTAATGTTGGCAATATAGTAATCAATCTGCCTTTGTAATGGTTTTCCAACAGAAATATCTTGGAGGAAATGTTCAGTGTGCTTATCACTTACTGTCCCAAGGTTATGTGCAAAGAAATCTAGGTGTGAATGCAGGAAATGGACTTTTAGTGACATACATCCCATCCTTATATACAAATTACATTTCATAGCTCTGTTTGAATTTATCAGTTTATATACAGTATCCTAGTAATTTTGTAATTTATGGAGAAACTTTTGCAAGCGTTTTTAAATGCTGTCCTATATTGAGTGAGTTCTACATCATTCAACATGAAGTTAGATATGTCATCTCAGACTAGTAACTTTATTTGTGGCCAACAGAAATTACTTGTTTAATTTTTGCTTTACTTTTGGGAATTCCTGCCTTACATACATGAATCTTTAAATGTTCTTCTTCATAGCTTTTACAACATTTTTTATTAATTCCAGTTTGATACAAAGGGGCAGTGAAAATATTATTTTTTTTTTTTTTTTTGGTTTATCTAAGAGTTTCATTATGTCATGATATACATTGTTTACATTATGACTTGTTAATGTTTCATATTTAACAACTGAGTAATAGAGTTAAAAATATATTTTGAGTTCATAAATATTAAGTAATATAAAATTAAAATTGTACATATATAATCATGCATCATATAATATTGTAACAGGACCAGGGTAATGGATTACTTCCAAATAAGAAAAAAGAATGAGAAAGTAATAATGAAAAGAAGAATCCAGAAGGAAATGAAAGGGATTCTTTTCTCAGATTAAAAGGTTTGTTTAACAATCTGTTTTTTGTAATACAGACAATGGCACCTCCAAAAGCTGTTGTTTGATTAGAGGGTTACCAGACTGGAATAACAATTTATGGGAAAATGTAAGGGCAAGGACGATGGAAATTATTAGGCTTCAACTGTTAAAAGGGATGAGGTGGGTGCTGGTTCTCCAGGCCAGGGGATATAAATACTGCCAGTAATCAGTGGTTCTATGAGTGATTTCACAAGCCCAAGTTTACACGATTGCTGTGATGGCGATAACAGTAAGCGGGTAGTAACAACAAGTGCAGCATTGTCACAAGCATTCTGTTGTGGACAGTGAGTGAATGCAGCGGGCTTGATAAAATATTTAGTAAACTGGAAATGTATTCTGGTTTTTATATTTAACTGTCTTAAAACAAATCTTATCCTTATTTGAATTACAATTTTTGTTATATTCGTTTATTTTTTACTTATGTGGACATCAACTTCCAAGGTCATTAGCCCTTCTCACATTCTTTAAAATGTAAACATTTAAACACACTTAAAACAAAAAATAAATACATTAAAATTAAAATAAAAATCTAAGGTCTTGACAGTACTATGATGACTAAATAAAATCCATGTTCATACAAAAAACAACTTCATATGGGGAATTATTAAGTAAACATTAGATGTACAGACTTGCTAATAGTGTACTGGCATGTAGATAAGCAGCTATCTTTTCTTCTTTCTCATTTTCCAAATCAGCAGCAATATTATTTGTTAGATCATACATCTTTCTGTGATCCTCATATATAGTATACTCTTTGAGTAGATGCCTGACTGTAAGCTATTTGTCACTTACACTGCATATTGGTCTTTCTTCACCAGTAAACAAACATTAATTTGTTATTTATGTATAACATATGCTGAGTCTGGTCACCGCCATTTGTTCTTGGTGAGTCAGTTTCATCACATTGTTGCTCTTCCATTTATATAGAGATGTTTTAATTGCATTTAATTTTGTATTTAACCTCCAAGATTCATCACTCCATGTATTTCTAATAATGTTGGTTGACGATTTTTAACATCAGCCACTCAAACAGGAATTATATCCATATTATCACAAACTGTTGCTATTCTGGCAACTTAATCTGTGCTTTCATTTCCTGAAATACTAGCATGCCCTAGAGTCCATACAAATACACAAAGCTGTCTTCGTTGATTTAAAACATACAGAAGAGATGGATGTTTGCAATAAGGACATCATTAATTTTCTTGTTCTGAATAGCAGTTAGTAGTGTGCTTAACAAGTCAGAACATAAGAGCTCTCTCTCTCTCTCTCTCTTTTTTTTTGCAGACATTTTCTGTGTAGCAATAAGCTCTGCCATATAAACACTTGCCATATTTTGTAGTATCCATGGGCTTCATTTATATATATGGAGCATTCAAACACCCAAATTATTTTTTTATTTTATTTTCTATGTTTTTAAAGTAATATATTGTGTTTATTAGAAAATTTTAGTTTGTTAGTCTCTCAATATCCTAGTCAAGTCACAAACATGCAAAAATATCAATAACTTTCAAAAATGTAGCATGATGGTAAAATTTTTCAAATATGTTTTCAATTATTATTATTATATTATTATTATGCTTTTACGGCCAACATGGTACCACTTAAGTCAATTTTAGTTGGATCTTTTCTGAGAAAAGCGTGTTATTTTACTCTTTCAAGCTGCCCAGTATTTCTTCATCCGTTCATTAAAATCATCCGTTTGTTATAAAAAATATTTAGTTACCATTTGCTTTCTTTTCTTCATCCGTAAACACCCTCTTCATTGTATTTTGTCGTTTGTCTGTCTTTTGTTTAAATCGAATGCTTTTATCTTTTAGCTTTGTAATTTTTCCAGTTTTATTCTGTAGGTCAGTCAGGTAAATTCCCAATTCTTTCATATCTTCTCTAATTTCTTTGATCCATCCTACTTCTAGCTTTTGGAACCAGAGCTTTTCAATGATATTTCTTGACAGTTTTGTTTCCGGTGTCCTTATGAGATGACCGAAGAAAGAGATTCTTTTTTTCCGCATAGTATCAGTAACAGGCTCTATTTCTCGATACACCACCTCATTTGGCACAATCCACCATTGGCCTTCTTTTTGGTGTTTTTTATTGATACACGTTCTGACAATTCTCCTCTCTATTTTCAGAATTTTTTCAATTCGGTTTTTCTGAGTGATTTTGAAAAGGGTCTCGCTTCCGTATGTGACTTCTGGCTGTACTACAGTTTTATAATGTTTAAGTTTTGTTTTAGCAGAAAGGCATTTTTTGTTATATGTTGACCAAGTTAATTTTTGGGATTTAATCATTTTATTTGTCCTGTTTTGCCATGTCACTTTTTCATTTAAATTATAAATTATTATTTCCCCTAGATATTTAAATTGTTTTACTATTTTAATTTTCTGATTGTTTACCGTAATGTGCTCTATTACCAGAGGATCTATGGCCATTAGTTCAGTTTTTTCGAAAGAGATATGAAGCCCTATCTTTTGTGTTAGGTTTTGAAGGCTCATGATTTGTGTTCTGGCTTCTTGAATATTATTTGCTAAAAGAGCGAGGTCATCTGCAAATCCCAGGCAATTTAGTGTGATGGAGTTTTTCTTAGTACCCATTTTTATATTTTTGGGATTTATTTCATACCATTTTCTCATGACAAATTCGAGGGCGCAGTGAAAAAGGAGTGATGAGAGGCCGTCTCCTTGCCTCAATCCAGTTTTTATGTAGAAGGGTTGAGTTGAATTTATTCACCTCTGAATTTCACTCTGGACTGGGTATTGGTTAAAGTTAATTTTACCATGTTTACGAGTTTAGGGTGAAGGCCCAGGTTTTTCAGAATATTCAGCATGGATGGTCGGTGTATACAATCATAGGCCCTTGATTGTATACCCTCAAGTCGACGAAGGTGATTATTAGTTGTTTTTTCCATCTTTTATATAAGTCCATCATAAGTTTTAGGGATATTATTTGCTCCGGGCAACCTCTCCATGGCCTAAATCCCCCTTGGTATTCCCCAAGTTCCAGTTCAAGTTGGTCTTTGCATCGGTTGTATATGATTCTCGATAGGATTTTGTATGTGCAATCCAGGAGAGATATGCCTCTGTAGTTTTCCGGATTAGTTTTATCCCCTTTTTTATGTAATGGATGGATGAGGGCTGTGGTCCAGTGTTCTGGAAGTTTTTCTTCGTTCCATATTTTCACGAGGCATAGATGTAGGGAAGTTTTGACTGAATAAACTGATGAGTGTTTCCAGAGTTCTGCGAAAAGCTGGTCTTCTCCGCTTGCTTTGTAGTTTTTTATTTCATTTAAGGCTGCGAGAACTTCTTGAATTGTTGGCGGGTTGATATTTACTGGTGAAGTTTTAACTGGAGTTTCAGTGTCAATCTTAAAAAGCTCTGGGGGGTCGTCACAGTTGAGGAGTCTATTGAAGGTTTCTGCCAAAATTTCAGCATTTTCTTTATTGGTGTGGGCCATATTTCCTTTTTTTCCTCTCAGCATAAGGGTGGGTGGTTCATATCTTTGAAGAGCCTGACCAAAAATTTTATAATAGTCTTGGAAATTAGTTTTCTTGGAACTTTCTTCTATTTGCTGAATCAAGTTTTTTTGGGCTTGTCGTTTGGTTCCTCTTATAATTTTCTGAGTTATTTTCCTTTGTTTGGTGAATTCATGGTTAGATTCTTCAGTTTTCTGGGTTTGGTGGTTGATCCAAGCCCGGTGTCGGTCTTTGACTGCTTTGTCACATTCTTCATTCCACCATTGGTGTTCTTGGGTTTATAGGGGCTGGTTCTTCAGCTATTTCTTTCAGTTGGGACGTCAGTTGTTTTAAATTATTAGTTAATTTGATTTTTTTTTGTTGTTTCTTCAAAGATGGCATTGTTTATTAATTTATGTGGATCATAAGCTCTTTTGTTTTTAGGTTGGGATATTTTTTTTTATGCGGGGTGAATTTTATTTTAACTTTAATTAAGTAATGGTCCGATCCAGTATCTGTTCCTCTCAAGACTTTTACATTATAAATCTCCTTGTGATAATTCCGGTCCATGCAAACATGATCCAGTTGCCATTCTCCTTTTTTCCAATCTGGGTGTTTCCAAGTCTTCAATTTGTTTGGTTTTCTCATAAAATAGGTGGATTTTGAGATCATATTATGGTTTCTGCAAAATTCGACAAGTCTTTGGCCGTTCTTGTTAGTTTTCTTTTGGGCAGGCCATTTTCCGATAATATCACGATATCTTCGTTCTTTACCAAGTTGGGCATTAAAGTCCCCTATTAAAATCTTCGTGTGGGTCTTATTTATGTTGTTTGCAGTTTGGTCAAGAAGTTCCCAGAATTTGTCCATCTCTTCTCTATCTTTTTTAAGACTGTTTTTGTCATTGGTGGGAGCATGGACATTTATTATGGTGTAGAATTTATTGGCTGATTTTAGGGTTAAGGTTAAAATCCTGGGGGAGTAAGACTTAAATTCTACGACTGAGTCAATTATTTTAAGATTGATTGCAAATCCTGTTCCGAACTGTGGGCAATTCTTCATCACACGTTTCCCGGGGATTCCTTTGTAAATTCTGTAACCCTGAGATTCAAACGGCTCTCGATCGGTGTTTCTCATTTCTTGAAGTCCTGCGATTAGGATATTTTGTTTGTCCATTATGTCTGTTAGAGTTTTTAGTTTGCCGGGTTGAGTTAGAGAATTAATGTTGTGAGTGGCAATGTAGTTTATTTGCTTGTGTCTTATCCTCAATTTTGAAGTTGTGTTGTTTTTGGGTGTTTCCAAACGCTCCGATTCATTGTTATCTTTTAAGCAGCTGCCCACCGGATCCGAGTGCAGCCTTCTCTGGTATTTACCAGACGGTGGATTTTTTCTTAAAAGACCTTCCATATTTGACTTTCAAAGGCAAGTCAGCCTTGGGTGGGAATAAATTCCCGAGTTACAACTCTGGATGTGATCCAGAGAGGTGATTCTGATTTAGTTCACCAGTAGAAATCTCCACGTTTCTAACTGGTTATCCAGACGAACCAACGTGGAGGCGCAAACCGATTTTTTTAATTGAGATTTTAAGTATGGAGAAAGTTTAAATTGGTTCCGGAATCATTTCGTCCTATGTTTTCAATATTATAATATTTTTAAATGGTATAATTATGATTTCTTTTCCCTTTACTGCATTTTTTACTTTAAATTGTAACCTAGCTGCTTCATTATTTTTATCTTTTAGTTTACCATTTGCTATTCTGAACTCCCCCCTACATCTTATAATCAGTGACTCTCTCTTGCTATCCATTCCAATTAATCTCATGTTAAGGTAGTTGTCCAATTTTGTATATCGTTAATTCTTTTTCTATAAACAGAAGTTTCACAGTTTCTCTCCTTCCTTTGTTCCTGTTAACCATCCAATAGTAGGAACCTCAGTTTTTTCCTTATATTCTAATTCAAGTATTTAAATTTCTAGTTACTAATGCATTCTCTTAGTCTAACTTCTAATCTAATCTAAAGAGTAGCCCCCCCCCCCCCCAACAACAACACCACGTTTTGTTACACTTGTTCACTTCTTTGTTACAAAAACAAATTTATATATCGGATGAAAGAATCTAATTTCATGTACTGTAACTTCTCTGCACATCAATCCTTTCCTCTGACTTTCCAGAGGAAATTTTTAATTTCCTTTTATTTATTCTTTTGGTTACATCCATATATCCTCATACTTATTTAGCACCAATCCCATTCTATTCCTCACTTCCTTTTTATTTTTATTGGAATAAAGGTTGTATTGATCTTCTAGGGATTTTTTCTATTTTCTTACTTTGTTTCATTAATTCTTAGAGTACTCTCTTCCCATCAGTCCTTTCCTGTGATTTTCCAGAAAGTATGATTATGTTTTACAGTATCAAAACTTATTTGATGCTCACAGATGTCATAGAAGATGGTAAACATTAATACAACCTGTAATTTGTCATGATTTCTCTTTCTCTTCATGGCAGTAGTCCAATTCATTCTGGATATTTTGTAGCTTACCGGTTCTTAAACTGATATTCATTTTTACTGAAAGTAATTGACTAAAACTCTCCATGGCAAGCTGACCCTAACAAGTTTTTTCAGAAGTTGAATGTAGGGCTATAGGGATTAAGTTGGATAGTTTAAAATAAATGAAAGCTAGGAAATCAAAGTCAGCACATTATTAACAGGAGGTAGGAGGAGCAAGAGCTCACATAGGCAGGGTATTAATATTTATATGGTGGTACTAAATTTAAAAATATTGTAAATTAAAAAATAAAATACCAGAATTAATTATTTTTTTAAAACCTTACTAATTTCTGTATAATATTACAAATTTCATTATACTTTAAGTATATTTAGTTTTATTATACTTCATACTCTATTTTCCTGTAACAAAAATTAAGGTTATGAACTGTATACTCCATTTTCCAGTAATAAAAATTAAGGTTATGATAATTACATAATGAGAAGTCAATAAGTACATACAAACATACAGTGAAAACTAAAAGTTTGTATTGTAGTTTAAAACACTTTTTTGTTACAAAAAAAATTTATATATCGGATGAAAGAATCTAATTTCATGTAATGTAAATGTTTCTTCTCCGCACATCAATCCTTTCCTTTGACTTTCCAGAGTGTAATTATATTTTATGGTGTCAAGTATTATTTGAGGCTCAGATGATCTCATACAAGATGAAAAACATTAGTAACTTGTGGTTTATCATCCATTCTTATTCTCTTCACAGTATCCCACTTCATTCTGAGCGTTTTATACCTTACCAGTTTTTATTCTGATGCTCATTTTTTCTGAAATCAATTGCCAAGCTGACCATTACAAGTTCTCAGATGTTGTATGTAGGGAATGGGGATTAATAGAATTTAAAATAAGTGAAAAATAGTACATCAAGGTCAACTTTAAATACATATAATATGTGGGGTGTAGACAAATTAATTTTTATTTTCAGTTTATAATATCTAATTAATCAGTAGCAGTTTTGCTTATTAGTTTGTATTTGTTTTTATTTCCAAGCTCCAGATTTATACTTGAATTTATGTGTAAATGATTTGTCTACATCCCAAATATACATATTTAAATTAAATTCAAAATAAATTAAATATTTATATTTTTAGAAAAAATATAAACTTGAAATAAAAAAACCATCAAAAAAAATGTTATATGGGGAATGCGATAATTATATATCAATATATTACAAATCATAGCTAACCAGTGTTATAATGTTACAATTTTGTGTTTTACAAAATGGCAGTTACAGTGACTATCAGATGGACTGTGTGCTCATGTCATCTATTATTGAATATCGATAAAGTTAAATATCGTTTGACAGACAAATTGATCTAATACTCGTCACATCTCAACCCCGTAGGGGAAGACCCACCTTGCGATGCTTCTGCTCACCACCGCCCCTCCATTCCTAGCCCTGATGGTCTTTAACGGGAGTCGTCTTTTGCCCTCTTAACTTTTACATCTCATAGTAATAAGGGAGATCTCATTTGGATACCACCGATGTAAATGCCTCGATAGACATTTACATTGGTGATTTAAACACAGCTTTAGCCTTTGCTGTAGGCCTCGTCCAGACATCTTGAATGTCCTACATCGTTGCCCTCTGAACTAGCTAACTTAGTTCGCAGAAACACGAACCCCGTGCCTAGTTCCACTTTATTGAGCAATGTCTCAAAATTTGAGGCAAATTAACAACAGCATACCACCAAAAATGTTGTTCGCAACAACAAAATTTAGTTCTAGTTGCCTTAGTGAACTCAACTTCATTACATAGCCCTGACTTAGGTTAATTTACAGACTCCAGTCTGGTCTACAAGGGAGAGGCAGACAGAACTCCTACTCCCATTCAGTTCCATCGCAGAGTCCCACGTGACATCTACTTTCTTTCAACCATCGTCAAGATGCCGCTACATCTCACGGCTGCATGGTAACCCATGCCATGAGCATTGCAGTCGCCGTTCCACCAATAGCTAACATTCAAATAATCACCACAATTTTATCTAACTGGTTCAATGCCAATACGCCTACCTCTGGCCAATAAACTGCCCAGGCAATAATCCCTAGCCACCTGAGGTACTACTTTACTATACACCCCTTCAACCGTCCTGCTCAGGGCAAGGAATCGAAGGAAGCCAGGCACAATAGTCCATTCTCATTCCTTTTTTCCTGTTTAGCCTCCTGTAATTACCCTTGAGATAATACTTAAGTGTAGTCTTGTACAGTCTCAGTTTGACCATTCCTGAGATGTGTGGTTAATTGAAACCCAACCACCACAGAACACTGGTATCCACAATCTAGTATTCAAATCCGTGTAAAAATAACTGACTTTACTAGGACTTGAACGCTAGAACTCTCAACTTCCATATCAGCTGATTTGGGAAGATGCGTTCACCACTAGACCAAGCCGGTGGGTTAATAGTCCATTCTCTGTGAGTCTTCTAGTTGACACGCATATCAAAGAAGGAGTCCACTCTCTCAAGTTCCTCCCTAACAACTCTGGTAAGTTCAGGCTCGTACCGGGGACAGAAATAAAGGACATGATCCAAAGGCATCATGTACCGAAAGGAATTGAGTTAAATACTGATTGGGGAAACCCAACTAATTGCTCGCAGCCTCCTAACATTTGGAAAGATACCATATGCGTGTATCGACCAGTAGAAAAATCGTTCCACCTAGCTTGCCAAGAGTCAAAACCTTAGTCTTCAATTTCTCGCATACACGCAGAAGTAAGAAGGCCTTACTTCTTAGAAATGCACCACTTGCTACATTCCGTAGCTAGAATGTCAATGGGTTTAATTTGATTACAGAGACTGCCTCTCCCAAGATAGTTTTGTAGTCACCAACAACAGCTAATAATAGAAGATGCTGGGCTTGCAAAATAATGTCCCTACAACATTGGAATTGCAAACGATGAGCCCAGACGAACGCAGCGTACAATATTATGACCTTACAGACACCTTTGTAAAGAATGCGCATGGTATGATACCCCCAATCAGGATGGATGAGTCTAGAAACACCAAAGAAGGCATCCATGGCCTTCTTTGCAACAAACTGGAGGTGCTCCTTGAATAATTTGTTTTTATATTACATTCATTGCAGATGTACTTGAAAGAAAATTGAGTTGACAGTCAGCCATGATTTTTATTATTTTATTTCTATTTATTTCTTTCATAATTAATAATTCTTTTCAATCACAATGGCATTTCAATAATATGTTTTTATATATTAACTGTAGATGTACCTGAAAGAAAATTCATTGTCAACACTAACCATTGATTTTTACCATTTTTTACACTATTTTTTATTTCATTCATAATTAATTTACTTTATTTTACACAATTACAATGTAAAAACAAATTTTTTAGTGTGAAATTGCTATTCATTGTGAAAAATAAAGTATATTAATGATGAATGAAAATATGAATGGATAGGTGAGTGTAGACTTAACCAATATTCTTTCAAGTACATCTGCAATGAATGTAACATAAAAACAACTTATTTAGTGTGAAGTTGCTATTCAAAAGTGATAATGAATTCAGTATATTAATTGTGAATGAAAAAGAAAATAATGCAATAGAATGATAAAAATCAAGGGTGAGTGAGTGTCGACTTTAACAATATTCTTTCAAGTACATCTGCAATGAGTGTGATATAAAAACAAATTATTACTTCAGCAATTTGTTTCAGGTACATCTTCAATGAATGTAATAAAAAAAAATGCTTATAAAAATTATTATTCAAAAGTGTTAGTAAAATGATTAAATATATTAATTATAAATGAAATGAAAAAGAAATAATGAAGGAATGGGGAGTGTCCACTTTTATGTTTTTACTTCAACAAAATTTGTTTTTTTCAGGGTATTAACTATTTTCTTTCAGATACATCTCCAATATATGTAATATAAAAACAGATTGGAATAGCAGTTTGTCACTAAATAATCTGTTTACCGATTATTGCTTTCCTCAGCGATGAACTCGAAAACATTCATCAACTTCATTTCGAACAAGATGGTGCTCCCCCGCACTTCAATGCATCGGTCACGGACGCTTTGAACGAAAAATTTGGAGATCGATGGATAGGCCGGCAAGGACCCGTACTTTGGCCTCCAAGGAGTAGGTTAAGTCTACACTCACCTATCCATTCATATTTTCATTCATCATTAATATACTTTATTTTTCACAATGAATAGCAATTTCATACTAAACAATTTGTTTTTACATTTGATTCAATGAAAGTGTAATTAAAAGATAATTGTTAATACCCTGAAATAGAAATATTGTTAGAAAAAATATATTAAGTCGAAATGCATCTTTGGTTTTTATTGTTTTATTACTATGTTTTTAATTTCTTTCATAATTAATAGATAAAATATTTCAGAATCACTTTTGAATAATAATTTTTTTACATCGCATTCGTTACAGATGTACTTGAAAGAAAATTGTTTTTGTCAACTGTCAGTCATGATTTTTATTATTTTATCAATATCTGTTTAATTTCTTTTATAATTAATGTATTTTATCTGTTGCAATCACATTCAAATAATAATTTTAATAATCTGTTTTTATACAGGTTTATCATAAAAGAATGGTGCGGTTTCAGTAATTGATAGGAAGATTGTAGGGAAATTTCTAGATGCTACATTGGTATCCCTGAAAGCCTCCAACCCAAAAGTTTGTTTATCAGCAGTTGTAACCACAACCTCAGTTCTTGTATTGTTGTTGCGGTGAGTTTAGTGAGTTACTATGTTCTTGGATAAAGACAAAGCAAAGTGTGTTTTATTGATGGCTGAATTTAAATCCGTAATTTTAGTTTAATGTGCGTTTCGACGTGAATTCGGAAGAGATCCACAACACAAAAATAACATAATACGTTGGTTCAAACAATTCGAAGAAACTGGATCAGTTAAGAAAGAGAAATCAACCGGCAGACCAAGCGTACCAGACGAAACGGTTGAGCTAATTAGACAATCGGCAATTAGAAGTCCTGGGAAGTCCATCCCCCGTCGAATTAGGTATTCCAAAATCAACAGTTCACAAAGTTTTACATAAAAAACTGAAATTACACGCTTATAAAATCCAGATACTGCAGGAATAGAAACCCGATGGTGTAAAACGTTACAATTTCGCTGTTGAAATGTTGGACAGAATAAGTGAAAACGAATCATTTTTAGATGATATAATTTTTACAGATGAAGCTACATTCCATGGGCCTTTCTTCTTTGCAGAAAAAACAATTAATGGAGTTGTGTATCTTGACATTGCGAACTCGGCAAGCACTGTGTAATCGGTAGTCTTTAAAACCTGTAATAGTTGTAAACGATATGGACACGTATGTAAGCATTTCTTCAACATTCCACATGTTCATCGGCATTGTTAGTTCGCAGCTGGCCTTCCAAACACATTTTTTAGGAATAAGCAAGAAACACTTCCTTATATTATACGTTCAACATTTTCTTCGATCATCCCAGTCGTCCGGTACTCTTCCTTTTACACAGACATCTGATTTTGGTCGTTTCAAATAGATTACGCCATCAAAAAATATTATTATCACTTAAAAGATCACAATTAAGACTTTCTACGGAACGCAAGTTGAACTGTAACTACAGATTTACATTTAACAAATTGTAAAATACAGAAGTTCTCGGTCCAGGTATCGGCTAGTGGTGCTGTCAAGCAGAAAGGTAGGTAATCTACAGCCATGTGTGCAACTAAAACTGCCCTTTTTGCTCTTTCATTGTAGTCTGGAATCAGCATTGTAAACCTCATTCACGAGATATAACGATTTTATCCTCTTTGTTTACATATGGTATATTGAAATTGATGAAAGTTTTTGTATATGCCAAAACATATAGATGACCAAAATTATTGGTTCCGGATCGAAGTATAGAGATCCAATAGAATCAGTTAAGTAAAAATTATGCCTGATTATTTGAAATTGTATCACCAAAATAATAATAACCGAACACTACCCGGTCAATAACTGTTATAATTTTGCTGTTTTATTCAATTTAAAATGATAAAACTTTGTTTCTCATAACACTTTATAGCGATTATTGACGGGTAGAATGAAATACTTTTTTCTTTTGTCAGCGCCGCTTATAAAATAAAAAAAAATCTTGTACGTCTATTAAATTACATGTACATTTTAAAAAAATTACATAAAATTTTATTTCACTAAAAACTTGTAATTTTTCATTTTTTTTTTTATTGTTATTACTTATTGTAAAAGTTTCTTTTTTCCAATCAGAGGTTAATAATTATTAATAAATCAATATATTTAAATTAAATTAAAAAAAAAAACAAGGAAATGAAGTCGGATTTGAATCGATGTGCCTTCCCCTAGTAAGAATCAAATATTTTATTAATTAAAACTTTATTTGGCTATAACTCGAACCAATAAAAATAAGTACCACTTATGATATATCGCAGAAAAGCTCTCAATGAGGGTTTATCACTGCAGTTAAGAGAAGCCCAAAATCAATTTTTTTAGATTTTGGGCATTTTTTTGTACATTATTGGTTAAGTCGATTGCAATATCAAAAGGGGAGGTACACAAATATTTGTTACAACATTCCTAAATCCAAAATTTAACATTCTACGTGGTTAATCGTTTTTGAGTTATGCGAAATGCATACATACATAAGTACAGACGTCACGCCGAAACTAGTAAAAATGGATTCAGGGATGGTCAAAATGGATATTTCCGATGAAATCTGAAAACCGAAATTTTTCGCGATCACAATACTTCCTTGTACGGTACAGGGAAGTAAAAATAGTAATATAAAAAAAACAACTGTGATCTACTCATATTATCAAATAAAAATTAAATATTTAACATTAAAGCAAATTAAAAAATAATAATATTTTTTTAACGGCACTGGATCAGTATTAACTAGGCATTTCATTGGTTGGTCATAGCATTTACTAAAAAAGAAAACCAAAAATGAATAGACAAAATAAATTCTGTTCCAGGAAAAAACAACAGGCTGTAGATAACTGTTGTTAATATGACAAATTAATTTCACTAAAATGCAGTGTAGAAGCGTTTGAAGGATCCTCACAGAAAAAAGAACAAGAATTCTCTTTCGTGTGTTTGAATATTTTTGCCTAATTTCATTTTTTTATAAGGTTTTTATTTCTTTTTAAAACTCTAATGTATGTTCTTTACAAAATTTCATTTTGTAGCAAAAATAAATGAACGGAAATCTTTAGTATGATTTTTCTGGTATGTGAATCCTGACTGAACTGTTTGGGAATATTTGATAGGAGAAGATGTAAGGAAAGAAGACGCATACAATTTATAAAAATTATTTAACTTTTTTATTTTCCAATCGATTTTCTCTATAAAAATCATAAATCTAGGCAATTTAAAGTTTTTCCTAACTTTTTTTTAAAGAGTAAAGTAATATTAAGTGTAATAATGATAAAATAAAATGAAATATTAAACAATTTCTACATATAAATTAAATTCAGACAAGGAAAATAAAACCTATATACACAAGTATTCTTCTCGAATAATAATAATAAATCTTTTAATTGTTTATCAACTGCTGCTGTTTCCTTACAGGCTTCTATCCTGCTCCAGAATCCTTATCTCCAGATATGATTTTCTTCAACATCTTCAATAATTATCTTTTAGATACGACTCTATTAAGTGTACTAAACAGTTTTCTCTTCTATTTCTTCCGGCTTACCAATTACCAAAAGTAGCAGCTGTAATTACTATATAATTATAATTACACTGATAAGCATAATTTACTAACATGCGATACTTGATTTTAATCTGTTTTTTATGCTGAAAACGTATATGAACTAAGAATATTTCTATCACCCACCATTTTTGAAAAATTGTTAAATTTTAATTAAACAATTTTTTTCATTTTTCAACGTATAGTTAGCATTTTAAGCTCCTATACTGAATTTTGTTAGCTCATTTTTTATTGTTTAACTTTGTGAACATAATTTATAAGCTATAAATAAACAATACTAGACAAAGAATTAAATCATATCATAGTCACATATGACATCATATCTAATACTGAAGAGTGAGCCTTCATGGACAAGATTAATCATGTCTGTGCTGGTCAAAATATGTAGCTGAAAACACGGCTGTGTTGTTTGTATTAAGCACTGGATTTAGGAATGAATTAGTTTTGTTCAACCTTATTGCCGTCTTAAATTTGTTAACAATGCAGTTTCATAATGCCTCAAAATTGTGTAAATGATGTCGATGGCTTTTGTTATGTATACAGTTTACCGCAAAATCAAATAGAAAAACATTACACCTTTAATTAAAAATGCATATCATTTGCACTTTCAGTGTAAAATTGGTGATCAGGATAAGACCTGAGCTTCTTATGTAGTATGCACTGATTGTTCTGTATATTTAAGGGGATGGCTGAAAAGTAAAAGACTGCTACCTCTCCTGATGTCAGATTTTTAGGGTTATTTTTCAAAACCCCTGCCTTACTTGGGTCAAACACATAAGAAGATTTGAAAACAATATTTTCTAAACTTTTAGACATGTGCAAGTCCTTTTCAATACCAATTGGGATACCGATCGGTCATGTATGTTGCGTTTTTACTATACCTTGGTTTGTTCCCGTATAGATTATGGTCGTGTCGCCTACTCTTCAGCGCGAAATACCGTGCTTGAAATGCTGGATGCTGTACATCACACTTTCCTTCGGCTTGCTACAGATGTCTTTAGATCAAGCCCAGTCATAAGCGTCCTTGTTGACTGCGGTGAGCCATCACTTTGGAATAGACAAGTCCAGGTTTTAGCATCTTATTTTATTAGTGTTAAATGATAGCCAAATCATCCGGCTTTTGATGCAATCCTTAGACACCCTTATTTTCGAAGGTATGAGGACCGTCAACGTTACACCTATAGGTGTTCATGCCCGACATTTACTGGTTCTTATAAATGTTGACGCACCTTCTATTTTTCCAATTTATCCATGTGCGTACCTCCGTGAAGAAACAAGCATTACAAATACAAATTTTGTGTTTGACCTCGCAAAATACTATAAAGAATCAACACCACCTATTTTCTACGGGCAAATGTTTTGCCATATTCTCTCCAAGACAAACCTAGGCGCAGTAGTATACACAGATGGATCGAAACAGCACTATACCGTTGGATGTGCATTTATTGCACATCCAATGGTGTTATGGTTATCAAGGTGGCGGTTCGGGTTGAGCCAGAGACATTTTTACACATACAACGCCTGTCTTAACGAGACAGTTTTTTCTGGCAGATGGAAGCGTCAGCTGCTGGTTCCTAAATCGGTTTAGGGAATCAGTGAAATTACCAAGGGGTAGGTCGAGGAGAAGATGGAGATGAGGTTAAGTTGGACTTAAGAGAGAAGAGGAATATCCTGGGCTATGGTAGTAAGTTTAAGATAATAGGAAGACCGGTGTAAATGAAGAGGCTTGGTAAATTCTTACGCACAATGAAGTGGAACAGGAGCGCAGATATATTAATCACATGTATTCCACAAGGCAAAATTTGAGAAAAGGAAAAGCGATACTTTTATAAACTCTTATTAATAAATACTGTGTTGAGGATGATAATAATTTAAACAAAATATTTTTTAAGAAAATATATTACACATTATTACATGGTAGTATATAGCTTCAATGTAATATATATATAATATAATGTAAATAAGTTAACGCTCTGATAAATTGTAATTTCATTAATTTAAAAAAATATACTTTTGTAACATAAATGTTTTAGGTAAAGTAAAAAAAAAGAAATCAATAACACTCCTACCTCCCCTGTACATTTATTTAAGTATATTCACAAAATTTTCATTAAGTTTTAAACGTAAAATTATGGACGAATAAGTTTTATATTATAGTAAAAACAAAATTAATAAATGACCAATTTTTTCTCTAAAAATACTTTTTTTTAGTTAATATTGAAAATGTAATCTTATTTCCAACAATTAAATATGGCCATTCCATAATTTATACTAAAAACTGTTACTACATGTTTGTCACATTAAATATGAAAATGGTTTCTTTTCTTTTTAAGTACTAAAAACATGCATTATCTAACAATTACTGTAATATGATAATCATAAGTAATAATAGAATTACATCATTCTAAATATTTAATTAATTATAGATAATATTTATAAATATGTTTTTAATTTATAAATAAAAATTAATATGATGTAATAAAGAAAACAGTAATAAACAATATAAAGTTTCTTCAAATAAATTTATTATGAAATAATAATAAAATACAAGAAGTATACACAATATATAACAAAAAAAATATACGCTTTATAATTATAAAAAGAGATAAATAACGAGTGTTTAAAATAAAGGATAGTACTTTTAAAAAAATAAATAAATATTGCAGCAATAAATTGTTAATTAATCCCAAATATCTTATGGAAGGAAATAATGAAAATTTACCAAAACCAATTTTTTTAATGTAATAATTATAAATTTTAATTATTTACAATTTTATAATAAAAATAATTATTAATACAGCTAAATAATGCATTTGCTTATCTTTATTTTTGAAAACAATAATCATAACATTTTTAAATGAATATATAACAAATGCTAATCGCGATTATTTACTTTTTCTTTTTTTTTTACATACCTAATTAACTACATTCTATCCCCAGTCTTAATAGGGTATTAAATTAGTATTAAAGGCCACCATTTTCAATTGAGATATGTTTAATAATAATAATAATAACAATAATAATAAAAGCCAAAGTACAAAAAAAGATGGCTCTAGAGTATGAAAGCTACTGATAAAAACAATTAAATGCACCAAGCTCAAATAAATGTATCAATGTAAAACTGCACAAAATGAACATACATAATAAATTTAATGCAATTACACATAACTTTTATTTGAGCCGTAGTTATATATTATTAGAGTATAACAGATAAAAAATGAATAAATAATAAGAAAAAAATGTTAACACTGGAAGCTCAATGGGGACGACAACAAGGAACTTGTCCCATAACAAAGGAAAAGAAAAAAAAAAACGTAAATAAATAAAACAATTCAAAATAAATGAATATTATTTTCTTTTAAATTGCAGACTTTTTAATATTTATTAACATTAATTTTATTATATAAACGGAATGTAATACTAATGTACAACACTCAGAAAAACTTAATGCATCAAGTTAAGAAATCGGTTAAATAGATCTGAGACAGTGTAACTATCAGAAAAACAAAAGTAAAATTATATTAGAATTATTAAAGTAATCAAATTTAAAATGTTATTGAGTGAATAAATTTTGTATTATTTTAGTGTATTCAACTATAACAACAAAGAAATGTGTGTTGATTTTTACTTATAAAAGAAATAGAAGAAATGATAAAAAAAATTACAAAAGAATGGATTAATGTCTGCAGTCGTATATATATTTTCCTAATTTATTTCCATCATATTTGTTGTAAACGATCAATGTAATTTTAATACTTTAAATAAACAAATGTTTTGTCAAACAACATAATATGAAAGGATATATAAATTTTTTCAATTCACAAAAAAATTAACAGCACGGTGTAATGTAATAAAAATACATTGAGTTTGTACAACAAAGAGATGGAAAGCCTAAGATAACAATATACTAACTATATTAATTATACACACTTGTCACGGCACTAATTTATATATTATTATAATTATAATAATGGATGCCCAATACTACAACATCAGGCTTTGCCATTAACAAGGCTTGTTCATAAAGAAAATACTTCTTTATTATATATAATATAATAGATAATTATATAAATATAATATTTCTCAATCCCATAACATCTTATTTATCGACGCCATTTCAGTTTACTTTTCACAGAACCCCTCTAAATGGTTTCGCTAGCATAGTAATGCCACATATCAGAAATAAAAGCCCGGTTCACTGTAAGCCAATAAAATTGACTTAAGTTAAAAAAAAAGTAATAGCTAAAAATTGCACGGCAACTGCACGATTAGTAGATAAATCTTAAAAATATATAAATATTCTAATCATTTTTAATATGGAAGTTCTTCGTATTATTTTAACTATTTTCAAAATTAGTTGAAGATAATAACAATAGTAAAAGTAAAAATAACTGCAGAAGTAAGTGGCACCACATGGGATCGTTTCATGAACACATTTATTGAGTTTCTACATATTCTCAAACTGATCGACTCGTCGTTTGGTATTGCCTTTACGGATTTCACGTAGAGTTTTATATTTGTCACGTCCTTGACGAACATTTTCTCTATGTATCTTATCCATCGCAGTCTCTTTCGTCTCGTCACGAGACTGAGCTAAATCATTCTTCAACATCTATAAAAACAGTTTAACATTATTAATACAAAATAATTTAATTACAGTAATCAAATTAATGATTAGTTTCTACGAATAATAATAAAATTATAGATGCAAATACTATAGATTTGAATAAATGCAAAGCGTAATGTTACTCGTTTTATCATGACTCATGATTGCAATGGTTCACTTAGAAAACAGAATACATACACGGAAAGCTAAGCAGCTCTAGAATATTTGTTTTTACACTACTGGCCAGTTATATAGATAAAAAAAAATATTACTGCAGCAATAAATTAAGCAACTGTATTTCCCTACCTGGCTTACACAAGTGAATTTTTACATGTAGCTGCTAAAAGATACTTGAACTGCACACTCAATCCCAAAGTGTGTGGTTCAAGTGCCATTTGGTAGATGTTTTTTGTTTGGCAATTTAATGAATCTTGCATGCATGTTTTTGAAGATTATATTATATATATTAAGTATTTACTGTTTTTAACTGAATTCAGATCTGTTCAAGTGGAACACCAACACAAATGTTTAAAACTGTAGAAACTGTTTATATCAAACTAACAGATCCATATGTTACGGTGAAAATATTTCTCTACACTTCCTATCACATAAAAAAGTGAAGCTAAATTTTTTAACATTTTTTTTAGCAAAATCTTAGTATTTTGTTAAATTTATTTAAATTTCAAGATTAATTTTAAAAAAGATTGTACAGTTGTAGATTTTGTCATTCAGGCTGTAAAAATTTGCTTATTTTTTGTATCAATCCAACAGTGTTCCATGTTGTGTAAAAAAATAAAATTTATTAATTTATTAAATATGAAAAAACTGCAATCTGTCATTTTTACAGCAATACATTACAATACAGCCTGACCTGTTACCCTAATTTTTTCATTGTGTATTTCCCAGTCAATCAGTTTGATGTACACTGGATGACCTGACACAAAAGATGCATAACATTCTCTACCTGCAGGATCCAATAACTTAGAAGACCAAAATACTATATACAAATGTTTAATTACTTTCTGAAATTGATTTGCATATTGCTGCTTAAATAATTTTTTTCATAATTTGCTAAACTACTCTCTTCCATTCATTTAAACAACCAGAGATGTCTTCTTTGATTCACTGATTGTAATTAAATAACTAATCTGTGATACTGTCTGTATATAATAATGCATTGCAGAAAGTGAATATTAATTATAGGGCATAACTACTACACCTTAATTATTTTACTATATTGATGGAATATTTTGCATAGAAATAGTTAAATTGTATATATATATTAATTAGCATATGAACAGTATGCTAATAAAATTTAAATTAATTGAAATTTAAACCATCAAAACACAGTAAATTGATAGTTA
Source organism: Lycorma delicatula (assembly GCF_047948215.1). Taxonomy (NCBI): domain Eukaryota; kingdom Metazoa; phylum Arthropoda; class Insecta; order Hemiptera; family Fulgoridae; genus Lycorma; species Lycorma delicatula. The sequence goes on from NC_134457.1 coordinate 21,654,292, forward strand.
ATCTTACCATGTTAATTCCAAGAATCGATTTTTGCAGGATCCCACAACTGCTGTTGATATTTAATTCTATAATTACATTAAAATAAACTGTTTTTATACTTTATGAATTTTGGATTTGTCGAAAATGTTACTATTTTCAGTATTAGTAACAATTGAAGTAAATCAATTAGCTTGTTTAAAATTAAGGGAAAGACATTTTCTGTCTTTCACTAAAAAAATTAAAATGAAAAATAAGATGAATAAACAAAAAAGAACTTGCCTTGAGTTGGTCATGTAAGCGTTCATTTCTCTCAGCTAAAGTACGTCTTTCTTCAACAGGGTCAACAATATTGTCATCTGTTAAAAGATCTCTCGATACGTCACCATTAGGCATTTCATCATTTTCTTCATGTTCATTTTCCTCAACATGATGATGTTGCGGTGTTGTTGTGGCTGCAAGTAATGCAGCATTCACCTCTGCCTGCTTTTGTCTGGCAGCTTCCACCTCTTCCTGTAAAAAAAAAAATCGGTTTTATACTACAACATTCGAGAAATTAGTACAGTTTACAAATCAAATAAAAAACCTAATTCATTTCAAAAAATAATTGTTTGTGTCGCCAACAAAACAAAAATTATGGTTAAAAATAAATACTATAAGGCGAATAAAGTTTTATTATTCAAGACTATTATGTAAATAGAAAACCTTTAAGATTTTCCCCAAAACTTTTGTTCTGTTTCAAAAGTTTTTTATGACCAGTTTATTAAAAATTATTCCATACAAGGAGTAAAATTTAAAACTTTTAGTGATCATGTGGGACGGGTGGATGTTCATATTAACCGAGCATTTATGATTATTCAGTTACCCTAGTGATTATTAGCTCAGTAAAATTATCATTGCAGATAGAATTTTTTCTAAAATATTCTATTGCTGGAGTAAATCACAGAAGTGGTGTGTCATAATGACAAACTAGAGTATTTTTTTAAAAAATATTCATACCTCCACACCCAAGGGGAAACCACCCAAACATTTTTAAGAAATATATTCATACTAGAACACAATTCAATAAATATAAAAAATTTCCATTTTGATGTATTACACACATTTCAACTAAAATTTACAAAGAATTAAAAAAAAAACATGCTATTTTTTGTACATGTACTCAATGATGCAGCAAAAAAAAAACAACTTCAATCTAGAGAAATTTCTCAATACTTTTTTCATGATTTTTTTACAAAGAAATAAACCTCTGTGAAAGAACATACATCCAGCTACTAAGCCTCTGTATTAAAAAAAAAAAACACAATTTGAAACCTTGTACACTAAACTGAACATACAAGGTCACACATGCATGTACATAAACTAAAAAACAAAATTTAATTATTGGATTAAATGTATTTAATTACAGTACTGAAAAATTAAATTATCTATCAGATGGTGACAAGGTGGCCATAAATGCATTTTAAAAGCTTGACCATATATCATTATAACTATTCTTTTCTTCTTTTAGCAATCATAATTTCAGCTATATATGTTTTAAAATTTGATATTTAATATTAAGGAAATTTATTTAAAAATTATCTTAATGGTCAACTAGTTTGGAAGGCAATATATTAACAAAAACAGACTCAATATACATCAATCATTCTTAAACAATAATAAATCATAATATAAAATAATGATGAACTGGCATTAAAAGCCAAATTAGAACCTGCAATAGGTATCTCAAATACCAAAAATAATCATTTTACACACAATCTATATTCTTAAAAATACATTGTAAACAAAGCCAAAAGTCACATTGTCTAATTGTTTATATAATTTTTCTAATTTTATGATAAAAAAGACAATTAAGTTATACAACACTGATCTTTAGATGGATGCAATAGTACCTTTATACAATGGTATATACAAAGGTCATCCAGAAAGAAAAACAGTTTTTGTTTTATAAAAAATTTATTGTATTTAATTAACTTTAATATAAGCATCATAATCTATATTTAAGCTATTTTTCCAGAGAATCACCTCTAAGTTTAAACATTTGTAATCATGTCATTAGCTTTTGTATGTCGTACGTAAATAAGTTTGCCGCCAATCTATTAAAATCACTGTTGTCTTGACATCCTCATCACTTTCATAGAGGTTCCGACCAAAAAACTCTTTCAATTATGTAGGCAGAAATCACTTAAAGCAAGATGTGGACTGTACAGTAGATGAAAAACATCCCATTCAATGGGATGGGAGGTGGTTTCACAAGGTTCCTTTTTTTGCAATATGTGGACATGCACTGGCATGACGCAAAACACACTCCACAATTCAAAAGGCCATGCCAGCAACTTTGAAATGTGTGAAGTTTAATCAAAATTTCCAACAAAGCTACAAGTGTCACTGAGATTGATGTACGTTTGGTTTCTTGTGCATGAGCGCGCGCGCGTACACAGACACAAAAATCAAATATGTTTTGAAAGTCAGCCTAGGAAGATTTTATTTCTCCAATATTAAAAACCGATTAATCTCTTAAAGCAGATGCAATGATATGAATTTTTAATATTTATGCTTAACTTACTCTTAAGTTTTATTAAATTAAAACTAATATCTAAATGTTTACATGTGAGATTACCTGAAGACGTCTTGTTTCTTCATCTTTAATATCAACTTCGGACTGTATACGCAGCACCTCATCTTGTTTCATACGAATCTCCTCCTCAAGTTTAACTCGTTCAGCAGCTTCCATATTCTTAGATTCCTCTAGACGTTCCATCATAACTTGCAATTCATTCTGTCTAGCTTCTAATTCCTCCTTGGCTGCTTGTAATTGACGAAGTTGTTCTTCCAATCGTCTGATCATGTCCTATTGAGAAAATAAGTTTAAAATTAAGATCAGAATAATGTAAATTTTGTTACAATAACACAAACAGCTAAACACAATTTAAATTACTTCCACCGATAAGAAAAAAATATATATATAAATTTATATGGAATGATACATTCAAATAGTAAAAGTATAACCTATACCAGGTATGTAAACATGAAACTGAAATTTGCCCATAGGTGGTGGCCCTTGCTGTCAATGTAGTTACTGTCGAACTGCATCATTGGTGCCATTTTCTTTTTTTGACGGCTGGAAAAGATTTTCAACTCACAACAATACAAGTTTCAAACAACAGCATAGTTTTAATTAGCATTAAACATGTCGAGTTTTGTACCTACAAACTATGATTTCCAGCCGGCTTTGTTTTTTTGTTTCCATTTAAAGAAAACTGCTACAGAATTGCATCGAATGCTTGTTGAAGCTTACAGTGAGCATGCTCTTGGGAAATCACAGTGCTTTGAATGGTTTAAAAAATTCAAAAGTGGCGATTTTTCTATGGAAGAACATCAAAAAGTTTGAAGACAGTGAACTGCAAGCATTGTTGGATGAGGATGACACTCAAAAGCAACAACAACTTGTGAATCAATTAAATGTAACATGAGAAGCCGTCTGCATACGTCTGAAAGCCATGGGAAAGATCCAGAAGATGGGAAAATGGGTTCCACATGAACTGAACAGAAGACAACAAGAAAACTGAAAAACCATATGCAAAATGCTGCTCGCTCACCAGGTACAAAAGAAAGTCATTTCTCCATCAAATTATGACTGGTGATGAAAAGTGGATATATTTTGAGAATCCTAGGTGTAAAAAATCATGGGTAACTCTAGGCGACTATAGACATCGACTTCAAGGCCGAATCACTATGGAAAGACAATGCTCCGTATTTGGTGGGATCAGAAGGGTGTGATCTATTATGAATGACTAAAACATTAATAATGAACGCTACCGATAACTAATGATCGAATTGAATCAAGCATTGCGAGGAAAACTACCAGAATATAAAAAAAGGCAACACAAAAAAAAAATGATTTTGCTTCATGCTAATGTACCATCATCACACACAGCAAATCTGGTCAAGGAAATGATTGAGGCATTCAGTTGGGAAATACTTTCGCATGCGACTTATTCACCAGACTTGGCTCCGTCCGACTATTTATTTGCATCGATGGGATACACACTTAATGTGCAGCACTTCACTTCTTATGAAAATGTACGAAAATGGCTCAATGACTCGTTTGCCTCAAAAGAGCAATAGTTCTTTTAACATTATATTTTTCAGAGAGATGGGAAAAATGTATAGTTATCGATGGACAATATTTCGTATAAAATATTTTTTTATCATTTTCATACAATAAACGTGTTTTCAATACAAAAATTCCAGTTTCATATTTACACACCTAGTATAAGAAAATATTAACAGTTGGGAGGAGTACACAATTATCTACATCATATTTGATCACTGTTTTCAGTTAAGTTTGATTTAATGGTTCATGCAAGCAATAATAGCAGAATCCTAGATTGTTAACCACATTATCATTATTACATCTAAATAACATGCAATTATTAATTAAAATATCCTATATGTACTGATATTAAAAAATTTATGGATATTTTACACATTTAGATAAAATATTGCAACCTTAAATTTAAAAAAAAAAACAAATAAACCATCTATTAGTTAGATAAGTTTTTTGCATTATGAATAATAAATAAAAATAATGTTGTATAAATCCTTACAATGTGTTTTTCAAATTTTTTAATAATAACTGAGAAAAGTTCTTCATGTGATTTAAATTAAATTTTGCCCTTTTTCTTGTTACGACTTTAGTGATCGTAAAGCAATAATTACAAATTGTTTTTGTTTCTATAGCATTTGTTTTTCAAAATTTATGTCGACTTATTTGATTATTATTATTCAATAAGAATTTTTACCCACATAGTGATGAAGATATAATTATTAATACATTATTATAACTATTACACGATTTAAAATAATTTTTCTAATTTTTTATTAAATAAAAATAAAAAGAATACTTTCTCTATGCTTAAATTTAACTGGTATATATATATACCATTTAAATAATGAGCACTTATTTAAGTAAGGTTAAATTCTGGAGTGTGCAGTAATAACCTTCAAGTAGAATGATTATGGGACTCAAAATATGTTGTCTATTTTATGTTTCTAGAAGTTTTCATTCCACCAATTTAAATAATTTTCTTTTACCTTTAATTTACTTCTCAAAGATACTCAGATTCCTAAGACTAGTAATAATAAAAATAGAAAAATACTTTTTACTAAGGCAAATTAATCACAACGAAGTCTAATAAAAAAAGAATATACAAGGTCTATTCAGAAAATAACCGAACTTTAATTTTTTAATATTTATTGGTCCTTGACCCCTTCAAGGTACTCCCCTCCACTATTCACACTTTTCTCAGCGGCATTTCCACTTTGTGAAGCAAAGCTATCCAGGACAGATAGCTTCATTTGAAATGGCCTTCAAAGTTCATGACAAACTTTGCTTTAACATCATTGACAAAAACGGTGTACTTTAATCACTGATTTTAATTTTGGAAATAAGAAAAAATTGCAAGGAACCAGTTCTGGTGAGTAGGGAGACTGAGGGCAGACAGTCATCTGATTTGTGGCACAAAACTGACGAATTGACAAAGCTGAGTGTGCGTAGTGGTGAAGGAAACATGAATTCTGGTCCCTTTTTGCAGATCTTTTCACATAACCATTGTGAAATGCTTCGACAGTACACATGATTCACTGTTTCAAGTTGAGGCAAGAGTTTAAAATGCACAATTCCATTAAAATTTAAAAAAACAGAGAGTATCACTATGACATCGAGTTGAGACTGACGTGCTTTCTTGGGATATGGAACTTTTGTCTCGATGATGTAGCTGTAAGCCAGGCTTTTGACTCCAGTTAGGATCCATTGTATGGATATTTCGTCGTCATCAGCTTCTTCAAGAAGTGGCAGACAAACGTCCACCCAATGTTCTTTCTGCTGTTCGGTTATCAAATGAAGAACAAACTTTGCTACAACTCTATGGATGTTCAATTTTTTAGTCTAAATGTCACGGCATGATACAACTGAGATGCACAATTCTTCTGCAAGTTTTCTGACCAGTCAGATATTTGCAAGCACCGGCGTTGATTTTCTGAGTGCGGGTGTCACAGCTGAGGTCAAAAGTTTTCCTGGCCATGGGTCATCTTCAACTAACTGACCACCACTTTTAAATTTTGAAAACCATTCATAAAATTGTGTACAACCCAGAGGCATAATCTCTGTAAGCTTGTTTCAGAAGTTGAAACATTTCTGTGATAGTTTTTCCCAGTTTCATACAAAATTAATGTACTGTTGCTACTGAAAATTGCACATTACAAAAATCGCTACTAACACTTAAACACATTGCACTCAAATAACAGTAACATGAAAAGTAAACAAGATGTCAATATCAACAACCCAAGAACATGGGGTTACAGAGGAGGTTATGCGGAACACAATGCTGCCGACCGCACATCACTAAACATCTCTATTGGTGCGTAATTGCACAGTTATTTTCTGAACAGATCTCGTGCAAGTCATCTCCTAATAATAAAAAAAACAAAAGGTAGCAGATAATAGACACAGTATTCTAATAATTCTGAACAAGCTGTAGTTTTAACATCTATAATAGCAAAACAAAGCTTAGTGCAACCCTGAATTTTTCCATCAAATCAAATGTCTTCAGTAAAAAGGAGGAGGTGGTAATAATACCACCTCCTCCTTTTATACCCACCTTACAGTATGTGATAAATCAAGCCGTACTGACAGTGTGTTATATATGCAGTCAGCTGATTGTAAGCTATGGTTGAAAGTATGTTTTAAAGTATCAGAAATCATGGATAACAAATGATGTACAAACATGATACTAAGTTTTTCACTGCAAAAAAGTGCTGAAGAAATGCATGGAAAATTAAAATTAGTTTATGGTAATGCTGAAGCAACTATGAAGACATTTTACAAGTGGTTGTAGTGACTTTATAATAGATGAAAATCGGTTGAGATCAAAGAAATATCAGGACGTCCTTCAACGTCATACTTAAACATTGGCTAAGAGAGGGTGAAATTTGTTTCATGGATTTTGAAATTTGAATAAAAGCAATAATTTTGGTCGATTTCTTTGGAGTTTTGAGATCACACCTAATTTCAGAAACCAACTTTTTAAATGTCAGCATAAGAGATGAAACCTGGGTCTAGTTATGAACCTGAGACTAAGGTTCAGAGTTTTCGATGAAAATCACCCAGTTCTATTAGTGTGAAAAAAAGAACATGTCAATCAAAATCCAACTTCAAGGGATGCCAATTGTTTTTTGATATTGATGAAATTGTACGAGTTGAGTTTGTACTCAGGATTACTTCAATAACTCTAAACATTAAGACTTTTTTAGTTAATGATCTGCATAAAAAACTACCTGAGAAACAGGCAATTGGGTTCATCCTCCATCATCACAATTCTTTGTGACTCATACTTCTTGTATCAATATTAATTCAAATCTTGGGAATATTAATTTCAGACAAATAAAAATATTAGTTACATTCTACAAGTTTTCAATCAATTGAGAACATTGATGCAGCAACAGCAGTACAACTAAAGACATTCATGAAAGAGGTTATACAACCGGTTCAGAAAATTACAAGAACAGTGAGATAAATGTATTTGAAGCAAGGGGGAGAATTTTGAAGAGGACTAATGTTAATGCCTCTCTTTACAATAAATATTAAAATTTAAACATTTTTTTTTCTAATACCATTACTTCAATTTTTATTTTAATTCAAAGCTCTCAAAGAAAATTCTTACTAGTTTTATAAAATCTAAACTCAGGAGCAAGATTGTAAACTACATCCCCATCTACTGAGGCAGTCCTTCCACCCACCTTTCTTCAATTACTAAAATAAAATTAGTGCTTCAGTCTATCAATAATTATGTACACAATATACAATTTTTTTTTAAACTCTGAAATAGTTGTAAATATCTAAATTTAATAAAAAAATTACCTGTGCCTCAGCAAGATCTTGTTGTCGCTTTTCCATTTCGTCTTGCATTGACTTAATTCTTTCCTCGTATTCTTGTTGTTTCTTTTCAGCCTTTTCTCTTGCTGCAATTTCTAATTGTAATTTCTCTCTGTAAAAAGAAAATTGTTTATTTTACCAAGCAAAAAACAATCAACTAAGAGTTTGGTTTTTATTGCTAGTCAATCACAGACCTCCTCTGGTATCTTAAAAATTATAGGAAAAGAACTTCTATGACAAGAAGTACAAAATAAATATCTCCTCTAAATTATGACAGTCTTGATACTGACTGTACCCATTTTAGGATATTTCTGTAAGTTTTGAAAACCATACACAACACAATGAAAAAACAGGGTGTTGATATTTCTTGATGCATCATTTACATATTCAGTCATATTTTTGAAAAAAAAAATTAGGATAATTCAAGAATACATTTCAATTAATTATTCAGTAAAATGGCCAACACATAAATATAATAAAAACTTTTTAAGACCTAAAGTCATCTCATTATTTTCTAACATATCAGATACATTACAATATAACAATTACAACTTCAGTGCCTAATCTTTACTTCACAATAGTTGCATAATTACGTTAATATACAACAATAAAAAAATAAGACACATTGGAATTTAAAATTTTTCACATGCTGAATGATCAAATATCTATAATATCTCTTTACTAATGTTTACTCTGATAAATTTCACAAGTTAATTACTCTTCTCGTAATTTTTAAAGAAAATCTTCACAAAACATTATAAATACTCATAAATTATACTAAATAAAAGACATAATAGTATTAACCTACTGAATTAGGATTGATTACCTCTGCTGTTGTTTAGCTAATTTTTCTTCACGAGCCTGAGCTTTCATTTGTTGTACATCAATTGTATCTGGCTTACGTCTTCGCATGTACAGCTCATGGTTACCCATACAAAGTGCCAAAATTCGCTTGTTTATCCGAACTCGGGGTGCAAAGAAGACAAAATCTGGTGCTTTTTTATCAATGGGTTTAATGATAAATTTTCTGTCATTAAATGAGATATTTCTTATTTCTGACCATGGGAAACCAATTTTAGGAGTTAATCTGAAAAAAATTTTCATGTCAATTATTATTATTATTTTAATTAATTTCATAACACAACATTTGTAACAATCATTATATATATCTCTTAATGAGGAAATTCTGATTTAAAGTTTTGTTCCCACTGTTTTTCTAGACCCTAGACTGTTAACACTGTTTGTTATTCGATGTTATATGTTTGGGTAAACGAGCAGAAGTGACATAATATATTTTATAAATAATAAACTAACAGCAAAATCACAAATAAGAATAAAGTAATATCTTTTGTAATATTATAAAAGATTTTTGAAGTATATAACACCGTGATATCAAGTACATATATATCCATGCGCTTAAGGTTTAACTTAACAACCTTCTTAGCATTTTTAACATTTTAAGGAAGATGTGTCTCGGCCAACCTCTGCGATTTGCTTCCATTAACATGATCTTTTATATTATCCTTATTGTTCAGCGTTTTGTTTGTGATTTTGTTATTGTGTTCGTCGTTCGTGTTTGTTTTGTTATATTTTTGAGTTTTTAGAAGAGCCTATATCTGTCGCCATACAGGCTATCAGTTTTTTTGTTATTGTTTATGTAGTTAAGCAAAGCTTTGTTTACAAAGACATACTGCAAGGTGATTTATCATTTTTCTTGAGGAGAATTTTTCATAATTTATAGCTGGTTTGGTTGTGTTTATTTGGACTGGTAGTTGAAAGGTTTGTTTACTTTTAAACAGCTGTGTTTTGCTTATATTGAACTTAAAACATTTTTATGGGAGATATGTGATGCTTATTGCTTACAGTGATGTATGAAGGACACCCCATGAAGGGATCCATGAGGGGGTGAATGAGCCTGGACACAGAGTAATAAATTATTACAGAAGTATAGGTTAATTGCCTTACGTGAAGAAAGAAAATTTAAAGAGGAACTATTCTGGCAGCAGCAATACTTGTGTAGTGATGAAGATGTAGGGAGAAAATTGAGTGATGAGATTGTGTACTGGCTAAAGGAGTGCCCCAAAAATATGGCACTGAATGTTCCCTTGCATCTGGAGATGGCTGAGTGTGGCTTGACTGATGGTGGGATGCAGTGGGTGGAATCTCATGAAGTATTGCAATATGAGGAACTGTGTGGAAAAACTGGGGTAAAGCCTACTCCCAAGAGTACCACCAAGCAATGGAGATCACCTCCTCTGAAGTGCAGGGGATGAAATAAGTCAAAGCCAGGCAGTTCTAACTCCTTCTCTTCGTAGGGTGAGGAGTGGTTCTCTTCATAGGGGAGTGGATGATGATTTGGTTGACCTAATCCTGAAACTTGAAGGATATTCAGGAGTGTTCAAAAGGTCGATAGATAGGAACACCGAAAGGGAAATCAAGCAGATCCAGATGGATATGCCATCGAAGTTGGTTACAGCTGTGGCAGAGAATAAGATGTATGCTGACCTCCTATAGCTGGTCAAGAGCGGAGTAGGTATTGAACTTCTGGAGATATTGTCACTCAGGGAAGGTCAAGGTGGAGAAGTACACACACGAGTGAGAGATGTAGACCATGGAGCAGAGAGGCTCCAAAGAAAGATTCAGGAAGGGGAGCAGGATGTTAAGGTCATCTGTTGTGGTAATGAGAGGTCAAAGAAAGTGTGCATCAAGGAAATTGATGATCTCACTACTGAAGAGGAGATCAAGATGGCTCTCAGAGCAGAAGTTGGACAAGAGGTGGCAGGTGGCCTGAATTTGACCCTACGACTGGCATACGATAACATCAAAATTGCCACGATGGCTGTTCCAACTGCAGTTGGAATACGCTTTGCCAGAAAGGCAGGATGAGAATTGGTTGGGTCTCCTGACAAGTGATGCCTGATACGGAGGTTGAACACTGTTACAGGTGTTGGATGGTGGAGCACAAAGCTAACTAATGTGACGAGCCAAACCGCAGTTGATTGTTTCAGCTGTAGTAAAGAGGGCCATTTTATAGTGAATTGCCTGGGAAACCACATGGTGCACAACCACAAGGAGGGAAGCTGGCTACATGATAAGAGTATGAGGCTACTCAAGTTAAATATTATCATGAGAAAGCCTCGCACAATCTTCTTTCAGTGGCAGTGAGTATCATGGGTGATGAGTAAGCCGAATAAAACTGCCATTAAAAACAATGGATGGTCTATTGATGGGACCGTGGACTGTTCTATAGGTAGGGTTTCTTCTACTTTACCTATTTCTAATATTGGCCATTTGGATGGCATGGTTTGGGTTCAGTTGGGGGAGGTACTAGTATTCAGTTGCTACAAATCTCCTGCATTGAGTTACCAACGACAGAGAAGCACTACTGGCAGAGATGTTTCAATCCTTAGGCCTGGTCTGCCTTAACAGGGGTGAGTCCCACCTTCAAATGTTGAGAGCAGCAAACCTTCCTAGATTTCACTCATGTGACAGAGTATATTGCAGAAATGATTGTTGCCTGGCAGGTCCTTGATAGGGACATGCTGAGCAACCACAGGTGGTGGTGATTGAAGATGTTAGAGCTGGGCCTCAGAATTTCTCACACCTGCAAAAGAGGGTTGGATTACTGGAGCAGCAGAGGTTCAGAGAGGCTCTGACTGCTATGGCCAGAATCCTGCCAGATGTTATGCCGGAGGAACTTGAAACCTAATTTCTGAAATTTTTAGGTTAAGCATTGGCAACCTCTGCAAGGAAAGCCAGTTTACTGATGGACATCAGAGGTAGCAGAGCTCATGCTGTGCTTGTAGGACTGCTAGGAAGAGTTATCAACAGGTTAGACATAGGGGACTGATGGATCAGGCTGATATTGCCCTGGTCGAACTCAGGGATTCTCGAAGGAAGCTGAAAGCAGCCATCCTGCAATCAAAGAGGAGATGGTGAGAAGAACTTTGTGACGACCTGAACAAGGATCCCTGGGGAATCAGATATAAGTTGGCGACCAGCAAGTTTGGGAGGTCACTACCTGTCCTAACAAAGGAAATGACCACCAGGGTGATCGATGCTCTGTTTCCTAGGGCTAAGAACAGATGGAGGGACCTGGTGGTGGACAATACCCCCAAGTTCAATTTTTTTTTCTCCGTGAAAATATTCTAAGTCATGATGAGTGTTAATAGGGGGGGGGGGGGGTTCTTTATAGCTTCCTTCTCCGTCCTTTGTTTGCGTTTCCTTCTGGTTCTAGGCGTTTTGGGCCTTTTCCTTCCATTTGGTGGGGTGCCCCAAAATTGCCCCCCCCATTTTTTTTTCATCATACATTTTCCTTCCCACCCTCCAAAAAACACCTTGGCCCCTACAAAACATAGCTTGTGGGGTATCAAATTAATTGGAATTGGGTGGAGAATCTCAAGTTTAATTCAATTGCTGGCACAAAAAAAATATGACAATTACTTCCTCAAGCTGATATTTTGTTTTAACAACTAAAACTGCAGTTTTGTCTCCTTTACTGGCTTAGGAGTAATGTTTGGACATTCAGTGGTTGAATTAATGAGTAAGCTGTCGGGTCAAAAAATGGGCCAAGACATCATTTATTGTGCAAGTACCAGCCAATAGTTAGCATAACGCAAGTTAAAAGTGCAGTCAGACAACATCTCAAAAGAAGCAATTATCCAAAGCAAAAGAACCCCATCCATAGATAAAATGTTACAGAAATCTGATTCTGGACTTCTTATTCTTCTTGAACAGACTGTGTTCTATTTTATTTCTGTACCCAATTACTACTGTAATGGATTTAAAGAATCAGTCAAGTTGCCAATACTACTGCCAACTGCTACACAATCAAGTGTTTATGTACATAGTTGCGTGACGTTTTAAATTTATCATTCCAGTTGGCAATGAATTGTTAGTTTTGTGATTATTATGGTTTATATTTTCTAAATTTTTATTTTTTCTATATTTTTTTATTTTTGTTTGATGTAATTTTGAAATTTTGCAGCAACTGATGATGCAGGATCTCACAAAAGTTGACTTTTAGTGTTGGTTTTTTTTTAGGTTCTATTACTGAGTTTGGTGGTAATTAATTTTTTGTTATTTGATATATATATATATATAAAATATGTAAACATTTAATTTATTACCTTTTATTTCATTATGAATTATATACTCATACAAGTTCTTTGAAATTCAAGGTTTCCTGTTGTCTAAAAATATGTATAAGAACCTCATTATTTCTAAGATATAAAATAATGCTATGAAATTTTTATAATTCTAAAGATTATCACAGTCTCTAATCTAAATAATCAGAATTTCCAAAATTTAATTCCCATTAATACATACTTTTAAACAACTTGAATAATTATTATTTGACATCTAATAATATATTATACTTACTTATCATCTTTTTCATAAATATTTAGGCCAAGAGCATCAACTCCCAACCAGAGTTCAGTCCCTTTCTTATTGCGAATTTCAAAATAGTTTACTCCATACATCTCAAGATCCTGAGCAATCTTAAGGTATTCCATCATGGCATCTTCACGTAACATACCACGATGTTCATTCCACCATGTCGTGATACTGTGTTCCCATTCTTCTCTTGACATCTTGTGTTGATCCATTACTCTAGAGAGTAAAGACAACATTAATGTAAAATTTTATTTCAATAAAGCATCAAATATTTAACCTATAAACGTCAATATCCAAATTACATTAACAATTTTTTTTTTTAAATAATCAGAACTATATTGTACTCTTATATAATATATTAAAATGCAACATAAATTTAAATAAAATTATCACACAATAAAACAATAAACCATTTTTTAAAGACTTTTTCTCTTAATGTCGCTCTCATAGGCACCAATTCTTCGCATGATTAATAAATTTCATCGATTAAGGATTATTTGACGTATAGATGAAGATTACATTCTTCAATCACAGATTAAAACTGATTTAACCTTCCAAAACACTGCTTTAAATATAATATAGTGGTGGTGGTGGTGGTGGTGGTGGTGTTGGAATTAAGAATTATGTAACTTATAATAATTTATACCATTTATTTTATTCAGCCATAACTTTCAAACATCACTGTTCATTTATTCTAAATTATTAATATATTCGATTAGAGATAATTTTAAAAAGTTAGGGTCATAATCTTTAACAGTGCTAATATTAAAAAGCAGTGATTTTTATAAGTTTAATCAGTAACTAAATAAGAAAATCATATTTTATGTCTTCTGTACTATTTAACATATTTTTTCTATTAAAGAAACTTATTAATCGGTTAATAAAACAGCATGTACTACAAAAACATTAATTAGAAGAAAATAGCAACCAATAAGTGTTTTATTGATTGAAAGTTTATATATACAAATGTAGTTAATCAGAATAAAGTAAAAAAAAAGAGATCTTACTCAAGTAGATAGTGCTACTTTTACAACCCAACATAGTGAAGAACTCTTATCAAAAACAAAAAAAAATGGATGTTACCAAACATATATAATGTTATAAACATAAATGTCACTTTGTAAATGGCTTTTCAAAAATGACATAAAATTAGATTCTTTTTACAAATAGACATGAGGCTTCTACTTTTTAACAAATCCAACAATTTTTCAATTAATTTCTTTTCAAACCACATACAAAACAAAACTATCTTTTTCGTTACAATGTATCATCATAAATTTTACTTATATACAGTAGAATGTATAACTTAAAGAACTTAGCATGCCTACTGTCTATAGGAAATGCTACTACAGCATTTTCTGAAATAAAAATTACTTTTTCTACATTATATTCAATCACTTCTACTATATCATAAATCACGATATATATGTTCACTTACACAATTACACATTACTGTGATCAAGAATCGATCAACTTAAAACAATTTGTAAATGCAAATAATATATACAAAATAAATAAAGTATAAAAAACTCTTCCAAGAAACCCCAGCAAATAAGTAAGTCATAAAATAACAGTAAAAAGTAGACTTCAAGTAGATTTAGATTTCATGACCTAATAAAATTTTGTTATTCAATTATATCTTTGACAACTGTCAAAGATATTGAGAGTTTGAACAAGAAATCAACTTCTCTTGTCCAAACAATCCTCGGACAGTACAGACAGTTAAAACACAGTTACTTAAATATGCAAGAAAGGTTGTGATTTAAATCCAATAAGTAACTATATATTTAGTTAAATCTTAAACTGCATTGTGTAAATTACAGAATTATCAATATAAAACAGCATTAGTGATGTTACTATTAATCCAACAAATAATTATTATTTTTTTTTAATTTCATGATTTTCTTGCCAGGATAACATGTTGGACTTTTAAGGATTCATCAACTGACATTTACTTTTAGCTGGTAGGGGGAAATATTTAATAAATGTAATCAATATAGAAGTTAAGCTAAACAATAAGAATTAATCGTTAATTACATTTAAAATTTCTCCAAATCCAACTATAAACCTATAATTAAAAGAATCATTATTCACAAACTTAATCAATATCAAGATACTTTCATTGACACGCATTAAATTAAATGTAAATATATATATATATATATTTAGAAAACTTTTGTCAATGTTAAATCAACATTGTATTTCCCAATAATTTTATCATAGTCACAGTAAAACTATGACTAAATTTTTTACATGGAAATTTTGATTGACTTCATGAAAAAATCCTAAATTTTAATATCAAAAGTTACCTTAAGAATCATTCATTTTTTAAACACTCTTCAAGCAAATAATACATACATGCAATTACAATTTCAATTTAATTTGAAATCGATATTTAAATTCTGTTAAAAATTTTTAACTTGATGGAATTAAAAAAGACCAAGTGTACAGGAGAAAATGAATCACAACAGATATGAATATAACAAATAAGACATGGTTATAGCTCAGTAGAATGGAGATCTATGTAATGTTCCAGTCCACAATTTTTTTATTATAGCGATTGGTGATTAAAATTAAAACAGAATATCAATTAAAGGTTTTAAAACTATCAATACACCATTTGAAAAACATATAAATCTTTACAATGATTTTCCAGCTGATTACACTGACATGCTGCTATTCTCAACCTTCAGGCTCAATGTTCAACCTGGCAGGCATTCACCAATATTCTGGTTTTTTTTCTTTAGTTAGGGAGGTTGAATTTTGATATAGTTGAAGTACATTGCATTTTAATAATCTTAAGTTCATTTAGTAAATTGAGTTTTAAGGTATTGATTTCATGTTTGAGTGTGTTTCTGTTAGATAATGTTCAAAATGTGATCCTTTTTTGTGTATTAAAATATGAAGATTTGTTATTTATTTCTATAAGATGGTCAGCATCATAGATCTGTGCTACTATAAAGGACTTTCTAGCATTTGTTGTATCTTTCTTTGAAAACACATCTCATTTGACCGACACAGAATATTTTGTAGTCAAGAGCAGGAATAAGTCTGAGGAATTATTTTTTTTTATGGTGTAGTGGTTTAATTTGTTTTTGTCTGATGATTAGTAAATACTGAATCAAATATTTTTAAATTTATGTATTTTCTACTAAGTCCTTGTTTTCCTTACTAACAATAAGAATAAAAAATTAAAGATTATAAAAATACTAGGTATAGTAGGTTATTAAAGATAATGAACAAAATAGAACTTTAGAATAGGAGATGAAATGTATTAACTGAAATTATTATATTTAACTGTTAAGTAATCAAATTACATATGAACTGTATAATAACAATCCCAGATATGACTGCATTCATAAATTACAATTAACAAGTTAGAAGTATAAGAAAATTCATATAATGGAATCTAACCTTTGTGGCAGAAGTCTATCATTAGCTAAGAAACCAGAATTATGAATGTTCTTCATATAATCTCCGTGTCGTGCTTGCACAGCATACGAAGCTAACAAAACTGATGTTTCTGATGGACAATATATCTCATCTGATAAGATTGCATTCTTAACCTGAAATTAAGAAATGATTTTATGTAAAAATATAATGTAGGAAAACACAATAAAATAACTTTAAAAATTAATTTAATTTGATACATTATAAAAGGCAACAAATTCAAGTTTAGGCCAACAGTTACAAAAGGTTAAATTAATTCAAACGTTCAGGCTATTTTAAAAACTTCAGAACATCATAAAAACATTTGGTAAACAATCATTAAACAAAATTATACAAAAAAAAAAATGACATTTAAATTGTAAATCAATAAACAAAACAAAGCCATTATAACAAAAAGAACTAATCATAAACATATATTAAAATTACATTAAAATACGAGACAGCAGTCTTTAAAAATAAACAAACAACCAAATTATTAATTAATGTTGAAAAAATTAGATTTACAAGAGGTAAGCTTTGTGAAATAACTAATTTTAGCCATTTCCTAATATTATGAAACCTACATATAATTCAATACTAACATGTAAGAGCAATAACGCTTCCTATAAATAATATTCAAAGAATGAAATAACAATCAAAGTTAAGTTATAATTGGTTGATGACAAGTTTTTAAAAACAATGAAGCAAGATTAATCATCATCAATCTCTTCACTTCAACCTAACTGCGATAAAAAATATGAATAAATTTCTGCATTAAACTAATTATTGCTTTAACACTACCTATCTCACTAAAACAAAGGCTTGTAAATAATGAACAACATTTTTGACGTGGCAACAATAATTCCATAATGGTTTTATTACCTAAATTATCATATGGATAAATATATATGGATAAATTATGATAATATGGATGAATCCATATTAAAATTTTGAAGTGGTTCCAAATAAAATCCAAGAAAATCCAAAGAAAATTTTTCCT
Source organism: Lycorma delicatula (assembly GCF_047948215.1). Classification (NCBI taxonomy): domain Eukaryota; kingdom Metazoa; phylum Arthropoda; class Insecta; order Hemiptera; family Fulgoridae; genus Lycorma; species Lycorma delicatula. Next base: position 21,672,031 of record NC_134457.1, read on the forward strand.
TTAAACTGTATCATGGAAAAGAAAATTATATACAATCATATGTTGTAAACAATAATTTCAGAAAATAAAATTTTAACACAAAAAAAATTCAACTCAGAATTTTGAAAATAGAAAATAATTTTTTTTATAGGTGACAGACTATTATCCAAACATTTAAAATCCAAAAGCTTAAGCAGCAAATGATGTGCTACTGGTATTGATGAACTATAAAGAACTATTTTATAATTTTTATAACTGGTAGCTGAAAAAAAAACCTATAATTCATGAGAAAATTTTGCAAGTAGTTGCATGCAGTCAAAAAGAACCTACAATATTGGTAGTAAAGGACTTCATGCAAGTGAAATATGACAGTTACAAAAATCTATAATTCAGATAAAATAACAAAATTAATAAAAAATACGACAACAAAAACTTAAACCACAGAAGCAATAATGTTAGTTCAGTATATCAGAAAATAATACTATTTTTCACGGTGATTCTAAAAAACAGAAGTGTAAATATAGATCCAGAAGTGCTGTTTTGTCTGTTGACTCAGATTTCACCTAAATTTTTGTTTCATTGGTAATATCAGTTCAATAGTAACATTTTTTGGACAATAATCACTATAATTTTTTTTTTGTAATTATGTTATTTGACCTGAAAATCATTAAAAAAGAAAAATGATTCCCAAAATTTAAACAAAAAAAACTATTTTCCATATCTGTCATAAATAACTTTATTAGATAACAAATATCAAATAATACTTTGTAACAAATTTCATAGAGAATTTAATTTCGAGAAAACTGATATAAAATAAACCTGATAATATAAACCATAATACTGATTTTGAAAATTTGCTCTACTTAAAAATAGAAAAGCAGAAATTTTTGACTAAAAAAAAAAATCAAGCTAATGAATTTTTAACTGATTTATCTAAGAAAGGTGTTGAAAATAAAATAAACTTAAATCGCTTCTAATGAATGTTAAAAAGTTTCACCATTAAAACTGATGATGCACTTCTCAACTCTTTTCTGAAGATCTGTATTGTTTGTCTCAAACCACCTTCAAATTCTTTATAAGGGCAGCAGTATTCAAAATTTAAGTAATCAACTGATCTAACGTAGTAGACTTTGATTATAAAGCTGGAACTACACCGATCAAACAGGATGTATCTTGCCATAGAAAATCCAAATGAAATGAAAACAGAAAAATTATAAATAAGCAATTAAACTTATGAAAAAACTAAAATCCTTGGTAACAGATGGCTAAAATAGAATTCACTATGTATTAACCAGCTAGGTGACACCAGCGACTACTAATCGCTTACAGGATATTCAGAGTTTCATTGTTGGCACTAGTGAGATTCTTCAGCTTCGTCTTATTTTTGTATTTTTGTCAGTTAGTTTCTCAACAAGGTTGGCCCAGTGTCATCTTATCCTTCACCATCAACAGTCAGTTAACTTTTTTCCCCTGCAACTATTCACAATCAAGTGTGTCTACGAGTCGCAAAGTGTTATGCTCACTACTTTTTCAATCCCAGACATAGATGTGGTTTTGAGGTACCTTTACTTCAAAATTTTTTTTAATTTATCGGTTACAATAAAGTGTTAACATGTTTATCTTTGTGTCAACTCGTTTTACTTTCCATTACTGATCCTGCACTGCACGTTTTCATTTTAATTATGTGTTTAATTATGTCTCACTCTCTCATACTAAACATTCTCTTTTTTATATTTACTGTTATTATTTAAGTTTGTTTTTTTTATTTATTGAAGGACAAGTAGTAAAAGACATCATCTTACTCTGATTACCCTGACCTTATGGGCAGAGTACATCAATTATTTGCACAGTATTCTGGAGAAAGATGTTGGTGAGATCGGTGAGGGAGGAGACTAAACAGGAGACGCACTATAATGATGATGAAGAACAAGCTCTTCTGGGAAGTGATAAGATGAAAACGAGGAGGAGGAATATGAGGATGCTACAGAGGAGGGAAATGAAGCATCAATTTACAAAGGGAAACAAAAAGTAAAGTTCCAGTTAATAATATAATCAAAGGATTGCCAGAATTCACTTGTCATGTGAAGTAAATACTAGGTGCCTCACCAAAAGAAAGAGAAACTTGGGAAAAGTTCTTCGATTCAGAGATGATTGATGAAATACTGAAATGGACAAATCATCATTTATCTAAGAAAAAAGTTACTCTGAAAAATGGTAAACAAAAACTGTACCATGCTTACCTAACCAAGAATGAGTTATTGCTTTTACTGGTTACTCATGCTATGTGTAATATTGAAATCAAATGGGGAAAAACATACATCTTTATTTCAACATGATGACTGAGGGTAAAACGTTTTTCATCTTACTGTATGTCAATAGATTTATTGCCATCAAAGCTGCACTATATTTCAATAATCCTCTGCTTTGACTATCCTTGTTACCCACAAGGATAGCTACAGATTGCGCTGCAGCCATTAGCTACATTTTGAAAGACTTATCTCCAACAGTACTTGGTTACACCTAACACTGAAAGCCTTTCAATCGATGAATCTCATTCCTTTTTAGGGAAATTGCAGATTTCAGATTTATATGTCAAATAATCCTGCAAAATATGGGATCAAACTTATGTGCTTGATCGATGGCCAACAGACATATCTGCATAACGCTTACATTTATAAAGGGAAAAACTCCAACAGGGAAACCTTTTTTGCAAAAGAACAAAAATTAGGTATCCCTACACAAAGCCTCATTTGATTAGCAAAGCCTTCCTAAAACTCCAACAAGAATGTAATAGCCAATAATTGGTTCAGCTCATATGAAGCAATGATGGAATTATGAAAAAAATTTATCTATGTTGGTACAAAGAAAAAAAGTAATCTTGCGTCCTGAATTCACATACGCTAAAAAAAAATATTAAATATTTATGAGTGTATGAAATACGGATTCTCCAAGGAAAAATAACTTTGCTTTCATAAAAAGTGGTCCAATAAAATTGTGAATCTGATATCTAGTATGCATTATGAAAAAGGTGTGAATGAGAAGAGCAAAAAACCAGATTATTCACTATTATAATAAAACAAAAGGTGGGATCGAAGCCATGGACTTTACGTGCAATGTTTTGTTTTTATTTCCAAACCAGAAGAGTGAGAGCATATGATGGCCTTCCACTATTTTTTCTGCATTCATAAACAAAAACCTTATAAATTTGTTTATTTAACACAAATGCTTTTTGAATAATGAAGTGGAAAGAAGGTCGTTTTGTAAAAAATATATTAGCTTACCAGCTAATTACTCAATAATAATGGGCTAACAACTATTGGTGAGAGGTATACAAAAATAAATAGTAAGGATTAAGTGTATGTTTTACACATCTACCTAAAGCATGTGAACATATCAAACAAGAAATGCTAACGGAAATTCTAAGAAGTCAAAGAAAAGTTTGGAAAATAAGAAAATTAATTAATGAATCATACTTGAATTGGAAAAATCTATGAAAATAACGATCTCACATCGAGTGCTTTGTCCTAAGAGTAATGAGGTAAGGGTACTTATCTATCACCAACCTTGTTTAATGTGTGTTTTTAAGATATAATTAAAAATGCTTTAGATGAGGATAAAAGAATCAGTGTAGGAGAATAAAGTGTATAAGGATTAAGGAAATGACATGATATTTTTAGAATAATCAACAGATGGTTTCAAAATTAGAAGGAAATAACTACCAAAGAATACGGTATGAAAATGAATTATGAAAACAAAAGCAATAAGGATAGAAGACAAGAAGCAAAGAATGTTTGTATGAAATAAGAAAAAATGAACAAGTAAAACAGTATAAATATTTAGATAAGTTAACGGAAGACTGCAAAAGTGAAATATATAACGATGTACGTGGTTAGATATAGTAATATAATAAATAAAATTTAAATACAGGTACTAAAAAAATGGGGGCAAAAAAGAATGAAAGCATTCAAAATGTGAACATGGAGCAAACTGGGAAAAATTAAATAGACAAAATGAAAAACAACATATTGTGCAAGATGAAAGAGAACAGAAGCTTATTTAGAACAAATCAGAATAGAAAACCTAACTGGACGTAAGAAATAATGAGAGGATTAAATGCTAGAAGAATCAGTAGAAAATACAGAGGGTAGAAAAGAGTACAAACTACATATGATTTAAAAAGGAAACTTTAGCTTCAAGTTACTCTGAAGTTAGTAGTGGAATGAAAAGGATTAGAGGATGAAGTAGACAAGACATGGTGCAAGGGACCTGCTTTAGAACAAGACAGTTCTCTGCCCTATAAAAACTTGAGATAGGACAAGTGATTGAGTTAGGACTTGTAAAGGGCTACCACCAAAATGAGCTTCTGTTGAAAATTTATAAAAATCTGAGAAAAGTCCAACAGATTACAAAAATTTAGAAAGGTCTGTCTCAATTTTTGCTATATTGTTAAAATAATATTTTTCCTTGTGTAGTTTAAATATGTTGATACCCTGCTGCCTAATGTATGCAGCAATCAAGAGGAATGTGAAATATGTTATGCAGCAGTTACCCAAAGAACATATTGGAACTATCACGACATGAGGAATCCGTGCATTAACCAGATATGCTCCAAATATAAATAACAAAAAGACAATTTCATCTAAACAAATATCATGCTGTAGACCGGATAAAACAGATAGGTTGCCTTTTATTCTGTGTACTAGAGGGACAATACAATATAGACTTTTTTAATAATTATAAAAGGAATCAGTTCTACTTTAATGCAATTTTGTTTGAAAGAAGAACCACCTAAGCAGTATAAGCTGTGGTACTCGAGTTTTTCAATCAAGATTTATCCAGATCTTCAAAATAGACAAATGTTTCGGCAATTATTTCATTGCATAAATTTCTTTCCAACAAGTCAGTTCTTATTTAGAAACAGATATCAGTCTGAAGTTGCGAAGTTTAGTGAGTAGGGATGATGCAGAAGAATCTTGTACAGCAATTCAAATAACTTTGCTGTCACAATTGCAGAAGAGTGAGCTGGTGCATGTATTTGTGAAAAAGTAACCTTCTTTTTCATGAAATGTCGCCTTTTTCTTTATTTCCTCTTTTAGATGATCCAGAAAAGATTAATAGTATTGTCATTACCTTTTTACTCTCATCATCTGATACTCAATGAAATTATGCTATGAGCATCCTAAAAGATAAAGCCATTACCTTTCTTACCGATAGGATTGGTTTTGCCTTCTTAGGAGTAATTCCCAACTACAACCCACTCTTCTGCTTTGTTACTTGTTATAAATTCCCAAACTGCATAGAAGCCCCAAACTGTGCTTAGAAATGTTTACTTGTTCATAAATTTTTATCAACTATGAGCAAACGCTCGCATCCATCTTGAGGACAGTTTTCATATTTATGTAAAATATGATACACCTGTTCATTTGAAATGGACATTGTCTCAGCAATCTCACACTTTATCACCATATATACAAATTTTTCCAATATTCTCTATAGGTATAATCTCCAACCAAGTATATATGACCATTCCAAAAATAACCAAATCAATTGTAAGCTTTTCTAAATGATGAAGCTTACTCACCATACTATATATCATTTTCAGCTTAGCTTTAGTTTCCTATGAAGTTTTGTCTTTCAAAAAGTAATACTGATTACAAGATTCTCTTTCACCCATTTTTCACAAATCAATGCTTGAAAAATGTAAAAATAGAATTTTAATGTATCCTAAAGCAACTTGGTGTATGCCAAAATGAAGATGCAGGAAACTAAAAATGACCTCAACAGTTTACTATTAGACTTATCAAATACCCATGTAAATATCTAAGCAGTTGATAGATATCATTCAGGATATGTATAAAATATCGATCAGTTTGTTTTTGCCTTGGAGAAACCAATAAAATATTACTAGTAATGTGGTTTAATAAAACAATACTCACAATATTTTCAACAAATTTATGATAATATATCACACTGTTTTAAGAAATACTGAGTAGAGTATTCAATATCATGGTTCAAAATTTCAGCATATCCACAGGAAAATTATAAGCATAGAACATTACCTGTATACGAATAAGGTCAGCTATACATGTTGCTAATACATTGATGATGGCCAAAGATATCACTTAAATCTGACTAGCTAGTATGCTATCATATTATTTTGTTAGTCAAGGTATTATGTAAAACAGAATTTTGTTTTCATGAATATTTTGCCACCCTGTCTCATTTTGCTCAAACGGAGATGTTTTACTGATTTACAATTAATCAGTATAACATTATAAGAAAACATCTACATACTAATAACATACATAAATAAAGAAACAAAATATATTTTCAAAGAACTACTAGTACACAGACCTATGACTATAAACAAGTAGACAAAGAAAAACACAAATTATTTTACTATTAAAAGACATTATAAAGTATACTTATTTTTCTATCTGTTTCGCCACATGACCTAATTTGATGACTACTGAAAATTTAACCATGTGGCATTGACATAATACCAAAGGGTCTTACAAAAATCAAGAATACAACACAAAAGGTAGGTTATAAAACAAATAATGTTGATTTTTACATTTAAAAGACAAAATCATATGATGAACACCTGTCAATCTGCACCAATAACTCTTAACCTGGGCTATGCAGAAAGGCTTTTGGAGTCAGCGCAAAACCTTGGTCAACTAAATTCTGAAAACAAAGTGATGAAGTCCAGTACTAAAATTCATGTTTGTGCTGCCAATCCTCATTTCTCTTTTCTTTCTTATAACCCAATCTTTCAGAATAGCTGACTGCTCATTAAAACATTTTTAGTCGATTTATTAGATATTTAAGTAATTTTTTCCTATTAATTGTGATACGTCCAATTTAAAGAAGCAAAAATTTAATATACATATGTTTGTGACATCTTATTATAATTGTTTCGCTACAAATATAGTTTGAATTATCTCCACAAGGGATTTTTCAAAGTCTTACAAGAGTTAAATGAAGCTTACAAAAGTTGAGAACCACCAATCTACTCTATTCCACACAGGCAAAGAAAATAATTCAAACAGGACTATTCATTCATTTGTAACCGCATAAAAACGATTAACTCCGGAAAAAATTACTATATAATATACCTGAAGGTAAAACAGTCTTAATGTAATATCCTGGATAAGTTCATCTGCAACATCTTCGGGGTAGAATTTGGCACGGAACTTGAACTGCAATGGATTTTCCTTCTTAACATCTTGACTCATCACCTACAAAAAAAAAGATGATATAAAATTTTATAATAGACCCACGCAGGAAATATTATCCACCTTTAAATGAAACCAATAGATAGATATCTTCAGTTGATTTTTTATCAAGGAATAGAGGAAAAACAAACAATGAGGAAAACTTAGGAAGTAAATAAAACTTTTATTACATCACATTGCAACTCAAAAATTGATAAAGTTTCATTAAACCATCTATCAATAAAAATACTGATGTAAATTTTTTTTTATATAAAATATTGCGACTGTTCTTATTTTCCTTAATACTCAGGCCATTCAAAAACAATTTAGGTATCCTCAATGGCATTTAAAACAGATCAATAAGAAACTTCTGGTAGAGAATACATTATTAAAGAATAATACCATAGAAAGAGAGAATTTTTTCAACATAAAAGTTTTAAAAAATACTAATGTTTATAAAATGTTTCAGTGCTTAAGTTTAAAAATTATTACTATTTTAATGACTTAGTGCTTAACTACTTAATGCACCAATGTAGGCCTAATGAGATACTATCAGCAGCATTATCTAAATTATAGATATAAACTTAATAACATTACAAGACATTAATGACATAAATAATATTTTAAATAAATAGTAGCCGATTTTAATAATTATAAAAGAGAACAATTTAAGCACTATTATAAACCTTGTTTTGCAATAACATAAACAATATTCTACTAACATCAGCATACATAAGAAAAATGCATTGACCTCTGAGATGTACAGCATGACTTGACATCTACATCTTTCTATCTGAGCATTTCTTAATGAGAGATTTCTTCAAGGCCGCTGGATTGGCTGTGATACACAAGCATAATCGGCTCTATTGTTACGGCCAACACCAAGAAGTCCTGATAGTATCATTCATTTTGAATTATTTTCAAGGCACACACATATTTTGTTTGAAGTATATTAACTGTATCTTGAACGTGGAAGAAGCCTTTCCATACAATAAATAGAAAAAAAATCTTTATATTTCATGAAAAATGTGGAGGTGTTGAGACTTGTGTAACATGATGTGGCATACATACACCATTATGACAATTAATTGATTAAAATAACTATGTTCATCAATTAAAAAATTAGATTATCTAAATTATTATTATAATTATATAAATTCCCTAATCATGCCATCAGGAGTACAGTTACTTCCTACCCCATAATATAACATATAAGGCAATATGTTTTTATGAGTGTGTGTGTGTGTGTGTTGTGCGTGCATGCGCGCGTGCACACACACAATGTTTAAACTCAGTGGGAAAAATTTATAAAGGAAGAATACTTTCCATACGTCAGTAAAACAGAAATTTGCAAATGATATTCTACTGAATACTGTCAAATTGTACAGACATGCAAATAACCAGATTAATGAAACTGTGTGACATAATAAAATTATTATTTTACAGCAATGACAATTATTAAATAAATGAAAAGCATAACACAATTAGACCCAAAGACAAACTATGCCACTGTTTAAAATACTGCTTTCCACAAAACTGCGAATTTCTGGTGTATTAACCGTCTCTTGGCTAGCAGCCAACCCAAAATGACTGACACCCTCCTTTAAATGGTGATCTCGTAGAGGTGCAATCACTCAAGTTATTACAATAAGAGAGCAGTTAATAAGCTTATCACATTGGTACATTTCTTACTTAGAGTTTTGTATGTTTATTTTATTTATGAAGTCTTTTTCACTTAAAAAATGTCAAATTTTTTTTAATAAAGCACTCATTGGAACATAGATGATCTCAATACAAAGACAGTTATCTCTTTTTAAGATTAAATTAAGATTTCACTGAAAATTATGACAAAATAAAATGTGCCAAACAAATAAAAGTAAAGTCCTTGATAAAACAATAAATTGCATCCCTTACAACGTCATAATTTCATAACAATGGGAAAGCCTCAAGGAGTAGTAACAACCTGGGAATAAAAATGTATGAAGCAAGGTATAACACAAACAGTCTCAGCCATGTTCAATTAACCGGTTTTCATAGATACAATAAGTTAAGCGATGATGTGTAAGATCTTCACGACATACAGTCAGCATTTATCAGAGATTAAGTTCTACGGCAGTCAATACTGCTTTGAAATTTATTCAAACATAAATAGATAAATAAACATAGGACTACACTGCACATTTTTTAAAAGTATATCTATTATCTTTCACAGTTAATCAAATGCAGAGAGAAGTTCATATCTTTTTTTGATGGAATATCATAATAAAAAATATCAAAATTACCAAACCCTATGCAAAACTATATTCAAATTTTTCATAATGTATCATTAAACAAAGTAAATTTATTTTATTATTGATATCAAGTAAGCATCTACTTAGCCACCTTCTTGAACAGCAAACTTAAAAATAACCAATAAGAGCTTCAAAAAGAACATAGAACAGCTTTTACAGCATAATTTTGATCATTCTTAATAAAGATTCAGAAAGAAGCGGCACAAATTACGATTATTAAAAAAAAAAATATATATTTTTTTTTATATGTGCATATATATACACACACAGATTAAGTAAAAAAAACCCACAAGAGATTTTTTTTAATAAAAAAAAAATTGGTTAATTCATCATTAAAAATAAAGAGCATAAGCGAAGGTAGTTAGTTACTTCCTCTGGTACATTTGTGTGAGTAATCTGTTTTTTAGTTCAATTTTTGTTCAATTTCATGTAAAAGCTTCTATATAAATATGCAAAAAATAAATAAAACTCTATTGAAAAAAACTTAATATATTTGTAAAAAATTGTACAACACTTTTATGCAGTAATATAAAATCTGAACATTCAGAAACCTAAGATAAAACCATTATTCACTCATATAATATTTAATGATTACAATAACACATCATTAGTAACAGACAAAAATGGAAAAAAAAAGAAATCCAATCAATTAACATTCACACAATATTTTTTTCATTTCTACATTAAAAACTTTTATATCAAGAAATAAACTAACTACAATGTTCATTTACTTAATTTAGCATTAATCTAATAATTAAAATAAGCAGTTTTAACTTTTAACTATACTAGATAAACTTTAATGCCTATTACTAGGATTTTTTACTGTTCTTAATTCAATAAAAACGTTAGTTTTTATTATATAAGTAAAAGAAATTTGTGATAAGAACATAAATATCAATAAAGTAAACTAAACAAAAAATACTACAAATACAGATAAGTACAAGGTTATTTTGAAAAAAAAGTTTGGGTTAAAATAAACAAAATCTATGTAAGCCGGTAATCTAAATTTGCTTTTAAGTCAGTTGATAATTTCAGTCAACAGAAATAAATATCCACAGGTATTCTTCCAGTTACAATGTTTTAAAATACCCATTATATTAAATCCAATCAATTTTGAAGCATTTATTTATTTTTCTTTCACCAAAGAAATAAAACACATGATATAAAATAACTGTCCTGTTGATAACATGAACAGTTTATTAAAATGGGAAAAAAATAAATGAACACACGCCCTCCAACAATTATACCTGCAGAATAACCTTGAATAATTAACATTATAAAAATACACTCACACATTTCCTTTCCCTGAGAAAATATACTGTACATTCTAAATACAATGCATTTCTACTGTGCACTAGGGTAATGTTGTCTGCGGTTAACCTTATCAATTGTTAATTTAAGCATGTCTACCTTCTCAGGATAACATTTCTCCATCTTACATTACTTCAGCTGCTGTTCTGAAAGAATCCATTGGAACTGTGGATATATGCCTTTACACATCACCATATTCTTTGATAGTCATAGAACATAAATTCTTTATCAGAATAAACTATGATTAGGCACATTTCTTCTAGACTCATAAGCAAAGATAAGTAAATACATTAGTTGTAATTAACTGAGGTCCTTGATTATTAATTAAGATGTTTTAACCCCATTCAAACAGGGGAACAAGTAGATTAAAACCACTGAAAAAAATACAATCTAAATTCAAAATGATTTTTCTGCTATTGTACAAATACCATCCCACCATGTTTATTTGTAATTCAAATTCACAATTTAATTAAAATTGCGATACTGTTGGTATAAAAATAACAGGTGAATACAAATAAAACAACACAAAGCAAAAAAGTGACAAACAAATGATATAATGTATAAGAATTTGAAACATTTCTTTTTAAAAAAATATTGCAAAATAATGGCAATAAAACAAAACAATTAGAAAGAAAAAATAAACTAAAACATAGAATGTGCCGTAAAATTCAATCTTTTCATAAAAAAAAAAAATGAAACAAATAACTGTTCATATCCGTTTTACACTTACCCATAATGATGATTCAGGTTTCCACAGAGATGTTATGCATGCAGTCAAGAGAAATTATAAACAAATAGATTAAAATAAAGCAGCTTGAGAAGAAATTAAAAAAAAAAAAAATGGGACTGCAAAATGCTTAACAGCGGAGAATAAGCTACATTCTTTCAAAATACATATATTTAAATAAAATAAAATATATATATTTACATTCATTAAATGATAGCTTTTCACTTTTTTAAATTCTACACACGCATATGTGAACATACTAAAAGATTAACTTAACAGCAATTACTAGCAAAATGATAAAAAATTAAATTATAATCCTGTAGCTGAGTATCAAAGAATGGTCATGAAGCACAAGCTGTAATAAAAGCAGATACATTGTGATGTCTTATGTTATTGATTAATTTATTGGGACCTGCAGGAAAAATGAATCAAAATATCTCCCACTGAAAATCTCTTGAAAAGATAGCAGCAAATTAGCCTTACATCTTTATAACTAAGGTTACGGCAAAAGAGGTGAAAAAATTAATTATATAACATTAAAATACAGTTAAGCTTGAACTATAAAAAACCTAAATTTCATCATAACTCTATATTTGACAGTTTGTGTACATATGTTGTAAGCAGACTGTAGGGATCAGTCTTTTTTACAGAAAACCTAGTCATTCATCAGACACCTGCATTTAAATAATTAAATGAAATTACAATGGAATTTGCCTAGAATATTTTAGACAGATTGTGAATGATGTTCTTTTAGGAAACAACCCTATTCTCAGATGTCTTCTCTAGTTACAGAATTAAAAGCAATTACATACAACATATACATATATATATATATATATATATATATATATATATATATATATATATATATATATATATTTGACATTATCAACACAACGACGCTCAACTTTGGGGGGGGGAAATATTTATTATTGAAGATTGAGAACAGGTTGGGCCTGCTTAAAGAATCTTAAAACATTTCAAATTTGCGAGGGTCAGCTTATATTGTATCATGCAAACCTTTTAAACAGCACTTTCATACTATCTGCCAAGAACTAATTGACTCAGGCAAAGATGAGGGAATTGTTAATTACAAACATTGATCTGCATTATTTATACAATATAGCTAGTGTTTCACAGATTTTATGAAATTTTTAAACTTACTACATCGAATAAACAATATTTTTACTAAGCAAGTAAAATAATAGGACTTTTTATAAATGGCTAAAATATTCTAGGTGGATTGTAAAATAAGGGTTCAATTGACTAACCATCTGACTAAATGCCTACGCTTTTTGTAATAACACAAGATTCTATAATTTGCTTGCAACATGCATATTTTAGATTAATTCTAATAGTACTATAATTTTAAACAACTTCCTTTGTTTAAAAACATTTTATTCTAATGATGAACGTTACATATTAAACAACACCTTTATAATTTATGCTTTACTGGCAAAAAAAAAAATAAATACATTCTGTTGTGTTCTTACTAGGAGGTTACCACTGATTTTTCTATTATTGCACATAATCTGAGTTTGTTGTTTGCTAAAAGTAATGGTCATTGTATAGCTCTCTGTCAGCAGAATAACGTGTTAATTTAAGAGTTCTATCTGGGCTAAGCAAGAAATCTGAGCAACTTCATTTTTTCAATCAAGAGATCACTCCTACCCACAGGTTCAAATTTATGGGCAAAAACAAACACAAATTATTTATGTAAGAAATAAATTTTTCTTCTATTACAAATTTTCAACTTTTTTATTAATTTCCAAATCATTCTATGTATCAGTTAATACAGAACTCTGTAATATAATTTTTTTAAATTAACACAACTGTATACTACTGCAAACACAGAACGTACCTTACAATCAACTAATTAATAATTTCAATATTTTTATGTCACCATTCAGAATAAATTACCATTAGGTCAACAGTACCAATAACTGAAGTTGGTCTTTGAAGTGAAAGGTATATCAAATACTGCCTCAGACAGAAATCCAGTCCTTTTTTTAAATAACTTATTCAGAAACTGGACAAAAGTTATCCCTGCTTAATGATTAAACTGTACCATTAATTCATTTCTTCTCGGTGCTGATAACTGAGTAGGCATCACAGTAACAGAAAATTGAACAATGACCCACTACATTAAGAACAAAATGTGACGGATAATAATGTAGAAGTCATTTTTTCCAGCCACCTAATAATACGGGAAAATGTACTTTTATTCATACTTTTCTTGGTAATCTATTGTATTAAGTGAAATCCACAGAAAACTGTAAGCATGAGTGTCAATTTGTAACAGTTGTTTTTCGCTGCCTTCAGGAACAGACCCCCAATTAAGCATGATGAACACGGTTCCAGGAGGTGCCTTAATTTGTAACGGTTAGCTGTGCAATTCATCACATGATAGCAACAAGTCTTGTTAAATAATGGTGACAAGTGTAATAAGCTTATCATGATTACTCTGAGACTATTCTTTACCAAAATATGGATTCAATACCTCTTTCTAGGAGTTAATGACCATTTTTCTACGTGTTTCAAATTAGACATAGGATTCTGCTAGATATTAATCGCAACACACCTTCAATATCAACCAACCAATGAATTCCAAGAGCATGCAATTTAGATAAATGGTTTCATTTAGTAATCCCTCAAAGGTTTATTTAAGTAGAATGAATGGATGGGAGCTAATAATTTACCTTTGTAAAGATTACTATAGTATGACAAAAAAACTGAGTTTGAATCATTAATATTTAAAAAAAAAAGACAGATACAAATAAAGCCCGTTCTTTTCTCAATCCTTTTAACGATAAATATTTTTTTCACATTTTTATAAAATACATGATTTTTTTGCCTGTCTTGATGTACGTGATTTCTAAGCTCTTCATCCTTTAATAAAACGATTCCAAAAAGTATGTAATTAACAATTTTTAAAATATGGACTTTTTTATCCTCAGTCATACATCATTTCACCATACATTATTTTCAAACAACAGATTTTAAAAAAACTGACTTCTATGTTCCCTAGTATAACATCAAAACTATTCATTTTTTTTTTTTTTTTTTTCTGTAACAGACACTTTGGAACAGTATTTTAAAAATGAATTCAATGCTAAAATTGGAATAATATTTCTTTAAAATATAAAAAAGATTCAAAGGTTTTTTAATGAGTGAAAGAAAGAATCAAGTAATGTTGTAAACTTTGTGTTAAAATCCTCTTTAAGTAGTACATTGTAGAAAAAGCAACATTTACAAGAGCAGCATCATAAAACATCATTTATGCAGTAATTTGGTTGTAATTATGTGAATAATAGTGCTTATCCATCTTTTTAATATGTGTGTGTGTGTGTGTGTGTGTGTAAACCTCAAACAGAGCCATTTGTTACGTGGGTATTATGCAAACAATAAAGATTATGTAAAAATAGGTAAAAAAAAATTACTGATCAAAATTTAAAGCAGTGTTAATTCAAATTTTATATGAAAATCTGGAACTGAAATGATATAAGTTGTACATGGTATAGATGATCTACAAAAATCAAATTGTTTGAGTAACATAAGAGTTTCAAAAATTGTCACGAAGATAAGCCCACTGAAGAAGTGGGCCACCAAAAACAAAATGACATAAATCTGAACAGAGTGGGAGAATCAGTACAGCGTGACAAATAATTTAATGCCATTAATTGTTAATGTAAAAATGATGAAGTTGTATTCAAAGGAAAAGATCTGAATTGTGGCCTGAAAAGCAGATCATTATGATAAAGTGCTGTGGCATAGTGCATACATCATGAAAGTTTCTGGCCAAAAAACTGGTTAGTGAAATAAATTTTCTTATTCACCTGTAATTTTTGGGCATCCTCAAAGATTTTTTGACATTTCTGATATTAACCACGATGCGACAACGGAACTCAAAAGTATTCTTAAGTAATAGTTTTATAAAAATAAAAAAAAGGTTTTCATAAATGGGCACAGCATCTGAAATGATGTATAAGTGCACAAGACAAATATTTGAGTACCACCTCATACCAGTATGTACAGACTCAAATATGTTGTTTATAGCTGCATTTCAAGAATCTTGTTATCATTGGGCAATCAGAATGCCTTACTAAGAACATTATGATGTTACAGTATAATGAGCAAGGGATTACAAAATTTAAAATACCATATTTATCTGAATATAAGTTGTTTTTTCCTACAATTTCTCCTATAAAATGGGGGAGGAGGTCAATCTATATATAGGACCAACTTACATTTGGATTCTGCCAGGCTTTTAAGTTGTTTCATAGTTTAGTTTCATTTCTTATTCATGATGGGGAGGACTTATTACAGTTTATATTTATACAAATAACCACCTTCAGTCAACATGCCTATTATTATTAATAAAGTACCTAATTACAAATTTCTAATTTTCAAAAAAGATATTGACTTTTTAAATTAGAAACACACTAAAAACATTAAATACATTAAAAACACTGTAATACTGTATTTTTAAATTAAAAACACAGTATTACATTTTCAAACTTTTAAAGAAAAGAGATGATTAGATGAGTCTACATAACCAGTGAATGTTCTTAATCTTCCTATTCCGTGAAACAATGTTTTTTACTAATTTCATTTATTTTAATTTTTTCTTAAAATAATAGCTATTTAAACATTAAACAAGAATGTATAGTATCATAAATTAGTATATAAAATAGTGATATAGCTGCATAATAAAAAATATGTATAGTATTACGTATAATAAATTTTGAAATTAATTACTTATTGCTGATAAAATTTTACTTGGAGGGGAAAAAATTTCTACCAACTCTTTTACTCTTTTAAATGGAAGGGTCAACATATATTCGAACAAACATGGGAAGGTCTTTTTTCCACTGATGTCTCTCTTAATAACAAATCGTTTAAATTTATAAATAACTAAAGGCTTAACATTATCAAAATGATTATTATAAGAGTAAAATCGAAGCCCATATTTTAACATGTATTAATTTTTTATATTTAGGAATCATATAAATAAATATACAACTGTATATTTGTGATACTCTAAAAAAAACAGAAATGAACATTTTCTTGTTATATTTAAACCAGCTCTTTTAAATAATGATGTAAAACTATATAATTTGATTTTTACAACAAATTCTAAGTTGAAACTAGAAAATGTTTTATTTACTAGCCAAACTACAGCATTTGTATTAACTGCTAAAGTTCCAGAATTCCAGTTGAATACTACAAGAACGGACCATTATCCGAGCACAGCATCAAAGTTAGTTCATTTTTATTATTTACGAGAAAGATTGGACAACAAATATATATATTTTTTATATAAATAACAGGATCATAATCACATTTGGAAGCTCTAAAATATAATTATTTATAAAGCACAGTAATTAATATACATATATACTACATACATAAAATAAAAGATTAGTTGTTACTAACATGCCAGTCACAACAAAAACAACACGAATTAAAATAAATAGATAAAACATTTTTTAATACAAAATACTTTGATATTAGCTATAACCCTTTTTCTCTTTAATCTAAAATCAGGAAAACAGAATAAGCAGCAAACAAGATGTATAAAATAAAATAAATAATAACACAATTTAATTAAACATTACAGGTTAGCAATAAATAAAACTATAGATGCTTTCAGAAAGGATTATATCACACATCTGACACATTAAACCATCTGAATGCAATTAACTAGACACCAATGTCCTGTTGTGCAAGCATAAATTGAATACTTCTTCTTCCCCACACATCACTCTCAAGAAATATTAAAACATCACTTTTGTAATTATGAAAACAAATATTTTTTTTAATATCTGTTAATTTCAAAACAAATTATAAAAGTACAATAAAATGAAATTCTACATTCAGAGGTCAAGGCATTATAAAACATGTTATTAACTAAAACATCAAATAACAAAATAACCCTTTACCAAAATTAATTAAATAGTTCATGGTAAATAAAGTTACACGGTTTACTAATTTATTTCAAGTTCAATATTTTTAATCATATTAATTAATAATTTTACTCATAATAAAATTAAACTAATAATAAAAACAGATGTTTATAAGAGTTAAATACTGTAAAACCTATCTAATATGAAGCCAGCTAGGGCTTATAATGTGTTTTGTCAGGCATCAACTTCTGGAGAGAGATGTCAACTTGGAAAAGAAACAGAACAGTTACACTTAACTTAAAGAACAGAAAAATTTATTTTGAACAGAATAGAGATTAATTTTCTTAGAAAATGATGGTTTATTTTATACTGGAAATAAATTATATTTAATAACCCTACTACAGTGTACTGGGTACAACATGTACCATGTACATGGGTACACTACCCATGTTTTATGAGTATTTTTAGTAAACATTACATGAATATAAAAATAACAGCTAACGAGTATTCACTTCTAAGATTCAGCAACTTTGTTACACACTATATTTGGTCATTCTTCATTTTGCCTATATTATAACTGTTTATTTATTATGTATTCATAAAATTAAAATTGTTTTAAAACATTTATTCTTTATTTTAAATTGGTTAACCTGACTAGTAAAGAGACCTTACTAAATATCCAAGAATTCTACAAATTAAAAAAATAAACACTAAACAAATTAAATATATTCACTGGATCTGCATAAGTTAGCTTAATGTTAACGAGTTATGCTAACAGATAATGTGAGTATTAATAACAATTCTATTTTAAATTATATTAAAAAAAGTTCTTCGCCTTTCTTCAAGATATCTTAATTAAACAATCTAAACAATTCAAATGAAATCTTTCAACCATTCATCCATCTTTGGTTTTAAAAATTATATCTATCAATTATTATCAAACATTAAAATTTAATGATATAACTAGTTCATTAAACGTGGTTTCAGTTGCCATTTTCTTTACTTCACACCCTTCAATTTCCAAATTAAAACTTCTCGAGATATTACTTATACTTTTATGGAAAATAATTCATTCATTCTGGAAGTGGAATATTATACGTCATAAATGAAGAATTAGGAACTTCTAAAATCTTATCTTTAAAAGTAGCCTGAATTTCTAATAAAAAGGAAAAAATAATAATAAACAGTTTTTATATTTAAGAATAAAAAAACGGAAATAAATACTAAACAAAGTTTTAAAAAATTATACAGATTTAAACAATACTCGGCTATTATTTTAATTATTTTCCTTATAAATCCATAATTCACAATGTAATTATTATTTTGCGTGCTTAATAAAATAGAGATCAGGTAATCATACATAACATAACATAATTAAAAAAAAGTAATTAAACATTACAAACTACGACAAACAAATTAAATTGAAAAATAAATAACTGGATATCCATTTAAAATTTTTAATTACACAACTTGTTAGAAAAATACAGCACAACAAATATATTTACCATTGAGAAGTAATTAATGCATTACAAAGATAAATAATTTAGCAATAATGATGAGAGAATTTACAAGGTTAACAAGACAAAAAAAGACAAAAATGAAACACAAGGCTGAAGTTTACATTAATAAAAACATTTAGTAATTTTTCAAGCATATAATATATATATAATTTATGCTTCCCTGCAAATAGTAAAGTAGAAAAATGTAATATGAATTCTACTCTCGAATTAAAGTCAATTCAAGGTATTTAAATGTAAATTTAAAAACTATTTTAAGATATATAATTATCAATTTAAAATATTTTTAATAATTAAAGAACCTGGTTACCAATAATTCTTTTATATATACGTTCAAGCACTTTCAGAATACAAATCCATCATCAGGAACTTAAAAATTTATGTTATTACCTTAATAAAACTAAAACTTCATCATGTAAATTTGTTGATGGAATGTAATATAATATAACAGTGGTTGTCATATGGTTAAAATTATGTCGAGTTAACGTTCTGTCATTATAAGATAATGGCGGAGACATTCATAATGACAGAATGTTAAGTCAACATAATTTTAAACATATGATGGCACATAAACAAATTTACATGAAGTTTTAGTTTTATTAAGATTATAACATAAATTTCTAAGTTCCAGATGATAGAATTTTATTCTGAAAGTGCTTGAACGTATAAATAAAAGAATTGTTTGTAAGTGGGTGCTTTAATTATTAAATATATAATCATACCAACAAGCCACGTTTCATAAAATTAATTTATAATATATATGAGAGCACATATATATATTTAAGATGCACAAACACAGAATAGTAAACCACAGTTGAAGAAAGGGAGATTATTTTTTTCTTAATCAGCCTCAAGTAGTTGCATATATGAAGTAGTATATTTCAATTAATAAGGCTTAACAAAAGCTGAAACTGCAGCTCCATAATGTAAAGTATTTTTCTTTGAATGTAAAAGATCAGGAAATTATCAAAAGATATTATTTTTATAAAGGTTCCCAGAGTATTAGGTTCAACTATTTCCTCATATGCTACTAGATGGTAATCGTCAATGCATACCACAACAAAAAATTATACTTAGGTGTAAACATGCTCATCATAAAAATAATTGATTTGAATTCAGAATGAGCTTTTTTTTTTGAAGAGAACAGCGTGACATCACTGTTTTTTTCATCCTCAAATTATTTTTTTTTCATAATACAAATGTTTCTTATGAAAAAAAAATTGGCCACTCTCTTACAATTACTAGTTGTGAGACAGTGGCATTGTGAGATGCCAAATCTGAGACAGACTTAACCATTAACAAAAAAAAAATATGCTAAGATATTTTTAGCATTTTACCATAGTAAAATGATAAAAAATTCTATTTTTTGATACAATTTAAATTTCTATGTTAATGAGTAAATGCTAAACATTACTAATAATAATTTTAATTTACAAGTTATAAGTATGATACAGATTTAAACTTACAATAGAACTACATTTCTTTAATAAATTAGGTCGCTATAAAATGTAAAACAATTTTATAATTTGGTTCCCTACCAGATTTATTAAGCGGATTACCCTTGTTTAGGTTTAAATCATCTATCAGGCTAGTAACTTGTAAATTAAAATTATTATTAATATTATACATGTACTCATAAACATAGAAACTTAAACGGTAACAATTAAAAGAAGAATAATTTTTACAAACTAAATTCACTGTAACAGAAACAAAAAGAAAATTTCTTTTAAAATACAAGTAAAATGTGATAAACTGAGAGAGAAAATGAATTTCACAGACGACGTAACATATTAAAGGAGCAGAAACAGTTCGGAGAAAACAAAAATCTGAAATAGAATTTTACACTAATAGTAAACAAATAAATGAAAACTGAGCCAGAAATAATTTATGTGTGCATGCACATGTTGATCTTATCCTAACCTAGAGCAACATGCACATCCAAAAACTGTTAACAATCACATCATGAAATTTCATTGTAAAAAATTAAATTTTATTATAAAAGTTATCCTCTAATCCTATACACAAAAATGAAAAGTTACACAATAATATGTTTTATTATATAAAAAGAGAAACATACAAATTATAATTAACATTTAAAGTTCATTCTGATGAGAAAATGCTTAGACACATTGAAAAATCCGTGTGAATATTTTTGGAGGTCGTAAAATATGTCTGTCGTATTCATATGCATTCTGGCAAGGTTATAAACCATTTATTCAAATAATTTCTATTATCAAACTACTGTCTTAATACATAAATCAGAAATTAAATTACAAAATTAAAGTAGTATCATAGCTGTTTGATAAAAATACAGTTTATTAAAATAAATTTACTGATTGGTCGTTATGTAAAATCAAAATTAATGATTCAGTGTGGGGTAACGATAAGATCACATAACAAGATTTAAAAAGCATTAGTCGGCCCTAAAAATTATAGACGATATCATATTTATAAAGTTGTAACATCTGAGTACATAAATAAACTGCGAACACACACATGGATTTAACCATGACAGCAAACAAATTCACGGTGGAAAAAATTCATGGTAGCTGTAATTTTAAACTAATTTGACAACCTGATTCATTTACACTAACTGCAGCAATAATATTTTTTGTTAAACATTTTTATATTGTGATTATGTGGTTATCTGTAACAAAAAAAAGGAAAATTCCAAGATGGCGAACTGTAATACAAACACTCCTTGTGATATCAGGGAGTACGACTGATGCAGTATGCCCACTTAGCTACTAGTTAAGAGCATTTTTTTGCGGTAGGGGTGCATTTTGAAAAATACTTTTTTCCAAATATCGTTACTTTCTAATTGTTAACAAATGTGCCTAAGAAAAATAAGACCTTAATTAGGTAAAATCTTAAGATACACCCTCTAGACCTTTATAAGTTGAAAATTTAATGGTATCAATGCCACATATATAGAAGTAATCTGACAAAGTTTGGTCAAAATTGATCAACTACTTCTGGAGGTGATTTTCTTTTTTTTTACCTTCTCTTCCGGTCCAGATCCTGAAGTTAAGTATAACACAGCCAAGGGGAATGTCCTATACTCTAATGGACACCTCACATAAGTGTGGACAAGGAGCAATTTATAATTATCTAAAACCACAGTAGACGACAGCACTAATGAATAAATAATATATGTAGAAGTCGAATCTATACACAATTTCTCTCAAAACTTTACAACAATCCATTAATTAGTTTATTTATTACAGCCAATCAAAGTGAAAAACGATTTAAAAAAAAAACAAAATAGAAGTATAATGTAGCAATTAATACCTTGTTTTTTGCTATTCTACACTATTGAAATCTACAGATTACTTTTGGTTTGGTGAATTCAAACACAGATGCACTAGAACGTAAGTTAAATCGTACAGCATATGTCCAAATAAGAATACAATATCAGAAATGATTGGAAACATCCAGATCATTTTGTATGATTGTTAAATAAAGGTGCTTAAGAGGAGAATCCTTCTCAGGAAAATACTACAGAGTATTATTAGACTCTATGATGAAATCAAGAAAAAAATCACATAACAAAAAGATTGCTTTCTCGTCTAGAAGATGCACTGCTCACAGCAGCAACTGTCATCATTGCATTTTATCTAATAAAACATTGTTTGATAAAACTAATATTCATCTAACTATTAATAATTAAAAAGCTTTAATGGCTGTGATTTTGTTATTTTCAAACTTTGTTAAAGACATCAGATACATGTATACCAAATTTCACTAATATCTTAATCTTAATCGAAAATATAAACTTTTATTTGAAAAACACAAAATGGCAGAAAGAGTGTTTGTCCACATGAACTTTTTAGTTTATTTTAATGTCCTGTATTAGTCCCTTAAGTTTGGCAAACACCAGTCACACATTATTTTCAAAGCAAATGATATAAACTTACCGTAATTATGCAATAATTTTCAAACAACTATAGGAATAACACCTATTATACCTTCTAATACAAATGTAAAAATTTTGTAATAAAAATAATCACGAAGTACAAAATGCTTTTCAAAATTTTAATAAAATAGCTGCAGAATATAAGTAGTAAATCTGAAGATCATATAAAGTAGCAAATGGCAATTAAATTACTGTTAAAAAAAAATATATTAAAAATAAAATTAGTTAGCAAAATAGATATTTAAGAAATTCTAAAATAAAAAAAAATTATTAAAATTAAGTAAAATAAATAAAAGGACATTCAATAATTGTTCATGAAAACTAAAAGCATAAATGGTGCTTAACAACTATGATCACGTAAAAAAAAATCCATAAATAAAAATAAAAAAACAAAACATAAAAAAGTAACAATTTTGAGAATGTCAAGAAATAATTTACATATACTTATAATTTAAAACTAAAACAGAAAGCTAGAAAAATACATTAAAATCTCAGTATGTCCTAAGCACACAGGATTTTTAAATTATTATTGCTAACTGTCTGACAATAAAAATGCGCTTTTAATTTTAGTTTGTTATTTTATTTAAAATGTTCGTGAATTTTGTCTCAGCAATCTTTTCAAACAACAGCTTAGCATAAATGGTAACTTAGAAAAATCTATCAAAAAGCTAAAATCAACTCAACAAAATAAAACAAATTGAGAATTTAAGACTAATAATAAATAAATACATTGTTAAAAAATACAACAAAAAAAGAGTAAGACTAAATTTAACATAATAATCATTGGAATAAGAATGATGAACTAAGGCTATCATTTTTGTACTAATGAAACAACAAAAACATCACAATATATTTTTTTAAATTGAAAAAAAATTTATTTAACTGCATTTAACCTTGAAATAATTACTGAACTTCATACAATACTGATAGCTGAATCATTAAAAAAATTGTTTCCTTTTTACAAAGATTAATTACTTTATGTATATAAGTTAAAAAGTAAATGTAACTTCAAATGAAAGATTAAAAAAAAAAAAATGAAAAAACAATGGGGCAAAAATATTTTTTTCTGCTATAGTAATATTATTTTAGCTAATATAATGACAATATAAAAAATTTAATAAATAATAATTTTATTTTACACATTTAATATAAATATCAATATGGAAATCAAACATTTTTGCAAATTAATACACAGAGCTGAATTTTAAAAAGTATACCGTTCCATAATTAGATAAAACAAATTTCACATAAATCTGAACGTATAAAAATAAGCTCCACAAACTTGTAATGTTTAAAAATGACTACTTGAGATGGATTTAAAAATATTTATTTTCTACTGCTTCTGTTATTACATCACTCGAGAAGAAAATTCGTAATTCTAAGAACAAATAGAATTTGTAGCAAAATTATCTACCGACATTGAAAAGTAATAAACAGAACAAAAAGAAGAAGGTTCAATATGTTTGTTAATTTTATAGATCAACTTGTTTTAAGATATAATGTAAATGACATGAAAAATAAAATTGTCGTTACCTAAACAAATCTGTCATTTAATTCCACATTTAAATTGAAAACATCGGTTAAGAACGGGCGGGATAATATCTGATAAATATTAAGCCATGTAAAAAAAAGCTTAGTATTCTTTCTTCGAAATGAAAATTATTTTCTAATACATTTCTAGATTAAACATCAAATTAACAATTTATAAGATGTTAAAATCTTCATGGTAATACAAGATTGAAACACATAAAATCAGAGTAAACACAAAAATATATTTTCTGTGTTTTGGCAAAACACACAAATATACTGAGAGACTGAAACTTACTGAGAATTGGACCTGAAACCACATGAATTAGAAACCAGCATGCTGATCACTACATAAATTGTCCTGCTTCATACCATTAACAAAAATATGATCAGTTATTTTAGTAGCATACACAGTAATAAACATAAATTGCTATAGCAATTATAATAGAAAACTTGAGTTAAAGAAAAAAATAAAAACTGCAATATTTAAATGTGTAATCATTTTTTTAATTTATTTTAAGTCGGAGCTAATGAAAAGAACGCCAATGATCTTATTATTAGGTGATTGCATTTCAAGAGATCTTTTCTGATAGTTGTAAAAGAATTCCTGCCAAGGTGATGATATCTCATACCAATAAATAAAAACTGTGCTACTTATGCAATACAGTGTCTGTATTAGACTGCAGTGCTGTATTTTTTATTCAACTTTTTAATAAGAAAAAATATTTTCAAAATTTTTGTTTGTATTACTTGGAAAGTTAAGTTCAAAGGTCTAATTATCTTCTAATCTTAAGGATTCTGAAAGGTTTTATTTTATAGACCAATATAATATTAAATAAATACACCCTTAATAATTCTTTTTTTATTTGATCGATTGAAGTGAAACAAATTATAAAATAGTGAGGGAATCGATTAAAGTAGAAATCTAATACGAAAAATTCAAAATTAACTTTCCTATTTTGGATAAGTTCCAACCGGTCAGCAGGGATATATTATGAGATGGATCTTATGATAACAGTGCTAAAAGGACAAGTAAAAGATGCGACGAAGAGAAGCCAAGCTGGAATGAACTAAAGATTGTGAATGATTTCAAAAGAAACAGAACTCATAAGTTACCTGGAAAATGAAAAGAATAGAAGCACTGATAGTCCAAGGAACCTGTCTCAGGATAGACAACCTACAGATATTAATTTTCATAAAACCTGTGAATATAGATATTTAAATAGAAAGAAAAAACCATTAACTGTAATGAAAGTACAAAGATGAATTTATAATAGACATTATACAAGAAATTGTACGCTTGTAATCAAGCATGAAACATTCACAGAAAATTGTAAAAAACGAATAACAAACTACCTCCTCAATTAAATAAATTCACAAATTTACAATATGTAAAGAAATCAGCCACAAAATTCATTAAATAATAATAATAGAAATATAATTATAACACTTTTAATTTAGTTATAGGTATCAGATTATGCAGAATACAATATAAATTACGGGAACTTATTAAGATTTTTCAGTAAGTAACTCTTTCTTTATATTACTATATAAAAGGCCTCACTAGATGACAATAAAGAGAATATGATCAGATATTTTGGAAATAAAATAGAATAAGTAATAAATAGTGAAATAAGTAATAAAGAATAAGTAGTAAAATAAGTAATAAATATAAATTGATGTTTTAGAAATATGGTATTCTTATAAGCAACACACTGAATACAAATTGTCAAGGAATTCCCTGATAAAGATACTTCATTACTAATGTTTAAACACCATAATGACAATTTTTGGTAATAATAAAATACTGCAGATCATAAAAGCTGGTCAAAAAGAAGAAATCAACAATAAAAAATGCATTGAAAAAGGAAGATGGTAAAAAATGGAATAACAATAATACTAATGGTTGTTCAATACATTGTTATTTTTTTAAGAACATTCTACAACTGCCAATTATTAAATGAAAAATATTCCCTTCTACTCAATAAAAAAAAACTTAATATAGTTTATGCTCAATTATCAAAGATACAGTACTAATGAAGATTCCTCTATGATTTTATGAAACGGAAAAATCGACAATGGCATATGACTTAGATGTTTTTAAAAAATTAAATTAATCTGAGCACCTATACAAAAATACTTAGAAAGAAATCAGATTAATTACTCAAGGCATACCTTCAATAATCCCGGTGAAACTTCACCTGAAAATGATATCAGACTTTGTACATTATCTCACCTCCCAGATACTGCATTAAAACAGTTTTTCTATTCAAATAAATTATTTTCTGACCGGGTTTTGCCAATTTCTTGGTCAGAAGCATTGATTTCTGTACTGAATCCTAGTAAAGATAAATCATGCCCCTCAAGTTATTGTCCTATCTCCTTGACCACACTACTCCTGTGCAAGTTGATGGAACGAATGGTAAACTGTCATCTAGTGCAGTATGTTGAGAAAAACGCTCTAATCGCCCCTGAACAATGAAGCTTTCATCAAGGTACATCATTTATAAATCGCATAGTTGCCCTGGAATCATCCAAAATGCCTTGCTACTTTGCCAACACCTGGTTGCTGTATTTTTCGATATGCAAAAGACATACTACACGATCTAAAGTAGAGGGATCCTAAAGGCACTGCAAGAATGGGGTATACAAAGAGAATCTCCTTGCATTCATCAAAGGCTTACTCAGTAATTGCTCCTTTCGAGTTTTGTTGGAATAAAGGTATGCGACAGTTTTACACTAGAAAACACAATACCACAGGGAAGTGCTGGACATATTACTTTGCTGTAAACATAAATGCTATTATAAACTGCAAGCAGAAACTTGTTGTGTTCATTATTTGTAATATTTTTCAATTTATGTTGTTTGTAAAACTTTAGTGCTGAGAAGCTGCTCCAAAACACAATAAACCATTTGGAATTATGGTGTAAAATGACTAGATCATCCACCTTTTCTCTGGCGATAATGAAATGCATTTGCTTTACCCAGTTGAGGAAATGTGTTGACCGTATACTGTTTTTATATTAACCAGCTGAACCATGCGTGGTTAGATTTTCAGGGTTGTTTTGACAGGCTGGTGTGGATAACACTCCTGAAGGAGCTGAAGGTAAAATGTCTAAAAATGCTAGATATGCTGATATTTCTAATACTTGGGGAGGATCGAGCGTGCAAGTTGCGCTTCTACCGAGCTCTGGTCCATTCTTGCTTGGATTATGGCTGTGTAGTTTATTCGTCTGCACTTGGATGCTTGATGCAGTCCACCATTCATCTGCCTTACTACAGGTGCATTTCGTTCAAGCCCCATGGCAAGTCTACCAGTGGACTGGTGAGGCATCTCTTTGGTATAGATGAAACCAAATGATCTGCTACTATGTAGCTCGTATTAAATCATCTAAATAATCGTAGCAACTAAATCATCCAACCTTTAACGCAGTGTTCTTTAACCAGCATGTTAATTGATATCAGGAACGAACAAGATCTACTGCCCTACTAGGCATGAGACCTCATCGCCTTTTCTTTCTTATTTCTAAATATACAATTACCTCCACTTCTCCCTGTTACTCAACGTAATTACTCCTGTTTGCAGCCCTTTCTCATAAATTATTGTAAATAAAAAAGTACATGAATTTGGTTATCTTACAAAAAAATTTTATACTACTGCACACACAGTAATTCATGATGCTACAGTGTATACAGATGGCTCTCAGTATGATGATTCTGTTGGTTGTGCTTTGTGGTTGGCAATGGGAACATACATGTTTGGCCTTTCCTGCATCGTCAAGAGCTTTCAACACGGAGCTGTTTGCTACTACTAAGGCCTTAAATATAATTAGCCCAACATTTTGACACGTACTTGTTTGTTCAGATTCCATGAGTGCCTTTTCAAACGATTAGTGACATGTACTTCAGAAACACTGTTATTTGTGATATACAGTCTATATCTGAAATGACTAAATGTAGCATAAATGTGAACTTCTGCTGGATCCCCAGCCTTATTGGCATTTCAGGCAATGAGCTGATAGAGCAATAAAACAGCCTTGTTTCCATCCTTCTTTCATTAATTGTGTTGTTTCAAACGATCTTGTTTGTTTTCTGAAGAGGGTGATTTGTGATGAGTGGCAGAGTGAATGGAATGCTACCATTAACAATAAACTTTGTCCAGTTAAGAATAAGAACACCCTGGAGCTCTTCATGCAGGAATAACCGGTTGAGAGAAAGATATTTGCTATTTGCAAATAGGGTCCACTAAGCTCAATCAAGGATATCTCATGACTCAGACCGATACACCGGTTTATGTTCACTGTGACTGAATGCCAACAAACAGTCCTTGCGGACTTGTCTATTATGAGGCATTGCTTCATTAACAGAAATTGAGATTTAAATTAGAGGCTAACATCTCAAATATTTTAGAGGACAATTTGGCGATGTTACCAAATGTGTTGCTATTTCTTAAGGCTTAATATGAACATGAATAGATGCTCATATTTTATTACCATAATGTTTTTTGTATATTTTTGCCATTTGGCATAATTGGTAATTTGGCAATGGTAATTTTGGTTTTTAAATTAAATTTTTAATGTTGTATTTGATTATGTTTTTATTTTGTCTTTGCATACAGCACAGGCACTTTTTACATCTATGCTATCCTGTATGAGGAATACTTTTCATTATGATATTGTGTTTACTACTTGTTGATTTTAATTTTTTTTATATAAATGTTACTTAATTTTTAAGTTTGGTGTTAAGATTAATTGTTTCCTGTAATAATGTTGTGTCCGGGCGCTGATAACAACATTTTGTTGTATGCCCAGGAAAAGACTATATAGTCCTTTATAACATATATATTCTCATATATCTAATCTCATATATAATCCTTCTGACAATCTATTTTAACCTCTGCTTCTAGAAATCATACTTAAAGAGCAAAAGAAAAAACATTAACTGACATCACCAAGACTTAGATTAACATAAGTTTAATAAAACAAATAATTAAAAAGATCTACCTGCATCAGTAAATATAAGTTTGTTCTGTTTTTATTAACTATTTTTGCATAAATCTAATACAAATTTACTTTGAACATTACTTTTGACTGAGGGAAAAGCAATTCACTGTAAGCAAAAGGAAAAAGTAATTTATGGTTCTTAAAATTTAATTTTACAAGGAGTGAAACAACCAAGTGACAAAAGAACAAAGACTATCATCAAAACAATCTCTCAATAAATCTAGTAATCTTAGACATACAATGTGAAAAAAATAATCAATAAAATCAAGTTTCTAAGGTTTGATCAAGTAATTGAAAAAATAAATAAATAAAGTGAATGAAAAATGAATGCTGGAGGCTGAATATAAATTAGTCACTGCAGATGAGTTTACAAGATAAAAAAAAATCAATTATCAGGAATTAATTAAGACAATCACACAAGAATACATAATCTTCAGCAAAACTTGAGTTCTGTACACTTCATAAATGAAATGAAATTATCCTGAAATGAAAACATTCACAAAAAGTCTAAGTCCTAACTAATATCTACTGGAAAATAATGTATAATAATTTCCAAAAATCAAATAAAAAGGTAAAATTATAGAAATAGTGATCGCTAACAACAAAAATAATAAACATAGAAAATAATTCAAATGCAGTATAAGTAAAATAAATTTCAATACAAATAAATACAAGCAAAAATAAATAAATACCATACCACTGAACATAAATAGCAACTTAAACGATAAAAAAGACAACATAATCGATACCAAAAACACGGTGACAAATAAAAAAGCTAGGAAAAACCAGCATGTATCATTATAATGAACCAAAACATAAACAGAAAAAATGAGAATTAACAAAAACACAACACGAATAATAATATACCCTGATGTTTCCTCTTACCCAATTATCATTGTGATCCTCAGAAGGAGTCTTCTTTAAAGTTTTAACCATCCTCTTGACAACATTATCCGGCTAAATGCAGCGTGCACACACAAAACAATCTCTTATAAACCTTTTACATAAGTATTTGTACACAATTCATAGGTTCCTCGTTTAAAATACAATTCCAAGTTTTAGTATCATTAGCAAGAAAACAAAAAAAATAATCAGAAGTATGCACAAAAAACCAAGCTGAAAACCACTGTGACAAAATAAATTTCTGTAATATTTAAATAGATACAGAAGTAATATGCTTATTTTATGAAAAAAAAAATTGATCAATAAAGAAACATTAATATATAGAATAAATAAATCTAAAGAGAAGTAGTCAGAGAAACAAAAACCAGAATGCGAACCACTAATAACCTTTTAACCTAAAAATTAATAATTACTGATTCGAATATGTGTACCGCTTAAGAAATAGATCCTGGTGTCGATAGATAATGTAAACTGCAAGAAGGAAAAAGTAAAGCAACACGTTTAATAAGAATTAATATAAATGAAGAACTAAAGTTGAAATATTTAAATTTAATTCCCTGTTTGCATCCTGTCAGATGCACAATTCAATAGTTGTGGACAACCTACTGTGAGACACAAGTCTGTTAAAAATGGCACAGCCATTATCAAGAATAACAATACATACATCCCACATAAGCTTTGCTAAGAATTTGAATCAAAGTGGCCTCACTAGGCCTTCACTTATTATTATTATTAATTTTAATACTAAGATTAATATTTAAAAATCAAAGTCAGTTGTTGTCTGTTAGGATAATGAGACTAACATATTAATTTGGCCTGATTCTAATTAAGCCTAAGTAGCACATAGAAAATAAATAGAAATTCCCCCATTTAACATTTCATCAAACAGTTTTAAAAATTTTCTTTCTTTAAAATTTGTTTTAACCAAAATTTACTTATGACAAAAATTGCATGTCGATAAATTTTTTCTACAAAACATTTATGCAAAACACTTCATAAAGATTCAGCTTTTTGTCCTGGTGGTAGCAATATACACAAACTGATATCACCATGAAAGTTAAGGAGACTTGTTATTTAATTCTGATTTTTGATTCGGCCCATAACCGATAGATAAAAGCATAAACAAAGCGATTAAATTTCAAAAAATGTCCAATGAAATCTACAGCTGGGCCAGAAAATATAAATTAAAATATAACAAGGTAACAGTAATACCTGAAAATATGTCTATACAACAAAAAACAAATACAATATTCTGAGTAACAGAATATTGTGGAATGAAATTCATAAGTTTTTTTTTCAGTTTTTATAGCTTTCAACCATAATAGTTTACAGTTACTAATAATTTTTTTTTTAGATAACATGTTCTCCAACTTTAATAAATAATTCATTTATTAAAATTAATTTTCAACAGAAAAATCTCATTGTTAGAAATCTCCTGTTTTGGGGAATAACACATGACCCAGGTAAAAAACTTAAATATAAAGCTAGAATTAATATAAAATAATTAATTAGAGAGGGCCACACAATATTTTAACTAATGAGAAGTATGTATGTATTTTTCAAAAATTATGTTGTGATGGTGCACAAAACAAAAATATAGTAAAAGTCAAAATCCAGTCATAAATAAAATTCAGACATTGTGAAGGAGTGAATATAAATCTATGAAAGAAAGGAGATTACAAGTACTCTCAAAGACTACACTTACTATGTAATTAGCCTCAAATAAGGAACGTTCCTTAATTAGCTTCTAATTTCTGTAATTAAAATTTCTTAAAAAAAATTACTATACATGCACAGTAATATCCATTTAAAATAAATATCCATTTTCAATTTTACATTCAAATTATGTTTTGAGTGGTTGAATACAATGCTTGTAATAGTTTTAAAAAGATTCACTTTCAATAGTTACCAGTTTAGTACTAATTAATGAATTTACCAAATAGGGTAAACCAACTTCAAAAAAGTCAATAATCAGGAACATATTTTAAACTGAGTGTGGAAAATACCAATGAATATTTACTATTAACATAAAAAAAATTCATTACATGCATTTACAGATTTTGTGATAGAAATTCCCTACATCGAATAATTATAAAGGCTACATTATTAATCTATTACATTTATAAAATGTTCTGTGATGATAAAAATTACAGATTCAAATCAAAATAATGTTTAATCTTGAGATAAAATATAATAAATGAGAGCCATTAATAAGTAGCTTGAACTCATAAACCTCAGAATCCATTTCATATGTTTAACATTTAATCAATTCCAACACAGCATAAAGAAAAATGGGCCAACTGAATGATAATTAATGTACAGACTGTTTTTATTTCAATAAAATACAAACAAAACTGCATCAAAAGATACTAAGTGTACACATGCGGCAGATATTAAAAAAATTAAGAAGAACTTCTTTTAAGAAGTTTAAAAGACACTTTAAATTAAAATGATTTTTAGGCAGATTTAATAACTGTCCACTTGCCAACAGTAAAACTAAGATCCCTCTCATCGCTGATGGCAACGTTAACATTATTAAAAGCAAAGAATTTAAAAAATGACAGATAGGATTTTTTCTCTATCAAAAATCATTTAATTTACATTTGTTTAACAAGTACAGCGAGTGGATTTCATTAAAATGCTCAAAAGCAATAGCTTTATCAAATTTTATCCATACTTTCTTCGAGTAAAGTAACAAACAAATACTTTATTTCACCTTCAGCCATATTTCATAAAATGGTTCGGGTACATCACCAAAGTCTGAATCCAGTTTCATCATAGGTTGATGACTAATGAGTGATCGGTTAACTAATCTGCCTAAACAATTATGCCACAGATCTTATCTTCTATTCAACTAAAAATCTCTATTTCAAACTGTCAACCCGCATAATTTTAAACATCCTGTACAGTAGCATCATATTTCAAATACATATTTCCACATTTCCTACTGTCTATATTTTGTAACTATAACACGCTACATTCTACGCGCAATTACAAGAAAAAGCTTTTATCAATACAGCTTTATTTTCATGAAGCTTCACTTTGCTTTTAACACTTTCCTTATCTTACTCAATCCTTTACAATTTTACTATTAAACTAACAGAATTCTATTGTAGGTTCTGCTATATGATGTTATCTTATTTTTACCATTTAATTTCTCACTTTCCAACTGCATTTCATTGTCGTTGTTTTTAATCTAACTTTTTTTTCTTAATTTTTGTCAGGGAAAATGTAGAAAGTACTTAGTATTTTTTGAAATAAATTTTGGTTTCCTTAAAAACACACTAAAATAGACAATATATACAAAAAAAATCTTAATTTTATTTTTTTTTAAATAATCTTTTTGAAAACAAACAATAGAAAATCATTACTACAGGAGATAAAATATATAACAATTTAAATAGAAATGGAATAATATTTCTGACTTGAATATATGGCTTATTTTCTAAGTTGTGTAGCTTAAGAAAATAAACAATATATTACTTCAGTTCGTATAAACAGTTATCAAACCTAAATACTGTTTTTTTAACACTAATAAAAAAAAGGGAAAAAAGTACATGTGCAATAAAAACTCATTAGTAGTTTTTATTGTACATATACTTTTCTTTGAAGAAAAATGAAATGAAAATGGATTTCATAACACTTAGAGTATTTCACAACACTCTAAACAATAAATACCTAAATAATGCAGGTTAATGTTTTTGTAACATACATTATCAAGATGCATAAGAAAAATACTTTGTTTTTTATCACTCACGGAAATGTATAATAGATGCTATTGTTTCCAATGTAAATTACATGTAAATAGTTTATTCATTAATTGCTACAGTTTAAGTAACAGTAATTAGCCATAAGTTGGAAAATGTTTTAACTTATGGCTTTAACAACACAATACATCATTCAAATGAATGAATCCAAATTTATCACTTCCTTGAAATACAAACATATAAGAATCAAAAAAATGTGCATATTATACATTAATTATACACAGTTTTTTTTTTTAATTTCATTTATTAATAATGGGATGAGTATTATTTGAGGTCACTTAAAAACAATGAAACATATTTTTAAGCAATTTCATTATAATTTACGATCGTGTTTAATAAATTAGATGTACCAATCCAAAACTTCCATCAGCTTTTATATGGTGGTTAGCATAAACCGTTAACACATTTCAATGTGTCTACAACTGATAATGTAAAACAGTGTCAACATACAAGGCCTGTTCAGAAAACAACCGAACTTTATTTTTTTAATCTTTATTATAATTTTACAGATTATTGGTTCTTATTTCCTTCAAAGCACTCCTCTCCCCTATTCACACACTTTTCGCAGTAGTTCCCACTTCGCAAAGCAATCCTGGATAACTTCATTTGAAATGGGCTTTAAGGTCTGTGATGAACTTGCTTTAATATCATCAGTAGTCTCAAAACGATGTACTTTCATCACTGATTTTTATTTTGTAAATAAGAAAAAATCGCAAGGAGCCAGGTCTGGTGAGTAGGGAGGCTGAGGGAGGGCAGTAATCTGATTTTTGGCACGAAACTGACGAATTGATACAGCTGAGTAGTGAGAGCACATCATTGTGGTGAAGGAACCATGAGTTGTCTAGCAACAACTCTAGTCTCTTTATGCAGATTTTTTTCACGTCACCGTTGTAAAACAGGAATAGAAACCTTGATAGTATGCACAGTTCACTGTTTCACCTTGAGGCAAGAATTCAAAGAGCACAATTCCATTAAAATCGAAAAAACCAGAAAGGATCACTTTGACATCGGATCGATACTGACATGCTTTCTTGGGGAGTGGAGATTCTTTGCCAATCGACTGTGATGATTAAACTTCATGATCCTTTGTATGAATCTTTCATAATCATTGTCTTGTTGAAGAAGTTGCCGTCAAACGTTCACTTGGTGTTCTATTTGCTGTTCGGTCTTCAAACGAGAAACAAACTTTGCTGCAACTCATTGTCCAATTTTTCATTCAAATGGTCATGACATGATTCAATTGAGATGCTAACCTCTTCTGAAAGCTCTCTGATAGTCAATAGACGATTTGCATGCACCAGATCGTCATCTCCGAAAGCTTGTTTCAAAAGCTGAAACGTTTTTATGAAAGTTTTCCCTGGTTTCATGCTAGATTTTATGTTTTATCATTGCAACTGAAAATCGCTATTAATAAAATCGCTATTAATGTTGCACTAAAATAACAATAACACAAAAACTAAACGAGGTATCAACAATCCAAGAACATGTACACATATGGTTAAAAAGGAGGTTATGCTGAACACAATGCTGCCAACTGCTCATCACTAAATACCTCTGTAATTAAAAATGTTCAGTATTTTTCTGAACAGACCTCGTACAGAAGAAAAAAGAAGACTTTTCAACCAATTGTGTCCATACCATAAAAATAATATGAAAAATGTGTAATGTAATGAAATAATAACTGTTAGGTAGTAGATTTCATAAGAAAGCTACCGATTGTAATGGGTACCATGATTCAACTTTCGGAAAATTTTGACATATTTTCGCGTTTCACATCCCCCAGACCCTAAAAGCACCATCAATTCAAAATTTTATGTATATATAATTCCACTTTCTTGTGGACACTATAACTGCCGCAATTTTCCGCCAATCACTTTCAAATTGATGCATAAAATATAACGATACAAAATCTCGGTCAAGTTCATTAATGGACAAAATCAGACCATGGGGGTGGAAATGGAGGAGGGCTCTTTCGAGAAAAAAAAATATCCCTATAACATTCTTATTAAGTAAAATATCGAATTCGTTTAAAGTTCTTAGTATTCTTTGGATAAGGGTATAAAACTTATCTAAGTAAAGTTTTTTGCTATCACCAACCATCGGCCAAGGGGGTGGATAAAATGAGGTTTCGAAGACTAAAAAAATCATACCTCCCTTAATAGGCAAGTATCGAATTGGTTTAAAGTAGTCGTTAGTCCTGTAAAACTTTTGTCTGAAATAACTTTTGATATGACCAACCCTTATGACAAGGGATGGCCAAAATTTGCTGAAATTGTAAGAAGATTGGGCTTGTTATATGCTAAACATTGAAACTTTTTTTCACACAATCATTGTCATATTGAGTAAATTTGAAGTTTTTCTTAACTTAAAGGTTTCTTTTATCTTTTTTATTTTCTACTTGGAACCAGTGAAATCTAACTCTGCCTTCTGGCGTGCCAGAAGTGACTTTTTTAATTACAATAATCTTTCTATGCATTTCATAAATAAATATAACAGTGGCTTTTTTAAAATAATAATTCTGAACTAAAATAGAGGTCACAGTAACAGGCCAATTTTTTTTACTGATAGAAAAAAAAATTGTAACTGGAAAATATTATTAAAATTATCAAAAACATCCAAATTCAGCTAGGACAATGAAAAAACTACTTATAATAAATAAATATTACATTGAGAGTTTAATTATTAAAATCAAGTTGGTTTTTTATTTTTAATCAACTGGTTGATTGGTTGATTCAATAAATCAATTTTGTTTTTCTTTCAAAATTATAGAAACTGCAAACATATTATTACTTTTTTCCACTGATAAAATAAAATTATCAAATTTCATATTTTCATATTGACAAACTGATAAATACTGTGTTTCGATATAATTCCTGGCAAAAAATAGTAGTTACAATTTTAGCACTAATTTTTTTCTGTAAGGAATTTTTTGTGCTAAATCTATTTTTTAAAACTCGGTCACACTAATTTTATTGATTATTTTTTAAACACTTAAAAGTTTTGACTATATTGAAATACATATATGTCTGATTTTAATTGAATCAGTTGTTTTGAAAGAGATCACAAGCATCATTTTTGTATTACCAACAACTGAAAGAACATTTCTGAATTTCTTTCTATTAATTCTAGCCTATCATTATCATCATCTTATCTTCATTAATTTTAATTTTTTTCTTGACGTATTAATTCATTAGTTCACCAAAAAATATTTGAAGCTTTATTTAATATTTCAGGAAAATGATATCATTAGTCAGTGGTATTATTAGTAATGAACTAGTCAATTTCGTCAACAGCCTTCAACAAATTTTTTCCATCATTTTATTTAGCTTAAAAAAGGTATTTAACTAAATAATATTAATTTTTAAATTATATTTTGAGTTTTTAAAGGAAAATGTTGCCAATTTATTTCCAGCTTTTTTTATTTATCTATTTCACATAGATCAATTTGCTTTGCTACTACATCTTTTTTTTTTCTTCAGCCTTACCTGAAACTCATTCATATTTCAACCTTCTTTACATTTTTTCTGTACAACATTCATAATTTTTTTTTTTTATAATACATGAATTTACAGAAGTACAATACATTAATGCAAAATAACAATCATTAGCAACTATATCAAAAGACCTGGTAAAATCATTATGTTTCTCGTATTCTCATCGGTTAAGACTTAACAAGAAATGTGTTTCCATTAAAATTGTATCTTGCAAGATTTACATAAATGGATATCTATTTTCCAATTATAATCAATCATAAGGCAGGTCAAACAAACGGGATTTAGTGCAACAAAAGAGGCTCTACTTCACTTTTCAGTTTTTGCTCCTATACCAGGTGATTTAAGAGGACCTCACAACTTTAAAAACAATTAAAAATTTATTGCGATAACTAACAAATTCGGTTGAGGTCTCTTTTCACAGAAAAACACAAGTTTGTCACCCAACATTCACTTTGGTTCGATATGGCTTCTATTTTCTATTTGTAATGCGACTTACATCCTACCTGAAGTAGATTTTATTCCAGACTGCAGCCAGCAAATCGGGCGTTACCTATGCAACTGCGGCGTTAATTCTAAGTCTCAACAAGATCGGTAGGGAAAGGTGATCTTTAATAAAACCATAAAAGAAAAAATCTAGCGGGGTCAAATCTGGAGAGCGAGGTTGCCATGCGACTGGACCTTCACGAACGATCCACCGACCTGGGAATCGATTATCACGAAAATTTTGGACTTCTAGGCCGTATTGCTGATAGTAATGGCGTCCATTTTGGTCATCATAGTCTAACTGAGGAATTAGAAAACTTTGAAGCACGTCCAGATAAACGACACCCTTTACATTTCCCTTCTTGAAGAACGGTCCGTACAGTCTTTGTTTTCTTAGGGCACAAAACAATTGACCTTAGGGCTATCGCGAATGCGCTGCAACGTTTCATGAGGGTTTACGCTTACCCCACAATCAGCAGTTATGGATGTTCACCTTGCCACTGTGTGAGTTCTTCGGACTACGTGAATTGTTCAACACCAGCTTCAGGGAGAGGCGGATGTCCTGGTGATTTATACCATACCAACAAAGGTATTTACCAAGAGTAAATTGCACGCCTACTAGGAGGCTTCATACCGTACTCTGTACGAAAATTACGTTGAACTGCAGTTGCTGACTACAAACTGTGAAACCAAAACACACAGCGAGCACGTTATGCACCAGTAAATGACATTTTTAATAACACTGGTGACAGCGCTGGTGGTCGAATTCGGTACTAATGAACTACGCGGGCCTAAACTTGATGTGTTTTACTATGAAATGGGACCTCAACCGAATCTAAAATTTATATAAATATTGTTATACGCTTTTAAACTTACGAAGTCCTTTTTGAATCACCCGATATTTTAATAATGAAATTTCTCGGATCAGCGGAAAAGTGATTCGGCAAAATAACATTCACCCTGAATCTTTAATTCGTTATTAGCTTCTCTCATAAGTAAAGATAAGACACGAAAAGACGGTACATCTAAACAGTTACGCCTAAGATATGAGCTAATAGCTAAATAGATTTTCTAAGATTAAAACATAACGTACCCGAGAAAGAAAACAAGGATTAAACGTACTCGTACAACGAATTAATCGATTACACTTTAAAGATGAAGTTGTTTATCCAAAACCGTCTACGAACTCGGCACGTGCATTGTTAATGTACAATGACAAACATCCTAAATAAAAAAAAAGCATGAATGAATGAATGAATGGATGGCGAGCAACATTATACAGTTGTGTGTATCGCATTACCGCATTAAGCCGCGAGGGACGCTGTCACTAATCAAGGCCGAACAAAAGAACCGACTGAATGGACGAGAAGCGTTCGTTGGCCGGCCGTGCATCCTGCGCGCTAATACTTCGCATAATGATCGATATCGTTAAAATATGGAGTAATTTCATTAAAACATTTGAAAGTAAGCAAAATTATTTCATTTACAAAAAAAAATTATCCCGTAATAATTCGATCAAAATTATCCTCGGAATGGTATTACAAAACTAACAACTTTTACGTAGATCTCTTTTTTTCTCGAGCAAGCAAAAATTAATACTTTAAAAGATTCTGTTCTCCATTGCTAGTATTTTTAAGAAGTTCACAAAAAATTTAACATTTCCTCGAATCACATTTTCTTTAAAACAAGACAAAATAAACATTAAAAACCTTTTAACAACTACCGACAATGTTTGAAAAGATGGGAGCCAACAATATTTCATAATCGTGGAAAGAGGTCGAGATAATTTACAAGCGTAAATTTGTAGGTTATATCCAACAAAATAAATTTCATGCGGAAAAAGAATGTTGACACTGTACTTAGAACTTATCCCCTTACACCACCGAAGAGTAAGAGCGATGAGAAGAGACGGATTATTAATGCAGACACAACAGCGGACGCGCGCTTCTGTATTCTGTAGAACTGCAGACCCCATTTCACTAATAACGTAGTTCTTAAGCGTACAAATTTCCGAGATACAGATGACGTAAAGCGTTTAAGAACCGAGGGGGAAATGTTTTATAGATGCAAAAATAATAAAACTTTATACTCATTTTAACTTGTTCACTTAAAAATAACTATAAATAACGTATAAATTCTAGACCAGCAGAATTAAATTACTCGACAACAAATCACGCACAGAACCATAATCAAACATCATCCATTCGGCTATGTCGATGGTTTTATTCAACAAAACAAAACGGATGAAATACACGAACGTTTTTATTTTTTATTTTTTAGTTAAAACTAAATAAAACGCCGTCACAAAAATGTTACTCTATTAATCGAAATGAAGAGCTATAATATATACTTAAACCCTTTGTTAAAAATGAATGTACATACACTATTATTAAGAAAGGTACATTTAATATCCACAAACCATACCTACCAGGTACCTAGAAATGACCTTGATGCGGCCCGGTTATCCAACGACGTCATTCTAATAAAAATTTAAATGCTACACTTCAATTTTTTTTTAGTTAAAATTTTGTAAGTAGATATGACATACGTAGTAATACACGTAAATGTTACATTTAATGTATGAAGTTTCATGCAACTAATACTGTAGTCATTAATATTCGGCCAGAGTTTACCGTCCGACTCGCATATGCATATATCAAATAGCAAATAACAAAAGAATAAATTCGATAGGCTGCTTTGTTCCCGCTAAACCACTTCTCCCAGCTCTCGGCATCCCATTGAAGCTGGGTTTTACCTTCATCTTTAAGGCGCTTTCATATTTACCCGTCGCTTGTGATTTAATTTAATACAACGGTTTATTATATCGTGTCCCATTTAAAAATACGTATAACGTAGATGACAAAAAAATATATACATTCAGACCAGAAGCTGTAAAATCGGATACCGATAAAATATTATAAACTAGTATGTAAATGTCAAAAACTAGGGACGTAGAACGACCAAAAATTCTTTTTACTCCAGCAATTATACACAGCTACTGCAGTCGCCATTTATCGCATTCCAATCTCCATTTGTCTTAATGAAAAACCCTTTCTTCATTTATTATCTCCTCCGTATTGCTTCATCCGGTCCACGTTGCTAACTACTTCTTGGTCTTCCCCGCAAAACGAGATGGAACCCCAAATCTTTTGTGGAGTCACTGCCATGCGTTCTGCGCAACCGCTCAAAACAACGAGAGTATTCCTATCTCTTATATAATCCTTCGATTATTCACACGATCCATCAGAATCCTCCGACATCTCCAAAACATATCTGTCGCTGCAATTCTTCTTTTAAAGTTTTTGTTCGATGTCCAAACCTCCGCATCGTACGTAACTGCTGTGTAAATGAAGCAAACAACCGTTTTACCCCCGTTTTCTAACTATCCTGTAGAATTCCAGATAACAGAATGAGTAGCCGAGTAATAGATTTTCGTTCTTGACTTTATTTAAAATATGAATCTCATCTCGTATCGTCTGATATTAACGTGACCACCACATCCTTAGATTCATTTACACACTGCATCTTTCCCTTCCCGGTTGCAGGTGTCGCCCTTGTCCTCCCACCGACCGCTAAATACTTCCGTCTTATCCATCTTTATTTCTAAACCCCACCTTTCGTATTCCTTTTCAACTTTTTGAAAATGTAGGTTACATCATCCTCTACGTCCGTTAAATTACTTTAGTCGGCAAATAACAAACTAAACGCCTTTCCATCATCCAACACTAAACTCGTCGGCTTGTACAGGATGATCGTGAAGACGCGCAACCCAATGTTTTTGCTTTGCAGGAATGGCAGTTAAATTGTAAGATATTTTAATTAGGATAATTTTTGTGTGACAGAATAGTGTATTTTAGCAGTGCTAGATCACGCCTCCGGGCAACAGTGGGCGTGTCACCAACCGGTTTGTTTATCCCAAACAGCAATGACTTTTACGCAAGAAGTCTTTTTTGTTGTTGAGTTACTGCGAATCGAAATCTTACGCGAAGAGTCAAGAAGATTTTTTAAATGATTTTCCCGATGCTATTGTCCCAAATAAATACACTATATGTCGTTTAATTAATCGTTTTCGGGATACAGGTAGCGTCATGACCGTAAGCGTACCGGCCGTCCAATCGTTTTAACCGACGAGTCTGCAGACGGTAAATGAAACACTTCTTCGTTCTCCAAAAAGGTCTCTTTAAAAACTTTCTAATCGGATCGGGCTATCTTACGAAAGTGTTCATAAGGCTACCAAAGTTCTAAAGTTACATCCGTACCCGATTAACGTAAATCATCGGCTCCAAGAATCAGATAAGAAGAAACGAATGCAGTATCGTCGGCGGTTTAGAAGTTTCATTCGAAATGACATATCTGTTTTACACAAGATTTTTTTCATCTTGGCGGAAACGTTAACGGTCAAAATGACAGAACACGGTCTTCAGGAAACCCACATGTGTTCCGTGAAGAGCCATTACATTCGAAAAAAAAATTGGGGTGTGGTGTATCTCGTAGAAGAATTGTCGGGGTTATCTTTTTTTCGGAGACCATCACAGCCGAACGGTATCGAAAAATAATCGTGGAGTTTATATATTTGATTAGCTGATGAACGTGATTGCCGACTAGAAGGAGCAACTGCACACAAAAGGCGAACAGTAGTACGCAATTTCTTCGATGACCGGATAATTTCTCGTGGTCTACGGGCTCCTCGTTCACCGGACCTGAGTCCTTCCGATTTTTATTTGTGGGTCTTTTTGAAAGATAATGTGTACTAAAACGCCGGCATACACTTGATGAACTTAAACAAAATACTGAGGACTGTATATCAAACATCACTGCTGCTACACTGAAAAAGGTGGCATACTGTGTAAGAAAATGCTTTGATGCACGCATTGAAAATCACGGTGGACATTTCCAGTAGTTATTATAAACTTGTAAGTAATACTTTTGTAAATGTTAATATTATTTTGTAAATTAATAAAAAGGCTTTCTAAAAAACAATCGGTCGTCATTTGGGTCGCGCGAATTTACGATCACCCGTTACTTCTGTCTCCAATCATTTAAAACTATTTACATAAATCTTAAAAGGAGTCGGGGACAAGCAACATGTCTATCTCAGACTTTTATTTACTCTTAAACATTCTGAAAATTTTCGATCTGCTTTTAATGGTGTTTTCTGATTTTATACAAGCTTTTAATTTCCCCCCTCTCTGTCTATTTGTGCGCACGCGTGCACATGAGAGAGAGAGAGAGAGAGAGACGTCAATACCCGATTCCTGAAAGAAACGTACGAATGAAATGCAAGATGTTATCAATCCGTCTCTGGGGCCGCATTATAATTTTCGTAATCCCCATCCCGTGCAAGAAGTAAAAAAAAGCATTATATTTCAAAATAGTCGAAAGTTTCCTTACAGGAGTTATTTTACTTAAGTCGTTTTTGTTATACGGAACAAAACATCTTATTCGTCTATCCAACTTAATAACGGAGATTTTTCTTTTACAAAAACAGTTTTACTTTGTTTTTTACAACTATATTAGAATTACTTCTCCATCTCTTCTTTACTTACTC
Source organism: Lycorma delicatula (assembly GCF_047948215.1). NCBI lineage: Eukaryota > Metazoa > Arthropoda > Insecta > Hemiptera > Fulgoridae > Lycorma > Lycorma delicatula. The sequence goes on from NC_134457.1 coordinate 21,715,620, forward strand.
GTAAAACAATAGATTAATTTCGTAAAGTAGCACTTATTATTAGATATCCGATAGGGCAGATTGATAGTACACGAAGACAGTGTTGTCAAGCCGATCAGATAAAGTTAATGACACAGAACTGCCCAGCCCAGTAATATATGAATTTCTATAGACGGAAAAATAGAAAAACAGAACCGAGTAAATAACAATTACGCGCATACGGTCGATAATAAAAACCTTTGTGTTTCAAACCGATTTATTCTCTACACCGGCAAAACCCGATCGTATTCAAAATTTTTATAAACATGGCGCTGAAAATTTTATATATTTTTTTATCTATTTCTCCTGTATACAATAAAAATTATGAAAACTTTAAAAAAACTACATTTTAATGGCAGAATCATTTAAGATTTCTTTTTCCTTTTTATGTAATGTAATAAATGAAAAGAAGATAAAAATAACGTGGATCCGCAGTTAAGAAAACGTAGTTTTTATGTCCTTGACGGAGGCACGAAGGTTATTTTACTTTAACGTACAAATTTCATCTTCCAATTATAATAGCAAATATTTAGTTTTTATTTCCTCAAGCGTATCATAGTTTTATAAATAAAATCCGATAAAGCAATCTCTTTTATTTTTTGCACGGGAAATATCAACCGATGTATATAATAGTTTACAAACCAGTTTATCATTAAATTTGTTATCTATACGTAAGAGACATTTATAATCAAATTAACGTTGGAAATTTTATCTTTCTTAAGTAATCTAAATCACAACCGAATTAATATTATTTAATTATTTACATATTCAAAATTTTTGTAGTTTTTTGTTTAAAAAACCTTAAATAACATCAAAATCAAACTGTTTTTAGCCATTTAATAGCAAATAAAATTAAATAAAAGAGAAGGAAAATAATAGTAATAAAGATAGTTAAAACTTAAGAATATTATAAACAGGAAAAAAGACAACTGAACATGAGTCAGCAGTCTGCGACCAGGATGCGATATCATCCTCAAGGTTAAATAGCTTCTTCCTGCAGGTCTACACACTCACTAGAACGTCATAAGAGTGCCTTCTCATTTTTCCCAACATCCTGTTTGATTATAAAACCGGTACTGATCATTAATAAAAAAAACACATTTAATACTACACTACCTTCTGTTTCTAACACCATATAAAAAACACAGTTAATCATCACAAAACTTATGTTTATATTATCAGAAAATAAATCAAGAATACCGATTTACCGATTATCTCATTTTTTTGGCATAATATAATTTACTGAACAACGGTCTCCACTCGGACCAAAAAAAAAAATAATTAATCTTCTTCAGCATAAAAAAAGCCGTTTAAGTGCATCGTAAAAAAAAAATCTTCGGATAAACCGATAATCAATAATACAATCGATTAAGCAAGTACGCCGATCGCCACGGTTTTGGGGAATAAATAAAAAATCACCATTAATATGGTATGTAAGAGGATATAATTAAATGCCAACCAAATTTACTGCGTTGTTGAGCACATTTATTAGGGGTTTACTGTTACTGTAGCGCAAACTAATAAATCAGATCGCTAGATGAAAATTGAAGATCCGTAATTATAATATAGTCCAGCTCAATCATTTAAATCTTAATAAATTACAACTATTTCACGTGCATCACCAATTCTAAGGAAAACCGTCGCTCGTTTCGGTAAATAATAAATCTTCCGCCTGCTGAGAAATAGAAAAGTATACTTACTCTATTATTAGTTTACATACAGCTTTGGATTTAACTTTTAAGTTTTATACTTTCTAATCGGATGCGAAATAGCTTCAAATGCAAATTAGCTTCATTTGACGGCCACTTTGTATTTTAGATCGCATAAACTACTGACTTAATCGGGATTACGTTCTGCTTAAATCGTTATACATTTTCGAGATCCGAACCGGAAATCAAACTGACAATTCTTAAATATGTAGGCTTTTTGTAGGTAGACAAGAAACGTAACGGTCCTACATAAAATTACAATCAATGAAAAGGAACGTTTTTTTTTTTTAATTTCACTGTGAGTCAGCTAAGAAACCGAATTGTTAATTATAATTTTATGGAACGTTATGAAAACAATTTTCAGCTCATACGTAAATATATGTTAAAAGAGACTGTTTTATTAATATACTAAAAGTTTTACTAGCAGAAAAACATTTTTTAAATAAAATAATCTTGAAATAAAAAAACATAAAAAATTAAAATTAATAAAAACTGCTTTTATTAAAACTTTTTCTTTCATTCATAAAAATAAGAAACAAAAAAAGTCAAAGTTGGAATAACTAAATGAATATTATTTTTTTTAATTTAAATTTTCCAACCGAAATACTTTCTCTAGTATAAAGAAAAATATCAGCAAATACATCATTACGCTACAACAATCCAGTCCTGCGTATTGAACCCACCGGGTTGGTCTAGTGGTGAACGCGTCTTCCCAAATCAGCTGATTTGGAAGCCGAGAGTTCCAGCGTTCAAGTCCTAGTAAAGCCAGTTATTTTTACACGGATTTGAATACTAGATCGTGGATACCGGTGTTCTTTGGTGGTGGTTGGGTTTCAATTAGCCACACATCTCAGGAACGGTCGAACTGAGAATGTACAAGACTACACTTCATTTACACTCATACATATCATCCTCATTCATCCTCTGAAGAATTATCTAAACGGTAGTTACCGGAGGTTAAACAGGAAAAAGAGAGAGAGTCCTGCGTATTGATGACAATAAATGAAAAAAAATGTATATCTTCAAATCGTCGGTAAAAAAACGTAATTCTTCGTTTAAAAAAAAATCATTTAAATCATACAGGATAAACATACATTAAGAGAGACGTTTCAAAAAAAAAAATTATGTGGGCAACATATGACTTACACGCCTATTAAATTACATATATACACTTTTTTAAAATGCGAACTTTTGGTCCAGTCGATCACAATCAAAAGGGGAGGTGCAGAACTAGATGTTACAACAGTCCTAAATCCAAAATTTCAACATCCTACGGCTAATCATTTTTGAGGTATGCAAGATACGTACAGACGTCACGCCGAAATTAGTCAAATTCGATTCAGGGATGGTCAAAATGGATGTTTCCGTTGAAATCTGAAAATCGACATTTTTTCGCGATCACAGTACTTTCTTCACTCGTACAAGTAAAAATAAACATATGAAGAAAAAAATTAAAAATCGGTTCACTTAATGAAGGCTTCCTATTTTCTGAATCGGAATAAAACTGTATAAAAAACTAAATGTGATTTAAGAATTATCAAACTAGTATAACTTTACGTTAATAATTATTTTACTTTTTATCGCACATTTTAAAAATACTTCGAAACGTGCGCAATAATACAACGATTTTGCATAATTTCAAAAACAAGGCTGTGGGGTTTTCGAAAAATAATTCAGAAAACAATTAAATTTACGAAATTTTATTCAAGCTTTCCTAAGTATGCACCGAGTTACTTAAATGAATATATTAATTCAAGTTGACATACACTAATAAAAAGAATACCTATTTTAAAAAATCTGACAACAAAGTTGTAATACTTTCCTAGCACTGGTTATTTATTCTTATATAGTGGAAAAATAATCATACGTAAAAAAAAGATACTTAAGACTTCTTTCTTGGGGCGGGGGTAATTTATGATGAAGTTTTACAGTAAAATTATCGTTTTGTTTAAAGAAATAAACATAATTTTATAAATAAAAATTTTTTTTCCTGCACCTCCAGCTCCAAAATCACCTTACAAGAAACTTTTTGATTTTTCTTCGTTTATTATATTAAACGGAAGAAACTAAATTTCCACTTAAAAATGTTCAACCTATAAAAAGTTACCTAAGATTTCTTATTTTAGGGTGGGGGTGAATTACGATAAAATTGTATTGTAATATTACTAAAAGTTTATTATTTAAAATTTTAAATTCTCTTAAAAAATTAAATAGAACCAAAATTGAGGTTACCAAATTTTTGAGAAAACTGACCCCCAAAACTCCACCGCCAACGTCTGGGTGATATTGACCCCAAACATTTTACCAAAAAGTTACTTTATATACACGAGTCTTTGCACAAAATTTCATCAAAATCAGTTTATCCAGTCAAAAGTTATATTAAGTTTCAAACACTACTACGAACATTACCCCGCAATATTTTATTTTGTTTTTTAGTATCCCGGGTCATAAAACATCGAAAAATGGAAAAAAAAAAACATATTCCACTTTTGGACTGCTTATCATACTTTTCTTCTGCCAGCATAGATCTACAGCTTCGATGCCAGGATGTAGAAATAAACATTATCATCAGTAAATGTTAAATCTTAATTTTAAACCGACAGGAAAAGAAAAAAAAACACGTCCAAATACGGTAATATCTTGGTATTCGTGACGAAATAATATCGACGGCAAATGAATGCTGCACTATCTTTATACCAGATTCATTATTAGAATTAGGCAGGTTTAAGAACGTAATAACGACGCGTTAATGACGTATCTTATATTATTGTAAGTATCACGCACGCGCATTCAAAACAGTCGTATGTTTACAATAAGGACATAGTTATTGTTGAGCCACATGCAAGTTACTGTGCAATTGATTACCGTATTTCTAACTGCAGTACAGTACGCTAAGAATTTACAATTTCGTAATAGAAATAACAAATATCCCCCCCAACATACTTTGAAAACATCGATAAATAAACGGATCCAATCAAGAACCGAACAATACCCGGTCATAAAGCCTAACTGTAAAACGTTGCAGCAGTTCATACATTCTTATTATTTTAGAGGAATACTTATGAATAGGTTTTTATAATTACATATTTTTCATAAAAAGAAAAAAAGAATTCTAAGACATTTAATAAATTTTACCGCCACGTTTTTCCAAACGATAGTAAAATCCAGCAGATACGTAACAATACCGTATAACTTAATTTAATAATTCCGTTACCTCTTCACCTAACAGTAGATTTTTTCTAATCGATCGATAATTTTTAGGTTTTTCTAGATATTTTTACTTTACTAATTCTGTAACCGAATAAAGGCGATAACATGAAACTAAAGATTATTTTTCATTTTTGAAAAAATAAGATAACCGATCGTGAATACTACTGCAGTCGTCACATACAGCGTAACACAAGGAAACGGGAAATTTTGAAGTAACTCTCTCAAAAGTGAAAAAAAATTAATTTACAAGCTTTATTGTCGAAAACAAAAAGCAAATTACATTCCGTTAAAGGACCCGACACAAAATATTTCAATTTCTAAAAACAATCTCCGTAGTAACACGATGGCCATTCGAACGTACGCATTCCTGGAAGCGAATGCTGAGATTTTGCACGGCATTTTGAAACGCTCCCGTGGGAATCGCAGCGATTTCTTCTAGAATCATACTTTTCAACTCACCGACTGTCGTCGGGCGAGTGATATATATACTTTACTTTTGAGGCGGCCCCACCGAAAAAAATTTACATACCGACAAATTTGGTGACCTTAGGGATTAAACCGTGAAATTACACGGTTACTGAAGAGCTGTCAAACGGCTGCCATTGACGCTCTGGCAGTATGGAACATCGCTCAATCTTGCTGAAACCAAGAATTATTAGTAAATTAAAAAATTTCCCGTTTCCTTGTGTTACGCTGTATGTGACGACTGCAGTAGTATTCACGGTCGGTTATCTTATTGTTTAAAAAACGAAAAACTAATCTTTATTGTTTCATCTTATCGCCTTTATTCGATTACAGAATTAGTAAATTAAAAATATCTAAAAAAAGCCCAAAAATTATCGATCGATTAGAAAAAGTCTAATTTAGAAGTCGTTCTACTACAAAAGTTTCGAGCATATCAATATATCGTTCAGAGGTTACTGTCGTTGCATTCCCTCTCTCATCCTCAAAGAAGTACGACCCATCGACTTTGCGTTGATACGCCACACACCAAACTGTAACCTTTTGGCTGTGTAATGGTCGTTCGTTCAATTGACGAGGGTTTTCATCCGATATCTGCAATTCTGCTTTCTTACATTCCGCTAATATGGAAATTAGCTTCATCCGACAAGAAAATGTTGTCAACAAAATCGGGGTTGTCGTTAATCTTTTCAATAATTTTATCAAAGAATTATTGTCGCACTACGTAGTCTGATAGTTTCGGTTCCTGTACAACTTGAATTTTACAAGGGTGAAACTTCAAATCGCTGTGGAGTATTCGGCGGAGTATTGTACTGCGTGTTTACTTGCCGATCGTCGTGGGCTCCTTCCGGCCCAAAATGCTTCAATGATTTACTGAGTTTTGTCGAGTTCGTCGACTACTAGGTGGTTTCTTTTGTAAAGCTGAACTCGTCTCTTCGAAATTCTGAACCGTGTTTTGATAGCGTGGCAAGATGAACGCAACCGTGATGACCTAAATTGTAACGGGTCGGAATTCCCGTCGAATAGCAGTCACACTGTCACCGTTCTTGTAAAATGCCTTCACGGGAAACGTAAGTGCTATACAGACCCGTTGATCCACGATTACTAAACGGCAAATAGTTACGCGCAGAAGGATGCCGCTCCCACCTTTCTACCAGCTCAAGGTTGCCACTACTACTTTCAAAATTTCCCGTTTCCCTGTGCCGCTCTATAGATATGAAATTACAACGAGAAACTCATTTACACAGGGTAAAACTTCTATTATTTTGGAAATATAGGGGGGGAAATATAAAATGAAAACTAGTTTTTGTCGTGATATGAATGTACGGTCGTTTTCCCAGATTCATAAGTAACGGACAAAATTAAAATCTACAAGTATTTTTATTTATTTATTTTCCCTATATCGGTAGCATTTAATCAAACTTTCTGCTAGTCTTAATCGTACAATATTGTCAGTTCAGAAGGTACATTTGTAACGTGGAACGCGAAATCGACTGTCGGCGTACGATAAATCGTTAAACGTATATATGACAAAACTACACCTCATAAAATAACTACGAGATACATTTAAAGAAAAAAATAACAAAATAAGAAAAAATCACTTAAACGGCCGAAGTTATCGTATTTTTTTACAGAAAAAGTAACAGAAAATAATTTCCGCATAAAAATTCAACTGAAAAAAATAGCTCCAAATTTCAGTTCAAGAGATTCGCTTACAAACAGATCATAGAGAAGGACGTTCTAAATAAATTAAGTATTACACCGATGAACTTCTTTTCTTGTGAACAAGTGTAGTCGAGTAGAACGCCTGTAAATTCCATAACCAGCTGTATTCAGAATGCTATCGGATTTAAATCGATAGTAATTAACGATTTGATATCCGTTGAGCGTCACAACGAGATACATACTCTGAAAAATAAAATTAAACTTTTTTTTTTTTCATTTTCTGACGTAAAAAATAGTCCTTCTTTTACGATTATAAAGAACAATTCGTCACCATTCAACATATTTTGTTCCATCGTTTCACTGTAAGGCGGTTTCACTACGGTAAACTCAGTTTACGAAAGAAACAATAGGACTACGTATTACTGTCGATGTCAATAATGTGAAAAACATTTAGCAGGTACAAGGGAAACGTCGGTTGCAAAGTTCGCAAGCATATCTGCACGAGGAGGTGAGGTAAAATTATGATGTAATCGTAAATAGAAAAAAGAAAATCGGCGACAGGGTTAGTTGACAACTATTAATGGAGGAAAATATACCTTTATAACGTTGTCAAGATAAAAATAGACGGTAAAAGCTCATAAAAATAGAAATAAACAACTAAAGTAATTAGCTCAATTGTACTAATTGAGTAATAAAACGCAACCGCTGCGAAATAAACAAATTAAAACCGACCATATGAAAATGAGTCACAAGGATGACTAAATTCTTATATACAGCGGTATATAGATATAAAAAGAAACAACCGAAATAAACCTACACTATAAAAATACAATTATTCAGAAATATTCATCATCATTTTTTTCGTCAACATTACGATGTTAATAAGTGTCGTAGTTTCTAATAATTAATGCAAAAAATAAATACGTGGCTAGCATTAATATACATTCGAAATTACGCGAAAAGCCCTGTAACCACACAGACTCGCACACAATTGTGTATATTACCGCAATCTTTCAACAATGTTTCATAAACGAAAAAACTACCCGCACAAACTTGAACGATTGTCAGAAATAACCTGAACGTAATTTGTCGTCATACCGCAGGCACCTCGCGCGACAACAAACACGCAAATTAAACTTCTTTTGTCGTTTATTTTTGTCAATGAAGTTTACGTACTAAATATACTGTTTTTGGCGTCACACAAACGTCTTTGAAAATTAGTCCAGCCGATTCAATATCATACTCTTTTAACAAAATTTGAGATCTGATTACAGATTTCCACTTTATTCACAAATCTAAAGCTCCCGTGACGAGTAAAAAACCGTTAAAGCGACATGATCAGTTAAAAATACTTTTTTAAGCGTGCGATAGTTATTTAACAAAAAATCTAAACGCATATTTTAACGAGATGTATCGGATAAGGGAAAAAACCCCAAGCCATTGCCAGGAACCGAACCGGAGATAGACGTGGCGATCCGTGCGACACCCTACACCGTCTGGCCGGTTAGATGATATATATGTCGACATACGTATTTTTATACAGTTAATTGAATTACCGAAATAAAACGATCGTACTTTCATCACAGGGATGTATATGAATTATTAAAAAAATTCGCAACGTGCTGTTATCTGCAATGATCATGTTTACACCACGATAAAAAAGCTAAGCGCAAATGAGATTTTAAGCATAATCTCTGTATGAAGGACGGGGAAGCTACCACTCGATTCATTCATTAAGATTTCTTTAGACGATTTCATTTTATTAAATTAAACTTATTGTTTTATCCAACTACTTTGAATTTAAACAAATAAAAAATTAACTTTTACAAACGAAAACCGTATAGTAATTTAATATAGACAACTACCGGGGCGGTCCAACAGTTACGCAATAACAATAAATTACAACCAAAGTACAAATTAATTTTATTACTCGCTTTTTGTACATTTTTAAAATTAAAACCACACGCGTTTAATTACTTCACGTTTAACTGTACGACTATTATCGCACAAACTGTAGTTTGTGCGATAATAGAATTGTCAATTACTTGACGAAGGTCAAGTAATTGATGTTATCGGCTAAATAATACGGCTTCAACCTTTTATCTAGAAACCAATAATATTGGCAATTTTGCAAAGGTATAAGAAAAAATAATAATAATAATTAATAAATAATTATAATTATAATTAATTATTATTATTAATAATTATTAATTAATAATAATAAATTAATAAATAATTAATTAATTAATAATTAATAATAATTAATTACAAACGAACCTTTATTTTTAATAGAGAGTATGTCAATTCGTTAGTTAATATAAAAAAAAAAAAAAAATGTAGCGCGCCGACAGTGTAAAACAGAAAAATGTTATCAATTAAAAACATTTCCGAAAATAAATCAATAAATGGTGAAAACGCGGAGAAATTAAAACAATTTTAAATAGAACGCTCAATAAAAATTAGGCAAGAGAAAACCAGCGTAAAGGAAATTTCCTCAAAATAAAAACTTTTCATGAAAAAAGGTAGCACATCCACTACAGGTAAAGCGTTACATCAGAAAACGTTTGGAAGACAAAATTGTAAGATAATGTTATGCATCTTACCCGTAGTAGGCGAAGAAGCAAGAAAGTATCCGATGATCAAACTCGAGCAACTTATTGGGAAAATAAATACTTACTTCTCACTCGTAGCAAAAATATTTTTTTTCTTAGAGCACAGCTTACAAATTCTAAATTTGGATTTTGTCATAACTTTCTTCAAGAGATTTTTCTGAACTCATACGTCCATTTCTTAAAAAATTTGAACTTTGGATATTTTATTTTCTCTTACACGATTTATAAAAAAATTTAAGAGAACCAGTACTATTTTGTGTTCATTTCACGGAATCGTGTCTCGATCACTTATGTATTTTTTTTCTCCTCCTACTTCAATGATACCACTTTAGGGATTCTTTTTACGGGAAATAGAAAACAATTCATCCTCAAACTTATTGCATACAAGAAACGCTCATTATGTCTGAATTAACCATCCGCTAACAAAAACATTAAATAAAAAGATGAAGAAATCGTCACGCTACGTCGTCATGTAAAATGGGTACAACGTCGCGCCTGATTCCACCTTCTCTAGCCAACGTTCGGCATAATTATACAAGTAAATTACAAACAAATGTAAAATTCGAAATTTGACATAAAATTAATTACGATGAAAATCTAGGCGAATACAACATAGTAAACGTAAGAAAAACATAATCTATAAGTAACAAACGGAGTAGCATCGATCGAACGAAACGGGGTCTTGATCCAACTCGGGTTTCGGCATGCAGTTTGTACGTTTGTGACGTAGTTTATGGGCCAACACATTTTTTAATTTTATAAAATTTTACGTTATTGGCGAAACGACGTATACATATTAATATTGTATAAGTTTCCAATAGTAAATGGGAGTGGTTATTATTCTTAAGATATGAAGGGGAGTCGCAGCTGATAGAAACTTTTCATCGCCAACCCTCTCCGACATTGCCTCTTGCCTATTCCTGATTCGATCCTTCAATCAAGATGTCATACGCAATTTCCAATCCCTAATGTCTCATTTCCTCAATTTCCAATTTCTGTAAGCAGCTAAGTTACTTAGAGATACTCTGGTCGTTAAGTTTTACTTCGTCTTTAAGCCTAATGTATCTCTGGCACCGTTCTACTACTACAGGACTGCTCCTCCCAGTAAACTGCTGTAAGTATTCTCAGTTCATACTCAAAGTATGTAAGTATTTAATCTCGCTTGATTTTTCGATTAACTTAAGTGTACTCTTTATTTTATTTTCTGTTTAGCCTCCGGAACCACCGTAAGGTATTACTTCAGATGATGATACGTATGAATGTAAGTGAAGTGTAAAGTCTAAGCTTGACCGTTCCTGAGATGTGTAGTTAATTGAAACCCAACTACCGAAGAACACCGGTATCCAAGATCTAGTATTCATATCCGTAAAAGAGAAGTAACTGTAACTAAAATTTACTCCTGGGATACGAAATAACCGAATAAGAAAAAACCAAAGGGGTTACAGCGGAAGTACCACCTCGACAGCCATCAGCCAGTGATATCCGGTATCCCTGGAAACAATGCATACGATATTTTCGTTACTCGCTTTATTTCCCACAAAGAAGAACGTTTCCCACAAAGAAGAACGATCAACAATTACCCACCGCAAAGTATTTTAATTTCAATTTTCCCGTTAAATTTCATTATAGGTTTTAATTTTTTTAAATTCAAACAAAATGTGTGAGAAAAACCACTACCCACCGTATTAATCAATTACGGAGAAAACATGAAACCATCTGTAAAATTTAAGAGAATTCATTTAATACTTCATTAATCGACAGTTGTCATTTATAATAACCATATGAACGCGCAATTGAATACTCAACAACATAAACATATTACAATCTTAACAGTATCCTCAAAAGAAAGAAAAAAAACTGAACAGAAGAATTACAAGAAAATGTCACTCAAAATTCATATTAATTATTGAATTTTACAACGCCATATTTCAAATAATACTATTCTACACAATTCAGTAAGAAATATCATTATAATTAACTGTAAATTACATTTTTTTACAGCCCAAGCGAAAAATTTACAACTTCAATAAATAAATCATTAAGCTGCAATAGAATATATATAGAGTTAGATGCAGAGAATAATGTTAGTTGCTTGTCAATAGTACACGCCATTTTAACATCCAGTTTTAGCAGAAAGTAAGTATGTACAGAAGAATGTGAAATTTCACACCGGTTAAAATGCAATCATTTCAAAGAAGAAATAAATTTAAGGTATATCAAAATGTGTTCGTTATTTCATATTTAACAAATATGCTTCCTAAAAAAAAAACTTAAACAAGACTTTTATAAACCATAAATTAAATATCATCATTAAAAAATAATGAAAAACGTACCTTTTTGTACAATTTGATCCACGTTAGATCTCCTTTGCTGTCTGTATACTGCAATCCGAAAAACCATACTTCACGAAGACCAATCGTTTTAACAACTTGATCGAAAAGTTGTTTTCCGGTTGTCGTTTGCTGGATCGCGAACTCTAGTTCCGCGTCCATAGTCGTCACTCGGACGTTCATCTAAAACAAAAAACAAATAAATAAAACGTAAAATCAGATCTAATTAATATTATTCATAAAATTATACACGCCAAATAATTACAACAGTTGTTTCAATCTACTTAAACTATACAAAATGTAAATTTCCTAAGACGAAACGAAAAAATTCGGGTCACAACAAAAAAAGAATGTAATATACATTATTGGCAATACTAACTTTTGTAAACGTCTTGGACGTGACAAAATTCCTAACAAAAATGACAAACCCATTCTCAGGAACAAGCAACAAACCGAAGTGATGAAAACCGTTGTACGATTTACTCCACTTCTTTTTCAAACGTACCTAAGTTAAACAAAATAAAACAACCATCCTCGATATTTTTAGTGGCATAACCGGAATCTGTTATTAGCGTCTAACTCATCGGGGAAAGATACAACGGGAACTTAACAAAACATAGTTACATTATAAATTAATCTAACCGACGGAAATTATCGCGGCACGAGCTTAAATTGATATTTACTCGATGAAAACGTCTGTCAAGGACTTCAAGTGTGAAATAATTTAAAATTCAAATTATATGACACAGCTCAACATTTTCGATGTCGATTTAATCGACGTGAAAATACAAAAAAAAAAGTATTATCATAAGAAAGTTCGGGCGATATATGAATATTAAATAGGGCCTTTACTGGTGTTACGGCGGTAGGTATTCCAAATTAATACTGCACCGTTGATTGAACATCAAAGATCAAAATAAACACCGATAACGACGACTAAAAACAGAATCAGAATTAATTATATTTTAATGGAATTAAGCCCAGGACTATTAGTATCACGTAACCGACGAACGATGATAGCCAATCCTTCCAGCACATCATACAGTTTCATCTTATCGTTTATACCAATAATAAAAAAAATTTAACGATAAAAGAAACTGTCATATCCCAAAGAATTTTCAAGATAGTTGTTTCTTCACTAGGTACAATATATATTTCTTTGACATGACATATGCGAGTCGGCCTTTTTCAATATCGATTAGTGAAAGGAATATGTGCCTTATTATGTGCTACCGTTGCCATTTTTTTTTTCAAAAGTTTGAAAAATCTTTAAAATTCAATTAAAAGATTTTCTTTTACGGAAATTGTCGATCAATTTTGTAAATAATCCAGTTAAATAATAATAAATCCTCATTTTTCTACAACCCGTCCAACGTTTACACAAACCAGTCCGCAAAATTATTTTCAACAGCTCCATCTGAATCGTGAATATTGTATTACAATGTGTTATTGTTTTGAGTAATCACCTTAACATTATAATCACGCGCTTTTATTTAAATAATTAATACGGACTTTAAATACGCTTACTTTTAACTTAAATATTTGTTTTTATACCGGGTTTTGATAAAAGAATAAAGGGGATGTTTCTGTAATTCAGATCAAAGCAGTTATGTTGGTAGACCCAAAAAGGTTGGTTATTTTTCAACCCAAAAGTGTGTGTAACAGCGGTTCAACCACCAAACCAGTTTTTGTGTTGTTGCTGAGGTGTGTGTAGTTCGTTACAATGTTCACTGTTGAAGAAAAATCAAAGGGCGTATTGTGGTAGGCTGAATTAAAGTAAGTAATTTTAGTTCAATGTGCATTTCGACGCGAATACAAAAAAGTCACCGCATGAAAATAATATAAGACGTCGTTTCAAACAGTTCGAAGAAACCGGGTATACTCTGAAAAAAAATCAATCGGCAGACCACGTCAGACGAAACTGTTGAACGATTTAAACATTCTGCGATCAGGAAATTACACGCGTATAAAATCCATCTACTGCAAGATTTGAAACCCGATGATGGAGAAAAACGTTTTAATTTCGCTGTTGAAATTTTCGACAAACTTAATGAAAATGAATCATTTTTAGTCGATATAATTTTTACGGATGAAGCTACATTCCACATTAATGGGTGTGTTAACAGACATAATTCACGAATACGGGGATCCGAAAACCGACATGTAATTTTTGAGAAACGATGCGACACGCTAAAATTAATCTTTGATCTGGTGTGATGAAAAATCGTGTAAACGGGCTTTTTTCTTCGTTGAAAATATTATTAATGGAGATTTTTACCTCGATATGTTAAACAATTACTGCTTTCCTCAGCCGGATGAACTCGAAAACATACAACGAATTCATTTCCAACAAGATGGCGCAACCCGCACTTTAACGCGTACGTCACAGTCATGTTTGTTTTTTTTAACAGAAAATTTGGACATCGATGAATAGGCCGGCAAGGACATATACCAGGCGTGGCCAACACTTTTTGTCTCCGGGCCAAATTACAAAGAAAACTTTTTCCACGGGCCCAACGAAATATTAAAATTAAAAAATGTTAAATACAAAAAAGACTGAAGAAGTAAACAAAATTTTATTATTAAATTTGTTGTACTTTTATTTAGATTCAATAAAGAAAAAGTTTGAAGTCGAGCTGAAGATTACTAAATATTTCTTGACAAGTATTTTATTTTCCATTATTCAATCGCTTATAAAAAAAAAGCTAATATTAAACAATTTCGCGGGCCGTACGTTGACCATGCCTTACCTACACCCTTACCTCTAAGAAGTCCAGACCTTACACCTTGCGATTTTTTTCTTGTGAGGGGGTATATAAAAAAAACAATGTCTATTCGCAAAAAAATATGTGACTAACCTCACTTAAAGGAAAGGATTAATGAAGCGATTGCAACGATAACAGAAGATATGTTAATGCGGGTACGGGCAGAAACTAAGTATCGATTGGATACTTGCCGAGCCGACTACGGTGCATATATTGCAATTTATAAGTTATGTGAAAAAACTGTTTGAGATGACAAATTCGATATATAAACAACAATAACTGTAAGATTTTTTGTTTTCATTTACTCTACGTTCAAAACCCCAGGCATTCTTACATAATGATTTTGTATTTATAATTTATTTTATAAGAAGTGATCTGTCTCATTTATTAATTGATCGACACAATAAAAGATTTATTTATCAAAATGAATTGATTTATAAAAGTCGTTAATGATAGTGTTTCTGCAAATTCGGCTACGCTTTGATCAAGGAAACTTTCACACTTATTGCATTTTAACCTAAGTGTACAAACAAATATAGAAAACAATAAAAACAATTACCGTAGCGAAAATTACAGCAATTAAAAATCTATATATATATATATATATATATATATATATATATATATATATATATACATACATACATAGAGAGAGAGATATCTATTACAAACTGCATAAACCGACATGCGATATATCTACCTGCTGTAAACGAACGGATATCCGTTCCCGTTTGGATATACCCAAGTTAATAGTGCTGATTATCCATAAAGAAGATTAAACGCGCTATATCTGGGATTATACAAGTAATACACACTACGTTAAATTTAGTTCACCAATTAGGTGCCTAAACAGTATTGGCCGCAGGAGTTTAGACACGAGACATGAGCAGGTCCTTAAAAATGAGTAGCCATCCTCAAGAATAACAAAGTTATAAAAATGTGCTTATGAATGAACGATGTACTTATGAAGGTACGTAATGAATGTGATAAGATAATCGTTCTAGGCTCAACGAAATTCTAATGACATTAGGCCGTACAACACTCTACAAAGATCGGTTGAATAATGAACATTACTCTCAGAAAAAGTAATGCGCCTGATCGGTGCCTGTTCTACATAAGATGCATTAAATGCATCACACCAGTAGAAAATATCGGGATAGCGAAACAGATAGAGCAAAACAAAAAATTACAGATTTACTCTTTTCCGACGATCAACAATACATCTTTTTACAACAAAACATCTAATCGGTAAGAATAAAATTTACAGAAAAAAAAGATGTAATACATTAGATCAAGATACATTAGATTCTTATAATTTCATTTTTAGGGGGAAGAATCTCAAACACAACAAAATAACGAATAAAAAACCGAAAACAGTGATAAAACCGTGGAAAATGGATTTAAAAAATAAATGAATTTATATACAAAACGAAATTAAAACTATTTGTTAACTCCTCAATGATGCTTGTATTATGCAAAATAATAAAAATAAGTTCCATACAAGAAATCCACCTGACTTCCATATAAATATAAGGCATTTTATCAGGTTAAATTTTTATAATAAATGAGGTAACATATATATCCAATGTGTCTGCGCGCGCGCGCGAACAAAATAACTAAAAAAGGCAGTACTAAAAGGATTTTTCAGTATATCAAATAAGAAATAAAAAAAAACAACTGGATAAACAAAAAATCAAATCGACTATATAACACGAAAAATTCAATTAATCTTAATCTTATTTGATTACGTAACAGGAATAATTTAAATGTAAATGTATTATATTTCGTCTGTTATCTTATTACAGCAAAATCTACATGAACTTGTTTTTAAGGTCACGAAGATAGCATATGCAAAGAAAAAAATTCTGAATCTAGTTACTGTCAATACTAACTACTTGTAAAATACAGAAAAAAACAAAATCAACCGTACAAGTTACGAGGGTTTTTTTATAACAGGAACTGTTTTATCAAGACTATTAACTATAAAATTTAATGATTAAAAAGATAATTACAATAGAATTGACTAAAATACGATACTGGTAATCGCTATTAAAAAAAAATTTGAATTAGATAATAAATTATTCCAACAGTTACATCATCCTGACGTAAGACGAAGTATATCTTGTGTTAATCGTAAAACTTTAATTCTTCTATTTATTAAAATTAATATTATAGAGAAAAAAAACCGGGAAGTTTATTTAATTTTAATGGGTTATCAATAGTAACACCGAAAAAAAAATTAAAAAAAAAACATTTTTGAAAAAACTGATAACTACAAAATGATAAAACATTTAATCAGTAAAGGCATACAGTTAATCGGAAAAAATTCATACCCGTTCACGGCTTTGGCGAAGGAAATATTAAAACGGGGAATGAAAATAAAGCAAAGAAAAGCAAATGTTGGTAGAAATAACAAGGAATGATGGAAATAAAAGAGGGAATCTGCAAATACAGTGTTCAAAAAGTGACCCGACCTTATGGAAGAACGTTTCCTTTCTTTTATTGCAGATTTAATCGAGGAGGAAAATTGGTTACACAATGCAGCAGAGAATTTCACTGTCGCCTAATACATCAGATGTGCCAGATACGTCCAGACCCAGAATGCATTCACAAAAAAATATGGTGTGGATACACCACACAAATCCTCCATCAAGCGGCTGTACGACTAGTTCCAACAGACAGGGAATAAACCAAAAGTGGTTGACTGAAAGTGCCGACACTGGAAAATTTGATCGATGTGGAAGCTGCATATTCTGTTAAGTCCCAAAAAGTCTGTGCGACGCCTTCTAGCCGGTCTGGTATCTCCGATGCCCGCGCGGCATCGTGCAAGTGTTTAACGATCCAACCGTGTGTAATTCGTGTTGTTCACGAGTTAAAAAAATTAGCTGCAGACACTGGAGAGCGTGTAACTTTCTATCAGTGCCGTTGGTTCATGTCATCTGTAACGAATGATGGAGAAGACGATCGGTTTCGGTCTGATCAGGCGTGGTTCCAACTTGATGGATAAGCGAATACACAGAATTTACGCATTTGGTGTACGGAAAATCCACATCGGCTGAGTCTCATCAGACAAGAAATGGGTGTTTGGTGTGCAATGTCACGTAGGCCAATCTTCATCGCAACAATTTGTAAACACTATACCTTTTCTTTTTCCTGTTTAGCCTCCGGTAACTACCGTTTAGATAATTCTTCAGAGGATGATATATATGAGTGTATATGAAGTGTAGTCTTGTAACATTCTCAGTTCGACCGTTTCTGAGATGTGTGGTTAATTGAAACCCAACCACCAAAGGACACCGATATCTACGATCTAGTATTCAAATCCGTGTAAAAATAACTGGCTTTACTAGGACTTGAACGCTGTAACTCTCGACTTCCAAATCAGCTGATTTGAGAAGACGCGTTAACCAGTAGACCAACCCGGTGGGTTGTAAACACTATACCTGCAGACCGACTAGAGTACACCTGGTTTCAGCAGGACAATACTACGTCTTATACAGCAAACAACACTATGACTTTCTTGGATCAGCGTTTTTACGGATAAGTGATTTCGAAGGGGTTGTGGACCCCTCGGTCACCTGAATTTTTTCTTGTGGTTACACCTTAAGGATGGCGCATACAAAACTCATCCTCACACCATTCCGGAACTGCAGAGCGAAATTGAACGATGTGTCGCTGCAATTCCTCAACAAAAGTTACAACACGTGTTTAAAAGCACGCAACGTCGTATTCAATTATGTGAATCGCATAAGGTCACTTTCAACAAGTATTATAACTTATTCGTTTTCCCATTAGGTTGTGTCACTTTTTGAACACTATATAAAGAGAAACATTAAAAAAGTGTTAAACGTTTTTTTAGGTATTACGAATGAAAAATATCTAAAAATTAATTGAGAAATGAATACAGCAGATATGGCAGATTTTATAAATGTTACAAATTCTGTACGAGTTAAAAACAGACAATAGAGTAAAGTGTAAAACGTTTGATCCGAATGGACCAACGCAACGAACTTGGGATTTAGAAAACAAATACTGTTAAAAATATTTCCTAATAAATAGTTCAGAATTCTTTAAAAAATAACTTATAGCTTTTTTCGATCTTATTTCTATAAAACGTGTAACAAAATTAATAGAATAATGTATTTTTTTTTTGAGAATTAAAAAAAAACTTGTGTACATATTTCAAAATACATTTACCACATACTCCGTTTACGTACATACAAGTAATCTCCCCGGATTCATCAAATTCAGAAAAACGGAGTTTTACTTCTTTAATAAAACATCAAAAATATAATATAGACATCTGTTTATCCTGCCGGTTCAGAACCACGGATGACTACAAACGAAAAACGTAAAACACAGGCGAATAAAGTGAAATTTTTCATAGGAATGGTGGAAAAAAACTCTGATTAAATGCTGTAATAACAGATGACTGGAATTAGAGCGCTGCAGGAAGGACAAAGATGGTTCATGCGCTTAATTAATTTAACTTAATTTTTATTTTATTTTTAAATAGAAGCGCTTGTTGAACCGAACGCCTGAATAAACCGGCCAGTTAAACGTTAATTTAAAACAGTTAAGAAGAAGAAAAAAGGATACTCTAACGGGAGGTGAACGCGACAGACACTCTTTGATCCCTAAAAAGTAACATTATAATACCGTACGAACTTTCCGTAGTGAGACAAACTGAAGTAGTGCGACAGAAAAAAAAAATTAATTACCATATTTTAATGAAAAATAATCAACGGGAGGTCATTTTACCAATATCAAAGTAAAAATAAAATTATAAAAATACCAATGATTATTACTTGATCAATAAATATCTGAGGAAACATGTTTAATGCTTTAATTACCGAATTTTAAAAAATTCCACAAAAAATAAAACGGCCTTATATATAAATTAATTCAAATCCAAAACATGGTAATCCCATTATTGAAGGAAAAAGTAATTCGACAATAAATATATTTTATAATTTTATATATGAAATGCTTATTTTACGTTTTAAGTAAACAAGTAGCTTAAATAAGGATTTCATTATTTTGATTAAACATTATTTTCTTATTAAATTTGCGTATGCTGTTGCACCTATATAGCGAAGTGTTTCATATCCGCTCTGTTTGAACAAAGCTTACTCAAATAACAGGTAAAAAAAAAAAAAAACGTCGCCCATCTCCGGAATTATAGCAAGTGGAATTGACTACAGCTTAAATACATATCAAACTGCTGCTTTTTCGTTTGACATGATCCACACTATGGACAACACCGATAAAAATTAATTATAATTCTTTTTTTTTCAAATAAAAATCATTAACTCAACTGATTTCAGCTATACAAGGCTTAATCACGAATAGATGTATAAAATAGGCTGGCCTATGGCCCGCCGTAAAAATATTGCACTACATGGTGTATGATTCATTACACACGGTTTTGTTAAACGTTTTTGCCGACTAAATAACATTGATGAATTTAGCGTACTAACAATAACAAAAAATTTTACAACGAAAATCTTGAACATTTTCAATTGTTTCTCGAGTTGTACATTTTTAACACAGCTCTAGCATCCATGTTTTCCTTTTTTATACCCAAAACGCAAATATAATTTTGGATGAATCGTTCGTATGATGAATTATGAATCGTTCGTTCGCTTCATTCAAAATAAATATCTGATGTGGGCACCACATGACTTCCTTGTACGCCTATTAAATTACATATTCATTTTTTTTTTTTAAATGAAAAGTACATAAAATTTTATTTCATTAATAACCTCTGATATTTTTATTTTTGTTTATTATTATTCTTGAATTATTTTTCGTAAAATATTTTTTACAATCAGACGTTAATAATTATTAATAAATCAATATATTTAAAGAAAAAAGAAAAAAAGGAGATGAAGTCGGATTCGAACCGATGTATCTTCGCTTTCTAAGATCCAAATATTTCATTAATTAAAATTTAATTTGGCTATAACTCCGGAACCAATGAAAATAAGTACCATTTACGATATATATATCGTTGAAAAGCTCTCAACGAGAGCTTAATACTGCAGTTAATAAAAAGCCCAAAATCCAATTTTTTCGGATTTTGAGCTTTTTTGGGGACACTTTTGGTCCAATCGATTGCAATCAAAAGGGTAGGCATACAACTAGATGTTACAACGGTCATAAATCCAAAATTTCAACATCCTACGGCTAATAATTTTTGAGTTATGCGAGATACACAGGTACGTACAGAGGTCACGCCGAAACTACTCAAAATGGATATTTCCGTTGCAATCTGAAATCCGACATTTTTCGCGATCCAATACTTCTTTTATACTTCTTACTAGGGAGTAAAAATGTGAGCACATACAGCAAACAAGCCACGCACCATGTTTTTTTTTAATAGATATTCCGCTTTTTTTTCAAAATTAAAAACCTGTTTTGTTTGAAAAAAACGGTCACAAGTTTTTTAATATGACTAAATGATTGTGGCTAATTAATACACATAATGGTGGATGACGGATATAGCGCTGAGTTTTAAAAAATTACATTTTATACGAAAAATGTTGTCTATTATTTATTCATTTATACATGATTACGGCTATGTTTGATAAAATATTTAAAGAAAATTTAGTTTTATTACTCGTACTACAGTTTGATATTCCTTACATTTGTAAGTAGCGAGTGGTGGGGCTCTTCAATCAGAACCAGTAACGACATACAAGGTTAATACGTCATTAGATGTTCGTCAATAAATTGCCTATTATTAAATTACATTACGTACGACTATTCTCAATGGTAGTGTGTATATTATAACTATGGAATAATTTAACGAAGAAAATAATTTGCAAAGAAACAAAAAAAAGACAAGGAAATGAACGAACTTTTACAAATATCATATATATATATATATGATCATAAATACATTGTTATGTTGAAATATTCATGAATAATGAAACCTAATACTTCAGCAATGCTCATTTCAGATATATGTGCAAGCATGCATATATATATATATATATATATACAAATTACAAAATCCACACCTTCTCTAATAGGAATGATTGCAAGTAGAAGAATTGTCTATCGTACTATGTATTACAAAGAAATTATTGAAGAATTTAAAGAATTGCAGTTACGTTAGCTAATAATCACCGCACTAATGTAGGAAATTTAATTACTAAATATAAATAGATATTTTTAAAATAGTAATACAATAACTTAATAATTCATATTTACGATTATCATAGTATTTACTATTGATGATTATTATTATTATCTGCTATTAATTATCGAATTAAACATCGTAAAGAAATAAAAGAGCCTTACGTACAAGTTAATTGAAATGTAAGCGTGGTAATCTCATTATATATTCAAAGTAAATCGGTCAATAAATATTTTATATATACGAGTACATACATAAATTGCTTATTTTTTATTTTAACTGGAAATCAAATGTTTTAGTTAATATAAGAGAAAAAACCTACGAGTTGCTTTTTGTCAAACAATTAATTTCTAAATCAAATATACATATAATTCTCAATTATTAGTTGCGTTCTACGATGAACTTTCATACTCTTTTCATTCGCTTCCTTTTTTACTTTTTATTTCAAGTCGCACAAGTTTCCTACATTCAGATTTCTCTCTTATGTTTTACTTTTTCTACTATAATAAACACGACCGGCTTATAATAAAATGTGAAAATACGAATAAGTAAGCGACAATTTCATATACATCGGTAATAAAGCAAATAAGAAACTGTCGGTAATAAAAAAAAAAGTATAGACCTCTTTAATATTTCCTACTTCTCCAAATATTTTATTATAATAATAAATGTGTATTGACTAACGTAAAATAAATTAACATAAAATAACATAGTAAATCGATATAAAATCATAATTAAAAACCCAAACAAAATTAATGTACAAAGATTCAAAGCATATTACTACCACCTTCGGCTTGATCTCGAAGGCCGTCTGCCGGGTTTCAAGAATGCAAAAAAACCAGTAAATTTTTTTTTACGTATAAGATTAGTTTCATTAAAAATAATTTTGATGAACCGATCATAAAAATACCGGCTTTCCAATATAAAAATTTTTATTGTTTTTCCACTGTTTTCAAACTTTTAATTCGTCCCGAACATAATTAACCGATCTGGTCCAGTCCTCTCCATTCAATGTAAAATGACATTCTTGCTCTCCAAATTTATTTCTTCCTAACCAGAAAAATTTAAGCACTTCCAAGAAAATGATCGCTTATTTCTTCGGTTATACAGAACATGTAGCAACCATCGCTTTGAAGGATCGAAGAACAGTTAATGCTGAATGTATACGACAATTTTTTTTGCCAGAAGTCATCGATGTAATTAGGAAAACAACCGAAAACGTCGCATCATTCTTCGCTATACAATGCCAGCTCTCACATAGCACGTCAAACAATTGATTATTATTTGACGTAGACAAACATTGAATTAACGTCTCACTGCCCGTATTAACCTGATTTATCGCCTAACGACTTCTTTTTGTTCCCTAATATCGAACAAAAAATGCTTGGACAGCGATCTTCATCACCTCAAGAAACTGTTGAATCCTTTCAAAACAATGTTTTCGACGTACCAATTTCAGAGCAGAAAAACTGTTTCGAGAATTGGTTCGAACGCATGAAAAAGCGTATAACTCTTAAAGACGAATATTTTGAGAAACGATATAACGATTTATATTTAAAAAAAGCGGCCATCGTAAACGTCTTTCAACCTCTCTATACGCCACACTGTTAAAGGGTAGCAACCCACCTCTTGCTCTAATGATCGTAATAATAAAATTTCTGTTATTTAGATCACTTATACAGTTCTATTCACAAAAATTTAAATTTAACTTAAGATGTGATACCGTGCCCGATTAGCCCTCGAACACCATATCCTTTAAGTTCTAATAACCGTCATTCACTCTTTGTGTTATCCCACTTCTCTGTCTTCAATTATTTCCGTTGATTTTTTGGGTAAACTGTTGCCAGGAAGGAATAATGTTTTCAATATGCACTTTAAATTTGTTTCTAATGCTTGCATATAGATAAGCTGAGATTTGGTTTACACTTTATTATATATAAAAAGATAGTTTTCCGTCACCTTCATCGAGCCGAATATATTGTTATAGACCAGAATATCGACTCCAATAAAACGCTAAAATTTAGCACAAGTGGCAACTCAATTTTTTCTTCATACGAACCGATTGCACAATAAAAAAAATGTACTCGTGCTCAGAGAAAACAAGAAATTAGAAACATTTTACTTCAGATGTTTTACATGCGTCACAATTAAAAGAGATTTAGACAAATTACGAGTGCATAAAGCATCAAATTTTTGGGTATACCTGTTTCTTAGAAAAATAACATTACTCCAATTACTACAGAAATACATCCGTAAAATAAACAAATAAAAATAAATTTGTCAGGTTATAAAGTTCCTGGCCATTATAATTGGCTTTATAAAAGAAGAAAAGTATCGATATACATAAGAAAAACCACTCAAGGCTTCTGTATTTTAAAATTTATTTTTATAAAAATGAGTTTCACAGCCTAAAAACCTACCTACTTTAAAAACCTATACATGTGAACGCATGTTAAGTCTTCTTGTTAAAACTTGTTTTTTAACCATACAGCTTACTTCTGCGGTTAACAGAAAGCAGTAACATACACAGGTGAATATACATCACTGCATTTCAATAGATTTGATATTATGATATACAACGGTACACTCTGGTCGAGTAAAAAAAAAAGAAGAAACCAACGAGAAATCACTTCACCTTATATAAGTACGTCTGGCACAGGATCTTATTGTTGAGAGTAACAAGTTGTTTACGTAAGTAATCTTTCACTCTAGTCAAGCCGTGTACGACCGTTAGGTATAGCTCTTAATAATATGCATTGAAAATGGCACCGATTTGGATTTAAGTAAAAAATAAACAAACGCACAACGAAAATCTGGTCAAACTCCTTTCCAGATACAACAATCACCCCGTCATTCTGCCTCTTTCAAATATCCCTTTTCATTCGATTTTATGAAAGTAACGGTAGAATCATCCTCACTAATAGAAAAGTTACCTAACCAAATTCATAACTGTAGATTACATAGGTAATGACGTAATAAATTGAAATATATTTAAACATTTTAAGTTCAATTTTATTATCGAGTAGAAAGGGATCCTTTTGTCGACGGGTTCGTCTGCCGATCTCAAAAATCCTTAAGATGTTTACGCAGATTATTTCGCATGATAATTTAACATATATATTCATCGCTAAACATAAGGATGAAGTTATAATAAATTGTTTGAAATCTACAAGACGACCTTTACCTAAAAAAATGACCACCGCACTATTAAAAATCGAGAAAGAAAGATTGTCTTTTTATTTTTATTTTCAGCGGGTCATATTTGAAACCACGTAACGGGTACAATTTAAATAAGAAAACGACCTCTTTGGAATAGATAGCTTCACATTTTTTTTAAGGATTTCATTAGTTTTATATTTATATTTTCAACTATCTATAACTTCACCCGTAAACTATTTTAAACCCTCTTCCTTAATGAAATTAGTAAAACAATTAGTACGATTTTGCTGTCCACTCCCTCCTTTTCATAACTATTTAACATCAAACGCTATTGTAATCCAATTCTATGGATAGACATTAAAAAAAATAATAATAAATGTATTCTTTTGTATTTTTATACGCTAAACAACGTTTTAGATTCTGGTTTCAGTAACATAAAAAAGGTGAGTCATTTTAACAAGTAATATTTTTAACAGAAATATAACTAACATATTAGCATGACATCAATATGATATCACGTTGAATACGTCAATTTCAAGAATACGAGTGCAAAGTTTGCCAACTACAGTGTTTGATGTCAGCCTACGTGGAAACATGTTTTATGTTAAAAGTATTATTTAACAATGCAATATTACCTAGTCACTACTATTTATATCCGATAAAATTAATGCTGTCATTTAACAAGGCCGAACTATAACGACCCACATAACATTTCTTTAGTTTTTTTCTCTGTTATTTTATTTAGGTATGTACTTGACATACTGCACAAACATAAACAAAATTACCGAACGTTCGTGGGTATTTTAACATAAATTACACATATTTTATTACCCATTCATCAAGCGCTTATAAATATTCACGTAGGAAAATTTACATACTTCACCTTCATTCACGATTCGACCGCTTTTAATTATTATTATGATTGTCATAATTATTTTACAAAGGTACACGACAAAATCTAATATTTAAAAGATAATTTACGTTACAAGTAAACAAGTAATTCATTTTTATTTCCGATCAGAAATAATATATTTCTAAGAGATATTTTGGACAAGAACAGATGTTATAACAAAATATTATTCGTATCGAAATCCTACAGTTAACAACATTCTACTGCTTGTTATTAATTGTAAGCTAGGTACCTTGTAAGGAGAATAACCCTAATGTAAAACGGGAAGGGATTTTAGTAATAAATATAAACATCTGTCAAACATTATATTCAAAATATTGTTCAATAAAACCTTATTGGCACTAGTTACATCCGTAAGACGGTTTAAATCTCCTTAATAATTAATCTATAAAACAATAAAATAACTTTATAGAAAACAGGAGTGCAGAATAAGGACTACCTTACCGGATGGTATGCCTGAGAACAGATACAGAATTCCTTTAAAACACCACGTATATTTTCAGTTTTATTAAATATTTCGACGTCTTAATTTCTGGTGGAAAAGCAGTTTTATTTCAACGTATATTTAAATCGATCAACCCCGAGCGATTGATTGCCAATATGCTGTTGGCATCCGGGTAAAAAGAGACTATCTGCCGACAATAAGGCGATGACCAGAGAAAGCTTTGAGTATTCCTCTGGATGAAATCGCACTATACTGCGGTTTCACCGACAATAGTTGCTTTTCTCAACATACATCCTCGTTAATTATCTTTCTTCATTCTTTATGACTTTCTTTTGCCGAATGAGTGCATCCTTGGTGCGATAGGGTTGAATTCTGTCAACGATCTGATTAGCGGCTACTAAACTTGGATCGAACCGGAGATTGTTTCCTTCCGGTAACTATAAGATAAATGATTAAAAGAGCGATAAGATGAAGCCGGGTTTTCCGATCCCTCCTAATAAAAGGAGGGATTACATTTGCATATGCAAATGTAATAGAATCAATTTTTAATCGGTTCATAATACTTGGGCGCTCTTAAAAAAAATAGCTCGAAAAAAGTTTTAAAAAACGCACCTCTTCGGCTGCCAACAGTAAAGTAAACAAACATACTCGTATGTTACAGGATAACTGATATTCATTATGTTAGTTTTACAAAATAAATTCCAGAGTTTTTTTTAAAATCAATTCAAACATTAGGAAATAAATTCCACACAGACTACATACAAAACATGCCGGATTACTTTTCAACTACAAATACAACTCCTGACCGGCTGTTACATTTAAATAAAATTATATCAAAACCATTAAGTTCCATGCAAGAATAATATCGCTCCCTTAGTTAATAATATTAATAAAAAATTATTTCTATAATTCAATTTCCACACAAACAAAAAACGGGGCAAACATCAATTATCATGCACTAGATATAAAATTGATATCCCATTTGAACATCAAACTAAACAATGAAGACCGATCGACAGCAGATTCACGTTATAAAAAGAATATAAGAAGATAAATCCTATTTGAATAAGCATACACCCCTTTTCCATCTTTAACGAGCACTTAATAGAAAGAACAATTTGGTTATTAACTTTCTAGATTAATGTTGTAAACAGTCTCCCAATTAACTCGAAATACCCACACACGTTCTTTATTTAAAACCATATGATAAAAATCTTACCAGTAAGATAATTTTACAAAATTACAGTCCGATAGGCCGATGAAAAATAGTACGTTTCTATTCTAAACAGTATTACTTAAACTAAACGAATCTATAACTACACCGACACAGGATCTAAACATTTCCACTTAAAATTATACCTAATGAACTGAACATGAAGCGAGTAAAGATGTATTTACTCTACTAGCGTATTTTGAGACACACGCGCGCGCGCGTATATATATATATTCCGAAGAGGAAGAGAGAATCCACAAAATATAGCTCAAATTAAATATTTATTTCTTCGACGCGTTATGACGTTAAGATTTAAAAAATATCATTTCACCATTTAGAACAATAACGAAATATGCTACGTAATAGTACAAAACAAAACTACGATGAACACTGCAAAGTTACAAGATAATTTTGCCCAATACAAACGATTGATAGAATCTTGTAAATAAAACACTATATATGTTTAACTCCCGCCATATGGATCGGGAGTCTAGCTTCGGACAACAAGGCGCATCCCTGGGTTGCGGATAGGGGAAGAGCCATCAATAGGATGGTCAGCTGCGAATAAGGGGTAACCCGAATAAGCACCCGTGGACAGGCAGCGGCACTGTCTGAAGCGCGGTGCAGTTCCAGCTAAGAGGGATAGTTGTCATTCCTATAAAATGCTGCAAATCAGAAAAGTATATTGCGTCACCGGGGAACATCGGCCACCAGTAAATAAGCCGAAAATCCCTCGTGCGCAGTGGCGGAAAAACCTAGAATCAATGGCAGTGCGCCAAGAGAAAGTGGCAGAAGACAACGCAATACCACCGATTTACATATTGTCCAAATATAAGAATCATCGCAGTCTTCTGTTAAATTTTCCCTAGTAATAGCTTTCCGCTCGGATCTCTGGGGGAAGCGGACGAGAAGCTTTATCAGCTATCGGTTAGGGCATATGATAAGAAGATTAGGATAGGCACTTGGAACGTGAAAACACTTTTACAAGCAGGTAGGTTAGAAAATTTGAAAGGCGAAATGGAAGTAATAGGATTATGTAAACTGAGATGGGGAGGAAAAGGTGAAATTAATAGTAACGATACGATAATGTACTGTTCAGGAAATCAAAGCGATGGAAATGAATAGGATTAGTTTTGAAAACTTTTATAGGCAACAGAACAATAGCGGTAAAGGGTTATGAGCCCAAAAGACTTGCGATTAATTCAAGTTTGCACGCCTACGAGTAATTATGAAGCTGAAACAGTTGAAAAGATATATGAAAAAATAAGTCTGATTATGGAAGAGGATAAACAAAGATTGCTGAAAGATACTAATGGGAGATTGGGGAAAACGGTTTGGGTAAGCGCAATGAAATAGGACTTAGGCTTACCGCGTTAAGAAGTGTGTAGTATTTCAAATACTTTGTTTAAAAATCACAAAAAATATTGTACACATGCAAGTCACCAGCGCATGGAAAAAGATATCATATAGATTACATAATTATTGAAGAAATACTCAGGAATGCATTAAAAAAACACAAGAGGGTACCAGGAACCGACATAAACAGTGACCGTGTGCTTCTTGTAGCAAAAGTAAAAGTGAAATTGAAGATCAAAGGAGTGAAGGTAAATAAATGGAATTTGGGCAAAACACATCAGTCGGGAAGGAAAGCTGGGAGATTAGCGCAAGAAATGCAGGAGACAGGTGTGAAAAACAATAGTGCAAATGTTAAGTGGATTACAATGAAAGATGCCATAAAAACAACAGCTGAGCAAATAAATTGTAAAGGTAAAAATAATAAGAAAAAACCTTGGGTGAACACAGATTTTTGAAAAAACGGGTAAGAGGAGAAAATGAAATAATAATTAAGTAGAGGAACAAAAAGTAAGGGAGATGAATGCATGTTGGCAGATGAATGCACGGACACAGATGATCTAGAAAGGAAAGGATTGTATGAAATGATAAGAGGGTAAGAAAGCCAACATGGGATAACAGAAAGCAAACAAATAAGAAGAAGATTGCCGGTGAAGACGGCAAAGTTCTATGAAAAAAAAATAATAGATCTTAAGACTATATGGAGGACTTTTATCAGACGGACAGAAAGCCTAGGGATCTTAATTTAAAATCGGGACAATGTAGAGAATGAGGAAATAGGAGCCCCGATACTAAAGTGAGAAGTCACATGGGCAAAAAGGATATGAAAAGTGAAAAGGCTGTTGGGAGTCGATGAGCTGCCAATGGAGTTGTTTAAATGTCTGAAGGAAGATAGTTACATGAAATAACGAACCTGTGCAACATAATCTATGACAAAGGCGAGTGGCCGGATGATTTCCTCAAAACTATCATGATTCCGCTTCCCAAAAACTGTGGGTGGTGAGATGTCCAAATGACAGATCAATAAGTCAAATCCTTAATGCGGGGAAAATTCTTCTACGTATTTTGAACAGATTAGTATACAAAATGGAGCAAATGGTTGCCGAGGACGAACATGGGTTTAGGAAGCGGTACAGGTACAAGTGATGCAATTGGGTCAATCGCTATTGGCGAGAGGTATACAGAAATAGGAAAAGGAGTTAGCGTATGTTTCATAGATATGGAAAAGACATTTGACCATGTAAAGCGGGTTAAATTTATGGGTGTATTAAAGAAGGAAGGAGTTGACTGAAAAGACAGAAGACAAAGAGGTACTATAGAGACCTAAATCAGAAAGCGGCTATGAAAGTAAGAGATAGACCGAACGGTTTGACCTTGTGGAGGGGTAGGCAGGGATTTAGCCTGTCGCCAACCTTGTTCTACATGTACGGCGAGAATATGTTAGAAGTTCTTCAAATAAATGACGGAATTAGTATCGGAGAGAAAAACAATTTGGATAAGTACGCGGATGATATGGTGATTCTGAGAGGAAATACAGGATATACAGAAAACTAGTAAAAAAATTACAGGATGCTAAGGAAGAATACGGAATGAAAATGGATGCTAAGTCAAAGGTGAAGAGAATAAGAGATAGTATGCCAAAGAAACGTTTAAAAAAGGAAGGAAAGGTTGAGCAAGTGATTAAAATGTCATTCGTG
The DNA here is from genome assembly GCF_047948215.1 of Lycorma delicatula. Taxonomy (NCBI): domain Eukaryota; kingdom Metazoa; phylum Arthropoda; class Insecta; order Hemiptera; family Fulgoridae; genus Lycorma; species Lycorma delicatula. Next base: position 21,746,312 of record NC_134457.1, read on the forward strand.
GCATTCGCACCGGTGGCATATTGACTGAGGCAATCGAGACTAGGAGATGATTGTCGATCAAGTACTGAAGATGACCTCCGGTAAAGCCCCACGGGCTAGGTACGAAGGGAACTGCCATTGAGAGTGTCTTTCCTTCGGGGTCAGAATGAAGTGTACTTTTGTACGGATGTGAGACATGGATATTGTGAAAAAGGAACCGGGGAAAGGCTTGAGGCGTTTGAAATGCGGATATGGAGGAGATTGAAGAAAATATAGTGGATGGACAAGGTGAGAAATAAAGAGGTATAGTGAACAGTAAATGAAAATCGAATGGAAACAATTCACTGATGAAAACGATTCAAAAAAAGGAAAGCGGATTGGTGGGGGTCAAGTTGTGGGGAAAAAGTAAATAAAATAGCGCTAGAAGTAACGGTTGAATTTGAAATGAGGAAAGGTCGTAAAAGAATGAAGATTATGGACGATCAAAAAGAGTTAGTTAATGTTGGTAATATTTCTTGTAGGATGTGTGGAATCACAAGTATAATGCCACCCATATAATTTTTGTTTGTTCTCAAGCGATGACGGATTTAAAGAAAAGATTACGTTTGAACAAATCCATGGTAAAAAGCATGACATTAAATACAATGTTCAATACTAGAAAAACATTCAAAATTTGGGTAGTTCCCGCAAAAAATATTTGCGGGAACGTAGCTCTTGAGTTGCAGAATGTAATGTGTACCGATACGAGAAGTAATCAATTCCAAAGGCACACTGGACATTAATTACATGTATCAAGAAATAATAAAGTTTTATTATTATTATTATTATTACCACACTTATATTAACTCGCTCTTGGACTATGTATGTGAGGTTCACGGTACGGAACCTTTCAATCGAATTTTGAAGCACTTCCGCTTATCCATTCACTCTAAAATTTTGCATACAGATTTTTCTCCTGATGACCAACACATTTCAGCAACATTTTCAAGTTGCTAAGATCCCCTAAGCTGCTAAGTGAAAAAAATGCCTCTGAACTTACGCAACCTCGTTTACATACAACTTTCTTAGTAAAATAAATTTTCTTAGTGAAAAATGTAACCCAGCCAATTTCGGTAAGTTTGGATTTAAAATTCACACACGTTTGAAATACATAATTTGACCAAAACGTACCTACTATAACAACCGACTGGAGCTAAATGATAACACGCTATTAGTTTTATAAACAAGTGGGATATATATTAGGGTATACAGTTGCTACCAGAAATTCTATACAGTAGCAACCGACGTTTTTGGAAAACTTAGTACTTTTTCACCGGATCCGAATTTTCGGACGAAAATCGCAAATATTTCGAAAACGGTCGGTCCTAGCGCTCTAAAAATTTTTTCGACCCCTCGCAATAATCCATCTGCTTCCAGTAGTACCCATCGGATGATAATATTTTCAAATGCCCCGGGGCGCCGATCGGAAATTGGTGAGAGGATAGGATAGGGTTCTACCGAAATATCTCGGCAACTGCTCGTCCAATTTTCACGATTCAAACAGCGTATGTACCATCACGTCGAGCGCTAACTGTTTAACGCATCGGGTACACTCTTCACGGACCAGATCTTGGTTATTCGGAAATTAAATCGTTTAGCCCTATGTTTTGATCGCACTCAAAACCGTAAAACGTACCGATCTGATCTATGGCTAAATACGCTCAAACCTGTGCGCTAGCTCAGCTGTTAAGTATAAACCTATGAAGACTAAGAAATAGAATATAAAGAATATATAATAAACTTTTTAAAAAATCACCTTATATTAAATACACTAAAAAGTAGAAAATAAAAATTACGTAAAAAAGTTTTTAAACACCACTTTTAAATTAAACGCACTAAAAGGTAATAAAAAATAATTTTAGAACCGTATCTCAGAATAGATTTGACAAGCAATGGCCCAAGAGTGGGGTGCAAATACATCTCACTCTTTACGCCATCCATCACGCATATGAAAAAACTGTCAAAAACATCAAACTTTTAATTTGAAGCTATGACTTTCACATAGTCTTACATATCACCATCAAAGCTTGTTATCAGAAACATTCTGCGATACCGTCCTAAAATTATTTTTTACCTTTTAGTGCGCTTAATTTAAGAGTGGTGTTTTAATATAAAAATTTTTACGTAGTTTTTATTTTCTACTTTTTAGTGCATTTAATCGGGAAATACGCTCTGACCCGTTTCTATACTTTCTTTCTTATGGCAATGAATGTAAAGGACCTATATAAAATAAGCTTACGTGGCTTTAAAGTATAATGAAACATAAATTTCAAAGAAGAAAAACTACATTTATGGTCTTCATGAAGATGGCCGCGAAACAGCTGCAGTTGCTCCTAACAGTCGACTCTCCACCCGCGTCCCAAAAGGTAGATTATTATCATTTCGACAGAAATCAAAAGATTAAAACAAGGAAATATAGGATTTTTCCAACAGTATTTCGATAGCGAACGAAAAACGTGGCACACCGTACTTAAAATAAGTTTACAACACGAAGTATAACGTGCTATAGTTTCCAGAAGTAGTTAATAATTTTCGTATTCGTAATAAAATATTTCCAGACGTTATAAATAGTAGCCGATTTAAAAAAAAAATATTACGTCTAACATATTTCAAAATATTAATTTAAAAAGAAAATCACCAAATTAATTCTTTAATACTTACTGTACAGACCGATACATCTCTATATTCGGTTAATACTCTCGTTCATTCGCATACAGGTAAACGTGATGTAACCTGAATTAGTTTAAAAATAATCTTAACTTAATATAAGTAACTGATACGGCTAGAGCCGCTTCAACGTATAGCCTAAATTCACAAAAGTGTGAGATATATGTAATTTTATACGCCAGACTCGATATCCACACCGGTAATTGTTAAGTATCGATCTACAGGAGACCAGAAAGGCTGAAAGAACGGTCCGTGTGCTAATAAATTTCACTACTTAAACCAATAATCTAGTCGAATCTTTGCGTTAGTAAGCCATCTAACTGATATTGGGAGTCAAATTACTTCCGCATGCAATGCCTGGTAAGCTTTAAGGTGGTATTTTTAGCTAAAAAATAAAAACTTTATTGCGATCGCGGCAAAGAATCTTTCTTTTTCTATTAGCTTTCTAGGAAACAAAATCATCATTAGAATTTAAATTCCGTTATAACTTCTTACCGGCAAGGTTTTTTTTAATTATTATTTAATCAATAAATATTTAAAAAAACTAGTTCGTAGAATATAATTTAAATTTTAAATGCCATGCACAAACGTTTATAAGTTAATAAGCAACCTTCAAAAGAAACAAATAAGTAAACATTTAAGAAAAAAGTAGTAGCAAACCAAATAAATGTAACCTACCAGGTGATAAAATTTATTTTCAGTATCCGTTTGTCAAGCGTGCTATACGATTAACAAATCGATGGAATATACGATTTTATCGTACTAGCACGATCAACAGAAACTACTGAATGTTTTACAATCCTATGAATCTTTCCGTCAAAAATAATAATTGACTTTTAAACAGAAATTTAATCAAATTAAACAAAACAAAAATAGTCAATAGCCATATTAAAAATACTAAACGCCAAAACGTAATAACTTGAATAACTTCGTAAGAAAGGCTATTTAAAATAACGCGGCTATATATTCATGCAGGTATTTAAACAAACATGCTATGAAAAAATCACAATTAAAACAAAAATCGGGGTATAAAAATAAATAAAATCTTCAAACAAATCAATCACACAACTGAATTTAACTGACGTGTTCGGTGGACGGATCGTGAGACACACCGATCCAAGACCAAAGCTGCAATGTTAAAAACGATATTAATGATACACGAATCGTTGAAAATATTTTAGTAAAAACAAAAATAAGCAAATTGTAGTTTAAAACAAAATCTAAAAGGAAATTGAAATATATAAAAGTAATTTATTTTAAACATACAATACAACTCCATTTAGAGTTCCTTGAGGACAATCCAGATTATTTAACAAACAAACAACTTTTCAGATACCCAATATCCGTAACCTTTACTTCCTTTTTGTTTAGAAAAATTTTAATACAAAAATATAAAGCGACTGCTAGAACACGGAACAAATATAAAATTATGACCATAATTTATTACAACTGAACAAGCTTTATTCTTTACAATATAAATGTGAATGAGAAAGTAAAAAAAAAGTCCGTACTTAACGAATTATTAACACACCTACAGAGAGATCAAAGAGAGACCGGGCACATCAAAGTAATAAAAAAAAAATAAGACATTAACTAATAATATGTAAAGATTTATTTACTTCTCAACATATGCTCTCAAAATGGCTCCCCCGTTCAGTAATGCATGTATGAACTCTTTTTATCATGTCTGATGCCACTTTGTGGAGCACGTGTCTACTATTTGATGTTGTTAATCTCCGTTGTTATAATCGTCTTCAGTTCCTCCAGTGTGTGTGGTCTGTTTTTATATAAACCCGTAGTAAGAAATCCGGACAACAAATGGAGTGAACGTGGGGGCCATAAACCTTTAGAGATGGAAGAAATGTACGGTTTTATTAGATGTGTAACAAGTGCCACTGTCCTGCTGGAACCAACAATCACGTTCATCAACAAACTACAAGATGCGCAATAAACTGCGTAATGACTGTTCAATGTAGTTTCAGAGAAAATAGGGGCCACTATTCGACGACGCGATACGGCACACCACACTCCCGTTTTCTGAGAGTGTAAGAGGAGTTTTTATGTAACACATGTGGATTTTCAGTCGACCAAATTCTAGAGTTTTGACTGTTCACGTAGCCACTAAGGTGAAACCGCGTCACGCCAGTAAAGAAAACACGGTCAAGCTCTGCAATTCCACGGATGTCAACAAATTACCAAAACCGTGTACAGTAATCGTACGATATGCGAACGTGATATGCACAAAAGTGTAACCGCTTCATCGCTCTCTGAGCACTTCATATGAAGTCTGAGAATGCGCTCATAGTCTCCTCGTGCTTTTTGAAGGCGAACGCTGCATCATATTCTTAACCTCAGCCGGTTTAGCATCCGTCAAAAAGGCCGGTCTCCCGGTTCTCTTTTGGTCTGCAACCGACTCGCATTCTCTGAAACGGGCGATTATTTTCGTTACGGTCGAATTGTTAGGCACTGCCACATCCGGATATTTCCCGCGAAATTCGTCTAAAACAAGTTTATAAGAACGACTGCAAAAATAACGCAACAGTGAAAACCCGTTGCGCTTGAGAAGGCGACACGTTTACAAAGCTCTACTGCAAGCGTTGTGATCAACACACACCACAATGGCATCTAGGTTTATTGGTGATAATACCCATGGTGCTATCTTGTGGTAAACGATAGAACGTTTTCAACTACTACTTATAAACACTTTAATTTTGATGTGCGCGACTTTTGGATCCCTCTGTATTTTAGTGTAAGTTATAATGTAAAAATTACGAAAGACGAGGAATAAACAATTACACTACTTTCAACAGCGTTAGTCTTCGAATAGTTTTTAAATTTTATGCGGTTGTCTGTGGAAAAATGAACGCAGACAATCACTTCGATATTCAGAGTTGGGTGTCAGTTACTCCTGCAAATAGGTTTAAATTCTGAAATATGTGGTAAATTTTGGTTTTAAAGTCGGTAACAATCAGCTGATATTACAATTTGTATCGTCCGAGTTGGTTTTTGTATCTGTAGAAAATAAAGGCGTTTGAACATGCACAAAGAGAATGAGTTTTTACGCTTCAATAATGAAAAATAATAAGAGTACTGTTACCGTCCATGAACTCCACGAACGATTTCTTAATTTTCTACCGGCTACCTGTGAATAGTCGTGTAAGCTAAACATAAAATTTAAATATACAGGAGGCGTTGAAAACGCACCACGCCAACTAGTTGAATCTTTAGAAAGAACAACAGCTTGTTCTTCAGACAGAAAAAAGGCCTCAAATGTCGACCAGAAAGGTTACTATCGGACTGGAAATACCGAAACAAGGTTATAAAAGATTCTAAAGGAAACTGATGTCGGCCAAGATTATTTCAAGAATACTTTTTGATAAAAGGATGGAATTTGTGAGGAAATCATCAGTTTTCAAGCAGATCCCAACTTCTTAGGTCGATGACGCGATCTGACGAAGCATGCCAGATTGAGTAAACCGGCATAATTAAGCTTATTTGTCTGAAAGAAAACTTTATGTAATTATGGAGAAGGAAGTCAATGTACATGTATTGTTGAGAAAATCAATGGGAGAATTGTTGTAAAATACAAAAACAATTGGGGAGTCGAAAAGCACGGTTTTACAGATTTGGAATAAATTTAATTGATTAAATTTCTAATAACGAAATACAAATTCAAGACAATTTTGTAAAATAAATATATATATATTGCCTGCCTATACATAAAAAAAGTTTTTTTTGAAATTCCCATGTAATTGTTATAACGATTATAGCGCAAAAACAATACTGAATCAATGTAATATTCCTTCGAACATTCTTCAAAAATTACAATCGGTATTGAAGCACCCACCTTACACAGAAAATTACCGAACTTTTTTTTAAAATAATCTTAGTAAAATATCTGAAGATGCTTAAAAAAAATATTGCAAAATTACTTAAATTCTACACTTTAACATATTAGAATTTTATCAATATCGTTTGAACCATCTAATAAATTCAATTTTGAAATTTACAACAAAAATGGCAATTTCATGACTAAATCCTAGCAATATTTACGTTTAATTTAATAATTCATTGAACATTTTAACAAATCTTTTTTTTTAAAACTGCAGTATATTTACGTGTTACCGCTAAAAAAAAAATTATTATTTTTTTTAAACTCGTTCAAATTTCTTTATTCGTCACCATACAGCTATCTGAAACAGCTGTTTTGATATTATAACAGTTTTCCTTTTTAAATCTATAACAGATCATCATAAAGATGAGACGTGTCCAATCTTCAATAATGGACCGTTAAGTGGAACTACTCGCGACGTCGCACCGCCAACAGTGCCAATATGATAGACATGACAAGATAAGACAGTTGTTAAAATAAATGCCCACCAATCTAACAAGATACATTTAGAAACCTCTAACGTATCTTTTAACAACAATTAAGTAATTTTTTCTATACTAAACAAATAATAAAGATGATGATGATATTACGCAATTTACTTCTAAAATTCTACATTAGCATCTTATATGTTCATATAAAATACAAAAATATAACACAGAGAAAACTTTACATAAAAATCAACACAAACCTTTTAATCAACAAGAAAATTAAGCATACATTTTCTAATAATTGAAAAAATACAACAGCTGTTTTCCGTCGATTAGCAAAACTAATAAATAAAAAAGTGACATAAATGAACATTTAAAAAAGGGACAGATGTCTAAAATGCAGAAAAACCAATATAAATATTTTCATAGCATTTAATAACTGGCAGAACAAAATAACAGTTCACTAACAGCCAACTTTTAACCAATCTGTCCATTTCATCATAAGAAACAAAAACTGAACCGCTTTAAAAAGTCAATATAACAATTAAAAACAGCGTTACTTTACCAGTAATATATATATATATATATATATATATAGGTAATATACTGGTAATCTCAATTGAGATTAAAATTTGAATTATTTAAAAAATAAATAATAATAAAATAAAAATATGTGTCCCAGATGTGGAATCCTTTGACACAATAAAATCAATGGAACATTCATTCAAGAAAACGTATGAAAGAATCGCATTCCAATGTTGTTTTTTTTTTATATAAATTCTTGAAATATTTTGAAAAATTATTAATCTGAGCCAAAATGGTTCCTGTTGTTTTTTTTTTAGCGTACATGATTTTCACACTGCAACAGTTAAAAGGTGTATGGTTTCCTAGCGAAGGACTACGTTCCGTTGTAGAGAACAAAAGACACCGGGCAGAGAATGGACATCCAACGGGTTCCGCTGCGCAGTGTTTTCCTACAACCGGCAGAACGAGCTGTTCTTGTGCGGTTGACGCGAATTAAATTCAATCCTTTTATAAACTTTACTGTATTATTTATCGCGAACAATGAACCTATGTAAGAAAAGATTACGTACTGCTTTACTATTGTATCAGGTAAGTGAATGAGAAGACGATACGGATTATTTTGTTAAAGATTGTAATTTATTTTATTAAGGGACTTTCCAATCTAATTCAAAGTCAGATGTATTCACGATTCACTATTATCGAAATAAAAATTGTATCCCGACGAGATATATATACAACGAATTCTTCTTCTTCAACCGTCGTCGGTCGATGCCGCTGAGATAACCCCACTGGCGGAAAACATATCACAAGTTGCAAATAAACACTCCGTTCTGATATTGTTTGACCGCGTGGCCGGCTCCACCCGTTTTCTATTCTCCGCAGAGGAACGTAATCGACCCAGTTAATTCGCACCTTAATCTGGCGACTGATACAGAAAGAACTGAAAAGTCCGGCTATTTCCCCGATAAACGCTCATTATTATAAAACAACCACTAGATAGACAAAAACAAGTTTCTCGGATCAGTTCACAGGCAACCTTCCAAAAACGCATTACACCAAAGAAATTAGCTGTACAGGTTTGTATCCTAAGCATGGATTGTAAACAGAGTGGAAGAGTAAAAATAAAAAATAAAATAAAATTAGGTGGTGATATAGTACGATTTAAACTTCGAGAAACCACAGTTTTGGACAAATATAGGTTACAAAATTCAAAAATACTGTTATACGAAGCGTGTTTTAAAAGTAAAGTGGGTTTTGAATTTGAAGGTTTTTTACGCGAGGTAAACAAATGGTGCAAACAAATAAATGCGAATATCGATTATTTCAATCGATAGTCAACTGTTAGCAACATTAGTTTATTCATTTTGTTGGAAACTGTTTATATTTATCAATTTACAATTCGTGATCCCGCCGAGTTTGATGGATTCCGATTTTGATGCAAAAAATAATTTACGGCTAAACTTCACAGGCAAATTCGTGACGTTTACGGGCTGTATATTATGAGTGACATCAAAGTAAGACATTGGTGCTGTTCATTTCGAAAAACGCAAACGAACTTTCATGAAGAGCGTTATCGATCGGCTATCGCTTATAATAGATGATTTCATCAAAAAGTTGACAAAATTTGAAAAATCCAGCGCTTCACAGTGTCACAATTATCTTTATGTTACACGATCTTTGATTTATGAAGTTTTGTCTCAAAACTTCTATGCCGATGATGATAACAGACACAAAAGGACATCAGTGCATGAAATTTAGCGGTGTTAAGAAAATGAAGGTGATTAATTATTTTGATCACACTGTTAACGGAGGTGAAACCAGATTTATTACTAGAACGTCGAGACATTCGGCATTAGTAAGTTGGTTGGCGGCGTTCATCAACTGCTAGACCGAAAAAATTCAAAGAATGTACGGTAAAGAAACTTATGGCTATCGTGGTTTTTTTTTGTACAAAATGGGGTCTTGCTTGTCGAACTTAGCGATCATGAACAACAACTGTGAATACCGAAACATAAAAAAAAAATCTCAGAACTATAACAAAAACAAGAAAAACAAACGTAGGATGCTATCCTGTGGGATTCTCTCTTTGCATGACGAAGTCCGGTCACACACGGAAAATCAGACAAGTGAGACGACGGGAAAAATTTCGTTGGAAAAACTTCGAACCATCCACCCTAAACAACTCAGACACCTTCCAGCGATTATTTTCTTTTTCTTCCTCATAAACAGTGGATTGCGTCCCAAAAGTTCGACGATGACGACAGATTGAAAAATGGCGTTACTGCGTCGTTTAAGTCACTGGCGGCGCAATTTCTTGAAGATGGAATGAAGAAAAACTAGTGAAACGCCAGTGAAAAAATATGTTGAAGATATTTAAATAAAAATGTAGTAGATAAATGTAGTCTTTATGCGCAAGTAACAAAGTTTGTTCATATTTTTGTTTTTTATTTTCTTTGTTTCAAAACTGGTCTTACTTTAAAAACACCCTCGTATTACCTCTATTTTAATATTTAATTCTTAGTTATGTACTTTTCATATTATTTACTTTCAAATTAAGTTTCCTAGCAATAAATTCACGAAATACAGAATTTTTTCTGACTCGTTTCTTTTTATTTCTGCTAAAAAGATACCAATGTTCAAGAAATTTCAATCGTTGAACCTTTCTCAATGGATACTCTTATTTCGCTCTCAGATTTAACCTCAAATTCCTGTACTGATTTTTCTATACATATAAAGTACTAGCTCTCGTCGCAGCTTCGCCCACGTTATATGCTTACTTGCGTTTCCCGTAGAAGTTAACCTTTTTATGTTTTTTAGTCAAGTAACCGGAAGCAAGTACAGCCAGTCACACACATAATAACGCTGGCAGTCTCTGTGTTGATTGAGCCACAGCGTCGTATACCTTCGCATCCCTTAAAAAAATCGTAATTAAAAAGAAAAACCCAAAAATGGTTTTTAAGTATTTATCTGAAGCGAATTTGCAAGCCCAACAAAACTACTGAATAACTCGTTTACTACAGTCGTGATTGGGAAAATTTACAATCGTTGTTCAAAATTTTTTTTACCTTCCTTCACCCCTTTTCCAGGACGAATTTCATAAATCTAAAAACTGGTTTATTGACATGATTTATGGCACTCACCAAAAATCGGGTGATTCTTCATTTGTTACCAAGAAATTAAAAAAGTAACAGGGTTTCGCAAAAAAATTAAAAATCCATTTTTAACCCTTGAAACTCGAAATTTAAAAAAATCTAGAATTTGGTTTTTAGATATTCATAATTCAATTCAAACCCAGCTCACACATTCATAATAACACAGTTCACAATTCATTACAGTTTGTGCTTCAACTGGTAATCTCCACTAGTACATATATTTTTTTATCTCGAAATTTTTCGAGATGAAATACATCTACACCTTCTCACTTATGCCTGCCAAGAAACATGGGTAAAAATGTGTATCGATTGATCGCGTATTTTTTTTTTTTTTTTTTTTTTTTTATCCCGAACAAACAAAATCTCTTCCTCTTTATATAATAATATAGATAATTTTATAAAAATCAGGAAACCCTATAATACAACCATTTCATTTTTTTTAAATCACATCCTGTTTTCTTTTATTCTTTCGTAGCTATCCGATTCTTGAACACGTGCAAATTTTCCCACGTCTTTTTTGTCAATTTTCTTTAAAATATTTTATCACTCTATTCCATTTTATAACATCAAATGCTATTTAGATAAAAATCTAAAAATGTTATCAGGTGACTATAAACCGATTAAACTTTTTCTTTTTTTAATTGTTCGGTTAATTACGGAATTGATTTATAGCATTTCGTTGAAAGCAGCTAATTGTATTAGTTCATAACTACTTCCGAGATGTATAATAAACCGATTCGTAAATTTAATTGTGATTTCCTTCTAATGAAATAGTAAAGCACAAAAGAATTCTACGTATTAATAAAAACAAGAAAGCAAATTCAATAAGAATATGTTTATTTACATTACAGTAAGTATATTTACAATTATTATTTTAGCACAAATTTCGGTTATTTTTTTCAAGTCTCGAGGGGAAATTGTTTTTTATATGACAATGACAATTCGGCTACAAACTGCTACAGTGTAAACTTCATAATTACGTAACGTATTACGTAAGAAGAAATCTAAATTCTCTAATCGTCCAAATAATATTTTACTGAAAAAAAACCTGTACAAAAGTTAACCACAAGAAAACCACGGAGGAGATTCAACAAAATAAAAATCGAGTTCGGTACATACGTAGAAACAATAATAATGTATCGAAACGAAAAACCGGAACGAATCTAATCGAGAACCTTCCCCTTTTTCGGTAACCGGTTGAAAAATAAAAAAAATAAATAAACAAAAATGGAAATTAGTCAAGGAGGTAAAAAGAGGACGGACGTTTACAAGGTCGAACGAATATTGAGTTCAAGGTTAAAAGTTTACGTTAAAAAAGGACAAACAAATGACACAAGCTTTTATGGTGGTGATGATATCGAGAATTAATATCCTATTATACGTTTACCTTAGAGACGATTGGAAAACTTCCGACGACTACTTCATAAAAAAATTATATACTGCAGCTATTACTCTTTTAAAAAGATAAATTTTCATTACATCATCTAATAAGGAGAAAAAAAGATATAACTCGATTCACAGTAAATACGCAAAATGGATAAAATTAAAACTACTATAACTGTTATCTTATTCCCTATAAAATGATATTTCATCGAGCATAAAATGTGCCCTACTTAACTGACCATAAATGGGCAGCATTCAACGGTTCAACGTACTACTATTTATCAATAAAACGTTTAAATGTTGACCTGTATGACCTTTACATATAACATATAAAATATCTCGATTTATTAATCTCCTTGTAACTTTAATTACTATGTACAAAGATACGTAAATTTACATTAAATGCAATAACTTAAATGAGGATGCATAACATCGACACGGACTGGAAACTTTCTCTGCACGACGCGCTTATTGATCGGATAAGATAAATTAGCGCTAACAAAGAATCTTTTTTTTTGTATTTTATAAAAAGAATTAAAATCCAACGTAATATTGATTACGTTACAACAATATGAAGATACTAAAATGTTTTATTAAGCAACGTTTACGTTGTTCGGTTAAACACAAAATTTGATCGATTCCTCTCTCTAAATTCACCAAAAAGGCGGGGAAATTGAAAAAGCGAAAAAGGTATAATTATTCAAAAATTAACAGAATTATAGGAGTAAATAAAATCCAATTTCCCATTACTATAATAAAATGCGTCTATAAAATGAAATGTGGAAAAAACTGAAAAAGAAAAGACGCATCAGAAATGTTTTCAATTATACAAATAACGGGTGTATACAAAAGGATATCTCTGGGTGATGTGTACAGTATTGATTTAAAGCTAGAATAAAAGAGCAAAAAAGACAGTTTTATTCGCGTGTATGACCCTATAGATCGATACGCGTGTAGATCGATACCTATATTTCCGCTTAACAGCGACACGAGCAAAGATGGCGACTACTCAACAGAAATCCATGTTTCGCAATTCACTAAAGGATCTGCAGTTACAGTTCCGTAGAAAGTTTAATCCTAAGTAACATTCATCGACGACTTAATCGGTTTAAAACGACCGGATGTCTGTACGGGACGACGACGGAGATCGAAAGAAAATTTTGAACTTCTTAGGAAGACTTTACCGTAACAGGAGTTACGGTATGTAAGTTGGATATAATGTTACACGGCTGTTTATTCAACTGCAAAACGGACCAGAGAATTTTTATTTGGCAACAAGGTGGTACGCTTCCTCACCGGCCCAACCCCGTACGGGATTGTTTGAATGACGTTTTGAATGGCGGTGGCCACCGAAGTCATCCGATCTGACCCTTTGTAAAGGATGTATATGTGTCTCCGCTTCCTATTGATCTACCCGATTTGAGGCATCCGACTGAAGAAGACGTCACTTCCAATATTACAGGTTAAAGTATGGGACAAATTCTTTTGTATGTTAGCTGCGTGGCGCGTGAGAAAGGTGCTCTAGTACGGAAAAACAGTTCAGAGTTACACTACATAACCGTAAGTCAAATAAAAGACATTAAATAGCTTTAAAACCCCAATTTCATTTTAACGGGTGGGTATCTTCTTTTTTAATTTACTTTTTTATATTTTATTGCTGTAATGTACAAAAATTTAATTACGTTTATCATTTTAGACAAAATAATTTTTTTAGTAAAAAAATTATTTGCCTTTACCGGCTTTATGCCGGCAATTTGACTTTACCTGCTTTCTAAAGAAAGCAGTAAATACCGCTTTCTTTAGAGAAAGCGGTAGTTTGGATGAATGTAAACGGTTCGGCCGACCTACGGTTTTAAGCGATTCGTCCTTGGGAAGTATCCGCGTATCCTTGCTACATTCACATACGATACGAAAATTACGTCAACAAACCGAATATCTTACTGGAATGTTCGCAGAGCAACAAAGAAACTGAAATTTCGTCCGTATCGCATTTACGCTGAGTATGAGCTTCGAAAACCTGATAAGAGGAAAAAGAATGCATTACTGTAAATGGTTTTTGCGTTTTATTCGGAGCAGTGTTCGGGTGTTGGATACGTTTACTAGTCTGAAGCACGGTTTCACCTAATTGGCTACGTAAACAGCCAGAACGACAGGTATTGGAATTCAGAAAACTATCGCATTTTCACTAGACCCCGTTACATTCACAGAAAGTTCGACTTTCGTGTGCGATTTCGCGGAAAAGAATTGTAGGCCCGATCTTTTTCACGAAAACGATAACAGCTGAACGTTACCAAGACATCATCGTGCGATTCGTGGCACTGTTAAAGGCTAATGAACGCCACTTCTGGCTGCAGCAAGACGGTGCTGCAGCAACTGCGCCTACGGCGGATACCACAATAATTATGTGCGTACATAAAAATAAATGTACATTTTCTTCGCCTATTTTACTTATATATTATGTTAATAAAATGTTTTAAGAATATTAATTATTGGGTTGCGTATCTTTTGGCTCACTCTGTATACACACGCACTTCGCACGGAGAACACGATATTTATAAGGAAGTCAGTTAAATTATACTTTTCTTTTGTAACTCTCTAGTGCTCCTTTTATTAAATGGAATAATTTGTATGCATATAAAAACAGTAAAAAAAACCTTGAACTACTTTGTTTTAACTAAGTAAAAACTGGAGTTGGGCAAATACGTTCAATGTTAATCCAGCGTTTGGGAATTTCTTTATAGTCTACGTAAGGAAATAATAAGTCGAAAGTATATAGCGATTAATGTCTTATTTACAGTGTCTCCCGGGAGGTATTGGCGAAACCTTTACTAAGCGATTCAGTTCAAAAAAGTAAACAAAAACGTTCACGTGGACAAATGCAGTACACGGTTCACTTTCCCCTCTCCGCAATTTTGTTTTTTCAATAAAAAAAATTGATTTTAACAATGGATTAAGATACATTTTAATGAAATCTGGTGTACATATAAATGGTATCAGTTTAGGGTTAGTGTCCATGTTAGACGACGTACAGCGATGTGAATGTCACTTGTGGCATTCGCATCGGTTGCATCTTGACAGCTGCCAGACGAAAATATGCCTTGAGGCAATTGAAGATGACCTCCGGTAAAGCCCCTAAAGGCTAGATACCGAAGGGAGGACGTGACGGTCGGACCCGTCACATGGTGGGTGTCTTCTCGGTGTCAAGATGTACATGTACCGAACAACTACACAATAAATAAATATATATATATATATATATATATATATTCCGGTAAAAAAGGCGTTAAGTACAGGTTCTTCGGAAAAATTATTGCTGAACTATATATATGCAATGAACAATAGAGGAAATATGTGTTTAATGTTTTCTAAGAATTTGTTATGTCTATGTACTGTGAATAAAAGTTTGCACAGCAATTTTAGTGCTCTGCGTTAATTAATGGATTTCGGGAAATTCTGCTACTTTAATGTATAGGCAGACAGTAACCGCAGAACACGTGTTTAAATCTTTTGTTAGAATTTTATTGTTAATGGGTTATAAGGGAATCTTGGGAATTTTCGTTTTACCAGTTCAATAAAAATAACCTGTCATTCTTGACTGTTGTCAAGAATACTTTTTGTTTGTATACAGGTACAATTTAAGTACGAAAATAAAAAAAAATAACAACCTTAAACACACAGAGATGTCCGAAATACTACATTTAATGTCATTATATTAAAAAACATTTTCGTAAAAATGACTGTATGTTACTACTACATTCTGTATTAGGTTAATATGCAGTACGTCATATTTAGTTATATAGAGGTATGAAAACAACGTTAGAGGTAAATTTATACGTAGTTTTATTAAAATGTCACGGTGCAGTAAAAAAAAATGTAAAATCGAGGTTTTCATAACATGGAGATTCGTTATATAGAGGTTCGACTTATTTAAAAAATACAAAATGCCCGGCAAAGAAAAATGAGTGAGACAGAACGTTTGTTCACAATTACTGTTTATTTTGAAACCCTGAATCAATTCCTTAAGTTTGGCCGACAACTCTCAAAACACTGCATTTTTTCCACTATTTACCTAAATATCGAACCTAAAATTTATTTAACGTTAAAAAAAATTCAAAAAAATCTTCAGAATCGGTAAGGTATACCATTCAATGAATACAAGAATCTATCCCGTGCCAATAAAATCAAATAAAAACTATCATTAAAAGACTCGAAATCTAAAACAATATATTTTACCATCTTCATAACCTAACAGGAAAATTCAAAATAAAATGAATTACGATAGTTATTACACGTAAAAGCCGATTAAGTTAAACTTAGATGCAAAAGGCTATTTCTAGGCATAAAATTTGTTTGGTACATTTTAAATTTATTCTCAACATTACAATAAATTTAAAATATTAATCACGCTCGCAAATCTAATAATTATAAATAATAAAAAAATTCACCTAACCTAAGAGTACAAAAAAATTATCACTTATAAATTAAATAAGACTTTAATCACAACAACCGTGAAGGAGAACAATGAATACACGATTACCAATCAAACTGAGCGTGCCTTTCTATAAATAAGCATTGTATGATAATATATATATATTGGAAAGTGATGTTTAATGATTTACATTTATATTCAATTCAGAATAAAATTCCCCGATAAAAACCAGGACTGAAAATCAGAATAACGAGAAATTTACGAGGCGGAGCCTCAGGAACGCCAAATCTTTTAACAGTATCTTAATTATTATAGCTAGCCGAGATTAATACCCGCAAAAGAAATTGTTTAAAAAACTTATGATTAATACAATGTTTTCTACTTCGTAGTACGATGTTGAATCTAAATCGATCTAAAACATTATTAAAAACACTTAAATGAACTTTTTTTTTTGTCTTCAGTCATTTGACTGGTTTGATGCAGCTCTCCAAGATTCCCTTTCTAGTGCTAGTCGTTTCATTTCAGTATACCCTCTACATCCTACATCTCTAACAATTTGTTTTACATATTCCAAACGTGACCTGCCTAAACAAAATGAACTTAACAATCCATTATTCGTTAATTGTAATACACCTCGTGGAGTTAAATTCAGCTGAAGCACTTAATCGGCTTAAAGTACATAAAAATAAATAAATTCAAATAAAACCATTCCTGAAGATAAAATAAATTAAGAAATTTCAGTTTTTTTTTATTTGTTTTTTTATTAAACTATGCTGGTCAGGAGGAGAACAATATATATATAAAAGTGATAACATTAGCAGCTATGTAATTCAGAAAAGATGCTTAGATTTTCTTGTATCATGGATCTAACTTTACATCTTAATCAATCTTAAGACACTGGAATTAACTTATAAAAACACATAAATAAATATGTGCACAGTTTATTATATAAAATAAGACAACTTCTATAGTATTATTACTACACTGGAAAAAAAAAATATCATTTTATATATATATCATTAAAGTGTATTATGAAAAACTAATAATGAAATTAAAATAAATTTGAAGATCTTCTAACACATTAAAGGAAGAAATGTAAAAATAAAAGATTTAATTATTATTATTATTATTATTATTATGCTTTTACGGCCAACATGGGACCACTTAAGTCAATTTTAGTTAGATCTTTTCTGAGAAAAGCGTGTTATTTTACTCTTTCGAGCTGCCCAGTACTTCTTCATCCGTTCAGATCTTGCTTTCTTTTCTTCATCCGTAAACACCCTCTTCGTTGTATTTTGTCGTTTGTCTGTCTTTTGTTTAAATCTAATGCTTTTATCTTTTAGCTTTGTAATTTTTCCATTTTTATTCTGTAGGTCAGTCAGGGAAATTCCCAATTCTTTCATATCTTCTCTAATTTCTTTGATCCATCCTACTTCTAGCTTTTGGAACCAGAGCTTTTCAATGATATTTCTTGACAGTCTTGTTTGCGGTGTCCTTATGAGATGACCGAAGAAAGAGATTCTTTTTTTCCGCATAGTATCAGTAACAGGCTCTATTTCTCGATACACCACCTCATTTGGCACAATCCACCATTGGCCTTCTTTTTGGTGTTTTTTATTGATACGCGTTCTGACAATTCTCCTCTCTATTTTCAGAATTTTTTCAATTCGGTTTTTCTGAGTGATTTTGAAAAGGGTCTCGCTTCCGTAGGTGACTTCTGGCTGTACTACAGTTTTATAATGTTTAAGTTTTGTTTTAGCAGAAAGGCATTTTTTGTTATATGTTGACCAAGTTAATTTTTGGGATTTAATCATTTTATTTGTCCTGTTTTGCCATGTCACTTTTTCATTTAAATTATAAATTATTATTTCCCCTAGATATTTAAATTGTTTTACTATTTTAATTTTCTGATTGTTTACCGTAATGTGCTCTATTACCAGAAGATCTATGGCCATTAGTTCAGTTTTTTCGAAAGAGATATGAAGCCCTATCTTTTGTGTTAGGTTTTGAAGGCTCATGATTTGTGTTTTGGCTTCTTGAATATTATTTGCTAAAAGAGCGAGGTCATCTGCAAATCCTAGGCAATTTAGTGTGATGGAGTTTTTCTTAGTACCCATTTTTATATTTTTGGGATTTATTTCATACCATTTTCTCATGACAAATTCGAGGGCGCAGTTAAAAAGGAGTGGTGAGAGGCCGTCTCCTTGCCTCAATCCAGTTTTTATGTAGAAGGGTTGAGAGAGTTCACCTCTGAATTTCACTCTGGACTGGGAAATCTTAAAAAGATTTAATTACTATAAAACTTTTGAAATTTTGGGAAATATTAATTTTACGACTTCCAATGATAAATAACAATAATTTTTATTGTTCTACAATTATTATTTTTTTTAAAGAGTTAAATTAAAATTTCTACCCTTTTTTAAACTGATAATGTTTTAAATTTAATTTTTTCTATTTCGTGTTTTTTTTTTATGAAATTCTTTATAAAAAAATAAACAACTTGATAACACAGCTGTTAAAAGAGCTCTAATTTTACCGCCAATTTTAACAGACATATACCAATTTATTATTACTACTAACGAATGTAGAAGCGTTTGGCATTAACAAGCGGCTCATAAATTGACCAAGCCTACGAGAAACATACAAATCAATTAGAGGAATTACACATCAACTTCTATTATATAATAAAAAAACAAAAGAAAACGAACATATTAATAAACCGGATGACACTTTTATTTAATTGAATGCCATAATAATAAGTTTGTAACGTCAATTAACATAATGTAATACCGTCAAATTGTTCATAATTACACGGGTTTGACGAATAAATATAAACCGGAATTAAAATACGGAACCGACCGTTAAAAATGGGATCAACAGATAACTTTTACAGAGCGGATAATACTGAACCTGAATTATCACTACTTAGCCTTAGAAAAATGCGTAAGATTCTTTTGAAAAGCTAACAAAGAAAGAATTACGGGAAAAGGTGACAAAATATTAATCGGATATTTTAAAACGATGACAAGTTCATCGTTGAAATTTAGTGAAATTAACCGATAACAGGAACGCGAAAAGATAACTTAACCTAGCCGGCCATCATTTCTTGTCGCGTATAATTAACACAGTCTTGGCTTTACAATCGTACAAGTCATAACAGGTATACACACTCACTTTTTTAAGAATCTACTTACGGGTCCAAAATAAATCTTTAAGAATAAGTTTAGTTACGTTCGTACGCAAATAATAAAAAAAGACAACGAACGGTAGACGAAATGCGCGAGGGTCCGCCCGAAAGTTTTCATACTACGGCTGGATAGCCACTTTCACGGACACGTCTAAAAATATCCCACGAGTAAGTAAAGCGTCCTAAACCGTTTACCTAATCGCGGGACCGGTATTCAATTTTCTGTGTGTAATGTAATTTTTTACGATTCACATTAAGCCGTTCGATACTCGATTGTGAATATTATGGTGTTCTAATCCGATAAAACTGCCGAGATCGCCGAAAGGTTGTGGGGAAATATGCCGCTTGAAAACAGTTCACGCTTTCCTTTAAACGAGATACCGTTCGGCTCGAATTGAGATTTCCGTGAACGTAGTTGTCTTCTCACTACCCACTCATTCTGTTCCCATTCTATCCCTTCTTCCCCGTTTAGACCTGACCCTGCTAGAGGTCAGATCATGATGCCGTGTCGACTAAAAGAGCTACTTTTGTGATCTGGTGACGGGGTGCTCTGAAGCTCTGTTTAAGCCGGATTTCCTGATCCTTTAAAAAAAAAAAAAGTTTGGTAGCCTCGATATTTAGAAAAGCCTGGCTGATTGACGATTTTCCGACAATTTTAATTTCATAAAATGCAGCGCATCACATTATTACTTTCTTTTTCTGTTTAGCCTCCAGGACCACCGTACGGTATTACTTCAAAGGATATGTATGAATGTAAATGAAGCGTAGTCTTGTACAGTCTCAGATCAGCCATTTCTAAGATGTGTTATTAATCGAAACCCCATCTTCAAACAACACCGGTATCCACGATCTAATATTCAAATTCGTATAAAAGTAACTGCCTATATTAGGATTTGAACCTTAGAAGTGTCGACTTTGAAATAAGCTGATTTGCAATGACGAGTTCAGCAATACACCAACCCGGTGGTTTATATAATTACTACAGATGTAGTAAAATTGAACGAATTACGACTTCTATTAATAAAATTAACAATTCACGGACGATTTTTTTTCCACTACTTCAAAAGCTATTTGTTTTCTTTTAGAAAAGTAGCCGTTTTTGTATACGCAAGTACTAATAATACTTGTCAGGCATAGCACATATTGAAAACCTATTTCATACGAGATATCAATACGCAAGTACTAATAATACTTGTCAGGCATAGCACATATTGAAAACCTATTTCATACGAGATATCAATCTAATAGCTTGTTAAAACTGTTCTCGACTTCAAGGAACTTTCCTGACGTTTCAAAATTAATTAGCAGTTTAAAACGTGAAATATACCCTAACAAAAAACATTTTTCCCCCTCGTTAGTAGGATCGAACATTTTCTTGCACCTTCGAATTCCAACCTTTTATTTTTAGGATACTATAAAAGTAATTAGAATGTTCCCATACTCTGCAGAAAATGTGGAATGTGAGAGGTCTGGTATTACGAGTACATTTTTATTGAGAGATTATCTTAATATAAATAGTAGACTCTTAATAAAATTGCCGGTTATAGAGCAATCCGGTTGATAGGCTACCATATACATATAAATCGGAACTTTCACCGTAATAGACTGGTTTATCTTAAACACAATGAAAAATATTAATTATTCAATACAGTTCATCCGCAAAAAAAATACTTAAAGCCTTATCATAAATATCAACTTTTATAACCCATTTTTAAATTTGTCGAGAAAATAGTGTTTACTGGTCAAAGCTGTTTATAAACTACGCAAATAAACGTCTCCAGTTACATCACGGTTGGTAGTCAAACGCTTATTATAATTTGATATTAAAATTCAATACATTTTTTCCCCATTTTTATTTAACTAAATCGGAAGCAAGGACAACTTCATTTTTAAAACGTTATATATGATAAAGGAATTCAATATGACCTTTGCTAAGTTTCAATTGTCTACCGCAGGGTCGATTTGGTAGTATAATTTTCTAGTAAGAAGAAAATTACACAGAAAAACCAATAAGCACCAGGGCAAAAAAGAAAACATCAACAGAAATACATTCAATGCCCGAGGCATCAAAAAGCGACCTGTATAATAACTACCTACCTTCTTTTCACTAACCAAAAGAACTTTCACTCTGCTATTGTAGCACACGAGAACTAGAATTAAGATCAGTATATTTGCAAGTTTATTTAAAACATAAAAGAAGTAGTTTTACGAAGTTAAGTTGTTATGTATGAAAGTTAACAAAACAGTATAATAAAATGTTCAGAATTACCAAGCGACGAGATCAACTGACTAGACTTGAAATTAAAGTAAAAAAATCACTACTTAAAAATAAAAAACCTTAAAAAAGTGAAAAATATAAAAACTTTGAAATTATTCAACTCTCATTAGTACATCATCCTAAACAAAATGATTTTTAATATCGTCCACTAAATAAAAAAAATCTGATGTGTACACCACATGACTATAACTCTATTTGGCTATAACTCTGGAACCAATAAAAATAAGTACCACTTATGATATATCGATGAAAGGCTCTTACTGAGAGCTTATTACTTTACTACAGTTAAAGAAAAGTCCAAAATCCAGATTTTTTTTGGAATTTCTGGGCTTTTTTGACGTTTTTGGTCACGTCGATTGCAATCAAAAAGGGAGGTGCACAACTAGATGTTACAAGAGTCCTGAATCCAAAATTTCAACATTCTACGGCTAATCGTTTTTCAGTTATGCGAGTCGAGATACATACGTATGTATGAACAGACGTCACGACAAAACTAGTCAAAATGGATTCAGGAATGGTCAAAAATGGATATTTCCTTTGAAATCTAAAGACCGAAATTTTTCGCGATCACAATACTTTCTTTATTCGTACAAGGAAGTAAAAATTAGGAAAAATGTAAAGAAGGATAAAAAATTAGCACAATCGTCAGGAAATTAAAAAAGGAAAGGAGAAAACATCTTTTTGTAAACATCAATATTAAAAAAAAATTGTCTGTTTTCGGTTCCGTTAATTTAGTCTTGATTTATACGGTGCAATATTTCATTGTGGTACATCTTGAACAACCACCCTTTTTATACATATTGCAAAAAATCAATTTTTACGCTCTGTTTGGAAAAAAAAATTTAGCAAATATTTACAAAATAAAATAAACGAATATTTCAGGTGAATATAAGATAAATTACAAATATAACAACAAATTATAATATAAGAAAATATAATTGTTTTAAGTCCAAATTAATCACTTAATATAAACACATGAAATAATGTTAAGGAAAATACATTACACGTAAACAAATATTACAAAATAGTTCACAATTTAGACACCGCCATTGAAGATTAATTTGAGCACATATCTATGTACTCGTTCAACGGGATAAACAGTGTTTTTTGTTTTTATTTTACCTAGTATTCTTTTAGAAATTCATCAGCAAATATTACTTCTGTAAAAAAAATCTTTTAATTCTACTGAGTGATCGAAGAATGTCCCAGGTAATTTAAAAACGTCATATCGCAGAAACTACTAGAGATAATCAAATGAGGATTTTATTTTTTTAAATTCACCAAAAAAGTTTTTTTTACATACCTTAACCCTACGGATCGTCCTAAACGTGTTGAATTCGCAAGTAAACTGCCTAATAACATTGACGATGACGAAACGTTTTTAAAACGTGTTATGTTTAAAAATAAAGCGACTTTCCATGTCGGTGAATGTGTCAACCGACATAATTGTAGGATACGGGGATCTCAGCAACCCGATGAAATTATTGAGTATGTCATTCTCCAAAAAAATCCTGTAGAACCATCAACTAAATTGATGTCCCATCGTGTGATCGGCCCGTTCGTTTTTCATGAGCGTACAATCACAGGGATGTTTATTTAGACGCGCTACAACTTACGTTTTCCCAGAAGTTGACCAAATCGAGCAAGAAAGTAATGTTTCAAAAAGATGGTGCGCCTCGTCACTTTAGGCTACGGGTTCGACGCGCTCTCAATAAAAGATTCCGTAATTGTTGGATCGGTAGGGCCGGTCTTGCGCTTCGGCCTCCGAGAAGCCTAGATTTGTCATCCGCAGACTTTTTTCTACGAGGGTACGTTAAAAACAATGTTTACAGCGAAAAAATCAGTGATGTACAATATTTAAGACGACGGTTCACCGCAGCTACTGCCACAGTTACGCCTGCGATGATCCCGCGAACCTAGGCAGAAATCGATTATACGCTGGATGTTTGCAGAGCGATCGACAGAACTATACTGAAACATTCTAAGGTATGTAAAAACTCTTTTTTGAGTTGGTGAATTTAAAATAAAAATCTCGTTCGATTATCTCTAGTAATTTTCGAGATACGATTTTTTTTAAATTGCTGCAACCTTTTTCGATGAACCTGTATTTTAAATAAATAGGGGGGAAATTTTCCAAACGGTTCGGAAATTTATTAAAAATGGAAACGGTAGAGTAATAAGAGAGGGGGCCTTTCTCGTATGCCAAAATATTGTTTTGATACGAAAACACAGTTCTGTTCGGTTGTCTGGTTTGATTTAAGCGGTTATTAATATTTATTACGAAAAAGTGACTATTCATCTTAGCAAATATTACATGTTCATATAAATACATATAAACACAAGGATAAATTCGAAATGTTTCCTATTCTGTAATGCTTCAAATAAAGTTAATTCAATTTACTACTAAGTCAAATCTAAGGTCTTTTTGTACTAAAAATGTTTTATGCGGGTAAAGCGGCTGATGGATCTAAGATTTTAAAAGCTTTTTAAAAAACAAAAATCCAATCGCTTCGTTTCTTATAAATTTGATAGAGTTATTAAATTTGCCCTCAAATCAAATTACTACATGACACAGATTGGCGAAATTATAAGAAAGGCATATTTTTTCAAGTAAATTATTTTTTTCTATTTCAGTTTCGTCAATACATGAATTCAAGAAAATAAAATTTTCATTATATTACTCCCTAGTCGATAACTACGATAGCAACAACCACATTAAAGCTAATTTTAAAGTGTTATAAACTTTATTACAAGCAATTTTTTGTAGGATACTTTTTGTTAATAAAGTATAGAGTTAGTTAATCGTCCGAATAAAGAGTTAAAATTAAGCGGTTACTAAATATATTGTTATACGGCAACCGAAGAAAGCAATAAATACAAAATAAAATTTCACAACCGTTAAATAAAAACCTTTTATGAATATAAAACTTACTTTTGTTGATATTTTAAAAAAACGCGTTTTCCCACCCTTCCCGAAACACCACTTGCGGCAACGCCAATTGGCTGTTGATCAGTGATTTTTAAAACGGTAAGTAAAAATTTACATTTACGCCGACTTAACGACTTTCAATCGACTATTAAAAAAACTTTTTATTTCTAGATTCTTATTATTTAAATACCGGGACTACTTTTACAGGTGTAATACTTAAAACTACTGACATATTTACTTATCTATTCTTTTATACGATAGGTCAAACAAGGAAAAATGAAATGAGGCGTGCAACTCTGAATTTCCCCTTATCACAAACTTGAGTATAAAATTTTATATGTATATATGTATTTTATAAGTATAATTTTTACCCGATAGCAAGAGCGAAGTAAATACTGTAATGAGTGACGTACATTAATCTGGCTAAAACTTTATCGTACTAACCTTTTGGTTTTTGGTGTCTCAAAAATATAGATAAAGAAAAAAATTGTTCATACGTATGGGTGTTGCGTCTATTTCATTTAGTAACCCAAATTTGGCATCATTCAACAAAAATTTTAAATTTGAGACAGTAACTTTCATATTTGATTCTAATAAAGTCGGATTACCAAAGATGATGCGAGAGGAGAGGTTGAGGATAGCATGATGGAAAATTTTAGCTTCCTTGATGCCGTTTTATTTTATTTTTTCCATATGATAACAACACTAGAAGTTTAAAGATTTTAGTAATTGAAAGCCCCCCCCCCACCGTTATGAATCAATACGGTAAACGATTAAATTCCGAAAAAAGGCTCTAATACTAACCGGCCGTATTTTGAATACTAAACCGGCCGTATTTGATTTCGTGAAATCAAATTTAGTCCTCAGAAGTAATATTATTTAACATTATTGTTCCGCATGCATGAATTGAATAAAGTTGGCGTGATTAACGCTAAAGCCGTATACTGATAAGTGCAACAAGTTTATGATCGTTTAATATACTATACAATATTTTGTCAGCGCATTTGTTTCCTTCAAGTGACAGCGACGATTTTAACTTTATATTACACACTACTGTACTGAAAGGGGCATATGGCATTACGTACCGAGGTCAAGTGGCAATATATTTTATTTTAACAAACACATGCAATGCGGTAACAAAATAAAATTGTTTAAGAATTTTATTAGCAATAACTTACGATTCTGAAAATCGTTTTACTCAAATGAATTCATAAAAAACGTTGTTTGTATTAGTAGGAGAAAGCATTTTTCATAAGGCAAAAAAATAGGTGTCATTTAAAAAAACCAAAAACGAGACTGCTTTAAAAAAAATCAAAAAAAGGTTCTCCATCTTCCAAAACCACACCGAAAAATTAGCATCTACAACACAAATTATAAATAAAAATGAGTCTATTTTAATTAATTTTGTTACACATAAAAAAAAACACATACATTTACTACAATAGATTATTACAAACACATTGAGCTAAAAAACGTTAACATCAAAAATCTAAAAAAAATATCTGCTTTGTTAATGAGAGCAAAAAGATAATCGCTTTTTAAAGATTTGATTCACAAAATATTCACGTTAGCCGTAAATTATACTTCTAACTGATACTCCATCAAGGCCCACATTATTCATACAAAAAAAAGAAACAACAATATATAAGAAAGCAATAACTAATAAAAATTAATACATAAGGAAGAATTAATTACGATTTTTTTTTCCGAGGAGAAAGGCTAAAAAAGTCAATAATATTAATACAGGCCAGGTTGAAGAGAGCGTCCTTCACTGGCCTTGTCCTACTGTTGTAAATGTAGGACACAAGTCTAGCTGACAAATAACTAACTGGAGAAAGCTTTAAGAGCAACGCAGCCGCGTTAACATTAACAAGTTATTGCTTGTACTCGAATGAAAATCACAACAGAAATGTCAATTTTATAAATTACTTCAAAGTAATAATAAAAACTAGAGTAATTATCTCAAGTCGATGTTACTATTATCATTACATTCTTCCCTTTTTCATCGAAGCTATAAAAGAGATATTCAATAGCGTTGATAGCTAGTGCAGTTAAAACCGAAAAATACTTAATGAAATTTTATCGACTTAAACGGTAGACATTAAATACATTTATCGGTTTACTTCCATTTAAAATGTAAATCTACAACTTCGACTCCGATTGAAAGTATAAAATGAAACCGTCAAACAGTTATTTCTTTAAGTACGAAAGAGATAAAATGTACCTTCATTAAACGACGTTTATTCTATGCGATTAAG
Organism: Lycorma delicatula; assembly: GCF_047948215.1. Taxonomy (NCBI): domain Eukaryota; kingdom Metazoa; phylum Arthropoda; class Insecta; order Hemiptera; family Fulgoridae; genus Lycorma; species Lycorma delicatula. The sequence continues at coordinate 21,773,458 of NC_134457.1, forward strand.
AACTTAGGACGTTCTCCTTCCATTACAATAATAATATAATAGATTCGATACCGGCCAGATGAAGCACGCCTAAGTGGCTACTTTACGCTTGATTAAGCAGCAATTTAAAAGTCGGCTTAGAAATTTTTATTTTCTTTTTTCTTTTATTTACAATTGTTTTAATTAAAAAACAAAAAAAAAACACCGATCTCCATACACGAGACGTAAAATAAAGTTAACTACGACAAAAATTTCATAGTTTCATTTTTACTGTAAATAAAAATTGAAATGCACAACACCAAATAAAGAAAATTTATTAAAAACGAGAATTTTATCAGACAATCGTCTTTTAATTACTTCGATAATTTATTATTTAAAATATATTACGAGAGAAAACGAATTTTATTTTACAAATAGTTTGTATATAAATAATTCAAATACTCCTGCCACTAGTTAGTAGTTATATAACGGTTGTAAACGACCCAAATCATAAAATAAAAGTAATACAGCTATCAAGAAAATCAAACATTCCATGCCAGGTTACTGGTGAAAGTAAAGAACAAAGTAAGTTTTCGATTCATTCTTCATTAAGCCGAATTTAGGATAGTATATCAACGTCGCATCCACAGTTCCCTCTACGCTGCGCGGATGCGCGGCCGCGCAATGATTTGAGGTATAGCAATAAATTGCACAGAGAAATTTATTTCCCGCACATCTACAATCAGGTATTATAAATACGTAAGGTATACTCAATGACACGTTCAGTTGAGACTACGGAGTAGCTTACACCGTGACTTTCTTACGGGAGTTTTGAACTACGACTCGCAATAAAAACACTGTATTCAGTTATAGGCAGCTCATCGCACAAAGAACTGCGATGTTTACGAGTGATGGAGTCAGTGTTACGCTCAGGAACAAAAATGGAGTAACAGCAATTCTCAAAAGAGAAATATCACACTTAACCGAACAACACTGTGTAGCACAGAGGAAAATTTGGGATTAGATGATGCACGGAAATATGTATCTATTATGCAGGGTATAGAAAATTTCATTAAAACTGTATACAAGATGTTTCACCGATCTGGCATCAAAAAGGAAAATTTTAAATAATGAACTCAAGTGTCAGAACATGATGTTATTAAACCGTTAAATGAAGTTAGATGGTTTTTCGCAGTTGGTGGTGCTTTAGTAAAAAATTACGATACATTAAATGAGTATTGTAAAAGTCACATAACAGAATGCAACGACACCGTTTGTTAATATTGTGAAAATATTGATTAATTCACAATATCGGGTAGCAATATTCGCTTTGAAAGATGTATTTGTATGAGCTTATATCCTTGAAAATACCTATAAAAAAGTCATTTTAACAATTACCGATGCTCATCGGTATGCAAAACTTATAATTAAACTAAAAACTCGATATTTGGAAAACGAAATCTTTTGGAGTGACAATGTAAGAAAAATATTATAAGAACGTTAAAACGATATAGATACATCGGCTACAATCCGATTTATTGAAAGTGTAAGTTCACTTAGAGAACAGATTCCCAGATGAAGAATAAAAAGATTGGCAGCATTTGATAATGAAATTATTATAAATTCAGAAAACAATTTTGAAGTTGGAAAGCAAAATAATACGGCTTTCCAAAAAAAACTATTCAGAATTTATGGCAAATAAAAACGTCGATATAGATAAAATACGGAAAGAATATTCAGAATTGAGATCTACAATTCAGAGAAAACTAAGATTATTCAAGACTTTTAGCGATACCTTTGTCCAAACTAACTAGAATTACCTAACCTTTTTTTTTCAATGTAACATTACGGGAATTTTTCAAGCATCCGGCGCCAGACTGCGAACGTGAATTTTCTGTTATCAATTTCATAAAACCAAAATACCGAAACAGACTCGATATTGAATACTTGAGTGACCTTATGAGAATTAAATTACCGGTAAAGAAGTAAATACAAATAAAGTTTACAAAGAATGAATTTCTACGAAAGGCAAAAGACAAAAAAGTTAAGTAAAATGATAATCTACAATAAAAGAAGTTACCTAATTGTTTTCGCTTAAATATCTGTAAATCTATTAATATATTTTATAATGGACGCATATGTATATATTAACAATAGAAAATTTAACACAAATTGGTTTTTGTGCGTGCAGCTGTGGAAAAAAAATAAAAGGGAACTTTGGTTATATCATGTCCAAAAACTTGCGGGTTTGTGGACATGATCTGACCACCTAAGTATATACTTAGGTCCATTGATAAAGCTTTTAATCAATTTACCTTATTAGTGTTTGTTATATAACGTCATTACTTTAAAGGAAAACAACTCTAACGTAAATACGAGTAGTATTTAAAATGCTTTCCATTACAGAAGGTAATATTTAATTATTGTATATAAAAAAATAATACGACCTATTCGATTGAATAACAGCAACTAATTGTTAAACAAATTATTAAATTGCGTAATAATTCAAAATCCGACCGATACAATATTTTTTTATTATTTTCAATAAATTTCTCAACATAATTTAATCTGAATATTCGTCTCTATTTCGACAAATTTTTTTCAATCCTAACGAAACAAACGCAGCGATTTCTACGATTATAATAATTATTTGGTAAACCAAGTTTATTCTGTTGTTCGCATAATAACTTCCTTTCAGACTAAATAAACGAAAAGAATTATACACGCACGTGAATATTTGATAGTTTATCTTTGTTTACGTCATCATTAATTAATACTGCTTTGTTATACAGTAATGATCAATAATAAAGGTTATCCCGGGAGGTGTTGGTCGAACTTAATCAAAATAAATAAATTCATGCGGACAAATACCCAATCTTCATTTACCCTCCGACTGCAAATTTGTATTTTTTTTAATAAAATACTTACCTTAAGAACAGATTGATTTAATGAAATTTGGTGTACACGTACTATCGAAAAACTTCTACAAAATAACTTTAAAATTCGAAAATGGAAATTTCTGCTACTACTAGTAATAGAAATTATTTGTTATTCAATTAGTATAGGTAGAGAAAACAAGTAAAAAATTACGCTGCAAAATTTTTGCGATCTACTATAATTTCAGCCAAATTTTACCTGTTTATTTATTAACCGATCTGAACAAATCGCGTGTCGTTTTAAGTGCACAATAAAGGGCTTACAGTTACACATAATAAAAAAAACCAATTCGATAAAAATAATAATTTACGGAACTACAGTAATAATAATTGAAATTTTTATTTAAAAAAAAAATTAAAAATGGCGGCCAATGGGAAAATAAAGTTAGATAGAAGCGTGTTTGTACCATAAAACTTTTTATTGATGTCCAAAATCAATTCCTTTAGGTTCGACTAACACCTTCCGGGACGGGACACCTGTATGTGGTGTGTGCGTAAAATCTCCTTTAAATCCTTAACCGTATTGTCTGGGTTTTTTCTTATTTTTATTCCGATTTCTCGCCTTTTTCATTTCTTGTAAATAATTTTTTTTATTTTTTAAATAATCAAAAGTTACAAATAAAATTAATATTTAAAAAAATACATAACGCATTTACATAGTAAATTATGATGCTTTTAATTTAATGCCAATTTCAAAAAAACAATCGAACGATTAATTAATAGAGGCCAATTAATTTATTAATATAAATTATTATACTTTACTTTTAAGTACGTTCTCTGACGACTTTTTATAAGTTTGTTTTTCATAGAATAAAACCGGTTTTATACGCGAGTGATTTTCTTAATTACATTTATAACATTTTTATACGCTTAACTTAACTATAGACATTCAACAAACGCTTGTAACTTTGAAGGAATGTCAATAATTTGTAAAAATAACAAGAAACTTTCTAATTTATACCTAATTTAAGCGAATAAATAAACACTTAGGAAAGTAAGGAAAAGGAATGAGCATGAAGGCCGTTTTTAAAATAAATCGATAATTTCAGCCTTCATTTATTTTAATTTAAAAGGGTCAATGACTGACAAAGTATTAAATAAGATAAAATAGGCTAATAATAATTTTAAAAATATATTATTTATTATATATATATTTAATATATTCGGAACAAAATTATACGGTCATCCGATTACCTAGACTTTGTAATTCACTTGAAATCCAGAACTTTTTTTTGATCAAATTCAAAATAAAATAATTTCAATGGTAATGCTTTAATAGATAATAAATCTGAAACGGTATTTAAAATTTAAACATCAGTACTTGAACCGGTACAATTTTATAAATTGGAAATCTATAATGATTAAGCCTACACGAAAAAAATTCATTTCAGAAATTGATATGCGATCACGTAAATAAATTCGGTAAGGATTTTATAGAAACTTATTTTAATAAAGTTAGCACATAAAAAAAGCTATTTTCTTTTGTGTATTACAAATATCATGCAGTGTGTCATCATTCTACTATATTATCATAATTTTTTTATTTTACATCTTCAAACGACTTCTTTTAAATTAACGATCGGTTTGTCTGGACCGCCATTTGTTAAAGCCGTTATGCCAACAGAATGTAATTCAGCAGAAAAAAAATTAAAATTGTTACGTAATAAATAAAACGACTCGCTACGATGTGAAGGATAAATAACTCTACTAACCGTCAGCCAGGAGAGAATAGAGCACTGAAAAACAAAAGGTTTTAAGTTTTTTGAACACCGAGTTAAATTGATCAGGAATTAGGAATGTTCAATCGATTGATGATTTGTGTACTGACAGTTCCAAAAAAACAAAAAATTTATCAATTTCTTACCAAAAATCTTGAAATTTTCAGGTTTAACACAAAACAGAACATTTCTAAAAAGCACGATTCCCATAGTAAAGCTGTTTCTTGATTTCGAGTCAAGTGACTTCAAACTCATTTTTTAGAGTTTTTTATTTCTGGTTTGGGTTCTTTAATCTTTAGAAAACTCTCCGAATAAGATTTGACCCCTTGAAGGAACGAGGTATGTTTACGAAAAACATTTCTAGTTGATAATGCATTGGATTTCCTACAATTTATTAAAACTACTAAAACATATCGGTAATAAAAAAATGTATAAATCTTTTAGCAGACGGTTTTTTTTGTTATTTTTTCACCCTACCCCCTGGGCCGGATCCACAACAAAGCAAAGCACAGCCCAGGGGGTTATCTACTCAAACGGGTCTCCCCGTCCGCCGGCCATAAGTCTAGTCCCGACAGGTCAGCACGCCGGTTAAATCTTTTCATTACGCGCCTCTAACCCCTAGGGCGGGGTATCCAAGTCCGATTATGTCGTTCCTGGACCCCACCCCAGAAGCGGTGTTGACGCCAATGCCTCTAGTGAGAGCACCCTGTGTAGGGCAATCACACCGGGTGTCGGTCTTTTTCGCTTAGGGATTAGGGAGTCCCAGTGCCGCCCATCCGTGCAAACACAGACGAACGGCAGCTCCGCAGGGGGCTGTCCCCTCAAATCCCCGCCTCCTCATCCTCACCGGCTTTGTGCCGGAGTACCCGTGTCACAAAGCCGCACGAAAATCTCTGCCCTGATAACATACAGTCTATGATTGTGTCGACTGTAAAGGGCCCAGTAACCAACTCACAGCGGCCCTCGTCCGTCAGTCGAACAAGACGTGTTCCGGTGAATCGAGCTCTCCGAAAAAAAAACAAAACGGGTCGTCAGCTCTCCTCCTGGCACGTAAGTATAACCGAAACACGCCGTCCCAGATAAAAATTAAGTCAACCAGTAGTTTGACTTAACATAGCAGAAGCTTACAAGTAATAATCATAATGCGCTGTAGTTTTTTTTACCAACAATAATATAAGCATGCGATGTTTTTTTTTTAACTATCTCTGAAAATAGCAAAGTTTTACAGATCTGTTTAAGGAAACGGTTTAACTTATATATATATATATATATATATATATATATATGTATATATTCACTAGTGATGAAAGTAACTTAGGGGAATAAAATAAAAGCCAAAAAATACATTTGTGTTGGTTCCATAATATAGCAGGCGTCAGCAACCGGACACTCATAAAAATCATACAGCCATACGAAAATCATCCTTTGTCACATTTCGTAGAGAAAATGAGGAATGAAGTGATTTCCCGTATTATTATTCACTGAAACGATTGCACTAACGTAAAACAACAAAAAAAACTTGGTCGCAGGCCTGCAGTTGCTGATAAGGATTAATAGGTAAAAATCAGTACGGCAAACCTTAATTCAATTTATAATCGGTTCAGAAAGATTTCTCGTTATCACAATAGAGACTGTCTAAAAAATTAAGGTAATTACTGTTATTAAAGAAAGAAATTGTAGAATAGAACTTTTACAGCAAAGCAAATCTGTTTACAAGAGCACAGGTAGAAAAAAACTAAATACATATTAGAAACCAATTAATTAGTCCCGATTAAAATAAAATATATATATGTATATAAAACATGTTATTTGAAGGATAAACCTTTTCAAAAGCCTTATCTTAAAGTTTATTGGTAATTTTCCTATTACTGAGAAAAGCTACTAGGTTCAAGTAACTTTTTCCACTTAATAAGAATGTAAATTTAGATGTTATTTTAATTTTTACTATCAAAAATTCAAAAAGCAATTCTATCACACCTTTTCTTGTTCAAACAATTTTCGTTACTTTTCAATCAGGATGACTACATAAAAAAATTTCAAAAAACACATAAAATTTATAATCTTGGTATGATATGAAATGGAGGAGGGAAGAATATACCGACTAATTATTTTAAACCGGTTTGTTAAAAATTTTTCCGCAGAAGAGCGAACGTTACTAAATAAAAAACAAAATGTAAGATCATATACTGTTAAAAAATTTACAATTCTTATAAAAAAGATTTACTCTTTTACTAAAATATATATATATACTATTTTATCATTTACACAGTCTATTCACTTATTAAGAGGTTTAAAAATTAATCTTTATGACACTAATGATAAAACAACATGTCACTGTTTTCTAGTAAATACGGCAATATATTGAGGTTATCTCAATACAAAACAACTACTACTGTATCTAGTAAGTGCTATTTTTCCGATTTTTATTATAACAAACAATATATAATAATTACTCATTGATGTTAATGAAATGATTCACTATAAAAAAGATAAACTATACAACTCATAAAATAGTAAATCAATTTATTATTACGTAATAATAAAACTTAATATATCCGTGGCTGTTTTTTTACGCGATAAAATTTTCATTAAGCAAACGGTGCACAACAGGTTATATAAAATACAAGTGGAATATTACTTAGCGATACCGGCGATAAGTATTAGGAATGTCCTAAAAATATTCAATAAGTAGGTTTACTAATTTATCTACGTGAAGCAGCTCTTAACAAAAGCGACAATACTGATAAAAAAAATATATAAACACGCGTGCGCCCGTTTAAATTGAAATTACCTACATATCAAGCGGGTTAGTTGAACGTTACAAATTAATAATTATAATTAAATAAAAAAAGACCAAAGTAAAAAGAAGAAGAGAAGACGTTAAAAGAAATTAATGAACGACCTAAGCAAAGAATTTTTTATCAATGAAGCAATTAGCTAAGAAAAAATCCAGTAACTTAAAACGAATTTTACTTTTACTTTTTCTGACCCGAAATGAAAAAAAAGAACGAAAAATTTGTATATAAAGAACGAAAAAACTGTTAAGATTGCCTGCAATGCCCGCTATTTGGTCTAATTAAAAAAGTGGTCACTGAGAATGAAATGTTTCTTTCAATAATTATTTTTTCTTATGATCATGCTTTTACTAATCACACGTATAATAATTGTGATTTCAAGTTTAAAAAAGCCTATCCATCTAATAATAATAATAATAAACTTTATAATAAATATAATCTGTAATTATAATGGTAAATACAGAAAATAAGATTACAGTTTTAAGGACATTTACACAGAATAAACGACCAAAGATTGACAAAACGAATATTTAATTTTTACAGAACCGCAAAGACCAACCGGTTTAAAGAAACAGAAACAGATCTAAAAAACACTAAAAATTTCTAAGGATCTGTGTAAAGACAAAGATAAATTTAGAAAAACGATTCGAGAATATAAGTTTCTAGAGAGAAAGAAAAAGAAGGTTATACCACCAGGTATAACCACCTGAATAGATAGACGGAAGAAAGGCGACATCAGAGCAAAACAAAGAAAACCTTTTGGGGGGGGGAAAGAAGTCAAAATTACGCAAACGTGATCTGTAGTGGTCGGAACGAAGAGAAAAAGAAAATACACAAAAAAAAAATATTAACAAAGAATTTAGTAGTACAATTGAACGAAGAAAAAGATTCCACAAACTCAATCAAAAATTAAATAACCCGCATACATATTCTACATATTTTCTCCCGTTTACAGTATTTGAAATTTTTTAATAATTTATATATTTAAAGTACCAAAGTAATAAGAACAAAACTTTCATCAGTTAAACATACAAGTTGATCTATAAACCTACAAAATAATAATAACCATTACAAATAAAATTAATAAAATCGATTAAACATTTTAATTTAAAATAAATATAATAATTATTAAAATATTAAATCTTAATTGAATACAAAATTACAATAGATATTGGATATAAATAATGTACCCAGTCAATTTAAAAAATGTATAGTGAATCATATTTTTTAGGGAAATCCACATTTCAGAGAATACTACAATTACGTCAGCGGTCAATAACATTAATAGATGGAATAACCACGAAAATTACGAATAAAAAAAATTTTGTTTCCACAAAATTGACTGCAAATTTAAAAGTACAGTTAAGCATACAAAGTACATAATCAAATAAATTTCTCATTCGTTAGGGTAACCCCATCATCTACTACGTAGGCTGTTCTCGGGTAAGCTATATAGATTCATTTAGACAATATTTAATAGTGTACAGATGTGAAACAAGTTTGTTGGAAATCCCAATTCTATGATAAATAATATATAATACAATAATCATAATACAGCATATATAGAAAAAATAAAACTAATTTTTTGATCATTATACACGTAAAACATATGAAGCCACTTTGCAAAAGGAGGTCATAATCAGCTTTTCGACAGGGAATAAAATAAAATGGTCACTATAGGTAAACGGTCAGGTTAAACAAGTGCTGATAGTATCAAGTTTTACTGTATATATACACATATCTAAAAAAAATAACCCGCTTCCTATGTACAAATCCAGGTAAACTCTCCCAAAACATTTTTGGATCAGTCAGTAATCACAAAAAAAATTAAATAAATTATAAATCACCTTTACTTTGTAAATAAAATTATAAGATATCATCAGTACGCCAAAAGCTATAGAAAATACTGCAAAAATTATGTTTCGAGTAATAATTAGAAATTTTACACCAATTCTCCTTTACCCTCTATGAAGTTCAAAATCTGACTCTATAAATGAAAATTACCCTTTTCATATTCTATCAAAAATATTTATTTAATTTATAATTCCAAGCCTTTTTCTCCTCCGAGAAAGTAAGAACTGTGTGTCAGAGGTCGTGACCTCATTTGAGAGTCATTTGGATTACGAAAGAGGTAATACAGCTACGGTTAAGTAGCTGAACCGACTAGCTGCCTTTAAATGCAAGTTTGTAATATCCGTAACAGGTACGTAAACCGAGTAATCGTCCGACAAGCTACAAATATTAACAGCTGTAACTAACCACAATCTATGATAATTAATTACAAAAATGCAGTAATCTAACATTGACCTTTTTACTTTCCTATACAAAAAAAAAGAATAAGACATTGTTCTCGGAAATAGTAATAGATTAAAACACAAAAATGTAAATGTCAATAGGCAAGCAAATAAACTACTGAATACGCAAATTACTACCAAATATTAAAAAAAAAAACCAAGAATATATAACAAAAAAATTATTTAAATTCCAGTTAAATGCAAAAGAAGAAACTGGCTCTAGCAAAAAAAAATAATTACATTGTAGCTTTTCAAAAGGACTAAGGTATTTTTTTTATATTAACTATCAGTAGCTGTAATACGGATTCAAGAAAAAACTCCTTTCGTATTCATATATCTTTCATCACAACGAATGCACTGTTGAAATAACAACAGAAACGCGAAATTTATTAAATGAATACCAAATAAATACTTTTTCTTTTTTTTAACTATCTTATTTAAAACAAATAATACAGTATTAGTTTGTAAATAGGTGATTTAATTTTTATTATCGATTAATTTAATTAATATAATATCTAGCAACATGACAAGAGATTTTTAATTAAATATTTACCTTGGGGTTTTTACTAATAATTTTTTTAAGGGTTAGTGAACAAGTTGTATGCGTGTATGTGTATATATATACACATACACACAAATAAAGGTCAAATAGCATCATTAATATAATTATAGTTTGTTTCTTATAAGATTCTACATTTTAATACGGCTAGCAAAATAAATATTATATAAAAACATTTCATAAAAACATTTTATATTTTAATCGATTATTCGATTAATAATACGCTATTATCATCTAGATTAATTTTGTGAAAATGGACAAGGATGCCGCTTTACAAAGAGTTACAAATGTACATTTTTTATAAATATTAGCTGTTCAATATGCAATCATATTTGTTCTACTTTTTTAGCTTTACATCTTACTGTCGTTAAGTGATGATTCGTTTGTGTAACACGTAACACGAAAAAGATACGGATACACGATACGAATGCGATTTGAATTGTGCAATGAACCGTGAACGCCCGTCGATACAAGAATCACTGGAGGTTGAAAATGAGAAATAAATTTAATAAAAATTCTGATAAAACAAAAATAGATAGTAATAATAATAATAATTTGTCCTTGCTTTATAAGATTTATAACCAGTATTAAAACAAAAAACAATTACGAAATACTCCCGACTTCAGTAACAGGTGTTTAGATAAAATCACTACTTTATACCACAGACCGAGCTAACGACATTTTATTTTATTTTTTAATTTTGAAAATTTATGTTATCCTTTAATTATTAATGTGTGTATAAATATATATTTATATATAAACAAAAATGTGTTTGTAATTACATCTTGAAATTTCTGTTTTGTTACTACACATCAGATTTTTTTAAAAATAAATCATTTATAATGGTAATACAGAATATTATTTCGAATAACTAAAATACAATGAAAAGCTTTCCACTAAAAACTCTCAACAAAACGTACATAAAAGGAAATAAATGAAATAAAAGAGTAATTGGTGTTATTTTATAAATGGCGGTTATAAGTAGTAATTTTTAAATATACTGAAGACGGTTAGTATGACTCAACGCCCACTTATTTCTCATCGCAACCGAACTATACCTTAAACTAGGGAAAAAAAAAAGAATAATGAAATAAAAAGCACAGTTGATACGTACCGATTTTCCGGACACCATGATGACAGTTAAAAACTACTATCGGTGTTTAAAATAACAAAATTTACACTGATATTCACAAAATAAACGCACAAATGTATTAAGTAAAGACAACAGTTAAAAGAGAGATTCACCTAACAGCTGTACTCCTCAAGACTACAACCGGAGGCCAGCCAGACTAAGCAACAGTCAGTCACCTTGAAACGAGACCGACTGGAGGGAACGGAGAACCAATAGAAAACCGCGTTTTAAACACGTACATCCAATAGGATCTACCCACACAGTTCATACAAATCAAGAGGGGAAAGCAAACAAAGACTGAAGTAGGATACGTATAGGGGTATTCAAAAGTTTTTTCGCCAATTTATATACTTGTAACTAATCTTTCACAGTAATATACATGTTAAATGATTATACCGCATAATGTAATTTTATGAGTAAATATACTCTTACAAATTAGTAAATAATTTTTTATTCACCTAGTATAAACCTAGTATAACTTGAGTAAAAAAAAAATATATATATTTATAGAGAAATAAAAAGCAGCTAAAAATTACTGTTTAACGTCAATACTGAATAGTTTAATATAAAACGAACACCCTTAAATCCGATTATTTGTATGCATTAATATATAATATTAATTCCTATTTCTGTTGTTATATCAAACGGTTTGGACTTTAGCAATGGTAAAAATGAATATTTAACAAACGGCAAATAATATCCAACATTCAAAACTTATAATAATTATAACGGCAATGAATATGAATATTGTATTTTATTTAATAACAAAGAAGTGTTAGAAGGGAGCTTTGTACGACGACAAGAACGCGACCTCAGAGCCGGATTTTAAGTACCGGATAGAAAAAAAAAGTCCACCGGACAGGTTATTGGCAGAAACAGCCGGATCAAACAGCACAAATACAGATGACATAACCCAAGAGGTCCTAATATCACTCAAAGGAAGTATCAAGGACGACTGGCCCTCAGAAAATCGTGCAAAAAGACCACCAATCTTACCCGAGGGGTAATTCAGCTTCCCCCAGCACTAGGCATCAACCCGTAGATAATCCTTAGGAAGATCGAAGTGAATAAAATATATTTTACCTAGAATGAAAACAGCTTATTGCGATCAACTTTGCGGAGATCACCATAAATACAGGAGTGGATAAAACTACTCTTCCTATGTATGGTTCAATTGATCATCTAAGCGAGCCACATTTAAACCGATCGACCAGGTCCTTACTGGAAGGTAAGTTGAGTATCATATGAGATAGATTAGTTTAAGATACAGCATTAATTTTAAAATAAAATTAAATTTATAGTAAAAAAGTTTCTAAGGAAAAACTTTTTTTAAAGGCACGTTCATAGTAGTATAAAAAACAGCATATTGCCTGAATAACAGAATTGTCATGTTATATCACAACATAATGCAGAAGAGATAAACAGGAAGATTATACACACGCAAATATTTACGCTCCCCGTCTGTTAGCAAAAGGATTGTGAATAATCCTTTTAAAAGTTTTTAGGGAAATCTTTTATGCATTTTGAGATTTTTTTATTTTCTTGCAAACACAAATAATTAATAAAACCACGTAACAATATATTTTTAACATAAATTATTCAAATTCCGTTATAAAACAGATGGTTTAAAATTTATAGCGACAATAAAAGATTTTCAATTTTATACCGTAATGGTCTTCTAACAGACAACGAAAAATAAAAAAAAACGAAATAGTTAAATTTCTTTCTGGTAGTTAACACTGCATCATATAATTAACACAGAAGAGAAACAATTAAAGAAAACTGGTCGATGAATAATATTAAACAAACAGAAAAGAAGAAATGAAAATAATAATAATATAATTAATCCCTTTTCAGTGACATGTTACAGTTAAGTAAATTAAATCTTAACTAAATGCTTTAATTGCAATTTCTACTACCGTAGTGCTACGTTCAGCGTTAAAGGTAACTTGGATATAAATTAATTAATTTGTTTTAAATCACAACGCTTGTATTTCGAGCACATAAATAAATAAATAATTTATATATATACAGAGTGAGCCAAAAGATATGCAATCCTAAATTCGAAAATGCATTGCGAAGGGAAATTTAGTTTTTTTGCTGGCGGAAACGTTGCCAACGGATGACCTTATGGTAGAAGAGTAGCAGTCGATAGCCAAGCAATTTCCCTTCTTTTTGATGACAGTATTGAGTAAGCTTGGAGCGGACTAACATGCGTTTCTCCCAGGCTCGACGTACGTTCATTGTTGAATAGTTACTTTAAATCTTTAAATGCAGTCATTCTTAAAATGTCAGCAAGTCTTTAGGGTAGCTTTTCCTGAATCGCGGGTGCCTAATAAATCAACGATTTCACGCGTAATCGCTCGTTTTACAGAAAGCGGTAGTGTGGATGAATGTAAACGGTCCGGCCGACCTACGGTTTTAAGTGATGCGTCCCTAGAAAGTATCCGCGTATCTTGTTGTGCGGATTCACCAAGAAAGTCGATATGAAAGCTGCGTCAACAAACCAGAATATCTTAGGAGAGTGTTCGCAGAGCAACAAAGAAACTGAAACTCCGTCCGTATAGCAGTCACGTTGTCCATGAGCTCGAGAACCCGATGAGGGGAAAAGACTATAATACTGTCAACGGCTTTTGCATAGTATTCGCAGCAATGTTTGGGTGTTTATGTTTTTTACTCTGATGAAGCGTGGTTTCACCTAAGCGGCTACTTAAAAGCAAGAACGACAGATACTGGAGTTCAGAAAACTCCAGTATTTTCTACGAGACCCCGTTACATTTACAAAAAGTTGGACTTTGGTGTGCGATTTCACGGAAAAGAATCGTAGGCCCAATCCTTTTTCACGGAAACGATAACGGCTGAATGTTACCAGGGCATCATCATGAAATTCTTGACAGTTAAAGGCTGATGAACTAGACTCCTGGCTGCAGCAAGACGGTACAACGGCGCACACAGCGAACAGCACAACCATATTTTTCTGCGAGTTCTTTGGGGAACACATCATTTTTCGTGGACTGTGGCCGCCTAGACCGCCAGATTTAACTCTCCCCCACTTTTTTTCTTTTGGGATATCTGATGGATATCTTTTAATAACCCTCACACAATCGAACGACTCAAGCACAACATCGAAGAAGCAATATCCCGCATAAGTGCAGCGACCATCCGAAAAGAAGAAACTAACATGAAGAAACGTGTTGAAGCATTTGAACCAGACGGATGACATTTCCTCATCTATTGTTAGAAAAATAAATAAATATAAATACTTTTTCCCTTAGATCTAAACCAATTTTAATCGACATTTTTATCCTTTGTTGTTATATTGTAGCTATCATACAGGCGTATATGATTAATGTGCTAATAATGATTAATTATTAATTTATATCGATAACTTAGGCGGTGGCGTGATGAACTGCCAAAAACTAAATAGAATACTTTTATAGCGAGTAGTAATTATAAATATGTAGCGGTGTACGCTACTTCGTAGTGTCAACTAAACGAGTCATTGAGCGTAGATATATAAATATATATATAGAAATGACACAAACTATCGCGTTTTAATGGTATGACCTCTGATTATTTTCATTTTCCTAGGATAAACTAATCGCAAAACTGCCTTGATAAGAATAACATATTTCAAACGAAAACTGCTTAATTACAGACCGCATCTAAATAATTTCTTATAATTCATATCAAAATAATAATAGAATAATTACGGCTGTTCATGAAAACCTCTGCTCATTAACAAAACAATTTACGTATAGAAAATCGTATAACGAAGGTACAATAATAAACCTAAGCACGATAAACATGACTGATCAATTCTTGTTGCTCTTAGCAGAAAAAGGAACTGATCATAACACTCTTAATAGAAGAAACCGCCTCAGTGACATGTAAACTTTCTATAATCCCTGTTGGGCATGAATAGGTCAAAATTAACTTCGGGCTGTACATAAAATAAAAAAAGATCAGTATTACCGAGATTCATTCTAAGAGTACTTTATTTATCAATAAGATCGTATCAGATATCAATGTCCATCAGGTCTATAGGGGGGGGGGGGGGGCGCGTCAAACACTCTGTACCCATGTGCATCTGTCAACCGATACTTCGATCACACAAAATCATTAAACTCAATTTTATTATATTTTTTTTTTTAAATAAAAATGAAAAATAATGCGAAAGGCAATTTTTATTTTTAAATTAATTACCTAATTATATATACTATAATATAACAACCTAACATGAAATATTATTCAATTGCTTTCTCTCCATTTCAGCCGTTTTTTGGACCGATGGTTTGGCAGTTTCCAGAATCTTTTGAATTTTTAATTAACATGTCAATCAAAATTTTTTTTAAATTAAAAAATAATTTGATAAAATAACCAAGAAGCTGTTTTAAGTAAAATCAAAGTAATAATAATAATAATAATTATTATTATTATTATTAGGATAGTGAACCTGAGATGTTTGAAAAATTTTTTAAAAAAGGCTCCATAAAGGAAAGTACTTTTAACAATTACCAATTACGTCATATCTACATCTACATAAGCCGCTATTGCGAACTACTCATATTACAAAAAAACACATGTTAAATTATCAACCGGACCGGCGTAAAATATTTTATTACATTTGTCATATTTATCATTTATTTACCACAAAAAAAAACGACTAATTTTTTTATTGATTTACTTACCACAAAATAATATCACAAAAATTTTTCAAAATTTTTAAAAACTTGCTTTATTCTTTTTATTCATAATTTAATCAAATTATTTCATACATTGCACAAGTTTAATTAGTAGGTTAATTTGAATTTCAAAAGATAACAACATATATTGAAATTTCTAATAAATTTATCAATATCAAGCAAATTTTCAATCAAACATTTACTATACAAAGTAACGAAACGGTGAAGTTTTTGCATAATGAAATTTTATATGAAGTCTTTTTTCATTTACTTAATTAAATTATTCATTAAGAAGCTGTGACTCAACATACTGCCCGCCAAAAATCGTGTGTGTGTGTGTGATGACAAATGTCAAATCCGAAACCTAAAAACCTTCGTATCAATTTTTTGTAATTTTTTTACGTCAAACGACTATCGGATTTGTCATCTGCAACCCCAAAAACCTCGCATGGCCATTTGGCAATTTTTTTACACCCGCACCCTTCATTTACTCCCGTAGGGGGGATGTTTGCAAAAATAACGGTGGAGTATTGTATTGTCATCCGACCTTACTTACGGTGCAAAATTTCATCAATCGGAAATGTCAGGAAGTATGTTAAATTAAGGATGTAAGATTTGAGGACAAACATGGAAAAAAATATTGTGAGTTACAGAAAAGCAAGTAAAATTATTTTTTTACATCTTTTAAACATCTATTTATGACTGAAACAGCTGAAAACTCATTTAATAATATTAAGACGTAAACAGATCCTTAAAAATATAAATTTGTGTGCTCGCAATATAATTTTCGATAGAAAGAAATATTTCAGTTTTTTAACTACAACTAAAACCTACCCTATAAAAGATCAAAGGACAAATGTATAATAACCAGTTACAGAAAAAAAAACACCGAATAGGACATGAATATTTACGTTTTTATTTATATTGCAAATTTTAACATCTACATCGTCTTTTTTTATTAAATAAATTACAAGGTTAGCGATATTTACAACAATCCACGATTTCATATATATAAAACAAACTAAAGCACAAAGAACATTAAAAACTCAATAAATTGAACCTACAGTAGCGTAAATAAACACACGTCAAATAAAAAAGAAGAAAATATATTTAGCGTGACAAAAGAGCAAACAATGCGGCATTTAAGCGTAACAAACGATAAAGCACAGAATTCAGCAATTAGTTGAAATACTTAACTGTAAAAAAACCCTTAAAATTGAAATATAATTGTTTTTTAAATATCACAAACAAATGCAGTGACTTAAAATTTATTTTTGGATTGTAAAAAAAAAATTATTTTAACCGAAAGTAAATAAAAGAATTAGGAGTAAACGAAAACATCTGACGTATAATGTACGAAATTGTGAAAGAGCTTTCAAAAACAGATTCAGTGAAATAAAAAATCAGATGTGGTCAGCACATGACTTACTTGTACGCCTGTTAAATTACATATACACTTTTTTTTTAATGTATTTCATTTAAACTTATTTCATCTGAAAGTGAGATAAGATCCTCAAATTTTTTTAATAAAGTGAACAGTTACTCAATTGAATTGCGGTGGACGCGACATACATCACATTTTTTTTCTGGAATCCGTATTAGCATTTTATATTACTTTATATAAATAATTTTGTTTCACGACGCTCAAGTAGTTACGTGGTGTTAAGTGGTGAGAACGTGTCGGATCCGTAACCATGCACACATCGGTTCGAATCCGACTTCATATACGTATATCTTTTTTAATCTTTTTTTTTCAATTTTAATATATTGATTTATTAATATCAATAATAATAACTAACCTCTGTAAAAAAATTTTAATTAAAATGAAAAGTATATAAAATTTTATTTCACTAATAACTTCCGATTTTTTTTTTTTTTTTTAATCGGAGGTTAATAATTATTAATAAATCAATATATTTAAGTTTAAAAAAAAGTTAAAAAAAATATATGTATATGAAGTCGGATTCAAACCGATGTGCCTTTTTTCCTTTATAAGATCCAAATATTTAATTAATTAAAATTTAATTTGGATATAACTCTGGAACCAGTGAAAGTAAGTACCACTTTGATACATCGTTGAAGAGCGCTCAATTAGAGCTTATTACTGCAGTTAAGAAGAAGTCCAAAATCCAAATCTTTTGTATTTTGGACGCTCTTGGTCCAGTCGATTACAATTAAAAGCAGAGGTGCATAACTAGATGTTACAACAGTCCTAAATCCAAAATTTCAACATACTACGGCTAATCGTTTTTTAGTTATGCGAAATACATACGTACGTTCAGACGTAAGTATGTATCTCACGCCGAAACTAGTCAAAATGGATTCAGGAGTGGTCAAAGTGGACATTTCCGTTGAAATCTGAAAACCGAAATTTTTCGGGATCACAATACTTCTTTACTTCGTACAATGAAGTAAAAACGACCATTGTTCGTCATCCCTGCCCACTTGGCACCGAACAAAAATCATAACTAGCGCTGTTCCAAGTCACAAATCTTATTACAAATTACTATAAATACAAAATCAATTAAACAATAATTATTATTAAACATCATTAAATCGTAATAAACCAGCAGTTTATAGAAAAAATGCAAGTAGTACAGAGAGATAAACTAACAATATTGATAAGATAATTCGTATTAAATGGAAATAAAGCGATATCAGTAGATAAATTATTACTTAATAATAATTAATGGAAAAAAGTGATGTAAATTTAAGACAGTCCAATAAGTAGTGGTGCATAACGAAGTGCGATTTACATACCGTTTAATACAACAACAAAAAAAGTAATAAAATTAACGCATTTTTAAAACTCTCCTTCAATAAATACACATGAATTAATATAATAATTTACTATTGCAGTGAAAGGGGAATTAAAACACAGCTACTTCCATTGTATATTTTTAATAATTCGTCTCTGGAAAGGATAACGAATAAGATCAAAAATTAGCAACTAAATACGCATTTCTATAAAGAACCATCATAAGAAGTTGTGTGTATATATATATATATATATATACACACGAGATTCGTTCAATAACTGACAAATGATTACAAAAATTATTATTTATTAAATGACAATGAAACTAACGCTATGTTTCAACATAATACCGGCTACATTTAGGCACTTGTCCCGCCATTCTGTCAGCTATCTTATTCCGGTAGTAAAGAATCGTTCACCTCGGCGTCCGAACCGTTCTTGTACCGCATACACTATATAACCCAGGATTCTCATCGAATATTAAGATTCATTTTTCCTGACCAAGTTAAGAAAAATTTCCTGACTCTCATAATGTTATGCTACTGCCATTTACTCTGCAAATTATACATTTTTTTTGCAACCTCCACATAGACGCCCGATTCACGTTTTTTTTTATTTATTACATTAATATTTAAAATTTGTTTTAATGATGTTTTTTACAACCTACATTTAAAATTAGGCTATTTTTGTGATAATTTTTTTCCAGTAATTGTATTGCAAAGCACAAAAAAAAGAGAACAAACAGCATAAAAATGCTTCTTGCATAAAAATGAACATCGAGGCAACTAAAAGTAAAACAGCACGCCGAGCTGGATTACCATAAAACAAGATGTAAATATCGCTTAAAAGGGTATTCGCTTTGACAGATTCAATCCCTATTGCCACGGCTCCATTTATAACATGTAAAGCGCAAACACCAATATTCACCAAACGCTTTCCTTCAGGACATTCCTCTATGGCTAAACACTGAACATTTCTGAAAAGTTTAAATTCACATTTGGTCCATCCATAGATATTTATCTAGGGACGAGATATTTTCTACGAAACCATTCAGATGTTGCTGAGCGGTGGACTTTCTCAAAAATATACTGTTATAATATCTTATTCGTAATTTTTTTGTCTCTGTATAAAAAAGCGTACAACAAATAAGTCCGTTTGACCCCTCTGTACAATTTTATTTAATGCATCCAAGATAAAGAATGCCAAATAATTAACACAATAACGTAGCTGATTTTACAGAATGCTAATAAAATATGGAGCAAATCCGTGATCGATGACTTAAGAGCATTTAGTAGCTCCAAGCTGGAATTTTGACGCTATAAAACCAGCAGGAAACATAATTTTAAAAGTTACACCGATATCTTTAAATGAACTTAAGAATAACTTATTTTGTACAACACTGAGAAACCGCATAATCTCCGTCTCTATAACTTAAAGAAGTAATTGTGTTGTCATTTTGAGCTAAATGAGGTCGAAGATTCAAATATATCATTTGCTGCTGAAACGTAATTACTCTGATTAGAAGATCAGAGGGCAAAGAACACACAGATGTATCACAACTACCGTTCTCACACCTGTCGATCAAAAGTTTTAGCCGGCTGAGTTGAAGTACCACTGGGAGATAAAAAAGGTTTTCAGTGAAGGATCGGAATTCCTTATCTTAATTATTTCATTACGCTGCTTTCTTTTACTGTGCGAAGTCACTGCCTTTCGGCCCACACTGCCCAGTCAAACATTTTATCAACATCACAAAAATCAAAATACACCTCTCTACCTCTTCTCAACCGACTGAATTCTAGGTGTAACTATATCTAACCACTAGTTATTAAACAGACTTTATAAACGCCATTTAAAAGCAATTCATCACATAAAATACAAAAAAAAATTTTAAGGTGGTTTGAGAGAAATTCCAAGAAAACAGTTAACCTTTAATTTTTTTTTAAATTTCACAGTGAAAAGATTAACTGTAATTTGGAATATTCCTCCTTTAATATAAAAAAAAATACATAGGGAATGTAAGTAAGAACAGGACATATTAACGGTTCCTTGATGCAAGTAGTTGCAACGTGCTGGGCGATGGGGTCACCACTTCCCGACGCCGAGAAAGTAAATCAAATACATTTCGGCATCACATAAAAAGTACTTTATCCACTAACATTATTAAACTTAATTCGGTAACAAAAATGTTATTATCTTAAAGTTTTTGTAATTTTTTTGACTTTTACCTGATTTTTTCAAAAAAAATTCCTCACTATGTTTATACTTCCTGACTTTGCCTGCCTGTGGAAACTGCGTTATCCCCCTCCTTGTCGCCAAACATGGTCCCGACTAAAAAAACTCTTTGAGAGGAACAAACAAACAAAAATTCTGATGGTGCGACAGGGACCAGGTGGACGCGGCGACGCCTCAAACCCGACTTTTGAATAGCTTTCCTTATTTTTTGAGCGGTACAGTGACGGACATTGTCGTACATAAGATCGTGCTTTTTGAGAGAAAGAACCAGACCGTTTTCACATTTTATTTTCTAGGATGTCACAATAGTACTAGAAAAGTACGTCGTTTCAAGTAATCGCAATATAGGCCAATAAGAGGGCATTTATAATCCCAAAACGACAGCATCGCGGATGACGTGTAAATTTTGAATTTATTCCCCAGCGGGCGAACTCGGACGTCTCCATTCCGTACACACACGTTTAGATTTCGGCCCAAAATGAAAATCCAAGTTTAACCAGAATTTACTTATATAATGCGATCTAATACAACAATATCTTCCGCTAAAACCCGTGTCTTAGGTTCCGTACAGATGTGAATTCGGATGTCTTTGTGAATTTGAATCGCTCGTCCCGAACTAACCTTGAACATATTTTGGGGTAATTCAACTTATCGTGGATAATGGAGTGGACAGTGTCGGTACTCGCGGTACAACCCTCAGCAATTTCCCAAATTTCTATTTCTATGCGAATAATATAATTATGCGATTTTTCAAAGCGTCAGTCGAAAACTTCCACCGGTCTTCCGTTACAATCAAAATCGATGACACGTGTTCTGCCTGATTTAAACTGTTCCATACATTTATTAAAATTTGCACGGTTAATACACATTTACCGTAATACTTTAACATACACGTGTTTATTTCAGCCGGATTTACAGCTTCGTAAAATGAAATTCGATGCAACATGTTCTCCCGCGATAAGTTTCAAGCGGAGCCGACATTCTGAAATAAACAAAAGAGTTAATAATAATGGAAAATTTTTTTTTTGAGTTGCTGATATTTTCCACTTCGGGGGTGCCAATTTTAACGTCAATACACTTTCAATTTACTTTATTAAATAATTTTTGCGGTTATTAATTAGCTCTTCAATTACTGAACAACCGTCCCCTTATATGTACGTATAATTAAACTGTTTAAGTAGTCGATTAAACAATTACAATACATAGATATTTAGGAGAGAATTAAACCAATACAGTACAAAAATATAAAACATATTGGCAGAGATTTCGTAATACAAACCGATGTAGCAAACTAATATTTTACTTATCGCTGGGATTGCTCACAGTACGGTTGTTTAGTTTTCAGATACGGTTTGACTTTATAAACTTCTCTAAGCACGATTAATTTTATGGCTTTGGTCGTTTTCTTTTTGGGGAAGTTTGCTTCTATTTAACGTATATTATATTTTTTAACTACTAATGATAATCTGCACCGAAATATATTTAGTTGTGTATATTTTACTTTATATAAATTATCTTAAACTATTTTTACTTACAGTACACCTTAAACGCAGCTTATTATTATTATTCTTTTTATCTATAAGAAACTATTATTAATTATCGATTAATCGATGTATATATACATATATATAAATTCTTCTATTTTTACCAATAGAAGAAAGAATAATTATTCTTAAAAGAGAGAGTATAATTATGAGAATATTTATGATAATACTAAATTAAATCCATCTCTTATAAAAATGAAAAGGAAGACGAACGAAAAACCCGTTTCATATTAACGGGAAACAATATTATTCTGAAAAGAACACGGCCATTCCATTATTAAAAAATTACCAAAACGTGATCAGAAGATTAAAAACTTTGAAGTAATTGTGATAAGCAATCGACTGTGAAGGGGCGGCCAAACTAAAATCACAAAGAAATATGAAACCTCAAATACTTCAAACAGAACCTACATCCATCCGTAAGTAAGTCTCGACTGTTTTAGTAACAACCTAAGAAATATTTTTTTATATTGTCGCCCCTAATTTCCACGAACACCTTTTACTATTTTTCGAGCTTAGACGGGAAAGTTTGATAGGATGTGACATTTCTATCAATAAAACGGTACGAATAGAAAATGAACAGTAATAAAAGCGTCATTATAATTAAAATAATCATTAAAACAGTACTACTCAACATCAATAAACTGAACCGCGAGGTTACATCAGGTCGAGTGAAAAGTGAACGGTTATTTCTAATAAAAATACTTTGTAACCGTGCACCATACCGCATGAACTATATATACAGTCACTAATACTTAACAAAGACGAACGTACAATAGATAGCTAAATATAATCTAAAGAATACAATCGAATGAGATGAAATCAAAACGGATCAGACAATGCAACAGAAAATGACCGGATGTGGAAAAAAGATTGTATCCACTATTGACACATTTCTTTCTCGTAGAACCACACACAACAATAACTGTCCTATATTTACGTCCTAACACAGAGGATTACTCGTACATGTAGGACTTCACACAAATAAAAAAAACTGATAGAATTCAGATTAAACTCCAAAGGTGATAAAAAAATACACAAAAAAAATTAATTAATTAATTCACGTTTTGCAACGTAATAATACCTCATACGAAATTAGACTGAAAGAAATCTATTAACATGAAACATGTGGCATAAAGAAAGATCTGAATATACAAAAACCTTCGTTAAACTTAGATATCTTTTTTTTTTAAGTACTTATTTTTCAATCAAACATTTAAAACAATATCTGATGTGGACAACAAATGACCTCCTTGTACGCCTATTAAATTACATTTACGAATTTTTTTAAAATGAAAAGGACATAAAATTTTATTTCATTAAAAACTTGGATATTTTATAATATTTTTTTTTTATGTTACTGAATTATTATTCATCGTAATTTTTTTTTACAATCGGAGGTTAATAATTACTAATAATACAACAAATTCAAATTAAAAAAATTGTTTAAAAAAAGGAGATTAAGTCTGATTCGAACCGATGTGCCATCCCCTTGTAAGATTCAAATATTTTATTAATTTAAATTTTATTTGGCTATAACTCTGGAACCAACGAAATTAAGTACCATTTATGATATATCGTTGAAAAGCTCTCAATTAGGGCTTATTACTACAGTTAACACAAAGTCCAAAATCACAATTTGTTTTGGATTTTAGGCCTTTTTGGACACTTTTGGTTCAGTCGATTGCAATCAAAAGGGGTGGTGCACTACTAGAGGTCACAACAGTCCTATATCCAAAATTTCCACAACCTACAGCTAATCGTTTTTGAGTTATGCGAGGTACTTGCGCACATACGTAAGTACAGACGTCACGCCGAAACTAGTCAAAATGGATTCAGGGATGGTCAAAATGGTTATTTCCGTTGAAATCTGGAAACCGAAATTTTTCGCGATCACAATACTTCCTTTACTTCGTACAAGGAAGTAAATAAGAAGTAACTCCAGTAGATTTTTTATTAGATCTTTTCGTAAACGTAATACTCTTCAATTCCTCTTTACTGAAAATAGCTAATGAAAAAAAAAAGGATCTAAGTTATGGATTTTTCGCTTATTATTTAGAACAAAAAGTTGTAATCCGATAAAATACTAATATTTTGCGTGATATATCTTTACCGATTAGTTTGATTTACAAATTTATAGTAATAATAAAAATTAACTTTTGTTGTATCAGCCTTAAGTTAACCCACATACTTGCAAACCATTACTGACATTTTTCTATAAATAAAACAGAAAATCGAAAAACAAATATATTTTCGGATTCTTTTTAACCTAACCCCTGTGTGAAACTCAAAAAAAAATATCCCCTTTTAATTTTCAAACATTTATTAAAACTTTACACGTTATCCCTCGTCCGATTTGAGCCTATCTCGATCAACAATTTCCCAGTTAACGATCATTTTATAAGTAATAGTTGTTTTCAGTCGATTGTAAAAATTAAAAAAAAAACAACCCTTTATAGTTGAACAGTAAAATGGACACAGTAATTAATTAAAGGTACCCGTTAATATGAATAGGGGGAAAATAAATTTAAAGGAATTATTTTTTACTAAGTAACAGCTAGAATACTGTTGCAGGAACAAAAGTACTGTAAACCCGTTTAACTATGGAGTACATAGCAAACGTTAAGACAATGTGAGAAATCTTTTCTAATAAGAAGTCCTACTATTATTACTGCACGACCCGCTTTAGCGAGAAATATTTACTCACGCTTTTATTTATGAATGCGAATTCAATCACGGCATAAAAATGGTTGTTCTACATTAAGATACGCACATTCTTATTCTGCTTTCCAACAGCTTACTAAAAAAAAAAACGAACTGTTAAAAAAAGTAATAAAGTAATAATCCTAATTGAAATAAGCATTACTTTAAATAAAAATGACCGAGAAATGCGAATAACATTTTTGTTCGTAAAATGTCACGATTTGGCAATTAGGCAGTCAATATGGTATTATGTTTTGCGTATCTCATACAAAAATTAAAACAAGTTAAAAAAAAATAGTATTGAAAAAAGGGATATTGTTTCTTCAATTTACTTAAAAAGACAAGTTTTTTAATTACTTGAAGAAAACTTTCAGGAATGAAATGAAATTTGGAAGATTAACGTAAAACTTATCGAGAGATAAAAACAATCTCATCAGTAAAAGTTTTACCATTATTAAAATAAAATGGATTAAAAAAGTTTAAACTCACCTTCCGCAAAAATAAGAGCAACACTACTAGTTTGGTACTTAGACCCCTTAAATATTCAAAGTTTCGTCGGCCTATCATGTAGGCTGAATTCGGAAAATCAGCCGGGATAATTTTCTGTACGTCACATTCATATTAGTAAATTATCTTTTTGTTGGGAGGAAAACCTCTATCGATCACTTTGGCTTGAACGGAAACGTTCAAAGGAACTTTTAAAGTGTAGATTAATTACATGTTTAAAATAACTTTCTTTTTTAAATTTTTAATGATTTTATCTATTACCTTTTGGATAACACAATACACAAAAATATGCATTTTTTACCTGCTGTTAATGATTTTTTTTTTTAACATAAAAGGTAACTTTTCTTTTTCTGTTTAGCCTCCAGAACCACCGTAAAAGGCATTACTTCAGAGAGGATGATAAGTACGAATGTAAATTAAGTGTAGTTTTATACAGTCTCAGGTCTAACGTTTCTGAAATGTGTTGTTAATTGAAACCCACCGGTATTCAGGAAGAACACTAGCATCCACGATCTAGTATTCAAATCCGTATAAAAGTCTGCCTTTGGATTTGAACCTTAGAACTCTCAACTTTGAAATCAGCTGATTTGCGATAACGAGTTCACCACCAGACCACCAAGTGAGTAACATAGAGTAACTGGCCGTTTTTTTGTTTTAAGTTGATTGTCTTTCTGATATCACAAAACATTTCGATCCAATCGAATGCTTAATATCAGTTTTTACAAGAATAAGCCCGTTAAATTTTGGTAACCCTCTTTACAGCATAAATAGAACTTAAATTAGTATTATGTAAAAAAAATTTCTTATTTTTTAGAACAATAAATTAAATTAAATCCTCTATTTACTTTTTTTTAATCACACACATTAAGTGAATTTAAGAACAATTTCTAAAAAAAAAATTGGTAAATTATATGAATTTTATATGATTCCTTTCAATTCTCAATACCCTACCTTATCATAGAACGATCAGCATGCAGAATTAAAAACCGATTGAAACTATAAATAAACTGGTAACGGAAATCAAAGTTACCTGCCTGTGGTTGAATCAGCGGTAATACTAGCTAATATTATTTCCAGGATAAGCTTAAAATTCTAATTTTAATTGCAAAGATTTAACCTTAAAAAAATTAGTTTCCTACAAATTTTATTTAAAATAAAGTGGCGACCGAAATAAATCATCCCAAATACAGCGTAATTACATATGTAATAAATACACACTTCTGTTAAATCTGGTTGTCGATTGTTAAGTAAATAGTAAACAAAATTATAAAAAATTAATTAAAAAGTAAGTTCATTTTCAGCAGTGAAATGATAAATTTTTATTACTTTAAACTTCCAGTTATTTAACATTTTCTTACTTTTCCATAGAACATAGTGAACGTATTCGTGCTCTATTAAAAAAAAAGAGTAATAAATAACCCGATTCAGGATCCTTTTACATTTAAAAATAACTCTTATAAATGATTTTTATTTCTTCATTCAAACAAATTATGGACTTTCACTAACGTTACAATAAAAAATTAATAATCTTTAAAAAAGAATTGCCTATAAATGTAGACTTTTAAAAAATAAATATCTATTCGTCGCATTTATTATTCGAAGACAACATAAAACCATTTACAAACACTTCGAAGGCTATTTATTACATACTAATAAAGCAATACCTCACCTCGCATCTCTGTTTCACTTATAATAAATATTTATACAACCGTCCACGTCCATTTTAGTCGTATTATATGTTAGGCGATGAGCGTATAGCTTGCTTTGCAGTAACGAATAAAACATCGAGGGTGGTCTTAATTTATTTTTCAATAAAGTTTTTTGTTAATCTACTTGCCCGCTGTTTATATAAAATTATTGAAATATTTGTTGGAAAAACTTGAGAAAAATTAAAATTAGAATATCCCTTCTCGACTATTTTTTTTATGTAACACGACTTTAGGACTGCTTGTGTAACCCGTACAACCAAAAATAAAAAAGACTCTAAAAATATTCAGTTGATACTCTACATAACTGTAACAGGGCGGACTGATTGGAAAATAAAAATGGACGATTAAATAGAAAACTGTCGGTTCAAAACCATCCAAACTTAATGAAGACAACAGAAAAATAATCGTTACTACGGACACATTAAGAAATCATTTACACTCGTATAAGCGAGTAAATGATCGTAGTGGTAGGCGTAAGTCGATCCTGATTTCATTAGGGTTCAGCACCACCTCCATCCACCCGACAGTAAAGTACCTCGGGGTGTGTACAGATAAAAACGTCACGTTTCAGAGGCGCATCAGAGAAGCGTCGGATAAGCCCAAAAATATGGGAACCGCCATCGGTCCTATAACGATTAACATCGAGGTCCTCGCGCATCGAAGCGGATGGTTTTCTCTCAAAAGCGAGGTACGGAGCACCGATCTGGTCCGTCGCCATGAGAAGGGGCAAGAGCCGATCACGAATGCTGCCACCGGAGTAATGGCCGGACTGTACCCCTGGATAAAGAAGATGGAGATGTACAGGGGATCTGGTAAGACGAATACGCTTGTCCGCTTGGCCGAATCGCTTGTCCGTAGGCGGCAGGAGAGATGGGATCGGTCGACGAAGGGCAGATAAGAGGTACGGACCTATCCCGGACCTATAGAGATGCCTGCACCGCAAAACCGGTGAACCGAAGGACGAATGAACAGTTTCTTTACCGGGCACAGACGTTTTATAGCGTACCTGTGCAATGAAACTTTTAAAGCGTACAATGAAACTCTTTGCGGAATGAGACTAATGCGAGGAAAAGGATACCGCAGAACGCACGGTGTTCGTGTGCGATCAGTTTCTGCTGCATAGGGAAATTGACCGAGAAAATTCAGAGCGCTTCCTCCAGGCGAGAGCATCACGGGAACTGTGCTGCAAACCGAACGGGCGTAACACGCGGTGTCCACGATAATGGTCAAGACAATCCGTACGAAAATGGAGGAAGAAGTGCAAGGATGAATAATCACTTCACTTCTTCCTTGGGACTGTGAGTACGTTTATCTTAAAACAAGTCAGGCTTGTTTTACCTCTAAAACAAGGTGGAATAAAAAAAAAGTTGAATAAGGGTAAAACGGGAAAGTTACTTTAGTTGTTCTTTAAGTTTTAAAAGAAAGAAATCGATAATGAAATGAAATTGCACAAGATAACACGAGAAAAATGGGGAGTAAAATAAAACGGAATTTCTTTTGGTTATGTAACGTGTCATTAAATTTTAAATTCGTAACAGAGTTATATAACTCGACTATTATACTAGTATATATAAAATTGTATAACTAAAATAAAAAAGATAGTTCAATCGGTATATAGCCGGAATTCTGAATACTGATAAACCGGAATACTGGTAAATCCAATCAAAAATTAAATATACGCAGAGCGTTACATAAGTTCACAAAGATATTTAAATACATGAAAACGGACGTAAACAACGATGAGTGATGGAACAAGCCCTTATATAAGCTTTTATATTTATATATAAATGTCTGAACGTTTTGCGCAGCTACCGAATCGGAAATAAAAGTTTTTGAATAGTAGGAACATTAATCGGGTAGGCAGAGCCCCACTACGATCAATAGCAAAGATACGAAAAGGTCAGGGAAATAAGGACGGGATGACCTACCCGCGGAATAATCGGGAAAATAAGATGAACGAATCCACCTAAAAGAGTCTTTGAAAACCTAATCCAAGTTATGGCTATCTATTTCCCACAATTCTCAGGAGTTCTTTAGGAGTAATAGAATACTGATCGACAGTTTTCCGTAGACCGGCTACAACGTAATCAGACAATTAGTTTTTCCTCCAAATAATAGAGGTCGAGTAATATAACATTCGGATTTCCCTAAAAAAAAACACCCTCGTCTATTCCCATAATTACATGATGTATGAAAAAGGGCTGTTAACAATTCGATCACACTCCTATTGGAGGATTATACTTATGAAATGTTTCATAGGCAACATCCGAATTTTTTTTACAATTCATTCACACACTAACTGTCATCTATTGTCTCTATTTAAAAAAAGCCTTTATAAATATATTTCACGAAGCGTTTCTTAGATATTAAAAAGAACATCACAAAAGAATATGTTAATCCAAAGAAAGATTGTTGTAATGTACGTTGTGTACGGAAAATTATTTATTTTAACCGATCCCTCAATTATAACTGTGGCTAATAAATGCCATTTATTTATTTATTAAGACTGATATAATTTTCGGCAAGTTTTGACAATTTGTTAAACTTTTAGATAAATTTGTTAAAATCGAAACACAGACCGTATTCTTTCATCACAGCGAGAAGCGATCTTGTTATAGAAACACAACAGATGGAACAGAAAAATACTTGTTCAATAATGAGACTATACGAAGTGTCCCAAAGTTCGTTGCTGCCGACCAGCTGTTAGCGGATAGAGCGGTCGAGCGACGGCGGTGGCGGCAGAAGATACAAGGTCACACGAGTAATATAAGCGGGTTCGAGCTCGGTCGCTGTACATCGGCGGGGCTGGCACACGGTTGCTCGTCTACAACGTACAGGCCTTGTACGAATTGAAAAGCTAGCTTTAAAATCCGACGTCACCTGATAATTTTATGCGACTTCTTTTTGCAACATCGGTTAATAGTAAGTAAATACATATGTATTTACAGTGTAAATACAAACATATGTAACGCAAACGTGTTATCATAAAACAGCATTTAAACAAATTATAAAATATATATAATTAATATAACACATGATTATTTCGTTTATTAGCAAGTAACCGCATCAAAAATTATACATTACGTGGCTAAGAGAATTAAAATAATCATCAGTCAATGGAACTTATTGATGATAATTTAGTAATGCTTTTCTTTCTTTTTTTCTTAAAAGAAGAAACCAGTTCTTACTCCGATGACGTCAGCAAAGCTAATGGGTATTCATTTATAACCTTGTTACTAACATCTTTCATCTCTATATGTTTTATAATTAAATTAAAAACATAAAATCGCGAAATACTCTTTTTTTTAAATAGCGTAGCAGGTTGAATAGCTGCAAAATAAAAATAAAAGCTTACGACAACAGAACAAGATCAATAATGAACCCTCCATAGAGCTGGCAAATTTCCAAAAAGATGAACAAATTTCAGTACTAATCTGATCTTATGACTTTCCTACTACCGTCTAAAAAGCACTAAGGGCACGAACTTATTCCGCTCTAAATTCTAATTATGAATTTCAACCGACAAAGTACTGCTAACATTTTTACAGTTTTAATACAGTTAATACATTATTTTTTTAAATAATAACATAATTAAATACGACAATCATATAAAAATATAAGTAATATACATTCGACAGTTACAAAAGTATAAAAAAATAAATCTCAGTTTGTACAGTCATGAAACAGCCCATAAAATCAATCCAAATAGTTAATTTAAAATATACAGTGGATTCCGGATAATCGGGCCACTTCGGGACCGGGACCGCATGACGCTGTTATGAAGAAGTAACAAAAAATTAGATGTACACAAGTACAGTACAACACATACTAGTTATTAAACCCCATTTAACGTCTTATTATACGGAATTTTATTTTTAATACTACATTAAAGTTACAGAAACAGCATTATTAAATTGTTTTTGCCATCTTACATCAGTAATAAAAAACAAAGCTTGATAAAAAAAATACAAGTGCAAGTCAAAATAATCAAGTGTCTTTTACGGTCAGTAAAATAAACGAATTTGTAATCTAATGTTTTTTACTAGGTTAAACTTCTTGAAAAAATTCCTGTACTGTTCTCCCTTTAATTACCTGGCGTTCTACAGATTACCACTGACCTGCAGTGCTGCTTGCGGCCTTCTTCCTTCACTACCTTCTTGCATAAAATACCGGTGAAGTAAATGAATTTTCTTTGTATCATACGGAGATATCCTTTGACTTCGAGTTCACTTAAACTTCGTCCAGTTCTTGAGTAATCTTTTTGATTATTTCGTCACCATTCCCACACAATTTGAAAAATTACGTTCTCTGCAAACCAGTACTTACAAAACTTTTTCCAACTGTTTAGTGTTTATGAAGAAGTTACCTCCTTCTCTACCCTGTGGCGTTTAAGTAACGGTTAACGACTTGGATCGCTGCTAATAAATTAATGTTTATTTATAAGTAAAATAAATAGGGAAAAAAACGAATTATTAAATCTTATAAGCGGCATTACGGGCCGTTAAATTGGCGTAATTTTACGAGAAATATACTAGGATGTTTGGTTTTACAAAATGCCCGAATTAAACGGTTGGCCCGAATAACCGGTGGTCAAAACATAAACAACGTTCAAATTAAAATTCATAGATAAACATAATATTAAAAATATTATCAGTTCCGAATATGTACGAGTACTGTTTTATAAAATTTCAAAGTATAGTGGATCTTTCGGGAACCGGGTAGTATCCATTAACTCGTGGCGTACAGTGCGTGTTTTTAGTAATACATAGAATTTTCCAACAATGACGGTAACATTTAGAGGTCAGATTAGCCGCTGGACTGATAAAAATAGAAATTTCTAAAATCAATATACTTGTACATTACATAATAAGCATCAATAGACCGATAAGTAAATAGAATAAAAAGTAGTTTTAAAGAAACTAAAAACATCAATAACAAATAAGTCGTTTAAAAATATGTAAAACGAACGATAAACTTTTCTTTCGTACAAAACTAGTTTAAAGATATTCTGTAATACTTCTGACGTGAGATTAGCAGTTACTACTCTCAAAACTCACTGACCTAGGGCAAAATTCATGCGCATAAATGATTAACATGCACAACCTTCAGCGTAAATTTATAAGTACTTTGAGATTATCTAAAGCTTTTTAACCACCATAATAATAACTATTTCACAAAGTCGAAATAAAGCAGAATTCCGTGAACGATTTATGAAACTCGGCCTACACTAAGACAAAAATACTACCCGACCGAAAGAATTCACCCTCTCACAAAACCTGAATGACACGGATTCACCAAAAATCGTAACGTATTGTTGAATAAAAAGAAAAAAATAGAAATAAACTGCTAATAGTTGGTATACATTAAGTATTAGTAAAAAAATATTACTCGGTTCGTAAACAATAAAAATCTGATGTGGACACCACATAACTTATCTGTACGCCCCCTATTAAATTACATACACACATTTTTAAAAGTACATAAAATTTTATTTCGTTAATCACTTCTGATTTTTTTTTCATTTATATATATATATATATATATATATATATATATATATATATATATTTTATTGTTGTGATTGAATTATTTATCGTAAGATTTTTTTTGCAGAGGTTAATAATTTATTAATAAATCAACATATTTAAATTTAAAAAAAAAAGGAAATGAAGTCTGAATTGAACCGATGCGTCTCCTCCTTGTAAGATCCAAATATTTCATTAATTAAACTTTTATTTGGCTACAACTCTGGAACCAACGAAAATAAGTACCACTTATGACATATCGTTGAAAATCTCGCAATGAGGGATTATTACTGCAGTAAACAAAACGTCCAAAATCCAAAATTTTCGGATTTTGAGCTTTTTTGGACATTCTTGTTTCAGTCGATTGCAATCAAAAGGGGAGGTGCACAACTAGATGTTAAAACAGTCCTAAATCCAAAATTTCAACATTCTACGGGTAATAGTTTTTGAGTAATACGAGATATATACGTACGCACAGACGTTATCACGCCGAAACTAGTCAAAATGGATTCAGGAATAGTGAAATTGGATATTTCCGTTGAAAACAGGAACTTTTCGCGATCACAATACTTCCTTTACTTCGTATAAGGAAATACAAAATTAAAACTTTAATAATTACGTAACAAGAAAAGAATAACATTTTTCTCATTCCATAAATTACTAAAGAAATCTAGGACTGATAAATAAGTCACAGATCAGCTTCCACTTAATTCAATTTAGACGTGGTTACAAGGAAATGAAAAAACTTATAAATCATTAACTATAAATTCTAGGTTTCATAAAAATAAAAACTAATCACAGAATTATTTTTTACTTCGAAGATACAAATAAATAAAGAAAACCCTACTTAAATAATGATTTTTCTTCGTTTTTTATACATAGCAAAAAATGCTTTAACAGCAAATTATAATTCACAAACGTGAACATTATAAAAATTAAATTGCTATCGACAACAAATTTACTCGCACACATCGAGATGAATCATCATCAATAATTATACGAATAGAAAGCGAGAAAAGACAAAAGCTACTAATGATAAGATAGAAATCAATTATAATAACAGGGTTGAACGGCTTAAGTGCATCGTGAGATCTGTTCGTTAGAAAGCCGACGTAATTCACAGCTCGCAGACGCGGAGTAGCAGCAACAGCAGCGAGTTCAACGCAGCAGTAAATGAAGGAAGGAACAGGTTTACTAGGCATATTATTCAGGTGAGGCTGCGATGCAGCGGGTGTGGCGTAAATCCCCTTCTTTTTCTCGATTCCAACAACGGTCATCGAATGCTTACACTTATATACACATATGCTACATTCACTTTATTACAATCCTTACGGGATTGTATCACTTTCAATCGTCAAACGTAAAAATGCAGCGCAATAAACGGTTACACATCGTAAAAGAACGCACAAAAGACCTTGAAAAATTACAAAAAGCTGATCATAAGCATCGAAAATGTAAATTTAAGTTAAAAAGCACTCGCGTACAGCCGTGCGCAGATACAAACACTATTTAAAAGATTACAAGATAACTTAAAATATTCTGATTTTAAATTAGACGTCGTTAATTTAAAATGCTACAAAAATACAAATGAGGTAGAGCCCTCTACCGTGAGATTTTGCAGCTTCCAACAAGAATTCTAAAGTGAAATGCACAGAAGTCAGAGGATTTTTAATTAGAATTGGAATAGTGACCGCATTCATAAAAGATTTACATTTAATATCTAAATCGATTTCTACCAGGGAGGTTCAGAAAATAACCTCCGTTTGGCTACAAATAAAAACTTTCATAGATAAAAATATTTTATTACATAAAATTTAAAAAACTACAGCTTTTAACCGTTTTTCAACATAGTAAGCATTTAAATTCAAGCATTTGTCATAGCGTTTCACTAATTTACAAATACCTTCTTCATAAAATTCAGCCGTCTGGGTACCTAGCTAACCTTTCACGGCATTTTGAAGTTCGTCGTCGTCATCGAAGTGCTGCGACGCTACTTAAGAAGCCACTTAACCGGTCTACTGTTAAACTGAAGAAACGTAGACGAGCCATTCAGAACAACAAGCAGACAACTCACTTCGGACAAATGAATAAGGCTGGCAACTTCGAAGCAGTGTTTGGACCTCTTTAAGCGAAATTCGCAACAGTATTTACGTCGAGTAGTCACAGTTTATGAAACCATTACTATACGCCATGAATCATAGATCCATTACTATTCGCCAGAGACCAAACGACAATCAAAAAGATAAGTTTTTCCAGCCGAATCTGCTCGAAAGAAGGCCAAGACGGTCCCGTCAGGCGGAAATATCACGGCTACGATTTTTTTGGATGCGAAGAGAATAATCCTCATAGACTTTCTGGAAAAAGGAAGCATAATAACGGGGCAGTAATACAGTGAATTACTTGACCGATTCAACGAGAAATTGAAACGGACACGGCACCGCATTGCAAAGAAATAAGTGCTGTTTCATCACGAAAACGTACCAGTTCACTCTTCCGGAATGGTCACGGTCAAACTACATGAATTGCTGCCGCATCCACCGAACTTGCCCGACCTGGCTCCATGCGACTTCTTTCTGTTCCCAAAACATGAAAATGTGGCTCGCGGGGAAAAAAATCTGGCTGAAACAAGTAGGTCATCGTCGAGACAGAAGCCTATTTTCCGTAGTCTGACAAATCGTAACAAACACAAAAATTAAAACAAATAAAAAATACTTTAACTAATATATTAAAAAACAAAACAAAAAAAGAGACTTACAATCACTCTCACAGCTAACTAAAGAATTATTTATAACTATTACCACAAACAAAATCATAAAATTAATAATATAAAATATATATACGAGGGTCCAGGTCCAAGTCAACTATTATCCGCAATTTAGCAATATTTTTTGTTTATGTTGGTAGTACTGTCGTGTTGCGTAGACGACGCATGCGTGGTTTAATTGTTGTTATATCTGTGCAGATTTGATGCTGCTAGGTTAGTTCCATTATCGCTGCCCTGCCGTTAACCATGGCTGCTCCGCTTTCTGTTTGCACCAAAGAAGAGCAACATCAGCGATCCGTTTTTTTGTGGTCGAAAGGTGTATCAGGGGCCGACATTCATCGAAGGCTTTCGGTACAGTACGAGAACAGTGTGTTGCCGCAACGGAGTGTCTACGAATGGATTGAAAAATTCAAAAATGGTCGCACAAATGTTACGCACGACGAAGGAGCCGGACGACCGTTTACCGCCACAAATGAGGAAAGCATTGAGCGTGCACGTGACATGGTTTTCTTAGACAGACGAGTAACTACTGATGAAGTGGCACATCGTTTGCAAATTAGTCACGGTTCTGCTTATGAAATCATCCACAACAGATTTCGTTTCATAAAGTCTGTGCAAGACTTATGTAAGTCTGTGTAAGACTTTATGCGATAAAGTCATACACAAACGCGCTTGGACATCTACCAAAAACATTTGGATCGCTATGCTAACGAACGGGAGATCTTCTTAGACAGAATCATCACTGGTGACAAGACATGGATCCATCATTACAAGCCGGAGAGTGAACGGCAGAGTATGGAATGGAAACATTCAAATTCGCCATGCAAAAAAAATTCCAGACTCAACCGTCCGCAGGAAAACTGATGCTTTCGGTTTTTTGGAACTCACAAGGCCCAGTACTGGAGCATTATGAGGAAAGGGGCGCGACAATAAACAGTGCGCGTTACAGTGAGATGCTTACTGACAAGCTGAAGCCTGCAATTCGAAGCAAACGCCGTGGACTGCTGTCGAAAGGCGTTGTGTTGTTGCACGACATGCCCGTCCACATACTGCTGAAACGCTCCAGAAACTCAACTTTGAAGTACTGGCTCGTTCTCCGTATAGTCCTGATCTTGCCCCTTCTGAATACCACTTGTTTGGTCCACTCAAAGAGGCATTAAAGGGGCCGTCGATTTACCACGGACGAAACAGTGAAAGAAGCGGTGCATTCCTGGCTCGCAGCTCAATCGAAAACCTTCTTTTATGAGGGCATCAGGAAGCTTGTGCAACGATGGACCAACTGCGTTGAAATGCAAGGGGACTAAGTTGAAAAATTATGTACATGTAAGTTTCCTATTTGTATTGCAATAAAATTTATAACTACATTGCGGATAATAATTGACTTACCCTTGCGCGCGCGCGCGTGTGTGCGTGCGTGCGTGCGTGCGTGCGTGTGTGTGTGTGTGTGTGTGTGTGTGTGTGTGTGTGTGTGTGTGTGTGTGTGTGTGTGTGTAAATAATATAAAATATAAACAGGTGTAACAACAATATTATGTAAAATACTAGTATGACGAAAAATAAAATTATCCGGTTTAAAACTTCCTTGTCATTGCCCAGGATTTGACGACTGTTACTGGCCAATTTTAATTTACGACGCAAGGCCGCATAACGCACGCAATCCACAAGGATGTGGCGCATAGTCAATCGGAAGTTGTATCGTATGCATACTGGTGCGTTTACTGCTGACATCATATACCCGTGAGTAGTTCTCGTATGTCCTATTCGCAATTGGCAAAGGACCACTTCCTCTCGGCGAATTGCCCTGTAGGAGGAATTCCATGGCAACACAGTACCTTTGATATAGCGAAGTTTGTTTTCGACTGTGGCAATACAGCCACCTCACGTGAAGTGCGTGTTTAACGTGGTTAATAAAGTCGGATGTAGTAACACGGGTAGTGAAGGATGGTTGATTACAAGCGTCTTTAGCAGCTGAATCTGCACATTCATTACCCCGAATCCCTACCTGGCTAGGAATCCAGCAGAAACTCATTTGTGTTGAGATGATTCAACTCGGCGATTGCATTGTAGATTTCGGTGACGATAAGACGTCTGGAATAAAAGTTTCCTAAGGATTAGAGAGCACTACACGAGTCGCTACAAATAAGGATATGACGGTACTCAGTATTATCATATTCAAAGCCTTATTTATAACATTCAGTATTACTACACGCCTTATTTATCTAGATTTGACGCAATTTAAACAATTTCGAGAATTAATTTTCCAATGTGTTACAATTTTTTACTAGGATATATAACACTATTTGAATATTAGAAATAAATACAGCGCATGTAATTTTTTTTAAATAACATATGTTTATGACAATAGATTTCCACTGTCGTAAAAATAAACTGTTTGAAAATCAAACCGATAGATCATCATAATAAATAATCGCCATAAAAATGGCTCACCGTTTAAATAATCACGTACACACTCGATGATAATAACATAAACGCCCATTTATTCATGAAAATTTAACACAAAAAGGAAAAAAAGACGTACACTATATAACATGTAAATTATTTTGTAGATAAAAATAACCGAACGGAAATCTACACGAATACGTGATGACGTTAATGTAATTAGCAAGTTAATAGCATAACTATTTACTAATTGTCATTATCCTATTAGAATACAATACAAACAATATAAACTTCTAAATATTCATAATACGTTTTTTCTTCTTCCTTTTAAAGCATTAAATCAGAAGTAGATCGAGTTGAAAATATCACACTTGAATTTACGATGAATATTACATCGTATTTAAAAAAATGTATTTATGTAAATTATTGCAACAATTAAACGTTTTAACTCAAAAATAATAAAAATAAAGTATATTTCTCGTCAAACTGTTCATTCATTCAGACCTCCATTAGATTAAAAAAAAAGCAAACGAATAAATTCGAATAATATATTATTGGGATTTAGGCTACCGTAAATAGATTAAAAATCTTAGTATTTTACACGCAATTGCGGTGAAGTTGTAAGATACTTAACGAAAACTATGAAAGGAGTCGAAATGAAAAGTTAAAACTGTGACCGACTTAAACCTCCCTACTTTAAAATAAGTAAGCTATATATTTTTGTAAATCGTATTTACGTAATGTAAAATAACTAAAATACTAACAAGATATGCGCTTATAGTCAAGTCTACTTCACATTATGATTATACTTTTTTTTCTTTTTTATAATACTGTTTTATGCAGGGCTATTTTCTTAGTGTGTTTAGGTTTTACGTATTAGCTGTTGATAATCAAATACATCTCATCATCCTCAATCCGATACAAATACCGAACAATATTTTTGACCGTACTCGAAGCGAATAATTCTAAAATAACGTTTCCACTATATCTAACACCGTAAAATAACGACACTTTCAAATTCCATCTTAGGACAGCTAACGATAACATCGTTATATTAATAAAGGTAATAAAAACAAACTACATGTGAAATAAACGATAAACGAGGTTTTTCCGCAGTTCCGGTAAAAATAAATCGTTACGTACAGGTTTCCTTTCATCAGGAGATTACACTACACGCTGCACGATAAACTAAACCTACGAGAATTGGGCTTATTTAGTCACAAACGAAATTACTGAGAGAATGCCGTTAATCGAGCCCCTAACGATTTAAGTAACTTAATATTTTTGTACGGGTACTTTAAATTACTATAGAAATACTCGACCGCACTAAAGTAAAATCTTTCTTCAAAACATTACGAGAAATTTGACAAAACGTCTGTGCTATTACTTCATTTAAGATTTTTTTTTCTTTTTCCTGTTTAGCTTCTGGAAATTACCGTTCAGATATTACTTCAGAAGATGAACACGGATGATATGTACGAATGTAAATGAAGTAAAGTCTTGTACAGTATCAGGTCGACCATTCCTGAGATGTGCGGTTAATTGAAACCCAACCACCAAAGAAAACCGGTATCCACGATCTACTATTCAAATCCGTATAAAAATAACTGACTTTAGGACTTGAACGCTGGAACTCTCAACTTCCAAATCAGCCGATTTGGGAAGACGCGCTCACCACTAGACCAACCCGGTGGGTTTCTATTAAGAATCTATTGATTAATAATCTAATGAGTAGCAGTCGGAAAATATAAAAAATTTTGCTTCTCTGTCCTTGCTAGTTACCAGTATATATACGTAATCATAAAAGAAACTTCTCGGTTGTTTGTGTAATCGGCAACAAACATTTTATTATACTCTTTAGGTAACACAACCATTTTATATTATAATAAATATAAAAAGTAATAAACGACGTTTCGCTCCAAACTGGATGCTTTCTCAAGTATATCTGAAAACATAATTTACCAATCCATATTAAGTTAAACAATACTGGATTGGTCTTATTATTCGGCCAATCTGGAAATTTGATAAATAATAATTAATCATATACACGTATACATAAATAGCAATTCTTTTACGCAATAAAATCTAATCCTATATATTAATCGTTTATCATTCCATTTAAATCGGATGAAATATAATAAATTATAATAGACAAACACCACTTAAACGATTAATATCAGATCTGCTGTCGATAGAATTTTTACATTTGAAAATATGAATCGTTTCAATTATCAACCACCTGGTATTGTTTACATCATAATCTAAATTTTTTACTTGTTAATAATTAAAACTGTGTTTATTTTCTTTTTCATGTTTTGATGAGGCATTATAACGTCATTTTTTCGGTAATTATGGATCTCCTAACGCTTTTTTTAAATATTGGACGGTTTGTCTTATATATTCCCTGGCAATCATTACATTGAATACTATATAATAAGTTGGACTGTTTATTAAGTTTGTCAATTGGCAATTTCAATTTGGAGAAAAGGCGGTTAGAATTGTTGCAATTTTTAAATACAAATTAGACTTCATATTTCAAACCACAAGTTTTTCAGACACAGAATGGTTAAATAGGACTGTTATTCGTTTTCATCAGAACTCAGTAACTCCCGTAATGTGGCTCCTGTTATCTTTGAAATTGGTACATTTCATAAAAGCAATTGCAGTAAATATTGTTAATTAATTTTGTACGACAATTATTTTTTTTTAATAAAAGAATTTTTTCCCTTCTATCGATTAGATTAGTAAACGTTATTTCTGTTAGCTACATTACAGCTTTTTTATATAGTACGGGCTGAGCTGACACTTTACATAGCTACCCGAAGAAGTTTTTTTAGCGAACCAAGTAGTCTATACTTTCCTTTTTCGATGGGATACGATCAAATCAGGAAACTCTGAACTTTTATTACGTTGCGCTAAAATAAATTTAATGTCTTTATGATATTTGTTAAATTCATTTAATATTTCGTAGATTTGGTTCTCAGGCAAACGTAAATAAATATCTACATATATTTTATAGAAAGCCACCTTACCGCTCGATTTGGTCATTATTTCGGTTTCACAAAATTCCGTAACTGTATTTGCTAAACAAACGTAAATAGGCGATCCCATAGCTAACCCGTGACATCGTTCATAAAATTTATCCTCAAATTTGAAAAACGTATTATTTATACGCGATGTAATACCGTTAATAAAAAATACTTTTTAATTATACCGGTGAACTCTGAATTTTCTCTCACTTCTTTTTGATTGCCCGTATGGCTAATTGCAATAGGTATGCTAGTGTATAGTGAAACCACATCAAAGGACATAAGTTTCTATTCTTCCGGTATCGTCTGCTTACATA
The DNA here is from genome assembly GCF_047948215.1 of Lycorma delicatula. Taxonomy (NCBI): domain Eukaryota; kingdom Metazoa; phylum Arthropoda; class Insecta; order Hemiptera; family Fulgoridae; genus Lycorma; species Lycorma delicatula. Next base: position 21,815,022 of record NC_134457.1, read on the forward strand.
TAAAACTATGGAATTATCTAAGTCCTTTACAATAAACTCATTTTTTCCTACTACTTTTTGAATTATTTTGATCAAAAGTTTCCATAAGTTATATGTGCGACCTTGAATACAACTGTGACCATCGGTCTCATCGAATATCCTTCTTAATGTGATTTTATTAAACCGTATATTCTTGGTGGTTTTGCATTATTAATACGTATTAGAGTTTCTTTTTTTCTAGTTAATATATCCCCACTCTTTCCACTTTTTACATAATTTTTTTATTTTCTTGTATTTTATTAGTATTGTCTAGGCGTATTTATTTTTTAATAAATCAAACGTTTTTATCGAATAGTTATCAGCGCCAATAATTACTGTTTTGTTGCTTTTATCGGCTTTTATTACTTATAAATCATCTTTATGTGTTTTAAATTTTTTTTGCACATTCTTAGCATACAAAAACCTTTTTTATTACGGACAAGAATTTTTTAATACAGTAGAAATACCAAGAATTTAAAAAAAAAACAAAAAAAAAAACGAAACCTTTTTTTTAAAGAAATTAACGAGAATATACTAAGTTCTTTGTAATATAAAGACACCGTGAAAGATATGAAAATTGTGATCCAAATAATCAGAAACATAAGCAAACAATACTCAAGGGTCATCGTAGTTTCAATGAATGTTTACGTTAAGAGCAAACACCTAATTCAAAATTAACGAATAACTCAAAAATCAATGACCGATTACACACGAAGCCCATTTTTCATTACGTTGTCATAAATTAATTAGATCGTAATCGGGAGAAAATGTACGATTAATAATAATTTTTCTCCGTAAATAAAATGAAGTCTCAACGTTAACAGTGCCTTATAAAAGAAACATCCACACCGGATGAAATTGCTCAATTATATTGGTAAAGTAAACATCTGGTAAAGTTTAACAGACGGAACAACAGCGCGGGCTGCAATACGGTTAATTCTGTGAGATAAGTCAAGTAAGCCGCGTGAGGTCACGTCTAATTCAAACAATTACGTCATTATTAACATACACAACTCATCAGTCGGATCGTTTAGCTAGCTATCGTCTCTTCACTAAAAATTCACTTTCGACCTTCGATCGCAAATCGTGTATTCTTATGGCACTAATATAAGACAGAGATCTATTAATACCGCTGACCTACTTGTTTATTCCTTGCGCTTATAAAATAATAACAAACAACGCGCAAGTCAATAAAAATTAACGCGTTATAAATTTTAATATCGCAAAAGTCTTATGTACTCAAAAAATAAGCCGGCGTATTTTACCAGCAGTATGTCGATTTTTTTTTAAATCTCAGGATAAAACGGGAATTTTTTTAATATTAAACAAAAAATAATTTTAAAAAATCGGATGATGTAGTAGTTTCTCAGGTGAAACAGGTTTGTAGGACAAAAACTAAAGTTGCGGTTTCGCTAGTGCATTTGAATGGAGGAGCTGATGCAAATAAAGTGCATGGATCACACGGTTACTACAGAGTAATTTTATTATTATTATTAGCACAATACAAAAGATCGGTCAACAATATTAAAAAAAAAAACGAACGATACGTCAAGTTAACAAATAACACGTGATCGTAATTTATTTTGAAATCCCTTAAAACATAAAACGAAAACACTCTTACACCTTTAATATTTTCAGAAAGTAAACTATCTTGATTTATTTACGAACGATCACAGAAAATATCAAATAAATAAGAACCCAAGCTTTTACAACATTTAAAAGACGTACAGAACAAGGGAAGGATTGACGGAAACCCCACCGTCACCACCACGACATCTCTGAAATAATTATCTCTCAACAATAGAAGTGAAGGACTCTTCAGACTAACGGTTGAGAAGATCCATCATTGATGGTTAACAAAATGAGAATAGCAGGTAGGCAGGAGAATTTTATTTACCCCCTTTTGCACACTTCTTCAATATGATAGAAACTAGAAAAAGATTGTTCAAAAGCAGTTTCAAGAGCCTTTTCTGATTGTGTTAAATGTTACAGATGTCCTATAAACCCATAATTAAACAAAAAAAAAACACACATTAACAAAAACTAAAACAGCAATCTAATCTATATGAACATATAAATGTAAAATCAACATGTTATTGTTTAACAAATGTACCGCAGAAAATTAACAAAAAAGGTATCTACGATGATCCCTTTTTATACTGGAATTACATGAAATAAAGCAGCAAATGACCTAGCAAAGGTACTTAAATATTTCAATCCAGATGCATACCTAATGTTATATAAACCAAAAACCATCGACCTCAAAACAAAAATAAGAAAATTGTGTAAAAAATACAAGAAGAAAACTTGGAAAACCACGGATACTAAGCGACAATAAACTGAAGGCAAACCGAGTTACCTCCTCCTTCTGTGAATTGGTCACGACTGTCTGGCCTCGCCACTCAGTACCAACAACTAAAACAGTATAAAATCTACGACAAACCTAATTCATGAACTAATAAAGAACACCTCTTCCACCGCCTAAATACTACAAGCACACCAAAACTCAAATAACATTAGTCAATTACATTGGAATCCAAGAAAACCGATTGATTAAATTACAACAAAAAAATTAATTATAATAAATAAAATAATAACTGTAATTTAAATAACTTCAAATTTAACTTTAATCTATAACAAATTCTTAAAACTTTCTTCAGAAGTATTAAAAAATCCCGACAGCACGTGAATATTAAATTAAATGACGTTCAATAAATTACAAGCCCAGGAGGAAAAACGGTTGAAAATTCATAGATTTAGGCCAATGAAGAGAGGCGACGACAGGCTGAGCAGATGCGAATCTATACAGACTTGGAGTTCGATGACGGGTGATCAAGGGCCTATCAAGGGGGTGGGCGGCGGGGGCTCCTCGGAGTCGTCGCTCGTCGATCACCCCCTGGGGACGCCTTCCGTTCATACGGATTCGGATAGTAGAGTGCCTGGGTGATCATGCAGGAGCTGTACGTACATACCATATGGTTGAGATCCGGCCCCTGCAAGATAGGAGGGGAGGTTTTTTAGCGGGTGAGAGCCCCGCACTGTCGTCAGTGCGAGCCTGACGGCGGTTGGCAGAGCTTTTTCCTCCCCCTTTAAAAAAAAAAAAAAAAACAATTTAAAAAACCTAAAAAGTAAAGCTTTTTTCAATCAACCTTATTCAAATCATCTTAAATTAAAAATAACTACCAGTAAACGACAATTGTTTTAATTTAGCACCATATTCATAACATAAAGATTAACTTCGTAGGGCGTTTTATGTTGTTTTTTTTAAACATTATTTTTTTGTATTTAAGAAACGGATAGTGTAATCTCCGTGGCATAACGGTAGCGTTTCATCCTTTCATCAGGTTGTCCTGGATTCGAATCCTGATCAGGCTTGGCATTTTTCATACGCTACAGATTTCCATTCTGATCGGGAAATATGACCAAAGCAGAAAAAAGTTGCCTTTATAATCACAAAAAATACAAACGGCGAGAAACCTGCATCTTAGGAATAAATAAACAGAAGGCAGTGACTCTGGAAAGCGGCAATTATATCTTAAGTATACACAGGGATATATACTTACAGCCGTTTGAATGTAATTTTTACATTTAATTCATTATAAACAGAAGGCAGTGACTCTGGAATGCGGCAATTATTATATCTTAAGTATACACAGGGATATATACTTACAGCCGTTTGAATGTAATTTTTACATTTAATTCATTCACTTCCTTCTTGAATTTTCGGGCGAAAACGTTTTGTTTACCAGAATGAGGTCAGGCTGTATTTCAATACGCTATAACAATCTAATACTACCAACGATTTCAACCAACGTCAGACGTGTAAGTATTCATTTTAGCAAATTTCTTACAGCTAACAGAAGCCAATAAAGTAAATTCTCGCTCACAAAAAGCGGGAACTATTGAAAACGTTAAATAACTGACTTAAAAAAAAATACGTTTAAAAATGTACAGTATGAATTTATCCCTGAAGATACAAATTGTTCCGTTGAATGCAAGCGATCTATCCGTCAGGCCTATAAAGTAAAAATTAAACGGATAATAGAGGTATCAGCGAAACGTACATACGACTCCCAATTGATTTTATACCTTTCCTGTTGAAATCTTTCGGATCTAGGGACTAATTTCCTGAAAGGGGATAGAAAATTTAAAAAATCAACCATTAATTTTAGCGGCCACTTAGTTTTTGAACAGAAATAAGCAAATAGAATAGGCAAGGTTATATATAATTTACAAAATTACCTTTTTTTTACAATAAGGACTTCATAATACATAACGATCCGTCGCAGAGTTTTTAAAATTTACTCTTTTTATACGTTAAACTTTATATATAAGGAACAAATATCGCGGAAAGAAGAAAACATATCTTAAAACAAGCAAGCTATCATGGAAACTGTGAATGGATTCAATGAAGTAAGAAATACGTAGATAAACAGAAACCCTAAAACAATATATTGGAAAAAGAAAAAATTGGTTAAACTGTAGTTCTGCGTAACAATTTCCTTTTGAAAAAGGAAATTTTAATCCTCAAGAAAACTCAATCGGCAATAAATAATTTCTTCTTTTTTTTTGGAAACAACTTTTCAATTACAAATATTATAATTTTCATCTAACTGTTTTGGTCAAAATACGAACAAATATCCTCAAAAAATTACACATTTTTTGAGGATATTTGTTAAAAAAAAATTGATATTTGTAAAAATTGTATAATATGTATAAAATTTTACATATTCCGTTTGGAATATGTAAAACAAATTGTTAGGGATGTAGGATGTAGAGGGTATACTGAAATGAAACGACTAGCACTAGATACGGAATCTCGGAGAGCTGCATCAAACCAGTCAAATGACTGAAGACAAAAAAAATCCTCAAAAAGAAAAAATTTCTAAATTTTATTCAAATTCTATCGTCTATGAAAATATATTTCTTTTCTAATCCTTCCTACATACTAATTTAGTGACAGACAGACGTATATACAATTGGAATTTCGTGAAATTTCTTACAAAATACTAAGACTGATAAAATTGCACACATCAAAAAAAAAGATTATTCAAACATACTTTTTTCTCAACAGAAAAATAATAAGAAAGTAAGAGTAATGTAATTTTATCTAATGAAACCGCAAATAAACATGACAGAAACCACTACAATGAAAATCAATGACATTAAGAAGAAAGGTAACCGGTTAAAATAATGAAGGTGAAAAAGCAACGAAATGAGTTCAAGATCAATCTCAAGGAAACCTTCGAACGGAGGCCTTCTGATATCGACGACCATTAACGATGAGAAACCTTTATTTAATTAGTCACGATCGATATAAAATCTTCACTGTTGAATGTAATTTAAAAAAATAACACCTATAAAAAGTAATTAATCGACAGTTTTCTAAGAAATATAAGTACTCGTTACCTTCTCATGAAAACAATGGAAACGTATATTATACCTCTAAATATTTTTTTTTTATTAATACGAATCGAAATTAAACATGTATTCACATAAAACTACACATTTATTTCTTTTTGTTACCAAAATTCTAAATAAAACACACTATAACGATATAACTTTCTCAAATATTTCTCCAAAAAGAAAACAAACAAAATATGTTATTTGATTTTCACAAAATTTATTTTAAAAATCACGACAGCTGATTCTTCACGAAACAGATTTTTGTTCGAGGAACGTAACGAAAATGCTTTCGTGATTTTTTAAATAAATTTTATGAAAATAAAATAACATATTTTGTTTGTTTTCTCTTTACGACGGATTTTCATCAACTAAGTTTCATCCGTCGATTATTTCTCCAAAATTCAAACCGTTATCGCTCGTTAGGTTGAAATATCATCTGCACTACGGTGGAATGCACGCCGATGTACAATAGTAGTTTTGTCTAAGGGCAAACGCGCACTATGCTGCTGCGGCCACAGACAGCAGCCGGTCGTGGCCGCATAGCATACGGCCGAACAAGCGGTCGTGGCCGAACAAGGTGGTGGCCGCGCCTCGGACGTCCAATCACAAAATGGACATCAGAGACCATAGCTGCATTCGTGTACTTATATAATCGCTTGAAACGGCAAAGAAAAAAAGTATCGGGCACATCTCATTTTACGAAGTCCACAGAAATTCAAAGGCACGTTTTATAATTTTTTTTTGTGATTTGCGTCAACATGGAAAATATCGATTTCACAAGAATCTCAGTCGAGTTTTAATGATTTATTAAATAAAATTACAGACAACATAACAAGTATAGATAGATACATCATTGCGTCTGTGCACTGGAAATTTTTGTTGAATATTCATCGGAAAACAAATCCCATAATTCTTTCTTTAACTTCAGAAATGAATATATCTGTTCGAAATCGATTTCCGACATATATCAATATTTTTAAAAAAGGATCAAGAGAAAAAACTAATATGAAAACATACGTTTGCACTTTTTTGCTAAATTACGCACAAAAATTACAATTTAATACTATTTTGTACACGTTTGCACAAAACTAAAAATAAAAAAGTCTGATCGCATACTGGCCGTCTGGCGTGTGCGTTGACCCGTTCAAATTTATACAAATAATACAATTTTTTATCAATTAATACAAATTTTGGCCACAAGATTTGGGTTGGTCGTAGCGGCCAAAACGACAAACCTCTGGCCGCAGCGACCAGTTGGTCGCACCGGTCACGTGCGCGTTTATTCATACCAGTACCATACACGTTGGCCGCTTGCAGCCAGCTGCTTTCCTGGCGGCGTAGGTGCACTTTGCCCTCAGTGAAATCACCTTAATTTTCCTAGTTAAGATTTACATGGGATGTTGAGAACGTTGTTGTCCTATTCCTTTTCGGATAGGACACTGGAAGGATCAAATAACACTTAATTAGTAATATATAGAAATACCAAATGAATTACATCAATCTTAAGTTACTACAATATTATAAATAAACAAATGAATTGACCAGGACAACAGGTAGCAAATAATATTCCAAAATAACGATAAAGACTGTGTATATATTTACAATATATATGATTTATAAGCTTACTAATAATTGTTTAATCAAAAAAAAATTATTATACATTCTATGTCTTAAATTAGTAATTACAAAATCTACTTGAGCGATTTTTGTTGCAAGAAAAACCTAACAATAAGGAAAACACACTAAAGAAGAACCCTTATATAGTATCAGATAACCATTAATTAGTAATACGAGAACGCTGTTGTGACATCCAGGCTGAGAATTTTAGCGAGTAGAAATATTGATCGATACTGGGAAAAAGGAGAAGGCGTTTTTCCAACTATTCAACTTTGTAATCAAAATAAGTGTGAATAAACAATTTACAGTACGTACAACTGTTCAGAGAATCGAAAACAATGTTCACAATACCAGACTATTAGTTACAGAGTAAAAAATTATTTACCCGAATGATTTATCTGGGTAATTTATTTAAAGAATAATACGTCAATTTAATTAGTTTAGTAAAATTATACGTAAAATAAAACCAACAGAAAGTAAATTCCAATTTTTAAAAAAAATGTTTTTTTTTACTTCCATTAACGATACTTTATGCGGCATGACGTATATTTATACTCAACCGAATTTGTTGAATTAAATTATTAATAAATAACAAAATTCCAAGAGAAAATGACGGAAAATATCATTCCGAGTAAGGTGAATCACATGTTTAATTAAATGTTTTAATTAGAAAAATACCATTAAAAATATCAATTACTTTATTCATTTTATAAGTAATCATCACAAAAAACTATTACAAACACGATTTAAAACGACCAAATAAAACCTAAATTTGAAAAAGAACTGCATTAGATACAAATAAAACATACATTAATAACCAGTTAAATTACAAGAGAAATTTACATCTGTACGACGGGAAAAACTGTATCAAAATGGAATAGAAAAACACTCAAATGAAATCCATATAGAGAAAATAAAAATGCAATTGCAACTGTTAGGACAACATTGTACGGTAAGGTTCAAAGATAAGTACATTAAATAAAGCGCGGTCATACTAGAGTGCCAAAGTTCATTATTAGTTTTATTAGTTTTTGTCTCAAGATCTAAAATAAAACCAGGCACGGATCCAAAATACTTAATTTATACCAGAGTTAACAACAATAATGATACTTTCCAAATAATCTGGATAAGTCTTTACAACGACACGCTGACTATGTTTATATGTACACAGACAGGTTCTTAATTAAGTTATTTAAGGGTTAAACCCTTAAATAACTTAATTAAAAACCCAAAAAATTTTAAATGATATGAGTAGGAGTTTGACACGTCAATTTAAAAGGCATTAAAATAAAAATTTTGACGTAAAAAACTTCAAGCAACAACCCTAAAAAAAGGGGCGACCATTTAATATTTTCCACAGCTAATCTCAAAAGCGGTCTAGAGTAAGGCCCGATCAGTAATCTCATACAGAATAATAGTTCCGTTGCGGGACAATTTCTAAAAAATGGATTTTTCTACGTTTTATGGACGCAAAGTTATTCTAAGATTTTCCGTAATTTTTTAAAACTATATATCAAAAAGAGAGTTTCTATCAAAACCTCTAACTTAGGTTTGACGTACATTTACTTCCTTAAATTAACAATCAACTAATAAAACTGTATAAACTTGCAAAATTTGTTAAGAATTTAAAAGTAGTTCTGTGAAAAGTAATGTAGAAAACAACTTTTTGGACACAAATAAATTTTGTAACTTTTTTTTGAAATAAAAAAATATAAAACCCATCAAATTTGTACCGCAGGAATTTTTGATATAATGACTATAAACGCATTCTATCGTTGTAAATTAGAGCGAAATTTTTCGCTACTCGTTACTCGATAATAACACGTTCTCGACTTGTTCAAATTATTATTATTTTTCTTTATTTTCACGATTAGAACATACCATAAATTATTTCCTTTTTTTGACATCCTCAGCATTTATTACACGGATTAGATTTTTTCTTCACCTAAACTAGGTATTTTATTCATATTTCTCCAGCTGTATTTTACGAAATGTCTCCCTACTTAATGTTAAATATTTCATACATATACGTGTAAGATATTTAAATCGTTTTAGGTGACTGATAATATTTGTATTTAAATACAATATATATATATATATATATATATATATATATATATATATATATATATATGCAGTACAGTAAGCAGAACAAAGCTATCATAAAAGAGAACACAATGTAGATAAATTTAATCAGTTTGTTTCTGTAATAATTACTAGTAGATAATAACGAAAGGTAAAGTCTACGTAATGGATTTTTTTCTAATTTTTAAGTTTAATTAACTTTCTTACATGAACATAAAACTTTTTAATAGAAGTTACATCTCTGAATGCATTTACGAATACATTTTATTCATAAATAATTCAATACTTTTTTATTCATAAGTAACTGGAAAACTTTTATACTGAATTTTAAAAAAATGCCGCATTGTTTCTGTAATCTGCTAACACATTTTTACATAAAGTTTTCGTATACAATCTGAAACCATTTGATCTGAAAACCATTTTTTAACAGAGTTTCGCCGTAATGGAGTAATTATAATGAACCGATCCGTTATAATCTTAATTCTCCCGAGCTTATAAATGAAAAGGAATGTATCTTTTTTTTTAAATTCCATCCACATCCAAACAATTTTTTGAATGACCAAAAACGGGAATTTTTAGGTCTATAACGATCACTGTAATAATCTGGAACTTACGGAACTAAGTTTGGGAAAGACGCCGGTTGAAAAACGTAACAGGTCCCTTTCCGCCCTTATCCACCTGTATAGATTTAACTCGAGGAGGTCCTGTTTTTTTTATCTCTGAGTATGAACTATTGCGGAGATATCGTGTATTATATAGATGCGCTACAGGCGACACCCTCTCTGGTTCTCCAGAGATTGTAAAAGAGGCACCGTTCTTGAATTTGTAGCCGGCATTTCGTGATTTTTATGGACGTCTCAGTAGATGGAAAAGTTCTACCGCTCGTTAGAAACACACCCGATTAAGTTTAAGTTACTTTATTCGGAAGTACACGATAAGCCTTATCGGTAAAATACCTTTGGAACTTGTTCCGCCCCCCGCCATAATAAAAGTAATAATAAATTGGTTTTAACCACTTTAATATCTTTCTTTTTATTATAATTTGTTTAAATAATCGTAATATAACACTATAAAAGCACTTGGCAAAGTACGAGTACCACAGATCTTTATTTGAAGATGATACACGACTTTGATAATTAAACTGTTTTTGGATCTTTTTTATTCTGTTTTATTGGTTTTGTTTTCTGTATTTTAAGTAGTGTATGTAAAAAAAAAATTTTTTTTAAATATATATATATATATATATATATATTTAATACGTCAGTCAATATTGATAAGTTTAGAGTCGACAAAGGAATATCAAATTATACAGGGTTAACATAAAAGAATTTCAGTAATTCATAGGAAAGGAAGATTGTAAGCTAATTTCTAGATGTTATATTGGTATCCCTGAAAGCCTCCAACCCAAAAGTTTGTTTATCAGAAGTTGTAACCACAATGTCAGTTCTTGTATTGTTGTTGCGGTGAGTTTAGTGAGTTACTATGTTCTCGGATAAAGACAAAGCAAAGTGTGTTTTATTGATGGCCGAATTAAAATCCGTAATTTTAGTTCAACGTGCGTTTCGACGTGAATTCGGAAGAGACCCACCACACAAAAATAACAAAGCACGTCGGTTCAAACAATTCGAAGAAACCGGATCGGTTAAGAAACAGAAATCAACCGGCAGACCAAGTGTACCAGAAGAAACGGTTCAACTAATTAGACAATCGGCAATTAGAAGTCCTGGGAAGTCCATCCCCTGTCGAAGCGTCGAATTAGGTATTCCAAAATCAACAATTCACAAAGTTTTACATAAAAAACTGAAATTACACGCTTATAAAATTCAGATACTGCAGGAATTGAAACCCGATGATGGGGTAAAACGTTACAATTTCGCCGTTGAAATGTCGGACAGTATAAGTGAAAACGAATCATTTTTAGACGATATAATTTTTACAGACGAAGCTACATTCCATGTGAATGGATGCGTTAACAGACACAATTCACGAATATGGGGCTCTGAAAACCCACACGCAATTATTGAGAAACAACGCGATTCGCCTAAAGTTAATGTTTGGTGTGGTGTGATGAAAAATCGTGTAATAGGGCCTTTCTTCTTTGCTGAAAAAACAATTAATGGAGTTGTGTATCTTGACGTGTTAACCGATTATTGCTTTCCTCAGCCGGATGAACTCGAAAACATTAATCGACTTCATTTCCAACAAGATGGTGCTCCCTCTCACTTCAATGCATCGGTCACGGACGCTTTGAACGAAAAATTTGGAGATCGATGGATAGGCCGGCAGGTACCCATACTTTGGCCTCCAAGGGGTCCAGACCTGACAACTTGCGATTTTTTCTTGTGGGGGTACATCAAAAGCGTTGTTTATACACAAAAAATTCGCGACCTAAACCACTTAAAATACAGGATTAATGAAGCAATGACAACCAATGTATGGAGAGAAGTTGAGTATCGTTTGGACATTTGTCGAGCGACTAAGGGCGCACATATTGAAATTTATTAATTATGTAAAAAAATGTTTGAGACGACAAATTTGAAAAATAAAAAACATAAACTGTAAGTGATTCTGTTTTAATTTTAACCATGTTCAAAACCGCACCATTCTTTTATGATAACCCTGTATTTCAATAACGTACTTATTTTTTTTATTAAGTAGTACATTTACGAAAGTTTTACTCTTAAAGAGATAAACTGGCGAGATAACGTTTTGTTTACCAGACACTACTCCATCTGACGCTGTTTATTTGATTATTAATTAATGTAATATTCTTAATTCTGTTAAATAATATTTTTTTTAGAACTCCGCACTCAAACTGATAATAAAATAAGTACCAATTAATTATTAATATAAAAGAAAAAACCGAATGATTTATATGAAATGTTAATAACGAAAAAAAAAAATAATTGATATTTTTCAATTAAGAAAAGTGGAAGGAATATCTTTCAGAATTTTTCCTTCGTGAAAAAATCTGTTTGACAAATTGATGAACGGATATTATTATGCATAATGAGACAGCAAACCAAACTGTTTTGTTTGGTTTGAATCTGAATTTATCATTCAGATTGGACAGTATACATACGTAATAGTATATCCCAGTTTTAACTCCACGAGCAATGAGATACACGTAAGGCTTACGTCATCGGCAAGAATATCACGGATTTCTGAAAATTATGATTACAATGCGTGCGGCTGCAATTCTGATAGATACAAATATCGAAAAGAAAAAAGAAGATATCACTGAAGATCCAAAATATTCAAATAAATAAGTTTCAACGTAAAAGAGATTTAAATTTAACAAAATCAAGAAGTTTTCTATCAAGAGTTTTCACTGACGTCGATTGAATCGAGCGAGTTATATCGTAATAACTTTGAGCTGAAAATAGTGGCAATTGAAAATAAGCGATCATGTTATTTTTCATAACTTTTCCCGTTGTAAAAACTAAATACTAATACTGTTACAAACAAAATTTTATTAATTTCTAGGGCCTACGAGAAGAAAAAATTTATAAATAAAAATAAAAGACGGCTGCATCTCATCGTTTAAAGCACAAATAAATAAAAAAATGTTATAAACAGTTTTAATAAGATATACACAGCAACTACTTTAATAAATCAAATTAACACAAATTTTTAATTTAAAACCGGTATACATTTAATAAAAACCAGTAATCAACGTAAGATATGAATTACATTATTCATACTTGAATATTATAAATTAAAAACCTGAAGTAAGAGCGTTACTCAGTATGAAAAAATGCAACCTACGTTGTAATAAAATAAACTACTGCAGGGAACCAGTAGTTTCAAGTTACAGTGTCGGTGAGTAATGTTATTATTTATAAGAATGAAATAATCAACAATTTTATTTTAAAGATATACTGATTAATAAAAAAATTTCAGTCTAATTAATATGAGGAAAATTCAATTCGGGTATATAATACATCGATCTATTAAATCATTTTATTGTAAATAAAAACTTGGAATTACACTTACAAATAGTCTAAAGCAAACTGCATCCTAGTAGCGGAATATAATAATTTACAAACTTTCATTTACTTACTGCTACATTTTTTTTCTTTACTTTCAGCGCTTTCGCAGAGATCTTGCTTCATCAGCAGGGTAGGATTATGGAAATTTCAGATTAAAAACATTTTTTTAAATGTTAAATATATGTTTACCACTACAATCACACAATACTGAACCGTTTTCATTTTATATCATTGTCAGAGATGTTAATACATTCAATCAATCTCTCTATACATACAATTTAAGAAAAAAAATGTTTTTAATCGCAAAATTTCAAAATACGTTCTACAAAAACACATCTCTGCGAAAACGCTCGACGTTGAAAAAACAGAATGTAAAATAAGCACTAAGTAAACAAATCTATTTTCATAAATGTTATGTTTAATTTATTAAAATATAACGACAAAATCTGAATATCAAAATTCCTCATTTCCCCTTATAAATAAAAACATGTATTGCGCAGAAAACCGATTTCTCGTTATTTCATCTGGTTTCCTTTTGAAAAAGTGTCAACTCACTCTCATCTAAAATTTAAAAAAAAGAACCATTGATCTATATAAAAAATAGTTACACGTCATAAACTCACAATACAAATTTCAGTACATGGAAAAATATATCACGTTTAACTCAACAATAGATGCCGCAGGCAGAAACGTCAACGTTCCAATTTGCAGCATCATAACGAGAAAAGCTTCTAATTTAGTCCGCTCAAATTTTGTCGATCTTAAATTAAGCGTAACTGAAGAACGAATCCTCCAATTTTCATCAAATTTTCACATACCTCCTCATAACTCTAAACATAAAGAAAATTAATTTTCACCCGCAACTAAAATAATACTATACTTTTCTTCGAAAAGTCTAAGGTAACACCCTTAACCAAATAACGAATAAAAAACCTAGCAAGACACTTAAGGTACATAATACGTTATTTCCAGCGTACATAAACGCTAGACACGATAAAAAAAGTCCCTACAAAACAGGGAATGTTAGAATCGTGGCTAAAAAGGTACATTTTGTTCCGATTTCAAAAATTAAATGTTGAAGCAACAAACACTTTGCAGTTCCAAGTACATATTGGAAACTGACTCGTTGCAGAATCTTTCATATCTACGAATAGGAGTATTTAATTATTAAAAAGAATCTCTAAACGTAATTATAATAGCTTTATTGTAAAGATTTTATTGCTTTATCGACTGGAAATCCGTTGAAAACCCTCGTTCTGCATCTATTCCTGTTCTGTCTCCCTATCGCCAACGAATCTCACGAGTGAATCTTGCTACACAAAAAAAATTTCCAAAGAATTTAAAGCCATGCTCATCGCATGGCTTTAAATTCTTTGGAAAATAGAAAATTTTGCAGAAGAAAATTCATAGCAGTTATGGTCAGTACGCTAAATACGTCGAGGACAGTCGGAGCTGACCGCTATGTAATGGGTTTTTTTCATAAAAAAATAAGCCAATGATAGGAATCTTTCTGAAAAGTACATTCCCAACCATAATAATAAGAGTTTTATAAATCACGATTAATACATATTTTTAAACGTAATATATAAGAATCGACTCTTGTTCGAGGAATCCTCATTTCATGATTAAATTAGAGACCATGCGGTCTCAAATATCAGTAAGAACCGATTTTTATAATTTTTACTTTCCCGGTTGTATAGCTGTAAAGGAAAGTATTCTATCGGGTCAAATTTTATGATGTACGTAAAGATGTTGGTCTGTTTTTTACTTAATAGCTCCATACTGGACGGACCGATTTGGATGAAATTTTGTACGATGACTTTTGAATATGGATCGTACAAAGTTGCACACGATAATCCGACACAATTATAAAGTCGATTATAAATAAATGTTTTTTAGCTTGGGTTTCATATTGTGCATGCGTAATCCCTATTTCTTGAAAATACCGGTAGATGTTGCCAAGTCTTTGTATTCGCTTCTGATTCCGCAATATAGCAGTTATCGTTTAGATCACGGATGTTTTTCTAATTCATATCGCGCTAAAGTTGTGCTTCTTTATGCCGAATCAAAAAGCGTTACAGTGACGGCCGCAATTTCGAGCACATTTCAACAGTCGATGGACTGCAGCAAACCGTTCTCTGTTAGCATAAAAGAGAAACGACCTACAGCAGTTCCCTACGGAAAATACCGAAACACTTCGAGTCGCTGTGCAACGTAGTCCGGGAAAGTCTACACGGGGAGCTTCACGAGAAATGGGAATACATCGTCATACAGTACAAAGAATGTTACACAGTGATCTCAAGCTGTTTCGATATAAACCGACTGTCCTGCTTCAGTTAACGCAATCTAACAAGCAAAAAATATTGGAATTTTCAGCGGTAGGAAGAGAAAGATGATGTTCTGTTCAAACACCTGGTTTTCAGATGAGGCTTATTTTCATATTGGTAATTTTAATAAACAAAATGTCCGCTTTCAGGCGACAGAAGTACCAAAAATCATGCATGAAGAACAAGTTAAGGCTAAAGTAACCGTTTGTGCAACTTTGTCCGATCACGGATCGATAAGGCCAGTGTTTTTCGATGATACAGTTAATTTTCAAAGCTATTGGGATAAAACAAGAAATGATTTTATACACGAACTTCGACTAAGTTGCCATCGATACTCAATGGTTTATCTAAAAAGCTTGTTTTATGCAATAAATTCAGTTTTTGACAATCGCGTAATTTCATATCGTTATCCGAGCCGCCACAATGGCGGTTTCCAAGGCCACTTTTTAGCCCGGATTTAAATTCTTGTGACGCTTTTTATGGGGTTATTTAAAATATAAACTTTTCACGTAAGACCTGCAAATGCTATGGAAATGCGTGCTCGGATAGTTCAGTCGGGTGAAGAGATTCAAGAAGACTTGTGTCGCAGAGCCATCAGAAACGTACACACGCCTTGAAGAGGTTATTAGGCGAAACGGCGGCCATATTGAACGTGTCACGCAATAAAAGAACTTTCCTCAAACACTGTATTTGATGTATAAAGTTGTATCATATTAAATTAAAAAATAAATATGTAATCCAAAATTCAGATATGTTGAACTTATTGTGCACGATTCTGTAGGTTCCGTTGAATTTTTGTCAGAACCGGTCAGGGGGCGGGAAGAGGACTTTACTACGGGTTCGTATCTCAACATTTACTCCAAAAGAACAGCAATTTTATACTCGCATACTTCCATTCTTTAATGTTGGACATAATTTTCCTTCTAAGTAATAGCCCGCCTACGTCTTAGCCGAAAAAATAATGCAGCTCTTTGCCTGCTTTCTTTACACTAAAATTAAATCTTTTCGTCATAGCATGTAAAATAATTTTTCGGTAGAACTTTTTCTTTATGAGGTAACTTACTTTAAATTAAGTTTACACAAAGTAATGTTTTCTTCAAAAGCAAAGGCAATTGTGATGCGGTTGCTTTTAACTACATTTCATACAGCCTTTTTGTTTTGTTTTTTTTACCTCCGGGAACACAGTTAAGTATAACTTCAGAGGATGAGATGAATGACAATTTTTGTAGCGTGTGAAAATGCCACATGCCTGACCCGGATTCGAACCCCGGACCTCCGGATGAAAGGCCGAGAATTTTATGCAGCCTAAGGATAGCGTATTATAAAATTTGATGTGAACACCACATGACTTCCTTGCACGCCGATCCTTGCCAATTAAATTATATATACACATTTTTTTAAATGAAACGTAGATACATTTTTTTTTTTATTAATAACTTCTGATATTTTTTTTATTGTTATTACTGAGTTATTATTTATTGTAAATTTATTTTTACAATCACACGTTAATAATTATTAATAAATCAATACATTTAAATTAAAAAAAAAAGTTAAAAAAATATATGTATATGAAAATCGGATTTGAACCTGTGCCTTCCCATTATAAAATCCAAATATTTTATTAATTACAAGTTTTATTTGGCTATAACTCTGGAACCAATGAAAATAAGTACTCTACTTATAATATAGCCTTGAAAAGCTCTGAATGACAGCTTATTTCTGCAGTTAAGAAAAAGTTCAAAATACAATTTTTGGGGGATTTCGAGATTTTTGGACACTTTTGGTCCAGTCGATTGCAATGAAAAGGGGAGGTACACAACTAGATGTTACAATGGTCCTAAATAAAAATTTCACCATCCTACGGCTAATCGTGTTTGAGTTCTACGAGATACACACATACATACGTACAGACTTCACGCCGAAATTGATATTTCCGTAGAAATCTGAAAACCGAAATTTTTCGTGATCACATTACTACTTTTACTTTGTACAAGGAAATAAAAAGGGTCGACTTCAAGAGAAATGAACTGTTTTTTATATATATTTTCTGGTTTAAAATGTAGAATTTTTTTATTTCATTTTTAGTCTTATACATTTTTTACAATTAAAAACGTTTGTCATATCTGAAATAATATATATATGCATTTCTAAGTATAGATTTCACATGTTTTTAGTTAGATAACATTGAAATTTAAATACAGCAGTACACTTTTTTATAGTAAAGTTTTTTTTTCCATATTGTTTGTCAAGATAAAAGATACTGAGTTGTCACCTGTCATTCTGATAACGTTGCATCACGGACTTTAAATAAACTATTGTCCCTTTTAACTAAATAATACTACTATTAGTTAACGTTTATAATTCATTACGTGCAAAACACGATTAAAAATAAAACAATAATTCAAACATATGTATAGTTTATTAGAAACCCGGATCTTTAAACTTTCAAGCGACATAATCCAATTAATGATAATTAGTCACAAAAATATCAGCGATAACGTTAAAAAATTGCCCGCCACTAAAAAACAAAGCGACTGAAACGACGCAAAAAAACCTCATTATTTTAGGAATAATACGGTGATCACAACTTTTAACACAGTTTTCGAACCGATTACTTCACCAATATTATTATAATAAAATAATTGTACGGCAAGGTCACCTTATCAAAGCGCACTTCCTGGAAATAAAAAAATAAAAATAAATTTCATAAGAAACCGTTACATTAATTGTGAAATAAAGAATTCGTTTAAACAATAGAAATGCTATTAAAAAATTACATATTTTCTTTTACAGAATAAGCTCGAACGTAATCGTACTTTTTTTTATCACCACGCATCATAATCTAAATCCAAATACGTAAATAAATTCATCTATTATCTATCTTTTGGGATGAGAGAAATTACTGATACAATGATAAGGTTACTGGCGAGATCTAACTCGTATTATGATCGTGCAAAGCCATATGAACATTTAAAAGCTGAAAAAGTAACGCTATCGATTAACAAAAGTAATAGAAATCGAGTTTAAATGTATCGTTAATAAAATACAAATCCAAATTAAAAGGTACCATAATTTTTGCGAGCGCTTCAACGGAGGAAAAATTATTAATCACACTTACAGTAAGTAAAAGAATATAATACTTCAAACGCTACAGAAAGTAAAAAATAAGAAATTTAATTACGATGAGAAGAACAGCTACGTTAACGTATTCGTCTTAAGTAGCGTAATCGAGCTAATCTAAACGTAAAAACAATTTTATCTGACAATAATTAGATGCCTAGTTTTTCCTACAATTCCTTACCGATTAAATAATAATATTATTCATAATCGATGCCATCCATACGGTTTGCGCTATAGCTTCCAAACGAAAGATGATGCTAACAGAAATGTAAATACGCTTTGCTTAGATTCATCATTACAGTGAAAAGAGTATTTTCATTAAATTACAGCATAACATTCGACTTCAGATACCGACTACTATTTATACAAAGAACTATATAAATTAAAAAGACTATTATTTTCCCCTCCACAAAAAAAAACATTAAACCCAATACGGATTTTTTTAAATTATCCGCCGCGCTGAATTAAGGCAATATGAAAAGCATTAACGAAGGGGTACAGTAGAATAAAGTCGACGTTTCATTTCTTTCAATTTAACACCGATCGGTTTACATTCTAAAACAACAATGAAAATGTTTCTGATCGATTATACGTTAATGCTTTATAGAGTTTCTTTTTACTAGCGTAATTAAGTTACCTTTAATTTTTATAGAATATTTTATTGCGATATAATTAACATACTCTTGAAGATCTTCGTCAACAATTTTCATTATTTTTTTGGTTTTTTAACATCGTTCATTATTTGTTAGGACTGAAAACAACGATAGTAAACTAAAAAGAGAATAAGGGGGCCATATCTGCCGGGAGGCAGCCCCGTTGTCTAGGGTGCTTTGGTCTGCTCACGTGCAAGAGCGAGGGATCGGAGCTCCCCGATGATGGGAACGGGGCCCCTCAAGGTATATTGAACTGGGACGCGGTCTTGGTGTGGAGTTCACGAAACGCGGGGCTTGCACGCGTAGTGTAGGAACGGGAAAGGTAGCTCCTTAGCGGAGAAGTAAGTTGGTCACCCAGAAGAAGAGGCTGACATGCTTTGATGAGGCTATCGAGACCCCGATGGGATGCCAGCTAACTGGCGGTCGTCTACCCCCCCCCTTCCGGGGGGGGGGGGGTAGACGACCGCCACGGCACTCCGAAGTAACTGTGTTAAGCTTAAACGACGAGGACCAGTTACTTTAGTGTTTTTAAAAAAGGGACCATATTTTTAGAGCCGAATAAACGTAGCAGCAAAAGCGATTTTCACAAAAAACAGCTGATATTCAACCCGACAAATAACGCCTTAACTTCATTCACCAGAGCCAATCGTATAATGAACACCAGTAATCAAGCCGAAAGCGATTCTGATTGCCGCCGACAGTACTCTAGATGCTTAATAAGCTTGATTAAATCAATAAATTAATCGCGATATTTATGTGGAAAAAATGCTTTTGATACACTTTCTCCACTCTGTAGGAATATCTGAAAATATTGTTCTGTTTCAAGCTCCGATTAGTTGCGGAAAAACTATAAAGAATCATTACAATGGATGCAGATTGTTTTTGTATTAGTAAAATTTTACTGTAGCTGTCATTCTACGTAGTTGTGATTATATCAGACCGAATGAGAAACGCTAAAATAACAGAAATTAAAAAACCCAACTTGTTTTGTAAAAGGACGAAGGAGAAACGTGCATATTTCTCCTTCTCCTATCGATCGCGGTTTGACTGTACTCCCACCTGCATAGTTCCTATGCCGCTCTTTCTCCGCAGAATATCTTTTGGCAACACGGATTAAAAAAGAGATTGCGTAGACCGGTAGTAATGCTAATAATATTCTCGTCGAGATGACCAAACGACGGGACCATATGGATATACGGTCGATCTTTAACAACACACAGTAGTTAAGCGACTGAAATTCACCGCTGTTACATGAAGCATCAAAATTTATCAATTTAAGTAAATTAATGTAGAATTTGCACCGATATATCACCACATATTTTCGTACTTTTCCCTTTCATACCGCAACAATATGGAGCTTTCGGCAGTAAGTACGACAACTTCATTAAAAAAGATAATTACCCTAACAAAGATATTTGGATTAGGAAAAAATGTTTTTCATATTCTCCCGGTAGATGGCTTTAGGATCGCGTAACTCTGGTAATGTTACATCAAATCTTGCGTGATCTTGAAAGTATTTTTAAAAATGTTATGATTTTAGTTGATTTATTTAAACGTTACTGCTTCTTGAAAACGAATGAAAATAATTAAGAAATTCGATATATTTAGAAATTTATTATAAAAAAAGGAAGAAAGCGACAAAGCAAGCTAAAAATAAATAAAAGAATGCTTAATTTTTACGGAAATGATACGTGATTGTGTAAAATTGTGCAACGCAAATCTGGTTCAAGCATTTTCAATCTGGAATTACGATGCATTTCGCTACGGTCGGTCAATGACTGAAAAAAAATCGATGAAGTCGTAAAAAGAATCGAGCGAAACCGACACATCAGCAGTGGTATTATCAATAAAGAACTAAACACCGACCGCAAAATAGTTTTAAACCTTTTAAAGAAGGCTGGATACAAAACAAAAATTCGATGTTTGGGTGCCACACGATTTAATAATGGAAAATTTATTTGATCGCATTTCCACCTGCGAATCGTTGCTAAAACAATGAAATCGAACTATTTTTGAAACGGCTCATTAAACGATGAAAAATGGATCGCCTATGATAAACTATTCATTCTGATCGCTATCGTACAACTAGAAAGATGGCCAAGCGATCGAAATAAAGTGACCAAAATCGCTCAATAAAAAAGGTCTTCTATCCCCACGACAACCCCCAGACCCTACACATTTTTGGTGTTCCGTCGAAAAACGAGAGAACTTGGCCGGGATGTTTTACTTTGAAGTCTTGACCTTGTACTATCGTTTGTTTCGGTTTCTACAGAACTCTCTTGACGGTGTACATGTTAGAAAGAAACATAGAAGTTCTACAGCGATGGAATTGTGATTTTAACTCAAAAATAGAAGATGGACATCAAACTGGACATATTAAAATTTAATAAATTTGATAAAATTATTATTAATAAATTTCATCTGAGTTATAAAAAAACCTTGTTTTACTTTTTCATTAAACTAAGAAGAAATTTCTTCGTTACTAAACATTAAATTAAAAACCTGACTAAAAATAAATACATTTTTCTAAATACTAAGTTTTTCACACTTATATTTTCTGCTTGATCGAAGAACCAAGCAGAAAATAAAAGTCTGAAAAACTGTTCTTATAAAATTTATGACGGTTTAGCGACCTAAAGGCTTCAAAATTTTCTTCCCGCAAATAAATTTTACCGATTTGATCAAGAGCTGACCAAGGTTACTATACAAATGTAAACGTATAATATTTTTTTATTCCTTTGGGACGCCGAATTACTGTAATATAATATCCACGATTACAATCCCTTACACTTATTCACATATTACTCAACATATATTAGTATAGTATATAAAAAGTTTTTATTGAGTATACATGTAAGGTAATACAAGATTTTTTTTGTACAAACAATTGTATTCTACTAACATGTTACATAAGCTGTAAATACAGCATATTTTATCGACATATCAACTGGTGACCTCCAAGAATACAAATATTACCTGTTTTCTCCCTCCCATATTATTATTAATTATCCTTACTATTTCAACATTGTATACATGTAAGTTTTACTTGAAATATATCTTTTGTAATAAAGTCATAATTATAGAATTTATCGACAGAAAAACAGTTAAGTTTAAATATAATAATGTAAACGTAATCTGATAACGATTAACACGATATTTCATACGCAGTAAGCGAACTAATCTATCTTAATACAAGCAGCGATTCGTGCATAAATGATATGATAAAAATTTTACATTTGTATACAACAAACACTTAAAATAATTAAAATCCGAATGAACCAACATAACGGCGAATACTCCTGTTTTGCACCGGTGTACATCCCTTAACATAATTGCAGCGACTGATACCTTTTTTATAACGTTTCCATCATCGGGTCTAATAATTAAAAGGTAGAATTATTAAAAACCGAAAATAGAAGAATGTAAACCGAACACGCGACAAAAAGAAACGATACGACAATACAAAAAAAAAACGGGCAAAAGCGTTCGTTAACATAATCTTGTTTATTATTCATTTTTACTATCCCGGCTCTATCTTTTCTAATGCTGCTGTACCAGCGTAGCTATAAAAGGAAACTATAGCCATCGGCCAAATTTTGGATATTAGAGTTTTAGCATAAATTAAAAAAAGAACACTTTAACAAGGTTATAGAAATATCCGGAAATAATTGTGTATCGGTTAATATTTCCGAAATGGCACAATATAATTTTTCCGAAAACAGCTCGAAAAAATTCTATACAATTGACAGAAATAAATTTTGGACAAAGTTTAGGAAGGGGAAGGGGAAATTTTCGCACTTAGCAATTTTTGAATTTTTTTACAGCGGTCCTAGAAAATTGAGCTCTTAATACGATAAAAATACTCGAAAATAACTCGATCGGTTTTACAGATTGGGGATAACAACATTAATTCTAAACACAAATATCTATACTAGGCGGTCCAGGCGAACCCTGGAGCCAACTCAGGGACTTCTCTGGGCCAACCCCAATGCCGCAGAGCTCGCTTAGGTCGCCATTCCCGTCTACCCAGAGGGCTCGGCCCCCTGGACCACAATGAACAAATATATTTCCGTTAGGGAAAAAGGTTTTTCGTATTCTCCCGGTGGATGGCTTTAACATCGTGTAACTCTGGTAACGTTACTCAAATCTTGCGTGACCATGAAAGATGATTTATCAAGAGTATTTTTAAAATGTTATGATTTTAGTCGATTTATTTAAACGTTACTTCATCTTGAAAATGAATGAAAATAAGTAAAAAGTTTTTTCCTATTGTTCGGTATCCTCATGGCTGTGAGAATAATACAGATAAATAACAAAGTACTCAGGCTTCATAGAAACCTTAAAACGAAACAAAATTACAAAAGACAAAATAATAGCAACTTTTTTCCTGTTTTTAGCCTGCGGGAATCACCGTCAGGTATCACCTCAGAGGATGATATGTATGAGTATGAATATAAGTGAAGTGTAATATTGTACAGTCTAAGGTCGACCGTTTCTGAGATGTGTGGTTAACTGAAACCCAACCACCAAAGAACACCGGTATCTACGATCTAGTATTCAAATCTCGAGTATATAGTAGCTGTGGTAACTAAAGAACATACACCTTTGACGACGAAAATTCATAACTTATTGCTTTGCCGTGGCGGTAGAAAAATAATAATGAAGAAAAAGAACTAATCTTTTTTTTCTTTAATGAATATCTTTAATTTACAACTTCAACACCAAGGGGAATAGGGCCTCGGTCTATGCCTTAAAATCTTGTCTGAGAAAACACGAATGTAACTAGAAAATTTGAAAGCAATCATTTCTGTTTGTTCTCGCACACGCAAAAACAAACAGACAAACTTTAATACAGATATGTATATCTATTAAAAAATTTTTGGAGCGGCTCGCCAATGCAAAGGAGCATAAGAATTTAGCGACCAGAATGAGAAGTGCAGGACCGTAACGGATTATTTATTATTTGCAGGTTTTAATAAATAGTGTTTCATCTTAATATGGCTTATGACACTCCGGATTACATAATGAAGCTAGTGTTAAAATTTAATAGCGATTAGTTTATCGGTTCTTCTACAATAGAGAGAAGATAGATACATATTACATAATCTAAGAACAACCCAGGTTCGACCGGATTTTCGAACCCAACAGACAAGAGGAGGGCATCACGGATCACGGTACCCCTATATTTTTTTTTTTAGTATACTATAATTTTTTTTAGTTTTTCATTGAATAAGACTGCATCAAATCGGGCCGACTTCTTGAAGTAAATTTTTACTCCGATGAATAAACGTTTTAAATCCCAACAAGGAAAAGAGCTGAATGGGATAAATTACGTTTTTAGCTTTATTTTCCAAGACTGGAAATCTAATATATTTAAAATTAATATAAACAAAACGAAGGGGAAAAAAGGTGGTGTCATGAACCCGACTTATAATAATAAACGAAGTAGATACAGAAAAGGTGTCCAAAAATGGGACCGGAAAAATTGAACGTTAAGGGATCAAAAATGTTTAGTAATTTTTTTATTTTTTGCAATGATACTGTAAAAATAATGTCACTTGGTCAAGGAGGTCAACCGAAACCAAAACGTTTACACGAAGAATTTTAATTTTTCTTTCATAAAATTAAATTTGAACTTTTTCGCCAGTGTACTCTAAATACAACCCAATAAAATCGTTAATATTTGAAAACACTGGCGTATTTAAATGAAAAATCCGCCAAGAGAAAAATTGGTGTCATTTATGGATGTCATATATATATATATATATATATATATATATATATATATATATATATAGTAGTTGACGGGGTGCGCCTACCCATTTTATTAAATATATGACGGTGGTGTATGATGGCACCGCGCTTAGTCGGCTCACGCTACTAGGTAAGCTCTAGGAATTATTTAGGACAATGGCCGCTAAACTGTTTCGAGGCTCAGTAGCCGTTTGAGGCACAGACATTCGGTCTTATGCTTTAGGGCGACCGAATAGGATGGTGGCGGGAATAATTCCAAGCAAACCAATTAAAGGCGTCTGCGGACATTTAAAGCAAAATGCTTATACGCACAGTCTTGCTGAAATGATGTTAGCGATCCCTTTTGCCGTTAATTTTTAAAGCAACCACTCGTCGATCACTCTCGTATAAATGTTGATTAACTGCACCATCGAAAAAAGAAGTACCAAGGATATTTTCAGCTGTCATTCCAGCCCAAATAATAAATATGATCGTGTTCGATTACCTCAAAAAAGTGAGGATTGTCTTTTAACCAGAAAAAACATTTCGGTTACGAGAGCTACGTTCTTTTTATCGTTTGCTCTCGGAAAGAGTTCAAGCGATAACTGACACGCATAACACATCGATAAAGATCATTGCCACTCAATTCATTAACTGCGGCTGGACTAAAACATTTAACTTCAAGTCCTTCCGCATATGGTATCGCACTGTCGATCTTGGAACGTCCAACTCTGCAGAACATTTGCGCGTCGATTTCATCAGTGATCGTTGAATCGATGCTTACCACACCATCACAGGTCTCAGCTCGAGTGTTCGGCCTCCCACCGCGTGGCGCATCAAGAACACTTCCCTTACCAAAGCCTTTTTCTCCCGTGTCAGTAACGTTTTCTCTGATGATGATGGTGACGGTTTCCCAAAAAGCACAAAGAAGTCATTCGTAATGCTCCAATGTTTTAGCGGTGTGTGGAAGTTCGTGGATCCACAAACGCACTTCGATAGTGAACGCATTCGTATCCGCCATTATTCCACACTTGACTAAGAATAAGGTCATCCCACCGCGAATGGACACACCGAACGATCCCCACCACGGTTATCCTCCCCACTTTTCCCCCATAGTAGGCGATATCAGCGGTGAAAATTGGCAGCAGTAGAGCTCTTAAGCTGGATTTATTACAATGTAAAGAGACTTCCCGCCCTTTCCGTAGTGGCAGGAAGCTCGACTTGTACACACCGAAACATTTGCTTTCCCCAGTGTATATTTAACACCGTTAATGGGAAAAATGGCAGATTAACCACAAATTTTGCTATAATTTCTTTCCGCATTTTTATATAACTGAATACATAGAATTATTAGACCGTTAAAAGAAAGACATCAAGAACAGTAATTCAAAATATGAACAGTAGACTGCAAGGGATTAACAACAGCAAACAACGAAATTAATTATTAATTTTTATGGTCAATTAAAATAATGACATTAGGACTGATAAAAAAAACCACGGTTAAAAACAAATCTTTTTTATTTTTCTTTATTTGTGATATCTTTTTCTACATGGAGATCGACAATTGGAATTTTTCTATCACCCTTACGTTAAAGAAAAAAAACATTAAAAACTGAAGAAAAAGTTAAAATTGGTAGAAGTTATCATATACTAAAATGTATCATTTTATGTTTTCCTTTCGTAGTTAGCCTCGGATGCATCCTAAATTAAAATCCGGGAAATCTATTAAGGAATATACGTTTCATATACTCGTATCTTAGTATGACTTCTATCGTTGAAATATACTGATTTGTTAATTACCGTCACAAGATTTGATTTAAAGAATTCCAGAAATGAATACAGGAAATTAATTCTTAGTTCCGTTAATTTGTATGAATTTATCGATTCACTCAAACCTAGAAAATTGTCACATTTATCTATATGGTGTTCGAGTAACAAGTTCTAAATCACTCGGCACAAAATTGAGGGCATCATCAGCTTTGGGAATCTTTTAATTTGACAAGCAATAAATATTCTTTCTTAAATTTTCCCTTAGTTTATATTCCGAAATTTTTACTTTAAAACAGAAACCTGTATTTATGACCTATTCTTCTTCCTTATTGCTAACGAAAAATTTTTTAATTAATTCCAATTTTAGGACAAAAATTTTATTTTTTTAAATTAAACTACGCGCTCAAAATCATTCTTATTTTTTTTCTCTTTTAATAGGTGTAATTTCGGTTTTTCCACTGTTTTACTACGTAATATTGATCCCGAGCTCGGCTGATTCAATCTCAAATACAACAGTAGTCGAACCTTTATTTTTTCTTTTTCCTGTTTAGCCTCCGCGAATTACTGTTCAGGTATTATTTCGGAGGATGATATGTACGAGTGTAAATGAAGTGTGGCCCTGTACACTCAATTCGACCGTTCTTGAGAAGTGAGGTTAATTGAAACCCAACCACCAAAGAACACCGGTATCCACGATCACGTATTCAAATCCTACATAGTATTATTCGTACCTACATAGTATTATTTTAATCGCATACGTAACAAAAGAGCTACTACTTTTAAATCTCCACACACGCGCTTGTTTCACGTATAATATCTATAATTAATTTTTTAAACGACTCTTTTCATAAGGGATTGATGTCTCCTTCATATTTAATGCCGTAACCGACAGACGCATAAGGACATATAATACCGTTATAAAACAGATTTCGATCTACAAAAAAGTAGTCTCCACAGATTTATAAATTTGCCCTAAATGAAACGAAAGATCGTCAAAACCGTACTTAAAAAAAATTCTTTAGCGAAATTATAAAAAAAGTGGCTCATCAGATTGTATTTTAAAATCTGCATCGTAAGTTTAAGTTTCATAATATTCACTTCCTCGTAACTATCTCCTAAGGAAATCTTTACTGGAACCTTGACAAACGGCAGGACTGTGGTGAGAAATATAAACTTGACTGCAACGGCATCGAGGAGGGATAGGATACTGTACGACGGTTAAATTTCATAGAAACTCCATATGCATTATTCAAAGAAAAGTACCGATCGGTAATGCGATCTTTGATTTACACGAACACCAAACAGCAACGCCTGTTGTATGCCTTTTTGCCGTCTTCTCGAATAGACTGCATAATCGCTCAAGATTATTATCCGAGAGAACAATCTCTTATCTCGCCTTTTAATTAAAAGTTTAACTTTTTTAAATTATATTTTATAGTTATCTCGCAAACAGACAACAAAAATTGTACATACGATTAAGATTATTAATTCCTATTTACACTGCGCCAATATTTTTGTCTTTCGACATGAAAACGATGGGGAAATGAAAAGGGGGGGGTCGTTAAAACGTTCTATTATTACAATACTTTCCCAATTTTAGTATAATGAGGAAGATAGCGTACACTATAATAAAAAAACAAAATAACAATAATTAAATCTCCGATAAAACATTCTAGAAAACTCAACTATTAATTAAAAACTATCTAAAATTCTACAAGCCTATGTATATTCGTTTTATAAGCTTAACAAATCGCTAACACCCGATGAAAAGTCTTTTGTTTACAAAAATTACAATACTAACAAGCTTTTTACACCTTAAGCAGTCATTTTCAAACCAGGATTATGCAAAAAGTGAAATTTCTCAGTATCGACGAACAAACGTTATGAAAGTTACTACACTATGACAATAAATTAAAAATTTCATTCATTTTTATAAATCTCACACATATTTGTGAAACGTCATTAAATAATTACCTCCAAAAAAAAAAAAAATTAACAATATGCTGAATACATAA
This sequence comes from Lycorma delicatula, assembly GCF_047948215.1. NCBI lineage: Eukaryota > Metazoa > Arthropoda > Insecta > Hemiptera > Fulgoridae > Lycorma > Lycorma delicatula. Next base: position 21,843,758 of record NC_134457.1, read on the forward strand.
AAATTATAATTTATGAAATTTACTTTATAATCAATAATATCTACTCTATAATGTTATCTAACACAGGTCAACGTCAGAATTAAAGTAATGTAATTTTACTTAATAAAATAATACGGTATCCTTCTCAACTTACAATTCGTTATTGCTAAATAATTCCAACAGCCTGTACCTGAGTAAATAGTATGGAATTTACCTAATTAACAAATCAAGTATTGCATATTGACAATTGACCGATTATACTGTCAAATGCAATTGCCGTCATCATATTCTAATGTAAAGCGTTAATAAATGTAAAATGTTAATTTTATTTCAATAAAAATGTAACAATTTTAATAGTATTTTTTTAAAAAACAAAACATATTTTTATTTTCTCGTCTAGATAGCGGTATAGCTTTAGAAAAGAAAGTATTGTAATCGATCCAATTTGGTGATAGGCGGTTTTCACCGGATCTTGACGTTTTGACACCTAACTAACCAAAAATTTTCCGAATGTTAATGTTCGTATGTACGTGTGTATGTTCGGAGTCGGCCTATAAATCACCTTATAATTCCAGAACTACTGAACCGATTTTGACTAAACTTGATCGGATTGCTTCTATATGCGGGGCATTTAAGCCATTAAATTTTGAACTTAAAAGGTTACTACCCCCAGTATCTCGAGATCTGGCCTAATTAAGATCATATTTCTCTTAGGCGCATTGTTAACGATTAAAAAATAACAATAATTGCAAAAATCTTTTTTTTTGCAAAATCGTACACCCCAAAAAATGCTGTTGTAGTATGTCTGCTATGTTGTATAGTCTGCTATGACGTCACTAGTAAGCGGTAGAATTAAATAAATTAATAATATTTAAAATATAAAAAATTAACTGGAACTGGATCGTCCGGTCGACTCGGTAACTGGTGCGTTAAGCCACCAGTATGCCCACGTACAGGCGAAATTTTTTCTATGTAAATTGTGAAATTACATTAGTTCAGTTAGTGCCGACCGTCGCCGCTAATAACGCCACACCCGCATGAATTAAATACGGTATGCGCGCGCGCTTTCGTAAGAATCGTTGAATTAAATTAACGAAAAAAAGTTGTGAGTATATGTGTGTGCGTGTAAGCAGTGCATAAGAAACCACCCACAGCTGTCAGTTTTTTTTAAACAATTTATCAATGAACAAAACATTTTTCCGGGTAGGACCTAAAAATACAATGTTGTAGACACATCATACCTACAACTTTAAAAAAAAAAATCTGATATGAACACCTCATGACTTCCTATTAAATTACCATACATTTTTTTTTTTTTTTTTTTTAATGAAAAGTACATAAAATTTTATTTCATTAACTTCTGATATTTTTTCATATATATATTTTTTTTACAATCACAGGTTAATAATTATAAATAAATCAAAATATTTAAATTAAAAAAAAAAAAATATTAAGTCGGATTTGAACCGATGTGTAAGATCCAAATATTTCATTAATTAAAATTTTATTTGACTATAACTCTGGAACCGATGAAAATAAGTACCGCTTATGATGTATCGTTGAAAAGTTCTGAATGAGCGCTTATTACTACTGCAGATAAGAAAAGGTCCAAAATCCATTTTTTTTGGATTGTGGGCTTTTTTGACACTTTTGGTCCTGTCGATAGTAATTGAAAGGGGAGGTGCACAACTAGATATTACAATAGTCTTACATCTAAAATTTCCACATCCTACGGTTAATCGTTTTTGAGTTATGCGAGATACGTACGTACGTACGTACATACAGACGTCATGCCGAAACTAGTCAAACTGGATATTTCCGTTGATATCCGAAAACCGAAATTTTTTGCGATCACAATACTTCCTTTAATTCGAACAAGGAAACAGTTTAATTGTAAAATATTACTTTAAATGGAATAATTTCAAGTTAATTTCTCAACAACAAATATGTTAGTCATTAAAAAGAAATAAATATTATCAAGTGGAATTTTTTTATTTCTGCAATACATTTACATTTGCAGAAAATTACAGAAAAACGGTAACTTGTACCTTAAAACGTCTTTAAAATGCCACGAATTTCAGAACTGAGTACCTACAGAACAATTTACAGGATTTAGATAATTAATTAAATTCTAGTAGGTTTTTGCAAGAAAATTACTAAAAAATTAATTAATTTATATTATTATAAGTCATTTTAGAAATACTGATCGAATGAACTTTACACTTATAGAAATTCATATAATGGCAATTCACATATTACAACATATATGACTATCCAAATACAGCGTACGTTCGTAGTCGATATTTATGTTTAAATATCAACGAATAACAAATCGCATTCTCAATTTCTCGATTTTGTTTCTATTATTTAATAATAATACTTCGAAGATTTCTTTGATTGCAGATTATTTACAAATGAAGTTTTAATTCAATTAATTACTAAATTGTTACTCGTAGTAAAGTTATTATCTCAAATAACATCTCAGTTTTTTCGCGTCAAAATTTTACTGGATTAAAAGTGTGAATTGGATTTTATAGAAATCGAATTATGGATATTATCTTTTTTTTAAATATTAATAAATGGTGGTTGTTTTTCTATGATTCTGTAACCGGCAAAAGTCAATAAAAGAAAAAACACACTATGTTCCAAAAAAAGATTGTACTACTATATCGCCTCAACTGACAAGATAATATTCTTTATTGATCTTTAAAGAGTAATTCATATCTAAATACCGATGGGGAATTTACTTTCCCCGATGCTTTTTATGTAGCTCAGCAAGAAATTAGTCGAATATGAACATTCCAATCCCCGTAGGAAAAGAAACCCGCCTTATGACGATTCCGGTCGCCACACCCCCCTCTCGTTCCTAGCCCTGATGGGATGTAACGGAAGTCGTCTTTTGACCATCTAACGTTTTACATCTCACGGTAATAAGCCAAGCCTCGTTAGGGTGCTACCGATGTAAATGCCTCGGTAGACATTTACATCAGTAAATTAATGGCTCGGCTTAACCTTCGCTGTAGACTTCTTTCGGATGTTTTGACTGTCCTACTTCGTTGCCCTCTGAACTAGCTGACCGAGTTCGCGGAAGCACGAACCTCGCGCCAAGTTCTACACTTTAATTGAGCTACTTTGTGAGTAAATGTCTGATAATTAATTATTCGAGGAAAATTCAATGAAAAACATACCGCAATAAATGTTGTTCGTAACAACGAAATTTATTCCTAATTACCTTAGTGAACTCAACTTTATAGTTCAAATCCCTAGTTTGATTAATAATTGGACTGCGGTCTGGTCTACCGGTGAGAGAAGGACAGACCTCCTGGAGTAGGAGGTCTGTCCTCCTACATCTGGAGCTGAATGGGAGTCAATCAGCTCCATCGCAGAGTCCCGCGTGACTTTTTACAATTTTTTTACGAAAATAATAATTTCCAAGAACATTCTATTTGTAATTATTCCAAGGTTATAAATATAAAATTCACGATGATTTGATCGACTATTCGATTAAATATTAGACGCGGTCGAATTTTTAAGCTTAACGTCTCTGAATAGACGGTCAGATTTTCATTAAATATACATAAATATTCAGCCTGTTGTGCGTTCGACGCGCTCTCGATAAAAGATTCCCTAATCGTTGGATCGTTGGGGGCCGGTCCTGTGCTTTTGGCCTCCCAGAAGCCCAGATTTGATACCCATAGACTTTTTTCTACGGGTATACGTTAAAAGCAATGTCTACAGCGAAAAAATCAGGGATGTACAATTTAGGACAAAAAATCACCGCTGCTATTGCCACAGTTACGCCAGCGATGATCCAGCGGACCTGGGCAGAAGTCGATTATCAAGATGTTTACAAAGCGACCGGCGGAGCTCATATTGAAACATTCTAAGCCAAAAAAAATAACTTTTTGAGTCGGTGAATTAAAAAAAAAATACTCCTTTGATTATCTCTAGTAGTTTCAGAGGACGATTTTTTTTTTTAATCTGCAACCTTTTTCGATGACCTGTATTTTTTTTTTAATCGAAGGTACATTTTTTATTTTATTACAGCGCAAAAAAGCAAGAACACAATTTTGAACTAAATGAAATAACCCAACATTTAATTAATATAATATAACATTCAGATAGTCGGTTCAAATCAAAGATCTTAATAGAATATTAAAAGAAATAAAACACGTAAATTTAATCGCGTTATCATCCTATTAAAGTTAAAAGTAAAATAAAGAAAAGTTATTTGTCAAAAAAATAAATAAATAAAAACAATACTGACAAAGAGGAGAACAGAGAAATTAATCGAAACGAACGATACTCCTCAACGATCTACTTAGAGAAGATGGTAAAGGGCGAAGAAGGAAGGACAAGCGGCAAAAGAACTGTGGAACAAGCAACAAATGGAAAGGAGAATACGAAGAGAAAAAGAGAGCGCGAGAGGTCGCGGTCAACCGGAAAACCAGTCCTTCCGTTACGGCATAGCTGCATGGTAAGGTGGCTGTAATCGCTGTCGCTGACCAGCAGCACATTTCACAGGTAGACGCAGTTCCAGCTTCTTTTGAAATGACTTTCAATGTTTATTTTACATAACATAATTTCCTCAACGAAAATATAAAAACGAAATAAATAAACAAAAATACATTTCTGATTCAGCAAACTACAAAATACGTAGAAATATCTTGGAATTAATTTTTCGTAACGAATAATAAAGATAAGTATTCGTATAACATAAAAATAATTCACCCATAAATCAGACTGAATTCGTTTTTTTTTTAGTTTTGAAACAGATAAACAGATCGTAAAAATATATAATTAATGAAGCAGAGCGTACGCGCCCTACACTATACATTACATAATAAAAACTCTCATACACGTACATACTGTACCAGTAAATTCATTAAATAGAGGTTATATTATACATGCTACTCGGAAGGTTTTACGGTCCCTAATCAAGAATCACTAAAACAACAACTTTGAACAGTCTTTTAATGTAATGTTATCTACCAAATAAACAACACCAACTACTTAAGGTAATGAAATGTGTCAGAAATAAGGATAATGAGGAATTAAATATTAATATAGAGTAACATAATGTACAAGAAGTTACAGAATTTTGCTACTGAGATAAGTAAGATTACAAATTATGGATCGAGTAAAGTAGACATAAAACTTCGGACCGGTAAAGTGAAATTTTCACGTAGGAAAAAATAATGGAAAAGTATTAAATACTTTTAACAATTCAAAATCATTGAAGATATTTAAGGTAGGGAAGAAAGAATATGCTATGAAAGGAAAGAACCTTTAAAAAAAGTACGGAGTTCTCATTAGGATGTTGAAAATTAGATAATTAAAAATGAAGAGGTCTCATGATAAATACGATAGTAGAGAAATTTACGGCTAAATTTCATAAACGAACTAGATCAATGGACTCCATGTTCACGCGTCTTTAGTTAATTTAATGTTACAGGAACGGTAGAAGGCAAACGTTGTAGAGGAAGTCAAAAACTGGAATAAATAAAACAGATAATTAAGAATAAAGGGTGTAGAAAATATACGTAGGTTAAAAGATTAGCGCATGACAAACACGAATGAAGAATAGCATCAAACTACTCAAATGAGTGATAAACGATGATAAATATGTTATTTGATTTTTACAAGATTCAAAATAATTTGGGAAATTAAATAACATGTTTGTTTATGCGGATCGTTTATATGAAATTCTTTAGTTTATATGGATTTTTATCAAGTAATGGCTTCATCCGCTCATTAAATGATCGATGCCATAAAAAATCCACTTCTTTCTAGATCCGTTTCGTTCTTTGCATTTTCATAATCATCAATCCCCGTGACCTGCTGCCCTCGATTTTTCCTTCTCAAGATTTTTCCCGGGCCTACGGACTATACGGCTGAAAAAGCGGAAAATATGCTGGAAACACATTGCAGACGACCTCCTCCGTAAACACAGCTCGTTTATAATCGAGTTCTTCGTCCCCTTTTTCATCCACGCAACGCAGAGGATTCTTCTGGTAGGCCCACATTTCTAATGCATCAATTCTCCTTCGGTCTTCACCTTGATGGTCCCAATCTCAACTCCGTACACGACTGTTAGGAAGACTAGTACCTAAAGCAATCTTAGCTTTCTATTCCTCATGATCTTGCCTTATTCTTCCAAATGGCTGTGGACTTCGTAAGCGCCTTCTTCCCCAAGATAATTCTTCTTCATATTTCGGCCGAAGAGGCCCCGTCTTTATTTATTATGAATCCTAAATATACGAAACGGTCCACCTCTTCGAAATCACGCAGCGCATCACCGACTGAAAGATCGCTGGATCTGTCTACGATCATAACTTTTGTTTTTACGAAATCTAACTCCTGTCTTAGCGCCTCACTTTCTTGCTGAACTCAGTCGAGAATTTCCTTCACTTCAACTTCAAAGCCGACGAACAGGGTCATATCGTCAAAAAACTTTGTCGGTTACAGGCCGGCCTCCGCCGTGCCAATTTTCTAGGCTCCTCCCCCTGATGTACTCGCCGTAAATGTTGAAAAAGATCGGAGACAAAATACATCCGTCGTACTCCTCTCGACGAGTAAAAGGACTCCGTTGTTGCGTCACTTTCCAATCTAACCACCTATATGTTTTTTAAATATAGGTTCCAAGCGAGGGTAACGAGACGGTCAGGAACGCCCATCTTCAATACTTGCCACAGATCTTTTCACCAGACCGAGTCGAAGGTCTTGGCGTAATCTAAGAAGCATATTACGAAGGAGTGTAGCAACTCTGGTATTTTCTACGGGCCACCTAATGTTTAGAATTTGTTCAAACATACTCCTTTGTTTGAAGAATCCGGCTTGCTCTGCAGGAATCTCTCTCTATCCAAATAGTATCGTAGACGTTCATGGAATACACACAAAACGATTTTACTCGCATGTGAAATCAAAAAAATTGCATTTTAACAACCACGTAACGTCTAAATTATGTTATCTCTTGTAAACTCGTTAACGAACAGGCCTATCTGGATAATGGCGACCAACAGGTACCTTCAAGCTTCAAAAGGCCTAGAAAACTTAAAATGTGTTCAATATTATTTTTATATTACCATCACCTAAAAAGTACGATTGCAACGGAATGTAACAGACTTTTTAAATATTAAAAATAATTTTAGAAGACATTTCAAAATTGAAACTATTAGCGACACTAAACACGAAATGTATTTTTCAACTTTTTTTATGTTAATCGATGCTAACATTTCCATAACATTTTAAATAACCTGGGCATTATCGAATAACCCGATCTAATTCTGCACTGGGCTCAGGATTTAGACATTTCAATACTGCTTCTCACGGAAAAGCCCTCGACAATCAGATATTAAACTTACATCAAGTAAAATGTTTTACCAAGAAATCACGATCAAATTTTCTGACTTTATTATTTAAACAATGTATTTTAATTTTCTACATAAAATTAGTTTTGTCTGTAAACTGCTTGTGATATTATTTGAAAATACTTTCTAAAACCGAAGCAAATTATCCTACAATATCGATTTATGTATTTTCATACATTTCAAAGATTTTCATTATCATGCATCATGCAAGAACCGAACGAATTTTAACGAAATTTATAGCATAAAATGTTAAATGACAAAAATAAAGCGAATTAAATAATAACAACTTCCGTAGAATATATTTAATATTTTGAACAGGAATTTCCCACGTCCGAAAACAGATAAGAAGACCGCTGAACCGGAAGATCGCTGGCAGCCTAATTCAGTTAACTGATATAAGCATGTTTAATAGAATACACTATTTATTTTGCTTATTATTGTCATTTTAAGCTGAATTTTATAAAACGTTAAAAAATTCACGGGAAATCTTTTCGTACAATTTTTTTGTAAATTGTACAATAAGAAATTATAAGGGATTTAACCAATTAATCTTCTTCAACCAAAGTACACCGGTATTCGCTGTCTATTAAATCCGTATAAAAGCAAGTAGCTTTTACTAGGATTTAAACCTCAGAACCTTCGACTTCAAAATCAGCAGTTAAACAACCGATCTGCGACGACGAGTTAACCACTAGAACACCCGTTGGGCAATTTATATTAACACGAATTAATTTACATTTAATGAAACGTTAATAATGTACACCGCACAGAATCGTTCTAGACTTCCTTCGGCTGTACATATACTCAATTTCTTATTGTTTTTCCTCATAATATTTTTCTTTTATTTCTTCCCGTTATTATACTTTTAAAATTATTAGTTTTCAACAAAAATCAACAGTTATATACTTACAAAAATAACTGACAGAACACTTCACCAAACTAACGACAAAGAATCCAGAAAAATAGAATCGTTTACGAAAAGGTAAACGATTTAAAATACATCTCTGTCTACATAAAATAATTAAATTTGAAATTGGAAAAACTAATCGATTTAAAATTACCGATAGGAAAGTATTATGGATTAAAATAATCAAACATACGTCAAGACAAAAAAAAAAAACGGGCTTTTGCGCTCACACTAATTACGTAGCGGAACTAATATTAATTTTTTTCCTTAAGTGGTACCTTTAATTTACAAAAAGTAAGTTCCAAAATTTTTAGTTACGTACAATGAACAAAAACCTAATACTTCCTTTTAAAACTGTCTGATACAAAGTGTAGTAATATTTAATCGACAAAAAATTCCGACGAAAGGAAAACGAAAAAATAGATATTACGCAAAGAATATATTTAAAAATAAATTTAATTTTAACCAACAATTTACGAGAAGAAATTAATATCTATAATTAAAATAATAACAGGAAAAAATTAACTTAACGATATAACAAACTGCTTATTAGTATTTACTGTATTATCGAAATAAGTGAAAGCAGAACATGAATATTCCAAGAAAATTAATGTTAAATTATATCTCGACTTAATGTCGTTACACTAAGACTCATTACATTACGGCTCGCGTAACAAATGAAGGAATTATTGATTTTTTATCTAAAAGAATATATTTTTTTTAAATAGAAATATAAGGACAGAAATCAATATTCTATCGTAATTCACACTTATTAGTCAAACCATCATTTCATCGTCCACCCCCCCTTAGATGAAAGGACGGTGTGTAGATATATATGCATCGCAACAGCTGAAGTTGAATAACATTATTACATAAAACTGTCGTTTTTAATTCGAATCTCCGTTTACTTGTAAGTTATTTGGAGATCGTTGTAGTTCAACTTTTGGAAGACCTTATTTGGCCCCCGAAAATTCGGGGTCGGCCCGAATTACAATTCAGCTTATATACGCTGTAAAAAAAAAAATATAAAATAATCGATTACGCTCTCATAATAAGGTGAAAACGACTTAAACTTTGATAGTCTTTTCCGATCTCAGCCCGACCGGTCTGGAGATAATTCATGTGTTTATAGGGGCCGCGCTAGTAAACAGAGAATAAATTAGGAAACGTTCAACGGCAATGATATGAAGAAAACTTCACCAACTCTTGAAAATGTGAAAATGAACAACTATCTTTTAAATAACCAAAATATTGAAGTTATAATTCTGCGTCAATTTGCAATTAATAGTCGAGGTTTAAACCAACGGGTTGGTCTAGTGGTGAACGCGTCTTCCCAAATCAGCCGATTTGGAAGTTGAGAGTTCTAACATTCAAGTCCTAGTAAAGTCAGTTATTTTTATAAGGATTTGAATACTAGATCGAGGATACCGGTGTTCTTTGGCGGTTAGGTTTCAATTAACCACACATCTGGAACGGTCGAACTGAGACTGTACAAGACTACACTTCATTTACACTCATACATATCACCCTCTGAAGTAATATCTGAATAGTAATTACCGGAGGCTGAACAGGAAAAAGAAAGATAGTCGAGGATCGATTGATTATAAAGATTTGAACAGATATATGCATAGAATCAAAAAAAAATATGGCTTACAAAATCCCAGGAAATTCTAAAAAATGTTTGGTTCATCTTCTAAATTTTCCCGATAAAATGAAGTAGACCTTCTTGCAGTAAAGACTTCATAACTTTCAGGATGAATCTTTCAGGGATTACTTTGTAAATGATCACATATAACAAAAATTCACTATGGAGTATTCAATTTTTCGGATATTCTATACAACAAAATACGCCTACAAGCGTAACGTAATCGTTTTCGTTTATTAACATTAATCTCTTTTCTCGATAAATTGCCTAAATTATTTGGAAGAGCAACATCACTGGATACCAGAGATATTTTTCCTTTAAACTATAGTCGGACTGAAGTTATAACTATGGAATATGAACTCTTCGCTAAACCTAACAAACTTTTCGCAGAAACACCCAGTAAAGAAAAAACTGCTGAATTTCTTCTTCAACTGTAAAGAAAATAATTGAGAAAGACAATTAATATAAATACGATTCCTGAACAAGGTATCCTTAGATATCAATTTAAAAAACCTACTGTGGGTTTTCGAAAAGACCCAAGATTTTCCGAATTGGGGATTCCAATACGATGACACCATACTAACTTTAACTCCTGAAATCTGGGGGGCTATAAAACCGAAGAAATGGAATTCTTTAACTATATTCTTTCTCGAATAATTTTTATTTCAGAGGACCGATTGAAAAAAAGAGGTCGGTATAAAGAAAAAACTTTTCATACTTTTTATATATTCCCGTTTGGAGGTAAATCCAATTCATCTTAAAACAAAGCCTATAAAATCCGTACTATTAAAAAATAAAAGCAAGATGATTATACAGGAAAACGGGAAATTTTAAAACGGGTAAAGTTAACCGCGTAAAGAAGGCAGTTGTTCATAAATATGCTGTTGAGGCAGGGACAACTCGCCATTTAATAACAACGGATCAGCTGACCGGTTCACAACGCGCATTTACCGTGAAGGCATATTACAATAAGTAACAGTTTTACTGTTGCTTGTAGGGAATTTCGGCGTCAATATAATTTAGGACGTCATGATCGTGAGGCTAAAACACAGGTTGAGAATTTTGAGGAGATAGATTCAAATTTAAATAAAAACCCGTTAGGAGCTCGGCGAACCCCAGAGAATATTGAAGCCGTTCGGGCTTCGTTCACAAAAAGCCCTCGACGTTCTGCGTAAACAGGCATCGGCTTTTCCGTCTCCCGAACATCCGTTCAACGAATAATCTACCAGGAGTTACAATTCCAACCATATAAACTGCAAATCGTGCGGCAGTAACATTCAACGGACCATGTGGTGCGCCGGCAGTTCTGTGATAAAAGCAAATATCACCCCGATGTCACTGAAAACGAAGAAGAAAAAACCTTAAAATTTGTATGTGAATCATTAAAGGTATGTAGTCTAGTTTTAATTTTTATAAATATAACTAGAAGAAACATCTTTTTGACGTCGGTGTCAATTATTTCAAAATTTCCCGTTTTCCTGGTCAATCTTGTATCATAAATTAAGATCGCATAGAGTACATATAATAAGATTAAAAATAATTAATCCGAGCATCAACAATAATATAAAATTTAAAAAAATCCACCAAATTGTACGATAGAAAACTGAAAAAAAGTGTAACTTAACGAACGCCATGAAAAAAGCATCCAGTAATAATTTTATTATTACTATAATAATATCCTCCGACAAATTTACAGGATATTCAAATAATAATAATATAGAACAAGGACTTAATGAAGGACTGACTACAGAATAACTATAACAAACTCAGATATCCATGTCGACCGGCAGTCGACTATGTAAGAGTACAAACTACCTGCCTATAAAGCCATTAGACGTTGATCAAAAGCATTACTAATGAATAAATAACAACAACAATAAATAATGATATCAATCGGTATAAAAGAACCGTTAATATATTCAATTCACTCAATCTGCGAGCTATTTAGACAATTACTCTTCGGTTAATTAATTCGCCTTTCGTAACGAATAACAATAACAAATTCAATTAATAATTCATATTAATTCATAAACATATTATGAATCATCACAAGCGTTACAAAAGGTAGAAAAAGAAATATACCTAAGGCTAGTTACTTTATAACAAGCAATTTTTTTTTAATTATACAAAAAACTGAGCTACTACTATTAGACGTACTCCCATCGACAAAGAATTAATTTAACTATACACAACCGTATTAAAAGTAATATTTTAACGACAGTCTTATTTTTTCTTGTCATTCATTTTTTTTAAGTGGGCCTCATTGAATTTTCTCGTAATTAAAGCGAGGCAATTTAGGAAAAAACAAGTAACCAAAAATAATTTCTTCTTTTAGAAATACCTTGACTTTTTGGAGGAATATGATCATTTTTTTTATAATTCGTAGTCTATCTCTATACCGTTCTGAATCAAAAACCACGGGTAAAAAAGGTACAGAATCAATTCGATTCATGGCTCGTATTAGGGAATTCTTGTTCAATTTTACGATCCTAAAAAAATTCCCAATTCTTGCAAAAAGTATTAAATCTTCAAAAACATACTTTTGTAGTTAATTATATCATAATTTTGAATAAATTCCAACAATTATTTTCACAAAAATTCCATCATCATACTCGCCGTACTTAATACAAGAAAACTAAGTATGAACTCTAAACCTGTGAGTTTTTTACGGTACGCATTCAAGTACAAATACTGGAAAATCATTAGTTACAAGATAAATTTAACATATTTAATCTGCAAATCTATATAACTATATTCTGTAACGACGGTTTTTAGATAGTGCAATTAATTCAGAATCCTTGTTTCTTAATATTTTTGCTGCAACCAGGTCTTCCACAAACATTGTAGTTATGGTAAGAGCTTTTAAAAAGGAAAGTTACCTGTAAGTATATAATACTTATATATTTAATATATATTTAATAATTAAATGTAACAAATATATCGTAAATTTCTATTCATTAAAAAAACAAAACAAAAATCATTAAAATAAATAAGAGAATCGTTTACAGAAAAATGACAATAATTCATCCTCATGGAGCGAGTTTATAAGACCTTGACGAACACCTGCTAACCTTAAATATTAAAAAAAAGCGTGCTTATGACTTTTTCTGCAAATCACGGCAGTCAGTCTCCTAACCTAACCGTGCATCCAAAAAACTGCAAAAGGTCAACTTTTACTCCATATGTGTCCCAAAATAGAAAAAATAAACATAATAAAATATCTTGACATCTGGATAGACCCCTAATCCTATACGGGAGGAGCACATTATCAATATTAAACACTTAATCCTTAAATTCCGCCAAATTAGTAAACTAAAAAATAACAGTATCGCTAGACTTGCATATTTTGCGGATGCCCGAATCTATATCGCAGTATGAAATACGTTCACGGGGTGGGGCAAGAAACGTACGTTTCAAAAACACTTAATAAAAGCACCCTTAAAAGGTCCAAACTTTACCATACAGCTGACATATTCCGGGAATATACCGTGTTCACAATGAGACAACTCTACGTCAAAAGCATTGTTTAATATATTAACAAAAATATAAACCTCTTTAATACCGTCGATTCATTATATAATCTGAGGCCATCTAGTATCACCTTTTTAATACCCCGAAATGATCTGTCGGTCTGCAGAAGACATTTCACGTATATTTCCGTTAAACTAATAAATCTTATTCCTGCTAAACGTATGTATAGCAGAGCGAACAACAAACTTCTTAAAGAAACAGATGAGTGGATAATGACAAATAATACGTACGAATCGCTATTTTAAACATCTTTCTGCCATCCTGTCTAAATGATACACAAATAGTTAATCTTCTAATCCAAACGTAATAACGTTTTGGTTTTTCTTATATAAATTCCTATCACGGAACTAATCCAAACTAAGGAAGGAAACTTATTAAAAGTAAATTTATAATTATAATTATTAGTCATAATATTAATACTAACATAATTTAGCACTATTTTGTATTTTTTATACAGTCACAAAATAGTGTTTGCCAACAGAGATAAAATAATTCATTTAACTTCAATTTATACAACATACTAAACATAAAAGTATACAACAATACAGATATTACTTATATTTTCATATTTCTTATATCTTCTTGGTATTACTAAATACAAGATTGTTGAATTTTAATGCGTGGGTACGGGTGTTCATTTGTTACAGTATTATTATGTTCAATTTTTTTTTATTTATTTATTTTTTTATTCTTTCATCGTCTTTTAAG